>NW_027206401.1:19805000-24605000 GCF_024711535.1 Dipodomys merriami
GTATATAAGGAAGCCATATGTACAATGGCGAAAATAGAACACACTAAAGAAAAGCTACAATGCCAGAGAGAGTAATGTGAGCAGCAGCTTAAAATTGGAGTCCATGTAGCTCTCCACCAAAAAGTGAAATCTGAGACTTGAAGGAAATGAGGGAACTTATATGAACATATAGCGGTCTAAGATTCCAGGCAGAGGAAGTAACTTGTATAAATAGAATATCAGCCAGTGATGCATGTCCTTGGGCTTTGCATGTGTGGGTTTCAGCCAACTTTAGATCAAGAAAATATATATTTTAAATTGTGTCTACATTGATGACATACAGACTTCTTTCTGTGTTGTTACTCTCTAAAGAACACAGTATTAACCACTGTTAACATAGTCTGATTATTTATTGTTAAAAAGAATCTAGAGATGATTTAAAGAGAGGGCACACAGAAGTTATAAGCAACTACAAGGCCATTTCACTTGAGACTTGAACAACTATGAATTTTGGTGCTCTTGAGGGTTCTTGAAGGATCCTTGCTGTGGGCTAGATGCTGGGGCTCATACCTCTAATCCTAGCAATTTAGGAGGCAGAGACCTAGAAGGATTACAATTGGAGTCCAATTTGGGCAAAAAATTAGCGAAATCCCATTTCAACCAACAAGCAAAATGGTCTCTTCCTAGTCTCTTCCTCTTTTTCTAACTTTCCAGCCTGAGAGGAGTTTTGCTCTGCCATTTTCTCCGCCAAGATGTGAGGCTTCACCAGGCCCTCAAAGACTCAGGACCACCAATCATGGGCTGGAGCTTCCAAAACTATAAGCCAGAATGCACCTTACTTTTTACAAGTTTATTACTTTAGGTACTTGTCACATGACAGAAAGCTGTCTAGCACACTCTTGTATATATTATGGACATAGTGCACATTGAATGAAGAATGGAAATGAAAACATGTAAGCCTGGAGAATGACAGAAGCAATCTCCATCTCTTCTTTTATTGATTTCATTTGTTTTCTTAGTCTATCTTTTATTCTTTTTGCTTTTTTTGGTGGGGAGTGGGGAAGGTTTTCTGATGTTAGTAGAGTTTACACTCAGGTCTTTGTGCTTGATAGCCAGGTGCCTGTAGTTATTTTTTGGACAGGGTCTTACATGTTAGTTGAGATAATTTTTTTTTTTGCCTGGGGCTTGAACTTAGGGCCTGGGCACTGTCCCTGAACTTCTTTTGCTCAAGGCTAAGCTCTACCACTTGAGCCACTGTGACACTTCTGGCTTTTTCTGTTTATGTGGTACTGAGGAATTGAACCCAGTGTTTTATGTATGCAAGGCAAGCAATCTACCACTAAGCCACATTCCCAGGCCAAAATTGGTATTTTTTTAAATTTGTTTGTTTGATTTTTGGCAGTAGTAGATATTGAACTCAGGGCCTTATACTTGCTAGGCAGGTACTCTACCACTTGAGCCACTTCACCAGCTTGAGAAAAGATCTTTATAATAATATAGCAGTAGCCATTCACCTTGATGATATTATTACATTATTCTTTTACCAGATCTTTTGACAATCTCTCATACTTCGCTACTTTTATTGTTTAACATTTCTAATAGAATCAATTAGTTGTATAGATGATTGCATTGTGACATGTCTATATTCTTTTTATTTACTTATTTTTAAGGGTTAGCATACTTTTATGAGTAGAATTGGGTCAGATGCCAGAGGCTCACACCTGAAATCCTAGCTACTTTGGAGGCTGAGAACTGAGAATTACAGTTCAAAGCTAGCCTGGGCAGACAATTCTGAGAGGATTCTTATCTCCAATTAATAACAAAAGGCTAGAAATAGAGTTGTGTTTCAAATAGGAGAGCACTGTTACTGAGTGGAAATGACAAGCAAAAAGTGCATGGAGTTCTAGCTTCAGTACCAACACATACATAAAAAATGAGTCAAGTTGGAGGGTTCTTTTTTTGTTTTTAATGGTACACCCATTTAACTACTACCTAGATCAAGATCTAGAACCTATCTAGTATCTTATCTCCTTCCAATCAATAATCCTCTCCAAAGATAAAAGATTCTTACTTTTATCATCATATATTAATTTTGGACTCTTCCAGGATTTTATATAAATGAAATCACTTTGTAAGTATTCTTTTATGTATGTCTTTTTCTTTTTGCTTATTGTTTTCATAAGATACATGTGTGTTGGTGTAAGTAGCCGTAGTTGGTTTTTCCTTCCCTCCCCCACCCCCCATCCTTTGACAGGATTCCACTGTAGAATTATACCAACATTCAGGTGTCATGTTTAACTGACAGCACTTGTGAGGGACCCTGTGGGTGGCAGGAAGGAAGAGGAGTGACTGACCGTGGCTGTGGCATTCAGCAAAGGGTGGGCTGTGTCCTATCGCCGGCACAGAGGTTGAATTCTTAGATGGCTCAACCACAGGCTTGTGTGGCAAAAAATGGGGATTTCCACTTTCAAAAATAGTACAACTTCAGTTAAGTTTGAGATGGCCTTTTTGGGAAGTTTGTTATATTTAGAAGGATTTTTTTTTCTTCTTCTTTCTTTTCTCCTCTCTCGTGGCTTTGTAAGTCCATCTGTACCCTGACACAAATCTTAGACATTTTCAATGACCTAATTTACCCTGAGGTCCAATTCAGAATCATGAGGTTTTCCTAAAATGTATGAAGCACACATGGCAATCGTAAAAACACGATTTTATTGGAATTCTCCACACAGGGAAGGGATCAGCGACCTTTTATTCTTCGGGTGAGATGTGCTCTTCAGCTTTTGTGTCTAGTAGTGTACACACAGGGCAGATCCCAGATGTGGGCTGGCATGCTGCTGGCTGGGATACAGAAGCTCTGGACTTGGTCTCGAGCCAGCCAGCCTCAGGAATCTCTGTATAACCAACTACACAACTTGTGAAAAATACATCAGGGGAAAAGAATGCTATAAGGCACTTTTTTTTTTTTTGGCTTCACAAGGAAAATTCAGGAGTTTGCAAAAGGGAGAAAAGTCCCTTCAAACTTAGAGCAATCCCATAACTCAAGCAGAGTGACTTGGTCTGTGGAGGAGCAAGGAGATCATGTGTCGCTCTGGATTTAATTTTGGATTTAAGGAGGCACAGGATCTGTGCAATCCACGGACTGTTTGTCACTATCCTTCCCAAGGATGACTTTGTGTTCACCTTTGCTATTGTCATTTCAGTAAGCCCCAGTGTACGACTGGGATGAGGGATGCCCTTTCTCACTCTGAATTTTGAAAGGATACTCAGAAATTAATTTCTTGCCTCTATTTAACAAGAAACAGGAAGAAGCTGGGCACTGGTAGCTAAGCCTGCAATGTTGCTAGCTTACTCAGGAAGTTGGGACCTGAGGATCCCAGTTCGAAGCCAGCCTGGGCAGATAAGTCTGTGGATTCATCTTCCATTAATCAGCAAAAAGCTGGAAGTAGAGATGTGGCTCAGTGGTAAAGCACTAGCAAGAGTTGAGTGGAAAAGCCAAGCAAAAGCCCAAGGTTCTGAGTGCTGGTGCACGTGCGTGCACGCACACATACACACACGCGCACGCACACGCACGCACACACACACACACACTATCAGGAAGGTAATGAAGTCCCCCTCTCCTGTTCCTCTCCTGTAATGATGTCAGATGCTCTGATGGATGGTTTTAGTTTTGCATCAAACTTCCAAATGTTTGCGTTAATGAGTATTACCAACTTGAAATGAACAATTATGTCTATTTGGGTGCCATCCCCCTCTCCAAGATTATATAGATTGTTCTCTAATGAGTCCTCTAGTTTGTTTTCTCCCCAATGTTACTAACCCTTTGCCAGAATAAGCAGGAGGATTACCAGTGGGCAGCCTTTCAGGAAAAACCTCAGGCTACCTTCCACCCTGTGGGTAAAGTTAGCTCCCATCAGGGCTTGGGCAACCGGAGCAGCCTGCTCAGAGCCCTGAATGCTCCCCCTCCCCTCTCAGGAGCTCTTCTTTCATCTGTTCCCCTTCCAAGTGGCATTCCAAGATGTTGACCAACTTCTCTATTAAGGCACTGTGGGAGTGAGTGGAAGGAATCTAGGTGCATTTTAATAAAGTCTCATAAATGGACCCCCTTTTTTTCCTTTACTGGCTGTAACTGCAGCTGGCACAGGGAGGGGGACTGGCCCTGGCAGGTCACGCTAGGATTTGGGGTCTCCTACCCCCTCTTCCATGTCTAGCACCTATAGGTAGTGACGGGCATTCACCATGTCCCACAGAAGGTAAAAGGGTGTTTTACTTTTGAAGCTGGACTCTGGTCATTTTTTTTGCCAGTGGTGGGGCTTGAACTTTGGGCCTGGGTGCTATCCCTAGACTCCTTTATGCTCAAGGTTAGCACTCTACCGTTTGAGCCACAGCTCCACGTCCAGCTTTCTCTGAATAGTTTATTGGCGATAAGAATCTAATGGAGTGCCCTGCCTGGCACTCAACTGTGGTCTTCAGCTTTGAGCCTCTTGAGTAGCTAGACGGGAGCCACTGGTGGGAAGTTTTCAGCCCCCAGCTTTTAATCACATTTTTGTTATTTTTTTCCCTTGGTGCTGGTATTAGGGCTTGAAGTCAGGGCCTGGACACTGTCCCTTAACTTTTTCACTTAAGGCTGGTGCTCTACCTCTTGAGTTACACATCCACTTTTGGCTTTTGTGCTGGTTAATTACAATTAAGAGTCTCATGGACTTTGCCTGGACTGCTTTGAACCACAATCCTCAGATCTTAGCCTCCTGAGTAGTCAGGATTACAGGTGTGAACCACCAGCACCAGGCCCAGTAAGTTTATTCAGAATGAGATATAGCCTTGTTTTACTTTTTTGCACAGTGCCTGCTATCAGATCAGAAAAGTCCTTCACATCTAAGAAGTGATGGGTGCCAGGAGGAAGGCTGAGGGTAGACGGACTTTATTGAAGGGTAGGGAATTGAAGCAGTTGGTGAACAGAGCATACGCCTAAGAATGAGGACAACTCCCCAAGTGGCACATAGTCAGGACTGCTCTGGATATCAACACAGGGTAGGGCAGAGGGAAAGCAAAGCCAAAGGGCAGAGTTTCCTTGCCTATTTTAGCATGTAAGCCTGGCACGGAGACATCACCTTTCTCAGACTGTTTCCTTTCTCAAAATCTGGAAATGACCTATATTCATTCTCAGGCACCTTCCAGCCTTACATTTCAACAAGATGAATTTCTGGGAAGCTTCAACTTCAACATCAAAGCATTCTGGAAAGGGAATCCTGATGAAGTTAATAATGGGAAGAGGAAAGAAGAGACTGAGATCCTGTTTTATGAGGAGCAGGGTAGAGAGGTGACTGGGGTGGCACTAGCTGCCCCCTGAGCAGACCTGGGCCCTCTCTGGCTTGTTCTCAGCTGTGCATGGTGGTCTAGGAGCATGCCAGCCCCGGCTTCATTGGTACCTGTGCAAGTTGTAAGACTGATCTTATGTCATGAATGGAAAGAGCTTAACTCAGAGCCTGGCCTGTGGGCAGGGAATGTTGGCTGCTGGGAGTTAAACATATGAGGGTAGAATCACAGGTGGGGCAGGAGGAGAGCACAAACAGGACTTTTGAGGATACTGTGGCTCAGGGAAATCTCTACCAGGAGCAGCTGCTCTGTCCAGACAATGAGGCAGTCTGCCCAAGTCTAAGGAGATGCTGATGAAGACACTTGCTCAGATCCGGGTCCCCAAGGCCAGTGCTGTGTCAGGTCACATTAGAGCATCCTGTTGAAGGACAATTCACATACACTTACCTCATATTTATTACAAGTGATTGAATTTTGCCTCATGGATTTTTTTAAACAATGGTTTTTATTTTTACTTTTATGCCAGTGGGGCTTGAACTCAGGGACTTTTCTGTCCAGGCTGGCTTTGAAATTTGATCTTTCGGATCTCAGCCTCCAGAGTAGCTAGGATTACAGGCATGAGCCATCAGCAACTGGCTCTAAGGAGAGATTTGCTACCTCTTTGGGGGTACAAGTTTAAAATCCCTCTCTGTAGAAGTTCTCCAGCCTTAGCCAATATACTCACTGATTTCTTTCTCTTTTAGCACCTCTCTTTAATTTCTCTTCTTTCACAAGCATAGTCCCTGGGGATGCGCATTTTCTTATTTATTTATTTTTTATATGTGCCAGTTCTGGGGGTAAAACTCAGATTTTTTTTTTTTTTTGGTGGTGGTTGTAGGGCTTGTCCCTAAGCTCTTCAGCTCAAGGTGAATACTTTATCACTTGAGCCACAGTGCCACTTCTGGTTTTCTGGTGGCTTATTGGAGATAAGAGTCTCATGGACTTTCCTGCCCAGGCTGGCTTTGAACCATATCTTCAGATCTCAGCCTCCAGAATAGCTAGGCTTACGGACCTGAGCCACCAGTGCCCAGCACAGAACTCAGAATCTCGAGTTCTCACTTCTCACTCAAAGGTGGTGTTCTACCACTGGAGCCACAACTCTACGTCCAGCTTTTTGCTGGTTAATTGGAGATGAGAGTCTTTCTGATTTGTCTGCTGAGGCAGGCTTTGAACTGCGTTTCTCAGATCTCAGCTTCCTGTGTAGTTAGGATTACAGGGGAGAGGCAGCTGGTGCTGGAACCGAGTCCTCATTTTCTTTGTTTTCTACATATTTCTTTACTGAGATTACGTGACTACCTAATTTTCACAATACTCTGGCATAGTTATACTTAGCTAAAGTCACAAGCACCTTTTAATCTTCACAATGATAGCTATCGTTATCTTAATCTACATTGCTTATGGATGGAGTCCTCATTCTCATCATGGTGAGGTTAAACACCTGCCGCTACCATGACCATACCTCCAAGCACCTTTCCCTCAAACACCCATCTTCACACCCGTGGCTACCCATCTCGGGCACTGTCTGCCACCCCATATTGTCTGTCTGCCACCCTTCCTCCAGTTCTCAGTTTAATTACTTTGAGACTACTTCTTCTGATCTAAATAGATGTCCTCCTGACACCCTTTATTACTTCACCCTTCCTAGTCTTTATCATATGTTTTATTTCTGTATATACTTGTGCCATACTTCATTCAATGTCTTTTTTTCCTATCAGGCAGGGAGTGGAGCTCTGGGTTTTGATTACTACTGTATCCTTAGCTACGGACACACCTCATGGCACATTAGCAGGTACTTTCTAAGCACATTAATTAGTGGATTGACTTTACAAAGTCACTCAGGGTTATTCAGTAGTAGAGCTAGAAGGGACACTGCTTTTTGATTTCTAGTTTAACCAGAGATGATTTTTTCTACCACAGTTAAAACTTGCAGTTAAACCACTAAAGGTATCTTATGACATGGGCCCTGTTGTGTAAAACTGTATCTGAGGCATAGTGTGCCCATCAGGGGATGGGTTATGAACCCCAGAAGCCATAATGTATTATGTCCAGGGACGAAATAAGCAACTATGATGCTGTAAGCATGGAGATAGTAACTCCACTTCTTCCTTGGACCAAACAAAGTACCTTGCTTAACTTTAAGCCAATAATAAGTGGGTCTCTTTCTTTCTCTACCCTCCATTCTTCCCCTCTCTCCCTTTCTCTCCCTTTCTCTCCCTTTCCCTCTCTTCCTTCCTTCCTTCCTTCCTTCCTTCCTTCCTTCCTTCCTTCCTCTCTTCGTTCTTTCCTTCTCTCCTTCCTTGCTTTTGTGGAATTAGAGATGGAACTCAGGACCTTATGCATACCATGCAAGTACTCTTAGCACTAGAGCCATGACTCCACCTCGTTTGTTTTATTTTTATTTGTTAGAGAGTCTCACTACCTTTGCTTGGGCTGATCTTGAACTTGTGAACCTCTTGAGGAATGACCACCTGTAGCTGGAATTACAGTTATGCTCTACCATGCCTGGCCGGGTCTTCTTGAATGTCATTTTAAAACTATCTTCACATACAAGATTTGTTAACAGCGAAGGACCCTTTACGTTCTTAAATCTGCTTAAGTGCTCCCTGAAAAAAATGTTGCCTTCTGGCAGGTCTTCCAGTTTTTGTTTATAAGAGTTGCTCTGAAAGTTATTTTTGAATGAAAACAGAATGATAACACTGTTTGAAATTGTTTTTCGGAGCAGGGGACAAGGAGGAGTCATAGAGGAAATGAGCTTGGTGGGGGATGTTGTGGGCATAGATGGAAGCGTTGCAGTGAAACCCTCCTTGTACCACTAATTTATGTGCTGATAACATCGTCTTAAGAAAATGACTTTGTGCACATAGTGTGGATGGCTGCTCTCTGGGGCCATCACCTCTGCTACTCTAAGCCCTGGGAGCCCAGGCACTTCCCTACCAGCTTGAAAACAACCCCAAACCTGATTGCTCCTTTGTGAGATGGTGGTAGATCCCTCAGGAACGTCAGACTGTTATTGTTTCATCTAATATTTTTAAAAGACTGAGAAGACTAAGCTAGAGACTTGGAGAATAGAAGATTCCTGTTCTTGTTGAGTTTATTAGCATAAATAGAGAGGAAAGATAACCCACTTGAAAAAATGTGCATAATGACGATCACATCCCACCAGGAATGTGGACTTCTATTACTTGTCACACATCCAGGTAGAACACATGGTTGGGTGACCTGTAATGTAGCTTACCTAACCTTGGCTTCCAATGTTTTCTTTTCTTTAACTGTTATTATTATAAAGGAGATATACAGAGGGTTACAGTTTCATAAGTTAGGTAATAAGTACATTTCTTTTTGGACAATGTCATCCCTTCCTTTGCTTTCTCCCAGTTTCTCCACCTACAAATTGGATAATGCATTTTCAACATGGTGTCTAGTGAGAGCCACTGCTGCATTGGCTTCTATTCCAAAACTAGAGGTGATGTTAGAACTTTACTCCAGATCGCTCTCTCTCTCTCTCTCTCTCTCTCTCTCTCTCTCTCTCTCTCTCTCTCTCTCTCTCTCTCACACACACACACACACACACACACACACCTACTGAAGAATACTCTGTTGCTTTGAATCTTCTGCCCAATGTTGGCCTAATATTTTATTGATAAGCCCAAATATACATTCTAACAAATGGCATGCCTCAAGTCCTGTGGAAAGTCTGTAGTGTTCAGGGGGAGAGGCTTGGGGCAGCACAGATATCAAGATCTTCTCCGAGTCTAGGGAGACTTGTTCTGTCTCACACTAGCCTATTTACCCTTGGCTACCTTCTCCCTTCTCTCTTTACAAATCTTCTGGAGTATTATCTCGTGCTGTGACGAAGTTTTGATGAAAAAGGAAAGATTTGTCTGAAGTTCTTTCTTAGAATATTTGTTTTCCTTTGATAAAAATAAAAACAAAACAAGGCCACACTGACAAGAAGAAGAACCCAAACAGGGCTGTTAGTCTTCAATAAACCACAAATTCCCCTGGACCACGGCCTATGCTGAAATCCCTCATTCTTTACATAAATAAACACATAAATAAGTCTTTTGGCTGGTACCTAATCAGAACACATACAGGCAAATCAAGTTTAGCCTGTATCCTGGAAACTCCCAGCTTTCAAACGTCAATGAGGCTGTCATAGCGTATCCAGCCGAGTGAAGGCACGTGTTCAAAATCCCCTCAGAGTAGAACAAATAACAAACAACAGGGGCTTTGCTTTTTTTCTTTTTAAGACCCTTTGATTGTGGCTTAGTGGCTAAGACTGAGATTACTGAGGAAAATATTACTAATCTGAAAACCTTCCTCATGGGAAGAAAATGCCACAAAGTACCAAAATGTCCCAAGCAATATTCAAGCAAAGCAAAACAGAAATGAATTTTGGCACAAGGATTTGACACTTTTGGCTGATATATAGATATATATGTACATATATATCTATATATACACACACATATATATACACACATATTAATGTGTACTTTTTTTTTCGAGCGGAATGAGGAGGAAAAGGTGGGTGTCATTTCCCTACTCATATGATTTTAATTTTATTTGGATCAGTTTGGACTAAAACTTTTAAAGCAGAAATTGACCAGCATCCCAGCTTCTTCAAATGCCAAACCACTGGGAGAGAGCTAGGGAAGGGGTGATGTTGTTCAAAAAGAAATGTAAGCTGAGCTTACAGGCTCACCCCCCTACAGTAATCCTAGCTATTCAGGAGGCTGAGGTCTGGGAATTTCACTTCAAAGCCAGCCTGGGCAGGAAAGTCTGTGAGATTCTTATCTCTAATTAACCTCCAGAGAGAAGGATGTTGAGCTGTAGCTCAAGGTGGTAGAGTGCTAGCCTTGAGCAAAAGAGCTCAGGCACAGCGCCCAGACTCTGAGTTCAAGCCAATCAACCAACCAACCACCACCACCACCACCACCACCACCACACACAGACACACACACACACACACACACACAGACACACACACACACACACACACACACACACACACAAATGTACTCATTACCTGACTTATATAATTGTAACCCCTCAACATATCACCTTTATAATAACAATAAAAATTTTTAGTGGGGGGAGAGATGGGAGGGCAGGGATGGTAAGGGGAAACAAAAAAGGAGGCAGCAATGCTTGATAAGAAATGTACGCATTACCTTGCTCATGTAATTGTAACGGTATTTTCTCAATAAAAAACTTATTAATAATAAAAAAATTAAAAAATGCCAAACCAGCTGGGTGCCAGTGATTCATGCCTGTCATCCTTAGCTACTCAGGAGGCTGAGATCTGAGGATCACAGTTTGAAGCCAGCTCAGGCAGGAAAGTCTGTGAACTCTTATCTCCAATAAATACCAAAAAGCTGGAAGTGGAGCTGTGGTTCAAGTGGTACAGCACTAGCCATAAGCAAAAGAAAAAAGAAACTCAGAAACAGCACCCAGGCCCTGCGTTCAAGCCCCAGCACAATAAAAAAAAAACAAACAAAAAACAAAAAACAAAAACCTGTCAAATTGATATATTTCCTTTGCCTATTTTGACCTCAAGGGCAAACCAGAAAGTGAAGAATCTCCAGCAAATAGAATTTATTTATAGTGGCATACATTTCACATTTTTCATACGCAAACACTGGTCTAAAGTGATGGATGAAAATCTGGGGGACTTTCTCCTTTTCTTCAAAAGCATGTAAAGTAATAGTTCTCAAATGAGGGTGGTTTTGTTTTATCTAGGAACATTTGACAATGTCTGGAGTCATTTTTTATTATCTCAGACTAGAGATGGAGATGAACAGGATAGGGGTGGAGTTGGGTGGACTGTGGACTGTGCCCGCCCTCTAATACAGAGATCAGTATACGGCTAAACATCTTAGAGTATCCAGGAATAATGGCCAGGCCAGTTATCACATCTGCCTGGCAGGGAGAAAGAAGGAGAAAGAGGATGGCGAATGTCATTCTAGTGTCTCCATTCAGAAATGCTTGCCTTTGAGGCTGGGAAGGTGGCTCAGTGGTAGAGCACTTGTCTTGCATGCATGAGGCCCTGGGTTCGATTCCTCAGCACCACATAAGCAAAAAGAAAAAACCCGGAAGTGGCACTGTGGCTCAAGTGGTAGAGTGCTAGCCTTGAGCTGAAGAGCTGAGGGACAGCGCCCAGGCCCAGAGTTCAGGCCCCATGACCGGACCCCCCCCCCCAAAAAAAAAGAAGAGCTTTTCCTTAGCATCCTGTCTCTTCTCTTACCTCTTTCTGCTTAACTTCTAGCTCTATGACTGCTAAACCCCCAGTTTGGTGCCCAAATGTTTAAGTACATATTTCTCAGGATTCTGTATGTGCACACACACACACACACATTATTTTTATTTATTTTTATTTTTACGTTGGTTGTGGGGCTTGAACTTTGGGCCTGGGCACTGTTGCTGAGCTCTTCAGCTCAAGGCTAGCACTCTACTACTTGAGCCACAGTGCCACTTCTGGTTTTCTGGTAGTTAACTAGAGATAAGAATCTCATGGACTTTCCTGCCAGGGCTGGCTTCGAACTGCAATCCTCAGATCTCAGCCTCTTCAGTAGCTAGGATTACAGGTGTGAGCCACTGGTGCTTGGCAGTACTATGTATACTTAACTTAGAGATCACTGGAATTGTCCACAGGATCCAAGAGAAGAAGCTAAATCATTAGAAGCAGCAGTGTTACCTTGTTCTTAAATCTCAGTATGTAGTCACTTATTCCAGTGAATTTATAAGTACTACAATGAGGGTGGAGGCTCGGGTGAGGATGACCACAAGTGAACCTGTGCTGAGCTAAGATTACCTTCACTAGGTCATTTCAAATCCAGCACAGACAGTCTACCAATGGAGGGGTGTGCATGTGAAAGGAGGAACAATCTTGTCAAGAAGAATGATTTATTAAATTACAGAATAGGCAGTTTTTTTCTTTCTTACTAAGTGGGGAGATTGCTCACTTATGCTAAAAACCAAGGAAATCATACAAGCTATGTTTCTTTGGGTCAAGCAAAGTAAACCAGACCCAAAGAAACATAAGATGCATGGTGTCCTATATTTGTGATAACTAGAATGTGCCTACAAATCTACAAGTAAACACACTGGATGGTAAAAGACAAAAAAAATTATACCGGGACATAATAAATTATATAGGTCTCTAGACACTCACACAGAGTGAGACCAAAGGAGGATATTCTTAGGAGAGGATCACAAAGGTGCAATCGCTATGTGCATCTGATCAAATAAAATAATGTTTATCAAAATGAACTCCAGGAAATGGAAACAAGAAGTTGTTTTTTCCTTGGTTGCTGTTTTTATTCCCTTTTATCTTGTTATTTATCTGTCTTTAGGAGGGCAAGGGAGCCACAAGAATTGTGGGACAAAGAGTGAATAAATGCAGCAGTGGTACTCACTAGACACTATGCTGAAAATGAACTATACAACTTGTGTGTGGGGACAGGTGGGACAAACTGGAAGAGAGTGAGGAAAGAGATGACAGTGTTCTGAAAGAAATATACTCGTAGCCAGGCACCGGTGGCTCACACCTGTAATCCTAGCTACTCCAAAGGCTGAAATCTGAGGATCATGGTTCAAAGCCAGTCTGGGCAGCAAAGTCCATGATGCTCTTATCTCCAATTAACTACCAGAAATTGGATGTAGTGCTGTGGCTCTAGTGGTAGAGGGCTCACCTTGAGCATGATCTCAGGGACAACATTCAAGCCAGAATTCAAGCCCCACAACCAAAAAAAAAAAAAAAAAAAGTACTCTTGGCCTGGGAATGTGACTTGGTAGTAGAGTGCTTGCCCTGTATACATGAAGCCCTGGGTTCAATTCCTCAGTACCACATAAACAGAAAAAGCTGAAGTGGCACTGTGGCTCAAGTGGTGGTAGAGTGATAGCCTTGAGCAAAAGCAGCCCAGGGACAGTGCCCAGGCCCTGAGTTTCAAGTCCCAGGACTGGCAAAAACAAATGTACTCTTTACCTGACTTAGACCACTGTGACCCCTCTGTACATCACCTTTACAGTAACAAGAAAGAATTTAAAAAAAAATAAGGATGAAGGACCCTGAGATTGTCAACACTAACGAGATACTCCAAGGGGCAATCTTGATGTTAGCTGTGATTAATCTAAGTCTTCTTGTCAGAGGTAAAAATTCTGATGATACGGATAAAGCCCAAACTGATTTTTGCATATGGTTCCATTAGAGTTTAAAGAATTTGGTGATGAGATAGTTAAAAGTGATGAAAGCAGTGGTAGTCTGACAAAAAGGGAAGAGCAGTTGCACTGGATAAATTTGAGCGCACCCACCCTCAGGGGCTGCCTAGGAAGACTCTTTAAACAGGAAGCGAATTACAATGAGAAGACTGGCCACCAGAGGAGAAGAGCTTAAGGGGCAGGATGGAGACAGTTTGGCTCCAGACTCTGTTTCTCTCACATCTTCCCTGCCTGTGCTCCTGCCAATGGGCCTGTTTTGTAGCAAGAAAGGTGTTTCCCCTGCATAAATGAATGGAGAATGTGCCAGAAAAAGAGAGCATCTTCAGCCATCAATCCTCACTTTCACTCATCTCCTAAGTCTGCTTATTCTTCGGCTTGGCTTGAGGCGAGCAGAGTTTCTTTCTGAGGAATAGACGGGGAAAAGGCTGTGGGCAGGGAAGACTAGAGGTGGGCTTGCTCTACAATCACACCTGGGCTGAGATTTGCAGCTGCAAAGAACTAAATCATGTGGCCAGACAGGACATTGTAGATCCTTCTATTTTGTTTTCTTCTGTTCTCTTTGAAGATTGTTTTGATGAATATATATTAGTTACACAAGAGGGATTTCACAGTGACATTTGCATACATGCTGACAATGTACCTAGATCAAACTCACCCCCTCTTTTACTCTCCTTCATCCACCTTCTTCAAATAAATTCAACAGGTTTCAGGTTCTATTGTTACACATGCTTAAAAAGTCCTTGGACCATAAATGCCCTTATTCATCCTCTCCATTGACACAACACCTCCCAGTAGTACCCATTCCCTTCATTTCCATCAGCATACATCCAGGGTCTATAGGAAGGGAGGGTCCCACTTTAATCGGAAGACAGTGCTAGTTTCAGGGGTTATGATGTAAATCACCATGCAGCTCATAACACAAATTAGGATGCAGAAGACACAGGAGAAACCTCCATGCCCAGGGACACAGCTCAGGAGAGGGGGTCGTAAAATACTTTCTAGTGGGTGCTATCTTTGGGTGCCAATATAGAGTCACTGTAAAAAAAGAAAAATAAATGAATCTGTAATTCCAGCTACTCAGGAAGCTGAGATCTGAGGATCAGGGTTTGAAGGCAGGAAAGTTCATGAGATACTTATCTCCAGGAAATACTCAGAAAAAGCTGGAAATGGCACTGTGACTCAATTGGTGAAGTGCTAGCCTGGAGAGAAAGAAACTCAGGGGCAGCACTCAGACTCTGAGTTCAAGCCCCAGGACTAGCGCGCGCGCGCACACACACACACACACACACACACACACACGCACGCACACATGCGCGCGCGCGCACACACACACACACACATACACCAAAAACCAACAATGAGGTTTTGCTTATCTGTAGAAACATTAAACGGAATTTGAAAACACACTGATGCTCAAAATAATGATGGGGTTCAGAGATGACTTTAGGAAGTTACAGAATTTGTGAACATATAGCTTACCTGGTGAATGTATCAAATAATTTCCAAGTGGCCCTCCCATAGCTGCGGCAGGAGTAGCGATAGCTCCATGCTAATAGCTCTAGACATTTTAAAGGTGGTAGATGGCAAGACAGAACAAGGCACTAAATCGGGGAAAGCAATGTATGGATATTATAAGAAAAAAACTTAATAAAGATGTTTTAGTCTTATTTTAATTAGTGGAGATTCCTTAGGCTTTTGTTTCTATAAAATGAAAGCAATTTCTACAAAATGGAAGAAATTGAGCTTGAAGGAATGAAAGAAAAGAAGATGGAAAGGGGATCTCAGCCACATAGGGATGAGGGTATGGAAGTATGGATGAGAGTACGGGAAGTTTCTCTTCTAATCAGACAAGCCAACAGCCAGAGTTTCTTTCCCACAATCCTTTGTAGCTGAGAAAAGCCTGGTGATAAATAACAGGACTTTTGTGAAATATATTTTGCTTTCTGATTGGAAGGATGGAAATTTTCTCTTGACCTTGTTACTAGCCTTAGATTCTGAAACAAAAATGAAATCTTGCAACCATGAATCAAAACTGTAAGAATAACAGTTCTTTGGATGAGGGGTGGGGTACGAGGGTTTGAGCTCAGATCATGCTTGCAAGTGTGAGGTCCTGAGTTAAAATTCCAGGACAAACTAACCAGAACACCTTGAGAATATGGTTTAGAAAAGCAATTATTATTGAACTACCCTAAGGAATCCTGGACATGCATACCAACGAACTTCCCCTGGGAAAGTTTTCCTTTCTGTATAACCCAATGGAAGTATTTTTTACTTTATACAGAGGAATTCATGAAGGTACTGAGTGGTAGAAGCAAGATTTTCTGATCTTAGCTCATCCTCTAGACATATACCTTCCCTGGGAAGAATGGTAGAAGGAAACTACAGGAAAGATAGATAAAGTATAGGCTGATATACAGAAAGGCGATAGAGTTCATGCTGGTTTCAATTTATGAATACCTAGACATTATGGAGGAATTGAGGAACATTGGTAAATTGATTGATTGGCTATCTGTGATAGCCTGTTCAAGACTTGGGGGTTAAATTACTTGGTCTCTGAGATGCCCTTTTACTGAACAAGCAGGAAGGTCCTATTTCTGGGTTTGCTGTAATGTGCTTCATCTTTCTGTCTGAGGTAAGGGCAGGCTCTGGGGCTCTAGGGGCTGCCTGCTTCTTTTCCTGTCAGACATCCTCTGTTTGGATCTCTTTATTTCCTATCCAGTTTTCATTGGCTCTCTGCCCCTGAGCCACGGCTCCTCCATGTGCATGCCTACACCCTCACTTGCATGTCCTCATGTTTTCTCTCCCTTAATTTTGCCCTTCTCATTTGTCTCCCCTCCCTCCTCTTCTCCCTGTTCTATTCCTCCCTCCTTCCCTCCTTTCTCTGCAGGAAAATACACCTTTAAACCATATCCATGCTTTCCTCAGCAGTGTACTAGACAGAAGCAGATGTAATGGGCATGATGAGGAGAGGAGGAAATTCTCACATCATCTCATTTTCTTACAACAGTGTGAATTATCCTTCTAGTTTAAAATCACGTGATACCACAAGAAGAGAGAGGCATTCATTCTCTCCTGCTTCCTGGATATCCTTGCTCATTCCCTTGCTTTTGCCATGTCTTGCAAGGTTTTCTTTGGAGAGGCCATTAGTCCCTCCCTCCCTCCCTTTCTCCCTTCCTTCCTCTCTTCCTCCTTCTCCCTCCCCCATCTCTCTTAGCATATAATAACAATTATGCAAAGGTGTTTCATTGTGACATTTGCACACATGTCATGTATATGATAAACCATAATCAAATTCTCCCCTCTATTATTTTGCCTTATCCTTCTTCACTAGAATCAGTTTTATGATTGTTTGCATCTAGGAACATCCATGAGAACTTCATAGTACTTTGATCATGTTCACCCTGGAGAGGTCACTTTGATGAGCAAAGCTGGTGAACAATAGAATCCATGCTAGGACATCCCTGCCTGAGGGATGACACCTCAGACAGGTTAACCTTGAATCTTAGCATTAGGGCTCAGATATAGACTTAAAAAAAACCCAACAGCTTTCAAAGTAAGTATATAGCTCAGGTGAGCATCAACTATTCTAGGGCAGGCACTCTCAAATAGTATTGCCTGCTGAAAGTTTGTGAGTTGAAGTCGGGCTGAGTTATGAGGAAACCCCCACTGAGATGAGAATTGGTAAAAATACAGCAGAAAAAAAAGAAATCTCCTCATGAGGGTATCAGGACTTCCCAAAAGGGTAAGAGGGGGTGAGATGACAATGTGTGGGCGCTGCCCACGTTCAGGGTATGCCCCAGGTTAAAACTGTTTCCAAAAACCCCCATGTGGCCACAGACAGGACAAAGCTTGTCATACTTATATTTAGAAACAAAGCAATAGATACATGAAGGAATTCCATCACTATACGGAGCTTAAAATAAGTAGCCTCTCTTCACTCTGTAAAGAAAAGTACAGGTTTATTTACTAGTCATCTTACTGATAAGGAAATAAAATACACTTATTTCTCCTTTTCTTCTTTTCTTTTACAACTCAGTGGAAATCTGCACAACCATTTGTAGGGTGGGTAATTTTGCAAAGTTTTCCTAGGTAGTTTTAGTAAAATTTTAGGAAGTTTTGGTTCCATTTTGTGATTCATGCTTAGAGTGTGTGTGTATGTGTGCGTGTGCATGTGCGTGCGTGCGTGTGTGTGTGTGTGTGTGTGTGTGTGTGGAGAGAGAGAAAGAGAGAATACAATTATAGAATGGATCAAACACAGTAAGTGAAAGTCCATATTTGAACCAAGATAATTTGGTAAGATTAGTTAAAAAAAAAAAAAACAAACCTTAGAGTTTTGCATTCTATTTTCAGAAATTTATCTTGAAATTATCACAGAATTATGGAAAGTTATAGCTACTTATAATAGCAATATATCAAATATAATCTGTGTTCAAATAAAATAAATTAATTATAATTACAATATATTAATTATAATATGTAAAATATAACATACACAATAATAATATAATATATGTAATACACTGTCAGAAAAGTACAGTGATTTTTTAAAAAAATGATCACGTTATTTGTAGAAAACAGTTACTTCATGAAAAATGTGATCTCATCTGTGTTAAAAATATGTACTTATGATTAGACCAAAATCTGAATGAATGTAGTATCAAAAGCTTATAGGATGGGGGCTGGGAAGTTGGCTCAGTGGTAGAGCGCTTGCCTTGCATACCTGAGGCCTTGGGTTCTATTCCTCAGCACCACATAAAGCAAAAAGAAAAAAAAAACCCGGAAGTGGCACTGTGGCTCAAGTGGTAGAGCGCTAGCCTTGAGCTGAAGAGCTGAGGGACAGCGCCCAGGCCCAGAGTTCAGACCCCACGACCGGACCCCAAAAAAGCTTACAGGAGGCTGTATGCTGGTAACGCATGCCTGTTATTCTAGCTACTCAGGAGGCTGCAATCTAAGGATCAAGGTTTGAAGGCAGCCAAGAGAGGAAAATCCATGAGTCTTATCTCCAATAAACAACAAAAAAAGCTGGAAATGGAATTGCGGCTCAAGTGGTAGAATGCTAACCTTGAGCAAAAGAAGCTCAGGAGCAGTGCTCGGGCCCTGAGTTCAAATCCCAGGACTGGTGCACACACCAAAAAAAATTGTAGGAGTTATTCATTCACCCATAAACAAATATCTTTGAAAATAGGAAATAACACATTTGGATCACATGGTAAATACTTAAAAATATCTTGCTGGATTTTTATTAATTTGTGAGATGGAATTGTGGTCATTTTGATTTTTATGCTATGCCTATTTGCTAAATCTCCTCAGATAAAAGGTGTCATTTAAAAGTGAGAAAACAGCCAAGCACAGAGTGGGGCATGCCTACATCTTATCGTCACAGAGGTGTAGGCAGGCAGAGTTTGTAGTCAGCTTGGGCTATATAGTGAGAGTCTATCTCTTAAATCCAATAAATAAATAGGCAAATAAATGGATGAATGAATACATAAACACAAAAAGCAAATAAGGAAATAAACATGTAAAAATAGTTAAAATTTATACTGTAGAACATTTCCTTATATTTACAAAATGCAATGCATCTTTAAAAATCAACTGTGCTTGAAATGGTAAAGTAATAAAATATAGTTTTTAGCCTTTAATGTATTTTGTACTCATGCAAAATTGAAAACAATGTATCAAATGAATATAGTTGGGCTCACAGAAGGCTCAAAGAATCTATAAATAATTTACTAAAACAAGATTTATACATATAAGTCAATTGTATGCTAGAGGCATGACTCAAGTCATATATAGCTGTCATAGCCAGTACAAAGCTCTGAGTTCAAACCTCAGTACTAGAAGAAAGTCAGTTGCATTTTTATGTAATAGCAAGTGAATTAGGAAGGAGAAACATTTTTAAAATGTAATTTTGTTGTTATTAAAGTGTTGTATAGAGAGGTTACCATTTTATGTCAGACAAGTATTTTATTTTAAGACAATAACTTTTTCATTTTTGTATGTAGCCCAGACTGGCCTTAACATTGGCCTCTTGCTTTTAGCTTCTCCCAAATGCTAGGATTACAGACATGAGCCACTATGCCCAGCTTAAAACAGTAAACTATCAACAATAAACAAAAACAATCACAAAAGGCCTATAAAAAGTCTTTTTCAAAAGAAGAACAAGAATTTTATGAGGACTGTTGTAATAATAAACTTATCAACCTTAAGTGGTCTGGCTTCACATTTATGTGGCTGCCCTAAGTTCCAGGAAAATAAAATAGGAGGTGCCTTGTTTTGTTTTTGTTGGTCACGGGGCTTGAACTCTGGGCCAGAGCTCTACCACTTGAGCCACAGTGCCAGTTCCAGTTTTCACTTGGTTAATTGGAGGTTAATTGGTTAATTGCCTGGCTGGCTTTGAACCTCAATCTTCAGATCTCAGCCTCCTGAATAGCTAGGATTACTTACGTGAGCCACTGGTGCCTGGCATGATGCCCCCCTTTTTTTTATCTACCTAATCTTCAAATCAATCTCAGAGCTATTAAAGATTTAAATAGGAAAAACAAAACTAAAAAGATTTCATATGAAAATGATATGATACTTTTATGACTACTGAGAAGAAAAAGATGTTTGCAATAAGATTTTGCTCATCAAAGAAAATAATTAAAAATATTGATAGCATTGAAACAGAGTTTTAATGTAAAAATATGGGTTAAAAGTGTAAAATACATTTATAATGCATTTATGTCTAACAAAAATAGTAATAGAGGGGCTGGGAAGGTGGCTCAGTGGTAGAGTGCTTGCCTTGCATGCCTGAGGCCCTGGGTTCAATTCCTCAGCACCACATAAACAAAAAGAAAAAAAAAAGTCAGAAATGGCGCTGTCGCTCAAGTGGTAGAGTGCTAGCCTTGAGCTGAAGAGCTGAGGGACAGTGCCCAAGCCCAGAGTTCAGGCCCCACGACTGGACCCCCCCAAAAAAATAGTAATAGAGAATATAAAGACAACTAATACATTAGTAAGATGACAAACAGAATAATAGGAAAGACAATAAGAATTCTTTTTTTTGTCCAAGACCAGGACTTGAACTTGGTACCTGACATTTTTGCTTATTAGCTAGTGTTCTACCAACTGAGCCATGGTTCCATTCCTGACAATAAAAATTCTTTTTTCAAAATAGTTATGGAAAAAATGGCATCAGTTTATAATGTTGAACAATGATATAACCTTCAATGTGCCAATTTCTTTCCTTCCTTCCTTCTATCTTCCCTTTCGTCCTCCCTCTGTCCCTCCCTCCCTTCCTTCCTCTCTTTCTCTCTCTCCTTTCTCTCCCTCCCTCCCTCCCTTCCTCTCCTCTCTCTCTGTCTCTCTGTCTCTCTGTCTCTCTGTCTCTTTTTCTCTCTCCTCTCTCTCTCTCCTCTATCTCTCTCTCTCTCTTTTGTGTCAGTCCTAAGGCTTGAACTTAGGGCCTGGGCACTGTCCTTGAGCTTTTGTGGTCAAGACCAGTGCTACTTGGGCCACTGTTCCACTTCCAGAATTTTGGTGGTTAATTGGAGATAAGAGTCTCATAGACTTTCCTTTCTGGGCTAGAGTTGAACCACGGTCCTCAGATCTCAGCTTCCTAAGTAGATAGGATTATAGGCATAAACTTCCAATGTCTGGCCCAATCTGCCTATCTTAATCCCAGATATATACATAAGGGAATTGTATCAGGTTTTGTGACTTGGACAGTAAAATCAGAAACAATATATAGGTCAGTGACAGGATGGATAAATGAAGTTGAATATTAGGTAGCAATGAAGATGAAGATAAATGTGTATGTATTCAACATAGATTTTGTTGAATGAGAAGACCAAGTCACCATGATTCATTACTTTAAAAAGAATCAACCAGAAGAATCAACCAATGCATTGTTTAGAGATAAAAACTGACATGGTAAAACTAAAAACAAAAACAAAGGAATGACAACAGTAACAAGGCTACTTTTAACCAGGAGAATGGCTCACTTCTATGTAATAGGTGAAAAGTTTCTGGAATAGGTGAAAAAGAAGAAAGCTGAGAAGGTTGGGGAACTTCAGGATGGTACTGTGCGACTTCTTAAGCTCAAATATCCATTTATTCTTCTTCTTTAGACCTTATGTATATGTTATAAAATGCCCCCTTTTATTAAGTAATTCATAGCAGTTTTGTGTTAGAGTAACATTAAAAATGAGAGAAAACCCAATTAGAATTAGTTTGCTCAACCTACTGGCTCTGTTTGCGGGCATGTTAGTCTCTGTTAGAGATGGTCAGAGAATGATACCTCATTCAGTATTATTAGGATGAAAATAGGCTACCTATAGCAAAAAAAGATCCTGATTTATGTGAGTCTGTATTATATGTGTCAGTATTCTTAAAGCATACTATAATAGTGAAAAGGTTTTTAGAAAATAAAAACAGTAACTACAGTATGTTCAAATACAATATACTGAAGTTATATAAAAGTATTGCTGTAGTATCATGTGACTCCTCAATTTAAGGAGTATGGTTTTTGTTTTTGTTTCTTGTGCTGGTCTTGAGCTTGAACTTAGGGCCTGGGCTCTATCCTTGAGCTTTTTTGTTCAAAGCTAGCATTCTACCACTTGAGCCACAGCTCCATTTCTGGCTTTTTGGTTATTAGTTAGGGATGAGTTTCACTGACTTTCCTGCAAGGGCTGGCTTTGAATTCAGATATCAGCCTCCTGAGTAGCTAGGATTACAGGTGTAAGCCATAGCACCCACCTTGAGAAATATGTTTGATCCACAAGATTCAGAAGAATTGTGATGGTGAGCTAACCTTGGCCCATTTGGTACAGACAGACATTTCCGCCTAACTTGTGTTTTGTCTATTATGTCAGGCTTAGATATGAAGGAATGTCTTCAGAGCAGACAACTGAGGATCTCCCATGCTAATGCTCACTCAAGACAAAGGAAGAAAGTAAGGCAAACTAGAGGGGATTCAACGTGACAGCTCAGAGCCAGCCTGGCATAGAAATGATGCTTTTAGTTGCCCAAGGAGACAGGCCAGAGATTGTCTCCTCCGGAGGTCAGGATTGTGTGAGACAGAGTCATGACCATAACTTTGTTTGATAAAGTCCTATCATAGAGGATCAATTTTTCAACTGCAGAGAGGTAGGTTTGGGGGGGGGGGCTTTCACTTACAAAAAGTCAACTGCTACTTAAAAAAGGAAAAAGAAAGAAAAGGTTATACGTCTATAACCTTTAAATCAAAAGGAGAAGACAGAATTTCCTCCAATTACAAAACACACAAAAATTATATATCATAGTTCCTAGCTGCCCACTGAATTTGCCACCCCTCCCCCCCAGTCTCCCTCAGCAGCTGAGAAAGAAATCACAGTAGAGAATTAATCCAATGAACCAGACTTTCCTCCCTGTGGTGTGATTCAGCCCACAGTTGGAGGAGGGGTGGGTAGTGAGTCTTTAACTCTGTGTGCTCTGGACTGGCTTTCAATATTAGACATCTGGAGTTTTTGAAAATTAACACTGGAACAAAAGTGACGCTCATACTTCCATGTGCCCTTCACTCACTCTCAGTCAAAACTTTGTTTTTAAGTTTCTTTGTGGCTACTTTAAAAAAAGAAATGTTGAATGGGCAGAAATTAAGAAATGCAGAAATTAAGCCAATACTAAACCATGTTGTAGCAATTACCATCACCTGTGACTGATCTCACCACAAAGTAAAGGAAAAATGTGCTTTACCAGAAGTGACTCTCAGCATTGGACTTCCTTCTCTCTCCATCCAGTGTATCTACCTTCTCATACATGACTGCATCCAGATGATGTGGTCGATTCCCACATCTTGGTCCCTTGGGCATAAGAATATCAGAGAGAGCTGGGAACCAGTGGCTCATACCTGTAATCCTAGCTACTCAGGAGGCTGAGATTAGAGGATGATGTTCATCTGGGAGGAAAATCCATGAGACTCTTATCTCCAGCAAAAAGTCAGAAGTAGAATGGTAGAGTAATAACCTTGAGTGAAAAGACTATGGGACAGTGCACAGGCCCTGAGTTCAATCCCTAGTACTGGCATACACATTTAAAAAAAAAAAAAAAGCAGGAGAGATTGTCCATTGGCCTTTTCCTGGCTACTCCATAGACCAGGTGGGAACTGTGTGTTCACTAGACTATCTTGTTCTCCACATTTCTGACTTGATCCAATTCCCAGCCCCTTCATCTGCTTTCCAGGTTTTCAAAACTGGAAAGACTTATCTAGAACACACACATTTAGAGAAATGTCTGCTGGTCTCTGACAACTAGACTGTAGTCTCATTCCCTTGTGACCTTCTCAGGATGTATCTGTTCTGGACACATACTTCCAATAGGTAAGCTTCATTGAGAGGCAGTTATGACTCCTCTAGACCACCAGAGTCAAAGCAACACTCGCACTAAAACTTCACAGGGCTCCTTTACCAAAAGTGCATGACTGAACAATTAAACCAACCATACAACTGTAAAAGCATCTGCCTGGGCTAATTATCTACCCCAGTAGAGAATGAGAGGATTCTTAAAGTACTAGTCTCTTTTAATCTCATGATTATCGTTCTCTAGACCTTTCTAGAGCATTCTAGAAAGTACCCTAAAGATGCTCACTCATAAAAGAAAACAGAACCTTACATGGGAGTTGAAGCTGAAGGCATTTGGACAGCTGTCTTCTGAGGAGGAGAGCTCAGCACCCAGAAGGCTCATTTTGTCTCCTTACCTCTTTTGGGAAACCTCTGTGTTTACTCTGACAGGAGAAATCAATCTGATCTAATTCATTGCATTGATAGAAGTTAATGTGATACAATAGACTCCAAATTCTTTTCCAGTTACAAGCTATTCCCACTGTTAAATATTTTTTTCCCCTCTGACCTTTTCTTAACAATGTTAACATTTTCTTCAAGAAAACCTTAGTACATCTGATTCACACAGGCTTCTTGGGAACTTGGATAAATACTTCTTAAAATGTCACACATATTTTAATAGATATGTACTGAACTTTTGTTATTTGTTCCAAAGCCTTTTAGAGAGAGTGTATGCTGATTACAGAAGGTGGTCTGATCTTGTTGAAAAGATATGATCAGGTCTGGTTGGGATTTTGGAATGAGAGGCTAGAGTACAGTTCATTAAATGTATCAGTCTTTGGGGTTGTATTGTATTGGATCTTACTTAAATTCTTTTCTATCCTAAAGTCAGAAAAATACTCACTATGTGTGTGTGTGTGTGTGTGTGTGTGTGTGTGTGTGTGTGTGTGTGTGTGTGTGCATACACACATGCACGCACCAGTCCTCAGTGCTCTACTTCTTGAGCTACAATTTCACTTGTGGCTTTTTTTTGGTGGGGGTGTGGTGGGGGGTGGGGAGTAGTTTACTGGAGACAAAAGCCTCATGGCCTTTTCTGCTCAGGCTGTCTTTGAACCATGATCCTCAGATCTCAGTCTTTTAAAAAATTATTCTTATTGTAAAGGTGATGTACAGAGGGGTTAGAGTTACATAGTTCAGATAATTAATATATTTCTTTTTGAACAGTGTCACCTCTTCCTTCATTTTTTCCCTCCTTAATGCCCCCCACAATTGCCCAAGTTGTGTAGTTCATTTTTAACATAGGATCTCAGTCTCTTGAATAGCTAGGATTACAGATGTGAGCCAGTGGTGCCTGGCTGAATTTTTTCTTCTTGAGGATTTAAATTTCTGTTTTTGATACAGAAATTCTTTATGCTATCTAGAATTGTTTTGAGTGGGTATGAACTAGTTCTCCAATTCAATATTTTTCTATAATTGTAATTAGTTTTCCAATTTCATTTAATGATTCCTTCCTTTCCTTCCTTTCCTTCTGCTTAGCTATGTCATCCTTGTGACAAATTTCCTTCAAAATGACAGTCTCCCTGGGTCATCAAAAATGCAAGTGGAGCTACTGAGGTATCATTTTATAATCATTTAATTGGTCTCTCTATTGTGTTCCAATGAAAACTCTCCATTTCTAGGACAATGCCGAATTGTATTATTTTCTATCAACTTTTTCTCTGATGAGGCCAATTCAGTCTCTGTAAACTGCCTAGACATGGCTAGATTTGGTCTTCTTATAGTTTATTTATTTATTTTTGCCAGTCCTGGGGCTTGAACTCAGGGCCTGGGTACTGTCCCTAAGCTTCTTTTGCTCAAGGTTAACACTCTACCACTTGCGCCACAGCACTACTTCTGGGTTTTTCTGTGTATATGGTGCTGAGGAATTGAACCCAGGGCTTCATGCCTGTCAAACAAGCACTCTACTACTAAGCCAACTTCCAAGCCCAATAGTTTATTTCTTATTTATATACCTACATTGATGGTGAATGAGACCTATAATTTGCATTCCTCATTTAATTTTTGTCTAAGCTTAAAATTCTATCTATCTATCTATCTATCTATCTATCTATCTATCTATCTATCTATCTATCTATCTATCTATCATTTTCTGGTACTTGGGATCAAATTCAAGGTCGTGAGCATGCTTTATGAGTAAGTTACACTCCCAGCTTTCTTATTTTAATAGTAAGGTCATACTGGATTCATAGAATGAGCTGTGGGCTGTGTCTTTCTTCTTTCTCTATAAATTGTAGGAATCACATGAAGGATATAACTAAGAAAATCTTTCTTTGTAAAGACTACAAAATCAATACATACCCATGGCCAAAAGTTATCAAAATAGCCAGTTTCATAAGGAAAAAAGTGGGAATTATTTATGACATTGCCATGGAGAAAGTATTATTGAAGGTAATTTAGTATATTTCCTTCTAGAACTTTCTGTCAAGTTCTGCAAGATGTGTCCAATTTACTATCTATCTATCTATCTATCTATCTATCTATCTATCTATCTATCTATTTATTTATCTATACACATACACATGTAACCACATATGCATACATACAGAACTATGATCATAGCAGTATACATTATTTTACTCTTTTATTACTTCACACATATACCCACACATGCATACACACAGAACTATGATGATAGCAGTGTACGTTATTTTACTCCTCTTTTATTACTTCATTAGCATTCTTCATGCCATTGCATATCACTAGCAGCAGTATATAAAGCTGATTGTTGAAATAAAGCCATACTAAATTCCTTTTGAGTAAATTGTTTCATTTTATCTGCTGAATGGTTAGTATTTAAACGCCAAGTACAAGGATAGATGACTATGTATTTTCATTTTCTGTAAGCTTCATGTACCTGTTACCTTTTTTTCTTTGTCCTGTTCCTGACCAGTAGGAGTGACCATGCCTTGAGGAACATCAGTCAATCATATACATATACAACTACAAGCATGTCAGACCCAAAGCTCTGGTGTCTAGACGGCTTCCAGCATCCTCAGTTCTACTGAGCTGCATCCTTTCTGTTCTCCAACTTGAGTAACTGGGTAGCTGCTCTTCATCAACACTAAAAATCCCCAAAGAAGCCAGCAGCCTGTGCCTCATGCCTGTAATCCTAGCTACGCAGGAAGCTGAGATCTAAGGATCTCAGTTCAAAGCCAACCCTGTCAGGAAAGTCTGTGAGATTCTTATCTCCAATTAACCACCAGAAAACTGGAAGTGGTGCTGTGGCTCAAAGTGGTAGAGCACTAGCTTTGAGCTGAAGAGCTCAGGGACAGTGCTCAGGCCCAGAGTTCAAGCCCCATGACAGAGAGTAAAATGAAAAAAAAAATTCCCAAAGAAGCTTGGAGCCAGGTCAGGATTAAATTCAACTTCTCTGGGGCCTTGGTGTGAATTCTTATTGCTAGATATTTGTTTATTTATTTATATTCATCAAATTCATCTATTCAATTCTGCTAGTAGGTCAAGTCAATTAAAAAACAAAACAAAACACCATGCTTTGGTCACCTACTATTGTGCTATGGTGGGAAAGATGTTACTGCCTTCTCCTTTCGTTCCAAACAGATCCTAGTCAGGACTCCTAAGTGCCTGATTCTGACACCTACCTCCATCTGGATGCTGTTCAGCCCCAAATTGTAGCTATGAGATATTGACACCAGATCAACTTTACTAAATCGTTTTGAAACTGTACCTTGAATGTTGAGCTTTCTATCTTAGGTCTCAGTTCTGAGCCAGGTTATTTTCCCATTCAAGCTGCGCCCCCCTGTCCTATCCTCAGTTGCTTTTGCCAAGAGTCTGTCATCCTAGCAAACTGTTCAGATAAACTTTATTGGGCTCTTACCTTTACATCTTTTGTAGTTCACAAAAAATGTATATATATATATATTTTTTTTCTCAAACTAGTGATGAATTTTAACTCTGGGGAGTAGTAGCTTACTAATTTTTTGTTTCACTATAGAGGAAATTGGTTTTTACTAAGTCTAATGACTTACTAAAGTTTGCATAGTTAATGAATAACTAAAGTTTCCATAGTTAATGAATGGCCTCATTAGGACTTAGACTGAGACCACAACTCTTATTTTAGTGTTCTTTCTATATGATGAGAGTTAAGAGGAGCTAACTTCTACTTTGAATAGATCTTATAATTTATTTTAGGAAGCAAACAACATTCTAGTGTGAAGAATTGATGGATCAGGACTTCAAGAACAATACTATAACCCCCAAATAACCATTCAAACTACGTGTGTGTGTGTGTGTGTGTGTGTGTGTGTGTGTGTGTGTGTGTGTGTGTGTGTGTGTGTGTGTGTAAAGTCAAGTAGTTAGTAGAGTCAAAACCAACAAGTGTGAAGGACCATTGAGTTTGGTTTCTTTTAACAAAGCCAAACACATGTGAGAACATGGTTCTCAGCTAGGTGCTCATCTGTCAAGGGCAAGGTCTGTACAGCAGTGCTGCAGACCCAATCTCATAGCCATTCTAGAGAGTTTTTCATATATGTATATATAATATTATATTTATATGTAATATATATATACTTACATATGTAATATGTAATAATAGTGTATGTAATATATGGACAACATTAGTTGGTTCCGAGCTCTCTACTATGTTGGATCTGAAGGTTAGGACATCAAATTTTTCTTTCTTTCTTCAGTTCTTCTTTCCTTTCCTTCTCTCTTTCTTTCCTTCCTTCCTTCTTTAACTTTATCTCTTCCTTCCCTCCCTTCCTCCCTCCTTCCCTTGCTTGCTTTCTCCCTTCCTTCCATCCTTCCTTCCTTCCTTCCTCCCTCCCTCCCTCCCTCCCTCCTTCCCTTGCTTGCTTGCTTGCTTGATTCCTTCCTTCCTTCTTTATTTTTGTGCCAGTTCTGGGTCTTGGATTCAGGGCCTTGCTCTCTTACTTGGCCTTTTCTATTCCACTTGAGCTACAACTCCACTTCACAATTTTGACATGGGAGAAGACTACAGATAGGGGTCTCATGGATTTTATGCTCAAGCTAGCTTTGAACTGTGATCCTCAGATCTCAGCTTCCTGAGTATTTAGGATTGCAAGCATGAGCCACCAGCACTTGACTTCAAATAGCTATCTTTCTAGCAGATTCTTGCTTATAGTTTTTTATCATAGGGGAACTCAGTAGGCAGTTGAAAAGTTTAACGAAAGAAGCCATTATCCTCTAGTAGTAACTGTAAGCTGTGGATATAGACAGAAAAGAAACACAATTCTTATATTTTCATACTTTCTGAAAGTCGATAGAAAATTTTCCTGAGCTGCTTTCTTCACAATTCTACCAGCTATTTTAGCATCACAGGTCCCATATTCAATCTTTTCCTGCTTAGAGTTTCTAATGTGGCATTTTTCTTCCTGCTCTATTTTTGACATGACCACTCTTTCCCCCTGGTAGCTTGTGTTACGTCAGTTCCATTCTCTGGATAGAAGCTCTGCACCATGTGGATATGTCTCATTCAACTTGTGTCCCTGGTGCCTGAACTGTATCGGGAGCTTAAGAAATGTAGCTTAACGGGTTTAAAAAGCATAAATCTGGGTGGAGGAAGAGGAGATATTTTAGAGCAAATGAAGAAGTTGCTATGCTGAGCCATAGGAAAAGGAAAATGGTCAGTGTTATTCTTTAACCTCAGACTTGTTTTAGATGAGTCAGTTGGTGAGTTGTTACAACATTGACTTGATTAAGAAATTCTATACAAAGAAATTCTATACAAGTTCTTTACAATAAAAGTGAATCTTGTGAAAATCATAAAATAATTGTATATGCAGAAAATTAGCACTGGAATGTTTCAGTCAGTCATGACATGCCTTGTAGTTGAGTTCATTAGGAGTGATCACAGGAAAAACTCTTTCTCTATATATGTGTGTGTGTATGTGTGTATGTGCATACATGTGCCTTTATACACAAAGTCCATAGTGAGAGCCAACCTTTTCTCCATGAACTTTCACTCACGAATCATCATTTGACATCTTAAACATTGTTGAAAATATTTACTTCTGGAGAAAGTCCAAATTGTATCTGATATTGGGTTATATATTTTGGACCCCCCCCAAATGCAATTTTTGTACTTTAAGAAATTCACATTTATGATAAAAAAAACTTCAAACAAAAAATGACAAAATGTACACAGTACTGAATGGGAGTGCCTAGGGAAAATAGCTAAATCTGACTTGAGAATATAAGAGTATGTTTTCCAGCCGGGAACCAGTGGCTCATGCCTGTAATCCTCAGGAGGCTGAGATCTGAGGATCATGGTTCAAAGCCTGCCTAGGCAGGAATATCAGTGAGTCTCTTATCTCCAATTAATCACCAGAAAAGCAGAAGTGGTGCCTTGGCTCAAGTGGTAGAGCACTAGCCTTGAGCTGAAGAGTTCAGGGACAGTGCCTGGCTCAGAGTTCAAGCCCCACAACCGACAAAAAAAAAAAAAAAAAGTTTTCTGGATTAAGAGAACCTAGGCCAAGGAGTGGGCTAGAGAATTAGGATGGTACAGGTAAGTAAAAATGGCAGGTATACCCTCAGAGTTGGGGTGTCATCACAGTGAATGTTTCTAGGTGATGTGCAGAAGAGCAAGGAGCCCTTTGTCACACGAAATACTTTGGGCGTAGTTGGGAGTCTGTAAAAAGTCCTGTGGGTAGTGACACTGTATTCCAAGTTTATGCACCTAGATGTCATTAGAATCTTTGCCCTGGAATCAAACTATGATTGTGTGACATTTTTAAAGATCCTGCTGAAGTCATGGCTATAGCTCAGCCTTGTATTTGATCCCAACAAAGGAAAACATAAGATCTTACTGGTAGTGCTGTAGAGATTGTTTGACAGTCATAACTGAAAGTAAGAGAGTAACTTGAGGCTGTGGTGGTGGTGGGGGGGAGTCCATCATGAGTAATCAAGTTGATGGACATGGTATTCCCAAGGAGATAATAGAGGGCTGGGAAGGTGGCTCAGTGGTAGAGTACTTGCCTTACATGCATTAGGCCCTGGGTTCGATTCCCCAGCACCACATAAGCAAAAAGGAAAAAAGCCAGAAGTGGTGCTGTGGCTCAAATGGTAGAGTGCTAGCCTTGAGCTGAAGAGCTGAGGGACAGCGCCCAGGCCCAGAGTTCAGGCCCATGACCGGACTCAAAAAAAACCAAGGAGATAATAGATTTTAGAAGTCTTATATGCATAGACTTTTTAACATTTCTTTCTCCCCTTCTTTTATGTAAATGTAGATTTTATTTGAATATTTTTCTAGAGAGTTCATTTTGACTTTTATAAAATAATTCATAGTATAATCTTCTATTTACCAGTATAATTCTAATATGTGTTAACAAAATTTCTGACCATTGAATATGGTTCTAATATATTTAGTGCATAGTGAGATATGTAATCCCAAATTGTCCTCTTAAAAATACACAATCCAGCCAGGTGCTAGTGGCTCATATCTGTTATCCTAGCTACTCAGGAGGCTGAGATCTGAGGATTGTGGTTCAAAGTCAACTAGGACAGAAAAGTCCATGACACCCTTATCTCCAAATTATCTCAGAAGTAGTGCTATACCACAAGTAGTAGAGTGCTAGCCTTGAGCACAAGAAGCAAAAGGAGCTTAGGGACAGTGCCCAGCCCCAGAAATCAAGGCTCAGGACCAGCAAAAAAAAAAAAATCCTACTTATAGAGGAGAATAAATGAAGCAACGAGTTATTTTAAACACTGTATTTTAAATCTTGGTGGTTAATTATAGGATATTTACATGTCCACATTACAGTCTTCGGTCAATAATTTCCTGTCCTCTCTTAGAAACTACTTTTATTTATTCTGGGATTTTGGTTTTGTTTTTACTGGGCAGTTAGTCAAGGGGCAATTGTTTTTACCCTAAAATATCTGCTTTGAAAATCATGTTTCTATCTTTACATCCTCAAATAATGTATATAATATCACCTGTGGGGGTTATCTAGTCATTTATGTTTAAATCTTTTCTGCTCAAGTGTAAGAAATGTAAACTGTAATTTGTTTTAAAGTTTGTTCTTCAAAGATGATCACGAGAAGTTGAAGGGTTAGCTACTTCCTGTTTTCTGACTCATTATTCTGCTGGAAAAATCTTTAAAACTGGAGTTTACAGATAATAAATGTTTGTGAAACTGGTTTAATATTTAACTAGCATGCTAATTGGTTTCACCTTGATACACCTATTGATGTGTGTGTGGGGGGGGTGTAGAATACCCTGGTCCTGGAGAATTTTAGGGGCAACCCCTTGAATGAGGTCTGGTTCTCTTGAACCTGAGCAGAATTTCAGTGACTCAAATTAATGGAAAATATTTAAAATACTCAGATATATATGCATGCTATTTTAATGTTGTGGGCTGATAGTCTAATAGAGATTTATTCTCTCTCTTTCTCTTCCTTCCTTCCTTCCTTCTTTTCTTTCTTTCTTTCTTTTTTTTTTTTTTTTTGGCAGTACTAGAAGTTGAACTCAGGGCCTTGAGTTTGCTAGACAATTGCTCTACCACTTGACCCTGCCACCAGTCCACTGAATTCATTATTCATTCATAATTTGTTTTCAGATAGCATCTCTTGCTTTTACTGAGGCAAGCCTCAAGTCTTTTCTCCTAGCTCCTCTTCCCAAGTAGACAGGATTACACATATGCAGCACTGTATGCACCCATCTTGTTTTGATTCCTATGTTGACTGACAGTAGCTGAGTGTCCTTAGTATATTAATGTATTGTAACAATGCTCAAAACACTACATGTTAAGACTCATTTTAATAAACTCTCCAAATTTCTCAAATTACTGATTTTAAATCAAGCATTGAGATGTTAACTAGAGAAGAAAGTAGCTTGGTAACCAGATTTCTTTCTAAGAGTTAAATAACAAACCAGCTCAGAAATGTCCAAAGTCACTAGAAGAGATAGAATGTGGCTTTCTTGAAGGTATCGTGACAGGATTAGGGGAAAGTAGGCCACTCAGAAAGTTGGGTGATGACACAAAGAGCAGTATCAAAGGCAAGTATTCAAACCTCTTCCAGCATTGTGTGCAGATACAGTACTGAAAGGACCTTTACTAAATAAGCGATTAAGACTCATCCTACTGGGGATCTGGAGAAGGGAATATCTGATCGGTAGAAAGGTGTGCCAGTTACATGGAATTTGCACTAACAACTCCCCTTTGTCTGATTCCAGACACTTGATAATAAGAATGTTTCTCTAAGGGGGAAATATTTGTACCTCTTTGGTAATTAAGAGTTCTCATTAAAAACACAGCAGCAAAGCTGAGCACCAGTGGCTCATACCTGTAATCCTAGCTACTCAGGAGGCTGAGATCTAAGGATCATGGTTTAAAGCCAGCCCAGGTAGAAAAATGGTTCAAAGCCAGCTGAGACAGAAAAGTCCCCAGGAGACTCTTATCTCCAATTAGCCGCTCAAAAACTAGGAGTGGAACTGTGGTTCAAAGTAATAGAGTGCTAGGCCTGAGCAAAAAGATCGGAGGGACAGAGCCCATGCCCTGAGTTTAAGCTCCACAAATGACAAAACAATATCAACGCACAATAAAAGAAACCACAGCAGCATTTATCTCTTTTCTCTTCCTTTTATTCTTTGTTTCTTTCTTTTTTGGTAATGGGAATTGAACCCTGGATGTTGCACTTGGTAGGCAAGCACTTTGCCACAGATCTACATCCCAGCCCAGCAGCATGTATCTCTCTGGGACACTGATTTTTATGCCAAGTGGAGTCATGATGGAAATGGATGGTATCTGGTACAAGTGCAGTCAACAAGCTGGCCACTTGCAGAAGGAGGACTGCTTCTTGTAAAAGCGGGATTCTTTTGGCTATTAGGGATTCTGAATCCTGGCAGCAGGTTAGAGTCATCAGAATGTAAAAGAAAAAAGAAAAACAAAACCAAAAGAAGCTAATGTCCAAGAATGCCATTTCAGGCCAAACATGAGGATGTCTGTGTAGCATCACTGAGCTTAGAGATTCGTGGTGCATACCACTCAGCATTCCGGAGGCTGAGGCAGGAGCATTGTGAATTTCAGACTAGCCTGGGCTATGTAGCAAGATCCTGGGGGGAAATGAGGAGGAAAAAAAGGGAGGGAAGGAAGGAAGGAGGAATATTCCCACAAAAAGGCTCAAAATGTCTTAAAATTCTTCATCTACATTTTACAACTTGAAATTTGTATTCCAAGTTTAAGTATGTAAACAGAATTGTAATGGTTACAAGTTGATCTGCTCACCCAGTTGTTTCTAACCGTTCGGAGATAAACAAAGGGAAGATACCAGTCCCATCTGCAGATCAGATATTAGAAGAAGGTTATTTATTTATTTATTTATTTTTGTCAGTCATGGGGTTTGAACTCGGCCTGGTGCTGTCCCTGAGCTCTTCAGCTCAAGGCGAGAACTCTACCTCTTGAGCCACAGTGCCACTTCTGGTTTTCTGGTGGTTTATTGGAGATAAGTGTCTTACAGACTTTCCTAACTGGGCTGGCTTTGAACCATGATCCTCAGGTCTCAGCCTCCTGAGTAGCTAGGATTATAGGCATGAGCCACCAGCACCTGGCTAGAATTATTTTTAATCATACTCTAAGATTAAAAGCTCAGAGATCCGTTTTCTTGTGGCTATCCCTCACCTTGCTTTGGATTTTGGGTACAACAGCATGCCAGTAGGTGTCTTAGTCAGGCCTGGCTAGGTCTATATAAAAATAAGGTGATGGAGAGGCAGCAAAGAGTGGCAGAATCAAGAAGCCAGAAAGAGGAGCTGGGAAGGTGGCTCAGTGGTAGAGCACTTGCCTTGCATGCATGAGGCCCTGGATTCGATTCCTCAGCACCATATAAGCAGAAAAAGCCAGAAGTGGCACTGTGGCTCAAGTGGTAGAACACTAGCCTTGAGCTGAAGAACTCAGGGACAGCGCTCAGGCCTAGAGTTCAGGCCCATGACCAATGACAACAACAAAAAAGAACAACAACAGAAAGAGGCTCTCAGGCCCAAGGTGGGGCTGGAAAGACAAAGCAAGGATGGATTTGAGAGGTGTTCTGGAGATCTACTTTACAGAAGCTGGGGGAGAAACTCTGGAGGTGGCTAGGAAGATGATTGCACTGGCCTGAGCATGGAAATAGCAGACATACAGCAGCACGAGTTCCACTTCGGGTGTCATCAGGAGCATCATCCCTGGGTGGTATGCAGTGGGATCAAACTCCTGGAAAGAGCAAAACCAGCTCTTCCTAAACTGTTGTTATCAGCCTGCTGATGCTGAGTCTGGGCGTCCCTTTGGAAAGTCAGTTCTTTTAAAACTCTCAAGAAAGCCCTAGGCCAATTTGAGAAAGGAAAATATTGTACACACCCAACATGAAACCATGAGCCAACAGGCCCTCGTGGTCCACCCACTCTAGAAGGAAGCCCTCTCTCATAGTGCCCTGCTCTCCAGTGCCCTCTATACCCATTCAGTGCCCCTGTCTGTGAGCCATTATTCTGAGTCAGAGGTAATTTGCTAATTATAAGTCACTTCCCATTTTAGAATTCCTGATGACTTATGGTCAAATGTTTTGTGTTCATCATACTGATTGAAGAATTGGACTTTTGTGTGCCTGGTGAGAGATGGCATAATGGAGAAGGGAGATGGTCCATTATGAGATTTAGTGATTCTTCTGCGAAGGTATTCATATATATTAGATAGGCTGGAGGGGTACACCTGGATACACAGAACCATCATTAAGCCAGATGCTAACATAGAAGAACAACTTTGGTGGCTGCATAGGGAAGCAATGAGTCAAATCTAGAAAATATATATTCTACAGAACAACTGTAGAATCGCTCTAACAAACTGATAGCATGAAAAGAGTTTCTGGCTTATAACTTCTGCCCCAAACAGGCCAAGAAAACTAGAATTTCTTTCCCAAAGCAATCCATAGAAACTAAGAATATCTCCCTCCTTCTGTCTGGCCATAAAGTTCTCTGACCTACCTTGTCTGCTAATAGATCAAAAGACCCACTTTTAGAAAGATGTCTTGCACTATGCTTATGAGAAAGGAATACTGTGCAGAAAGGCTAAGACCAAATCTTTTGGAATTAGATCAGATCCTTTATTTCCACTCATGGATCTACATGACTGTCCATATGCTACAATCATATCTGTGCCCTGAAGTCCCTAAAATCCTACAGAACAGGTTCCAATTGCATGTAGGTAGCTAGATGCATAGCAGGTCCTAGTGGGTGCTATGTCCAGAGAAGACACAAAAGCTCCTGTTCCTTCTCTGACACCTTGCTGTTTGCATGCCTTTATTTATATCCTTTGTAATATCCTTTAGAGTAAATCAACAAAAGCATTTCCTCAGTTCTATGAGCCTCTCAAGCAAAAGTAATTAAACCCGAGGAAGGGATTATAGAAACCCCTATTACATCTGGTTCTTGGAACATAGGTAAAAGTAACCAGAGGTTTGAAATTTGTGTCTAGAGTATTTGGGGAAGCCAGTCTTAGGAGCAGAGGCCTCAACCTGTGGAGTCCAATAGCATCTCCTGTTCAAGAGTGTCAGAATGGAACAGAAGCATACAGCTGGCTGGTATTATCCACAATACGAGCTGTATTTGCTTGCTGATGAGGAGAAATTTTTCATACATCTTGGGATCACAGAGATTTGTTCTGGTGTCATGGTGTAAGAGGAGAGCAGAATTGAAAGAACAAAATCTATCCCTCCCCGCTCCCCTCCCTTCTAGACAGTAAGGTTAGAACTTCCTAGTTCTGGTGGCCATCACAGCCTGGCCAATTCTTTTCTCCCCTCAGATCCAGGAAATCTTACACCAGTCTTCTTCCTCTACAATCTCTCTTCCTTGCCTCCCTTCCTCCTCCTTTCTTGTTCTTTTTCTACTTCAGAGAGATCTAAAGAGTAAGGACCCCCACACTATGTCCCCACTGAGAATACAGAAAGCTGATGTGGGAGCCCAGCCTCACTCTTGTGCATTATCATTTTCAGCATTCCCTCAGTCTCCATGTGAGAGGTCTGCTGGCTTAGCACACAGTGGCGTGGGAAGCAGCCTGTGGGCTCAAGCCTATCTTCTTCCAGCAGTCATCAATGGAACACATCGACATATGCTCTTAAATAATTTATTTTTTTATATGGCCTTTTGTGTAAAGTTACATTTCTTTAGGACAACTTGAAGGAATCCAAAAAGTAGATAGCATTCTGAGAGTGCAAATTTCAAATTTTTTTTCTATAAGTATAAATAATTCCATTTCTTCACATTAAGAATGAAAAATATTGATAGATAACAAAATATTAAGTTACTGACTTTGAAAGAACTAGATGAAAACACTGGCATTTGTTTGACATCTTTGAAATACTATGAGAAAGACACATCAGAAAAAGAAAAAAAAAAAGGACTATGTAGAGTTATGGATCACAAATGGTTTCAGGTCCTGCATTTAGATCCCTCAAATGGTAGCATTTAACCACTGGGGAAATGCATTTCCCTCCTTTTCCTCTAGGGCTCAAATGACATTAACACAAAGCAGAGAAACTTCAGGCCAACAGGAAGAAATGTCTCCATCTTCACCATGACAGGGTTTTGATGTCCCAAGGCTGGGGTATCACTAGACACAAGGTCTCCCCACCCCCACTCAGCACCCCAGGCTACAGCATTAACACAGCAAGTGAAGGCATCACGGAAGGCCGAGTTACCCTGTGACTCTTCCCAATCTGGCCCATGACCATTCTCTATCCTTCTCCAAGGAGGTAGGATATACAACAGCATGGACAGAACTGTTTTGTGGTGCAGCTGGAGTTGCATAGGATGAAGCATGAGATCCAATTTAGCCTGGAAGCAATTCTGTCTTTCCTAGGGAGGCAAGAAGCAAGCACATCTAATGACATGCCTCTCCCACTGTGGTTGGGAGCTTGCCAGGTTCCAGAACATAACCAAAAGCAACTAGGTTATCCTACAAACACACTGCAGCATGCTCCCCAGAGCAGAAGAAATATCTTTATTTAAATAACTTGGACATTTGTAATAAATAAAGTGAATTAACAACCAGATGACTCAAGGGTTCCCTTTCAGAAGGGAGCCCGATGAGTTCATGTAATAAGCTGTACACACAGAGGATGCCCAACAACAACCAGAAAACAGGTCATCATTACTTATACTTCTTACTTGTACCTCTAGGGCAGCATTTTGTCATTGTTAAAAAATCCCTCATATATCATATAAGGGGTATATTATTTAAGTACACACTTTGGTTCAGGCTAAGCTCTTTAGACATGAAGACAGTAAGAGCCCAATGATACCTGTCTTCTCACAAACATACTCTGTGAAAAGTGTGTACTATCATGAGCAGCTCATTTCTCTCCCCACATGTACAAGTTCAAGTTCAGTCTCAGCAGCCTCAATCACAGCCCAGGCACGGTGGGGAACACCACTGACCACAGACACACTTGAGATATGTCCGTTTTCCCTGAGCTCCCATGAACTTCAGGCAAAGGCCTTGGAGGACTGTCAAAAGAGGCGAATGGCTGGCAGTGGGATGGCTCCCAGGCCCCCCACCTGCCTATCTATGTCCTTCTGTTTCTTGTGAACATGATCAAACAGCCCTGGCAGGAGACGTTCAGGGGCCGCTCTCCCTGTCCCAGCACACATTCCAAGTCCAAAGACATTCCCAGCCCTTTGCTTTTTAAGAGAGCAGTTCTGGGCTGGAACTAACACCATGCGCTGCCAGTCACAAGGCTTTGCTCTAAAACCACTTGAGGAGATTGCCAGTTACCAAACCTGAGCATCACAGGCAGCATGAATGAAGAGCTCATCTGCCCTTCCCTGCCCAAAGACACCCTCCAGACCTCTGTGCCCGGGGCTTCCACCTGCTGTGGCATCCAGGGGTTTGGAGTGTAGCACCACGCTGGCTGGCAGCTCGAGGCCCCTCTAGACAGGGCCGGCCCACCCATTTCTGCTTAGCCATACATCTGCTTGAACTGAAAGCACTCGTTACAGTAGCCATGACATTTGGCATTGCCGAAATGATCGCAGGCAGGGGCCCGGCAGAGCTGTTTGGGGGTCTCTTCAGGAGCAGGCTCAACCCGGTGGGGTGCAAGGCCTACCCGCTGGCTGAGGTGCTGGCATTCCATGCAGAGTTCCTCACTGCGGCAAGCCAGGATATTTTTGCAGGAGGCCCGCATGCACTTGGGCCTTGATGCACCCTGTGTGGTTCGAGGGCTGCGCTGGCTTGATCTCTGAGGGAAAGAATAGATACATACGTTGTCACACTGGGCAGGAAAGCACAGAAGTGCTATCATACTATCCAGGGGCCACAGGGAGATCTTTCTTGACTGTGGGGACTTGACAAAGGGGTTCTCTGTCTGTGGCAGGAAGAGTGCACTATGTATTTGCTGTTGATAAGCTGTGGCTCTCCACCCATGTTCTCCCCCAGACCCAGCTGGGACTGGTCCCAGGGAGGCTGAGGGGAGCCACTACTCCTCCTGTGGAGGCCTGAACACTGGGTCCAGCGTGAACACTGGGTCCTTTCATTAGGATTAATAATCAGTCTCTTATTGAGATAGCTTTCCCTGCCCCTCTGTACTCAACACACCGATAGCCAAGAGTAGCTTTTCTGATAAGCATATAGAATGTTCTAGAATGTTCTGTCTCCTCTCTGCTCATGACAAAGGATTATTTAAAAGTCTACTTTGGGCTCAGAACTGTAATCCTTAGCTACTCAGGAAGCTGAGATCTGAGGATATGGGTTGGAAGCCAGCTCAGGCAGAAAAGTCCACAAGACTCTTATCTCCAATTGAACACTAAGAAGGCTACAAGTGGAGTTGTGGTAGAGCACTAGCCTTGAGCACAAAGGCTCAGGGACAGTGCCTGGGCCCTGAGTTCAAGCCCCAGGACAGGTATGTGCGTACACGCGTGAACGCGTGCGCGCGCGCACACACACACACACACACACACACGCAATCTACTTTGTAGATATCTGTGCTTCTACTGAAAATCAAAGATGACCCTGACCACCAGTGGCCTTTCTGGGTGCTTGAAGAGCTGGTTTCAGTGGCTTTTCAAATGAATTCTAAAGCACATTCAGGTCGCGTGAGCTGCCACTGGCATTTGCAGTGGGAGTCACAGATGCACTGCTCCCGGGATGTTTTACCCAGGTTCTTCAGCAACCTTTCCAAGCAGTCCTTTGCCAGAAGACCTGGCAGGGGGGAAGGCCTGACACACAGAGCGAGAGGCCTCTCAAAACCCCTTACCAGTTGCTCTTCAGTTCTTTTAGCTTCATGAAATCTCTGGTTCTGAGCTTCAATGAAACACTTCTGACAGTAGCCTTCAAACAGGGTGCTTCCAAGAGTGCCACATTCTCTCCCCAGACATGGAACCGAGTTCTGGAACCTGGAGGTAGTGGAGCCAGATTTCCCAGAGGCAGCAACAAAATCTACAAGAGAGTTGATGTTACTCAGTACCATGTCAGTATCACCATGCAGACAAAGACACACTGACAGTAGAGAAGAAAAAAGTTTCCCAGTATAGATTAGGACATCCTTGAACTATGTATTCAAGCCCAGGCGAAAAAGTCCGCAGAGGAATAATATTACAGAAACATCCTTGGCTTTGCAGAGCTGTTGATTTGAACATGGAGTAGTAGAAAGTCAAGAGACAGAACAATTGGCATACACTAAGTACTCATCCATCTTCCAAAGCACAAGTGTTTTCCTTGTGCTCAGACACTTGCCTCTCTCCTGCTACTACTGCTCCCACTTGGAGTTTCTCTATTCCACTGCAACTGCCAATGTCTAGCTTAATTAACTTTATCATATAAATTGCTAGGCACTGGGTGCATTATGAAAACCAATCCTATGAATTCTATTTACAGGGTACTTTTTGGCTTTGGCTTGTGATAATCACTTATTTATTCATTTCTTTTGTACACCGGGTGCTGGGTGTGAATCCAATGCCTATGAGCTGTCCCTTAGATGTTTTGTTTAAGACTAGCACTCTACCACTTGAGTCACACACAGCTCTACTTTTGGCTTTTTGATGGGTAATTGGAGATAAAGAATCTCACAGGTTTTCCTGCCTGGACAGACTTTGAATTGTGATCCTTAGATCTCAGCCTCCTGAGTAGCTAGGATTATTACAATCATGAGCCACTGGTACTGGGCAGCATGTGGTAATCTAAGCTGCTGTGATTACAGTGCCCAGTGTTGGCACGTGCACGTGGCTTGCAGAGGCTCCAAGACTGTCCCCAAGTGCACACAGATGGGAAAGCACATTGCAATCTCATCATTCTATCCCATTGCTCAGACAGGTGTCTTTCCTTGAAGCTCAGGGACCTGCCCCCTTCTAGACCACAGCAACGACATTGAAAAATCCATCACAGCCCTTTACTACTCACGTTTGTTTTCTCTGTACTCGATGAAACACAGTGTGCAAAAGCCCTGGTTTTCTGGAGTCCCAAAATACATGCAGCCAGTTTTCCTGCACTTGCTGGTTCCCGGTCTGTCCCCTGGAGTCCGGGCTGCCTGGGAGAGGCAAGGGGAGGGGGCCTCATTTCCAGCTCGGTGGCAGGAGTGTGGGTTGAGACTCTGGATGAGCTGAGAGGGGTCGGACTTGGAGCGCTGGTGACAGGAAGAAGGGATGCTGGAGGTGAGGCTGGGAGAGGGCTCCGTCGTAGTCCTTTTGAAGCAAGTACTGCAGATCCCATTAAACGTCCTGGTGACATCCTGGAGGCAGGTCCGACACTTCCCAGGATCTAAATGCCTTGTGGGGTCTGTGGTGTGGCTGGCATTTAGCTGTCGGGCATTGTGGCAGCGCTCACAAAATCCATTGTGTAGCACGTTCAGTGTGAAAGGGCAGCCAGGGCTTCTGCACTTCATGGCGGTGGTCTCGCTGAACAGGAAAAGGCTGGGTGCTGTTGGTGGGGCTGAATGAGGCCCCCCAGATGGCTCCTTGGGGCTCCAGGCCGAGGGGTCATACGCCTCCCCTCGAGATGCCCCAAGTGCCAGGCCAGGGAGCTCTTCAGGGCCAGGCTTGGGGTTCAGCTTTGGGAGTCTATTTTGGTTCTTCAGGCGCCGCTCTGAGCATTCGTGACACAAAGGCTGGGTGTTCACAGACATGAAGAAAGGACAGTTGGGAGTTTCACATTTTATATCCATCAGGGAAAGCTGGGGTGTGGTAGGTGCCAGAGGGTTCTGCGCATGTGCCCCTCTCCGGCCCTGCTCCTGGTTTTCCTGCCATTTCTTGTACTCATGCTGGACAAGTTCAAAGTAATCATCCACCAGATTTATTTCTTTGGGCAAGTTAGCTTCATCCAACCTGAAGAGCAAACAGGACAATATATGAGCAACACCATATGGCACACATAACTTGATCTCATTAGTTCCCAGAACAAACTTTCAGAATGTCAGGCTAGGCATCAGTTCTTAATTGAAATCACTAAAATGCAGGCCTATGGCATAATAAGGTTCCAAACACTCATAACAGGTTCTCTACTCAAATATAAGGTTCCTCTCCTAAGAAGGCTTCATTCCTTGTACAATCACAGTTTTATATAATCAATCTTGGTATACACACATGTAAGTAAGTTATTTTTGGTGGGGGAGCAGGTATTCAAGGCCTCATGCTTCCTACACAAACACACTGCTTTTTGAACCACACTTCGGTTACAGATAATTCTAAAGAAAGGGATTTTGGAGGGGAGAGGTTAGAGGAACAGGGAAGCTATGGATTTGATTCCTAGTACTGGGGGGAGGTGGAGAGAAATAAAAGTCAGTGCTGAGGGCTCATGCCTGTAATTCTAGCTACCCAGGAGGCTGAGATCTGAGGATCATGGTTCAAAGCCAGCTGGGACAGAAAAGTCCATGAGACTCTGATTTGCAATTAACTAGCAAAAAAACAAGAAGTGGTAGTGTAGCTCAGGTGGTAGAGTGCTAGCCTTGAGTGAAAAAGCCAAGCAAGAGCATAAGACCCTGAATTCAAGCCCCAGTAGTAACATGTGTACACATACAAAATGACAAAAAGAAAATGAGAGAGATCCTCTATAGAGATTGCTTCTGTGTCTCATCAATCTATTGTTTTGTGGGTTGTTTTTTTTTTTTTGTCGGTTGTGGGCTTGAACTCTGGGCCTGGGTGTTGTCCCTCAGCTCTTCAGCTCAAGGCTAGCACTCTACCACTTGAGCCACAGTACCACTTCCGGCTTTTTCTGCTTATGTGGTGCTGAAGAATCAAACCCAGGGCCTTCTGCATGCAAGGCAAGCACTCTACCACTGAGCCACCTTCCCAACCCTATTGTTTCTTTTTAAAATCACTTTTACTTTTTACATTCTCAGAAATCAAATTTCTAGCAAGACATTATTTTGGACATTCATATGGGACTGTCTTTAGCACTAACTTTTTTGAAGCTTTCTGTTCTGTATTTCACTGTTAGTAATTTCAGATCTGTATCAGGTCATCTACTAAAAGTTCACTGCCAGGAGTGATATAAAAGGCAGACAGAGCCATAAGAACTATTTGTGTTTCACTCTGTAACTGGCAATCTCCACTTTGATAACCTAACTCTCTTAGGCCCTCACTGTCATCCTGGATATTCCACATTCTCCAAGACAGGCCTCTCTCTAACACAAAGCCAGTGTTTAGAGACAGCAAGTCTCCTGGGGCTCCCTCCCACTTCTCCACATGTTGGTCTCATAAGCACATCGCCAACCCTGTGGGTATCTGTCCTTACCAAGAAGCCAACCAAAAAAGACTTTGTTTCCAGTTGTTTTCACTTGCTAGTCTTTTAAATATGTATTAGGACAACAATATAGGCATGACAGTAAAACATTTCTAAAGCCTACAATTCTTGACTCTCATCATCTAGCTAGCCAAGAAGTCACTATGGATACATGCCTTGTTTCCATTAAAGTTAACTATTGCCTGAAATGATCATTCCTTTCTGAATGCCCAAGATGCTGATCTTGTTTCCTATTTGCCAGGGAGCTGGCAGCGATTAAGGGTATTGTTGAGTTGTGCAGGGGGGGGGAGGGCAACAGCTTGCAAGGCAGTTCCAGCTGACAGAGAAAGAGAGAGACAGAAGAGGGGGGGGAGAGAGAGAGAGAGGGAGGGAGAGGGAGAGGGAGAGGGAGAGGGGGAGAGGGAAAGAGGGAGGGTGAGGGAGAAGGAGAGGGAGAGGGAAAGGGGGAAAGAGAGGGGGAGAGAGAGGGAGAAGGAGAGGGAGAGGGAGAGAGAGAGAGAGGGAGGGAGGGAGAGGGAGAGGGAAAGGGAGAGGGGGAGAGGGAAAGAGGGGGGAGAGGAAGAGGGAGAGAGGGAGAGGAAGAGGGAGAGAGGGAGAAGAAGAAGGTGAGGGAGGAAAGGGAGAGGGAGAGGGGGAGAGAGAAAGAGAGAGAGGGAGAGGGAGAGGGGGAAAGAGAGGGGGAGGGAGAGAGGGAGAGGGAGGGAGAAGGTAATACTTACTTGGCAGTGTTAATCATGTGTGTTGTGCCATGGTCCCAGCCCTGTACTGGGATTTCTATCACAACCAAGTACTCCTTTAATAGCTTTTCCTTCATCTCATTTTCAGGATCGGTCAAGAAGTGAATTTTTAAGTCTTCGAATCGCCCTCGATCTCTATTAACAAGTGGAACAGCTCGAATTTCTGTGGGAAAGAAAATTAAGCCTGCAAGTAAAATACCATTCTACTAAATGACATTATATTCAAGGCCATATATATATATATAAGGGTTCAGTTGTGAAAATATGGAGAGCATATAATTTAGAGAGTAGAATAGTGTTATGTAACCAACTGGACCCAAATGGGGAAACAAAATGCATTCCACTGTAATATAAAATTCATTGTTTCCAGGCAGTTCACAGAATAGTAACCAGCTTTGAGGCAGGGGAGCTTAACTGTTAATTTCCCATGCTTCAAAGTTGGACTGACCTGAATTCAAATCCTGACTTTGCCTACATCAAGTGTACATTTGTCAGGTTTTTTTAACCTCCCTTGACTTCAACCAACTCATCTGTAAAATCTCTACATCTCAGTCTAGAGGGTTTTTGAAGTAGTGTGAAATAAGGTTATCAAAAGTACTTAGCATAGCACCAACCCCCCATGAAGCCACTAAAATAACAGCACCCTGACAGGCATCTGCCTACTCTAGCACCCACTGCACAGAGGGTCCTGAACCCCTTGCTTTGTCATCTCGTAACCACAACAGCAGTGAGACTCCATATACATACATAAACCTCCTGCTTGACCTTAGCAGGCTGAAAGTACTTCTCCCCCTTGATCACAAAAAGACATGAGGAAGGATGTACTGAATTGTTGCTGCAGGTCTGAGGTCTTTAACATGAAAATCCCAAATATGCAACTTCTGAGCAGATTCTGGAACATCTTGGATTAAGGGTGATCAACTGGTAAAATCCATGAAAATTTTCGAGAGAAAAAGCCAAAAACATAATGCTGAAAAACTTCAAATCTGAAACACTTCTGGTTCCGAGCATTTCAGATAATGCATACTCTACCTGCACTAACTAAACAAATGACAAAACAATATATCCAAATGAAAGTAATATACTCAAATCTCAAATCAGACTTTCAACTGAGAGAGAGGGAGGAAGAGGGAGTGTGTGCTGACCCAGATATTTCAGTCTCTCTATTTCAGAGCTATGAATGAGAATGAGAACTGATGCTGCCTTCTTACCAGGCCCGCTGTCCTTCAGTGTCACCAGAGGTACGAAATGCTGGCTGTCATAGCCGAGGACGATGGGGTATCTGTAGCATTCCTGGGCAGGCCAGTGGAGAGGCAGGTAAATTCCACCTACTTTCAGAGGGGCAAAATTGGAACCCGATTCCAAACTTCTTAGCATTTTGTCTGTGTAAGGAAAAAGAGAAACAAGGCCCTCAGATGACTTGTGTGAATTTACCCAGCCACTACTATCTATAATTTGAGAGTGTGGGATGTTTCCCCGGCTGCTTACAGCCAAAGCATCACACCTAAAAAGTCCCCAAATCCATGCGGACAGCTCACCTGAAATGACAATGATGGGTCTCCTGAGGATATTGCTAAGGACAAATATGTGAATCTCCTCTAGTGAATTATACTGAAGTCCACTCCGGGCCACTGGGGTGTCTGTGGATGCCATCTTGATAAGATTGTCCCATTCATCATTCCAGTTCTAAGAAGATAGGAAGAGTCAAGGGGAGAAGCCAAGACTGAATGTACTCTGCACAGAAGTCATTCTGACATTACGCTGCAATTATTCACAAATACAAATCAGCTGATTTTTATTCTCCCTTTTCTTGAATTCATCATTCCACTGAACAAGCTCCCCTACTCCTTTTGGTTGATTTCCTGTTCTTTTTTTCCACTACAAGGCAAACTCAAAAATGGGGGAAGATATTCAGGCGCTGGTGGCTCACATTTGTAATCCTAGCTACTCTGGAGACTGAGATCTGAGGAGCATGGTTCAGAGCCACCTCAGCAGGAAAGTCTGTGAGATATCTCCAATTAGCTACCAGAAAACTGAAAGTGGTGCTTTGGCTCAGAGTGGGAGAACACTAGCCTTGAACAAAAGAACTCAGAGATAGTATCCAGGCCCCCAAGTTCAAGCCCCATGACCGACCCCCAGCAAAATGGAGGATTATAGAGTACCTGCTTTTCTCTTAAGAAAAAAAAAATTCGGGCTGGGAAGGTGGCTCAGTGGTAGAGTGCCTGATTTGCATGCATGAGGCCCTGGGTTTTGATTCCTCAGCTCCACATAAGCAGAAAAAGCCAGAAGTGGCACTATGGCTCAAGTGGTAGAGTGCTAGCCTTGAGCTGAAGAGCTGAGGGACAGCGCCAGGCTGAGAGTTCAAGTCCCCATGACCAACGAGAGAGAGAGAGAGAGAGAGAGAGAGAGAGAGAGAGAGAGAGAGAGAGAGAGAGAGAGAGAGAGAGAGAGCACCTCATGAGGCATAACATTGAACCCCTTAACCCGAATGTATATAAAAAATTCCAAACTTGGGACCTAGAATGATGAGGCCTTGCGTCCACTGGTTGCCAGAAGGAAATTGCCAGAAATGCCAAAAGAAAGGCCATGACAGGAATACTGGCCCAAATGAAGAGCCTACACCTAGGTGGGTAGTCACTGATCATCAGTCCTAAGCCCCATGCTTGTCAGCTCACAGGCCTCTGGTGTTTTCCCTTGAGTGTGCTTTGCTTAACCCCACTTGTGACTAGTAAGTCGCACGCTCCTGAGGGGAAGCACACTGGCACAGGGTGCCCTTCAGCCACCATGGATCTGTCTATTGAGGAACAAAACATACCCGAGTGTCATAGCACAGCCCCGTTTCCACAAATTCCTGAGACTTCAGAGACTCCAGCTGCCAGCGGAATTTGAAGTTGCGTGTGTCCGTCTCCTTGAGCGTGCTGTGCAGCGCCTTCCTCAGGACCAAGTCTGTGTCCTGAACTCCCCACATGTACTGACAAGCAGCGTGCATGAGGCAGTTTCCATCACCTTAGGGCAGCGGAAGCCAAAAGGAGCAAAGTCAAGTCATCTGCACAGAAGGCCCTGCCCTGCAAAGGTTTATTGTTTTTTCTTTTACTTTCCAGAATCAACCTATCTCTCCTATCATTGGAGGCTGAAAGATTTGAGTTCTTAGTCAAAAGTCATCTATTCATTATTCTTTGTGAGACTGGTACTCTCAGAACCAAAGGGACTCCCAACTAGTTTAGGTGACCTTGGAGGAAAGTCCTTAAGGTCGCTGCATACTTTTTCTCTTTGTGGAATGAGAACAGTGAGCTATGACTTTTGCAGTCCTTTGTTTTCTATAGACAGTACTGGGTTTTGAAGTTAGTACCCTGTCCTTGCTAGGCAGGTGCTCTATCACTTGAGCCACACTTCCAGCCCAGTCCTATCTATCAGTCCTTAGTTGGCTGACCATAGTGCAGCATCACTGCTCTCCAGCTCTGAGGAAAGTATTAACAGCCAGGGCAGCATGCACAAACCAGGAAGCAGGTATTTTACTAGACAGGGACAGTCTGGCTATGACTCAGTGGTAAGTGTCTTGACCATTCCACTTCAATGTTGGGAATTTCCTCTTCCAGTTTGTAAAGAGGGGTTGACAGCACCAAATTTCCTGCGGCTTGCTGGCCCCAATCCCCTGATGCGTTATGTGAACCTGCTTGTGAACTATGGTAAAGTTCTTTTTCAAAGTAGAAAAGCAACTAGATGCCGAATTCCAAAAATAAATCAGTGTTGGCTGGGTGCTAATGGCTCACATCTATAATCTTAGCCACTCAGGGGGATGAGATCTGAGGATCAAGGCTTAAAGCCAGCTAGACAGACACATCTCAAAGTGGGAATAGAGGTATGGCTCAAATATACCAGCCTTGGGCAATGAAAGCTAAGCAAAAACTTGAGGAATGGATTTGAAGTTCCAGTGCCATACCAAAAAAAAAACAACAAAAACAAAAACAAAAAAAAAAAACCCAAAACAAAAAAATTATCTGTCTAAATTAAATAAATAAACAAATAAATTTAAAAAATGAGTTTTAAGACTGGCATTTTTGAGAAAAAGTCTGGTCTAGTTTTCTTCCATCAATTCAATACTTTTCCAGATTAAACAATCACAATTCAGTAGACCTCACTCTTTTTTGTTTGTTTAATTTTGGCAGTGTGGAGAATCAAGCATGCTAGGCAGGAGCTCTACTACTGAGCTACACGCCCACTCCAAGATTGCATTCATTTTCAACCCCTAAGCAATAAACATTTGGGAGGATGTTTACTACAAACCAAATGAACTCTATGTTATTACCCTTTGACAAGTACAAAGCATTTCTATTGTTTTAAAAATTATGCTGCATTCTTACATTATTCTATTGCAAGACAATAAAGCTATCTGAAATTTTATCTGCTTCAAACCTTACAAAAATGTCAAATACCAAACCAGTAAATATTCCTTCAATTTATATACTTAAAAAAACAAACAAAAACAACCTAACTGAACAAATGAACAAAAAGATCCTTCAAGCCTGTGTTGAGGCTGAAATGTGGCAATGATTGTGTTCTGTTGAAATTTCCCCTTTGCAAAATCTAGAGCAAAGATAAGGCTTTTTTCTTCTTCTTCTTGAGCTGACTTTCAGTTCTTTATTGAGATGCACCAGTATAAAATTCCCTAAGTAACATCTGGAATTCCCCAGTGCTAAGATATTTGACTAGCAATTGAGCAACAGCTATTGTACGTTTTGTTCTGGTGTGTAGACATTTAAACTGCGAACTGCACCCCGGACTTTCCAAGTGGGTGTGGTTAGAGTGAGCTGGAATAGGGCTACTCATTATACAAGTGAAATCTCCACAGCCAATAGACGCTGGAATTTTCACATGAAGTTTCAGTCTTATGCCTCCTACTCCCTTCCTCATTCACCACAGTCTCATATCCTCAAATGCAACTGTGAATCACCCCCTCCCCAAACAGAACAAGGACTTTGAAGAAACCTTCCTATAGAGGAAAGATTTTTTTTTTTTAAAAAACAAAGGTACTGGTAAAAATCATACAAGAAAAGCCATTTGTTTTCTCCTCCCTGAAAACTCTTTTCTTCCTTTTTCATATTTTTAAGAAATTGTCTCCCAAGTAGAGAAGCCAGGGGAAAAAAAAATCTCTACATCCTAGATTATGTTATCAAGATAATTTGCTTTTGTAGTTTTATTTGTAAGATGAATCTTTTCTAATGAAGATGGCATATCATGGTGAAACAAATGTTTCCTATTTGTATTCTTTTTAAGAAAATAAGGTATATTCCTTTCTATAAGAAATAGTACACAATGTCTGTTAATTCTGATAATGGTAAGCGTTTCTCTTCTCTATGCCATTTCTATTTCTCTCAATGTTGACTCCATCTCTTCCCTCATCCCCACACAAAATGGGACACAGGTGAAACCACAAATTGTCTGGTATATAAATAAGCCTTTTGATGACAACTTGACATGATACCTTCCTCTTGTATCATTTGATTTAATGCCAAGAACAATGTAGACAATCGCTATCACCATTTTTCTTTCCATCATGTTTCTAAGCGCCTAAGCTTCATAAATACAGGTAAAAGTTTGAGGCGATTCACAAGAGTCCCCAGGATCAAAAGAATACCACCCTGTGCATTGATCCTTTTGAGTTATTCAAACAGCCCAAGTTAACGTACCAATTAAGATATTAAGTTAATGTTCTTATCATCATCAAAGATTTTCTATTCTTGCATGTCTTATTATGATCAGGATAATTCTCCATTGATGTAAGAACCAGAGATGACTATTAGCTATATTATCAGCATTTAACTGATCCTCTAAGTCTATTTACTTAAGTGTACATCCAAAAAGGAGACCTTTACACCTGCATAAAACAGGTGTAAAGGTCAATGTACATGTTGGTCAATGTACATATTCACACTCCAAGGAAATGACTGAGAACACACACACACACAACACACACACACACACATCCTAGCAAACCTGGAATAGGAATTAGCTGTCAGTAGTGACAGCATATTAGGCAAAAAGGCAAAGATAGGAAGAAACTCAGGAAACAGAGGTCTAAGACCTGTGCTCAAAAATCTATCTATCTGATACTATAGGGATAAAAGACCCTGGATGACAACTTCACATAACTATCTGTGCATCACTTGATTGAATGTCAGCAGCAATGTGGACAATAGCTATCTCCAGATTTCTTTAGAAACTGAACCAGGCTACAGACAGAGGAGACAAAAGCAGCTTTGCTAATTAACCCATAAAATGCCACAAACTCCAGAAGTGTAAGGATGTCACAAGCCTTTTCTACCGACAGTGGGAATCAATAGAATGCCATTTTTCACACCACACTTCCCTTCTGAATTTAAACATTTAAAAAAAAAAATACCTCCATACTTACCCAGGGAGGGACATTTTATTGATGATTAAACAGTTTCAAGAATTAGAAACATTCATCACCTGAGACAAGGCATTTAGAAGTCCATTGCCCCAAACCCTTAGCATTCTTTTTATTTATTTATTTTTTATTTATTTTTCTGTTGGTTGTGGGGCCTGAACTCTGGACCTGGGCGCTGTCCTTCAGCTCTTCAGGTCAAGGCTAGTGCTCTACCATTTGAACCACAACGCCACTTGCGGCTTTTTCTGCTTATGTGGTACTGAGGAATTGAACCCAGGGCCTTAAGCATGCAAGGCAAGCACTCTACCACCGAGCCACCTTCCAAGCCCCTTAGCATTCTTACTTAGAAACTCTTACTTAGAAAATATTCTCAATAAAAAATAGTCATTATGCGAGGCATGATGGTTGGTACATGACTATAATCCCAGAGCTGAGGGAGCCTGGGCTACTCAGAAAGACCCTGTCTCAAACACAAGACAAAAATTCAAACTTGCTATGATCACATATTCTTCAGTTTCTGTACTAAGGTCTCTAAGGCCAGTGTATGAACACTTCACCAGTGCAGCCCCAGCCAACTTGGAGCCAGGACCTTGGACAACAGAAGTGCACCAGCAGCAAACTTACCATTGGTTTTCAGCGCCACAAGCTTCCTGACTTCACGACACCAGTTGAGCTTCTTCTGGCTTTCTAGGGAAGCCTGGATGCTTCTGTCGATCAGAGCTTTGTGAATGATTTCCCGAAACTGGGGACAGAACTGGCAGGTTCTGAACATTTCCAACGTGTATCGGTGCATGGTTTTAAAATGATGGATGATCCCATTGGTAGGTTTGAAAATGTCTTCTGGAGTTCTCTCTCTTATCTTCACAGCTTTCCGCATATTGCTGAGATACAAGGCCTGGGGAAGGAGGTGCTCAGCCATGGTGCTCCACAGGGCCTGGACAGGAGAGGGAAAAACCAGTTCCATTCTGTTCCGTTAGCCCGCCTGAGACTCTCCTCCCATCTACCTGCCTGCAGGAAACCCCGGGGGTTGGGTCTTGTCATTACCCTAATCTGTAGGCAAAAAGATCTTAGTCACCTCAACTCCCAGGATACTAGCAGGCCCCACAGATTAACTCACACTGGACTGTTCTGAGTTACATCACCTTTAAAGATTAGTCTAAACAAGAGAAGGAAGGCGGAGAGTGGGTATTGAGGAGGAGGGGAATAACCCATGTTCACAGTAACATTTGTCAGGGCGCCAAGCCTGTCTGTCAGAGATAGGTATTGCTCCCCCAAACCTGCGCACCAAGTGATCTAAGTTCCCCCCTCCATTCTGAGGTTGCTGTGGGATAGCACTGAATTTTGGAGTCATTGTGTGCACATCCTGAGAGATGTACCCACAGGAGCCCAATGTGTCTAGCTCCTCCCCCAAGACCACCATCAGACTATCATCGGTCTCTGCCTGCTTTCAGGCAAGGCCTTGATTGCCCTCTTTCCAACATTCCAGCCCTCGGGATATATTTTATAGAGAATCCTACAAGTTGATATGTCATTTAGGCTGCTGTCGCTTGCTGCCAGGTGCTTCCCCTTGAGCCCCAGAGAAAAGTATGAAGTTTTTTTCCACTATTTATAAAGAATTAAAACCAAATGGCTTTATCACCAACAGAGAAAGCCTATTTCCAGCAAGATGCTTTGCAATCACAAGACCCAACAGTCAGCTTTCTTTAAGGAAAGAAAGCTGAGCTTTACAACAAGCTGAGAAATGACAGAATAATAAATTGTACACCTCCAAGAAAAATAAATTGTACATTAGGATGCAATGATTTCAATCCAACTGTCAATCAAATCCTCTCACTGGTGTTCTGCCCCTTGTCTTTCATCCTGGAATGAATCCTCACATATAATCAACAGGTGGAGAAAATGAAATTCTGGAAGCAGACAGCATAAAAGCTTCAGCTACAAGGCCACTCAGGACAAATGAAAGAAGAGTGGGGACAAGGACCAGCAGCTGTGACCCATGAAGTGCAGGATGATGGGAACTGGCGTATAACCCTTTGTTGGAGGCCTCACCACATGCCCCGATTTCCAGAAGACAAAGCTTTCAGAGACACAAAGCTATTCCCTAGGAACTTCACAGCAATGGTTAAATCCTGCTCCTGCATGTCATGATCTGTCATGGGAACTCACTAGATAAAAAAGAAGTTAGACCTATGCAAGCAGGAAAAGAAGGACTTAAGACATTAAGGAAATCACTACCAAGTGGGTCCAAGGCTCTCAAGTCACTGATAAGGTGGTCTGAATTCCTGTAGCACCAAGAAGGTGAGTGCTAGGAACTATGTGACCTTGAAGGTGCTTTGTGAGCATTTGAAATGAGATTCTTAATGTGACTGATGGATGAGTCAAGGAAATGTCATTTTTGGGTCTCACCAATGTCAAATGTTCCTGGGCAAAACCATAGCAAGATAATAGACATTACAATGAGCCACACACACACACACACACACACACACACACACACACACACACACACACACACACACACACACACACACACACACACTCTTTTGTGATGCAGCAAAAAGTCTCTTTCATAATACTATGTATTCATCATTCATCCATCCACAAACCCACCCAACAAGCATTACCAGACCACCTACTGAGGGCCAAGCCTGGTGCTAAAATCATAGATGACTTAATGCCCATTATTAAAACCACACAACCATTTTTGGCCTGCTGCTAAGGAAATGGAGGTAGAGAGCCTTCACAAGTCCACAGCCCTGCAGGAGCAGAGCGCTGTCTAAAGGCTAGGTCTTCCTTACACCTGTCCTTTGCTAATCCAAAACACCATACCTGTAGGTACTGCGGTTGCAGATCTCAGATGGACCATACAGGCAGGAGGAAGATTAGAACAAACTAACGTTGCTTCTTTCTGTTTCCTGGCTCTTTCACATTTTCCTTGGGGATCTAAAGACCTGGCAGCAAATGGGGAGAGCTATTAACTATATGCTACACATGCAAATACTGGTATTCAGGAGCCTGTGAAATCTCATTTATGGACTTGGCCTTGTACAGCCTGCAAAGTTGTCTCCTTAATACTCCCCAAACCCATTGCCCAAGTTTCCAATTCTGAGACTTTGAAGCATTTAAAACTAAAGAATAATTTTGGGGACATATGATTATGAGTAGGAAACAAAAACAAAACAAAAAACATGTTTTATAGTTTTTCAATTCTTTTTACAGTTGTTCCCTCTCTGCCTTTTAATTTCCCCGATTTCTGTTAGTAGGTTCAATAAGATTCTGCAGAAGTTACTCAGAATCTCCCCTCACCCTTGCAGACATGTTTGTCTGTGATGTGGAAATATATATACATATATATGTGTATATATATTCCACAAATACCTCAGCCAATTGCTTGGAAGTATCCCTCCTAAAGTTGTGCAAAGAATTCCCGAAGAAAGAAAGAAAGAAAGGAAGGAAGAAAGGGAGAGAGAAAGAAAGAAAGAAAAGAAAGAAAGAAAGAAAAGAAAGAAAGAAAGAAAGAAAGAAAGAAAGAAAGAAAGAAAGAAAGAAAGAAAAATCCATAAAGCATGTCAGATGCTGAGAATGGGCCAAGAACAGACTGTTGAGTAATTCATTTGGGGGCTTTCTCCTCCCCGCCCCCCGCCCCAGTTTGCAAAGATCCTCCCCCAAAATGCTGCGTTGAGACACTTGACCAGACTGGCTTTCCAAGGAAACATCAGAGGCCCAGAAAAACAAAGCGGACTAAAATGAGCTGAGCCTTCTTCCTTACTTAATACCACTGCTTTCCTGAGAGAGCAGGCGGCAGGATATGGGACGATCCCGGCTGACAGAGCGTCTGAGTGTGGGGTCTGGGGAGGTGCAAATGGGAGAACTACCCAGGGCTCCCCCGTGGAGCCCAGCAGCAGGCTGCCAGAGACTCATTTCCACATGCAAACTTCACAGACAGACGTTGCAGAATCTGGGATCGCCCCGTTCCCCACCTCCCTGCCCAACGTGGAGCCCGTGCCAGCAGCTGACCTTGGAAGTTTAGCTGGCGCACCCGCGCCCATCGGGCTGCAAACAAAAACAAAAACACCCAAAACAAAATACTTCGGCGCTTTTGCAAGGTCTGCCAAGGTGGCCAAGAGCATGCAACCATTCTTATTCCAGAATCCGAGGAGAAAGGAACAAGCACAGCACAACCAACCACCGCCCGACCCTGGGGGTCCGAGGGGGCGACCCTTTCCCCGCCACTTGCATCCTAAGTTCATCTTCTGCAACACTGGATGGCTGGGGGAACCCGGCTGTCAGCCTAGCATCTGGGGAGGCGAGCGCACCTCTAGCGCTTCACCACGGGACTCTCCTCCGGGGCAGCCCAAACCTTGGCGGACGAGGAGGCGCCCGGGGCCCGTGCACCCCGCGCCCTGGGCCCCGTGCACCCCGCGCCAGGGGCCCGTGCACCCCGCGCCCTGGGCCCCGTGCACCCCGCGCCAGGGGCCCGTGCACCCCGCGCCCTGGGCCCCGTGCACCCGCGCACCCGCGCACCCCGCGCACGGCGCTCACCTCTCGGGCCGTGCTCTCGCCAAGTCCCAACTCCCGATCAGGACCGAAGCGCACGGCGGGCGGGGGTCGCGATCCGGGTCGGGCCGCGGCGGTGCCCCATGGACGCCCCGGGGTCCGGGCTGGATGGCTGGGCCGGGGGTGTGGACGTCTCCGGGCGGCCTGCGTCTCCGCTCCGCCCCCCGCTCGGAGCTCACGGCGCTTCCCCGCTGCTCTCTCGCCCTCTCCCTCTCCCTCTCGCCCTCCCGCCGCCAGGCTGCAGACTGGCCAGTTCCCTTTCTGCCTTTCAGTTGTATCCGTGGCCTCCAACGGGGATTTCCAACCCGGTAGGGACTTTCCAGTCACGTGACGCCGCCAGGCACCCGAGCCGGAGCCGGAGCCCGAGCAGTCGCGCGCGCGCGGCGCCGGGCCGGCCGCCAGGGGGCGCTGACCGCCGCCCCGCCCGGAGAAAACTCCTGAGCCCCGCCCCGGGGTGTCCCCGCGTGAGTCACCCCGGGCTTGTCGGAAGCCGGGCCTCCACGTCACATCCATGTGGAAATCGCGGTGATGGGAACTGGAAATGAAATAGTTCTTTAAAAACTTTCTAAAGCTCCCTTTTCTGGAGAAAAGTCGATGGTGAAGAAGGGGAATAAGAGAGAAAACCCGCAAAACCACCCCAGCGCCCGGCCCGCCACAGCATGGGGGGGGGGGGTGCAGAGGTGCAGAGTCTGCGCGGTGCACTCGATGGAGGAGCCCCGGGACCGAGCCCCGCTCGACGGAGGAGCCCGGGGACCCAGCCCCGAAGGTCCTCGACGGGACTCAGGAAAAGGAAGCAGCAGCTCAGCTGGTCCCTGAGGCCCGGATTCCCATCAGTCCAGGGCTGGGTGGTTCCCGAGCCTGGGTGACCCCCGGCCTCCAGGGCTGCAGCATCTTAAGCCAGAAATCAAAACGCGCCCACCCACCCGCGCTCTATTTTATCCCCTCCGTGTGTGTGCGCGCGTGTGCGTGTTCTATTAGTGGGGGTGTGGGGATAGCTACACACTTCGGGCAGTATTTCAATGTCCAAATCACTTCTGGCCCACCACTGGCTCTGCTTTGTCCGCCAGAGGTCTTACTAGGTGTGGCTCAGATGTCCTCCGGAGTCAAGGGTTGATAATACTTATCTCCCCCACCCCACCTGCTGCTGGGGGGTGGGGAAGGTGAGTCACGCAGGTAGCCCCAGGGACACAGGCAGAAAGAGGTGCGGGTGGGGGGACGCTAGGATGATTTACTGCCTTGATTCAGCCTCCAGACAGTGTCCCCACCCCCACTGACCAGATTCCTAGAAGGGTTAAACTAGATCCAAATTGAAATATTTGGCCTCATAACCAGGTCTTTATAAGACAATGGCTGAAATTATTTTTCCAACTCCAAGCCTAGTAGTGTTTGTCTTCTTGTCGGTCACAAACATGACCTATTTCCAACTAGCGACCCCAAAGCTGGAAGTGGAGCTATGGTAGAGCACCAGTCTTGAGCAAAAAAAAAAAAAAAAAAAAAAAAGGTCTACAAACAGGGCTAGGAAGGTGGCTCAGTGGTAGAGTGCTTGCCCTGGGTTCGATTCCTCAGCACCAAATAAGCAGAAAAAGCCAGAAGTGGTGCTGTGGCTCAAGTGGTAGAGCACTAGCCTTGAGCTGAAGAGCTCAGGGAGAGCGCCCAGGCCCAGAGTTTAAGTCCAATGACCACAATCCCCCCTCAAAAAAATAAAAGCTAACAGAGCACAGATCATGAGTTCAAACCCAAGTATTGGCGCAAAGAACAAGAAAATGTTTTCAGCTGTGAACATTCAAAGGCCTTTCAAATCAGTAATATAAAAGGATATGCTTGCATTTTAATGTACGAGTTGAACTAGGCCTTGCTAGGTAGGCACTCTACCATTTGAGCCACACCTCCAGCCTTTTGTTTGTTTTTCAGAGTCTCTTTTTTTCTTTTCTTCTTCTTTTTTGCCTAGACTGTCCTGAGTCCAAGATCCTACTTACATAGCTAAGGGGTGTGTGTGTGTGTGTGTGTGTGTGTGTGTGTGTGTGTGTGTGTGTGTGTGTGTGTGGTGTGTGTGTGTGTGTGTGTGTGTGTGTGTGTGTGTGTTGTCCTGGGGTTTGAACTCAGGGTTTGGGTGCTGTCCCTGAGCTTCTTTTGCTCAAAGCTAGTCTTACTGCAAGGAGTCACAACTCCACTTCTGGCTTTTTGGTAGTTCATTGGCAATAAGCATCTTTGAACCATCATCCTCTGATCTCAGCCTCCAGATTAGCTAGTTTTATAGGTGTGAGCCACATGGTTGAGATATTTACAATGTGTACACATCTAGCTTTTTTGTTGCGATGGAGTTCTCTCTAATATTATGTACAAGATGGCCTCAAATTTCCATCCTTCTAATCTCCACCTTTCAAGTAGCTAAGATTTCCACATGTAAACCACTTTGTCTGGCTCACATATACTTTTTTTGGTGGTGGTGGGGGCGGTCATGGGGCTTGAACTCTGGGCCTGGGTGCTGCCCCTCAGCTCTTCAGCTCAACACTAGCATTCTACCACTGGAGCCACTGAGCCACTTCTGGTTTTCTGAGTGGTTTATTGGAAATAAGAGTCTCACAGACTTTCCTGCCTGGGCTGGCTTTGAACCGTGTTCCTCAGATCTCAGCCTCCTGAGTAGCTAGGATTACAGGTGTGAGCCACCAACACCAGGCTCACATATACTTTTTATGAAACTTAGACATGTTCAAAATGTAAACGCTAGTAAGTAGTGGCACTGTTACCAGAACTGGGTTGTGTTGCTCCATAACCCATACTAATAAGTCAAATAAGTGATTCTTTGCGGCGCGCGCCTTCTCGACCAGCGAGGAAGAACGAACACCACACCAGGAGTCTTCTCAGATCACGCTTTATTGGAGAGCCTTTTAGTTGATGGGAGAGCTTGAGCGCGAGAGAGCGTGCACCCGAAACATGGCCGCTTATATAGGGAATAGGAACACGGGTCTTTCTATCATTGGTCGTCTGCCTTTCACCGTCACCAGGTGCCACGGGATTGGCTGGGGACTCTACGTGGCTCGCGCATGCGCAAAGCCCAGGACCCACCGTCCCGCCAAGCACCGCCTGAAAGGGAGTGGTTACCTCAAAGCTGCAAGGGAGTGGGCGCCATCTTGTAATGGCGTTTACCCTGGCTCCCTACAATTCTTCCCCTCAGGAAAACTCCTACAAGCTGCAGTCTTAGGGAGTAGCCAAGTACTGATGACTCACTTCCTTATAATCCCAACTACTCAAGAAGCTGAGATCTGAGGATCATGTTCCTGAAGCCAGTCAGGGCAGGAAGTGGGGGAGACCCTTAGCTCCAATTAACCACCAAAACCTGGAAGTAGAGGTGTAGCTCAAATGGTAGAGCATCTGTCTGGACCAAAGAAGCTAAGGGATAGCACCCAAGCCCTGAGTTCAAGCCCTAGTACTGACACACACAAAAACTCAGAGGTTGGTACTGTGGCCCCCAGCTTCATAAACTTAGCTACAGTCAGTTGACAAAACAAACAAACAAACAAAAACAAAGCAACACTATGCCACTCGGAAGTGAGAAGGAAGAGCAGAAAGAAAGAATGCTTTGCATAGAATATTAACAATGCTTGATAAAAAATGTACTCGTTATCTTGCCCATGTAATTGTAACTCCTCTGTATGGTATTCTCACGCACACAAAAAAAGAATATTAATCCTTAAAGCACTCTCCCCTTTGTGAACTGAACATGCCTGCTCTCTGTCATCTCTATCTGAGCTCTTCAGGCCCCCTTCCTGGCTCTTGCTTGCTCCCTGGTTTGATGAGCCAGGAATGCAATAAGGTTGAGCAAAAGGCCTGGAAGACCATGTTCATACCTGCCACTTCCTATGATTGCCCTGACTTAGCTGCTTTACCATCTTTCCTGCCAGGATTTGTGAAAAGGTAGCAACAATCAGATGCAGAAGAGATCTGTAAACAGCCCTCCTCTATTTTCCACAACTCTGCTACTGATCCATGTTTGTCCTGCCCACCACTGTTCCTGCATCACTCTCCCTTCTTTCCTCCAAAGCAAAGTGAGCAGTAGTCTCTTGAGAGGCAAACTCAGCCCCAACCTCCCCTCCTTCTAAATCTGGGCTCTGCTTAATTATCTACTTAACTTTCCCTTTCAGACACTTAGCATCTAGATGAGACTAGTAAAAACTTTGTTGGTGGTGAATCAAAAGGACAGGAGCGAATGTCTGAGTGCCTCTTTCAAAAGTGGAAATTTAACATTTGAGATGATTTAGCCATGCCCTGGTGGCTCACATTCTATAACCAGGAGGCTGAGATCCAAAGGATCTAAGTTTGAAGACAGCCTAGGCTGGAAAGTCTGCCAGACTCAATCTCCAAAAGGCCAGCTATAGGTCTGACTTAGGGTAGAGTGCCAGTTGTGAGCAGGAAAGCCAAGCAAGGGCAGAGGGCCCTGAGTGCAAGCCCCCAGTATTGTACAAAAAACAGCAGGTCTGCAAGCAGGCAAGAAGGAAGGAAGGAAGGAAGGAAGGAAGGAAGGAAGGAAGGAAGGAAGGAAGGAAGGAAGGAAGGAGGGAAGGAGGGAAGGAAGGGATGAACCATCTGGATAAGATATGATGAATGAATTGAAACCAAAGGGATTCTCCAAAGATTTAAGAGACTTCTGGACAGAGTTCTGCAAAAATGAAGAGATATTTATTACCATCTAGTGGACACAAGGGAGAGAAAAGAATGTGAGTATGCAAAACATTCCAGGGTTTTCTGGGTTATGTGCCATTTCACTGAGGACCAGGGTTCATATGTTAGTAAGCACATCCTGACTTCTAGGAATTAAGCAGTATTTGTGAGGCCTTGCCTGAAGCTCAAGGCTTTTAACATAATATCAAGAAATAGGTGGTCTCAAGATGGTGGACAGCAGGAAAAACCAGATTAAAGAGAGGCATATTTGACAAGTAGAAAGGGAGCAGGCTCAGTCTGAATAGAGTTCATGAGCCTACTTGGCTACCTTCCTGCTTTCTTCCTTTCCTGCCTTCCCTCCCTCCCTTCCTCCATCCTTCTTTCCTTCCTTCCCCCTCTTCTCACCCCCTCACTGTCTTACCAGGTTTTTTTTTTTTTTTTTTTGGTCCGGTTGTGGGGCCTGAACTCTGGGCCTGGGCGCTGTCCCTCAGCTCTTCAGCTCAAGGCTAGCGCTCTACCACTTGAGCCACAGCACCACTTCCGGCTTTTTTCTTTTTGCTTATGTGGTGCTGAGGAATCGAACCCAGGGCCTCAGGCATGCAAGGCAAGCACTCTACCACTGAGCCAACTTCCCAGCCCCTCTTACCAGGTTTTGAACTCAGAACCTTATGCTTGTTCAGCTTTCTTGGTCTGCTTGCTTGATCAGCCAGTGCTCTACCACTGGAGCCATAGCTCCAGGCAGCTTTTGGCTTTAGAGATAGATAGGTTTTTTGGTCTAGGGACTGGCTTTGAACCATGGTCTTCCATGTTTTAGCCTCCTGATTAGCTAGAGTTACAGGTATGAACCATTGGACCCCTGATAAATCACAAATCAATGTCTGAGAGAGGAAGGAATTCTGGGACATGACCATCACAGATCAAAGTAAAACTGGACATACTGTATTTATGTGTACATGTGAGCATATACACACTTGTTGAATGGTACCCCCTACTTTCCCCCAGCATGATATTCTATGGAAAAATTAAGATCCAGATTAAACCTAGTGTGAAACAGCCTGGTAGGAGCATGGCAATTGAGTTATTACAGGTAACTTTGAATTCTGCTTCGAATGTGAGTATCTCTTGGCTAATGTTTGCTCTTGAGGGGTCACTAGAAACACGCATTCTCTCTGTGGACTGTAGCCACTGTAGGCTAATGATGTCATAGAGGTCATCATCCCTTGAGAGCCACCTGCTACTGAAGTGCCACCAGCTACTTAAGTGCTACCTCTTATCTGGAGCCCTCAGCTCCTTTATAAGTATTATCAGAACAGAATGAAGCAACCAGAGACCCACTACAGGAGGGAAGCTGAAGGCACCCAGTGAGTCACCAGGAACAGGAACAGGACCCTCCAGTAGAGGTGGGGCAGCTGCTTCTGGGCCAACAATAGCTCCTTTTGTCCCACTTGGCTTGGAAACAGGGGATGCTGAAACCTAAAACTTGTCAAAAATTTTACGCCTGTGAATTCCTGTTTAAGTTCCTGTCAACACTTGACTAGACTACTTGGCCAAGTCATTTATTTTACATCATGAAGACAAATATTCACTTCTTGGTTTCATTTCTGTTTCTGTGGACCCTACTATTAATGGACAAATAGAAAAAATGACCAAAGGCTGAGAGATGAGTGCTCTTAGGAAACCACTAGTTTGATGGGTTGGCCTTACCAATAGGCTGGATGTTACCTGAGACAAATCAGATCCTGTTATTTGTAATAGCATGAGCTTTGGTGCAAATCTGATCTTTAATGCTCTCTCTTTTCTTTATATGTTCTCATGATTTCATCAGTTTTCTTTGGGTTCACCTAATCCCATGCTTAATCCTGCCTCTCTTCCCCTCTATAACCAAAAAGAATTTTCATTTTAATTCTTCATTCCCTGAGGGACTTTTTTTCTGGGTTATTAATTCATCATTATTTTTTCTAGCAGACTACATTGTAACTGTGTTATATATTTCTTGACCAAACATTCCAATAGGAAGCATATAAGTATTATGCCCACCTTTGGTCCTCAGCTCTATCCATACCTGAGCTTCTTCCTGCCCTGGAGTTCCCACCATACAGCTGGCCCCTCCCTCTGTCCACCCAAACCCACATGAACTCTCATCTACCACAGGAAACAAATAACTAGCTAGTAAGTTTAAAAAATATTACCCATAATTCTATTAAATATTTTTTACAACACAGTTTGTTAGAACTATAATTAAAATCACAGTTTAATAGTATATCTTTTGTTGTTGGTGTTGGTGGACGTGGGCCTTGAACTCTGGGCCTGAGCACTGTACCTCAGCTCTACAGCTCAAGGCCAGCGCTCTACCTCTTGAGCCACAGCATGAGCCACCAGTGCCCGCCTAGGTCTTTTTTATTCTAAGACTAATTTTTGCTTGAAAGTATTCAAACTAAAAGCTACAACAAGGCATTTCATGGTTGTCTCCACATTTGAAGGAAAGGTGTAAGGGGGCTCAAAATGTCTTTAGGCATTTATGAAGTGATTATGGAGTGATAGAATGCTACAACTTGATGAGAAACCACCAAGACAGATGATTCAGATGAATTTTCAATTACAGTCTACATGATCATCCTTGACTTCCCTGGAGATGGTACGAAGGTGATCTCAAAGGGAAAAGGGTGAACTTGCTTCTATCATCACCATTATAATTGTTATTGTTATTATTACTTCTTCTTTTCCTCCTCCTCCTCCTCTACCTTTTGCTTCTTCTCTTCTTTTTTTTGGGGGGGGGGGGTGGTTGTGGGGCCTGAACTCTGGGCCTGGGCACTATCCCTCAACTGTTCAGCTCAAGGTGAGCACTTTACTGCTTGAGCCACAGTGCCACTTCTGGTTTTCTGGTGGTTAATTGGAGAATAGAGTCTCAGGAATTTCCTGCCTTGGCTGGCTTTGAACCACAAATCTCAGATCTCAGCCTTCTGAGTAGCTAGGATTACAGGTGTGAGCCACCAGCACCCAGATCATCCTTCTCCTCCTCCTCCTCCTCCTCCTCCTTCTCCTCCTCTTACAATGGCTGTACTGGGGCTTGAATTCATGGCTTCAGGCTCTCCTTTACTTTTCTTTTTTCCCTCAGGGCTAGCATACCTCTATTTCCAGCTTTTGACTTTTCTTTTTTCCCTCAGGGCTAGCACACCTCTATTTCCAGCTTTTGGGTAGTTAATTAGAAGTTTGACTCTCATTACCTTTTCTGCCTGGGCTCCCTTTGAACTGGGATCCACATAGCTAGGATTATAGACTTGAGCCACTAGCTCCAGGGTTACATTTTCCAGCTTGATAAGAGTTTATCACTCCTTGATAAAGAGTTTCTTCCTCTTGAAGAAATTGGGATTCCATTCAGTAAATCTGATATACAAAAGAACAAGTAAAAGATAAATAGTAACCTTGAAAACCACTTTCTACCAAGTACCAAGGGGAACTTTCAAATAGATTAAAATAAACACAATCACCCCCTCACCCCAGTATCTCTAAGAAATACCAATAAGCTTTTGCTGTGTCAGATTTCTTCCTCTTAACCAAAGCAGAAAACAAACATGGAGAGATTAGTTAAGAAACCAGTGATTGAGTATTTATGTTGTTTTTCCAGTTTAGAACCTTAATCTCATTTTACCTTTCTATCCATGGAAAAATGAATAATTTCTTTTTCTGGGAAGCCTTCCAAGGGCCACATAATTTATGGGTGTCAACTACACAGGATTCAGGACTGAAAAATTCCCTACAGCTCTAAAGCAAGTATTATAATGTGAGGTTTCCTGAAAGATTTTTGTCCCAAAAGAAATACTAACCTTTCTTATCTGGGAAGAATGCCATTAGGTACTGTAATTACCCTCTGCCCACCTTTCTTTCCCCAAGTTGTTTTAATTAGATAAGAACTATGTCTACATTTCCTTGGGTGATGTCCTTCAAGGACTTCACAGGGCTTCAGTTTAACACTTAGTTTTTTTCCCTCACTTCAGAATGGAAAAAGGGGTCGCCTGTCTTTTTTATTTTCAGGGTACAGAATGATTTCCAAGGAATGCAGGGAGCCAATTTGCCTATTTTCCAATTCTAGATTCTTGAACTCCAAGCTGGTCCCAGTGACCCCCAAAAGAAGCAAGAAGCTATGCCTGCCCAGTTGGTCCTTCCTAGATGCCTGTGATAGATAGGAAGGGAAAACATGTTAATAATTTTCCCAGGACCCCATTGTAAATGGATCAGCAACAGCCTGGAGTTATTCTCTAACCCTGGACTCCTGTTTCTTTACTCCTTAAAAAATCCATATAGGCAGGGTACCATTGGCTCATACCTAGGAGGCTGAGATCAAAGGATTGTCCTTCAAAGCCAGACAGGAAAATGAAACTCGTTATCTTCAGCTAACTACCAAAAGGCCAGAAAGGGGGATATGGCTCAAATGGTAGAGCATCAGCCCTCATAAAAACAAAACAAAACAAAACAAAAAACTAAGTGACAATGCCCAGGTCCTGAAGTCAAACTCCAGTATCAGCACACACACACACAGACACACACATACATACATACACACACATACACACACACACACACACACACACACACACACACACACACACACACACACACACACCTTTCAAAAATACCGTCAAATTACAAAGAACCACTGGATCTACAGTCAACTCTTTGACTGGAATCTTTTGGCCTTCACCATCCTGTCCACAAGGACATTTCACAGCACTCAGAAGCAGTGGCCAATGCTCCTCACAAGCAAGGCTTTAGTTTCTAGTGAAGCTTCTTTCCTCCAGCTTATGTAGTTATTTTTTGTTTTTGTTTTTTTTACTTCAGATAGCTTGGAATAGGGCACACCAACCTGTGCAGTTGGATTTTATCTTGTTATTTTGTCTTATTTATCTACTTGATTTGAAATAAAGTCTCATTATGTAGCCCAGGCTGGCTCCACAATCATCCTATTTCTGTCACCCTGTACTGTGATTTCAGGCATGTACCTGGAATCCTCGTGGGGTTTGAGTTTTGGGCCTGGGTGCTGTCCCTGAGCTAGCACTCTACCACTTTGAGTCACAAGGCCACTTTTGGTGGTTTATTGGAGATAAACTTTCCTGCCCAGGCTTGCTTTGAACCCCAATGATCAGATCCCAGCCTCCTGAGTATCTAGGATTACAGGTGTGAGCTACCTGTGCCCAGCTTTACTTTACTGCCTTTTAAGTGGGTGTGCAATGTTCTGTTATATTGCTGCATGGGTGTTTAGCTATGGATGGACATTAGGGCTGCTTCTAGTCTTTTGCTCTGAGATCTGGTACTGCAACATGGATGGGTCCGTTTATACATACAAATATACTTAGAAGTCAGGTAGGCAGAATTGCAAGATAAAATGATCTTCTGTATGTGAAAGTGGGGAGGGTGCTTTCTCTCCGTTGTGGTTGTCTTTTTGCACTCTGACCAACAGGACTGGAGAACCCTGTTCCCATGAATGAATGTATCTATCTATAGTAGTTTACTATTGTTAGAGAGGCTGAACATTATATACAGGCATATATATAATGTGTGTGTATATATTTACATATATACATATAAATATGATCTATTTTATTGGTTTACTTTTTGTGCTGGTACTGGGGCTTGAAGTCAGAACCTGGGTTCTGTCTCTGAGCTCTTTTGTTTAGGGATGGCCCTCTGCCACTTGAGCCCACAGCTCCACTTTCAGGTTTTTGGTGGCTAGTTGGAATAAGAGTCTCATGGACTTTCCTGTCTAGGCTGGCCGACTTTCCTCTAGTTTGGTTTTGAACCTCCATCCTTAGATCTCAGCCAGGATCACAGGCATGATCCACTGACCCCAGGCTCCTCAGTTTTGTTTTGAAGTTTGTTCATACAGTTATCATGAAGAGCTGCTGTGAAGAGTTACTGGAAGAATGAATTGAGAACAGTATGAGATCCTTGGCTATAATATACACACTCGATAAATATAATGGATGACAAATGCACTTACTGCCATATCCTGCATGATGTGTGACTAATCCAATAAGATAAATAGGTCTTTTAATAATCTTACATTTCCATTCTTATGACTCATATTTGGATTTACCCTTGAAGTCTAAACCATTTGCTTCCTTATACCACAATCACCTAAGTGCTATTCACTATGATAGACTCAGTGAGGTGACTATGAGTCCCACCAGGGTATCTGGATGCATCCCTATTGGTTTGAGATGAACAGGTTATGGCTGCCTTGCCAGTCCAAGGGAGGTAGCAATACCCAGGAAGAGATGGCTGCATGGGAGATACATTTCATGTCTCTCTTGACAACAACAATTAGGATAAAGGAAATATATACATTATTAACTTCAAAGATATTTTATTTATTTTAGGTTTTATGAGACAGAGTCTTACTGTGTAGCACAGGTTGGCTGGACTCACAATTACCCTGCTTCAGTCTCTCAAGAGCTAAGATTAAGAAATTAGATATCATGTTTGGCTAAAGCTACATTTTTTTTAAAAGATAGAGGCTCTCTCTCATCAGAGTGTGGTAGATTTGTTAGAATTGCTGGATTGTTAATCTCACAATTTGTCTGGATTGTCATTTTATGCTTGGTGTTCTGTATCTCTTATAAACACATTCACTGTATGCTCACTACAGAGCTGAAGGTTTTATTTGCAGTAGCCCTGTCAGTGGGTTACACCTGTAATCCCAGCTAGCTATTCCAGAGGTTGAGATCTAAGGATCATGGATCAAAACCAGCCTGGGCAAGAAAGTCTATGTGATTCTTATCTCTAGTTAACCAGCAAAAAGCCAGAAGTGGAGGTGTAGCTCAAGTGATAAAGTATCAGGCTTGAGCAAAAACATAAAGGACAGTGCCCAAGCTTAGAGTTCAAGCCCCAGAATCAGTAGCAGGGGGGAGGGGAGGGGAGAAGGGACACTTTTACTTGCTGTATCAGATTATTTATCCCACTTCACAGATAAAATAGACTGAAGTAAAGGCCACAGACCTAAACTACAGATGGAGATTTGCTTGTCCTTGGAGTCTGTGCTTACTGTAGCAAGCATAGAAGTCAGACAAAATCAACAGTAATATAATTGAAAACCCTATGTGACTGCATGTCAGAGCAGGCTCTGCCCTCTGACATGGAAGCATTGTGATGCCAGGTATTTGTGTATGCATTCTTTTTGTTGAGCAAATTGCAACTTGGCTATCGGCCTCAGTTCCATGAGCCCAAAGAAAGACCTGAGAAATTCAACTATCTCTCAGATATATTTACTTTCAGGAGTCAAGTTTTATATATTTCATAGGATCTGAACATTTGGTAGCAGCAATACCCAAGAAGTACTCTAATCAATTACTTGTCTTAATTTGTTAATGTTTTCATTGGATTAAAAAAAAATACCTGTGCAACACACCTCCATCTAACCTTTCCCCAGTAACCTATCCATCCTCTCAGAAATATATCATCAAATAGGAAAGAAGGACCAGTAAATTACTTGTTCCTCAAGGGAGAAAGCATGTGACTCATGAATCAGGGGAAATTAATTTTCCCAGGCAAGAGCACACTCTAAGCATTTCAACATGCGTCATAAAAATGTAAGGGCAATCCTATGGGCAAAAATGGTGAATGAACCTTTCTTTCTAGTTTCTACCCATGCTACTAGCATTGGATTTGCTTCCTGCCATGGGGGAAAAAAATGAGGGTTTGACTGGATGCTAGTTTTCTAGCTACTTGAGAGACTGAAATCATGAGGATTGCAGATGGAGGCCAAAGAATGAGACCAATTTCTCAAACCCAAACTATGTGCAGTGAGGGCATCCCAAGTGGCATTGCTTGAAGGCTAAAATGGAGAGAATCCCTGTGCCAAGCCAGCCTGGGCAGAAAAGTCCACAGGACTCCATCTTGATGGAAGACAGATAGACATGATAGTGTGCACTCATCATGCCAGCAATGAGAGGCCTAAGAGAGGTGGATAGAAGCTCAGGTACATATCTGAATGGGAAGCGAGACCCTATCTCAAAAAGAACCTGGAGGTATGGCTCAAATGGTAGAGCTCTAGCACACAGCTCTGAATACAAACCCACAGTACTTGAAAAATAAAAAGAAAGAAAGAAGATTTGTCATTAAAGTGATACCAGCTATGCATGGAGAGTCTGGGGTCTGTAGTCCAACACTGGGAGAGTGGCGCGGGCATTTGGAAGGTCAGTGTCATGTTTAAGGTACAACAGAGGAAAAGGCCTGGAATGTAGGAGTAGGAGTATATGAAGACCCCATAGTTCCAAGATGTGGGTGGCCTGGCTTCCTTCCAGCTGGACTAGGTGTCAGAGGAACCTCATTCCTTAAAAGAAGTAGAGAGAGCAGGCAGGAACTTCATCTTAGAAAAAGCAGAACATTGGTGTGTCAGTGAGACAGATACTTGAGTTGAAAGAATTGTGTTCCTGGGATGTAAGGGGGAAGTTTGTTGCTAGGTAACATACATGTTTGTCTCATTGCTATAATATCTTCAGGAGGAGGCCCCGTGCTTGGCATATGGAGACACTTAATGAAGTGTTTGTTGAATGAGTGCATGAGGCATAAGGCTGACACCCAGTTTCCGAATATAGGGTAGGTGAGGAGAGCAGGTCTCTGAAAGAGGCTACCTTGATGTTGAGTCACCTGATCAGTGACTAAGGACATGGTTTCTCAGAGCCTGCGGCAGGTCTCAACCTGACATGGTAGTTAAAGTTCAGCCTGGACACTGGTTGCTCTTGCCTATGATCCTAGCTACTCAGAAGGCTGAAATCTAAGGATTGCAGTTTGAAGCCAGTCCAGACAGAAGAATCCAGGAGACCCTTATCTCCAATAAGCTACTCAAAACGCCAGAGTAGAGCTATAGCTCAAGTGGTAGAGCACTAGCCTTAAGTAAAACAAATCAGGGACAGTGCTCAGGCCCTGAGTTCAAGCTCCAGGACTGTACCCCTCTCCCCCTAAAAGAAAAGTTCAGGCAGGGGAAAAGTTAGAAGGATGAGGAATAAGCAGGAAGTATGGTTTCCTACTCAGTCACTGACAGCTTTATATTATAGCTGGGTCTTCACTTTGTATCAAACATACTGAAAATGATTTCCAATTTCCCCTAGTTTCTATGGAGATAAAATGGCAGACTCTTTCTGAGGCAGTCACCCACTCTCTTAGAATCTATCACTAAGTTTAAATGTATTTAGTACTTGTTCTGTGGCTGACCCTGTGGTGACCCCAGCAGAGCCAGTATCTCTGATACTCCAACTGATCTTTCAAGGTAGATGTTATTGGATCCATATTACAGATAAGAATCCCAAAGATCAAGTTCATTTTCTTGCCCAATGTTATAGAAATAGGCAATGCTGGAATAAGAGCACCCAGAACCCACCTTCTTTCTCCAAACCTTCCTGACATTTCTCCCATTTTTATGAGCAGATGTGTCACCTTGATAAAATGCAGGTTGTAGTTCAGATATTCAAATAGAATATGAGCCTCTGCTTATAGCTCCCAAGTAGTGTTAATGCCACTGGTTTCTTAAGCACACATTGAGTTGCAAGAATTTGTAGAAGGGTTGGCCAGATAGAAAATATGTTGAGCTTTGTGGGTCACAGGTCTCTGTCACCTCTTCACAACTATGCCATTGTAGTCATAGAGCAGCAGATAATATGTGAACAATGAGTTAGGTTGCTGGGCATAGGCATGCATACCTGTAATTCCAAATACACTTGAGAGTATAAGGCTAGCCTAGAGACTGTTCCAAAAACACAACCAACCCACAGGCGCTGGTGGCTCAAGCCTGTAATCCTAGCTTTTCAGGAGGCTGAGATCTGAGGAACAAGGTTCAAAGCAGCCTGGGAAGGAAAGCCTGTGAGACTCTTACCTACAATTAACTACCAAAAAATAAACATCAACAACAATAAAAAATGCTGGAAATGGAGCTGTGGCTCAAAATGGTAGAGTGCTAGCCTTGAGCAAAAGAAGTTCAACGACAGCACCCAGGCCCTGAGTTTAAGTGCCAGGACTGGCAAAAACAAAACAACACAAAACACCCACTTGAGTCTGGCTCTATGTCTTTTTTTTTTTTTTTTTTTTTTTGCCAGTCCTGAGGCTTGAACTCTGGGCCTTGACACTGTCTCTGGGCTCTTTTTGTTCAAGATTTGTACTCTACCACTTGAACCACAGCACTACTTTCAGCTTTTTCTGTGATTAATTGGAGATAAGAGTCTCAGGGAGTTGCCTGCCCCAGCTGGCTTCCAACCTTGATCCTCAGATCTCAGCTCCTGAGTAGCTAGGATTATAGGCATAAGTTACTGGTGCCCAGCAAGTCTGGCTATATGTCAATAAAACTTAATTTATAAACATGAAAACTGGAATTTTCTGTAATTTTCATATGTCACAAAGTATTATTTTTCTATTAATTTATTCCCAGCCATTGAAAAATGTAAACAAATTTGGGCTGTGGGAATGTAAAGCAATGACCCTGGATTTTATTCCCAGCACTGCAAAACAATAAGATGTAAAACATATTAGCTCATAGGCCTTAGCTCCATCCACAGTCTAGAAACATTCAGTGGTCTTGATGATATCAAAGGGATGAAAAATTTCCCAAAGAAGGTAGATAACCAAGAGCCTGAGATCTTGTGAAATGACCACCAACCTGGACAGGTGGCAGAGAATGGGCTGGCTTGAGTGAACCTGGGTCATGGAATCTGATTTGCATATGTGGCAGGGGCACATGCAAAGCTTTGCAGTCTCTTTGTTTTGGGCCAGTACTACAGCTTGAACACAGGGTGCTCTCCCTAAACATTTTTGCACAAGGCTGGCACTCTACCACTTGACCCACACCCCCACTTTTTGGCTTTTTGGGTTTAATTGAAGATAAGGGTCTCATGGACTTTTTTTTTGCTCAAGCTGGCTTCAAACCAGCATCCTAAGATCTCAGCTTTCTGAGTTAGCTAGGATTATAAGTGTGAGCCATCCATACCCAGGGCTTTTTAGTCTCCTAATGCCTCAATTTCCTCATGTATAAAGTGGCTAGCGAGTGCCTAATTCACCTGGTAATTATGATGAGAATATATATACATCATTCAAATATATAATATATAATATAATATAGACACATTTATATTAGCATGAGATCACATACTTATAAAGCTTTTGTGGCAATGGGTAGAGATAAATGATGATATTAGAATTACAATGTTAAACCAATGATCAACATAGGCTATGAGCCTCTCAGAATGTGACCAGACCTTAGAACCGATCACTTCAAAAATAATGGACAAGACACTTTGCATATCATCACACTGTGCTTGTAAACCAGTCCTCAAACAATTTTGAGGGGGCTGGGAAGGTGGCTCAGTGATAAAGCGCTTGCCTTGCATGCATGAGGCCCTGGGTTCGATTCCTCAGCACCACATAAGCAAAAAGAAAAAAGCCGGAAATGGTGCTGTGGCTCAAGTGGTAGAGCGCTAGCCTTGAGCTGAAGAGCTGAGGGACAGCGCCCAGGCCCAGAGTTCAGGCCCCATGACCGGACCTAAAAAAACAAACAAACAACAAGAAAAAAACAATTTTGAGGAAAATGCTTTGGGGAATTGTAAACCATTTTAGAAAGAGGTCCAAGCAGAATCTCGGTGACGATGTCTTTAGAGCAGGCAACAGAAAGCCTCAGGAGGAAAGCTAACAAAGCACAATGCCAGGGTCGGTACTAAAGTAGTAACAACTAGGGGCTGACACACTGCAGTTACCACATGCTTGGCAATGGTCCAGTGTTTTGTAAGCAGTAACCGATTTAACCCTTACAATCACTTTGTAAAGTAGGCACTGTTACCCTACCATTTAACATGAGGTAACATAGATGAAGAGGGCAAATTATATTCCCAAAGCCACCTTTTCTTAAAAGCATAGGATAACGCCAACATCATTGTTCTTTTGTTTTCCTTTTTAATTTTTAAATGGCTATTATTGAAGTGATGTACAGAGGGGGTTACAGTTACATAAGTCAGGCAATGAGGACAGCAATGAGGACATTCATTTTTGGGCAATGCTACCTGGTCTCTTGCTCTCTCCCAGTTTTTTCCCTCCCAGTCCCACTCACAATTGTATAGTTTACTTTCCATAGAGTGTCTAATGAGTAGCACTGTTGCATTTGTTCACCATTTGTCCCTCCATTTCTGTACTCCCCCGCCTTACTTTCCCAAGACAAAAGGAAAAGAAATCACAAGGAACAATGCAGGAAAAATCTCTTGTTTTCATTTCCTGGAGTTCATTCCCATTATTCTTTCTTTGTGTGTGTACGCTGGTCCTAGGGCTTGAACTCAGGGCCTGGATGCTGTCCCTGAGCTCTTTTTGGTCAGATCTAGCACTCTACCACTTAAGCCACAGGTTCACTTTCAGCTTTTTAGTGGTTAATTGGAGATAGTCTCATGGAGTTTTTTTTTTTTTGGGGGGGGGGGTCCGGTCGTGGGGCCTGAACTCTGGGCCTGGGCGCTGTCCCTCAGCTCTTCAGCTCAAGGCTAGCGCTCTACCACTTGAGCCACAGCGCCACTTCTGGCTTTTTTCTTTTTGCTTATGTGGTGCTGAGGAATTGAACCCAGGGCCTCATGCATACAAGGCAAGTGCTCTACTACTGAGCCACCTTCCCAGCCCTGGTCTCATGGAGTTTTAAAACTACCTGGGGTGGCTTTGAACTGGGATCCTCAGATGTCAGCTTCCTGAGTAGTCAGGATTATATGCATGAGCTACCAGTGCCCAGCCTACCATCCTTGATTTTATTTTTCCTCTCAGTCATGGGGCTTGAACTCAGGATCTGAGCACTGTCTGTGAGCTTTTTCACTCAAGGCTTAGTGCTCTACCACTTTAAGCCACAGTGCCACTTCTGATTTTTAGGTGATTAATTGGAGATAAGAGTCTTACATACTTTCCTACTCTGGCTCAGTCCTCAGATCTCAGCCTCCTGAGTAGCTAGAATTACAGGCATGAGCTACCAGAACCTTGTTCTTAATTTCTATAGCTGGAGATTTAACTTCAGGATTAGGTTCTCTGGGTGAAATTAGTTTGGCTGGGCATAGGGACAGTGGGATGCTGGGAAGAGTAGGATGGTCTTTTGGGGGGAATAAATAGGATTGTGAAGATCTGGGATCCTTTTATTCTGCTAGGTTATGTCAAGATTGCAATGGAAATGGAAATAGAACTTTTGTCTTCCTATTTTGCATAACCTCTGAAGCCAGAGTCTTGGCCTCGTCTTACAGTTCCCTGTACAAATCCAGCCTGTGTTCTTCATCCCCATTTGGCTTTGTGAAGCAGGTGGGCCTGGAACATGTCTTGCTGTGATTTTTATTTTTTTCTCTGTGAGTGCTAACTCTGGCCTCATCTAGGGACTGTACACAGGTACTATGAAACAGAAAGATGTCCTCCATGAACCAGAAGGAAAACACTGCTTGAACCAAGTCTCCTGTAATTAATGCCTCTGATTACTTGGATCCTATGAGTGTGTAGAAAACTTTGGGTGGTTCCCCACAGCATGACTATCATTTTTTCCCATCGGTCGTCTTTTAACAATTAAGTTGATCTTTTAAAGTTGGACTCGGAAAAGGAATTTTGAACAAGGGTATTCCCATCTCTGTTCACCTCAGATGGGCACGGAAAATTGATCTCACTGGATGTGTCCATATTTGGTAGCTGTCTCTTTTCTGAGATCAGATTTCCTGGATATTCCAGAATTGCTTTCTTCATGTGTCTCCCTCCCCCACACCCCGTGTTCTTCCCCCCCCCCCCCCCCAGCCCACTACTGGCAGGAGGAATACTGGATTTAGAAGTGCTGCTACCTTTTCTGAGAGGGTAGGAAGTGATACATAAAACTGTCTGTCTGTCTCTGTGGTACACGAAAAAGCCATATCCATAAGCCCATAAGCTTTGACCATGATCCAGGGTCCATCCTTCTTAAACAAAACAATGTCAGATTCTCCACATTCTTTAAGGATTCCTTCCAGCTGATTAGAGACTGTGCCTCTACATATTTTTTCTTAAAGGGTAACAGATTTACCTCAGATCCTAGCCCTGCACATAATTCATATTTTTATGAACGTAGTGTCAGTAAACCCTGAACCACACAGATTCATAAATAACTGGCATTTATGATGAAGATATCCTTCCTTCCTTTCTTTTTCTTTTCTTCTCTAAAAACTGGATCTAATACATCTTTGTTTTAAATCTTTTATTTATTATAAAATGATATTAATGAGATTTGTTTGACACTTTATATGAACTATGTCTTCAAAGATGAGCACTGGTATCTCATGCCTATAATTCTAGCTACTCAGGAGGATGAGATCTGAGAATTATGGCTCGAAGCCAACCTGGTTAGGAAAGTGGGTGAGACTCCTAACTGCAATTAATCAGAAAAAAGCCAGAAGTGGAGTGGTGACTCAAGCAGTAGAGTGCAAGCCTTGAGCAAGCCACAGGACTGGCACACATTCAAAGAGAGAAATATGTATTTAATAGCTCAAGAACCAAACTTACCTATTTTTTTTTTTTTTTTTTTTTTTTTTTTTTTTTTTTTTGTCGGCCGTGGGGCTTGAACTCTGGGCCTGGGTGCTGTCCCTCAGCTCTTCAGCTCAAGGTGAGCGCTCTACCACTTGAGCTACAGCACCACTTTCGGTTTTCTGGTGGTTTATTGGAGATAGGAGTCTCATGGTCTCTCCTGCCTGGGTTGGCTTTGAAACGTGATCCTCAGATCTCAGCCTCCTGAGTAGCTAGGATTACAGGCGTGAGCCACTAGCGCCCGGCAAACTTACCTATTTTGATGGAATATACAACCAAGTTACTGATAATAGTTATTTAGTTAACTGAGAGTCACAGAAAAAGTCCCAAATTGCTTCAAACATGTGTTGTGGTCATCTCTTACTATGTTATGTGAGCCTGAACAGTCAATTAGAAAAACACTGCATGCCAGGAATTCCGATCTACTGTCCAGTCCCACTCATAAATATCACGTGACCTTCAGTAACTGCCTTGAGACACATCCTTAGGGCAGTAACATGCTGATTTTGTATTCTAGGAAGGGATTGTTTGTAGTTCAACCCAAATATATCCCAGTAAATAATGTTCACAGGAGACTAGGGAAAACAAACAGGAAAAGGGTTTCTTAAATATTTTTTCTAAAACTTGTAAATTTGAAAGGAAATTCTTCAGGCACAATGATTTCTAAAGAGGCTCAGAGTTTGAATATTCAGTAAACAGCCTGACTAGCATCACGTTATGGGTGAATATAAAGGAAATTTATATTTAAGTTTTTGTTTCTAATTTTAGGATTTGGTTCCTTTTGGTTCCATGGGGGCATTAATTATCTGTTATGGGATAGATCTAGGTTTCAAGAATCTATACTGAATAATCCAAGATGTTATACATTAAATGCTGTTTTGTGGTTATAAAAAAAAATACCTAGGAATGAACCTAACTGAGCAAGTGAAGCTTTATGCAATGAAAACTGTAAAACAATGAAGAAAGAAGTCAGACACTAGAAGATAGAAAGACATTCCATGTCCACGAATCAAATTAACATGGCAATGGTCATACTACCCAAAACTATTTTCAGATTCAATGCAATGCCTGACAAATCTCTCAATATTATTCTTTGCAGAAATAGAGCAATCAATTCTAAAATTTATATGGAAGCATAAAGACCTCAAATAGCAAAGACAGTCCTGAGCAAAAAGAACAATGTTGGGGGGGATCACAATACCAGACTTCAAATTATGCTATAGGGCCATAGTAACAAACATCAACCAACATGACACTGGTACAAAACAGACATAAAGATCAATGGAACCCAGTAGAGGGGGGCAATTTGATTTTACTATGTACATATATGGAAACCTCACAGTGAAATCCTGTGAACAACTAATAAATGCTAATCAAAATGAAAAAATAAAAGCAAGTTGAAGGATGAGAGGTGGGTGTATGAGTACATACCTGTAATACCAGCACTCAGAGGGTGAGGTAGAAAGTACTGGAAGTTTAAGGCTACACTGTAAGACCCTATCTCAAAACACAAAGCACAAGCACAACAATAGGATTCAGTGATATAAGAGTGAAGCCAGGTCTCCAGGCTCTGTGGAGGAAGTGAGAGTGGAACTCGTCTTGAGTGAGTGACAGGACAGTACCAGATGGGTTCCAGAGAATGTCAGGGCCTTTCATGAGAGGGAAGCTGTGGGGGCCGTGTCACTGGGGTGGATGTTGAGGCTAGCCAGTGATTGAAGAGTGAAAAAAAAGAACTTATTTGAACAAAAGAAAGGCTGGCTGGACTTGGTGACACAGAGGCCACCGAGTGTGGGTCAGGGGACTTCATCTGCACAATGGAAGGGAAAAGGGAGTTTCTGAAAAGTATAAGCATGGAAGATCCATGATGCAAAAGTGTTTGAAGCAGAATGATTTTTCTTTTTTCTTTTTTTTTTTGGTCCGGTCATGGGGCCTGAACTCTGGGCCTGGGCGCTGTCCCTCAGCTCTTCAGCTCAAGGCTAGCACTCTACCACTTGAGCCACAGCGCCACTTCCAGCTTTTTTCTTTTTGCTTATGTGGTGCTGAGGAATCGAACCCAGGGCCTCAGGCATGCAAGGCAAGCGCTCTACCACTGAGCCACCTTCCCAGCCCAGAATGATTTTTCTTAGAGGTAGCTTTTCTGAGGAATAGCTTCCTATACTTGTATGTCCTGTAGAGCCTTAACTTGGGAACCTAGCTGTTTTGTTAAACAAGAACCTCTTTGTGCTAGGTGTATTTAATGTTATACTGTTTCAATGTTTTATTTCAAAATACTCTATACAATTGTATTGGACTCAGGGTCAATACAGTACTCAATGGTTGGGTGCTAGTGGCTCATGCCTGTAATCCTTGCTACTCAGGAAGCTGAGATCTAAGGATGGCAGTTCAAAGCTGGTCCAGGCAGGAAACTCAGTGACACTTTTATTTCTAATAAACTACTTAAAAAAAGCTGGAAGTGGCCCCGTGGCTCACGTAATAGAGTGCTCTCCTGGAGTTCAAACCCCAGGACTAGCAAAAAAAAAAAAAAAGGATTACATGTACTCTGCCAGGGTCTGAGTTATATTCCCTAGAAGGATATGGCTTGTTTCAGAAAAGTTACCATTGAGATTAGTTGTAAACAAACCATTCCAAAAGATGGAGTTACAATTGTGGCAAGGGCTCAGAGGTACTAGGTAGGCTTGTGGGTGTGGTTCAAGTGACCTGCCTAGTTAAGTGCCAGGCCTTGAGTTCAGTACCTCCAAACAACAACAACAACAACAATAAAACGCACTGGGTAATATAGGGAAGTCAACAGAGCATTCCAACAGATCTTGGGCCTGAGGATTTGGGGAAAGTCTCCTGGGGAAGTGATTTTCAGAATGAGATGTGGCTGCTGGTGGGGAGGGGAGAGTAGACACTGAAGGGTGTTAGAAATTCAGAAGAGGAAATAGCTCTTGTGAAGGCCTTGAGGTGAAACAGAGTCCAAGGCATTCAAGGAACTGAAAGAAAGGCCAGCTGGGCTGAGGGGACCAGGCTGGGTCCCAGCCATCTGAAAGGAGGCTGGGGGGAGGCAGGTGGTGCCTGGCCTTGGAGACCTCAGCAAGGGCTTTCATGATTCCTCTCTATCTTTTTCAAAGCTATCCCTTTATCTTTCCAGCCAGGCATCATGGCAGTGTAAATACCTAGGCTTATGGTCTCCTCACATCCTCTCCTTATACTGTAGTCAAGAGTTTCTTTGAAACCAACAAACTTTATATCACATGTGGGGCTGGGAATGTGGCTTAGTGGTAGAGGGCTTGCCTAGCATGCATGAAGCTCTGGGTTCGATTCCTCAGTGCCACATAAACAGAAAAAGCCAGGAGTGGTGCTGTGGCTCAAGTGGTAGAGTGCTAGCCTTGAGCAAAAGAAGCTCAGGGACAGTGTCCAGGCCCTGAGTTCAATTTCCAGGATTGGCAAAAATAGAATAAATTATATAACATGTCGTAGCAATTGCAGATTACCTCCATAATCTTCTTGTGTATTTTAGTCACCTTTATATCACAATACCCAATAAAATAGAGATGCCACATAGATAGCTGTTATTCTATATTGCTTAAAAAATAATGACAAGGAGCTAGGTGCTGGTGGCTCATGCTTATAATCTCAGCTACTCAGGAGTCTGAGATCTAAGGATTGCAGTTTAAAGACAGCTCTGGCAGAATTAACCTGCAAAAAGCCAGAAGTAGAAGTGTGGATCAAGTAATAGAGTACCAGACTTGAGTGGAACAAACAAATGAGAACATGAGGCCCTGAGTTCAAGCTCTAGTACCACAGGTACAAAACAAAACCAACAAGCAAAACAAGAAATAATGTAAAGGATCTCTACTTGTTGTGTAAAGATGTAATTTTTCCTACTTGTTTTTTGTCAGTTGTGGAACTTGACCTCTGGACCTGGGTGTTGTCTCTCATCTCTTCAGCTGAAGGCGGGGGGGGGGGGGGGGGGGGGGGGGGGGGCTCTACCATTTGAGTCTCAGCAGCAAGTCTAGATTTCTGGTGGTTAATTGGAGGTAAGAGTCTCATGAACTTTCCTGCCTGGGCTGGCTCTGAACCACAATCCCCAGATTTTAGTCTCCTGAGTAGCTAGGATTACAGGCGTGAGCCACCGGTGCCCAGCTTCGCACATAATATTTTTGATCCATAGTTGGTTGGTTGAATCTCTAGACAGAGAGCTAAAAAGAGGGGGTGGGATCAGATTGACAGGATTTACAGCCCACTAGGGCTGGTAACCTGCATCTGACGATCATGCTCTTGTCTTAGAATTAAAGGTCAGATGAAAATGCTCTACCTATGTCATCATCATAAAACTGGAATTCTCTGTTGTTGTTTTTTGTTTTGTTTTTGTTTTTTGCTGGTCGTGGGACCTGAACTCTGGGCCTGGGTGCTGTCCCTGAGCTCTTCAGCACTTGAGCCACAGCACCACTTCCAGCTTTACGTGGTGTTAACACGACATAAGCAGAACCCAGGGCCTCATGCATGTAAGGCAAGAACTCTACTACTGAGCCACCTTCCCAGCCTGAATTCTCTGTTCTGAACATAGCTACCTATGCTTTTATCTCCTCTCCATCTCCCAGCACCGTTTCTTTCCTCCCTTTCTCCCAAACTCATAGTTTACAAAGCTTTCCTCCAGAAACTCATCTACCCAACACAGAGTCAAGCCTACATTCTTTACTGCATCAATGTGACCCTCCTACTGCTTGATCACAATTTATGGGTTATTACCTCAATCTTCCAAATTGCTTTCAAACTTCCAAACATTGTTATGACCCTCAAGCTCATTCCCTCAGTATATTGGATTCCTAGCTCAGAAATGGGCATTGCAGCTTTGACTTTCCCTCCTCCCCACAATGAGGAGTCTGCAGGACCCCTCCTTTCTCATTTACTGTTTAGACAGTGACCACATTCGATTAAAGGGACCAACGTAGCCTTCCTTTCAATTTCCTTCTCGCCACCCAAATAACCATTCCTGACTTGAGATTCTTCAACTTCCTTATTTGTCATTTCAGATTCTTCTCATCTTTCCTGCTTGTAACGGCGACATGAAGTCTAAGCTTATCACTGTTTTGTTTTAAATTTGCCTGACAACTCTGTTACCTGTAGGATGAAAGTCCAAGCTCCTTTTATAAAAATCAGGGGCCTGCTCACCTGCACCTCCTTCTGTCCCATTCCAGCCTTGAACCTTAATACTGTAGCTGTTCAAATTTGCCCTTCTTCCTCTTATCACCATGCTATTCCTTGCTTCTGGGTATGGTATACTCTGAGTATCTTTCCCCACTTACCTTTTTTTTTTTTTGGACCTGTCCTGGAGCTTTGACTCAGAGCCTGAGCACTGTCCCTGAGCCTCTTTGTGTTCAAGGCTAGTGTTCTACCACTTGAGCCACAGCACCACTTCCAGCTTTTTCTGAGTAGTGAAGTAGGCCCTGAGGAAACTGATACAGCTTCTTTCCAGGCTTTGTCTTAGTTTCAGGGGTTTTAGGGAAAAAAAAACAAAACCAAAAACCTAAACAAGGTTAACTCGACCTTGGCTCCAACCAGCCCAGTTCTTGGAATGGAAAGAATGCCTCTAGGTTCCCCCCTCCCCTTAACAACTTAACCCACCTTCATTGTTCTGTTAAGGACTGACCCATTAAACAGATAACCAGTAATCTGGCCCCTCGTGGCAACATCTCCAGCTTACCATAAACTCCGCCTTTTTCATGTGTTTATGTTAAACGCCACTAAACTCCTCCTTTGTGTATGTTTACCATAAGCTCCGGCTTCCATTGAATTGAGTCATTTAAACCAAAAGTGATAGGCTGGTTTAAACAGCCATTATGTGACAAAGTGTAACCTCATTGGCCAGCTGCGTGTGGTCTAGTATGATTGTGCAATCTTTTGGTGTATGACAATCTCATTGGTCACCTGCGTGACCAGGCTTGACCTTGTGAATTTTGCCTTTAAAAACCTAAGTCCGTGGGCTGCTGGGGGTCGCAGTCTCAGCTCCCGAGCCTGTGCTGTGGCCCTGGCTGGTCAGTGTAGGAACCTTCTCAATAAAGTTGCATCTTTATTAACAACTTTGTTGCGGTGGGCTGTTACTCCAGACGACTAGGTGGGCTTGCCTGCCTGAGTAGGGGTCTTCCTACTACAGTAGTTTATTGGAAATAATAGCTCACGGACTTTCCTGCCCAGTATGGCTTTGAACTGTGATCCTCGGATCTTAGCCTCCTCAGTAGCTAGGATTATAGGTATGAGCCACCAACACCCCGTTCCCCACTTATCTTTTTTTTTTAATTGTATTTTATTTTATTTGAGAACATACTGTACAGAGGGGCTACAATTACATGGGCAGGATAATGCATACATTTCTTACCAAGCATTGCAGCCTCCTCCTTTGTTTACCCTTCACTTCCCTTCCCCGCCTCCCCCCTCCCCCCACCCAATTTTACCCCCCTCCCCCCACCCAATTATACCCCCCTCCCCCCCCACACCGACATTGTAAAGCTGGTTTTGACATGACATTTTGTACTTCTCATTGTTGCAACAGGTCCACCTGAATCCTTAAACGACTTGTTTGTCCCCATCTCCTCCACATGTTATACTGACATCAAATATAGTGAAAGCGGGGGTTACACTGTGGGGGAGGGACATACAAAGCAACAAAGAAATAATCTTATAAATGCGTTAGAAACACATGCATGAAAGAAACGAAAACATTAAAATACATATTTAAGGGTTCATTTTCCTAACATCACATTATCTGACCTTTTCCGCTTGACTCATACCTATACTAGATATTGCAAATAAGGGAAACCATGGGACCTGTGCTTCTTTGGGCCTGGCTTACTTCACTTAATATAATTTTTTCCAAACCTTTCCATTTCCTAACAAATGGGGAAATGTCATTCTTTCTGATGGAGGCATAGAATTCCATTGTGTATATATACCACATTTTCTTGATCCATTCATCTACTGAGGGGCATCTGGGTTGGTTCCATGTCTTAGCTATGGTAAATAATGCTGCAATAAACATAGTTGTGCTGGTAGCTTTAGTGTGGTCTTGTTTGTAAACATTTGGGTAAATGCCCAAATCCCCACTTATCTTAATCCTCATATACTTGATGCTTTTCAGGATTCGGAGGAGGTGACACAGGATGTCTTTTCTGAAACCCCGCTCTCCCTCCTCCACAGCTGCTCCCAATCTCCCCTTCTCCCATACACCCAGCCTAGCACCTGTGACACTTTGTTGTAACCATTGTTTTTCAAGCCTCTCTGCTTTGATATGATTAGAAGCTCCTTAGAAGCATTTCTCACGCATGCTGGGTGCTCCTCTCTCTCCGTTTCTGGTTTGCAGCTCCCATTCAGAGGTTGCCAAACCAAAGTAGATGCCCTGGCTGACAACCTTACCTGCTCCTTGGGTAAGACCTTCACTCTCCTTCTTCCTGTTCAAAGAAAAGTCTTTTACTTCCTATCAGTCCCATTTTTTAAAAAATTACTAGAACAAAATATGAAAGGCAGGCTACTTTATAAGAGGGTTTATTGAGCTGACAGGTTGGGAGACTGGAAGTCACAGTAGCATGGTGCAGGATTCGGTGAGAGACCCTTTACATCACATCATAGCAGGAATGTTTGTCAGGAATGAGTTGCATAGTTGCATCTCTAACCACAAGCAGAGTGTGAGAGAAGATGGGCAATCTCATAATCCCACTAACACCTTGTTCCTGAAATACTAGTTGTAAACAGCCATGACTGTTCAGAAAATGGCGATTGTAGAGAAAACACGTAGAAAGATTAATCAGGAAGGGTACTATTTAAACTTCAGACAGAAGTATGATTTAGTATTATTTTTTAAATAAAAAAATCTACTTTGAAAATTCCAAATCAATGAACACATTTTTCCCCTAAACCCTTTGTGTCCATCCATGACACAGTCATAGTCTAACTTTCTGCTTCTACTTTTCACTTGTATTTTATAGTTAATGGATTGTGCATTATATATACTCATTATATATGTAAAATATGTGCATGTGTGTGTGAGAGAGAGAGAAAGAGAGAGATAGTGGCATTTGTGATATAACCCAGAGCCTTGTACATTGATAGGCAAGCACTCTACCACTTGAACTATGCCCCTGGACATTTTAATTAATTAATTAATTATTCATTTATGAGCAAGGTCATGTACTCTTTTTGTTTGGGCTGGCTTTAAACATGCAATGTTCCTATCCCTGCCTCCCAAGTAGCTGGGGTTACAGGTGTGTGCCTTCACATTCAATCCAGCCCATATGCATAAATAGATAGATGTGATTTTTTTAGGGGGGGTAGGGCCTTAATATGTAGCCTAGGCAGTCCTGGAACCTAAATCTTCTTGCCCAAGTCTCTGGAACAATGGAAAATAAAAGTGTAAACCAATATAGGAGGAAGTATGTGGAACAGAGAGATTCATTTAAAGTTCATTTCCATAAAACTTTGTTCTTCTATGAAGTTCATTTGCATATATTCAGCTCAGCAAATGGAGTCCAACGTACCTTTCTATAGATACACCTGGATTAGAAACACCAAAATTCACCACTATCACACAACCCTGCTCAAGTGTCTTTTGATATATTTATCACTGAAACAGAACCTGCATGCATGGCAGCCACAGCTAGAAGGGCTCTAGGTGTCTGATTTGCTGTTAGGCCCTGGTATTCCATAATCAATAGATTCCAGGTTGCAGACCCAGGATGCACACACACTGTTTCAGTCACTTTCCTTTTCTGTGGTATAAATGTTGTACCTGGTAGGCAGAGCAACCAGGTGGGGAAAGGGTCTTGACCACTTGCTTCCCTTTTGCTTTTCTTTTTGTCAGTCTTGGGGCTTGAACTCAGGGCCTGGGTAATGTCCCTGAGCTTTTTTTCCTCAAGGTGAGTGCTCTATCACTTTGAACGACAGCTCCACTTCTGGCTTTCTGGTGGTTAACTAGAGCTAAGATTCTCATGGACTTTCCTGCCTGGCTGGCTTTGAATCACCATCCTCAGATCTCAGCCTCCTGAGTAGCCAGTGTGGCACAAACACCAGGCACTTGCTTCCCTTTTTCTCTTTCTATGCCTTTTGCTACAATCCCTGCTTTTCAGGATGTTAGTTCCTTTCCCCTTAGCCAGAGGCCAGCCTTGATCTATATATTCTCATCTTTGCCACCATCCTGGAGAGCACATCCATCTCCAAATTAGAAAATAGAGATCTACTTGCCTCTTTCTCCCAACAGCGCTCAGCTGTAACTGCTCTTGTCCTATAATGTGATCAAAGGAAATAGAAGTCCCCTCCCACTAGTGTCTGCCCTCCCACTAAAGCTGACACCTGTTTTACCCAGCTCTCCAGTTAATTCATACCTCAAGGATGAACATATGCAGTGCTTTTCAAAAGCATTTTCAAGAGCTGATTGCTAGTAGCTCATGCCTATAAATCCTACCTACTCAGGAAGCTGAGATCTGAAGTTCACAGTTTGAAGCTAACCTGGGCAGAAATGTCTGAGAGACTATTATCTCCAATTAACCAGCAAAAATAAGGTCAGAGATGGAGGTGTGGCTCAAATGGCCAAGTACCAGTGTTGAGCAGCAAAGGATTAGCAAAAGCTTCCAGACTCTGAGTTAAAGCCTTAGGACTGGCACAAACAAACCAGCACAGAAATCCCCTGAGGCAGATATATTTTCAAGTCATTTTATTATTTTCTTTTCTATGTAATTAGGATACAATTGCTCTGTGATCATACAGCGATGACAGCATAGTTGTGTATTAACCAGCCTATTTAGGGGAAATCTAACAAGCTTTAATGATTTGGGAGAATTTTGGTGGTTTTGTGTGTGTGATGGTACTGGAGCTTGACCTCAGGGCTGCATGCTCTTGCTTAGCTTTTTCACTCAAGTCTGTCAATCTACCATTTAAACCACAGCTTCAATTACAGCTTTTTGCTGGGTAATAGGCTAGAAGAGTATCTTGGATTTGTCTGTCTGGGGTAGCTTTGAACCTTGATCCTCAGATTTCAGCCTCTTGAGTAGCTAGGATTACAGGCAGAAGCCAGCAGTGCTTATGTTTATAAGACACTATATTTCAGTTATTATATTTACTTATATAAGTAAAATAGGCAACGCTGTGTGTATAGCTCAGGAGTAAAGTCCTTACCTAACATGCATAGGCCCCAGTGGCAATCCCCAGCATACACACACACACACACACACACATACACACACACACACACACACACACACACACACACACACACATGCTTCACCACACCCACGATGCCACAGTATACTTCCCTATGTTCGCACAGAATCTTACATTTTAATGTAATAGACTCATTGTATAACTATTTGCTTATATGTCCAAGTAAATTAATTGTGGTTTGCTTAGAGATGAGGATTATAGCTTATAAGTTTCTGTACAGCAAATTCAAGGGTCAGCACCTTGTCCTAAGGTGGGCATTTAGTAAACTACTGAAGGGATGACAATAAAGGAATAGGTGAGTCTCTTCATGTGGTGCCATCTTCACACACAGAGCCAATACATACTTTGGATCTCAAATGTCTCCCTGAAGCCCTTGGTAAAGACTCAGTCCGTACCTAGCACCACTGGGACATGATGGCAGCCTTTGACAAGGCGAGTCTAGTAGGTCTTTAGATCTTTGGGGTAGAGGTGCTGTTAAAGGGTCTCTTGCTTCTCTCTCTCTCTCTCTCTCTCTCTCTCTCTCTCTCTCTCTCTCTCTCTCTCTCTCTCTCTCTCTCAGCTTCTGGGTGGCAAGGTGAGTGGTGGTATGGTTTAATAACCACAGGCCTAGAGCAATGGGGCCAACAAATCATGAACTGGACCCCCCCCCCAACCGAGCCCAAATAAACCTTTTCTCATCATCAGTTAATTGTCTCAGGTACTTCATTAAAGTGATAACTGATTAACATAGAAGTCATTGCCAAAGAGTATCATCACCCACAATATCTGATAAGATTGGTAAAAGCAGAAATAACCTCTTTTGAAGAAGGAATGTGCAATAATTTGTAAGTAAATCTGTAGGAAGTAGGAACAAGAGCTTTGGGGTTTGTTCCTTTGGTATATTCTCTGACTCAGACCTCAGACATTTTCAGTTCCTCAAGATCTTGTTTTTGTTTATGTTTGTTTGTTTTTTTTTTGAGTGAGTCAGCTTTTCTTGATGAAATCATTTCCTCTCTTCAAGATTTTAAAAGTCCTTACAGGTTTGGGGCTGTCGTTCAGTGATTGTGTGCTTGTCTAGTATGTACAAGGTCCTGATTTGAACCCTAGCCCCGCAATAAATATATATTCCTTTGTTGGAATTCTAATGAAGTACGAATGGGAGAGAATGGACTAGAATTCATGCAAGTGCTTCAGAATGGGATATGCTTGCATTCCCATCATAGAAGAGAATAGATGAGACTCCAAGAAGGGAAAAATAGGGACATAGAGTGAAGACTGAAGAACGGGCCAGTAGAAAATTATAAACAGAGCAAATATGAATCAACTAGGTCAGTATCCTAAAACCTGTTTGAAGAACTAACAAGAGCTACTTGTTAACAGTATAGGTTGCTAGGGCTTTTTCAAATCAATACCTTAAACACAAGGTCCTTGGTGATTCTTATAAGCAGGAAAATTTAGAAAATGAAACTAATTTTTTGTAATTTCCTCATACAAAATTCAGAAGGCAAGTCCATAAACAGTCATATTCACAGTCCCATACACACCATTCAGTAGAGGTTTTCTTTCATTCTTTTTCTTTCTCTCCCAGCCTGCCTTTTTTCCTTCTCTGTTTCTTCCACCTTCCTTTCTTTCTCTCTGTTCCTTCCTTCCTTCCTTCCTTCCTTCCTTCCTTCCTTCCTTCCTTCCTTCCTTCCTTCCTTCTTTCCTTCCTTCCTTTCCTTTTTTTCTTCCCTCCTTTCCTCCCTTCCTCCCACCCTCCCTCTCTCTTGCTCTTTTCCTCCTCTTTGAATATATTCACTAAATATGAGGTTTGTGATGGGAATGAATACTTATTGTGAGGAGGGAGTTAAAGGAGATAGAAAATGAAGTTCCAGACTCTGCATGTCACTACTTGATTTCTAAGTGTACAAACTTTCATAGATGATGTGAGTATATTACCTAAGTACATAATCAGGCAGGTTTTATGTGTATGTGTATCTTTGCTTTTTATTCATGGATGAAAATTAGATAGTCAACCTGAGTCACTTAATCCCTTATAAAACTCCCTTATAAAACTCCCTAATCTCTCTTCTACTTGGGAATTTTGAGGAGAATAGTTCAAGCACTTTATGTGTCATGTGTACAACTCTCAATACTATTTTTATTCTTTGCATTTAGGATACTAAGGCAACTTCCAAGAAATATTTGGAGCCAGCAGCTGTTGGATCACACCAGTAATCCTAGCTACTCAGGAGGCTGAGATCTGAGGATCATTCTTCAAAGCCAGGAAAGGTAACAAAGTTCATGAGACTCTTATCTCTAGTTGACCACCAGAAAACCAGAAGTGGAGCTGTGGCTCAAGTGACAGAGCACTAGCTTTGAGCCAAAAAAGCTCAGGGACAGTGCCGAGGTCTTGAGTTCAAGCCCCATAACTGGTGCACTTGTGCACACGCACACGCACACACACACACACATACACACACACACACACACCTTGAATCAGCTCTAACTATAGCCCTCTGCTGATCTGAGAAATGCAATTCTCATTTGTAGGAGACTCTTTTTGAGACTAATTTTCTGGTTGAAAATGAGGATCTTATATTTTTCAGGCTGTACACATTGTATTTACAGCATTATTAATGAATGAAGATATGCTTCTACTAAAATGCATTAGTTAAAAATAAAGATAAAAACATGAGGGGTGGTCTGTAGGGAGGAGGACTATTTAACATGTTCCTAGGTCCTCTCAGTTATTCTCAGAATTAGTAGGTACAAGATGCTCTAGCAATAAATATTAAAAGATTTGTGAATAGAGTAAGATTTTTCTTTTTTAAGTATACTGGGGTTTGAAGTCAGGGTCTCAAGCTTTTAGGTTGAGAAGATATCATTAAGCCACACTTCCATTCTGATTTTTCACTGGTTATTATTTTAGCATTGGGTCTTACTTTCTGCTCATGCACATAACTGAGACACCATCCACCAGATTTTAGATTTCCTGTTGTTGCGGAGATTACAGGCACAAGCCAAACAATGCACCTGGTTTTCCTTCCATGTAAATAGTCTTGTACAATTTTCTTCCCTGGCTGGCCATGAAACTCAATCGTCCTATTTTCAGCCTCCCAAGTAGTTAGGATTAATGGGGCAAACCACATGTGTTCAGGCAATAGTGCACTTCTTAAAGAGAAAGAATTTGCCTTACCAGTTGCCCAATACTTGTTAGTATGGGTAACACATAATAGATATATATCAATGTTTAGCAAACTTGAATTTCATTAAGGGATGTCGAGGACCAATTATTTTCTCTGTGTATGACCTAAAACAAAAATGGGGCCATTGTTTTCTTATATGAGTTATCTTTCTTTTTTCGGGGGGGGGGTCTGGTCGTGGGGCCTGAACTCTGGGCCTAAGTGCTGTCCCTCAGCTCTTTAGCTCAAGGCTAGAACTCTACCACTTGAGCCACAGCACCACTTCTGGCTTTTTTCTTGTTGCTTATGTGGTGCTGAGGAATCGAACCCAGGGCCTCAGGCATGCAAGGCAAGCTCTCTGCCACTGAGCCACCTTCTCAGCCCCATCTTTTTTTTTTTTTTTTTTTAAGCTTCTTTTTTTGCACTTTGCTTTTTTTTTTTTTTTTTTGGGGTCCAGTCGTGTGGCCTGAACTCTGGGCTTGGGCACTGTCCCTTAGCTCTTCAGCTCAAGGCTAGCGCTCTACCACTTGAGCCACAGCGCCACTTCCAGCTTTTTTCTTTTTGCTTATGTGGTGCTGAGGAATCGAACCCAGGGCCTCAGGCATGCAAGGCAAGCGCTCTACCACTGAGCCACCTTCTCAGCCCAATGAGTACATTTTTTTATCAAGCATTGTTACCTCCTCCTTTGGAGTTATCTTTTATTCTATACTCCTTTCTAATATACTTCATTGGCAAACAACAACAACAAAATTTTGTGTAAGCCTTCATAAAAATGATCTAGGTCTGTTCTTGTGAAACCTTTTTGTCTCTCTTCCATGTGCCATGTCTTTTCCTAATATGGTAAGTAAGGCATTTCACAGAGAGCTTTCTGTGACTTGGTTTTACTATTAGTTAATTCTTCTAGAATGTCCCCTTTTTTGCTACCAGAAGTTGCTCATTTCTAGTTGGAAGCTGTGGTTCATTGAGGAGGGGAGTTCCTTTAAAGCTACTAATACTTTGGAATCCCCAGGGATGGTCCATGACAAAAGAGATTAGAATTCTGAAGCGACACCCTTCAAACCACAACCAGTCAATCATCTGAGTCATAGTGCCAGGTCAGCCTGCACATGAAAAGAGGAAGGAGAAGGAAGAAATCCTCCTGAAAGTACAGTGTACTCAACAGAAGAATATTCACACTTCAGAATTTTGAGATCTAACCTATTGAAAGCTAATACTTAAAAATTATAGAGAGATCATAAACATTCTTTCACCATATGAAATATTTTTGGTTTTATGTATTTTGTTGAATGCATACTCTTTACATTGCTTCCTTGCTGTTTTTCTTTTTCTTTACTTTTTCTTTCTTTCTTTTTTTACCATGATGACATTTTCTTAATATTTCAAGCCTCACCTGAATTAAGGTACTTTTAATTAAAAAATAAATATAACTTTATTACTATTACTATGGTGTTGTACAGCAGGGTTAAGGTTTCATAGATCAAACCATGAGTACATTTCTTTTGGATAATGTCACTCCTTCTTTCACTTTCCCTCAGTTTATCCCTCCTGTCCCTGCCCACAAGTTGCATAGTTCATTTTCCACATTATCTATCTATCTATCTATCTATCTATCTATCTATCTATCTATCTATCTATCTATCTATCTATCTATCTATCTATCTATATTTTTGGGGGGGGGGTGTTGGTGGCTCATGCCACCAACCTAGGTATGCAGTAGACTGAGATCAGATTTGGAGCCAGCCTAGACAAACAAATCAGATTAAGCAGTAAAAGGCTAGAAGGAGAGCTGTGGCTCAAATAGTAGAGTGCCTGGGGCTGTGAAGGTGGCTCAGTGGTAGAGTGCTTGCCTTTCATGCATGAGGCCCTGGGTTTGATTCCTCAGCACCACATAAGCAGAAAAAGCTGGAAGTGGTGCTGTGGCTCAAGTGGTATTGTGCTAGCCTTGAGCTGAAGAGCTGAAGGACAGTGCCCAGAGTTCAGGCCCCACGATGGAGAGGGAAAAAAATGGTGGAGTACTAGCATTGAGTAAGAAAGATAAGCAGGAGCATGAGGCTCTGAGTTCAAGCACTGGTACCAGTATGCACATATGCATGTGCATCACACACACACACACACACACACACACACACACACACACACACACTTAGTGGTACTGGGGTTTGAACTCAGGGCCTTATGCTGGTTAAGCAAATGTTCTACTACTAGAACATGCCCCTAGCCCAATTAAGGTACTTTCAAAATGTCCAATGTAGGGCTGGGAAGGTGGCTCAGTGGTAGAGCGCTTGCCTTGCATGCATGAGGCCCTGGGTTCGATTCCTCAGCACCACATAAGCAAAAAGAAAAAAGCCAGAAGTGGCGCTGTGGCTCAAGTGGTAGAGCACTAACCTTGAGCTGAAGAGCTGAGAGACAGTGGCCAGGCCCAGATTTCAGGCCCCACAATTGGACTAAAAAAACCAAAAAATAAAACAAAATGTCCAATATAATGTGAAGACTTGCAGTTATTTGGGAAAAGAAAGAAAAGAAAAGAAAAGAAAAAGACAGAAAGAAAGAAAGAAAGAAAAAAAGAAAGAGAGAGAAAGAAAGAAATAAAGAGAGAGAAAGAAAGAAAGAGAAAGAAAGAAAAAAGAAAAGAAAGAAAGAAAAGAAAGAAAGAAAGAAAGCCATCCATTTTTTTTGTTGGGGCCATCTATGTGAGTAACAAGGCTAGCTGAATGTGTCCACAAATCAAGCCACGAGCCATGCACACCAACCATTGAAAGGGTTCTAGAATGAAAGCCCTTGGAGGCAGAGAACAATACTAACCCAGAGATGTTCAAATGAGATGGTTCTCCTCTCATGAAAAACTTCATAGTGTTCATGAGAATCACTGAGTAATTCCAGCAACTCACAAAGGTGAGCCTTGTCCGTTTTAACCCTGGGAACTGCATACTCCAAGCACACAGGAGAGGCTGAAGGGGATTTCCTCACAAGGCACCATGCCATGGGCAGGAAGGGCCAGGGTCATGAGTGGAGCACAGATCGTCCCTTTAGACAAAAGGAAGTAAGACGACAACCTGGGTGGCAGGAGAAATTCTGAGATGAAGATAGACGCTGAGGGGTTTCCTCAGACTCACTCTTATCTTAGTAAGGAGGATGGCCAAGGAGGTGAGGGAAGGAGTAGGAGGAAGGTAGAGTCTTGAGAAAGTACCTATCAAAGGGTAGGGTTACTGCCAAGGCATTCCTTAATTCTTTATTTCTTAGTAATAAATAGTGGCTATGTCTTACTAATCTGTGTGTGTGTGCGTGCGTGCATGCATGCATGCGTGTGTGTGTGTGTGTGTGTGTGTGTGTGTGTGTGTGCCCATACTGGAGCTGGAACTCCCAGAGCCTTGTGCTTTCACTTTGCTTTTTTGCTGGAGAATGGTTTTCTACCACTTGAGCCATACCTCCACTTCTGGCCTTTTGCTGGTTAATTGGAGATAAGAGTCTCACAGTTTTCTGGTTGTGCTAGCTTTAAGCGTGGTTCTCAGATTTCAGCCTCTTGAGTAGCTAGGATCATAGGGATGAACCACCAGTGCCTGGCATGATTTTTTAAAATCCCAATACCTATTACAACCATTGGCATACAGGTGGCACTAACAAAATGTTTGTTGATTCTGAGATTAGTAGAAAATAATATTTTGTTATTTTATTATTTATAGTATATAATACTAGAGCTGCAATATGTAATAGTGCACATATATGCCATAATAATTGTAGCATGCATTAGCATTTATGCTGTTTTCAGAACCTTATGTCTATTGTTTCATTTAATATTGAGAATCACTTGATTAAGTACATGTTATAATTAGGCCCGTTTTACAGATGAGAAGATTAAGGTTTTGAAAGACAATTCTGAAATGCCTTCATGAAGCATAGGGTGTTGAGTGAAGTGAGGAAAAATAATCAGGTAGTTCTAGGTGAGAATTGAGTGTCTAGGTGTGGGTAGATGATGTGAGTGTGGAACAGGCTCTCATCAGTGTTCTGCAAGCTGGAGTGGTTGGTCCAGTTTACCTAGACTTCAAATGCAAGGGTTGTATGGACACCGACTCCTTTTATTCTCTACCTCGGCCTTGCTTGTTATGAACCATGTCATAACCAGGGGACAGTGGAGCTAGGAGGCTGAGATGGAGACAGATAATCCTCTTGGGCTTTGATGTATCTGAGATACTTCAAACCACTGGTGCTTCTTTTTTTTTTTTTTTTTTTTGTCGGTCATGGGGCTTGAACTCTGGGCCTGGGCGCTGTCCCTCAGCTCTTCAGCTCAAGGCGAGCACTCTACCACTTGAGCTACAGCGCCACTTCCGGTTTTCTGGTGGTTTATTGGAGATAGGAGTCTCACGGTCTCTCCTGCCCGGGCTGGCTTTGAACCGCGATCCTCAGATCTCAGCCTCCTGAGTAGCTAGGATTACAGGCGTGAGCCACCAGCGCCCAGCACCACTGGTGCTTCTTTTCCCCACCCTCTCTGGAAAAGCTGCTTGGCTCCTGGCCTGTATGATCTTAACTCCATTCAGGAAATACTGGTTATGAGACAGGATTTGGGAGGGGCCCTGAGAGGCGGGTAAAGTTGACAGTCCATTCAGCCTCCTGCATGTGTGCAGCCTATTTTATTTGCTGACTAATGCATGTAGATTTAGAGGGGGGTAGGGAACATCCTTATCAAATAATCAACAACAGGGCCCCTGGGCAGAGCTGTGGTCCTATGGTTTACCCCTCTAGGTCTGAAAGCAAAGACAAAACTGCTCAGGGAGAGAAGTAAGAGGCCCTGGGTCATTTCTCCAGTGCTGGAGAAAAGGGCAGGTGGGTATGAGTTAAATTGTTGAATTATACAGAAATAGTTTCCTTTTTACTTTAATTACTCTGGGCAAGGAAAGATTTAATAGGGTAATGATCCAACCACTTACAGTTTTTGCCTTCATTCCATACAAGTGACGTATGAAAACATGCTGTTTGGGGATCTGGCTCAAGGAGTATTCTCAAAAGGGACAGATAGGCTGGGGAGCAGGTTCAGAACTGTGCTGCCCACAACTGGGCATTGGTGGTTCATGCCTGTAATCCTAGCTACTGAAGAGGCTGAGATCTGAGGATGGAGTTTTGAAGCCCAATCAGGCATGAAAGGCTGTGAGATTCTCATCTCCAATTAACCACCTGACAACTGGAAGTGGAGCTGTGGTTCAAAGTGGTAGAGTGCTCACCTTGAGCAAAGCTCAGGGACAGCGCCCCGGCCCTGAGTTCAAGCCCCATGACTAACAGAACCCAACCGACCAACCAAAAAAACACCAAAAAACCCCAAACCAACTTGTGTCACTGGAGGGATAGGTGAGAGGAGTGACAACCATATTTGCCTTAGGAAAGAGACTCCAACACAAGCGTGGAGAGACTCTAACACAAGCGTGGAGAGACTCCAACACAAGTGTGGAGAGACCCCAAGTTGATTTGGTTTGCAGTTTGGACAGTGGTGACCCATTGATTTTAATGTATGATGGAACAGAAAGACTATTTAGGAAGCTTTTTCGCAGGATATTGTTGGCTCATGCCTGTAATCCTATCTACTCAGGATGGCGAGATAGGAAGATCCCAATTTGAAGCCAACCTAGGCAGGAAAGTCCATCTCCAATTTACCACCAAAAGACCAGAAGTGGAGTTGAGACTCAAGTGGAGTATCAGCCTTGAGTGAAAAAGCTAAGGGACAGTGAGTACCCAGGCCCCAAGTTTGAGCCCCAGTATCAACAGACTCCCCCAAAAATTGAGTCACTGGATTAGTGGGTTGGCAGTGAGAGGTGTAGTTTTTCTTTGCTTTTGTTTTTGTTGTTTTGGAGCTGGAGAACATGGACTCGGGGCTCTCTTCCATTTCTTGAATTTGATACTGGAAGTTCCAAGCTTGGCTAGGCTGGCCAGTCCCAGGGACTGCCACAACTGTCTCAGTCCTGGAAACAGAATGTCCCATCATCCATCTGTGCTTCTTCCCACTCTTCTTTCTATCTACCCACCATTGTCGCCAGGAAGTGGTAAACACTGATTGAACTTCTGTCCTAGTCAGGCACAATGGGTACAAAGATGCAAAACAAAGTGTAATATACTCTCAGGAACTATGGAGGAGAAAGACATCCAAGCTACACCACCAACACATCACACACAGGCCAAAAGAAACCTGTTGTGACCAAGCTGGTCAGAGAGCCTTGCACTCTGAGAATGATTTGCAGTGGTGACAACTGTCTACCATTTGTATTTACTTTTCTGAGAAGAAAAGGGTCTACTTATAAAGGGTCTAAATGGCAGAGATCTGAAATTGTCAACATCAGTTAAATGCTGACATGTCTTGAGGCAGGTATTCTTTTCATCCAATAAGTCTTCATGTCATTCTATATTTCATCCATTTCCTTTCCTCAAGAACTGTGTGTGGCTGGGTGCTGGTGTCTCACGCCTGTAATCCTAGCTACTCAGGAGGCTGAGATCTGAGGATCACGGTTCAAAGCCAGCCCAGGCAGGAAAAGTCTGTGAGACTCTTATCTCCAATTAACCACCAGAAAACCAGAAGTGGTGCTGTGGCTCAAGTGGTAGAGTGCTAGCCTTGAGCCGAAGAGCTGAGGGACAGCACCCAGGTCCAGAGTTCAAACCCCATGACTGACAAAAACAAAACTAAACAAAACAAAAAAACAAACTGTGTGTGTGTGTGTGTGTGTGTGTGTGCGTGCGTGCGCGCGCACACACGCTTGCACCAATACTAGGGCTTGAACTCAGGGCTTTGTGCTCTTGCTTGGCTTTTTCATTCAAGGTTGGAGTGCTCTACCTCTTGAGCTACATCTCTACTCACCTAGCTTTTTGCTAGTTAATTGGAACTCAGAGTTTCTTGAAATTGTCTGCCTCTGTTTGCTTCAAAGCAGGATCCTCACATCTCAGCCCCCTGAGAGGATTACAGGCATGAGCCACTGGTGCCTGCCTAATTCAACACTACCCATGTCTTCTCTGTTCTTTCTTCCAAGGCAGCAATCTGATCTGTATCTCTGCCACCTGCTCCTCTGTCTCTCTCAGTGGGTGTGCTGCAATCACAAACAGCTGTTGCTGAGGTATTGTTGACATGTTGTGTCACCTTTGAAAACTCCCTTTGTCAATGGGTACCACCTCTTCCAAAGGTTGGATCATAATCTAGTCAGCAAGTGGCCTTACTGCCATGGAGACGGGATAGGCTCAGGTGTGTTTTCTTGCCTGCATCATTTCCACTGGGAGTGCGACAAGGACTCCTCTCCACGTCATCCGAGGCTGCCCTGTGGTATGCTGTGGCCAAGCTTTTCCTGTGAGTTGAACTCTAATCAACTGATCAGCAGCAGATAACATCAAGACCTCTGTAAGATACGTTAATTGTGACAGACATGCTTCCACAATTAATAACACAGTGCCCTTTGACAGTCGTGTTGTCTTGGGGGAAGAAAACGCTCTAGTCACCACGCTTGGGGTAAGAAGGTTTGTATTCGCATAACAAACTCCTGTCAGTGCAAGGTGTTTTGTTCTGGGAGGTTCGTTGCACTCCTCCTCTGATCTTGGTTTTTGTGGTAACAACTTTCTGAGTTTATGTGCCCTTTGGCAAGTACAGCAAGGAGTTTCCTGTTTCAGAACTTGTAGATAACTATCCATAGATCTCACAGTTGTCAATTTTAACCAGATAACCACCACTGTTTCTGCCTGCTTTTAAGTTTTTAAGTTTTTATCTTAGGTTAGGAGGACTGCGACCATAATGTTGTTGATTTATGAAGTAATCTTAATATATCTGGCTCCATTTCCACATTTCCACAACTTCATTAAAAGGAGTTAAGTAGAAAGACATGTCTCCACCCCAAAGACCTAAACAATCCATGGTGGCAGCACAATAAAAATGAAGATGTTAAAGCTGGAAGTGCTTTTTTTCCCCCTGTGCTTGTTCACAGAGAAAGGGTAATGAACTACCAAGGTTGCCTGGTAGAAGCCTAAGAACATGTAAATATGGCAGAGAGGGCACTAGTCAGAGGCAATGGGGCTTGTATATGCTTTGTAGGTCAAGAACATTTCAATAGCATGCTTGCAATGAAATTGCTTGCTTTAGTAGTTGACTGAATATTATGTATGTAGTGCTGCTATGTGCTTGATACTGAACTAAAACTTAATCTCTTAAGATCTTAGCATTCTAAAACTCTTAAAGTGTGTAATAAGCATTTATGAAAGTGAAATATGCTAATCTTCGAGTTTAGGGAGTACACGATGAAGAAGGAAGCTAGGAATGGTAGTACACATCAGTAGGATCAGCATTAGAGAAACTGAAATAGAAAGTTTGTGAATTTGAGGCCAGCCTGGGCTATAGAGCAAGTTTTAGACCAATTTGGGTTTAAAAGCAAGAATGTAACTCAGAAAGAAAGAAAAGGATGGAAGGAAGGAACGAAGGAAGGAAGGAAGGGAGGAAGGAAACATGGAAGGAAGGAAGGAAGGAAAGTAGGATGGAAAGAAAGAAGGGAAAGAGAGAGGGAAGGAAGAAGGGGGGAAAGAAAGGAAGGGAAGAGGAAGAAAGCGAGGAAAAAGGAAGGAAGGAATAAAAGATGGAAAGCAGGTAGACAAATAACATCACTGAGAGATCATCATCATTAAGAGTGTGGAGTGAATTTTTGTTTTTGTTGAGAGTGCATGTTGATAAACACCTAAACAAAGGTAAATATACTGTTTACATAACTTGGCTTTTTTTGCTTAATCTTGTATCATTATATGTCAGTGCAAACTATAAATAATCTTACTAGTGGTTACATATTTATCTTATGTATAACACATACTTTTATCTGTTAATCTACCATATACTTTTCAGATTTCTTTAATTTTTCAAATTATATATTTCTATTATAAACCATAACTGCATAATTATTAGGTGTCAATTAAATAACATAAAACAAAATTGGAATTTAAAAGTAATAAATCTGTCCTAGTCATACTGAGGTTCTTTGGGAAAGCTTTGGAATGTCTCTACCATCCTCTTTAAGATAAACAGACAGACAGACAGACAGACACGGACGTAGACACACACACACACACACACACACACACATACACATTAGAGTGTAGCTCGCTAAAACCATGGATGTGGGCTTTTGGTCTTCAGTCCAACATAGTTGCCGTTGCCCCTGCTCCTTGTCATGCCCTTGGGAAGGACCATGATCTTGCCAGCTTCCTGAGGGACCAGGGCTTTGTTGACTGATGACCTGGTCCCTAGCATTCAGCTTCCTCCCACCACAGTCACAGAGCCAATTTCCTGTTTAGGAAGCCCCTTCACCCTGCTAGTAGGCCACCCCTGGACACCACCCTTCTCCCCTAGGAATGCAGCACCACTGAGGTGCCTGCTAGGTTCTTCTATTCTGCTATTGGATTTGTCTTTACTGCCTCTTGGAAACTTGATGACATTCTTACTTTAGGCATAGTTTTTTCTCCATATCTTTGCAGATACTGTTCCTCTTTGTGCACCATCCTTTCCTTTTCCTTTTTTTTGCATATTTTCATACATTCTTTATGTTTTAGTTTACTTTTTATACCCCTGGCTATATCCCCACTGCTATGCATTTCTGTAGCAAAAGTCACAATTACCATAATTGGATCACTAGGTTAAATGTTTACCTCCTCCCAGATGTAGGTTTTGCAAGGATCAGAATTCCATCTGTGTTTGGCTTCTGTTCTAATGCAGGTGATGGACCTGCATTGATGTTCAAAAAATATTGAAGTGAGCAGTGGGCATGTAAGGTACTTCCTCTGTCTTTAAAAAAAAAACCAAAACAAGAAATGAGTATATTTTATGCATGATTATTTGTTCCTATTTTGGAAATTTGCTCTCTGGTGTTAAATTCTTTCAAGTGGAATTGTTAGGTTAAAAAAATTCCTAGGGTCTTCTTGAAAAACAACAGATTGGCTTCCAGCAAGTTTTATATTTCTCCCAGCAACCTATGAAATTTCCTGTTTTATTGTACTCCTATCAGCACTATTAGGAAAAGAAATTAGCCTTGCTAGCTTGATAAGAACAAAAATTCTTCTTTTTTTTGTGCCAGTCCTGGGGCTTAAACTCAGGCCTGGGCACTGTCCCTGAGCATCTCAGTACTCAAAGCTAGCGCTCTATCACTTGAACCACAGTGCCACTTCCAGCTTTTTCTGTTTATGTGGTATTGAGGCATGGAACCCAGAGCTTCATGCTTGCTCAGTAAGCTATCTACCACTAAGCTACCTTCCCTGCACTAGAAGAAATATTCTTTATTGTTCAAATTTGCCTTATTTTCATCTATTTTTTTAGTTCCTTATATTGCCTCTATTTTGAATTGTGTGATGTCCTTTATCCATATTTTTTTAAATTTTGCCATTACTGGGGCTTGAACTCAGGGCCTGGGCACTGTCCTGAGCTTGTTTTATTCAAGGCTACTGCTTTACCACTTGAGCCACAATGCCACTTCTGGCTTTCTGTTTATGTGGTATTGAGGAATGGAACCCAGGGCTTCATGTATGCAAGGCAAATACTCTATCACTAAGTCACATTGCCAGCTCTTTATCTATTTTTTAATGCTGGAATTTTAATTTTCTTCTATTATTACTATTATTATTATTATGGAGGGGGGTCCGGTCGTGGGGCCTGAACTCTGGGCCTGGGCGCTGTCCCTCAGCTCTTCAGCTCAAGGCTAGTGCACTACCACTTGAGCCACAGCGCCACTTCCAGGATTTTTCTTTTTGCGTATGTGGTGCTGAGGAATCGAACCCAGGGCCTCGAGCATGCAAGGCAAGCGCTCTACCACTGAACCACCTTCCCAGCCCATTACTATTATTTTTTAAGCAAGTTTTCCAAATAGCCCAAATTGACCTCCACCTTGTAGTTTCCCTGACTCATCCTTCCAAGTGCCAGGATTGCAGGTATGTGCCCTCATGTCAGGTTTCTAATCAGTTTTTATAAACTATGCTTTAAAATACTAAATTATTATCAATTATGTTATAGATCCATCTCATTTAGATATTTGTAATATAATTTTCTGGTCTTCATGTTCAGAAGCTTAACATTTCTTTTGTGGTCAGGAATGTTATCATTTCCCTTGAGATTTTTGATCTGACTCTGAAACTTCCAACTCTTTGCCACCAGTGAAGAGAGAAATACCCAACTCTTTTTTTCCTGGCATATGTACAATTGAATTTCTATGCAGGTATTCATGTGTATGCACGTGTGTGTGTGTATGTGTGTGTGTGTTTCTGTGCAGATGTATGTGGGTGTCAGCCATTGGAAATTTAATTTGGTAACTACCAGATGGAGTGCTATATATTCTTTCCTGTTGTTTTTCTCTTCTGTGTGTAGAATTTAATTAAGCATTTTCTGTAGTTGTTTGTTGTGTGAGTGTGTGTGCACGTGTGTATGCTGGTCTTGGGGCTTGAACTCAGGGCCTGGGTGCTTTCTCTGGCCTTTTTACCTCAAGGTTAGCACTCTCTATCACTTGAGCCACAGCTTCATTTTAAGTTTTTTTGGTAGCTAATTGGAGATAAGAGTCTCATGGAAGCCGGGCGCTGGTGGCTCACGCCTGTAATCCTCGCTACTCAGGAGGCTGAGATCTGAGGATCGCGGTTCAAAGCCAGCCCGGGCAGGAAAGACTGTGAGACTCCTATCTCCAATAAACCACCAGAAAACCGGAAGTGGCGCTGTAGCTCAAGTGGTAGAGCGCTCGCCTTGAGCTGAAGAGCTGAGGGACAGCGCCCAGGCCCAGAGTTCAAGCCCCACGACCAACAAAAAAAAAAAAAAAAAAAGAGTCTCATGGAGTTTCCTGCCGGGGTGGCTTTGAATGGTGATCCTCAGATCTCAGCCTCCTGAGTAGCTAGGGTTGCAAGTGTGAGCAGCCCTACGCTAGAATACTGTCTTTTGCTAAAAGGAGCCCATTGTCACAAGATGATTTGTAAAATCATCTTTCCTTTGTCAGTGACTTGAGGGTCTCTTTTCACTGATGTAAAAGTCCTTTTTATTCTTGTTTTGGCACATCTTCCCAGTAAGTCTGCATTATTTAGGTTTTAGGGTTTTGTGCCTTTTTGTTTTTATTCTCCTTAATCATGCTCCCTGGACCTTTTCTCTCCCAGGTGCTGCCACTTAGCAGAAATTAAGCTTGACAGGGACCTGTGATCTTAACCTGGCAAAAAGCATGATAGGTTTTCATGAAAGCCCTTCAGGCTAGTTTAGCCACATGTATAAATGTGACTTGGCATTATCAGAACATAGTTTTAGTTTGCCTCATGTTATATTCTGAGCACACAGCCTGTGGACCACAGACCATTGACATTAGTGTTGTGGCTAAAGGCTGTCTGTAACCCTGCCTGGTGGGCAAGAGACCTGGGTTTCTATGGTGATTGTTTTTTTTCTTTTACACAACATGGTACAGATGTACAAAGCGGGGAATGCCAGTCTTAACTAAGGCAAGAGTTGACAAAATGTTTCCTCTACAGGAAGCCACTAGCCACACACTCACAAAGGTGGGAGGGAGGAGATTGTTCTTGCTTGCTAGCTTTTGTCTCAGTAATGTGATAGCATAGTCCTTGCCAGTTGGAGAAATTAGAGATACAGAACTTGCACTGTTATAAAGGCATTGCCATATTTCTATACATTAATAAATGGCAGCAGAAACATGTTGATTCAAATATCAAAATGCAAAAACCTGGGCTGGGAAGGTAGCTTAGTGGTGGAGTGCTGGCCTAGCATGCATGAAGCCCTGGGTTCAATTCCTCACTACCACATAAACAGAAAAAGCTGGAAGTGGTGTTGTGGCTCAAGTGGTAGATTGCTAGTCTTAAGCAACAGTGTGCTAGTTTTGAGCAATAGAAGCTCAGGGACAGTGCCCAGGCCCTGAGTTCAAGCCCCAGGACTGGCAAAAAAAATTGCAAAAACCTATAGTAATAAGGGTCTGGCTGCTTTAGGAAAGTGTCATAAATTCGATCAAAGTGCTACTAAATTTACCTGAGGCATTGTAAGAATCTTCTCACATGCTACACAAAATGTGTATTTGAATATGTCAGTTCAATCTTCATCCAGAACTCAATTATTTTCCCTCCCCTGAGTTCTAGACAAATAGAATGAATAGTTTTTGCTATTAAAAATCGATGATTTCTCCCTCTAGATGTATGTCTGGGGTGAGGAGGGGCTGAAAATATTTTAACCATCCCTAGGTGTCACAAGCTAATTAGCAAGTAATAGCCAGCAGATAACAGAGCTCTGACTCATGCCAGCTTAAATAATGGGCAACTCTACCTCTGTTCTTCCTTCTCCATCACCCTTGCCTGGCTCTCAGTTTCCTTTTCCCTCAGCATTTATATAAGATACTGTGGTTCTACCTGCTCACTTAGTATCTGTCTCCTCCATGAGGAGACAGGGATTCCTGTCTGTTCAATGCACTAATGTAGTCGAAGTGCCAAATACTGTATCTGGCACAAAAGTAGGCAAAGTTCTTTAATCAACTCGTGTCCCTGAAAAGTGCAGTTTTCTGGAGAAGAGGGATACCTTGACCCAGTGTTGCCACCTACCACCTAATTCTTCATTGCTCTACTTTATTTTTCTGTGTTGACCTCATCCCATGTCAGGTCCTTCTTGTGGTTTTCCAGAGGCTTCTGGCTCCTCGGATTGCTGGTCCAATGCAGTAGGAGGGACAAATACAACATTCCAAGAACAATTCCTGAGACTTTCTCTATTGTAAAGGCATAGATTTGTCACAGAGGCCAAGAGAGAGAGAGAGAGAGACAGACAGAATGTGCTGAAGGCTTAGCCTAGCTGCTGTGGTAAGGGGCAAAGATCAGTCACTGTGGCCATAGGGACAGAATGTGCTGATGATTTAGCTTAGCCAACTGCTCCATCCTCATTAGTGAAATGGAACCAGCCTGACAGGCATTATGGGAATCCCCCAAACACTACACAAGTGGTAAGATAGATATTTACACCAAGGAGCAAGAACACCATGAAGGAAGGGGTGGGGAGGGGAGGGATTGGTGAGAAGGTTGAAAGGGTGACGTTGGTCAAGATGCATTATATTCATAAAATGCTTTGTTAAATGGCAACTCCTTTCTACAACTGCTGAAAGATAATAATAATAATAATAATAATAATAATAAACAATAACATGTTAACCAATAGCATTTGTTGCTACAAGGAAACAAAATGTGGGAAATCCCCTCCTTTCTGTTTAGTTTATAAGACTAGAGCTGAGGCCAGCCCCAGCTGATGCAGTTAGGCTGAGCTAGTTTTCTCATTTGGGGGTAAATTTGAGATTTCCTAAATTAGAGGAGCCCTCTAAAATGATTCTGGAGAACTTGCAAATAGCAGGCTGATATTAAGGTTAAAGAAATGTTTCCTCTCAACTTTTTCTGTCTGTAGGACTTACTTGAAGTTTAAGAAAAGCAATCTTTTACCCCTTTCTGTTAGTGTTGTGTACAGGGCACACTCTAGAATGACACATCTCCAGGGGGGTTCTTGTCTAAGTTAGATGGCCACAAGGAGAAGCTTAGAGATGTAGTTGTGGCTTTGAACCAGAGCTGCTCCCGTCAAGGGCACAAATCATCATCCTCACTGTGAAAACTCTCTGTGAAACTGCCTCCTGCCTTTGCTTTTCTCATCTCTCTATTACTGTTACTCACCCAGCATCAGCCCCAAGTTGAATCCTGTCCAGCTCTGCAATACTACAACCTGACTACTCTAGCAAGAGCTAGAAAGTGGTATAAGTACTATGGAGTAAGCCACAGAAGGGTGAGAAAGTATAATTCATCTCCTTTTTCCCAACGTAGAGAAAGCACTTCGCCTAGTGCCTTGAATGACCAAAATCTTATCAGGAAAATAGGTTGCCCTTACCACAACCTGCGCTCTGGTCTACTGCTGTCCTGCTGAGCAGTGTGAAATCGCCCTGCTGCCCTCTAAGCCATGCGCTCTGGTGCCTGACTGTGCTCTGCCACCTCCATCTCACCCTGATTTCTCCTTTTCCCCTTCTGTTTCAGCCACACTGGCTTTTAAGTTACTGAACTCATCTGAACTCTTGTCTCCCTTAGGGTCTGAAACTGCCCTAGTTCACAATCAAACTCCCCACTAATAGTTGTGTGAACAGAGCAACATAGCCTTTCTAAGCTTCACTTTATACATCTGTTACATGCAGTTTCTACTGCACAGGATTCAACTAGGATTAGCAGGCTTATACGTGTACCGCTTCTTCCTAATCCTTTCTCAACATAGTAGCTCTTCTCCCTCTGCAGTATCTACTCCTCCCTTCTCCTTTCCTGTACCTTTCTTGTCAAAGTTGTTTTCAGTTTCTTAGTCTTAATTTTTCTTTCTTTCCCTCCTTTTCTCTCTCCTTCCTTCCTCCCTCCCTTTCTCTTTTCCTTCCTTCCTTCCTTCCTTCCTTCCTTCCTTCCTTCCTTCCTTCCTTCCTTCCTTCCTTCCTTCCTTCCATCCTTCCTTCCTTCCTTCCTCCCTTCTTTCTTTGCCTCCCTCCCTTCTTTCTCTGCCTCCCTCTTTCTGTTTCTGTTTCCATGAGGATTAGGCATGCTGGACAAGTAGCCACATACCTATCCCCTCACCCCAATCATCCTTGTCTACCGTACCTCTACATCAGAGACCTTTCATGAGAACTCTGTCTCAGACCTTTACGTTTCTTTTGTTGTACCTATCAGTTGGAGTTGTTCCTTTAGGCATTAGCATTCTCCAGGACTTGGCTGAACACTCCACAATAGCAACAGCCGTGGTGGCTTTGTTCATTACTGCACACACTTCACGCATCTGCACAGAGGAGTGAATAAGTATTTAGAGTTGGAATCCTGAGTCTGCTGAGCAGTCAGGGGACCATACAAGGGAACCTGAAATTTGGAATCACTGAAACCTTTGGAATATACTGAACCAGAAACCATTTACTGAATCAGCACTGGTTCCCCCGATGGGGCCTGGGCATGGTGGAGGAAGCCGTGAATTGTGGACAGCTCTGATTTCCAGGGCTTCCAATGGATGTAGAAGTAGATGGAGCCACCATTCAAGAAGCTGTGCTTACTAGCAAACAGCCTAGAGAAACTATGGGCCAACTTGGTGGAGGGACATTTTTCAGCAGCGTTTAGGAGGTACCTTCCAGAGAACTCCAGAAATATTTTTTAAACACCTTACAAATAGAAGGGCACTCTTGTCAGGATATGGAAAGAACCAGGGAAAATTGAGTTGAGGTTGTTTTTGCTCATTGTGCAATTGGTAAGGCGTGGGGAAACTTAGATTGCAGAATTAGTGTTATTACAGTTAGGACTCGTTCCTATGTACAGAGGCCAGACAGAAATACTCCAGCAATGGACTATAACAATTATCACTAGGGGTGACAGGAGGGGCAAACAGAGCTCTGTGATTAGTGTTTTCATGCCATTATCATGTGGCCTCCACAGAGGGTGACGATCTTGTTGACCGTAACAGTGTTAATAGGGAAAATGGCCACCTTCTATTATGTTGAACTGAAAACAAATTCTAACTGAGCCTGGTACTGTTGACTCACACTTAATAATCCTAGCTACTCAGAAGGCTGAGATCTGAGGACTGTGGTTCTAAGCCAGTGCAAGCAAGAAAGTCTGTGAGAATCTTACCTTCAGTTAACCACCAGAAAACAGGAAATAGAGTTGTGGCATAAGTCTTAGAGTGCTAGCTTTGAGCAAAAGAGCTCAGAAACAGTGCCCAGGCCCTGAGTTCAAGCCCTACAGCTGACAGAAACAAAAAGAAGTCCTAGCCAAGAATAAGGGATATTCCCTGTATTTATGTTATAAACATAACAGGCCAAGATAGAGACCTTCTGGGAAATATATATATATATGTAGTGTGTGTGTATGTATGTGTGAGTATGTGTACATTTGTACATGAATGTACATGCACATATGTGTGGGTGTATGTACCAACACTGGGATTTGAACTCAGGATTGTACACTCTTACTTAGCTTTTCCTCTCAGGGTTACTGCTCCACTTCCAGCTTTTTGCTGGTTAATTGGAGCTAAGAATCTCATGGACTTTTCTGCCTATGCTGGCCTGAAACCGTGATCCTCACATCTCAGCCTCCTGAGTAGCTAGAATTACAGATGTGAGCCACCAAAGTCTGGAAATTGAAAAATTCTAACGGTTTAAAAGGAGAAACCAATTCTGACTTAGACTGTTTCTCCTACTGCTCACTCATAATGCCATCAATCACTCTGTGACCTCAGAAGATGTGAGGATTTCTTCTCACCAGTAAGCAAGCAATACTGTAGTAGCAGACTCCTGTAAGCCATTCTAGTTCTGCACTGTATACCTGGAATAAGTGTCAGAGACCACAGACTGCAGGCTCAGTCTCCAAGGCTAGCCCTATTCCCACTTCAGATGCTACTCACAAGCCCTAAGTCTTCTGAATGCTAAGATTATAGCAATGTGTTATTTTACCAGTGCTTCTGACCACCTGACTATACATTGGGATTCCCACAAGCCCCTCCTCTGGTTTGATTAATTGGGCGTCTCAAAGAAGTCTGAGTATTTCCATTTATTGTAATGGGTGTTACAAGGGCTGGGAAGGGTACTGAGAAGCTGTGGTACTCAGCTACCTGGAGCTCATTGGACCCTGGCCTTTAGGGTTTTTTGGAGAGTTCATTGCATAGCTAATGTTAATTGACTGCGTAGGGAAGCCCATAAGCCTCTGTGAGACATTCTTGGCTTCTATGTGCAGCATCCCACTCTCTAGGGTGTGGGAAAGACACCTTAGGAACGGGGAGAATCTTGTGATATGTTATGGGACAAAGCTAAATCAGAGACTTTCTTTGTACCCAGCTCCAAAACAGAAGAGCAGGATAAGATTAGAGTTTCTATGACCGGCCTTGGGGAAGAGAAATTCTTGTTTCTAAGGTCTGCCTTGGGGAGGGAGTTTTGAGCTAGGAACCATTGATTTAAAACAAATATAAGCATATGAATATGTTTATAAATCTCAATATCTATAAGGACATATTTATAATGAATATTTATATTAATAGTGAATAGGTATTGAAGTAAGGATGCTGAATCTAAGTGGTGCCATCTTGGCCATGTGGTGGATGGTAAGATATTGGGTTTAACTGGGGCCATCTTGTCTTCATGGTGGAGGCAGGGAAGTCCCACCTCCCAGGTGATGGGCATGCCTGAATTCCTAGAGGCAGGGGTGAGGACTTGGACAATAGGTTGCTGAACCTGCCGGTCTTGGGACATGCATTCTCAATCTCCTTGTGACTCTGTCCCCTGACCTGACCCTGTTTAGGCCCAGACAAGCCCAGTTGCAGGGACACCACACCTCCTGTCCTGTGTCTAGCCTCCTGTCTCCTGTCTCTTAGATCCCTATGGTGTCCTACTTCAGTTTTCTCTTGGAGTTGATCTGGTTTGTTGGTATTGTTTTTCTGTTCTTTCCTCTCCAGCTCTCAGTTTTCTGCATTCACTGGGCTGCATCTTTGTGAGTGTGCCTATAGTCACTAACCTTCTAAAAAAGACTCCAATTCAGCCACTCAAAATGTGGCTTCTCTGTTTCTCCGCATATAGCAGAATTATCCTTTTTGTCTCCCACATATTCATCAAAATGTACCTTTGGCTGCTCTTGAACTTACTATGTAGACCAGGCTGTCCTGGAGTTTGTAAGCCTCCCCGCCCCCACTCTTCTCTCCTCCCTCCCACCTCACTCAGCCTCCCAAAAGCTAGTTTACAAGCATCTTCCACCATATCTCGCTAACCTATCATCTTTGAGCCATAGTTCTTGTGACTGTGTCATCAGCTGGTTTAATAAAAAAAATCATGGCTAAACCTTGGCTGGGTATTCTCTAGGAAAATCCAGGGGAATGGTGAAGGTTTGCAGGTGACTTGGGTAGAGGAATTCTGCCTTTGAGTCAAGACAGAATTTTAGATTTTAGTCACAAGAATTACTTCTCTAATCTTGTACTTACAATACTTAGGCACAAAATTTTTCTACAAAACATGTTATCTTGGAAAAGTGATTTCATGTTAACTGGAAGATTCACTAGCTTTCCCCTTACAATTTCACTTTATATTCACATGTTATTCATCTCTTTCCTAGGGAAAGTTCATCTGGCCCCAGAGAACAGACCATGCTCCACCTGCAATTTAGAAACTCAAGAGGGTCAAACCCTAAGTACAAGCCAATAGGAAATCAATGAGCAATTCATTTTAAATAATTAGCAAAACTCCTCTTTAATTAAAAGCTTGAACATTTCAATTGGATATAATAGTATTAGATTCTATTTCACATGACTAGAATGTCTTGACTTTTATGCTATAGACATATGAAAAATGTCCATAGATCACTTTTTTATGGAATATAATTTTCCCCAGTTAACCAGGGTTTGAACTAAGAGCTTCACACTTACTCAGCTTGCTTGCTTTCTCAGCTGACATTGTACCATACACTAAGCCATACCTTCAGCCCCACTTTTTGTTGGTTATTTTGGAGATACAGTTTTGTGGACTTCTCTCTCGAGCCTGGCTTTGAATAGTGGTGCTCTAGATCTGAGTCAAGAGCTAGTCAATAGACTAGCTAAGATTACAGGTGTGAGTCACTGGTGCCTGGCTTAAAATTGAAAGTTTGTTTAACATAACATTCCTACACAGACTATACATGCAGACCAAGAATAACTTGGGTGGATGCTATAAAAACGATCAACTTGACCTTCATATATTTTACTTGGGGTCTTAAAGATGTTCAGCTGAAAAGCTAATGGCTATGATGGTTTCCCCAACATAAATCTGTGACATTAACTATTCAAAAAGATTGGGATAAAGGTAGATAACACATAAACAGCCTTGTAGAGTTAATAAGTATCTATGTCCTATCTGCAAATGCTAGTGGGTTGTAATTGTTTTTTCTGTTTTCAGCCAGTTTTTATACATATGCTGCTCACCGTGTCAGCACATTAAACTGAAGTGCATTAAGGTTGCTTGTGAGACACCTGTGGCATCATGATCTTTGGTGAAGACAGTAAATCTCACTTTTCTTTTTTTCACTAATGATAGACTTCTCTTTTTTTCCTTCCAATTCTAGTATCTGAACTTAGGGCGACTAACTTAGTAGGCGGGTGCTTGAACCATATTCCTAAGCCCTTTTGACTTAAGTTATCTTTTGGATAGAGTCTTAGGGTTTTGCCCTGGGGTTGACCTGGGTCATGAACCCTGAATAGCTGGTATTACAGGAGTGTACTGCCATGCTTAGACATTGATGGACTCCACTTCATCCAGAGCTATACTGAACAGGACTGAATTTCTTAGCCTCCCTGACAACCAGTTGTTGGCTTAATGGTGGGTACTTCCTCGGGGACCAGAGCTGCACCATAGCTTTCGGGAGAGCAGAAGGGGAAGCTGGAAGAAGCTTGTGTCCTGACAAATCTGAGGAGTAGATCTACCACCTTTATCCAGGTTCCTACCTTCCAGATATGAGAAAGCCAGGTCCCTTCCATTTTAAGCTGCTGATTTGTATAAGTCATTTCCTATTCCTTTGATGACCATTAGCCTGATTTCTTTCACAAAAAAATCTGACACATATTTTCTGAAGTAAATATTAGGCTATAACATTTGATAATGTGGTCCAAAAATTTGACAGGATTGTGTAAGCTCAAATCAGTGTTACTTTGAGAAGTGTAATATACTCCAGACTGGAAACTTGCCACCTGTTTATAATGCATATATGTCAGCAGTAGTGGCATTTTACTTTTTTTTTTTTTTAAATTTGTGCTGGTACTGGGGCCTGAACTCCAGGGCCTCATGCTCTTGCTTGGCTTTTTTACTTAAGGCTAGAATTCTACCACTTAAGCCATGCCTCCCGTTCCAGCTTTACGCAGCATAATTTTAGATAAAGGTCTGAATGGATTTTTCTGTCTGAGTTTGGCTTCAAAGCATAATCCTTAGATCTCAGCCTCTTGAGGTGGCCAGAATTACAGGCATGAGACACTATCACTCTACTGTGTTTGGTTTGGATTGAGTATAATGAGTGATACCAAAACAGGCTTATCCACTTTCCAAAGCATCACTATGTAGGTGGTAGTGGTCCTCCTTACCTTAAGTAAGGAGGTGTATCAGCTAAACATTTTCTATTAGGGTCTGAAAATGAAAGTATGCTTTCTTAGCTTTCTGCCTCTCTTCTAACTTACCTGTATTTTTTCTTTTCTGAATCTTTGTTTATGATAGCCACCTTGGAAGAAGGAAAAACTGAGGGACTAGCTGGGTAGTGCTAGCAAACCATATTTCTGGATAAGTCAGAGGAGATGACAGTGTATGTAGACTGTGATGCCACTAATCAAATAGGGGAAAAGTACTTTTTGCATTGATTCCCATTTGCAGAGCACATCACTGTAACTCTGAGGGTTTCCTGCCAAAGCACCAGCTGTTACTTTTTTGTTCTCTTTTAATCAAAGAAACTTAAACTCCCAAGTAACTAAGCAAAATGCATGATATTCACAGCAGGTGGAAGTGGTCCCCAAATTCCAACTTCCTATATACTATTCATGTGTGTGTGTGTGTGTGTGTGTGTGTGTGTGTGTGTGTGTGTGTGTGTGTGTGTGTGTGTGTGTGTGTGTGTGTTGGTACTGGTACTGAAGCTTGAACTCAGAGCCATAGCATTATCCCTTAGCTTTTCCACTCAAGGCTGCACTCTCCTACTTTGAACCTTAGCTATACTTCCAGCTTTTTACTGGTTAATTGGAGATAAGAGTCTTATGTACTTTTTTGCTAGGGTTGGTTTTGAACTGTGGTCCTCAGATCTTAGCCTCCAGAGTAGCAAGGATTATGGACATGAGCCACCAGCACCCATCTTAAGGCTTATTCTTGAGCCCAGAACTTCCCCTTGCTCTGCTCCAATGACTTCCTCAATCCAGGAAGGAAGTTTCCTTTTCTGTACTTCAAACCCACCTCATCTACCCTCCTATCATCTTTCTTGTACTTATTTGAATTTCCTTCTAAACTCTACTTGCATCATTTCAAATCCCAGAATGAGTACTTGGTCATTACCACGTACCTTACTGTACATATCCCCAAAATGCGGATAAGAGAAAAGACCCCTTGACGAAAGGGATTGCCCAGAACAGTGACTCATTCCTAAAGAGATGGACCTTTTATTTATTTATTTTTTCTTTAACAAATGCCATTTTCATTGTGGAATGTAGGAAATTGATTTTCCTCTCTTTTAATTTTTTTTTTTTTTTTGTCGGTCATGGGGCTTGAACTCTGGGCTTGGGCGCTGTCCCTCAGCTCTTCAGCTCAAGGCGAGCGCTCTACCACTTGAGCTACAGCGCCACTTCCGGTTTTCTAGTGGTTTATTGGAGATAGGAGTCTCACGGTCTCTCCTGCCAGGGCTGGCTTTGAACCTTGATTCTCAGATCTCAGCCTCCTGAGTAGCTAGGATTACAGGCGTGAGCCACCGGCGCCTGGCTTGATTTTCCTCTCTTTTGAAATGTGATCTGAGAGGTGAAAATTGGAGAGTAGAGATTAAACTATAGGGTTTCAAATGGGCAGGAAAACACCAACAACAGCATCCCAGGAAAAGGGAGAACTGGCAGCTCAGGTCTGCCCTCCATCCTTGGTCCTCTTAGATGCAGAAGCAGCATACGATTGATTGTGCAGTAGCTATGTGACTCAGGGTCAGCTGACCAAGCAGGAAGTCACCTCCAGCTGCACCGACAGATGGGAAAGTCCACAGTAGATTGAATGTACTTTTTAAGAAAAGGAAATGAAGAGGACACTTTGTAGCCCTGAGCTGTCACAAGGTTAGAAACCCCAATTACATCTGAGGGTCTGGTGTGCAGTACCTGCCTGGGAAGGCACAAATGTGTCCCCATCAAGTCATTCCTACATGATTTGCAAGATATCAAAGTCAATTTCAGTCATTAAATATAGGAAAGTATTTTTGGTCAGAGATGTGAAATTATAACAAGTAATTACATTCTTCACTCGGCAGGATTAAGTAATATATTAATCTCTGGGGTCATGGGGGCTGGGAAGGTGGCTCAGTGGTAGAGAGCTTGCCTTGCATGCATGAGGCCCTGGGTTTGATTCCTCAGCACCACATAAGCAGAAAAAAAAGCCGGAAGTGGCGCTGTGGCTCAAGTGGTAGAGCGCTAGCCTTGAGCTGAAGAGCTGAGGGACAGCACCCAGGCCCAGAGCTCAGGCCCCGTGACTGGACCCCCCCCAAAAAAAAATCTCTGGGGTCTTGGCAGGGTTAATCATAAGCAAAACAGTGAAGCAGAGCACCCTTCCTCTCAGGGCTGTTACTTGCTTTTCTTAGAGCTTTATTATTCTCCAAGGTACCCTTTTCCTTTCACCAGAGAAGAATAGAACTCTATCCATTGGTTGCCAAATCTGAGAAAGCATGTAGATCTGTGAAGTGCAGCGATATGGATAGACATAAAGATATATGGAGGAACATGAAGGAGAACAAGCATTTTAAGTAATTTCCAGGGACAACAGGATGATATTGAGACAAGGGATGACGTCACTAGGATGTGCTGTGGGCATTCAGAGGAAGGCGAGGTTAATGTGGGCACCGTGTGTCTGTGAGGTACGAGCAGTAGAGCAAGAGCAACTCTATCCCTTAAAGAGAAGGAATCTACAGCTAAGTAACAAGAATCAGCTCACTGATCTCAGGAATGACAGTAGCCAAGCAAATGCCTGCGGGGATGATAGAGGCATTTCCAAGATAGCAGATCTGTGTTAGTCCTTGTGAAGAAGTATTGAACAAAAAAGTCTTTGTTTCTCCATGTAGAATCAGTGCACTAAATAATCCTCTTGCCACTCAGATTAAATAGTAGTATGAATATATGAGTGTAAACTACAACTTGTACAATAAACCTATTGCTAATGTTAATACATTATCATTTCAGGAGAATATTTTTGCAGAACTCAATTGGTAACTTAAGCATCCATAGATAGATTATAAGGAAGAGTTGGGGATGGAGTGTCAACTATAAATATCAATTTGTAAACCACAAGGGACCAATGAGCCCATGCATAATCTTGGCATGGGGTCTTGCTAGACATAGTGGAAGGACATTGATTTACAATTATTAAAGCTAATACAAGCATAACATTTCTGAGGTTCTATTTTTCTCCCTTTAGTAGTGAAGATAGGATAATTTGCTTTTGGTGTCCTAAATAAATATTTTATTTTAAACCTGGAATTAACAGATTTGCTAACTACATAGGACATAGTGTGTATTGAATGAAAGAGGTTTCTAGATTCGTGATGCACATGGAGTGGAGGAGGGCAGGGACATCTTTCCTCTACCATACTGCTGGAGAAATAATACTTTGCAGTGAAGTCAAGATTCACATCTTATGTATCAGTTATGTATAAATAAAAAATAAAGATGAACACCATTATTTTTCCCTCACTGAGCTGACCTTAATAAAAGCTTCCATTTGCATAGACCAGAAGGGTGATTAGAATTGTGCCCCTCAAAGACTGGGCTGATATCAGGGACCTTGTAGATCCCAGCTCATGCCTCACCCTACCTGTATCCTCCCCTTCCCAGTGTGGCACTGTGCTACAATTGGTGAAACTCAGGCTGAAAAATGACAGGAAGTCTGCTGGAGGTGTCTACTGGTGGTGGCTTAACTACTCAGGAGGCTGAGATCTTAGGATTGCAGTTCAAAGCCAGCCTGTGCAGGAAAAGTCTGGGCAACTGTTATCTCCAATTAACCGCTAGCAAATTGGAAGTGGAGCAGTGGCCTCAAGTGGCAGAATGCTAGCCTTGAGCAGAAAGAGTTCAGGGCTAACACTTAGACCCCAAGTTCAAGCCTCATGACTGAGACACACACACACAGAATTAAAAAGCAGGCAAGAGTTTAAAGCACACAGAGTAAGTTCATTTGAAAGAGGAAAACAGTGAAACAGACACTCTGTATAGCTGGGAGATCTCTTTGCCAGGTTCTCTTAGATGTATGAGCCCTTGTACCTACCCCACTTAAGAGTGTGTTCCTGGTTTGACTGGTTGAAAGATGGTCACGTGTCTATGGGAAATCTCCTGATTTGTTCAATTACCTGGGAACAACAAAAGTGGTCCTCTTGTGAATATGGGTGGGGAACATATTACTATAGACATATAAGGTGCATGCATTTGAGGATCCAGAGCCCACATGGCCCGATGGTAACAGGATGGATGTGTTTGTGTGTGTGTGTGTGTGTGTGTGTGTGTGTGCGCGCGCGCGCGGTGTCATTGTTCTCATTATGTTGGCATCAGTCCCATCTGCCAGTTTCTATCTTTAGCTGCATAGCCAGAGATGTCTAGCTCTCCCTCAATACCTCCTTGAGTGTCTCAGCAAGCTCTGGCCTTGGCACTTCCCACCTTCTCTTATTCAGTTCCTTTCAGCAGCCTAGAAAGTCTACCATGACCTGCGGCCCATCTTCCAACATCCAGACCATAGCACACTTTTCTTTCTTAACCATTTTTTCTCCCCCCACAGTAAAACTTAGCTTAGGCAAAATAAGAGTATGTAAGACTTTTGTCTAACCTTTAAGAAGCATTTATATATTTTATATTCAAAGTGATAGCTCTCCTCAAAGTCTGTCCATGGCTCCAGTGGATCTAGGCTTACAGACTAGGGAAAAAGAATTATCAGACATGAAATGATGTTGACCAAATCTCTCAGACATTCTATTGCTGTTACAAGTGTTTACGATATATTGGTAGTTGTGACAGACCTGTGGGTGGGTGATGGTGACACAGCTCCCTGTTTGGGAGGGGCAGAGAGCTCATTTTACAACCTCAGTGTTCCCAGATGGCATGTCCTCAGCAGCTACTGCATCACCAGCACAGAGAAGTTCTGCTGTGTCTCTACATGTTTACATGTTCTCAAATATGCCAGTAAACATGCTTCAGGTAAGCCACTCAGGATAAAGATTAATGGCACAGGGATAGAGGTAGACTTTCAGTGGCCCCAACAGTGTAACACGCTAGAAAGGAAGTAAAGTAGAGCCTTGAAAATAGGGTGTCATAGTCTGAAGCCCAAAGTGGATGTTATAGAAAGCAGAAAGAAAAAAATGTGCCTTTTGCTGCCCCTGTCACCTACACTCCCAAACTATCCACATCCCCCAGGTCAGTCCCATCTCCTAAAATTTCCAGAACCTTCTCAAATCAGTCTATCAGCAGAGAGCCAAGAATTCTAAAACAAGAGCCAGCAGAAGATATACGTCACATTTCACTCCTGGACACTAAAAGCTCATGTCAGTCTCAGAATGCAAAATGTTAAATTACACCATCAAGAGGCCCGGAAGTCCTTGGCAGGCCCAACCAGGTTCAAATGTTTACAATTCAGGTTCTATGGCGACCATCATCTGGTAGTACATACCTGCAATTCTGACACTCCCTTAAAATAACCAAAATCCTCAGTAACTAGGATTATAGATATAAGCCATGATCACAGTTCAAAGCCAGCCCAGACAAGAAAGTCCTAGAGATTCTTACCACTATTTAAACACCAGAGAGACAGAAAGAGGGCTGGGATGTAGCTCAATGACATAGCTCAATGACAAAGTGTTTGCCTAGCAAGTGTAATGTCCTAGGTTTGATCTCCAGTACAAAAAAAGAAGACTCTCTCTCTGTCTCTCTCTCTATGTATGTATGTATGCATATATGTATATGTACATATATTTACATATATATGTATATATGTATATATATATATATATAGATAAATTCTAGCCTTGAGTATAAAAGTTCAGAGACAGTACAAAACAGTTCAATCCAGGCCCTGAGTTCAAGCCCCATGAACAGCACACACACACACACACACACACACACACACACACACACACACACACACACACACACACACACACACACACACACACACACACACACACACACACACACACACACACACACACACACACACACCCTCCACTACCACCACTACTAACTCAAAGATCTAGCTAGGTACCTGTGACTTATCCTAGTAATCCTAGCTACTCATGAGGCTGAGATATAGAGGATGAAGTTTGAAGTCAATCTATGCAGAAAAGTTCACAAGGCTCTATCTTCCAAATAACTAGCCAACAGCAGGAAGTGTGACTCAGTGGTTAGATCCCCAGCTGCGAGTGTGAGAAAAGAGCCAAGCAAGAGTCACACACTTTTTTGGTTTTTTTGTTGTTTTGTTTTTTGTGGTAGTGTTGTTTTGCTAGTACTAGGGCTTGAACTTTGGGCCTAGGCACTGCCCCTGAGCTTCTTTTGCTCAAGGCTAGCACTCTACCGCTTGAGCCACAGCTCCACCGCCAGCTTTTCTGTGTATGTGGTACTAAGGAATCAAACCCAGGGCTTCATGTATGCTAGGCAAGCACTCTTACCCGTAAGCCACATTCCCAGCCACCCAAAAAAGCTTTAAGGCCAAAATCTCTCCTGAGACAAAGTGAAAGCTCTGGGGTGTGAGCCCCTATGGGGGAAAACAGTTAATCTACAATCTACAATGGCACAGAATAAACATTCCTATTGCCAAAGGGAGGAATAGGAGGATGGTAAAGAAGGCTCAAACCACAGCAAGACTGAAACCCAGTAGGGCAAACCACCTTTATGCTTTTACAGCCCACATGTCTTATCTCTTAGGTTAGCTTTACTTATTTGCCAGAGATTTTCCTTTACAGACATTCTCTATTCTAGAATCTTCTGACACCTGGAGTGTCCTTACAGCTTAGACTTCACCCTCACAGCCTCACACATCATCCTGTCTGTGCCTGTGGTTTCTTTGTGCCTTGTGAAATTCAACTCCTGTCTCAAGCTTGCCAGTTTCTGTTACCAGAGAATGGATGAATATTGCCTTCAGTCTCTCAATTTCCACACAAAACCTCAGATCCTTGAGATCTAGATCTTAAAAGTTGGGTACTGGTGGCTCATGCCTCTAATCTCAGGTGGCTGAGATCTGAGGATCGTGGTTTAAAGCTAGTCCAGGCAGGAAAGTCCATGAGTCTCAGAGTAGGTAGGAGAATGGCTCTGGGCATCAGAGTTTTAGGGTTACTAGGGTGAGCCCTTCAATGGGTGGTACTGGTGTGTTAGGAAAGTTATCAATGAATGAGGATGAGCCCCTTTTTGTAGGTTGATTTGTCTTTTGTGAGTGCCTGTTCTATTTTTGTCATGTGTTACTTTTATAATCATAAAAACGACTGTTTAAACAGACAAAAAGAATTAGTTCACGTTCCGCCCTGCTTTCCATTTCATTTACACAAGCCATCTGATTGAGTCCAGACATCTGAACTGCTCTCCACAAAAAGGCCCCAAGGTTAGCAGAAATCACTTTAGCTGTTCCTTTTGTATTGTATTGTATGAATTGTTGGTGGGTACTTATCAATGCATTTTAGGACTACACTATTAACTCTCTGAAGGTGCCAACCTTCCCCATTTGCTTTTGGATTTCTCTGTATCTCTAGTATGGTACATGATACACAATGGCAGTTCTTTGAATAAATTGAAATGTGTCACTTTGCATAGCATTTTGTGGAGTTGAAAGATTGGCATGCAGAATTCAAATAGTCTCATCTACCTTCCTATTTCAAAGTGAAGTTCAAAGACCAGAGCCACAAAGCAAATAAGCAATGGGACAGACCAGATATCTTCACACCTAATTCATTTCTCTGTTACTTATATCTCATGATAAAGATAAATAATGTGTAACAGGCATAGCATCCTCAAGTTAAAAACACAAAACCTTTTCCTTGGAATATATTTTAAATCGAATAGGATACAATAATTTTAAAGGAGTACCCCAACTGTGATTGCTCTAAAAATAAAATATCAGTGATCATGCCCAGTTACTCTTTACCATTGGCTTTTCTTTAGGATGAAATTTGGCTGTGAAAATATTTTAGGATCATTTTTTTCAGATGAAGTATGTCATTAAACACCAATAATAAATTGAAAGGGGTGGAAAGTGCCATATTGTGGGGCAAATGGGGTGAAATGTTGGGTGGTTAAAGGGCAAAGAGTAATTCATGCAACTTGTGAAAAACAATATATCCATGTATACCTCAGTAATCAGTACTGGTGGGAAAAAAAAGACTGGTGAAATGAAGAAGGACTAGATAGAAGGGATGAACCAGACTCTTAGAATATGAATAGAGCCCACAACAGTTCCATTTCCCCCAGAGATACAGCAACTGAAGCAAGGGGGAGCACTTGTATACACAGTCTAGCCCATATCATGATTCTCACTCAGTCCCTTGCCAGGTTGGCTTTTTGCCTGGGAAATGGTCTTGGAGAGCCACCCAGAACTTCCTGGAGCCCATATACTGCTCTCCAGCAACTGTGCTTGTGGGAGGGCAAGAGATCAGGTCAACTCTTCTCATATTAAGTTGGTGATGTTGCAGTCAATTCAGCAGGGATTTTCCCAAGGCTGGAAGGTTCCCAGGATTCCTGTCAAGAGACCTTGATGGTAGCCTTTGACCCTAGTGGATACCTAGTGACAAGTACTAGAGGGACCATTGCCATTGTTAAGACTTTGCACTAGGCTGTGGTGGCAGAAAGAATACAGGCATGTAACTGAAGGTTAATAATTTAGGAGACATCTAGAGTGCAGATTTAATAACTCCACTGTTAAACATAGTAAAAATGTGACTGAAATGCCTGCAAACGTCAGCTTGTTACGATAGAAATAATCTCAAAGGAGTTCCATAGAACATTGTAAAAATCATCCACTCATAGATGATCACCTCAACAGATCTGCTTTGTTTCAGAAAAGAGACACCTGAAAACAATGACCATTTATTTCTGGGTACTATGGCTCACACCTATAATCCTAGCTACTCAGGAGGCTGCAATTTGAGGATCACAGTTTAAAGCCAGCTGAGGCAGGAAAGCTTGTTTATGAGACCCTTCAATTAACAACCAAAAAGTAGGATATGTTCCACTTTTTTAATGGGACATATCCCAATAAAGAGAAATAGACTGGACAGATTTTAGAAGAAAACCTTTCCACTTTTATGTGGTGGAAAAACATGAAGGAGAGGGGCTGGGAAGGTGGCTCTGTGGTAGAGCGCTTGCCTTGCAAGCCTGAGGCCCTGGGTTCGATTCCTTAGCACCACATAAGCAAAAAGAAAAAAAGCCGGAAGTGGCACTGTAGCTCAAGTGGAAGGGTGCTGGCCTTGAGCTGAAGAGCTGAGGGACAGAGTTCAGGCCCCACGACCGGATCTCCCGCCCCCCAAAAAAAGAAAAACATGAAGGAGCAAGATTAACACCTTTGTTTTCTTTTTACTTATAAACAAAAATATTAATGAAAGAACTTTTGAACTGAACTCTGTTTTGTTTTGTTTGTTTGTTTCCCAGTCCTGGGGCTGGAATTCAGGGCCTGGGCATTGGTCCCTGAGCTGGTTTTGCTCAAGGCTAGCACTCTACCACTTGAGCCATAGCACCCCTTCCAGCCTTTTCTGTTTATGTGGTAATGAGGAATCGAACCCAGGGGCTTCACAGACATCAGGCAAGCACTCTACCACTAAGTCACATTCCCAACCCTGAACTCTTGTTTTTGGGTAGAAGGACTCCTAGCTTGGTAAGTATTGTGAATGCTTTGCCAGTTCATGAAGAGAAGTTGTTTCCCACAGCAGTTACCTAACTAGGGAGAGGAAAGACTGGGTCTTGTGATTCTTTGTCTTTCCTAATGTGTCTGTGAGATAGCAGATCTTTGGAACATGCTCGCTTGCTGACTGTGTGAAAGAAACAGTCTTTCATGCAGCTTGGGAGAGGAAATGACCACAGAATGGAGACAGCTCTGCTTTAAAAGTACAGAATCTAAAAGTACAGCTTGTTCAGAAGAAGGGGTGGGAATACATTAGGTTTGTTTCAAAGTCATACACTATCTAGCTTCAAAAGGTATATTATTTGTGTGTATGTTTTGTTAGTACAGCAAGATAATAAAGGTTTGAATATAACAAGAATTTCTTAAGAAATTCTTTGATTATTCCCAATTTTTAAGTTTTATTTAATTGTTTGATTATTATGTTGAGTTTTTTTCAGAGTGAATTCACTTTCTTTCTGTGATTTATAACTGAAATGCAGGTTTTTAAAAATTCAACTCATTAAATTTTCCCCTGAAAAATTCTGTTTTGTTTTGTTTTTTGTTTTTTTTGGGTCCGGTCGTGGGGCCTGAACTCTGGGCCTGGGCGCTGTCCCTCAGCTCTTCAGCTCAAGGCTAGCACTCTACCACTTGAGCCACAGCGCCACTTCCGGCTTTTTTCTTTTTGCTTATGTGGTGCTGAGGAATCGAACCCAGGGCCTCAGGCATGCAAGGCAAGCGCTCTACCACTGAGCCACCTTCCCAGCCCCCCTGAAAAATTCTGTAGGGGATTTAATGAATGGGAAATACAGTTCAAACTCAAGTGGCTCAAATCTCTGGTGAAGAGCAAAGTTTACTCTTCTCATCTCACTTAGCTTCTTATCCAACCAGAAAAGAAGAGTACATAATGAACTCATACTCACAAGCTGACATGTGGAATTGAATCTTCTTTGTTCAACTCCTTAAAGATAATTAACTTTTAAAAAAGAGAATGAAATGAGTCCATCTGCACGTCTAACTTTGGTTTCTTATTTCTAAATAGCTAGGTTTTAATAATGGTGGTATATAACTATCATTCCAGCATTTGAGAGGCTACAGAAGAAGGATATTAAGTTCAAATCCATATTGGGCCACATAGAAAGTTCCTGGAGAGAAAGGAAGGAAGGAAGGAAAGAAGGAAGGAAGGAAGGGAGGGAAGGAGGGAGGGAGGGAGGGAAGGAAGGAGGGAGGAAGAAAAGAAGGAAGAGAGGGAAGGAAGGAAAGAAGGAAGGAAGGAAAGATACATACCATAGGGTTCCCACAATAGCAATTGTAGACAAAGTAAGAACTATCATGTTATATGTGGTTAAGTGAAATTCATATAACTACGTAAGTTAAGCCAGGTAACTTGTAGGCCTGTCTCTTCTCAGGACATGGAGAGACTGGGCATTGCCTTCCTTGATGACTATGTTTCAGAGGGAAAACTCCAGAGGGGTAGAGTGTCACCTTCCTTAGTTTGAACAAGAAAAATTAAGTATATTATTTTAATTTGAATTTGTCATTATAGTCCTTAAGTAACACATCTACAAAAAGAGTTCATCATAATATCTTCTTAGAGCTGTCGTAGGGCTTCTAAGATTTAAGATATATAGAGGGCATATCCTACTTTGAGATGGGCAGAATTTTTGACCATGATACCAGCCTCTGGTCTTCTGCCTTCTATTATCCCCTCCCCTTCTTGTGGGCAGAACCTGTGAGCACGAAGTGACATGACTTGGATATGACTTTTGTGATGTTCACTAAAAAGGAGATTCTCCGTGGGCCTGAGAGAAGGCCTAAAGAGAAGCCACAAGGCCAGGAAGAGCAGGCAGCCCTGAGGAGCTGAGGGTGGGTAACGAAGGAGAATAGACCAGCAAGAGAGCCAGGGCCTCATGCCTACAGCTACAACTCAGTTCTGCCAACAACCATGTGAGCTTGAAATGTGATCCTGTGCTCCAGAGAGAATGCATTCCACACCACCCTTTGATTTCAGTCTTAGGAAATACTGAACAGAAGATCCAGCCTAATCTGGCCTGGACTTTTGATATGAGAGAGAGAGAGAGAGAGAGAGAGAGAGAGAGAGAGAGAGAGAGAGAGAGAGAGAGAGAGAGAGAGAGAGAGAGAGAGAGAGAGAGAGAGAGAGAGAGAGAGAGAGAGAGAGAGAGGAGAGAGGAGAGAGAGAGGAGAGAGAGGAGAGAGAGGAGAGGAGAGAAAGGAGGAAGGAATAACAGAAAGAGGAAAGAGAGAGGAGAGGAGATAGGGTAGAAAGAGGAGAGAGGAGAGGAGAAGAGAGAAGAGAGAAGAAAAGAGATAGAGAAAGAGGAGAAAGAAGAAAGAGGAGAGAGCTGAAAAAAGAGGAGAGAGGAGAGGAGAGGAGAGGAGAAGGGAGAGGGGAGGGGAGAGGTGAATGAGCACAAGAGAGAAACTTCAAGCCTATGTCACCAACTAAGTCTCTCATTGGAAAGGACCTGACTCAAATTCAGCTCTTTCACAGGCTAGCTGTAAGAAACAGCCTAAGTGTTTCATGAAGCAAGGAAAACACATCAATAAACTTGTTGACTAAACCAACTGGATGTGAGTCTCTGGGCAAGTCCCTTTAGCTCTGTTTTGCTCCTGTCATGATAATAAGTTGAACAAGAGGGTAGTAGGGTGGCTCTGTTTACTGCAATTCTGAATTCTCTCAGGATCCCAGACAGGACGTGCAGAAGGAAGTGGGAAACAAGATCATTGCAATCCTGAGTAAATTGGATTGCACAATTCAGTCCTTGTTTTACATACACTGGGTGGTCTTGGGACCACCTGCCATGTTAGGGCAGCCTCCAAACATAATTGGTACAGCTAAATTTTAGTAGCATAAAACATTATTCCTAGATACCTTTTTTCTCTTTTTTTGGGGGGGGGTCCGGTCGTGGGGCCTGAACTCTGGGCCTGGACACTGTCCCTCAGATCTTCAGCTCAAGGCTAGCGCTCTACCACTTGAGCCACAACACCACTTCCAGCTTTTTTTTTTCTGCTTATGTGGTGCTGAGGAATCAAACCCAGGGCCTCATGCATGCAAGGCAAGCATTCCACCACTGAGCCACCTTCCCAGCCCACCTTTTTTCTCTTAAAACATTCTAATTTTTTTTTTCGGTCATGGGTCCTGAACTCTAGGCCTGGGCACTGTCCCTCAGCTCTTCAGCTCAAGGTTAGTGCTCTATCACTTGAGCCATAGCACCACTTCCAGCTTTTTCTGCTTAGGTGGTGCTGAGGAATTGAACCCAGGACCTTATGCATGCAAGGCAAGCACTCTACCACTGAGCACCTCCCCAACCCCTCTTAAAGTGATCAATCCATTGAAATATATACAACAGAGCTATGTTGGTAGAAATAAAGAAGACTGTCTATGAGGATTTAAGAAGGGTGTGAAAATGTCTAGGAACACATTTTCAGGGACTGATTCCCACCAGAGGTGAGCCTCAGACAAATTGCTTACTCAACAGGGCATGAGCCTCCTGGAGAGCAGGTTAGAACAGAGATACACTGGCCCAACAATTTGCTTTTTTCTTTTTTTTTTTAATTTTATTTTATTTGTGAACATACTGTACAGAGGGGTTACAATTACATGGGCAGGATAATGCATACATTTCTTACCAAGCATTGCTGCTTTTTTCTTTTTTTAACCAGCATCTGTAATGATTTTGGAAGCAAGTTGTCTATGGGATGAGCTGTGGAAAGGCTTGAAAGAAGGGTCACAAATAGTAAACTGGAGATTCTTGGAGTATCAGGAAGGGTCCCGATAGGAGCAGATGCCAGCTCCTGTGGCCAAATAGAGTGAAGCACTGGCAAGTGCAAGAGAAGCAATAACAATGATTGTTCAGGCACATCAGTGAGCCGCCACAGCACAAATTTGACATGACTCACAGCTAGGGAAGGATGCAGAAGCACTAGATGCCCCTGGGCTGTGGGACTGAGGAGGCTGAGGAAGCATGCAGCACGTCAAGAGACTCCACATGAACAGGACAGCGAGGCTATCTTCAATGGCAGAACCCAGCTGGAATCTGACCAACCAGTGATCTGCCGGCTTTGCGTAGCACTGAGCAGAACAGAAAAGGCTGATGTGGAAACAGAGATCCTCAGGGAAAGTAATTAGCACATTTTGAAATCCTAGACAACAAAACCACCAACATGAATTCGGGTCAGGATTAGAGTGAGTGGACCCCAAGGCAAGCCAACTACCACAGAGAAGAGCCTTGCATAGGAAGTCCCAGGATAGGTGTCTTGGCCCCAGGATTGGATATATAGACAGGAATCATATGAGAAAGACAAATAGCAAGGGTGGACCAGGGCTTTGGCACTGTGCACGGACATATTTACCTTTTACTTTGTTCAGTTGTGGGGCTTGAACTCAGGGCTTGGGTACTGTCCCTGAGTTTTTTACTCAAGTCAGTGTAGATAGGGATATAAGGATGTCAGTAAGTATTTTAAGTATTAACTGACTTAACCCATTTCATAAGATAATCTATTTTTTTTTGTCAGTCATGGGGCTTGAACTCAGGGCCTGGGTGCTGTCCCTTGAGCACTTTAGCACTCTACCACTTGGAGCTACAGCTCCATTTCCAGCTTTCTGGTGGTTAATTGGAGATGAGAATCTCATGGATTTTTTTTTTTTAACCTGGGCTGGCTTCAAACTATGATCCTCAGGTCTTAGCCTCCTGAGTAGCTAGGTTTACAGGTGTGAGCCAACAGCGCCTCTCTGAAAACTGTAGAATTACATCTGAAAGTTGGTAAGAACTTTCCAGACTCAGCAAAACACTTGCTGTCCTTAATTTCAGTCCTTTCTCCCTCCCTCCCTCCCTTCCTTCCTTCCTTCCTTCCTTCCTTCCTTCCTTCCTTCCCTTCCTCCCTTCTTTCCTTCCTTCATTCCTTTCCCTTCCTTCTTTTCTTTCCCTTTCCTTTTCCTTCCTTCTTTTCTTTCCCTTTCCTTTCCCTTTCTCTCTCTCTTTCTTTCTTTTTCTTTTACTTTCTTTCTCTCTCTTTTCTTTCTCCCTCCCTTCCCTTCCCTTCCTTTTCTTTCTCTTCTTCTTTTTCTTTTCTGTTCCTTTTAATTGACATCTTTCTTGGCTAACCCATTGCCAAAGCTCACTTTGCCCTCTGGACAAAAGCAAATGAACATAGAGTACTCATAAACCATTCTGTCACCATGATGACTTAGAAGGCATCTATTTCCCTTGCTAGATTATGACCATCATGAAGAAGAGAACTGGTTACATAACTTGGTCATGGATTGCACTTCACAGACCTACTGAGATACAGGGAAATCCATTTTCGTTTTAAGTAGATTGGCCCTCCTTTCAATTCTCTACCCACTGGTAAACATAGGGAAAGCTAAATGTTTGGTGTGATGTAAGGTTAGTACTGTAGTAATTTTTAAATTCCTTTAGTCTGTCCTAACTCACTAGTGAATAATGTTGCTCACTTAGCCTGGTCTGCCCCACTATATTTGCATCTCATTGGAAAGGTGGGCTCTAAGGGTCAGTATGGAAGACAGGGTGGCTTCCTGGGTGTCCCGTGTGCTGATGGGATATGGACAGTGCTCTGGCCTCTTGATGGCTCTAGGCTTACACCTGCTGGGATGTTCCTCTCTTCAGAGGTCAACCCCTTGCCCTGTATGAAAGCTGCCCTGGAAGATGCTAGCTCCAGCACTGTTTCTAAAAAGAACTCAATAATTCTCATTTCTTGCTCCTTGATTGTATCGCTTCCATTCTTGGTGACAGACACCTTCTTTCTCCTGTTTTAGAATGATGGTCCCTCCCAGACCAGGTCAGCTCTCAAGGAATCATTTGATTTTCAAGTTTTCATCAAATATCCTCACAACCTTCAGAAGGTAGGTGAGATGTGGACGAAGAACACTTCAGCACTGTAAATGAGACTACATTCCGTGCGTGACATTAGGAGACCAGTGTGCCAGACCAGCTGAGCTGTGAATAAGAACTGTAGGTATACTTAACCAAAACTAGTAAAGACAAAAAACAGAAGCTGAATGTGCTGGCTCACATTTTAGGAGGCTGAGAAAGGAGGATCAAAAATTTGAGGCCAGTTTGAGCTATATACAGAGGCTCTGTTTCAACAACAACAAGAAAAATAAGGTAGAAGGAGAAAATGGGCTATCATTCAGAGCGCCATGAATATCAAGCTCTAAATCAGCATTCTGGCTGTATCCGTTGCTATTTGCTGGGGTTTGTTGGAGTGAGTCATTACCTCAACTCTAGCTAATCTTAAAACACATAATGAGATCATTTCGGTACCTGAAAGAGTATGGATCTGATCATAAAGTGAGATGACTTCCCCAAGGCCAATGCTGATTGGGAAAGGGGGGAGTACCTGGGGATCTATCTATCTCCATGCCCCTCTATGAATATCTTCATCCTAGCTGAGCCCACTGAAGCTAAACCAGTCTTAGTGACTGTCTAACAACACTGTTTCCTCTGCTTGGTGACTGTCTTGCTTCTCGTTGGCAGTCTGGTTGGAAAAGTCCTGTGGCCTTGTAATCCCACAATATATAACACTTCTGCTTCTGGTAAGCTTTCAAGAACCAACGCTCATTGGATGGGATACATTCATCTGAAAATCATCACTGCAGGGGGTGAACATTTCTGGGGAATTCAGGTTTAAGAGGCATTTCTCACCCCACTCCCCCTCCTCCCACCCACTTTCCCTCTCTAAGCTTCTTCTTTTTTTTTTTTTTTCAGGTAAGGGGTAGGTTTATTCATCATTCTGGCTGGTACCAGGCCATCTTGGCCCTCCACACGGCTGGGAAAGGCCTGGGAAAAAGAGCTGGGAAAGAGAGAGCTGGGAAAGAGAGAGAAAAGAGCTAGAAAAGAGGGTGTCTGAGCCTGGGCTAGGCCTTATCTAGGGTATAGGCGGAGAAAGGTGTGGTCATATCAAATTCAGATGTGACCTCAGCGAATGCAGATGTGACCTCTTCCAGGTGTTCCAGTTGCCTAGGTAACGCAGGCACTGGGCGGAGACTTTGCTGCAAGGAGGGTGGAGTCTGCTAGCCATCCAGGAGTGGACCTTACATTCCAGCCTTTTAATAATCATGAAATAGGGCGAGGATTCTCTTTGGCTACTTCCTGCTGACCAGGGGCGTTGACATTAGGGGTAAAAGGCTGGAATTTGGTCCCCTCCCAGAGAATGCAGCGAGCAGCAGCTGTCCCTTGGTGGCCTGAGTCCTTAGATGAAGTCTGGAGAAGTCTCATTAGCATTGAGGGGCTGGAAAAAAAATACTAGAGAGCAAATAAATGGCAAAAGGAAGGACTTGGGGCTGAAAATGTTGGTAGAAATGTCCCTAGATACTTCTGACATCTGGCGACTAGGTAGAGAAGTCAGGTGACAAAGGCAAGAATATAAATTCCTGTTCAGTTAATAGGTAGACAGGTATAGACATTGAATGGTCAGGCTTCTTACTTCTACTGACCTCCTGGCTCTGGTTAATTTTGAAAGGGCAGGCACAAAGTTGCTGATATGATATCATCTCCTCTTACTCCTCTCCATAGTCCCTTTTCCCCAGACTGGCTGAGTCTAGGTGCCCATTGCTGGGATGGCTTTTCCCAGTTAGTATTCAAGGAGGATTGAACTCAAGGCCTGGGCACTATCCCTGATCACTTTTGCTCAAGGCTATTGCCCTACCACGTTAAGTTACAGTACCACTTCCAGTGTTTGGCTGGTTAGAGATAAGAATCTTGAGCCATGCTTCCAGCCTGGCTCTTTGCAGGTTAGTTGGGAGATGGAGTCTTAGGGATTTCTCGGCCCGGGCTGGCTTTGAACTGCAATCTTTGTCACAAAAGCCCTTTATTATTTCCAGTGAAAGCAAGTAGGAGATCAAGTAGAGCTTACCTGGTTCTTACCAAGAATTGACCAACAAATATTCTGCAGTGACAAAACTCATTGGATGACCAATATTTTAGAGTCACATAGTCAGTACCAGAATACACAACACAAAACAAAAAAGGCAAAACTCAAAACCTAAAATTTTGACAACGTTTGGACAGCTTTGCTAACAAAGCACATCAGATGGTTGAGCCTCAGTTACCAGGGCCTGTGAAAAGAGCAACTTGTTAGCAAGGCACCTTAGAATAAATGGATGGAGTAGTAAGCTTGGTGGAAGGTTAAGGGTCAGATGGGGCCAAACCCTTAACTCACCACGTTGCCAAGATGGCGAACTCAAAATGGTGAATTTCTGAAAGAATTCAAAGAAACTCTGAACAAATAGATCAAGCCTAGTTTGGCTAGCCTTTGAGAGGGAACCTAGAGGGGAGTCCCCGGGACCCAGCCTGTGTCGCACTCTTCAGGGCACAAGCCAAAATGTAGAAAAGAGAAAGGGAGAGATAAGGAAAGTTGGACATGAATGGCAAAGAGAGAGCAAAGAGAGCCTGAAAGTAAACAGATTTCTGACCATTTACCATTTCAGTGGCAAAAACTGTCTACATCTGAGAATGGCATAAAATGAGGCGCTCTGGCTTTCCAGGGAGCGCAGGAGGCATTTCAAAGGGGTTTCACCACTCGGGCTTGACTCGCAGCACCCCATTAAATGTGTAGGAGAGTCAGTCTGGTGAGTGAAGGAGAGCTGAACAGGCAGAAGCGGCGTCCCGACTTCCCCCAGAGCCCTCTAGAGAGAAATGGCCAAGCCCCCCAAACCAAGTGTCCTCAGCTTCAGAGGTGACCGGCCTTTCAGCTAAAGGCTATAGGAGCTCTCTGGCATGGCGCCACGTCTGGACAGAGACTGAGCAACAGAGAGCCATAGAGAGTAGTTTCACTCACCAGAGTAGAGAAGTGGTGTGGACGTGGATGTGAAGGCAGCAATGGTATCAATGCGCTGTGTCCGCAGCAGACAGACGGGTTCGCAAAAGGCCATCAGAACTGTGGGTATTCCTCAGAGCAAAAGGGAAAAGCAAACAAAAAAAGAAAAAAGAGGAAAAAATCAGAGAAGAATCCCACCTATCCTGACTTTAAACCCTTTATCCGAGGCACGGCACCATTTATGTTAGGTTTTTAAAAAGAGGTAGTTGAGTAAGAACAGCACCATGAATATGGTATTCAGGTAAGGGGTAGGTTTATTCATTGTTCTGGCTGGCACCAGGCCATCTTGGCCCTCCACATGGCTGGGAAAGGCCTGGGAAAGAGAGCTAGCTGGGAAAGAGAGAGAGCTGAGAAAGAGAGAGAGCTGGGAAAGAGATAGCTGGGAAAGAGAGAGAGCTGGAAAAGAAAGAGCTGGGAAAGAAAGAGCTGGAAAAGAGAGAGAGCTGGGAAAGAGAGAGAAAAGAGCTAGAAAAGAGCTCTAAGCTTCTTACAGTCTAGACTTGGGGGTTTCTTCTCTGGGGGGTGTCCTGCTTCCATGTATCAGACTGGTGGAGTAAGTCAGAGCATAATATAATTTATTTCACTCTCAAGAGTTGGCAGGAGCAATCTTCAAGTCAAGCCTGATAATAAGTTTAAAATAGGTCCCAAATTTTGTTTGCCCTAGCAGTTTTCTAGATTCTGGGCGGTACCTGTGTCATGCCTCTGTCTATTTTCTCCCGGTGCATCGAGGATAGGCAGCAGCCTGACTTCATTCCTGGAAAGCAGGAATCATAGCTGGGCCGCTGCAAATATCTCAAGCAGGATTTGTTGTGAGTTCTGTGGCAACCTTGTGGGACTCATCATTTGTTGTGAGACTCAGGCAGCCTCTGTTTTTGTTGTTTTTTGTGTTTTGGAAGGAGGGGTCATGGAACTGAGGTTTGAACTCTCGGCTCTGTACTTGTTCAGCAGGCGCTTACCACTTACCTCCAATCTTTTCAGCTTTGGCCACTTTTGAGCTATGGTCTTTACTTATTTCCTTAACTGGCTTGGTGCGCAATCCTATGTACACTTTCTGCCATCGCTGGCATCACAGGTATGTATTGCCACATGCAGCTTTTCCTGTTGAGATGGGCTCTCCTGAAATTATTTTGTCTTGGCAGATTTGGAACTGTGATCCTCCCTTTTCAGCTTCCCACATAGCTTGGATGTAGGTGTGCACTATTTTGCCCAGCTGTTGGTTATAATGGAATCTCATGAACTTTTTGCCTAGGGTTGATTTGAACTGCAATTCTATCTCCACCACTTAAGTAGCTGGGATTATAGGCATGAGCTACCAGTGCCTGGCTCAGCTTCATTTTAGGGTTCTGTCTGTGTTGTTTAACTGTTTTCACCTAGAGATTTTTGCTAGTTTATTTATTGGTTTATACTGGAAGTTGGCACCCTTTTACTTGATTTTCCTCCCATGATGGCATGAGAACTCTATTCCATGAAGTGGTTGTTAAGATCTTTGGCAAAGGCTGTTGTCTGGTGTGTGTGTGTGTGTGTGTGTGTGTGTGTGTGTGTGTGTGTGTGTGTGTGTGTGTGTGTGTGTGTGTGTGTGTGTGTGTGTGTGTGTGTGTGTGTGTGTGTGTGTGTGTGTGTGAATGTGTGTTTGTGCTGCTGAGGATCAAATCCAGGCAGGGCTTTGGTGTATGCTAGAGAAGCTCTCTACCACTAAGCCCTGTCCCTAGCCCAAATGCTGAGCTCATGCCAATCTGCCAATTGGCTACGATAATTGTAGGTATCAGTTCTTTTTTTCTTTTTCTATAGTTGTATTTATTTTTTAGGTAGTTGTACAAATCTACAAATCAGATTATGAGCCCAATGCATCTTGAACAGTGTCACCCCTTCCATCATTCCCAGCCTTCTCTCCCATCTCATCCCTCCCCTCAAGTTACGTAGCAGTTCAATTTTTACATGATGTACATTGAATATGACTGTATTTGCTTAGATAATAGTTCTTGGGTTTGGGGTGTTTTTTTTTTTTGCCATTCCTGGGGCTTGAACTCTGGGCCTGGGCACTGTCCCTGAGCCTCTCTGTGCTCAAGGCTAGCACTCTACCACTTGAGCCACAGTGACACTTGTGGCTTTTTCTGTTTATGTGGTACTGAGGAATTGAGCCAGGGTTTTATGCATGCTAGGCAAACACGCTACCACTAAGCCACATTCCAGCCAGTAATAGTTCTTAAATAAGAAATTTAATGTGATCTGGAGCCATCTAAATAAATTGGATACTTGATGGACTCTTTACTCATTTTTATATGGGCCCTGCACTTAATCTGATTAATGAAGAAGTTGCATGTTAGCGACCTCTCAGCCACCAGCATGAGGAGTTGGCCCATGGAACAACACTTTTGTCCTATGCTGGTTTGTTTCCATTTGCTCTGTTTCACAGATGAGAGGCCCCAACGTGTTTACCCTCATGCTTCTAGAGATGGGGGTAGTGGCTTCTCTTCCACTTAACCCCTCCAGGATCAGGTACCAAGTGCTAAATCAGACAGAGCTCCTTCTCATATGACAGTATCAGAGACTCTTGGAAGTAGTGGTGACGGGGGAATATTTTAACCTTATTGGATGAAAGGGTGTTAAGACCCCTTAAAAATGACCTCTGTCTCTTTTATTTTTAAGTCTAAGTCACTGCTATCAACATTACAGCTAATACTTAGTCTGATTACTTTCCAGAACAAAAATAAAAAAACCTTGTAAAGAGAGGGAGCTATACAGGACAGGAAAATTTTTCCTCTTTTGTGAACTATGATCTTTCACAAAAAAGAAGCTACATAAGTTGCTCCTGTAACATTAATAAGTATTGATGAGAATTTATACAAGTAGAAAGCAACTCTATGATGCTAGAGTCTAATGCCTCCTAAGATTTAAAAGAAAAAGCTTTATGGTTTATTTACTTTAAAAATAGAAAGGCAACACCCTAAATTTTTATTATAAATACCTACTTTCAAAACACACACCTTTTTCCTCCAAATATATCTAACAACCAGGACAACATTCATGTTTCCCAAGCTAGACATTAATATCGGTAAACAAAATAACTCATGACATTTATGACAGGTTCAAAAACGTACTCCTGGGTGAGAGGGAAGGGATGGTAGGGGAAAAACAAAGGAGGAAGTAACAAAGCTTGATAGGAAATGTACTCATTACCTTACTCATGTAACTGTGACCCCTCTCTACAGTATCTTTACAATAAAAATGTATTATAAAAAGTGTACTCCTGATTTCCATTTCAGTTTAGGACTAGACCAACCTTTTTTGATTAGTATTTCTGGAAGCCCAATAAACTCTTCTGGTATAAAAGAAAATGTGTTTATACTTATTTACTTATTTAACTTTTCTGGTGGTACTGGACTTTGAACTCAGGTGCTTTCCCATGGGAGCCATGCCCTGAGCCCCTGTATTTATGTTTCAGGTTCACCTTTTGGGGGAGGGAGCTTAATATGTACACTTGCTTGCCTCTTTCTATCAAGTCCCAAGAAGGAGATGTGGGAAGAGAGCTGGAAATGACACCAACAGATTGGGCCTCACTGATTCAGAGTCCTCAGAAGGGAAGTTCAGATCGCCTAGAGAAAGCTGTAGATTGCCACAGGGCAGCCATTACCATGTAAGAGGACAAGCACTTCTATGATTTCTATCATGTGCCATGATTTTAACAAGCAACAAGATTCAGTGCTTACATCTTTTATGTGATCAGGGAATCACTTAAAAGAATGACTTGTTCAAGAAGAGGAAGGTGTTTTCTGGGCTTTATGAGCAATGCTGCATGGAGGAATGAATACAGCAAAACTGAAAGGACCCAGGGAGCAAAGCCCAACCCCTGCCAGCATATACAGCCACAGCAGGAAGTACAGGTGCTTAGTCCCAGCAGAGACCAGCATGAGCCCTGGTTTAGGAAGGGATGATGATGATGCCATTTGCTACTCAGCCTTGTTTAGCTGACAAAGGGTTAAGCCTAGGAGAGAAGAGCAGTAAAATGTATCTTTAGCTCTGGGGACAAGACACAAAGAAAGCAGGAAGCTGTTTGGGTCCCTTCTGGAGTAGTTTGTGAGACCTAACCACCCTCGGGTCTGCTTCTGGCTGCTGGTGGCAGTCCCACATCCTCTCAGGCCTTGGGCTATAGAAAACTGCCAGACATGGGTAACTAGTTCAGACTGGGCCTGAATTCCCCCAGGAAGTAAACCCTGCCTCTGTGTGTGTGTGTGTGTGTGTGTGTGTGTGTGTGTGTGTGTGTGTGTTGGGGGGGGAGGAGCCACTATCAACCATCAATTGCCTAAAAGACTTAGTTCCTGGAAACCCCCGAGGAAGTAGGTGGCTGGTTGTGAGGGAACTCTGCAAGGGAGGTATTGTTTGTAGAAGTACCTAGGCTGTAAATGACATTGGGGTAGAGAAAGTGCTTTCCCTCAGCTCTCCTAGCTGCCCAAGTGTTTATGGCAGAAAACACACCGGGAGGAAGCTTTCCTCCCCAGTGGCTTGATTTCTGCCTTATAAATATGTTCACAAAGAAGTTTCTGGCTGCTCCAAAGTATTCAGTGAGTAGGAAAGTAAAGGAAAAGAGGATGATTGCTTTGGGGAAGAATGGTGGAGAAAGTTGCACCATCACCATTACAACTGGCGTGCGGGCGCACACGCATACACACATGCACACATACACACATACAGCGCATGGTGAATGTGTTCACCTCTCCTACCACACTCTTGGGGCTCAAGAATCAAGTTCCATGCCTGCATAGATACCCTAAGTCACATCTGGGCATCTTTCCCGATCCTTATCTACTTATTTGCAATAAAATCCACGTGTGTCAAATGTATAATTTGGCAAATTTTGAAAAATAGACACCCAAGTAAACCACCACAAGAATCAAAGTACAGAACATTTCCATGACTCTAGAGGTTTTAAAGAGAGTAATTGCTTCCCTTCACCCCAGGCAACCATAGACTAGTTTTAGTTAACACTATTAGGTTTTCCCATTATAGTTTTGCATATATAGATGATTACATTGTCTTCACCTTGGGGCTGGGAAGGTGGCTCAGTGGTAGAGTGCTTACCTCACATGCAAGAGGCCCTGGGTTCAATTCCTCAGCACTACATAAGCAGAAAAAACCAGAAGTGGCACTGTGGCTCAAGTGGTAGAGCACTAGCCTTGAGCTGAAGAGCTGAGGGACAGTGCCCAGGCCCAGAGTTTAGGCCCCACAACCAACAAAAACATTGTCTTTGCCTTTTAGTGACTTCTTTCATATAAAAGGTTAAAATAACTAATGAGAGCCTGGATGATGGGGGCTCATGTTTGTTATCTATGAGATTCTCTTTTTAAAATTATTATTATTATTTCATTATTTATTGGTATTATAAAGCTGATATGCACAGTGGTTGCAGTTATGTAAGTCAGATAATGAGTACGTTTCTTTGTGGACAATGTCACCCCTTCCCTCATTTTCTCCCAGTTTTTCCCTTCCTGGTGAGATTCTTATCTGCAGTTAAGCACCAACAAGCCAGAAGTGAAGCTGTGTGGCTCAAGTGGTAGAGCACTAGCCTTGAGCAAAAAACTCAAGGACAGTGTCCAGGCCTTGTGTTCAAGCCCTTGACTGGCACCAAAAAAAAACAAACAAACAAACAAAAAAAACAACAAAAAAAACTCTAATGAAAGAAAGGAAGGATAGAGGAAAGAAAACATTTGAAGCTAGGTTGTTGTGTAAGTTAGTCATTATTTCTTTGTTACACAACAGATCCCATTCAGTAGACACAACATATTAATTTTCCATTCAGTTTGGGGCTAAAATTAATGAAAGTTCTGTGACTATTATGGTAGCAGCCATAGTACAGACATTTGTTTTCATTTCTCTTTAATATTTAAATACTTAGGGATAATAATGCTGGTTCATTTGATTTTTCTCTTTTGCTTATACATTTTTTATTACATTAATTGTATGTTTCACTTTACTTCAGGATACAATTTATTTCTCCCAAGATCTAAAGGTGAAATTTTACAAAATTACTCTAAAAATAATTCTTTTTCTTCTTTCTTTCTTCCTCCTCCTCCTCCTCCTCCTCCTCCTTCTTCTTCTCCTCCTCCTTCTCACCTTCATCCTCTTTCTTCCACTCTTCTTCCTTCTCTGTCTCCCCTTTTCTCCTCTTTCCTCTTCCCCTTCTCTCTTCCCCTCCATTCCCATTCCCCTCCTTTTCTTCCTCTATCTTCTCCTTCTCCTTTTCACTGTATTGGGGGTTGAACTCAGTCTAGAGCTTACTAGATAGGACCTACCACTTGAGTCATACCCGAGTCCTTTTACTTTTAGTTTGTTTTCAGGTTGTCTTGCCCTTTTGTTCAGGCTAGCCTCAGACCTTAATCTTTCTACTACTTATGACTCCCGAGTAGCTGGGATTATAGGCATATGTACCATGTTTAACTTGTTTTTGACATAGTGTCTCAGTAACCTTTTGTGTGGAACTACAATCCTCCCTCCTATCCTTGCCTCCTGTCAGCTTTTCTTAGTTTCTAATGTAGGCATGTGAAGCTGTAATTTTTCCCTTTCAGCACACCTTTGGCTGTACTTTATGAATTTTGAGGTTCAAGCAGTCTTTGTACCTCACAGTAGTAAATGACCCTCTAAAATAAAGATACAAATTGAGATAGTGCGGTGACGTCAGTAACATGGGGGAAAAATCACAACTGCTCTGTTACCTCTGAAAATTTTGTGATGATATTAAAAACTCTTACTTCCTGTTATAAATGTGTAGGGACACTTTAAAAAATTGAAACTAATATTTAAAATGTATTGTAATTTAAAATATTAGACACAAAAGGAGCTAAAGTATTCTATTTCTTTGAATATCTATATCTATATCTATCTATCTATCTATCTATCTATCTATCTATCTATCTATCTATCTATCTATCTATCTATCTATCTATCTATCTATCTATCTATCTATCTCAGCAAGGCTGGACACAGATGACACATGCCAGTACTCAGGAAGCTGAGATCCAGCCCAGGAAGAAAAGTCCTGGTGCCTCCATTTCCAGTTAAGCTGTAAAACCCAGTGATAGGTCACTGGTCATGTTACATACCTGTTATTTGCATAATGATTCATCAGCTGGCAGTAAAGTTCATCCTTTTTAGAGTTCATTATGGTTAATATACTATGGTAACTAGAGTTTAAAACCTGGTGTTGGAGGACTAGAATCATTTTTATAAATGAAGTCTGCTCATCTTAGAATCTATGTAAAGAAAACTATGTTTTTATTCTTATGATTTTTTTTGGATTAATGAGATATCCAGAAGTATGTTGATTAATTTTCAGATATTAGGTGATTTTTTCAGATTATATTTTATTAGGCTTCTTATAATTGCATTCTGGGCATAGGAATACTGTGCATGAATAAAGAGCTTTTACATGTGCGGAGACATATTTTAGGATGTAATATATGGTCTGTATTAGTAAGTGTTTGTTTTGTGCTTGCAAAGATGGTGCATACACTGTGTTCTATGAAGCCAAATTCAGAGTGTTGAAAAGCTCTCCTGCTCTTTATTGACTTTTTAAAAACTTTTTGTTTTTCTATCAATGGTAATTGTGAATTCCAATATTTTTCCTCTATGTCCCTTGCTTTTTGCTTTATATACTAGAAGTTGATAATTTATCAGAAGCACTTACATCTTCTTGTTGTATTGGCTATTTTATCATTATGAAAATTACTTATTGGTCTTGATAATACTGTTTTTGCTTGACAGTCTGGAATTTCCAGAGCCATTCTAGCTTTCTAAAGATTGATTTATTTTTATTACCATTATCTGTAAGTAATTGTACAAAGGGGTTTTAATTCCACATAACAATTTATGAATACAATCCATCTTGATCAATGTCACCCCTTCAAGCATTCTCCCATCTCTCCCACTATCTCAGGTTACATGGTTCCTATTCTCGTGATCAGTATTGATATGTTTTCCCCTGGCCTATCTATGTCTTCATTGTATCAGGAAATTTTCTGTAAAAGCTTATAGTGGGTCCTATTTTATGTATACTCTGATATCCCAGGCTTTATTTGGGATGTATATAAATATAAAAATGCTTGACTTAAATGTAAAATAGAGGCCATTTACATTTAGTGTAATGATATATAGTTAGGCTTAAGTATGCTGCCTTGATTCTTTTTCTTGATTCATCTACTCTTAGCTTCCCCTTTTCTTTGCTGTCTTTTGAACTGTTTAATCTCCATATTTAGCTTATTTGCTGTGCCTCTATTTTTCTAGGTTTCATATTACAAATATAAAATTTGAGTTTATCACAATCTATTATCAAATTTTACACTGCTTCATGTTTAATGCAAAATGCCTACAATGACATACTTTCATTTTTTCCTTCCTATCCTTTATGCTATATTGTCATTCTTTGTATTTCATATTCTTTATATGTCCTTGTACCTTTTTGTAGGGATTTTAAAACTCCACCCAATAAATTGATGTTATATTTGCTTTAAACAATTATCTTTGGAAAAAAATTTGTGTGTGAGAAAAAGTCTAATAATTGCTATTTCTGGCATCTCTTTGTATGGATTTAAATCCCTGCACCAGAAGAATTTTAGTGCTATAATATCTCTGCTGGGGACAGTTTCTTCAATTTTTGTTTAAGAGATATATTTAGGAGAAATTTTCACTTGGATATATAATATATAATCTAACTCAGCAGGAATTTTAATTTTACCAACTATAAAAATTTATTTTACCACTATATTATCTACTGGCTTGCATTGCTTCTCATGATAAATCAGATGTGGCATTACTTCTTATCTAATTCCCTCTAGTGCATGTAATTTTTTTAATCACAGGTTTCTAGTAATTAAATTATGAGGTATACGGGTGATTTGTGTGTGTATGTATTTCTTGGGGGTTGTTGTATTTCTTGGATCTGAAGATGTAATTTTAATCAAAATATTATTTAATATAGATGTGTGCATGTACCTTTTCTTTTCTGTCAGAGACTCTGACAACACTTTAGACATTATTCTCATGATGACAGGTCATATTTTGTTGCTTTTCTTTTGTTCTGGGAACTTGTGGCAACCTGATAGCTAAATTGGTACTCTACCATTTGATTCATGCTTAGACCTATGATTTGCTTTTTTTATTCTGTCAGTACTTATGGCTTGAATGCAAGGCCTTATGCTGTCTTGGCTTGTGTGGTCCTGGTTGAAACTCTACCATTTGAGCTATTCCTCTAGACTTGATTTTCCATTTTTAAATATCTAGTAACTGTTCACTAAATGCTAGGCATCATAAATGCTATTTTGTTGAATGTTTGAATTTGACTGCTATCCTTTAATGAATGCTAAGTATTATGAAGGAGGTAACTAGGTTGCTTGTGATTAACTTGATTTGAGATACTTCTTTTTACATTTTGTTCATAGGGATAATTTAATCTTTATCCTAGAATGAGTTTAACTTTGCTATATTAGGAAAAAGCATGATGATTGTATTAAATGTACTTCATATTCAATGAAGCTACTTCTCTCTGGCTGGTAGAATCCACATTTTCCCAAGATTTTTATGAATTTTCATAATTGCTAACCTTCTAACAAACACTCCAATAGCTACTTTTCCCCAAACTCACAGAAATTCAGCTTGCCATGGATAGATTAGTAATCAGGCCTAAAGGGATCCTTGGAGGAGCTCTTCCCATTTGTAACTCCCTCTCTGATACACTGCCCTACAAATGGCAGCTACCTCAGACTCCCCAGTGTTCTATAGTTGGCTTCTATATTCAGAAAGGCCACCAAATTTTGCCTAGGTTTCCCCTCCCTGGGCTCTGGAAATTACCTTCATAAGGAGAGCTGGAACAATCAGAGGGTCCCCATACTTGTTTTTCTCCTTTCAGCCCAAGATCACAGTCCACAATTAAGACCTTTACATCCAATGTCTGGAAAAAATTGTTCTACATTTTTTTAAAATCACAGGTTTCTAGTAATTAAATTATGAGGTATACGGGTGATTTGTGTGTATGCATATTTTGTATGTGGTCCTGGGTGTTCATCATGGGAAAGCAATTCCCATAATACTTTCTCCTTCATGAGCAGGGGAGGAAGTATGTATTTGTTTGTTTTTGCCAGTCCTAGGGTTAGAACTCAGGGCCGGGGCTCTGTCCCTGAGCCTCTTTGTGCCCAAGGCTAGCACTCTACCACTTGAGCCACAGTGACACTTCCAGCTTTTTCTGAGTATTTATTGGAGATAAAAGTCTAAGGGACTTTCCTGCCTGGTCTGCCTTCGAACCACAATCCTCAGATCTCAGCCTCCTGACTAGCTAGGATTACAGGCATGAGACACCAGCACAGGCCTGGAGATGTGTGTGTGTGTGTGTGTGTGTGTGTGTGTGTGTGTGTGTGTGTGTGTGTGTGTGTGTGTGTGTGTGTGTGATATGTGATATATAGATATAATAATTAAAAAACAACACCATTTGACTTAAACTATTACTCATCAACTTAATGAGTAGTCATTGGATTCCTACTGTGAGCCAAGTCTGCTACAGCATCAGTAGGAAATAAAGCAGACATTTCCTGATAGTCTCATCCTTAAGAGTGTAGAAGGGGTAGGCATTAAATGGAGAATCAAACAACTATTTAACTATAATTTAGGGTAAGATTTTAGGAATGAAATAAAAGTAGATTAGCCTGATTGGTCATTTAGAATTCGGTCCTTTCAGTCAGGAGCATCTAAATGGCGATTAAGCATTTAAACATGTAAGCAAAGGGTGATATTAGCCAAAGACAGAGAAGGGCAGGGGGGTTCTAGGTAATCCAACAAATTTATGTGCAGTTGTAGCTTCACCAGCTTTGTGTGGATGAAGTGAATGATGGAGAGTTTTCTTTTAGTCTTTGGAGTTTGATAGCTCAGGTAATGCTACCTAGATGTCATTGACAGTCACTTTGAGTGCAGTAAGGACCCCACTGCCCCTCACAGATTAAAAGCAATTATCTGTACTGTGAGTATTTGTGTGTGGTGTGGGGAAAGGGTGGAAAACCAAGACTGTGCTGCTGGGAAAATAATAGAAAAACTGGGAGACAATACTGTTAAAAACAACAAACACCAGAACGTGTTACTTCAAAATATCTCTGTTGACAAAAACCAAAGTGAGTGAAAGGCAGTTAATTATAAAACAGCAAAAGAAGGAAATGCTCTCCTTATTTTCTTGCTTTTCTGCCCAAATATGAGATAGACATTCTCTTTTACCAGGAACAACTCTATACTGTCACCAGCCTAGGGATGGCACTATTCATTTCTGCCAATGTTTTGGTTTTTCTATGAATTGTTGGTCTTGGCAGCTGAAAACCTCTTTGTCTTGTATTTTCTCGACACCTTTGCTTTTGCAAAGTTGTAAGCCACTGCACTGAGGTCATTTTCACTGCCACCTCTCCTGATGATGTGCATCTGCTTGTTAATAAACTTGTGTGGTTTTCTCTTGTCACTCAGTTTTTCATTGCAGGAGCTCATCCCAATTAGGACTTCACAGTTCCCACAGTTCACAAAGTTCCCACTGTTCTCTTACACATAAATATTGGATATCAAAATTATATCTCCTTATTAAACAAATTTGCTTCCGGTTGGCGAACATTTTTGTTTAATTGCCTCTCAAGTTCTTCAAATTCAGTGGGGTCAAGAATGAATTCAGTAGTATTCTCTCTTTAGATAATAGCTTTCCTAGTTACTCTGGCCAGAAATCTGGCCATATCATTCCTGTTTCCATGCTTCCCCTCTCTCCCTCTCTCTCTTCCTCTTTCCCTTTCTTCTCATCTGCCTTCCCTCCCCTTCTCCCTCTTTTCCTCCCTCTCTCCTCCTCCCTCCTTCCCCGTCTTCCCTTTCCCTTCTACCTCCTCCTCTTCATCTTCTTCTCCCTCTCCCTTCCCTCCTCATGGCCTATATCACCTCCTCTAATTTGAAACCTATGAACTCTCACCTGACTTCCACAACAGCATCTTGATTGGTGCCCTTGGGCTGTTTTTGATGTCACCATGTCTGGGAGGGTCTGGGAGGTCCAATCAGGTACCAGAAATGATGAAGTGGCTTGTCTGGGAACTGCAATAAAGTAGATAGATACATTGTATCTGTCACATTTGCTGGGTTACTAGACTGAGAATCTACTTTGGCTAAGTCTTTTCATTATTTAAGAAGCTAGGCTTCAGCGTTAAGCCTCTTGATTGTTAAAAGTTTCCCTTGACTTTCAGGCAAAAGCTGGATTTGAGCCAGGCTCCCACTCTGTGTTACTCCTCCTCAAAGAGGGCATCAGTAGCATTGCACATTTGTGGGATAACTTCCTGGTCTGTTACACAGTGTGGCATCTGAAGTAGCTTTGTTTTTCCTTTCCAGTAAGTCAGACTTTTCCCTCAGCAGGACTTACCCTATGAAGACTTGGTTCCGAGGAAGGAGAGAACTAGATACAACTGGAACTGTAACCCCTTTGTACAATGCTTAGAGATAATTTGTTTTAAAAAAGACATGACTAAAGAACCTGTTTGCTAAACTTTAGGCTTAGAAATCAAGGTTTATAAGCAGGCAAAGGTCATGGAAGACACGTTTCTAAGAGACAGCAATTTTTTCGGAGTATGAAACTAAAGCTTAGAGGCCTAACTGCAGATCAAAGATCTGGGGAAAATGTGGGATATGAAGAAGTTCCTTTCAAATCATTCCCAAGGGAGATGGTTTCTGCATCAAGATGAGAATGTAGAGACAGTAGGGCTGGGAAGATGCACACAGGAAACATTAGTAAATAGCCTATGAGCATTTTCCAGAATGTTCTAGAACCATGCTCTCCTAGGAATAGAAGGGGTCCTGCTGGTCTTACAGATGAGCAGTGTTCTACCTCATGCCTTAGGCTATGGAGGACATGAGGAAAGTAAGTCCCATGGGGACCTCACCAAGCTCTGTCCTTCCAGGCCATTGGGTGATACTTAGGTTCCAAGGAAGGGAAGCATGAAGTCCCTCTCAGAGTCAGTAGCAGCCGTCTGATCGTGCCCAAGATTTTTTTTTTTTAATAGATCCTGGCATTGAACAGGGTAGTTGTGCTGTATCACATTGCCTGGAGAGGACACAGGTGAGCTGGCAATGCATGGTGCACCGGTGTCTTACACACACACACACACACACACACACACACACACACACATGCACACACACACGCATGCATGCACACACGCACGCACGCACACACACACACACAGAGTAAGCTATGAAGCCCATAAATCTAAAGAAGAGCAAGTAAAGAAGTGTTAAAAAGACGATGAATTCATGACTCTTGTTTAAGATGGCAATGAAGACTTCATTCAAAGTGAGATTATAGGGTTAGGCCCAGGATCACAGCAATGGAGCCTTGCAGTGACGTAGAGAGACAGAGCTCCACTGTGCCTGCAGCAAGGACAAGCCAGGCTGGAGGAGCAGGGTGGGGGCTTGTTCATGGAAAATTACTAGGAGGAAACATCAAGGAGTAGGGGAATTCTTGTTTGACTGCCTCAACAGAATTCTTGCTGAAGGCAGGCCAGGGTGATAAAACAACAAGATTAGAGGATGAAGAATGATACCAAAGTTTAGGGATTTTTTTTTCTGAAGTGACTAAACAAGTTTCTTCTACAAAAGGCTAAGGGAAAGAAGCTCAAGACCAAGGCCACAACTGTGTAAACTGACTCACAGGGGATGGGAGGCAAGTGTCAGCGACAGGAAAGGGATTCTAAATAACCAGGTAACTTTAAAAAAAGGAATGCCTAAGAAACTTCCTTTCATGCTGTGAGCAACACCATCCACGGATGACTCTCATGTCCTTCTTTGAAGCTGGTGGCCACCAATTTCAAGTCCTTCAGTGGTACCAACACTGATCTTATCCTCCAACTCAAGGAGGTAGCCACACAACATAGGTAGTCATAACTGCTGTGTATGAACACACACACACACACACACACACACACACACACACACACAAAACCAAAGATGTTCCAGAGATGCTAAGAGGTTAGTCAATGCATTTATCATAAAGTTGAAGACTTTTGGTAATAATCAGTGATTATGGCCTGCTGAGAAAAGAACCCAATCATCAATATCCTATCTAAGGGCTGATAAAATACCTTGATGCCGAATCTATCCTGCCTGAACACCATGGTTGGGCATGTCCCTATATAAAAGATGATAATCTGCTTTATCTGATGCATTTCCTGTGGGCATTCATCATCAAGAGCACTGTCATCTTCCTTTCCAGATAAGAGGTCTTCTCATACAACTTATTCAAACATTTGTGTCTCAAGGTGTCTTTTTTTTTCTCTCTTTAGTACAAACGGGAATGAACTCTGTTCTTCATCTCTAGAATAAGGCTGGAAATGACAAGTGCTGCACGAAGGAAAGTCCCCTCTTTGTCATTTTTATGAACATCTTTATAAGCATTTCATATTTTTGGCTCTCTATAAGACTTCAAGCAAGTCCAAAGATAATCCTTGTCCTTAGGCAAGTAATATAATATCAAGAATACTGAGAGAACACACACAGACATCTCCTTACTGCTGATTATAGACAGAAAATACCCAGGAGTGGCATAATAGGTATTTATTATGCTACAAACATAATACATTAAAGATCACAGGATCTCTTCATTTTAATTTCAAGGAGCTGACTAGAGACAGGGATTTTGCTAATCCTGAAATTAAACAAGACTTTCACATACCAATGCAGTACCAGTGGCCAAGAGAACTCCCATTCACTGTTCCTGGGCCTTGTCTCTCCTGGCCTTTACACTTTCCTCCAGCCTTCAGGAGACATTTCACATTGCCAGCTTTGGGTAAAGATTTGTTATGATAAGGGCTATGCATTTAAATCTCTGCTTCTAAATAGACATTTCATCTGAGTTCTTTAAGTGCTGTGGAAACTCTTGGTTATTAAATGTCTTTGTTGTATGGAAATCATGAGGTAAAATAAGGATAAAGGAAGTTTCTTTTTACCATCCCTTTCCAATGACCTCCTCAAACCTACCCTTCATTCTAGGATACTTCTCCTTTTGATGGGAAGAAAGGAGGGAGACAGCTGTAAGGGTTGAGAACTCGTTTTTCACTGTCCAATAGGTAACCAATAACTAACTTCCTATTGGAAGTTAGTTATGTCCAACCTCTCTTAGCCCGTGAGATTGTTAGTGTCAGCTGAAGCAATACAGTAAAAGCAGCTCAGCACTTCCTTGAATAGTCTATTCAACTTGGGAAGCAAAAACTTTAGGAAAGTTATTTCCTATATTGAATTAAATGCCAGTCTCTCAATTTCCTAAATGTTGGCTTTGAACTTCTGAATGGCCTATATTACCCTTCATATATCTGGACTTTACTGTTGGCCAGATAAGGAACGATGCTTGTAGAACAATAGAAAGCTGGAAAATATCCAGGTCCTGTCCAAACTGGAAAACTGGGATACTGTACCAGTCATAGGGACAATGCTCAGATAAAGGGAGGAAGTGCCGGGGGAGGTTGACGAGTTCAAGTTTGAACACGTAAGTAATCATGATTGTAAATCACAAGCTAGAAAAATCCAGTTGGTAATAGAGTCAAGAAGGAAGTGATAAAACTTGAGGAATAAATGAAATCATTCATGATGAGTGTGGAGTGGAAGAAAAAAATAAGCTAATTATAGCCCAAAGCAATTGTGTTAATGAGGTTATAAGTAGGTTAACAGAATGAGGGCTATCCGATTAGTTGTAAGAAGAGAGAGGATGCTATTACCTTGGTAAACTGATCAGAAAGAATTTATGAGGTAACTGAAAAAAATAAGAATGTCAAATGTGAAGGAAAGTTGATTATGAGAGCATGTTCCACTAAATGAGCCTGAGTATGATACCCAGCCACTTGGTGGGCATAGTGGACCAAGGAAAATTACATCCAACAATTGATCATTATTTGCCAAGTACAGTCCTAATTATTACAACCTTATAAGGGTGTGGAAATGCTCACATTTCACAGAGGGTAGTAATTCCCCTTAAAGGAGCGAGCAAATGAGTAAGTTTGAATTCTCTGACTCTAGCACCTTCATGCTTTTGCAAAACACTCAGCTATTTCTTTGGATTGGGAGATAAAACTTTCTGGAGAGGTATACACTGACAAAATTTAATTTTTTTTGCTGGTTTTCAGTAAGTCTAGCCCAATGTTTGACCTGGTATGTTTTATTAGAAGACTGGATGTCTGGCTAGAACATTATTAAAGAATTAAAGACTGAATCTGATTATCATTTCCTATCACTCAGATGGCCTTTTGACTTAAACTCTAAAAACTCAGAGTCCTAGGGATAGGTCCCTAAGATGATGCCAGAAGGCTCTGGGTTTCCCCCTATTGTTGAAGTTGAAATTCAGGATGGGAAAGGCATCCTCTTCACTTCAATAAGGGCCAGGCCCTGACATCAAGGCCTTTCAGGGTCCTGAATACAAGTGCTTCCAATCCTCAGAATCTCTGGGTCCCTGTGTCACATTCACTGCTGGAGTGAATAGATGACGGACAGTTCAGGTGGACATGGGTAGTATGATTGTACCTATCTGAGAGGTGACTTTGTAAAGAAGTGCCAAAAGCCACATTACTTCTGACATGCAAATAATACTTCAATTTCCATAACTCACTTCAACCTCTACAGTCATCCCCAGCCTTTGTTAGCAAGTATCAGAAAAAGACTTGGACTGAGCAAGAATGACCTATTTAGTACACTCTGTGATTGCCTCTTACTTTAAACTGTTTTACAGCTGTAAGATCTACATTGTTGCCAGTGGATACTGACCAATTTATTTATTTTTTACTTCATTTCCTTCTTTGTGATGGCCTGCATATGTTTGTGTGTAATTTCCCCATCAAAATGGTTGTGACATCTTACTGGTTCTCATCACTTGAGTTTATAAAATCTTTAACCCACAGGACTACAAACTCTAAGTTTGTGATAGTGCTACCTCAGCGGGGGTGGGGGGGTCTATCATATCACATAACTGCTCAGTCTTCTTCACTGCCCCCTGTACCTTCCTGAGGGAATATCTTGATATGAAGAAGATGAGGCTCATGTAATTTGTGGAGGCAGAGGAGATAAGACAGAACTGCATGGTGCCTGTGTGGGCTTATGACCATCATTTGACAGGGCACTATAGACCCAGACATCCACTGTCTTCTTTTTCACCACCAGTCTCAGTATCCCTTTCCACATCACACAGATTCTTCCAGCTGCAGCACATGGCCACAGGAAACCCAGAGTGGTGTCTCAGATACAGCTATGTGTCCCCTTCCTGAGGTACCACTCATTGTCTCCTTGAGTTATAGTGGCTGGACGGCTCTTGGGGAACATGATCTATAGAGATGGAAAATGAAAATCGCTTTAAAGTAAAAGTCGTGATACATTATTACTATTATCTGAAATTTCACTGGCCTTGAAACTAGAAATGATCAAGCCAGGCACTGCTTGTTCACGCCTGTAATTCTAGCTACTCAGGAGGCTGAGATCTAAAGATTGCCATTTGAAGGCAGCCTGGGCAGGAAAGTCTGTGAGAATCTTATCTCCATTAAACATCAGAAAATTGGAAGTGGTGCTGTGGCTCAGTAGTAGAGTGCTAGCCTTGAGTGAAAGAGCTCAGGGACAGGCCCTGAGTTCAAGCCCCATGACTGACAAAAGCAAAACATAACAAAACAAAAAACAGAATGATCACTCAGAGACTTAGAGCCAGTGGAAGAGAAAGAAGCTGGAAACCAGAAGAAAAAAATAGATTGAGAAAGTTGCTTGGTAAAGAACAACAGAGAACCCCTGAAGATACCCTTTTGTGAGTCTGAATAGGCAGAAACTTTATGAATACATCTCTTGCAAAAAAAAAAAAAAAAAAAAAGACAACCAGTTTTGAAAAAAAAAAAGCCTATTATGTTATTTTGGGATTTTTGTATTTCTAAAATTCCGTGCTGGCCCCTAGGGATAACTACAGTTTTAAAGATTTGTTTCCCAAGTCATATGATTAATAATAAGTTTAGGAAGTTTGCCAAGAATAAACATTAGCTCATTATTCTGTAAAACTTAGTCTCTAGATTTTCCTTCATTTAAAAAAAATGTATTTAAAAAGACAAAAAGATATTTTTACTATTTTTTCTTTAGCTTCTGTTACCAAAATGAGAGAGAGAGAGAGAGAGAGAGAGAGAGAGAGAGAGAGAGAGAGAGAGAGAGAGAGAGAGAGAGAGAGAAGAAAAATATTATGACATCATATAGACTCTCAAAAGTCAGACAATATTCTCAGAAGATATGGGGTTCCATCAAATTTAGGCTGTTTGGATAAAGTATGGTTTTGAAGGAATTGTGTTGGGAAAGCTTTCTTTGGTATCTGGAATTTTTTTTCTTTTTTTAATCTCAAAAAAGATTAGCAATGTGCCTCCCTCTTAGGATCTTTTGGATCTGATGACAGGCTAGAACAATGTTTCGTTAGACAACTTTGTCATCAGATGGAGGTTAAGCAGCTCCTTATAGAATTTTACAGTAAGAAATTCCGATGAAAATGACATTGTATAATCAGAACAATAAAAGGTTCTTCAAAGTCACTTAATCACTACTGACTCAGACATGATTTCTTACCAAGTACCTGACATTATAAAATCAACTTTTACACACAGACACACAGACACACAGACACACAGACACACAGACACACACACAGACACACACACACACATACACACACACACACACACACACACACACACACACACACACACACACAAAGTTGCTGAGTCATCCTGGAAAAAATGCTTGGCTTCTTCACGTTTAATATAGATTTTGGGCTCAGTGTTAAAGGAAGTCAGTAGCTAATGATTTTGAATATTAATGGTAAAACAAAAAAAGATCCAAGAGTAATAACCAGATCTCAGTAATTTCTGCTGAGCCAAGAAGTCCAGTTCTTGTTCTGTGAAGTAAATGTAAATTTCTACCTTATTGACTACAGCCATACATATTCACAGAGACATCCTCCCTCTGGTTGTCCATAGACACAGATCTCCATATAACACTGATTCTGAAATCTTTTTTATTTCAAATCATGGAATACCCATCACCATCACTGAATAGGTGTAAGAGCCGATTCTGAGCTAAACACTAAAACCATAAAGATGGAAAAGAAAGAGTCTGCATTCCAGAGAATGGGTTCCAGGTAGAAATGGTCTATTCATTTCACTAGTACAGTACAGTGCTTCTGCTCCTCATTCTGAGAAGCCATTACTCTTCAAGTTGCTATTTCACTCTGCCAGAAAAATCCCATCTCAGCTTGGATGGAGTCTGCCTTTTAGAAGCTCTGATGGGATTTTCTGTTTTATAGACATCACAAAATTGTCTTTCTTTCAACATATGCTAGGTTTTGTTGAGCTTCTGTCCTTATAGCTTACTGCTTGGTGCCCTGTTATTGGCTGCTTGTGCAATGACTTGAATAGACCTTAAAGATATAAAGAAGTCAGAAGGTCCACTCATATGAAAACTCTAAAACCCGCTTTCCTTGTTTTCATAAACACTAAGCTTGCGTAAAGATCACCTTTACCACCACAGAACCACGGTGACTCTGGGAATGAGTGCTGGTGCTGCTGGTGACAATTATTCATCATGTGGGTGTTGGTGAGCCTCTCTTGTGAAGTAAATGTAACCCTCTCCACATACAAACCTAAATTCCTATGTTGAATCATCAATGGGATATAATTGGAAGTATTTAGAGGTGAGGGCCTTTGGAAGGAAATTAGGTCATGAGGGTGGAGATTGATGTGGCCTTATAACAGAGCCACAAGAGGACACAGCAGGTGGAAGGACTATGCAGCTCCCCGCCATTGCTCAAAGCTATAGGTAATCCAGATGACCAGTCATCCCAGGGAAAGCAAACACAGTGAGATGTGTGTCTAGTATCCTATGTTGCCCACCAGGAGCTTGAACTCTAGTTTGAAAAAGGGGTCAAAAGTTTCTATAAAGAACTTCGCTATCATGATGAGGAGTCACATGGGCTAGTAGACAGGGGGCTGGTTCAGGAATTCATCTCAATTACTGATTGCTGGGGGTCAAGGCCTGTACTAAGGACATACATTAGGCTATTTACACTCCTAGTATCCCATAATGGAGGCACTGAACACAATCATTTTTATAGATGAGACTCTTGGAGAGCAAGCAGATGCACGGATCTGCAGTGCAGAGTTGGTACACAGTGTTGGGACTAGCACCCAGGCAGTCATGCTTACAACCTCCATTCTTTCACTAATTGAAACTCACACACTTAGTCCTCAAGGCAGCATCATGCAATAGGATGACTACTGCCCACTTTTTTACATTCCAGGAAATGTGAGAAAAGATGCTTCATATTCCAAGAAATGTGAGTAAAGACAGAGACCATGGGGGAGCCTTTGCCATGGGGATACATCGACTGTTCTCTATCGGTGCTCCCTTGTTTCCAGCTTCCATCCTGCACACAGTCCTTAGCCTCCCATTCCAGGCACCTAGCAGGGTGAGGCCCAAAGTATGTACTTGGTACACAATTGTGTTATAATAAGGAATGATAAAGGGCCACTTGTAATGTAATAAGGATGTATTGCTAGCTCAGATACTTTGGATCAACAGTAGATAAAAGCAGTGATCTTGAAGAGAAGTTGAAGGGGAGACTTCCAGGCACAACTTTGGACCCGGTGGTATCAGGATCCTTCCTTACCTCTGAAGGTCAGGAACCCTTACAAGGACATCTAAGAAAAGTGTGCCTGTGCAGACAGACGTGACCTAATAGATGTACGAAGTCCTCAAGGTGACTCGCTAGGCAGAGCTGTTGGCTGCATTCTCCTGCTCTCTGTGTTCCCCAGCACAACTCAATTCTAGCTTTTGTGAAGTCAGATCATAGGATTAGAAGTCAAGAGAGCAAAGTCTGCCCTTTCCTCCACTCACTGGCTGGGTGACTTTGCTTCTCTAAGCATTCATTTTGTCACCTGTAAAACAAAACTGATAATAATTGACCTGATTACCTCATAGAGTTCGGTAGATCAAAAAAGATTGAAAAATAAAAATCAAGGTTCTTTGTGATCCAAAGTGCATTGCTTGTCCATAGTATTATCTTCATCCACATTCAGACTTCCCTGGGTTATAAACCTCATTGATGTGTCCAGGGGATTGCTGGGTCTTCTAATACTTAGATAATTTATTCTGGGGTTGAGAGATTCTTCTTATATGATTTTCTGTCTTTCTGTGGCTCCATTTTTTTCAGTATCTGTAAAGTAAATGAATAATGTTCCTTACGGCCAGTAAGTAAAAACCACATCCCTTTATCTCTTTGTTCTGAGAAGGAGGTCAAATTGTAGGTTCATTGAGAAAGGAACATCTTGGTTCCTTTTCTTGCTGAGGCTAAACTGAGAATGCTAAATCATTCCCAGAGAGGTACAGTGGGGCTAACCTAGGGGTCACTTCAGTAGTTCAAGTGCAAAGATGAGTAAGTCCATTGCCGTTCAGTGGCTTATGAGTAGAAACAGAGTTCCTTCATGAAAATAAGAGGAGAAGGATTGAAGGAGGAAAGGGCTAGAATATCCCAGAGACCATAAAAGAGGGCAAGGAGAATTTGATGGAATAAAGAAGGAATTTTGGCCATGGCTGTGACCTTATGACCACTAACTGGTTGAGAAACAAGGTCAGCAGTTTGAGTCTTGCTCTTACTTCTCCTATTTCCCCTTAGTTAAAAGGTATTTTGTTTGCGACAGTTAGTGAAAGCAAGAAATAGATTCAGAGCTTGAGATCTGCAAATTAAACTGATAAAAGAAAAATAGGAGAAAATGTTTATTTTATATGTATGCTGTCATTTCACAGGAAAGAAATGGTAAGGTCTAAAGGAATTATATACCATTGTAACAAAGAATAATAGTTTGTGGAGAAGTAACCAGACAAGGAAAACATATCTGGGCTTCCAGGGGTGGTAATATATGGGGGAACAAATTGCAGATAAGAATAATTCCAAAAAGTATATTAATGCAGACTTGTGTTGGTTTCCAGTAAGAGGAGTTGTTCTCCATGATTCAGTCATTTCTACTTTTCCTAGTACTAGAGTGAAAGACCTTCCCCTATAGATTTGTGTTTGCTTTTAGAAAAATGTGTATGCCCTGCTTTTTCTTGGTCCCCTCCGCAAGCAAAGGAACCTAGTTTTAATTCACATCTCTGTGATTCCCTTGAGCACAGGGGACAATCACAGGAAAGATCCATGCCATTCCTGTTAGCTATGAGCTCTGTGTGTGGAAAGGCAGTGAGGCGAGTACTAACTTGGCCCTAAAATCTGAGCCAGCCTCACCAGAGGTATGCTTGAAATCTGCCCTAGCCCCTAGACACATGAGATTATACTGTGTTCTGAGAGCCCTAGAGTAAGGATGAAGTGTTGCTCCCTGAAGGTAATCTAAACACCTAAAAGAAAAAAAAATCACAAAATCACACACACGCACACACACACACACACACACACACACACACACACACACACACACACACGCCATATCCCTCCTTCTAGCCCATGCAAGAACACTGAGTTCCAGGGACAGGACCACCATGTAAGGCTGAAAGTTTGGAAAACAGCTGCACTGTTGTCAGAGACTTTTTTCCCACTAAGGGTGACAAATGTCTTGGCCATGGTACCTTTTCTTAGTGCACATAAGGGTACTGTATAGATTAGGAAGCGATAGTGTAGGGATGGGTTGAAAAGGGATAATGACTCATGCAAGAGTCCCAAGAAGGGAAAACTTCTGATCTACTGCCATTGTTCCTGTCAGATTGAGGTCAAACTAGGATTTGATAACATTTACAGAGCACTGTACACTTATTATCTCTAGCTCACGTGGAGGGAAAAAGAGACACAAAGAAGTCAAGCAATTTCCTAGAGAGTATGAAGTTAGTATGAGACAATCCAGAGTGTAAACTCAGATAAACTGGCTCAGATAGCCATGGTTATTCAAGATTGTACTTCATTTAGTAAGGATGTTACTAAGCCAGGGAAATGTGTGAGGGAAGGTGGATAATGAGCTATGACCATTGCCTTATTTTAGGTTGTTCCACAAAGAATAATGAGATATATTGTAGTGGAGTCCCTAATCAAAACTTTAGCCCCAACTTGGAGCTTTACCTTCATCTCTAACCATTAGCCTCACACTTTGACTTGATTCACATGTATCTCTTTCTCTATCCCTCTCTCTCTTGTCTTTTCTTTTTTTGGTACTGGGTTTGAACCCAGGACATTGTACTTGCTAGGCAAGCACTTTGCCACTGAGCTACATCCCAGCCCTACATGAGGGTGGATAGAACATCGAGCACTGTAGACTGTGCTTATTAATGATCGATATAATCATCTTGCATTTGATTAATAATTTTTAAATAAATTTATAAAATTTATTCACATTTATTTCTCCATTTGAGGTTGATAACATTTTAGTTAAGGAGGGCATTATGACCCTATTTTACAAGCAAGAAACTGAAGCTCAGAGAATTCCTTAAGGAAGAAAGGTTGAGATAGTTTGACCCAAATGTTCTGGTTATTAATTCTATGTCCTTCTATATGGATATCATTAGAAATTTATGCATGTGTGTCAAATGGTTTTCACTTATTTTTTATGAAAAATATTATTTGGAAACTTGCTGGGCACTGTGGCTTTCTACCTTCTTTTGACATGCTTTGTAGAGTAAAATAGATGGTCTCTGGGAATTTGTTGGTGACATGGGTTTTGGAGAGCCAGCATTGCTCTGTGGGAAATAAATTTTCCCATCTGTTTATGTGCTTTTATGATCAGTTCCCTAAACTTTAAGGCTCATTTTTTTCACCCCTGCTGGGGCCTTTGTGAAATTTCCCTATTGAGGAATTTCAAGTTAGTCAGTACCCTTTGCTCAGGCTTTGGAGTTGTTTTCAATGGCACACAAAGAAATTCCCACAGAGAAAACCCATGGTCCTAGAGCAAACCCTGGTAATTCCCAGCCCTGCAGTGACCAAACCCCTCAAGGTATGTTCAAAGTATAAGCCTTGGACAGAATCTTGGAATTTCCTGTAGACTTCCATGGCTCTTACTTTCTACTGCCATTTTCATAATGAAGCTGGAGGACTCAATGCCAGAAAGCACACATATTAGATATGGAAAAGCAAATGTGTTGCTTCTCAGAATCATCTGGGCCACCAATCTGTCTCTTTGCTCATTCCCCTTGTTTTTTTTTTTTTTTTTGGTCAGTCATGGGGCTTGAACTCTGGGCCTGGGTGCTGTCCCTCAGTTCTTCAGCTCAAGGCGAGCACTCTACCACTAAAGCCACAGTGCTACTTCCAGTTTTTTGGTGGTTTATTGGAGATAAGAGTTGCATGGACTTTCCTGCCTGAGCTAGCTTTGAACCACGATCTTTAGCTCTCAGCTTTCTGAGTAGCTAGGATTACAAGTGTGAGCCACCAGCGCCCAGCTTCCCCTCAATCTTATGGAATGCTCTCATTTACTTTTCCCCTTATGTCCACTGATATATCACTATAGAAACAAATATTCCAAAGGCCATGAAATTCTCTATCTTAATTACTTCTCAAAGGCAGAACTGAGATGGGGTCTTTTCAATTCTAGTAGAAAGTATCCAAGGAAATCCCCAAAGCAAATATAGGAGAAGCTTTTTTTTAGTGACTCAGATTAGCCTCATGTTATTCAAGTGTTTCTGATTTAAAGTGATATATGCCTTATCTAGTTATCATAAAGAGCATATTTCTCTGACACGTGGGCCTCTATGTGACCCAGTGTAAGTTACTTACGTTCTCTTCTTCCAGTTTCCCCAGTTACAAAAAAACGAGGCCAGGCACGTTGAACTGATTCCCTGTGAAGAAGGTAACTGAGTTCTTATTTAGAACATATCTTGATGATCAAAGCCACAGATGTATAGCATAATTAGTAATATTCTGAAGAGCTTGCTGTAAACTATGTTAATGGCCATGAATGATGATTATTCATCCTGGACATTGTATTCAATAGTCATTCTCAAAAAGGAAAGCAGCAAAATATACAGGGTTAATCCAACACTGTGACCACATAGCAAATTGATAAAAAGGCCAAAGGAAAAATCTTATTTGGTGGTAGATGTAGTTTTGGTAGACAGAAAATAACCAAAAAGGCCACATACTGGGGACACGGAAAGCATCCTCAGTACCTCTGAGACTCCTTGTTCCAGCACCTCTGTTTTCTGCATAGAGCAATCCATGAAAATCCTGTGAGGTCAGCCATCTTTGATGGGATAGTACCAATGGTCAGAAAAGGAATTACCTTAGGAAAGAAAAATGCCGAGAGGAAGCGTAGATGGCTTTGGGAAAAATTTGTTTTGTGAACTTTCTTGTTCTACTGAACACTGATGAGAAATCCCTGTATTCAGTCTTGTGCCTCATTTATTGAAAAAAAAATCATCTTTGCCAATGTCCCTCTTCAAAGAATAGTTTTGAAACCTCAGGCACAGGGTCAGGGAAAATAAACAAAGCATTCTGCCACAGTCCTATGACCTATTACTGAAGGAATCAGCATCCATAAGCACAAGATACAAGAGTCTTTGTGAGCAGAAAAGTTAGCTGGTGAGCTCTGAAAGTCCCTGAAGGGCTCTTCTCTCATAGCTACAGTGAGACTGTAGATGCCCAGCATGCTGAGTGTCTGCTTGAATAGTTCTCACCCTTGCTTCTACCTGTAATTGGCTATGTAGGTAAGATACTCAGCTAAGTTTTCTTTTTACAGGGTCCAAGCCCCTCCTTAAGAAATATTGTTATTATAAAGGTGATAGACAGATGGGTTAGAGTTACATAAGTCAGGTCATGAATACAATATCACCTCTTTGGACAATATTACACCTTCCCTTACTCTCTCCCAGGTTTTCCCTCCCAACACCACCCACAAGTTTTACAGTTCATTTCAACAGATATATCTAGTGAGTACCATGCCTACATTTGTTCACCATTTGTCCCTCTATTTCTGTGCCACCTCACCCTCCCAAAGACAGACAGACAAACAATACAAAAAGAAAAGAAAACAAAAACAACAACAAAGAAAAAAATCTCATTTCCATTTCCCAGAGTTCACTTCAATAAATATTATTTTATATGATCAGAGGCACATAGGCATTGATTCTTTGTGTTGTTCCTCTCCTAAGAATATCCTCCTTTATTTTCACTGTATGTGAATGCATAGACCTTACTTTGTAAGGTAAGAATGAGAACCATTATACTGGAGCTCACTAAAATGCACACAGATACACACACACACACACACACACACACACACACACACACACACACACACACACACATACACACACACAAATGAAAAAAATTAAGTGAAAATTACTAAAAGTTTGTATACGTTTGAGATATTTTATGAGGATTTTTAATTGCCTTTTCTACTGACCTCTTGTTTTTCAGACAGTGTCATTAAGTTCATTTGACCTACAACTGCACTATAGTGACATAGTCAATAGGATACTTATAGACAACATGCAGGGACTATATCATAATATGTAATGGAATCTAGAAGATTCATTTTCTTGAGTGGGCAACTCGCTTTTTCTTTGTCCCAAAGTACCCCTGATGAGATCGTGTGTGAACTAGTTTCCTTATTTATCATCTGAGACCATCAGAAGGGAAGGATCTACCAACTATTTACACAACTCCACAATGCCCTGTGCTTAGCCAATTTTGTGCTCATGATTCTGATGACACAGAATTTTAGGAAACATTTCTTAAAGTCACTAAAGGTCTAAACATGTTCTACTATGAACATGCCACAAGCAAAGGTGTGGCACTTTATCCTTGTCTGACCTTTGTTCCCCCTCTGCATCCTCAGTGTGGTGACTCTACTTCTTGCTTTGTGCATTAAAGATGACTGTGGAAGCTCCAAGAAGGGAAAGTGAGTAGCTCTCCCTCTAGCAACCATTTCATCAGCAGGAAAAAAGCTTTCCCAATATGCCCTCTCCAAACAAAGCAGATGTCTCATACCTCTCATTGACCAAATATGTTCTTATGAACTCCTGGCATTAAGGGACACTGATGAAGGTACTTAGAGCTTTTAATCTCTGCTCTAGTGAGGCAATCAAAGGAGAATGGCTGAGAAAGGATGATTGATTAACCTATCTCCTTCTGCCAGACAACTTTTTTCTGAGAGTTTGCCTTGGACCTCTGTCTCTAGGACTCTTGCTTCCCCATTCATATGAAAAATGATAATCCATCTTAGCTTGGGAGCTTCACGGTGCAGAGAATGGTTTGCAATTTGTAATTTGGCCTTTTTTTGTTTGGATTAGATAAGATATTGATTCTTTGACTTCAAAACCAGCTGTACTAAACACATGTGAAGATCAAAGATCTTTCAGCTCCAGTCCTGAAGATATGGTGATGTAGCTTAGGAATTTCAACTTGACAATCTAGAACTAGAGGGCCTAGGTCTCAATTCTAAATTTCCAGGAAAGGGCAGCTGAAGGGATTGTCTTGATCTTGTATGCGGGACATTCTCAGTCCATTTGAGTGAGGGTGATGATGGTGGTTTGGGGCCCCAGGATGTATACTTGAGGGGTCTATTCTCTAAGGAGAATCTGCAGGTCAGGGCAGGACATGTGCTTTTACTTTTCTGTTATGTGCTTCTAATTCCCAGCAGGTTAATTCATAATTCCCAGCTACACTCTGAAGGTTTTCCCTGTGGGTTTCTACTTGTACAAAATAGTCACTGCTCCTAGACCAGACCCTATCCCTCTGTCTGGGGCCCAACCTGCCTGGGAGGCTCCTCCTTCTACTCCTGCCCAAGCCAGTTATTACTCACCTCACTCTCACTGGAATTCCCTTCCTATAATATCATTCCCTACAGTGTAATGGTATTAGGAAGTAAAGTCTTTGAGAGATAAGTAGGACTATATAAGGTCATAAGCATAGAGTCCTCATGGATAGGATCAGTATCCATGAAAGAATCCTCAGAGAGTTCTCTTCATGTCTCTACCCAGTGAGAGCACAGAAGTTATCATCTCTGACTCAGAGAAAGCTCCCCATATTCACTGGCCTTGATAGTGCTTGATCTGGACAGTGAAGCCTTGATAATGATGAAAAATAAAATCTTTGTTATGACATTATAGTAGTCTGAGCTTTCCTCTTGAGGTTTACCCTCAAAATACTGAGTTTACAGTGATGGGAGTGGTGGGTCTTTCCTGCAAGCCTAGCTCCTTGGAGATTGAGATCAGGAGGATTTCTGTTTAAAGCTATCCCAGGCCAAAAAGTACATGAGAACCCATTTCAACCAGTAGCTAGACATGGTAGTTAATGCCTGTCATCTCAGCTACCTGTGCAGCTGAGATCAATAAAATTGTGGCTCTAAGAGACACCAAGACAAGTTCAAAGACCTCATCTCAATGGAAGAAGCTAGACATGGTGACATGTACATGTCAATCCAGCTATGATAAGAAGCTAAAAATAAGAGACTTCAAGTCCAGACATGGTCCCAGGCAAAAATCAAAACCCTATGTTAACGTAACTAGTACGTAATAAGGCTGGAGGCAATACAGTGCTTGCCTAGTAAGCACAAGGCCCAGAGTTCAAACCCCAGCACACACACACACATACAAACACACACACACACACACACACACACACACCCTAAATAAGAGTTTATAGAATATATTTGAGTATATTTCCCATGTTCCACCTAAATTTTCATCACAGAAAGGATCACACATCTACCAACTGTCCTTTTCCTAAGCACTCATCTAAATTATCTCCTATGAAAATTATCAGGACCAAAATGGAGTCATTTTTATTAAGTCCTAAGGAAAATACAAGATAACACAAAGCTGAAAGATTATAAAGGAGAGGATCTCATGCACATAAGCTTGATAACAAGACTTAGACAGAGCCAAGTCCTACACAAAGATCTCACCTTACACAATAATACTTCTACAAGATCACCTGACCAATTACCATATGTTCAACCTAAGACTGGTGCCATCCTTATTACTACTCCTTCAACATTGTTGTTATTAATCCTTGTGGGCAAAGATTCTTGTTTCAAAATACCTTTAATAGTTTCCCTCTACCACATTTTTTTCAGATATGCTCATGAGTTATGGGACATGCACATTCTACATTGCAATGTTGTAAGCTCATTTCTAAGAAAATGTTCTTTTTTAAAATTAATTTACTTTAGGGCTGGGAAGGTGGCTCAGTGGTAGAGTGCTTGCCTTGCATGCATGAGGCCCTGGGTTCAATTCCGCAGCACCACATAAGCAAAAAGAAAAAAGCCGGAAGTGGCACTGTGGCTCAAGTGTTAGAGCTCTATCCTTGAGCTGAAGAGCTGAGGGACAGTGCCCAAGCCCAGAGTTCAAGCCCCACGACCGGACTCAAAAAAAATTTTACTTTATCATTGTTATAAAGGTGATGTACAGAGGGATTACACTTACATAAGTCAGGTAATGAGTACATTTCATACAATATCTTCTGTTCCTTATTCTCTCCCATTTCCTCCCTCCCATCTCTGCCTGCAAGTTTTATAGTTTACTTTCATCAGTGTCCAGTGAGCTCCATTGCTGCACATTTTTTACCCTTTTCCCCCTCAAGGTCTAAGTAAATGTTCTTTTGCATACACTCCTAGCTATTCTAGGGGCTAGATCTGAAGAATCATGTTGTTAATTCAGCAAACAAGCCTGGCAAGTATGAAACACTGAGTACTGTAAACTCTTGTACTGGCAAGCAAAAGTAATGTTCTTTGTCTCTTCTGACTAGTTTTAGTTTAAAAAGTATTATCAGATATAAGTGTAACTACTCCTGCATGCTTCCAGAGTCCATTTGCTTAGAATTTTTCCACCCTTTAATTCTAAGCCTATAATTTGTCTTTATTAGTGAGATGTGTTTGTGTAGACAATAAGTGGTTGGGTTCTTTCTTAAGTCCAATTTTCCATTTTATGTCTTATGATTATAGAGTTGAGACTATTAACATTCAATGCTATTGAAAGATATGTCACATTGCCTGTAAATTTTTTTGTGATGTGTACTTCTTACCTTTTCCTTCTTGCTACTTATTTTTCTCATCTAGTAGAGCATGTTCTTTCCTGTCATTTTCTTCCTCATGTGTAAGAACTCCTTTAACCCTTTTCTTCAGTGCTGGTTTGTGGTTCTAAATTCCTTTAGCTTTTGTTTATCATGGAAAGTTATTATTTTTTCCTCAGTAATGGAGGATAGCTTTGCTGGGAATACCAAGCTAGATTGACAATAGTTATATTTCAAGGTGATGATATCCTCTCCTTTTTTGAAGACTCTGTCTTGAGAAATTTGATGTTTTTCAAATGGTTCTTCTAACCAGTACATAACAAAGCTGGAGGCATAGCTCTGCAATACAGTGCCTGCTTAGTAAGCGTAAGGCCCAGAGTTCAAACTTCAGTACTACAACACACACACACACACACACACACACACACACACACATACACACACACATACACACACACACACACCACACACACACCCTAGCCAAGGGTTTACAGAATATATCTGAGTATACTTCCCACCTAAATTTTCATCACAGAAAGGAATACACTTCCACCAACTGTCCTTTACTTAAGCATTTGTGTGTTGCATGTTGGTTTTCTTTTGCAGACTTTTATCTTTTTGATTGTCTGTATATTTATTGTTTTAACTGAAATATGTGTAGAGATACTTCTTCTCTAGTCTGTTTCATATTCTCTAAGCTATCTTCTTTTGGATGATCCTTTCTTGAGGTTTATTGAATAGGTTTTCTTTGTCTTTAGTTTATATCTCTTGCCCCACTGATATTTCTATGATTTGTAAGTTTTGTCTTTTGATAATGTTCATAATTCTTGTAAATTTCATTCATATATTTTTTAGTGATATTCTTTTTCTATGTCTTTTACCTGTTGCCTTGCTTATTCATGAATTTTGTGATTTTCCCTCACTGGGATTTATGTATCTAGGGCCTTGTTTTTGGGTGGAGAGTCTAATCTCCTGTGTCCTTTTAGTGAATTTTCAGATTACTTGAGGCTGGATATTTCTCTATTACTGGATTGGAGAGTTGTGGGTCAGTAGTCAATCAGTTTCAGGGCTGGAGACACTGTGGGTTGACGTCTTCTCCACTCAAAAAAGTGGAAATGAAGCTTGGGTGAAAAAGCTATTGCACTTTGTGTGTGTGTGTGTGGGGGGGGGCTGTGGGGCCTGAACTCTGGGCCTGGGCACTGTCCCTCAGCTCTTCAGCTAGCACTCTACCACTTGAGCCACAGTGCCATTTCCAGCCTTTTCTGCTTATGTGGTGCTGAGGAACTGAACCCAGGGACTTATGCATGCAAGGCAAGCACTCTACCACTGAGCCACCTTCCCAGCCCAAAAAGCAATATTGCACTTGATAAATCATGACCATATATTTTCAGAAATCCCTAGACTTTTCCTGAAGCTAGAATTGTCAGTCTGGAGATAGGCCATCTACCATGTAATGGAGTCTTCGCTTTTCCTCCCATCCATCTGAAAAGTGATCTGGAAACTCCTTATTGTTTTCCTTCTGTTGGGTTGATTTGTCTGTGGTTTTTTTTTTTGTTGTTGTTGTTGTTGTTGTTTTTTGTTTTGTTGCCTTCCTGTCACCTCTTTCAGTTGCTGATTCTCTTCCTCTATTTCTCTCATCCAAATTCAGTCTCTTTTTTATGATCACAATCAACTCCTTCACCAATATTATTCTTTTAAGAACTGCTCTCCCTATTTGTTATTTGGTAGTTGATTTTAAATCACCTCTACTATGTTGACTGGGTAGGAAGATAGATAGAGAGATAGATAGATAGAGAGATAGAGAGAGAGAGAAAGAGAGAGAGAGAGAGAGAGAGAGATCCACTTCTTTACTATACTTTGCAGGTTGATGCAAATAGTGCTCCATCCACCAAACTTACTGCTTTATCTCTGAAGCACAGATTTTAGAATTCCATGGAACCCACTTAGTTCACTGATCAAAAGCTGATTCTTATAAATTAAAAGTTTTGAATTATAGCTTTAAAGTTAGCTACAAATAGTTTTTAAATTGTAGCTTCTCAGTTTTCAAGAATTCCCGTCATAATTCTAATGGACTTCTTTGTTTCAGAAGTTCAGATATTATTAATGCTTGTAAATTCAGAATTATGGTAGGACACAAGCAATGGAGAACAGATAGTTCAGTAGGCAATTTTGTTCTCACCCATTCACCAACTTAATTCCATCATTGTGTGGTTTCGTTGTGTTTATTGTCTCTCCTAATAGACTAGAAACTCTGATGGATGGAATCATTCATTTTGTATCTTCCCACCAACTCACATCTAATTCAATAATGCCCTTTTCATGGGTTATTGGATGTCAGGTTTTTTGAAATATCTTTTCTGTTGGCGATTTCACTGAAGTGTTGTCCTCTGCTGTTACACCCAAGAAGGCATTGATGTGCCTAACAGAAAAAAGGATATATTGTGGTAACTTTTATTTAGATATACATTATGATGGTGTTGGGCCTAAGTTCATTGTTAATGAATTAAATATATTAAGGAGTTTCCCAACAGAAACATATATAAAACAAGAATATCTTTTGATTGTGTAACAGAAATGCCATGACTAAAGGCTCATATATTTCTCCTAGGACAAAGGAATGGCTCAGTATTTGTTAATTTAGTGTTTATGGAGACTTCACTGAATGTAACTACCACTAATAAGAATTAACCATATAGGTTTGTAGTGAAAGTAAGCTGCAGTCATTGTGGCCATTCATTCCTACATCTTCAGCTCCCTGGATCATCATTTTCAATTCGCCATGATGTTTATCTTACATGGGCACACAGTAATAAACCGGAAAAAGAGCTACCTCTTTATAACTGTATAACTATGTACCTCTGTATGGCTATGGACCTCTGTATAGCTGTGTACAAACCCACATTCCACCTCTGGCCTTTTGAGTGTCCGTTTTCTTATTGCTAACATAGAAAGCATATAAATATGTTGTAACAATTAAAGTGAGACCATGCATAAGCCTGGCACAGAGCAGACATTTAATGAACAGGGATTTCTGTAATTGGTGCCCAAATAAATCCTTGACTTCCTGAGATGCATTAGACCCGAGCCACCAAAAGCTTGAGGTTTCAATGTAGCTTTGTAATGGCTGCAGCCAGTGACATTTAATTTTATGCACAAAATACTTGCACAAGGCCTTTCTAATACAAAACATGAGATTATGAATGTTTGCCTGCTTCATGGTTCCAAAGAAACACACACACACACACACACACACACACACACACACACACACACACACACAAACACTGACAATAGTAGGGTTTGAATTTAAGGCCTCACATTCTCACTTGACTCTCTTGCTTACAACTGGCACTCTACCACTTGAGCCATATTTCAGGTTCACTATTTTGCTGGTTAATTGGAAATAGAATCTTGGAGACTTTTCTGCCTGGTCTGGTTTCAAACCAGGGTCCCAGTCTCCTAAATAGCTAGCATTACAGGTGTATAATTCCAACAACTGAAAGAAAACTTTGTAACTTTAAAATTACCTGTACTAAGGGAAACTTTGACTACTCAGAACTATGTAAAACACATTATGCTCAAGGATGTACTTCTTTTTTTCTCTTGTCATTACTTAGATAAAAGCCTAACAAAAATAATTAACTACCTTTGCTCATAGCAATTAGAAATAAAGATCCATATGTGTTAACTTGTTATGTGAAAAATTTACAGGAATAATTTGTTTCTTTGTGGTAATTTTAAATTTTATGATTTTTACTCGGTTCCAAAAGAAGAATAAACTAAGTTACTAAAATGCCAATGAAAACTAATAATAATAAAAAATAACAATTAATAATAATGTAAAAGTTACCATTATTGCTGGGTGCTGGTCGCTCATTCCTGTAATCAGGAGGATGAGATTTGAGGATTGAGCTTTGAAGCCAGCCTGGGCAAAAAAGTCCATGAGACTTTTAGCTCCAATTAACTACCAGGAAACCCAAATTGGAGCTGTGGCTCAAAAATATAGAGTGTTAGCCTTAAGCAAAAGAGCTCAGGGACAGAACCCAGGCCCTGAGTTTAAGCTTCACAACTGACACATCTACATACAAAAGTTACCATGGTCATGATTAAGTCATTTTCCAGATTTTTATTCATATGAAAATCAAGCTTTAAAAAAATACCTGGCAAATATTATGAACCTGTAGTTCATGAATCCTGTCTGTTCTTAGTTTATAAGTATCCTAAATATTGTATGAATAGAGGCAATGAATTCATTATGTAAAATAAGACTACATTTTTGGGTACAATTTCTTTATTGTATTAAGACACAATTTCCTTCAGAAAATCCAGAAGACATCCTGGCATGTTAGCCTGCTTCTTGTCATATCCTTAGATTATGTGCATTTCCTTATGTGTATAAATATAACTTAGGGGAGGGGCATAGCCCAGCAGTAGACTGAGTGTCTAATATGTATGTACAAAGCCCTGGGTTCCATCTGTAATATTACAAAACACACACACACACACACACACACACACACACACACACACACACACACACACACACACACAAATAGCAAGAACAACCAACAAATAAGTATTCACTGAAAAATGTCATTCATGATGACTATGAAATTTCGGTTATTTCTCTAAAAAATTAAGCATTAATATTTCTTGAGCTTAACTGTTTTCCCCTATCCTAAAGGAACAGTGACCAGTGCCAAGTTAAGACCAAACTTCTATGCTGGTATTAATTGTTTGAGTCCTGCTCACATTTGTCATGTTGATGGACTGGGGAGTTTTTAGGTTTCCTGTAAGCTATGGCCAGTGTGTCTTCCCTTCCTGGCCTATACTTGGGTCATCTGACCATGGCTGGGCCAGCAGAATATTAACAGTACAGTTGGAATCCAATTGCAGAGCCAGACTGGAGATGAGATCTGACTTGTGTCCTTGGCTATTATTCCATTTTTGCCTCCTTTTTTTTTTTTTTTTGTCGGTCATGCGGCTTGAACTCTGGGCCTGGGCGCTGTCCCTCAGCTCTTCAGCTCAAGGCGAGCGCTCTACCACTTGAGCTACAGCGCCACTTCTGGTTTTCTGGTGGTTTATTGGAGATAGGAGTCTCATGGTCTCTCCTGCCCGGGCTGGCTTTGAACCGCGATCCTCAGATCTCAGCCTCCTGAGTAGCTAGGATTACAGGCATGAGCCACCAGCGCCCGGCTAAGACTTGCTGACTTCTTTCTTTTTGCTTATGTGGTGCTGAGGAATCGAACCCAGGGCCTCAGGCATGCAAGGCAAGCGCTCTACCACTGAGCCACCTTCCCAGCCCTTTGCCTCCTATTTTTATAGCAAACTGGTCTCTGCTTTCCTCTATACCAGTTCTCATCTCATAATATAGATTGGATGGCTCCATTTCTTTTGGTTCTAGTTCCCAAATTCTCCTGGGAGCTGCTCATGAAATCCAGGCTTGTTTCAGACTAAGGGCTGAGGCAGGAATGCACAGAGCATTGACCTTGCTGCACAACTCCAGAAAGTCATTTCTATACACACTCCCCTTCACTGTGATCAGCTCTTTTCTTCTGAGCTCCATACGTCAGACTGTCCTCTTCATCTAGGGCTGTATCTGTCTCTATTCTCTACATACCTGTCCCAAGCAGGTCACTGTCACAGTAGCTGCTGGTGAGAGCCCTTGGTGCTCTCAGCATTTCTTTATTTGGTTGCCACATCATCCTACATCTCTGTGCCTCAGTTTCTGTGTCTCTAATATGAGATAAGAATAGTGTTTGCCTACACGAAGTAAGCCTGTGTAAGGGCTTAAATGACTGTCTGGTGTGTGAACACAATGTAGCTTAGCTTTATTATTATCACAGGCCATTTCTCCCCAGGCATTAGTGTTACTGGTGGCTCCAACTTTGACGCTTGCACCAAGATGACAAAGTCAGGCAGGCAGGAAGGCATTTGGGTTCATCTGCTTCTCAGCAGCATCGTTTTGCTATCTTTGTGTATGCTAGTTGCATCATGTGGTAAGCCCCAGATGAGCATAACAGATTCTATTTAAAATGAGATAAAGGCACCTTGCCTTCCTGTCAGTTTTCAGAGCCAGAGGTGCTTATTTCCTTCTTACCTGTGTGAGTCAAGGCACTAGAAGAGATTCTTCAGTGGACACTCCACCTGTCCAGAGTCTGTGCTTACAGATTTTGCCCTCTCAGTCAGGAGTTGACATGACCAGGAGGCTGCAGAGCAAATGGAATTTTAGTATGTTGTGTAACTGTCAGGAGGTGAGCCACAGCCAAAGGTGGCCTGAGAAGCCTTCCCAGTGGACCTCTAAACTATCTTCCATGTTCCAAATTCGTTGGTTCCAAGGACCACTTATTTTTGTAATTTCCATTTATTAGAACACAGAACCAAGCTCATTAGAAGATGGTTAGCCAGTAGAGTAGATTAATGACCCTAAACAGTACAAGTCACAGTTGAATGTTAATTTGATGCCATCAAATATTCTGAAGCTTGTTAAACTAAAATATGCAAAAACTGCCTGGTGGCTTTGGAAGAGGGATAGCGTTACCCGTCTGAACAGGGCTGGGATGCGGGCTGACAGGAAGGAGGTAAGGCAATGTTTGGCAATGTGGCTAGGAGCTGATCATTTCTGACGTGTGTAGTTTAATTTAGATCCTGTCACTCACTTCCCAGGTGTGGTAAATGCTTGTGCTGAGCTTGCCAACAGCAAGCCGTTGACCTGCAATACTTGCAAATGGGCGGGGAAGAGACTCTGGCAAGTACACCCTGAGCACAGTCAGAAGCCACACAGTGTAGAGGACTGTCGTTGGTAGTGACAAAGGAACCCTGTCAACTGGAAAAATGACAGTTCAGCTCCAACTTTCCCATTGTTCCATGGATGGTATCACCAGAAATAGCACCCTGGACTGGGAAGTGGAGGTCAGTCTAAACACTGCGTGGAAATGGGAGGAAGCAGGGATGAGGAGGCCGGTTATGGCTCATCCTTTTCAGCCTCCCTTATGTCCACAGGAAGTAACAGTCAGGATTGTCTGTCATCTGAACAAAAAGCCAGTGATGCAAGCAGAGTCGGAAATGTAAAGATCGAAAACCTCACCCGGAATCCTGTAGCTGGCCTGGGTGTCAGCCCCGCTGGGCCTGCTGACCCTCCCGCACTGTGTCACTTCCTTGCCTCTCCGTCCCCTTTGTTCCCTGAGAAGGAGACACCCTCTCGTCTCTCCAGTCAGGAGCCCACGCCAGACGAGGATCTGAGACTCTTTCTCTCAAGGGACCCAGCAGTGGTTGTTGCAAAGCCTCTTTTTTTGACGTGGCTCAATGACAACATTCTGGATTGTTCTAAATTCAGTTGTGGCATGGGAAAAAGGATGTCTCAGAGAGAAGGGCTTTTCCTTTTCCATGAAAACACAGCACCTTGAGGCATGCTAATGACGAGCTTAAATCTCTTTTTGCATCATGTTCATTCTGATACTATAACAGCTGACTGATACATGTACACACATGTATACACTATATGCACACATATAAACACATATGTGTCTATATATGTTTGGGTATGTATGTATATACACATGTATACATATATACATGTGTGTCTATATATGTGTGTATGTATATGTGTATACAAACATACACACACACACACATATTTTTTTTTGTCTTTTTGGGGGATGGTAAGCCTAAGGTTTGAACTCAGGGCCTTGGGGCTTGCAAGGCTGGAGTTCTATTGAGTCATGGGCTTTAGTTTATTTTTCAGATGCTTTTTGCCCAGATTGGCCTCAGACCATGACCCTTCTTCCACTTCTCCTATTGGTGGAATTAAGGTGTTTACTACCACTTCTGGCCTACATATCCTTACTTTGATGCTACTGTTTGTGAATAGCATAAAACTGAGGAAAAGTTTAGATGACATTGATGTTTTGAAGTGGCACAGAACCATCAATACTATTCATTCCTAAGATTATTTGTGTATTATTTTTTTATCAGAAATATGCAGGCAGAAACTCTGAGTTCAACACTGTGAACTATCCTTAACTCTCTTCTTTTTTAGTGCCTTCTAGTTATAAATCTGTCTTTCCCTGATGTGGCTAGTTCTTACTGATGAGATGGAAGAAAAGCTTATTGGGCATTGTTTTATAAAGCTTTGAATTTATTATTCAAGTGGACATACATTTTCTTTTTTTAGACATGGACTTGAGAGCTGGAGTTTCAGCAGCTATTTTGTAATCATGAGGGAAAGGTCAAGTCTATATCATCATGGGGACTTGTCTTACCATTACTGGGTAAATGCAGCAACCACAACAATCACCCAAACAACTTCTTGATATGTGAACATTAGTAAGTTTATATTTGCTCTTGCTGCTATATTTAGCTCCTTACAGCTGAACAAATTTAACAGCACGTCAGAAATTACCTAGCCATAAATGCTTCTGCTCTCAGAGACCATATCTAGGTGTAGCAATATCAGGAATAAATATTGCTTTCCCAGCACCTGTATCTCACAATCCTAGCTCATTATGTATCTCATAATCCTAGCTATGCAGGAGAGTGACATCTGAGAAACACAGTTCAAAACCAGCCTGGGCAGATACATTTGAAGAACTCTTATCTTCAGTCAATTGCCAAAAAGCTGAAAATGAAGGCATAGCTCAAGTGAGGGACTATTTAGTTTAAAAAAAGCCACATGAAACTATGAGGCTTAGAGTACTAGCGCACACACAAAGAATGAAAGAGAAAGAAAGAAAACAAGCAAGCAAGAAAGAAAGAAAGAAAGAAGAAAGAAAGAAAGAAAAGAAAGAGAAAGGGAGGAAGGGAGGGAGGAAGGAAGGAAGGAAGATTGATTCCCAACATTTTAATAATGATTTTATTATTTGAAAATAACCTTTAGAAGTATTCATGGAAAACAAAACCCCACTTGGGTCAAAGCAATAACTTAAAAGGGCCAGAATTTAATTATTGACTAATGAAGGCTGGCCCATAAAACTTTGCCAAGCATTTTTGTTTTTGAAAAAAAAAATAATCTCCTACTTTCATGTTTTAAACCTAACTCCCTGCTTGGCTTTAAAAAATCTTATTTCTGTAACAGGAGGCATTTTTCTGCCTCTGTTGCCACTAACCTTGGTTTACTTTTCTCCCCATCTGTTTTTCTTGGGTCATTGAATTTTGTTCTGTTCAAGGATTTCAAGGTTCTCTTATCACTGCAGAAACCAAAATGTTTGTTTTTAAAAATCTAAGCTGCTTCTCTGGAGCGGGGCTTTCCAGAAAGACTGAATGGTTCACACAGGGGTGCAAGTGACCGAGAACCCCTGAACTCCTCCTACTTTCCAAACAGGGAGCTCTGACTGCAGGCTCTGACCGGGGCTCTGCATAGCTTCCCACCTCGGAGGATTCCAACATTCCAACAGGCCCAAGGGCTCAGCAGCATTGACCAGGACCATTTGCCGTGTGAATACTCACGTAAGACCCAGGGACAGAGGAGAGAGGGAGGAGACAGATCTCTTCATCCATTCATCTTCCTACAAACTCTGACCATCACAGAAAAGTGAACAGTCCTACCTAAAACATACTCTTTGCTGGGTGCTGGTGGCTCACGCTTGTAATGTTAGCTACTCAGGAGGCTGAGATCTGAGGGTTTGCAGTTTGGAGTCAGCCTGGGCAAGAAAGTCTGTGAGGCTCTTACCTCCAATAAACCACTCAAAAGAGCTGGAAGTGGCACTGTGGCTTAAGTTGTAGAGCACTAGCCTTGAGCAAGAAGAGGCTCAGAGGCAGTGCCCAGGCCTTGAGTTCAAGCCCCAGGACTAGAAAAGAAAAACAATAAAAAACTAAAAATAACACATACTCTTTAAATTTCAAGAACTTTTCCCAATGCCTGCCTGCCTCCCTCCCTCCTTCCCTCCTTCAAATCTCCCCCCTCCCTCCTTCCCTTCCTTCCTTCCCTTCCCCTTTCTTCCCTCCCTTCTTTCCTCCTTTCTTTCTCCTTCTCTCCCTCCATCCTCCCTGCCTTTTTCCCTCCCTCATTCCTTCCTTCCTTTTCCTTTTCTTCTTGACTAGGGATTGAACTCAGGGCCTCAAGTTTGCTGACAGGTACTCTACCACTTGAGCCACACCTCTTCTTCACAATTTCTTTCTTTCTTTTTTTTTCCACCCACAATACCTTTTTATAGTATCAAAAATTGTTTGTAATTTCAAAACTTCATCCTCATTTGCAGTGTGGACACATCAGAAATCCTCAATCTTTTTCTTTTAATTTCAAGATGCCAGACTTTGCCAAAAGCACCATCCACCAATTTAAAAACAGTTCTGTTGGATGCAAGGAGAAAGACACATTACATCAAACATTGCTTTTTTATACAGAATGATTTCAGAAAAATAAAAAGGTAAAAAATGAAAATTCTAGCCCCGAGAGAAAATGACAGCTCTTATTGCTTTACTTGAAACATCTAAGCCCAGCTCTTCATTATTTTTGTTTTGTATTTTATGCTGGTAGATGGTCTTGAACTCAGGACTTGACACTGTCACTTAGGTTTTTTGCGCTTAGCTGACACTCTACCACTGAGCCATACCTTTACTTCTGGCTTTTTGGTGGTTAATTAAAGGTAAGAATCTCAGATTTGTCTGCCAGTTGTTAGTTTGAATCACAATTCTCAGATCTCAGACTCCTGCTTTGCTGAGATTACAGGTGTAACCCACTGGCACCTGATAGAGCCTCATTTTGAATGTGAGGAAAGATGCTTATGGGGTTAGGGATGGGCTAGTACCCCAAGTCAGGTGAAAAGAAAAGTTAAGATATAAAACTTGTACAATGTTATATTGTTTGCTATACAATACCTGCCAGGTGGCAGTTGGACTGAATTTCTCTGATTTTTAAAAAGTTATTCACATCACTGTAAAACTGAAAGCTTACGAGAATTTTCATTTGATGTAGTTGAAAGAAAATCAATGCTTTGTGAGAGAAGATGTTGGTCAACCAAAGCCAGGAGAAAAAGCCAAATAGGAGTTTATTTTCAATGAACACTTGAAACCTTTTAATGCTGCTCATAAGGAGACCATTGATATTAACATACAACGACACAGATGGCAATTTTGTCAATATTTGCAACAATTTGAGACTTGGGTGTTCTCACAGAAACTTAAATGTTCCCTGCATAGACTAGTCCCTGTGGAGTTGAAGATCATGGGTCTTGCCCTTGGCCATGTTGTGAAATTGATGAAGAGCCACGATAGCTTATGGGAACCCCCTGAAAAATCAGGAACCTGAGTTTGCCACTAATTTAAGATCTGGCAGGAGCACATTATATACTAGGTACAATCCTTTTTTTTCTTTTTTTTTTTTTTGGTGTGAAATTGGCAGAAATCACAACCAAATAGAGAGCAGCTGGGCACATAGGCCCTGTGTTTCTTTAGGGCTACCAGTTTGTCAGGAGCATGAGTAAGATAGGAGGAACTGATCACATTTCAGCACTGACCTTGAGTCACTGGCATAATCCAACCTCTGGGGCCAGAGAGCAGAGTAAGACTGGAGATGTGAGCTGGCACCTGCCACACCACCTGCTCCTTAGTAACAACCCTGCAGGCCACGGGCTGCAAGAGAAGTTTGTTAGTCCCATTGCAATATTGTGACAGAATAGCTAACCTGAACAGCCGAAAGGAGATAAGATTTATTTTGGCTCATGATTTTAGTCCATGACCTGGCTCCATTGATTTTAGGCCTGTGCCATGGCAGAAGTGAATGGTAACGGCAAACCACTTACCTTGTGGCCCCAGGAAGCTGAGACAGTCAGGAAGGGTCCAGGGTCAAGATATACCCTTCAAAGGTGTGGTTTCCTCCTGTTTCCTTCCTGGTGGTGGTGTAGTGATATGTGTGTTAGGAGGCCCATTTCCCAATAGTCCATCCATTCACCTCTGAGCTCCTCAATGGATTAATCCATCGATGAAGCCAAGCCCTTCTGTTCTAATTCCCTCCCCAAACCCATCAGCTGATAATGTTTTTTTTTTGTTTTTTTTGTTTTTGTTTTTTAGCACAAGAGACTTTTTGAAAGACACTTCTTATCCAAACCAAAACTAGGAGTGAGGCCCAAAGACCATTCAGAGGCTGAAAATACTAAAGCACTTCCATATTGACATCTGCAGGGCCACAGAAGGTAACAGCAATCATTCTTTCAGCCTCTGCCTGTAGGAAGAACTTCTTGACCATTCTCACTTTCCAGGTATAGCCTGAAGCATGAATAGCCACTATTAGCCAGATTAAGATTGCCAAGTGATAGGTAGTGAATAAAATGTGTGTGTGTGTGTGTGTGTGTGTGTGTGTGTGTGTGTGTGTGTGTGTGCGCGCGCATTTATTGAAGCTGGACCTCAGCTTTATACTTCCTCCTTTGCTTTTTTTCACTCAAAACTGACTCTCTACCACTTGAGCCACACCACCACGTCTGACATTTTGCTGGTAAATTGGATATAAGACACTCTTGGATTTGAACTGGGATTCTCAGATCTCAGCCACCTGAGTAGCTAGGATTATGGGCATGAGCTTCTGGCACCCAGCAGTTTTTTTTTCTTTAAGATGTCAAAGTGACCAAAAGATAAGATAATGCAACACATTGGACATAAAACAAAAACACTTGATGTAAATGCCAACAAATCTTAAATTAGGAACAAGAATTCAGAGGAACACGTCTATCATACAGTAGATAAGCAAATGCCCTGTGTAGAGCTCTATGGTAGTTACTGGAAAAATGACCACATTGTTTTTACTTATAAATAAATGGATTCAGGAGCAATCTTTTTAGAACCTAGAACCTACGCATAAACCCACTCACTGGGTAATTCCAGAGAAATATAGCTCTAGGCACCTGACTACTCAAATATTTGTGGAGCTCAACAGTCCTACCCATGCCAGTTTCACAAAAGAAAATGTGGCAATCTAGCAAGCTTAGCAGGAAATGTCCTTACTCGAGAGCAGTGATTTTCAAAATGTAGGTCAGACCTCCTCAGTGGGTCAGAAAAACAGTTAGTGGGTCATGACTCGCCACTTATTAGTGAAATAGTCAGATAGAAATATCACACTAGGTCACGCTCATCTGAAACTTTTGTTTCAGTTATGCATGTTTATGTATTATGTGTGTCATGGTGGTGGTGGCAGTGGTATTGGTGGTGTGTGTGTGTGTGTGTGTGTGTGTGTGTGTGTGTGTGTGTGTGTGTGTGTGTACTGGAATGTGATATGGAAAATTTTACTGTGAGTAGTTACCAATAAAGGGTTAAAAATGATGTTGGGGAGATATTAGGTGGCACTGGTAAATATGTGGGTTTTACTTTTGACTAACTTGTTAAATTGTGTTCTTGCAAAACATATTCTGAGGTCTTACCCCCTCGGTGCCTATGCATGTGAATGTGATCTTATCTGGCGATAAGATATTTGGAGACTCAGTTTGGGTTGATATTAGAGAACAAACAATTTAGACATAACACAAACCTCAAATTTGCTTATATGCTATAGTTATTTAGAAAGAAGCACTAAATGAATGCATAGAACTGTACCTCGCTGAACCAAAATGTAAGAAAACAAAATACTCCTGTGGACATCTTAAATATCTGCCAGCAACCTCAGTTTACCTTGTGATCACAGGCACAGCTGTTCATTGACCTTTCGACTTGCAGCTAGCTGCAGAAACCTTTCTGCACCCCTTCATGCTGAGTGACACACTGCAACCCGGCCACAGGCAAACTTCTGGTGTTTGTAGTGCAGAGTGTGGTGTTTACTACAATCTCATGCAGCTCTTCACCTCCCACTATGTATGGAACTATACTCCTCTCTTTATTGAGCTCCTATCCTTTTTTAATGTGACACATTTTGAGTGTTAAATTCCAGTCATGTCTATTTGTTTATAATTTGTCTTTTTGTCTTAGAGCTCCAAACCATCTAGCTACCTCAGCCTTTCTAGTATCTGGGCCTATCAGGTACCTGCTCACTGCTACATCCATTATTCTCATTTTTATTGCAGAGTGTGATTGTGTTTGTGTATATTTCATAGAGCACAGAGATTTTAGGAGTATGACAATGTGTCACAGCAGAATAGACTGTATGATACTTGAAACCATGACCCTCAATGAGCTCATCAACAGTAAGTATAGACATGGAAGAGACCAGGGGTTAAGTTTGAGGTCATTTAAACCACAACAGGATGAGCTAACAATAGAGCTGTTAGATGAGATAGGAAGAGTCCCCAACACCATGGTGTTCTAGAAACCAAATGAGAAATAGTTACAAGATCTGACCAACCATGCTGTTCTACAGAGAGGTGAGAATAAAGAGGGCTGGCTGAGAAGTGATGACTGGTCTTAGTTATGTGGAGATTTCCATAGAATAGTAGGGACAAATATGGCTACATACTGCATCTTATATGGTATTGTATGGCTATATAGTTCAAGGCTAGCCTTGGGTTCACTGTGGGGCCTAGTCTTGAACTTGTACGCTTATAGGCTTGTCTTGAACTCCCCCTTTTACTGCCTTAACCTCCTAGGTATAGGATTGTAAGTATGAGTCACCATACCTGGTTTACTCTTTAGATTTCTGAAATGTGAGACTCTTAACTGCAACGAACCAGCAAAAGAAGCCAAAAGTGGAACTGTGGCTCAAGTGATAGAGTACTAGCCTTGAGCAAAAAAGATCAGGGAAGAAGTAACATGCTCAGACTTTATGCACCACGTTTGGAGTGCCCATTGTGATGAAACACTGAGGGAAAGACCCACATGTCTGTGCTGTGGTGACTTTTTACTGAAGTCCTGATCCAGTCCATTGACAAGAATGGACTTCTCGTAGGGATTGTCCTTGGCTCCGTTCAGTATTTTATAAGACTCTGACTCACCATGTGTTCATGGGAGAGTGCTCTGTCTGGGAGGCAGTCCATGTCTCCTATTCAAAGATTTGTAAGTTTGTGAAGAGGAACATTTTTAGTTCTTCTCTTTTGAGAATGGATTAATGGTACTAAATATCGGATTAGGCCCCTTTTTTGCTGTGTCATTTGGATATTTGTGACATCATTTGAGGGCCATACAGAAATATTGATCAAGCAGATGAATACACCAGTTAAGAAGAAGCATACTTCTCTGTCCTGTCTTATACCAAGGATTCCACAGGCCTTGTATGACCGTTGGACCCTACAATCCTCTCCCCAACTCCCCTGCCTGGCCCCCACCAGACAATAGCAAGTCTTATCTGCAATGGAATTGTTAATACCGGTCAGCTCCCTGGCAGGTGTAAGGATGCAGGTCCTGCAGGAGGCAGTTTAGCCCATGGTGAACTCCTGAGTGTAGTGTCTTTAAATAGTCTGCATCCTAGTTGCCTCGCCCACCTCCCTGTAGAACTGACTGAACACCCTACATTGTCTGAGAGGGCTGAGATTTAGACAAAGCAACAATTTAGGTATCTCGAAGCTTATGCCAGGTTGGGAGAGCCCAGGGACCGTGGCAGCATCAGGAAAGGGAAAATACTCAGGGCCATGTCTGAACCTCAACTGCATAAAGTGACAGTTTACAGGGTGACCAAAATGCATCGAGAACACCCAGGTGCAAATGTAGCAGATTAGATCTCCAAGTCAGCCCCAGCTGATCCAACTGCTTGTTCTAGTATAGCTAAGAATGTCGCCATGGCTGTCTTGAGACCTTCTCAAGAGACTAACAGATGGCTGTTGGGGTATTCAAGTAGATTTTCTCTGACCCATTCTCTCTGTTTAACCAATCCAGTGGTTCTGAGGTACATTCTTGGGACACACTAGTAATGGAGCTTCGTGTTTATGCAATCAGTAAAGCCAGGTACTGCCAAGCCTGGTGGCATATACCTATAACCACAGAATTTGGGAAGTAGAGAAGAAATTCATGAGAGTGAGAGAGAGCGAGAGAGTGAGTGAGAGAGCGAGCAAGTGAGAGAGAGAGAGAGAGACAGACAGACAGACAGACAGACAGACAGAGGAGAGAGAGGGGGGGGGAGAGAGAGAGAGAGAACCAAGCCAGGTACTGGTTCTCAGTGGGGTTGTATACATACTTCATCCAGAAAATGAGATTGTTTTGGAGGAGTTCCAGTACGAATATGTTCTCACTCTTCAGATTTTGTATGTTAAGACAACACATTTCCTAATCATCCCCAGATACAGTTCCTTTCTCCTTATTCTACAAGCACCTCCATTTCATATTTCTGCTGCTTCCTGTACTTACAATGTGTGGTTATAAGCCTAGCCTAGTCCTCACCAAATTACAGGCTCTTCCCAGTCAAAGGATAGGATCTTACTCAGCTCAGATCTCTACAGCATCTGATGCAGGCTCTTTAAGTGGGTGAATGAGTGGACCACTGAGTTCACAGCATTCAAGGGGAAGATATAGAGGTGAAACTCTGATTCCTTAATAAGCAGGAAAATGACATGAAAGTGTTCTTGGGGTTCATGCACTTTTTTTTTTTTTTTGCCAGTTGTGGACCTTTGTTGGAATTTCCAATGCCTGAGGCCTTTCCAGAAGCAATGTGAACACAGGTTCATGGAAGAGATAGCTCCATGAGTCAAATGTGAGCTGTGTTGGATAATAAGGGTAGCACCAGAGTTAGTAATGAGGTAGACTAGTCAAAAAAGTACAAAATGAAGAAACCATTGTTGGTTGGGAGCATGACGCTTTAGGATATAAGGAAAGTATGGGTACATTGAATTTATCTTAGATGAGAGCTTTAGCCTCTATTACCCCAAATATATTTTAAATGTTTATTATTCAGCATGGTGTAACCCATATGGTTGAGTGGGGGAGCATCATTATGCTCCAAAAGTGTGCCTAAACCATTATCTGTCTCAGTGGTTGCTGAACAAAGCATTAACGTGCTCTCAGCTTACTCTTCGATATAGAAAACAAATGGAGGAAACCAAATGATTCCTAAGAGCTTTCCAATCTCTAAAATATAACTGTTTTAGACTTTCCAGCGATTTGGAAATGCATATGATTATTTACAGTGTTTTTTAAAGGCCTGGAAGTAAGTCCCAAATCATTATTCTAAACCACAGGGGAAGAGTGAATTTCCACACATAGAAGACTGAAACTAGATCTCTCTCTCTCTCTGCCTATTCAAAACTCAATTGAAAACCATGGTGGGAAAAGTAGTCAGCATGATGTGATGTAGACAACAAGGAGGAAAGGAGGTAGGGGAAGAAGCAGCTGTGTGTGATCCCTTCCCTTGTGAGTTTTCCTCTGCCCTCACCACCTCCACAGAGCCAGGAGGAAGTGTGGTGAAGACAAATGAGTTACTAATGAGTCATGGACAGATGGAAGCCCACCAATTCCTGATCCTTTGTCTTTCTTTATTTTCCCCAGCTCCTGACTATGAAACAGGGTGACCTTATTTCAGTCACAAAATGACGGAGTTTAACAGTGGCTTCTGGAAAGTTCTTGATGAAAAAATTCTGTTTTTGCTTTATGAAAAAATGTAGCCATTACATGCAAAAAATATTTTTATGGTCTAAGAGGAGTGTTGAATTCCATTGACACACACCATATGCCACCAAATTCTGTTGAGATTTTTCAAAGCTTGTTTAATAATGAGGAAGCTGTTAACTCCTGCCTTACTCCTAGTTTAATTCTAAAATGGGCTTTGATTTAAAAAAAAAAACCACACAAACCAAGTCTCTTATTTCTGTTTCTCCTCTTTCAGAGCTTTGGACCTTTTTTGATTATCTACCATTTCAGAATCCAGTGGGATGCTTCTGAGTTATACCCACACACACAAAATTGATCCTTTGATGATTTTTGCATCTCAGGAACTATGCTGTGGGTTTTGCATTCATGAGCCCATGATGTCCATGCAAAGATATTTACATAGGGTGAGGCTTCCTTGATTGGAAACATTGTCATATTTTTGTCTGTATCATACCTTCATGAGCAAATATGTCAAGAACACAGATAGGCACATTTGTGTCTATCCACAATGTCAAAATGTATTGAACAACAATAAATTCACAAGTGCCATCCATTTCACTGATATTAATTCACTAAGTGATAGTCATGCTTCTTGACAATCATGTGTTGTTTTATTCCAATGTTAACTCTTTTATTTATCTATTTATTTTACAAAAGGGTCTTTATTTGTAAAAAGCCAAAGGGTGTCTGGACAAGCAGGCTGGCTTCTCAGGAGTTCGGGGCATATGGGCAGATGCACTTGAATGTGTGTGTGGAGGGGTGCCCTCTGAGTCTTCTGTGTCACCGGGGGCTCCCTTAGGGACAGGTGGCATTGGCTCAATGACTGGGTAAGCTTCGAGGCCTCTGCTTCCTGCAGTTCTGGAACAGGCCCCTCCTTGGTGAGCATGGAGGGGTCATCAGTGCTGCCTTGACCCAGCTGTGTGGGCTGGGCCTCCTCTGTAGTGACCCCTTCTGGAGGTCTGGCAGGGGACACAGGGAGGCTGGGCTGGGGAGTGCCCCCAGGGCTCAGCTCTGTGCCTTTCTACAGGGAACCTTCTGAATGGAAACTCTGGTTGCCATTCTCATCATTGAGGTCCAGCAGAATAAGAGGGCCACCTCCTCTTGGACTGGCACCCCTGCCCCGCCTCTTCTGGCCAGCGATCTGTCTGTCCCGCCACCTGCCCTCCAACATTCCTCTTCTAGGGGATCCACCACTGGTACCCACTTGAAGATACGAAGTGAAGTGTCACCCACAGTCCCATCTTCAGACCTTCTCAATGGTCGCCATCACCTTCTTGAGCGTCAGAAGTGTGCCAGAGGCAGGAGAAACTGAGATGTACAGAAAGGATAGAAGGGACCAAAGCATAGACAGAGACAGAGGAAATCTTTTGCTAGACAAAGCTGATGACAAGTGGACAGTTAGCGGGCCCACCACATCTCAGTCATGGGGTGCTCCTTTCCTAGGCCCAGGCTTATATCTGGTGTGCTTGGTGTGCCCACAGGCCTGGTCTTTCTGATATTGTTTTGATATACCTATGTATCTATGTGTCCCTGACTTAATTTGATGAATTCATCGTCTTTCCCTGTCTCATTGTTTGTGCCGGACAGATGGTGATTGTTTACTTGAGCAAACAAGATGTACAGTTTCTCTGCCTCAGCATTTGCACTCAAAATCGAGCAAATTGGTATTCTATAAAATGGAGTCACTCAGGGCAAGACGAAGCCTGACAACTGCTATCCTAGATCACAGCGCGCTCTCCAAACTAATCGTACTTATTGCCTAGGAAATTAGGAAAATAATCTAGGATTTCATTTCAGAAGGAACCAGAAATATACATGTATTCATGTGGGAAAATCCTTGCTGAAATTCCAGAAAGTCCAAAGATAAAATCATCTAGCATGTAGGTGCCTTGTATATATATCATCAGTCATTATTAAGCTGGTGTTATCTGTTGTGTTGTTCAGAGTTTAAATGAGGGTGTGTAGTAGGTGGCAGAAGTAGGAAGATGGCAATTTGGCGAGTGATAGTTGTAAAATGAAACAAGGAAGAGACAGCACTAATTTGTTTCTAGCAACTTCTGCCATGTGAGAAGGGCCCCTCCCTACTTGTTCAGTGATGAGCTGATAGGGTCAAAGAAATGAATTGCTCACTTTGTAAGTCTCAAGGTTGGCCAGAGGTCTCTGAATAGTGAAGGCTTTCCTGTACCAGCGACACTAGAGATGGAAAAAAGATAGAATTGCATGAGTGCCCAGAGAAAAATCAACTTGATTTTGTATATCCTTGACCATCTAACCTAGGGCATCCCTAGCAAAACCTCTTCTGTTGAGAAAAAGCACACATCTTTGCCCCTCCATCCATATCCCAGACTGATTTGAGTTTCTGTCAATTTCATGAAAAATATGGTTTCTTTATTCTTTGTTACAATGAATTATTCCCTTCATTTCTCTTGGAAAGTACTATATGGGGGAATTGGAAAGAGATCATCTCAACCTTAAGTTTTTCCTTAAGTATTAGGTTCTGTTTGGGGGCTTTTATTTTGAAAAAGGTCATTTATCAACTCCATAAAAACCAAAATTACCAAACCTGTGTTGTTGTTGTTGTTGTTTCCATTTTATTTTGTTTGTGTGCGTGAATCATAATAATGAGATAGGTTCTTCATAGGAGCTGCGGACTCACAGCGGGCAGGAGGCCACTGAACTGTTCTTTCACAGGCTCTCTCCTGACTAGCTGAGGTAGGACGCCCAGTCCACAGCTCAATGAACAAAAGCTAGAGAAGACAACCCTGCATGCTGCCACCACGCTCACCAATGGTTCCTTCAGCTCTTACTGCCTCCCAAGACTTTGCTCAGGCATTGCTTTCTTAAGAAACCTGCCCTGGAAACGGTCAGATAAGTTGATGTTAGTTGAAATGAACCCCAAATGTTTTTTCTTTCTTGCTATTGTTTCTAACATATTTATAAGATATTTCTTTGTTGCTTTGTATGTCCCTCCCCCATGGTATAAACCCTGTGTTCACTGTATTTGATGTTGGTATAATTTGTGGAGGGGAAGGGAAAACACAAGTTGTTTAAATAGGGATACAGGTGGACCCATTGCAACAATGAGATGTATAAGACGTTATGTGTCGAAAAACGAACTTTACAACTTTGGTGCAGATGGGAAGGGAAGGGAAGGGGAAACAAAGGAGGAGGCACCAATGCTTGATAAGAAATGTACTCATTACCTTGCTCATGTAATTGTCACCCCTCTGTGCGGTATTTTCACATTTTTTTAAAAAAAGCATAAAACAAAGGCAAGTGATGTCTTTTCTCACGATGGTCTGCACATGCCACCGTGGGCAGTGCCGATAACGCCAAAGGCTCAGCTGATGCCAAGAGGAAAAGAAAAGAAAAGAAAAGAAACCTGCTCTGACAAACACCTCTTGTTCTCTTCCTTCTCCCAGAGGATCCTTTTCCTGTACTACTTCTAGACTCTGTGCCTATCTCAATATATAGAAACCATCAGTCTGTATGTTTATCCATGTCTGTCTCTCCTACTCTCGTGGGAACCCTACAGAAAATAATGCTATTTTTCCAGTAGCTCCACATATCTTCAAGTGAATGGCAATGACTAGGACTGTTTAAATGACCTGGCCTTGGTCATTTTGATGTGGTAGGCACAGAACTTCTGGAAAGGTTTGGACCGCTTCATGCAGGATCTACCTCAGCAATGTGCTGTTTATTTTCTGACTCAATAAGGCCTCTTTTGGGGTGGGGGTCGGTCATGGGGTTTGAACTCTGGGCCTGCCTGGGCACTGTCCTTTAGCTCTTCAGCTCAAGGCTAGCACTCTTCCATTTGAGCCACAGCGCCACTTCTGGTTTTCTGGTAGTTAATTGGCGATAAGAGTCTCACAGACTTTCCTGCCCGGGCTGGCTTTGAACCGCTATTCTCAAATCTCAGCCTCCTGAGTAGCTAGGATTATAGGTATGAGACTTAATAGAAGATGGAAAGGAGATAGAGTTGGATGAGTATCTTTTAAGCATGTGATCTCCCTGAGTTCTTGGGCAACATTTGTTTTCTGAACTTTGAGAGATTGTACAGGGGATTACAATTTAATATGTCCAACTAAATGTCCAATGCTTCTTGAACAGTCATTTCTTGTTTCCCACTTTCTTTGTCACTTAGGTACATTGGGTACTCTTGCTGTATTTGTCCCTTGCACCCTTTTTCATTCATCCATACACTCCTCTACTATGAAGACTTTTTTTTTTTTTTTGGTCAGTTATGGGGCCTGAACTCTGGGCCTGGGCCCTATCCCCAAGCTCTTCAGCTCAAGGCTAGCGCTCTACCACTTGAGCCACAGCGCCACTTCTGGCTTTTTTCTTTTTGCTTATGTGGTGCTGAGGAATCGAACCCAGGGCCTCATGCATGCAAGGCAAGCATTCTACCACTGAGCCACCTTCCCAGCCCCTACAAAGACTTTTTGAGTAGGTTCAGGAATGATCTCTATTTTCAGATGGGTGAAGGCAAGCTGAGACTAGACACGTGACTTGCTCTAAGAAGCTGCAGATTGTAGAGGCCAACCTGTGCTAGCTGCTGGATCCATTTGGCTTTAGATACCATATTCCTGTGCCCTCTACAAAGCTTTCACCCCAGTGGATCAGAATTGTGAACATGTGTTAGTTCTATTTCCATATGTGTTACTGAGGTTTGAACTCAGGGCCTTGTGCTTTCTAAGCAGAAGATCTCTCAAGTCCAGCTCTTTTTATTTTTCAGATTAGGGCTTAACTTTTTCCCCCAGACCCTGTACTGTGATTTTTTTTTCTCATAGACTTTTTTCTTTGCCTAGATATCTCTAATTACAATCCTCCAGATCTGAGCCTCCTAAGAAGTTAGTATTACAGGCATGAGCCACCAGTGTTATGATATTCCAGTTCTCTATTCTTTTTTTTTTTTTGTCAGTTGTGGGGCTTGAACTCTGGCCTTGAGCACTGCCCCTGTGCTCTTCAGCTCAAGGTGAGCGCTCTACCACTTGAGCCACAGCACCACTTCTGGTTTTCTAGTGGTTTATTCAGAGACTTCCCTGTGTGGGCTGGCTTTGAACGGCAATCCTCAGATCTCAGCCTCCTGAGTAGCTAGGATTACAGGCGTGAGCCACCGGCACCTGGCTCAGTTCTCTACTCTTGTCTTAATTTTTCTGTACATTCAAAATTGTTCTCAAAAAGAAATTCTACTTTTTAAATCCATTTAAGCTCATTTTAGACTAAACGATATGACAATATTTTGAGTTAATCTAAATTATTAATTTGATCTCACTTTACCTTGAGTTCATAGGTTATATTTAAAGAGCTTACATGATTTTGAAAATAATGTATGTAGAACAAAAGAAAGCATTTGGAAGGATATATTCCAAGAGAACAACTAAGCCCATGTGGGAGCTCTAGGCTACAGGGTGGTTTTGGTTTCCATGCTTTGATTTTTGTTTGGTAGGGTTGGGGATAGAACCCAGGAACTGTGCATCCTAGGCAAGCACTCTACCACGGAGCTATTCCACCAGCTCTGATTTTTTTGTCTGAAGTTGGTATTTGATGCTTTTACTCATTGGCTGGTATTCTACCATTTGAACCATGCCTCCAACCCCTCTAATCTGACTCTTTAAAACTCTAAGAACTGTTGCTAGTCAAAGTAGGAAATCAAGATGTTCTCAATTTTAAAATGACCATAAAGGTGCTTGTATAAATGAACACTTGAGTAGATCTTCTAGAGAGGACCCAAGGGAACTGGCTAAAGGTAGCCACAAAAATAACTTAATGTCAGCCTTTCACTTGTTTTAAGCTTCTGCTAAGTCGAGTGGTTCCTGACAATAGTATTATTACTTAATATTTAAGTAGCGGTCCTGAACTTAGAAGCCCTTCTCTTTTGTAGAATTTTACCACCAAGGTTCAATTAGCTAATACCTAATGGACTATGAACTTTCTATCTATGCTTCCCATATAGCTGGGATTATAAGTATCTGCTACCTCTGTCCAGCTTGTTTATTGATGTAGGATCTTATTAACTTTTTAACCAAGGATGACCTTGAACCATGATCTTCCAGCTCTCTGCCTCCTTGGCATGAGGTGCCAAGCCTGGCTCCACTGATTTTTGGTGGCCATTAGCTTTGTCCTAATCATTTTTTTTTTAAGGTTGTGGGACTTGAACTCAGGGTCTGGGCGCTGTCCCTCTGCTCTTTTGTTTAGGGCTAGTACACTATCACTTTGAGCCACAGTTCCACTTTGAGTTTTTTGAGTGGTTAATTGAAATAAGATTCTGACAGGGACTTTTTTGCCTAGTCTGGCTTTGAACTGTAATCCTCAGATCTTAGCCTCCTGAGTAGCTAGGAGTATAGGCATGAGCCACTGGTGCCCAGCTCTAAACACTTTGGGGAGGCAGGGCTTCATTGGCTCCGCTGATTTCTAAGTCACTGTCTGATATTTATTATATGAATATTTGTAATAAATAGTCCATTGGAAACATATTTAATAATTAAGGCAAAATCATACTAGAAATAAAAGTCTCCAAATAGCCACTTGTGATTGTGATGGTGTTATATTCACAAAATGTGATACTATGGGGTAAAGTAAAAATTTCCATAAGCAGAAAAAAAACATAATTTCTATTTTGTCAGATTGTTTCCTTTATGTTCCCTGAGAGATAATAAACTCAGTTCGATGGGCTTGACTTACCTCCGTGGGGCCAAGATTTTTTTTTTTAAACAGAATCTTAAGGAGTTGTTGGAGAATTTCGCTTCAGGTACAAAAGATCCTGTTGGACTAGCTTACCTTTTCTCCTTTTACTCATTATAAAGAAGTAGAACTAGAGGTGGGAGAATGGATGCCATGTTAACAGAGAGGATGCACTGGCCTAGACCAAACTCAAACATGCTCCTTGTTATCCTAAAGGCCCATTCAAATACACCTGGAGCCTCCCACAGAGCTTCTCATTCATTCAGCCTGGAATAGGCCTGAGAACTTACTCATAAAACAAATTCCTAGATTCGGCTGGTCCAGGGGCCACATTCTGAGACCTTCAAGCCTCCATGTTAGCAGACCTGGATTTGAATATGGAGATCACATACACACACTTTACTAGCTGAGATTTATCTGAGTCTTAGACCTTTCTTTAATAAACTGAACTGGCAACTACTTGTTCTAGGTGTGTTATAAGACTTTTGTGTGAAGGAAATTAAATAAAATGTGAACATTATTTAAAAACCTATTAGTACTACTAGTAATACTACAAGTAGTATTACTGTGAATGAAGCTGTAGGCTTCTGTCAAGCTAGACAGGAACTGGGAGTAGCTTTGAGTTGCACAGGCAAGCCTGTGAGAGCAATCAGAGAACCCAAAATGAAAGTTACATGGTGGAGGGTGTAACACAGGAGCCTCAGAATCCAATGGGGAACATAGATGGAAAGAACAGATGAGTTCTTTTGTCTATCCAACCTGCATATGTCATTCAAATCTCAAAAACTGTAGTGCCTACTTTCTTAATTTTGTGCGAGGGTTCTTTGAGTTTCACATCAAAAGAACTGGCACAGGGCCTGGCATACAATAGATACTAGATCCTAATATAGTTATGAGGACGCAAGCCACAGGGAAAGAAATCCAAGCTGTTTTGGTAATAGGGCTGTGACTTGTGAAGTAGCTAGCCTCCTGATCCCTAAACACTATGTTTCAGTGAGGCTGCATTACGTGAGCAAATTGGACGTACTGTTCTCAAGTGTATTTCCAAAGGAGACGGCAAAGTCAGCACAAAGCAAGGTCATCTAATCTCTTCGCAGCAGCTGGAGCTCTCTTCCCTAGTCATTCTCTACGATTGACCTACACCTCTCATTTTTTTTGCTGTGACCTACCACATAGTCATTAAGCAACACGTTGTGGAATTCCCTAGCAGGCAAAACACTGACAAGAGAAAAATTGAAATTACATGGAGATTAGTGCATAGAGCTCTTCGTTTTCCTTTGGATTATGTGACACTTGAATCAAGCCTAAGCCAGACATGGCAAGACAGTACAGTGAGCTCTGTACTCATAAACACCAGATAAGCCTCAACAATCTGCTCTGGGTGTGTGGAAGTTCCAGACTTGCAAAACCCTGGAGTTAATGGAAGCAACAACTAGAGCACACTTGCTGACCTAGTCACCCAACTTGACGCCATGTCATAAGGCTGGAATGTAGCTCATGATGTCAGGCTGCACGACTTTCCTCTTCCACCTCATGCTGATTAGATGTGATCTGCTCAGCTGCGTGCCTTCACACAGTACAAGGACCAGAACTTTGCCCATTCAACCTGACATCACATGTGATACACACATGCAGGTTGTGGGCTAGACTAGGAAAGCCTATTCCCATGCTAGGCAGTGATTGACTCAATAAAAAAATGGGAGAATTTGTCTAGCTTCTACCCTTCTCTTCTTCACTGGTTTAAAGAGATTGAATGGGCCTCACAGGCTACATGAGAAAGGTAAGAGTGAGGTATTTTAATGTTATGAGCTAGCATCAGTTTCCTCTCTAGCCATTGTTGGCCAGAAAACATGGAAAATAAATCTCTCTGTAAATCTCTAGTACATTTTCCCCAATTTTAAAATTAAGACTGAAATAATCTTTATTTTTTTCTACTGCAAATACTTCCCATAATTGCAGGATAATGCACTACTCAGTTTTTAGATTCCCTGACTCAATAAAACTTGGCTTTTCTACCCTCTGCTTAGAAGCATCTTAGTGGTTTCTGATTTTTCAGGACTTTGTGCTTTTCAATAGTTTCAGCCCTTGAAGCGTTGACTCCATTTCATGTACAGATGTACAGTCTTTTCACTGTACAGATATACAGTCTTCTGATCTCTTGTTTGGGATGAGTTCTGTTTATACTCTTGGTCTCAGCCACCCACCAGGAAACCATGCCATGTGCTTGGCACTACTCAGATCTGCTCTACTTCCAAGATGGCAAATTCCAAAGTCTTCCTCTGCTATCAATTAATTCTCTGTTGCTAGTAACATAATGCCATGGGTTGATTAAGACTGAAGGGAAAGAGGTTTATCTAGGATTATGGTTCTAGTTCAACATTGAGAGGCCACATCTGATAATAATCTTCTCATGGGTAGAATCTAGGGGTAACATAGGACATTTCATGCCAAAGACAGGGAAGACATGTGTGTATGTCTATCTTCTGGATACTCCTTCCTTTTAGAAAGCCACAGTCCCCTTAACCTGGGGATCTTAAAAGTCCCCAAAGGTATAATTATGAAAAGTTTAGTCTTCAACTAAGCCTTCCATCAGCGTAATGGAACCTTTAAGCAGGGGAGGAAATTATGTCACTGGAGGTGTGTCCTTTAAGGAGATATGGAACCCTAGACTTTGTGTGGGGGGGGCCTTGAACCCAGGGCCTGGGTATTGTCCCTGAGCTCTTTTTCTCAAGGCTAGTGCTCTACAACTTTGAGCCACAACTCCACTTCCAGTTTTCTGGTGGTTAATTGTAGATAAGAGTCTCACAGACTTTCCATCCATGGCTGGCTTGGAACCATAATCCTTGGAGCTCAACGTCCTAAGTAGCTTAGAATTATAGGCATGAACAATCAGTGCTGGGCTCTTATTTTTCTTCTATTTTTGCTTCCCATACACTGTGAAGTGAACAGCCCTCCACCAGACTCTCTTCCTGAGGTACACTTCCACAATGCCTTCAATCCAGTGGGACCAAGTGATCATAAACATGAGCTAAAATAAGTTGATTGTTTCTGGTATTTTTAGAAAGTTGACTATGGACCTCTAGTCCTAATTACTTCCAAACAACTCCACCTCTAAACACCACAGTTGGATTAAATTCTCATCCTTTTAATAGCTTGCAACAGATATTAATCTCCAATATGAATCTCAGGGGTAGGAGACAGCTGCATACGGAACTCTAGCACTCTCCTTTCCCAGATCTTTCTTTCTGTTTTGCCTGACATTTTTATTGTGACCTCTACCCCTTTTGCCTTACGAGATAACCTACTTTATCGCTTGGGCTTGATTTTTTGCTTCTGCATTGATCTAAATCACCATTTTCAGTCCCACCCTTTACTTCCTTTCTCTGATGCTTCTCATTCTGTCTCCCCTTTCCTCCCCTTTCTGTATTTTCCAGAGCACTTATAAGAGTCTTCTACCTAGCATCCATCTTAAGATCTGCTTAATCTAATCCATATTAATTACAGCTTTCTAAATATCATCCTAATTTTGGAATTCCATGAGAAATTGTCCCACTTTTATCCCCTAAATCCCTCTTAAATTTTGTTCCACACTTTGATTGTGTTCTTTCCTTTCCACTGAAATGCCCTTTTTCATATTTATCTGATACATACTATCTATTCTCCTAAAACTCCATCTCAAACGACATCTCCAGATTCTTCCAACTTGACTTGATGGCTTCTCAGTGCAGTATTTCCATGCTAGCTACCATGGTTTACACACTTGTTTTAGCTTCCCTGTAACTGTGATCTGGTAGAAGGCACATGAACTTTGGATTTAGAAAAAGATCTGGGTTAACTCTCTTGTATTTACCAGTTTTGTGATCTTGGACAAGTCACTTCCTTTTGCAAGGACTGAGTCTCCTCCTGCTCCTAAAGGGAATGATGCTATCTACCTCCTGGGATTGTAGGAAACTGAAATCCAATGACTGCCATACAATAGACCCTCAATACATAGTGCTTCTTTCTTCTTCATCCCTGTGTCCTTGTGGTAGAATATGAAGTGCTACTCATTTTGCACCTCTTGAAATACCAGTAGTGTTTGACATATTGAAAGCTGTCAGTGAATACTGAACTAAATATACATACAATGCATCATTTTTTTATTGTTTAAAGTTGGAGCCCCAAAATGCAGTTTCCTTTTTCTTTTCTTGTTCTATTTTTCTTTTCTCTTGAGGGTGGTGGTGGTACTAATGTTTGAATTTCCGGCCTCATACTTGCTAGGCTACTATTCTACCCATCTAGTTCTATCTGGCCTTGATTTTTGCTGGTTATTTTAGAGATAGAGCCTACAAAACTTTTCTGCCTGGACTGGCCTTGAACTGTGTTTCTCCATATCTCAAGTCTCTGAAGTACAAGTATGAATCATCAGCACTGGCAACAATGCAGTTTTTTCATTTACAGTCTATTCCTACTTAATTTATGTAAATTTAAAGTAGATTATTCTTATTTACTGTGCAACGCCAACTATTTCTGTTTTACCTATTGAGAAAGACAATACTCTGCGTCTGGAGATAATTTTTTTTGACAAAAACTCAGTCATATTAATTGCATCTGAGAAGCTTTCCCTTCAAGTCATTGGCTCAGGATGACACAATATGACCCATTAGGGCTCTAACTACAGAGCCAACATGAAGTGGGCTAAAAGTATTGACTCACATCCTGTGTATGTAAGTGTGGGAGAAGGGTCCTTATTACAAAAATATAATTGTCTTAGTCAGTTTCTTTTTTCTATTAAAAAATACCAAGACAAAGAAAAGGGGGTTTGCTTGGTTCACAATTCAGGAGGGGGACAGGCCAAGAAGCATTGTGTCAGTATCTGGTTCACAGAAGATGGCAGAAGTTTATATAAGGAAGAGAAGCCACGCAGTGAGTGAGGGAACAAGAGACTGGGGCAGGTCCAGGCTAACTCTTTCATAATAGCTCATTCTACCAGGAACTAAGCCAGTGCTAGAAGACCTAACCCATTCTGGGAGACCAGCTTTAGTCCCCTCACAAAGATAGTTGTGGCCCAATCTCTTCCCATTAAGCTCCACCTCTTACAGGTGCCTCCATCTTTCAATACCACTGCATTTGCATGAGTGACCACATTTTCAGCACATGAAATAATATCTAACCCATAGTAATAATGATACTACCAAATGCTGGTTAAATAAGTGCTTGTTATTTTTACTTTTAAGGAACAGCAAAGCTTCAAACTAGATGCGTTTCTTAAAGGTATCATGGTGTAATAGAAAGGAACTTGGAGTAATGTGGAGGCCTGGACTCAAATCTTAGTTCCACTACATATTAGTGGTGGTACTTTATGCAAGTTATTTGGGTCTTTCTGCTTTCAAAAGGTAATGACAATACCTTTATCACAGATTGTCAAGACATTGAAAGACATGTGTATCAAATGTCATGACATGGCATACATATAAAGAGCTGTTAGCCCATGTTAGATGAGTATCAGATTATCAGAGTATAGAGGAATTTCTCATGAAAGACCTCGCTCACTTTGTCAATATACAATAGTATCCATAGTGTTGTCATCTGCCTAATAGTTCTATGTGACAAGCATCTGAAGCAGTGAACTTTGAGTAAAGCAGATTACTGTCCTTAATGAAAGTGAGCTGGTCTAATCAGTTAAAGTGAAAACTGAGGTCCCAGAGGAAGGAGAATCCTGTCTTCAAACTAGAGCAGCAACATTGGTTCCTTTCAAGGTCTCTAAACAATGGTCCTGCTCTGCAGATTTTGACTTGCCAGGCTTCATTAGTTGTATATGTGTTTCTTTCTTTTTTTTTTGCCAGTCCTAGGGCTTGAATTCAGGGCCTAGGCACTGTCCCTGAGCTTCTTTTGCTCAAGGCTAGCACTCTACCACTTGAGCCATAGCACCACTTCTGGCTTTTTCTGCTTATATGGTACTGAGGAATTGAGCCCGGGCTTCATGCATGCTAGGCAAATACTCTACCACTAAGCTACATTCCCAGTCCCTATATATCTGTTTCTTAAAATGAAGCTCTTTTCTTTGACTCTATGTCCATGTTTTGAGAAAGATGAGATGAGATGAAATGAAAGAGAGATTTTCTATTGATCCACTTTGCCCATTAGGTGGTAACTAAACACCAAAGGCTATATTTAGTTAATTCCACAACCTCAACATTTAGCACAGTACCAGTCCCTTCATAAAACCTTAATGAGTGGGCTGGGAAGGTGGCTCAGTGGTAGAGCACTTGCCTTGCACACATGAGGCCCTGGGTTCGATTCCTCAGCACCACATAAGCAAAAAGAAAAAAGCTGGAAGTGGCGCTGTGGCTCAAGTGGTAGAGCGCTAGCCTTGAGGTGAAGAGCTGAGGGACAGCGCCCAGGCCCAGAGTTCAGGCCCCACGACCGGACCCAAAAAAAAAAACCTTAATGAATTGAATAGTAGCTCACATTCATGCACTGTCTTGCAAAAAAACACAAAAGGTACTTCATGCAATGTTGGATTAATTCCTTCCCCTATTTGTGGGACATTTCATACTTCTGTGCTTGGCGTGGCAATGCAGCAAGAAGAAAGATAGAAGGCCTTCTCGAAAATTAATGGTGGGTGATGGACAACTAGCAGTGGATGGGGGCAGATGCAGAAACAGAAGGAAAAAATGGACAGTGGGAACCAATTCACACATCCAGGCAAGATAGCATGAGAGCCTGGAGTGAAAGAATGAATTCAAAAGAGACTTAGGGGGTGGAAAGAGTAGGAGATGAGAAACAGAGAGCGCGGCGTCTCCCGTGCTTCTCTGGCTTGCGGCTGAGGTGTCTGGGAATGCTACACGGGAAGGACTAGAGTGTTCTCATGCTCTTATCTGATCCCAACATTCCTCAACATCACAACACAAAACTTCTCATGCCGACACTGAGTGGAGGGTAAGAAGATCTTTGCCCCAATATCTGAAATCAGGAGAAGACAAGAATTCCTGTTAGAGCCATTTTGCCCCAGTACCCCTACTCAAGCCCCACTATACAGACTGTCAGATTCCCCTGGATTGAGGAGGAGGCAGAGAAGCAGGCCCAAAGAGCCTCTCTCATTTCTTTTTTGGTCAGTCGTGGGGCTTGAACTCTGGCCCGGGCTCTGTCCCTCAGCTCTTCAGCTCAAGGTGAGTGCTCTACTGCTTGAGCTACAGCGCCACTTCCAGTTTTCTAGTGGTTTATTGGAGATAGGAGTCTCACGGTCTCTCCTGCCCGGGCTGGCTTTGAACCGTGATCCTCAGATCTCAGCCTCCTGAGTAGCTAGGATTACAGGCGTAAGCCATCAGCGCCAGGCTTCCTCTCTCATTTCTTGATGATATGGTTTTGTGCTGTCTGGCTGACCAGCCCCACCAGCCTCTCTGAACGTCCAGTTGTGCTTTATGAGTGACCTCGGAGGAACCCACTTCCTGTCCTACTGACTTCAAAGAGCTGGCCGACTAGTGTGTTGTCAGGGTTCCTGTCTGGGATGGGAAAGGGCGGGCTGTCTATTTAGTGAGGAGAAGGGAAAATGTTAATTGGTGAAAATGAAAGTACACTTTCTCCAGAAGCCTGAAGAAATCCTATTACTTTTTTCCTCAGAAATGCCTTATTAGTCTTGCTTGGGAATGTATTCCCTTCCAGTAAATGTTAGCCCTTGACTTGTTGACATCTGTAACCTGCCTGCCCATTCCATCTTCTTCCTCTTCTGCTCTCTTGGTTGCTAAATCAAATAATGAATCAAGTAGCCTATAAGCAGCCAGACCTCTTCTTATTCGTAGCATAGTGGCTGTTCAGAACACAGTAGACAGAGGTTACATTCTCTCTCTCTCTCTCTGTCTCTGTCTCTGTCTCTCTCTCTCTCTCTCTTTCTCTCTCTCTCTGTCTCTGTCTCTGTCTCTGTCTGTCTGTCTGTTTGTCTCTCTCTCTCCCTCTCTCTCTCTCGCTAGAAAGCTAAGCTGGAACCCAAAGCTCATCCCTGGTCTCCCATACCTCTGCAAATCTCTGCTTGCCCTCCTCTTATCTCTATTTGTCCTAGATTCTATCAGTAGGACCTCAAGATTGGGATGGACTATAGACTGCTAACCTCGGTTCAAGGATACTAGCTTATATAGCTGCATCTGAATTCTTCGTGACCCTGAGGCCTTCAGAGTGCAGAGATCTAGCCTTATTTTCCAAGCACTTTTCCACTCCCTGGTCTGCAGGACTGCCAGGTAATTCAGGGGGCAATTAGAATTCCTTGAGACAGAGTAAATGCACAACATATGTGCTTTTTATTAGTGCTTGAAGTTCTCTGCCTTGCTCACCCTGGAATGTCTGGAGTTTTTGGGACACTTCCAAGTGTGATTAGGGGTGGCCTCTGCAACGCAGGGTGAGGTAGGTTCAGCTAGGGCTTGACCCAGCACCTGGTTCATTCAACTTGGAGAATGGGTCTAATACCAGGCCTCAACTCCCTTCTACTACCACCTCATAATCAGCTGTGAGATGACAATCATGACTTCCTGAATCTCAAGGGACAGCAATCAGGTCCTGGCCAGATGGCTAGACAGCTGGATGCTATTTTTATTTCAAATCACTGAAGAGGCTATGACCAATAGAATGCCCATTTTTATGTAGACTGCTAAGCCCTGCTAACTTTGTACATTCAAAATACCTCCAGCTGGTAGAGCTGGTGGCTCTCTGACTATGTCACATTATTTTGAGTCCACCATATTCATAGTTTACCCTTTATTGTCATATTGGGAATCAGGATAGGACACAGGAAAAAACAGTCATCTTCCTCATTGTTTGATTGTTTTTATGTGCTGACATTCCTGGCTAGAAATAGTTCAGAGATAAGTAAAACTGATACCACCTAGGGCTCTTGGGTCATTTCTGTTCTCCACTAAATAAAGAACTACAAGGCAGGAAAAGTGGGAGCCAAGCTGAAGCTTATTTGAAAGTCAGAGTAAGGTGTCAGGGAAAACTAAGGAAAGGCTCTTAGCTACTAGTGGTTTGGTATGGGTTTCCAACCAAGACTCCCAGCTTAGAAGGCCTCCTTATGCCATATGAGATCCTGTTCACTTGTTCCCTGGGTGAGGATGAGGAGAAAGACAAGGAGGAGGAAGTAGAGGAAGAGTAGGAGGAAGAGGGGAAGGAGGAAGAAGAGTAGAAAAGGAAGAAGAAAAGCTTCCTCAGTATAAAAGAGTAAGAAATGGGGCCTCGAAAGCCTGCGAACCCATGGGCTCCATCTTTTACAGCCCTTTGGGCTAGTCTCGGCTGCTTGGCATGTATTTGGGTCACTGTCCCCCTTACCCCTGTCCCCTGCGTGGTTTTCCAGGGCTGTTGGGGGTGTTGCTTCCATCAAGGCTTACCTCAATTTTCCAAGACCTTCAAGAGAAAGATGAGGTTACCATCTCTTCTTAATCTTCCCAGTTTTCTCCTTTGTGCCTCTCCCTCAAAATCATCTCTTAACTCATTCTTTTCACTAAAGCCAAGTGTATATTTTTACTTAAATGTTTTATACCTTAATCCTTTCTTTACCTTTGAAATATTTCAGTTATTTATTTCATCTTGGTTTCCAACACAGGCAACTAAAAATTGTCACCACATCTATAAGCTACACATTTTGGTAGAAGGTCATGGTGCTAAGTGACAGTCTAGGCAAGACCCAACCTGTTTCCAGAGTTCTCTGCTTCCCCTTGGCCATATGTCTGCCATCTGCTGGCCTGTGTATTACATGAGGTCAGAGGCTGTGGCTGCCTTGCCTACCACTCTGTCCCCAGCCCTGACTCAGAGACTGGCATCCAGACTCTGCAGAACAAACATGTATGGAGTGAATGCCTTGAGACTGAGTGAGCAGGGGCTGTGCGAGTGTGTTCTTTGTCCTCTATGTTAATAAGAGATCATCAGAGGTCAGGTATGAGATTTAATAAAAGTGGGACGCTACTGCCCACTGTCCCTGTGCATCTGCAATCCCTTACCTCCTCAGCTATCTTCCCTCTGCCTTAAAAAAATGAAAAACAGTGAGAGCCCTGTGTAGTCACCAAGATAGCACTAATTAAAAAATGAAGGGGGGAAGTGGTACTGTGGCTCAGGTCGTAGAGTGCTCGCCTTGAGCTGAAGAGCTGAGGGACAGCACCCAGGCCCAGAGTTCAAGCCCCACGACTGACAAAAAAATAAAAAATAAAATAAATAAAATAAAAAAATGAAGGGAATAGTTAAAAAGAAAAAAGTCTAAACTCTTGCCTGTGGAAATAATAAAGCAAAAATACTAAGGTTAATTGTATTCAACATCTTATCAGGCTTGTACTTTCTTTTTTTTTTTTTTCAAATAGAATCTCACTCTGAAAGTCCTGGAACTTGGAATGTAGACAAGAACTTATGATCTTCCTGCCTTGGACTCCTGAATACTGGAATTGTAGGTATGTACCGCAATGCCTCATCAGGCTTGTATTTTATTTATTGTCCCATTAATCCTCACAATAAACATATGCAGTAGATATTTTGATCATGTTTATTTATGGAGAAAAGTATTGGAACTTTGTAGAGCTTAAATAACCAGCCCAAGCTGGTAGGTGAAAGAGCTGCAGGTCTGTCTGAGTCTAGATCTCAATCACCAGCTTCAATCACCAGTTGGCTGCACATATAGGATAAGGTTCAAGTCTCATTCAGCTTTGTTTACCCATAACACTTAGTCCAAGGTCATGTGTGCCATGGTGCCATGTGGAAATAGTAACTATCTGTTGATTCATGTGGAGAGGATCAAAAGCACCAGGACAGAGTCATTTACTAGCAAACAAGGCTGTCTGAGGGAAATTCCAAAGCCAACTGAGATAAAGGAGACCAGTGGCACAGGTGATCACAAATCCTACCAAAGGGAGAATTTCTTGTTCAATATGTTTGGGATTCATAGCATTAAGTTAAAAGAGGGTTTTTAAGTGATTATAAAAATGACAGATCACAAGAAACAGCTGGAAGGATCCTGAAGGTCTTTTGTTCTAAACTAAAGAAAGCCAGTTGGGGTGAATTTTGACCAGGGTAAAAGAGTAGATGGTCTTTACAAGTAAAACAAATATAAGGCCTAATTATTGTAACTCTGGGAAGAGTTGTCACTCCTGTCTTCCATTTTGCTGTTTGGAAGCTGTTTTCTCCCGGGCAGGGCCATCCGTTCAACCACCAGAGGTGTTATCCCATGATTCCCTGCTATCCACATCCCCCAGAGCTTTTGTAGGGTATATTTAGATCATTCTCTGAATGTTGTCTTGCTTTTACCCCTGACATTGAAAGAAACAGAAAGAAATGAAAGCTACAAAGAAAAAAAATGAATAAGTACTTTGTATATATTTACTGCCTACATGCATGTATGAATGACTGTAGAACTCATATTTCTGTGGAGGCTACCATGTAGAGCTTGACGTGATCAAGGAATCATCCCCACTGCTCAGTATAAAGGAAGCTGGTCTAAATCCTAATAAACATAGGTGGGCTTACATAGTGAAGAACTTGATGACTCACTCTGACCACTGATTAAAAGAGTGTCAAGGGGATGTTGTAATTATTTTCAAAACAATTAAGCATTAATACTAAAGGGAAAGTATTTGCTACTGAAGGGAAAAGGAATGAATTTTCCTCCAGTTACACCTGGAGAACCTCAGTGTCTCAGGCAAAATAGATCCCAAGTCATCGCACATCCAAAGATCTTCACTCTACATCTTTACATTTCTGTTAATTGGCCCCACTCCCTAATTACCCAGCTTTTTAAACACAGCAATCAGAGAAAGTGGACCTTGGATTCATTTAATTTAGCTACCAAGACCGACTGGATTTTTCTTTATAACTTTCTCTTGCCTGTGGCTTCCTTTCCATCCCTGAAGCCCTAAGCTCCAGCCAAGGCTCTTGCATCCTCAGCCTCTGATGTCTTGTTAGTCCAACTTGTCCCCTTGCCTAAATCACATCTTCCATCAGCAGTTAGATGCAACATGTCTCCCTACATGCTACCTGGAAGCTGTAACTACCAATGTGACTTTATTTGGAGGTAGCTCCTTTGTGAAGGCAATTAAGAGTCCATGAGATCATCAGGTAGAACTCTACTCTGAATGGATTGTTGTCCTTACAAGAGAAAGACAGGAGAGACTATTCTTTCTCTCTGCTCACACACAGAGAAGAGGCCATGTGAGCACACAGAGAAGTGGCTATCTACAAGCTAGAGGAGAGACCTCACCAGGAACTGAATTTTTCAGCATCTTCAGTTCCGGACTTCTAGCTTCAGTATTGTAATAAGTTAAATTTTTACTGATTAAGCTATCCAGTTTGTGGTATTTTATGTTAGTCATAACAGACTAATAAATTGGCCATTCTGTGCAGTATTAGCAGAGTTAGATGCATGAAACACTAGACTGTCCCATATTGTAAAATACCCTAAGTCCCTCAGTGACTTGTAAGTTCCAACCCTTCGGCTTGGAGCCTGAGGCCATCCTCAATGCCACACTCGCAGCTACGCAGCTACGTGCTCAGTGCATAGGTCTTTTACATTGTTGTAAGCAGACATTCTGCTCCAATGCTCTTGTCTTCAAAACACATTTGACATGTTCTAAAGCCACAGTGAAGCATGAAGCCTTTGGGAAACTGCCCAAAGTTGCCAAAGCTAAAAGATGAGTCATATCCCAAGGGATGGAAGGGTGTGAAGTCGAACAGGTTACAGATGCGGTTACTTCCCCTCTTTCTTCCTTGTTAATAGAGTCCTCTCTGGGTTTGGGAGAACAGACAGGCCCAGATTCAGAGTAATTGTGATACCTAAGTCAGATGTTAGCAAACCTTCTTCATAAAGGACCAGCTTAACTAAATGTCTACCCTGTTACACCTCTACCCTCATAGCATAAAAGTAGCCATGGGCTATCCATAAACAAATGAGCATAGCTATGTATCAATAAAACTTTATTTACAGGGGCTGCGAAGGTGGCTCAGTGGTAGAGTGCTTGCCTCGCATGTATGAGGCCCTGAGTTCAATTCCTCAGCACCACATAAACAGAAAAAAAATCTGGAAGTGGCACTGTGGCTCAAGTGGTAGAGTGCTAGCCTTGAGCTGAAGAGCTCAGGGACAGTGCCCAGGCCCAGAGTTCAGGCCCCACGACCAACAACAACAACAAAAAACTTTATTTGCAAAAACATCATTGGCTAGCTATGGCCTTTGGGGCATAAATTGACAAGTTTCTGAACTTCAGCTTCCAGAACACTGAGATTGTTGATCACCTGAATGAGGTCAGGAATAACTTGGAGATTTCTTGTTATAGAAAGGCAAGCATACTATACCTTTTAAAGTTTTGGTAATTCAAAATATAGACCTTAGACCCATAGAATCATCCTCATCTTAGAGCTTGCTAGACATGCAGAATCTCAGGTCTTACCCCAGCCGTCCATAAGCAGAATGTGCCATCATCAGAAGCCCCAGTGATTGAAAGGTACCCAGAGCTTGAAAGCCCCTGGTGATAGAATGTTCTATGACCTGCAGCTGCAAGCCTCTCTAACTTATGCTGACAGGAAGGGTAGAGTCATGAACATCCTATCTGCTTAGCTAAGGATTTTGTTTGGTCCTGAAAAACACACAAGTTCTCTAAGTGGGAAGTAATGATCAGATTTTCAGGGGAGGGGTGGTGTCATGTGTCTTACTTCTCTTGTAAAATAAGCTCTTAAAGGTCAGTGACTAGCCAGGCACTGGTGGCTTTCTCCTGTAATCCCAGCTACTCAGGAGGCTGAGATCTGAGGATCGTGGTTCAAAGCCAGCCCAAGCAGGAAAGTCCATGAGACTCTTATCTCTGATTAACCACCAGAAAAATGGAAGTGGCGCTGTAGCTCAAGTGGTAGAGCACTCACCTTGAGCTGAAGAGCTCAGGGACAGTGCCCAGGCCCAGAGATCAAGCCCCATGAATAACAAATTAACAAAAAAAGTCAGTGACTACTAAAGAAGTACTCATGCTACTTTCCAAGGCCAGCCAGGTAGATTCTCCACAACTGCCACATTCCCAACAGAGTTCTAAAGAGGCTTGCTCTGTGAGACCTACTTTCTCATCTAGGCCCCAGGAGGTTTCTCAAATTCTGGAATATTCTCAGGCCTTAAAAGTGGTAGATAAGGCCGGGCGCTGGTGGCTCACGCCAGTAATCCTAGCTATTCAGGAGGCTGAGATCTGAGGATCGCGGTTCAAAGCCAGCCCGGGCAGGAAAGACCGTGAGACTCCTATCTCCAATAAACCACCAGAAAACCGGAAGTGGCGCTGTAGCTCAAGTGGTAGAGCGCTCACCTTGAGCTGAAGAGCTGAGGGACAGCACTCAGGCCCAGAGTTCAAGCCCCACGACCGACAAAAAAAAAAAAAAAAGGGGGTAGATAAGCTGTAATGCCAGCATTACAAGTTGGACTCTGAAACTAGAAAGTTTTCATTTTAGCAACACTTAAAACTACCATGGCCTCACGGCTTACTTCACCATTTTCTGCACCTCTTTCCTAAAACTATAAGCCACTATATTTGGAGATTTTTTCCCCCATCCTTTTCACAAGTCTTATAAGGTGCTTTGCATATGGTAGGTTCCCAAAAAATACTGGATAGAACTTAATATGTAAGCTATCATTTATTTTGTTTCCAAGGTCCTCAAATACTACTTACCTGTGATATGCTTCTTAAACAGGAGTATTACTTAAAAGAGAGTTAAAAATGATAGTCAAAAATGTTTTGAAGAAACAAAAAATAATAGGGTCCAAAGGAGCCAAATAATACTTCTTTGCAAAGTAGGTCTTTTTCATATTCTTTGTGTTGAGTTCTAACCAGGAATGGTTTTGTGAAGAATAAGATATAAACATTTGCTCATAGGATGCCCCATTTATCAAGTTACCACATCCTCCTGTGGTTTGTATATGAAGAGCTAAAACCCAAACAAGCATCACCTCTCTCCGTCATCCAGAATGTTTGTGTTCACACTTACAGAGAATAGGTGAACCCCATTGTAAAAATTAACTCATTCAACCATACAAGACCTGAGGAATGGGTTGATTATTAGCTTCACATTCTAGATGAAGAAACAATGGCTCACTGGTCTTTGCTTGGTTCAGATTCACACACAATTATAAGTTCTGCAGCAGTAGGAAGGCTGTTGGAATTCAGCTGGGTTGCAACTCTACTTAGCAGTGTTGGCATTAACAGAGCATTGACACCTCCAATGCCAAGCCCTTGGTGCCTCCTATTTTCATTGCAGGCATCATTAGCTAAGATTTTGATGAGGTGAGTAATTTAGTTTACCCCTAGATATTGGAAATATAGTGTTAAAAGCATATAAAGTGCTTTCTCATTAGAAGTTACTGATTTGACCTACTATTTAATAATACTACGCAAATGCCTTTGAAATCAAGTTAGGGTTTGCTTTCTTTTTCTTGGAAATTAAAATTTTCTTGGTAGTCTAATTTACCCTTAGATAATTCTTATCTTTTTCAGTTCATGTACAAATTCAATTCTCATTTTAATCCATACTCTCACTTTCTAGCCCAGTTATGGACTCAGGAAAAAAAATCACAGATTGTATAATGAAAGCTCTTTCTTCTCTTTCGTTCACTCCTGACATACTTCTTGGCCTCTCCTCCTTTTGTTCCACGTCCCTTTTCTCCAAAAACCTTTTTTCAGGAATCCCTCCTACTTCCATCCATCTAACTGCTCAAGTTAGGAACCCAAGATCATCTTTCTCTAAATCCCATCAACAACCAAGTCTTAAGGATTAGCCCTACCAAATAGATCTCAACTCTACTTCACTTAATGTTCACCGTTCTTGCCCCCATCCAAGCCGTCATATTTTCTCTGTTTCTGTAAATGTCCACCCTTGCAGATCTGGACATCAAGCCTCTCCTGTAATTCAGCCACACTGACTGGCCAATGTGCCAACTTCTTTTCCATTTTGCAGACTATTAAAGCCCTATGCATAAAATTAGTCCATTCCTACCTAGACTCTGGTGGCTTCTGCCTATAATTCTAGCTACTCAAGAGGCTGGGATCTGAGGAGTATGGTTCAAAGCCAGTCCCCATGAGACTCTTATCTCCAATTAACCACTGAAAAACTGAAAGAAAACTTTGGTTCAAAGTGGTAGAGTGCTAGCCTTGAGCAAAGGAGCTCAGGGAGAGCACCCAGGCCCTGAGTTCATGCCCCACAAAACACACACACACACACACACACACACACACACACACACATACACACACACACACACACACACACACACACTCACACACACACATGAGACTGAGATAGGAAGATCATAGTTTGAAGGTAGCCTGGGCATGAAAGTCTATGGGACTCTTATCTCCAATTAACCACCAAAAAGCTAAAAGTAGAGCTGTGGCTCAAGTGTAGAGTGCTAGTCTTGAGTATGAAGGCTCAGAGACAGTGCCTAAGTACTGAGTTCAAACCCTAAGGCCATCACACACACATACACACAAAACACCCTTTCCTAAAAGCCCAGATAAAATTCTCTATGGTCCTGCAGCACTACTAATTTTCAATGCAGAGCACATGTTGTAAGGGTGCTTCCATATCTAATCTAATCTGACTTTTAAGGCAGATTTTTTATTATCTCTATTGTACTGAATCTAATGGTTAATGTTGGCTTTCTAGCTCCAAATCCCTCTCTTCATGCATGCTCTGTCTTGTGATGCTGGGATGACACTCTGAAAAGCCTATTTCCCTGTGTTGACTTCTGGTGAGTTCTGCCCAAGAGGACCCTGCAAAGACTAGAAGGCAGGAGAGGAGAGAAGGGACTTGATCCCTGTCATTCGAATATGGTGGTGGTAGCAACTCCTGCCTAGGCATCCAGTCAGGGCTCAGGACTCTTCCCACTTTCTTCAACCAAACTCACTGTGTGGCTCAGGTCTGTTAGCAATAACTAGGTCAGGCCTCCTCTGCTGGTGTCTAACATGTCACTTTATAATTCTGTAACACTATCTTATTCACTTGAAGAAAGGGTCTTCAGTTGTTCAATGTTCCTTAAGTGGGTATCTAAGCTACTTATGGCTAGAAATGGGAATCAAAGGTTTTCTGGACGTGTTCATCAATATGTAAATAAGGACTTTCTATGCACAGATGGGCCCTGCCTTCACTGTCAGCTTGAGGTGTGACAGTGGACCTGCGTGCTAGCAGATCCATGTGGCAGAACTCAGCCTCTTCTGCTGTGGGCTGAGGGGCGCAGGTGTGCTCCCAATCTCCAGCTGCCCTCTAGCCAGACCATAGAAACCTTACGGCATGGCACATGAGAATGCTGAAATCGTGTGGCTTTGCTCAATGACAGCAGGAGGATCTCCGCAACCCAGGATGCACTTGGATAGAGTTAACCTGAAGACTTACAAGTGAATATCATAGTCTTCTAAAAACACACCCATAAGCCTCGAGGGGCCAAAGAGCCCCAAGTTTATTTATTAGATGTGTTCTAGGACTTAGGTAGCATTTTTCTAAGTACCTTACAGATCTTTGCTTAGTCTTCATAACAATAATTTCACATAGGTACCACTAGTAGACACCCTGTCAGAGATGGAGAAACTGAGGCACAAGAGGATAGGTAACCCGGGGCTGGGAAGGTGGCTCAGTGGTAGAGTGCTTGCTTTGCATGCATGAGGCCCTGGGTTTGATTCCTCAGCACCACATAAGCAGAAAAAGCCAGAAGTGGTGCTGTGGCTTAAGTGGTAGAGCGCTAGCCTTGAGCTGAAGAGCTGAGAGACAGCGTCCAGGCCCAGAGGTCAGGCCCATGACCGACAAAAAAAAAAAAAGAGGGTAAGTAACCCATCCAAGGTCGCAGTGCTATCATAGTGCTGCCACGGTGCTACCACAGGGTAGAGACTCAAGCCCTAAAACCTGACTCCCAAGGCTAGGTCTATAAAGACTGGACTATCTTGAGAATTGTTCACAATTTTTGTATGATGATGACTTTGAAATGCAATTTAGGGACCCTAAATGTTTGGGTAACCTATGACATGAACTGCATAACTGAATTTCCTTCCATATGGAGAACAGAAGAGAAGACAGGTGAGGTAACAGAGACCTTCCATCATTGAATTCCAGATGCTGACTGACTAACCAAATTTACATTGGGCTCAAGACCTCACTGGCATGGTTCTCTATAACTAAATTACCCTAGTGATCTCACCTTTTGTCTGTTGTACAACACTCCCCAAACACCTATGGGAACTTTTGTCAAAGACAGCTCAGCTAGAAAATCAATGTCTCCACTTCTTAATGAATGCTCACTTTGTTTTCCTGGAGTTTTTCCTTTCAGAGGGGCGCCCATCACTGAGGCCACTGTATTAAGTCAGACTGGCCACTGCTTTGTAGGATCAAACTCCAAGCAGATTCTTGTCCTTCCTGGTCCAGCGGTGGCAGGAAGGCAAATATTTTTGCCATGTCTTCCTCTTCCTTCCCTTGTCTTTGTCACTTCTACATCCTGGTGACTTGAAGATGACATTCTGCTTTCTCTTAACTTAAATTTTAGTTCTACTAACTAAACTGGATTCCTTTCCCCTCCCAAATATGAAGTTAACTTCTGACCAATGCTATTTAGCTAACATCTAGGCTAGAATTCAAATCTAATCTCTCGTAGTCAAGCACTTGCTCGGTTGGTTTAATTATGACTGGTACTCTCCCACTTGTGTGATGCTTCTAACCCTATTACTTCTTGCTCCTCTTGCTCTTGCTCTTGCTCCTCTTCTCTCCACAGACATCCTAGCCAGCTTCCTGTTTGCAATGCTGGCCAAGACATTGCTGAGGCTTTTTGTACTTGTAGTTCCTTGTGTGTGGAATGATCTTCTCCCCTACCTGCTTTAAGTCTTTGTTCAAGTGTTGCCTTGACTAATAGGCCTTCCTTGGCTATTTAAAGAGGAAACCCATCCACAATACGCTTCAAATACCTTCGGTATTTTATTTTTTAATACTGCCATGGTTTTGGTCTTGGCCACATGCAAAGTACAAAGATGATTTCATTACAATGCAGCTTTTGAATCTACACCAGCAAGCTGTCCCAGAATGGCTCCCAAGTCAATTAAAAAATGATCCAATCACACAGCTGATTAAATCAATTTAAAAATCACAATGAGAGAGCAGTGGGGATAAGTTCACTGCACAGAAATGACTAAAAGAGGTACAGTTCCCTGGCCTTGGCTACCACAAGGTTCACATGGCTATTTCTCATCACACCAGCCTGCTAAGATAGTTGGAGAAGAGTTCAATTTAATCAGCTATTCTCAGCAGTCAAAAAAGCATCTGGAACCTGTATATAGCCATGCTCTTGCTTGCCAATTAGCCTGCTGAGCAGCTAGTATTTGTGGGTTTTGAACAAGAGCCACTTGAGGTCAGAATGAATTTTACAAACAAGTGACCAAATCGAAAACCATGAATACTAAGTGACTTCCAAGCATTATAATGTGATGATTATCAGGTATTCTAGCCCTGCCCTTCCTCTCTGTCCTGGTTGGTGTGCTAATGCTCTATTCCATCTTTTTGCTGTGTCTCCGGTTACTAATTTACTTACTCCTCCTGCTTGCCAGATTCCTTCCGTAGAAAATTGAATATTCTCAAGCAATACTGCAAGCACAGGACAGCCTTGGCACACACCACATCCTTCCCTTTCTTCTTTATTGTCTGTTGTGATTTGGATTCAAAATGCTCTTTCAGAAACTCATGTGCAGAAGGTTTGGTGCTCAATGTGGCACTGTTGAGATCCAGCCTTGAAAGATGATTGGATCATGAGGCCTCTGACTTTGTGTGTAGATTCATGTTAATGGGCTGCTGGGAGGTAGAGCCTAGTTGGATGAAGTAGGTCACAGAGGGTAGGCGTGCCTTGTTGAAAGGCTATTTTATCCTTGGATCCTTCCTCATTTCCTCTGCTTCCCAGACATAGTCAGATGAGCTTTGCTTTAACCATATGCTCCCACCATGATCGCTGCCTCACTATAGACCCAGAAATGCTGGAGCCAAATGAGTACACCCTAAAACTTCTGCAACCAGGAGCCCAGATCCATATTTATTGCTTTAATTTTTTTTCAGACATTTTTGTCTGAAAAAGCAACGTGAGGCTGACGTTTACACTTATACATTCACCTAATGAGACCAGGAGTGCAATGGACACAAAATTATGTTTTAGGGTGTTTCTCTTTTTGTTTTTACTGATGAAACTTAGCACCTAGATAGGTGCTTGGTATAATGCCACTACTTTAAATGTAACGTTTGAAATTAAAATGAATGGAACTCAGGAAACCACAAAGATTAAGCCAAAATATGAAATGTCGGGGAACAGGAGGGACAATGACTTGGGCCAATGACTTGGATCAGAAAAGGAAGAAGAAAGTGAAAGCCAGTTCTGGGCTATGACCCTTGCCCAGATGGTCGGTAATTCTCGACAGGCCCAAGGGTGTGGCAGTGATTAGAATCTTCACGCTGAAACCCTGGAGATCACCTCTCTTTTCGAGAAATGTTCACAATGTTTTCTATGCTCCCCAACTAGTTTTTCTTTTGCCCATGCCATTCACAAATCACTTTAAATTACATACCATCAAATATTTGTTCAATGAACAAATAGGCTGTTATAGTTATACACCGTTATGAAGAATGAAGCTAACATGACTTTCATTATTCATTCCATGACATTGTATTTATTCAACCCAAAGGAGAACTGGATAGAAGTTGAAACCTGGTGGATGCCCTAGTTCAGTCTTTAGGTCTTGTGTTAGTTAAGGCTGTTATGACAAATGCTACAGGCTGAATGGCCTCAATCCCAGAATTTACTGCCCCAGGTCCAGAAACTAACATCTCAAAGTTCAAGTTCCTAAGCTATTTAACTCCTGTTGATGGCTTTCTTCCAAGCTTGAAGACATCTATTTTCACAAAAGGTGCTCACACGGCCTTTCTGGTTCTTGTGAGAAGAGTAGATATGGAGAAGGAAAAAGGAAGAGAGACTTAGAAGAAGTAAAGAGAGGAAGAGTGAGAAGGAAAATAAGAGGGAAGGAAGAAGGAAGGAAATGGGGGGGCGGGGAGAAAATTTCCTTTTGTAAGTCTAGGGTTCTATGGGGTTAGGACCCTTCCCTTATGTTCTAACTTAAACTTAATTACCTCCTGAGGACCATGCTCACAAATCCAGTCATGCTTGCTGTTGGGTTTCAACGTAAGAATTGGAGAAGGGGAGAGTAAAGAGATTTGGTCCTAGCAGGCCTGATTTCTAACCAGTGCACTATTTTTTACATTTCTCCTTCTTCCATGTTATTTATCAACTTAAAAAATTATATATTTTCTATAAAATCCACAATTTAATACTTTGCTACTCTTGGCCTGTTTCACTCATTTATCTGTTCAGCATCTTTAGACAGTTAAATTTTCTTTCCAAGTCTATTGGTTTAATCAGAGACTAGATTTTTCTAAACCAAAATTTAGAACATAAGACCTATACATATCAATATGTATGTTTATGGAAGAATAGATAGGAAGTCAGAAATTGGAGCCACCTTGGAAAATCTTGGGTGTCTGAGAATGATGCATTAGCATCTATTCTCCATGCTTGTCTGCCAGTAGTTGAGGAAACCTTAACACCACTAATGTTCACAGGTTCAGTCTGATAAACTAGACTTTTGGATAGTGTTGGTGCTAGACTGCAGAAAAGATAGAAGTAGAGGGCTGGGAAGGTGGCTCAGTGGTAGAACGCTTGCCTTGCATGCATGAGGCCCTGGGTTCAATTCCTCAGCACCACATAAGCTGAAAAAAAAAAGCCGGAAGTGGTGCCATGGCTCAAGTGTTAGCATGCTAGCCTTGAGCTGAAGAGCTGAGGGACAGTGCCCAGGCCCAGAGTTCAGGCCCCACAACCAGACCCCCCCCTCCAAAAAAAAGATAGAAGTAGAAAGCAGACACATTTTTCTTTGGTCATGAGCCACAGCAAGTCATTCTACGGGCAACCCTGTATATAGTAATATACTCTGATTGAGTCTACCCTATCCCTTTCCATTCTGTAACGTAATGCTCATTATGACATAGTTGACTTCCCAAATCCAAACTGACCATGACTTGTAGTTTTGGTTTCCTTTCTGTTAAATATTTTTTGAAGCCAGGTGGCAGTGGCTCATACCTATAATCCTAGCCAGTCAGGAGACTGAGACCTGAGGATGGAGATCTGAAGCCAGCCTGGGCAGGAAAGTATGGTGACTCTGATCCCTAATTAACCACTAAAAAGTTGAATGTAGGTGTGACTCAAGTTGTAGAGTGGGAGCCTTGAGGAAAAATTTTAAAAGCTCAGGGACAGTCCCTAGGTCCTGAGTTTTATTCTCTTGGAAGTTTATCCACTGAGACTGCTTCCAGCCATGATCAGAGATGCTCAGAGCTGGAGGGGGCTGTGGAGGTCAACTCAGAAGCCACCACTCATGGAGTGTGCAGGTGAAAGCTTCTCAGTGTTTGAATATAGTGATCCCAATAAAGCAATTCACAATTGCTCCCTTTGGGTTTCAGTCTTCTAAAAATTTCTGGTCTCCAGCATAGTGACATGGTTTAGGGTTGTAGTCTTACTCTAGAGAAGTAGAAGGGGAAAACAAAAACAAAAGCAACCAGACCAGGATCTGATTGCACACCTCAAATTGCTGTCTGATGGCTAAAGAGCTGCAAAAGAACCAAAGAAACAAACCTTGTTTTTCACTCCTCAGCAGAAAAAGTAGACTTGAAGCTGCTAATTGGTGAAGATGAATTCTGTGCTGCCATCTATTGGTCTGGCTGTGAAACCGCAGGCTTTAGGTTTGGACAATTGTTTAAAGGCCGCTTGTCTGTTTTTAAATATATTGTTTTGGAAGAACTAAAGTTCCTTTTACCTATCCTCCAAACTTCTATTTCCAAAGCAGTTTGAATCAAGTGAAGGAATCGTGATGGAAGTGATCCATCTTTAACCCTGATGAAGCTGTTCTGCGTGGAGACCACAGGGAAGGGGGAATTCCCACCCCAGCTCATTACTGCCCTAGCCGACATGCTTCCCTTTAGGATGGTTTAAGGGAAGGAGGGACTGTCTGCCTCAGAAGACTTCAAAGGACATACTGTTCTAGTCCTTTAGATCTGTGATTGCTTCATGGGCCTTCTGAGATTACCATATGTTATGAGCAAATGGCAGCGTTCAAACAAAACAACATAAGTTTCTCCCTGTTTTGAAACTTGTTGATTCTAAATGCTCTACCCTCTGGGTCATTTGTTAGTAAGAGAAAGCGGACATCAAATTCCAACCACTTCCATTTGTGACCCTAATGATTTGGGAGGCTGAGATGGAGATGTTGACTCTCCATGGTCAGGGTAGGCTGAAAAGAAATTCTGGAAATCCACATCTCAATTACCAAAAAAAAACCCCACAATGCCTGTCCTAGCTACACAGGATTGCAGTCCAGGCAGGCTGGAGCAAAACTGTGAAATCTATTTGAAAAATAACAACAGCAATAACAACATCAACAACAACAACAAAAACAGGGATATGAGTATGGCTCAAGAGGTAGAATACTTGGTGCAAGGCCCTGAGATCAAACCCCCGTAATGCCACACACACACAAAAGGGGTTGATGTTTCAATAGACTAACAAAAACATTCTATTTACAAAACTTCCCAACAAAGGTATGGTTCTATTTATGGACAAATATAATTTATATTGATCATTATATCATTATGGCTGACCCCCAGCCTTAAGGATGGTTAGGGAGCCTAGAGGAAGGAGTAGGTAATTAATTTTTGAGTCAAGTGGTTAGGGTATGCCATAGGAAAGCTGCATCTGAGCAGAGACTCGAAGTATGGGGAGCAATCAGCCGTGTATGTGTATGAGGAAGAGGAGCACTCTAGGCCTGGTGGTTTGCAAATAGCCTGTACAAAGGACCTGAGGAAGTATATGCCTAGAAAGACAGTCTTCAGAGGTAAGGTGAGAGGCAGTGCAGACTGTAACTCCTTATGGATTCCAGTGAGAACTTTGCCTCTCTGCTCTGTAGCTGACTCTACGGTGGGTGCTGGGGATAAACCTAGGGCCCTACGCAGGATAGGTGAGGGCAAGCTCCTGAGCCACACCCCAGCCTCACCCTTCAATGTGCTCCTGCTCTTGCTTTCATTCTTACTCCCCAGTTTACTCTAGCACAGTGTTGCTCCACTTCAATACAATTGATGGACTGGACTGGGGAATTCTTAATTGCTGGGAGGAGGGGCTGCCCTGTGCTTCTGAGGATGGTTGATTTTTGTAGGAAACACCCCAAGTCAGTAAGCCAAATGTGTTATGAAACATCATATTATGAGATGGGTGGTGATACAGAGATAGAAACAGTTCAGTTGCCCTATTATAATCGGAGAAATCAGAGCTCAAAGGAAGTTTACCAGCCTTCTTGGCCTCTACTCTCTGTCTGTTTATAGCTCTCTCCTTTAGGGCATGGCAACTAAAGTTTCCAAACATTGCTGTCACTGGAGTAGACCACTCTCCACTCTTAAGGCATGAATCTAATGGCTACATTTTGTGACATGTCCTTGGACCTCCTGCTTTATGAGGTCTTCTGTCTATTCTCTACCTAATTCAGTTCCTTAAGTAACCCTGTTTCTCTATTGTGTTTTAGGGGCTGTTTCCCACTCCTAACCCCTTAATATATATCCTCAGAGCTGCGCCATAATCACCAGCATTCTGCTTCCAGATCTTCCATGTTTATGATAGGAGGAAAATAACTTTTGTAGACCATCTGTTTGCCCATTATAAGATGGCATCCTGATTATCTTTTCTTAGTATTTTCCTTGTTAAGACATAGGGTTTTTTGTTGTTGTTGATGGTAATGCTGATGACGGAAAACTAGAAAAAGAAAAAAAAAGACGTTAGATGCCAAATAATCTTTGGCAAAAACTTCTGGGAAACTCCCGGCCTAGTGGGAAAATTACTGGGTTTTGTATGATATTACAAGCATTCACTAATCCTATGAGGACAGCTGTTAACCACGTTGCATAGGGAGAGACCAGCAAAACAAAATTTGTTATGAAATAGTATCTGGAAATGTGTGGTTATGTGGAGATAGAATCAGAGCTCAGCGTTCCACATTATACAAAGAAAGTTAGGGCTTCTCAAGAGATAACCAATGCAATTTGATGTTTGGTAGTGGGGATCAAAACCAGGCTTTCTGCATGCTGTGTTCTTGACCACTGAGCCATATCCCCAGCCTGTCATCCTTTCACTTAGGAAATAACAAGACAGATCATTTCTTTGCCCAACAGATACAAATAGCATCTGAATCAGGGTTTAAACTCATACCTCTCAATTCTTTGTTTTGATTTGTGATGAAGTTTTCTCAGTCCATTGCAAAATTAAAGGAAAAAAAGACAATTTGAGATCTCTTGCTAAAGATGAACTAAATTTGTAGAACTGTGCTTTATCCTGAGATTTATGCCCTTCTAGCCTGTCTACCTTTTCTTGGTGATGAAATATTATCTCTGTTAGGCAATAATGATTCTAGATTCATTTGGAGTTTTGGGGAGTTTTCTTAATGCCCTTATTTTTTTCAACCCCAAAGCAGCTCATTACCTCTGCCCTTTTTCTAAAATGAACAAAATTCTGAGAACTACTGAAATACAGTACCTATGTTCAAAAGAGCAAGAGAGTTTGTTCCTAAAAGTAAGGCAGGATTCACAGGCCTGCTGGATGAAAGAAGATGGAGAGCCATCAATTAGCTATTTTCACGAAGAATGGCAGCCCAACGCTCAGACTTCCTGTATTTCACTGGATTCTCCCTCTTCTCTCCCCTTCACACCTTTGTCTCTCAGTGATCCAGAAGCTTCTTGAGCTCTTCAGCATGACTTTTGACCTGAAGTCTCTGGGGTCACCCAGCTCACCCAGGTCAGGTCAGGTTGAGGGAGAGGAGAGGACCCTGAGCCCCTCAATTTTCTTTCTGGCTATCCTAGAATGCAAAAGCCTGACGATAGCAGTTCTCCACTACCAGGAAGCCTACTGCCTGAGAAAAGAATACCAACATCCAAGGAAATAGAGCATTGGAGGAGCTGGCTTGGATCTGGCTTCTTTCATTGGCTCCTTCAGTCACTGTTGCTCTAGGAAATGAAAGACTCAAGTTACTAGAAAAATTTCATCGGGTTCGAGTCTCTGCCAAAATGTCCCAGAGAACCAGCTAGCCCAACTATGTGGATTCCCCATTTCCATTTTACCAAGGCTTCTGAGTTGTCTACAGATGAACCTGGTGGTTTCCCCATGGCCTACATGGCCTGGGATTGCTTTCAGCCTGTGAGCCTCAGCAGCTGCAGTCAGCCCTCATGGAAAGAGTAGGAGGGTTTGGAAGAGGAATGTGACAGTGGTCGGTCATCTCTGAGATCTGATGTGTTTTCAAGGGAAAAGGAAACCCAAAAAAAGAAACACTCGTGGTCAATGTTTACTTGTATTTCCTCATCTTCTAGTGGGATTTCTTCTCATCCTCTTTCCAGTCTCATAGATGTGCGTGGAGTCAGATGTTTCTGCATCAGTTTGGACTACCAAGGTTATGTCTGGCCAAGGACAATGCTGCACTTACATCTGGATGACTACTACTACTTCCATGGGCTTACCTGGAAACACTGCCAAATACCTTGCAGAGAGGAGAACAGGGATCTCACAGGCACTGAACATCTTCATAAGACCCGAGAGGTCTCCGGTTACAAAGCCTTCCATGTGTGTTCTCATTTCATTGTCACAGCAGGCCCACATGGTGAGTGTATTACCCTTACTTTATAGAGGAAGAAACAGCTGTTTACTGGAGTTAGGTATCCTGACCCAGGTCACTGGGCTTAAAGAAGACAGAACATCCTCTATTTAGGACAGGATCAACCCAGGATTTGACCTCAGATTCCCCGCTCCCCCTCCCCCATGTCCTAGAAGTGATCTTTTCTCAAGACCCGATTCTAGTGTACACAATTGGCCACCAGATGCATTGTGAAAGTGAGGGTGAGGCATGTAGCTTTGAGCCATGATGTGACAGAGAAGAAATCTATGGGACAGAGGCAGAGAAGCCTTACTTAGACCCACCACTCATCAATACTCAAGATATAAGTCACCTGTGAGTGCCAGCTATCCCCCCTACCCCCCAGCCCCACTTGTGGCCCTCCATCTTTGAAGTCTTTCACCTGAGAGCCTTGCTGGACAACAGAGACACTTTGGCACAAGATGAAGAGAGATGTTTATTCCGTCAAAAATAAAATCCCAAATACTTGGATTTCAGATTTTAATTTTCCATCCAAGGCCATGATTATCATCTTGGGTTGAGTGTTCCATTTCAGATGACTAATCTAGAATAGCAGGTATACCACATGTTTAGATGCAGGAAAAAGAACTATGCCTAATGAAGTGGATATGTGTGTGTGTATCACAACATGTGTGCATATAATATTATATATAAAATATATAATACACATAAATATTATATATATGGGGGAAAGCATGAAATCTTAGGGATCCAATGTGACTTTGCACACCCCAGGAAATCCTCTGGCTTCGGTCTGGAGAGCTGAAGACTGTTTACATTCCAGTGGAATTCCAGGGAAAGTCCAGAGCTCTCTGTGCTTTGCAAACAATGGCTTATGAGACAAACGTCCCAACTTTGCAACCTGAGAAAGAGAAGGTCTGGGATCCCCTTGGGCACAGCATGGCTTCCTCAGTCCTCCTCAGTGCCTTTGCCTGCTAGCTCCCTCTAGTTGACACAGACTACAAAGAGAGAAGACACATGGATGGACTCAGGACTGCTTGGCCCAACCAGAAAGGAGATTCTTCCAGTAATTCTTGTTCTCAGCAGCGATCACTACCAACTGTATCTACAGGTTTTCAGGTTGATACTCATAGGTACTAGTGTCCTCTTCTTCAGTAGAACATTATGAAGTCAAACCCTCCAGATTTAACAAATCCTCTGTTTGTAGATGAAGAAACAGAGAACCTACAAGTTTCAATCAATATTTTTTTTTATGTATTGGGGGGGGGTGGATGGGTATGTGTACTAGTACTGGGATTTGAACTCAGGGCCTTGCACTCTCATTTGGCTTTCTCACTCAAGACTAGAGCTCTACCACTTAAAGCCAAAGGACTACTTCTGGCTTCTTTGCTGGTTATTTGGAGATGAGAGTTTCACAGACTTTTCTATCTAGACTGGCTTCAGACCACCATCCTCAGATCTTCAACCTCTACAAGCATGAGCTACTAGCACCCAGCTAAATCAATATTTTAAAGAGGATTAGTAGGTAGGCCAAAGCAAAAAGCCAACTTTCATTTATCTGTTAAATCAATTTATATACTATGATCTGGGGTCAACCTAAAACAACACAGAAAATTTGAACCTATACAAAAATGGATGACAGGGGGTTTTACTGTAGCATGTGCACATGAGGACAAGCCACAGATATATCCAAAGAGGCTGAGGTTGAGGTGAGGGAGAGCTTTATTAAGGACAAAAAGGAAGAGTCTACATAAACCACTGCAACAGGGCCCACTGGTTATAGAAGTACACAGCAGGGAGTCAGAGGAGATTGTGCTCATTAGGCCAGTGTCTTATCTAAACTACTGTAGCTTGGAGAATTATTAACCCTGATAGGGAAATCTGTGCAGAATGAGCAAGGTGTGGGGGACAAATAAGACATCAGATACGTATGAGACATGAAGGGATGTCTTGCGGGTTTTAGAAAGTTCTAGTGATAGTTCATGACTCCTGGTTCCAATTTTTCCTTAGTCCAACAGGAATGGCTTTATCTAGGCCCTGACAATTTTCATATTCAACTTCCAGAAAGGAAGGATAGTGAATGAAAGGAAGGATGGATTGGGGAGCGAGTTCATCCTCCAAGGCTGTTCAGTCGTCAAGCCTATTCGGAAAGAAAACTCAAAACTTCTCGATTCAATCAAGAAGACAGCAATTATGAAAGTCTCACTCCTTTGGTCAGGACTGAGTTTGAACCATTTGATTGGTTAATCAAATGTGAAGGGAATTGGCTACAGGGCTTACAAATGTTTGTGGGGACCATTTTTAGGCACATAATGTGGTCACATATAATGGGTTACCTGGAGCTAAGGGACTGCGCCTGTTGACAGACTGAGGCTGCTGCTCAGTGGCGCTGGGAAATCACCTGGGTCTGTGACATCATTGGGCCTCTGAGAAACCACACTGGGAGGCCTTTGTTTATATGTGATCTGATAAAAATGATCTGATGATGAAGTCAGCTCAGTTAGGTTTTGTAATGCTTGCAACTGAAAACATCCTTTCAGAGTCTCAAAATTTCACTGGCGATCATTATGAGCATTTCTGTCCAGAATCCATTATGTGGATTCTGTGTACTCTCTGCAAAGTAGTTTGGTGGGAAATCTGAGGGAAGTGGATACAGGAGTGCTGCTGATATCTGAAACGAGGAGATTATAGTAGGGGCTATCTGTCCACCAGATGGCTTCTCTCCAGCTGTGCTCATCAAGCCAAGGAGAGGAACTCAAAGGTAGGTCATTGCATTCCACAAGGTATGGGGATTTTCCAGGCTGGTGCTTTCTTGTCTCTGCTCCATCACATCATTGTCTTCCAGATGAGTTCAGTTCAGTATTAATAAGTGTCTACCACATATAAGACATTCATGTAGACATTCACATATGAATATGGAAAAACATTATGTGTTTCCTGTGAAAATAGAAAAATACTCTTCCAGATTGGCCAGGATAAATTCAAACAATTTCCTGGAGAGTGCATGGCTGCATCACATTACAGGATCTTTTGTTATAAGAGTAAAAGAGTTATGGTTGCTGGGTGCTGGTGGCTCATGGCTGTTAGCCCATCTACTCAGGAGGTTAAGACCTGAGGATTGAGGTTTGAAGCTAGCTAAGACAGGAAAATCCTCTGAGACTTTTGTCTTCAATTAAGTAGCCAAAAGTTAGAAATGGAGGTTTAGCTCAAATGGTAGAGTACCAGCCTTGAGTAAAAAAGCTAAGCAAGAGTGCCCAAACCCAGAGTTCAAGTCCTCTTACCAGCTACAAATAGCTAACAAGAACATGAAAATAACCATAAGGAAAAATAGGATTATTTCCCATTAGCTACTTTTGAATGGTTTAAACCAATAGCAATATGGCGAGGCAGCATTATGAACTAAGAGAGGCTAGAAGTTCAACAATAGCAGAATGAGATTGTGCGTGTGACTTTCAGCATTTCCAGTCTTCTGGCTACAGTGGATAAGGCTATTTCTTTTTTATTCTTTTCTTCTTTCTTTCTTTCTCTTTTCTTTGTCGGTCATGGGGCTTGAACTCTGGGCTGGGCGCTGTCCCTTAGCTCTTCAACTCAAGGCGAGCGCTCTACCGCTTGAGCCACAGCACCACTTCCAGTTTTCTAGTGGTTTATTAGGGATAAGAGTGTCACGGACTTTGCTGCCCAGGCTGGCTTTTTGCCATGATCCTCAGATCTCAGCCTCCTGCGTAGCTAGGATTACAGGCATGAGCCACTGGTGCCCGGCAAGGCTGTTTCTTTGAGGTATACCCAGATGTCCAGAGGCCATGCATGCAGTGCCTGAACTGAGAATTCAAATCCTTGATGTCATCGTTTTCTTTCTCCATTTTTGTCCAGCAACAGTGGCAGCAAACAAGCAAAAATTTTATATTCCTTACTTTTGTCAGAATATTCACAAGTATCATACACCTATTACTTAACTGCTTGGTTCACATAAATGATTGACTAGAGGCATCCAATGAGGATTACTTATGTTTCTCTGAACAATCCTGCCATAGACTATCAAGGTTCCTTTCTTTTATTAGCATCTTTTTATTTTTATTTTTTCTGGTCATGGCACTTGAACTCAGGGCCTGGTCACTGTCTCTGAGCTTTTTTGCTCTACCACTTTGAGCCACAACTCCACTTCTGGTTTTCAGGTGTCTAATTAGAGACAAGATTCTCTTGGACTTTCTTGCCTGGGCTGGCTTTGAACCATGATCTTCAGATCTAAGCCTCCTAAGTAGCTGGGACTACATGGAGCTATCAGGGTCCAGCCTCATTAGCAATTTTAAATACAGTCCAATTAGACATCCAATTACAGAAAGTTCAGAAAAATATTAAAAACTCTTAAAATTTAACTCTCCTGTAACTATATTTGGTGCCAAAATATATGTTACTTGTGATTCTTCATAGAGACCCATATTCTGCTGGGAAACTAAGAAAGCCAGTGGCATAATTTAGTCTAAGAGCTAAAGGACCAGGAGAACTAGTGGTATGTCCTGGTCCAAGCCTGAAGACCTGAGGGCTTAGATGCTCCAGTGTCTGGGGACAGGAGAAAATGAGCAATTCAGCCAACACAGAAGACAATGGGAATATGGTTCAAAACAATATGTTTTAAACCTTTAGGTTCTTTCACTGGACCAGATGATACCTGTTCAGACTGGTGACGCCTTCTTTATTTACTAATGCAAATGCTAATCTCCTCTGGAAACCTACTCTCAGCCACAAATACAAGTTTGTTGTTTTTGTTTTTCCTAGCTATCTGGGCATCAGTTAGTCAAATTGACACAGACAAATTGATCATACGCCCTTGATAAGCTTGCGCACTAAAACTGAGTATTTATTTCTCTCTAGGCTATGCTCACTTGGAAAGGTTTGGGAAAGTTGAGAACAGGATACTGAGATTTCTGGCCCATGAGGTTAAGTCATGAAATGGGGTGGTAAGAGCTTTGGAGTCCTACATGGAAGGTACATCTTATAAATCACATTGTTTAAATCTGCGCCATTACTTATTGATTAACTGCTTAAAGCTTCTTTAGCCCAAGAAGAGCTGAGGAGTTTGGCCCTGTTGCGCATGTAGACAAGGATATAAAACTGGGAGCAGTATTGCCAGGGACATCATAGTGGTGCCAGTGTTAAAACACCCCAAAATTCCTAAGAAAACAGATCAAGTCATAGCATGGCCATCCCTTTAGTGTTATTTTTTTTAATTTGATACACAGAGCTGGGAAGATGGCTCAGTGGTAGAATGCTTGCCTTCCATGCATGAGGCCCTGGGTTCGATTCCTCAGTACCACATAAGCAGAAAAAACCGGAAGTGATGCTGTGGCTCAAGTGGTAGAGTGCTAGCCTTAAGCTGAAGAGTTGAAGGACAGCACCCAGGTCGAGAGTTCAGGTCCAGGACCAACAAAAAAAGAAATTTATGCATTATATCACGATTAGAGAAGGTGGCCTTTTCTTTCTGGTTGAAACTGTAAGGAGTCTTATAGAGAGAGAACCAAGTCTACATATGCTAAGTTACATGCTTTTCCATCTACTTTTTATGATACACTTCTGTCAGAGGTAATATCTGTACTGATTCCAGCCATCTCTGGTTCCATAAATTCCTAAACTCCCCAGCTTAGTGACCCCTTGGTCTTGAAAGATTAATCTAAATTTCCCATGGATCAGGCCCAAGGCAAATACCTAGTCAATATTTGGGAATGCATGAGCAACATCAAATTAAATGAGGAGGAAAAAATCAATATCCGACAATCAACCGAAGAATAAATGACTTTCCTGAAGTTTTTCTAAGTATCCTTACAAAATAACTGAGAAATGAAAATTGTTTCCTGTCTTTTTTTTTCACTGCCAAAGGACTTTCTCCCTTAACTAGCTTATTAGCAAGTAGTAGCATTTCCAACTTCCTGAGACAAAATAGCAACAAGAATGAACCTAAGAGCAGTGACTAAGGGTAAGGGACAACTTTTATTGGACTTAGGGTGCCTTAGAGGGTGCTCATCACCCTGGGGCACTGGAAACTGTCTCATGTGGATTCCTAGGCATTCCCCTTAGCCTTCTTATTTCCCAGAGTGGAGTTTCTCAGACTTATTTTCACCCCTAAAGGGATGCTGTTATGCTTTTTTCCTCCTCTGACCTTTCTCCTTCAGTAATTTCCAAATTGGTTTCCAGGGCTGTGGGATGCTATGCTTATCACCCCGATCACATCTGCTCTGGCCACTCCTTGGCATGGGACGGTGGGGAGTTCCACACCATTTCCTACAAGCCTCTGATGTGTTTCCATGTCAGCTCAACCCATGAAACCCCAGAACAAAACAATCCCACCCAGATCTGACCTCTGTCCATCTACTGATGCAACCTGCCTACTGCTACCTTCCAAATTGTGCGCATAGAAATATTTCCTTGTTTGTCAGAATTCTGACCACCACCCATGAAAAGCCAATCTCAGGGCTTTCGTTGCCAAATAGAACCAGGAATGTGCTGGGTTATAGTATTCTGTTGCTGATACACCCAAACAACACATGAGGTTTGGCAGCCTGTTGTGAGGGAATAAAGCTGTAAATCAACTCAAAAAGGAGAGGAAAAAGGGAATAAAAATGGGGAAGGCACTGTGGCCCATTAGTCAGGCAATCTAATAGGAATGGAATCCAAATTGTTCAAATAAACCAGACCCCGGTATTGTGGGGGTCAGAGAATGTATAGTCTATGGGATTTAGATGGGCAAGTTTAAAGACTTACTTCTGAACTCTTCATATTGGAGTAGGCATTGTTCTTTTTCAGAATAATATTATAGTTGCTGAAGTATAGTGTAGTAGCCAACAGAAATATCTAGAAAGTTTGATTTGAGTAAATTAAATGGAAGGGGAAAGGAACTAGCCTTAAAGATTTTCAATAGAGAACTTGCAAACAATAACAAAAAAAATAAAAATGACAGCCTTCATCAAAACCTACTTTCAGTTGACATTTAAATACATTATTCCAGACACAATTCCTTTTGGAAGAATGAGGATGTTTAGCTTAGATGTATATTTTATTTCTGGATATTGGATAAAGCCTGAGCCCATAAAGAAAAAACCGTCATAGCAAATTAGGGTCAGTAGATGAGACCTAGAGACACCTTATATAAGTCTAAAGAAGTACATGAGACATAGCTTAGTCAAGGAAACTAATGGTCCTTCCTGTATTTCCTGCTTCTTGACCTATCACTTAGAAGATGTACACTTGAGCCAAGAACCAATAAGTACACGTTGCCCAACAGTGAGGTTCAGCTTCAGACATCTTAGCATGGGTGTTCTATACTGACTGGATCAAGTTCACCTTGAAGAAGCTACAGCAGCAGGTAGAAAATGAACCAGGAAAGGATGAAGGAAGGGAATGTGGAATCAGTACTAATGAATAGTTAATAAAAATGACTTTCTCTATTCAATCCTTGAAAAGTAGGTCGCATGTATGAGAGACGAGGGGGGGGGACAACAAGAGAGGGGGGGAGAGGGAGAGGGAGAGAGGGCGAGAGCAAGCGCATCCCAGTACAGGGGCTTGAACTCAGGTCCTTGTGCTCTTGCTTGGCTTTTCACTCAAGGCTAATGCTTCTGGGTTTTGCCGCCTAATTGGAGATAAGAATCTCACAGACTTGGGCTGGGAAGGTGGCTCAGTGGTAGAGCACTTGCCTTGCATGCATGAGGCCCTGGGTTCAATTCCTCAGCACCACATAAGCAAAAAGAAAAAAGCTGGAAGTGGTGCTGTGGCTCAAGTGGTAGAGCGCTAGCCTTGAGCTGAAGAGCTGAAGGACAGCGCCCAAGCCCAGAGTTCAGGCCCCACAACCGCAACCAAAAAAAAAAATATCTCACAGACTTTTCTGCTCAAGGTATCTTTGAATCTTTGAATCTTCACCCTTGTCCTCAGATCTTAGCTTCCTGAGTGGCTAGGATTATAGGTGTGAGTGGCCAGTACTAGACTCAAGCACAGGCATTTTTAAGTGATGAAAGTAAAGAAGTATAGCAAGAATCACTTCTTGACGCAAAACATTTCAGCTCGGCCCTGTGTCTAGATTATAAGGAAGAGTAGTAATTAAGAGGAACTCAATTCAAAAATGCCAAGTTCAGCTGTAATCCTAGCTACTCAGGAAGCTGAGATCTGAGGATCACAGTTCCAAGCCAGCCCAGGCTGGCTTAACTACAATAAACTACTCAAAAAAAAAAAGCCAAAAGTGGCGCTATGTTTCAAGTTATAGAGCACTAGCCTTGAGCAAAAGCAGCTCAGGGATAGGGCGCAGGCCCTGAGTTCAAGCCTCAGGACCAGCACAAAAACAAAATCGCAACAATGAAAAAAATGCCAAATTCAGCTCTATTTGTTCACATTTGAGGTGTTGCTGAAGAAACTTTCAACTGTCCCTTGGGAGATGGACAGTTTTCCAACCAGATTCCTTACAGTTGAGCGCTCCCAAATGAGAAAAATCAGCCTGGTAACGTAAAAGACGATTAGGTTTTACAGCAGAATGCCAAACGAGACAAAAATGAAGTGCACAATGCTGAGAATATGTTTTCGGTATTTTCTAAATAGTTTTCAGACTTCGTAGTTTTCAACACCTGAGCAGAGGGAGGAAATGATGGAGGTTTTGACCCAATTGCAAAAGCAGCAGAGAGGCCCAAGGCGGTGGTGATGGGGGATTTCTACTATGCCGACAGAGGTAGAGTCATCCGAGCCAAAAGCACAAGCCTGGGAAATTTGTGTCTTACCTGGCTGAACACTGACTCTCCTACAAGGAACAAAACCTCCTGAGAGAAACTCGGATCTTGAATGAATGATGAGAAAACAAGTGAAAGCAGGTTGGTACACTGAAAGAAAGGGAGAGAAGGAAAGGACAAGCATTTCCTGAGGGATGTCCCTAAGGCATTTGCCTGTCACCTTACTTTTTTGTCACCTTGAGACGGAATATACAACTATAGAAGAAGTAACTGACTTTAGGTTAGCTGGCTCTTGTGGGCAGCTGCAGGCTTCCAGCAAATTCCTGACCCTTCCATTACCATTCGGCTTCCTTGACAACTCTGCAGAAAAATAGGCCTGGCTTCTGACTAGTGACACACATTTAAACCAGATCTGAGAAGACATTCCAGAAGGTTCCCTTAATGCTCAGCCTAAATCCCTTTCAAGTAAAAAATAAATGATTTAATAAGGCTTTGAGTGACTGATGAGCCGTGCAAATAACCACTGTGAGTGTGAGGACGGCTAGAAAGCTGGCCACAGTGCTGAGTTCGATTTGGAAAGCTTCACAGGAAAGGGAGAAAAGCTCATCATGGAGAAGTGATATGGAAGGGAAATGCTGCCAGGTAGGCTTGTTTAGTAGGAACAGAGGTTTAGAAGACATTCTAAATTTGTATTACCCATCTTTGGCTTTCATGGTCAATCCTGTGCCCAGTACTGGATGATGTAATAGTAATACGGAACATTCAATTCTTGCTTTGGTTTCACTGTCTCCATCAATGAGAATGAGCTTTTTGTTTCACTTGTTTTTAGACACCCAGGCTGGCTTTGAACTCTTGATTATTCCCCTCCTTAGATTCCTGCAGGGATTACAGGTATGTAATGCCAGGCTATTGAAAATCATACTGAGATCTGCCGTGTTACCTCAAACTCTTGTAAAAAGCCTCTTGTATCAGACCTGTCTAAGTCTCTTGGCCTACACTAATAAACTGTCTGAAGAAAGGGTTCAAAGGCCACAAAGCTATATAACTTGTGGCAGGAAGAATGCCACAAATTCCAGAATGATGAAGTGTTGTAGATAAAGCTCTATGTGTATATGTATGTGTGGGCGTGTGCGCATGAGCTAGTAAAGGACTTGAACTCAAGGCTTACCACTCTCAGTTGGCTTTTGATTCAAGGCTGATGCTCTCCTGCTTGAGCCACAGCTCCACTTCTGACATTTTGATGATTAATTGAAGAGTCTCACAGATTTTTCTGCCCAGGCCAGCTTTGAACAGTGATCCTCAGATCTCAGCCTCCTGAGTAGCTAATCAGCACCCAGCTTGCAGATGATATTTTGAATACTAAAGGCCAGATTCTGGCAAACCTGACACATGCTAGAACAGACAACATAGATTCATTCCAAACAATGCAGAAGGATTCAGCCTACTTCTCAGGAAAGCACTTCTCCAGAGAGACAATGCAGGGCTGCAGGAAACAGTGTTAACAGCCTTTCGTATCTGTGGGAGTGAAAAGGAATTCTGTGCTAGAATATAACAAATGAGCTAAGTGTACTTGTGTGTCAGTAATGGCACCCAAGGAAATGCTGCTCATAGAACTAGGTCATCCTGGAGTGAGATTTTCAGGAAGTTTCTCTCAGTATTGTGACCTATTAAAAATTTCTGTTTTAGGGGCTGGGAAGGTGGCTCAGTGGTAGAGCGCTTGCCTTGCACACTCGAGGCCCTGGGTTCGATTCCTCAGCACCACATAAGCAAAAAGAAAAAAGCCAGAAGTGGCGCTCTGGCTCAAGTGGTAGAGTGCTAGCCTTGAGCTGAAGAGCTGAGGGACAGCGCCCAGGCCCAGAGTCCAGGCCCACGACCAGACCCCCCCCAAAAAAAATTTCTGTTTTAGTTGGGCGCTGATAGCTCATGACTATAATCCTAGCTACTCAGGAAGCTGAGATCTGAGGGTCACAGTTCAAGGCCAGCCAGGGTAAGAAAATCTGTGAGACTCTTTTTTTCCAGCTAACCACTAGGAAAAATGGGAAGTGGTGCTGTGTCTCAAAGTGGTAGAATGGTAGTCTTACAAAACACTGCTCAGGGACAGGGCCTACGCCCTGAGTTTGAGCCCCATGCCCGGGAAAAAAAAATTCTGTTTTTACTGAATATGTGCTCAACTGGCTTTTTAGTCAAACTTCCAGTGACTTACCAGAAGTATTACAGCACTGGGTGTCAGATAGAGGATTTAAAAGGAACTTGTTGGGTTGGAACGTGGACCCCAGTCCATTAAAGAAGCAAAGAAGATGGAGCCAATGGTGGGTTTTAGACTTGGATTACAAAATGAGCTTACACATATGCATGTCCAAAGAGGAGCACCTGTGGAGAATATAATATGGAGCTTTTATCAAATCAAAACAAGACCAGAGTATGAGGAAGACATGAAAATTGGCTTTGAACCGTGGTCCTTAGATCTCAGCTTTCTGAGTAGCTAGGATTACAGGCATGAGCCACTAGTGTCCAGCTTCTCTAACTCTCTTTAGATACAGGTTGGACAACTACTTGTTAAAAAAGACAAAATTGTTGCTTTAAAGTCACATCATTGCTAGTGGCTGATAATCATCTTTCTTCTGAACACTGCTTAGGATGAAGAAACCACTGCCTAATGATATTACCTAAACATTTGAGAACATGTTATTGACTATGATTCTCACTTATTAGATTGCCATAAATCTTGGGTAGTTATCGTGATATGCTTCAGAGTTAAAAACTGTCTCTTGAATAGAATTCAAGATGAAATCCTCCTTCTATTCCCTGCTCTAAATACATAATTCAGTCTACCACAATCCCCATAATCCAAAGCTCTGAGCTTTAATTTTATGCTCCTTCCAATGGAGTCATGGCTCTGGCCACATTATTCCTTCTTAAACATGTATTTTATCAAGGCATTGCCATCCTTCCCACCTTTTGTGACCTGGTTTCTTTATAAATTAGTGGCATGATAATGATGGCATAGGAGATAAGAGGGCCAATGGTCTTCTCTATATAATCTAAGAGTCTTAGAAGTCTTCACCACCAAATAGATTACTTGAACCTTGATAGGTATTGATCTCTAAAGACTAATTATAAACTTTCTTATACATCAAAATATAAATCCTTTGATTCATTTCTTAGACTACCTCAGCTGCAAGGAACCATTCTGCTTTGCCTTTGCCCATGAATAATAGAAAGCACACTGTTCTCCAGAGGTAGATGAGAAACAACAATTCACATATTTTAATCCCTTGAGAGAACAGTGGGATACTCTGTTCCTATCTGCATAGCCATTGTTCTAACCTTCTTGGTAGAAAAGTGTGTAGTCATTTCTCCATTATCTGCTATTAGGTGATAGTAGGTGAGGGTTGATGCAAATGATGTGTACTATCACCATAGAAAGGTCTTAAAACCTTGTCGCAAGAGAATAAATAGATCTAAGGAAAGACAATATGAAACAATCTTTTATAAATGTTTAGGGGAAGATCTAATGTTAAACCAAGACATTCAGATTCTTTTTTAAAATTTTATTTTAGTGTAAAGGTGATGTAGACAGAGGTTCCAGTAACATTGGTAAGGTAATGAGTACATCTCCAATTCTTTTTCTTAAATTTTATTGTCAAGGGGATGTACAGAGGGGTTATAGTTACATACATAAGGTAGTGAGTACATTGCTTGTCCAACTTGTTACTCCCTCCCTCATTTTTCTCCCACTTTCCTTCTCCCCCAGTCCTCCCCTCAAATTCTTTTGACATTTGTTTCTAAGTTGTATTCTTTAAATTGTTAATCCTAAACAACCACATGGACTTCCTTACCTCTGATATGAATTGTAAGCTGTGATTCTCACTTTGCAGTTGGCTGACATTCTGACATAGCTGTGCCTTGCCTCCCTGCAGAGCAAAGAAGCAGAAGAAACCCTGTGCCAGGGTGGACGAGAAGAAAGCAGGTGGCTCTGGGAAAGCAGAGTAAGATACAGAGAAGCCTTAGAACTTTCCAGACCTGTTACAGTTAGTTCGTGAGGCTTGGCTGCCTTTCTTTTCTTGGAATTCTTGAAATACACTTCTAGTTTTTCCAGTAAATATCCCCTTGCTGAAAATAGGAAGGAAAGTAAAAGAAAAACCAAAACAAGACCTGGTCATTACGTGAGCTTTCCTTTGAGCTCTTACTACACTGATGAAAACTTCCCCGATCATATCAGCCTGAGCAATGATATCTTCTGGATTCTTAGAAGAGTTTTTTCCCACCCCTCAATGAACTTCACTCTGTCTGTCTGTTGTGTCTACATTGGGAGTTATAGGCATACTCAAGAGATTCTACATTATATGATACTACAGTATTTTCACTATATCCCATTTCCCACCATACCAAGTAAAGCATGAGTTTATTGAGACCCTTAATAAATCATTACTGATTTGATGAGGCCGGGCCATGCACAGAGCTCATTTAACTTGTAGTGGAATTACTTAAGATTTGATTTTTTTTAAAAAATAGAGCCTAACCACATAGGAAATCAAAGGTGGGATGCTTATTATAACCCTAGTTGGGATTTTCCACTCTGTAAATCAGGGTAGATTTTTAAAGGCTCTCAAGACAGTTTTCAAGTTGGGATTAGAGAAATTTGAATGTTTGACCAATTTAACCAATGTACTCAGTTGCTGACTTGCTATACATGCTATGCAATTTGCCTAAATTTCATGTATTAACAATCATTGATGCTCAGCCTTTCCATATTTACATCACCCAGAAAAAAGAAGGAACTTTTTGTACAAGGACAGGTTTGAGGAACTCTGACTTGGTAGGCATTATTGCAAAATAAATTTTTTTTAAAGATCTGGGGGTTCTAATTGATCTCAAGTTTAATCTAAATGGAGGATTTGCTTTCATTTCTAATTTTCCGCATACATTTTATTGCCATACAGTATTTAATTTTAGACAGCATTTGGTTAGGATAAATGAACCAGTTACAAGGCAAGTTTAGTCTTAGGTCAAGTTAAACACAGAATCATATTGACTTAGAATGGGATGTTTTGCTAGCTTTACAACGTCGGTGCGGGGTGGGGGGGGAAAAGGGGGGGAAGGAGAAGGATTGGGATTGGGGGGGAGGGGGGAGGCTGGGAAGGGATGTGAAGGGTAAACAAAGGAGGAGGCTGCAATGCTTGGTAAGAAATGTATGCATTATCCTGCCCACGTAATTGTAACTCCTCTGTACAGTATGTTCACAAATAAAAAAAAAAAAAGAATGGGATGTTTTGGTAGTCTAAAAGGGCAATCTGCTGCATGGTGCTGGACTTGAGAATCATTCAGAATCCTTTTGTACTCCCCACCCATGACCTGTGAAACATTCCACTGCTACATACCAGTTAGCAGTAAATTCTCCCTATGTTACACTTATAGCTTGTGGCTACATCCCTGACATTCCTCTCTGGATTAACTCTACCCACTGAGCCGCAGAGAACAAGGCTCGCTGCCTCCTTCACCATAATAGAAAAGCAGTTACAACCCAGCCCATATTTCAAGCATCTCTCCACCTCTCTTAACCCTTCTCAAAGTATATAGTTTCCAGATCCTCTGACATTTTGCTTGCCTTTCTTGGGAAACTCAGTTTTAAGAAGAAATGATGCTATCAAACATGTCAGAACTGGAAGACAGATGTGAGTTGAATATTATAATTCCAGCAGTTGGGAGTCTGAGGCAAGAGGATCCTGGGGACAAGGCCTAGCCTGGGCTACATAAGGGGATCTTGCCTCAAAAGCCAAATGAAACCAAAAAGAAAAATCAGAGCTGAATTTGCAACAAGCTGACTCACAGTCCAACAGCTTGAATTTCAATGTGAATAATCTGTACTATGAAACAGTGGAAGGTAGGCATGGGGATATTGACAATAGGAAATATTCAGGCTGGACAACTTCTACCATTTCTACACCTTTCAAATGAAAATATGGCTACCTTTTTGACCAAAATAATGGAAGAAAGTTTGAAAAAATTAATGTTTTATTTCTTATTGAAAATGATAAAGTTTAAAGACCATGCTATTTCCCAGAGCTAAGAAATTTGATGTGACTAACGAACAAACACACTAGACTTTTCATTTCTGGCATACCTTTTATGATCATGCATATTTCTGTTATTCTTGGTAACTTGTATTACTGTCTGAAGTTATCTTCTTAAAGAATGCTTCAGCATCATGAAGTCTTGAGCAACAACCTGGTATTCTATTTTCTCTTTGGTGAAGAATAGAACCTTTGTAGGACTGAACTTTTGCATTTATTGTTGGGAATTATGAGCTGTTAAATCAACCTTACCAAGAATCAAAATGAAAGATGATGACTTCAGTGTAATTTCTCCCATAGGTCAGTTGGAGGTCACAGTATTCTGTGGCTCTGTGCTTAGTCATGATAGTAATTGAGGATAACCTGGTTTCCCCGCTGAAATTTCCACTTGATCAGCTCTGAAATACAAAAGGGAATGAGCTCTGTTTCGTTCTAGACTTAAGAAGCTGGAAACTTCTCCTTTTCTTACCAAACATACTCCCTTTAATTTATCTAGACAAAGTCCCAGTAGAAATACACAGCAGCTCTTTCTACCATATGACTCACTCCTAGGGACCATGTGGGTATTATTACAGGAATTTTTCACAAATTAGAGCCATTTCTTCCTAATTCAAGCTAATGGATGAAGAACAGTCTAAATTATCAAAATCCTCTAGTCCTACATTTTGAAAAACATACATAATCATTTGATTGTATTAATTTCTAACTGATGGGAAAATTACAAGTAAAGAACATAAAATTTCCATATATCCTTTACCTCGATTGCAAATTGGAGCATTTTTACCACACTGTCTATCATCCTGTCTTTCTTTGTACATACAAAGACTCTGCTCTTCATTTTTTCTCTGAACCATTTGTTGCATTATCTCCTTATATTTCCTTTCACCTCTTAGTAATTCCTGAGTATTCCTAAATCACTCACTTAGGTGACAACACACTGGTTCAATCCTGCCATTTATATTCTTTTCATTATCTGAATAATGTCTCTTAAAACCAAGCTGAACTTGAACTTCACATTCTCCTGCCGCAGTACTGGTATTACAAGCTGTACAGCCAACCCCACCATTCCTTACTACAGTTTTTCTCCTCTAGTCCAAGTTCCAGTATAAGGTCATGCCTTATACTTAGTACTCTTTTAGTCAGGAACTGTTTTGTAGTCCTTTGTGACATAAGCCTTAAATGGTCTTCCCAAATCTTTCTCATTTGTGTTTGCTGATGTTTCTTCAATGTACTTCTGGCCAGAAACTACATAATGGTCATGTGGCCTTTCCTAGGCACAAGATGGCCATCTGCCGTCTCCTTCGTGATGATGATTTGGTTCACCTGATTGTACCTATCCATTTTCATCACTTTAGAATTTCTATTTTCTCCCTTGAAATTAGTGAGCAATTTTATGCACGTTCTGATGCCATGCACACATCCTGCTCTTCCTCATCCCCCTTTTCTTCCACACTGGAGTTTTCTTCACTGTGACACGTGTGACGTGCTGCTTCTCCTTCCCCACTCTCACTCCACATCTGTCAATGGGTGTCTTCTAGAATAACTATCTCCCTCTCCTTTCTCTCTCCTCTCAGTCTCTTATTCCTTTCCTTCTCTCTGCCCTATTTTTCTCTCTCATCTTTTCCCCACTGTCTCTCCTCTCTCTCCCTTGTTCCATCCTCCCTTCTTTCTTTTTCCTCTCAGTTATTATTAGTATGTATTCATATGTTCTAATCTTATTTCATGAGTTATAATCTACTCCTGTTATTACAACTTTTAATACTTAAATAGCCCCAGATTTGGCAAGTTAAAGGAGTCCCTTTAAACTGTTCTTGTATGCTTTGGCATGCTCCTATAATTTACAACGACAAAAAAGACTTTATTTTCTGGTTCAATAGGATATTCTAGACTTCTCATGTACTTTGCCTGCCTCTACCCTCTGTGGAGATTCTGTGTTTTATGGGGAATGGTGTTGCGAAAGCAAGATCTGGGCCCTAGATATGCCCGATGCTACTGGCTTGCCTTTGCCTCTGGATTCCTACAGAGGACAAAACTAGGAAAAGACCTATGCCTGAACAATGCACATATACTGACATATCAGCACAAGATTCTGTTGTATCTTCATGTCACCCTTTCCACAGGCCCTTCATTGCCCTTCCATACTCCATCTTTCCACCCTCTATCTACAATTAATTTCATTGCTTATTATTTGTACTATGTATTGCTTACAATATATACTAACAATGTTTTAACTAATCTGTAGTTTACAAAGTATTTTGCAATATATATTTTAGTTAATGCATATAATGACCACCAAAAAGTTCAAAGTGGAACAGTGGCTTAAGTTGTAGATTGCCAACCTTGAGTAAAAATGGACAATGCCCTGAGCTCAAGACCTAGTATACACACACACACACACACACACACACACACACACACACACACACACACACACACACACACACAGATCATCTACCTCAGTGATAATTATTTTTAGTTAAAAAAAATTATTAACAGGAGGCATAAGCAGATATGTTTCAGTCCACATTCAGCTCAAATTCTCTCAAAGGTTAAAATTAAGAGCAAGTGCAGTAGATGCCCAGTCCATTAAACATGCCCAGTGCCATCAAACATCAACAGAGCCAGAGGGAGGTCCATTCCCCAATTACCTTTCAGTTTTACTTTTGTGGCTCCCAATTTCTGTCATCAGGCTGAGCCTTTATGTCAGCTGAACTGTATTTGTTAGTAGACCGAGTCCATACCATTTGCAAGTGCCACAGGATCCACAAAGCCCTGAAACAAACTCAACTGTAGAGATGACCACAGAGCTGCATTCATTTCACACACAGTAGTAAGTGTGGTCTATGAAGCACGTCATGATTTTCTGTGCATGGTGGTCAGCAGCCACCTCGTCATCAGCTGCTGTTACCACATCCCTTGATTGCTTTGTTTTCTCATATGCTTGATCTCACGTTGTGTTAGTCTTCCTGGTCCTTCAATAAAATCTGTCCTTAATGTTACCAGTAAGAGGCCATGTTTAGTGAATGGTTTGGAAGCAAAAGTTCAAAGTGATTAAGGACTACCGCAGCATAACACCCGTGGTGAGGGATTGCCTACGGTGTAGGCATGCCTCAGTTTACCTTTAGTACAATCTTCAAAAGGACAGGAGTGTTACTGAAGGTAGTAACACTAACATTGGTTGGAGAAGAGCCTAAGTTAGATCTGGAAAACAACTAATAACCTGGATTGAAGACTGGACACCAGAAGTGTATTCCATATAAGTGTCTTGATGTAAGCCATGATGATAATGCTACATCATGAAATTTTTCTGAAGGTATCATATGAAATTTAAATAGTTTACAATAGATTGTGCAACTATCATAATTTATCATGTATTACTCTAACTTCTGTGGCTATAATGATCATATATTGCTTCATGACAATGATTAAACATTACATGTACATTCCATTGTTCATTCTGAATCTAGGAATTGTTTTAATAATTCTATTGGTAACTCCCATCATCGCTTTGGAGAGTAAAGTTGACCCAAACAGAAACTAACCAGAGCTAAGAACAATACTAGTTAGCAAACACTACATATTACTGTTGATGTCATAAAAACTGTATAAAAATCTGAATCATAACACAACTATTGATTTGACTAAAATAGAAGGGAAATTTTTCTTATAAAATACACAAAAATTTATGAATTATATGTCATTATTTTATTATTAATCCAAACCAGTGAGTTTTGATTATTCATTTATTACTGATGAACCAGCAATTGGATGCATTACCACATATAATAACAAATCAACTCAATTTCCTTTCATATTGTGCTGACATGCAAATGCACAAAAGACATAGTTTTGAGCTGGAGATTTACCTCAAATGGAAGAGCAACAGTCTAGCACATGTGAAGTCCTGAAATCAAACTCCAATGCCTCTCCCCTGCCTGCAAAAAAAAATCTTTACACATGTGTGGGTTAAATATCTTATTCAATATGGATATGCCTGTTCTAATTTAATATGTTCAGGAAAGAGAATATCACACAATTTAGGAACAGTTACCCGAGAACTATCTTAGTGACCAGGGAAATTTTTTTTTGCCAGTCTTGGGGCTTGAACTCAGAGCCTGGGCATTGTCTCTGAAGTTCTTTTTGCTCAAGGGCTACCACTCTACCACTTGAGCCACTGTGCCACTTCCAGCTTTTTCTGTGTATGTGATACTGAGGAATCAAACCCAGGGCTTCACGCATGCTAGGCAAGTATTCTACTGCTAAACCACATTCCCAGCTCCCAGAGAACAGCAGCAGAGCTGAGGTAGTTGTAAGCCTTTCTGATCCCTTTAACAGGTTTTTATAGCTCTTATCCACTCCCAGTCTGTGCTAGAAACATTGGCATGTCTGGTTGGTCATTTGTGATATTTGTTTTGCCTGATATGGTCTGACCCATCAACTTTGCCTAGGAAACATTCTATCCTTCAAGTTCAAGTGGGAGTCATTTCTCCCACAGGAGTTCTTTGTCCTCAGTCCAGCAGGGTGGGATTCCCCACTGCCCTGGGAGATATAGCTATTGCGCGCTTCCCATGGTGGGTGGATATTGTCCTGTGTCATTCCAACAGAAGGCAAAGCTCTTCAGAGTGAGCACCATCACAACATCATGGGTTGCTTCTAATGTCTGAGTTCATAAATAGACTAAACTTTGGGCAAATTTAGAGCCTCTGGTATTCCTATCACCCACATTAATACCTAATATGATGTATTAGTATTCACTATAATTATTTTATACCTAAAACTTTTGATGGATTTTTGTCCAGATATTTTTGATGCTTAAAGAAAGTTTTTACACACACATAACCATCTACAGGCTGTACTATTAACTCACACTATAATCCTAGCTAATTAGGAGGTTGAGATCCAAGGATCATAGTTCAAGGCCAACCCAGACAGGAAAGTGCATGTGACTCTTCAATTAACCACCAAAAAAGCCAAAAATGGGGATGTGGTTCAAGTGATAGAACACTAGCCTTGAAAAAAAAATATTCAGGGACAGCACCAAGGCCTCAAGTTCAAGCCTCAGAACCCATTCCAAACACACACACACACACACACACACACACACACACATACACACACACACACACACACACACACACACACTAGAATTATAATATTCAGATTGTTGTGATATTTGTTTTTGCCACTTAAATGAGAAAACATTATTTGAGTTTCTTGCTAGATAATTTTTACAGTGTTCTTCCTAGGACCTTTGAATGCCATGTAGCAAGATATTTTCAGGGTTTATTTTCAATAGGTAGTTATCGTGCTATCTTATTTCGATTGAACATCTGGCCAACGTCTTTCCTACCGGCTTCTTTCCATGATGTCTATGAGATGTTGGCCTGGTCTTGACATGCTTGGTTGTCAGCATTTATTGTGACATTGGTTGGGAAGTATGGGCTTTCCATCTTATCCATGCACAGAAATTGCCCTGGGGATTTCAGCTCTAACTCATTCAGAAAATTCAGAAAATTATATATACATCAAGTAAAACTTTGATTCAAAAGTTAATCAAGAGTCCCTTAATTAACTTCTCATGCATTTTGTTAAAAGGCAAGTGTATGAATGTGTGTGTATGTGTATAACCAGCTACTTTTAAAAAAAGAGCTGCTGAGCATCATTTTCATTTTCACTTAGTCTGGCAAACTGTTCCCTCACAATAAACAAACTACCACATTACTAAGTAAATATTAAATAGTCCGCTTTTCTTAGAAGTTGTTCTCAGGATGTTAATTGGGTTTGGTTGAGGAGGAAGATAGCTATGTAGCTAGCTCCCTTCAATAATGACAGACGACTTAGAATCCACGCCAGACCCAATGGCTGTACTCCTCAGAGGCAGTATCACAATTGCCCATCTAAGCTCCCTGGCTCCCAGGAACCAACACATCTCTCTTACATTGGCCGGCACGGGCTTTGCAACCCACTTGAAATTTGGCACTGCCTTTATTTTCACTTCTACTATGAAAATGTTGAATCAAATGATCTCTTGGTGCTTCCTAAAATTGTAATTCACAGGACTGTGACTCCAACAAGGGTCATCATACTTTGGTTAGTTTTGTGTTTGGGCAAACTGGAATTCTAATCATTTGGAAGTAGCATGTGAGCCTTTCTGTCCCACTTCCCTGTTGTAAACTATGAAGCAAACATAAAATGGGGCAAGAAACGAAACATCCATGTTCTCATCATTTCCCTCCTTCTCTGCTCTCCACAAGGGAAAATGGGGAAGCACCTAAAGAGAGGTGGAGAAGAGAGATGGAGTCAAGGGCGAAATGAAGTGAGTGTGGCCCCCACCCTGGACTGAGGGCTTCAAATGCTGGGCTTTCCAATAGTCTTGTCCTGTGGTCCCCTGGTGCCTTCTGCCAGTGAGCTGGGGAAGTCATTTTACCATTTCCTGGGGCAGGAAACAGATGCACAGAGATCCCTCAGGTTGGACTAACAGACATCATAGAAGCACCAGCAAAGATGATCTTCCCCAAGGACATGCCACACTTTATTAATGAAGTGTCCTGCCGCCCACTCCTTTGGCTTCTTCTTTCCTACTCATGAAGAAGCAGTTTCCTTCCTGTCACGGACCATCAGAGATTCTGCTGCTTGAAACAGACAGGATGGATGAAACATCCCATCGCTGGCTGGAGGCTTGCCATCACTCTGCCAGGCATGAGCAGTCCCAGCCCCCCTCCCCCAAGTCTAGACATGGTTTTCCACAGCTGATGTAACTGTGGTTTCCATGGCAACAGGCAGACACTTCCCCTCCCCCCTCCCAGCCCCAGGTCCACATCATAGTTTAGACTTGGTGTGGAGGCTTTTACCCACAGCTCTACTCTGTTTCAAGCCTGTTAAAGTCTGGCTTTTTATTTGTCACCTCAATTTTACTCTTCTCTCTAATCCTATGATACTCATCTCTTCCCTTTGCTGGAAATGATTTGATGAACTTGACTTTCTCCAAGCTTCATCTCTGTTCCTCTTGATCTTAGACTCGTGGGTTAGGAAACCTGCCATAGCCAGGTGGATCTGGCGTCAGGAAAATGTCGTTTCTCATAATATAAATATTTTTAACTTAAAAAAAAACTAATACATGAGATAATCCATGGTAGGTAAACAAAGTGATTTCTTTTTTAAATCTACAAAGGTGCCAAAGGATTGTGTCACCAAATAAGTAGCAAATAAAACCTGGAGGGAAGACAGCCCCAGAGACCACCATATGTGGATAGGTCCCTAGTCCTTTAACTTTCACACCTTATAGAATGTTCTATGTCTTTAGAGAGCTGTAGCACAATATTCTGATAATAGTATGGATGGTAAGAGGCAGAAAGGTGGCAGAATTTTTGTCTGTGGAAGAAATGAAGTCATCACCATCAGTTTTGGAGATAAACATACTTCACATTTTAGAAATTAAACGAAAGGAAGAAAATGTAAACAGTTTTGCAATGGGAAAAGGGATTTCTCTAAACACAGAGACCCCTTATAGGGTTTTTCTTTCAAGCTGGCCTTGTTTGAGTACTTGGTTAGTAGAGAGAGGCCCCAGGGAACATCTAAGGGGCCAACATAAGCCCTGGCTTCAAACTGCACAGCTTATTCAAGATACTTGAATGTAATGCTTAGATAACCAAATCAGAAACCTCAGAAATCACTGCCTTTTCACTATTTTCCTATCTACTTATGATGTAAAGTAGGGTACAGTGGTCTTTGAGTCACAGTGGCTATCGATGATCCTTAATTAATGATTCGAGAGCTGGGGTTGTCTAAGAAGTCAGGCTTAGGAGTGTGGCTGGCCTCCTGGCCTGTCAGGGACTCCACATGTTTCTGGTTTATGTAAATTGACCAGCAACTAAGAAACTAAAGTGAAATTCTGTTTTTGTCCAAAAGAGGGCAGTGACATAAACATTTACTTGCATAGGATAAACTCTAAAGGCTGTAAAGCCTGGACAGGCTAAGTCTCCAAGCTGGAAATGAGCAGGAGAACCATCTAGATTTATTTTATCTGGGTCTAGAAGAAAGTCAATAACCACATGGTTTTGATCACTCTCCAGAGACTTGGCACCTGTCGTCTTTTTCCTTACCATTTATGCATCATCCATCCACCCAGGGGATGTCATTTCTGTGTGGAAAATTAGGAGCTCTCTGAAATCATGTTAACAGTTGCACAGAGGACCCAGGTGCCTAATGAGTCACAACCCTGGCCTGAGGTGAGGACTCACTCTGCTTTGTACTTGAGATGCTCTGGGGGACCAGGTAGAGACAGAACCTGATATCCTGTGCATCTGGGATCAAGAGCTTACAGCGGTTTACATCTCTGGACTTCAGTTCAGTCCTGAAAGAAGCTTTAAGTTGACAAAAAAAGCTACAAGATCAGCTGGATAAGCTATGTGTGTATTCAGTCTATAAAACCTTCAAGAATGCAATAGCAGGAGTCAAAGAAAATGTTTCTGACATCGGGTTGAATTTCACATATGTATTATTTTCTCTAAAGTGTCTCAAGAATTTCTATTAGTGATAATCTCTTTTTTTCTGTTCGTTAGAAGTATGTTGTCCTTCCAAGTGCAAAGTCTTTGATGCCCCTGAAAGGTAACTTCATTTGGATTCCAAATCCCCAGATTCCATGAGTAGCTATATTGTCAGTGAACTAGTATCCTTACTGAGTCAACTTCCTTCCAACTTAGACATTTTAGGAATCTGTAATCAACTGATTAATCTAATCTATCTACATCTTAACTATTTTTGAAGATTATAAACTATAACCTGGTACAGGTACCTACAACCCTTAGGTACTTAGAAAGCCAAAGTCCAGAGAATTGTATTTCAAGGCTAGTCCAGGCAGAAAAGTCTTTGCAACTCCATCTCCAAAATAACTAGCAAAAAAGCAAGACTGGAGGTGTGTCTCAAGTGGTAGAACACTAGTCTAGTCTATGGAGGTCCTGAGTTCAGACTCTGGTACTAGCAAAGAAAAAAGGATTATAAATATATAGGAGGAGTTTCTATGCTATACATATATTTAACTTTATAACTTCTTTTTTTTTGGGGGGGTGGGATCTGGTCAAGGGCCTGAACTCTGGGCCTGGGCACTGTCCCTCAGCTCTTCAGCTCAAGGCTGGCACTCTACCACTTGAGCCACAGTACCACTTCCAGCTTTTCTTTTCTGCTTATGTGGTGCTGAGGAATCAAACCCAAGGCCTCATGCATGCAAGGCAAGCGCTCTATCACTGAGCCACCTTCCTAGCCCCTTTATAAATTCTTTATAGCAACATTTCATATTTTCTGGTCCCTTGATCATTTCTCTTTTTATGAATATGCTTTCATTTTTTTTCTAATATCACTATTGTCTGGAGCCTGGTAACACTTACTCGTTTCGTCCCTAGAGGACACAATCTGAAAGTCAGGGATCTACGTAGGTTAATGAGGCTAGAGATCTGAACTTCATGTATACTACTTTCTGGAAGGGCTGACAAAGGAGACCTAGGGGCCCCATCCAGCCTTCTGTCTGCATTTGTGTTTTGCTTTAGTGGTGGCAAATGCAATTTCATTAAAACACAATCACAGTTGGCCATTTATATAATGTCTAGAGCAATTTCCCCACTTTAGTAATATAGGGAACTAGTTAGAACCAAGATCCTATATTCAACAAGGCCTGAAATACTTCCTACCTAATCCCTTAAGGAGGGAAAAATCCCTCACTTTTACATTACAGAAATTCAATATGATTCTTTAAAAGAATTAACTAGTTTTTACACTCTTACTAAAACATCACAGAATGATCAGAAAGGAAATTAATAGAAATAGCAAAATTTCTGGCTATCATTGTTACTGCCAGGTGAGTATTTCTTCATGAATGTTGTGAAGCATCTTCAGTTTTATTGTTTCTTTTTTAAATTTTAATTATATATTTTAAAGGCTTGAACTGACACTTTTTAGGGAGAGTGTTGGTAATGCATGAAATGGAAGCTTTTCATTTGATTATGCCAGCTGCTGATTATGTTGTCTAGGTCTCTCCTCCATGTGTCTTTAGACTCTCGGAATAGAAGTTAAAAGTCTTAGAAAACCCTAAGCTTTTTACCTCCCAGGCCTTATGGAAAGTCAGCATTCTCTTGCTTTCTTTGCCTTGTTTTCTTTGACCAAATTGTGAATGTTGTCATCTTTTCAGTTACCTGCCACTAGACAAGACAATGGGGGGGGGGCCTGTGGACCTACCAAAAACTACATATCTGTATATTGTATGTGTTATATGTTGTGGCTTTTTTCTAAATAGCAAGCTTTCTGTGGCCAGACCAGTGTCTGTAGCATCCTTGGCTTTTCCCCTGCTTTGCAAGATGGATCACTGAATAAAAGGCAGAAAGAAAAAATGGCACAGGTGGCATTACATCCATTCTTTCTCAGTGAGAAATTCCAATGCTTTCTGGGAAACTTCCAGTGGATTGGCTTTCTTCTCATTGGCTAAAATGGAGTCTACTGGCTCCACCTAGTGGCAAGAGTATTTTCCTGGACATATGTTTCCCATGCAAGTCCTGTGCTAAAAATTCAAGAGACAGAGTGAGAAACAGAGAGAGACAGAGGGAGAGACAGAGACAGAGACAGAGACAGAGAAGGGAGCTACAAGGGGTGGGGAGGGGGGAGTTCACTAATCCAATCATTTGTTAAACAGTCTAAGTGTCCTAAATCTAAATACTCTGGATCATTCTGAAGAATGTTCATTAGACTAATTAAAGGAGACCCTCTCCATTTATAGAGCCAATTAATGACAGAAAATCCTTTTCATAAATTTAAATACAAATTGTCTTGAGACTGAGCTCAAGGGTTAAAAGGAAAGGCCATACTCTCAGTCTTTGGCTGCAAAACAGAGTTGGAATTTCACAGAATTAATGCGATAACTCTCATTCTCTGATCACTGATGAATAAATAGGGTGTAACAAACTTCCTTTGCTTGCCAAGGCTCTTTTCCTCCTTTCTGATGAAGGAGTAGTCATTTACCTACAGCACTGCAGGCTTATTAGCACAGAAATATATTCACATTTAGAAGGAACTATATACATTAAAAAAACAAACAAACAGGAACAGAGAGGATTGGTCTATACAATGTCATTCTAGTATATTGAGTCCTGGCCAACCAAATCCTTTTATTTCACTGGACTTCAATTGTATTGAGTGCTTATAAATCAGTGGGTTATTGGCTGAGGATGAAAAATATATATAGGTTCTTTGGGTTTGGTTTTCTTTTTCTTTTTTCTTTTTTTTTGGGGGGGGGGTCATGGGGCTTGAACTCTGGGCCTGGGTGCTGTCCCTCAGCTCTTCAGCTCAAGGCGAGCACTCTACCACTTGAGCCACAGTGCCACTTCCTGTTTTCTAGTGGTTTATTGGAGATAAGAGTCTCTTGGACTTTCCTGCCTGGGCTGGCTTTGAACCATGATCCTCAGATCTCAGCCTCCTGAGTAGCTAGGATTACAGGCGTGAGCCAGCGCCTGGCTTGGTTTGGTTTTCTTGAGACAGGATCATACTATACGCTATATCGTTCATGCTGACACTACACCTGAAAGCCTCCTGCCCCTGCCTTCTAAGTTCTAAGATTGCAGGTTTATGCTACCGTGTCCTGATCTGAAGTATCTTTAATAGGATTCAGTCTGCCTCTCTAAGATTAGAATAGTCAAGATAGCAAAGTCACATACAGGATTCTGCATTCCACTCATTGCTGTTTTCTGAATCTCTGAGGCTTGCCTAGCTTAACTATATCTAATGTCTCTCTCTGGTCACTGTGCTTGAGGGTCATGGCTATGGCCTCTCACTGTGTTCCTCAAAAGTTGATGTGCTGGAAGCGTGGATGCTTGGACCCTAGTGTAGCCATGTTGAAAGGTGATAGAGCCTTTCGCTGGGGGGAAGGGTGGGGCACAGGGGTGGTTCCTAATGCAAAGTAAGTAGACCCTTGGGAGAATCATCCTAGAAAGAGATTAATGAACTTTTGAGGGACCCTAGATAGTTCCTTTTATATCAAGTTGTATATAAAAAGTGCCAACCTGTCCCCTGAATCCTTTTGGCTCCCAGTGTCACTGTGTCATCTCTTCTGCAAGTGTTTCTCCATCATTGTGGTGACACAGCCAATGAATAGAAACCTCAACAGAATTCAAACAGATGGAACTGCCTGATCTTGAACGTTCATCCTCTGAAAATTGTGAGCCAAATAACCCTCACTGATTTATGCATATTCTGGCCTTGTGTAGATTCATACAGTAACAGAAAACAGACTAATGTAGAAGTGGTTTGTTTTTCACAAACTCCTGACTACAAGTGCAATACCCTCATCATTGGAGTTCTCACAAGAGGTTGCAACACTGCTGAGAGGTAGCAAGGCAACTGGGAAGCCGATAAGAAATACCAGCATCTGACCACAGACTACTTTATGACTGGATGATTTTGAGCTGGACACAAGGCTTTCATGACAAATGCACTCATACGCATATATTTGTCTCATTTTCCAACAAGATACACCTTTCTAGTTCTGTGGATTGATTTTTGGACCTCAGTTCTAAGGGATTTTGGTATTTTGCTTTATTTTGTATTATTTATTAATTGTGCCTGTATTACTAACAGTGCCAAAGAAAACAGTAATTGAGTCCTGTGCGTTAAACATGGAATTAAATGCAGTACTTTTGGATTAGATCTCCACAGCTGTCATATGGAAAAGATAATAATATTGAAGCTTAGGTAGAATAGATAAGCTCAATCATCAAAACAACCTGAGTATTCAATTTTTTTTTCTTTTTCTTTTTTTGTCGGTCGTGGAGCCTGAACTCTGGGCCTGGGCGCTGTCCCTCAGCTCTTCAGCTCAAAGTGAGTGCTTTACCACTTAAGACAGCGCCACTTCCAGTTTTCTAGTGGTTTATTGGAGATAGGAGTCTTTCCTGCTTGGACTGGCTTTGAACCGCGGTCCTCCGATCTCAGCCTCCTAGTAGCTAGGATTACAGGCATGAGCCACCAGCATCTGGCTCAAATTATTTTTTTGGTTTTTTTTGTCAGTTGTGGCACTTGAACTCAGGGCCTGGGTCCTCTCCTTGAGCATTTTTTCTCAAGGCTAGAGCTCTACCACTTTGAGCCACACCACTACTTCTGGTTTTCTAGTAGTTAATTGGAGATAAGAGTCTCACAGACTTTCCTGCCTGGGCTGGCTTTGAACTGCAATCCTCAGATCTCAGCCTCTTGAGTAACTAGGATTACAGGTGTGAGCCACCAGCGCCCCGCTTGAGTGTTCTAATTCTATTGGACTAATCCACATCCATGCTAAACTGTGTATATTCATCTTCTGAGCACCCATGTCAGCTTTTCATCAGCAATCAAAAATGGATCAGAATGTGATCTGAATGTCTTCAGGAAGCTTTAAAAAATGTGATCGAGGAAGGAATCTAAAAGGAAGGAGCCCTTGCCAGCTGGTCAGAGCCACCTCAGTGCAAGCCCCAACATGTCTATCCGCATGGTACCTCTTCCCTTCTCCCCTTTGGTTTCAAGGATGTGATGGGACATGACATGGTCAGAACCATGCCCAAATCTGTATCCATTCTTCCTGCTTCTCCAGTAGACCTACCATCAATCAAGGCAAAGGACTCCATCCAGATGGACCAGAAATCACATGTCTCCCCAGGACGAACATGTCATTACCTCATGATTGTGCTGTCTGTACATTGCTCATTTATCTAGTAGTAACATTAAGCATGTCCATTGATAGTTTTCAGAGTCTAAATCAATATGTAATGTGCTTCCATTTTCACTTTTGGGGGGTATCTCTCATGCTGCTGGCTGATTATCATGGCTGTTCAACAATCTTTTTTTAAATTTTTTTTTTTTTTTTTACTTATTGTAGGAACCGGGGAATTACGGTTACAAAAGTAAGGTAATGAGTACATTTCTTCCTAAATCCTGTTACCCTCTCCCTCATTTTCTCCTGCTTATCACTTCCCACTCCCCTCCCCCCATCAGCAATCTTTTTAGGTAGCTAAGAAATCTCTTCCTCTATTTTCTCCCTAATTTGTCTTAGCAACAGAGAGCAGACCACCTTTGATCAGCTCCATTTGATCAGTTTCATCATTTGCAAAAACTCCCCACAAATCTTGGACTTCCATCGACTTGCCTTTCTCTCTCTGAACAGTCAAGAACAGACTAAGGTGTGTGTGGTGGGGGGAGGGGGCAGGGAGAGTGATGTTCAAAACTTTTTCTGTGAAATCTGTTAACATTACATCATCTGCCCCAGGCAGTGGCAAATCACTTCCTTGTTCTTCTTGCTCAAATAAAATTCAACTCCCCCCCTCCACCTTTGTAATTTCCCTTCATATTTTCGTAATATTGAGTTTTGCATCTTTTTCAAGTCTTGGCTTATTCTGGGCGGTAGCCTTTCTGACACTTTAAGCTCATAATTGTGTGCTAAGTGAAGGCTTGGCCCACAATTCTGCATAGACTGCTCATTAATAAGTCAGATAAAAAATCCCAGCATCAAGAGGAAATATGTTATCTGTCTGATCTCTCTCCTTTTCTGAACCAGTCGACCACCTCTATACTAAATTCAAAATTCATAACACATGAAGTCACTCTTCTGAGAACTTCCTTAATACTCAAATACCACCTTCCTTTGAGTTAGAGGCAAAGAACCAGGCCCCCCTGGGGGAGAGTGATGAAAGGAATGGCATTGATCAAGTTGTGTTGTACTCATAACCTGCCACATTGAATTGAAACCCCTTTGTGCAACTACTTAAAGATAATTTTAAAGAAGAAAGAAAAAAGAAACAGCTCTTTCTGAAGCTGGACAGTGGGTAGTGTCATGTGTCACCCAAATGCTTCTGATTTGAAGTTGAGGACTATCTATAGCAGACAATGGTTTCCATAACATTCCAGTGTCTGGCTGGAAAAGCCACCATGTCTTTCTGACATAATGGAAAGAGTCACAGGCAGAGCTAACAATGGAGCCTTCTACCTTCCAGAAACCTGAATCAACAAGAAGAAACTCTATAGGCTGGAGTGGTGAGTCAAAGCCTCAGGAAAAGCTTTCTCATTTTACAGGGAAGATTTTCTTCCAGAAAAATCACATGACAATCAGTGATGTTTCTGACTGTCTCTTACCACCAGCCAAATCCAGGGATTTGGAGGATGGTGTTGAAGGTATGGCCCAGGTAGTAAAGTGTCAGCAAAGGAAAAGTGAAAGCATCAGATCAAGAGATCAAATCCCAGTCTCAGACAAAAAAAAAAAAAAAGAAGAAGAAGAAGAACCAAAGATGTGGGGGATAATGGGTCATTCCCTGTTCACTTCCTAAGCCAAATAATTGGGAAATTCTTCACCAATGAGGAGATCACAGGAGAATTTGAGAATGAAAATGTAAGGCCTTGGCTGGATGACTGCAGGGTCCCTTCTAGGTGGAGGACACCACCACCGTCCTGGTGTCACACTCACCCACAGCGTTTCTTCTGTCTGCTCTCTCTTCCAACCCTGGCCCGTTGTTCCTAGAGGACTTTGCATGTGGTATGGAGGCAGTCTCCCTTTCTGTTTGCTCTCTGAGGGTGTACATGGTCACCATGAAGAGAAGTAATCCTCTCTCCTCTTTTCATTCTGGGCACTAAGGTTTGGTCTGGTATTTGTGAGTGAGGCACTGCCTTGTTGTCATGAGAAACTTTGCTCTTTAATTGCGATATCAGACCAGTTATATTTTAGTTCATTTTTTAAAAAAGTTAGGTACAGGGCTGGGAAGGTGGTTCAGTAGTAGAATGCTTGTCTCGCATGCATGAGGCCCTGGGTTTGATTCCTCAGCACCACATAAGCAGAAAAAGCCAAAAGTGGTGCTGTGGCTCAAGTGGTAGAATGCTCACCTTGAGCTAAAGAGTTGGGGAACAGCATCCAGGCCCAGAGTTCAGGCCCCATGACCAACAAAAAAAGTTGGGTACAATGTAACAGAAAAGCACATATATTTAAATATATAACTCAACTGATTTTCATCATTAACTGACCCATCACCTGGTACAGCAACTTTTGTAGTCACTCTTAGCAAGAATAGCATTTCCAGCTTCCTTCCTCTAAACCTTTTTCTCTCCTCAGCAAGGGAAGGTGCCATCTTGATTTCTCCAATTGTATACAAACACACACACATACACATAGACACATGCATACAAATACGTATTTTATATGTGTGTGTGTACACATACATAGACGATTATTAAGAGACCCTGAATGTGAAACAGCTCTCTACCCCTTTATTATAGGGTTACTGTGAACAACTCAGTCAACTGTTCTTTCTTCCTTTCTTCTTCAGTTACCAACGTTTCCCTTCTAAGACCTACCTGTGAGCATTGTGAGATTCGTTGTGTGTGAAGGGCTAATGACTGAATGGCAGCACAACCTGGAGCTTGACATTTGGGCTGCATCTGTATCCAGGTTCAAGGACATTGCTACTTTTTCTTATCTCCACTTCCCATAGGGGTGCCTCTTGTTGCCAGTGCCGTGGGGACATCCCAGGAAACAGGTGAAGAGAGAATCTATCCCAGAAATAAATTCAACTTGAATAGAAATGGTATGTAACTTTGAAAAGACAAAATTGTTTACGTTTTTAAAAAAACGAGTGTTTTGGCTTGAGACTGGAGTCTACCCTGTGGACATGTAAGCAAGCAAAAATACTTTCTGGAAGCCAGGTGCTGTGACTCACACCTATCATCCTAGCCGCTCAGGTGGCTGAAATCTGAGCAGGAAGGCCTGTGAGAATCTTATCTCCAATTCCCTACCAAAAAATCAGACATAGAGCCGTAGCTCAAGTAGTAGAGCACTAGCCTTAAGCAAAAAAACTCAGGGATGATGCCCAGGCCCTGAATTTACCTCAGGACTGGCAAACAAACAAACAAAAACCCACTAGTACTTGCTACAATAATCCATCCTTTCAAGACTCCACTGAAACTCAAGTTTATACTGAAAATTTCCTACACGTGTGTAGGTATTGGGGCCAGAGAGAGAGAGAGAGTACCAAATGGGTGAAATGGAAACTTTAGGAGGGTTTATCTATCAAGTTTTGCTCAGTCAGAATGCATGGCCTTAGGGATTGAGTGAGAGATTATGATGGATTATGAGAGATGATGAGAGATTGATGGGTCACCCCACCTCAGCTGGAGCCTGGAGTTCAGAACACATGCCATTCTCAGAAGATGGTGGGTAGATGAGCTAAACGCTGATCCTAGAACTGGGCTGTTGAGGGGGAAGAATTACTGAGTGGGTTTTGAGCTGGTGAGAGTCCCAGCTGCTTAGTCTGGTTGGCACTGTAAGCTGAGTGTGTCCAGGAACAGCTGTGACCAGCCAAGACCCTAGGCAAAAGAGTTCAGGTCACTTCTTATAAAATCAGAATATAAATTTCTACCCTGGAGAATCTTAGGGAAGATAAAATAAGACCTGGCATATGGAGTTTCTAATATACCATACATGTTAGTTGATATTTAATACAATTTTATCAGGTTTATATAAAGGAAAGTTTATATTATCTATTCAGGAGATTGAGGAGAGAACTCTAAGTGATGCAATAAATCAGTGAAGTTGAGAAGAATAAGCTAAGAAATCAAGTGATTGTTTAACTCCCATATTTCACTTTTCCTTTGATATTCTTTCTGGGGGGCATAAATTAGACAACTAAGGCTGCTTAAACACAAGCTGTTCAGCCAGGCCAGGTGCGGTTTAAATCCTGGAATTTAGCACATGAGCTTTGGCAAGTTCCTTAGCTTTCCTGGTCTTCAGGTTTTTCTCTAGTAGATGAAATAACAGAGAAGGATTTTTCTGTGGATGCAATATAATGAGGTCGATGAATCCTTTTTGTGTGGTTACAATAGATAACAAGTAGGTAGTTATACTATCTTTGTTTATGGATATAACCCTATTTATGAGCTAAAGAAATCATTAGACAAAATACTATTTTGTGATTTTAATAGAATTTTGGGACTATCAGGGCTATATAGCTTTTAAGTTAAATATTCTGGCAATTCCTGAGGTTGTACTGAACATTCCTTAGGAATATGTCCTTCTCTAGATTATTCTAAGAAGTTCTAGGGCAAGGAACAAAGAACAGTGTCTAGATTGATAGATCTCTTACTGAAAGTATCTTTTGTGGAGAGGGAGAGTGGGTGGGTGTGGATGTGTGTGCATGCGTGCTCCAGCGTGCTCATCTGGGTGTAAATTAAGGCTTAAAGGCTAGGGTTCTATCACAGGAGCTAGTGTTCCACTTCTGGTTTAGGGGGCGGCGGAGGGGGTAATTTATTGGAGAGAAGAGTCATGAAATTTCCTGCCTGGGCTGGTTTTGAACCATGACCCTCAAATCTCAGTCTCCTAAGTATCTAGGCTTACAGGCTGATAAACCACCAGCACCCAGCTGAAAGTATCTTTTTATGTAGAAATAATTATCCTAGGGCATATGAATGTGACATTTAAGAGTTTGGGTATTTTTGCCGCAATCAGAAGAAAGTTTTCAGATCTGCTCTAAAACCAGCAGAGGGCAGTATGAGCTAACAAAACAGAGCCAAGCTCCCCGCTGAGACCCATATTGCTTCTCCCAGGCACTGTCTGAGTATGATTTCAGGAAGGAAGGAAAGAAAATGAGGAGACAGAGGGTGGAGGAAAAGAGGGATGAAAGAAAGGATTTGAAAATCTTGTTATTGAATGATGATGACATGAAATGGGTGACAACTTATTAAGATGCTCGTTGAATAGAATCATACACTAAATTCTACAATATAAGAGACAAATCCTTGCCCAGAAAGGGAGGAGTTAAGATACTAAGTTCTGCCTTTAACTTGCTATATTCTTTGTAGCCCATTTACCTGTCAGGATCACAAGGCTGAGCAAGAGCTCATCTGGCGCTCAGAGCCTCTAGATCTTAGGTGATAGCCCCTGGCACAAGGAGAAATATAAACACAGGATACAAGAGAATGGTTTTTTTTAAATGCAGCATGTTATACTAAGATACCTGACATAGGTACAGGTATATGGGTAATGCATTTCTAGGATTCTTACAGTGGAAAATATGCTGCTGGTCTAGAAAAGATTATACTACAACCTACCTTCTTGTTAATTGGAATGTTTTCTGTTCCTAAAGCCCCAGCATTCAATTTGGCTCATGCCCCCAGAGTTCGCTGATGACTCTCGGTGCTCAGGTGCTGAGAGAATCAGTGGTATAAAATGTCCAACTATGGAGATAGGGTTTTAAAGTCTGTATAATAACATGAATACATAAAATCTCCAGAAGGAGCTATTACTTCTGACTGTGGAATTGAAGAATTTGAACATGTTTGAGATAGGCATTGTAGGTTTGGTGGTGGTGGTGGTGGTGGTGGTGGTGGTGGAGGTGGTGGTGGTGGTGGTGGTGGTGGTGGTGGTGGTGTGTGTGTGTGTGTGTGTGTGTGTGTGTGTGTGTGTGTGTATAGGTAGGTAGGCAGTATTGGGGTTTCAACTCAGGTTGTCTTGATCTTGCTTGCCTGTTTTTGCTCTGGTACTCTTCCGCTTAAGCCAAGCCTCCAGCTTTTGCCTTTTGCTGGTTAATTCAAGGTAAGAGTCTCATGAACTTTTCTGCCTAGGCTAGCTTTGGACTGTGATCCTTGGATCTCAGTCTCCTGGGTAGCTAGGGTAACAGGTGTGCATCACCAGCACCCTGCTACCTTTCAGGGTTTTGATGGTGGCAAAGGAAGGATGAGGGGAAATTCAGCTAGAGGAAACAGAAGAGGAGGGGTGGGGTCTATTGGGGGTATGGAGAAAATCTATTTCTAACTCCTTGAATATGAAGCATGGGGCAGGGTGGAGAAAGGATGGGGTGCAGAAATGAAAGGCTAGAAGGTAGGCAAGGGGAGTGGAATGCAAAACCTAGGTCTCAGGTGACTTGCCAAGGGGTTCGGACTACACATTCATGGTTTTAGCTTTATGTCCTGCTGAAGGCTTTATCTGAATTCTGTGAACTAAGGGAAATCAGGGAACGTTATATAGTATGTATGTTGGGTTTTATTTATATGCATCTGTGTGTGTGTGTGTTACAAGTGTTTATGCAGGCCTCATGCGTGGCTAAGTCCATGGACACACATTTCAAAATGGATACAACTCAGGTAGTTCACCTGGTTACGTGTCACTGGAGTTGATGGAGCAGCAGACAAGAGGGAGATTTGTATCGGAAAGGCCTCCATTAGGAGCGCGGCACTGCAGTGGGACAACTGTCAGCAGCAACAGTATAGCACAGCCTGGTTTGCGTCCGCCCTTTGGCAGACACTGCAGTCGTCAGCCTCTTCTATTAACATACATGTCCTCTGTCCTAATCTTCCTGCTGTGTATTCTGCATCCAGACTCATCTCAGAAATGTTGGATATTGTTGTGAATGTTACGATAACTTCCCCCTGAAAAATAAGCTTCTTTGTGTTTTCCATATGATCTATAGATATAATTCTTCAGTTTGGCATTCAGACCACTGCTGTCTAAAATACATGAGAAGATTTTCAAAAAAATGTTTCCACACCTGGGAGGTGCTCGTGGATTTTGGCTGGGGGATAATCCAGGGACTTAAATAGAATACTTGGAGGTTTCTGTAGTCATGTGCAACACAAAAAGTATGGAAAATAAGCTACATTTGCTTTTTATCCATCCAGTTTTTAAGACTATACTGCTAGTCCAATGGATCTTAATAATAGATATTTTTTGAACTCTAAAGCTGAAGCCTCTATCCACAAAAAAGCAAACACATGCACATACATACACACACACACACACACACACACACACACACACACATACACACACACACAGATGATGACATGACACTTTACTTTCAGAGAGATTTTCCAACTCTGAAACTCAATAGACTCAAAGATTGAAGTCAGGTCCCTTGTGTAGATATTTAGAAAACTATTTATTTATTTATATTGTGCCCATCTAAAGTGCTCCCTTCCTGTGTAATGCTTGCTCTTTCATTTCTATTCAAAGGATAGTGGATATTTCCTAGTCAGGCAATGAATTTGAACCTCCAAATGTGGTTTGTTTAGCATTCTGAAGAAATTTTGTAGCTTGAGATGTGTGTGTGTGTGTGTGTGTGTGTGTGTGTGTGTGTGTGTGTTCATCTTGCAAGATAAGTGGGAAGAGATCTTTGAAAGCCTTGTTCCTTAGTAGAATAAACATAGCATTTTTTTTGTAATGAAAATTTGCAGTCCATTTTCTTTTTCTTTTTCCCCCTGATATTCATATAGTGAGAAAGGACCCAGACCACTTCAGGTTCGAGTGGTGTGCTGAAGCTATGCCTGCCTTAAGTTGTAAACAAGAGGTCCATTACTGTGTGCTCTTATGACACAATAGCAAGTGTTCCTCGCTCTGTGCACGCAAGTGTGCTGCAGAGTTCCTCCTGGCTGCAGGAACACAGCCAGCTTCAGCTCACTGCAGTGCGTCAGCTGCTGCTGTATGAGCAGTGTAGGAACGGATTGGATCCTCCCAGCCACCTCCAAAAGCACAGAAATAGCATTGCCCATTTTAAAGATGGGGAAACTGAGGCACGGGATGAGGGGTTACTTGTCTCAGAGCCCGGAGTGATAGAGCCAGGGTCTCCTCATGCCAGAGCCTCTTATATATGCCTCTTATATAGGGCAACCCTTTTTAAAGTCATAGACTCGGGTAGTGAGAGTAAACTCTCTCTTAGATGGGAGTGGGGTTCTGAAGTCCTAGAGAAGGAATTTTCCCACTTGCCGGTTCTCGGAAGGCTTTTCCTCAGGCTGGGGGCAGGGCTCCAGTGTTTAGCAAGCCTCTACAGTCAAATCCCAGTACCAATATTAATGTTATTAATAATGGTGATGATGATGATGGTTTCTCTTTGTGTCTCTCTACTGGTGTGTGTGTGTGTGCGTGTGAGATCACACAAATACAAAGCTGAAATATATTTGTTCACTTGTGTCTAACTGCTAGGTATATGGAAAGCAAAATCCCTTCCCTGCCATACTCAGCCCTCTCCTTGGCGGTGTGGTGTCTGTCCTCAGCAAGAAAAGAAACTGGAGGTTTCACTGCCTCTTTACTACAAAGCCAACCTGAGACAGTATTTAGGATTTGCAAATAGAAGTAGAAAAACTTTCATCTGCACTATTACCGATCCAAAGATTTTGTTTTGTGTCTGTTTACTGGACATTTTATGAGTCTGCTTTCCCTCCTCAGCCAAATTTTCTGTATAACACATTTATGCTCCTCCTACCTGCTCACACACACTAGAACTTCTCTATAAGTCTCAAGTTTCTAGACTTTTTCTAGAGTAACACCCTTAACGCTTGCACCCTAGTCAATAGTTCTAGTTTAATTCAGAGCTTTGACTGTTTTGTTGCTTTTATGATGATAATAATCACCACTACCCTTTGGGGAAAGTGAAAAAATCTAATCTCACAGTGTTGTGTGGACCAAGGTAGAAGTTTCTCATCCCTGAGATAAGAAACTGGTCATTGTCTATAATTTCTCCTGGAAAATATGACTGACAGAAAAGGGAAGGAAGGAGTTAAAAACCACAAGCATATTTTTCTTACTGATAATTTTTATCTCTGCATTTAACTTCAAATGGCAGGAAAGAAATACTGTACGGATCCCAGCCTTGCGATCATATTTTTTTAAAAAGAAACTCCAAATACAACAACAATGGTTTCATGTATATTTTGTTCTTTTTCTTTCTTCATGCAGTATGTATGTTGAGGTCACGGTATGGGAACAGATGGAATATATGACAGGGGCCAACTAATTAACATTGAAGACAGGGGACCCATTGTCTCCCCGTAACTCCCATCCATCTACCTCCATTTCTGTCACCATGGTACCTACTAGTTCAGTTTCTGAGGGTTGTGAATTCACGATTAAACCGAATCAACTTCATGTAATGCTGCTGGTTGGTGTTTAAGAAATGGTGTCTGAATCTGTTCCTACTTACAGAGACCTTCTTCATGGTTTCCGTTATTCAAGTGGCCCTGGGAAGAGAGAGGTGGCACTGCGGGGATTTTTGTGCACAGAATTTCTTTGCATGAGATGAGAAATGCCATCTTTTCAACTGCATTATGGACATTCTGTGGTTGCTAGCGCTAAGGGCCAAGTTGAGAAATGCCTTAGAGGTCCGAGCCAACAGAAAGCATGTGGTTCTTGGAAACATGTACCAACTATACGCAGCAAGCTGGGGACTTCCAAGGAGCAGCTGTGCCCCCTACCGCTGTATTAACTACTCCTTCTGGGAGTAGCCATTTCCTGACAGAAAATGGGTACAAGAAAACCAGGAAATTAGGAGGAAAGAAAGCTCTCAGACCTTTGAGTTTATCCTGCCTTCTGCAAGCAGCCTGTGGCAGATGACCAATGAAAACAGAAGTCGTTTATTGCTATAGGATCCAACAATGCCACATCTAGCTATAAATGCCAAGGGCTCAAAGAGATATCCCTATATTTATTCCAGTAATATTTAATAATAGCAAAGAGATTAACGAGACCCAAGTGTTGGTCAATGGATGAGTCATAAGTACAATAGAAGAGTGTCTGTCTTTTGAAAGAAGGAACTTCCGGCAAATGCTACATGAGGAGGGATCTTGAGGGCAGCGTGTTAAATGAAATGAACCCTTAAAAAGGAAGAGGCAATGCTGCCTGAGTCTATACCTGGGAGTTGAGCTTGTATATAATGGTGACTTCCTAGGACTGGAAGGAAAGGCAAGATGTGGAGTTGGGGTTCAGTAGGGGCTTTCACTTTTACAGGGTAAATTCTAAATGTAGCCATTGTATAATTAAGTGGGCATACTGTAGTCTTTTTTTTTTCCATCATGAAGCTTGAATTCAGAGCCTGGAAGTTGTCTCTGAGCTTTTCTGCTCAAGCAATTACTCTACCACTTGTGCCACGGCTCCACTTCTGGTTTTCTGATGGCTAATTGGAGAGAAGAGTCACATGAATTTTCTTGCCTGTGCTGGCTTCAGACCATAACCCTCAGTTCTCAGCTACCTGCATAGCTAGGATTACAGGAGTGAGCCACCATGCCTAGCAAGCACACTGTGTTCTAAAAGCTGCTCATTTGAAATGGTAGATTTTGTGTTACACATGCTTACCATTTTTTTAAAATTTAATTTTATCTTTTTGTCGGTCATGGGGCTTGAACTCTGGGCCTGGGGGCTGTCCCTCAGCTCTTCAGCTCAAGGTGAGAGCTCTACTGCTTGAGCCACAGTGCCACTTCCAGTTTTCTGATGATTAATTGGAGATAAGTGTTTCATGGACTTTCCTGTCCGGGCTGGCTTTGAACCTCGATCCTCAGATCTCAGCCTCCTGAGTAGCTAGGATGACAGGTGTGAGCCACCAGTGCCTGGCTCTTACCATTTTTTAAAAACAGTGACTCTCCTTCACTGTGAACTCAAGGGTTGCTGTGAGCTCACCTACTGGCCCAGAGAGGACAGCCATGAGCTCATCTTGATTACAGGAAGTTCTCTAGCGGAAAATCCTTGCATTTGACTTGACCACTCTGTAAAAAACCTGCCAAAGCCCATCTGAACTGCTTCTCTGCCTCAAAAACTATAGTATGGAAACTTCTAGAAAGTCTCTGAATTCAGATATGAATTAAGATGATAAAAGGGAATAAACGAATCAATAAAACAGCCGAAGTACTTATACTGGTGGGGTTGTCTCTACTAGAAGATGCTTCCTTGGAGTAATCTAGCCACGTCTCTTTCTCCTACTCAGATGTTCTATCTGATGGGATAATAATAATCTGTTAGAGATAAAGAACAATTATCTTCTTTCCGATGAGAACAAAGCCCCAGAAAATATTTACTTATTGGAGGTCCGCCAGAGAAGTTATGGGAAAGCTGGGTTTAAGAGTCCCAGTCTCAATGGTGATTTTGTTGTTGTTATTTTTAAAATTTATTAGTGGAGACAAAGTCTCCCTAAATAGCCCAGGCTAACCTTGAACATTTGATTCTCTTGCCTCAGCCTTTAGAATGCTGGGATTACAGGCATGCACCATCATGGTAATGATTTTAGAGTGAATATATCCTTGGCATATACAAGGAAAACCGATGTTAAAACATACCCACACCAGACCAAACTGGTGCTGTTCTGGTTGAAGTGAGAACAGGGTAATAGATGGGGGAGGGTGGCATGATCACTTCTCTGCATTCCACACACACCCTGGAACCCTTGAACCACAGCTGTGGGATCCCAGGACTCCATGGCTTTGAAGACAGTAGCACCATCCTTTGCATTTTCTACTTCTATCATAGATTATTTTATGTATAATTAAATCTACTTCTTGGTCAGTTTTGTTTACAGTCTCCAGAAAGGAATTTCATAGTAGCTATCATCTATTGCATACTTACCATGCACTGCCTTGCTTGTTTGTTACGTGTTTGTTTGTTTTTGCCAGTTGTGGGGCTTGAACTCAGGGCCTGAGTGCTGTTCCTGAGCTCTTTGCTCAAGGCTAGCACTCTACCACTTTGAGCCATAGCTCCCCTTCTGGTTTTCTGGTGTTTCATGGGAGGTAAGAGTCTCACAGATTTTCCTGCTCTGGCTGGCTTTGAACTGTGATCCTCAGATCTCAGCCTCCTGAGTAGCTAGGATTACAGCTGTGAGTCACAAGCACTTGTCTATATTAGACACTTTGTAAACAACAGTTGGTGGAGATTGCTTTGGTTCATGGATAACTTTTACAAGTGCAAAGTTCTCAAAGGAGGAAATGATCTTTAATTATTCACATACAAATGTGAAGTAGTTCAATCTGATTGCTTTAATTCTTTGCTATTGACTGGAGCAGAGAGGAATCTAGTGTGATTTCTAAGACCATTAATCGGAGTCCAAGTGTTGAGTTTTGTTTTGTTTTGTTTTTGTCAGTTGTGGGGCTTGAATCTGGGCTTGGGCACTGTTCCTGTGTTCTTCAGCTCAACGTGAATGCTCTACTGCTTGAGCCACAGTGCCACTTCTGGTTTTCTGAGTGGTTTATTGGAGATAAGAGTCTCATGGACTTTTCTGCCCGGGCTGGCTTTGAACCATGATCCTCAGATCTCAGCCTCCTGAGTAGCTAGGATTACAGACGTGAGCCACTGGAACCTGGCAAGTGTTGAGTTTTTTTTTAATCTCCCACATTTAGTGGCTGTTGTAGCCATGGAAAAGACGTTTATCTCAGTTCCCTAAACTGCAAAATGGACATTTCAATTGAACTTACCATGGAATGTTGCTCTCTGAGTTAGATGAAGTGGTATGTATGAGATATTTAGAACCGGCCTATATAGAAAGAATTTGCTAACTAGAAATTACTGAATTTTTGTTGTTGATTTTGTTGGTTGGTTGGTTGGTTGATGTGGATATTGGGGCTTGAACTCAACAGCTCATACTCTCATTTAGCTTTTATTACTCAAGGATGGTGGTCTACTACTTGAGCCACACCTCTGATTCTGATATTTTGCTAGTTAATTTGAGATTAGAGTCTCTCGAATTTATCTGCCTGGGCTGTCTTCAAATCTTGATTCTCAGATCTCAGTCTCCTGAGTAGCTAGGGTTACAGGCATGAGCCACTGGTACCCAAGGTTTTGAGCCCTTGTGAAAGAAAGGGTAGCACTCTTGTTTGTGTTGGCTTGCCAGTGCTGGTTTGTGTAGAGGAATGAAGGTAAATAATTTTAAGTTGTGATTCGGGCTGCTGAAATGGGAGACTGGGCAAAATGTACTGGGGTGGGGGGAGGAGGGAATGTCTCTGATCATCTAGTGAGAAACTATCATGATTGCTAAGAATAATCAAGAGGAATACTTGAAGAACAGATAGGACATTTCAAAAATATGCTTCAGTGTTGCTCTGGATTTGAATCAGGAAAAGGAACGTCTGTGTGTCTTTCTTCCCTCTGTGTCTCTTGGCCCCTGCTCTAACCTTCAATGTGAGTCCACCATCAGCCAAGCTGTCAGAACCAGCTTAGTGAGCTAGCACAGGAGTCTACCCATAACAAATCAGGAAAATAATGCAATTCAATCTTTTTTTATTTTAATTAACTTTTCAGTGTTTTTTAGACAGGCGCTTGTATTTAGCTGAGGCTGGTCTGCACCTCGTGATCCTCGCGTCTGAGCCCTCAGAGGGCTGGGATGACACATGTGAGCATGCTAAGGTCACAATTCACTTTTAAAAGAATGATCAGGTCTTCAGTCAGCATTTTTCACCTAGTTCTCAGATCATTTGTCTACTAAAAGGTAAGCAAAAAGCGTCAGAGAGCAGACCTTTTAGTTAGAGAAAAGGAACAATGAGTTCTAGGGTATAGTAGGCATCAAATCCAAGTTTAACTTCTGCAAAGGGGATGATAGGATTCTTTTTTATTTTTATTTTTGTATTTGTATAGTTGATATACAGATACGATTACATGAATCAGGTACACTCAGTACAATTCTTTTTGAACCATGTCTCCCCTTCGGTCCCTCTCTCTCAATCTCTCCCTCCCATCCCCACCCATAAGATATCTAGTTCATTTTCCACAGTGTCTAATGAGTATCGCTGCTGTTTTTGCTCATCCTTGTTCCAACTTTTATGTGCCCTCTCCTACCCTCCCAAATACATACTAACTAGCAAGACAAAAGGAAAGGAAAGCAAAAACAGTAACCAATGGCAAGGAAAGGAGGTTTCTTGTTTCTTTTCTTGGGATGCATTTCATAGAATATTATTTGGCATGGTCCTCTGTCCATAGCTGTTGAGCCTTTGCCTACCACTCCTATGTATAGCCTCTTTGGGCTGCTGTATGTTAATGACTACGGTCCTATGTGGTTTACTATGTATGGAATTCTTTTAAACAGTATTTTTTATTTTAAGAAAATGTGCTTCCGAAAGTTTCCAGGTTACTTGATGCTTCTAATAGATTAAACCCAGTTAATTTTTCCTCCTCTAGTTTGCTGATTTTATGGCTGTCTTTTCTAACTACTTCTCGTTAGTTATTTAATCTTAAGTAGCAAACTTAGTCTCAAATAATTAATTAAACAGGAAGAAAAAAATAAAAGGCACAGAAGCATCTACTCTATGAATGAAATTAAGTTAAATTCTACTGGGATAAAACTACATACACCGCTGGTGGAAAATGTCAGCCATTCTTACAGTATTGTAAGGGTTAAGTGCAGATTTGCCCTCACTCCATCCACCCATTCTCTGTCTGCTTCGTGTCACAAGGAACTACATTTCCCAGGCTCCCTTGCTTCCTACTCACTTGGCCAATAAGAGTAATTAGTAAAAGAAGAGGGACCCAGAAAGGAATCATCTGCTTCCTGGGGCATCCACAGTATGGTCTGTGTGAGTCCTATGCTGCCTTTGCTCAAGAAGTACCCAACTTAGAACACTCAACTCAACTCTTGCTGGACATCCCAGCCACATGATATCCTATAACCCCACTTCCTCCAGTGTCCCCCAGCCTTAACAATGGAAACAACTTGCAGCTATTGCTCTTGCTAAGCTCTGGGTAGCTTTACATTGCCTGTTTTCTTAGCTCTCCTATCATGGGGTAATCAATTCCTGAATCAAACTTGCTTACTGTGAAAAATCTGCAATGGTTTCTGCATTTGACCTCCACCCATATCTGACTACTAAAAGAGAACTCTATTTACATTTTAGAAGCATGAAATAGGAAGCATTGATTTCTACTTACCTATGTTTGTTTGTTGTTGCATTTTAAGGGCCTATTATTTCCTTATCTCAATAGAGAGCTTTACAAGGCCAACAGTAAATCAGCACTTTCTTTTCTTTTCTTTTCTTTTTTTTGTCGGTCGTGAGGACTAACTCTGGGCCTGGGCACTGTCCCTTAGCTCTTAGCTCAAGGCTAGCAGTTTACCACTTGAGCCACAGCGCCACCACTTCTGTCTTTTTCTGCATATGTGGTGCTAAGGAATCGAACCCAGGACCTCATGCATGCAAGGCATGCACTCTACCGCTAAGCCACCTTCCCAGCCCCAATCGGCACTTACTTTCTATGGTACATCTTAGTAACAATTATCTCTGAAAAGCAATGTCCTAAGACAGCTAGTCCCTGCTCATGACAACTGCAATTAAAATAAATTAAAATGTGTCCTAGCGAAGGTTGGAGATCGACTTTTCCTTTGCACATGCTGGCTTTCTTCCTAGACTTTCTATGCCATTGTCTCTCCATCCAGACATGAGTAGAGCCTGGAGCACTGATACTGCCCCTTAGAACCTTCACATTTTGCCTAAGTATCTCACTGACCACTTGAGCTCAGGAATTGCCCCAGGAACATGTGTGGTGATGGTTGCCAGAGAGTGCGCCAAGAGTGCAGGTCCACAGTGGGCACTTGCCCATCTGTTGTGCAGTTCATTGTTCCTTTTTAAAAAGTTACTGTAGCTTTAGAGACATTGCCACAACTGAATGTCCATACCTCAGGCGCCATGGATGGCCTCATTAACAGGAGACATAAAGATGACCATTACTTCAAACACTGAGAATGCTGGACAAGTGGTTTCTGTCCTTCAGAAAATCTCTTTTACTTTGTTAATGATTCTGTTTTAATAATCATATTTTATGATGCTCTAAAGGCCTAGTGCCACTCCTCTAGCAAGTTTTCCTGGTGAACCACAGGAAAGGATGTCAGAATCTGCAAGCATGAGAGGAATAGTGTCAAAGTACTTTAACATTTGCAGAGGACTATGCTGAACATAAGCTGAAAGTTTTGGGGGTACCTGACCAAAAAAAGAAGAAGGGCCTAGAAGTGTTACAAACAGATGATTTCAGAATTGATGTAGTATAAATGTTTTCTACTCTGGTATCAGAAAAGTTATTTTCTTTTGATGAAAATAATTATTGTCTTTTGGGGAAACCCTTGGCAGCACACATAAGCCTTATTTTGATGGTCATAGACACGTTCTGGTTGTGGAATCTTGGGCCCCCTCTAATGAAGTCAGAAAAGAAATTTTTTCCAAGTTATTTGCCTATGTAAGCAATTGTCTCTCTTTGTTTTAGTGGACTCAGTACTATTAGTTTTCCTACTTCCATAATATGGTTTGGTTATAAAATGGCCCACAGGCTCCTTTGTTGAGCGCTTGGTCCCCAACTCCAGTGCTACTGAGAAGTGATTGGACAGTGAGGATGCTAACTTCAATTGAGGGGCTATAGAAGGTGATGCCTGGTTGGAGGCTGAACTCATGAACTCATGTCTTTGGGGAATGCATCTTGGCCCTGCTCTTTCTTTCCTCTATAACTTTCCTCTCTTCTACACCATAAGGGGAGCCACTTGACTCCACTTAAGTTTCCCACCATGATACTTTGCTTCACCACTAACAGGCATAAAAGCAATGGAGTCAGGAACGACAGGACTCACTGGCTGTGGTTTAATAGAAGGGACTGATGATGGAACTCGTTGCTTTCAACAGCATACAGAATCCTGCCATAGTGCTGGTGCCAAGGGCCAAGGGGAGAACTACAAGTTTTCCATGAAGGAATAATGTAGAAGTAATATTGCCATTGCGTTCATACAATGTGAAGTAATAATAATGTAGGAATATGTTATTATTGTATTAACTAATATTAAATATATAATATTAAATATATATATTAAATATAATAATAAATATATAATATTAAATATATACTTGACATTATTATAAATGTTTTATATGTGTGTGCGTATGCATACATACACACACACACATTCGGATCTAGCTATATCTATACAGTAGTGCTCCCTTTATCCGTAGGGATTGCACTCCAAGAAATCCAATGGATGCTAAAACTGTGAGTGGTATGGTGCTTTCTTCAGTCCTGAGCATTGCTGCATCATGCCAGAGTTGGTCTGTCCATCTTTGTTTTATGCGCAGTATGTTTTCTTTGTATCACTACTCTTGTATTTGGTGGCTATTGTTAGGGGAAAGAAGGGTTACTTGAACATAAGCACCATGACTCAATGACAAGTGTTCTCATCATCTGGATAGCTACTAAGTGATTCATGTGCAGGTAGCATATGTAACATACACACTGAATGAGGAGATGGTTTGAAGTTGGAGGATGAAGGAAGCCAAACAGCATAAGATTTCATGATGCCACTTAGATCAGTGCATAATTTAAGACTTGTGACTTATCTCTTTCTAGAATTTTCCATTTAATGTTTTCAGACCATGGTTGATTAGAGTGATTGAAATAGCACAAAGCAAAACCATGGATAAGAATGAGTTACTGTATTAATATATATATGTATATGTAGGACTTACTTATCTTCTCTTTAATATGTAACAAAGGACTTGATATAGAATAAACCCTTGATAAATATTTCCTCAGTTAATAAATTAAAGAAAAGTGATTTGATTCAAAAACTGCCATGGTCCCTATCACAGGAAAGATTTTTTACCCAAATCTTTGAAGGACATCCCAATAAACTGTCCATGTCATAATCTTTTTTTTGGGGGGGGGTCCAGTCGTGGGGCCTGAACTCTGGGCCTGGGCGCTGTCCCTCAGCTCTTCAGCTCAAGGCTAGTGCTCTACCACTTGAGCCACAGCGCCACTTCCGGCTTTTTTCTTTTTGCTCATGTGGTGCTGAGGAATCAAACCCAGGGCCTCATGCATACAAGGCAAGCTCTCTACCACTGAGCCACCTTCCCAGCCCCCATGTCATAATCTTTAGGTTGAGGGTCCCAAACCTTAATGTTCCCTTTTTAATTCAATTTAAGAAATAGCTTTGGAAGATGGGTGCCAGTGGCTCCTGCCTGTCATCCTAGCTACTCAGGAGGCCGAGATCTGAGATTTGGGGTTTGAAATCAGCCTAGTAAGGAAAGTCTGTGAGACTCTTATCTTCAATTAAACAGAAGTGGATCTGTGGTTCTAGTGGTACAGCACTATACTTGATCATAATAGCTCAAGGATAGTGCCCAGACCCTGAGTTCAAGCCTTAAGAAAGAGAGAGGAGGGTGGAGGGAAGGAAGGAGGGAAAAAGGAAAGAAGAAAGTTAGTAAGGAAGAAAGGAAGGAAGGAAGGAAGGAAGGAAGGAAGGAAGAAAGGAAGGAAGGAAGGAAGGGAGGGAGGGAGGGAGGGAGGAAGGAAGAAGTTGCTTTTGAACAACTACTGTGCACTAGACAAGGATAAGAACTGACATCTGAAGATGACTTCAGTAAGATCTCATCCATCTTGGGTACTCAAATGTATTATGAAAATAGAAGTATGTGAACCTAAAAATACAAGTTGTATATTATTCATCTGTTTTTTAAAAAAAATATCCAGTGCTGGGGCTGGGAAGGTGGCTCAGTGGTACAGTGCTTGCCTTGCATGCCTGAGGCCCTGGGTTTGATTCCTCAGCACCACATAAGCAAAAAAAAAAGCCAGAAGTGGCACTGTGGCTCAAGTGGTAGAGCGCTAGCCTTGAGCTGAAAAGCTGAGGGACAGCGCCCAAGCCCAGAGTTAAGGCCCATGACTGGACCGGGAAAAAAAAAAAAATCCAGTGCTATGACATATAGCATGTATTTAGTAGCAGGTTGTAGAATGAGTAAATTGATAAAGATTTAATATAAGAATAGCAGCATATGTGCATATGATCATATAAAACAATGCTTATTGAAATAAACTGCAAGAGATGGAAATAAGATTTTTTATTGTACTGTTTGCAGTTATTTTTTCTTGTTCTTTTTTTCTTCTGTTTTTCCCCCTTTTGTCACTTTTTTTTTTAAATTTCTGTACCCTTTATCTTGCATGTAAGTTTATTCATTTGGGGAAAGGAAAGGAAACACAGAATCAGTGGGACAAAGGGTGAACCAATCCAGCAGACACTATGTTGGAAATGAACTATACACTTGGGGGGGAGAGGGAGGCTAGCGGGGTGGGGGGGGAAACTGGGAGAAAATCAGGGAGGCATACTCAATACCTGATTTATTTGAATGTAACCCCTCTGTACATCATCTTTATAATTAAAAACAAAAAAAGAACAGCAGCATGAGAGCAATTCTCACTGATTTACATAAGGGGGAATAAGATTTAGTCTAGAAATGCTGAAGATTAAGAGTGATAGTTGAACTTGAGTTTGAAGATAAGAAGACTCTCTTAAGGTATAAATGGGAGCTGGAGAAATGGGAACAGAGACATGGAAGAGTGCAAAGGGATGCTTGGTATGATTCTCTTTGGGGAATAATTACTGTCCTTAGTTGATGGACGTAATTCTCATTCTACACTATCCTTTGACCATGGAGAACAAGAACTCTAGCTTCCCGCTCCACCCCCCCCCCCCCCCCCCCCCCCCCCCGCCAGCTTTCTAGAAAAGGCAGTTTCTCACTTGTTTTGTTCTTGTTTTGTTCTTTCTCCAACTCACCTGGTTCAGAGGTCAGAGAGAGGACCAATAAGGAAGTAGATGTTCAGAGCTCTTCAGTGATTGGTCCAGGATCACACAGTTAACTTGACTCAGCATTGTGTCAACTCCTATGGATATCCAAGAGTTTGAATATAAACAGCTCAGTGATCACCGGCTGTGTCCAGAAGGACTGCACATGAAATATGCTGTTTACCAAAAAATCCTTTTTTGTCCCTAAATTACTTGATGTCAGTGCTGAACGAATGAACGAACAAACAAACAAACAACAACAAAAGAAATCCCAGAGCTATCCACATTCACTGTCAAATGAGCCGAACCATTTTTTAAATTCTTCTATCCTTTCAGTTGCCAATGTGAAGTTAACATTTAAAGAGAGAGAACACTAGTAATGCAACTATGAAGAAAAGAGATTCCGTTCTCTAATAAAATAGTAATGCTGCAAGCTCAGCGGCTCATGAAACATTTATAACCTTCAGCCAGTGAAGTGTGAACAAGAGATTTAAATGGGATGGAAGGAGACTTGATATAAACATCACCCAAAGCGCACGCACACACGACAGTGTGCCACAGGAAAAGTGCTCCCGCACGGTCCATTGGTAGATGGTCAAGGCGGATGGCCCCTTTTTGACATTTTTCTTTGATAGCCTAGAAGTGAAAAAGGAAAGGAACTGTCCTTGACAAGTGTTTTCAGTGCCAATGAGACTGGGGCCATCATAGGCCCTGGCATGCTTTGCAGAGGCCTGATTCATGTCTTCCTGCAGAATTGTATTCCTTTCAAGGGACACAAGGAATTAGTACATTGGAGGGCTTGCTGAAGTTATCATTCTGAATGCAAGACAGATTTAAAAAACACATGAGGCCTAGGCACCAGGGGCTCATGCCTATAATCTTAGCCACTCCAGAGGCTGAGATCTGAGGATCACGGTTCAAAGCCAACCCTGGGCAGAAAAGTCCCTGTGAGACTCATGTCTAATTAACCCCTTAAAAACCAGAAGTGGTGCTGTGGCTCAAGTAGTACAGTGCTAACCTTGAGCACAAAGAGCCTCAAGGACAGTGCCCAGACCATGAGTTCAGGCCCTACAACTGACAAACAACAACAACAACAAAACACAAACAAAAACATGAGAGGAACAATAAAGGGCAGAGTCAGGCTGCAGGGTAGCAAGAATTTGGAGAAAGGGACACAGGAGACTTGTAGTATACTTTGAAAAAGGTTTCCATTATGGATAAACAAGTCTTCAGATTGAAAGCATACAAGAACAAATCCAGGTTCATATCAGGAATTGTCCATGTAACCAGACCCAAAAGATCAGTGAATGGACTTGACTTGGACTTTCTAGAGTTCTCTCTTCCTCTCACTCTCACACTCACTCAAATGTACACAAACTGTACACAGAACCCCCTCTGGAGAGTTGGGGTGACCTCCCGCACCCCTAAAAGTCTATGATCAGTAGGGAAGGTTGTTGCTTAGATTGTCACACAGTTGATTCACTTGCCACTGTACTGTTCTTGCAGTTAATCTGTGGATAGTGTCCTCAGGGCCAAGGTGGTAGCCACATGTGAATTTCAGCCACATAAACTGCCAATGTAGATGCATTCTAGAAGTGCTGTATTTTTATTGTTGCTCTGGGGTGGAAGTGGGGAAATGAGCAGATTTTTCCTCATCTTGAAATGTGGGAATGTTTGTGGCTAATAGCACTGTTGATGCAATGTTAATATACACAGTTAACTAAGTTACTTTTCAGAGGACAAACACTGGCTTCTTGCCTTGGTGGCAGGAGGAATGTGATCTATCTTTTTTTTTAATCCTTAATTTTCTGTGTCATCTCCTCCCTACTAGGACTACCTTTATCCACCTCTTGTCTTTCCATGTATCAGAAATGATCATTTTATTTATACAAGATGAAGAGCTACACTTCAGGATTGAAATTGAAGTTTAAATTTGCACCCTGAACCTTAGTTTCCTATGTTTTTGAAGCTGGTCCATGAAGGAGTAATTCCCCTCCATGGTGATGGCCTGGAATGACAGAGATCCTACCACTACTTCAGCTCTCAGAGGGAAAGGAAGGGAGTTAGATAAGAGGAGATCAGAGGCAAGAACACAGAGACAGCCATGGATAGGGGGATCCAGGAAAACTAGACCCAAAGGAGAAAAGTCAATCAGATAATAACAAAGCTCCACATCCCCAAGATGAGTCTTGTGATATACCTGTGTACGTGTGAAAACATAAAATTGACAAATGAAAAGTTAAAAATGCAAAAAGAAATCATGAGGAAAGAAGTACATTCCACGCACTAAGAGTTAAGTGAAGAATGTAAGTATTCTGCAGGTCAGCAAACAATGAAAAGGAAGAATTCAGGTTCCTGAATGACAAGGGGTCAGAGGCTGGTTAAAGATGTGAAAGGGAGAATAAAGCCATGTAATTTTTGGTGACAAGTGTCAGGAATGATTAAGAGTCAATAATGTTATTAAGAGAAGCAATGAAGGAGGAACTGGAGTTAAGGGAAACTTCTGGTTACTTCTGATTCAGGTCTAGATTCCCATTTTCCCAGAATTAACATCTCATAAATTATAATGGCAGTTCATGATTTGAATTGTGAGGTATTTATTAGGCATAGACTGTAATAAGATACTATTTTGTTCATGTACTATCTGGCTGATAAAAAATACAAAACAAAAATCAAGTGCCTGCCTTTAAGAAACTGAATGTCTGGTCTGGGAAGGTGGCTCAGTGGTAGAGTGCTTGCCTTGCATGCATGAGGCCCTGGGTTTGATTCCTCAGCACCACATAAGCAAAAAGAAAAAAGCCGGAAGTGGTGCTGTGGCTCAAGTGGTAGAGCGCTAGCCTTGAGCTGAAGAGCTGAGGGACAGTGCCCAGGCCCAGAGTTCAAGCCCCACAACTGGACCAAAAAAAAAGAAAAAGAAACTGAACGTCTAATTGAAGAAATGCAAAAAAAAAAAAAAAATCAGTGCAGTGATTGTTCATTTCCTGTGCAGGTGACAAAAGATGCATATGTAATGAGAAGAGAGTACACAGCGGGTAAGGAATGCCAAGGAAGGCAAGTCTTTAAAGTTTTCTTCAAATCCACAGTTTTTTCCTTTCTCAGAGTTATTTTGCCCTGGGATTTTTCAAATCTCTGTGCATTTTTATAATCATTGCTGTTTCTCAATTTTTGCTTTTTTTCTGAACCCCCTCTCATAAAGAGTGTCAGAACTGTTTTCAAAATAAAACTTCATGGAAAAACTGATGTAGAGGAGAGATGGAAGCTGGCCCATTCTACCAGGAGGTGGATGGAGGATTGGCTCTCGATCTGCTTGGTTTCCCTACCATCCTTGTGGGGTCCTGGAGAATCTTTATTAGCTTGGAGTATTTTTCCAGCATGCCTAAGTCATCAAACTACTTCTAATTCAACATACAATACTTAGAAGCCTCCTAAGCTCCACCAATACATTTTAATATTCTGCCTCTGGATGCTGACATCTTACTTGGGGAATCTGTCAAGGGTGCACTTACTCAGTTACCTCATGATAGTCCTCTGGGCCAGGTAATCTGTTCTAGCCTCCAACTCCCTAGGGAGAGAAACAGCAGTTAATTGTTACTATCCTTCCTTCCTTCCTTCTGCCCTTCCTACTTTCTTTCCTCCCTCCCTCCATCCCTCCCTCCTTCCCTTTATTCCCTATCTACCTTCCTTTCCTCCTTCCTTCCCTCCTTCCTTCCCTCCTTCCTTCCTTCCTTCCTTCCTTCCTTCCTTCCTTCCTTCCTTCCTTCCTTCCTTCCTTCCTTCCTTCCTTCCTTTCTTCATACTGGAGGGTGAATTTAGGGCCTTGGCATTTGCTAAACAATCATTCTACCACTTGAACAAATCCCTCTTTTGGTTTGCTTTTCAAATAGGGTCTTCAGCCAACTTTCCTGCACCTTGTTTCAGTCTGAATCTTCCTACCTCCATCTCCCAAGTAGCATTTTTTTATAGATGTATGCTACCATATTCTGTTAGTGTTAATACTTTTTGAATCTAATATTGAAGAGAGACAGCACTATCTAATTTAAGATAAGACAGAAATAGGAGCTGTGAACATCAAATCCTTCCTAGTCCTCCCTGTGGAAGACCAGGAAAGATTACCCTTGTCTTTTGCAACAGGGATAAAACTCACAATATTCACGAGGAACAGCTCATAAAGGGGGAAAAGGGAGTGTTTCTAGGAAAAATGTAAGACGTTTTAACCATCACCTCTCTGGGTCTTGACTTGTGTTAAGAGGGCCACAGTAAGGAATTTTGGTTTGGTTTAAAGTGAGCAGGTGGAACGCACAGTAAATCCACCCCATTTTTATCAGACAAAGTGTAGCTACAAAAGCATCCTTGCCTGTCTGCCTGAGGACGGAGAGTATAAAACAGGACTTGGCATCCGCTGTGTAAAGACTACCTGTAATTATTTTCTCAGTGGGGCTGCATAAAACTTGGGTTCCATTTAATCTTACACCAAACAATTTCCATATTTCATGTCATGGATGAGCCTGAAACTGGAGATAGTTCATCAACACCGATCTGTGATATAAAAAAGAACTGTGAAGCTGGGTGTATGAGAGTGCATAAAAATGTTTTGTGTTCCGACCAGTACATTGCTCTAAAAAAAATTTTACAGTCAGGCCCAATTGTTCATTCTCACCATGCAGAAGACACTCACATATTCATTTTTAAAAGGGCAAATCAACCATAATTCAGTTTATAAACTGTGAAGCTGGTTGCGAATGTCTGGATGAATATTCATTAGAATCTCTTAATCTGCCATCGACTGTGATTCATTAGGCATATGTAAATATCACTCACTTTAATTGCCCCTAAACTGACTTAACATAATATTGTCATTAGCAAATTATTAGTTATTTGTGTAACTAATGGTACATTATGGTGAGCACGTTAAATCTCTAAATATATGATTGCAATTATGATGATGTTTTATGCTGGGGCCTTTCTAAACTATTTGATAAAATATAATGGAGTCAAATCAAATCGGGTATGTTAATAGGACACTTACGGAACTTTTTTTCCTACACTTTGGTGCTGATATCATGTCCCTGCTCTTTGCTCTCCCTGACATTCAACTTGCTATGGGTTCTTTCTAGTCTCTTCTGCCCCTAGAAATCTCAGGAACTCCATCTTTGTTCCTTGGTACTTTACCAAAGGGACTCAATGCAAATTTGCTTTTAGTAAAAGTGACTTTCTTAAAAAAAAAAAAAAAGTATTTGTGGTGCCAGTGGTTCATACCTGTAACTCAGGAGGCTGAGATCTGGAGTTCATGGTTCAAAGCTAGTCTGTGCAGGAAAGTCTGTGAGACTCTTATCTCCAGTTAACCAGCAAAAAGCTGGAAGTGGAACTGTGCCTCAAATGGTAGAGCACCACACTTGGCGAGATGAAAGCTAAAGGACACTGCCCAAGTCCTGAGTTCAAGCCCCAGAACATTACATCATCATCATCACCTTAACAGTATGAAATGAGCAAAGAAAATACAGAAGATCCTTCCTCCCAATGTTTATGTAAGATTCTTAGACTGGCACTGAATTTAACAGAAGAGTTTTACATTTGCGTTGCATTTGGAGGATTAGCATTTGACCTGTATACCTTCATGAAATAGTAAAGTGTGTTAGCTCTTTTCTCTCAAATGTGCCATCATGTATGAAGAATCCAATACTGCTTTGGAATCCTTTTGCATTCTTAGATTCTTCCTGTTCTTTCCAGTACTGGAGTTTCAACTTGAGACTTTGTATTTGATTGGTGCTCTACCACATGAGTCATGCCTCCAACATGGTTTTTGGCTAGATATTTTGGAGATGAAGTCTTGCAGATTTTTCTGCCTAGACTGGCTTTGAACATTTTTATCTCAGCCTCCTGAGTAGCGAGGATTACCAGTGTGAGCCAATGCCCAACAGTACTCCTCTTTCTTTTTTTCTTTTTCTTTTTTTTTTTTTTTAGCACTCCTCTTTCTGAAAATTGTGTTTACTGCTCATCTGTCTCCCCAAAGGACATATTGTGCAATCAATTCACATAGAAAAGTACTTTTCTCTAAACTATATCTTCACAAAAAAATATCAAGAGATTGGTTTTACAAACAGAATCCCTTTCTTTTATCACTTAAAATGATTACAAGTACACTAAGCAAGCTCTCTGAAATAAAGTTGACACAGCGCAATTAGCATTCCTTTAGTTTCTGTTAATTGCTTAACTGATGACATGAATATGTTAATACAAAATGAACCAACAGAAGAGAGGAGCCTTTTATCATGTTGCCTTCCTAAATATTAATATGTTAACAGGCCATCGATGTTCATAAACAGGGATCCAGGAAAATGCATGTCCCTGTCTTTGATAATGCTATAGATTAATTGCCATTTTATCTTAATTTAATAAGAGATCCTTTTGGTTAGAAAAAGCTTACACATGAAAAGAAATTATTGAGATAATGACAGCATAATGAATATAGATTGTGGTACAAATCTCCTGAAGAGATATCACCATTCCAATAACATAGTCAAGCATCGTATTTACAACAAAGCAAATGGTCTCAGTCTGCCATACTTCAGGATCCCTGCTACTGCATAAAGGAAGACAGTTTGGGATACTTTGATCCATGGTAAGTAATTGCCTGTCTCATCTTAAGAAGTCTCTTTTAACCAATACCTTCCCTTTCACTTCACAAAGTGGCCAGTCAGGCCACATTTATATTCTTGTTCACATTTCCAATGAAACACCAAGACCTGCCTTTTCTAGAGACTGTAAGTTCCCTAACGTTGAGGGTTCTGTGTGTAACAGAGAAAGGCCAACAAATGTATCACACTTTGCTTGCTGTAAAAACAAAAAACAAACATTTGAAATACAACCATGCCTATTTATTTGCTGAGGTCTGTGGCTACTTTTGCTGTATAATGAAACCATTGAGTAGTTTTATCAGAAAAGACAGGTCTATGCAACCTAAAGTGTTTATTATTTTGGCCCATTATATAGGAAAAGTTGCTCACTTGTGGTGTACTACAGAGGCTTTTTTTTTCCCCACAAATGAGTGAACAAGTGAATGAGGTTCTCCAAATAATCTTGTAGCTTGTGACCAAATACCTATCTTTCATTCCTGGAGAGTCTGTGATATATCACAGAATTAATATTGTTTGTTCATTTCTACCTTGAGCATCACAAGGATGTCAAAAATACCGATTTCAGCCTTGATAATTTTGTTATATAACTTACCTGAAGTATTTGGCTGTGTTTATAAAGCAGCATGAGCCAGTGATAGCAACTCCACTATGTTGATTATGAATGATAGTTTAGTACTGACCATGACTCAGAGACACATTTTAAATTTTGTCAGAAGCTTTGGCTAATTTTTGGACTGAAAGACATGTTTTACATAATATGCACAAATAGGAGGAATAAGTAGTGTACCTGCCCAACTCTGATGCTAAAATCATTTATCTTAACTCACGCCTGTATAGACCCACTACCCTCATGCCTAGCCAATGCAAAACACTTCAAATGTATTATCTCACTTAATGGTTACAACAAGCTTATGAGCTAGAGTTGTATTTTCCCTTCATTAAAAATGGAGATTATTCAGATTTGGAGAACACAGATATAACACCTAAAGTAAATGAAACCTAGGATTCTCTTCAGCTTTTCCAAGTCCATGGACCTCATTCCTTCCACTTTACCATGCTTCTGCCATATTGTGTCAAATTAAGCAGGACAACATGCATCACAAGCAAGACCATGTACGTCATAAATCAGGCAGCAAACAAAGAGAATCCAGGCTCTGGGATCCCACAGTCTCTTTGGGGGGGGACACATTCTTAATGCCCTTAAGCACCTCCTATGAGGCCCCATCTTCCAAAGGTCTCATCAGCTCCCAACAGTGTCACCCCAGGAACGAGGCCCTTCACACATGAGTCTTGAGGAACACTCAAGATCAAAACGAAAGCAGATATTGCCATCCAATAAAAGGCATGGCTTCTGCCAGGCACTGGCAGCTCACACCTGTAAGCCTAGCTACTCAGGAGGCTGAGATTGGAGGATTGTAGTTTAAAGCCAGTCCAGATAGAAAAGCCTGTGAAACCCTTTAATTACAGCAAAAAAGCCAGAAGTGGAGCTATGGCTTAAATGGCAGACCACTAGCCTTGAAGGGAAAAAAAAAACATGGTTCTGAAAAATAGTGAATTAGCTGGAAGTACTCTAATTGAATCATATTTTACTCTGTTTTGCTACTATTTTACAATGCCTTAGACTGGGTGGCTTATAAGCAACAAAATATTTTATGGCTTTAGAGACTGACAAGTACAAGATGTAAGCACCAGCAGATTTGGTGTCTGCTGAAGGCTTGTTGCTTGCAGATGGTGGTTTCTAGCTACATCTTCATCTGGTGGATAAGGCAAATAAACTACCTGGGGCCTCTTCTAAGGACATAAAGCCTACTTGTGCCTTTCAAATCAACTCCCATAGCCCATACCTCATTTTGGGGATTTGGATTTCAATATATAAATTCTAGAGGGAGGCAAACCGTTAGGCCATAGCCAGTACTATTTAGTGCTCTGTGTGTGTGTGTGTGTGTGTGTGTGTGTGTGTGTGTGTGTGTGTGCATATGTGCTGTTGGGAAGGAAAGGATGAAATGATGATTCTTAAATGTGGCTGAGTTTCAAAATCAAATTCCTGAAAAACTACCATTAGACAGTGATATTCTGTAGTTGTGCAATGGATACTAGGAAATCACAGTTTTCAAGCTGTCGAAGTCTGGGATTTTTACCTAGTTGGAAGCTACTAAGTTAGTCTATTACTCTCTCATGGACCCTGAAGACAGGCACTTCCAGGGTCAGAGACAAGGAGCTATCGCATTCCTTAACTGCAGCCCAGCAGACAGTAGGATCTATCAGGTCTGCTTACCCTCAGTATCTACAGGGCAATATGGAGGGCCTAGGCAAATGCAGCATGGGCGATATGCTGGCATGCAGATGAAGACCAGTGAACTTGGGGCTCACTACTTTTGTAATAAGTAGGCAAGTCTATGAGGGAAACTTTGTCGCAGAGGGAGATGTCACTTCCTCTAACAGCTGGTATACTGGAAACACAACCTAGGAAATGATCTGGATACAAGAAGGCAGGCAGGCGGGCATGAGCACGCTCAGCCAGGGTGTGGAGGGTGTGGAAGACCCGTGGTAGATCACCTTCCCCAACAACAACCTCAGCTTCATTGAGACGTGGAGTCAGGTTGAAGGATTCTAAGGCTCTGCCACCCTTCCTCAGTACTGGAAATCACTCCTTTTATCTGTCCAAAAATATGAGCTGGAGAAGGGAGCATTGGGCCAGATCTCTAGGAATAACTTCCAGAATGCCACACATACCACCTTGCTGAGGAGATATGCTCCCTCTGTGTCAGCCTCTGTAACTCCTGGGTTAAAGGAGATATCACTATAGCTGCAACCTAGGAAAGGGAAAGGTGTGGCTGCGGTCAGCCACTCTGGAAGCTGCCGGAAGAACCACGAACTATCGCAGTAGAGACTCTGCCCCTCTCAAACCTTCATGCTGCTGACAGTCAGAAGTCCTAGAACTCCTTGACTTCATTTCCAAACTTTGTGTATCTCTGGCTCATAGATTCATACTCTAAATATAAGTTCTGAAGAAAAGAATCCAAGAAACATAAATTGTGTGCTGTCCAGCTTCTGTGGTATAAGAAAACACCGGAGAGGAGGAGTGGGTGCAATGTTTGTGAGCAAGTTCAGTGTCTCATGTGTTCCCATATCCACTCCTTATGGGCCTTCTCCCCCATGTTCTCCTAATCCTTAGAAAATGTTAGACCTACACTAAGGATCTGATAAATCCACTTCACTGATTACTAAACTCATATTGTGAGAAATGTAAGCTAAGCTCTCTAAGACATGTGAAAAAGTAAAGCAATTTGATTGGGCACTTGACCCTTGGTTTGATGTGAATCTGTGACAAGGAGATGTAATCCAAAGGATCTCTGAAGAAACCATTCCTCTGGTTTTAGGTGAGTACAATATGGCTCAGACATGGTTGCTGATCTAGTCATCCTTCTATTTAATTCTCTTGTCTTTTTATTTTTATTTATTTGTTTATTTATTGTCATCATGGGGCTTGAACTCTGGGCTTGGGCGCTGTCCCTCAGCTCTTCAGCTCAAGGTGAGTGTTCTACCGCATGAGCCACAGCGCCACTTCTGGTTTTCTAGTGGTTTTATTGGCGATAAGAGTCTCACAGAGTTTTCTGCCTGGGCTGGCTTTGAACCATGATCCTCAGATCTCAGCCTCCTGAGTAGCTAGGATTATAGGCATGAGCCACCAGAGCCTGGCTCTTCTCTTTGTAGAATAAGGAAGTATGACTTCTTTAATTTCCAACATAGTTTCTTTAATTTGGGTTTCTCTCAGACCTTCAATTTCCTTAAAATCTCAACATAGGAAGCAAAATTTGTGTATCCTGTTTTAATGATTATCTTCCTAGTCTAAATATAATAAAAATTATTTTCCAGTGAACACAAGATAGCACAACAGGCTTCCCAAAGGATAGACTTTATTCTTTTACTTTTTGGAAGATTCTTCATTTAAAAAAAATGCTGCACTGAAGGGACACAGTGCCCTGCCGCTCATCACTGGAGTAGAGGAAAGAATGAACAACCAGTAAATGGACCAAGAACTTAAATCCATCCATCAGTCTAAGTGCAGAGGCCATATGCAAAGATGGCAGAATGGTCAAGATCTTTTCAGAGAAACTGAGTTGTGTTCAGAGATGTGTGGCTATGAAAAGCTGTTAGCCTCCTGACAAAGCTGAGTATGTCCACAAAGACTTTTCTGCTGTTTCCAAGAGATGCCCGAGTTCCTGCTCTTTTTTTTTTTTTTTTTTTTGGTTGGTCGTGGGGATATAACGCTGGTAGAGAGCTTGTCTAGCAAGTACAAGGCCCTAGGGTTTATATTAAGCATTGAAGAAAACAAAAAAGGAAAGAAAAATCATTTGTTCTTTCACAATATTTGAGTTAGTTTCTGTTGCATGCAATCAATAAACCTTACTCATAGAGAAGGTTAGCTACTGGCAAAGAATGTTGAAACAAAATCCTTCTCCTAGCACCACCCTAGAAGACCCCCATGAGTTCTAGATCCTTCCTAGTACCTCTCAGGATCAGTCCTTCTTGAGGATAACTAATGGTCAATTTGTGATTTGGACTTTTTCCTAGGGGTCAAAAACTTTGGGTTCATTTTAACCAAATGGAGGCACCCAGACAATGGAAACATGTGTGACCTTAGCCTGACCTTTGCACAACAAACTCCTTTAGGCTTCCTGTATATGGATTGCATCCTATACATATACATAAAACCAGGAGATAGCAAAACCCCTTGTGTCCCTAAGATTTGTTTCCTATCAGTACTATGAACTCCTCATGTACTCCCTAGAAAACAGCAATTCTTAAACATTTGTTTTTTTTATTCCTGAGCCTCCTGCTCCATTCTGCCATTTCTCTTAATGCATCATTTCTCTTAATGATACGTGCGCTCTCTCTCCCTCTCTCTCTCTCTGTCTCTCTGTCTCTCTGTCTCTCTGTCTCTCTCTGTCTCTGTCTGTCTGTCTGTCTGTCTGTCTGTCTGTCTGTCTGTCTCTCTCTCTCTCTCTCTCTCTCTCTCTCTCTCTTCTCCCTTTGCTTTGCCACTTTGTATGTAAGTTAGTTCAATTCTTTGTTGAAGATGCTAAGAATCTGGGATCTTCACCTCTGAGACCATTCTGCCAGTGTAAAAAACAAATAACTAAAGCTTAAAGATTGGAAATAATAGCAAAATGCATAGTGGGAATCATTTCAAAGCCCAAGCCACTTTTAAGTGGCTGTTTTTGCTGCTTCACACTGCTGGTATTCAATATGGGATGTGACAATTATTGATCATTCCTTCTTTAAAAAAAAAAAAGCTACTTTCGTGGGAGCTGAGGTCACACCAGACACTAAAAGTGTTCAGGGCAGTTGGCATCAGTGACCCTTTCTACCTCCTCCTGGTGACGTTTGCTCAACCCTGAGGATTTAACATCTTGACATTCCTTGTAGGGTTCTCAGTCCATGTCTAGGGTGACAGACAGGACACTATGCAGCTCATTTGTTCTCTAGATCACTTCTGCAGGGACATCCCCCTCCTCCCCTCCCCGCCCCAGCTCGTTAGTCTGACCAACCTATACATGTTCAGCTCTGGAGGAATTTCTGACAAACTTCTCTGACAAGTCCCTTGTGCAAGCCCCCATGGTATGACTCGGCCCTCCTCAGGTCCTGACTTCTTCACCTCAGAGAATGTAGGCCACATGACACCTGACATATGGTAGATGACAGATTAGTGGGTGAACAGCTGAGCTGAAGAACTGATATATTGCGTGTGTTCTGGAATGTGAGTCTCACAAGTGATGCTTTAATTTTGGCAGGAGAGATTTGGGAAGATTATTTCTTATTCCAAGATAGAGTGTGTGTTTGTGGGATTTCCAGCAAGTTGTCGTACTGATTGCTGGGATACTAGGAAGACAGATATTCTAATTCCTCAAATCACACACTTGTAACTGCTGGAAGCAGGAATGACTTGTCACAAGGGGTGACACTTAAGCTCAATTCTTGCTGAAATCCTGGGCTGGTATCACAACTACAGAATATGATTAAAGTCAGGTGTAGTGGTGCATGCCTGTAATCCCAACTATTCAGGAGGCAAAAATAGGAGGATCATGTCACAGGGAAAAGTGATTCTATCAGAAAATCAAATTAAAAGCAAAAAAAATGGGGTGGGGGATGAAGGCATGACTCAAGAAGTAAAGTTCTTGCCTAGGAAGCACTAGAACCTAAGTTCCAATCCCAGTACCACCAAAAGGAGAAGCAAAGGAGTAGAAAGGAGGATGAAGTGGAGGAGGAGGAGGAGGAAGAGGAGGAGGAGGAGGAGGAGGAGGAGGAGGAGGAGGAGGAGGAGGAGGAGGAGGAGGAGGAGGAGGAGGAATAGGAGAACAAAAAGAAGATCAAGAAGAACAACAACAAAAAGAGATAAAAAAAAAGGTTGACAACAAATCCTTCCATTACGAAAAAATGAAAAGAACAAGAAAAGCTCAAAGGAGCGTAGTTTCTAAACAACAGGTGACCATTAGGTCTCTTGGTCTCTCTAGAGTCACTAAGCAGGACGTCAGTGGATTTGCCTCCTCATGGGCCTTCCTACTGGCTGTGATCACTCACCCATCCCATGACCACTTCCCCAGTGGTGTGAGAAGCCAAGTGCCACTGCCTGCTTCGAGAGTCTAGTCATGGTGGAAGATTCTTTCCAAAGTCTCCACTAGGATTCTTTTCTTCTGGGATGGATTCCCCTTAGTCACATCTTAATTCTGTGGTACATTTGATCCAACTCCGTCTGTTTGGACACTACCTGAGTGTACTTAAGGTATTTATGGGGTGAAGAGTAGATAGGAATCATGGCTAAGATGTTCCTGGGAGGGACAGGAGGTAGCAGATGCCACTTAGATGTCTGTGGGACAGAAGAAACATGGCAGAAGGTGGGAATTTTGCATGGTCAGGGAGACTTTCATGGTGGTGGTGCATCTTTGGAGAATGGAAGAGCTCTTCCAATAGTCTTGGGTGTCAGGAAGGAAGGAAAGAAGGACGGAAGGAAGGAAGGAAGGAAGGAAGGAAGGAAGGAAGGAAGGAAGGAAGGAAGGAAAGAAGGAAGGAAAGAAGGAAGGAAGGAAGGAAGGAAGGAAGGAAGGAAGGAAGGAAGGAAGGAAGGAAGGAAGGAAGGACGTTGTGAGAAAATCAAGTGTGTGAAACATTGTGGTACACAGGTTTTAAAATAGGAGATCTCATGGGGATACAGCTAGGAATGACAAGAAATTTCATTTCATTGTGAGAAGTTTGGAAACAATTCCAAACGTAGAAGGGACATGACATGATAAGACTGAGTGTCTAGAAAACTAGCAGTGGGGGCAGATGAAAGACTGCTTAGTCATCATGATTGGAAAATTATATGTGGTGATGCACACCTGAAATCTAAAGTACTTGGGAGGCTGAGACAGGAGGATCATGGAGCGGGGAAAAAAGGAACTAGGAGTGAGGATGGGCTAATCAGTATGAAAGACATTTACAATCATCTGAGAGATAAGGAAATAGTGAGAGTTCCCTCTAGGCAGCAGCAGTATGACAGATAGAAACTAACTGAAGAGGGCTGGGAAGGTGGCTCCGTGGTAGAGTGCTTGCCTTGCATGCATGAGGCCCTGGGTTCAATTCCTCAGCACCACATAAGCAGAAAAAGCCAGAAGTGGTGCTGTAGCTCAAGTGGTAGAGTGCTAGCCTTGAGCTGAAGAGCTGAGGGACAGCGCCCAGGCCCAGAGTTCAGGCCCCACAACTGGCAAAAAAAAAAAAATAAAAGAAAGAAACTAACTGAAGAGGTGGTAAGAGGTCACCAGGCATAAGAATACAGGGCAAAAAGAACCAAGAAAGACCCCAAAGTTTGTGGCCTAGGTGATTGCCTGTCAGCAATGACATTAACTTCAATAATTGGTCAAAGAGGTGTGTAGGCAGAGAGGAAGACAGTGGTTTTGGTTTGGATCTTCTTTTCATCTTCCTCCTCCTCCTCATCATCATTTTGCCAGTACTGGGCTTTGAACTCATGGCTTCACTTTCTAGGCTTGCTTTTTGCTGGGTGAACAATTCACCTGTCACCTAAACTCCCCCCCGCCCCCCGCCCTGGGCTGACCTCCAACTGTGATCCTCCCAATCTCAGCCTTCAGAGTAGGTAAGAGTAAAAGCAAGAATCACCAATACCGGGCCTTCAGTTTGGATTTTTTTGTTTGTTTGGTTGTGGGACTTGAACTCTGGACCTGGATGCTGTCTCTGCACTCTTCAGCTCAAGGCTAGAGCTCTACCACTTGAGCCACAGTGCCACTTCTAATTTTTCTGGTGGCTAATTGGAGATAAGAGGTGCTCCAGCTTTTCTGCCTGGTCTGGCTTTGAACTGTGATCCTCAGATCTCAGCCTCCTGAGTAGCTAGGATTACAGGCATGAGCCACCAGTGCCTGGCTCAGTTTGGATATTTTTAATATGAAATGCCCTTGGAATATCTAGGTGGAGCAGTTGAGCAAGCTCTTTTACATATGGACTAGAGAAAAGATCTGGAGTAGAGATGCAGGTTTGACATGTTATAGTCAGTAGATATGAGCTGTGTAAGCATGAGCAAGTTAAATAACCTCTCTGTGCATCCAATTCTTCACATACAGAAAAAGGATAAAAAGAATACTTTGTAGAGTAGTTACAAGTATGAAATGACTTCCTCCCTATGTTTGCTTCTTCGAACCATGCCTGGCACTACATAAAGCTTCTAGATATTGTTTATTACCGTTACTATTATGGCTTTTGGCAAGAGGTCCCCATTGTAGCCTTTTTTCCTGCAGTACTAGAGATTGAACCCAAGACCCGGCAGATGGGTCTATCCTTTGAGCAGTGTCCATTCAAGATAATCCTGGATGAATCCACTTCCTGTGACCTCTGGGTGAACATAGTTCTCTGTCTCATAGTTCATGGGAAGTTTCATCTTTATGCACAGTCTTTTTCAGAATCACATAGGTGGCCTGAAATGAGCTGGAGTTTGCCTAGGAAAAGCGGAGATGTAGTCTTCCTCCTGTTACTCTTGCTCCTCTCAAAGCCCTGCCCAGAGCTTACTGAGAAATACACAGACTGTGAACAACTGTCTCTGTTACTTTTACAGAACAGCTAAATGGTTTGGCTATGAATTAATACATGCATCTCATATAAGTTCAGGGGGAAAAAAACCCAAAAGAGCATCAAAAAAAATTTTTTTAATCCCATTTAACACTGACATGAGCACAATGTGCCTGTTTCTTATTTGTCTTTGAAGATGGGGAGCAGAGAGGCCCCTGCACACTCCAACCGCCGCCTTTGCCCCCTGCTTCTGCTGATCCACACAGGTGAATTCAGACATTCGGCTACCGATGTGGTTTTCAGCAAGTGTGGGCTGGAGCCAGCATGCGCTCTGGTGTCCTGGCTGAGCTCCAGCTGCCGCTGATGGTCTCCATGACTTGTAGTAGCATCAATTGCATTAGTAATCCATTAGTTCTTATTCAGACCCTGGGTAGAGGGGAGCAGACTTGGTCAATTAAGAGGGGCTGCTTTTAACTGAGGGGAACCCCACTGAGTGTCTCTGCCATTCCTCCCCAGCCTGGAGGAGAACAACTTCCCTAGGATTAAAGGCTGGGCCCAGGGTAAGGGGTAATCACACCTCCGTGCTCCCACCCACAGGCATCCCTTTCCAAATGGGGACCTGCTTTACTCAGGTGAAACCCCACAGCCCGGGCAAGTCTCCAACACCAGGGCCCATCTCTATCCAGCACTCAGAAAAGAGCTGTTCACTGTGGGCTTAGTCCCTGCTGGTTCCGAAACACCTCCACCCATCTTGGATGGAGGAAGCTGGGTACAGACACACAGCTTCCCCCTGCAAACTGTGTAATGTCATCAGCTGGATGTTCTGATGAAAGACAAAAATCAAGGAAGCAAAAATGCCAAGTTTTCAAAGGATTTATGGCCCAGAGGTCAAGCTGGCCAGAAAGATTACTCAATGTTTCTAATCATGTAGGAAGAAATCAAAAGAACCAGGAAGAAACTCAAAACCAGAAGAAATCAAAACATACCCAGTCCAACAGTAGCCAAAGTCATAATTGCTGCTGATTTGAATCCAGCAACTTACTTTGCATAATATCAAGATATGACCTTTCTACAGGGGGCATGGTGGTTGGGACCCGGTCACAAATACCTGGTGCCATTTAATGATGGAATGACATATCTCTGATATGTAAATTTTTACAACACAGCAATTAAGCAGTTTAGAATTTTATGACAGTGTTTGGACTTTCCTACAACAACAACAACAAAAAGGGGGACCAATAAAGGGCTGTGATGGATGGGGCTAATCCCCACTGGAAATATACCATGTAATGCTGTGCAGACAATACATCAGGAGTAGCATTGTTGATGATTGGTTGTTAATCTCCCTTCCCAGCCCCCCCACCTGTACCCCTCCAGGCTAAGTCTTCGCTCCTGACCCTCCCCACAGGCCGGGGCTGAAGACTTGAGGGGCAGCCACCTTGTTGGGACACGAGTCTGGGGTACAGATGGGAAAGTTGGGGGCTGAGCAATATGCTGTGTGCATGGAATGCAAAGCAAAAGAGCCTTGTAGGGAGAGAGCCTGTCAGCAGGGGACAGAACTGGGGGCCATATGCTGCTCTTCTCTCCCTTCTGTCGCCAAGCCTGCCGCTTCATCCTTCTGTCAGGGGACACTTTAATGATGAACATGTTTTAAACAGTTTTGTTTACCTAGCAGCAGCTTTTCTAAGAGGGGGTCTTAATTAGTCACCTTAAACCATTTTGGGTTTGATTTTTTTTTTAAGCATTCATTCATTTGTTCATTCATCTGGAAGAATCTCCCTCTTACTTATTCTCAGCACATCCCCCCTCCCCCACCCAGCCGTGGAAGGCTGTTGCTACAGTTTCTATGCCAAAGTGTTCTCTGCATTACAAAACTAGTTTTAATAGCTCTCCCCGCCATTTTTCTTTCTTTCATACATTCTTTAATACCACGATTAGCTTTGAAGGGGAGATTTTTTTTTCCTCCACTTGTCTGAGGCAGTGGTGTTCCTTTGTGAAGCTCTTTAATAGGATCTGCATTTTAAAATGAAATCCCACTTGGTAAAGTTTTTTTTTTCCCCCCTCTATAATTTTCTATGATTGGTTGCAGTCATTTCCACGTTAAAAGAGCAGGCTCTGAGCTGATTTAGTAATTCATTCTATCACAACATTCTACTTGGAATTTCATCTGTTATGTTCCTGGTTTTCTTTTCAAATTTGACTCACAAGTACAGTGAAAACAAAGTAGCTTGCTGCTATTATTTTCTGAGTCACGGTTGCTTTTGGTTTTCTTTAGCATAAAGCATTTTAAATATGAATCCATGGATTTCTCCTTGTAAAAAAACAAAAACAAAAAACAAAAAAACCTACTGAAATATTTCGTTGATGTGAATTCCAACCAGTTCCAAAACAGCATCATTCCAAAATGTTGAGAGTGAAATGCTTTTCTTCCTCCCTTTATTTTCCCCCTTTGTAATAAAATTTGCAGAATGTTTTAACAACTCCAAGACAATTGGACCAAATGTGCTTAATCATTAACTCTCATTAGACAATAGCGCCCATAAAAATCGAATGACACAGGCTAATTCCTGAAGGGCTACCTCTGCTTTTACATCATTGAACCAGATTCTGCCTTCTTGTAAAAGAACAGAATCTCTTTCAAGCCTCTGGTTGTTTCCAGTAGAATGTAGAGTCACCTTCAGCCTGACAGGATTCACTATCTAAGCCCAACTTTCTTGTCGATTCATACAGTGGCTAGAAGTAGGAAAGAGTTGGTCTCAGAAGATACTTCTTAGACTAAACATTGCATTTTTTTGTTGGTAATTCAGTTGGTGTTTTATTTTAATTAGACATTTTTACCCTTCCATATGCATTGCAGTATTTCAGAAATACGTTTTTGATAGGTACTCTAAAGATGAAATTTCCAATCAATTCCAGTTTTCAACTTTTAAGGAATAGATTTTTACATTAGGATAGTTTTGAAGTTCACAGAAAAAAAATGGAATGTAAAGTACAAGGTTCCTAGTTATCCCCTTCACAGTCCTGTTCAGTTTTCCCTCTTGTTAATTTCTGTTCTCATCATGGGACATTTGTACCCAATGCTGATAACATTATCCCCATGTATAGTTTCTACCAGAATTCATTTTTTGTGTGGTTCTCTCTATAGGTTTGGACAAGTGTGTGTGGACATGATCACCATGACAATGTCAGAGAGAGCAGCTTTATGATCCTATTCTTCCCTTCATCCCTAGTTTCCTTCCTTCCTTCTTTCCTTCCTTCTTTTCCCTTTCTCCCTCTCTCCTTCCTTTCCAATCTTTCCTTCTCTCTTTCTCCTTTCCCTCTCCCTTCTTCCATTCCTTTTCTCCCTTTCTTCCCTTTCTTATTTTCTTCTTTCCTTCCCTTCTCTTCTTCTCTCCTTTCCTTCTTTCCTCCCTCCTTTTCTTCTTTCCTCCTTCCTTTCATCTTTCCCTCCTTTCTTTCCATCTTTTTATTTTTCTTTCTTCTTCTGTGGTGCTGGGAATCAAACTCAGGTCATTCTGCATGCCAAGCAAGCACTTTACCACATAGTTACATTGCAGATTTGCCTGGCTTGTGGTTGTACTTCAGGCTTCTTCTTCCTTCCAGGCAGCTGGGGTTGAAGCTGGTCCTCCTCTTCTCTATCTGTCATCTTTCTGTTTCTCCATGTTTTTACTGTTCTGAGAAATGATTCATTATGCAGAAGAGAGAGAGACGTGGTATAATAGAGCACTTCCATGCCTCATGACCAGTGCAAAATCCTTAACAGCGCCGGCTTATCAATAAGCCAGACCAAGCTGAATATCTGTTTCTGCCATGAAGTAGTTAAGTACTTTCTTCATGGTCACATCATGGATGGGATGACACCACTTTGTCTCAGTTGTCATTGCAGTTGTCCTTTAGCCTAAGACAGTATCTGTCCTTTCATTTCTGTGGTTCCAGGTATGATGAGGGAACATCACCAGGCTGAAGCAGTGGCATACCTATCTTCAGAGTTCCTCAAGTGCTTTCAGGGAGGTCCAAAGAGTAGGCAAAAAAAAAGGAGAAGACCTTAGTGTGTGGCAAGAGGGAGGATTAGAATTTATCTTTTTTACTCCATCAATGAGGAGAGCAACAATAATAAAGAAGAAGCTATTCCAAAAAGACATTGAGAAGAAGAGCACCAGAAATGAGAGAACAGTAAAAAGCCTGGGGAAACAGAAAGATGACAGAGAAAAGTAAGAAATAGTCACCACCTTCAACCTGCCCCCCACAAGCCTCCCCCCCCCAGCAGGTAGGAAGAGCCCAAACCACAACCACAAGCCAGGAAATATGTGGCAGCAGTCTGATAGATCCAGCCCTAGTATAAGCCCACACTTCTTATAAATCTCAAATCCCGTGGGAGAAGTCTGGACATGTCAATGACTCTAACTTCTCTAAGAAACTCATCTTGTTACTTCCCATATATCAGAAAGCTAAAGCCAATCGCTATCTTCAGAAAGAGCCTACCCTTTGCAGATGGCATGATCCTATACTTAAAAGACTCTAAAGAATCCATTTTAAAAAACCCTTAGATCTGATATACACTTTCAGAAAAGTATCAATGCACAAGTTAACATGCAAAACCTAGTAGCTGTTATGAACATTAACAATGAACTCCCTAAAAAAGAAGTCAGTAAAGGAATCTCATTCACAATCAACTCAAACAAAAGAAAACCTAAGCATAAACTTCATCAAAGATAGTAAAGACCTCTACACTCAGAAGTATAGAGCACTGAAGGTGGAAATTATAGAAGACACTAGAGAATGGAAAAGTCTTCCATGTTCATGAACTGGCACAGTAGTGTTAAAAATGGCCATACTACTGATATGATAAAATTCACTGTAATTGTGTCAAAATTACAATGACATTCATCACAAAAATAGGAAAAAAATCTAAAATTTGTAAGTAGAACACAAAAGACCTCATATAGCCAAAACAATGCGAGCAAAAAAAGAACAGTGCTGGTGGTATCATAAGACCCAGATATTCACATTATACCACATATCTATAGTAACAAAACCAGCATGGTATAGGCATAGAAACAGACACATAGATCAAATGAATAGATGAGAAGATATAAAAGCAAGCTTCATATGCTAAAAGCATACACTGGATAAAAGTCTCTTTAACAATTTGTGCTGGGAAAACTGGGTTATCACAGGTAGAAAATGAAATCAAAATCTCTATCTCTCAGCTTGTGTAGACATCAACTCTCAGTGTATGGAAAAATACTACATACAGTAAGACATGAAACTTTGAAACTACAGCAGGAAAACATAGGGGAAGCCCTTCATGATCTAGACTTAGATACAGACTTTTAAATTGGAACTCTAATAGCTTGGAAATAAGAACAGGAAATAGACAATGGGATTGCATCAAGTTAAAAAATATTCTGCACACCAAAAGAAACTGAGTGAAGGGAAAGCCTGCAGAAAGGAAGAAAGTATTTTCCAGATATTTATCCAAGAGGTAGGTACTACCTAGACTCTCTAAAGAAGTAAAAAAATTAAACACTACAACAACAAATAATCCATTCCACAAATGGGCAAATATAGCAAAGAGACACTTTTCAAATGTCTAAGAAATCACTGAAAATAAAAATGTTTAACATCTTTAGCCATCTGGGAAATATACTTCAAAACTACCTGGCGATTTTACCTCATCTTAGTCACAATGATTGTTTCAAGAACACAACAACAAATAGTGATTTGGAGACATGGAAAAAGAAAGTTTTGTACAGTGCTTGTGGAAGTGTAAATTAACATAAACGTTACGGAAATCAGTATAAAGATTCCCCCAAAAATAAAAATAAAATTTCCATGTGATCCAGCCGCAGCATACTCATATACATGATTACCATGGCACGAATCACAATAGCCAAATTATGAAATCCGTCCTTCAGTGAATTATTCAGATATTAAGAAGGATGAAATCATGTCATTGCTGGAAAAAAGGAAGGAAAAGGAGATATCATAAGTGAAATGAGCCAGTCCCATAAGAAGGAAAGTGTTGCTTGTTTCACTTGTGGACGCTAGGGGATAAAACAAAATGATTAAAATAAAATAACTAATAAATAAAATAGCCAGGTCCCTGAGTTTAAACCCCAGTTTTGCAAAATAAAATAAAATAAATACATAAATTAAAATGTTCTGCTTTAGTTAAGATCATGAAATATCTTTGCAACTATTGAACTGATTAAACTATTACTGTGAGCCATATTAATAATAGAAGTATCTGTTTTCAAATTATACTATTTGGGCATCTTTGTATAAAGTTTAATCAGATAATATTGTTATATTAGCTAAAAATAAAGAGAAAATAACTAGAATTCTTGTGATGTTTCAGTTATTCCCTTTAGAAACTTTTCCAAGCTTTCTAGGTGAACTGATTGACAATTATTCTCTCTCTCTCTCTCTCTCTCTCTCTCTCTCTCTCTCTCTCTCTCTCTCTCTCTCTCTCTCTCTCTCTCACACACACACACACACACACACAGTTTTAAGAAGAGTATAAGTATAATGTACTATAGCTCAATGGCATTAAAGAATCAAGATAACTTCTAGTGATACCTAAGTTAGGAAAAAGATACCCAAGAAGCAACACAAGTATTGAGAAAACTTTAATTAAGAAGAACTAGAGGGATGGCTATGGTTAAACACCTGCCTCACAATACAGAGGCAGAGGCAGGAGGATCTGGATCCAAGGCTATCTGACCAAAGTGAATGTGAGACCCTATCTGGAAAAGAAAAGGAACAAAAGGCATGAATCAAGTGGTAAAGTACTTGTCTAGCAGTATCCAGACTCTCAGTGGAAAAGTAGGAGAAGGAGAAGGAAGAGGAGGAAGAAGAAGAAAACAAGGAGGAGGAAGAGGACAGAAGAGAGGAGGAGGAGGAAGAGGAGGAGGAGGAGGAAGAGGAGGAGGAGGAGGAGAAGGAGGAGGAGGAGGAGGAGGAGGAGGAAAGCAGAATCATATTACATATCTTAAGGCTTTATGCATTGCAAATAATATCTCTTATGGATTTTTTTTCATGAAGTGGTGTTAGAACCATTTCCTTAATACCTTTTAGAGTTGAATCTGTGCACATCCCACTTTAACTGCATTTATGACACTGGTGTTAAATGGAAGTGCTTCCCCTTAGCTATCAAAAGTCTGCTCTTATTCCTTAGTTTTATTCTTCAGTCTATGTTTTCTATTTCTCATTCTAAGACATGGTTGTATATGAACAGATGTTCTTCAGTTTTACTTAGAGAACACTGACACACATGGGAGACCAAACTGACATGGCTCAGCATTGAGACATGTAACTAGAGGAGTAGAGAAATTTTGTGTACAGAAAATTCTTGGTAATTTCAAGCATAGCAAGCTCAGTTCTTTATTTAAAGAAATTGTTATGGGAAAAAGATAGTTTCAAGGTTAATGTGGTATTTGATTTTGACTTTGACGGAACAATGAAACAAGACAGAAGATATAACTTGTTTCCAAAGACAAAAAATACTGTTGAGTACACATGATTATTTACTTTCCTTTTTCTTTCTTTTTTTCCCTTTTATCAGGAGAAGGAATAAATCAATATTTGAGAATGTTTTTTCAAAACTAGCCTTAAGAGGGAGATGAACATTTTTAACATACCACTTTCAAAAATATATAATCAAATTTAATTAAAAACAAGAAGATTGAGAATAATAATTTGCTTCATTGTCTATCACTATCCTCATCATTTATAGCATAAAAGCAAAAGTCCATGGATCTCAAGTGTCTTCAATAACTGACTACTTATGAGTTATAACTACTACCCTTGATTCTTCAAGATACATTTTTCCAATATTTGTGTTTAGCTCCCAAAAGTCATCTAATTTTGCTATTTCCTTAAAGTACTGAATTCTTTGTCTTTGTCTTGACTTAGTTGTTCATTAGTTCATTGTGTAACTTTAATAAGAAAATGCCTTCCTAGGTCATCAAACATACGGTAGACTTTGTCCTAAAACTTAGAAAACTTTCCCCATATAACAGCAAGAGGCTTTGTACCTATTGAACTTCTCCCTGGAATGGGTGGTCCACAACATAAATGCAGTTCTATAATCCCATTCATTTTCCTTCCTGTCCTCCTCCTCCTCTTCCTCCTCCTTCTCCTCTCCTCTCCTCTTTCTCCTTTTTTCTTTTCCTTCTCCTCCTCCTCTTACTTCCTCCTTCTCCTCCTCCTCCTCCTTTTCCTCCTTCTCTTCTTCTTCCTCCTCCTCCTCCTCCTCTTTTTCTTTCCCCTCCTGTGTGTGTGTGAGAGAGAGAGAGAGAGAGAGAAAGGGGGGGAGAGAGAAAGAGAGAGAGAGAGAGAGAGAGAGAGAGAGAGAGAGAGAGAGAGAGAGAGAGAGAGAGAGAGAGAGAGAGAGAGAGAGAGAGAGAGAGAGGAGAGAAAGAGAATGCTGGGGTTGGAATTCAATTCAGGGCCTGGGTGCTGTTCCTCAGATCTTTTCACTCAAGCCACAGCTCCACTTGCAGCTTTTTTAGTGGTTAATTGGAGATCTAAGAGTGTCACTCATGGATTTTACTACCCCTGCTGGCTTCAAACCATGATCCTCAGACCTAAGCCTCCTGAGTAGCTTAGAATATAGGTGTGGGCACCAATACCTTCCCAGCCTTCTGCAATCCTTAGTTAATCCTTCCACTCACTCCTAGCATACTCATTTGGCTATGATCCACTTCATATGGGTGGCAGACCAAATAACTACGTTATAATCCTCAAATGCAATATGTGAGAAGATCATGAAGACGTGGCCTCATTAATCTACCCTAGTCTCTGCACAATGAGTACCAAATGCTAGTTTTCTTCACTAGAGGATTCTGTAGTCTTTTGCTCTATGAGAAACTTATGGAAAGTTTTCATTGCCTTTTTCTTGTTTTTTTTTTCTCTTTTTCTTTGAGTTTTTCTTTCTCCTTCTGTTGTTATATTTTTTCAGCGCTGGGAATTGAATGCAGGACCTCCTATTCCCACTTAAGCTATGTATCCCCATCCTTCTGCTCTAGTTATTTTTTCACATAGGGTCTCACTTTGGTGGGGGAATCCTGGGATAACCTTGAATCTTGTTCCCCTATTTCCACCTCCTGAGTAAATGGATTACAGGCATACCCTAACATGCCTGGTCCTTTTTCCCTATTAACAAGCTAATCTTCAATATCAAATTCATTGACCACTTCATCATTATCAAAGGGTGACCCAAGACATCTTTAACTATAAGTTGAAGTGACTCAGTGTTCTAGAATCCCATCTGTATGGCTTGACAAATAGGTTAAGAGATACCAAGGATCATCTTGTGAATATTCCCATCAATGTCATTTTATTACAATGGGGAGAGCCATTCTTGAGGAGCAGCTTACCTTCAGAAAAAAATACCTGGGGTGAGATGGAACCAGCTGTAGCAGAACCCACAATGATTACAAGTCCATTCAGGGGTCTTTTCTGCATGTTTAGAAGCAATTCTTTCTCTCGTTTCTTAGGTTCAATGCCATTTCAAATAGAAAACCTTGGTCCAAGTGGAAGATTATGACATAACTGTGAGATTATGAAATCCAAGCATCCTAAGTCACACACACACACACACACACACACACACACACACACACACACACACACACACACACACACAGCATGATGAGGATATTCAGGTAGCCACAGAAGCACTTCTGTTGTCCACCTCATTGGAGATGGTAGATTTAGCTAAGGTCAGGGGGTCACTTAGTGTGCTGTTGTAGCATCCCTCAATTTATACTCTCAGAAAGCTGGGTGGCCTGTCCAAAATACACCTAACTAAGTAGAGGTGATTTTGGGGGTACTGTCACAGGTAACTGACGAGCTGCATTCTCTGCAAAAGGACAGTTAAGACCTCCGGAGAGAGAAATGGAGGGAAGTCTTGCTTCTAAATATGATTGAATCATTTGTTAATGAACATGTGAAATATTTGTCATGGAGCTAGAGTAGGTTCTTTGGAAAATATTTTCTGATTTCAATGAGAGAGAGACACATACTTAGACAGAGCCACAGAGACAAAGACAGACAGACAGACAGACAGAGACGGACCAAGACAGATAGACAGAGAGAAAATGCTATTCAATGAGACAACTCTTGACTATGAGTAGTGGCGAATTCTTTTCATTATTTGTAAGTTTAAGATCCAAGCTACAGGCATGGTTAGGAGATTTTTAATATGTCATTATATGAATGGCCCAGTGTGTTCATGAGACATGTCCTTATAAAAAGAGAAAGTAAAGACATTGGAATCTAAACCATTTCCATTGTTTTTCATTTCCTCAGTCTGCTAGAGCCTTCATTTAAAAGTTTACATCTTTTTAGTGGAAAAATTAATTTCTCTTCCACAAGTTCCACTCACATTTTGTTGCTAATAAAACTAAGGATGTAAATACTATTAAGTACAAAACAGCCTGCTGCATAATTGTTTCAAAGCAATTACAGATTATATCGAGCCATTCGTGGAGCAGAAACAGTTCTTTCCAAGACACCAGTTCCCTGTACCTTGAAATTTTATTAGTCTAAGAATTTCATGCACCATATGTTAGAATATGAGACTAGCTGCAATTGAACAAACAACTTTCTGATATATAAGTGAATGATAACCTGATTTTAAATGTGTTTATCTAATGAGATAGTAACTGTAATTTATAACACATATAAAAACCCCCACTGTTTTACTCCTGGTGCACCTTTTGGCTAAAAAGGGTGATGTAGGGAGATATGCTAATGACGATCCTCTTGGTTTTTACCAAGTCAGTAATAAAATTTGCATTTGATATTGTGCACAGTAAACTGGGTTATTAGCCTTGAAAATGAGTCTCATAAAATTTAAATATAGGCTTAAATCATATTAACTGTCCTGTAGGTTTTCTGAGAGGCTTTAAAGCATTGTGTTGCCTCCACAGTGTAAGGAATGCAGATGTTATGTGCCTTTAAGGGGGGCCCCAAAAGGATACAAACGAGAGCTTGAGAGATGCACTAAAAAAACATCCACCATTGTGCTCCCTGCTTCGAGGGCTTGGCCCAGGCCAAGTATCTGTAGATCAAGGAGGCTAGGGATGGTGGGTGTTTTCAACAACTTCTAAGGAATTTCTGGCTGAACATTTGACCAGGCTAACCAATCAATCCCTGTTCAGCCATCAATAACAGAACTTTGAGCCCTGCCACCTCTTTGTAGCTTGATGATGCAGGCAAGTTGACAGCTTTAGAATATAAATTATCTTGCTCATGGAAGAGATGGAAGGTGGGTATGTGTTAGTACTGGGGCTTGAACTTGGGACCTAACACACTAACTTTACTTTTCTTCCCATTCCTGGTGCTCTACTATTTGAACCATGCCTCTAGGTCTGGCATTTTGCTGCTTACTTGGAGATAAGAGTCTCACAGATTTGTCTGTCCAGGCTTGACTTTGTACCACAATCCTCAGATCTTAGCCCTCCTGAGTAGTTAAGATTGTGGGCATATGCCACTGGCAGGAGCACATACTTCATTTTCTTTGTTCATCCACTGATAGGCACCTAAGAGAGTTGCTTAACTTCACGGTTATAAATAGTGCCAGGCCACAAAGCAAACTTGTCTAAATTCAGAAACATTGAAGTTATACCTTGCATTCTCTCTGACCACAAGGGAAAAAAATTAGATCTCAACACCAAAAGCCACCAAAGAAAGTCCGGTATCACATGGAGGCTGAACAACACACTGCTGAATCATGAGTGGGTCATGGAAGAGATTAGAAAGGAAATTCAAATGTTCATGCTATTCAACAAAAATGAACACACAAATTACCAGCTCCTCTGGGACACAGCAAAGGCAGTACTCAGAGGCAAGTTTATAGCTCTGAGCTCCTACATCAACAAATTGGAGAGATCGGAAACTAACAATTTAATGACACATCTAAACCTCCTTGAAAAAGAGCAGCAAGATAAACCCCAATCCAGTAGACGGAAAGAAATAATCAAAATTAAATCAGAATTAAATGAATTAGAATCCAAAAAAACTATAGAAAGAATCAACAAAACAAAGAGTTGGTTCTTCGAAAAACTTAACAAAATTGACAGACCCTTAGCAAACCTTATCAGAAAAAGGAGAGAACACACCCAAATTAATAAACTCAGAGATGAGAATGGAAACATCACCACGGAAACAACCAAGATTCAGAACATTATAAGGGGATACTTCTCAAAACTTTATGCTAATAAGTTTGAGAACTTGACAGAAATGGACCTTTTCCTAGCAAATATTGACATGCCAAAACTAAACCAAGATGAGTTAAACCAGCTTAACAGGCCCATATCAAGCACTGAAATAGAAACAGCAATAAGAGACCTCCCAGCTAAGAAAAGTCCAGGACCAGATGGTTTTACAGCGGAATTTTACAAGGCCTTCAAAGCAGAGCTCACACCAATACTCCTCCAACTCTTCAATGAAATTGAAAGAGAAAGCTCACTACCGAACACATTCTATGAAGCCATCATAACCCTCATCCCAAAACCAGGCAGGGACTCATCAAAGAAAGAGAACTATAGACCCATTTCTTTGATGAACATTGATGCAAAACTTCTCAACAAAATTTTGGCCAATCGACTTCAACAATTCATCCAAAAAATCATACACCATGATCAAACAGGATTCATTTCAGGGATGCAAAGCTGGTTCAATATACGCAAATCAATTAATATTATTCATCACATCAACAGGAGCAAGAATAAGAACCACATGGTTATCTCAATAGATGCAGAAAAAGCATTTGACAAGATCCAACACCCCTTTATGATGAAGGTTCTGGAAAAATTAGGAATCCATGGAACATTCCTCAATACAATAAAGGCTGTATATGACAAACCTACAGCCAGCATTATACTCAATGGTGAAAAACTAAAGCCATTTCCTCTTAACTCAGGAACAAGACAAGGATGCCCACTCTCTCCACTTCTCTTCAATCTAGTATTAGAATGCCTAGCTACAGCAATAAGACAAGATGCAGACATAAAGGGGATCCAAATAGGGAAAGAAGAAATAAAACTCTCCCTCTTTGCAGATGACATGATCTTGTATTTAAAGAATCCCATAGACTCCACTCCCAAATTACTCAAGCTGATTCAAAACTTTGGCAAAGTAGCAGGTTATAAAATTAACCCCCCAAAATCAATGGCTTTTCTATATGCCAACAATGAGAAAAGTGTGGCTGAAATTAGGAAAGCAACTCCATTTGTAATAGCCCCACAAAAAATAAAATACCTAGGAATTAACTTAACCAAAGAAGTGAAGGACCTCTATGATGAAAACTTTAAAATCTTGAAAAAGGAAATCAACACAGAACTTAAAAAATGGCAAAACCTCCCATGCTCCTGGATTGGCAAGATTAACATCGTGAAAATGGCAATACTTCCCAAGGCTATCTACAAATTCAACGCGATACCTATCAAAATTCCACCCTCATTCTTCAAGGAAATAGAGGAGGCAATCCAAAAATTCATATGGAACAATAAAAGACCCCGAATAGCAAAAACGCTCCTCAACGGAAAGAACACTGCTGGAGGAATATCAATACCAAATTTCAAACTCTACTATAAAGCCATAGTAATCAAAACAGCTTGGTATTGGCATAAGAACAGACCTCAGGACCAATGGAATAGAATTGAAAACCCAGAAATGAACCTACAGACCTATAGCCATCTAATCTTCCATAAGGAAGCTAAAACAATAGAATGGAAGAAAGACAGCCTCTTCAGTAAATGGTGCTGGCAAAATTGGTTAACTACATGTAGAAAACTAAAGCTAGATCCTTATATATCACCCTGCACCAGAATCAACTCCAAATGGATCAAAGACCTTGAACTCAAAGCAGACACTCTGAAAACATTACAGGATGGAATAGGAGAAACCCTAGGTCTCCTTGGCTCAGGTCGAAATTTTCTGAATAGAGACCCGGAAGCACAACAAATCAAAGAAAGGTTGGACAAATGGGATTGCATATGATTGCAGAGCTTCTGCAGGGCAAATGACATAGCTGGCAAGATCAATAGAAAGCCCACCGATTGGGAGAAGATCTTTACTAGCCATACAACAGACAAGGGTCTCATATCTAAAATATACTTGGAACTCAAAAAATTAAACCACCCAACAACAAATCCTCAAAGAAACAACTGCCCAATAAATAAGTGGGCGAAAGACTTAAAGAGAAGCTTCTCTGAAGAAGAAACAAGGATGGCCAATAGACACATGAAGAAATGTTCAACATCCCTAGTCATAAAAGAAATGCAAATCAAAACAACATTGAGATATCACCTCACTCCAGTTAGAACAGCAAAAATCAAGAACTCTAACAACAACAGATGCTGGAGGGGATGTGGACAGAAAGGAACCTTACTTCATTGTTGGTGGGAATGTAAACTTGTTCAACCACTTTGGAAAGCAGTATGGAGGTTCCTCAGAAGACTTCACATAGATCTCCCCTATGATCCAGCAATCCCACTTTTGGGCATTTACCCAAATGTTTACAAACAAGACCACACTAAAGCTATCAGCACAACTATGTTTATTGCAGCATTATTTACCATAGCTAAGATATGGAACCAACCCAGATGCCCCTCAGTAGAAGAATGGATCAAGAAAATGTGGTATATATACACAATGGAATTCTATGTCTCCATCAGAAAGAATGACATTTCCCCATTTGTTAGGAAATGGAAAGGTTTGGAAAAAATTATATTAAGTGAAGTAAGCCAGGCCCAAAGAAGCATAGGTCCCATGGTTTCCCTTATTTGCAATATCTAGTATAGGTATGAGTCAAGCGGAAAAGGTCAGATAATGTGATGTTAGGAAAATGAACCCTTAAATATGTATTTTAATGTTTTCGTTTCTTTCATGCATGTGTTTCTAACGCATTTATAAGATTATTTCTTTGTTGCTTTGTATGTCCCTCCCCCACAGTGTAACCCCCGCTTTCACTATATTTGATGTCAGTATAACATGTGGAGGAGATGGGGACAAACAAGTCGTTTAAGGATTCAGGTGGACCTGTTGCAACAATGAGAAGTACAAAATGTCATGTCAAAACCAGCTTTACAATGTCGGTGTGGGGGGGGGGGAGGGGGGTATAATTGGGTGGGGGGAGGGGGGTAAATTGGGTGGGGGGAGGGGGGAGGCAGGGAAGGGAAGTGAAGGGTAAACAAAGGAGGAGGCTGCAATGCTTGGTAAGAAATGTATGCATTATCCTGCCCATGTAATTGTAGCCCCCCTGTACAGTATGTTCTCAAATAAAATAAAATACAATTAAAAAAAAATAAAATAAATAGTGCCAGGGTAATCATGTCTGCAAGAATCTCTTTAGTGATCTGACTTTGCTTCTTTGGATAGTTACCAAGAAGTGGTATGGTTGGATCATATTGGAGTTCTATTTTTCAGGTTATTTGGAACCACCATACTGATTTCTATACTGGCTACACTAATTTACATTCCTATCAGTGCTGGATATGAGTTCCTTTCCACATAAATCCTCCATGTTACTTGTTTCCTTAAGATAGTTATTCTGACTGGGGGGTGAAATTTCCATATACTTTCAATTTGCCTTTCCTTAATGGCTAAGAGTGCTGAACATGTTTCCCAGCACAGTTTGTTAAACAGGCTTTTTTCCAGTGTATGTTTTTTCAAGATTCAGATGGTAATACCTGCTTGGGTTTATTTCCAGATCTCCTCCTCTATCTAACTGGTCTATGTATACGGTTCTGTATTGTACCATACTGTTTTTGTTACAATGGCTGTTAGTACACTTTGCAGTCCTAGGTATTGTTATATCTCCAGTATTGCTTTTTTAACTTAGGAGTACTTTGGTTATTTGGGGTCTTTGGGGTTTGCTTATAAATTTTAGAATTTTTTTCTATTTCTGCAACAAATGGCATTGAGATTCTGAATTGGTTTGCATTGAATTTGTATATCACAATGGTACTATGGCCATTTTAACAATATTTATTGTGCCAATTCATGGGCATCTTTTAAAAATGTATTTATATAAAAAATCTTTCCCTCTTCTACTAGTTTCTAATGCAATATATAATTTCTTTCTTCAGTGCTTTATAGTTTTCCTTGTAGAGGTCTTTAACATCTTTGGTGAAATTTATGCCTAGGTTTTCTTTTGTTTGAGATAATTATAGATGATCTTGCTTTCTTCACTTGAGTTCATTGTAAGTTCATTGTTGACATACTCAAAACTACTGAATTTTGTATGTTAAATTCTGAACATGTATATCACATCTAAAACTTTCCCACTGGATGTGGGGTTAGGCTCTTATAAGTACAGGGTCATATCATCTGCACACAGGGATAATTGACTTCCTCCTTTCCTATTTGTATCCATTTTATTTCGTTTCTCTTGTCTTATTGCTCTGGCTAAGAGGTCAAGCACTATATTAAAACTGGTAATAATAGATGCTCTGTCTTACTTGTGATTTTATAGGAAATAATCTCAGTTTTTTCCTACTCTGTACAGTGTTCTGTCATATAAGACTTTCATGATGTTAAGGTTTGAATCTATTTCTGTTTTTTTAGAGGTTTTATCATGAAAGAAGGTTGGGTTTTTGTCAAGTTTTTCTGCATCTATGGACAGAATTATGTGAGTCTTGTCCTTGCTTCTGATTATCATCACATTTACATTGATCAGTTTGTGAATGTATAACCGTCCTGTGTTCCTGTAACAAAGCCAAATTGATTATGATGTGTGATCTTTGCAATATATTGTTGAATTCAGTTTGCAAGAATGTTGTTGAGTCTATGTTCATCTAGGCAATGGACCTATAGGTTTCCTCTGTGTGTGTGTGCGTGTGTGTGTGTGTGTGTGTGTGTGTGTGTGTGTATACTCTGCAATTTTTATATTAGTGTGAATACTAGCTTCATAGAATGTGTTTGGAAGTGCTGCTGCCCTTTGTATTTTGTGAATAGTTGGAGGATCCATGTGTGTTAGTTCTTCTATAAAGGTCTGGTAGATTTGGTAATAAATCTATCTCATCCTGAGCCTTTGTTGGGAATTTTTTAGTTAGTTTTTTAATCTCATTGCTCAATATTACTTATTTTTTATCTGTTTATTTGTATCCTCTTGGTTTCATTTTGGCAGGTCATATGTGTTTGTTTCTTAAAGATTTCCAATCTCTGAAATATAAGTTTTCAAAATATTGTCTAGTAATTCTTTGGATCTCAGCTATACGGAGATACTGTTGTAATTTTTACTTAAAAATTCTTCCACGCTTTACACAACCTCTGTTATCTTTGACCACTCAAGCCTGAACTCTTCCCTGAAATGGAATTTATTGCATTTTCCCCTTAACCTTCCTTTTCTTGTGAGGTATCCCACCTCAGCAAAAGCCTCAGCTTCATTTATTCAAGCCAAAAATAATTAATTTCTTCCCCTTCAACTCATACATTTGATCAGTCTTCAGGACTTACACATTTTGTTTTATATTATTTTACTTCTCTAACTCACTTATTCATTATATTATTGTGCCTAAGTCTCTACAATATTCATATATTATTGTGCCTAGGTCTCTAGTATTCACATATTCATATATATCTAGTATTCATATATTATATTGTGCGTAAGTCTACAGTAACCTCTTAACCCGTTTCTTGGTCCATTTAATTGTTTTCCTATACAACATTTCCCTGAGTGATCTTTCAGACTCCAAATACATAATACCACTTCTCAAGAACAACCCTTTTAATGGTATCTCACGTTCCCCAGAGAGTGTGAACTCTGCATTCTTATGGCATCTTATAAGACCATGTGTTTTTTACCACTTCTCAGCCAGCTACCCTAAGTCCTGACCACTTTGTGTTGGAAGGAAGAGGGGTGAACATTATGGCCCATCAACCAAATCCAGCCTCTACCTGTTTTCATTGGTCTTGCAAACTAAGAATGTTTTTCACAGTTTTAAATGTAAGTCAGGGGAAAAAAATATGCACTTTAAAAAAGGACAATTCTTCTCACCAGCATAATTGGTTGAAGAGGTTAGGACATTGCCACTTCACACACAAACCCAAACTAACAGAACAAGTTTTCCAATCTCTGCTGTGTCCATTTAGGGAACTTCTCTCAGCTTCTCCTTGTGCAACTTCAGGATCTCCGCATGTGTTCTGTTCCTAGACATAACTTTTGTTCATTTTTCCAATAAAAGCGTATGTGTCACCTTTGCCTGCCAGACTTCCTGTTTCTATCAATCATGATTACACATGGATTCCAGGCAACTCCATTTTCCCTTCTCCAGCACTGAAGGGGCATAATTTGTTATGAAAGTTCTAGAAAGACAAGGTGTCAACAGGAGTTCAACAGGATTTGTCCACCCAGTCATGTAAATGGCCATTCCTTGCCTCTGTCATCCTGTAGAATGCCCTGTGATGTGGTAGTGTCATGTCTTCTGTTATTGAATCTGAGCTCCTTGACCATGTGCTGATATCTGTTAGAGTTTAAGCACGGGCTAAATTTGAAAATGACTAGTAACTTGTTTTTACAACACCAATAAAGCCACCACTCAGTTAATCACGTATTTTGTAGATGCAGAAAAAAAGTGAAAAGGATTTGGAGTAACTATGCTCAGTCAAGGGGATATTAAAATTTGCAAGTCACCTCTGACAATGCAATTAAAACCCTCCTAGCTACTCTTTCTGCAATTCCAGACACTACCAGGAGGGGTCAGTGTGGACTACTCACATTGTCTAATTTGGGCATGAATAACTGAGAGGTAAAATTTTTTTTAAATGAAAACATTGTAGATTACATGACAGTATAAATATTTACACATTACCTGTAATTAGGACACCTTATCAGAATACATAAAGAAACAAATAGAAACACAATTTAAACTCTATCCTCTATAATTAACTTATAATTCTTCAATTAATACAACCCCTTAAATGAACATTTGCTGAATTCCTTCAGTATATTCTACTTTCCTATGAGCTACACAATGAAGAGTGTCCTCCATATAGAATAAATACTGGAAAAAGGAAGACGTATCTATCAATACTTCCTTACTCTCTAGTCCTTTCTAAATGCTAAAATCTCTTGCTAGTTGTGGATCCTCAGCTTTTATTCTGTCCATTAGTTAGCTGTTAGGTCTTTCTTCTAAATGTCAGAACACAAAATATTTTATTTTATTTATTTTTGGATCCAGTCATGGGGCCTGAACTCTGGGCTTGGGCACTGTACCTCAGCTCTTCAGCTCAAGGCTAGCGCTCTACCACTTGAGCCACAGCGCCACTTCTGGCTTTTTTCTTTTTGCTTATGTGGTGCTGAGAAATTGAACCCAGGGCCTCAGGCATGCAAGGCAAGCGCTCTACCACTGAGCCACCTTCCCAGCCCCAGAAAATATTTTAAGTCTCTGGCCAGGTACCAGTGACTCATGCCTATAATCCTAGCTACTCAGGAGGCTGAGATCTGAAGACTGCAGTTTGAAGTCAGGAAAGTTGTTGAGACTCTTACCTCCAATTTATCACCCAAAATGAAGCCAGAAACTGAGCTATGGCTCAAGTGGTAGAGCATTAGACAAAAAGCTCAGGGACTGTGCCCAAGCCCCTGAGTTCAAGCACAGATGGGTACAAGAGGTAAGTTAATCAATTTAGTTAAATTTAAAAATAAATACACCTGCAGATTTTTCTCCCTTTTCTGTTTAAATTTAATCCAAATCTGGTGATGGACTCCATCACGCAGTATATAGTTTCTGTAGGATTAGGTTGGAATGAAAAAGAGAAAGGAGGATTCAGAAGACTTTTCAGGAGGTTATAGCAAGAGTTTTAAGAGGCCCCCAGAATCTTTAAGCAGCACAAAAATCTTCTTTATCTAATCACTCTAAGTGGACAGATTGCTGGTTCATTTCTCCTGCTCATCATCATCATCATCAGGCTACCGATTGTCTGGGGAACTGATCATAGTCAATGCCAATAACACCTACAACAGCTCCATGCACCTGCTGAAATAATACTATCCAAGTAGTCCCTGCTTTGTGTGTGTGTGTGTGCGTGTGTGTGTGTGTGTGTGTGTGTGTGTGTGAGAGAGAGAGAGAGAGAGAAAGAGAGAGAGAGAGAGAGAAGCAGGGGGTGAATAAACACAATTATGAATTTTTAATTAACAAATATAGAGGACCTTAATATTACTTAAAAAGAATGCAAAGAACATATGAATGAAAAACAAAATGGAGAGTCATTTGTGTTGGTTTGGTTTTTTAATGGACTTTTATTATTATTATTACTACTACTATTATTATTATTATTATTTTGCTGGTCCTGAGGCATGAACTCAGGGCCTGAGCACTGGCCCTTAGTTTCTGTGCTCAATACTAGCACTTTTCCACTGGAACCACAGCCCCACCTCCAGCTTTCTTTTTCTTTTTTTATTGGTAGTTAGATAAGAGTCTCACAGACCTTCCTTTTCTACCTGTGTTGGCTTTGAACTGTGATCCTCAGCTTTCAGGCATGAGCCACCTGTACCAAGCTTACTGTTTAATTTGTTTTTGTTTTGGTTTTTGGTTTTTTTTTGGGGGGGGGTCCGGTCTTGGGGCCTGAACTCTGGGCCTGGGCGCTGTCCCTCAGCTCTTCAGCTCAAGGCTAGTGCTCTACCACTTGAGCCACAGCGCCACTTCCGGCTTTTTTTTTTTTTGCTTATGTGGTGCTAAGGAATCAAACCCTGGGCCTCATGCATGCAAGGCAAGCGCTCCACCACTGAGCCAACTTCCCAGCCCCTAATTTGTTTATTTTTATTTTTATTTTAAGTAGCTATACAGCCATTCAACATGTTGGCTTATGAGTACAAAGCACCTGGATCAGTGTTACCCCTTTCACCTTCTCCCTATCTTGTTTGAGTTGTTGTTGTTGTTGTTTTTAACATACTGTCTCCCTATGGAGCTCAGACTGTCCTCAACTTCACAATTTTCCTGCTTCCATTTCACAAGTGCTAGACACACAGGGGTGTGCCACCAGCTGAGCCCTAGTAAGTTTTAAGCAACCTGCATTTCTTAAGCAATCAGGGAAAAAAATATTTTTACATGTAGAAAGAGGACATTTTCAAACCTTGTAGCTTGGGAGCCTAGATTTCCAGACTTTTTACATCAAACTATCCCTACCAACAATGACAACAACCACAACAAAAAATGTATAAAGTCCTGGAGATGAGTCAACTAACCACTTGCCAGTGGTCTGGCACTTACTTCCAATCTTTGGTGTCAGGTGACTCCTCACATCGCCAGCAGGCAGTTAGAAGTGTTTACCAATGTGATTTCTTAGATTAAGTTAGTGTCTGAGGTGCATTGGGTGCATTTCTCCACTTAGGAGAAATGTAAGGACATTTTAGAGACCACAATATGTGTGTAACAGCAAGCAAACATGTTGTGTCAACATGTCTAAGTGACAGCTGCTTCTGAAAAAATCATTGCTCTATAGATTTATTTCATTCTGCTCCAATACATCAGCGTACCGAGAAGCTTCGTTTAGTTAGGCTGCTGGCCAGACATGGGGGTAAATCTCTTTCAAATATGGCTCTGTTCATTGTTTTGAAATAAACTGGGAAGTCAAGTTCATTGGTCTGACTTGCTGGGAAGGTTGCTGACTACAGGGCCACACTTTGTTTGTCCTTGAAACACATCTTCACTGTTTATTCAGAAATCTGCTGCTCCTTGAACTAATTCTCCATGTACTGCAGATGTGCCAAGATAAAAGCCTGAAGCTTCTCAGCTTAAGGAATCTTTGCTGGCCAACCTCAATCTTGCTTGGACCAAACTTTCATAGAAAACTAGAGACAGTTTCCACAGTATTGAAGGTATTCTTCTCTTCCTACCTTAAAAATAATTTTTTTCCTGATCATTTAAGAAATACATAGTAAGCTCAATGCTAGTGGCTCATGCCTGTAATCCTACCTACTCAGGAGACTGAGATCAGAGGATCATGGTTCAAAACCAACCCTAGCAGGAAAGTTCATGAGACTCTTATCTCCAATTAACCAGCAACAAGGTGGAAGTGGAGTTGTAGCTCAAGTGGTAGAGTACCAGCCTTGAGTAAAAAAGCTGAAGGACAGTGCCCAGCCCTGAGTTCAAGCCCCAGCACCAATACAGAAAGAAAGAAAGAAAGAAAGAAAGAAAGAAAGAAAGAAAGAAAGAAAGAAAGAAAGAAAGAAAGAAAGAAAGAAAGAAAGAGAGAAAGAAAGAGAGAGAGAAAGAGAGAAAGAGAGAAAGAAAGAGAGAAAGAAGAAAGGGAGAGAGAGAGAAAGAGAGAAAGAAGAAAGGGAGAGAGAAATAGAGGGAAGGAAAGAGGAAGGGAGGGAGGGAGAGAGAAAGAAGTTTAAAGAATGTCGGGAACAAAAAGTGAGCTAGTTTTGATATTTTATTCATATTTTTATATGCATTTATTATATTTTAGGGATATTTCTATCTTTCACTTTAACGTTTTCCTAATCTTCCCTCTTTTTTACAATCCAAAGGGGTTTTCAAAATTATCTATACATCAACGGACTCTGTCTACTGCTCTACCGAAACAGTTACCAAGTAATGCCAAATGAAACAATGGTGTTCATTCCTGACTTGTAGATTGATGAAAAATTGAAGACTTTTGAGCCAAACGAATGAGTGATTGTCTCTATTTTACTTTCATCTTTCCTTATTGCATGACCTTTTATTTGGAAACATTGATTGCTTTCTGCCATTTGCTTAATGATTTTGATGTCATCCCTTTGGGCATCAGATTGGAGTAATAAAAAGTAACATTGTTCTCTTTCTAGAGCTATAAACAAAATTGCATGGAAAGCAAGGCCAACAGGAAGTGTTTGAAAATGCAAATGCATCTCAGAACAGAAAATACATTTCAGAAAAGCTGCTATGTTGTTTCCAAGTTGTGCCGACATTAAATTTGGACTCTATAGGAAAGAGTAGGGCTAGACACAGACAAGAGCAAACAACTGCTTTATGGCTGTTAGCCTGTGTAGTCCTGTGCTCTGTGTACAGCCTGCTTCCCAAAGACAGAAATTAATTAGCATAGACTGTGTGGTATGCAGATGGGCTCCACTGAGAAAGTAATTAAACCTTGATATGGACAAAATATATGAGACAAACCACTTAGGCAAAGTCTTTGCAAATAACATCGTTCATCTCATTCCTTATTGGATAGTTTCCTCTAGATTTCGCCAATTGTTTAATGAGTAATATTTAGTGAGCTATCTTGTTGAAGGTTCATAGCACCAAAAGAGGTACATGTTATCATGCCCGGGTTCTTCTGTATTCTAGACTTCCAGTATTCGAGCTGGCTCTCTGCATCCATGTTTCCTACATCTTTGAATTCCATTTCTGTATATTCAATTCACTATAGATGAGAATATTTGAAAAGAATTCTCATGTCAGTACCAAGCATGTACATTTTCTTTCTTGTCATGGTTTCCTGAACAATAGAGTATAGGAAGTATTGACACAGAATTTCCATTAATAAGTTTGGCATTGTAAGTATTCTAGGGATAATTTAAAGTATTTGGGAAGATATACACCTTATGCAAATATTAGACCATTTTATATAAAGGACTTGGGTGTCCACAGAATTTGGTATTTGGAGAGTTCAAGATTCAATCCTCCACAGATACTGAAGGACAAGTATAACTTGAAAGACAAAGAGCAAGAATGCAAAATAGAAAAGAAAAAGAATGCAAAATAGGTTCCCATACCTGTTCCTAACTATTGCTACTCTTGTCATGAAAATCACCCATTTAAAATAGTGGGAGCCGATGGCTCACACCTATAATCCTAACTACTCATGTGGCTGAGATCTGAGGATTGTTGCTTGAAACCAGCCTGGGAAGGAAAGTCCATCAGACTCGTATCTCCAATTAAACACCTGAAAACTAGAAGTGGAGCTGCTAGCCTTAAGCACATAAAGCTCAGGGACAATGCGCAGGCCTGAGTTCAAGCCCCACAACAACCAACAAAAACAAAAAAGTGGAAATTTTGTATGTTATATTCTAAGACCTATTGAACTTCCCGGGAGAGTAAGGAATAGGAGTGCAATTTCGTTGATCAAGTTGCTTATCAGTAAACTCAGACTTCTATCCTTTTCCTGAGGGCAATAAAGCTTCCTAAGCTGGACCCCATCCTGCCCCTGCTGACCCCTCCACCTGTTCCATGTACTAGAAATTGGACTTCACAGACTGATTCAATGAGAAACTTCGCCCTTGAATTTCTGGATGAGTTAGGCAGTGTAAGATACTGCAGATGATCAGAGAGAAGAATGAAATGGAATTGAGCAGGTTGAGGTACTGATTATAAGCTGTGTGTCTTCCTTTGATGGGTATCCTCGACATAAATCTACTGCACCCCACTTTACTTATCCTCAAACCTCACCTTCAGGGTTTGGCAATCCTTTCTGTGACAACAGGAATAGGGGCCCAGTGTTACTATTTATCTCAAAGTATGACTTCCTCTACACTTATGACAACCCTTCAAAATACACTTAAATATTTTTGCAATGATTCATCCTCTGACGACAGCCTTGTTCTTTCCTGACTTTCTACACTACTACCAATCAATTTCTCAACTTAAAATCTGACCTGTAGCCAGGCGCTGGTGGCTCACGCCTGTAATCCTAGCTACTCAAGAGGCTGAGATCTTAGGGTCTCAGTTCAAAGCCAGCCCAGGCAGGAACATCCGTGAGACTCTTATCTCCAATAAACCACTAGAAAACCGGAAGTGGGGCTGTGGCTCAAGCGGTAGAGCACTCGCCTTGAGCTGAAGAGCGCAGGGACAGTGCCCAAGCCCAGAGTTCAAGCCCCACAACCAACCAAAAAAAAATCTGACCTGTCTTTGCAATATTCAAATGTAGACACAAGATCATTGGTTCATATTACAGGTGCCCTTCAGGACTGGCCCTTGGTGACTGCTCTATTTTGTACTTTCCCACACAGGCTTTCTTTATCAAATCCAAGTGTGTTCAGATTTGGCTCAAAAGTTTATTCTTTCTGTGACCATCTCAGACTTTCAGCACTTAGCCCAACCTTGACATTCTCTAGGAGGTCTTCCTGCCTTCCCTACTATGCTTCCCTCCTCTGTGTTCCTATGACCCCAGGTGCAGCATTTGTCAAATGACTGTAATGGCTGATGGACCCATATGAGTCTCCTGTACATCTTCAAGAGACCATGGTTTCCCAGAGTTTTGCTTTTCCAGGAAGGGCTTGTATGTGCCTGCCCTCAGGTCCATCATACATGCACTCCCATGTGTGCAGCTGTGTGAGAATGTGATGGAGAAAGGTAAATGAGGAGAGGAGGGGAGAAGAAAGAGAGGAGAAGAACATGAGAAGGAGGAGGAAAAAAGAAGGAAGTCCCTTTTTTAGTGATATTAAGATTGACATAAAAGAGTGTGAATAAGGTAGGTATAGCTTTGAGCCAAAGTTGAAAGAAAGTTTATTAGCACCTACCTCATTTTGTAAAATGAGGTTTATTTCTGAATAGGCAGAGGGAGGCAGGTCATAATCTGGAAATAACTCTGGTGGGACTGAGCGAATTGCCTTGCATAGTGTGGAGAAGTACTACGAGGCAAAGTGTGTGACCTGGATGACGACTCCATCCACTAAGCCATTCTAAGGAATCAGTGCCAGATCCTCATTGAGACCCATTCCTCTTTTTAGCATGTTGGTAAATCTACACCTGACACAGGTCTCCCAGGGAATTTGCTTTAGAGTCTACAGAAAACTTTGACCCTCGGAATAAGGATGTACTTGAATTCTGCTAGGCCAGGTGAGGTGGTTTATGTCTATAATCCTAGTTCTTCAGGAAGCAGAGATAAGCAGAAATGGAGCTAACAGCCAACTCCAGCAAAAAAGTTAGTGAGCCTTCACCTCAACAAACAAGCAAGCTAGAACATGGCTATGTGGACCTGTAATCCTAAATTATAAGGGAGGAATAGGGAGGCATAAGTTAGGATCACAAAAATTGAAATCTTAATTTAAAAAAAAACAATGAAAAAGAAAAATGAAATGGGTAATGGCTTCAAGTAGCGTGCCTGCCTAGCAAATGTGAGGCATGGAGTTCAAATCCTTGTACCAACAACAACAGAATACCTACAGTCTCTGCATTCTGGCTTCCTGAGCTTTCTGGGACTCTTTCAGAATACAATATTCCATTTTTTTTTCTGACTCAGTCGTGCTGACTTGTATGCCAGACAGAATGTCACAACCTGGGACAGAGACCAAAGCTACTTCCTGCCTGACTTTGAACTGATTCTCCAAATGACTGTCACATTCATTCAAAATGTGTATACTGGTAAAAGAGCAGAGAGAGAGAGAGAAAAAGAGAGAGAGAGAGAAAAGAGAGAGAGAGAGAGAGAGAGAGAGAGAGAGAGAGAGAGAGAGAGCACTCACTCAGGCAATAATAATCATTAATACACCAGACTGCCTGTTTAAAGATGTAAGCAGGTTGGCCTTGTGTTACCATCTATCTCCAAAGCAGGCAGTGAGGCAGCATTTGTCACTCACAGACAAATCCCAACCTGGGAGTTTCTGCATCCTCGGGGTTAGGAGCTGGGAAGAAATAGCTCTCAATGTTATTGGCTTGTCTTGTTGAGGGGTTAGTCCCCTCTCTCAAATTATATTTAATAGTTTTCCACTAAAATATTCATCAACCTTCTCTGGGGGCATTGATTCCTCAATTGCCTGAGATGTAAACAATTTGTTTAAAAAAAAAAGAAAAGAAGGAAGGAAAGAAGGATGGAAGGAAGGAAGGAAGGAAGGAAGGAAGGAAGGAAGGAAGGAAGGAAGGAAGGGAGGGAGGGAGGGAGGGAGGGAGGGAGGGAGGGAGGGAGGGAGGGAAAGTAGGAACAAAAAAAGAAAAAAAGAAAAGAATAGATTTCTGGGTAAAGTATGGCTCATAGTTTATTCCTTTTATAGTCAAGACTCCAAGCTGGTTAGGGTAATTTAGGGCTAGAACTCGAAATCTTACTGTTCAACAGTCCTAAACTGACCTTTGCTTTGTGAAAGAGGGTGGTACTGTACAGTTTTCCCAGGGATACGTGTTGATTCAAAATGAACTAAGAGAAAAAAATTTTAAAACACAAGGAATGATATAAAGATGTCTAAGGAAATGAGGCTCAGTACTACAGTGAATTAATAATTTAGGGCACTCTTAAAGGAGAGATTGGATGGGGAGGATTTCAGCCCCACCCTGCTGTGGGCTGAGTCAGAATTATTCCCTGACTCTGAAGTCCCAACAGTCGTTTTTCCCAGCATGCACTTGGGCCTCACCTGGAGCCTCATTGCTAACATCCTCCCTTTCACTGTGCATCTAGTTTGGAGCCGCCAGTAGGGGGTTAATCAGAGTCTCTGTGCACAATACTGCAGGCATTCTCATGGAGGCCTACAGTTGCTGCATAGGCACATTTGGCCCAGGTTTCCAAAGAGGCAGTAGCTGTTACTGCAGAGAGCACACTGCCTGCCACTGCTGGACCATTAGTATGGAAATGAGGCATGTGTGTGACAGGTGGCCTTACAACCAACACAATTAACTTTCTCCATTAGCTGATGCTCTGACTAAACAGATGCAATATCAATAAGCGCCCCCTCCCCTACCGAAGAGAACGACACATTGCAAACCCCTGATTTCTAAGGAGGAGGAGTATAATTTCTTCTGGGTATACAGGGTGGATGGCGCTGGAGTTGGCTTTTGTCTTATTGCTATGGTTGTTTAATTTTGTTATATTTGTCTCATATTAATATTTCAGTGCCTCTAGGGGTTCATTAGGACTCCTGAAGTTAAAAAAAAAAAAGCAAGTCATGGGACAAGGAAGAGTAAAATTGGAAAAACCCAAACTGGGATTCTGTTTTAGAGAGGAAATGCACAAACAACCTGACTTTGTTGTAAATAAACTGATAGGGCTGAGGTTTTTTTGTGAGGTCTCACCAGCAGCATCAAGTGTAATTAGCAGAATCTAAAAACAGGAATTTTGAAGAGCTCTGTGGCTCAACAGGAAATGATGAGAGGAAAATGGCATAGTGACATCCATGTAACCAAATTATCTTGTTTTTTTTTTTCTCCATACTTTTCAAAGGAAAACTAGGGAAAGTCTAAAATTTGAGGGTTTTTTTTATTCTAGAGTCAGGACAATAACTTAGAATTTATATTGTACGAATTATGTTCATATGTTTATCTTGGTAGCCAACTTTTTATCATTTTTTAATCTTTAACCAGTCATTTGATAAGTACAGTCAATACATCTTGATCAATATCGCCCCTTCCATCATTTTCTTCCATCACACCCCCACTTATCCCCTCAAATTACTTGGTTCCATTTTCACATGTGTATATTGAATATTATGAATATTACAAATATTTACTCCGCCTTCCTCTCTCCATTCATCTGTCCTCCTCCCCTGAGTCCCTGGTCCTCACACAAAAGAAATTTTAGTTTCCTGGTATTCATTTGGCTAAACTTTAAGGTAGTTACTAGAAGAACTTACATATGCAAATCCACCTTATTGTAAACCTACTTTAGTCAGCTTGTTTGTGGATAGTTGATAGCTAACTTTGAACTTGTCTGATGTTTCAAGGTATCTTCAATACTAAATGTGATCCTTTGCCACCTACCTCCTCCATCCTGCCTTTCCTAACAATGGTTGCTCTTGGATGATATAGGCAACCCGCCATCTTACTTTGCTCTACACTGAGAGGTTTCCAAGGACATAGAACTTCTAATGCTAAAGCCGGGAAAGTTTCAGGCAATGCAGTTTAGGCAAAGTGGTGTGAACAGGTTTGTCTAGGCTAGTAATGTAAATAGCTTTTGCACTCTTGGCTCTGTGTCACAGAGAACATAGAAGTATCTGATCAGTGGTCATCTGTCACTTTAAAAGCACATTCTTGTATCTATTCATAAGGCACCAGCCTAATGTCTGGTTACATTTAAGCAAGTTTGCCCACTCCCAAGTTCTAGGTATTAAGAGGGGCCATCTTGGAATGGAGGAATTATTCCAGTCTCCACTTAAATGGTAGGGCTTGGAGTGAGTGCCATTCAGTTACAGTTATCTTAGCATTGTTTCCTAGACTTCTACCTTTCCTTATCTAGGATAGAAATTTCTTTTGGAGGTCCCCATGGTTTACTAGGTGGATCTGTGTAATAATGCCACCTTCTTGACTGACTATATTACATATAAGGTATTCGGACCAAAAAGTTGCATTGGCAGCAAGAGAGATGAGGGCCCTGGGACCTGAGCTCTGCTTCACAGACTGCTGAGATTTATAGTAATATAACAGGAGAGCATTGTTCAAGACAAACATCTGCATGTTAATAACCAAAGTCACCCAGCAAAACTGAATGTGCCAGGCCAGCCCTTTGATCCAGCATGCACTGCTAGAGAGCTCAGATTAGAAAAGGATTCTGAGATAAACTTCTGCAGAGAGATGGTGCTCTTCTCTTTCTTCATAAGTTGGGTTCAGAATATCGATTTCTGAAGTAGGCTAAAAGTCTCTGTTACTTTAATTTCCATGGTGTTCAGCAAGAAAATGTATTATGTTTCTTTTTTTAAAGTTTTTGAACACGTGTGTACTACTTTAACATAGTTCATGTTCAAAAATACACATGGATCTCCAGCTCTGCAAACAAACAAATAAAAAACAAGCAAATCCCTAAGATGCAGATCATTACACTAAAATATACACAATTGATGGAAACAGAGCAAAGACTGGTAGTTGCCAGAGACTGAAATAAGGGCTGGGAAATGCTTAGTGAAGGACCCTTCTTCTCCGTGTCTTCTTCCTCCTCCTGTTCTCCTCCTCCCCTGCTTTTGTCCTGCTTCTCCTCCTTGTCCTCCCTCTTCTTCTTCATACTGGGATTTAAACTCAGGACGTTGTGCTTGCTTGACGAGCGCTCTACCATTTGAGCCATACCCCAATCCTTTTTGCTTTATATTTTGGATATGGTCTCATATTTTTCTCAGATCACCCTGGGCCCTGATTCTCCTTTTTAAGCTTCCTGAATAACTGACAGGCTAGACTTGGACGACCATGCTCAGATTTATTGATTAAAATAGGGAAGCTTATTAACTTTTTGTCCTGTGATCCTCTTAGTCTCTACCTCCTGAATAGCTAGGATTACAGGTATAAACTACTATATACATTCAAAAAGTTACTTTTTAAAGTAACTCAATAAATGTCTTTCTCCATCTCCTGTTTTCCGACCAGCCAGGTCTCCAGGAATAACGAATTCATGGAGTTTCTTGCATTACCGTTAAGAAATACTTTATGCATATTCAACAAAGTAATATTTTTCTCTCTTTCTACTAAAAGGTAGTATTCATGCATACCTTTTACACTGGGTGACTATTTCTTAACAATGAATCTTGGAAATCACTCATGTCACGGTTACATTATGTTCTCTCTAACAGCACATAGTATTCATCCCAGATGTAACAAGCTTAATCCCCTACTGATGCACTTTTAGATTATTAACAACTTTTGTCATTAGTTACATAATAAAGCCACGTGGTATTTTGTACATAGCTAATTTTGCACAAGAATAACTTAGGCTGTCAGATAAAGTCTTTTAGCATACTAGATTAGAGGGACAGTATGTGCTTTTATAATTTTGACAGATAAAATCAAATTTTCTGCCTTAACATTTGTACTGTTTGCTCTCCCCATGGTAATGCACAAGAATGTCAATTGTCCCAAAATCACTGGAAAACAATCATTCCCTTTTACACTAGAAATTTTCTAAGGGAATATAGAATATATTGCAATATTTTTTCACAGAATCAAGCTTAGTTTTTTTTTGTTGTTGTTTTGCTTCACTGTGTTTGTAGATATACCTGGGAGTTTGTTCTTTAAAAATAAAAAAGATGGGTTGGGTACTAGTGGCTCATGTCTGTAATACTAGCTACTCAGGAGAGGGAGACATGAGGATCGCGATTTGAAGACAGCCCAGGCAGGAAAGTCGTGAGGTTCTTATTTCCAATTAACTGCCAGAAAAAAAAAAAAGCCAGAAGTAAAGATGTAGCTCAAGTGGTAGAGTGCTAACCTTGAGTACTTGATTAAAACAGTTCAAGGACAGTACCTAGACCACTTCTCTCACCAAAAAAAAAGTGGGGGAGGGGAGAGAAGAAGATAGATAGTGATCTGAAAGCAGCTAGGATCTTAGTTCCAGAACAAGTTTTTTGGGACTATCTAGTCCTTTCCCTCCCACGTCATTTATTTTTTTAGAGCAGGAGTCTCTCTTCTTCCTACACTGGAGAAATGGCAGGTTTAAACCCTAGCAAATAAACAGCTCTTTGAAAAGATTCTTTTCTGGGGTTTGAACTCAGGGCCTCTTACTCTGATGTGGCTTTTTGGCTCTCTACCCCTTGAGCCACACTTCCAGATTTTTTTTTAGTGGTTAATTTGGCAAGAAGAGTCAGAGGTGTCTGCCTGGCTTGATTTCAAATCTCAATCCTCAGATCTCAGCCTTCTAAGTAGCCACAATTACATGAGTGAGCCACCAGCACCTAGGGAAAATTCTCACTGTCCATCATCTTGTTGAGATTACACATGCTCAAGTCTGCAAAACATTTCAGAACTTCGCAATGCTGTCCTCTAAAGCTTTCGAATCACTCTGTTGAGGGATTCCTCTCAGTAGGTTGGTTGGCATAACTGAGCCCTACTAGTTTAACATGCATGACTCAATTACACAAGAGTTAGCTAATGAGCGATGGGGACACAGTTACAGGTTAAAACAAATGGCACCTAAATGAATCAAGTGCAGCCTTTCAGATGCCCACCATTCAACAAAGACCTGGCAAGATACTTTCTCCACTGGGTATGAATCATCCAGCTAAAAAAGGAGAACCAGGGCCACCTACGTTCAGAGCTTGTACAGTATGACCTCGAGGCCCAGTGTCTACCAGAAGCTTCCTAGCAAAGGGCCAAGCACCAAAGAATAAAGGGCTTATACATCAGCATTAAATAATTCTCTTAGAGATGCAAATTTCTAATTAGTTACTGTGGCAACTGGAGAGGCCTAGAAATAAGCCTCTCAAACAATGAACCTGAGAGTTTACTTTTTTGATTTACTACTACAGGCCTGCAAGAAGCAAGGAGGAGGGAAATAAATATTGCTTTAGCTGTGTGACAAGAGAATAAAATACAAGCGAAGGGATTTCATCTTTTTGTTCAAATTCCTACAGGTCCAGGAGGGACATTGTGCTTGACTCAGTCTTGCTGCAAAGAAAGGCCCAGTTCTCAAAAGCCTGATAAAATCTTGACTGTTACAACTATCCCCCCAATAGTAAAAAGATTATTTTTAACTTTCCTTGGTGATTTTAACTTCTTTAAAGAGAATAAGACCCAAGGCAGCCAGGCATTTGCAAAGCAGCATGATCTTAATTTTTGTTATTTGTGTGATTGTTTTTTGTTCTTTCACAACAATGTTATATTCAAACTTTTTATTTTACATGAGGGAAGCAATATTTTTGTGTTGTTGAGGTATTTACTTATTGGAGAGGAATCTATTTCCAAACCTTGAATAATTTCTTCATGTGGTACCCAGTGCTCATAGTTAATGTGCAATTAATGGGATAGCCGCCCTCTAGAAACAACCACTGTCAAGCCAGCCTTCAGACACCTCATTAAGGCTCCAATAGGCAGGCCGTCCACCCTTATCCAGCCAGATTACAGATTTATTCTCTCTCTCTCTCTCTCTCTCTCTCTCTCTCTCTCTCTCTCTCTCTCTCTCTCTCTCTCTCTCTCTCTCTCTTTCTCTCTCTCTCTCTTTCTCTCTCTCTCTCTCTTTCTCTTTCTGATCCTTCCTCCCTCTCTCTTTCTATGTCCAATTTTTGGAGGCAAAAGTAGTCACCAAAAAAGGAAGGAAAGGAGGGGGAAAAATTCTTCACAGAAACACCTACTGACCTTCTTGGACTTTTGCATTATTGGAGCTTTTAGGGAGGTATGGATAAACACAGAAACAAATTTTCTAAAAATGTGAAAGTTAGGTGGGTCAAGCTGTAAGGGATTTGGAAGAGAAGAGAAAAAAGAAGAGAGAGAGAGGGAGGGAAGGAGAAGGGGAGAAGCAGCAGGGATAACAGTAGGAAAAAAATGGGTAGGCCAGCCACAATGAGAAAGAAAGCCACTCCAACACTGATCTGATTTAGGGATGATCAGGGTAGATTCCAAGGTTGATGTACAAAGACCCCTGGCACAAGGCCCCGTAGCTCAGGCTAGGATAGCAGCCAATAGCAATCTTCCCATTGTGTTGCCAGACCAGATGTGGCAGCAGGGTCTGGTAACTCTAGAGAATAGAGCACATTATTTTCCCAGCCTCTCTAGGTACCTGTATGACTCAAGAGCAAGCCATACAGGACCAAGGTGACTCAGCACAGGTCCAGCTGGAGCGTACTTGAATAAGTGTTTTCCCAGAGTGTCACTGAAAATATACTATCTCAGACCCTGTGCCCAAATTCCTCTTAAGCCGAATTAAATGTGGATTATTTCAGAGCACTGATAATTATCTCTAGAAGGTTTGTTGTTGTTGTGGTGGTGGTGGTAGTGGGTTGTTTTTGAGGGGGAGGGGGTTGGTCGTGAGACCTGAACTCTGGGTCTGGGCGCTGTCCCTCAGCTCTTCAGCTCAAGGCTAGCACTCTACCACTTGAGCCACAGTACCACTTCCCGCAAGCAAGGCAAGCACTCTATCACTGAGTTACCTTCCCAGCCCCTATCTCTAGAAGGTTTTAAACACCAGCTTTTGAAAGTAAAACTTCCTAAAGATAAACTTTGGAACTCTGCTTTGTGACAAGCCAATCCTACGGACCTGTGTTTCCTTTGGGAAGTCAATCTGCAAATAGAGATCTCAGCTGTTACATCTAGTATGCACAGCTATTTAACTCCTAGCCATGATGATCAGGAAGAGCTGTCTATTTGATTTTTTGATGCAGGATTAGATGCTGGAATATCCAAGGATATTGGGAGGAGTTGCAATTCCTTATGTGATTGTCCTTTGAATATGTACTAGATTTCCTCAGTTTAACTGCTTTTATTTTGAAGTGAACCAACAATTAGAAAATAACACAGATGTCTTGAAACTTAAGATTTGGCCAAACATGGTTACATAACCCCATTAACCCCAGCATTAGGAAGCCAAGTGCAGGAATGATCATGAGTTCGAGGCCAGCCTGGGCTATATCCTAAGAGATACTGTCTCAAAAAGAAAAAGAAACACAAAACAAAACAAAAAAACACAAAAGCCTTAAGGAATACATAAATGCAATATATTGAATGTTCTGGAAGGATGGGATATCATTGCCAGTCTCGTCTGAATTTTATTTGCTCATTTATTTTTGTAATACTGAGGGCCTCACACATAGTAGGCAAATGCTTTACCACTGACTTACACCCCCACCCCTGAATCTCTTTGAACACCAAGGCTCAGCCAAGGTGCACAGAGTTCAGGATTTGCTCAGCCAAGGTGCACAGAGTTCAGGATTTGAGCTCACTGCTCCACTGACTAGGTTTAGAGATTTAGTCTAAGTTTTCTTTGTGACAGGAGGGGCACTTTTCCGTCTCTGAACCAAATAACTTGCCTAAGCTTTCTCCGCCACAGTGTTCTCATCCAGAACAAGTTTGTAAAACATTGACAGTGTCACTGCGGTGACACCATGGAACCAAGACAATCTAAGTAAATTTACATTTCAGTGACACAATAGTAAATGACTTCTCATTCCACTAAGATCCACACACCCAGTGCCACAAAGCCTGTGTCCTCATCCTGTTCATGGCTTGCAAAGAGCAAAGGAGTCACTGCTGAATTTATAGTATATGAATTCCTGAACGGCATCATAAGTAAATTTCCCAATATGTTAAAAGGAAAATGGCTTTTCCTTTGTTTTGTTCTTCTAGTTGAAGTGTTATCATCAAATTTTGAACACGCCTGCAGAATTCACTGGTCTGCCTCGAAATAATGGATGATATGATAGTCCATTATTAAATTAAAAAATCATAAGGTTTTCACTCTCTATTGTTTCAATGTAAGTACTATTTGTGATATGATTAGAAAAGATTCAATCATTTAATATTCTAATTATACTTGATAAAGAGACACTTTGTCCTTGCAAGTCACTTCTCAGAATACTACTTATTTAATATTTTGACTAATGTAATTCATTCTTATTTAGGCCAGATACCAACATTATTTAAAGTGAAAGTTGTTGAATAACAGAGCAGTGGGATGGGGAAATAGAATAAAGGAGATACATCTGATTTAAAGTATGTATATTCATGTGTGAAATAGCATGGTGAAAACTTTTAAACAATTGGCATATACTAAAAAAAAATAAAGTAAATGAGGAGAATGTAAAACAGGTTCTATCCCAGCAAGCAATATGAGTGAGAGGGACGAAGGCAAACAGAGAGGGTGAAGGAGGCTAACTATGGTCAAAATACCTATGGGCATACGTGGAACTGGAACAGTGAAGCTTGCTGAGATTGGTTTGTGAAATGGGGAGGAAGGAGGGAGAATGATTGAAGGGTTGAGTCTGATCAAGGTATATTATATGCATGTATGGACATATCAAATGGGCAACTGATTGCTGCTAATTTTAAAATGTGGGAAATAATGGACTAGGAAGGTGGCTCAGTGGTAGAGTGTTTGCCTTGCATGCATGAAGCCCTGGGTTCGATTCCTCAGCACCACATAAGCAGAAAAAGCTGGAAGTGGAGCTGTGGCTCAAGTGGTAGAGTGCTAGCCTTGAGCTGAAGAGCTGAGGGACAGCACCCAGGCCCAGAGTTCAGGCCCCATGACCGACAAAAAAAAAATCTTTAAAAAATATTAAATTCAGTTACTGTGAACAGTCAATATAAATATATAAACTGGTTGGGATTTTTTAAATTACTGAGTTTTGACAAGGAGCGGGTATGTCTAAAATAGCAGATTCAGCCTCTTGTGAACTCAGGCAGATGCGTCCTAAAAGAAGTGGTCCTGAAGCCGGGCGCTGGTGGCTCACGCCTGTAATCCTAGCTACTCAGGAGGCTGAGATCTGAGGATCGCGGTTCAAAGCCAGCCCGGGCAGGAAAGACCGTGAGACTCCTATTTCCAATAAACCACCAGAAAACCGGAAGTGGCGCTGTAGCTCAAGTGGTAGAGTGCTCGCCTTGAGCTGAAGAGCTGAGGGACAGCACCCAAGCCCAGAGTTCAAGCCCCACGACCAAAAAAAAAAAAAAAAAGAAGTGGTCCTGAAATCCACCAGAATGACAAAGCATCTTTCCCCTTAGCTGGACTGAAACTCTCAGCCCAGAGCAGAGAACCTGATTTCTGAGGTCCATAAACACAGGAGGGAAGGGAAGCTTCAAAAGAAACTTCTTATTCTTGATTCTTGTGCATTCCATGGACAGCAGAGGATATGTTTATCAAGGGGATTAACTTCCTGCTGGTTCCTCTATTTCTAAGAACACAGAAGTTCCCCCCTCTCCACCTCCCCCCTCCCCCAGCTTCACCAGGGTTAGGGGCCAGAGGGTTGGAGGGGCCAGATCAGCTGACCCTTCTTGAGCTGAAATTTCACCAGAATCACTCGGAATAATCTCAAAGCCCAATGCACAAAAGTAACAGTGAGGTATGACAGCAATTGTGGTTTCCCTCTAAACTTTCTTCTCTGGCAGAAAAAAAATGAAACACAGAAGAGGAGAAAGAAGAGGAGGTATTCCTTTGAGAAAGTGAGAGTCAGCACTGTGTACCTTTTAATGTAAAACTAATGAATAACCACTTTACCCTTAATTAACCCTTATATAATTGCTGTGGACCTGTGTTTATCTAACTAACACTACTTACCCTAACCCAGGAACCCTGAAATTATCTAAATGCAAATGAAAAATAAATTAAATAAAATAAAATGAACTCTTCAATTCTCAATCTAAAAACAAAACACCTATAGAGGGCAGATAGGAGATTCATCGCTATGTTTTCAGAAAGTTCCAACTGTGTCCTCCATCCTCTGTCCACAAAGCCAGAAACTAAAGTAAGCTAAGAAGTGTTAGGCTTAACCATTAATATGTTTCTCTCCTCAATCCCTGTATGTATATGTATATATATTATATTTATATTTATTTATTTATCTTTATATTTTTTTAATTTATTTTTTGTCAGTCATGATGGGGCTTGAACTCAAGGCCTGAGTTCTGTCCCTGAGGTCTTATGCTCAAGGTTAGTGCTCTACCAGTTTGGTTTTCAGTGGTTAAAGTCTCTGGTCTTTCCTGCCCCGGCTGGATTTGAACTGCAATCCTCAGATCTCAACCTCTTGAGTAGCTGGATTATAGGCATGAGCCACCAGCACCTGGCTTCAGCCTCTATATTTGAAGTCATAAACCTGGAAAAGTCAAGGACTTTCTTTATCTTGCCTGGTAATATATTTAAACCTGCATACTTGGTAAGTGCTTGCACACCATCAAGACGGTAGCTCCCTGGAGGAGACCAAAGTTTGTTTGGTTCCATTTAACAGTTTTCATAGTGAGTGCGTTGTACCCAAGAAGTGATGAGTGAAACTTTCGGGCTTCGCCTATGTTGAGTTCCTTACTATGGCATCATGGCTATATTAGTCTCACCTATGGGTAAGCTCATCATGATGTCATAGTTTTGGCTTCAGCACAGAAAAGCTAAAGAGAGTCGATCATTAGCCAGTGTGAATAATTCCTAATAACACAACCAGATTGTGTTTGTCTCAAGTGCCAAAATGAATCATTCATTAGCATTTCTGAGAAATACCTCAATAACACCAACAAGGACTGATAAACTATTCCAGATGGATGCACAGATTTTGCTTAGAGAGGGAGAAAAAAAGGGTCATCTTGTTGGATGGGGGTCATTGTCCCACACCTTCTTATGGTACAACCTAAAAGAATATAGGAGGGGAGCAGCTGGGGCAGAGAAGTTTAACTTTCCCATGAACCCATTTTCCTCTGTCCTTATACAAGAAGTATAGATGAGAGACAATTAATGCCCATTGGCTTTTAATTCTATTTCCTTCTGTGAATATCATAATTTTCTTCCTTTTAACATATTTTGTGTAGGTAATAATGAGCTGTGTTTTCTGCTTTAGCTAATTTGTAGTACATCTCTTAATACGCTATATAGAGCCATGCTGCCTAAATTGTACATTATTTAAGAGTAGGCAGCCCACAAAATCTGCTTCCTTGATATTCCCAAGGGCGAAAGGCCAAGTTTATCATATTATACCCAAATTGAGATCTTATTTTTTTTCAAGATGCTTTGAAACATGTAATTAGGAACATAACTCTGCTTGTGAACTTGTCCTCATTAACTTAGCAATTAGCAAGATCCTTTTTGATCCTGGAATTCAATAGACACTGCCACAGAAAGATTGTTTGCATTTTAACACATCAGAATCAACAACTCTGATAGAAAAATAAATTAATCCAAGTGCTGGTGGCTCATATCTATTATCTTAGCTACTCAGGAGGCTTATATCTGAGGATCACAGTTTGAAACCAGCCTGGGCAGGAAAGTCTGTGAGACTCTTATCACCAATTAACCACCAAAAATCCAGAAGTGGAGCTGGGCTCAAGTGGTAGAATACCAACCTTGAGAAAATACCCAAGGGTCAGAGCCCAGGCCCTAAGTTCAAGCCCCAGTACTAGCAGAAAATACAACAGAATAAATGAATCTGTATCATTTTCCTGCTTACTTCATTCTCCAAGGTTGTGTTATGTCTAATTATGTTTTGTATTAAAAATACTTTAACAGTAGCATAACAGTTATTTTGCATAAAGGCAGAAAAACTTGTTTAAAGGCTGTCACCATTTGTCACAAGCAGGGTTTAAGAACAAAGACCCATCCATCATCCACTCAGAGTGATCTGGTGAATTGCAAGCATGGGAAAAGTTAGGAGTCAGAAAGTAAATTTCTGTGAGTGACTTCTGCCTTTTGACTCTCCAAGCATCCCCTGCGCATTGAAAGCACTCTTGGAAACTCTACCAGGAGAGTATCAGTTCAAGATTGTCCAAAATCCTCCTAAATGAGTTAAGTTTGATAATCTTAGCCTTTCTGCTATTTGTTCTGTGAATTTAGCTCATTCTGAAAGCAGTTTCATTTTTCCTCATATTATTTCATGCTCAAGTGTTTTGTCACTGGGTATCAACTTGTAACATTGTTCATACTTCATGTGTCTCTGGGAATGAAAGTTAGAACCCAGGCTTAAATTGCCTTCCACAAAGTCTTATTTTCTATTTAAAACTATTATGCACTTTATCTTTAGAATGAATTCCCTTTGGGAGGTCCCTGCCAGAGACATTCTATTCATTCTGATTAGAAAAATGTGCTCCTCCCACAGCAAGGTATGGCTTTCTTTTCTTTTAATCACTTCATGGAGCTTGAACTTAGGGCCTGGGCTCTATCTCTGAGTTCTTTTGCTCAAGGCTAACCTCTACCACTTTAAGCCACTGCGCCACTTCTGATTTTTCAGGTGGTTAATTGGATATAAGAATCTTGTGGACAGCATGTTTCCAAGGGCTGTGGCTGATTGTGGCCATGGGATCTCCAACTGCATGCGAGAACAACTTGGAGAGACTTTGGACAGCTCAGGTCTGCACAATACCTGTAGCTGCCACTCACCTTTCCTATAATGTAAAAAAAAGGAAAAGAAAGAATCTTGTGGCTTTCCCTGCCAGGCTGGCTTTGAACTGTGATCCTCAGGCCTCAGCCTCCCGAGTAGCTAGGATTATAGGCATGAGCCACCAGTGCCCCACCTGTCCTTTTACTAAGTTTCTAACTTCAGATTTACTTCTGATGACTCTCTAAAGTAGCTTCCATCCACTGGGCACAGAAGAATCCTAATACGTAATGTTACAGACTACACTTTCTGTGAATACCTTGTCCAGAACCTCCCTTATGGCCTTCAGTGTTTCCACATTCTAGCTGCTTCCTTCTGGACCCATTGTACCTTGAATGCCTTCTTCAGAGTGGGTGCAAAACCACTCAGGGTTGTACACAAGCACTGACTGCTTTTTGAAGGCTGTTACTATCATCTTTCTAAATATGAACACTCTACTCTTGTTAATAGTGTCTTGTTACATCTATTTTAAGGAATATCTTAGCCAAGATTGTCCCAGCAAACAGACCTGAGGGAAAAACCTGTGTATAGATAACAGATTGGGGACAGGTAATATTGGTGGAAGTAGAACCAAGAAATAGCGAATTGAATGAATAAAACAGAATGGAGGAGAGCCAATGTACAGGGAAGAAAATATTTGCTTCTTTCTACCCTTCTGGGGTGTTTTGACTATCGTATGACTATATTGACCTAAGACAGAAACATGAACAAAACAAAAGAGTGGGGTTGGGAAGGTGGCTCTGTGGTAGAGTGCTTACCTTGTATACATGAGGCCCTGGGTTCAATTCCTCAGCACCACAGAAGCAGAAAAAGCCAGAAGTGGCTCTGTGGCTCAAGTGGTAGAGAGCTAGCCTTGAGCTGAAGAGCTGAGGGACAGCGCCCAGGCCCAGAGTTCAGGCCCCACGACCAAAATAAGACAAAAAGACAAAAAACAAAACAAAACAAAAGAGTGAGGCTTACAATAGCTGGGTGGTTTAGGATTATCTATCATCCTGCACTGCAGAAAACAAGGGAGCATGGGGCTTCTGGGAGTGACAGGAGCAAGTAAGGGGAGGGGAGGGCTGAAAAATAGAGGGAGAAAGAAGGTTGGGTTGCCTGGTCATACGGATGGCAGCTTCTGGAATGATGAAAGTTGTCTGCGATCCTTTCTCTTCTTCATTCCAAGATTTTTTTAAATGAAGATTTCTCTTATAGATACAATTTTTGCTTACCAAAAAAGAGCTTTTCAGAGCTACACCTGTATCTGCAGTTCTTCAAAAATAATAGCTCAAAACAATCCATATGCCTAGGAGGTATGTGTTGAGGTGGCACATACTAGTATGGCAGTTGTCTAGGAATGTATCCTGAACCTGGATACAAGGGCACATTATCCACTTGGCCAGGACCTGCTGAAGGGCTGTATCTTAGGCTAATCTGCCAAGGAACTGAGGAGAAGTACAGGCGTGCAGAACCTCCCATGTGTCTGATCCAGTCAGTGAGATAGAATGTCAGGCCCCCCTCCCCTTCCTACCCCACCTCCCCTTCTAGAGCTACACAGGTACAAAACCAGTTCTGGAATCAGCCTTACAGAAGCCTCATATGATGCAAAAGGTGAAGCTGGGTGCTAGTGATTCCTGCCAGTAATATGAGCTACCAAGGAGACTGATATCTGAGGATCAGAGTTCAAACCTAGCCAGGCAGGGAAGTCTGTGAAACTCTCATCTCTAATTAAGCACCAAACAAACAAGCATACATACAAACAAAAAAACCAGGAAGTAGAGCTGGGGCTCAAGTGGTAGAGCACTAATCTCTCTCTTTTTTTTTTTTTTTTTTTGGTCAGTTGTGGGGTCTGGGCACTGTCCCTCAGCTCTTCAGCTCAAAGCTAGCGCTCTACCACTTGAGCCACAGCACGACTTCCAACTTTTTCTGCTTCTGTGGTGCTGAGGAATTGAACCCAGGGCCTCATGCATGCAAGGCAAGCGCTAGACCACTGAGCCACCTTCCCAGCCTGAGCACTAGCTTTCTACAAAAGAAGTTCCAATGTCCTGAGTTCAAGCCCCAGAACTGACACCATAAAACAAACAAAAGATCTGAGAGGTGGTTGGATGTGGCATTACTAACCAAGCAATGGCTTTAGGAAAATAGGGGCTACAAAACAGAGAGGACCTATGAGTCTGACTCTGGGAATTCCATCCTGGGGTTCATGTCTCACAGTCTGCTAATTTTTCATAAGCCATTTCTTGATGTAGTATTATTTTGCTGTTGTCTGAAGTGGTGAAATTTGAAGCACCTCAGATATTTTAGATACAGGTTTTGGAGATGGAGAAACTGAGACATGAATTCACAAGGTCTTCCAAGGTAACATATCTATTCTAATGCACCACTCAATAGTCACTCAAAGCTCCACTCTATTTTGTGGAGATCTTTTAAAATATAGATATGAAGCCACGGCTCATGCCTGTAACCCTTGCTACTCAGGAGCCTGAGATTGGGCAGATCAAGGTCTGAAGCCAGCCTGGGTAAAAAGCTCAGGGGACCTAACTCAACCAAATAAAAAGGGCACACACTGTCATCCCTGCTGCACAGGAAATGTAAATAGGAGGATCATGGGCCTAACCTACCAAGGCAAAAATAAGAACCCCATTTGAAAAACAGCATAAGCAAAGGGACTTTATTTGGCCGTTAGGACAAACGGAAGAATTCGACACTCTAAATAATTGAATTATATCCATTTCATTAAGAGCTTTCTTGGAGATTTCAGTTTTGCTAATTATGCATATTTTATTGAACTCGCTGGATAAACTTTTGTGCTGTACTTATTACCAGAAGATATACATACACTCATGGTCTCGATTCTGCCTTCCATGATCTTGCAGCCAAGATCTTGCAAGTATATTTTATGTTTGTTTATATGTTGGTTTCCATTGTTGTATGTTTGAGATACAAGAGCCTAGAGAGAGTGTGTTCATAGTCACAGAGGCATCCGGGAAATTGCTCTGCCCAGAAACAGAGCCTGGGACCAGCTTGTCAGACTGCATGGAGTGGGTGGTTAGGGGTCTCACACCTGGGATGAGTCAACTCATCCAGATGAGGGAGAATGTGAAGTTCATAGGACACTTCCATAGGACACTACAATGTGCCTAGTGAGTCACATGGAATAGCATTTGATACACTGTAAATTAAGTAAAAGATTTAAGATCTTAAAAAAAAATCATTGTATTTGGGGGCATTGTGTTTTTCCTTAACATCATCAAAGCTCTTTTTTCACTCAAAACTTTCAACTTCTCAACTGTGGAAGCTTTTATATAGATGTATGTGTATATATAAATATATATGTATATTCGCACATATATGTATGTGTGTATATATGTATATTGTGTACATATGTGTATATGTATGAATGTACATGTGTATATATAAATATGTATATATAACATATAAATATATAAATATGTATATACATAAATGTGTATATATACATATATACATGCATACACACACATATATCTTACATTGTATATTCTTTTTCAGTTACACTTATGGCTTTGCTAACGTTTTTATTTATATTAAATCTATTTCTCTACCAGATCCCAGGTTTGAAAATATTATCTGCCTAAAATTTTTCCCACAGTTTTTTTAACCATATATGAATTGCCTAAGGAGAGTTTAACTGTGACATTCCCATGCATGTATACAATATATCTAGATCAACCTCATCCCTCTGTCTCTCCCCCATCCCACCCCCTCTTAAAGCAGTTTCATGATTTTATTTTCATAGATTCAAATTAACTGTCAACTGTATATTTTTAATGTGATAGTGCGGCTTGAACCCAGAGGCTCTTACATGGCAGGTGAATGCTTTACTACTTGAGCCATGCCCCCCTCCCCAGTTTTCAGTCCCCCTTTTTTCTAAATTTGCATTTGAGATAGAGCTCTCCCTCACTTTGCCAAGGGGAGACTCAATCTTAACATCCTCCTGCCTCAGTGTCCTGAGTAACTGGTACCACAGGCATGTGCCACAATGCTTGGCTGAAATTTTTCCTTTTTCCTTCAAGATTTTTAGCATGCATTAGTTGTATAAGGAGGGGTATAGTAGCATCTCCATGGACTGACTATACGATGTTCCCCGCCCATCCCGCCCCTCTGTCGCTCGCCCTTGTGCTCTCTCTTCCTTTCTCTCCTGAATAGCATCTGGCTGCTTTTTTTTTTTTTTTTTTAATTGTATTTTATTTTATTTGAGAACATACTGTACAGGGGGGCTACAATTACATGGGCAGGATAATGCATACATTTCTTACCAAGCATTGCAGCCTCCTCCTTTGTTTACCCTTCACTTCCCTTCCCCGCCTCCCCCCTCCCCCCACCCAATTTTACCCCCCTCCCCCCACCCAATTATACCCCCCTCCCCCCCCCCCCACACCGACATTGTAAAGCTGGTTTTGACATGACATTTTGTACTTCTCATTGTTGCAACAGGTCCACCTGAATCCTTAAACGACTTGTTTGTCCCCATCTCCTCCACATGTTATACTGACATCAAATATAGTGAAAGCGGGGGTTACACTGTGGGGGAGGGACATACAAAGCAACAAAGAAATAATCTTATAAATGCGTTAGAAACACATGCATGAAAGAAACGAAAACATTAAAATACATATTTAAGGGTTCATTTTCCTAACATCACATTATCTGACCTTTTCCGCTTGACTCATACCTATACTAGATATTGCAAATAAGGGGTTCCTCAGAAGACTTCACATAGATCTCCCCTATGATCCAGCAATCCCACTTTTGGGCATTTACCCAAATGTTTACAAACAAGACCACACTAAAGCTACCAGCACAACTATGTTTATTGCAGCATTATTTACCATAGCTAAGATATGGAACCAACCCAGATGCCCCTCAGTAGATGAATGGATCAAGAAAATGTGGTATATATACACAATGGAATTCTATGCCTCCATCAGAAAGAATGACATTTCCCCATTTGTTAGGAAATGGAAAGGTTTGGAAAAAATTATATTAAGTGAAGTAAGCCAGGCCCAAAGAAGCATAGGTCCCATGGCATCTGGCTGCTTTTAAAAATATCTAGTGAGAGCCGGGCTCAGCTCACGCCTGTAATCCTAGCTACTCAGGAGCCTCAGATCTGAGGATTCTGGTTCAAAGCCAGCCCGGGCAGGAAAGTCTGTGAGACTCTTATCTCCAATAAACCACTAGAAATCTGGAAGTGGTGCTGTGGCTCAAGCGGTAGAGCACTCGCCTTGAGCTGAAGAACACAGGGACAGCGCCCAAGCCCAGAGTTCAAGCCCCACAACCAACCAAAATAATAATAATAATAATAATAATAATAATAATAATAATAATAATAATAATAATCTAGTGAACAACAACAAAAATGAATGAAAAATAGAAAAAAAATGTTTGAGTTCCACTTTATGACACAGCTTTCAATTGTGGTAACTACCTGTGTGGACTGTTATGCTGCTGGTTCTTTTTAAAATATTTCAGACTATTCAGACTACTTGGGGTTGAAATTTACAAAAAGAAAAAGTAACCATTCAGATAAATGAGTTTATTTACTCGAATTATTACAGTTTTGGTATCAAGAAGAAATCGCAATGTCAACCCCATCTTTCTCACAAGTCTAGCAAACTTAGAAATGTCACTCACCTTTTGTGAAGTGACATTCTTATTGATCATCAGCGTTCTCCCCAGATAGCACAGTTTAAAAATCAGTCAGTAAATATTCCACAGACTTTATTTATTTTATTTTTTTATCCACAGACTTTAAAAGCGATTGTTTGCAAAAGTTATTTATGCACAAATAGATTCATGCATGCTTGAGGTGGAGGGGCTCAGCTTCCCTTTAGAAAGTTCAAATGCTGGGATGCCTCTTCTGACAATTGATGGTCAGAAGAGAATCAGGAGAGCACCCAGCAAAAACAGTCACTTAGAAGCTGGCTGTGATGTCTCCCGCTTCTAAATTAAAAATCTTGACAGGGTGGAGTCTGTATGGTTTGTCTCTTTCTTGGGTTTTCAATCAAACTTCCTGTCCTGTCTGATTGGAAGCAACCGCTCAGAAATATGGCGACAGCCTGTGGCCTGATTTAAAAAAAAAAAATTTCTGGTGCATAATGAAGCCCTCAGGTGGGGGGAGGGGGTGCCCGGCCGGGGGTGGGGGGGTTGGCCTGCTGGGCCCATTGCTCTGAAAGCAGCCGCTGGGGGAATTTCCCAGCCTTTGGAAACTCTCTCAGAGCTGAGTTTACTCAAGTGCACCACACCAATGCTGTGTGCAAGGGAGGACTCCAGCTGGGTGGGTTTGCACTCCTCCCAGGAGCTCAGGAAAGGTGAGAGGGCTTCTTCATATCTTCTCTTGGGCCTCAGTGCCCCCCTCTTTCTTTCCTTGAACCCATACAATAGTTTCTTCAGTGGGTCCCTCTGCCAGGGAGCTCTGCCTCTGTCATCTCTCACACTGGGACATTTTTCCACATTTCCAGGATTATAGGCACTTTTACTTAGATCTATGTGTGCTGTCTCTACATACAAAGAAGCACTTGGGGACAGGATTAGTAGGATTAGAAGAGGTTCACATATGTCCAGTTCAAGCAATTGGTATTCAAAGCTTTACACTTTCAAATGCCACCAAGAGAGAGAAAAGGAACGGGGAACTTGCTTTGCATTTGAGCACCTTCAAGAGAGGAACAGTGCTTTTTATTGCTGTTTAAAGCCGAGGGGATAAACAGATTCCTCTTCTGGTTTAATCCAGTCCAACATACCAAGGCCTCTAATCTGGGGAAACAAATAGCCCTGCTCCCAGGCTCCACAATCACCAACTTCTTGCCTTTGGATGGTTTTTTAGCTAGTATGCCAAATGGCACATGTTTCTAACAAGTTCCTCTACAAGATGTGACTTATGATTTTATTTTTTATTTTATTTATTATTACTCTTTATTATTCCTACCTCATATTCTACTTAGTCCCCATGGGTCTCACTACTTCAGTAGCTCACAGAAGTGGAATCATTCAGTGTTTGCCTTCTTAGGATTGCTTTTGTTTACTGAACCATCATGCAGAAAAGTGTAACCTGTATCAATTTTTTTTAAGCTTCAGTAAGGATTTATTTTAGTATAACAGAAAGAAAGTAAGGAGAAAAAGAAAAAGAGAAAATTTCCTGCTGTCCATGTAGGAAATAAGAGTTATAATAGGCCTTTTCTTTTTATGATGGAGGTCTCATTGTTGATTCAGGGTGAATTCACTTATGCGAGCTTTCTATCTCAGTCTCCCAAGAAATGGAGACTATAGAGGTGTACCACTAAGCCCAGTAAGTACTATATTTTCAGGTTATAGACTTCAATTTGATTTCACACTTTTCTACTAATGTCGTTTTGGAATCCAATCCCAAACCCCCAATTTATGATTTTATATACAAGCCTTTATTCCTTCATGATCTCCCTTGCAAAATATTCCTACCTCAATTGGCACAGAGCAACAACAAAACATGCTTGTCAACATTGGCTTGAAGCAGAGGCTTGATCTGTTCCTACTTTTAGGTGAAGGGGTGGAGTTTGGGCATAATGCCCAAGTACAGGAAGTGTAGAATCATACTCAATATCTGAAAGACAGTTGTTGAAATACTGAAATTGTTTCTTACGGTTGCTTTCTTATAGCCCCAGGACTATCACTAGACAAAACAAGATAAAACAAAATTTAATTTCATCTGTTTACCAAGTGATAGATACAACAAATGGTACATATTTGGGATGTTTCTCCTGGAGGAAAGGAATTAGGTATTTTTGTTGTTATTCTCTCATTTGTATGAGTAGTATTTGCATTGTGTTGGGCATGAATTTTTTTTTGTCTTTGGTTTTTTTGTTGTTGTTGGTTTGTGTGTGTGTGTGTGTGTGTGTGTGTGTGTGTGTGTGTGTGTGTGTGTGTCTGTGGTTGTGGAGCCTGAACTCTGGGCCTGGGTGCTGTCCCTCAGCTCTTCAGCTCAAGGCTAGCTCCCTACCACTTGAGCCAGAGCGCCACTTCCGGCTTTTTCTGCTTATGTGGTGCTGAAGAATCAAACACATGCAAGGCAAGCACTCTACCACTGAGCCACCTTCCCAGCCCCGTGAATATGTTTTTTGTTATGAATAGTTGCTATTCAGAAGCTCAGCTTGGGGAAGGAGGAGATGTTTGTTATGTAATTGACAGAGTGACTTGTAGTAGACATTATATGTTGACTTTTTCAAATTCTATCCTTTCTCTAATTAGACAGAATAAAAGTTAAATATCAATTAGCTTACAAGTAGGCACAAATTGAAATCCTTTATTAGATGCATTCGTGAAATATTTGGGAAGTAAAATTGAATCAGATATTGTTTCCCTACTTCCTTTGAAATGTTTATTTCGATGGGCACTGCTGGCTCACACCATTGATCCTAGCTACTCAGGAGGCTGAGATCTGAGGATCATGGGTCAAGGCCAGGCCAGTCAGGAAAGTCTGAGAGACTCTTATCTCCAATGGAACATTAGAAAAACTAGAAGTGGCGCTGTGGATCAAAGTAGAACACTAGCCTTGAGCAAAGAAATCTTAGTGCCCAAGCCCTGAGTTTAAACCCCATACCAACAAAAATTAAAAAATAAAGGAATAGATAGATAAAATGTTTATCTCTTGGGCAGCCATGTCAGCAAAATGTCACACTGTCTTCACAACCTCCTCCTGCTTTTGGTTCTTTTTTTTTTTTGGGTCCGGTCCAGGCCTGAACTCTGGGCCTGGGCACTGTCCCTCAGCTCTTCAGCTCAAGGCTAGCGCTCTACCACTTGAGCCACAGCACCATGTCTGGCTTTTTTCTTTTTGCTTATGTGGTGCTGAGGAATCAAACCCAGGGCCTCAGGCATGCAAGGCAAGTGCTCTACCACTGAGCCACCTTCCCAGCCCCTGCTTTTGGTCCTTAAGAGTCACTGATAGCCACTTCTTTTTCCTGCAACTTCCTGACTTTTAGATCACATAATATCTGCATTTTTGAACTTAGGACTCCATTTGCCATCTCAGCAGTAGCAGCATCTTAGAGGCAGTCTCATTCTTGGGGCCTGGTCTTCACCTCAGCAGGCAATTTCCTCCTTTCAGTACCCAAGCCTATTGCCAACACTGAATTCTCTTACATCTGTGTGTGACTTTGTCCGCTTCATCTTTTTTCTCTATCATACTTCCTGGAAAGGCAGACATGAATACCTACCAGCCTTCTGACCCACAAACACCTAAAAAGGATAAGCTGAGAGTAGTCAGGTTTTTGAAGGCATTCTAAAGTTGAGCTGTTTTTAAGAGTCTTGTGCTTTTTCTTTTTCCATTAGCATGCTTCCAAATTGTTAAGTAAAAGAAAACCTTTTTATTTTTATTTTTTGGCCAGTCTTGAAGCTTGAACTCTGGGCTTGGGCGCTATCCTGAGCTCCTTTTGCTCAAGGCTCTACCATTTGAGCCTCAGCACACTTCTGGCTTTTTCTTTGATTAATTGGAGATAGAGTCTCATGGACTTTCCTGCCCTGGCTGGCAATATTCAGATCTCAGTCTCCCGAGTAGCTAGGGTTATAGGCACAAACCACTGATGTCCAGCTAGAAAACCTTTTTTTTTTTTTTTTTGCCTGTCCTGGGCTGGAACTCTGGGCCTGGGTGCTGTCCCTGAGATTTATCAGCTCAAGACTAGCACTCTACTGCTTGAGCCACAGCTTTGCTTCTGTGTGTGTGTGTGTGTGTGTGTGTGTGTGTGTGTGTGTGTGTGTGTGTGTGTGTGTGTGTGTGTGTCTGTGTCTGTGTCTGTGTGTGTGTCTGTGTGTGTCTGTGTATGTCTGTGATGGTTAACTGGAGATAAAGAATATTGAGGACTTTTCTGTTTGGGCTGGCTTTGAACCACCATCCTCAGATCTCAGCCTCATGAATAGCTAGGATTAGATTACAGGTATGATCCATAGATTCCTGGCTAAAACTTTTATCTTTAAAAAAACTTACATTTTTGAAAAAAAGCATTTCTCTTTAAGATTGTGCTGTGTTTATAGCCAATTAAATCAAATGTCACTGATGCAAATTCTGAGAAATTCAAGATAACTCTAGCACATAGTAAATGACTAGTAAAATTCTCATGTTTTTTCTTTTACTTTGTTTTGTTTTTTTAACCAAATGCCACTTTCTGACATTTTTATCTTTACAGATGCAACCTATCTTTCAAGATCTATCTGAGATGTTCTTTGAAGTCTTCCTTAATTTCTTTGCCCAAAATTTCTAGTAACTATACCTAGAATCATAGCCATCTGGAATTACATCGAATTTAGAATTATATAGAATCTAGAATTATATAAAACCTAGAATTATAGAAATTATAGTGCTCTAATATTATAGGAATGTATTTATCTATATGTATCCTCCCTAAAGTCATATTAGTTTAACAGATATAAATTATGCCACTCAATACAAAAAAATTACAATGCAATGTATGTATATATCAATTAATACTAACGCAACAAATACGTCTTATTGTGAAGTAGATTTTGTGGCAAAGAAGTTAAGTGCTGTAGGAATGTAAAGTCATTGGAGAAGGTATCTTGCAGTAGAATTTCAGAATTTAGAATTTAAGGACATGAGAACAAGGAAAAAGCATGCACAGGAGAACAAACTACTCAAAAGCATGGAATGGGTGAACAAGATCTGAGGGGAGCAAGCAAACTCACCACTAGAGGATTCCCTGCAAGGCAAGTGGATGGAAATTGAAGGGATGAGTTCCATTCCATGAGGGTTGTGACTATTCATTTGCATATTCTTAATTGGGACAAACAAGCTGCACTTGTTTATTATTTTGTTTTGCTGTTTGTTTGGAGGCCATGGGAGCAAATAATTAAATTAACTGTAATTCTTTGTTTATAATATACTTGCCTCACGGGCCCATGCATGTTTGTATGTTTATTTTAAATAATTTGGCTGACACCTATGCACATCCGCCTACTTTCTTTGAAGATAATTGGAATATCCCCCAAAGGCCCATGAGACTGGAGGCTCCGTCCCCAGGTTGATGGGGATTTTTTTGTTTTTGTTTTTGTTTTTTGCTTTTGTTTTGTTGTTTTTGGTCATGGGGCTTGAACTCTGAGCCTGGGCATTGTCCCTGAGCTCTTCAGCTCAAGGAGAGTGCTCTACCCCTTGAGCCACTGCACGACTTCTGGTTTTCTGGTGGTCAATTGGAGATAAGAGTCTCACTTCCTTTCCAGGCTGGCTTTAAATTGTGATCCTCAGATCTCAGCCTCCTGAGTAGCTAGGATGACAGGCATGAGCAGTGGAGGAAGGAGCACCTGATGAAGAGGCAGGGCCCACTGGGAGGTCCTTAAGTCCATGGGGGTTTATGGTAGTCTTCCAGTGAGCCCTTAGAAGTTCTCAGGTCAGAGTTTTAGGGAGCCAGCCTGGCCTCTCTCACTCTGTTGCCTGCTCAAGATGTGACTGCTTGCTCAGATACCTTTGCCTGAGATATCTATTCACCATCAGGTGCTGAAGCCAAGGGGTAGCCCTCACCCCTGAGCCTGCACTGTGAATCAAATAAACTCCTCTTTACCTGAACAGATCCAGAACATGCCATAAGCTGAAGCAGAAATCAAGAGCCTTCCACAGGGGCTGGGAAGTGGCTCAGTGGTAAGTGCTTGCCTTGCATGCATGAGGCCCTCATAAATAGGAAAAAAAAAAAAAAGCCAAAAGTGGTGCAGTGGCTCAAGTGGTAGAGCACTAGCCTTGAGCTGAAGAGCTGAGGGACAGTGCCCAGGCCCAGAGTTCAAAAAAAAATTATTATACCTGATTTACTTTTGTGCACAAATAAATCACACCCATAAAAGCTTTTACCAGAGGAAAATAATTTTAAACCTGGAAAGAATATAAAAATAGACTCAGAGATCCATGTCAAGCAGGTGAAAATAAAATATTTTTTTTTCAGGTGTGGTTAGTTACATGTTGAACAATTGGGCTACTTGAGTTGTCCTGATTCAGTATCAGTTGAAACCAGTAATAAAGAAAACTAAGAACTTATGTGAGAATACAGAGTGACTTCATTACATACACCTATGGATAAGATTAAATTTATGTATGCATCATTACTGGAAGAGCAATACATAGAATTTTCTATATACACCATCTCTTCCTTCTCTCCGACATTATAAAGTTTAATTTATCTACAATATTTACTATATTTGCCATAGAAAAGAGAGAAGAGAAGGAGAGAGAAAGAAGCCAAAAGTTCCTTTAAAGTATCAAATTTGAAATATTTCTGTGGATATAGATTGTCAAATATTCTGATATTTCTATTATTACATATTCAAAGTAATAAAGAATAAGACCAGAAAATTATTAACTTTCTTTCATCAATACCTTAAGTAATTATGGAATGATAATAATTTCCATTATCATCTTTATGTTATTAACATAAGAGGTTTTACTATCAGTTCCTAAATAGCATTCTTGAGAACGTAATTTTAGTTATTTAAATAGGAGATTCAGCCTGCTACACAAGTAAAATATAGAATAATACATAAGTAGAAATTTTGAATGATAAACTGTTTCTATCCTCCATCCTTTCTCCTCACATCTTCCCTTGCCCCATAAAATAAAAGAGCAACATGTCTTAAAACTTGACTTAATGCCAGGTACATGTGGCTCACACCAGTAATCCTAACTACTCAGGAGGTTGTGATCTGAGGACTGTAGTTCAAAACTTGCCTGGGCCAGCAAGTCTGTGAGACTCTTACCTCCAGTAACTACCAAAAAGCCAGAATTGGAGTTGTGGCTCAAGTATTAGAGTACTAGCCTTAAGCAAAGAAGTTCAGAGACAGAATCCAGGTCCTGAGTTAAAGCCCCAGAACAGGCTTAGCACACACACACACCAAAAAACACCAAAAACAGCCTCCCCTCCAAAAAAACCCAAAAAATAAATAAATAAACCTTGACCTACCTGGGTAACTGCTATATATTATAATGTAAAATAAAATTAAGGCTGAAAATTCAGCCAGCATTGTAAATGATGATAACTTGGGTTTATATGCTTTACCTTCAGATGATATTATTATGCAAACAAAAGAATCATAGAAAAACTCAACAGGCTAATGAGAGAAACCAACAGAACTCAATAAAATAATGAGGAAAAACCCATGGATTACTTTTTTTTCTTTGTTGCTGCAAATCATAAACCGAACTCTGCCAGGTCTACATCATAGATTTTGTATAAGATTAATCGGCTATTTAAAAATTGATCTTTGAGAAAACTCTCATTCTGACTTCTGAAGATTCAGTATCAAGATCCTTAATTATAATTTTTCAAAAATATTGTTTGTAAATTTATACTTACTAGGAGTCAAGCCAATGTAAGAACATGTCAAATCCACTCTCACAAATAGGAGCATAACTTAGTGCTTCTTATCTTAATTAGATAGGATTTGAAAAAAATATTTATTTTAATTTAAAATTCAGACTGCCCATCAACTTTTTTAAAATATATTTGTCATCATTTAATTATACATGTAAGTTTCAGAACTCGTAAGTCTAAGTACCCATAATTAAAGGCCACCATAAAATATTGCTGACACAAATGTAGATACCTCTTTAAGTTTCTGCTGTCTATAAATGGACTCATATCTTTAGGATATCTATTTGTTTCTATCAATATGTTTAGATATAGATATCATGAACAGAAATGAAAAATACCACTGCTGAATGAGATAATTGTTCCTAATATAAAGCTAACTTCCTCAGGCACTTCAGCAAAGAATATAGAAATATGTTTAATTTAATTATCTATTAGAATGTGCCAAAGAGGAGAGCCACTAACTCTCTAAAACAAAAGGCAGAATTTAATATTCTGCACTGTCTTTACATTAAGATATCAAATCTTACAGTGTCTGTAACTACAAATTCGTGAAACAAGTTAATAACAAGAAATCATTGGATTGATAGTTCTTAAAGTAGTAGTATAATTACAAATCCACAGTATCAGAGCACATGCCAAGAATGTGTACATAAGAATGCAAATTTTAATATAATCACCAATTTCCATGATTGATCACTAGTAATATTTAAATCAATCTAAACTTTCCAATCTTGTGAAAATGTTTTTAATTTATATGCGTTTTTCTAGAGGAAGGAAACCCTCAGCTGAGGTATTGATAATGGAACAGATGTTACCAGAAAGAAAGCAGAAAAAATACTGAAGTATATTCACTAATTGAACAAAATCCTATTTAAAAAAGGCAAGAAGTTCGTATATCCTTTGTTTTTAGTGAGTCTTTAAATAATTATAATGAACCTGTAAATTCTAGCCAGACTTGCTGCTTGTGCATCATTAAAAAAATCGAACTTTAATCCTGCCAGTATATGCACTAGTCTATACATTCACGTAATTAGCGCTTCATCGTTTTGTGCTATTCTGGGGCTTCCTTATACTTGCTAATTTCACATCCAACATTTGGAAGAGCAGTTGCTACTGGCTCATAAAATTTTTGCCATCCGTCAATGTGTAGTTTCTTTTTTCCCTTATTGAAATTGTATGTCCAACAAGATGAGGGAGAAAACTGGGCAGATCAGGACGTTCTCAATATATTTAAAATATGAAGACAGCCCGGACATTTGAAAGGCTTTAGTCAATCTATACCGACGCAGCAACACACCTATGTAATTGCTTGCATCTCTCTCTCTCTCTCTCTCTCTCTCTCTCTCTCTCTCTCTCTCTCTCTGCCCCCCTCCCTTTTCCGATCTCTGAATTTTGCTCTCCTTGAAAGCAAAACTCCCATCATCAACCTGGAAACGTGGCTGCCAGAAGAGATCATTCCCATCCAACCTTGATTTCAATTGTTTAAATGTGTTATTTTAATTTAATTAATGAATTTATGTTGTACCGACTTTTTGCATCCGCCTTCAAAGTCCGCATGACCTGGGGGCCCCTATCACTGCTTTCCTTCATTAAAGAAAATACTTGGAATAGTTTCTCCGGGTGCTCAACTGATTTTTAGGCTATTTCTTGTTTGCGCAGGAGAGGACATACTTGAAAATATTGGGCTTTCCCTTTTTCTTTTGGTTTTGTTCTGCAAACGGGGTTAAAAGGCAGAGCACCCCCCCCACCCCCGCAGCCTTCCGTTCCCAGTCAGTTTCCGTTGGTCAAGTTGGCAGCTTGCAGAGCTAAAGGAGCCCCTGGAGGAGGGCGGTGGAGCGCCCTGCTCTCTCTCCCGCCCCCCGCAGGCAGGTCAGCAGTAACCACATTTGTGGCTGGACTCTTGAGGGGTGGAGGCGGGGTGGGTGGTTTGCTCCTGTTGCAAAAATCAGCGCAGCTTCGGGCACAGCGGACAGATGCTGGTGAGGGACTGGGTTGTTGGAGCTGCTGAGAAGCCGGCGCTGGGCTCTAAATAGCTCAGCTTGGAGAGCAGGTAAGGGACCCTCGCTGGTGAAGGGGAGGGGGAGGAGGCAGAGGGAGGGGCTGGAAAGCGCTGAGCAGCCTCTGAAGCTTGTGGTCCCCCGAGAGCTGCCCACCTACAGAGGCTACGGCTGTGTGCCCTGGCCGCTCAGGGACAGCTGGGCAATCTTCCTAAATGGCCACCTTTCCCCTCAACGCACATACCTCTCCCCCACCGCTGCCTTCTGCGCCTCTCAGGGGTTCTAGGAAGGCTGGGCAACTCCCAGACCCGTTCCAAAGCCTGGACAGGCTGGGAACAGAAGCAGCCTTGGGATGCACCTGTTGCAAAGGACCCCCATTCCACATGCCCCTCTCTCCAGACCTCCCCAGCCCGAGGACCTGGGACCCCTGCGCCGGGGCTGGGTGGCTTCTCTTCTGCAGTCCAGGGTCTGTCTGAGCCCTCCGGATATGACCTTCGGCTACGGCCAAAGTCACGGTGCATCTCTGGTGGCCACCCTTTTTGGGGCCGCTGTAGCCTTGTCGGGGCACTGGCTTTCCCGTCCCAAAACAGCCCCGGTGGGCAGTGGCGCAGACAAGGTACCTGTGGGCATTAGCAAGTACTAACCCACTTCAAGGCCAACTAAATCGGGGCGCCTTTAGTCCCTCGTTCCTCTTCTACTTGTTAATCCTTCCAATGGTTCCAGGAATCGTAAAAGTCCTCACCAAAGGTGCTGCGTGGCTGAGACACACTAATTCACACATTACCACTTTCAATAAACCGGGGAGGGGCAGGGCAGCAGAAAGCATGTGCCATACTAGCCTGGAAACTAGTGGGTCCTGGGCTGGACACAGCCCATATCCCAGTTTAGGCGCCATTGTATACCTGGAGCAAAAACTCTAAGCTGGGGAGAAGTTTGGAGAACAGTCTCCATCACCTTAAGCAGAGGCTTCCAGGTGACCTTTTTGGCCCAGGGCAGCTCAAGTCCGTGGTGGTTGTGACCATTGTCCCTTCTCCCGGCCACAAGGACTCCAGGTGTGCTTTCCTCTCCTTCCCTTTATTTCTCTTACCACCCTAAATAAACTTGACATTTTAAACTTTACATTGGTCACTGAAAACACTGGAACTTTTTAAAAAACACTTACGGTTTGCAGTTCTGGATTTATAACTCCCTGCTCCAACTAGACTTTGCTACTGACGGTGTGAGGCTGAAGGAAGGCATAAGGATTCTCAACGTTCAGGATGGTGGCTACAGAGGATGTTGCCCTGACTGGCCAGGGCGGAAGCCCACTTTTTCTCCAGTAGAGTACTTTGCCTCTTGATCATCCAAGCTGCCTAGGGCTGTGAGAGAAAATAACTGATTTCCCCTGGCTTCCCTCCATCACTGGGACTGCAGGTGTTCTGAAAGCCCTTGCCCCTATCTTAGCAAAAATGGATGAGTTTGGTGAACAGAAAAATGTTCTTCTTGCTCACCAACTCTAAATGTGTTTGGACAGCTGGAACTGTCGACCCACACTATCAGAATCTCTTGGATTGTTCCAGGTGCTTTCCTGCACCAAGGTAGAGGTGGAAGACCTCGGCATTCAGAGGGGACAGTTGACCCTTCTTCTTCTTGTTGGCAAAGTTCAGTGTCAAAAAGCAAATCACTCCAATGTTGCCTCTCCCCAACTGGCTGGCAGCCCTGAGGCTGCTTCCACAGCGTGTGTGTCAAAGAGGACAGTTTCGCCTTGTGTAAATGCCACACCTGGGCAGCCTTCTTCCAGAGACTGTGTGTGAAAGGACCGTGGGGAACAGGGTCCTAACTGCACAGGTCCTGGGATTCATTGGCTTTGGCTTTCCATGGAGACATTGCCACAACCTAGCGCCTGTCCCCTGCTCTTCTGAGCCCAGAAAGATTGGCAATGGAGTCCCCAGTTCTGTAGAAGTCAAACCCAGGCCTCTTTTCCTTCAGAAGATTTCTCCCTTAAGGCTTCACATATACCTATATGTCTATATCTATATCTGTAACTATCTATATCTATGAAGTTTTGGTAGACTAAAGCACTACAGGAGGGAAGGAAATCTGTGTCTAGCATGGCCTTCACTGGCACTAAATGCTCTAGACTCCTGGTCTCTTCTTTAGCCACAGAAATCACTCTGCTCGCTCTGAGAATGCACAATGGGCCCCCCCCACAGTTCTTACACACACACACACACACACACACACACACACACACACACACACACACACACACACACACACACACACACACACCTCCTTATTTGACCCTGAGCTCCTGCCTCCTTTGGCCCCAGCAGGCCTGTGGAACCTACCCGCGTCGGGGCTGATGGGGCTATCTTCGCTCCTGGTGCGCTGCGCACCGCACCATACACCACAAGGCACCGGCACCGCACCGCACCGCGATCTGCGGAGTTTCAGGTGCCAGCATTTGTCCAGCCTGACTAGCGCCGGGATGCAGGAATCTTAAGCCTAAATGATCTCTCCTAAGCTCTGGGAACCATTCCAATCTCTTAAGTCCTCCCATTCCGTTTCCTTAAGATTCCTCAGGTTGCTTTTCTTGTAACATTTTCTCTCCTCGGTTCCAAATCGAAGAAGTTAGAGAATGATTTTTAAAAATTACTGAAATTCTTTCAACAATCATCTATTTTTTCTAAATTTAAGAGAGACTATAAGACTTTTCACACTAGTGTGAGGGGGCAAACTGAACGCCTTTTGAAACCTCTCCAGGACTCACTAAACCACATTAACGGGATGTTTAGAAAAATGAGACTTAATGATTAAAAACTCCCGACAGCGAACTTTGGTACACACTCCCGTCCCAGCCGCCGCCAGCGAACCTGCCCTGCGTGTGCGTCTCAACCCCTCAGACCTTTCCTTTGGAGACCCCCCCTCCCTTTTCTCCCTACCTTTCCCTAAACTTGGAAGCAGCTACGGAAGGAAGGGGAAAGAATGTTCAGATCCTCCGTCTAAACCCAGAGGAAGCTGAGACAACCTCCTGGCTGCCTTTTCTTTCCTTCCTTTGGTTCCTCGCGTGTAAGATTTGGTTAGGAAAACTGGGGAGGAGAGTTGGGTGGGACGGTCATGGGGGGGGGACCCAGGAACTCGGGAGCTGGAGCGGTGAGTGTGTCAATCAGAAGGTTTGTGCCCTGGGGGCTCCTGGCGGTTGTGAGCAGAGGTGTCCCAGGGCGGCCCCAACAATGAATATGAATAGGAATCCTTGCTAAATAGGACAGCAAAGCGCACCGCCTTGAATGATAGCACGTCATCCTAACCAGCCCAGGATAGATAGGAGGGCTCCTTTTGTTTCTTTTCTCCGTCGCAGCTCTATAAAAGCCCCTCTTTTTCAGCATGAGGTTAGTTCAAGCACACACCAGCCTAAGCTGATAGAGAGGAGCGGGGAGGGCGAGAGGCGGGGCGAGGCAGAGCCTTGACTTTTCTTTTCAAGTCTTAACCACTGAGAAGTGGGCTGCTGGGCTGTGCGGATTTTCGTTTTTGTTGTTTGTCGTTGTTGTTGTTGTTGACTTCAGGATTCGCTTTCATTTCCCGCCTAAAGCCTCCCCCTCCCACACAGTAGGGCCGCATCCCCCTGTCATAAAATGAATTCTGATTCGAGCTCTGTCTCCAGCAGAGCTTCATCTCCGGACATGGATGAGGTGTACCTGAGAGAACGCCACCACCGCCACCACCATCACCAGGAGAGCCGTCTCAACTCGGTGTCGTCCACCCAGGGCGACCTGGGGCAGAAGATGCCCGGGGAGAGCCTCTCTCGAGCCGGCGCCAAAGGCGCGGGAGAGAGCAGCAAGTACAAAATCAAGAAGCAGCTGTCGGAGCAGGACCTACAGCAGTTGAGGCTGAAGATCAACGGACGCGAACGCAAGAGGATGCACGACCTGAACCTCGCCATGGACGGACTGCGCGAGGTCATGCCTTACGCGCACGGGCCCTCGGTGCGCAAGCTCTCCAAGATCGCCACTCTCCTACTAGCCAGAAACTACATCCTCATGCTCACGAGCTCCCTGGAGGAGATGAAGAGGTTGGTTGGCGAGATCTATGGGGGCCACCACTCTGCCTTCCACTGCGGGACCGTGGGCCATTCGGCCGGCCACCCGGCGCACGCAGCCAACGCCGCCGTGCATCCGGTGCACCCCATCCTGGGCGGCGCGCTCTCCTCCGGCAACGCCTCATCCCCGCTGTCCGCGGCCTCGCTGCCCGCGATCGGCACCATTCGGCCTCCCCACTCCCTGCTCAAGGCGCCCTCCACGCCGCCCGCGCTGCAGCTGGGCAGCGGCTTCCAGCACTGGGCAGGGCTGCCCTGTCCCTGCACCATCTGCCAGATGCCACCGCCGCCGCACCTGTCCGCTCTCTCCACTGCCAACATGGCCCGGTTGTCTGCCGAGTCCAAGGACTTGCTTAAGTGAGCCTCGGGCCCGGCCCGGCGGAGGAGGATGAGGGCGGAGTAGCGGAGGGGCTGCAGTGCCGGGCCGGGAGGAGACGCGGGAGGCTGCGCGCTCAGCCTGCGGGAGGGCGGGCGAGGAGTCCCGGGGAGCCTCCAGGGTGGCCTGAGAAATCTCCGATCCCCCTTGGCACCCCAATCTCCCACCACACCTCCACCCCAGCCCTAGAGGCAAAGGACCTAAACCAAACTGCGATTTCTCGGTGGTAGCGAAGGGGACTGGAACCCGACGTCGTGTTTTGCATGCCTGCTTCTTTTCCCATGCCGCGCCAGTATTTCTCACTTGCAGCACGCTCTTGACAAAACTGCATTTGTTGTATAAAAGATGGGGTCGGCGCAGTTAGAAACTTGAGAAGGAACTGTTGAGTTGGTTTTCTCTGGCTCTGTAGCCTCATCTTGTAGGGGGGAAAGATGGCCAACCCTTTTGTGCAAAGAAAATGTAAATATTTCCTTGAGATGGATACAATTATCATTGTCTCTGTCTTCTAGTTTTTCTAGAGACAATGCAGAGAGAGAGAGAGAGAGAGAGAGAGAGAGAGAGAGAGAGAGAGAGAGAGAGAGAGAGAGAGAGAGAGAGAGAGAGAGAGAGAGAGAGAGAGAGAGAGAGGACTCTAACACCCAAGTTTTGAATCTCAACTCCGGTCCAAGGCATGACACCTTCTGTGTGGGTTTCCTTTCGACGCAGTGTAGGTCAAACGAATGCATGCGCGCTTCTAAATGAATCTTGTCTAAACATGTTGTGCAGGCCGTGGTGCCATTTTCCTTGTAACAAGGATTTATTAGTGATTTCTCCCAGTACTGCATATGTCTGTCTGTGGTTGTATGACACGAAAAGGGGGCAGAGTGCAAAGACTCACACTCACAACGCACACGCGCTTCTCCCCCACCCCACCCCCTTCAAACTTCATTCCAAATTTCCTGGCAGTTATGGGAGCCAAGATTGCAAAACTCTGGACTCCCGCTAGTAGCCCGCCCCACCCCCCAATTTGCTCAGTAATCCTCCTGCATGCCGGGTTGGCTTTCTCTATTATCAGCTTTGAAATTTCTCGTGGTTTGGGAAGGAGTGCCATTTTTATTTTCCTGAACATTTGCTTGAAATATTTTGTTAAGGCCTCAAAGACAATACCTGTCTTTATTTTTTATATATTCTTGATAATTATGATATATTTATTAATAACCAGTGTTTCTGGATGAGATTTCAAATAAAAAAGAAACTTTAACTCCTGGTTTTGCCTTTGCCTAAAATCTCAGCAGGTAGGGGTAGCAGGATAGGAGACTCTAAAGTGTGTGGGGGCTGAGGAGTTGGATTTGGGGGTGTGTGTATGAAGATTATTTCCCCCCTCTCTGCTCATTTACAAATAAAGAAGATGGGTAAATTAGTACTAATGTTTGTAACTGAATGTCCTTCAAATGGAATAGCGTACATATTCATAGTCAAGCTACTTAAGCCACTCATTTCTCTGCAGTAATCATACTTCCATAAATTCAGAGACTGAGATTTAAGAAAAAGTAATGTGGAAAGTCAAACTGAGAGGAAACGAGGTGGAATGATGGCGAGGTCTGGCTGTATTGGAAACACAGGAATGAAGCAGTAAGTTAACTTCTTTTCTCTTTAAATTGGCTTCATGGTTCTTTCTCTCCCTTCTGTTAAAATCCAGCACATGTTTTAAATGTCAACAAAGAATGATCTTAGAAAATAATTAAACACTTGCCAGGCTGGCCTGCCTTCGTGGGCAGCAAGCCCTCCAGAGAAAGTAAAGGGCATTGGGCTTTGTAAGTGAACTGGGGGTGGGAAGGGGTGGGGGAGTACTACCACCCCAGACCCAGCACCTCTCAGAGATTTACTGCCAGAATTCTCCCCACTTTTTCCTCCGGTAGAAGACTGCTGCTGATTAGCCATATATACATGGGGCATCTGTAGTTTAAATATCCACTAAAACAGGGATAATTTAAATAAATTATCTTCCTTTCTTCACTTTTCCCAGCTCCCCACCTCCCTGCCCACATAACAGTTCCAAAAGGTTTGTACAGACCAAAACAATCCAGTGGTGTTTTGTTTAAAGACATTTTTATTTTTATTTTTAAAGTGAGTTCTAACTGCTTGTGCCTCTATTTCCCACTGAGGAAATGCACCCCTGTTGGAAAAGTGACACCCCAGAATTTGCTTCTGAATCAGAAGATGGGACCCTCGCTACTGCTGGTGGGGACCTAAGGTCTCTTTCTAGGATCCAGCTGCAAGAAAGCACTGAGAGGAAACTCTTGTCCTTCCTGTCCTGGGTTCCTGAGACTCCCCTTTCCCTGGGAGGCACTTCACTGGGACCCTTTTCTGCCCAACGTGCTCCTCTCCATCCCTTTTGGCTATCTCAGCCCCCATCCAGGGAGAGAGACTGAAGTGAGGGTCTCCAATGTTAGGGGCTTGTTTTCACTGGATGTGTAGGCAGACAAATGGGGGAATAATCATCTGTTTCCCAAGTGTGATTCATTTCTCTGGGCGAGGAAAAGAGCCTGTTGAGGATTTATTTGAAACCAACACAAGGCAGCCCTCCAGCCTTTCCACAGTTTATTATTTAGAAAGGGGAGGGGAGGGAAAGTTTCATCCATCAGGGAAACGACTTTCTCCTGAGTTCCTTTTCAAAAGGCTTAGCCCAGGGAAGACTCTCAGCCGTCCAACTGACCCAGAGCGTTCTTCTCCACAGCCAAGCTTAACCTGGGGAGCAGGAAAGGAATAAAGATACCATTGGTCCAAGCCAGGGGGTACACTAACTTTCGATTGATCCATTTAAAATCTATGAGGTTAACTCTTATGGGGGGCGGGGACTGAACTAAAAGAATTGCAACCCCAGACAGACCTCTTACCCAAGTTCACCAACTAGGAATCAAAATTGAAGAGCCTCCAAGCAGTTTGGGGTGGGGGTGGGGGTTGCAAAACTTCCTATTCACCCTAGGTTGGGAGGCAAGATTTCTTTAAGAATAGGACAGAGAGCACCGAAGGCTATTTGGGGGGTCAGGTCTCCTGTGGTTTCTAGATTCATTTGAAAGAAAGAACAATCACTAGGGGCCTTCCAGGGAAGGTCTTGTGGTGGTGTTAGTGTTGGTTCCCTGGGGTTGGGAGTTTGCAGGCAGATCCTTACTTCCATGGCTTTTTCTGGTTAAATTCTCCCATTCTGCACGCTACAAACGAGAGTACTCAGCCACAGAGGTGAAATGCTTCTTGGCTGAAGTGTTATTTTCTTTCTTTGTAAACTGACCATTTTCTCCAAGGCTCAAAGATTTAAAGTCGTTTTAAAAAATAAATCCAGACATAAAACAAGGATTCTTTCATTCCTTCGCTCAGAAGCAGAGTGCGTGCCTACGGGCAGGGTAGGCGTCTGCATTTGAATTCCAGTACAACGAAAAAGAACAGGTAAAGGAAACTACTTAAAAGAGTAGCAAAGCCTCGGGAGCAGAGAGATCCCCGGAGAAGCTCAGGTTAGAAAGCTCTTGCACTTCAACTGGGAAGAAAGTCACTCGTAGAGAGGGTAAGTGAGGCCGCCGTTTGCTTCAGACCTCTGCTCCTGGGGGGGGGGCAGCTTTTCCAGACTCGGGGGGCTTGGCTTCACATGCCACAGAAGGACGGGGAGACTCAGCCTAAACTGAGGAAGCTTACAGTTTCCTAGCATGAAGTCCTACACGTGTCCCCTCAATTCCCTTTCTCCACAAGAAAAGGTGGCCTCTACGGATGCCCTCAGCAGACATTACAAAAGCCCCCCCCAAGGGAGGCCTGCGCACCCCGCACACCAGGAGACTGTGGCTGTGGCTTGGGGGACCCTCCCTCCTCCCATCCCAACCTGCAGGCGTTAAGTAAGGATGGACTCCCCCCCTCGCCTTGGCACGTAGATAGGTCATTGTGAGCCCCCCCCCCCGGGATGTCCTCCCCCCTCAGCGGCCGGTGGTGGGCACCCGGGACTAGCCTGGCCACCGGGGCAGGGCAGGACCCCCACCATTCCAAAAAGCCTTTTTGGAGAGTGGCATTCCACTTCTCTGAGTGGCCTCTGAGTTGCCACCTGTCCTGAGGCGTTCTGTCTGCGCCCCCTAGATCTTAGCGAACCCCAACATCTCCCCTTCTACAACAGGCGAGCAGTGACAAGAAGTCCAGTTGGGAACCGATCTCCCACCAAGGGTACAGAATTTGAGTCCCTGCTCGGGCCAGGCCCCACGGTCTTAGGGAACAGGAGGGAGGGAGGAGGCACCACAAAAGGCTCTGGAGACGCAAAGATCTAGGCCCCAAGAGAGGCCTGGGTTGGGGGACAGGCACCCGCCTCCTGGCTGGTGTCCCCCGAGGTTTTGCCCCCGGAGTGCCGAAGTTTTGCGAACTCTCTGCTGCGGCCCAGCGACTGCCAGCCCGGCCGCGCGGCGCGGAGCTGGGGGAGGTGGTTGCGGGCCACGCGGAGCGCAGAGCCGGGAGCAGGCGGGCTCCGCTCAGCTCTTCCCCGCCACCCCCCCCCCTCCTCCGCCGGCCAGCCCTGGCTGGAAGCGGCGAGCCCAGGTCCAGCACGGTGCCAACCCAGGGGGCGGGAGGGGGCGGATGGCGGCTGAGGTCCGTGGGAAGCGCCTGCCACGGCGCCCCTAGACCGACCCCCGACCTCTTCGGGGCAGACAGGGAGGCGCGGCCTAGATCAGAGCGAGATGCGCGGGACAGAGTTCCACTGAGGCCAGCCCGTGCGCGACTGCCATCCAGGCCCGCCAAGAACCCCGGAATCTTCAGCATTCCTGGAAACTGTAGTGAGGGACGGGGAGGAAGGACACTACTGCCAGCAGAGCTGGACTGGGGCTGACCCTTTCCGCAAGGGTCCCGGTGGCCAAGTGGGCGCCAGGATGTGTGTGTGTGTGTGTGTGTGTGTGTGTGTGTGTGTGTGTGTGTGTGTGTGTGTGTGTGTGTAGACCTTGCTAAGGTGCACCTTTCCTCCCCGGGACCTCACCGAGGAACCAGCATCCCCAAGATCATCTTGGGAATCCGAGTGGCGGCCCCTAGCCGGGTGTCACCGCTTCTAACTCAAGCCCACTGGACTACTGGCTGCCACGTGAAGGGAAAGAAAGCTGAAGGAACACACCCCTGGAGCGCACCCTGGGGTCTTTGGGTCCGTTGGGGTTGTCTTAGGGAGGGGACAGAGCAGGATGTGCACATCTGAAACTCAAGCCCGGACCTGGATTCGTTTTTCTTCAGTTCCTGGGGTCGGGTTGGAAGCGGAATGGGGTCGGATTTGTCGCGCACGGAAGGGCCGGGAGGAGATCAGGGTGCGCACCGCGCAGGGAAGGTCGGGAGGCAGCTTTGGATAGTTTTAAGTTTCAAGCTAGCCCGGGTTCGAGCTGGGGCGCAGTCGCTTCTTCGAGGTTTGAGACCTCAGAAGCAACCTCAGCTCCCTTCACCGCCTTGGGGCCTGGAAAACTCCAGAAGCCCGGTTCCCAGAAGCCCGGTTCCCAGCGCCCCTTTGCCTGTACCGCAGGCTGCGGTGGACGCGGAGAATGCACTTCCCCTCCAGAAGCAAAGGTTTGATTTCACCAAAAGAAGTACGCGTGTGGAGGGGGCACATTTTATGGAGACCTCTCTCTCCTGCTGATCGCGCAGCCCGCCTGTCTCCCCCAGGAATGGACAGGAAATCCACACCATCTTCTGCACCCAGACGCACACTTAGAGACCCGAGCAACCTAGCATTTATTTATATTTGAGGAGGCTTCTCAATCTTCTGCTTCGGGAACAAACACTCTGCTGTGCCAGGCACTGTGAAACAAACCAGGAGGAGAAAGATGGCAGATACATAAATAGATCAGAAATCGACGCTGTCTCTGGGCCCAGGAGGCAAGCAGAAGACATTGGTTATTTGAGTCCGATGGTAAAAAACCTCCCGGGCATGTTTGCTTTAAGGCTGCCTTTCTTGGGGCTTTTTGAGACCCCAGAGCCCCACTATCCCTTCCTTCTGCTGGGTAGGAAGGACCGAGCAGATGCCTTGATTAATTAGAAATAAACAGAAGCAATGGTGACAGCACATAGTTTCCTTGCCGTTGTTTACAGATTTATGGATGCAGAGATAAACTTAGTCTCTGCATCTCCGTAATTCATGGCTGTATTAGTTATTACCAAATGAGCAAATCGTTTTTCTTTTAACTGATTTTTTAAAGGAGAAAAATAAAAGGAGAGAGGGGATCGGAGGGGGAAAAATATTTTTTAAAAACGGGATTACTCATTTGTTTCCCGGTCTCTGTAACTCCCCGAGCTACAGAAACTTGTCTCTTGCAAGAGTTTGCTAGGCTGTGTTTGACACATAAAACAATCCTGTAATTTCCTTCCAGAACAAAAGTTTTCAAAGCAGTGACCTGCACAGTATCCTCCCTCAATGAAGTAGAAGTGACTTAATGTTCTGTTAATTACTCCATCCCCGCAGGGAGGGAGGAGGGGGAGAGTTTCCCCGTGGATCTGTGCTCACCCTCTGTTGATTGAAGCTGTCCCTAAATGTACAGCTGGGGCTGGCCCATTGAAAACCCAGACAAAACAAAATCCCTGATAAATAATCCTACCTAGAACTCAAAGATCCAGCCTACAATGGTTAGATCTTTGCTGGACCCACAGAGAAGACCCGGGGGAAGGAGGGAGGGCCTTTGCAGCTTCCGGTAATCTTTAAAGCTTGAGGCCAGGGGTTCTTGCACAAAAGTTTTAGAAAGCTCATTTGACTTGTCGGTCCCCTTATCCTTCTGTGTTGAATTTTCTTCTCTTTCACTTGAAATTTGATTATACTTCCTTTATTCCATCTTCCTTTGTACAAACTTACAGTTTGTTTCCACAGTTTACTACATTTCCCTTTTGCTTATTTCACCCCCCCCACACTTGTGTCTCTGTTAATGGTTTGAATCTAACCATTTTGAACATCAGAGTTAAAAAAGACAAGACAGAGATTTCAACAGGAGGCACATTTCAGTGGCCTGTTGCTAGATCTTTTCTCATCTGTTAGATAACAACAATGTGATAAAAAAAATTAAGCACATATTAAAAATAAACGCTTGAGGGAACTCTGTTTGAACTCAAGCAAAAGCAGTTCACTTGGCATTGGAGATAATTAACTGGAAAAACTGAACACAAAATATTTTTAAGAAATATGCACCCACAAACCTGTGATTGAGGAAATATTGATTGCAATTTGATACCCATTTAACCTTTGTGGATCTACTTAAGTAAAATATTGCATAAAGGTAAAATATGCTGTCTATAGAGTTTGGTATTATGAAACTGATAAATATGTGGATATGAAATTAGTTGCTTCCCTAACTGAAATAATAGCAGGAAAGACCATCAGAACACATTATTTTTCTCTCTCTGTCTCTCTGTCTCTCTGTCTCTGGCTCTCTGACTCTCTCTGTCTCTATCTCTGTCTGTCTGTCTGTCTGTCTGTCTGTCTGTCTCTCTCTCTCTCTCTCTCTCTTACACACACACACACACACACACACACACACACATACACACAGCTTCTCATGTGTTCATTAAAGCTAACCTCTGCCTTCCCTGCCAGATCAGGGTGTTGACAGTGAGGGGGCTGCCTCAAGGATGGTCCCATTACATGGAGCTCATACATGTGTCATTCACAATGGTGGCAAACACCTTTTTTCTTTCCTTGGGAAATATGACAAGTTAGGAGCCATTCCTTCTTGCGAACTAGTCTGTGAGGAAATGGAAGTAGACAACTTGTTTCCCATTTTCCCTAAATTATATTGTTAACAAGTTAGATTCTAAGTTTAAATAGTTTTAGAAATTATACTGGCTGGACAGATGTGCATCTGTTTCTATCTCTCTCCTTAGTGGGGATATCCTTTCCCAAAAGACATTTTGACTTAGAAATCTTTTCACATTTTATCTTTATTTATTTTTATTTTTATTTTTTTTTGGGTCCGGTCATGGGGGCCTAAACTCTGGGCCTGGGCGCTGTCCCTCAGCTCTTCAGCTCAAGGCTAGCGCTCTACCACTTGAGCCACAGTGCCACTTCCGGCTTTTTTACTTTTTCTTTTTTTGCTTATGTGGTGCTGAGGAATCGAACCCAGGGCCTCATGCATGAAAGGCAAACACTCTACCACTGAGCCACCTTCCCAGCCCCACATTTTATCTTTAGATTCTTGTTTCCTTTGGCATCTCTCATTCTGGGATAATTTGCCAAGCTTTCTCTCTGTCTCTGTCTTTATGTCTCTCTTCGCTCTATCTATCTATATACTATGTTCGTGTGTGTGTGTGTGTGTGTGTGTGTGTGTGTGTGTGTGTGTGTGTGTGTGTGTGTGTGTGCTGGTCCTTAGGTTTGAACTTAGGGCCTCGGCACTGTCTGTGAGGTTTTATTGTTCAATGCTAGCACTCTACCACTACGTCTGGGTGTTTCAGTGATTAATTGGAGATAAGAGACTCTGGGATTTTTGTTTGTAGGCTTGATTCAAACCACATTCCTCAGATCTCAGCCTCCTGAGTAGCTAGGGTTACAGCTCCTGACTGTACTTACACATTATCTTTATGTAATCATACAAAGGGATTTCAATGCAACATTATCAACTTATGAATACAATGCATCTTGATGAATGTCACCCCTTTCATCATTTCCCCCATCTTTTCCAACTCCACCTGTCCCCTCAAGATACCTGGTTCCATTGTCACATATGCCAGGCTCTTAATGGAGACATCTGATCTGATCTGTTTGGGTCAAAGAGTATATTGACTTAGGATCTGTCACTTTCATTATTATGGATGTAGACAAGTTTTGAAGAACAAAATACTAAAAAAAAAATCAGCTGTACTTTTTATAGCAAGCACTAGGTCTCCACATATGGCATTTACAAAGGAAGGACCCCACCAACAATAAAAGCCCTTAGAATATATTCAAATGAAGGAGATTTGATCATATTTGGAAGCAATAATTTACTTACACCTCAGTCAGATGCCTGAAGCAGCCGTTTGACAGCTAGATGGGAGAGAACAGGAGGAGGGGAAACAGAGACAGCATCCCTCCTAAACTTGTAGTCCTCAGGAATGCTCACAAAATCTCCAGCAAAAGAACAGTGAGAAGCTAGGTGCTTTGCTTATAATTATTTAGTAGGCCATTAGAGGTCCTTTTCCTTTTCTAGTCTTCATCTTCCTTCAGCTTGCTCATCTAAATATACAGGATAATATTACTATGTACAAATGTTCTCAAGTCTGATGAAGCTAGAATGAGGATGCTTTAATATTCAAAAGCAGCACTACCTTCCTAGGTGATGGGACACTGTGGTAATAATGTTATTTGTTTTTCCAGCTTGCACCAACTTAGGGAAATATTGATATCAATAATTATAGCAAACACTGAGTTTTAAAGATGTCCTAGTCCTGGCTTTAAGACTTCCTGTGTATGAACCCATTTACTTCTCAATGCAAGCCTGGGGAGGGATGCTATTATTATCTCCTCTTTGCAGCAGAGGTAACTGAGGAACAGAAAGTCAAGCAGCTTTCTCAAGGCTACACAACACAGCGGCCCTCTCCGCCCCCCCCCCCCATCTCTGGTTATCAGCTGTGTTCCCATAGCAGCAGCGTCTGAGAATTTGTTACAGACGTGGAGGTTCTACTGAAGATGGACTGGCTTGGTGTCATGATACTGGTAGAAGACATGAGACCCTTGGGTCTGACACAAAGTATTTTATTTTCATTGATCAGAAAGGACCGAGAACTTGACATTCACCTTCGTTCTCCTTTGTCCCTTAATCTCATGAGAGAATAATGCAGGAGTAATGATGCCTATTCAAAGCCGAGGGTTACCGACGGGAGGGTCTTGAGTTTAGAAATCCTGTTCTCTTTCTTAACAGGCCTCCAAGCAAACTGCCTACCTTTTATTTCAGAATGAGATATTCTTTTTATTATCTTGAACAACAAACATTTCCCTCTGCTCCAGAGTGAGATTCTGTCTCCACTTCCCATGGCTGTTCTCTGTCCAAACATTTCCAGACCCTACAGACCAGAGCAAAGCATGTCAGACCATCACATGTAAAATGTAAGATGCTTATAGAGTACCAATTCCACAAGATGCTTGAAATGAATCCACTCTTTAGCATTTGGCATGCAGTCTGGGACAAAGTTACTGAGTATTTCTATTGCCTCTCCACTTATTCATGGTTCAAATGTGCTTTATATATATTATATATATGTATATATATATTTCAATATTATAAAAGTATAAGAATCTTTACAAAATAAGCAGTGTTTTTTTTGTGTTCCTAGCTTTAATTTATAAAAAGGTTGTGGTGTTATTGCCCTTCTATTTCTTACTTTCTGCTACTTACGTTTTAAAATCTGTTTTTTTTTTTAATTGTGAAAATACCATACAGAGGGGTTAGATAATGAGTAGATTTCTTATCAAGCATTGTTGCCTCCTCCTTTGTTTCCCCTTCCCATCCCTTTCCATCTCCCCCCCCCGTACCCCCCCACTCCCTGCCAAAGTTGTAAAGTTCATTTTTCGACATAACAATTTGTACATCTCATTGTTGTAATGGGTCCACTTGTATCCCTATTTAAACTATTTGTTTTTTCCCTTCCCCTCCACAAATTATACCAACATCAAATACAGTGAAAGCAGGGGTTATACCATTGGGGAGAGACATACTAAGCAACAAAGAAATCATCTTATAAATATGTTAGAAACAATTGCATGAAAGCAAAAACATTTGAATACTTATCTTGGCGTTCATTTCACCTAACATCAAATTATCTGACCTTTTCTGCTTGTCTCAGACATATACTAGTTATTACAAATAAGGGAAACCATGGGACCTATGTTTCTTTGGGCCTGGCTTACTTCACTTCATATAATTTTTTCCAAGTTAAAATCTGTTTTGAAGTGGTGCTGTGGCTCAAGTGGTAGGGTGCTAGCCTTGAACTGAAGAGCTGAGGGACAGTGTCCAGGCCCTGAGTTCAAGCCCCAAGATTGCCAAAATAAAATCTGATTTTTTGGAAGTAGTGTTGTGACTATACGTGGTAGAGTGCTAGCCTTGAGCTGAAGAGCTGAGGGACAGTGCCCAGGCCCAGAGTTCAAGCCCATGACCAACAAAAAATATAAAATAAAATCTGTTTTGATGCTTGCTAATCCTGTGCATCTGACTCCTGTAGAACAGTCCACACCATGTCCATCATGTTGTTTATCACTGGCCTCGTGATGATGGAATTTAGCCTCCCTCCAGCCTGAACAGCATAACTCTAGTCCCCCTCCTGTGATAACTAACAGTATCATGAACATCTGTCTCCCTGTATGTTTCCTCTGATATCTGTTCAGGAAATATAACCCAAATCCCTTGCTCATTTCTCTGGCAGTTTACCTGCCTCTTTCTGTTTTTTTTTTTTCCCTAAAAGTTTTGCTTTGAATGTATCCATCTCTCAAGGTTTGTGTATTGGAAATGTACTATAATGCAATGTAACGTAATGCAATGATACTGAGAGGTGGGATCGCTGGACAGTAATAAGGTCATGAGAGCTGTGTCCATGATAGTGCAGGAACAGGGCTATTGCAGGAGTAGGTCAGTTACTATGGGTTATAATGGCTCCTGCATTCAGCCCCTTCCCTGCTCTGTTTCACGTACGCCCTCTCTCCATGTGATGCTTTCCACGCAGCAAGAAGCTCCTTACCAGAAGTGGCCCATCCATCTTGAACTTTCCAGGCTATAGACTGTGAGTCAAGTAGATTTCCTTTCATTATGATTTTCCTGATGATCTGCAGTATTCTGTCAGAGCAGCAAACAAAATGAGCTAAGACCCTTGAGATGCTGGAAGTTTTAGACGTAGCAACTTTTTCACTGCAGCTTGAAATCTTTTAAGTTTGTGTTATTCATGCTTTATGTGGCACATTGATTTCCCCCACATAAACCCATAACAATCCCTTATTGACATCAAGTTCTGATAGCCTCTATCTATTCCTCAGGTCTCTGTGTCATTGGGATGCCCGTCTGTTTTTATGCCAATTCCAGTACAGTGCCAAAATTAGGATGATGTAGTGATCTATCTTGATATCTGAGTCCAGGGAGGATAATTTTTTATTTCTTTTTGGGGGGAGGGGCAGGATCATGTTTGTCATTAAACTGAATACATTCTAAGCTCATTGGAGTAACATGGTTTCAAATTTTCAGAACTGAGATTACAAGATTTTGGTTCCTTTATAGGTGGAGGAATGGAAAAGGGGAGTTTTTCATGTGTGGGCTTGTGGAAGTGGCTGAAGTAGTCTTATTTTTTTTCCCTCTGCTTCTACCCAAAGCCAATAACCACAGATGAGAATTCTCAAGGTTTTTATTCCTGATTCGAAGCTGTTTAATGCACCAATCTAGGCTTTGAAACATGTTTGCCCCTAATCATAAAATCATAAAATAGTGATGAGATATTATTTTCTATTACTATATGTTCCGCCTCCTTCTATACCTTCTATTCAGTGTCTTAAACAGTTGGTAGTAGGAGATTTCCTAAAGAAGGAACCTTTGGCTTGTGCTGAGAAAGTATTTTGCAGATAAATTCAAATCTAATGGGAAATTTTCAAGTGTAAGCCATTGCTCAAGCCTCCGAGCTCGCACCCATGCTGTTGCGTTCTGTGAAAGATGTGGTCCTATCTCCCCTCCTCCCTCCTGCCCAGCCTATTCACTTTCTCCCTGGCCCTCACCCACCCCTCTCCAGAAAGCCTGGGGCCCCTCCCTTGTGCTCCTGAAGCCCAGTGAGCTCCTTGCATACAGCACACCTGGCTCCCTGGTACCATGGGGCCTGTCCATCTCCCACAGGAATGTAAATGCCACAGGGGAGAGACCAAATAGTGCAGTTCAGACCATGTAGTCTGAAACATCATAAGAGCATTTATTTATTTGCAAATCAAACTATATAAAGGAGTATCAATTTTGGGATAATCAATTACAAAAGATGATCTGGAGTTTCCCTTCTAGCTCTGAGATTTCATGGCTATACATATAAAATCATAGTCTGTATAGATTTATTTCTGTGTTTGTTTGTTTGTTTGTGGTCAGTCATATGGCTTGAACTCTGGGCTTGAGGGCTGTCCCTCAGCTCTTCTGCTCAAGGCAAGCACTCTACCACTTGAGCCACAGTGCTACTTTTGGTTTTCTGGTGGCTTATTGGAGATAAGAGTTTCATGGACTTTCCTGCCTGGGCTGGCTTTGAACTGCAATCCTCAGATCTCAGCCTCCTGAGTAGCTAGGATTACAAGTGTGAGCCCCCAGCGCCTGGCTGTTTGTTTGTTTTTAAACAGAAGTACATTGAAATAGGGATTTTCATCACACACAGTTCTAGATATGTTCTAGAGTAGGAAGTTTATAACTTAATCAGATAATAGGTGGGAAGAATAGCCCGTCACTCTGGCTTCTCTACTTCTGGAGATTGTGTTGATCTTAGCTGTTTTCTCAGGCGTAACTTACACTCTCACTCCACGGAAGTGTCTCAATTGTTGGTAAGATAGGATGAGTGACTTCCCTTCTCCAGATAAAGAGAGGGAAGGCTGGAGAGAGTGGGTAACTTGAAAAGGGTACATAACCAGTAAATGACAGCTGAATTTCAAGCACTGTACTGTCTGACTCCAAATTGGTATTCTTGACAGCTGTCCCATATCTCCATGAATAGCCTTAGGTCTGTTCTTTCGGACTGTCCCCTTCTGTTCTCCAGGTGGCCCTGTCTTGTTGTCAGTACCCGACATGACACTGCTGATATTTACTACTCCTGATCACCATCCACCACCTCCATAGCGAGGTCTTGCTTCCAGAAGGTCGTCAGATGACTTGGCCATCTTTTTTTCTTTTCTTTTTTTTTTTTTTGTCTTTTCTTTTTTGGTACTGGGGATCGAACCCAGGACGTTGCACTTGCTAGGCAAGCGCTTTGCCACTGAGCTACATCCCAGCCCCCATCTTTTTTTCTTAATTCATCAATTATTCAATGAGCTTTGCTGTGCCCTGGGCACCACAATAGGTTCTGAGGGTTCAGTAGGGGAGGAAGGAGTTATGGAAATAGGGTATATGGCAAGCTAACTGCTAGGCAGCTAAGAGACTGAATGACAGAAACTATCTAAAACAGTGCTCAGAAGCCAAAGAAAGCAGAAACTTGAAGGATGTGTCCAGATTGATGGAGTATGGAATTCCTGTGCAAGAGGAACTTGGAATGGAGCACAGCAAGTTAGGGTGGTACAGAGATTAGCAAAAGCCAGTTGCCAAGAGGCATGGCAATCCACTCACTTAGCTTTTTCAACGTGAATTTTCTACGCTCCTATGGCGTTAAATACAATGTACACATAGCACCGAGCCACGTGCCATGACTCCTTCTATCTGCTTTTACATCTATGGACTCAGCTAATCTCTGCAATAATCCTATGAGTTAGATGATATTATTATTCCAGTGATAAGGTTAAGAAAACCAAGGCTCAAAAGAGGTTGGCTAACTTTTGCAACATCACATAGCTACTGAGTGTCAAGGCTAGGATACAAAATCAAGTAGCCCATGTCCAGTGTCTGTGCTTTTCACTGTTGCACAAAAAGCACTCCCAGAGGTCAGGTAAAAAAGAAGATTGATAGGTAGACAATGAATAAATAAACAAGACAAGAGATATGAAGTATACCAAGTAGCACGACAAATTATGTTTGATTTTCTTAATTAAATTTAACTGGAGAAGTTAGAAAGGGCTCCACTGATAGGTAACCCAGGAGCTATGACTTGAAGGAGCAACATAGACCAGAGAAATTCAGGCTATAGAAATTAGTATATACAGGCTTAGTGTTAGAAATGATGTTGGAGTTAATTTTAGGGGTTCACTTGGTTAGGTTTTGGTGATCAGTTGTTTGGTCACTTACTATCTATGTGTTGCTATGAAAATATCTGACAGATGCAGTTGCTATTAAAAATCAGTTGAGCTGGGCATCAGTGGCTCATGCCTGTAATCTTAGCCACTCAGGAGGCTGAGATCTGAGGATTACAGTTCAAAGCCAGACTTGTAGGAACGTCAGTGAGACTCTTATCTCTAATTAACCACAAAAAGCCAGAAGTAGAGCTGTGGCTTAAGCAGTACAATGCTAGTCTTGAGCACATAAAGCTCAATGATAGTACCCAGGTCCTGAGTTTAAGCCATAGCGCGCGCGCGCGCACACACACACACACACACACACACACACACACACACACACGAATGTTGGAAAGAAAAATATTAAAATTATTTTTCTCCAATTATATGGCAAAAACTCACCTTTTCTGTCTGTTTATATATTTAGCATACTTGGGTGTTTCATTTTTATACATTATCTCCAATAAACAGTTGTGTACATGCTGTTTTTTTCTGCCTACTGTTTGCTCTTACCTACTCAAAAACACAGTTTTGATGGCAAAGGGCAGTATTTTTCTTGTAAATAGTGACAAATATTGGGCGAAGGTCACCTTTTATGCATTAGGTTTTACTGAGAGCAAGTGACATTGACAGCGGTCCTAGGACTTGCAGAATTGTACTCTGGTATTATGATTATTCAAACACAGTATTTCCTGGCTAGATGTGGTGGCTAAATCCCAGCCACTTGAGAGAATTTCAGTTTAAAGTCAGCCTGTACAAAAAGTTAGCAAGACCTCCATCTCAACAAACAAGCTGAAAGGGGTGCATCACTCCTATTATTCAAGCTATTTAGCCAGTCCCAAACAAAAAGCATGAGACACTAACTGAAAAATAACCTAAGTAGGAGAGGGCTTGGATGTGAATAGAGCAGTAGATCACCTATCTAGCAAGTATAAGGGTCTGAGTTCAAAAATCAGCTATCTCTAAAAATACCATTCCCTTTAATCTATACTTTTATCTCAATTTTCTGTTGTAACCCTAATATTTTAGTAATTAACTTTTGAGATGGCCATGTAAAGGTGGAAGATCTTCTTTCTGTACAAAGGTTTTTGTGTTTGCCATTTGTCTTTTAATCTGGAATATGTTTAATCTCAGAAGAGTTAGTTATATGGAGTTATGTCCAGGAATTTGTTTATTTCTGATTTCTTTTATGCCCGAGCAAGAGCTTCTATAGCCAGATAATTGATATTTGTTTTGTCTTTCATATTTATTTCTATAGAGTCAATTACAGATACATATTATAGTTATTTTCTATATTATTATTTATATTATTATCTGTATGTTATCTATATATTATTATTAGCTATATATATTATAATTCTAACCTATAGGAGAAAACAGACCTTATTTTTTCTGGTTCTGAGACTTGAACTCAGGACCGCGGCACTGTCTCTAAGCTTTTTTATTCTACCATTTGAGCCACAGCTCTACTTCTACCTTTTTGGTGGTTAACTGGAGATAAGAGTCTCATGGACATTCTTGCTTGGGGTCCTCTAACCATGATTCTCAGATCTGTCTCCTAAGTAGCTAGGATTACAGGCATGAGCTACCAGCATCCAGAAGAAACTGACTTTTTACAAATTTCTTTGAGAGTAAACTAGGTATAGTGGCACATGTCTGTGATCTTAGCACTGTGGAGGCTGAAGCTAGAGGATCCATATTCTGAGGCCATCCTGGGCTACATGATAAGAAACTTGAAATAAAAAAGATTTAAAAAGCTATTCGATTTTAGGCTCAAATGCTATCTTGAGGTCCAATTTTATGATTAATCAATATTTATATATAATGCATGGAGACACGAATCAATAGCCTCAATGTAGAACCAGCCTCCACCCATACCCCAATACAGCACCTCCATCTGGGAATTATTTGGTAGTGAATGAAGGACGTGAACCAAAATTAACTTCTTTTTTTTCTCTGCATGAGTAATCACATTTCCTCAATTGACCTATTGATTCTCCCTTCTCTTTCCCATTGAATATAACATCTTCTCTAGGACATATTAAACATTTACTTAGAGCAAAGACTTTTATGTATTGTAGGGACTTTCCACACATAGTAATCGCATCATCTGTATTCCTTTTGCTATGCTTTAAGGTATGGGAAATAGGAAACAAACTGTTTTTATGTGTATTTATTTATTTTGTGGTTGATCGTGGGGCTTGAACTCGGCCTAAGAGCTGTCCCTGAGCTCTTCAGCTCAAGGCAAGCACTCTACCACTTGAGCCACAGCGCCACTTCCAGATTTTTTGAGTAATTTTTTTTTTTTTTGGTCCGGTCGTGGGGCCTGAACTCTGGGCCTGGGAGCTGTCCCTCAGCTCTTCAGCTCAAGGCTAGCACTCTATCACTTGAGCCACAGCGCCACTTCTGGCTTTTTTTCTTTTTGCTTATGTGGTGCTTAGGAATTGAACTCAGGGCCTAATGCATGCAAGGCAAGTGCTCTACCACTGAGCCACCTTCCCAGCCCTTTTTGAGTAATTTATTGGAGATAAGAGTCTCATGGACTTTCCTGCCCAGACTGGCTTCAAACTGTAATCCTCAGATCTCAGCCTCCTGAGGAGCTAGGATTACAGACGTGTCATTGGCACCTGGTATGCTTATTATTTTAAATAAAAATGTTCACAAAGTCATATGTAGTGGCTCATGGCTGTAATCCTAGCTACTTGGGAGACAGAGAGTGGAAGGATCATGGTTTGAAGTTTGCCCAGGCAGAAAATTACACAAGATACCTTCTGAACTGAGAGCTGGGTTGGGTGAAGTGTGTGTACCTGCCATCTCAGCCATGCCCTCAAATAGGTGAATTGTGGGACAAGTGTGTGCCCTGGCAAGAACAAGACTCTATCTCAAAAATAACTATAAAAAAGGTAGATGTGTGGTTCAATGGTAGAATGCCTGGCAAGCATCCCAGTATTGCCAAAAACAGTATATCTAGCAATCTAGCTATAACATACTTCTAACATATATGCATACATACACATGTGCACACATATCTACTTTATTCTTTGAATCTCCTATTTTAGAGACTATTTTAATAAAGGAACCATTTATTTGAGGTATGATAACTAAAGAAGACAACACTTTTTATGAAGAAAACTAATAATTATTTAATTCTTAATGGGCTCTGTTGGATCCTTCTTAGAGAGATGGTTTTGAACAAGAAAATAATTACTGCTAAGTTCCTGAACTTTACCTTCTGTTTTCTAAATCACTTTAGGCATTTTAAAAGACATTTTGCCCAAGCTTGCAGGACCGTTGAGACTGACTCTCTAATGCCTGGGCCTTCCCAAAGAGGATTTGGTGAACTTAAAGCAGGTTTTATGCAGATGAATGATGTAAATGACCCAACTGTGTCCCCTGGTTCAAGCCCACCTCTTTTTAGCCCCATTAATCTTCAGCCCAAACAGAATTAGTACCATTGAAGAGAGTCCCATAGTTAGGACAGACTTGAGAGGAGGCAGCTGAGGGCAAAATAGACAGCATTTCTGAAACTACCAGAAAAAAATTACTTGGCCTCCAGAGAAAATTTCTTTAATATCTAACTAGTTATTCTGGAATGAGAATTGGGCACAAGAATGTGTTATCCACTGTCTCTGCATCTCACCTCTTTCTGTCAGGAAAAAAGAAGATTTCCCAATTTCCCAATGGAGTGTGGCAGACCCTGGGTCACCTCTTCCATCTTTCTGTGGTTAGTTAAATGCAGTCCACTTCCACACCTCCAACATACATTGAACTTTTGGTCCTAATCCCACACACCATCTACATACAAATAATTTAACACTTGACTTCATTTAAAAAATAACAAAACCAAACATGTCTCTTAAATCTCTCCTGCAAAAAGATTGCTTGTGGTAGAGACCCACCAGATATAAAGACATTAAATCTCACTTTCTTGTTTTAAAAGTGCTTTACATAGATCACCACCAACTGGCTTGTAAATTTCAGTCAGCTTTCAATCCAGTCCTTTAAAGGAGCTGAAAAATGTCCCTGGGCCCTCAAAGGACACACCTGTTATCTGAAACAGTTTTTTTTTTTTAAACCAGCTTGTTAAGTAGCTTTGACAGATCAAAGACCCCAGACAATAGCCACAAACTTTAACAATAGTGTAGCCTTGAGCAAAAGGTCCTGTCAAAGCCAGGCTTGTGCCTGTGGCATTATGGCCAGCAATTGAAAATAAATTTTACTTGAATAAGTACCTCAGCCTGATCAGAGGCACTGCCTCAGCTGAAACAAAAGCAGTTGGGGATAAGTTATTGACTCCACTGACAGCCTGAATGAACTTCATTATGCCAGCCCACTCTTAGTAAATGTGTCAGGTTTTAAACTGAATTAGGTGGCAGGTGCATGAACCATTTCCCCATGCCCCTTGAGACAACAGCCAGCCAATCATCACCTGATTCTACAGACAAATGTTTAGATTTGTTTTTTTTTCATATCGTAAGGCCATAAGTGAAAGCACATTTAAATCTTTTTTCCTCTTCCTCCCTCACCAATGTGTTATGTTCCCATGTCCCCATGCTTTGATGGAATGGGGTTCATAAAGACTAGGCTGCCCCCTCCAAACTTCCCTCCCTCTGAGGCACAGATTTCTGGAACGATCTGGAAGCTTCACTCACTTGGGGTTACTGGATTTCAGTCTCTGAACCACAGCTTCTTTTCTGTTCTAGCAGATTAAAATGCAAAGACACATAGCCCCAATCTCATCTGTCCATCTTAAAAAAAAACAATTTTAAAAAGATTATCTTTGAGGTGTGAGCCAGATTTGAGATATAGGTTGAAGGCAGAATGGTGAAGTAATAGACCAACTTTTGGGAGCTAGCTTACAGAGCTGAGAGATTTTAATCTATATAAAGTACTTTCTTCTAGCAAACCTTGTCACCTCTGTCATGTCCCTTGAGCTGAAGCAGAATCCATAACTCTGACAGTTTTCTCCTGTGAAGTGTCTACGTGTGAGCATTAGCAGTTTATCGGTACATTTTTTGTACATGTGACCGCAGAACATCCTTGTTTTATGATCTTCCCTAGGCTTGTAAGAATAGATGCAAGATCAGCTAAACTTTAGATAGTTTGACACCAGCTCTCATTACTTAATCATGAGACAGGACTATTAAGACAACTAAAAATGAAAAGCAGACTTCCAATGAGAGAGGGAGAGGGCTGTCTCCTTCCATTGGCTGAGGTCCTGATTAAAGGTAATGATCAAGAAGATGCCTTTGTCCTGAGTGGCTTAAAGACCCAAAGGCTATCTTTCACTTCTAAATAATTTTCTGTTATTCCGGATAGATAACAGTACTTTTTTTTTTTTGACATACATCTTTAATTCTAAGCATCTTCTAGAAGTTGTCAGCTCTTTACCCAATGGATGAATAATAGCAGGAGTGTTTTTAAAAACCTCATATTAAAGGTTAGACTTCTCTGAGTCCAGTCTTTGCTGTCTTTGTGGCCATATCCAAGTACAATTTGGCTCAAATCTCTAAAGGAACTTCAACCAGTTCTGGACTGTTGTTTGTTTGCCTGTATTATTTGGCTGGATTCCATGGTTCAACATTTGCATTCTAAAAGGAAGGTGGATTTGAATCTTTTTACTTCAGAAAAGAATCCATTGTCATTCTAAAATTGATATGCGTATGCGTGTGGATGATACATACTAGCCAAGAGTACAGAATTAGTTTTCGGTTAGGGCAACCTAAAGCTGCCCTAAGTTAATACAGGAAAAGGGTTCCACAATGGATCTCACTTGCTGGAGCCCTTCCTCCCCCACAACCACAGCAGATGGTGTTTCATAGTTGGTCACAAATGGCTGTCAGCGAGTGTTTGTCTGCCTGCCAGTAACCTGTGGTTCAGGGACTCCCTTAGAGAGTGTACCAGCCCTGACTCTGCTCGTAACAGCATCTGAGAAAATGATCCGTCCTTTCTTGTCAGGCACAAAATTAGCCATCTCACTTTCAAACTGTTGACAAGGGGGGTATGAAAGAAATCAGGACTGAGCCTGCCCAGCTGATGTTTCTTCAGCTCCGGTTCTCTGGGTCTCATGCAGACAAATCCAAAAGCAGACTTTGTGACAATGATGTTGTCACCAAATAGACCATCTTGGAATGACCCCAGCTCCAGTACCAGCATTTCCTGCAGGGACTTGCTTGAACTCACCGTTGGACTAGTTTTGTTCTTTTGGGCAACAGATATTTCCTCACCCCAGGGCCTCAATCAGACTTTATACCAAAATGACCTTCAGTGACATTGCCTTAGATGAAAGGGGAGCAAACCCCCAAGGGTGGACAAGGTTCCAAACACCATCCTTGCAGCTCTTGGCACCACCCCTAGTTGGAAGGCAAGATGCCAGCCCTAATGCTTCTGTGCATGCAAACTGCCCTGAAGTACATGGAGCCGCCATTAATGAACTAAAGGGGGAAGACGATGATAGAAAGAACGGGGATGGGATAGAGAGGAGGGGAAAAAGAGGAGGAAGTGGGCAGGAACTAACCTTTGTTGAGAACTTGTTTTGAGACGGTCGTTGTTAATATATCAATTGTCTGTTCACCCAGAAATGGTAAAATTAGGTAGCATCACTCCTCTTTTCTGGATGAGGAAAATAAAGCTTAGAAAACTTAAGTATCATTCATGAAGGATCAGAAAAATTTTAAAAATGGTAGAAGTGGAATTCCAATTCTGGCCAATATAGTTGAGATTCAAATGCTGGGTGGTAGAAATCTTGCTGATTGCCTCATAGTGGTATCTAAGTGGGCATGTGATTTATCCTTTCCGTGCCTCCGTTTCCTTATTTGTAAAATGAGGCTATTAATAATCTTTGTTTGCCAGAATTGTGGAAGATAGAATGAGTTAATAGATAAGCAATTTGAAGAGTCCTGGATAACAGTAAGTGTTCTCATACTCATATAGTATGCTTCAGTTTTTGCTGCCTTTATGTTTTCAAGTACTTATTTCACTATAAAGTATTTTGTTTACTATCTCCTTACTAGTAAATTACCCTTTTAGAATCCTCCTTATGACAAAATCTTTCCCTTCTGGTGCTCTAGTTTGGTTTGTTTGCTTATTTGTGTTTTAAGCAGATGAATCTCAAGTCTATGCCTGCAGTATCAATCATGAAAAGCATAGCAATTTTTTTTAAAATTTTATTTTATTTTATTTGAGAACATACTGTACAGAGGGGCTACAATTACATGGGCAGGATAATGCATACATTTCTTACCAAGCATTGCAGCCTCCTCCTTTGTTTACCCTTCAGAAATGATTACACTGTTCCTTTTTTTTCTTGCTTTATTTCCTCCTCCCTCCCCTTACCACTCCTGTTGTTGTCTTTGTGTTGTCAGGGATTGAACCCAGGACTTTCCATATGCCAGGCAAGGGCTCTACCATTGAGCCACATCTCTAGTTCTTACCATTTCTTAACTATGTAATCCTAGGTAATTTCCTAAACCTTTCTCAGCCTCACTTTACCCATGTCTATAAAGGAAAATGCCAATTTATACATCTTTTACAATGATTGAGTAAGAATAGGTACGTAGAGTGCCTGACACACAATAGTCATTTGGTAATTTATGGTTAGTAATCACAAGTAGTAGCCCCATCCTGATTAGCTAAATTAGATAGATTAGATAAATGTTGAACCAGAAAGTCTGACGTTGTATACAGATTGATCAAGCTAGAGCCTGAACTTGACCTAACTATATCTTTTCTTCCTTCTGTGACATTTCTCCTATTTAATCCCCCTGAAGTAATATTCTAGGTAATGATCACCAACTTCTATAACCATTTTGTCTGGCAAAGGAATTATCTTTCCTTACTCTGGACTGAGTCCTTGCTGCTCAGAGCAAAGGGATGCTGTGTTCTCTCTGTCCATAATACCACCTTCCATGAGGTCAGTGTGGTGATTAAGGACAAAAACCCCCCAACATTTAACTCCTGTATTCTCTCCAGGAGAAATGAGAGGAGCCTTCTGCCAATTGTTAATGATAATAGTCTTATAATTCGAACACCACATTTCACCCAGGAGGATCCCAAATGTTTTATGGATCTACAAATAGTGTCACCCTCTCTTCCCAGTAGGTATTAGGTGGACTAGACTTGGAACATAGCCATCACACCAAAATTACCTCCTGTGTCTAAAAAAAAAAAGAAAAAGTAAAAAGTAATGTGTCCAAATAAGTGTGAAGGATAAGAACACAAATGCTTTTTACCAAAACACTTTATTTATTTCATAAAATAGGAGTAAGAACAAGAGAAGAGGAATATTCACATTGGTTATTTTTAATTAAAAAATTATTCATGTTACTGATTCTTCAAAGGTGGAACTCTCAAATGGAGTTCATGTTTCCAGATGATTAGTTCCTACACAGAGAGAATTAATGGACAACTCTTTTTTAATATATATTTTTATTATAAAGATATTGTACAGAGGGGTTACAATTACACGAGTAAGGTAATGAGAACATTTCCTATTGAGCATTGTTACCCTCTCCATTGTTTCTCCTCTACCATCCCTTCCCTCCCCACCTCCCCAACTCCTGCCTCCCTCTTGCCTACCCCACAACCGAAGTTCATTTTCAACAGTGTCTTGTACATCTCATTGTTACAATATTTAAGCATTTTGTTTTTTCCCTTCCCCTCCCCAAATTAGAAAAATGTATATATAAGATGCAGGGCACCGGAATAAAATATAGTGAAAACAGGGGTTATACCATGGGGGAGACATATCAAAGAAACAAAAAAAAATTACATAGTACATTAATGACAATTCTTAAGGAGGTACTCACCAAAAAGAGCAGAAAGCAAATCTAAAACAATGAAATCAATTAAGGGGAAATTATGGTTAGATTTATAAAAATATAGAATTTACTCATATCTTTTCAGCTCTTTTTTTTTTTTTTTTTGCCAGTCCTGGGACTTGAACTCTGGGCCTGGCCACTGTTCCTGAGTTTTTGTGCTCAAGCGCTCTACCACTTGAGCCACAACTCCACTTCCAACTTTTGTGTGTGTGTGGTTAATTGGAAATGAGTGTCACAAACTTTCTTGCCCATGTCAACTTTGAACTTCGATCCTTAGATCTCAGCCTCCTGAGTAGGTAGGATTATAGGTGTGAGCCACCAGTGCCCAGCTTCAGCTATATATCTTATTCTGATGATCTTTTTGACTGTCTAAAACACTACCCTTAAATTTGGGGACTTCAAACAACTACTATTTAATTCTATCCATGATTTTGTTTAGGCCACATAGTTTTTCTAGCCAAGTTTTAGAATTTCCAGAGGGTCTATAGCAAATCCTCCAAGAGAGAGAGGAAGGGAAGCTTTTGGTTTCCTTTAGACTTCAGAGGCTCTGGGACGGCCACACCCACTGTGTTATATCACTCAAATCAGTGACAGTACCTACGAGGGAATGAAGAGGGGAGACAGAAACACAGACTTATACCTTCAGTTAACAGAGATGTTCTTGTTTTCAATTGGCCACATTTTCATTGAATGAAAGCAGTCTGAGGCAGAAATACATTAAGGTGGACTTTACCTTGTAAAAAAGAATAATTACTTTGTAAGGTGGATTGTACTTTGTCCTGACTTCTGTTGACTTCAACTTCCTACCTCAGGTACTACACAAGGCCAAGTTCAGTGTAAGCATGCTCAGGCTGGGGAAGTGAACTGTCCGAACCTTTTCTAGAAATCCGTTAGCTGAAGCCAGGGGTGTGTCTTGTCTTCTGGAGACTTTGTCTTAAATTTTGGTGTGTAAAGACAGTAGGCAAAGTTTTCCTTCAGCCATAATAAAAAGCTAGGGGTTGGTGTCTCACATCTATAATCCTAGCTACTAAGGAGGCTGAGATCTGAGGACTGGCTCAAAGTCAACTGGGGCAAGAAAGTCCATGAGATTCTTATCTCCAATTAAGCAGCAAAAAGCTGAAGTGGAATTGTGGCTCAAGTGGCAGAGTACTAGCCTTCAACAAAAAGGTATGCTCAGGACATGAGTGCAAGCTCCAATTCTGGCATAAAAAAGAAAAAAATAAGTGAGAATATTCCAACATGAGAGAGGAGGGGCCCTGAGTGACTGGCTTTAATCTCTCCTAGCAATGACAGCAAGAAGTAGAAAATAAACATGAGAGAAATCCCCAATGTTTAGGTGGTGCTTTTTGAGGTATTTTTATTTCTCTCTCTCTTTGTCTCTCTCTCTGTCTCTCTCTCTGTCTTTGTCTCTGTCTCTCTCTCTGTCTCTCTGTCTCTCTGTCTTTCTGTCTCTGTCTCTGTCTCTGTCTCTGTCTCTGTCTCTGTCTCTGTCTCTGTCTCTCTCTCTCTCTCTCTCTCTCTCTCTCTCTCTCTCTCTCTCTCTCTCTCTCTCTCTCTCTCTCCTGGCTTTTTCTGAGTTTATTGGAGGTAAGAGACTCACAGACTTTCCTGCCCAAGCTGGCTTTGAACTGTGATCCTCAGATCTCAGCCTTCTAGCTAAGATTACAGTTGTGAGCCAGTCGTGCCCAGTTGTGTGCATGTCTTTTGTTCTATACCTTTTATTTTTTAACCTCCCAGTGTCTGTTTATTAACCTAAACTCTTTTATGTTCCTCACCATTCATTTCTAAGTTTCTAGCCCACAGCTTTCTTTTGTACCCTATAAGCAAATGCTTCAGCTCGCTTTCTGAGGGACCCTCATATACTTTCCAAACTTTCCCCCAGTCCCCTTTTATGAATCCTCAGTTTGGAATAATCCCCATTATCTAACTTGATAGTACAAACTTCAGACAAGGGGTCATTGAGATGATCAATCCTATGACTGAAGAAATGGACCTTCCATTCTTTAGCATGACTTCGACAGTGACACCCATTTTACCACCAGTGACTTAAAGTATTTACCGCCTTATTGCATGAGCTGTTTAGCTTTCCTTTTCTCTCTTTTAAGCTCCTTGTTTCATGGTTGCACCCGCTTGGCAGAAGTCAGTTACATGTCTACTCTCAAGTGTCTGTAACACATAGTTTCAGTGCTTCACCTGAAAAAGGCAGGATCCACAGTGCCTGGAAAAGCAAATGACATCAGACAGGTATGTGCTGCATACCTGATGTCCAGGAGAGTTTCCCCTACTGACTGCAACATTCATCAACCCGCTTTCCAAATTCAGTCTTCCAAAACAATAATAGCATCAACTACACATGGCAGCTAACACAACCACAACTACTCATTATAAATGAGGATATCCTCAAATTCCTACAAATGGACAGTCCCAGTCCCATTTATCAACTGAGTCTGGGTGATGTTTTTCCTCCATCCCCATACCACCCTCACCTTGATTTGCTGTCATGTTTAGTACTGAATGATTCAGTTTACCATTGCCAACACTCCTGCTTGTTGAATAAACTCCAAGACAGATCTCAGGAGGCTGAGATGTGAGGATCAAGGTTTGAAGTCAACGTGAGCAGAACTCAAGAGGCGTTCTCAAGTTATGTCCAATTAATCAGCAAAAAGCTAGAAGTAGAGATGTGGCTCCAATGGTAAAGCATCAGCCTTAAGCAAATACATCGATGAAGGGTACAAGTAAATATCTTTACCTGATACTGGTGATCTGGGCCGATCTGTCCCTGAGTGACTGGGACGCTTGGATGAGCAGATTCCACTTGGAATGAACTGTGACTCCTGGCATTTATCTATTTCTCTAGTTTCTTAGGGACAAGGTGCCCCATGACATAGACTTTCTGATGGAATGAAGAAGGTACTCAGGTTTTTTGGTTTGTTTTCTTTTTCCCAGTTTTTCAACTGTCTTCTTTTTGTGAGGATATGAGTGATGACTTCTAAACTCTCTACATTTTTTTTTTTTGGTTGTTGATAGTACTGAGGCTTGAACTCAGAGCTTTGTACTTGTTTATCTGGCACTCTACCACTTGAGCAATGCCTCTACCTTGAATTTTTGCTGGTTATTTTGGAGATAGAGTCTCTTGAACTATTCTTCTGGGCCTGACCTTGAAGCATGATCCTTTGGATGTCAGCCTCCAGTGCAGCTAAGATTACAGTTGTGAAACAACATCATTCAGCTCCAAGCTATTTATTTGTGTATGTGTGTGCTGGATCTGGGGCTTAAACCCAGAGCCTGGGCACCATCCCACAGCTCTTTTGCTCAAGGCCAATGCTGTACCACTTTGAGTAACAGTGCCACTTCACAATCTTAGTTCTCAAATTCCTATTTATTCAATTTATATTTAGTGTATTTGGTTATAAGCCTATCTGGTTTTTTTTGTTTGTTTGTTTTTGTTTTTTGTCAGTCATGGGGCTTGAACTCTGGGCCTGGGCACTGTCCCTCAGCTCTTCAGCTCAAGGCTAGAGCTCTACCACTTGAGCCACAGCGCCACTTCCAGTTTTCTGAGGGGTTTATTGGAGATAAGAGTCTCCTGGACTTTCCTGCCCAGGCTGTCTTTGAACCTCAATCCTCAGATCTTAGCCTCCTGAGTAGCTAGGATTAAAGGTGTGAGCCACCAGCACCCAGCCATATCTGTTTTTTAAATAAGCAAATATCTGTTTAATATATTTAATGTTTTAGTAAGCATATATCTGTTTTCTGTTTTTTAAAAATCTTCCTTATCTTCCTTAATATATATTCAATGTTTTGCTTAATATATAGAATATATATTATATACTATGTTTAATACATTTACATATTATATATAACTTATTAGGACATTATTCATCTCGTAACTGGGAAGAAAGTCCCATTTAAGGAGACAGGGCAGGCATTCAATCATAGATCTGTAGAATAAGATACAAAATATTTACTTTTGTTTTAGCTTTACAATGCAATATTTATTTATTTTTATTGTGAAAATACTGTACAGAGGGGTTACAATTACATGGGCAAGGTAATGAGTACATTTCTTATCAGGCATTGTAGCCTCCTCCTTTGTTTCCCCTTCCCATCCCTTCCCTTCCCATCCTGTCCCCCCCCCCCCCCCCGCCTCTGCATCCCTCCCACCTCCTGCCATTGGCCAAAGTTGTAAAGTTCGTTTTTCGACATAACATCTTGTACATCTCATTGTTGCAATGTGTCCACCTGTATCCCTATTCAAGAAGTAAATATGGACGCTTGCCAGGCATACAAGGATGGATTAACACAAGTGCTCAGCTAATTGCCAGCAGCTCTCCTTCTCACTTGGAACCAGAGAGGACAACAATTAACAGAACTTGTGAACAAGCAACTCTTGTGATAGCTTTGGTCTGGGAAGATCTGGGTACTTCCTTGCTTGCTTCACTTCGATCTGTTCTCTTGTTTACTTCACAAAAGTTGTTTTGGTGATTAAAGTCCCTCATTCATGCCTCACCTAGTTCCTTAGATGTATTATTTGCCCTTTAGTATTATTTGTTATTGATTTTAAATACAGTGGTATAGCTACTAATATGTTTGTTTAAACACAAATATATAGAATTTGTGATGTTGAACATCAAAACCATCTCAGAGTAATTATAAAAATGATCATTTAGATGGTATCTACATGTCTGTGCGCGATTCTAACAAAATGATGCACAAGTTGCTGCCTGCTTTCCATGGCATACTAAAGTAAAAGAGTACCCATGCACAAAAGGTGAAGAAACCCTCGTATTCTCCTTTGTCTATCCTACTGACTCACCAGCCTGGCAAGTCTAAATCCCAGTTTCTAGCTCCCTGGTTCTCTCATTGTTTTCTGTATCAATGAATCACACTACCATTTAACTAAGCCAAGCTGCTAGGACTCATCCAGGGTTATTAGACACCATATCCTATACATTCCATCTTTAAAACATCACTTATTTTTTTCTCACTTTTTTAGTGTATGTGTTGCTGTTCTTAGCTCAGAGGTAAATGAACAAACTGGTACACTGTTTATTTTTCTGTGGTTTAACAGCTAAGAATTGGTGTTATACTTTAAGTGTTTAGAAAAAAATTGGAATAATATTTTGTAATGCATGAAAATTATGTGAAATTCAAATGTCAGGGTCTATAAACACAGTTTTATGGAAATACAGCCATGCACATTCCTTTATGTGATGTTTGTGGCTGCTTTCACACTACAGTAGTAGAATTAAATAGAGGCAACAGAAACTTATGGCCTGTAAAATCTAGACTATTTAGAAGGTTGTTATCTGGTCCCTTATAGGAAAGTGTGCCAATTTATACTTTTGATGGTGATTCAAATATTCTTGCCTGGGTAATCTTTCATGGTCTTCTAATTGCTTTTTTTTTCTTCTTAAAATTGTTTCCCTTGGTAGTCAGTCTCCCTCTTGTAAGAATAATCAGTACAATTTCCAATTTCCTTTTTATAATTTTTATTGTTTTGTGTTTTGTTTTCTGAGTCAGAGTCTCATTGTGTAGTGCAGGCTGACCTTGGACTTGCTCAGCCTCTGCTGGGATTACAGGAATAGGCCATTATGTCCATCTAATCTTCAGTGATTTTCTAACATTTCAAAATAAACAAATTTATCTTTTTCATCTGGGTATTAGGAGAAATAAAATATGCTCAGTATCTGATGTCCTAAACAATGTTTTACTAAGAATCTTAGACATTTCTAAATGTCTACTATTGAATACTATCCTTATCTACCCATTATGGTTAAACTTAAGTGTTAACTCAACTAGATCAGAGGATATCTAGATATTTGGTTAGCATTGTTCCTGAGTGTGTCTGTAGTGTGTTTCTAGATGATTAAATTTGAATTGGAAGACTGAGTAGAACCTATCCCTTTGATCTGTCCCAAGCTGCCAAAGCTTCTCCTGCGTTTGGACTAGGTTTTATTTCTTCAGTGTTCCTTATTCTCAGGCCAAGAACTCAACTGGAACAATACCAGTGACTTTCCTGGGTATTCAATGTGCTGTCAGCAGATTGTAGAGCTATGCAGCCTCTGTAATCATGTGAGCCAATTCATTATACTTTCTCCTCTCTCGTAGGTGTATGTGTAGATAGATGATAGATAGATAGATAGGTAGATAGATAGATAGATAGATAGATAGATAGATAGACAATTCTAATGTTTCTGTTTCTGCTTTTTTCATCATAAAGTAAAATCTGTCATGAAGTAATATTTAATTTTTTGTTGTTGTTGTTGGTTGTGGGGCCTGAACTCTGGGCTTGGGCTCTGTCCCTCAGCTCTTCAGCTCAAGGCTAGTTCTCTACCACTTGAGCCACAGCACCACTTCCAGCATTTTCTGCTTATGTGGTGTTGGGGAATCGAACACAGGGCCTCATTCGTGCAAGGCAAGCACTCTACCACTGAGCTACCTTCCCAGCCCCTAATTTCTTTATTGAGTGATTGATCTCAGACTATGAAGTACTACCATAAAATAGTAATGGACATATAGACCTAAGCCATTGTAATTTCATTACCAATATTTTAAGAAGAAAATTAGACAGTTTCCCACAGATTTCCTCTAAACTTTCTCTAAAGTATAATGCACCAATTAGTAAGACTTAGCAAATATGACTATGTTTAGAAATACAACGTAAGTAGAGAAATCTATAATATTAGCAGCCATTTATCGGCTTTTCTGGGGGGGCTATTCTTATTTCTATTCAGAATGACCCTGAATAATGGTCCATAGTCTGCTGTGTAGTTAGAAACATAACACTGGCTGTCAAAACAAGTAACATAAGTTTTTTTAGTTAGAAACATAACACTGGCTGTCAAAACAAGTAACATAAGTTTGTTTTTTTTTAAGTTTATTTTGGCTGGGTGCCAGTGGCTCACGTCTGTAATCCTAGATACTCAGAGGGCTGAGATCGGAGGATCACAGTTCAAAGCCAGCCCAGGCAAGGAAAGTCCATGAGACTCTTATCTCCAATAAACCACCAGAAAACCCAAAGTGGTGCTGTGGCTCAAGCAGTAGAGCACTTGCCTTGAGCTCAAGAGCGCAAGGACAGCACCCAGGCCCAGAGTTCAACCGACTGAAGGAAAAAAAAAGAAAAAAAAAGAAAAAAAGTTTATTTTGAAATTTTAAAATGTCTGGAGACATGGCTTAAGTGGTAAAACACTTGCTAAGCCCTGGGTTCAGTCCCCAGTTCTACCAAAATAATGTGCATTGAAATGAAACCTATTTGATGGCAAATATATTACAATATGACAGAGATGTTTGAAAATCATAGCTCGTACAGAAATTTATCAAGTAAATGAATGTACTGGGAAATCATCCAACAATAACCAAATAAATAAAATAATAAATGAGTAATAAAAAGAAAATAGATCCAGAAACCATTTATTAATTTATCTTAAAAATGAACACATAGGCCGGGCGCTGGTGGCTCATGCCTGTAATCCTAGCTACTCAGGAGGCTGAGATCTGAGGATCGTGGTTCAAAGCCAGCCCGGGCAGGAGAGACTGTGAGACTCCTATCTCCAATAAACCACCAGAAAACCGGAAGTGGCTGTAGCTCAAGTGGTAGAGCGCTCGCCTTGAGCTGAAGAGCTGAGGGACAGCACCCAGGCCTAGAGTTCAAGCCCAACGACTGACAAAAAAAAAAAAAAAATGAACACATAGGTTATATGTGATTAAAAAACGTATTTTAAAACTAGGTGCTGGTGGCTAGCTGCTCATGAGGTTGAGATCTGAGGATCATAGTTTGAAGCCAGCCAAGACAGGAAAGCCCATGAGACTCTTATGTCCAATAAACTACTCAGAAAAAGCCGGACATGGTGCTGTGGCTCTAGTGGTAGAGTGCTAGCCTTGAGCACAAAGAACCTCAGGGACAGCACCCAGACCCTGAATTCAAGCCCCAGGACTGACAAAACAAAAACAAAACAAACCCAAAACATTTGCAGAAATTCAAATACATCTTTTACAAAAGCAAAAGTAGTAATCACAGCTTTCCTCATTTTACATATCTTGGCACAGGATATGGTAAGAATCTTCTACAAGACCACTTTCCTCACCAAGGGACCAAGAAATTAGCTGTCTCTCAGTACTTGCTTCTCTTTTCAGGACTTATATTCTTCCACTTATCCAAAACTATTTATCATTCTTTAGCCAAACACTATAAAGTAGAATAAAATTTCCATCTTTAAGAATTGATATTCTTCTTAATTAGCACAACTACATACAAGGACTCTAATTAAATTGATATAAAACTGATGATATAAACAATAATCATACATATTGATACTTACTAGCATTGAATGAAAGAAACTAATAAATGAGAAGGATTTCCCAAGCAGAACATATAGAGCTGTTAAAAAAGTTATTCATCTTAATGAGAGTCTGACTAGTTTAAGCCACTGCTATAAAATATGGGAGGATACATTTACATTAATCTAACTTACATTTTCTTAAGAATACAGACATTTTTGTGTTTAATGATTTAAAAAGAATTTAACTTTCTTCCTGTAATTATTTTGTTTTCTTATAATGGGATGGAAGGAAGGCTTATATGAGGATAAATTTTGTCTGGTTATCCACCAAACATATATATGTAATTATATGTATATGTATATATGTGTGTATATACACACATGTATATGTATATATACATATATATAAACTTAAGGTTTATTTTTATTAAGAGTGTAAACCAAATATTCTGGGCAATTTTTTTTTTGTTGTTGTTGTTGGTCTTGGGGCCTGAACTCTCGGCTTGGGTGCTGTCTCTCAGCTCTTCAGCTCACTGCTAGTGCTCTACCATTTCCGGCTTATGCGGTGCTGAGGAATTAAACCCAGGGCCTCATGCATGCAAGGCAAACACTCTACCACTGAGCCACCTTCCCAGCCCCCAATTTTTTTTTTTTTTTAACAGAGTTTAATACCAGGAAGGACATTCAAGTGATTCAGGAGATTGGAGCTTTGAATGGGTGGTAGTCTTAAATGTAAATAAATCTGTTGATTGGGAAATAAAAGCTCTGAAAACACATTAAAAATGAAAACATACAAGTAGATGTTAGGTAAACACTGAAAATAAAGTAAATACAGGAATATGATTCTACTTGGTACCTGTAAGTGATCTCAAAACATGCTTTCTAAACAACTAACAGCTCAAATTTCTTAACTAAGCCTGTCCTTCGATCATTTCACATTTTAGATGACATTCCTTTTTATTAATTATTATTAGATTTAAAATATTTTTATAGCCAGGCACTGGTGGCTCATGCCTATAATAATCCTAAGCTACTCAGGATGCTGAGATCTGAGGACTGAGGTTCAAAGCCAGCCTGGGCAGGAAAGTCCATGAGACTCTAATCTCCAAATAACCACTCAGAAAACCAGAAGTGACACAGTGGCTCAAGTGGTAGAGCGCTAGTCTTGAGCTGAAGAACTGAGGGACAGTGCCTAGGCCCAGAGTTCAAGCCCCACAACCAACCCCCCCAAAATATTTTTATAGTTTATAGATCCTTTATTCTCTTTTTTAATCAACAATACTGAAGGCGTTCCAATATGATAATTGCATGGATTTGTAGTATACTCTGAACAAACTCACTACTCCATTATATTTCCTTTATCCTTTTCTCTTCTTCTCCCTCCCATCAAACATTGGTGGGTTTCTTATGCTATTCTCATTTATATTTAACAGACTTGATCCTCTTCACCCACCTCTTTTTTCCTTCTAGCCCATCCCGTTAATCCTCCCAAATGATCCTCTTTTTACACTTAAGCTTTGTTGTTATTGTCATCATCATCATCATCATCATCATCATCATCATCATCATCATCACCACCACCACCACCACCACCACCACCATCACTGTAGGTCTAGATTTCTCACATAAGTAAATACATGCAATATGGTTTTTGAAGGGTGTCTTATCTCAGCATGATGACCTCCAGTTCTATTCATTTTCCTGTAAATGACTTAATTTCTTTTTTTTTTCTTTGCCAGTCATGGGGCTTGAACTCAGGACCTGAGCTTTATTTGCTCAAGGCTAGCATTCTACCACTTGAGCCACAGTGCTACTTCCAGCTTTTTCTGTTTATGTGGCACTGAGGAATCAAACCCAGGGCTTCATGCATGTTAGGCAAGCACTCTACCACTAAGCCACATTATCAGCCCTTAATTTCATTTTTTGTAAGCAAGAATGCATAGCATCATTTTTTAAAAAGCCAAAGCCAAGAATCTTTTGAGTGATTCTATTTATTTGCTATGTACAAGGCTCCAAGTTCAGTTCCTAGCATTGCAAATAACTAAGTTTAAAAAAAAAAAACAAGAAAAACTAACTCGTAACATCATAAGAGTGGTTACTTTTGCAGAAGTGTTTCAGTGGGAAAGGTCCTGAAGAACATGTCTACACTACTTCTTGACAGTAGAGTGTAGAGATGGCACTGTAAGAGCAGACATTTTGTGATATTGATCATTAGCATTAGTCATGATGTGGATAGCACATATTTTTAGTCAGAATCCTAGCTGCAAGGGAGTCTGGCATATCTAGTTTTCATATTCTTCCTCTTTTTGGTTTTCCCAGGTGATAAATGAGGTCAGTATTGTTTATAAAAATGGATGCCATTCTTTTGGGTGAATGAATTAAAAATTGGATAATAGCCTTTTTTTTCAGGAAGTAACTCTTCTGGCTTTTTAAATGTTTGATGAGTCTTAGTTTTGTACTCCACTTCCTCCTCCAAACTTAGAAACTGTAGCCAGCACTTAGAACATGAAAAGACTTTCTTCTTGTTCCAGTACCTCCAACCATGATCCATATGTGGATTTTCAGTTTTGAAAAATTTGAGACAAAATAGATGAAATGAATTGTTAGTGTTTTCATGGCACCATGATTGATAGCCAATGATCTGCATTTGTAAACTTGGTACACAGAAGATATTTCCCCAAGCTTGGGATTGTCCTTTATCTGTTGTAAGAGAACTTGATCTGTTTTAAATGATTACTCACAGATTTTATAAAGAGCAGAGGACTCCTGAGTGGGGTGCACACTGCCAATGCGAGCCTGCCACTGGATGAGCGTGGGTGAATTGAGGGTATCACTCCCTTGTTTCTCAAGTTCAAAAAGGCACTTCTCACGATTCATAAACTTAACTTCTTTCCTTCTTTTTCTTGCTTTCTTTCTTTCTTTCTTTCTTTCTTTCTTTCTTTCTTTCTTTCTTTCTTTCTTTCTTTTTTCTTTCTTTTTTCTTTCTTTCTTTCTTCCTTCCTTCCTTCCTTTCAGAACTTTCAAGCATCTGAGGCATTTAAAGGTAGTGCAGGTTTTCTATTTTGGCTTTATGCTATTATAGAAGCTACAAAGTCTCAGGTTCCAAGGTCTGATTTTTGACTTGCTGGGCTTAAAAAGTCAATCTTTGAGAAAGGAAACTACTGAGGTGAGCCTAGATTACCTTAGCTTTCCTCCCCTAAGAATGCTTTCCAAACTCTGGAATAAGAAACAGAATTCTAGCAGAGAGGGAGAGTTTCATGAAGTAGAAGAAACAGAACAACATTCAAGCTAGCCATGGCACCTGGATTTAGGAAAGAATACCATGGAGAAAAGATCTACAGACAAGGAGTCTCAAAAATGTGCAAAGCAGGAAGCTGGACACTGGTGGCTCCTGCCTACAATCTCAGATCTGAGCTCTGAGGACCAAAGTTTGAAGCTAGCCTGGGTAGTAAAGTCTGTGAGACTTTTATCTTCAGTTAACTAAAAAAAAAAAAACAACCAAAAAACAAAAACAAAAAACCAGAATTAGAGCTGTGTCTCACAGGGTAGAGTGCCAGCCTCAAGCAAAGAAAGCTCAGGGACAGTGCCCAGACCCTGAGTTCAAGCCCAGGACCGAAACATATTAAAAAATTGCACAAAGCTACACATGCCTACAACATATGGGAAACTTATCAGAGTAGGGCTCTGGAATGCTAGTGTGCTTTGCAGAGATGTTTAGGGGCCTCAGAGTTTCAGGATACATTGAAATTTTGAGTTAGTCAGAAGAGACAGACATAAGTAAATAGCCTGTACCTAGAGTAAGATCTGTATGCTAAGAAAGAGAATGAAACCAAAATAGGCCTGCCTTAACAAAGACTAACAAGCTGATTATACAGACCAAGATAATAACAATCATTGAATTCTCTATCAGAAGAAAAGAAATATACCATTATTAGAGGAAGATAAAATAATCTGGAGTCTCTAAAATACATCATCCAAATTGCCTACCACTGCTATTTAATGATAGACTTAACGTTGTGTAATAGAGCAGATCCAGTGTGGGAAGAGCGGAGGAAAAGCCACATGTAAACAAAGCCTAAGGGGTTTAGGCCAATAGGATTTCACAGATTGGTTCTGGGGATTTGGCTTTGAGAGGGAGTTTACTAACCAAAGAGTGCTGAAAGGAATAGGAAAGGAGAAGGGAGAAGGGCTGATGTGAACAAGTGCTCAGAGAACTAGGTGTTCTGTGCCTGGAGAAGGGCAGTTAGGGTGAACATTTAAGGTGTTCTCAATGTTATGAAGACAAGAGATTAGCCTTCCCTAAGGAATCTCCCTGGAGTAAGTGGGTATGCATTTGAAGGTGGTAGGTTGTTAGAATTGACCAATCAATAAAAGCTCTGCAGAGCAGTGCCACTGCCTGGTGAAGACCCCTATACAGAACCCTACAATTTCTAGTCTAGCAATGCTATCCAGAATAGTCCTAAACACAGGAAAGAGTGCACCAGATAACTTGTGAAGCTTTTCATGTCTCTGAGGTTCCAACATTCATTTTCAAGTCCTTATGAACTGCAGAGTCTTCAAATTTTCCAAGAACGTATTTCTGAGCTCGTGATCTTTATCACCCCAAGAATTTAGCACCATTTTTAGAGAATACAAATATTTTTATGTCATAATTGCTTTTGCATTTTTCCAAGTGTTCTCATTCCCAACATAGTTTTACACTTGCCATTCAATTAAACCAATCACTTTTTCTTTGAAAATTTTCACTTACACTATTGAGTTTACTTATTCTCACTGCTAACGTTGAGGATGACATCCTTCTCTCTGAAGAGGTTGACTCGAATGCAACTAGTTGGGCTTTGCAGAGGTGTAGCTTCAGTCAGGTGCTAGGTGAAATAAGATTTCTGAAATGCTTTCTATTGATTCTCATTCCTAAAAGCACTTTTCCAAATTGGGAGTGGGAAGGAAGATGACTTGGAAAAGCTGTGATATAGGCTTGCATTAAAGTCTGTGAAAGCGCTCTTCAGAGATTTCAATGGAATAGGCCAAGTGTGACAGATCCTGGCTGAACTGGCTGCAGGGAGGAGTGTGCTGTTGACAGTACTTTCCCCCAGTACTCTCACAGGCAGAGATAATTAGCAATCAGAAAGTAGAAACCTTATCGTCCATCCAGCTCCCACCACAGTCCCTGGTGCTTAGTAGGCAGACAATATGTTTACTGCCTCAGCCAGTGAAGAAGTCGATATGAACCAGTGAGTGGCTGGCTGAGGGCAGACAGATGGTGCCATGGAAGACTCAGGGCTGTGTTGTAAGTTAAGCATGTCAGGGTTCAGCTCCAGTTCCTGAGCGAAACGTCTGCCTCTCACCAGACCCACACTTCTCATTGAGTGCCTGTGGGTAGATTGTGTTCTGGGGGAGATGATAGCTGCCTGATATGAGAGATGATATCAGAGATTAGTTAACCGTATGGGCTGGGTCCCAGGGGAGGTGTGTGAAATGAATCAGATTAAACAAAATTGATAATGTGAATGCTTAATCAAACAGACAAAGGTAGTCTGCGCAGCTAATTAGGGGCAAATAGAGCGTCCCTCTTGTACCTCATTTAACTGACAAATTGTGCAGACAGTTTTAATGGGAGTCTGTTTAGCAAAGAGAAGGCTGTATAGTTGACAGCTTGGCAAAATGTGGTTTCTGTAACACCACATGATGCTTATGGAAATGAGCCTGGTGCAGCTGAGCTCTGAGTAGTCCTGGTCTGTGCAAATCACAGCAAAACGGACCTTTCACAGTCCACTGGACATTGCATTCTTAAAGGCAAAGAACTCAATTTCAGTATTTGGAAAGGTGGAAGGGTTTTAGCCTCTGAGCATTCAGAGAAATCCACTATTATCGAACCCAATGAACATGAGAGCAATATCCTGAAGAGAGAGGCAGCTATCATTCATTCCAATAGATGAAAAGACTTGGCATTGCTGTGGGGACACACTGACTTAGACTAAGCAAAGCAAGTGCTCAAAGATGGAAAAGAAGTCATGTAGTCTGCAGAAGCTTCCAAGGCCTTCCATAAATAGTACTAGAACCTTTCACCATGTTGAAACCAATGCTTCAGCTTCTCAGTCTCTGGTCTCTATTCCTTTTCCTTTGCTATGAAAGTCCCTTCCTCCTCTCATGGTCAGTCTTTGGGCTGTCTGTTGGAGATTGTGGGAGGATTTCTGGGAGCCAGTGTCCCCTGAGGAGCAGACAACCCCTTCAGCTGGGGCTGGCTCCCCTCTTCACAAGCACACAGAAGCCCCTCGGCCATATGAACACCATCATCAACTACTTCATGAGAAAGAATGAAACTAGCTTTGGAGTCGGGGCTGGGGTCCCAGGAGCTTTCCTGTGTCCTGAGCTCCCTAATACCGTGCACAGGGTTTGGCAGCAGGGAGGAGGCATTCTGTGGACAAATGGAGTCACACGGTTTCTGTTCTCCTGTGTACCAGTAACAGGATGTCATTGTCTGGACTCAGGGACTGGAACATGTGGTTGGATGCACATCGTGGGGATGTGTTTTGCCCCCTCTATGGACGCCCAGGCCACGCATGAAGAGTGTTCATTTAATGAAGCAATTTTTGTGAATCACTCCACCAGTCAGACATGGTCCTTTCTGGAAAATGAACAGTTTTGCATAAAATGGTCCATTAGCATCAATGGAGAGGGTCTGACATGTCACAAAGAAGAGGGCTCCTCTGTGGGCCTAGACAGGTGGAACCACTGGGCTGGGCTGTGACTCAAAGACTTTCTCCCACCCAGGGACTCAACCTACACTGTGACACTTTACATGCAGAGACAAATAGATGCCCAATTTAGCAAAGTTGGCTAAGTTCCTGAGCAGACCCAATGCACACGGCTTAGAAATGATTGTAAGCAGCATGGTATTGATTTAAGAACATTTTCAACCAGAAGAATGACTGGATTTTTTTTTTCATCCCATCAAAGCTACACATGTAGCTATATCAGCACTAACACAAATGTAATTTTTTCTTCATTCTTCTGAAGCTTAGCTTTTACTTCCTTCAGGCAATTGAGGACCTACAAAAGCACATTTGCTGGAAAAATAGGCCACTATAAAAACAAATTCGAGGTTTTCTTTAGTTTTCATTCTGTTTAAATTTACTAAATTAATGGTTTCCTTTTAAAAGAAAAAAAAACATGGGCCCTAAAAGGAATGTTAAAGAAAAGGGAAATCCTACAAAGAAAAAAAAAATTACTGATAATATCCTGTTAGAAACCAACTCGCATCTAAGAAAGTCAATTTGCTTTCTACTTTTGGCAACTCAACTATGTTAAGAACCTATTTTATGCCTATGAAAGCTTGCAAAATATTCTGATTCCTAGGATTTTTAATCTTATGTGGAAATTATTGATTTTGTACAATGCACATGGTTACTGAAAGATATAAATGTAGTTATACCAGCATAGAAAAAACTGAACTATAATTTTAAAATATAAGCATAAAAACTTGAAGCAATACTTTTTTTTGTCCACAGGGTGAGGCTATTTACTTCATCCTCTCTGTGTTTTCTTTAACATTTTTCTTACAATTATTATAAAGGTAATGTACAGAGGGGTGACGGTTGCATAGATCAGGTTAAGAGTACTTTTCTTTTTGGACAATATCATTCCTGAAGCAATATTTCTTTTTTCTTTTCCCTTTTCTTTTTCTTTTTTTTTTTGGGGGGGGTCTGGTTGTGGGGCCTGAACTCTGAGCCTGGGCACTGTCCCTCAGCTCTTCAGCTCAAGGCTAGCACTCTACCACTTGAGCCACAGCGCCTCTTCGGGCTTTTTTTCTTTTTGCTTATGTGGTGCTGAGGAATCGAACCCAGGGCCTCATGCATGCAAGGCAAGCACTCTACCACTGAGCCACCTTCCCAGACCCTGAAGCAATATTTCTTAACTTTTGAGAAACAAAAATAAATAAAAGTATAATGTTTTGATTATATTCTTATTGATATTAGTTACAATTTCTATAGATCTGTTTATATGTTGATTTACCTATATTAACAGCAACAAAGATTTGTTGTTGTTGTTTCGTTTGAGACAAGGTTTCTCTGTAGCCCAGGCTGGCCTCAAACTCAACAATCATTTTTTTTTTTCAGTTTTTTTGTAATTTGGAAGGAACTTGTTATTAATACATAATTAAAAACTATTGGAAAGAGGATCAAGATTGAGAGAAGAGTTGGACTTCAATTATTCTAATTCAGCTTCCTGCCTATACCATTAATTTGATCTAAGCCACCTTTAAACCAAACTTGGGAGATAATGACATTAATAGCAGGGCTAAAACAATTTTTTGTAATTCTGTTCCTTTCAGTGACAGAGTACTCTTGGGTATAGAACCACATTTAAAATGAGTTGGAGGAGAGTTTATTACTAAAGGAATGTTGTTTGAAGACAATTAATAGATAACATTCTAGTCTCTACAAATCTAGCTGGAGCCTCAATCATTAGGAAACAAAACTTAGTCTCACCAATAAGCTTCTTTACCCTTATACACCTACTATCAAGGGATGAAAAAGCATCTCTCAGTCCCGGAGACAGGCCAGAGTTTAGGATGGGAGAAAAGGAATAAATGTCTGTCATGATCAGGTCACCATTCCATGGCTAAACATGCTCTGGGAGTATAAGAAGAGAAAATAGGATTTGTGAAAAAGGAGTGGTACAAAGGTTAAGTGTGAACTCAGGCAAAGTTAGATTGGAAGCAATTATATTTTTTTCTGAAATCAGCATTTCCATTTTTCTCCCCCTGCACTGTCATCAGTGGAAAAAATGTTAACAAAATAAAGTTACTTGGTAATTGAGGCTAACCTTTCCTTTATCTTCTACCATGGTTTTATTATACCTATCTTTGCATTATCTTTGCATTTATTGGGTTGACTCTGGCTGTGCAATCTCATCTTGGCTTGCAGAATTTGGAATCTAGCAATGTGTTACATCTAATATCACTGATGCTAGTTCTCAGACTATCTTCTTCCATTCTGGGTCTTAGATCCAGATTTAAACAATCTCAGAAACTTGGATAGCAAAGAAGAGATTCAGAGACCAGTTGTATTGTCTTTTTCTCACATGATTGACAACTTCACTTTTTTCTTTTTCTTTTTCCAGTATTGGAGCTCAGGGCCTTTTTAGCTGAGCTATACCCCAGTCCTTTTGCTTTTAGTCTATTTTTTAGATAGGATGTCTTATCATTTTCCTTGGATATATCATAGCCTGAAAGAAAGAATAAAGTCCTTTTGCTTTTAGTCTATTTTTTAGATAGGATGTCCTATCATTTTCCTTGGATATATCATAGCCTGAAAGAAAGAATAAAGGAAGAAGAATGAAAGGCATTTGGAGAGTCAGAAACGTTATCTTATCTTTTAGATGTTTCTCTGTTTCTGTATCAGCAAAGCTGAACTTTCTGGGAGGTCTATTTTACCAGCATCCAAATGGAAATGAAGCTGGGGCGCCAGTTACCATACTCAGCCCTGCTTAGGCTAATGGGTAAACCTCTCCTCTTGATGATGGGCCCAGCCTTCTGTCTTTAGCCACAGAGCCTATTGCCCCTGCAAGGCACTGAGATTTCCTTGTGGAATTCTAGCCAGTATTGGAAATTGTGGTGGCAAATTAGCAGGGGCCACAGACCAGAAGTGACAGCTCTAGTGCCCTGATGGGGGGACTGTAGCAATCCCTTGCCCACAGCAATTGGCCAGACTTATCATATGGACTAATCACAACAGATCTGGAGAAATAATGGGCACCAGATGTTAGTGCTTTGTAGGCAGGAACTCTCCAGAGGCCACAGCCATGATAGGGAAGCTCCCTAAAAACAAGGACAGGAGTCTGTCACTTATTAATCAAACCAGGAGCCTGGATGTGATCAAGTCTACTCCTTCCTCAGCACCATGATTTCTTCTTGCTGTTAATGAATAGGAACTGGGTTTCTGAGAGAGAGAGACAGAAACAGAGACAGAGACAGAGCAGACAGACAGACAGAGACAGAGAGGCAGAAATACATATGTCTATCACATATATACAAATACAATTCAATTTATTATCTTTAAGTATATTCCTCAGAATGAAATTTTTTATTCAATTGCATTCAGCATTGATATATTGAGAACTTTCTCTTTTTTTTTGTCGGTCGTGGGGCTTGAACTCTGGGCCTGGGCGCTGTCCCTCAGCTCTTCAGCTCAAGGCGAGCGCTCTACCACTTGAGCTACAGCGCCACTTCCGGCTTTCTGGTGGTTTATTGGAGATAGGAGTCTCACTGTCTCTCCTGCCCGGGCTGGCTTTGAACCGCGATCCTCAGATCTCAGACTCCTGAGTAGCTAGAATTACAGGCGTGAGCCACCAGTGCTCGGCTATTGAGAACTTTCTTAATTAAACTTTTTCTTATTTTACTTATTCTAATTACCTTAAACTTTAAAATTATATATTTCTAACACATTGTGTGTTAATTATGAAAAACAGAGATAGTAATAATGAATTACATCATTCTCCTTTACATTTTTAAAGATGAATTATTACTTTAATTATACAAATTAATGAGGTCTAGTGTAATAATTTGACATAAGTATAAAATATTAAGGTTAAGGTATAGTATTTCTGTCTCCTTAAACACTGAATTTTTTATTAACATGTAATAGTTGTACATACTTCTGCAGTGCTGTGTAATATTTCAGTGTAGTGTGTGCTAGTCAAATCAGGATAATTAACATTACTTTGTGTTTGCTGTCTTTAAACCCCTCTCTTCTAGTTATTCATAAAATGTATAATGAGCAGTTCATTGTGAACTATCATAATCTTACTGTACTGTAGAAAATGCTTTGACTGTTTCAGTGTCTAAAAATGAGCAAGTGTGGACTTGGCTTTCTGTGTCTGAGTTATTTCACTTCACACAATGTCTTCAAATTCCATCCATTTTGCTGTAAATGGTAATATATTGTTCTTCTTTATGGCTGAAGAATATTCTACATTTCCTTGGTCTACCTGTCTGTTGATGGGCACCTGCTTTGAGTCCATATGTCAGATTTGTGAAGAATGGAGCAATAAATGTGGTGAGAAGGTGCCTCTGATATTCTGATATAACTTCCTGTGAGTTATCTCTAAGTAGAGATCTATAATCAAATAATAGAATCATATAAATCTTTTTTTTTTTTTTGCCAGTCCTGGGGCTTGAAATCAGGGCCTATGCGCTGTCCTTAGCTTCTTTTGCTAAAGGCTAGTGCTCTACCACTTGAGCCACAGCACCACTACCAGCTCTTTTTGTTCATGTGGTGCTGAGGAATCAAACCCACGGCTTCATGCATGCTAGGGAAGCACTCTACTACCACTAAGCCATATTCCCAGCCCATCTATTTTTGGTTTTCAAAGAAGCCTCCATACTGATCTCCTTGTGGTTATCCTAATTTACATTCCTGTCAACAATCTGCAAAAGCTCCTTATCTCAGATGGGTGCAGGTGGCTATTCAAAAGGCTGAGAATTGAGGATTGCAGTTCAAAGCCAGCCTGGACAGGAAAGTCTGAGACTCTTATCTCTTCCTTTTTTTCCTTTCTATGGCCAAAAGGAAAGTCTTCAAAAATTAGCTCCCAATAGTATCAAGAATTTTCCCTCAAGTTGTCAACCTCTTCTTTGTCTAATGGACCAGGGGACAATGAACTTTCTTTTTTATTTTATTTTTTATTTTTTTAATATGTATTTTTATTGTAAAGATACTGTACAGAGAGGTTACAGTTACATGAGTAAGGTATTGAGTGCATTTCCTATTGAGCATTGTTCTCCTTCTTTTGTTTTTCACCTACCATCCCTCCCTTCCCCTGGACCATGAACTACCTACTCTGTATATTCTATGGTTCTCTAAGTGAGAGCCCAGAAAGTAAATTCCTATAGTCCAGTCAAGAATGGATGCCTAAGGCTCAAACAGAAAGCCAGGCTCCTCAGGATATAGGTAGCTGGTCATGTTCTGTCAGTGATCCCACAAGTATAACCCAAGACCTGTACTATACAAGGCAATAATTCACATAAGACTATTAAATAGACCATAAGCACAAAGTTCAAAGGGATTAGGATGGAGCTCAGTAGTAGTTGATTGCCTAGCTCCTACAAGGCCTGGTGTTCAATCTCCAGCACCTTTAAAAAACAAAAATCCCAGCAACAAGAATTAAGTAGAAAGACATACTTGTTCTCATATGTTTTGAACACATGATTCCATTTGCTTTACAGTAATTTAGAGCTTACATAAAAGTCACAGGTCTTTTTCAATCAACATTTCTAGCCCACAAGTATTTGTTTCCAAAGCTTCTTTAAAGATAATAAAGACATTCATATGGGCCTCACACAATTATTTATTTGAAACAGTACCCAGCATAAAATTTAACCTGATATTTTCTCTAGAGTGAACAGTTGCCATAGTGTAAACAAAGTTAAAGGAAGCTTCTTTTCAGTCGCTTGTACAGCTTAGATGTTCTGATGAGACAACCTTAGCAGAAATGCTCATTTACATGCAGCTGAGTGGCACTCAGATTTCATCTATTGCAAACTTGTTATTGCCACTCAACAGAACTAATTAATACATGCTGCCATACAAGAAGCTCTTTCTTCATCAGTATACGAAAAACATGTCTTGGAAAATGCTTTCATTTTTAGAAGTATTTTAGGAGTCAGACTCTGCCCAAATTCTGCAGAAAACTGATTCTTATTAGTGAGGCTGACTGTCATTGTTAGATGCCAGGGTTCCCTTTGAACGTTCTGCCATCAGTTCAAACATGGCATTCCCTCTTGTGTTTCTGAAATTCTTGCAGCAATGATAATATAAATATGGGGAAAAATAAAAGAAGGAAAATGTTTTTAATAGAGAGAAAATTGACAAGAGAAGGAGTTGTAGAGGAGGAAGGGGAAAAGAATGTGGAGGAAGGAAGGAAGAGAGCCTTAAAGAGATAGAGAATGCAGCTCAGGTGGAAGGAAGGATGTGCAACGCTAGGTAGGTTGAGATGAACAGAAAAAGAAGGAAGAAGGAAAGTAAAGGCTTGATGTGTTAAATTTCCATCCATCTGTGACAGGGGCGGGCCCAACTCTTTTGCATTTCCTGAAGCTACTTGCTTTCTTTTTCAGTAGTCATTACCAAATGTATGGCTTCCCTCCATGCGTCTTTAGACTTACAATGCAAAAGTCAGAAAAGAAAATTAATTTCACATTAGCAACTGGTTAAATGCCTCCACGTTTGTGGCTGAATCACTGCTGGATGAAGACGTATTGTTTTTTACTCATCTAAATACCTACTCGGAGGCCTTGTCACCAAGACTTTAAGCTGAGCCCTTCTGTCATGCATATGGGTAAGTGGGTGAGGTGGGGCTGTGTCCCAGTCATCCATCATCCTTCATCAATGTCACCACCACCTGCAGGGACCCAGCCAATAGGCAGTCAGTCACTGAGGCCTGACAGCTGGCCATCCCTCCCAGGTGGGAGTTAAGCTCTGGGATTCAAGGTATTAGCTTCTGGAATGGGTCATCTAAGAAACACTCCATCTTCAGATCACTAAGGATATTGTTGATTGTGTTCCCCTGAAAGAAAACTGGTCAGGGTGAGGCTGGCTAATCAGTGGATTTGCTTTATACTTACCTACAAGTCTGGTGGATCATCATAGAAAATTAAACATTGGGCAGTTCAGGCAAACACAGTAAGTACTTTCATGCATGGCAAGCATAAGTGTTTATTTTAATGATGAGATTTACTATTAAGCAAATGTAGACTTGGTAACTAGGTGCCCAATTAAATGAAGTACTAATGAATTAAGACTTTACCATTAATGCTCTCTTTTTCTCTGAACACTTAATTTGTGCCATTTTTAGTTGAAGAATATTAATTATTCTTCAATAGAAGATAAAATTATAATTTTAAGTGTACAGGGATATAGCTTTTTGAATATGTGTACCACTATATCCATCTTCCAAATTACAATGTAGATTATATATTCTTTTTAATGATAAATCACATATCCAATTAAGTTAAGAATATTTAATCTCTTATTGGACTAAAAAAAATAGGATTCAAGTTGTTTTTTTTTTCCTGCCAGTGTTTGGTTTGACATCTTGCCCATAGTAAGTGCTTCACTTTTTTTTAATTAATGAAGAATTACCAAAATAATTTTGAAGGCAGAGTAAGTATTTTAAAATCTCATATACTTATTATGGACAATAACAGAGCAATGAGAGACAAAAATACAAGTAAATAGAATGAAAAAGGAATCTTCTCTACCTCCTAATTGCCAGTGATGAAATTCATTTAACAAATAGCTTTTGGACATGGACAAATGCATTGACTGTATGTTCTTAGAATAATAGGTAAACAAACCTCTACCTTTGTGGTACTTCATCACAAACAGGGAAACAGTCCTCTCGTGTTAGAGAAAGAAGTGTAAAACTTTAGTTGACCGACCTATTGTAAGAGAACACAAGATCTTAGCCACATCAGAACTGTATTTAGCAAAACTTCAATGGAGTCCGGCTAGCTATGGCTCTCTCATTCCATAGAGAGCCAACGTCAAGGAAAAGGCAGAAGTAGGAAAGATGCATACTTACTTTCATTTGACATATTAACACAGTCATGGCAGATTAATGAACACAGTCATGATGGATCAAAGCCTAATCCTGGAATGAGGATGTAATACTAGATTTAAAATCATTGCCAAGCCCCCATAAAGTTCTACTTTTCTTCATGAGGGAGGTTCATGTGAGACTCCTCTTTTCCTTTTTAAGCTCTGCTCTTAACTCAGCTCCACAAAATTGTCTCTTCTTGTCTTGCCCCTTAGGTAGCATTAGCCCACTCTATTTTCTTGACACTCCTGAAAGATGGAATCACAGACAGCCATCCTCATTCAGGGTCCACAGGAGCAGGAATTAAATCACTTGCACTAAGACCAATACTACAGAGCTAATTAGGCCTAGGACTCTTTCAGCACCAATTGGGCAATGGTGAGGTTTGGGACCCATTTGTCCTCAAGTTGACCTTCTCCCAATTTTTGGGTTGGTCCAGCCCTTACACCAGGGCTTCCTTTTTTTATTTTTATTTTTGGAAAGGGGGAATTCTGGGATCTGCCTGGCCTCTCCACAGGTCCAAAAGCCCTACCCTGATCCCTAAAACCCTGGATGAGATCCATTTCTCACCTTCATCTCTCTCAGGTCAGGATTTTGCTGTCAGGTTGAAATTGGGACCCTTCTCTGCAGAACTGTCAGAATAACCCACCTTCTGAGTGTGTCATTTGTCTTACCTTTGCTGTCCTGGACCACATCATTGGACCTCTTGGTAGAAGCTGAATCTTGTTGAATGATTGCACTGTCACCTGCTCAATTGTTTTCCCCAGGAGGGGACTCTGATCTATCTTGTGCTCAGCAAGCAGGTATCCATCTTGTTGCAGGCTGGTCGGTGACAGAGGTGGAGGCCACATTGTGGGCAAGCACACCAAGTCTTTCAGAACCCCATGCCTTTTAGCGATTTAATGATACAAACCAACCTCAGAGGTGCAGCCCTATCTGCCAGATGCACTGTTTTGAAATGAGCCCAGAAGAATAGTATCAGTTGTCTAGAAAACTGTAAAAATGTCCAAGTTCAAGCAGAGAACTCAATATTCCCATGTAAGGAGAGGACATACAAACAAGAAGAGCCATTGTTTCTACATGGATTCAATGTGTAATTATTTTAACCTAGGCCTTTGTTCCTGCTCATCTAGTATTCTGATCTTGTGATTTTATAATCACTTTGATTTTACTCCTATAATCATACAGTCAGAGTCTAGCAGACTGAGATGAGAAAACCTTCAAGAGAATTTGAGAACAGAAAATCTACCTGTGCTTTGGATTACAGAGCACCTGGGGCTTCTGCCTCACCATCTCACCAAACAGCACATTCTAACAGGGAAAAGATCTAATCTTTTGCCCTCTCACAGCAATAGAAGTGAGCTTGGTTGTCTCCTTCATAAAGAATAACAAATTAGGCCACAAGTTGATCATAATAATTAGGTCTTATGGGACAGTAATATTTTTAAATGAATAATTAAAATATGTGATAAAGATGCCAAATCATTTCCAAAACACTGAGAGAAGGAATTCGTTGAGGTAAAGGGATATGGGACTGGTAGAATCATGGAGGGCTTCACAGAGAAGGGAGAGATAAACCAGATGTTGAAGGATGCATGGGAGTTTTTCTGACAGGGAGGAGTGTTAAATGCAAACCTCCCCCATGAAAGAGAATTTCCAATGTCCGTTGAAATTTATATTGAAGATGACAAACAAGCTAAGTCAAGTTGACTAAAGCTTGAAAAAAAGTAGGTTTATCTTCAGGGTTCAAACAATTTTACCAAAATTGGATGGCATTTCTTTTACAGTTCTGCCTTCCTTCAGCTGTAGACTACATCTGCATCTCTTACTCTCCGGGAAATGTCACTGAAGACTTAGAATTCAATAAATGTAAATGGGCTATGTGACTATCTCTGAACTTTTCACTGCAGGTCATGGGGAAAATATTAATAAGGCTGACACTCCTATACCAAAAAGAAAAGTTAGCAAGGGAAAACCAAAATACATTTATGGAACAAGGTTATATATGACACAGGAGTCTTCAGGAATGACCCCAGACCTCAGGGAAAACTGTGTACTTAACATTTATGTTTGATGAGCAATGGACAGCCAAGTGGGAATATAATTGGATAATAAAAATCTAGTCTAATGGTAACAAAATAAGAAAAGGCCTGAGTGCACAGCTTCTTTGTATTCTCTCTGCATGACTTTCCTTCCTTCAGGACAGGGTGATATCTGTCACATAAGAGATTTTAGGGACTAAAGGGGATATGATGAGAGAGTAAACCTTGTTGGTGTTGTGGTTTTCTTTGAAGAAAAAGAGTGCTAGACTCTGTAGCTTGCTTTGGAGAAGAATAATTGTGTGTGTGTGTGTGTATGTGTGTGTGTGTGTGTGTGTGTGTGTGTGTGTGTGTGTGTGTGTGTGTGAATAATCTGCCTTATGGGATAAATTGTGTGTGGGTCTGGGGAGGACAGAGGAAGTTGAGAGGGATTGATTCAGTTCCTGTGTTCTTCAGTTTGAAGAACTTGGTATGCTATGGAACTATATTTTCAAGTGTTCTTTTCTGAGTTCCAGAGGAAGGAGGCTTAAGTCAACCAAGAGTTATCCTGGGAACTGGAACAAATCACCTCCCACCTTCATTATTTAGCTAAGGATGGAGGAGAGTTATCCATTCTGTTTTTCCAACAATATTTTCATATCCCTTGAAGAATATGTTTACAATATGTTCTGTAGGGGGACTGGGAAATGTTTTTATTTGTGATCTCACCATGGGGTTAGAAGATTTATGTGTGGAGGACAAGGAACATTCAGAATCACAGCTATTTTCATAAAGTAGGCAGAAATCCTATCAAGAAGGGTTGTAGGATTGCATATATTAGTAAAGTATTGAGATGTTAGGACAGAGAACCTCAAAACTGTAATGGCTTAAAGAAGAAATTATTTCTGATTTAAGTAACATTACTGAGAAAAGTGATGGCTTTGATCCACAGGATTATTCAGAGATCCATTTCTTCTTTCTTGTTCCGTTGCTCCAGAGTCCTCTGTGCACACTGGTTGACATGGTTAAAGTTGGCCTTGGGCAGAAGAAAAGTCAGGACACGATGTCCCTTAAGTAAGTGTCTCTATCACTTCATCTCATTCCCTTGGTAAGAATTTAATCACCTGACCTCATGGCCACAAGGGAATTTTGAGAAATACAGTCTATAGTTAGAATTAATTTGGGGCATTGGAATCCAAAGAGAGAGGAGGGAGGGGACAAAAAGCAATTAGACATAGTGGTAAAAAAAAAAAAAAACTTTATAGTGGTAAATGAATTGATGGAATGAGATGATCAGATTTAAGTGTAAGAAATTCCACTTGAGAGTGAAACTAAAATAAGATCCATTCACCAGTTTGAAAGCATGCCACTTAATAAAATGAAGAATCTTTAAGATCTGAACTAAAATTTTCTTGGAGTTTTTGAGTTAAACCACTTCCAAGACCTTTTTTTTTCTCTCTCTCTTTATATCAGTCTTCCACATAGCTGCTTGCTTGCATGGGTCACCAATTATGGAAAAGTTGAGACAAATTTAAAACACAAGCCTAACACACCTACCCTCAGTGGATGTCAACAAAACATCAATGCTATCAGAAGCAGGGCCGAGCTGTTCTGTAGTAAGCTCTGCTTATCAGAATGCAATACACAGTTAAAATAAGACATCAAAGAAGGAACTACCAGAGCTCAGCCATTTACTAGCTATGCAGTCTTGGACAAGTTTCTTGGTCTCTCTGACCTTCTTTCTTAGTATAGCCACATGGGAAAAATGCTATCTGAAAGTAGTGTGAACATTAATGAAATAACCCATGTGACAGTCAAGGGCTAGAGAAAGGACTCTGGTCCTTATTCCCTCCTACCCCAATGAATGTTTGTAAATTCGCCTTTGTTTTTAGAGAACATCTCCATGTTGTAGTGTGTAGTGCATACCTGCAATGCCAATACTTAGGAGGCTGATGTAGGAAGATCATGAGTTCAAGGTTCAAAGGCAGACTGGGCTACATAGCAAGATCCTACATTTACAAATAAATAAACAAATGAATAAAAAGGTCTCCAGGTCCATATTGGAAGAAAAGAGTTGGAATTTTTAACCTGGAGGTCTGTTCTCTGAAGTACAGGCCTCTGCCCTAACTGGGGCTCATCCCCGCAGGGTGCCTGGAGGCTGAAGATCCACAGGTTCCTGCAGCTGGTGGAGGTAGCACATTAGAAATTCATTTTTTCCTGTCATAATAACAAAGTACAGAGCAGCAGCCTGGGTATAGTTCCGCGTGGGAAAACCCACACAAGGGACAGCTGACTGAAGCTGTGCTTTTCTCTACTATTTCTTGTCAGAGCCATCCTCAAAGGACAAGGAAAAAAGAGAAAGAAAAAGGTCCCAGTTGCAGTTAGCTGCCTCTAGGGCACATTGGCTGTGTCTTCACCCTCCTGAGGCCTGCTTTTGCTGAATGCCTGTAGGAACACCTATTTGATCTTGGGTCTCCTTCCTTTTACCTCAAGTCTTCCTCACAGGACAAAAGCAGCCCAGGTCACTAGACAAAGTTGTTTCCTTGATTTGCCTCTGGAAAAAATCAGATCCTTGGGCTTGTTTCTTTTTCTTCTTCTTCTATTCTTTTTCATCAGTCATAGGGCTTGAACTCAGTGCCTAGACACTGTCCCTGAGCTTTTTTTTTTTTTTACTCAAGGCACGCACTCTACTACTTTGAGCCACAGCTCCACTTCTAGTTTTTCTGGAAGTTAATTGGTGATAAGAGTCTCATGGACTTTCTTGCCTGGGTTGGCTTCGAACTGCAATCCCTTGAGTAGCTAGGATTTTAGGCGTGAGCCACCAGTGCCCAGCTATGGGCTTGTTTCTTAAGTACCAGTGGTGGCAATTTAATTGGAGAGAAATAAAAGGAAGAGAAAGGAGCAATTTTTTTTCCCTCAAAATAAATTGATGTCAGCTAGTGATACAAGTGGATGACTATAGCTCTCCAGGTAGAGTGGAACATACCAATAAATAAAATTTAGGCCCTCAAGCATCAAGACAAAACCCAACTGTGTACAAATGAACTGGTTGCTTGTGTGACTCCCCCACCAGCAAGCAATGTTTTGCTTAAGAGGTGGGTACGATGGTATAAGCATGTGGATAGGATAATGTAAGTTGGAACCAGTATTCATTAATAAGTAGAGTGGATGCTAAAATATCTTCAAAGTGTTCAATGGCCCTTGGGGGAAAGCTTAAAGAGGAACTGGATAACTCCTTGGGCACCTACCCCTTATACTTTCCAGAGGCCCACCAAATCTATTATTATTGTTGTTGTTGTTGTTGTTAACCTAAAAGGGAAAAAACCTGTGTAATGTGTTCAAAGCCATGTGTATTAGGTTGGTATTGTTAGGTGAGAGGGACCCACGAAGTCTATGGTGACCAGGGTCAGGGAAAGTAATAATGTAGCCCCAAAAGCCTAATTTTAAAAACAGAATGAGGAAGATAAGATTAGTAAAGTTTAAGTGGAAAATCGTCTTCAATAACTTATCATCAATAATGAAATGTAATGATTTTAGGGCAAAATACAACAGATTTTCCCAGATAGAATATTTTTCTAATTTGGCCTGACAGGAAATGTTTTAGCTAGCCTTCTATGATCCACCTTTCCATATTCTCAACTGACACTGCATCCTTTCAGCCCAGCTCACCCTCAATCCTGCCCTCCTTCACTCTGCTGGAATGAGCCCATACCTCCAGTGAGTTTCTAGTGGCTTGTGGTTAGTGTCCACCAGCAGGGGTTGCTAGAGAGCAATCCAGGCCAGGGGGTTGAATTCTGTGCAGCAGAGACATCAAGCCCAAGAGAACAAGACTCAGAGAAATGGAAGCCTGAATGGGCTTAGAGCTTGGTGGCTTCACAAACACAAAAATTCAGATTTAACATTGAGCAATGAGCAGTACCGAGCTTAGCAAGTAGGAAAAAAACAAGCGTGTGGCCTTTCTTGCTTGACTCTTACATGTACCTTAGCTCTTGAGTCCCGTTCCTCTTGTAGACTCATAGTCTGGAGGAGGCAGAGAATAAGGGATTAGCTGGTCTTCTGGTGAAATGCTACATCTCAGGCCTTCTTATAGCATCAGAGCAAGATGAGATTTTATTTGGAATGCTAGCTAGACATTTTTTTTAAAGGACTCCCTGAACTCATCCCTACAACCAGCAAAGAAATGGAAATTTCTGACAAGTTCTATGTTTTCTCATTGAAGATTTTATAAAATATGCAGGGGCAGCTGCTGTCTGGTGACAGTTTTAGTACAGCATCCCTAATGGCAGCCATAATCGGTTAACAACTAGTTTCAGGAATGAAGTCTTGAAGTGGCATTTGCTGTCTTGCTGCTGCCTATTGTGTCAAAAAGGGTGGTTTTTGTGGGGTGTGGGGTTTTTTTTTGGCCTGATTGTAAATGTTTTGAATTTAAAAGACACCCAAATTCATTAAATGTGTGAAATGATGGGAAAAAAAAGTGTGAAATTGTAGCAGTGGGTTTGTAGTTGATTAATAGAAATCTCTTCTAACAATCCTCAGAACCTTCCGGGGGTCATTGGAACGGAGCAGCTGTAGAGCCAGCAGGAGTGAGTTTGACACTGCCCAGAGAGGGCTGCACAGAGTCCCAGACAAGTGGGCAGAGGCCTGTGCACCCCAGCCTCCCAGCGACAGGCTGTAAGGTCAGATGAATATGCAGATCAACCCACAAGTGCTGCCTTCAAAGGTTTGCTTGGTTTCAAACTGGGTGGTGAGCTGGCCGCTTAGACCCTGGCTAACTCCTCACCCAAGGGCCAGTCTGATCTCTTGGCTTGACCATCTGTGCCACAAGCAGAGCTCCATAATGTGGTTTGTGGTGGCCACTTGTGGGAGGGGGAGGGGTGTCTTGAAAGAGGCTATTTAATGCACACAAGACTTGGCAATTGATTGGAATCTCTGGGTTGTCATACCTCCTGAGACACAGCATTGATGGGCAAGTAAGCAGTGTTACTAAAAAAAATCACCCTTCTTTGGGGGGAAGTCCATTTTTCCTTTTTAAACATTCACCCACCCAAACCTTAGTCTCTTCTCTTGGAGACCCGGCTGTAGGGTACTGGGTTGAACTTAAAGGATTTTTGCCTTCACAGAGGTACAAAGGAAACATCAAAGAAAATGTCCTCACAGTGACATAGGATAGAATAATGGTGACCTAGCAGCTAGAAACTTGGCCAAATGCTGAGAGTAATTCACGCCACTCACCAACAATGGAGGATGTGTGACAATGATATATACCAGGAGACAAGGACAACCACTTACAGGGACGTCCATGCCCCACAAACCCAATTGTAGGCAGATCAATACTGTCATAAGACAATTATCAAAGACCATCAGCACATCATATTTTCATACCATAAACAGCTCAAGGCGCCAGCGATGGCTTTCCTACAGAAAGCACATAGCATAAATTTGAAGGGTGTGAAATTGACATGATTAATAATTATAGTTATTAGCACATGTGCCAGCTGCTCATGTATGGTTTATCCCTTGATTTATGGTGCCCATAAATGCCCATCTCTCCCTCTGATACCGAATCAAGGGGGCACACACCCGTGGGCAGAATGAGTCTTTCTCATTGCCAGGAGTTTCATCGTAAATAAAAGACAAAAAAAATGCACTGAAAATCTCCCTGGATCAGGAGACACCTCAGTGAGAGGGAAGCTGCCTTTTGTTTGCCTGGCTGCTCTATCCACTGCTGAAACCTGTCTGCTCAGTGGTCTCGAAGCCTTTGAAGTTTGGACTGCAACTAACAAGGCGCTATAGTGTTCCACCCCCTCACTCTCAGAGCTGTTGCCAGGATGCAAACAATCTGTACACATATTACAGATGAACCCACTTCTTCCAACAATGGAAGAAGCAAACTCCAACTCCAGTCTTCAGGAAAAAAGTTACAGCTTTTGTTGTCAGATGCAATTTGGGAGGGAGGTTTTTGGATTTTAAGAAAGGTATGGATACTTGCCTGTGCTTCTATGCAGATTTGGACAGTAATAGCAGATCAAAATATGTTTTAGAATCTCAGTAATCATTGCTGTTCTTGGGACAAAGAGACAACCCAGTAAAGCTTCACATTTGAACACACACACATACATACATATCCTTTATAATCTCCTGAATCATAGAATATATACATACACACACATACACACACATATATCAGTTGTTACTTATGACTTATTCTCACAAATTGAATGTTCAGGGGGAAAAATATCCATAAGAGATAACAATACATATGAAATCTGTCTTAGATCTTTGATAAATAGCCTCCTTTACTTTTTCAGCCCTCTAGAAGGTAAGAACAAAACAATGCAGATTTTGTTTTTCTTTTTAAATTTCAGAATCAACATTATTCACCCTCACTTATAGACTTCTGGGTGGTTTACACATGCACTAGAAGAAATGCTTATTATAAAAGGCAGAACTTACAGCCTGTACTCCAAATAGGGAGATTTTTAGAACACTTCCAACTTTGCTAATCTCCTTCAGAGATTTTCCTAAAGGTCCTGGAAAAATCTCACAATGTTGTCCTCTTCTGCAGGGTTCCTGCTAGGCCTCGTCTGTCCCCTGTGCTGCTGGCCGGAAGCCCTGGCCATAAGGGAAGTTGGGCTGCAGGGCTGCAGGGCTGCAGGGCTACTGCATAGTGGGACTGAGGTTTGGGTGATAGAGCTGCTCTCCTCTTTCCTGTCACCCTGAGCTGCTCTAACTCCCCAAAATAAAACCAAGATACAGGAATCACTTATGCTGCTAATAGGCCAACTAGAACACACAAGACTCAGACTTCACAATGATACAGACTGGTTTTATGGAACTTTAGAAAAGGACTCAGATTCCCAACTATTAATCACATAATGATTAGAAACCGCTATTAAAAACAAAGATTTTTAAACTTTTTTCTACCTTCCTTTTTTTTTTTTTTCTTTTTGTCTCAATCTTGCTTTGTAGCCTAGGCTCAAAATGATCCTTCTTTCTCCCCAGTGTGGGATTATAGGCATAGACTAGGCTTTCAAACCTGGCAAAATAAATAATAAATAAATAATAAACAAATAAATAATTCCTAGACTCTCTGAAGACCACAGAATTTCCAGTGATCGTTTTGGAAGTAAGTTAGGAGAGACTAACAAACTTTAGGTCTCTTAAATTAAGGCAAATAATCTAAGAAGCAATGAGGCCCAGGTAACTTGAAAAGACTTATTGTAGGTAAGTGGTTTCTTTAAAACAAATTTATGACTAATGCATATAGATAGAAATGGGAAAGTTCTGAACCTAAAGCTCAGTAAATATAATGTATGAAAAGGATTCAGTATTTTAATTTTAATTTAAATATAATAGCACTTTCTATATATGTTGTTTAAAGGATAATGTTATGCATATTTATGTGTGTATATATATTTAATTTTATAACTGCTTTTGAAACAAACCATGAAGCTTAGATCACTACATTAAATATTACTTCTAACGTGAAGGAAAATAAGAAGAGAAACTTAAAAGTAAAAGATAATTTAAAAAATTAGTATGAATCATGTATTAAATAATGAAAACTCAGGTAATTCATGCACTAAAAGAGATGTTTTAAGTGTTTGAAGTTATTTATACATACTTATAATGGCATTGCTATTTGAATTATATGATGAGGAACACAGACGTATATGATAATAATGAAAATTGTAATAAACTAAGTTAATGGAAATTTCCCTGTGCCATAAGCTATAATTTTTTGCAAGCAGAGAAAATTTCAAAGTCTCATAAAATATTTTACAGATCACTATGCATATAGACTTCCACAGCGTTCATACTAAGGGACTGTCCCAGATCCTACATTACTTGGCAAGATATTGACAAAGTAACAGGTTGAGTTCTATTCACCCAAAAGGAAAATTGTACTGAATAAAGGTTTCCCTGATTGTGACTGAGTCCTTAAGGCTCAGAACCATGGTAGGTCTAAAACTAACCTACAATCCCTGCTGTGACTTACTGACTTTGTCTTTAGAGTCCAGGAGTAAGTTTATGTTGGGGAATTGAATGACATTTGTACTTTCACCTTGGACTGCTTTCCTGAAGAAGTTCAAAATTAGCTTCTAGGTACATTGATGCATCCTAACACCAGGCTTAACTAAGGTAGATTTACTAAAGCCCAGAGGTAATTTGGGGTGACAGAGAATGAATTAAATAGAACATCAGAACTGACACAATTGGCACATCATTGGAGGAATGGGTTTAGGATCTGAGTCAATCTCTTCAGGCAGCCAAATTTCCTTAAAGGCTGCCAGAGCCTCCTCATGCTATTAAACAGTTTTGGACATTAAACTGTACACATGTGGCCACAGGCTATGCTATGCCAATCAACACGTAGTTAGTTCTTTGCCAGAACTGAAACTTTTATGAGGGAGAAGAGTAACATTGTTAAAGGGAAAAAGGATAGGTTAGAATATTTAGTCTTGGCCTCAAAGAACTCACCATATTGTTGGCGAGAATGAACATAAAACGTACAGCTCTCTAGAAATCACAAAACTGATCTAGGGTGATTGGTCTATATCAAATGAAAGCACAAAAAAAATCTTACCTATGTTCTAAGACTGACATGTCAGGCCTAAGAGACCTGGAAAAGAGACTAAAGAAGTCCTCACCAAATGGATGAGATTTTGATTTGGTTCTGAATAGTAAAGGGAATTTGTAGACAGAGAAATAGAGAGGTTCCTACTCGTGGAATAAAGAGGGAAGATGATAAGAGGATGTAAAGAGAAAGTTAGAGAACCAAGGACTCATTGGTGAGTCATTGGACTTACCAGCCCTAAGGCAAACCCACTGCCATCATCCTGCATAGGGATCCAAGCGGCAGAAATGCCTATGGGCCTTTATGTACTGATTCCTTGTCTTGTGATTTAGGGGCAGTCTCTTGGCTTGGATGAACTACCCGCCATGATATAGAGAAATGGCCTTCTTGAAGTGGGCATGTCCATTCCGCTATTCGCTCAGGCAAAGTAATGATTCCGATGCCTTTGAAATGGAGAGGAGGTAAAAAAGAACAATTCTTAGTCAAGAAAATAACTACATTATTAGGACTGCGATGACTGAACTTGCCTTTACTAGATTTTATTTTGTTATTAAGTAGTTGTTCAAAAAAGTTACAATTCCATAATAGATTTCCTTCTTGGAAATCTATACCAGAAGGACTCCCCAGGATTATGAGCAGACTAGCACCTTGTCAATGTGTTAGTTTCTCATGAGCTCTCCAGATCTTCATTCTGGAGGAGGTAAATTCCCTCTTCTCTGTCCTCTGATCTTACATTACAGAGCATCTCTACATGTGTGAGGAAAAGTGTGATGCTATTTGCTTCTCTTAGGAACCTGTGTCATCTTATAGGCTAGAAACGTACATTTGAGTGCTTGCTAATTATTCTTCCATGAAGTCTAGGAAGTCTTGCCGAGTTGGTTTCTTTTTCAGGTTAATATTCACTCAATCCTATCACATTTGCACAGCTCCTGCAGACAGCTACTCTAGGTACAAAAGTATTGTATATTGGGCCTCCAATGATCTAATCCATTGATCAATATGGCCTTCGCATATAGATGCATCAGACTTCTGTACAGCAATGGCAGCTCCTCAACACTTCTACGTTGCTATCTCAATCAGGTTTGCGAAATCGGTAAATGTATCACCAAATGTTAGGTCTTCTCATGTTTGCTTGGTACTGTACCTTTCCCACCAAGTTCCCTAAGAAGAACTGGCCTGATGTCTATTTTATGATAATTTGACAGTCCAAGGCTGGTCCAGGCAAAAGTACAAGAACCTATCTGAAAAATAACTACAAATAAATAAAATAGGCATCTCATGTGGTAGATTGCAAGCACAAGGTCCTGATTTCAAATTCTAGTTGTTTTCTGTAGAAAACTTCAACATATAACACAATAGAAACATCCTGTTATCAGTGGAGTAAAACTCCAAGTTCAAGCTCAAAGACCAGAAACATTGCAAAGGGATCAAACATCTAGTGAAAAGGAAGATTTATGAGATGGTTCAGGCCCATTAACAAGAGGCAAACATAAAAAGAAGAGGGTAGACATTTTCTTTATAACCAATGGGGTTCTAACCTACTAACTTGCCTCGTATGAATTTACTGCTCAGTTAGTAGAGCTTTTATTTATGAACATTGCTTGTTTAGAATTGAGAGAAATGTTTTACTTTCAATTTATTCTCATTGGGTTTAATTTATTTCTGCCTTTTTTGCTATTGAAAGAAACAAAATTGGAAAATATATTGCCAGTTTCAGGCCACTAACATATCATGTAATGAACTGCGGTTTAATTCTAGGTTTATTTCAACCATGGAGTTCTATAAAGGTTAAATAAAATCAGCAAGTCCCTGTTAAGGCAATATAGAGGGATTTGTCAGGTATGTGAGGCATCTTAGTATCAATTCTTACTCTTGAGTTTTACCTGGCTTTTAGTTTGACAGTGTGAGTCAGTAAGACCAGCACTTCCCTCCCCAGTCCATTTTCAAGCCCTGCTGATGGTCTGTAAAATATCTTAAGCAGTGTAACTCTAGACAGGCCCCAGAGGTAGTTTCGGATGAGAACAGCCTATATTAAGTTGGTTTTAACTGTTTCATATAAAGAACATATTAATGTTGTATCAAGTTCTTTATTTATTCCAAATCTTCAACTGTTTATCTGAATGTATTGATATCATGAAGGGTATTTATGAGGAAGTAGAATAAGAAATGGACAAACCATTGCCATTCTGACTTAGAGAAGTCCTAACTTACTCTACTCAAAAGTACCTCTCCCAGGGAATGCACCTTAACTCCCTTCTTCCTCAACTGTTAACACCTGGCACACCACACAGGGCATAGTGCTTGCTTTTTACTGAATGAATAGCTGCATAAACAATGAGACTGAGGAACTGTTTACAGGGACCTTTGAGGAAACAGAATGGGATTCTCCCAGTACCCAAATAAGTCTTAAACCAACGGTAAGTAAATGAACCACTTCCAAAGAACTTTTGGTTCTCAACCAAAAATATGTACTCAGACCATCTGGAATTTTCTGAGGCAGTGAACAAAGACTGGCGCCTTAACCCCATCCTGGGATATCACCAGCCAAAGGAGTCTGTGCCCTGCCAACATGTACTGCTATCAGAGAGATGAACTTCTGGACCTTTGAGTGACAAGAGGCTGCATCTTGTGAACCAAATGTGTTATCTGATGTTCAAATATCCTTTAAACACTCATTGAACCTCTGCGGCCCATGACTGTGTATGAAAAGACTTAGAATACAAGTCCATTGCTAAAGAACTCTCTCAGGGAATTTCCAAGGGCAACAGTCTTCTGAATTCACCCTCCTCCCCCAGACTTTGCTAATGACTCTAGCAAGTGGGAAGTAGGAAAGGCCCATGATTTATAGTAGTTGCAGTATATAAATGTGGCAGTAGTATGCTAATTTGTTTCTTCTTGATGAGCTGGTTGATTGTTAAGTGGGTCTTAGTCCTCTGGCCAATGCTTCAGGCTGTTAACAATTTCAAACAAGCACTGCTCTCAGGTGGTTCTGTGATCTTCAAAGACAAGACCTCAGTTAGATGCTTTCCTAAAGATTCTGAAGAGTAATGGTAACTCCAGGAATCAGGTTTTAAACTGCATATAGATACCTGAAGTCCTATGTAGTGCATGGCTTCTCTTTGCCCTGTATGCCCCTTTGCTCCTCTTCTTTTACTTAAAAAAAAAAATCCCCCATGATTGTTTCTGATTGTATTAATGTAAATGAACACACAACTACCCTTGTTATCAATTCTAGTTTGAAACAGAATGAAGGAGAATTTTATTTATTTCAAAGGTTTTTAGGAGGTTGTATTAAATTAATATAAACCTATTTATATACTAGTAAATCTATGTGTAGCAACCTAAAAAATACAAAAAAAGACTCCCCTGACCCCAAACCTAAGTCGATATAAATGCCAGTGTTAGATAAAGGCAATTTACTAGACAGCTGGGATCATATTTGCTTAAGTGAAGCAGGGATTACAATAAATTAATAGGTTCAAGGATCCTCTATAGTAGATTGGGCCTAGTCTGGACACTTGCTACTGAGATATTGAATTTCAGCATCCAGCCTTATTATAAACTGACCTTAGATTTTCCTCATATACGTGACATTTTTGTTTATGTGAAAGGAAACATTCATCTTTAATTCTATCTAGGTTTTTGGTATCTTTTTTCTATGATACTATGATTTTCTTTCAGCAGACTATTTATGCTGAAATGGGCATCTGCTCAGCTCACCCAATTCAAACCCAAAATTTGCATAATCTGTATTTGCATAGCAGCAAGTGGGTGGAGTTTAGGCAATTGCACAGATGAACATAAAAATCAAATATGGGCAGGAGGAAACTCAATTTCATTATAAAAAACCATGTTTGTTTAAACATAAAAAAGCTGTGTAAACAATCCAAATGTGTTTACCACAGTTGAGCTTACAAGGTTCCAATTTTGCTCTCATCCTTTTAGCAGCCCAGTAGAATAAAAGTAGATGAACTTGTGCTACACACAGGAGGAAACAGTTTGAAACTTGCTTTCTGAGCAATATAAGAAACAGGATGAGAAAGTCATAAATGAGATCATGTACTCTTTCTGGGGAAAAAATGAAAAACTTTAAAGGCAACATTGAAGCAAAGTAACAGAGATTATTTTGAAAATATTTTGAGCAGTCAGAAAACCAAGAAATTTGAACAAAAAATTTAAAAAATGTAAAGCAAAGTTAAAAATTTAGAGTAGGCAGCAAGTAAGTTGATAACTAAAAGCTCAATGTGTAAACCAGGGAGTTAGCAAGAATCATTTAGGGGAACAACATCTCTATAACAAAAAAATAAAGAAAAATAAGATAAAGAAAAAAGGATAAGTATTGTATAATGAGGATTTTGACTTTTTAAAAGTTTTGGCACAAATACAATAATCATCTTTCTTCTATCTAAATATGCATACATTAGACCAAAGGAGTAATAGTCTTAACACTACATGCATAGCTGATATTTTGTGCACTTGAATCTTACTAAGTGTATTGTCATCTGTGGTCAGCCAATGAGACCATAATGTTAGGTCTATCATAACACAAACTGTGTATTAATGGAGCCATTAATCACCATCAAAACTGTATTAGGAGTGAAGATAGCCAAAGAGAGCTTAACTGACAGCAAGTGGCCATAAACCTGTCCAAAAACTAATTTGATTACCATCATACCAGCATCTGTGCCACTTATGAGGGTTCATTTTTTTGATGAAATTAAGTAGACAAGTCATTCATGCGTATAATAGACATCTAAATCATGGTAAACATGTTGCTGGCAACAGAAGTAGTTAAAGAAAGTGTGGGGATTGTGCTGTGTCTGAATAGAGAACCAATTCCACAGAAAGCATCTTTTTGCACAACAGTTGGGTACAACATGCCATCAAAGAAGGTTTGGATGAAGCCATACGCCAAGAGAGAAATGGATGGATTCAAAGTCAGCTGGTGAGATTCAGGAAATGTTGGTTGTTTACACGAAGGAATGTTTTGCCAGAATAAACTCTCACTCTTTATGGGTCATAAATGTTTCCAGCAAACAATCTGCTTTATTTGGAGACAATAGGATCTGTTAAGTCTCAGTTCTGACAAGGCAAAATTGTAGGGCATCGTAGTTGGTCATAGTCTACAACCTAGAAAAAGTCACCGCCTAGAAAATGCATCCTTCCTCCTCTACTTCTTCCTCCTATTATTATTCTTCCTCCTCCTCTTTAAAAGCCTCATGAATGCTAAGTAAGAGCTCTACAACTTACCTTGCGCTTTGCCAACCTTCCCTTTCTAGAAATGTCATCTTAAATAAGGGGAGGAATAGATTGACTTATTTCATCCGTATCAAAATTTGTGCTTGTCAAATTGTGCATGTCTTGGGATAAATGTGGTTTCCCAGTCAACTATGTCTAACACTCTGTTCCCCTAATGAAAGAATGTCCCTTTCCAAAGATTCAAAATTATCCACACCATGATAGGATTAATACTACTTGGTATTATTATATTATATTGGTATTATATATATTATATTATATTATATATATTATTATACTTCAGCATTTGATGTCCAGAGAAAACAATTGATTTTAACATACATGCTAAGCACGAGAGTATCAAATATACCTAAATTCAAAAAGAGAGCTTTATTGTGGGCACATGAAATGTTTAAAAGGATTGAGTGGGCTCACATACCATCTAGGCCCTGCTGTTGTAAATCTAACCATTGCTCGCTCAGTGTTTTCTCCTTGGAGACCAAGCTGAATCTCTGTGTCCATGTTGCCATATATGTGTAAAATCTTTGAAGAGAATAAACTAACTTGAGGAGGAGAAAATTTTTTCTTTTGATATTAGAAGTCAGGGCATTTCCCCCATGGAGGCATCCCAGGAAGACAGCCTGGTGGCCCTGGTCTCCAGCCTCTCTGAAAATACATGCTGCTAACTGAGAACACCTTGTACCAGCATCAGAAGCTGCAGGAGTGTCAGAGCTGCAGGAGCTGCTGGCATCACAGGCTGGGGCCTTGTCGGCGCCACATCTTACCTGACTTTGCAGATGGGCCATTTCCCAGGTGGGTCTGGCCAAACACTCCTCATTAATCATGGCTTAAACCTCTCTCAGTGGAGAGACCTCAGGTTAGACATCATTTGGAAACAAATTGGGTGAAAAATAGCTCTGACAATAAGGAGCCCACCCGGAATTCCCCTGTGAGGGCTTCAGCAGTGTGACATAGGCTCTTCCAAGACATAAATGATCTGTCAGTGGTGAATGACATTATAATCCAGTTTTGTGTCATTCGCACATTTAAAGCCATTGCTGAGATCCCCAGCCTTTTGCTGCTGCTGAGTTTCCTCTAGGCTCGTGTAATTTACAGTGTTTGGACTTAGGACTGAAAAGATTGTGTGTGTGTGTGTGTGTGTGTGTGTGTGTGTTGCATATGGAAAACACATATTGCATAAATTACACAACAAGAAATGAAGCATCTGGCCGTATTCTGCCTCACTAAAAATGCTTCTACTTGGTCAAGTATCTTGGTGGATCTAGAAGACTCACAAAGAAGGGCATAAGCCCTAAACAGAATAATTTTTTTTGTAATACAAGCAAAAACTTGGAATCCTGTTAGCATGATTTATCCTCTGGGCAAGAAAATTTGAGTCATTTTTCTTCAAATGAATTCCAAGCTTAAGAGCCTTGGGATAAATTTATTCCTTCTGAGCTTCTTTTCTTAAAAGTAACTGTATGTCGGCCATAAAGTGACAGATGGCTTTCTAGCTACATTTTAGCTATTATTTATACTAACAGATTGCATCTGAATTGACTGTAAACCAATGTATTTTACCTTTCATCCAATATGATTCCCATCCTATGTTTATCTAGGGGGAAGAACAATAAGACAAATGGCCACCCAAGTCCTTTGGGTAGCAGAATCCATTTGTAAAAGAACATTTTCCCAGGGCACAGGTGTCAGTCCCTGCCCTTGCTGCCCCAAGTCTACTCAGATAGACAAGAGCCTTTCTGGAGAGGGGCATGGGACATGGAAAAGACCATAGGGCTTTGTCTGAGCACCTGATTTGCTAGAATCCAGAGATTCAAGGCCCACATTCCCTTCATTTCTGTATAAGCAGACTACTCCTTGGAGTATGGAGGGAAAGTTCTCTACCTTTCACTACTAACTAGGTCCCAGAAAGACTTTTCTGATTTCAACCCTTGAGAACATCTTGTCCTGGGGCGGGGTGGGGGTGGTGGTGGTGGTTACATATACTTCCATTTTCTTGTGACCCTGATCTTCAGAAAGTGTTGGTGAAGGTTGTTTGCTGGCTTACCCTGGAGGTCCTGGCATCATGGACTTCAATAATTGTGCCTGTAGAAGCTGTAGCAATCTTGATGTTGATTTGATCTGAGAGGCAGAGCCTGTGTTGACTATGCTCATCACTCATAGAAGGATTCAGTTTGGGATTTACAGCACGGCCAGGTGAACAGAAGTTGGGCTGGTTGCAGGACCCAAGGCCGAGTCAGACACTGGCAGAATATTGTCAGTACAGAGAGACAGATAAAAATGAGATATGAATACAATCTCTTGCTTTGGATGGTTTAAAGTATCATATAGAGGAGTCATTTTTAAAGTCCATTGACATAGGTATTTATTTTCTCAGATAGCTTCATCTTTCCTACCCTTTGGTGATGATTGTCCAGCCCAAGTCTCTTCCATGCACTCTAGCCTCTAGCTGTGTAGTTCTAATTGTCCACTGGACAGCTCCACTTGGCTCTCACAGAAGCATTTCTAATTTAATATGTTCAGCATTAAATTCCTATTTTTCTTTGCCATCACAGAAAAGACAGCATAGACACCCAGTTATTTGAGCCAAATAATTCAGGCCTATCTTCCTGTTCCTTATCCATTCATGTCACTCTCTGGGCTGCTTTGTCTGTTCCCCTTCCCAAATGTCCCAGGACTGTCTCCACTTTCTGCAAAGATGTCTTTGTGCACAATGGTCATTCAAGGGATTGGCTTTCATCTGCAAGTTTTAGCTCTCAGCAAGTCCTTTGACATGTATGCAAAGCTTGAGGAAAAGGGACAGTTTAAAACTTCAGTGGACTAGAGAAATTTTGGCTGTCAGGTAGGAAGCTCTTAATGAAACTTAAATTGAATTACAATATAATAATTATTATATATAAAATATGTGCATATTTTTATTTATATAATACTTATATAATATAAGCATATTTTATATACTAGGTTTCCTTGCTCCTTTATTATTTTTTAAATGACATCCCTGTAGATTTAGTGCTACATCCTTTCTTATAAATAAGGAAATAAAAGCACATTAGACAACTGAAGGTGTTAGTCATTCATTATTTTGTTACTTAAGTGACAAGTGCTGGTCAAGAGCCTATTCCTTGCCTGGTAGTTTTACCAAGCACTGAGGATCATAGAGTGATAACGAAAATTGGCAAATTCTCTGTCCCCAGATAACTTACTTTAAAGATAGAGCTGAATAACACAGCTTCTAAACAAATATACTTGAGTATTACCTTTGGGTAATTTTGGAATGCAAAATTCTGGGAAGCAAGTATAAGAGCTTGCATAGGCTGGAAGGATGGAAAGGGTATGGATACTTTTCCTAAGTGGCTAGGCAAGACACCACTGAGAATATTTCAGATTGATGAGGGAACAGCAACCATGTGACAATTTAGGGAAATAATATCCCAAACAGAGGGCAGAGCAGATGCAAAGGTCCTGAGATAGCAATAAACACAGCATGTTTAAGAGATGGGAAGGCTAATACATGCATGCATGATAAATAGTAGTGTGTGCAGTGGGAGATGAGGTCAGAGGTCAAAGTTATATTACAGCTACTTTCCATGTCAAATTTATAATCATATTTTTATTGAAATTGAATAATAATAGGCTTTATGCAATGAGTTTCCTCTTTTTGAAAATATTTTTAGGTTCTCAATTTACATTTCATGATATTTACATTTTTATCCTTACCTTTTGAGATACAACCTTGCTACATCACCCACACCAGTCTTGACCTCCTGGTTTCATATGATCTTCTTATATCAGCTTCCTAGGATTACAGTCATGCACCATAATGCCCAAGAATGAGTTTCCTCTTAGTGGTAGATGAATTATCTTGTTCCAATTGCCTTAAGAGCTTAAAAGGTCAGGGAAGCTTTAATTCAGGAAAACTTAGTTTCTCTATGAGTTAGTAATAAACCAGAGTTAGAAACAGACTAATAATAAAAGAAAAGAAGGTTTGGAACTCTAGTTTCAGTCAGAAAGAGATCTACCTCTGTTTCCATGGTAGCATAGAGAGGCATTTTCTCCATTTAAGCTGGAATTTTTTTGAGAGCTCATAGTCTTTTCACTTCATCCTGTGTCCAAAAACAAGAAGCGGAGTCACAGTTCTGAATAAAGTACATAAAACTATATGAGACTGGACAAAAATGGAGCCTGAACTTGAAATTGAGTACATTTGGGGATGTTGGTTAGCTCCAATTTAAACTTTAAGGGCTGAGGCCTGAACTCAGGGTCTTCCACTAGACAGGCATTTGCTCTTCCACTTAGTGAAATCCCCAAACCCTCTTCCTTTTATTTTTAACTTCTAAAGAAACAAATGAGGCCAGAGGTCATGGCACATGGTTATGTTCCCAGGTACTTGGGAGGCAGAGATAGGAGGATCATGGTTCAAAGCCAGCCCCCAGCAAAAGCATGAAACCCTATCTGAAAAGCAAATGAAAACCAAAAAGTCTAGGGGCGTGGCTCAAGTGGCTGAGTGTGCCTAGAAAACATATTACTGAGGTTGATCCCCATACAGAAAGAAGGAGGGAAGGAAGGAAGGAAGGAAGGAAGGAAGGAAGGAAGGAAGGAAGGAAGAAAGGAAGGAAGGAAGGAAGGAAGGAAGGAGTCTAACTTTAATAAAATTTCAGATTTTAAGTAAAAGAACTCTATATTGGACTCCTAAGCTCCTAAAATCATGTCTTGATTTAATAGTATAAAGTTTTACATCAATTGTTTCTGTGAATTACAAATTGAAAGCATTCTGGACTCTTGAAATTTGCTAAAACCTGCATAAAATCTAAATCGGAGTCTATGTTCCAGCCCCCAAACTGACTTCTTTAAATTTTTAATTTATTATTTATTTTGTCAGTCTTGGTGCTTGAGCTCTGGGCCTGGGCACTATTCCTGAGCTTTTGTTCACAAAGTTAGTTCTCTACCACTTCAACCACAGCTCCACTTCCAGCTCTTTTGGTGTTTAACTGGAGACAAGAATCTCATGGATTTTTTTGCTTTGCCCCTAACAGGGATGACATCAAGCTAAAACCAAGTTGTTTAATTTATTTTACAAATATATATGAATTGCACATTTGTTATGTCAATATGGGGCAAATATTCTCTCAGCAGGTTAGGAAGGTTAGATAGTTCAGAATGTGAGCACACATCTAGGAAGCTTAGGTGATGTCACCAGCTGGCTCTTGTTTTTCAGCCTCATTCTCAAAAGACTCATCCATGGTTTCTCTATTCATTTCAATTTACAAGAGTACCGGTGACAATCAGACAGTTGGGCCACACTACTTCCCAGCCATTATCCAGACCTTAATTATGTCCTTGTAGACTGAATAACTAAATTATTTGTAGATATGATGAATCAACAGATATAGAACTGGTAAATTTCTTCCAGATAGTAGAAGCCTTTCTTTAAGTACATATATAAAAATATGAACTAATCACCAATTAGTTGTTAAAAGAAAGCTCATAATTTATAGTACATAGAAAGTCTTGGGTACCATTATTTTCTGGTTTTGTAAAAGATTCTCTTCTCAACTCCAATACATAATAATACATTGTAAACATCTGTTTTATACATTGTATAATACATTGTAAACATGTTTTATATTCAAGACTCAAATTTGGCCTCTGTGCTATAGTTAGCTTGACACTTGAAGTTGAGTTTTCTCTAGCTGTGTGTGTGTGTGTGTGTGTGTGTGTGTGTGTGTGTGTGTGTGTGTGTGTGTGTGTGTGTGTGTGTGTGTGTGTGTGTGTGTGTGTACCACTACTGGGTCTGTCTCTTAACTTTTCTGCTCAAGGCTGGTACTTCACCAGTTGACCCACAGACAGCTTCACTTTAGGCTTTTGGTGGTTAAATGAGGTAAGAGTCTCAAAAACTGCTGCTGGGGCTTTGAACAGCAATCCTCAGATCTCAGTTTCTTGACTGGCCAGAATTATAGCATGAGGCACCATGCACACCCAGCTCTAGCATTTTGGGAGGAAGAGGGGACCAATCATGGTGCTTGAACTCAAGGCCTAGGTGCTGTTTGAGTTTTTCCCTCATGGCTAGTACTCTACTACTTTGAGCCACAGTGCCATTTCCAGTTTTCTAGTGGTTAATTGGAGATAAGAGTCTCATAGACTTTACTGTCTAGGTTGGCTTTGAACGCAGATCCTCAGATCTCAACCTCCTGATTAACTTGGATTACATTTCCAACTGTCTCCTAAAAAGTAGAAAGTAGAAATAAAGTAAGTCTGACCTGTGAGAGAATGTAGTTCTTATTTTTTGCAAATATGTTGTGAACCGGTCTAAATGTCCCTTCTTGTACCTGTGACTTGTTTCCTGAAGCTGATTGTCTGGCAAGTGTCTGTCCGGGCTCACTAGAGCCCTGGGTGGATGGGATGGTGTCCCTCCTACAGAGCTGTTTTGTTAATGGGGCAGAAGATGTGAGACTCAGCCACAGCCAGAGTTTAAACATCTAAAACGTGTGTAAACAGAACAGAAGGTTTAACCAAAATTGAGTGCTATTTCTACCTATAAACCAGTCTTCCAAAACAACCTAAGAACTGCTATTTGAGTCCCTAGTCTGTACATTTACCTATCTACCAGTTCCCACATTCAAGGATTCAACCATCCTCAGATTGAGAATATTTTTAAAAATTTCATCTATACTGAAATGTACAAGTATTTTTCTAGTAATCATTTCCTTTTCTAACAGTTATTTACATAGCATTGAAGTGTTCTGTGGGTTATAAACAAATACTAGCCCATTTAAATGTTGCCACCTGCAGGGGGTCCTGGAAGCAATCTCCCTCGAATCCCAAAATCCTGTTAAAGAAACAGAGCCTAGAAAGATAAGTGGTCACAATGACATCCTTTTACCTTGTCCAAAGGAACCAGTCTCCTGAAGTTGATGATTATCCTTCCCTATAGTTTTATTATGTCTTCTAAGGAATGTTGTTTATTTACCATGTTTATGCCATACATAAATAAGATATAACAAAGTTTTTAGCATCTAAATAGTTTAAAAATTACCTGTAAGAGGATATCAAAAAATTTTAAATAACCTTTAAACATTTAAACAGTTTTCATTAGTACTCTGCAGCTTGTTTTATTCAGTCAACATATCTTTATTGACATATAAAACCTAGTTAGTGTGTGTGTGTGTGTGTGTGTGTGTGCGCGCGCACATGCACATGTGCACATGCATACCAACACATACCAACACTGGAGCTTAAACTCAGGGCATGGTTACTGTCTCAGCTCCCCGCCGCCCCCCCCTTCCAGGCTAGTGCTCTACCACTTGAGCCACAGCTCCACTTCTGGCTTTTGGGTAGTTTATTGGACATAAGAGTTTCACAGACCTGCCTGCATGGGCTGGATTCATATCACAATTCTCAGATCTCAGCCTCCAGAGTAGTAGGATTACAGGCATGTGTGTACCGCCAGCACTTGGCTTTCCTTTTTAACAACACTACAGTATTCCACTATATTAACAAACAATTTGTTGGCTCATTCTTTTGCTGGCATACAACTCTGTTGTTTTCAATATTTTATTATTATAATATTAAGGTCTAAGTTTAGAGACAAGATATGAATTCTCCTTGCTGTGACTACCAAAGGACCAATATGAAGAACATCAGAAACTAGGTGAAAAAAACCCACTTCTCAAAGGAGCCTCTGAGGATCTGGGGATACTGAATTTGGAAAAAGGCACATTGCCAAAAAAGTTTTTCATTTATTAATTCTTCTTCACTGTGATCAATATGGTTCAACTCAAAGCTCTTACTCGATATTAACCCTGGAATACTGAATCAGCAATCCACATACAGAATGACCAAATAAATGGTGCCATTGCCTTGATAAAACTTTTTCTTGGTCTCTAAAATAATTATTTTTCATTGAACAATAAGCTCTATAGTATTTACTATTTTGTAAGTACTTGCCATCTCTCCAATAATCGGCATTTTTGATAATCTAATAACTATGTTTTATCAGAGTCTCATTTCACAGAAGAGGAAATTGAGATTTGGAGGATTTAAAGATTTCCAGGGTTATACACTGCAAGTGTCAAAATGCTGAGCAAAGCATTTCAGGCCCCCTGTAAAAGCTACCACTTCCAGAGCAGTTTTAGTATGGGAATTTCATAATTCTGTAAGCTTGGTGATCCACAAACAAAACATCAGCATTGGAGTTCTCTTAGCAAATGGAGATGGTGGCCTGAGCTAACACATCTTTTCAAATAATTTCTTTTCTATAAACTTTGGGAACAGAAAACCAAAAGGTAAAAGAGCATCTACGCCTTCACAGAAAAGATAAGGTACACATACGTGATGTCTTTGAGATTTTTGCATTTTAAGTGACATTGTCAGATTCCTGTCTGCATCCAACCATTTCAAAGCCTGCAGAAGACCTATGCTGGCTGAGTCATAATGTAGAATCCATGGAGGCAAATACAAACCTGGCCTGCAGAAATGGGTTATGGTTTCAGAAGTTCCCTTTAACAGCTGAGACTGGCATTGATAAGTGTTCCTATGTGAAAATGGAAGAATTTTGCCTAAACAGGACAATTCTGGACCCAATTTAGAATAAATCATTAGGTATTTGCCAGGAAATCACACTTCAAAGACTAAAATACTTTTGCTTCATCTATAACAGCTTCTGTGGGACCTAAAGAAATGATGAGATTAGTATAAGCAAGGCCTGTACTTGGATATGAATTTCCACACCTCACAAAAGTTACATTAGCAGAGAGGATAAGTATTAGTGCTGTTCCTAAAGACCTCCTCCTCTACACTCTTCCTGTCATGTACTTTTTCTAGGAGATGGAGAAAATACATGACAAGCATCCTTTAGAAATGGGATTCTATTCTACAGGATATAAAGAGATTTCCTCATATTTACCTGCAGCTAACTAATGCCTACACACACTGAATTTTAGAGTCATTCACTTTCTCTAAAAGTGAGAACAGTCAAATCCCAGTAGTACATTTTCACAACTTTGATGGAAATACTGAATGTTCAAAACATCCCATATATACACACCCTGAGAAGTCAATGTGTCAAAGGTAAAATAAGTCAAGAGCAACACTCAACATTAACATTGAGTTTTAATCATCAATATTATTATAGTAATACATACTCTCACCTTCTAAATAATAAATGCCTAATGTCATTTGCTATGTGATCTGATTACTCTGTGGACATGACACGGAGGCATTTGTAAGAAGGTATGATACAGCAGGAACACAGCCCAGTACAGGCAGGATTCAAATGCTAGCAGACTGAATAGAATCCCTGCACTTAGACATTGTATAAAGGATATCATGCTTGTAAGAATGTTCAGAGCTGGCGGCCAGCAGCTTTGAACACCTGCAGTCCTAGCTACTGGGGGGCTAAGATCTAAGGACTGTGATTCAAAGCCAGCCTGGGAAGGAAAGTCCGTGAGACTCTAATCTCTAACTAATCACCAAAAAGCTGGAAGTAGAACCATAGCTTAAGTGGTATAACACTAGCCTTGAGTGAGAAAATCTAAGGGATAAAGCCCAGGCCTTAAGTTCAAGCCCTAGTACTGGCACAGGAAAATAAAAATAAAACCTTAGATAAAATCTCTATTTGTTATAACTCAGGCATGGCCTGTGCATTTTGTTTTGTCTCCTTTCTGTGGATATAGTCTCTTTTATAACAGTACGACGATACCCAAAAGCTGTGAAGCTTTGGCTGTATCTGATGAATTCATGTTGTTCCATTCCCAGCGTTCTGAAAGCCAACTCTTGGGTTTTCTCTCTGGAGCACTGGCTGAGTGATCAAATGCAATAGAAGAGAAAAGAGGAACCCCCTAATGTGCAGGGTGTTGTATCCTTGGCATAGAGATCAAAGAAAAAGTCCAGCCTCTTTCACCTGACTAAGAAAAAAATGCAAGAGTCCCTGTGGTAGAAAACAACCCTGCACAACAATCCAGACGATCCTTTCAGTCAGGATCATGCTACACTCTGAAAGAGTTGTCAGTCAGTATCTCAGGAAGCAGAAAGGTTCCAAAGAGGCAGAGAGCCAACATAATTAACAGAGCTTTTATGGCAGATTGCCTTTGGATTTCTAGTCATGGGCCGAGGTGCTGGAAAAGCAGAATGGATCCAGCAAGCATCCCATCCCAATATGTTTGCACCTTGATCCTGGTCCCTGGAGAGATGGCGGGGCTGGCACCAGCCTCCCTCATCACACTGAATTAGTGGGTAGTGTGCACTGTGGCTGGGCAGCTCTGCACAGAGAAAGAAGATTTATTGCTCTATTTGACAGTCTGTTATTCACTAACTGAGCATGACACATCTGGGATTTTGAATCATCAACTTGACGTTTAACAGGAGAACAAACCTCTGGGAGGAGGATGGAGGTGGAAGGGGTAGAGAGGGGAAAATGAGGGTTAGCAGAATAGATTTCCCATTTCCCTGCTCACTCCACTGTGGGTCAGGGCTTGAGGGTGTCATTAGATGGAAGGGAAAGGCAGATAGATTCACACAGAGCTTGTGGATACAAGGATCTGATGAAGCTGTTGATTCTCTGCAGGGTCTTTGCGCAGTGGCACACCTTTCCTGGTACCAGTGGGCAAGCTTCTGTTCTTCTCGTTTTGTGCAATTGCATGTTCCACCAGAATACAGAGGACCTCTCCATATGCTCCCTCCTCTTATAGATGAGGCAGAGTCTAGCTGCTACAGGAAAATGCATCCTTACTAGAAGCCCCTCTTTCCACTGTAGGGGTCTGGCTGGCTATGGGCCCCTTCCTCATCCCTTCTTTTGCCCTGTGGGAGTCAGTCCTGTCCCACCCACCATGGACCAACATTGGGCCCAGACACCCTCCTCATCTTCTACATGCTGCCTTGCATCACAACAGGAGGGTTGACAAAAATCCTTCTCACCCAATACAGAAGCTGAGGTTCTGTCCACAGAATGACTGCAGCCTCCACCCTCGCCATGAAAAAGAGTGGAGCTCACTAATGATCAGAAACATAATTTATCTAATCTTCATGCATCCACTGGGAGCCATGGCTCAGAAGGCCATGAATAAAAATGGCAAGTTTGCTCAAAGCATTCAAGGCAGTTAAGACCATTTGTTTAGCCTGCTACAGCATGAGTGCTCCAAGGACTTATCCATTCTGGCTAAAAATGGCACACACGTATCCCCCACCCCCATTAAAAACATCTCATCTCTATGCTTACATTTTAGCAAGTGAATACCAGATGAACTAAAAGTTGAAACAATCTAATTCTCCATCTTTGGATTCACATGTTACTCCTTTAGAGTACGTGAATTCTTTTCTTATTTGGCTTCTTTTTTCCCCTCTCCATGCTTCTATTCCTATCTTTCCTCTCTTCCTCTCTGTATTTTCTCCACCCCAGTCGACTTAGCATGTCCAAGGAGATGAGCAAGAGAGTGAGACCACAAGCAAGGGCTTTGCTTCACAATCTTCCTAAAACCTACAGAAAAACTCTGTAAAATAATTAGTCGCATCAGCAGTGATGAGGGAGAAGTAAAGTATTATGGTAATATTTTTACTCAACTTTTTTTTTTTTTGTGGCGCCTTGAACTCTGGGCCTGGGCGCTGTCCCTCAGCTCTTCAGCTCAAGGGTAACACTCTACCCACTTGAGCCACGGCATCACTTCCGGCTTTTTCTGCTTATGTGGTGCTGAGGAATGGAACCCAGGGCCTCATGCATGCGAGGCAAGCACTCTACCACTGAGCCACCTTTCCAGCCCTTTACTCAACTTTTTAAAGTTGACTCACACAGTTGGACTTGAATCTTACTAAAATGAACACAGTTCTTTTCTAAAGACACAAAATGGGCCTTCTTTTTTGTTTTGTTGATTTGATAGGAGTTTTAGAAAGATTGCAGGGGTATTAATCAATACATAAACTCTTAGATATTATATCATAAAGGAGGGACAGTTTGACTAAACTAACAGCAGGAAAAGTTGGCAGTGGGAAAAAAAGTTAGAGGCTTTTCAACCCCAAACTAAGAGTAACATGATCATGAGCTGGTAATTCTAAGAAAAATACCTGAAGCATCTCTTTGAAATAAAATCAGCAGGCCCATAGGGAATGACACAGAGGTCTAGTGAGCAGAAAATTTCTTTGTTCCTCCCGTTCCTGTTTGTCATTGTGGTTCTGTAAGATTATAGATAACCAGAGTGACACGAGGGCTTGTAAGACTTTGTCATCATCCATACTTATATTTCTTCAAACAAACTCTATTCTGTATTCTCCTGTCAGAGTGATTGTGAGAGGAGAAATCCCAGGGGTTTCTGTTTAATACAGTGCATGTTTCTAGGGGCTCTGCCGAGGGGCATTGTGGGAGGGTATTAGCTCAACATAAGTCTTGAGGGTTAAGACCACCTGACAGTGTGGTATACTAAGTGGTACACCTTACTGATGCTATGTAAGTCAGCATGAGCAGGATGTTGGACTGGATTAGAACCCAGTAGGTGAGGAAGATGTGGGTGCTCATGGGCATCTCTAGTTATGGTTTAGAGCTTGACAGAGTCTATCTAGTCTCAGGGGATAGTGTGTTAGAGCAATTCCAGGCAAGTAAGAACTTCAGGGACCATGGCAATTCTAGCAAGAGTTCTTACTCCTGATTCAGATAAGCTTTATCGTGACCTCAGGTATGTCTTCTGTCCTTGGTCCTGAGTCGGAAGAGGTTTTGCCAATCATGTGATTCTCCATTTCCTGTGAATTCATATTTGCTCAGCTGGGTAATGGCTTAGGCTTGTGTATCTAAATTGTCATGGCACAGATGCCCCTCAGTAGATGAATGGATCAAGAAAATGTGGTATATATACACAATGGAATTCTATGCCTCCATCAGAAAGAATGACATTTCCCCATTTGTTAGGAAATGGAAAGGTTTGGAAAAAATTATATTAAGTGAAGTAAGCCAGGCCCAAAGAAGCATAGGTCCCATGGTTTCCCTTATTTGCAATATCTAGTATAGGTATGAGTCAAGCGGAAAAGGCCAGAGAATGTGATGTTAGGAAAATGAACCCTTAAATATGTATTTTAATGTTTTCGTTTCTTTCATGCATGTATTTCTAATGCATTTATAAGATTATTTCTTTGTTGCTTTGTATGTCCCTCCCCCACAGTGTAACCCCCGCTTTCACTATATTTGATGTCAGTATATCATGTGGAGGAGATGGGGACAAACAAATCGTTTAAGGATTCAGGTGGACCTGTTGCAACAATGAGAAGTACAAAATGTCATGTCAAAACCAGCTTTACAATTTCGGTGTGGGGGGGAGAGGGGGGTATAATTGGGTGGGGGGAGGGGGGTAAAATTGGGTGGGGGGAGGGGGGAGGCAGGGAAGGGAAGTGAAGGGTAAACAAAGGAGGAGGCTGCAATGCTTGGTAAGAAATGTATGCATTATCCTGCCCATGTAATTGTAGCCCCTCTGTACAGTATGTTCTCAAATAAAATAAAATACAATTAAAAAAAAAATAAATTGTCATGGCATTTATTTTAGGCAGCCTCCAGTGCTTTGGGCAGAGGGCTGGAAAGTTCTACTACCTAAGATGCCACAATAGCTCACCTTCCTCATGTAGGGACCTCTGACTCATCTTGAATTTTACTAAACAATTGGGGTTCTGCCCTATCTCATTCCTCCAGCCCAGGCATTCACAATTGTAGGTCCCCCTTGCAGAAAATGACACTCTTGCCTACGAAAAACAAGCAGGAAGGGATAGATGGGGCCCTTTGCTTAGCCGCTTTTAGTATGATGTCTAACTAGCTATCCAATGATCACATTCAGCTTCCATATCTGACAAATGCAAGCTTGGGCATCTTCAAGATTTCTAATATTGAGTAATCCCTTCAATTAGATGGTTGGACAGATGGTAGACAGACATAGGTAATAGGTAGACAACAGAAAGATAATTTACTTTTTTTTCTTAAACCAGTTTAATCTTTCCCAATTTTCCCTCAGAAACTACTTTTTACTTCTTCTTCTTCTTCTTCTTTTTTTTTTTTTGGTCCGGTCGTGGGGCCTGAACTCTGGGCCTGGGCACTGTCCCTCAGCTCTTCAGCTCAAGGCTAGCACTCTACCTCAGTGCCACTTCCGGCTTTTTTCTTTTTGCTTATGTGGTGCTGAAGAATTGAACCCAGGGCCTCAGGCATACAAGGCAAGCACTCTACCACTGAGCCACCTTCCCAGCTCCTACTTTTTGCTTCTTAACTCTGTTATTTTGCTTCCTTTTAAAATCTGTTATTTTTTAGCATCTTGGAGGACAGTAGAGGATGGGTCCTAGACCAAAGTTATGATCCTGATCCAATCACAAATGATCATTACTGAATAACTTGACAGAATATTGTTTTCCTGACTGTTTCCAAAAAAAAAAATAGAGCATTTGTATGATCTAGAAATCTACCTAGTCTTCCTGCAAGGTAGGTAAGGCAGGTAGATAATGTCCTTACAGTATGAAGAAAAAAATTAGAGGCGCAGGCTGATGATGGCTGGCCAGCAGAGTAAGGAGGACTGGCATTTTTATCAGGCTTTATCACTAACCTTCTTGACTGTCCATCCTTCTAGGGAAGGGTACTTCATAACAAAATTGAGGAGATGGAGGCTTAGTGGCATGGTCACTTGCCTAATAACTGTCACTATGTTACCTCCAAGTTGGTCTCTTCTGACTCCAGATTTGTGTCCTCTCCTCCAACAGTTGCTTCCTGCTCCTTGCTGTCCACCCCAAGCTTGGCTATTCCTGGCTTGACGACTCAGCCAGTATCCACAGCAAAAAGATGCTTTGCATAAATCCTTTCTCTAAATAAGCATCTTACAGGCAGGTGGCTGCATTTGCATGAACTCCCTAGTTCCCTTGCAATTAACATCTAGGAGTCACCATGATTTAAATCTTCCTCTTGTTTGTAATCGCCTCTAGCTACACTTTCAAGAGATCTGATCCCACCAGCTTAGACCTAATTGTGATTGAGCATAAAACCTTTTCTCAGCTTTTGTACTGATCCTTGGCAAACTGCAAAGCTCATTGAAAAGAGGAGTGTTTGTTCCTTAATTCAGTCTGTTTGTAGGCTTGTGGATGAATGTGGTGAACACGGCAGAGGCCTCATTTTGCAGTGCATTGTCTCCATACCTCCCGTACTTCTTTTCCAATACTGCTAGATTAGCTCCAAATATGCTGCTACTGTAAAGGTTGCATAAATAACGGCTTGATTTATTTTGCATATTTTAACATGAAACAAAAGCCTACTAAGGCTGGTTGTGAAAGTTTTATACTCATGTGTCTCCCTACTTAAACATGCCTATCATCCTATTGTGGCTGAATTGTATCCCTCCCTCAACTTCATGCATTGAAGCTATAACATGCACCCTTCTTCCCCCCACACCTCCCCTGCCCCAGTGTGGCTGTATTGGGAGACAGGGAAGTATTGGGAGACTTAAGGAAGTAACTGAAACTAAATGAGGTCACAAGGTGAAGTCTAAACCTAATAAGATTTACACTCTTCTGAGAAGAGGCTATTGAGAACAGGCCCTGTGAGGGCCCAGTGAGAAGACAGCCATCTAGCTGCCAAGGAGAGAGGCTCCAGACACCAACTCTGATGGCAGCTTCAGCTTGGGTTTTCAGCCTCCAGAACCGAAAGTAAAGAAATGTCTGTTGGTATTTAAGCCCCAGTCTGTGGAATTTTTTTAATGGTGTCCTGAGCAGAGTCATGCGCAGCCTCTGAGACATGGCTTGTGTGTTGGAATTTCTAAAAATGTCCATAAGAGTTTAACATGCAAACTAAACTTCTAAAGTATGTCATGGCTTTGGGGGGCGGGGAGAGTGAGAGAGAAATCCAGTGAGCAAGAGAAAGAGGGAAAGAGAGGGAGGAAGGGAAAAGGGTAAGAGGGATAGAGGGAGAGAGTGTCCTACATTTTGGAGAAGACAGATTCTAAATAAGTTTAGATAGATGACAGGTTGATAGATGATAGATAGATAGATAGATAGATAGATAGATAGATAGATACATACATACATACATACATACATACATACATACATACATGGAGACATAAATAGTTTGTTGGTTAATGTTATTAAAGGAAAAGAGAGAGAATGATAGGAGTGTTGACAAGCTACCTTTGATCAGATAATGAGAATAGGTTTTTGAGTAGTAGCACTCTAGCCAAGGCCTAAAATAAAGCAAGGTTAGCCTGAAAATAAAAAGACATAGAGAAAATCCCAGGAGGCAGATAGGATTAAGGAGAGCTGGTATTTACATAGGGCTTTTTGTTTGTTAACCTTCCTGATGGTCCATCCTTCATTATAAAGTTGAGGAGACAGAGGCTATTTTTTTTATTACAGAAGAATATATTGTTTAGGAAAGATATTGACTAAGAGACTGAATAATATCTTTGCCTGGTATTTATGAAATAAATATGTTTAGAGAAGTATTCATTGCCTACATAATGTCACTTGTACTAACTCTCTGATTTAGTTCATTTTGATTACTAAGGATATTATGAATAAAAATATGAGGGTAAGCAGTCCCACAGAATTCTAAAATTGAATAGATTCTCAGTATGCACAATTTCACTCACTTTAGTGACTTAAGCCCAATTGTTTTATATTGACATTATCTGTCTTACTTGCAAAAAGAGCTATTTGTCATTTCTTGATAATCCATTGTAAATATTCACAATCCTATAGCCATGTGATATCCATTCTGTGATCATTTATTTGATAGAGAAAACCAAGTTATATATATATATATATATACATATATATGTTATATATATGTGTGTGTGTTATATATGTTATATGTATGTGTGTACATATAGACTTGCCCATGGCTGGCAAGTAGTGAGGCATCCTATGCCAGCTACAAAGTTGTGATTTCTTGAGGTGGTGTTTGGAGTATTCTGTGGCTGTAGCCAGACCTCAGATGACATGATTCATTATTGATATAGGCCATGAGTGTGGGAGGAACACTTGTATATTTGTAAGTTGGCCCATTATCATTTAATTTGATGTGGTTTACTACTTCTTTTCAGGTGCTCTTAAAACACACACACACACACACACACACACACAGAGTTTTACTGCTGTGTAAACTTCAGAATCACATGTGGATAGGTGTATAGTCAAATCCATAGTGAAGCACTGTGTTCTAACTTCAGTACAAAAACATCTGCACATGGCAGACTCCCTGTAAGCATATTGTCTTCAAGATATAGGTTGTTTTAGGGCTGCGAAGGTGGCTCAGTGGTAGAGCGCTTGCCTTGCATGCCTGAGGCCCTGGGTTCAATTCCTCAGCACCACCTAAGCAAAAAGAAAAAAAAAGCTGGAAGTGGCACTGTGGCTCAAGTGGTAGAGCACTAGCCTTGAGCTGAAGAGTTGAGGGACAGCGCCCAGACCCAGAGTTCAGGCCCCACGACTGGACCCCCCCCCCAAAAAAAAGATATAGGTTGTCTTATGTTGATGCATGTCTTCTTATGTGATAACCTCAATCTATTTCTGTAGTGAACTACTACTATTAAATAACAATGATATAGAGCGGTAGACAATTAATATAATATACTGGATATTTCAAAAACTTGCAATGATGATTCTAAATTTTAAAACAAATTACAAATACATCTCATTTTATTCAACTATGTGATTCATATGTAGTAAGGAAGCAAATATATGATGTGATGTGATAACTATACATGCTAAAAAAACTATTCCTTATACATTCCAATGTAAATCAAGTTTGAATATTACCTGAGCTTTCATTCTAATTTTGGTTTATTTTCCATCTGGGTTGAAGGGATGAGAAGACCTTAAGACACTCAACTCTGAATCTCAAGGGATTCTCCTTGACACAGATTGTAGTTGAGATTTGCCCTCCTTAAAACAGATGGCATAATTATAACTATTTACCTTAGAATACAGGCCACCAGTTATTATGCTTCATAAGTTTTAGTCAAAGACTATATAAAAATTGGTAAATTGGTTTTTATTTCCTTAAAAGTAGTTTCACCTTCTAAAAAGGTAATACTTCAAACCATATTGTAGTACATTTAAAGCAATCTAGAAAGACTATGTACTATTGTGTGTGTATGTGTGTATATGAGAGAGAGAGGGAGAGTGAGAGGGGAAGAGAAACAGAGAGAGAGAAAAAGAGAAAATACACTACTTCTGGGGCTTGAACTCTAGGCTTGGGCACTCTCCTTGAGTTGTTGTTGTTGTTTGCCTCAAGGCTGGTTCTCTACAATTTGAACTATACCTCTACTTTCAGCTTTTTTTTTTTTTTTTTTTGGTGGTTAATGGAAGGTAAGAGTCTCATGGACTTTCTACAACCACAATCCTTAACTCAGCCTCCTGAGTAGCTAGGATTACAGTTGTGAGTCATTCTGGCCATGTACTCTTTTAACACACTCTATCTATCTATCTATCTATCTATCTATCTATCTATCTATCTATCTATCTATCTATCTATCTAGATTTAGTTATATATTTCACAAAAAATAGTTACATAATTTTCATGTCTATATCTTTTCCAATGCCTTCACCCCTCCCCCACTCCCCAATTCAAATGTAAGGAAATCTCAGTGAAGATTTAAAATTCACTGCTGTTTCCTTGAGTCACTCTGAGCCTTATGCTTAAATGTTCTCCACCTCCCACCCCCCACTTTGCTCCCCAAACCCTCAAGCAGGGATAACTGGATAACCGAATGCGGTCAGCTGGCATCCCAAATGCAGTTCTGTTCCTGTTACCACACAGCCCAGGGGAAACTGTGTGTAGAGAGTTTTCATCCCTTAGTATGCCTTTCCCTCCCACAGAAGATGCCAAAGAGGTTTGCAGATGGGTAAAAGGCTTCCTAGCTCTCAGGGGGGAGAGGGTGGAAACTATTTGCATAGAATAGCATCTGGAGTTCCTGGGCCCTCAGATGCTGGCTGGGGGAAGACAGCTTTCCACATTCATGGCTGTTTCCTAAGGAAGGGGAGAAAGGAGACAAGAGAGGAGAGAAAAGGAGCAAGGACTCCCTTTGTATCTGTGTCCAATATGGTTTCTTTTGCTTTTTCATTCTCCATGGTGAAGGGCTCCCCAGGGGTTCTCATCTGTTACCAGGCTTGGCTGTACCTGCCGGCCTGTGTGAAAGTCGCTCAGCTGCTGCCCTGGATGGGGCAAACACATCACATCTATCTCCCTGGCATCTTCTGAGCTCTGGGGCTGCAAGGATCAAGCCCCACGTGGAGCACAAAGGCAGGTCTGTATAGAAAGAGCCGACCTTCTGCTCTTTGTGTGGGCGCCAGAGGTCAGCGCTGGCTCCCCATTCCTGTCTTCACTGTGAGACAGAAAAGAATGAGAGTTCCTAGGGAAGTACAGTAAGATCTCCAGGGACCTTCCTCTGGACAAAAAAAGAAAAAAAGTAAGATGTAATGATTAGTTTTATGATCAGTTTTTCTGTGCTGAGGAAATATAGAATATTTGAAAATTTAGACCTTGTTGGGTTTAAAAAAATTTTTTTTAGAAATGATGTTAGGGAATTAGAGTGTATTTTAGATCATAACCTCATAAGAGATGACATAAAACACCCCATTATCTTCTTCAATATCATTATCATTCATTATTTAAATAGCAGTTTTAGGAAGCCCTTGATTGTTGGCCAAAGGTTGGAGATCAGATGCACAAACAAAGATAAAATGCTTTCAATTGATGATAAAGATGAGATCAAATATTTTAAAAAGAAGGAAAACTTGAAAGTTGATTTTGCTGGGCACCAGTGGCTCATACCTGTAATCCTAGCTACTCAGGAGGCTGAGATCTGAGGATCATAGTTCAAAGGCAGTCTGGGAAGGAAAGGTTGTGAAACTCTTATCTCCAATAAACCACCAGAATACCGGAAGCGGTGTTGTGGCTCAAGTGGTAGAATACTCACCTTGAGATGAAGAGCTGATGCACAGTGCTCAGGCCCAGAGTTCAAGCCCCATGACCGACCAAAAAAAAAAGTTTGGTTTTTAGTTAATAAAAATTTTCAATCAAAAGCATGAGTAAGCATTGAGCAAATAGATCCAGGGATAGAATTTCTTCATCTATCTATCATGGGGCCTAAAGATAGAACTCAGTGGTAGAGTGCTTGCCTAGCATGCTCAGGGCAGTAGGCTCAAACTTCAGTACTGCAAAAAAGAAAAAAAGTGACCTTATGGTATCTATGTACTCGATGCCCTGTAGTTTTTTTTTTATTGTTGCTGTTTGTTTGTTTTTCAGTGCCAGGGCTTGAACTCAGAAGGTGTTCTACTACATGAGACATTATTTTGTCTCTGCCTTTTTTTTTTTTTCCAGTTAATTGGAGACAAAGTCCCAGAACTATTCGAGTTGGATCGTCTTTGAACCCTTCATATCTCAGCCTCCCAAGTAGCTAAGATTGAGGTGTAAAACACTGGCTATACTTTGCATTCTGAGGCTTGGCCCACTTAGTCCTGACTTTCGCTGTTATCATGCTTGTGTTCAGGTGCCTCACCCTTCTCCCAAGTTATATTGTAGGTTACAAAGGAGAATTTTATCCTTAAAACATCTTCTTGAACTTAATGTGATTTATAGTTTTTTGAAAAGCACTTGCCATTTCAGAGTTAGAAATGATAAAATATTGTTTTAGTCTGTGTGATAAACAATGTATTATAGATTACTCACTTGTTGGAGTTTTTCCTTCAGTTGAAAGACTTCAAATTTCAATCTCAGAAAAACATTAATCACTTTGTGTCCTTTCATACAATTTGATCACTTTGTAATCACAGCCTATGTTTTCTACTGGCACTTTATCTTTTGATAAATACTCTCTACCGATTTTTCTCCCCACTCCTTCTTGCCTGCCTCATCCCCTATCAGTCTTTTTGTGAGAAGACTCAGAAAACAAGCAATAAAAAAAAGAAAAGACAAGGAAAAAAAAAGCCAAGGCACTGCTGTTCCATTCGTTCCGCCCTTCCCCCATAAAAAGCTAATATTTTCAGGTTGACTGAAAGTTTAACTTTGTTATTTTTTTTTATTTTTCAAGAAAATCCAGCGTGACATGGCACGTGTTAGTGCCCTCTTACTTAACAAATTACAAGTTTTTTTGACCTAAGTTAAAAGCTGTGCAAATCTCCCTTGTCTTGTGTTTTCTTTGTGTATGGGTTGCACTAATCCAACCTCAGACATATGCGTAACAGAACTGGGAAGCGTAACCTCAGTCCTTCTGCTCGCAATTTGCCTTTGTCCCTTCAGAATTCCCCAGAAGACACTATCCTTCAAGAATGGGACATTTTCTGATGATCAGACTTTATTACTTTCCTGCAGAGATCAGGAGCAAGAAATAGTATGCCTGGCAGGACCGCCCTCCCCCCCTTCCCCCCCCCCCCCCAGAAGCAGTCATCCTCCTATTTTTTTTTTAAGATAGCTTTTTTTGCTGGTTAAAAAATTAATCATCAGAGGTAGGCCCTGGTGGCTCATGCTTGTACTCCTCAATACTCATGAGTCTGAGATCTGGGCATCACCAGCCAGTCAGGGCAGGAAAGTCCATGAGACTCTCCAGTTAGCCACCAATAAGCTGGAGGTAGAGCTGGGACTCAAGTGGGAGACTATTAGCCTCAAGCAAAGTAGCTAAGACACAGTGCTCAGACCCTGAGTTTAAGACTGGCACAAAACAAACAAAATCATCAAGACACTCATCAGTTTCTTCGAGTTGGGAAGAATCCAAAGGACTAACAAAAGACACCAAACCTTTATCACTGGCTTTTGATTTGAAGAAGCTTTTTCATTGGTATACCAAGTTATTTTTTCCGATCTCAATATACTCTAATACAGAACACACTTCAGCCACCCACCATCATCACACCCCTCATGGGAGGGGACAATCTCCTCCCCCAAACCCTGCTTTCTGAGAAGATTTTATAATGGATGAAGCTTTTAAAAGCTAGATCAGAGAAGTCCCAAGGGAGCCTCCTCTCATCCATTACTGAACATCCCAAGCTTTTCTTCTCTCCAAGGCCGGCCCAGACCAACTGAGTACTTGCAACTGGATAATGAACCTTGAACTAGACATGCCTGAGGGATGAGTGCTTTCAGGCAAGCCTCTTTCCCCCTGTAATGTGCTATTTCATTTTCAAAAGGGAGAGATATTCTAGAGCCATAAATCTCTTCCCTTTCTTTGGCCTGCCTGCAACCCCTGCTCTTCTGGGGGCTGGGAGGGGGAGGTCTACCTCTCGGAAGTTATTCACATTGGGTTGGGAGAGGTCAGCTTGACACACAGTTCTCCGCAGGTGGTCCCACACGGAAGCTCAGGGCCCCAAGGTGCTTTAAAGGCTGCCCCTGGAAAAGAATGGTTGAATGTCTTTGTCTGCCTCTCAAGGGCTGTCTGTGGCGGGCTCAGCTTGGTGACAGATTGCTGTCCACTCTGACCCTGTGGTAGCTCTAATCTGCCTGCTTCTCATTCCCTGTATAGAACAACTTGACATCCTTGCAAAAAGTCAACTCTTTATACTCACAAAGGGGACTCCTTGCTGGAGGTAGCCATTGAGCTGGTCCTTGAGGAGCAAGGATGGAGATGAGGAGGAAAATGCTGTTAGAATATGCAAATGTTACAGTGATGGGCTCCCTTCGTGCCCCAGGTCATGGTTTTTCTCATATATAGCTGAGATTCAGTTTCACTCTGCCTCCCCTTTCAATTTCCCTCCTAGTCTATCAACTCAAGTGTCTTTGTTTTCTTTCAAAAATCTTTCAGATGCCCATCATCTTAATTTCATTTTCTTTTTCTTTTTTTGTCAGTCGTGGGGCTTGAACTCTGGGCCTGGGCACTTTCCCTCAGCAACCCAGCTCAAGGCCAGCGCTCTACCACTTGAGCCACAGCACTACTTCTGGTTTTCTGGTAGCTTATTGGAGATAAGAGTTTCATGGACTTTCCTGCCCGGGCTGGCTTTGAACTGTGATCCTCAGATCTCAGCCTCCCGAGTAGCTAGGATGAGCCACCTGTGCCCGGCTCATTTTATTTCTTGATCTTCCTTTAGTTTTCCTTTTCACCCAGCTGTAGGCAAACTCCCATATTAACCCTGTAGTGGGTTAGAGACATAAGCTAAGTTAAATATTCCTTTACCCCATTTCTGTACTTGATGCAGCATAGGACTTATTCCAGCACATGGCCATATTGGATGTGTGATGGTCTTCCATGAGATGCTCACACCGAAGGCTTGGTGTTGGAAGCCCTGTACTGTACTGAGTTTTCACAAAGAATAGGATTTCCCATTGCTTGTCTGATTCTCTGGGTTTGATGTCTCAACCTTGGCACTACTGAAATTTGGGTCCAGTTAACTTTTCTTGTTGAGGAGACTCATCCTGTGTATTATAAAATAATTAGCAATCCCTGGCATTGCCAAGATTTCTCAAGGAGAAAAACACCACTGGTTTAGGACTAGTGTGCTGGATCAATGTAAAACTTTCTGAAACAGACAAGGGTTCTCTGTGTGTAATACACTAGCCACTAGCAGCACAGATTCCTGATCATTTGCAATGTGGGCAGTTCAGATTAAGATAAATTGTATGTGCCAGGTACGTACCTTATTGGATGACTCAGTATCAACAAAAAGTAAACTGCCATTTTAATATTGAATAGTGAATGTATGTTGAAATGATGACAGTTGGGATATGTTGAGTCAAATAAATTAATTTCATTTGCTTCTTTTTTAAGTGACTTTGACTGTGAAAAAATTTGTAATTACATTTGTAACATGCATTTGCGGCTCTGTTGGAAAGCACTGGTCTTTTCAGTCATTGGATTTTGATTTCTTTCCCAAGTTATTTTTTGTCTTATTTGCATCCTCTCACCTGTGTTCCCAAAATATAATTGTGGCTATTTTCCACATTAAGTGCTTTCTGTGTAGTTCCATGTGTGGTTTGTTGTTTGTGTATTCTTGAAGAAGTCTCTCTTCTTCTAGCCCTTGTTTTAAATGTAAATCAGTGAATTGTTCTTCAGACTCTGCTACAGCTCTGAAATCTGAATTTGGATCTGAAAAACTGTATTGATCAACACAGTGGCTCAACGCCAGAACTCTGCAGAGGAAAGCACCTACTGGTTCCAATTAAAGAGCTTTTCCCTCTCACCCTACTAGTCTTCTCTCACCGTAGTGAACTCACTCAAGACTCTCCTAGGGAAGGCTGGCTTGAGGGATGCTGATAGAAGTTAGGAGGAGGAAGACATTGCATAGTCAATGAATTTGAGACATATCAGGTTAAGCAAACGTAAGACACATCTGTTTAACAATGAGCCTTCAACATACTGTACTAAAAGACATACTAAATCAAAAGAGGTATATGGAGGCTGGGAAGGTGGCTCAGTGGTAGAGTGCTTGCCTCATATGCATGAGGCCCTGGGTTCGATTCCTCAGCACCACATAAGCAGAAAAAGCCGGAAGTGGCTCTAGTGGTAGAGTGTTAGCCTTGAGCTGAAGAGCAGAGGGACAGCACCCAGGCCCAGAGTTCAGGCCCCAAGACTAACAAAAAAAATGTAGTATATGGAATGCAACATTTACACATATATATGTTGCTGAATCTTGTATTCTACTTTGGATTTTATCCTGGTAGTAATGAAAATTCACTAAAGCTAGGAGTGACATGAGAGACTGAGATTTTACAGAGGTCCTTCTGGGCACTATAGATTTTAGACTGAAATGAGGTGTCAGGGGGAGGTTCAGAGGAGAGGACAATGAGGACGCTATTCTAATTGCCTAATGAGATGTGTGTGTGTGTGTGTGTGTGTGTGTGTGTGTGTGTGTGTGTGTGTGTGTGTGTGTGTTACTGGGGTTTGAATTCAGGGCCTCACTTGCTAAGCAAATGAGCCATCTTCCTGATGCAATTTTTGAGGATGAGAAAAGGGAATATTTGGGTAGTATTAGTGGGTCTATCTCTATCTGGATGGCCCCATTTCCAGCTTGGCAACTTGATGAATAGTGGTGCTTCTTCTGTAAATAAGTTTACAGCCAAGCTAAGAAGATAGATTTATAAGCAATTGCAGTGCAGATACATTGCACAGAAATGAGTAGATTTGAGATACTTTGAAGGCAGGAGGCTATAGGATATACACATACATGGATTAAAGCATATGCATATGCGTATGTGCTCATATGTACAAGATTCAAGATCGTTCTAAATAGGTCAATATGTATACTTATTCCAAACTACTCACATTTTTTTTAAAGTTTGAATTAGGGTTTAAGATCCAGCTTTGTGGGACGTGGGTATAGCTAAGTGGTGGAGTGCTTTCTTAGTGTATACATGGTCCTAGAGTTCACTCCCCAGTATTTGATAAGAAAAATAATACCATTTTGTACTAAGAAAAGGAGCCTTTGTTGTGAAAGGGGCTTAAAAATTTACAAGAAGTGTTTGGCAGGGAAGAAGTAAGAGAATATGGAGTGAAACTTCATTGAAGGCAAAGATGATATCCATCTTATTTCACTCTGTATCACTGGTCCCTAGCCTACTGGTGTGGTTATAGAAAGACTAGTTGAACACTTTGACTTCCAAAATCTGCACCTGGAAACTGGATGTAAGATTAACAAGATGATTACACTTAACCACGGGCTTTGCATTTGTAAGCAGCAATGGGAACTCTTCTTTCTTTGGAGATGTTTCTCAACTGTAGATGTGCCCAATATTCTAAAGAACACTTGCTATTGTTAGCAAAAAGCCCTTCCACTCCCGGGGGATAGGAACTGGCTTTATCGGGGTGATTTGGAGGAGCCTTCATGGATGAACTCCTAGCTGTGTTCAGTTTCTTGGTGACTTTCGTTCCTGTATAGTTTGTATTCTTTCACAATATCTTTCCAGTTCTGTCAAGAACCAGGTTTTTGTCTAGTTTGCTTGTCTGTTTGGAGACAGGCTCTTGTTATGTAGCTGGCTTCACACTAACCATCCTCCTGCCTCAGTGTCTCTAGTGCTGACATTACAGTCAGATACCCAGTCACAATTAGTCATGAAAGACTAGCTTAATATATGGTTCACACACTGTGCTGTAGAGAATAATCTATACTTTGCAAATGAAGAAAAGCAAAAGTTAGGAATGTTGGGCCACATTTCAGTTAGTGTAGTCAGATACTCAATTGATCATAATTTGTTATAAATTTCTAGAGCCCCATTGGATTTCCAGTAGGATGAGCTCCTTTTTATCATATATTTATAAATCATTAGAAGATCTGAATTACATGACCTTTATCATACCTATACATTCTCAATCTCTGCTGCCTGTAATCTCTATCATGTAACACATAGGTCATTGATACTCAATGTAGTCCCTGCACCAGCAGCATCCTCAGAATTGTCCTAGAAATACCAAATCTCGCTCCCTATAGAAATACTCAAGTATCTCAACATTTTAGTCGCTGATATGGTTAACTCCATGTCCTCAGGAATGAAAACAGAGAAGACAAAACGTTTCATTGAAGACATTCGGTTTCACATCATCCTGGTTAATACTTTCATCATTGCTTTTAAGTTTCCATCCAGTGTAGCTGGCTTGGACTTTTATTTCGAAACATCAGTGAAATTCTTGAAAGGGCAATGAATTGCCAATTCATAAATTACAAAGACAGATAGAATATCTCAGGAGTCTATGACCTGGCCAAATGAGCTGCACCAGGAAGAGGCAGATGGGGAAGTGATGTCTTCAGAGGCAGCAGAGAGAAATTTCTGCATGGTCAGCTTGGCAGGTCACAGCCTAAGGAAGTAGTTGGGTCCAAAGGGTGGAACAGTGAAGCTTAAGAAGAGACTGGGGCTCTGCCAAGCATAAAGAGAAAGGTCCATAAAGAGAAAGCAGAGATAGAAAAGTCAGACAGGCAGTGCCAGAAAGCAAAGCCCAGCAGTGTCACAAAACTGTTTTAAGCAATAAGTAGAATGAGTTTATTGGTAAAGAGTAAGTTATCCACAGTAGTCCCACTGAGAACTAAAGCAAGCCCTATTTCTCAGCTGTGTGTATGTGTGCGCGCGCGCGCGCGCGCGCGCGCGCGTGTGTGTGTGTGTGTGTGTGTGTGTGTGTGTGTGTGTGTGTGTGTACATAGATATGGTATCATACACGCATATACATGGAGAACTGGACATTTGAACTTAGTGTTTGCCTAGTCAGTGCTCTGTCCCTTGAGATACTTGAGCCATGCCCTCAGCCCTTTTTTGCTCCACTCATTTTTCATCTAAGGTCTGGTGATGTTTGTCTGGGTACCCTGACAGAAGGACTGCACTCCCCCTACCACACCTCCTATGACTACAGACATTTCATCACCACACCCAGCTTTTTTCCCCAGGCTGACCCCTGAACTTCAGTCCGCCCTATTCTGCTTCCTAAGTACTTGAGAATTCAGGGGTGACCCATTGCACACAATCTCAAAAATACTTTACACTGTGACTTGAATATGGTCTCTGCACCCCACCCTCTGGATATAGAAAGATGAAGGGTTTTCAGGAAAGGTATTGTTAAATGATTTTAAAAAATCTTTTAAAAGAATGTTTTTAAAAACTAACAGTCAGTCTTGGGAATAAACTCTGCCTGCAATGTGTCACTTGTTTACAAAGGTTAGTGAGGCACCACAAGAGGCCTCTAATGCATAAACACATGGTCGGGAAAGCACTGACATGATACTTCCTGGCCTAGCTTTGGGACCCCCGTCAGAGGGTGATTTACACGTCAGTCTCAGTGTGGTGGTCCATGTTCCCGGCTGTCAGCTCGGTCCCACCCTTGGAGCTCCGGCGACACAGGGCATTGAAAGGTTAGTCAAAGACCACATTGTGTTCCCCTTGCTGCAGGAACAGCTGCACTAATTTGGATTGTGATTTAGCTTGTCCTTCCCCACTCTTTCTGAAGTCCAAGCTGAGTAGTGTCAATCAATGGTGTCCCATCACTCAAACATTGAAGGTTGATGGTCCTGCACCATTCTTGAGTCACATTTAGAATCCATTTTCACCATCTCGGGAAAGGTTGTGCAATTCTGAAAACTCAGAATACTCAATCCCCGTGGCATCCTTGACAGACCTATGCAAGGCTTGGGTCATATCTGGTATGTTTAATTTGTATAATAGTTGGTGGAAGGCTAGTTAGGTTTAGAACCAAAGGCCTGGCTTTGATTCACACCTCTGCCACTAATTTTGTGCCTGTACTTATCTGTAACATCAAGATATGGTTTATTTCTCCTTGCAGAAATAATACATACAGGATGAGTTTGTAAACTAGAAAAAGCTGCTATACAAATTAATATGGTATATTATTGATTCATTACATCATAGAAAGGGAACCATATCTGATGTCATCAGTACTGGAGAAGGTAGTTTACAGATGTTTCAACATGAAATACTTTTGAAAAAAATCAAGAAACATCAAGAATCATCAGTCACTGCTGGATGTGGCTCTTTCTGGCCAATATGCTCTCTCCTTTTTGCTCCTTCAGTGCAAAATTTTGTCTGATTTTAGGAGATATCATAAGGCACGAACTCCACACAAGTGTCTTTCCTTAATCTCCTTTCTTGTCTTCTTGAGTAATGGTGATTTCTTTGGATCCCTTTCTTCTTATCCTTGCTTAGCTAGCTTTCATCTCTAAAATGTTGTTTCCTAGATACTTCCCTGCTCTGGTCTCTGTCAAGTTAAGAGAAGAATTTCCTGGAATTGGTTACCTTATAAATAAAGTGAGGATGCTCCTTCATCATTTTTTTGTCCTTTAAATGGACACTTGGAAAATTTAAAAAATAAAGGTTGGGTAGAAGAGACTCTAGCATTAGAAAGTATAAAAAAGAGAAGAATTCCTATTTTTATTAAACCAGATTCTACCAACACGGACTGTTTGGTGAATTACAGAGGCTATTTTTAATTTATTACACCAAAGACTTATTCGTGGAATGCCAATTAGCCTTTGATACAGTCTGCATTCACACTCTTGGTGGTAGACCCTGGTGGAGAGTGTATGCATTGGATGAGAATGAGCACTGAAAGCATAGGGAAGTGATTCTGGACTCTTCTATGGCATATAGGTATCCTTATGGCTTCTCTTGGTGTACCAGTCTGAGATGTCTCAAGTTTCTTAGATTCTCTCACCTTTATACATTCACTGTCAACCTTCAGTTACTAACATTTGGATACAGGACAACAGCCACCTACTCTGCTAAGTCTTATCTCAAGAGACTCAGAGAACCTAAGCTTTGACAGCTAAACTGAAAGTAGCTTGTTATATTAACATGGAAAGTTAGTAGCTACTCTTACTATACATGGTAACACATGGGAAATTCGATTTTCTAAAGGTTAGTAACCTATTAACATATCTATTTTCTTATAACATGAACAGATTTTTTCAGGGTTTTGGATAATAATTTGCTAAGACCCACTGTACTTGTTCTTTCTCATCATAGATTATAAGGATCAGAGTCTCAGCCAGAAATGACTCTATGAGAATTGTAACACAACTGGAAAATATGATTTTCAGAATTCTATCTATAGCATAGAAAAAGAAATCTCTTATTCCTTCAACAACTTAGATAATTCTGCTACAATAGAATGTTTATTCTCAGTACATGTTAAGCTAGTAATTATGAAGTTCTGCTTTTTATATCCATTTTACTGTTCTAGACAAAACTCATCATAGTCATTAATAGTAAAAGCCATGAGACCTAAGAGAAATGAAAAAAATCATGACATAAAATATAGGGTTGCCCCAAGAAGAAAACAGTACCCTTCCAAAAAATCCCCCACAGTAACAGATCTGATGAAAAAAATAATAAAATTGTCCTCAATTTATGCTATTTCTGAGCATCTAATTACATAGTTTATAACTCACTCTTTTTTTTTTTTGTCAGTTGTGGAGCTTGAATTCTGGCCTTGGGTATTGTCCCTGTGCTCTTCAGCTCAAGGCTAGCACTCTACCACTTGATCCACAGTACCACTTTCAGTTTTCTGGTGGTAGATTGGAGATAAGAGTCTCACGGACTTTCCTGCCTGGGCTGGCCTTGAACTGTGATCTCAGCCTCCTGAGTAGCTAGTATGACAGGTGTGAGCCACTGGCACTCACTCTTTGTATCTATGGTCTTTCTGACAACTTAGCACAAAGTATTATGTACCCATTTTTTTCAGATGCTAAGACTAAGGTGTGGCAATTGACCCAGGTCTGACCCCTAAAATTCATTCTTTCTTTCAGTATGCCAACTATACTGCAATCACAAACATGTCCTTTCTGTTTGGCTTCTAAAACCAACCGATGGTTGTTTGAGAACAGATGTCATTTCTACAGCTTGTGGCCATGGGCAGTAAGTGGTAGTGCATAAGGTGAGGAGTTAGACTTGGAACTTGAGTGAGATGTAACCAAAATGTACAGTGACTTAGGCTGAAAAGCAAAAAGCCAAGAAGCAGGATTTTATTGAGGCAAAGGTAGGTAGAAATTTTCCTCTTTCCATGAAGTGTTATTTATTTTTTTTTCCAAAAGATTGTTGCATTCTGGTAAATGTACCACATTTATTCATTAATTTGAGCTTTTCTCATACAATCAAGGGAAAGCTTAATGAACTGCTTTTGATTGTATATGATCCCCAAAGTCCAGGGAATTAATTATTACTATTAGTATTTTGATTTTATTCATAGACATAAATAAAGCATATCTGTTAGAAATAAAGTGCTTGCCCTTTATTAATAAAGGAAGCTGTTTATGTGTGCTAATTAAAGAGTACTAAAAAAATCTAATGCACTGTGAATTAGCTTACTTCAAAGCCAATCAGTGGAAACATAAAATCTGTGGCACATTTTCAGTGCTTCAAATAAAAGCCACTTCTAGGCAAATATCTGGGGGTTAGTGAATTTCCAGTTTGGTTCTTGGAGGCAGAGAGCATTCTGTGTCAGGGCCATTACCTGGGGCTCACTCTGGGTATAGTCCATTGGCTAGGCGTCTGCCAATTCTTTTGACAGTCCCCGCCCAGTTTGCTACCATTGGGCTACAACTCTTAATCAAAGTCACTTCAAAGACCCCAAACAGATTGATTCACATGTGAATGCTTCTCAAACTGTCTTAGAAAGGAGGAGGGGTTCTAGTCTTACGTTTCTTTGAACCTACTGTGGCTCGTTTACTAGTATTTACTTTGCATGGCCTATGGCTGAACCATGGAAATTGGAAAACAAACTCCTATTCAGCAAGTCATGTCAAAGGTGACTGCAGAGCCAGAGAGTTGACTGTGGGACAGACATTCTTTCTGATCAGGAGGCCTCTTCTGCAGTGCTGCTGTCTCCACAGTTACATACCTGTCCATGGGCGCCTTTCGTTTATCTTGTCTATGTGGGAAGTCCTAGACGAAGCCATCAATCTGGGAGATGAGAGAGATGCCTATTTGACACTCCAACAATAGTCAGGGAGGGGGGAATAAAAGAAGAGGCAAAAGAAAAAAAAAAGAAAATTAGCCAGACCCTGAACAAAGTTCTTTTGAGCTGTACCGTATGTAGTTATAGAGAGGATCCAATGGGCACTGTGTTCAGAAACATGCTTTGTGCTATGTCAAGCTCACAGTTAAGCAAGCATCTGCACTTTCTCGTATAAACTAGGCACTTTCCAAAGATTCAAGAGTCATTTCCTGACTACACTCCTGAGTTTTTTTTTAAGGGAATAAACAGAATCCCCTACCCCCTGTCCTCCAAACCCCTTCTTCCCCCAATAATGAAACTACGTATGTACTATTGCCTAATAGCTATCTGAGGGAGAAAGTATTTATTGTTGATTATTCTTATGGCAGAATCTTCCAAGGGATCTAAAGTGTTCATAGTTGACTGGTTGATGAGCATCAGGATTGCCAAATCAGAGGCGATGATATTCTTATTAGTAAATCAACATGGAAAAATGCTAAAATTGGACTCTCCAGAGATACACTTGAACATGTTGTAAAGTTTATTTAGATGTGTGAAATCCCAGAGCCCAGATCAAATTGTACATCTTTTGTTTTCCTGAAAGAAAAAAAAAGATGTTGGCTTATGCATTTGCTGCTCTATAGTGTTTTAAGATTCACTTGTGAGCACCTTTCCCACGGCCTGGGGAAGAGTCTGGGGAAAATGGTACAGAGCTTTTCCTGCTATCATTACTAACAAGGCCTTTGGATGCTCGGCTGCTGGCTGCCTTTGTGGTGGAAGTCACTGCTATTCACCTCAGTGAATTGAAATAAAGCCTTAAAGGTTTTCTTATGAGAAGGTCCTTGACTACGAGATTTCTTGCCAGCCTCTTGGCTCTCCCTTCAACTGACCTGTAAGCACGGTATGCAGTCCATCTGTTTACACAGGCTTTTACTCCATGGGGGACTTGTTGGAGAAGACATTTCTCAGACATGATGCAGAGATGTCAGTGTGAATATGTGCTTACTATTGTAATCTTTTACTATTCTACCATACACATCTTCCAAGTGCCTTAGTAATATACCAATATAGTCATTTAAAACATCACAAAATGACATTTACTGGTCTGATTGAATAAATTATATGAATAAAAACCTGATGTATAAGTTAAAAATACAATTTCAAATTCATCATGATAGAATGCTGAAATGATGGAGCATTAATATGAGGCTTGAAGCAAATGTGCTCCAATCACCATTCAGAACTCAATGCAGCTGAAACGAAAGCAAGTTGACAACGAAAAGCAGGAAGGTGCCCAGTAGGAGGAGCTGGGGAGAGTTCACTGCCCTAACAGTCATGTCTTGCACCTACCTGAAAATTTTTTCTCCTGTGGAGTATTGTCCCTGCAGAGCTCCATACAAGGTTATCACCATACACAACATTCTGGAACTTAAGATTCTACAACTCCAAATTCCAACATGTTTCACATCGTGATCTCATTCATCTAGGACATGTCACTGAGGAGGTATGTGTGGACAGGAGGAAAGAGTAGGGGGGAAACAAAGGAAACAGAGACCACAAGACAGAAAGAAATGAGACAGCCTATGTTTCCAACATCCTATATCCTCTTCTAATACCCTCCACAAAGATCTGTTTCCTAGTCTTTCTTCACTAGACTACACATGGGAGATGTTTGATTTGAAATAGTTCCTTGGCATCACAGCCCTATCTAAAATCTATAAATCATAGTGACTATATACATTTTTACAGAGTCAGCAGGAAGTGTAGTCAACAACACAACTCACAATTTTCCTGTTTGCTTTAGCCTCATATTCTAATTCACTGAATCCCCTGCATTATTCATCTCGGGGCTCTGCCACTTCCTCAATGCAATTTTTACCTCCTAGTTACCCAATGGTCTAGATGACATTGACTAAATTGAGGAGAGTCTGTCTTAGCTAGTAAGGATCAAGTCACAGACATAAATGAAAGCTTTATCAATTATGGAATAGCCAAGGGAAAAAAAACAGCTCAAAACAGCCTGTTTTGATATTCAAATATCACTTGATATTTGTCCGACAGTCATTAGAGGCTGATAAGAGATTAAATATGTTACTCTCCCAATGGAACAGTTTCTCAAATCTGCAGTTTCTCAAATCTCTATCAACCATAACTGACTATCTTGGTCAGAATTGTGAAGATTTTCAGACAGACAGTTTGAAGAATCAGGAAGTCTTAAAGTATCCACCTGCCTTTCAGTGCATGTTGAATCCTAAATGTGGCTCTCTCCTACTGGTAATAGGCTTGTCTTTAATTAAATCAGATAGGAAGCTTAGATTTCTCCCCTTCACACCCTTTTGATATTTCACATGATAGAAGGCAAGTCTGTGTTCAGGCCAGCAACAGGTGCACCAGAAGGGGGAAGAACAGAGTTCCTAAGCTAACAGGCATGCATATGCCTGGTGGATTGAATTAGACACAGTGCCCATTAACTATTTCTGCAAATCAGCAGAGCTAGTTTTCTCACACTCTTCTGCGTGGTCTGTTGCTTCTCCCCAAGTATATCACCTCTTTCCTTCATCTTATGGGGCCTACATGCAAGCAAGCTTTCTTCTGCTCCTAGAATCCAGATGCCCAATCTGAGGCTGAAGAGACATGGCTGCTAGTGTGAAATTAATAATACACATGGTCAAGGGCTTTGTTTTCATTAGGTAGATTTTATACATATACACCCAAATATATATATACATATGTATGCAATATATATATACATTTATTAAACTCATGGCCTTGTACATACTAAGCACATGTTCCTCTACTGTTCTATACTCCTAGCCCACAAGTCTATTTTCATGGTTCCCTCTAAATAAAAAGTCATGTGTTTTTTTTAAAAAATAGCTAAATCATATGGTTTCTGTCTTTCTTGCAAATGTTATTTATGCCACATTATTACATTGATGTAATATAGGCATGGAGCTTCACACATGTCCATTCTTTTAACTCTTGCCACATACCTGTAAGATGGAGTTATTACCTCCATTTTACAAATGTCTCTTCCATAAGCAGATTTAAAAATAACACCTCTAATGTAATAGTATGATCAAACAGATTCATATTAACACAAACACAGAAAAATGTCTAAAGTCTACTCTGGACCTCTTGTGTTTTCCTTTCCCATTTTCCTCAACTCCTTTTGTAACAAGTACTTCGAAGCTGCATTTGCTGAAAAGTCCTACTTCCTTGGGATCATGAATTAATTTGTATCTATGTCCTTTGAACCAAGCCATTCATTCTTTTCTACAGTCACTTTTCAGCCACCTTGGAAAGGACAAACAGGAGACTAGACCACTTGACAGGCACTAATGACTCTTAATTGTAACAAGCCTTCTCCTGACCAATCCTGAGACTTTGGACTATCAGGCCATCTTGGAACATGCCTGTGACCAGAACTGTTTATGCATATCTTTCACCCCCCTTCCCCCAGTTCTTCATCTATTTAAACTATGATTCATGTCTTTCATGAGAAGATTGCCAAAGATAGGCTGACATGCCGTCTTTCCTGGCCTCTGGTGCCATGTAGTAAGTCTCCTTTCTTTGCCTTTTACCATGCCTCATTATTGGGTGTATAGGAGCAATTGGCTAAACCTGGCACATAGAAATAGACATTAGGCGTTGGATCTAAATTTTTGGTTTCATTTGTGCTTCAATTACCTTTGTGAAGTGGATATATCTTTTCACTTGAATAAGTCCAAAGCAGGTGAGCTTCTCAGAGTACCTCTAGACACAAAATAAATGTCTGTGCCCACACGGTCTTTCTCCCAGGCTGTGCAGGGACTGATTATTAGGAAGTCTAGGGGAACACTGACACAAAGAAGGAGCATCATAGGCCATCTGGAAATAACACAGACATGCCTAGAAAATTTAAGGATTTGATATATAGTGTCCATGTTAAAGTCATGGTGGTATATATTTTAGTTCATTTTTTTGCTAGCTTTTTAAATGCACTAGCTTGTTATTTTCATGCTATTACTATTTTCAAAATGATGTATTTTCTAATTTTTGCAGGTTAGAGTTTTCTCTTGAGATATATCCTCAGTCTTTTAAGTTAAAAATTGTTTGATGTCTCATGTTCACATTGCTCCTAGACCCAATCTATGCATCCATTTCCCCCATAAACTAACTAGATCATGCATGACAACCAGATTTCACATTTTAAGCCAAGAGCTGGAATCAGTAGAGGTTCTGACAGACAACTATGTCTTTACTCTGCCTGAGTAAGTACGTATATTGCAATCAATCTATACATGGATTTCCAAGATTCCAAGAAAACCATCAGAGTTAGAATAGGAAATGTATGTTACATGAGCTTGAATAGGTTGCTGAGCACCACAAGATTAACAGTATTTACACATTTGAAGAGACTGTGCCTCACATTTCAGAACAAAAACAATACAATTCTTATTTATTTAGCAGTGCTGACGTTTGAAGTCAGGACCTTGTGCCTGTAGGCAAGTGCTCTGACACTTCGGCCATGCACCCAGACTCTTACTTTGTGTAAGACTTACTTAGTGTAAGACTTTTACCTTGAGTCTTACACTTTTGCTCAGCCTGGATTCAGTCCTTGATTTTCCTACCTGTGCCTCTCTTGTAGTTAGGATTTCCAGAATATACCACCACAACTGGCCCCAAATAGTGTAAAAACATAGCAGGTTCCAATATTTTCCGAAAGAATTTTGTCTTTCTTTTATGTACTTCATCCATGATAGATAAGTACAATAGAGACTTGCACCAACTTTTAATCTTTAGCCATTCTATTTTTAAGCAGCATGCTTTTTTTTTGGGGGGGGGGTCCAGTTGTGGGGCCTGAACTCTGGGCCTGGGCGCTGTCCCTCAGCACTTCAGTCAAGGCTAACACTCTACCACTTGAGCCACAGTGCCACTTCCGGCTTTTTTTTCTTACGTGGTGCTGAGGAATCGAACCCAGGCCCTTGAGCATGCAAGGCAAGTGCTCTACCACTGAGCCACCTTCCCAGCCCTAAGCAGCATGCTTTGAATGGTCTTTTGAAAGTTTTTAGAACTAGAAACTGAAATTAGCCCTGGTGCGGTTACCTTTACTCCTGGAAACCTTTCTTCTTGAGGTAGGATTGATGCCTCCAATGAGTAAGAGAGCCAAGCCTATTGACAGCCTAGGAAGACAAGTATTTGCTCTTATAAAAAAAAGATGCATTCTTTTTTCTGTCTTAAAAATGAGCCTCCCATCTACAGGCTTATTTCTACACCACTTAGTAGGCTAGTTACTATGCCCTTTTTAGTAATGATACGTAAACCAACCTACTCTGAAAATCAGCTACTAAAAATTTCCAGTCATATGCCCCCAAGTATATAGTTTACCTTTAGAGATTAATCTGTTCAATCTGAGCCAATTTGACACAATGTAAACTTCACTACTTATACAAAAAAGCTACTTCTCCAACCCCATTTTTGATGGATATTTATTCTAAATTTATATTTCACATATGTACCTGCTTAAGTAGAAAATATTGGATATAGTTATATAATTTAAATTTTGTCTGATCACTTAACCATCTCCTTTCAAGCATTTTTTATGAAGGTTTATAACTGGTTATAATTACGCCATGGATTTCCTTTTCTCTCTGGAAGAATGCCAGCTGTCACGTCATGTGTGCCTTAACAGTTCTGTTCACCTTTCTACAGTGTTTCTTGTGACTAGGAAAATGTATCCAATCTAAGAGACCATGAGGATTTGAGCCTGTTATTCAGAAACAATAATGTGTAGCTTTATGGCAAGGAATTTGTGAAGAGAGTAGCCTCTTGCTTACTTTACTGCTTCCTGGAATTCAAGGTTTCTTCAGGCTGATCCTAGAAGAGTGGAACAATAATGTAATTCTTTGCATGTCCCTTAAAGATTATAACACAGAATATCCTAAATGACTAAAATGTAAAAGGCCACCATGAGAGTGTGCCATGTGTGTGATCCTGGGACCTCTGTAAGGGAGGCGTAGAGAAGCCATCCTTTCCTTCAGTCTCTAACTTCTCCAGGATGAATCCATAATTCCCATGTACCAAGGCTGTACCAGAGAGCAGGCCTGTCTTTTCCGGCCTTCTTGATGATTTGACAGTGGCTGCCTCAACCTCCACTCCCAGTCATTTCTGTTTTCATGCACCACAGTGACCCTCTACAAAGCAAACCACAAACCAGGGCTGGGAACTCTTGGTAAAGAATGCCTTTCTTCTGTGGGATAGCTCAGAGGTGTCCCAGAATGAGACCACAGGCATCCTTAGGATGCTGACCCGACCCTGGGAACTTTGGAGGTTGACATAGGGGTCGAGAACCGGTGTCCCTTGGATGCCTGCAGTGCTGTTATATGACCCCACCCCACTGGGCGGCTGTCAACATCACAGCAGACAAACGTTTTGACTAGAAATCCAGGCTTATTGTGAGAGGTTGCACTGGTGTGAAAGGAACATTTTCATAAAAAGATCCATGAGATGATCGCTTGGGAAATTACAGAACTTTAGATAGACTTTATACTTGGTTATCATTATGTCATGACTTTCCTTTTCTTTCTGGAAGAATGCCAGTTAGTTTGTATTAGAAAACTTTATATTCTAAAGCTTCAAATTTATTTTTAATTATGGAGCTTGCTCTGTATGCTCCAGGCAGTTCTTCATCTAACTCTTACCTTTCTAAAGATTGAGATTAAAAACAGAATAAGACCTTTTTTATTCTGCTTCAGACAAGGGATATGACAGGTGATTCATATTCCACTCTTTTTTTTCCCATATAAAATACAGGAGATATTGCCAAGGGCATTTCAGCACAGTATTTATCTCCATGCTACCAAAGAAGACTCTGCATTTGTGCCAAGAAATGTGACTTCAGCACATGTCGACCAAAGAGTGATTGCCTATGTGGAAAGAAATTTCACATTAGCATTGTCTTTGGTGGGCTTTCGTTACTCAACTACTAGGCTATTTTACCTGTGTCTCTTTGACTTTGGATTTATCAAAAAACATTTTTTGAAGGGAGTGTCCATCTTCCCCTGTCCATATAGGGGAGAAAGGGCATCAAAAGGATGCCGAGATGGTTCCTGATATCTGTTCCGTTCCCAGGTGTGCTCCTAGATTGGCAAACCATTTGTTCATCACCTGGGTGGTTCCCTCCCACAGAGAAGAAGTAAGGGGATTTAGATATGGACCTCTTTTTGCAGAAAACCCCAAGAAGGGGTGAAGGAAGTGAGACTGTCCTGGGAGTTTCAAGGAGAGCCAAATGTGGTATCTGAGGGATTAGGGGCAAAGGGGGAACTCAGGAAAGACTATAAAGTCAAACCACTCACCCGAACGCCTGAGATGCCTCAACATTATCTGGGACCATCAACTTCACTGGGGAGGAGCCTGCCTGTCTCCCAGGTTCTCAGAGTTCCCGGAGATGACCAGGATGTTGCATATGACTATGACTTCACAGACAACACACTACAGGCCACTGTGATTCCCATTTCTGAGCCACCTGCTCAGCTAACCTCATCATGTGCCTGGTGGTGGTTTTCTGCTCACTTCTATGGGAGAAAGGCCTTCTGTCCTTTATACAGCTGGCTTTTTTCAGTGGCTTGAAAAATCTAAAGAAATCTAAGCAATAAAGATAATAAAAATCTGATTCCTTTTATTTGAGATGAAGTTAGGTAAATACATATGTGCATCTTTTGTTGGTAATAAGGAAGTAAAATCTCTTAGATACATAAATAAGTTTTGTTGTATTTTGCTGACTTTTGTAGCTGTCAATTGACCCTCTGAGTTTTCCAATTTACTATATTATATATATTTTATTCAAATGATTATCAAATTGGACCATATAGTTTAGAATCATCCTTGGAGGTCAAGTGTTCTGCATAGGGATATTTGAAAAATATCTAATATCTAATATCTAATATTTCTAATATTTCTACCATTGTTACATATTCATGAATAGATATTTAGTGGAACTATTGGTTTCGCTAGTGAATAAATGAACATAAATTTAACAATCATCACAATTTAACACTAATAGCTGGCTAAAATTTTCCTTTAAAATCTTTTAAACATCTAACTATCCTATAATCATTTCATAAGGTTATATTCTTAGGTCAAGATTAATCAAGCTGAGATTCTTATGGGGTAAACAACTCTGCAAGTTCACAAAGTTATGCATTTTATTGGCATGGGCAAAGGTTCCCGGGTGACATGGGTTGTGGTAGAAAGAGATTTCTTAGTAAAGTACCTAATTAAAGATGTTCAAGTCATTCTTGACTTGAAGCCAGATAGCTGAAGATGTGGACACTAACAGTACTCAATAGATCTATTGTCTTGTTTAACTCTTTTAAGTTTTTAGAAAGATGAAAATGGGAGAAGATGGAACAGGAATCAAATAACATAGTAAAACATTAAGGGTAGCTTAAAAAAATAGTAGATCTTTTTTATTCTCTTCCTTTTCTCTGCTTCTTGAATGGTGTCAAAGTACAAAAGCCCTGCAGGCTTCCCTTAGTGGATGCCCAGCCAGGGATCAGGCCCAGGCTCTGGGGCTTCTGCTGTTGGGAGGGCTCCATGCTTTCCCAGCCCTCCTATACCCCACCCCTTCCTCCCCCCAGTCAGTGTGCTCTCAAGTGCGACCCCCATCTACTCTGCCCTCAGAGCTGGATCAGTATGCTGAGTGATCAATTTAAGTTAGACTAAGCTGCATTATAAAGCAGACATGTACTTCTTTAAAAGCAGGGGATGTAAACCTATAAACATCAAGCACACCAACCAGTTACCAACAAAGAATAAGCTATAGCTGAGGGATCTCTTCATGTGCATTACTTTAGAAATGCAAGGAATTACTCCTTAGGTGGATATCTGCATAACTCCATGAAGCTATCCATCTTACATCATCAGAAGAAACTTTAACAGACAAATAGAAATTATCAATAGTTAATGGAAAAGAAACATCAAGGGATGAGTATCAGAAAAGGAACATGAAGAAAATCATGAGCAATTTACATTTTGCCTCCCCACCCTTTATTGAGACAAGAGACTCAAAAATCTTGTTCTTCTGTGTTACTAAAAATATAGACAATATATTGCAACATTTTGTAGACAGGAAGAAGTGTCTGTTGTCCCAGTTAGTTAGAACTTGTGGTTGCAGGGTTTAAGCGCAGCCTGGAACCTCAGAAGTATTTATCATTAGCTAAGAATACTAGTAGTTTGCCAGGCAGTAATGGCTCACACCTGTAATCCTAGCTACTGAAGAAGCTGAAATCTGAGCATCATGGTTTGAAGCCAGCCTCAGCAGGAAAGTCCATGGACGCTGAGCTCCAATTCACCAGCAAAAAGCCAAAAGTGGAAATGTGGATCAAATAACAGAATGCCAGCTCTGAGAAAAAAAGCTAAGGAACAGTGCCCAGGCCCTGAGTTCAAGACCCAGTACCAGCACGCGGGAGCACATGCACACGTGCGCGCGCGCACACACACACACACACACCAGCAGTTTACAATTGCAATCATTTAATAGGTCAGTGCAACTGCTGACTGTATGGTGTCTTGTGGCTATTAATAATTTATAGCCGGTTCTGTCCATGGTGTTTGGACATTGGCTCCTTGCCTGGAAGCACAATAGCCGGATAGTTAGAGCAGTACCTTTGGCCATTCTCCTTACTGTTGTTTACAGATACCAGAAGGCACAGTCCATCAGGGTTTGAATCATTATCCAAGAATGGCCATTCCATCTTTGCCTCACTCTACCCACATTGCATATCACTTCTGAAGATTAGCTAAGAGCCTCTTTCTAAAGTTGATGCCAATGATGCCACCTTGTGGGCACAAATCTCTCCATGGAAAATACCAGCTCCTGACAACACCTGCCTGCTAAACTTCTAAGGGCCCTGGGAAATCTGCTTCTCCTGGCCAGCCGAGCAAAGTTGGTGCTAGCTGCCCACCCCACTGCCACAGTGCGCTGGCCCTGCCCTGCTCAGTATGTTGTCCATTGAGGGAAGCACATAGTCCAGTGCCAGTGTCCTTGCTGGTTGAGCAATGCAATATCGTTCAGGCTCTGCCCAGCTTCAGCCAGGGGAGGAACAAATAGCTTCCAGGAGGCCTTGCATATGATTAGCAGCAACCAATAAGCAGCATTGGACCAGGCAGTGGTTGCCAACTGAGCAGATGTGTCTGAAGTCTGCATCAGTTCATCTGGTGACCTCCTGAAATCAGTGGAAGATTTATATTGCTAATTATAGACTTTTCTCCCTAATTTAGTCATCCTCTTCATTTAAAAAATGGAGATATGGTTACAGTTTAAAATCCAATGTTACTTTAGAAATGGTGCTATCGTTTTCAGAGAGTTTATAGAACACAATTTAGACGTTCTTGAGGTAGATTGGACAAGTGCACGCATATGCACGTGCACACACACACACTGTTATTTACAGCAGTATACCAAATTATGGAACTCAGAGCAATAAAAAAAACAAATGTACTTTGCCTGGAATTTGGTGTTTAAATATACTTCGAAGCTGTGAAAATACATTGGAGTTGACTGGGCATGGATTCACTCAATGGGATAATTACTCTTAAACACGAGACTATGGAAACTGGATGAGCAGCCAGGCTGTATTTCAGTGGTTAATTGTTGGAAGCATTTGAATTTTACAACTGACTGTTAGTTGGACCAAGGAGATTTTGTTCTTCAACTTAAAAAAGAAAAGAACAAATCCTCAGAGTTTTCTGAAGTAAGAGGTAGTAAGACATAGGTGATGGTTGTTTCTCGTGAGTCTCTGGTTTACCCATGGGACTGCTTTACATGGGGTTCAAGATGTTTCTGCCAGCCCTGTTAAAATGAAAACAAATCCTTGCCATGATGCCTGAGAAAATGAAAGCACGGATTTCCTGTGTCTCCAAAATGGAGTTAACCATGGAAAGTCCGAAAAGGAGAAGTGCGATTCATTTTTTAGGCAGTGGATTTGCTCTTGCATTGAAAATTTAGGGCTGGGGTGTGGCTCAAGTGGTAGAGCATTTGCATAGCAAACATGAGGGAAGTACTGAAAGACACACAGAAAGACAGACAGACAGACACACACACACACACACACAATTAAGATGGGCCCTAAAAATATAACTCTTATGTTCATTGCAGGGTTCCAGGTTCAGAGATAATTGGTGGTAGTAGTAGGTGCCTTTGTAAGTAGACCATGTTGAGTCAGGAGTATTTTGAGATATTAGAGCAAGTTGTTGTTTTTTAAGCCATGTCATAAACTCAGAAATGTTTTAAAATTATTTTTAAGGTCAGCACTGGTGGGTCACACCTATAATCTTAACTACTCAGGAGGCTGAGATCTGAGGATCACAGTTTGAAGCCAGCCCAAGCAGAAACATCTGTCAGACTCTTATCTCTAACCGCCAAAAAAACTGGAAGTAAAGGTGAGGCTTAAGTGGAAGAGTGGGTGGGAGGGAAGGGAGGGAAAGAGTTCAAAGACAGTGCTCAGGCTCTGAGTTCAAGGCCCAGGACCAGCACCAAAAAAAAAAAAAAAGGATTAAAATTTTTTAATCAGAAGTAAATGAACCAAGTGGTTGAGATTGTTTGCAATGTTCACCTTTAAGCTACTTGCTATCTATCAGCCACATTTCCACAAAGCCTCCACGCCAGTTTTTGGGTCTTGCTGGTTAAAGAACTAAACACATTTGTTTTGGGCAAGAATCCCTTTAGTAAGCATCTGTGTGTATCTCAAACCAGACCCGGATCTACACAACATGAACCTAAATAGCAACAAAGACACAGCTCTGATTCAGTTATTCCTCTATCCAGGAAAATTTGTTGTCAAGGACTTGATGGTGTATGAAAGGAATGTTGTTTTGTTTCAGAAGCAAAAATTTCCGACAAGATAGAGCATGAGTTTTCTGAAAGGAGAGAGCTTTTTGTGTTTTTCTCACAAACATGCTCAGACACAGCTTTCTTTTCAGCTAATTAAGCTGTTTTAAAGCAAACTGGTCAAACAGTGACATCTTGGTGGGGAGCCTGGGTGTCAATTGCATGATATAGAAGGCAAGACACTTCGAGGGTGACTTCTGCTATTGTGTTCCCTGACTGAATATTTTCTACTTGGTCAATGCTGCCAGAGTGACCCCATACAATTGGGAGAATTCAAAGCCACTGACCTCAAGAGATACTATTAAGAAGGCAACCACAGAATCAGATTTCATGGTCGGGATCCAAACTTACCCTCGCCTACCAAGTCCTGATGCTCACAATATTTTATATGTATGTTTTCTTCCTATCATTAGCATACTGGTTAAAACAGCTACAGGAAAGAGAGCGCACAACCCCTAGGAACGGCTATCAGTGATTAGTCCTGTTGGAATGCCAAATCCACAAGCTTTGTCCTAAGAGAAGTGGTTGAGATGAATTAGTCAACTTCTAGATTAATGATGGTTCCTTTAAGAGAGGGTGGTGTACCTAGAATACATCTCTTTTAGCTAAGCACACAAAAGATGATGGATGTGTTCCCCTGTCAAATGGTATTTTAAAATGACACACATTGTCTTCCAAAACCGATGGACATAAAATTGGCATTTTTGACATTTCTCTGGGCTGAAGCAGCAGAAATTAAAACAAACAAACAAACAAAAAAGCCAACATCAAATTTTCTATCAATCATTGAATGATAGTTAAAAACTTGTGTCCGTCATAGTTCTTACCCTAAATGTCCAGTAAGGTAGAAACGAGTGTTTCAAAGGGGTTTCCCCATTAATAGACAATGCTTCTTCATCGGTTGCCTGGTAGCATGGTGATTTTATAAAACCACATGGTGCTGGGGCTCATGGTGCCACAGTAAATGTCCTCCAGTAGAGGCCAGATGCCATCTGTTTATACAGCAGACTTGTCCCAAAAGGGGATTGAAGAAAATAATTTAAAACAAAAGGAAAATGATTGAGTAGTTACTTTCTTGCTCTTCTTCACAAGACAAGTCATACTTAAGTTAATATTTAAAGAAAATCTTGTAGGCTGGGAAGGTGGCTCAGTGGTAGAGCACTTGCCTTGCATGCATCAGGCCCTGGGTTCGATTCCTCAGCACCACATAAGCAGAAAAAGCCGGAAGTAGCACTGTGGCTCAAGTGGTAGAGCACTAGCCTTGAGCTGAAGAGCTGAGGGACATTACCAAGGCCCATAACCAACCCCTTTCCCCCCAAAAAAAAAGATCAGCAAAAAGCTAAAAAAGAAAAGAAAAAAATCCTGTGTTTTTCTTTGACTTTAACCCCCTACTATTCCCCCTAAAAAGCAATTCACAGACGTGTATCATCTTGATCATAAAGGAAGGGGAAATGAGCAATTACTAGGTGTCTGTGATTGGGGAGGAGAATTAGTGACAGTAGAACTATATTACCAGGAACATTGTTACTTCATGTCTAAAATAGAAACTTTAAGAGCCAAACTGCCTGGGTTTGTATTCTTAATCCAACACTTGTGGCTGTGCAGCGTCTGGCAAGTCTTGAGACGCCTCTGTTCCCATGAGATCCTTGGTTTCCAAATATGAGAAAGGACGGTGAAAAGAAAGAGCCACATAGCCCACAGGATTGGTGTGAACATTAAATGAGTTCAATATCCGGCTCAGAAAAACTACTCTGTGATTGTTGGTGGTTGTGATTGCTACAGATCAGGCATTTGTGGTGACTCTGAATCTTCACATAAACCCCCACAAGGACTAGATCCCTCTGTCTTCTCTAAGGCCAAGAACCCCAAAGTTAATGGAATCTGGTGAATCATCCTTTGCCACAGAGCTCAGACTGCAGCACAGTTCACCTAACTCTGTACTCTGTATCATTCCCCTGTATCTTACTGCTTCTCAAGGTGACATCAAGACAAGTTATTTCCTTACGTTGAAAACAGAGAAAAGCAGAAAGAAGAAATGAAAACCCAAATCCCATCTTCTGGAGCCACTCTTGACACTTTGATAGATTGTCTTTTATGAAAACACAAAGCATTATACAGATCCATGGCTATGCTACCATCTTTATTTTTCTCCTTCCTTCCTTCCTTCCTTCCTTCCTTCCTTCCTTCCTTCCTTCTTCCTTTCCTTCCTTTCTTCCTTCCTTCTTCCTTTCCTTTCTTTCTTTCTTCCTTCTTCCTTTCCTTCCTTTCCTTCCTTCCTTCTTTCCTTCTTTCTTTCTTCCTTGCTTCCTTCCCTCCTTTCCTTCCTTCCTTTCTTTCTTTCTTTCTTTCTTTCTTTCTTTCTTTCTTTCTTTCTTTCTTTCTTTCTTTCTTTCTTTCTTTCTTTCTTTCTTTCTTTCTTTCTTTCTTTCTTTCTTGCCATTCCTGGGGCTTGAACCCTAGGCCTGGGCTCTGTCCCTGAGCTTCTTTGGCTCAACATTAGCACTCTACCATTTGAACCACAGCACCACTTCTGGATTTTTCTAAGTAGTTTATTGAAGATAAGAGTCTCATGGACTTTCCTGCCTTAGCTGGCTTTGAGCTACACTCATCAGATCTCAACCTCCTGAGAGCCACCACCCATCTTTTATGGTAGAGGAATAACTTGGCTCCATCCTAATACAGCTACCTTGTGGGAAGATGGAACCCCAAAGTGAGGCTACTTGGGGATTATCTTGGATTTGAGACCAACAAAGAATCCAAGTGGCCTGTAAGTAATGACTGTATGCTACTCTATGAGGGATTGTACATCTATCAAAATTAATAGGATGTACATCCCTGAGTGAGACCTAATACAGCCACATACTTAAACCAATAACCCATAAAACATGGTTTAAAAACAAATCTGTGTCTTTAAGAAACTATATGGGAAGCTGACATTAACAGATGAAGACACTGAAGAACTGCTCTCCACACTAACATTTTTTGGATTGAGAAATGTACATGTTGGATTGGTTTATTCATTTCGATGAGCTAGTTCAAAGGAAGAAACAGCGGCCGGGGTTTATGACTGCCGAGGGTCACTTGACTATGACATGATGTGACAGGGGATATTTAACTGCACCACTATTCTTATTCAGATTGCCTTTTTAAAAAAAATTGATAATGCCCTGGTTGCAAATTCTATGGGTTTGGAGAAATCTGTACTACCTCTGTTTTTCCCATACACTCTGTAATTTTTAACATCTGTCTTGCAGTGTAGTACAACATGAGGCCTTGAAGTAATACACATATTCCATTTGTCCAGAAATACCTGTATTTCTTTACTAGCATTACAATGCTAGAATCGCTGCTTCTTACACATTAACTAAATTCCTTTCTCTATTGTATAATATGTGTAGCCTGATCCTATGACAATATTAGTTGGTATGTCTTTACCTTTTTTCCCTTCCCTTCTGACATCGTGCCGGAAAATAGAAAAAGAGTTGCTGCTATGATAAAAGGGGAGAGGAATATAATGTAGGTAAGAGGACCAGTGAAATTAGAGGTAGTTGAATTTTCATCTAGTGGAATTATGGGAAGAAGAAAGAGAAGCAAGTAGTGACAATTCTAAATTCCAAGCTCTCTTTTTGAAGCAGTAACCCTGGGAAAAGGAAGCAGAGATCACTGAGTTATCTAGGTTCAGGAGGGTCAGGAACAGCTGCTCAGAGCTAAGGAAGTATAGATGCTCTGGGAGTCTATAGAGCTAGATAGTTCTAGTCACCAACAGAACAACAAATTCCTCAGTGAGTGAACAATCTCAAGTTCACTGGGTTTTATTCACAAAGGAAAGAGAGCAAATTGTAGCCAAGGAAAAACTGTTACCCAGGTGGTCAATTCAAGGACACCTTGAAGCAAGTGTTGTCAGTGAACTGAGGTAGCTCAGATGAAGGATACCAGTAAAGAGATTACTTCCAGAGCTTGGATAGAGGAGTTGAGTAGAAAACAATGAGGAGGTACCTGAGACACTAGCAGCTTCCAGAAGCTGTTCCTTTCCCTAGAGCTAAAGAGACCTTACCCCACAGAGAGCCAGCCTCATGCTGGCCTGACATCGTGGAAGTGCACAACATTACCAGAGATATGGTGCCAGGGAGAACGTGGGGGAGAAATGTCCCCCGCTTTCACCCTCCAAAAGCCAGCTTGCTGGTGCCTCCTACTAAACAGACCAACAGATGCCACCTAGCAAGGAAGCCTGGGAGACAGTGATTCCAGGTTAGCCTGTAGGGACACAGAAGAGCAAATAATGGCAGAGAGGAGGCAGGATGTAGAAATAAAAGTCACCAAACACCTGCTTCCCTTCCATCATGAGAGCCTAGAAGCCACTCTTCCTTAATAGCCATGTTGGAATGGAGCTATTGGAACTTCTGACTTATTGGCTATTCACCTAAAGAGACTGAGTTTATTCAAATATAGTTTATTTTCTCACAGAGTTTATTCAAGTAGAGTGTGTTTTTCTCATCACCCTCCAGTCCATTGTAATGAAAATTAGATGAGTTACCTAAAGAAATTCAGGGACTATGTTTTCATTACTAAATAGTAAGAAAATGTGTGAATCTTCCCCATTTTATACCTTGTCAATTTCCAGGTTTCCTGAGTTGATTTAAAGGTAAAACATGCAGCAATGTCCTGATAGGTGAAAGTATTTCAGGCTGTCATTGTAAGTAAATCTTTTTAAAAACATGATTAAAACCTTTCCAAGTTGGGCCCCACAGGATTGCTCTCGCGAAGAAGGGTAGTGAGACAAGAAGGGCCGTTCTGCCATCAACAAGGTGGTGACCCGAGAATACACCATCAACATTCACAAGAGCATAGGGTGGGCTTGAAGAAGTGTGTTCCTCATGCGCTCAAGGAGATCTGGAAGTTTGCCATGAAGAAGATGGGGACTCCAGATGTGCACATCGATACCAGGCTCAACAAAGCTGTCTGGGCCAAAGGAATAAGGAATGTCCCCTATCGGATCCACCTAAGCTATCTAGAAAACTCAATGAGGATGAAGACTCACCCAACAACCTCTATACTCTGGTGACCTGTGTCCCCACCTTCTAAAACCTACAGACAGTCAATGTGGCTGAGAACTAGTGAGTGTCAAATAACGCTATAAAATTGCCTTAAAAAAACATAGTTTAAAAAAATTGTATGCATTTACAATATACAGTAGGGCATTTTAAGATATGTACATATTATGGAATTACTAGAGTGAGCACATGCATCATTTTTACTCTTTTCATTATTTAAAAAAAATTTTTCTATTGTAAAGGTGATGTACAGAGAGGTTACAGTTACACAAGTCAGGTGATGAGTATATTTCTTTTTGAACAGTATCATCCACTCCCTCATTTTCTCCCATATGTTTTCATCATTTTAAAAAATATAATATCTCATTATTAACTATAGTCACCATGTTGGGACAATACATTTTTTGAACCTGTTCTTTTCTAGCTGAAATGTTGTACCTTTTGGCCAACACAATCCATACACTCCCACAAATAAACAATAACTGAATGTTTCTATTATTTGGCTTCCAAAATGGTGATTAAAGTACATTGTGTTTATATGTGATTGTTTTAAAAATACATTGTTTAAAAAAATGAAACATTCTCTGGAATGCTATTAATGGTCAGTTATGATTTTAAAAGTTATACTATAAAGCACATGGGAGTGATAACAGAAAAATCTCTTTCACATTTTTCTCGAATAGTGCAATGAGAGTCTTTGAGAGGCTGCATTTCCTAGCTTTCTGCTTCTCTGTCCTTTAACTATTTCCATCGTATCCTCATTTTTGTGCCACACATCACTAAACACTTCTCTGATTTCTTCTGGACACATTTTTTACAATGTTTTGAAACTATTTTTAGCAGTGACCTCCAAGCATGCCAAGGGCCAAGGGTATGTAGCTCAGCATGTCAGAGTCCTCTGCTTCACACACAGACCTGGCCTCCATCTTCTTTCTCTGGGCTTGTCTTTCATTAACCCAAACACTCATGTGCGATTTTATATTCCTTTGTCTAACTTTCCTTTCCCAAATTTTACTATCCTGATCAAAATTGCTCACAAAAGTCATGCCAAACATTTTCCAACACCTGCCATCAAAATCTTTAGTTGCACCCTTCCACAAAACTGATTCACATCTCTTCATTTTTGTATGTATCTATTGCACATTTGTTTCTGCCTGTCATTTCCCCCATGTCATTGTGAATCAAAATACGTGTGCATAGAGGCTGTCTAATTTTCATTGTTTATCAATGAGACAAAATTTAACTACTCATGAGATGACCATAAACCTTTTAAAATGGAGAAGAATATAATACAAATGAATATATTTAGAGGGGGAATGTGTGTTTCCTTTTTTCATAAAAATAATTTTTTTGAAGCTTAATGAAAAATACCCAGAATTCAGGAAGCAATCTAAGACATGATTTTGCCTCTGTGTTTCTTTCCCTTTTAAAAGCTCTGTTCTCTAATCTCAATCGAATGTTAAATAATATGGTCAACACACACACACACACACACACACACACACACACACACACACACACACACACACACTAACTAGTATGCTTACCTGGAGAAGTCATCTTAAACCAGACTGAGAATGGGATTTAAGTGAACGATCAGTGAGAAGTGACATTTTTGGAAACTCAATGCCTAATTGCTTTGGATTTGATGGAACTTCTAAGGGGCGTGTGTCGGTGACTGGTGGTCCTGTTTTCTGGTGACTTGCTAGTTTTCCTGTGTGGTTGCATGTTAAACATGATGACTTGCTGTATAGAAGCCATGTGTTGTCATAATGTAACATCATTAAACAAAGTGTTTAGAGCAGTTTCAGTCGAGCCAGAACATGAACAACAAAAACCCGCCAATTACAGTGTCATTTTGTGTAGTTGTTAGGGCTTCAAATGTCTCCAACTTTTTCTGGTAGGCCATATTGAACATGTCACAGTGAGCATCTGAGATAACGATTTGCTAGGCAATGTGTAATTCTCACTCTTTTTTTTTTAATATCAGAGAAGAAAGAGTTCTTTATAATAATTTGGCTCAAATGTCTACACACATTGCTCCAGCGTCTGTAGCAGCATGTGTTTCTAGGATTGTTCTGGAAGAGAAAATGCAGAAACAGCAGGAAGCAGAAGATAAACAGGCAATCCGTGACTCATTAAAACAAGCATTGGTAGCCAACATTATGGAGTGTGCGAAGACCCCAGATCCAACTCGCCTATAAACTTTTTTTTACCAGCTGGACTTAGCATCTGTCAGAGTTTGGAAGGAGAGATAATCTGGTACAAATGATTTCAGTGTGTCGCATTTATTAACCTGCCACCTTACATAACGCCGCTGATTGGGAACTCGGGGAGATGTTTGAGCAATGACACAGCTTATTGTTGCAATGTTACAACTTCACTCATAAAGATGCGAGTTGCTATTAAAAAAAAAAAAAAAGATAATGAAGCAAAGCTAAAATTCATCACAGTCTTGAGACATGACCGTGCCCGAAGAATAGTTAAACTTCAGTTTGGATCCTGACCATTTTCTGTTCTTCACATCAATTAGGCAAGGAAAGTATTTTATTTTTTAATAGTTGTCACATTAGCTTTTGTTAACAGCTTTGATGTAAATAAATGCCAAATTAGTGCATCCTTTTTCAGCCACTCTTCTGCCACTTCATCTCAACAATTGCTGGAAGACCATTTTCTATTCTTCAGTATTTTCATAGTAAAACTGACCCCCCCAAAAGTAAAATCACATCTACTTCTGATTATTTTTTAATAACAGGGGTGTGTTTTTGTCTTTAACAGCTTCACCTAGTCTCACAGTTCATTAAGGACAAAGATCATTCTAGAAATTAAAAAAATACCCAATAGTCTGCAGACATTTCACTTCTGGGCTTTGATTAACTTCTTTTTTTGGAGGGGAGGGGGTCTCCAAGTTTGTTTAGAGTTATTTGGTCAAGAGGGAAAATTATCCAGATCTCACACCAGTAATTTCAAATTAATAGGGATGTTTACTCTCTGGTACAAAAATCCGCACACATTAGCTTATAAAATATGGATAAGCTGATTTCCTATAACAACATAGAACCTTGCCATATCAAAAATGAAAATTGCAAAGACTTTGGGAAAAAAAATCAGCTGAAGGAATGCTTTACATTTCACAATGGTTAGCCTATTATTTGTAGTTTTGAAACTTTATTGGTCCCCAATCTAATCTTTTCTGAGTATAAAAACATTAACATATGGTTTCACACAGCACAGGGCTGGAAAGCCCATATCCCACGTGCACACTGTGTGCAGGGTGACATTCGCACTAAATACCGTCCCTCAGGGTCTCTACTCCATTTTACCTGGGATTGGAGAGCCATGAAATCCCTGGAAAAGTTGTTCATGAGTCTGAACCAAATGGCGCACAGTGTACTGAGATACTAACAGTGTGTGCTCCTGCCAAAGGTTGTGGCTCAAATGTCTCTCTAAGTAACATTAAAAATCTGCTGCTTCATGCCTATGAATTTCAATATTTATGGCATTCAATAAAACGGTCCACTGTCAGAGGGAGATGTGCCACTGTGCACTCTTTGAGCAGATGGGCAGCAATATGGCACATTTACATGGACCAGCTGTGGAGCACAGAAATGGATGCTGGTCAGAGGCAGGGTACAGGCCCCACATCTGGAATCCTAACTGACTGGTCTCGGTACTCATTGTAAACTTTCCTTCCACAGGACGAGCTCTGATTTAGAGCTGATCACTGGTGTGCCTTAAACTGCATCAAGAGTCCTCATTAACACAAGAGACTAGAGGGAGGTGAGGGCCTGGAGCTCCTCTGTTGGGCATCTGTTTGAGTCTGTGGATGGCACTCTGCTGTTGGTTATAGACGCACCCAGGGGAAGATTTTCTCAGGCATCACACAGTGTTCTCTGTGTGGCTGATTTTATATCCTCTGCCTCTCCCTCCCCCTCCACCAAAAGAGGTTTTATTGTAATAGAGCTACTTTCTCCACATCCTCCTTTCTCAGTGAGTCAGAAAATTCCCTCAAAAGAAAATAACTATGAAATTTTTAAAAAATGAGTAGAAAAGTCTGGTCTTTCTCTTTCAAGTCTCAAATAGAATACTGTCTTCTTTTGGACAAAGTGATCTTGTTCAAATTCCTCGTGGGAAATGTCTAAAGCATGTGACTTCTTAAACTAGCTCTCTTCATCGTGGGATTACTCTTCAGAGGATCAAGACAGTATAATTTCGCATCATATGAATCACTCAAGTGACTTGATGATTGGATAAGCTGCTTTAGATATTATTTTAAATATGAATAAGAAATGCCTTGGTACATTTTCATTTCATTTCCGTTTTACTTTCTAATTTTTAAAAACATTTTGATTAGTCTGTCTAAGTTGTAGCAGGGAGTTTCATTGGGATATTTTCATACATGCACATGAAATCCCAATCAAATTTACCTCCTCTGCATAGCATCTTTATTTTCCCTTTCTTAAAATAATTTCAATACATTTAAGTGTTGTATTCATACATGCATACAAAAATCTTGAAGCCTGTTCATCCCCCTTTGACCTCTCCTTCTGTCTCCCATCTTCCAGTGATACTCACCCTCTGTACTCAAACAGAACATGATTGACGTTCATTTAGACAAAACTAGATTCTGCAGATGAGAGGGCTTATTTCACTTAACATGATGATCTCTAGTTCTGTCCATTTTCCTGCAAACTAAGTAATTTCTTCTTTGTAGATGAATAATACTCCTCTATGGATATACTCACCACACTTCTTTTCTCATGGTTATAAATTTCTAATTAAAGACATTACCACATCCAGTGAAGTCAAATAAAAATGTAAAGTTCTTTGCACAGTGATAATTGGCCCCTCCCACTCTAGATGTGCACAGTTGCCAGACCAAGTACACACATATTTTCTGTATCCATTCATCTGCTGGTGGGGACCCAGCATGATTCCATACTCTAGCTATTGTGAATAGTGTTGCTATATACATGGGTGAGTAGGTATCTTAACTGTATGTTGACCTGCACCCCTTTGGATATATGCCCAGGGGCGGTATAGCAGGATCATATAGTAATTCTAATTTTATTTTCTTAAGGTACCTCCATACTGATTTCTATGGTGGTAGCACTAATTTATATTGCCAATTACAAAGTATAAGAGCCCTTCCCCTCTCTCTCTTACCCTATCCTTGCCACCTGTGGGTATTTTGTTGTTTCTTTTTTGTTTGTTTTGTTGTAGTTGTTGTTTCTTGATGACCACCATTCAGACTAGGGAGGGATGGATTTTTGTTGATGTTTTGATTTGCATTGTTGAACACGTGTTTATATATTTATTATTTGTACTTATTATGAAAATTATCAGTTTTATTTGCTCATTTGTTCATTGGACTATTCATTCTTCTGGTATTAATTTCTGGAGCTCTAACAATATTCTGGATAGCAATCCTTTAGCTGACAAATAGCTGTGAAGTTTTCTCCTATAATGTAAGTTTTCTTTGGATCCTAATAATTGTTTCCTTTGCTATGAAGAAGTTTTTAAATTTTATAGTCCCATTTGTCAAGTCTTGTTATTTTCAGAACAAAGAGATTCTACTTAGAAAACCATTACGTTGACTAATATTCAAGAGATTTCTGTGTTTTCCTTCAGCAGTTTGAAATTTTCTGGCCTTATGTTATAATCTGTGATCCCTTTGAAATCCATTTTTATATAAGGTGAGAAATGAGGGGAACGGTTTAGGTTTTTGGGGTTTTGTTTTGTTTTGGAGACAGGATCTCACTGTGAAGCCCAGGCTGGCATTCAAGTCATGATCCTCTTGCCTCAGGCTCCCAGGTGTTAAGATTGAAGGCATTTGCTCCTACACAACTTGGTATTGATCTTTATAAAGGAAAAGTTTGGTTAGAAGGAGCTTTACCATACGACTAACTCACACCTACTAGGACTATAAGTTAAGAAGATTCTGATTATTTAATGACATGAAGGATGCAATGAATTAGTCACTACCAACTTACTATGCATGATTCAATGTTTGGTCACAACATAATAGCCAAAGCAATTGCGGTTTTGCTTATAGCATCTATTATGAATACACCACATGATGTGTATGTACCCCAAGACTCAATTGTTTGGAAAGAAAGACTGAGTGTGAAGCAATTGGGCAGACATGAATTACCCTGGATACTTAAGATTGTAGAAACAAAAGGTAGGCAATTATTAAAGTAAGAGGTAGTTAGCAAAATATTACATCAGAATTGGTAATCCAGAGAAATTTCCATGAGCATAAGAGTTTCAAAGAGTTCTGTGGGACATAATCTTTTTAAGTCTACAACCACAATCTAATGCTTTATAGGCAGTTCAATATCTCAAAGATATCATGAGATACCGTATTTTAGCTTCCACAGAAGCTATGTCTATACTGAGATATCATAGATCACCTATAACTATAGCCATCATGAACATCCCACAAACAAAAAACACAATAGCTCTGGATAGAAAAGAGGGTGGCTCACCTAAACACACACATGCATTTGCAAGGTGCAAATAATGTGACATGAACATTCCCTCCTGATTAGTCCCACCCACAGTAACTGCCTCCTCTCAGCTGTGATTGACACAGCTCTGACTCAAATGACCCCATCTCAGCAACCAGCAGCCAAGCAGTGTTCCAGCACCAAATTGTCTGGCTCAACATGTGCTCGATGGATTGCAGAATGCACAACTTTTCCCATCTTATCCTTTGCTCCTGACAAGAGACAAATCTATTTGTGTAGCCTGTCTGTCTCTAGTTGTAAAATACAGACAAATCATCTTTCCTATGATTTTTTAAATGCCCTGTTAAAAAATAGCTTAATTACAATGACATGGCTATTAAAGATGGTACAAAATTTGCATCAAAATATTATGAAAATATCATGGCTCTAAAAATTCGTATGATGTGTGAATGTGTACATGTGCGTAGGTTTAATAGAACATTAATAAGAATATCTGAGAAAAAGAGAAAGACCTGTTAATAATTGTATAGTTGTTTTTGGCTTGCTTGATGATAAAAATGAAGAAGTCCTAGAGGGTTTTTTTTTGTTGGTGTTGGTTTTAAAGTGTTGAGCTCTTGAAGAAGAAATAGAATCCCAGACATGGAAAGGGAGAGAAGTAGAGACACACTGAAATTGGTGTAAATGTTGGTTTCAGAGTATATAGATAAAAGTAGTAATAATGTAGATATAAAAGTGTGTTTATGCACATATTCATACATTTATATATCCCCTAACTCCACTCACAGAGAAGGCCTAGGATCCACAGCAAGTGGCCCAAGTTGCAACTCCAATACTACTCTCTTCCCCTAGTTGTAAAATCATAAACTTGAAATACTGAGGAACTCATTGTTCCAGTCCAAAGGAGACTAAAAAGACATGAGTACTACAGATATGGTGTCACTGTGAACAACTAGAGGCCAAGTGTGTGTGTGAAACATTTTTGAGGCAAAGGAATAGAATCTCGATTTTATTCTTGTTCCTCATCTCATTTGGATAATTATTTACATATTGGTCACAGAGTATTCTTATTTGTAAGAAATGCATGCTGTCACATTCTTGGGCAGTAAGTAATTAGGTAGCAAGTTACTACAAATGGTTCAAGTTTCTAGTCATTTCAAAATTTGAACTCACACAAAAAGAAAAGCTTATTTATGAGTCTAATTCCCAGATCATATAGATTGATTTCAGGTGGGACTTAGGCAGGTGCATTTTGTTAGAAGCTCACCTGGACTGGAAAGGCTGTGGGGTGCGGGGGAGGGAGAGAAGAGAAGGGTGGATAAATACAATCAATGGCGCAATGTCTGCATGCATAGAAACATGATGAGTTCCACTCATTTCTATAATGAATACGTGCTAATAATTACAGTTTTTGGAAACAAAAACTTCTCTGATATTTCCCATGTGTAACCATGGTTAAGATACATTGGTCCAGATTCTAGACATTCTCATTTTACAAATGTGTGAGCAGAATTCAGATGCCAGGCCACCAGTAAAATAGCTCTTTAGATTCCTTACTGGTTTATTCATTCATTTTATTGACCTATTCTGGGCACTGTGCTGGATGTTTTGGAAGAAAAACAGTAAAACACATGTGCTTGCAATAGCAATAATACCTATCCTTGTGCAGCGTTTTATTGCTTATAAAGTTTTGAACATTTCTTTTGGTTGTCAAAGTGACTCCACTGAGAATTATTACCTGGGTTATACGGACAAGGACATGCAGGTTCGAGAGAGCGAGGGACGTATTGCTGATACCTAGGCCAGAGGTGTCTTGCCACACTCAGCTAGTTTAATGGAAGAAGGCAAATGTTAGTGGCAGATGCATAGTAAAGAGAATAAGCATTCTGGGCACACACGGTGACCTGAAATCACTGCAGATGCAGCATTAAGGGAGAACTTCCTGAAGGAAGGAAATTGGGAGCTGCAGGATGAAAGATAGTTAGCTAAGACAGATAGAAGTTCATTCTAGACAAACTGCATCTGAGCAAAGGGCGAGAAGGGAAGGAAAAGCTCAGTGTTTTGTGGGAGATAATGAGTACAGGAAGAGCTTTGTATTAGTGAATATTTCCCCTTAGACACCATGAGGGTGGACTATAGCATTTCTAGATGACTTGGTATCTTCAATGGACAACTGTAAGCTGATTGCGCAGTGTGGGTTAGAACTCAGGGGAAACTGATTAAGAATTTGCACCTTAGGTTTCCATTAGTATCTGGTAATAATAAAACAGAGAATTCCTCTTTCATATTCCAAGTGTTCCAATAAATGTTTTGAAACAAGGATAGTTCCAAATCATGCATTTCTATCTATATACTCTTCTCTCTGTCTCTCTAATCTCTCTCTATCTTCTATCTACCTAGCCACCTACATATATAGGTTACATACACACATGTATAATATATATGATACACATATAATATGATAGAGTTGGATTTCTAAGTTAGAAGCAATACAAGATTAAAAACAGCAATAAAACAATGATAACATTGTACTGTGAAAAGGTTATATGAATTTGTCTTCTCTCTCATATCTTAATTCCCCATCATTGTGCGCGCGTGCACACACACATGTTTTGACTAAGGTTGAGTGCAAGTGAAACCTACCATCCTATTATTCCAACAATCAATAAGAAGTTCATAGACAACAAGTCTCTGTGTAGAACCACACACACAAATGTGCTGTTGTTTGATTGTGATAACAGAGCTGGTGTGTTCAGCCTTCACAGTGATGACACTGCTGTCAGCAAGATTCATACTTTAACCACCTTACTTCCCCTTAGGTACTGATTGTATGTTTCTTTTAATTTTCTGAGTTTTTTTTTTCCATTTTCATACTCTCAGCTACCAAATACTCTCATACTCTCAGCTCTACTAAATACTGAATTATCAAATTCGATACAAACAGATTGTTGAGACTGGTCCTTTCAGCTAATATTACAGGTGATGGCTGTATCTGTTATTATGTATACCATGAAATAACTTTCAAGTAGGGAAATCATGCTACCACACTTCCAACATTAGAGTCTAGCATTGTGATTTCATTTGACTCATTGAAATTAAAATTTGTGTGTTAATTTCCTGTAACATCAAATGAGAGAATGTTACTGGAGAAAACTATAAAAGGACACTTCAAAACCGAAGCACATCATTTGTGGGTTTAGGAAGATGAGCTTTTCCTTTTATTTCTTGTTTTCTTTCCCCCATTACTAATATTTTATGTAAACGGGTTTATCTAATTTCCCTTTGCGTGAAGTGACAGACTGAACGGTAGCTTAAATCAATCAATCGGCTGATCAAAAAGTATTTGAGGCCAAATCTTTTGCAAATGTACCATACACATTAATTCTCTAGAGTTCAGTCCAGATCCCATTGGCTAAAAATTATGTTAGGGCATTGGTTCTTTGGCTACCCTCAATTGTTAGAAGCCATTCTTTTCCCTTATAAATCTGAGCTGGTGTCTGGTTTTGTTTGGGAAGAGAAATAAATAACACAACAAAACACACACGAGGGAAATCCAACAAGGCCATTATTAATGTGCTAAATTATTTCTAATATCTCTCACCCTCCTCACTCCAGGGCCTGCAAATGTTTTGCATAGCAGTAAAGCTGTCTAGCTACTGAAATGGAGCCGAGGGAAGAGCATTTGCATTTGACTTCTGCTGATCTAAACTGAAACATTAAAATGCTATTTGGCAAGTACGCAGAAGCACAGAAGAGCGAGGCTGGGTTCCTTTTTCAGTATAGTTCTTTACAGAATCCCTTAAGAGTGCTCAGTAGGGTGTGACCATATTGCTCCCCGCGGTCATCATATGGTTTGCCCACGAAGACGCTGAATTGTTTTGTGGATGTGAAATATTGTGTGTTACCCTGAGAGCTGTGGAGCCAAAGGATCCAGGAACTCTTGTTGAGAGTGACAGTTACATTGTGTTGGTGAATGGGGAAACGGCAGAATCACAAACACAAACGGACCCAGACAGAATGTCCTGACCTTTCAGAAAAAGGCTGATTGGATATGGTGCGCGCTCGCCTTCATCTTTCCTGCACGATCCATTACACCTTTCTCAGAGCAGGGGGCCCAGAGATGAGCCTCGCCTCGATTCTTTATGTGAAATTATTTATGGAAAATAAAAAAAGAACCAGGAGCCACCTCCCCCCCACACACCATATAATTTATTTCTCATAGTTATTTTATATTAACATGGTTCCAACATTAATATCAGCTAGTGTTATCTTCGATCATCAAAGCATATTGGTATTTATGCCTGCGTTTAAATTAGGAAAAAAAGAAAACAGATGCCCAGCTATGAGGACGGATGTGGAATCAATGCTTCCAAACACATGCCATTTAGACGTTTTTAAACTCATAAATTACTATTTGCAATCACAATCTCCCATATTGCCAACTTCTTCAGGGCCATCTAAATAGTGAATGCACAGAGAGACAAAAGTGATTGAATTTTCTCATTTCTCTTTCTAGACTTCTCTATTGGCTCAGGTTGTACAACAATGGTTTTCTTTACAATAAAACTCACCCACTGTTGGATGGATATGTGGTAGGCTGATAATAATTAAAATCCAGAATGTATTTTTCAAGTTTATCTTTCATGGTAAATGTGACAGTGTTAAATATTACCATGTAAAAAGTTGATCTTTTCATGGGAAGTGATAGCTGTGATTTTTTATTAAACCCAGTGTCTCACACTATCTGACACAAGTGCCATTACACTAGTGTAAGAGCAACAGAGATCATTAATGTTTAATTAATGTATTAATTAACATAAGATAGCAATCTAAACTACAAATTTATTTTTTAAATACCAGAGAAACACAGTGAAACAAAATTTTGACTGTCAAAAAAATTTGGATTCCAATATCCAAATAAAACAGCCAAGATTCAAGTTTGTATTAAAAAATAATAGCTCTTCTTTATTCTTACTGAAGGATTTCTTTGCATTTTCATTCTGATCATTTTTTGTCCCCTTGAGTTAAAACTGCAGATAGCCAACAGCCTGTTTTGAGGGATCTTTCTCCTCTCCCTCTCCTGTTTAGAATTTACAAGCTGCCCTTCTGCTTAACAAAATTTCCAACCATAAGCTAGTAATTTGGATTGCAGCAGTTGGTTTTTTTTAACTATGTGAAAACACCACCACTGAATTTGTAATATGTGATTTTTAAATATGCATAAGGTATGACAGGTTAATAGTGTATTTACCAACATCTTCACCTTATTTCTTTTTTCTTTCTTTCTTCTCCTTTGGTTTATTCCCCATTGTCATTGGTTTTGATTTTGTACCCTTTGTTTTGTACATAAGTTTATCTGACTTGGGAAAGGGAAGGGGAAGCACAGAAATGGTGAGACAAAGGGTGAATCCATTCAACAATGATACTCACTAGACACTAAGTTGGAAATGAACCTTACAACTTGGGGGGAAAGGGAGGGGGCGGGAGAAATGGGAAAAATGAGGGAGGGGTTAATACTGTTCAAAAACAATGATACTCATTACCTTACTTACATAACTGTAACCTCTCTGTATATAACCTTTACAATAAAATTTAAATTAAAGAAAACAGAGGCTTAATTTCCCTTTCTATACTTAAGCTCCAAAGTCCTCCCCAAGTCTAATGATGCTATTGGTATTTCTTGCATATCTGTTACGCAAGTGGAATGCATCTTCTAAGTCAATTAACATGCTAAAGAATGGGTTTGGTTTTGTGCTCCATTAAAGCCAACTAAATGGAGGCACTGCATGTCTTTATTTCAAAAATAAAGCTGAACAATTAAATCCCATGTCTCTTTGCTCAGCTTTTGATCCCACACAAAGCGTTCCCACTTGCTGCCTTTGGATGTAATGTTGACAAAGTCACTTACCATCCAGCACCGCGGTAACAGGCATGGCCAAATTCCTTGTTTTTGCTCAATCAGTCTGTGTTCAAACGATCAGTTTGATTTATTTGTCCACATTGACCTTTATTCACCACTTAATTATCCTCGTATAATGTTTCAAGAGGATCCTGACACAAGGAGAAAGACAATTGCTGATGTTCTGTAAAACAACAGTTGACCTGATGGGCCAGATGAAGACCATGGGTCGAAGGTTGTTTGCTTTTGGAAGAAACCACTTCTGCCTGAGAGCTGCGGCCGGGGCCACTCACTGTGGGCACCCACGGCTGTCTAGGCCAGCTGTTTACCAGTCTCAAAGTGTGTGCTGATCATCATCACTGGGCATTCCCCAAGTGGGCCTAGTGGCCTCTCCCAATCCTCTGAGTCGCTGAGATTGTGTTACAGTCAGGATTAAAACAGATCACACGTGAATGTCAGTCATATTCTTATTCGTGTATGACTGCTGTTGTGGTTGGAAATGTATTTTCTCGTTTTATGTGTTAGCAGGAGAGGTTTTAGAATCACAGCCTTGAAATAAGAAAGAGTACTGTAAACATCAAACTGTCTGGCTTTCTGGTTGGTCTCTGAGCACCTGCTAACAAATCAGATAAATTATACTTTTAGTTAAAAAGCAAACCATTATCTCTCTGTATTCTATACCTTGCCAGAATTACCTTTGATAGCAATAGCAAGATTTGAAATGAAGAAAGTTCTTTCAGAATTTTTGAAATGAAACCATTATTCTACTATTCATCACTATTAAAATTCAAATATAAATGAATGATAGTTTAAAATATGGACAAAAATATTCACATGAAGCCAGGTGCTGGTGGCTCACGCCTGTAATCCTAGCTACTTAGGAGGCTGAGATCTGAGGATCGCAGTTCAAAGCCAGCCCAGGCAGGAAAGTCTGTGAGACTCATCTCCAATAAACCACCAGAAAACCGGAAGTGGCACTGTGGCTTAAGTGATAGAGCACTAGCCTTGAGCTGAGGAGCGCAGAGACAGTGCCCAAGCCCAGAGTTCAAGCCCCACGACCAACCAAAAAAAAAAAAAAATTCACATGAATAGAGAAAACAGCATATACGAATATAAAAATGTAATTTTATATTTAAGAAGTGATTTTATATAAAAAACTTGAAATTCTCTTCTGAAAAAGTGGGAATATTTTATCTGACAGCAGCATAGTATGCATCTTTCTAACTTCAGTTATAGTTATTTTAATTTTCCACACATTTCCCTCTCTTGTTTAGTAGAGAGTGTAATAGAGGCTCTATCTTATTAAATTTTGATTGTCACAGTTACTAATATAAATGAAAGCTTAATTATTTTCCCTACATTAATATGGTTTGAACCCAATTTTACAAAGTCACTCAAGGGCTCTTGATGCAACCTAATACTCATCTGTTTGTTATTTTTCTCCTTTTATATGTTGACCTTTCTTTCTCTGTAATGGCTTTATGATTACAAATGCCACCGTACAAAAACAATAACATAAGAATTATAAGTGGCCTTTTTAAAAAAATTGAATTTTTCTGAAAGTTACTCTGCAGGTCTTTCACTGCTGGTCTTTCACTGCTGTGATTATAATCAAAGCCCTGGGAGGCCTTTTTGGAAGCCCCTCATACTGCAACCAGTGGGAAAACCATCAGACAATCCTCACAAGGCCACTTTGAGCCCTCCTCGATTCCTTCTTCCTCTTCTTCCTCTTCTTCTTCCTCTTCTTCCTCTTCTTCTTCTTCTTCCTCTTCTTCTTCCTCTTCTTCTTCTTCTTCTTCTTCTTCTTCTTCTTCTTCTTCTTCTTCTTCTTCTTCTTCTTCCTCTTCCTCTTCTTCTTCTTCTTCTTCTTCTTCTTCTTCTTCTTCTTCTTCTTCTTCTTCTTCTTCTTCTTCTTCTTCTTCTTCTTCTTCTTTCTTCTTCTTCTTCTTCCTCTTCTTCTTCTTCTTCTTTCTTCTTCTTCTTCTTCTTCTTCTTCTTCTTCTTCTTCTTCTTCTTCTTCTTCTTCTTCTTCTTCTTCTTCTTCTTCTTCTTCTTCTTCTTCTTCTTCTTTCTTCTTCTTCTTCTTCTATCAGTTGTGGGGCTTGAACTCTAGGCCTGGGCGCTGTCCCTAGCTCTTCCCTAGCTCAAGGCTAGTGCTCTACCACTTGAGCCACAGAGCCAGTTCTGAGTTTTTTCTGCTTCTGTGGTGCTGAGGAATCGAACCCAGGGCCTGATGCATGCGAGGCAAGCACTCTACCACTGAGCCACCTTCCCAGCCCCAGTTTCATTTCTTGAGGACGTCTGAAACCCAGCCAGGGATGTTCGGATGCCGGTGGCCTGTTATGTTATGTGTGAGCCGCTCTGAGCATCGGAAATCAACCATGCAATCCTGGGCATTCCACTCACCCTTGCAGTCATGGGCTTTTTCAAGGTAGTCCATATGGAAGTGGTTGTGAGTTGGGGCAAGTACAAGGAAGAGCTACAGCCCTGCGCCCTCAGTTTAGACAAGCATAAATCTGTTTTGGTCAGTGTTTCTCTTCTGCATAAGATTTATTTTTCTATGACAAAGTGTCCCACAACTTTTGGAGAGTATGGAGAAGCCCTCCAATGTGGAGATTCTATAACTGGAGACATAAAATTGTCATTCTTCAAGTGGAAAGAATGCAGAGACAAAAATCACAGATAGAGAATTTGGCTCCTAAAATTTTTGTCCTCCAGTCCAATCCAGTCTCCCCTCAGGGGACTCTATCTTCTGCTAGGAGGGGTGGAGCGGAACCATTCCACAAGCTCTTCTTGCTGCGTATGAGCTGAGAACAACTTAGCAGCTCCTTCCCAGGAGGAAGATCAGTGCAAACAGGAAAACGCAGGCATGTAGGATTCATTCCCACACAAAATTGTCTCCAAGAAATCCCATAGACTTCCTTTATGTGCTCTGTCTGTGCCTTCCAATACCAAGAATGTTTCATGTCTGTCTCTACTACAAATCTTTAAAATTAAAGTTTCCCTAAGAAAAAGAGGATCATCTTTTAAATTTTTTGTTTCATCTCATTGTTTTAGCTTAATGGTTCTTTCTACCTGAAAATTGTATTCTTGCTTGAAAGAAACACATTTGCTTAATTCTATATCCAGAGTTGCTTCTGTCATTGGTTTAACACAGAGCACAAATGTAAAAGTATCTAAGAGAAAAAGGAAGAACTAGTAGGACTTAGAAAAAAGGACGTGCTTTAGCCATCACCTATCGGAGTAAATCTCCCAACTAATTGAATCAGTTATTATGAACCTGACCACAAAAGAGAAGAGGAAATTGGACCTGAAGATAAGTCTAAATTCAGGTGAGTATTTGGTTTATTGTGGGCAAGGTTCAAATGTGGCTAGATGTTCCTCTTGATGGTGTAAAGCTTCAACAATGTGTATCTTGGATCTCATGAAAATAACTGAATAAATAATTTAGAGCTGGGTGCTGGTGGCTCATGCCTGTAATCCTAGCTACTCAGGTGGCTGAGATCTGAGGATTGTGGATCAAAGGCAGCCCAGGCCGAAAAGTCTGTGAGATTCTTATCTCTAGTTAACTACCAGAAAATCATAAGTGAAACTCTGGCTCAAAGTGATAGAGCACTAGCCTTGAGCAAAAAGAGATCAGGGACATTGCCCAGGGTCATCCCCTCCCTACCCCCGACCCCCACATCATGACAACAAAAAACTAATACTATTGGATATCTTGCTTTAGTTCAAGACTTGGAGGAAGTGCTTTCACCTCCTAAAAATCAAGGATTATCCTTCCTGACTAGGTAATTCTATGCCCTTGGAAAACATATTTTGTCTTTTAAGTATGGTTTATTATCATTATGGAGAACGGCAATCTCAAGGTCTGGAACTATGTAGAGATAAACCTAAAAGTAACCTTTGCCTCATATCTGCTGTGAAGAATGTGGACTACAAATTCATTTTGTTTCTGCTCCGTTTCATTTATAATCCTACATATAGGACCCAGTATACAATAACTTCAAGTTACAGCACTGTGGCATGGTAAGTGCTTTGGACAAATTAACACTGGAAGTCCACAGTGGCAAGAGCTCTCAAACCTTTTCACTTCCTGTCTTCTCCCCATTTTTCTCCCCCAAACCAAGTCACAAGAAGCAGAATTCCTCTTCCCAAGGCAAATCATAAAAATTAGAACTGCTCTTCTTCCAAGTTCTCAATCCTAGAAGGTCACTCTATCCCTTTCCTTTGTCCCCTGCAGCCCTCATTCCAGAAAATGCTGGTTTATACCCAGAATGAAGAAATGCTACACAGTGAAGCCTAGAAAATCTGAACACACAGACCTTGTTTATTCATTCTACTAACTTAACATCACATCATTCTAGCCAATTACATTTCCACATGATGTTCCTTGATCATCAAACCTAGGCATAAAAATGAGCAGTCCGTTTGAGTAGTCCAGGTGGTTCTCATCTGTACTCCTAGCTACTTAGGAGGCTGAGATAATTGGAATCATAGTCCTAGGAAGAAAACAAGTCATAATACTCCTTCTGCTTCTCAGTGAAGAGATGGTCATAACTGACAGAAAGCCTGATGTAAGTGAATCATGCCCAGGAAATGAGATCCTAGCACAAAAATCAGGAGCAAAAGTCAGGACTGGAGGCATACATGGTTCCACAGAAAGAGTGCCTGCATAGCAAGCTCAAGGGCCAGAGTTCAAACCCCAGTACCAAAGGGACAGTTTTCCTGGGATCTTTGAGTTTTCACTCCTGAATTTGATGTGTGTGTGTGTGTGTGTGTGTGTGTGTGTGTGTGTGTTTTCTCTTCTCACCTTGTCTTTTTCTATCATTGTGTCTGATAGGGGAAGAAAAATATTACAGTTGTCTGCCCTTACATACAACCCTTAGGAAACAAGCATGATTATCCTTTTAAGCATGAACTAATTTAAGCTTAGCTAGTGTTATCACATGCAATGGTCTGTTGGCCATTGGTCTTGCCAGGTTCAGCTCTTTGGATTGCCCCAGTTAATCCTTGTTCCTTTCTGGATATTCACCATACTAAAATAAAGTTTTTAGCTGCAACAAATGCGTATTTATGAGGAAGTCCATTATACAGTTCATGGGGGAATGGAAAAGAAGTAGAAAAATAATACAGATAGTTAGTTGTGACCATATATCCTCCATGCAGGCTTGGCAATCATACAGAATAGCAAAGTCCAGACTGGAAATATTTAAAGAGAAGTAGAGGGGTGCACAGATTGTTGGTCTAAAACACATGTGTGGGCAGGAAGTAGGTATTTATTCCCCCAGAGAAGGGTGGGCAATATTTGGAGACATTTTTTATTGTTGCAGCACATGGCAAGTAGAGACTACAGATGTTGCCAAACATTCTGCTATGCCATCGTACAACAGCTCTCTACAGCAAAGAACTGTCCAGCCCAAAGTGTCAGTAGCATTGTAATGAAAATTCCCGTGAGAAAAACAATCTTCTTTCATTGTTACTGGTTCCTCTTCAATAGCCATCTCTAAAAGTTTTGTCAGTGATATCAGGTTAGAGAATCGTAATGGTTCTGGAGTAGAAAACTAAGCATTTAAATATATGCAATGTTTCTAATTCTGGAATAAAAATTCCTCTAAAATAATAGATATTCAAAGTACTTATGTAAATTTTAAATCACCAAAGGTATAAAATGTTAACTGTTGGGTAAATATAAAAATAGTAAAAATTCTCTAGTAATATTTTTCTTCTGCCCGTGAGTAAAGTCTGGATTCCTTGACTTAAATTATTTGAGTTTTGGGGTTTTGAAATAAGCAACACTAACATAGATTGTGCATTATAGAAAAATACACAGGAAGAATAACATGAATTTAAGATAATTCTAAACCTGTGCTCTACTTAAAACTATATTGTGTTCAAGTTTGCTCCTTCCTTATAACACAGATAATGAATCCAATTATGATGTCACACAAATATTCTACAAAGAACAGAAAGTAGATTTAGTATAGAATTTAACCATGTATAAAGAAGCAGACAAGAAATACATGGGTTAATCGGCTCTAAAACACAAACACCTACTTGAAAACCACCTACTTATAGAAGAAACAAAAACAATTCATTTTCTTGTCATATCCAAGTTTTCTAATACAAAAAATAAAAGCATTGAGAGTAAGGTTGACTCTCAAGTTCAAGACTGCTTTGTTAGCTTCCTTCTTTCTCCCAGAATCTAGTAAGGAAAACAAAATAATCTTTCCTACATGTTGATGCCTATAAACAGAATTTTAAATACTTGTTTAACAAAACCCAAGAACATATGAGACTTTATAGTTGGTGTGGGTTAAATTTTAAAAACCATTAATTTTTTCATTATTATGGAAAATTTATGACCACAAAGTCAGTATATATCAAAGAGCTTGGCCAAGACACACCAATAAAGCAAAACAGTTCAAGATAAAAGTAAAGTTAGTTCATTTCTTCCCATCACAACAAAAAGGTTGATAAAGAACATACTTGATATCAAACAGAGCTTCCTGCTGGCTTCAGTTACCTGGGAGTTTGGAGCCTGTGGTTTGAATAATGTTCTGCCCACAATGGGCATGACAGCAGAAGTGTGGAGAGAGTGACGGGGCTTCCTGCAGGCTGAGCTTTTTGAGTTCAGACTCATTCTTTATTCTCCAGCAGAAACGGTAACAAATGCGTCAATAAGTAGTCACGGATCTTCTGATGTTGCCTTTTTGGTGCTGGGAATGGCACAACAGTCCAGCCAGCAGAGGCAAGAACCTCATCAAACGGCACCCTAGAGTAATAGAAGTTTAGAAAGGAATTGGCAAAGACGAGTTTTTCATAATTTCTCTTAAAAAACCAAATGTCTTATGTTGAAATGTCTGAAGAAATAGAGCTTAGACAATCGAGACTTGGAGTAAAGATGATTTGATATGGTGCAGCACAAAATCTGTATTAATAGATTTCAGACACATATATATATATATATATATACATATATAATCATTAATTTTGGTTCCTTAATACTGGAAAACATTTTGCCGTGCCATACCACTTTAATGTAAGAAGTTTAAATTTGACATGAAATAGATGAACAACACGAGGTATTTTTTTTCTCCTTGAAAGAATGCCTAAATCACTTTCAGACATTGCAAAGTCTAACACAAGGCAATGCCTAGGTGCATACATTATGTTCTAATTGTTTCTAACAATCTGAATAAAATGTATTATTATTATTAAATTGTTATTCCAATTTTGAAATCCATTTACCTACCTGGGAATGAATTAACTTTTAAAGGAAGGTGGAGACAAAGAGAATTTGAGCAATGAAAGATGGTCTGAGTGACCACTAGGGGGCAGCATGCTCAAATGGTTGTGGATGGGGGAGGGGAGAGACAACTAAAAGGAAATTCATGTCTTTACAACTTCAAAGTCTCATACTTTTTCTCTTAATTTTCTAAGTCAAAATCCAGTCAGCAATGTAAGAGCTTTCTTTTTTATACAACTTGAAAACAAAGGGGAAGGAATTCCAAGGCAAAAATAGCAACACTTTATAGAAGGCAACCATACTTGCACTATTCTCAGTGTGTGTATGTGTGTAAAATGAGAATATAAATATTTATTTTTGTATTATATCTTATATAATATATCATATATATTTGAACACACGTAATCCTCTTGATAACCCTGTGAAGTGCACATATTACTCTCCTGCTGGCCAGTGAGGAAACTGAGGCACAGCAAGTTTATCACATAGCTACCAAGTGATAGCCCTAAGATTGCAACCAATGCATTGTCTCTCATGTCCAGGCAGAACTGAGAACTTTTAATGCACTTTTTCCTTGCAGGATCATGAATCCTTTCAGATAAACTAGAAGTCAGATAGCAACTTTCTCCTCTCAGCCTATCTTCTTGGAGGAAATTCTTTTTCTCTTGGTTTTCCAAAATAATAATCAGATTGTACCTTCTTAAAAACACATTTTCTGTTTCCTTGTAACTCACCTAGGAAGAGCATAGCTGTCATATTGAGATTTGCCAAGAAGATTCTGCCCATTTTAAACTTTTAGTTTCCAGAAGTTAAAATCACAAGTGCACAAAAATAAAGACAAGAAGTGTTAGAGGCACAGATCAAGTGGTAGAGTGCTTGCCGAGCAAACATGAAGCCTTGGCTTCAAACTGCAGTACTACACACACAAAAAAAAAAAAGACAGAAAGAATAGAATCACAGCCAGGCTTATAAACTGGTTAAAGCATTAGCTCACAGATGATAAAGAATGAAGAGTATCTATATGAATATATATATATATTTTTTTGCCTGGATACTGTCCCTGAGCCTCATTTTTTGCTCAAGGCTAGCATTCTACCACTGGAGTCACAGCACCACTTCCAGCTTTTTCTATTTATGTGGTAATGGGGAATCGAATCCGGAGCTTCATGCATGCTAGTCAAGCACTAAGCCACATTCCTAGTCCATAATAATATATCTTAACCCATACATTGAGATAAATAAGGAATTGCTATGGAGGAAAGATCCCAGGTTACAATAGGAAAAAAGTCAAATTAACTAGTCAAAAATATAAAATGAAAACCAATTTCAACTAGTTACAGCACTTATAGTAGAGAGAAGAGGTGAAGACGTGTGAAACAAATCAGGGCTACCAAGTAAACAATGAATGCATTCAGCTGACTGGTATAGAGAAGGAAAGGCAAGTTGATGATCTTTGCACAGAGCAGAGTCTTGGAAGAAAAGTAGAAGACACCAAGATGGATAAGAAAGCTTCCTAGCAAGGGGTAGGCTGTTTTCAACCCTACCAATGACAGTGGGCTCTAAAAAACCTGCAATAAATAAATAAATAAATATGTAACAACATACTGAGAGACTCAAAAGTTTGTACTTGAATGTTGAGTTGAAGGGCATGCTTAGGGCGCAAGTAAATGAGTAACCTTGGACGTGGGTTGGTGTTCACATGAAGGATCAGAGCATGACTTCCTTCAGGTTTGCAGATACTGCCAGACTAAGAAATCAGGCTGACATTTCAAATTCGAGAAGCAACACGTAGAAAGACATGAGCAAAGTGGAAAGAGAGAGGAAAGTACAGACAAGTAAAGACCCACCAGTAGAAAAAAAGTCTCCAAAAGGCACATGGAGTAAGAGTAAGGTAGACTCAAACCAATATTCTAAATCAGGTTTGTTTTACGTTTAGTTTTTTAAACTATGCAGATGCCACTCAAACATTTTGAGCTCTCCTCATGCTCAAAGCAGTCTATGAGGTATTACAAAATCAAAGATAGAAGAGCCATGATTTTGGCCAAATGATGGCTGGGGTGTTACTCAACAGGGAAGACACTATCTAACATGGGATATTGATTCAATCCTTAGCAAAGACAAAAAATATTCTCTGTAGGAGCCTGGTTGAGATGAACAATAAAACAAGTCATTACCCTGTGGTCAAGGGCTACTGATGAAAAAAAATCTGCAACAGGTCTGTGATATCTCATATGCCTATGAAATAACAAACTGCTCATTCTGAATTCGGTGACCGAATTCAGGACATTGCTCTCTGCAAGTCACACACAACACAAAGTTCTCCTAGAACCACCTTTTTCTAGAACATGCTATTTCTCCTTCAAGATTCACCTCTCTAAAGAGATCTCTTAATTTGTCTCTCACCTCGAATTTTAATAAATCCCTACTATATGATTAGGTAAATTATTGAATGAGTGATCGAGTATTTTGACAATTCAAGTTATTTCTATATCATGTGATAAACAATACTAGAAGATTCTTCTTTACGAAGAAAGCCTTCTGTCTTCTTACCCCTGAAATAAAGGTTAATAACAAATTTTCTTTATAAACGCTAGATCTCTTTAGGAATTTTCTTGAATGAGAACTGAATGTACAAGGAAAGAGAGAGAAAAGTAGAAAAGTAGAAAGAAAAAGAGAGAGAAAGAGAAGAAAACAAGACGACACTAACTTGGTCACAATTGAACTTGATGGCTTTATACAATTGGTACATGGTGAGTATAATATTGTCTCTGTTTCAATTATATATTAATTGACATATTTCCTTAGGATACGGTAAGGAACAAAAGTAGGAAGGAAAATTAATTCACAGTGATTGGAAGACTGCAAAAGGAACCAATTAACCACATTATTTGTCAATAAGGCTAATCGAAACTTCCAGAACTATGAGCCAACATAATCCTTCTCTATTTGTAAGTTTATTTATTATTTGGGAACGTGGCTCAATGGTTCCATTCCCAGCACAGAAAAAGAAAGTTGTTGTTTTTTTTGTTTTGTTGTTGTTGTTGGTCAAGCCTGTGCTACAGTAACAGAAAGCTGATCAACACAAGTGGACAGGGTTGAAGGTGGTCTTAAGTATAGCATCAGACTCAAAAGAGCCTGGAAGCCATGCTGAGGAATTGGACTTAACTTTCACATCCTCTAAAGGTCATGTCATATCCCATTTTTGAGGTGGGGAGTGTGGGGGAGGATTGACTTGGAGAGAAGTACAGCCATGGATAATGAGCACATGTAGGTTTCGTGTTGTGTCCATTTGTATTCTTGCCACTTTCTGCTAGGGATGTAGTACACTACTGTTCCCTGATGGGTTCTGTTTGGCTTTGGGACTGACTTTGGCCAAAAAAAACTTAGTGAACATGACAAATGCCTCCTCCAAGAGAAAGTGTCACGTGTGTGTGATGTGGCTCTGTCCCCAGTCCGCTGCTGCCATGAAACTCTTTCACGCCCCACAGCAGCTGAGAACCTCAGCCTGAATCCCGGATAGCACACAGAGCTTCTCAGGGGAGGCCTGATAAACCCAGCCATGCTCACTGCTGCTCTGAGGAAACACAAACACCAAAACAAAAGCTTACCCTGCTAAACAGCTAAGCTTTGGGAATTGCTGACTAACTAATCAAGCAGTTGAAATGTGATCATCTAGAGTGAGGAATGAGTGTGGCATGAATGAGGTAGTGACCTTGAAGCTAGAAATTTTTTTCTTATTCATTTGTTCTGTTTATTATTATTTTTTATTGTTGTTGTCAAGGTGATATACAGAGGGTTACAGTTACATAAGTCAAGTAATGAGTACATCTCTTTTTGAAAGTCACCTCTTCCCTCATTTCTCTCCCAGGGTTTCCCTCCCAACGCCCCTCTCCCACAAGTTATATAGTTCATTTTCAACATGAAGCTGGAAAATTTGAAGGATATTTAGGAAATAAACTCTAATGATTAATGAAAGGTGAGAGTAAATGATGAAGTGAGCGAATCCTGGTCTTCAGATTTCTGACTCAGCAAATGGGAACCCAAGGCAGACCCACATCCCAGGATTAAAAGTGTTAGATTCATGGGTGGATCCAAAGAAAATAATGCAGGATAAGACTGTACTTAAAGATGTTTTACTACTCCTGTGTGCAATTATAATTATTAAAGTGACTGTCATCCATCTTTATTAAGCATCTAACCAGTGGAAATAAGCTTAATTTGCATGAAAAGAGGTCATTACACTCAAGAATGACACTTCTGACTGAAAAGGTTGTTCGATGTTAGAATGCATTATCCATGGTATTCAAGGAATTTTCTTTTACAGGATATATTTCGTTCCAGATTAGACATGGGATTTTCGAAATTAATTATGAAGAAAGATCTTTTCTGGTGATGTGATTTTTTCCTTCTTGTTCACTATGATTTAATGATGAATTCACTTTATTTTTATGTCTTTGGGCCTCATGTCACCATGTATAAAATGGGGAGATGGGAGTGGATAACACTCAAATCTTCTCACAGTTAAGCAGAAGCAGTGAATATACTCATAATCTTGTTTTATAAAAGGATCAATCAGATCTATGGAAGATGTGCCTATTTAGAGTCTCCTTTTATAGATCTATATGTGTGTCAATATAGTTAGAAGAAGCTTTTTTAAACTGCAAATATACTCCTCAGTTTTTCCCAGAGGAAAATCAGACAGTTCAAAACCCAGGTGCTAGCACATAAAAACTTGCAGGAAAGCCCTGCCTTGACCTCCTGCGTGAAATGGCTCTAACCTTTGGTCTGAGGCCTACTAGCCTCTACCCTTCCTTGGGTCAAGAGAATAGGTGCATGGCTAAATAGGAAGGTAAATTAACTTTGTTTATTTGCATGGTAGAATTAATCGCTTCCACCACATTTTTATGTTATTTGGTGTTTTGCCAATGTCAATTCCATCTGTAATATCTCCTTTCCAAGACCTAGACAATCTGTGTGTTTTGTTTCATATTCGTTCTGCAATCTGTGAGCTTTTAATCTCAACTAGTTGTGTTTCCCAGGAATGGAGGGAGTGAAGGAGCTGTATGAGCCAGTGCAGCTGGCACAAGGCATCAGAGAGCAGATAAAGGCAACCCAACAAATGTGGGTGGGAATGTACTGTGTGCAAGGTGCTGTGTCAGCTGTTGGGACATAAAGATAAGTAAGATACAACCCTATGCTCAAAGAACTCACAATCTGTTTGTAAAAGATACACACATGCACTTACAGAAACACAGATGCGTTTCTGAGTCAGACTGTGTCAACTGATCTCACAGAGAGAGAAGCCAAGAGAAAAAGAAAAGATTCAGTTAGATATACTAGAAACCACCCAGATAAGTTAGTATTTTACATAAAGCCTAAGACTAAAACAGAGTTTTAGTGTGGTTAAAGCAAAGAAAAAAAAAGGTAATTGATAGGCCTTTTTTAGTCTCAAAAATGAATTTGATTTTTCATATTATTTGTGTTTTCTGATACAGAAATACCATTTGTTCTTAGTTTTATCTGTGGTTTTCTTTTTGTTTGGTAAGAATTATTTGTATGTTCTGGTGTGTGTTCTTTGTCAATTATATTGCCATATATATGTTTTCCAATGTGTGAACTGCAGTTTCACTTTCATAGTGTAGCATTTTTAAATTTTTTATTGTAAAGATACTGTACAGAGGGGTTACAGTTACATGAGCAAGGTAATGAGTCCATTTCCTATCGAGCATTGTTACTTCCTCCTTTGTTTTTCCCCTACCATCCCTTTAGTGTAGCATTTTTAAAACATTAAATTTACTGTTTTTAATTTTAGTTGTTTCTGTGTGTGAGGAGAAAGAAAAGAGAAGAAAGAGAGAGCAGTTTAAGAAATTTTCATTACCTAGATTCTTTAGAAATATCTAAATGTTAATTTTTTAGAATTGGAGGTATGGCTCAAGTGGCACAGCATAAAGCTGATATGATATTAACATAAAATAAAAATAAATAAATATTAAAAATGTTTGCTTCTCACAATCTCATTTTATCTTCTTTTTGGTCAGCTGTGGGGCTTGAACTCAGGTTCTAGCACTGACCCTGAGTTCTTTTGCTCAAGGCTAGCATTCACAGATTATCCTGCCCCAGACTGGCTTTGAACTGTGATCTACATATCTCACTCAGCCTGGTGAGTAGCTAGGATTATACTTGTAAGCCACCAGCACCTGGCTCCATTTATATCTTGGTCCCTTTTAGTTCCTTGATCTTGTTTATCATCAATTACCAATATATATTAATATCAATTATCAATATATATTAATATAGTTACATAACCAATCTTGGAATTTTATTTTAAAAATGAATACTGCTGGGCACCAGTGGCGCATGCCTGTAATCCTAGCTATTCAGGAGACTGAGAGCTGAGGATCACAGTTTAAAGCCACCCTAGGCAAGAAGATCCGTGAGATTCTTATCTCCAATTAAACACCAGAAAACAGGAAGTGGTACTGTGGCGCAAGAGGTAGAGCACTAGCCTTGAGCTAAAGAGTTCAGGGACAGCACCGAGGCCCAGAGTTCAAGCCCCATGACCGATAAAAAAAAAAAAGTAAATAGCTTTTTCAAGTACTCGGCCATATTTCAGTTTTCTGTTTTATATAAATATTTTTCAATCAACTTAGCAAAATTCATAGAAAACTGTGCAATTTGATTACAATTAATCAAGAAGCACAGCTAAATAATTATGGCTTCATACAAACAAATATGACATGTCTCTCCTGCTCTTAGTTATTTCTTCACAATATTTTTACATTCTCTCATAAGAATCTCTTATATTTTACTATAATTATCCTAGTCATTGAATTTACTATTGTTTTGAATGAGATTTACTTTATTTGGTACTGGGGTTTAGGGTTTGAATTCAGGTTTTTGTGCTGGTTTGGAAAATCTCTTAATGTCTTATACTTTATACTTTTCTAAGGTACCAATCTATTACTTTCCAATAGTTAAATACTTTTACACAAAATACTGACCCAGGAGTCGCCTTTCAGAGCACAATATCAGCGCCAGGCAAAGGTGGCTCACACCTGTACTCCTAACTACTCAGGAGGCTGAAATCTGAGGATCCCGGTTCAAATACAACCCTGGCAGAAAAGTCCACGAGACTCTTCCCTCCAATTAATCACTCAGAAACTGGAGTGGAGCTGTGGCTCAAAGTGAGAGCACCAGCCTCGAACAAAAGAGCTCAGGGACAGAGCCCAGGCCCTGAAGTCATGCTCCACAACCGACAAAAAAATAAAAAATAAAAATCATACACAGTATGAGAGACACTCTTTAAACTTTACCACATGTGATGATGAGCTCTTCAGGTCACTCCTCTCTGAATCTTTTTTGAACATCCCAAACCTGCAAAACCAACCTGTGATAGCCTCTCATATTTCAAGAAACCCTTTTTTAGCAATCGCTCTGGCTTTTTCCTTCCAGCCTCAGTCAAACAGACAAATGGAGAGAAATTATCCTCAGGGCTGTGTCTTTTTCCTGACCTAATTCCACTTCAACACTGTAGAAACTCATCCTTGCCTGTTAAGTCGTGGAAACTGTGCTGTGACAGCAGCACTCAGCTGAGGGTGCTGACAGCCGAGTGTGCGGAGCTCTGATAGGAAGATGGCAGCAGAACAGCAGAGACACCACACCTGCCTGGTGGCTCCAACCTGCAATCCTAGCTGTTCAGAAGGCTGAGATCTGAGGATCCAGGTTCAAAGCCAGCCAAGGCAGACAAATCCAAGAGACTCTAACCTCCAATTAACTGGCCTTTGAAGTGGGGGGATTAAGTCTGGCCGGCACCATCTTGGCCACCTGGTGGATGGTAAGGTCATCTTGAGCAGAAAAAGTGTCAAGAAAGAGTGCAAGGCCTTGAGTTCAAGCCTGAGTTTGTGCACACACACACACACACACACACACACACACACACACACACACCTTCCTACTTCTTGTTTTGCTTTCAAAAATAGAACATCTCTTAATTTCCCTTCTACTTATCTGGCCTCTGATTGATGGTACCTTTTAGAGTGAACTCTGTACTACGCACAATTTACACAGAACCTGTTTGTTTTACCCAAGTGGACATTCTTTCCTCGCTACTTAAAATAAGTGAAGCAAAGTTAAATTTGTAGGTGAATAGGGAGAAAAGAAAAAAACTCAGAAGCATGAGTGTGCGTACACAAACACGAACATTTTATGAGGTAGTGTTTACCAAAGGAAGTATTTATAGCTTTGCATAATTTATAGCATTTAAAGATAATGATCATGCAAAAAAAATTTTTTCTCCTCCCTGTGTGGTGGGCTCATGAATACGCAAGAGAAGGATAGGAGGCTGGGGCCAGGGATGAGGAAGAGGAAGTTGAGAATGTAATGTGTCACTGCACACCTGCTGTGGCTGGAGAAGCTGCCTGCAGGCCTGGGATGAGCTCAGGGCTCAGCCTGGTGACTGGGCACACAGCTATGTATGACACAGCGTGGAAATTTTACCATCTCAGGCAACAGAGCTGCTCAGCCCCCTGTGCAACAAAAATGGATGAAATTGCCTTAGCAGGAAAGTAAGATTTCCTGGTCTTACGGCAGAATGGCTCCCCTCACCCCCTTACATGAACAGGTCACCTCTAATTGAACAACTGTTACCCTCTTTATTTCTACCTGAAAATGTCTTTTACAGTTCATAATTAAGGGCAAGATCTCTATAATCCTATCGTGATGGAATGTCTTTTTAGAGCCCGAATGCAGTTCATTAGCGAGATAGTTGAGGCTGATGTATTCAGTGCTTTAATTGGACGACAATTCATTTGCATGCAGACAACAAGCACATTGGATCTAAACAACAACTCCATTTAGAAGCTCTCCAGAGCGTATTGTGGTACGCTGAAGACCTGATCTGGGTTAAAAAAAAAAAAAAAAGTCTACATAAGACTTAGTATGTAGAAAAGAAAAAATCCTAGCAAGGAAAAATAGCTTAGGATCCAATCAGGCATCCTTTAAATTAATAGAAGAAAAGTGTGTTTAAAGTCAGAAAAGACATGATCACATATAATAATTCTCAAAAATGGGTCCCCACGGGAGCTGGGAGTTTACAATTTCACTCCAGAGATTTCTGCATTTCACAGAAGCTGAGCTGAGACTTTAGGAGACACACGAGACTTTTGGTGGTATGTGGGGAGGTTTCAGGGTTAATTGTTTCGAATTCACAGCTGATTTTATGGGAAAATATTATACTTTTGACTCACAAGCTCTTAGACTTGGAAAGCAGTTGCATAGAAAGCTGAGTGTAATGTATCTAACAAGCCCAAGCACAAAGTTATGAAATGATAGAAAATTGTGATGTCGAATAGATAGTTAGGCAAACGTGCCTCATGGTTCTTTTCAACATCTTGTTGGCTCTCACCCAAACAGATGAGCCTTCCAAGTGGGATTAGCCCGATTTATCCCTCAAAGATTCGAGAAGTCCCTAGGATCATTCCTCATTCCCAAGGACAGAAAGCAAAGCTAATGGTGCCCATCCTCACATCCCTATGACTCCTTCAGGGTAGATGAAATCCAGGGATAATACCCGGATTATCCTTCAGAAAGTAAGTTTGTTAACTGGGCAGAAGGAGGCTGCTTTCCAAATGTAAAGTCCTTCAGACATCTTCTCATGGTGGAAGTGCAGATCCTGGGCAAAGGGCATGCTACTGAACTGGCCAGTTGTTTGAAAGTTCTTAACGAAAGACAAATTATTATATTAGATTTGTCATGAATATTCCTGTCAGTCTGTCTATCTGGGTCTGTCTGTCTATTATATATCTATATCTATTGGGAGGCCAGGATAGATTAAGTTCAAAATCCCATAAGCCATCTAGAACTCGCATCTCTTTTGAGAAGGGTTGAGCTCTTTACATTACCACTCTGAGTCTGATGTTTGTTTATTTCATTTAGTAGGAGTCATATATTGCTATAAGTTAATTACTAAGTGAAATTTGCTATATTCATAATAATCCTTCAGAATAAAAACTGCCTATAAACTCATGAACAAAAATATAACAAAAAAGCAAGCCAATAAATCTTGTATCATTGCAATGGAATAGCAAAAGTGAAATTTTTGCTTATTTGTACAGATAATTATTTTGAAATTCTTGAGCCATAGATTAGACTAGGATCATTTTGGCTTTACAGTTTACTTAAGTTCTTATCTTTGCACAACTCCTCATGAGGATAACTGCTTAATTTAAACTTCTTCAAAATAAATGTTAAATATAGGAAAAGGCATTAAAATCAATAGTACTGAATATAAATATAATTTAATTTTATGTGTGGTCCTTCTCCCTTTCCTGGGCATAATTTAATCAAAATAACTGTGGTCATTTACTGATGTGATATAATTGAAGTATATCTCTTTGCTAGCTATTTATATTTTAAAATAACTTTTAACTCACTATGTTATATGTGAAATTATATTAACATATAGACACTATCCAAAACAAAAAGCACTTATCTGTCACATACTGTTAATAATTGCTAAGATACTTTAGTATGATACTTTAGTACCTACATGGTTTTTATCTGTATGACTACAGTTTTGAAGACTACCTCCAAAGTAAATTGAAATTCATTGTCTTTGTGTCTTTGTGCAAGGAAGTTCAGAGCTTTGTTTTATTTAGAGAAAGACATTTACAGTTTGGTTTAATTTTGGCTTTTTCAAATTTTTAATTCTAGTGAAGTAAGCAGTGAGCTCAGTCATCAAGATCCTAATGATCATTTTGATATGTTGATGGAAATGTAAAAAGTATATTTTGTGCCTGACAATATGCTAAATTAGAAGTATTTCTAAGTAAACAACACTTTTATCAATATTATTTATGAAAACCGATGGCAATACACATGAAAATATTTTTGATGCAAAAGTTGAAGAATGTAGCAAACAAATAACTACTAAGCATTATTACTTTTGCATTCTGAAGCACCTAGAAATCTGAATTTTCAGGGACCAATAAATGTAGTTTGACTAGTATAAATTTATCTAGGAATTTATTTTTTAACCATTGTATTAGGAATCTTTATTCCACAGAGTTATTGAAGAAATAATATGAAATGATCTGCCAGTATTTTTTTTGGAAGGAGTTTATTCATTCATCTTTCTAAATGTTGTTCATCTATATTTTTTAATGCTTAGGAAATTTATCCATCAATAAACTCCAATAATCTGTCCTTAAGAAGAATTGAATTTAATGTAGCCCCTGGTATTTGACTTTTGGGGAGACATAAAAATCTCAAATTTGCATAACCACATGAAAAACACATAAAATAAAAATTAAGTTGAATTTAGTAAATTATCTCTGATTAGGTATATAGCAAACAACTATTTAAAGTCATATTTATAAAAGTCATCTAGAGGCATATTTAATTTTTATTGTAAATTACCTATATAGACTTTCTCCAAAGTACTGTCAAAATAAACATAGCTACATTATAAATCAGAAATTGTTTGTTTCATTTAATACAGTATTTTTGTCCAGTTATTTTAATTCAAAGTGCATTTGTGGTATCTCTATAATAGGCAAGGTTAAATTCATGGTTACATTATTAAGAATTTTTTTTTCTAAAATAAATTATGTGAGCTGTGTTGTCAAGGATTTTATAAGAGGAAAAATTATTACTTATTTTATTTAAAAAGCTAGCTATTTAACAAAGATATATTTAACTAATACAGGATTGCTTTATATTTTACTAATAGGAGATCATAATTATGCAGAATAAACAGAGTTATTTGTATAAAATTTAATGCTATTATGCAGAAACAACATTTTACTTATTGGGTTTTGGATGCTATGACATAAAAATGTATGTAGTTACAGTTTACTTTTTAAAAGTGCCAGATTTTTTAATCTTCTTTAAGGATATTCAAATAAAAGTATAAGTAAAAATCATTTTATTAACTCAGATTTATTTCCAAGGGGAAAATTCACTGAAATATGCTGAATATTACTTCAAGTGAGCAGTTTAAATTATATTTTGAGCATATTATCAAAACTTACCTTCCAGATACCCGAATAACCTATACAAATAATTTTCATTATTTGCCTGGAATATGATTACCCAAAAAATTAAGGTACAACCTCTCAAAATTGTAAGGGAACAGATGCAAACATCAGCAGCCTAGGTACAAACAGACCCTATTAACAGAAAACCAGAATAAAAGGTAAACTGAAAATATTAGAATAATTGCATATTCCTAAGTAGAAAGTGCAGGACTGTCATTCACCCTAAATTAATTCTTTTTTTGTTGTTGTTGTTTCCTTTGTGGAACTAGGTATTGGGTTAAACTCAGGGCTTGACTGCTTGACTGGCACTCTACTGCTGGAACCGCATCTCCATCACTGCCTTTTGCTGATCATTCTGGAGATGGTATCCTGTGAAATTTTTGGCCTGGTCTGTCTGTGAACAGCCATGACCAGACCTCAGATTCTTGAATAGCAAAGATCACAGGTGTGTGGATTATAATGTGCACTGGGCTTATATTAATTCTTATGTATTAATGAGAACCCAATGGCAGTAAGACTTTACTGAAATGGAAAATACTTTCTCCAATAGTTTGGGAAGAAACAAGCAAGAGCCAGCCAGTAGTTCTTGAACCCAAACAAGAAATGTGATATGATTACAAATATCACCATATAGATTGTCTGGTATTGGTATTGAAATTAAGACACATATTGAAAATCTCCTTTCATTTTCCTTAAAGATATGACAATTTTGAAATCATTGAAGCAGCAAGGAAGGTGATATAACTAGAAGGCTAGGTAGGATAGATAGACAATTTACTTCCATACATGTCTGGGTGCAGACGTGATCACAGTAACCATATTGAATAGCCTTTACCATTTCATCTTTATTCTCTGGTATGCAGGAATTTGGCAGCTGCGGATACCGAGTGGATGGCTGTGACTTTTCCTGCTTCCATGAATGAGTTTTCATAAAGCAGCGAGGTAATGCTTTCCTGTCTATTCACTGCCTCTCCACTATTCACAATCTCTTCATCTTCCATACATTAAATTCTTTGCAAACAAGAAGCATGTGGACACAGCCAATACTGTAGCTTCTTATTACCCTGGCACTATTCCTAAATTCATTTTGAATGCATTATATGTGACCCTTGCTTGGCCCTGACAAGAGGCTTTTTGAAGGAGGAGGAGCATCAGCCCTGGCTGTCCTCTCTTGGCCTGCCCGAAAGGTTGCCTTTCAGCTGCAGATGTCTAAGCTATGGAAAAGGCTTTATAATCACTCCAGAAACAAGGAACCCATCACAGAAGCGGTCTGTCTCAGGACTGGAGATCACAGTTGTTCAGAAAAAGCATAGAGCTGGGAATCTTTTCCTCCATTAAAACTGAGTCAGACTGCTGAAGTTGAAGCACAATGCAATTTTCACCATAGAAAATGTCATTTTATTAACTTGGTGACTGTTCTTAATAATTATTTCTCAAGGGAAAGAATGTACAACACAGATTCCAAGTTGTTGATTCAGATAGAAACTAATCTTTTGGAGTAACATCTACTATTCTGATCGCTACTGGAAATAAGTAAATTTTAAATTGAAGACTTCTTCTTTGGCAGTTTATAATTGAGATCACAACATAAACTCAAGCTGCTTAGGGAATCCAGGCAAGGCCTTTTATTTGAATTTTCAGCAGTTCCTTCCATTTCTTGTCTCACCTTCTTCTGCAGTCCTCACCTCATCCTTTAGAAATGACTTGCATTATTCCTTCTAAGGTACGTCCTCTAGTTTTCACAGCACCTAGTTGGGAGACACTGCATGCCTTGAGTTTGTGTTTGCTTGAAACTGAAGCATGTTAAGCACATTACTCATATACGCAAGCAAAAGGTAGAATTTAAAGAAAACAAAACTAAATTATTTTGCAACACCAAACGTAATTCCCTCATCTGGGTCTACCTCCAGTTTTAATAAGAACCTCAGCCACTTTTCCCAACATTCTTACAAATATGATGTCATGATATATTAAAATTTGTTATTATACTTTTCTCAAAAGAGGACAAATAATGTTTATTTTTATTTGCAGAATGATTCTTTGCATCAGGGACTGAAAAAATCTGTCCACATTCAGATTGTTTAACTCATATTTTAATAAATTGGTTTATTAAATATCTAATTTTACTATAAACAATATCTGTTTCATACCATTTTCTCTGATAATATTGAACAAATTTTGTTCTCTCCTCTAAGTAGATAAAATTTTAAATTATTAGCGGCAGATAATTTACTCTTGGATTTTTGTGCAATTTCTCTCTTTTAAAGGAAAGTAATCTACAATTATTGGTTATAGAAGAAAAGAATATTGAACTTAAACAATAGAAAAACTATGCCTCCTCAATATATCACTTCTAGAAGAGTTATGCTTTTGTGTCTTGAAGTCAGACAGGTTTATTTACTAAGTAGTTTTTAAAAGGAGAATATTTTACATTTAACTTGGAACAAGATAAATCACAGGCATAAAATTCTGTTATTCTTTTGGTTTAAATCTATACTACAGAGGCTTCAAAGCCCCATAGATAGGTTGCTATGTTGCATTGACATCTAGTGGACTGGAGCTGGTATTACAAGGGTGAGATCACTTCGTGTTCACTTAGAACAATGGTAAAGTTGAGAGACAATTTAAAGATCACCTCTGGTTTAGAATTTTTTAGCTATGAACACTGCGACAAACAGAAAACAAACTTGTCAGAAGTATTTTAAAACTATGGAAGTACATGAAGTTAAGATAATATACTATGTTCTTCCTGCCACAACCTCCTGCAGTCTGAGATCACCGGCCTGTGCCATCACAACCAGTCAAAAATTATTTTAATGTGACATTTATCAGACACAGAAACAGATGACAGATCAGTGAAACAGAATCAAAGACCCCAAATAAGCCATAACTTTCAACAAAGGTACCAGGAACATGTTTAAAAAAGACAAATGATGTTAAGAAAACTGATTATCCACATGAAGAAGCCTGAAACTAGACCTCCATCTTTCACCAAGTACAAAAAAAAAAAAAACCAAAACCCTCAAAATGAATCAAAGACCTAATGTAAGATTTGAAACTTGGAAATGAATATAGGTAAATCGAGAGAAAGTACTTGTAGACATAGGCATGCACAGTAACTTTCCAATAGCTCAGGAAATAATAGGAAGAATTGACAAAGATTTCAAAAGGATTGTGTCAAATGGAACCACTTCTCACAGCAAAGGAAACAATCAACAGAGTAAAGAGACAGACTACAGAATGGGAAAAAATACCTTTGCCATTCAGACAAGGAATTAATAACCATAATACTTGAAGAGTTTCAAAAAATTAAACACCAAAAGAACAAACAACTCATGTAACAGACAGCACCATTGAGATTCAATCTCACTCCTGTCAGAGTGGCCATCATCAAGGAAACAAACAACAAATGCTGGCAAGAATGCTGTGGTTAGGAAAAAAATGCTGTGGGGAAAAGGAACCTTGAGCACTGTTAGTGGTAACATGACTTAGTGCAATTCTATGGAAATCCATATGGAGGCATCTCAAAAAATTAGTAGAGCCACTGTATGATCTTGCCTGTCAGCTGAAAGAATGCAAGCTCCACTCGTGAGCTTGAAGGAATGTAAGTAAACAGCCAAAATACTTGCACTTTATTTTGAAAACTAGTCATGATAGTCAAGGTATGGGATCAATTTAAGTGGTTGTCAACAGGTGAGTGAATAAAGAAGTGGAAGTAATATACACAAATGGAGAATTAACCATAAAATGAAATTATATCATTTGCATAAAAATACATAGAACTGAAGATTATAATATTAAATTTTTAAAAAGACTCAAAAAGACAAATAGTGCATGTTTTTCTCTCAAATGTGGAATATAAATTTAAAATAAAACAAACAACATGAATGTAAATGATGTACTACTGGAGAGATGTCGAAGGGAGGGAGAAGAAAAGAGTGCAATGGGTAAATATAATCAAAATACATTGAATTCACATAGGAAAATGTCATAATGAACTATTTTATGAACTGTAAATATAAGTGAGAAGGGGAAAAAGAGATAAGGATGAAAAGGAGAGGTGAATGTGACCAAAGCACAATACATGCATGTGGAAATACCATAATTAAACCCTTCGCTTGGTACAATTAATATAGAGTGAGAGAAAGGTCATTTATTAAACAAGAGCAGGACTTTGAATATGGACTAGGTATTAGATGATATTCATGAAATACTATGTGTGTGTGTGGGAGGGTGCCAGTTGTGGGGCTTGAACTTGGGGTTGAGCAATGCCCCTAAGTTTTTCTACTCACGGCTAGCGCTCTTTCACTTGAACCACCGCTCCACTTCTGGCTTTTCAGAGGTTATTTGGAGATAAGAACTTATCTGCATGAACTTTTCTGCTCAGGCTGGCTTTGACTTCTCGCTCCTCAGATCTCAGCTACCTGAGTAGCTAGGATTAAAGGCCTGAGCCACCAGCACACAGCCCTTATTACTTTTATATGTTGCAATAAGTTCTTGTGTGGTAATTGTTTCATTGCCAGTTAATAGTTATATGTCCCCTTATATTGAAATACCAGAGGTAACGCACCCTTATGTCCTGAATTTGTTCTCAGATACTTCAGTTTGAAAAGAGGAGGTGACATCACGGTCACCTATGCTGGTTCTCAGCAGCCCAACACCAGGTCATTCCTTACTTTCTCCTCTTGTCTTCCTCCCTAGTACCTGCACCAGAGCCAAAGCCAGAAATTCAATTGTTAAGGTTGCCAGTGGTAGACTTCAAGCACTAAAGATCATTCATCAACATCCCCTCAGACCTGTCAAGTCTTTTTTACTCTGGACTGTCACTTTCAATAAACCCAATGACACCAAAATAAAAGGTAAGAACAGTGATGTGAATTGGTAACATGTTGCTTCCTTTAACTCTGAGTTTCCTGACACTGTACTGCTTCCACTTCTGTATGCTTAAAATAAATGGCGTTTTAAAGGGAAATGTGAAATATTTGGTATAGACTTAAAAACCAGGCCAGGGACCAGGATGAAGAATTTTGATATCTCAGTTCCTGCAAGTAAAAAGAGGTGAGGAACGAAGCTAAGATGAGATTCACTCTGCTCTTTCTCCTCTGTATTTTTAGCTGTCCTAGTTTAAGACATAATTTCTTTCAGAGGAAGTTACACCAAGTCAAAGCATTTCCTCCTCAGGCTCAGATACTTCGTCTGGTAAACAGTCCCTTCCTCAAAGCAGCTCAAACACCACAGCACAGAAGAGAGCAATCTTTTTGGCCTTGCAGAATTGGCTCTGCTTGCCTCTGTTTTTCTGCTGTCTGAGTTCACATCCCAGATGGCTGTAGCCCACTTCGGCTCTTGCGCCAATCTAGATGCGTTCCCAGAAACTCCTCTGACTTTCCTTGTTTCCTGCTCCTCTCGTCTCCTTTGTTAGTTTCCTCCATAATTTTCACATAGTACCTGGCATAAATCTTAAAGGTGTCTGTTCCTCTTTCAAGTCTTTAATTCTGGCAAGTATATTCTCAATCACTAATTGCCAAAGACACCCAGCTTAAAAGTCTTGCTAACCCCTGCAGAGTGTTTGCTATCCCAAATCTCCATTCTTAATTCCCTTATTAAGATTTCGAAGATTCTGTTTAGCAAGAAGACCTCAATGCTAATTCATTCCTTTGCCAGTTTTGCTGCTCAGAAGGCAGTGTAGTATTTACCCTTATCTGGATTTCACTTTCCACCATTCTATTTTACTAGTACCTAACTGCAATCCCAAAATTAAATTTTCCATTCAATAAATGGGGAAGCCTAGTAATAGATAATGAGCCAGACTTGTGTTTCTGTGACAAGATGCCTGACGAGAACCACACAAGGAGGAAAGACAGATTTGTGCTTGTGGTTTCAGTGGTCTCAGTCCATCATGGCTAGGGAAGCCAGGTGGAGCCAAGCAGCTCACAGAACGGTGGCCAGGAAGCAAAGAGTGATCATGCTGGTATTAGCAGGCTTTCTCTTTTTTCCTATTTTACTCCATTAAACCCCCAGCTATGAGATGGGAACCCCTCTATTCTGGGCTCTCACAGAGAGACCCAGAGATGTGGTTGAGGTATATGCATAGGCAGGAAGTGAGAACTTATTACAAAATACTTATGATAATAACAATAATAATAATCAGTGAAAAGCAAGGCTGGAGCCATGGTTCAATGGTAGAGCACCTGCCAAGCACAAAGACCAAATATGGTATTTTTATTTATATGAAATATCCGTCTGGGCAAATTTCTGAAGGCAGAAATTAGATTAGTGACTGCAAAAAAAAAAGAAAAAATGCCCAATGGGTTATGTATTTTAAATAATTTAATTTAATCTCATTAAATTTGGTATTTAATGGTGACTTATCTCAGCAAATGTTTTTTAAAGCCCCAAATTAGGCAAGACTTCCCATTCCAGGAAACTATGGCCTTGTTACTTCTTCAACATCTAGGTCAAGTTATCATAACCTCTTTTTTTTTTGGCAGTATTTAGGTTTGAACACAGGGCCTTGTGATTGCTTGGCAGGTGCTCTACCACTTAAACCACACCCCCGGATCTTTTTGCTTTTGTTACTTTTTTAAAATAAGGTCTATTTTTTTTTTGTTTTTTTGCCAGGATTGACCTGGACTGTGATCCTTTCTGCACAGATGAAATGACAGGTATGTGTCACTAATCTCAGCTTTTTATTAGTTGAGATGAGGTATTGTGAATTTTTTTTTGCCCAGAGGTGGCCTCAAACTGTGATCTTCCTGATCTCAGCCTTCTGTGTAGCTAAGATTACAGGCATATGCCAATATTCTAGCCACTATAGCTTTTTATATGTTGATCATATCTCAATAAAGTTGTTTTAAAACAAGCTTATTCCTTTATGAGCAATTAATTTTAGACAAGAATGCAAGGAAAATGTGATGAGAAAAAAAGATTCTTTTGAAATGTGATGCTAGAACAATTCAATGCAAAAACGTTAATTTGGGTTCCCTACTTCTTGTCATCAACCTAAATCAATGAGCTAAAACTATAAAACGTGTGTGTGTGTGTCTGTGTGTGTCTGTGTGTGTGTGTGTGTGTGTGTGTGTGTGTGTGTGTGTGTGTGTGTGTGTGTGACCCAGGGAATAGTTTGGATTGCAGGTCTGGCTTGTATGGCTAGGGGTGTGTGTGTGTGTGTGTGTGTCTGTCTGTCTGTCTGTCTGTCTGTCTGTCTGTCTGTGTTTGTCTCTGTGTGTGTGTGTGTGTGTGTGTGTGTGTGTGAGACCCAGGGAATAGTTTGGATTGCGTGTGTGTGTGTGTGTGTGTGTGTGTGTGACCCAGGGAATAGTTTGGATTGCAGGTCTGGCTTGTATGGCTAGGTGTGTGTGTGTGTGTGTGTGTGTGTGTGTGTGTGTGTGTGTGTGTGTGTGTGTGTGTGTGTGTGTGTGTGTGTGCGTTTTGTGTACTGGTACTGGGTCTTGAATTCAGGTCTTCATGCTCTCATTCACCTTTTTTCCTCACAGAGCTTTACCTTTAGAGATTTTTGTTTTGTTTTGTTTTGTTTTGCAAGTCCCGGGGCTTGAATTCAGGGCTTGAGCACTGTCCCAGAGTTCTTTTGCTCAAGGCTAGTACTCTTCCACTTGAGCTACAGTGCTACTTCTGGCTTTTCCTGTTTATGTGGTACTGAAGAATTAAACCCAGGGCTTCATGTATGCTGCGTAAGCACTCTCCCACTAAGTCAAATTTCCAGCCCTAGTCCAGCTTTTCTTTGTTTATTATTTGGAAGATAGACTCTCAGACTTTTCATCTGGGGCTGACTTTGAACCATGATCCTCCAGTCTCCGCTTCCTGAGTAGCTAGAAGGTACTGTCATGAGCCACCAGCATCTGTCAAACTATAAAACTTTTAAAATAGGATTAACTTACCATGACCTTTGCCTTATTAATGGTTTCTTAACACCAAAACCATGGCAACAGAAACAAAACAAGAAACTGGACTATATCAAATCTAAAGTATTCTTGTGTTATAAATAATTCCAGGGAGAAAGTAGAAAGAGAGCCCACAGAATGGCAAAAGGGATTTACAAATCACAATACTGTGATGAAGCACTTGACATTTATCTGAGTTTGTCTTTGACAATGAGTTCTGGAGTGTGTGTGATTTTTAAGATAGTCTTTGGCTCTTCTCATTTCCTTCATGTCTTGCCAAAAGAATTTTTAAAACCCAATGTAGTTTTTTTTTAAATTTTTACTAGAATGTTATTAAGTATATGTGATTTCTAGTTACATCTAATTTCCAAGTTTTTCTTTTACCCATATTCCTTTTCTTCATATATTTTCTCACTCTCTTAAGATTAAAATAAAATCTTCTATACAACTTACCTTGGATTTCAACTGTTGATATCGTATCTTTTTAATTTTTCAGTTAAAAATCACTTCCAGGAAGTTTTGTATTGTGTGTGTGCTTGAGTGTGAACCTTCAGTTTGTAAAATCCAGTGGGTTTAAGTAGCTTTCACAAACTTACATAACCTCCAAATTCCAGGATGTCTAATTCAGAACAGTTTCTGTCTTCCTTATTTTGTGAGGACATTTTTGGGAAGCCTTGTTCTTTTTTTAAAAATTTTTTATTGTGATTAAGTGATTACATAATTTCCCAAGTTTTAGTGATGCTCAGTTAAAGTCACAAACACATTCTATCTTTCCTGGAGCAAATTGCCTATCACATTTATGAGTTCTAAGAGCTTTGTGATACAGTTATTTCTTCCACATTGGGTGGTATGTACATTTCTTTTGTTTTGCATAGCATCAGCTGTTCCCTCTTTCCCATTTGTTCCCTCCCTCCCATCACTGCCATTAAGTTGCTTAGTTCATTTTGGTCAATGTCCAATGCAGCTGATGGGTCCTGCTGTTGTATGTTTTTCCCTGATTCTCTCTAGTTCTGTGTCGTCTTCTTGGTTCCCCTCCGGTGTACACATATATACTATACAGGTGATCAACAGCATGGGGTTATTTAGAAGTGGTTCAACCAGATGAGTGGAAGTTCTTTGTTTCTTAAGTCCTGTTAATTTTGTCATATCACCTAACATTTTGGATCTAACATCCACTTATCAGGGAGACCATGTACCATTTGTCTCTTTGCTCTTGGCTTACCTCGCTCAACATGATTTCTTCTAGCTCCATCCATTTCCCTGCAAATGTCATTATTTTGTCATTTCTAAAGGCTGCATAATATTCCATTGTGTATAGATACCACAGTTTTTGGATCCATTCATCTGTGGTGGGACATCTGGGTTGTTTCCATATCCTGGCTATTGTGAACAGTGCTGCAATAAACATGCAGGTGCATGTGTTCCTGTTGTTCCGGATAGATGCCTAGAAGTAGTAATACTAGGTCATAAGGGAGGTCAATATTTAGCTTTCTGAGAACCCTCCAGACTGCTTTCCAAAGTGGTTGTATAAGTGTACATTCCCACCAGCAGTGTAATAGGGTTCCTCTTTCTCCGCATCCCCTCCAGCATTTGTCGTTGGCTGACTTGAGGATGTGGGACATTCTGACTGGGGTAAAGTGGTATCTCAGGGTTGTCTTTATTTGCATTTCCATCACAACAAGGGATGGTGAACATTTCCTCATGTGTTTCTTTACCATTTTTATCTCTTCATCTGAGAAGTCTCTCTTTAGTTCCCTTGCCCATTTAGTAACTGGTTTTTTAGGTTTAGGAGGGATTAGTTTCTTGAGCTCCCTGTATATACTGGATATTAACCCTTTGTCTGATATATTGCTGGTAAATATTTTTTTCCCAGTTAGTTGGTTGTCTTTCTAGCTTGGTTGTGATAGCTTTAGCTGTGCAGAAGCTTTTTATTTTAAGGTAGTCCCATTTGTTGAGTCTCTCTCCAATTTGTTGTGGCCCTGGGACTCTGTTCAGGAAGTTCCTTCCTGTGCCTATAAGTTCAAGTGTCTCTCCTACTCTGTCCTGCATTAGTTTCAGAGATTCGGGTTTAATGTTAAGGTCTTTAATCCATTTTGAGTTGATGTTGGTGCATGGTGATAGGCTGGGGTCCACTTTTAGTCTTCTGCATGTGGTAAGCCTTATTCTTGACTTCTTCTTCTTTATTATTTTTATTTTAGTCAAACCCATCACACCTGTAGCTATTTGCTATTCAAAACTAAAGTGCATTCAGGCCACTTGGTCCGATTCACCTTGTCTCTAGAGAAATGTTAAAAACTTTAGGGAAGTGGCCAGTTCTTTTTGTAGAACTGAGAAGGCTTCGCTTTTCTCACCATTTAGAACCTGAGTTCTTTCCTGTGTTTAAGATGCTCCAGGCTACTTTGAAGTCCAACACAATTATTCTATTTGGATTCTGAAGTATTTGTGGGGCACAGTTTGACTTCTTGGTATTCATTTGTCTATCTCTTCTTTTTAAATTAGAATTGCATTAATAGGGCTGGTTGTATAGCTCAGTGGTAGAGAAATTACATACTGTGCATGCAGCCCTGGGTTCTATTCTCAATATTGTAAAAAAAAATGCATGCTTAAGTGATACCCTAGTATATCTTGAGAAAAATTAGTAAATATAACTTACGTGAAATTTATTTGTACTCAGCTTTGGAACAACAATGCATACACCTCTTGCCAAATTGGTTTGAAAATATGCTATTGAATTCAGCTGCAGATGTTTTTTGACTTAGATCAGTGGAAGCTTTGCCAAGAACAAACAAAACAATGAGACATAACCGTAGAATGTTCCACATTTTGATTATTTTTCACAACTGTAGAAAGATCTCAAGTTTAGAAGTCAGGAAGATGGATCTGGGGTTGTTGGAATTCCATTAACAGATGTGCTACTCTGGACAATGTAAAACAAAGACTTGGGGGCTGGGGTCTTTGCACCTTAGCCTCCTCACCTCTGAGTATTCCGATTTCTCCTGAGACTTGCCAACTGTACATGAAGATGAGGTCACATTTCCCATCTCAACTTCCTTGGCAATTGTCCTGTCTAACATTTGCAGGAGTCCTGATCCCTGGGGATTCTCTACCTCGCCACCCCCACCCCCCCATAACTCCAAGTGCTTCGGTGAATGTCGCACATGTGCTTCTAATCTAGATTCAACCTCTAGCCAGAATGACCCACCAACAACACAGACCTCTGACATTATCTGTCTCACCATCACCTCAGGAAGTCATCTGCCCTAATCTATTGTACACAGAACCCTAATGTGTGAAACTGATGAAACCAGAGCTGCTCAGTGGAGGGGGAGTTGTGAGATCCATTGATTAGGAGAGAGAGGACAATTCGCTGTCCAGCCATCACTCTTCCTAAACATTCTCCATCCCTGAGGCTTCCAGCTCCTGTAGCCTCCCTGAGTTCCCACTGTAGAACCACTGACCATAAGACACAGTTTAAAAAACTATCTCTAGCAATACATTCCTAATTCCTTGCACAACACTAAAGGTCACTCATAGTCTAACCACCTTAACTTCCTCAGCTTCACCTCTCCCATCCTTCTTTCAGGGCTTACACTGACTCTGTATCTGGGCTCACAAGATGGTAGTCGATAGTTTCTATTTAAACTAGTTGTAATGAAATAGAGTAAAAAAAAAATCCAACCCTGTTGTCAACTAGCCCAGGTCACACCTCAAGTATATAATATCACATGTGACCACTGACAGTCATGGTAATTCCCCAACCCCTCCCCTCTTCTTCACACTAGAGTCGGTGCCTATGTTGTCCTTGTTACCTAATATCCTCTCTGCTCTAATACTTGGTAAATTCCCACATATTTTTTAAAGATTCTGCCCCAAGAAACACTCCCTGAAGGAAACAGAAGTATGTTGCCCTCTTTGACATATAAGTTATTTTTGAGCCCAAGTCTATGAAAAAACAAGTAAGAAGGAAAAAAAAAATGTTCTCTATTCTCCTGAAGATGTAGATTCTTCTGGTTTGCTTTCTGTAAATCACTCTTCTGTAAACTCTATACTCTTATCTGCCTAAAGCCATTAGAGAAGAATCTGTGTACAGGACTTATTCCATTAGTTTCTTCTTTGTGTTAGTTAATTGTTCATCCTAGGATGAGCAATTGAAAGACAGAGAGATCCCTTGTGGCACCATTTCAGGGATTTCAGTCCATGATGAGCTGGCTCTATTGGTTTTAAACAAGAGAGAAACACTGTGATGGAAACACAGGGCAGAGAAAAGCTGCTTACCTCGTGGCAGCCCGGAAGTAGAAAGCAGGAAGGACCCAAGACAAGGACAGCCTTCAAAGGCATGTCCCCAAAAACCGACTCCTTATTTCTATATTTACAATGTAATATACATTTATTTTATTTATGACTCCTAGCTCGTAATCATACTTTACCCTCATATAAATACTGTTATTATTGCAAATGTATCAATGTACCTATTTATTAGATCAGAGATTCACTCTCCCCCAAATCCCATCTCTGAATTCTACATTGTAGAATTTAATATGAGTTTTAAAGTACATTTCATATTCAAACCATAATAACTCCCATGTGTTTACTTCCCTGTTTTCTACTCTTGAAACCTAAAACTACTTCTCTGTCTTCTCATTGGCATCTTCAACTAAGAGCAGTTCAATTAAAAATGTTTTTTGAGACAGAGAAAAGTTTCAAGGCTGGGCAGCCTTTTCAACCAATGTTGGTCACAGTGGCCCATCCTACCATATGTATAGGCTATATTTAGCTAGAGAAAAGGAACTGACATACAGGGGCAACCTGATTCTCTAAAATTGGCCCTGGGCTACTATAGATATTGGTCTAGTCAACTGGTAGCCTTTGCTTGGCTGATACTCAATTGCTTGGCTACAAAGGTTTACTCAGACACTGGTGGCTCATGTCTGTAATCCTAGCTACTCAGAAGCCTGAGATCTGAGGATTGTGGTTCAGAGCCAGCCTGGGCAGGAAAATCTGTGAGATTCCTATTTTCAATTAGTCACCAGAAAACTGGAAGTTGCACTGTGTCCTTTAAAGGGGCAGAGTGCTAATCTTGAGCAAGAGTTCAGGAACAGTGTCCTGGTCCTGAGTTCAAGCCCCACAGCCAAAAAAAAGGTGTACTATTCTACATATCAAGCTAAGGTAGTTCATATATTGAGGCTAACCTTATCACCCAAGTACAGAGACGAGTTTAGATCAAGCTTAAATCAGACAGGTTTAGGTCAAGCTTAAATCAGCTTGACAAAGAATTGACTCATTCTAAATCACTGATTTGAATAACTTTTCATGGCGTTTTCTCCCACATGGTATGTGCTAAACACATTAATGAACGTGTTTGTGTTTTTCTTGTTTATTGTGTTTTCACAAAGATCCATTCCACCACATGGGGGTTGAGAAAAATTACATTAATCTCTTGATATTCCTTTACAAGCCTTTTCCTCACTTTCCAGTCCTCTGTCTCATTTAAGGATGACTCAGGGACAACCCTTTATGCCACAAGATTACTTTAATATAGCACTTACTACATGGTTCTATAATTGTTTGCATGACTGCATATATTTTACATTAGATTGCAGAGATAGTTTAATTCATCTGTAGAGCCAATGCAATCAATGAATGGCTGTTTAATCAATAACTTAAAGAAGAATGGAGACTAGATTACTGTATATATCTGGGTGGAAAATGGCAATAATCATGGAAATGGTAGAGTGGTAACTACCATTAATTACTCACCCATACACCAAAAAGTCCATATACTACTGCTTAGAACCTGTAAATATGTTGTGTTATATGTCAAATGGGGACTTTGTAAATGTTGGTTAAATTAAGGAACTTGATTTGGAGATATTATGATGAAATATTCCGGTGGGCCCAATGCAACCACAATTTAACTCTTACAAACGGAAGGAAAAAGCATATGAAGAGAGAATAATGCAATAGGCGGAAGACTCAACTTGTATTTGTTGGGCTTCAAGCTGGAACAAGGGGTCACAAGCCATCCTTGCCACGTAGGAATGTGGCAAGCCTCTGAGAGCTAAAAAGGTCAGAAAACAGATTGTCCCTCGAGTACCTCCCAAAGGAACACGGTCCACCCTGCCTCCACTGAGAACTATTCCAGTTTTCTAATTTCTAAGACTGTTAGATAATAAAGCGATGCTGTTTAGAGCTACTGTTTAGCAATGTTTTAGAGCACCAAAAGGAAACTAATGCAGCAAGGTTAGAAGGGAGATGATATGGGGCTGGGAAGTTGGTTCAGTGGTAGAGCACTTGCCTTGTATGCATGAGGCCTGGGTTCGATTCCTCAGCACCACATAAGCAGAAAAAAAAAAGCCGGAAGTGGCACTGTGGCTCAAGTGGTAGAGCACTAGCCTTGAGCTGAAGAGCTGAGGGACAGCGCCCAGGCCCAGAGTTCAGGCCCCACGACCGGACCCAAAAACAAACAAACAAACAAAAAATAAAAAGGAGATGCTATAAGCACAGGAAAAAAATATATTTAACTGGAATATTCTTTGCTCTGGAGTCCTCAAATCCAATAGTGAAGGTCCCACTATGGCAGAGCTGGGACATCACTATTGGTTCCAAAGCAAAGAGAATATGTCCTGGACCTCAGTGTAAGGAGTGTCTTTAGGTAGAAAGGGGCTCTCCCATATTCTTTGAGGTGGTAAATAAAAATATATAGAAAGACAGGTTGTCTGAAGAGAATCATCGAATCTAAAACCTGATATAGACTTTATCTCTGCTGAGAGCATAGAAAATAATCAACTACATCTTAAAAGTCAACAACAAGTTGTCTAACCTGTTGCATGAATTAAACAAATATGTATAATGTGACATACAGAAGATGCTGTGTGGCTTACAAGGTCAATGGAAATTTTATTTTGTGCCTTACAAACCAGAAAGTTGCATTATAACTACATCTGTACACACAATGAAGAACATTCTGTTCAGAGAAACTGTAAATATTTAGTATCTATTTCCCAATTAGAGTTTCAGTATCACTTGAATAGATTTTAGTGACTTGATTTTTTAAAAGTATTTATCTAACAATTAACTTTTATTCCAGGAACCATTCAAAAGCTTTTGGGGGTAGAAATGAAAAATCTGGTCTTGATGTAATGGTGGGGACAGAGCTAATGGTAGACCTGTGATTCAAGTCTGACTCTAAAAAGTATTCCTGAATACAAAATAATACCAAGTTATTATCATGTATATGTATCATGAAGTATTTATGTAAATGATTCAGTAAAATATTATATAAATAATTATTAATATTTTAGTCCAAAATTCATCTAATCTATAGATTTCCAACAAAACCTTAAGCAATGACAATGAATAAAATCCCCATAGACAGTATGCAAAAAGAAGGGGTAATGGACCATAAAAGAAACTGAAGAGTTAAATCATGAAGAAATAGAAGATGAGCTTAGGCTAGGCTTATAGCTTTGTGAGCTTGCCTAACTAATGCAAGTCCCTGGGTTTGGGACCCAACACTATAAAGGACAAGAAGAAGATGAGTACACAGAAGATTCTGAAAAGGAATAGTCAGACATACAAGAGCAGCGATATCCCTCTAAGCATAAACATGTCCTTGAGTTTACTCAATTAGACAAAGCCAAGTCGCCAATTACAATGGACCATCTGAAAAAAAATGCACTTGAACTTGTTCTTTCAGAAAAAGTCCTATGCCATGTAAGCAAACTTCATGGGAAGGATTTACATCCCAAATAAAAATAGCAAGTCAAAGCCCAGGTAAACTAACCTGTCACCTAAGGAAAATCCTATCTTATATAATGGATAACAGAGCCTACAAATGCAGGTGTTGACATACATCTTTTGACATCAGCTCAAAAGCTTCCTCAAGAGCCAGGTCTCTCCTGGAAAGTGGCTGACTCTCCAGGGAGTGTGTGCTATGTCCCATGTCCATCCAGTAACTGATTAAAGGCAGAGAACTTTCTTCTCACTTAACTACACAAAGCAGGTGCTTAATAGATGTGTGTTGAATTTTTTAACCTATTCATTCATTTATTCATTTAACAAATACATGATAGATAGTAAAATCCCTCCTCTAGCAGAGCACTGTGTGAGACAATAGACGCCCATGAGGAAGCCAAAAGTATACAGGAATACCACCCTCACAGAATACCCAGGCTTGGTAAGCAGACCATAGTCAAAACACTATGAAAGTATCATTGCCTTTGTGATTCACAGTGCAAAGGTCAGATATGATATCATGCTTGCCTTATAAGACATATACCTAGTAAAGAAAAGCCAACCAGGAAAGTCTCTCTGAGGAAGTAATTATCAAGCTGAGATTAGAAGAAAAAAATAAACAAAACAGGCAGTTAACCAAGTGATGGGATAGAAAATCACACCAGGAAGCCATATCAGCACACATAATGGTCTTGGAGCAGGAAAGACAATTGTTTTTCTTTCTTGAAGCAAGATGGCCTTAAGGGAAGATAGTCAGGGACTGAATTCTCTTCAGTTACTACCTCTCCACTCCTCTGAAATATGGCTATTAATAGTAGGTGGCAATTATCCCTACATCAAGACAGTGTTTAAATATTGGATTTATTTTTTTCTGGTCACAGTTAATGAATTTTAAACTACATATTTGTATGGAGGGAAATTTAGTGTCCCAAGAATCAAAATATCTAAATTCAAATCAATGTGTGGTTTTGATCAATCACTTAACTTCTCTGGGCCTTGCCTGCTATAAAATCAGAAGGTCAGACTGTTATTTATTTGGAAATTCCTCCCAACTCTAAGAGCTTTATAGTTACATGATATAAGGTATGTAAAGGGACCTTGGCATGGTACCATAAAATAAGAAGCAAATTAAAACACTGTTTATATCCAAGCTCTGTCTCTTAATAGCTCCATCTTGGGCAAATTATTTCTGATTCACAGTTTTTGAATAAAACAATATCTACTTTAAAGGGATATCTTTATTGCAATGGAAGTACACTATTTTACTAACATCTACATTAAATACTGTATTTGCTTTTTTTAAAAAGAAAATTAGGAAATAATATATAATAACCTAAAGAATTAATCTTTTCTAGAGTTTTTCTTATCAGCAGAATAACTTGTCATCAGAAAGGGAATTATTACTTGTTAGTGTCATTAACTCAGACACGGTTAGATAAAATATTGTATTTATGAGACCTATTGCCCTTTGTTTGAAAGCCTATCAAACTTAAGCACTTAGGAGCTGTTTTTCTTACAAGGGAGGGTTAAGAAGTCAAGAAGAGATATATTATCAAAAGGGAACTGACATCTACCCTCTGACCATTTTTGTTTGCTTCAGCTTTCATTCTAACATTCCTGTCGCCAAGATTTAGGGAACAGAATGTAGGAAGTGAACCCACCAATAGGATGAGCTAGGAGAATGCTCATCTGAGAACTTTACTGCTCATTCAATGCAGTTTTAGAAAGAAAAAAAAACTACAGGAGAGAAATAACTTTTACTTCTATTTTACCCACTTAGAGCCTTGCTCTGAGACCTCTTTCTCATGTAGACTCTTTTATCTTCTGAATAACTACCACATATACAGGGCTGTGTGCTCCTAACTGGAACCAATTAGATTTCTAAAACAACTTTCTGCTCATCAATTGATATGTTGAATGGTAACTCCTCTGTATAACTACTTAAAGATAATAAGTATTACAGATGAGTTGAGATTTTAAGTCTACCTAAAATTTGCAATATTTTTCCTAAGGCTTTTAAAATCTTATGTTATTTATTCCACTATTCATTTTTGGCCAAATGCATCATGTCTATGTAGGGGGGGAAATGCAGTACAAAATGACTGTATTAAAATCAGATTTTTAAAAAATCTTTCAGAATGCAGGATCAAACGTAGGGCATGGTTAAGGTGGTATTTGCACTCCGGGGATCTTCCCAATCCTGCAATCCCAGCACATGAGCCTAGAGTTGTAGCCCAGTAGATTGAAGCCATCTGTGTGAAGCGTCAAGGGAGATTAACTGGAGAGTTGAAAACTCACACTGCAGAGCTAGATGCTGAGGCTACTTGCCAACCATAGCCTTGGAGCGGAAGAAAAGGAAGGAAGGAAGGAAGGAGTTAAAGAAAAAGTGTACTCATAACCTTTGCTAAGATGGTAAGGCAAACTTCATCAAAAGGAGCCACAGTAGTAGGCATAGAAAAGTCCTTGAAACCAGACCACGGGAAACCCAGTGACTCCTGAAAGCAAGGTGAAGGGTACGGAACAGCTATCCATCCGTTCCCCTGGGCTCCTTCCACGCTCCTTTTACAATGAATGTATGTTATTTGTATCAACAATAGGAGGATGTTGTTGAGCTTGGCACTCAATATAGACTGGGTTTCCCCAAACCTAAGGAAAACTGGGAAATACCATGGCTCAAATATCTGTGATTCATTGAAGGCTCTACTATCAAAGGTAAGGTCTTGTACAAATGCATCACTAAAATGTCCAAGGCATTCTTGCCTGTGACATGATTTCCCTTAATATCCAAAAGACTGCTTTTCCTGCAGACCAGAGTGTGCTGAGTCCAACTTTTTCCTGACTTGCTGGGGAAAGAAATGGGGAATTTCCAGGGAACCTTTTACCTTTGAAAGCCATCTGGCTCATAGCTGCCTGGCTCTAGAATGCAGCTTCTTACCTCTGCAGACCACCTTGAACTTTTTCAAAGAAAAATTGATTGCTGGAAGCCTTATCGTAAGGGAACAGAGCCATATAACAACAATAATAAACAATGATAAATCCCAAACTACAACCTCATGTGTGAAAGGATTTTTTTCTTCTCCTTAAGAAGGACGTAACTGATAAAGTAGTAAAAAATCATGCCTTCCCTCATTACTTATCTGAATGAATATTTATTTAGTGGTCATTTACTAAATAGTTCTCATACTGATTTAAACAATGCATTTAATTTTTATTTTTGCATTTTGTTGTTCCTCATAATGAACCTGGTATGAGGGAGTCCAGATTCAGTTCTGCAACATGCCTTACATACCTGCTACATGCTCGGAAATGGCAAGTTTCAGATGAAGTTTTCCATCCTGACAAGGTGGTAAACTGATGCTCAGTGTCATCAGTCTCCCAAACTGAGCTGAGAAATGTCACAGTGAAAAGGAGGTAGATGATAAACAAGACTGAAAAGCCACACGTGGAGTACATGGAGCTGATTCCCAGAGTTGGAACAGAAGAGACTGGGTGTCACCAAGTGAGAAGTACCTACTGAGAAGTTCCTTGGGGTGGCTGTTGGCCATCTTGGATGTACTGGCTGGATCATTGCCAGTCAAAGGTCTAAAGCACCTATTAGAGGTGATACTGTCACAGCAGAACAGCCCTGATGAAGACCAGTCGTGGGCAAAACAGACAAGCTGTTTCCTCCTCATTCTTCCCTCACCTCTGCCACGGCCACACCAAAAGACCAAGAGAAGCATCTTTTGGGAAAGGGCAGTGGTGGGCTGAGGTGCAGGGAGGATTTCTGACAGATGAGACACTGGAAGTTGAGGGCACAATGTGAGACGCTTGACCTCACATTACAACGGGCTCCATCACAGGCCATTATCATTGGCTATAATGAGGTAAGAGTCCCTCCTTCATTGCCTAAATGAATTTGGCCTGTTTTAAGGCCTTGTCTCCTGCTCAGGTCCACACAACTAGCTAAGTATACCAGCTGAGTGCAATATGTTAGCTTCCTTGTCAAATAACAAGATGGCAGATGAACTGAGCACTTATTGCCTTATGTATTTTAACACTAAATTGGTTGGTGCATGCATGTGTAGGAGCAAACTAATAACTCTATGAGTTTGTAGTTGGGAGCAGAGATTCCTTTTACAAAAGACAGGTTAAGAAGAGGAGAAAAACAAGCTTATTAATGTGGATATTTCAAACATGCATAGGAAGACATTTATAAAATGAGTAGTTCTCAAAGAGTGGTTTTGAATTTGACCCTATATGGCATCTTCCACAAAAGATATGACAAGACAAAGGAAAAGGACTTTTGGTGTTTATAGCAGCATCTCAGGGGCAAACAACACCTATTAGCATCTCAGCAGCAAACAAATTGTTGCTGAAGTCGAATTAGTAAAACCTGCCAATGCCTTTCCACTGCACCATCTCCAAGCCCATAAAAGTCATTTGTCTGCAGTAGTGACCTTTGTTCTCCCTGGCAGAGACGATTTTATCAGACCCTTAAGGAAATAATGAAGGTAGTTCTAAGAGGAAAGCTACAAGTGCCTACATTAAAAATTTGGAGAAATCTCAAAGAAATAACCTACTAAATGACACATCATAATATCTTTTTTAGAAAGCAAGAACAAGTCAATCACCCGAAATTTTAAAAAAATCAGAGAACACGCACACACAATAGAGCACAACTTATGAAATGGAGACTAGGAAAAAATGCAAAGAACTAATCAAACCAAGTTGTAGCTTTGAAAAACGGAAGAAAATCAACAAACCCTTAGCCAAACTAAGAAAAGAAAATTTAAATTAATTAAATCATGGTCATGAAAAGGAGACATTACAACTGATAATACTGAAATATTAGAGAACAATTAGGGAATTTCAAAAAAATATTTGTACTATAATAACTTTGGAAAATCTAGAAAAGAATAAAGTTTTAGACACACATGACCAAAGTTGAACCAAGATGCCATTAAAAAAATACTAAACAAATCAATGCAGACAATAATATTAAAGCAGTAATAAAAAGTCGTGAACAAAGCCCAGAAGGCTATGGTGGCTCTCACTCTAGTCTAGCTACTTGAAAAGCGGAGGTCAGAAGATCATTGTTTGAAACCAGCTTGAGGAAAAAGAATTTCACAAGGCTCTCTCTCAGCCAATGGCTGGGTATGGTGGTGTGCACCTGTTATCCACAGCATCACAGGGAAAGCACAGTAGGAGGACTGCAGCTCAGGTCAGCCTGGCATAAAGTGAATCCGACCTCAAAAATAATCAATGTAAAAAGGGCCTGGAAGTATGGCTCAAGTGGTAGAGTACCCGATGAGCAAGTAGAGCTCCTGAGTTCAATCCCCAGTACTATAAGTGAATGAATGAATAGCCAAGGACAGGACAGCATCACTGCTGAATTTTACCAGACCTTTAAAGAACTGACTTACAATGTTCCCCAAACTAGTCTTAAGGAAGGAACACTTGCAAATTCACTCTAAGAAGCCTGAATTACTCAGATATCAAAACCAGTAAGGACACACAGCAAAACAATAAGACTTTGGAACAGTTTTCTTGATGATCATAGATGAAAAAATTTTTTATAAAATACTTACAAATCAAATTCAATAATGCACTTAAAAATCATACAAGGCTGGGAAGGTGGCTCAGTGGTAGAGCGCTTGCCTTGCATGCCTGAGGCCCTGGCTTTGATTCCTCAGCACCACATAAGCAAAAAGAAAAAAAAGCCGGAAGTGGAGCTATGGCTCAAGTGGTAGAGCGCTAGCCTTGAGCTGAAGAGCTGAGGGACAGCGCCCAGGCCCAGAGTTCAGGCCCCACGACTGGACCCAAAAAAAATAAAAAATAAAAAAATAAAAAATCATACAACCTGATAATGTGGTTACATTCCACGGGTGTGAGGTTGGTTGAACATATGCAAATTGGTAAATGTAATACAGCACATAAATAGAATAAAGGACAGAACATAATAAAAGCTGTCTGTAACAAATCTACAGAAGCATTGCACTGAATGGGGGAAAAACTGAAAGCATTTCCTTGAAATCAGGAATGGGATAAAAGTGTCTACCTCTCATCACTCTCTTGGGTCTTAGGGTTTCAAATGTATCCAATCTCTTATTTAACATAGTACTCAGAATCATAGAGCAATAAGGTAAAAGATATAAATAAAAGGGACACAAATGGAAAAGGAAGATGTCAAACTACCCCTATTTGATTCTCTACTTAAAAGAGCCTAATGATTTCACCAGCAGACTCTTAGGCCAACATTTCAGCAAAATAACAGCATAGAAAATCAGCTATAAAAATCAGCAGCTTTGCTACACATCAATAATGAATTCACTCAGATGGAAAGCAAAAACATACCACTCACAAAACAAGCCAACACCAAATATAAACCTAACTAAGGAGATAAAAGAATTCTACAAAGAAAACTATTAAAACTTTGAAGCTAAAGAAGATACTAGAGGATGACATGATCTTCTTTGCTTCTTATAGATCAGAAGAATTGATATTGGAAAAATTGACATATTACCAAAAGCAAAAGATATATATATATATATATATATATATATATATATATATATATATATATATATTCCGTGCAATCTTTATCAACATTCCAGTGACATTCAATCTCTAGTTTTATGACTGGGGAAGAAATGGTCATCTTTGTGTATCAGTTATTATGTGATCTGAGGATAATTACATCTACTATGGAAGGCTGTTTTTAGGAATATAGTCAATATACAGATAAGTGCCACTTCAAGAGAGGCAGTAGAATTCAAGCAGACAGAATATAGCCCTTGAATTTCTTCATGAGACAGAGGTCTAGATTCTCAAATCTAATAGAGGAAAAATAGCTGAGCAGATGTGTTCAATAGAATGAGATAAGCAGGAAGAAACATGCATAAATGACAAGGTTGTGGCAGAGTAAAGATAATAGATCAGATCTATCCACTGGAGGCTGGTAAACTGAACCATGTCTTCAGAGGTAAGAGTAAATTGATTTATGGTTCCAGATATAACTTAGAAGGGAGTTAGGATAGAAATCAAGAACTTCTCATTTGACACCAATTTCTTTTTCTTTTCTTTTCTTTTTTTTTTTTTTTTTTGCGGTGGGGGGTGGGGGTGGTATCTGGTCGGGGGGCTTGAACTCTGGGCCTGGGCGCTGTCCCTCAGCTCTTCAGCTCAAGGCTAGCACTCTACCACTTGAGCCACAGCGCCACTTCCAGCTTTTTTCTTTTTGCTTATGTGGTGCTGAGAAATCGAACCCAGGGCCTCAGGCATGCAAGGCAAGTGCTCTACCACTAAGCCACCTTCCCAGCCCCCAATTTCTTTTTCATATGTTATAATATGTTTTGTTTTCAGGAACTACAAAATAACAATATCATTTTCAGTCTTTCTATGTAGAGTTCTTAGAGAGAAGAAGGATAATAGATAAAATGTATGGATCTCATTTAGAACATATTTCTCATGCCAACTCATCTTTGGAGTAAGATTGGAGCTGCATGGTAGAGTGCTTGCTTAGCACATGGAAGACCCCAGTTCTACATCAAATGCGGAAAACAACCAAACATCTGATTTAAATTTAATATCATATGTTTGGACCATTATTAGCTATAGATGCTACAATATTCATTCAATGTTCGTCCATTCAACAAATATTTCAAAGTCTTTCATGTGCCAATAACTACTCTAGGTGCTGAAAATATTGAAGTTGATAAGACAAAATGAAAGACTATAATAAATAAATAAGTAAAGTATTTAAACATTGTCTCTGCCCGAATGCTATTTATGTTAAAATTAACCATTATAGTAATACTCTTATATATGTTTTCAAATCTGACTGTTTAAAAATTGTGTTGCTGCCGGGCGCTGGTGGCTCACGCCTGTAATCCTAGCTACTCAGGAGGCTGAGATCTGAGGATCGCGGTTCAAAGCCAGCCTGGGCAGGAGAGACCGTGAGACTCCTATATTCAATAAACCACCAGAAAACCAGAAGTGGCGCTGTAGCTCAAGTGGTAGAGCGCTCGCCTTGAGCTGAAGAGCTGAGGGACAGCGCCCAGGCCCAGAGTTCAAGCCCCATGACTGACAAAAAAAAAAAAAAATTGTGTTGCTTCAGTATATCCACTTTAAAAGTAGGGTTTGTATCAGGTGCCTGCGGCTCACTCTTGTAATCCTAGTTATTTCAGAAGGCTGAGATCTGAGGATCATAGTTCAAAGGCAACCCAAACATCAAAGCCCATAAGACAACTCTTATCTCAAATTAACCAGCAAAAAGCTAAAAGTGAAGCTGTGGCTCAAGTGGTAGAGCACTAGCTTTGAGGCAAAAAGCTCAGGGACAGTACCCAGATCCTGAGTCCAAGTCCTACTACCTACACACACACTCCCTAAAATTAGGGTTTGTTAGGTGTTTTCTATAGCCTCATTGTCTGAGAGAGGTGACTATGAGGAAACTGTGTAATACACATGGTAAATATTTACAGCGGGGAAGTTGAAGGAGAGGCTGAGAGATGAAAAGTATTTGCCAGCGACACTATTTGTTATCTAGGCAACTGTAAAGCTTTTCTTGGGCAAATGTGTTCTCTCTTTTACTTTCCTAAGAGCAAAAGAAAAAAAAATTAAAAGAAATGTCAACAAAAGGAATCAGAAACTTCAAGAAATAATTAAGAACCAAGTAGTGAGTGAGAGCTGGAAAAGGGGGAAAGGATTTTAATATTTGGGGGTCAGAAAGTTACAAAAAAACCAGATTTTGTTCCATGAATTGAACAAAGTTTTTAAAACCCTAACTGGTACAGAATACAGGAGAATTTAGGAATGAAGGATTGATATTTAGAGAGTAAAGAAGCATTCTCAAATGAAGAATGGTAAACCAATTACTTATTTTAAAAGGTAATTCATTTTAAAAGGTAATTAATAAATCCTAGCTCCAGGGGCTCACACCTGTAATCCTACCTACTCAGGAGGCTGAGATCTGAGGATAGTGGTTCAAAGCCAGCCCTGGCAGAAAAGTCCCTATGAGACTCTTATCTCCAATTAACCACTCAAAAACTGGAAGTGGTTCTGTGACTCAAGTGGTAGAGTGATAACCTTGAATACAAAGAGGCTCAGGGACAGCACCCAGGCCCTGAGTTCAAGCCCCACAACAGACCAAAAATGTAATTAATGGAAATTGACCAATTAATTGATTAATGACCATTGATCAACTAATTATTTGAGTGATGACAGTTACCAACAATGTTAATCCTTTGATCCTATTCAACGTGTATTTTTCAATTATAGTGACCAACAATAATACTTACACTTAGAGCTGTATGGTTTCCTTAGAAACATAACAGCTGGGCTCCCGGTGGCTCACGCCTGTAATCCTAGCTACTCAGGAGGCTGAGATCTGAGGATCACGGTTCAAAGCCAGCCCGTGCAGGAAACTCTGTGAAACTCTTATCTCCAATAAACCACCAGAAAACTGGAAGTGGCGCTGTAGCTCAAGTGGTAGAGTGCTAGCCTTGGGCTGAAGAGCTGATGCACAGTGCTCAGGCCCAGAGTTCAAGGCCCACGACCAAACAAACAAACAAAAATAACAAAACAATTATCAGAGTCCTCATCTGAACTCTCATATAGCCATCCTTGTTTGGATCATGAGACAGAGCACAATTGATTCTGGCGAATGCTCATTCCATTATTTCCAACACTGAGCTTGTGTTGTAGCCATGTACATATTGATAGAAGTTCATCCCAGAAGCCAGCATGATTCTATAGTAATTCTATAATTCTATCTGACTAATGTGTACCCAACATTTTACAAACAAACACAATCCCATATGGTCATCTGCAGGCATACAGAGCTGTACTGCCAGCTAGCTTTACTTCCAGTAACCACAGATACTGGCCTACCAGCTCATCTACTACTGCTAACAGACACCAGAATCATAAAGAGTACCAGAAAAAGATTGGGTTAGAAGTGAAGTTTCTTTAAAAAAAATGTTTTGTTTTGTTTTTTTGCAGTATGAGGCCCTCAATCCAGGGACTATAAGCACCCTTCAACCCTGTACCACTTGAACCACACCCCCATCTCTCTTGTTTATATACTTGGTTTTGTTTATAACTTTGCATGAGCTCCAAGTAGCTGGGATTACAGGTATGACCACCTCACCCAGTTGGTTAGTGAACATTCTTTTTTCTTTTTCTTACTTTTTTTTTTTTCCGTGAGCAGAAAAACAAGCTGATGTCCTAGGGATAATGAGTCAATAGTAAAGATATCTTCACTGGCTTGTAGAATATTTAGATGGGGCAAACATTAAAGGAATCTGAATAGGAGCATTTGCCGCTCTCTTTCTCAATAATGAAGGCTATTTTTATTAAAATAAAATTTCTTTCCACAATGCATTTTCTATCAAAAATAAGAGAACAAAACAAAGTTCCCATTTTCCCCAAAGAAATGTCTAGTGTAAGGATTAAAGTGCTCATATTAGTGACAGAGGACAGAAGACGAGAGATGTCACCTATTTGGTTTAGTCTGTATACTCAGAAGAATCTGCCTCAAGGTCTCAAGTACTTCTTGTTTCTTTCTAAACAGAAAGAAAAGCTGAACAACTCAGGAACATGTCCACTCTTCTCAAGTCCAAAAATTCTAGTTTTCAAGCCATGTTTTAGGTTATTCAGAAATGCTCAGCTCCTTGTAAAATCAGAGAAATTTCTTAACTGGTCAGCATAAAAAAAGCTGCATTGTGTAACTTCCCTTTAGCTGAACCACAAGCAATAACAGCATAAACAGTCACATCCTTACAAAGAAGCAACTGAAAACACTATTTCCAAAGCTCAACTATGGAGAAAGGGCTAGTTATACAGACAGACAGACAGACAGACAGATAGATACAGATAACTATCTAGATATAAATAATAAGTTGTGATACAGATAATGATAGATATCAATCCAAATAGATAATCTATATCTATATAGATAGTATATATATATTTATATATACCTACAAAGAGTGATAGATCTATACATCTAGATCCATATAGATTATCACTCTAGACAATCTGTATCTATAGAGATATCTATCTAAATTATACATTATTTATCTATCTAAATATCTATAACTCTATAGTGCTATCTAGATCTAAATAGTCTACATCTCCACAGGTAGTTATCTCTCTCTCTATATATATATATATATGTGTGTGTGTGTGTGTGTGTGTGTGTGTGTGTGTGTGTGTGTGTGTGTGTGTGTGTGTGTGTGTGTGTGTACATATATATGTATGTATTTTCTGATATGGGCTATCCCTTACATTAAGGTATAAAATCAGTAAATAATAGTTACTTAGTGATTATCACATGTAAGACACTAGACTGCTTTTTCTCTGGAAAATACTATTATCATTCTCCTTTTAAAGAGGAAGAAAATAAAGCTTAGAGAGTCTGTCGTAAGGTTAATATATTTAAAAGCCCAGATTCAAAGGCAGATCTGTTCAACAGCAGAATTTACATGTTTATCATCTCTCCCAAATACCATGGACAGTTGGCCTAAGTGGTGTTGCTCTTTTCTCTTTCTGTTTGTTTTAACTATTGCCTTTAAAACCACTTTTCTCAAATGAGTGCCTTAGAATCAGGTCATTTCCTGATGGGGACCTCATGAGGTCATTTGTAGCCACTGACCAATTGTAAGGACTTTTACTTTAATTCTGAGTAATATGAGAAGTCATTGAAAAGGTTTTTTGTTTTTTTTAAAGAGTGAAATGGCAAAATCCAGTTTGGGGGAGGCAAGAACTTGAATTTGTTCATTGCTTTATCCCTAATACCTAAACAGTAAGTGGCTCACACGAAGTAAAATTTATTTATCAGGAGAAGTAAAATAGGGAAATACAAAGTTAAGAATGGGAAAAGGAAGGAAGGAAAGAAGGAAAGAATCTTTATCATACTTCTCTATAGGTGATATAATTATTCTTTTCTCTTGTTTTTGCCAGTTGTGGGGCTTGAACTCGGGTGTTAGTATTATGCTCAATTTTGGTCCTCAGCTCCACCCAGACCTGAGCCCCTCCCTCTCTCCTCCCAGATCCACCTGGGCTCCCATCTACCTCACTTCCTACCCTCAGACCCCTCCTGTTACCTGGATGGTGCTGATGCCGTGTGCTCCTTCTTGGGCTAGGGGTGTGGTTCAAGCCCTAGAGTGCCTGTCTAACAAGCAGGTGGCAAAACCATGAGCTCAAATCCCAGTACTACCAAACAAACAAAACTCTAAAATTAAATACAAAACAAAAAATACAACAAAGGAAAGGTTCATGACTTAATGTTAACTACTCCCCCATAATCTCACAGACAATACTAAATACCCACTAAGCATCAAAAGTCTGGTCTTCATAAGTTTAGTGAATATGAATTGTGCCAGGAAGAGTTTCATGAAATTGTTCTGACTCATCCAGGTGTTTCTGCTGATAAGGAAATGTATTGCCATTTCCTGCTGGAGACATCAAGACACCCTTTTCAGTCCTATTTGCAAATGGGTGGAGAGAGAACAATCTTGCTGTAAAGGAAAGAGGAGTGCCAACTCTCTTCACCTTTGCCCAACTCGGGGCCTCATTTGCATGTCAATAGGAAAGGAGTCTCAAAAGAGAAAAAAATCAGAAATAAAGACAAGCTACCCAAGAGGAAGCAGTAGATAAAGGCCATTATCAAGAAGGCAAACTGCAATATTGGTTGCAAAAACAATGTTTAAGAATGAGTATTTGCTTTATTTTAAAAATATTCATACATATTCATAAGGTATAATGTGATGTTTTCATTCATCTTTATATTGAGGAGTGACCAGACAAACTGAGAGCATGCAGCACATCCATCTTTAACAAAAAGTTGTTCAAATTATTTTTTAATGTGACAAATGGACCTTGTAATGGGAAGAACACATTTTTGCCAACAAAAAATAGTCCTCCTCCCTGTGAAACTCCCCACAATACAAATCTTTGCTTCCTCAATCCAGAACGAGTGACTCATCTACATAGCACAACTGGCAACTTTCCTCTTCCCACAAACTCAAGTGCCTCTGATAGAAAGCAAACCAGCAACTTTAAAAGGCAAGTGTTCTTTCAGGAGGATTAACCAGAGGGATTTTCCTGAGAAATGACATTGGCAGGAAGCATGCAAGAACACAGAGTCACGTACAAATCTGTCCAGGGATTCAGCTTGCCACACCAGTCAGATCACCTGACTGGTTTGAGAGTTCAGGACAGTCACATCACCTGGTTTGAGAGTTCAGGACAGTCAGTTCTGAGCCAACATAGTCAATGATCATTTTGTAGGTGTGGTCACAATCTATAGCCTGTTATTGGGAGAATCCAATAATATACTGTTGGCAAGGGCATCTTAAACTGTTTATTCAGCAATAACAAGTTCTTATTACCATTACCATCCTAAAGGTCAATGCTGATGACTAATAATAAATATAAAACATTGATACCACATATTTACAAAGGGTTATGTATGTAATCCTACCTACTCAAGAAGCTGAGATCTGGCCAATTCAAGATCAAAGTAGACAGAAAAGGTTGTTAGATTACATCTCTAAAACAGCCAGCAAAAAGTAGGGCTAACGATGTGGGTCTTAGCAATAGTGTTATCATCCTAGCAAGTATTAGTTACCATGAAAGAAAGAGAAAAATCATCATTAAAAAATAGTGTCCAGCTTGGGGTTCTGACTCAAATGCATCTACTCTTTTTATTTTTTCATTTGCAGCTAGTCTGAGCACATAGACTAATATCAAGTCAGGCTGTGATAGGTGGCATTCTTTATATGCAGCCGAAATGGACATCAAAGCAAAATTTACAACCCTACGAGCATGGAAATAAAAACAACAATGATGTAGTTTTAGCTTTCTTTAGCTAGTAGCCCGTGGTGCTCTAGCTTCTATGTCCCTTTTGGAGCCCCTGAGATGGCCCCATATCCTGCCAAGAAAGTCTACACATTGGGCTAAATCAATATATCATTTCAAACCCTCACAGTGATGCAAGGAAAGGGCAGGCAGAAAACGTGAAACCTAATGCTCAGCAGTGTGGAGTCCATGTCATTATTAAACACAGCAGAGAGCAGCAACGCTTCATCCCCATTCTCAGGATCCTGATGGGGTCAGAGTATTATAAAATGACCTCAGATTCATTAACAGGAAAATAAAAAAGCACACGCTTTATTGACCAGTTTTCCGTGGTACCTGAGACCTTCATGAGGGCATGAAGACACAAAGAAGTAGTTAGAGTAAGTTACTTACATGCTAAATTGAGCAAAAAAAAAAAAAAAAAGAATAGTTGTGAAGAAGTAACACGTTATGTGGGAGTCTCATTCGCATTTTGATTATCTGTCCTTGAGGAAAAGAATCTCCGATCTTTCTATCCCAGAAGGATGGGTTTCTCAGGGGAATTTCATCACCTGTTTGTTAGAAACACCAGGAAGAGATCTCCTTTTTCAAGTGTCTTTAAGCTAAATAGTCAAGATGCCACATAGCACATTTTTAACCCCTTCAACAACAATGGCCCTCTGACAGGAGATTAAGAAGTAAGAATAGATAAAGAAGGAGAAATATAAAAAAACATAGTCAGAAGGCAGGCTAGTAATGTGACTAGCCAGCAGAGCCTAAGAGCAACATCGTAGCCACATTCACACAGAGTAGAGGGCAGAAATGGACTTTTCTAATCCAGCAGCTTTTAAATGCAAGTTTACACTTTTGACTAGCTACAGTAAAGGCACAAAGGTCACCAGATTCTAGCCATCAGATCTGAGGGCCAGAAGGTTTGTGTGTGTGTGTGTGTGTGTGTGTGTGTGTGTGTGTGTGTGTGTGTGTGTGTGTGTGTGTGTGTGTGTGTGTGTGTGTGTGTTTTCCAGAGAAAAAAATTCAAGGAGCAATATAGAGAAGAATTAAGTCGAAGCAGGTTTATAATGCAAAGTGAAATAAATGTGCATTCTCCGCAGGGTGAGAGGGCAGGCTCTAGAGGGAGCACTAAGTAGGGAGTGGGGGATGTCCCAAGCTCTCAAGCTTTTATTGGGGTCTAAAGATGTGGAGGCAGCCAGTCCTAGATAACTAGAATTATGTGTCATCAACTTCCAGATTGGGTATGGGTCCATTCTGCACACATAGCAGGTGGGGAAGTTCTTGGCCTTGGATGATGATCAAAGTAGGATGTTCCTCCTCCTCTTCTTCCTTCTTCTCTTTCTTCCTTTTTCTCCCTCTTCTTCTTCTCCCTCTCCCTCCTCCTTCTCCTCCTTCTCCTTCTTCTCCTTCTCCTCCTCCTTCTCCTCCTCCTCCTCTTCCTCCTCTTCATTTTCTTCTTCTTCTTCTTCTTTTCTGTTTTCTCCTTTTCCTCCTTCTTTTTCTTCTCCTTCTCCTTCTTCTCTTCCTTTTTCTTCTCTTCTTTATCCTCTTCCTCTTTTCTTCCTCCTCTTCCTTCCTTTTCTCATTCTCCTCTTTTATCTTTTCCTTCTTCTCCTTTATCTTTTTCTTTTCCTCCTTCTCCTTTTCTTCCCCTCTCCCTTCTACTTTAAGAACTGTAGAGGTTTTGAGTCAAAAGACCCTGTTCAGTCATTCCTTTAAGTCAGAAGGTCTACATGTGACTTAATGACATCAAGGTCATCATTCACCATCAGGTCTCCCAACTCCTCTATTACTGGTGTTCATGTCAAATCAGACTCCTGTGATGTGGGTGCCTTATTAGAGTTTTTGAACATTCTTCTAAAATAAATCACTGTGCTAGGTGGTCTTACTACTTGATCATATTATTCATTTGGACAAGTTTAGAGAAATCATTTTGACTATAAGTTGTAACTTGATGGGGAGAGTATGCTGGGAAAAAATAATGTGTTTATTTTTCTTAAAAGAGTATCCAATGTAATGTTTCATTTCTAATTCCTGATTATGCCTTGTTTTGATATTCATGCCACTGGTGAAAAAGAGGTGAAATTAACTTGGACAATATATATTATCTAATTCAATATATGCAAAGTAAGATAATCTACTATACAGTCAATAATTTAAATATGGAGGAATGCTTTTTTACTTTCTTTGAGAAACAGTAATGTACTCACACTTAGAGCACATCTTAATTTGGACTGGCATATTGGTCAGTGGTCACAGAAGACATCTTGGATAATACAAGTTAAACTATTAAAATATTCCCAGATGTTTTTCCCAATTTCCTTTCAAATTTGATGTACTGAATTATAAATCCAAACCTTTGCCTTTTGAAAATAAATTGTATATTCAATTCACTTTCTGTTCCAAAATTCTCCACTTAAAGGAAAGAATCTACTTCTGTAAATTTAATCTGAAGCAATATTTACAGTGAGTACCCAGGCTAAGAAACCACAATCTTAGTTCAGCAAATCCCCTTTCTCCTTACCACTGCTAACACATTAACACACATAGCTCAAACCACAGAGGTGTGGGGGGGGGGGACACACAGATCTTTTGAAGTGACAACAAAGTAATGATTAAAACTTAACACCTTCTAAAAAGGAAATGGCTGCGGCTATGTCAACTTCTAGGTGCTAAATCAAACCTCCCAAACTTCTTTGTGGCAGAGCTATAAGAATCATTTGTACCACTTAAAGATTCATATAATTTCATGTCCTTTTCTTGAAAGAATCATAAAAATATATTCATGTGCCAGGCCCTGGTGGCTCAAACCTGTAATCCTAGCTACTCAGGAAGCTAAGAGCTGAGGCTCAATGTGGTAGAACACTAGCCTTGAGTAAAAAAGCTAAGGGACAGTGCCAGGCCCTGAGTTCAAAAGCCCCATGATCACCACCACCAACATATATATATATATATATATATATATATATATATATATATATATATATATATATATATACACACATATATATGCATATATATACATATATATACTCATATATATGTATATTCAAGTAATCACCACTGTCATAATCATTTTTAATAAAGTTACCAAGTTTGATCATTTTAAAGCAAATATAAAAGACAAACTCAGACTCTGTTTCCAATGAGGCTAGGGACAGCCATCCAATAGCTTCAGGATTAAGACTTTGTCTTTGTGTTCACCCAGTTAGACAAAAAGCCATTTCCAGCTAAGCAGGACTCAATTCCCTTCTCTTCCTCAACATCTTCAACAATTCACTTTCCCTTCCATCTCATATGTTCAATCTTCCTAAGGCAATGTGTCCTTAATATATGTGAAAACTACCCATTTTCTCTTCCTTCAGCAGATGCTAATTTATCTTTTCAGAACATTTTGTCTTCCATAAAGTATAGGAATAAATTCAGCCAAGTGGGCTTCTCAAGCGCTGCCAAAGCCTCCAAAAACCTGGTTCTGTGCCAGCCTCAACCTCCTTGGTCACTTCACTCAGAGGAGATAAGTGGCCCTCAGCCACACAGGAGGAATTCTGCCAGCAGATGGTCTTCAGCCTTGATATGCAACTTCAGCAGCTATTCCCTGGTCTCTAATAGGACCACCTTTAGATTTGAACCACAACACCCTTCCTTCTCGTAGTCTTCAGCCTGCTGTTCTGCCCTGCAGCTCTTGAGAGACTTTCCAGCCACTATAATCATGTGAGACAAGTCCATAAGATGAATCAAGATAGATGAATGGATGGATGCATGCATGCATACCTACATGCATATACACATCTTAATTGATTCTCTTCCTCTGGAGAAATTCTTATTTGTATAATTCTTATTTGTATAATCATGCTTAATATGTCATTGCAAGTTTAGATGGTGATTTTTGGTGGGGTTGGAGGGGAAGAATCTTGATAGGTATCCTAGGTTGGCCTCAAACTTGGGATCCTTTTGCCTCAGTCATCCAACTGTTGGAATCTACAGGTATGCACTGCTATGCCCTACTTAATTGGTGATTTAATAGACTTCCCTGCTTGTTATTTCCAACCATGCTTAGGAGAGACTCTGGATACCCTGTGAGCATTTTGGCTGGTTCTTGTTACATCCTTCAGAGTCTTTTCTCACTATATAGTCCGCACTGTGTCTAAGTATAGCAGACCCCACTGCTCACTGTAAGTGGCACCATGATGGTTCTTCAGGCCTAAGCTATTATTCCTTCCTCTTATTCCCTGCCTACAGAAACTTATCAAAAATAGTCTGTTTGAAGTTTGTGGAAAATGCCTTCTCTCTCCATCGAAGTGGGAAGGAGGAGTCTCATGGCTCTTGCTTCTGCAATCCACCTTGTGACCATGAGGGAAGTCAGGCTGAAGAAGAGGAAGGACCAAGAGAAGTAGGGAAAAGGGGGGTTGTGTAAACTAGACCCCAACCTAACCCCACTTCCACCATGCTTGTTTATATAAATCACTGACTGCTCACTCTTCACACTGGGTTTCTCAGGGTCATCTTATCTAATGTCTCTCAGCCTCATTGTCACTGGTGAGTGGTTTGACTGTGAACTTGATGCCTCCGTTGTGGTTTCTGCTTTGTGTCCCTAGCATTGCTGTGTTTTCTGAGCCCCAGCGTTTGCAGAATTCTTATGGGAACTTTGCTTGGTCCTTCCAACTTCAGGCTTCCCTGTTCATTTTACATTCTTATTTGTCACCCGAATTGGAGCACTGTCCAACACACCAACCCCTTGGCAGAGGTTTTGAGAGTCTGAACAATCCTATCAAATAAGAGCACAGTCTTTCCACACACCCGTCCAGCCTCTGTGGGGGTACTATCATCTACCTGGTAATCTGTGGAAGGAGGACTCTTGCAATGGAGATGCTGCTTGGTCAGATTGTTTTTTCCACTTTCTGAAAAAATGGCTTACCATTCTCAAAGGCCAAGTTTACCACCTAATTCTCTTCAGTCCCACACTTAACATTTTGACTCTTCCACTGTTAGCCAACAGTGGTCTATACTATATAAGACATGTAAATGCAGACACTTGAGATGGACATGAAGATTGGTCAGCAGAAAGCCAGCTCTGCTTCACCCTTTACCAGAAACACTCACCGTCACTAACAATCCAGTCTTTTTTCTAGACTGTGGGTCACCCTTCCAGGCTTTATCTCTGAAGCCAGTGTTCTTCCCTATCATCCTTCATATTGCTTTCTGTATTCCTGGATCCCAAGTACAAGCAGAGTTCAAGGTCATTTCAAAAGATTGTCAGCCCCAATGTATCAGGGATATGACTGGATTTCTTATTAACCTACAGGAAACACATAGTTAAGCCCCAATGTATCAGGGATATGATTGGATTTCTTATTAGCCTACAGGAAACACATAGTTAAATGTCTCTATTTTTTCTACCTATTAGGCAGTCACTAGGAGCCCAACATGAGATTAGAAGCCTGTTCCAAGGTTAAGTTCAAAAGTCTTGCTGCACAGAAGTTACTGACCACGCCCTATGCCTCGAATAGAATTGGTATCTCTCTACTGTGTTCTCACCAGAGTTGCTACAAACTTCTAGTGCAAGATTAATAAAGCTGAATAGCTTTTAATTTACAAATCTCTTTCTTTCTGTCTTCTCTCTTCTATGTTGCATTAAAACACTGCGGGAGGGAGAGTCTAAATAATACATATAACTAATGTTCATCTGTCTGCTTGTTAAGCATAGGACAGTCTTTATATGCATCCCATTTAACCCTCAAAGGATTATTTTACCTCCACTTTACACAAAGACCTTAAGTAATTTACCCAAGACCACATAACTGCACCATGATAAAAGGGGTATTCAATTTATATGATCCACCTTTGAGGACCCTCAGCTTTATTGACAGTCTCACAAAATATTTGAGTGTTGCTAACCACAACTGGGGACAGCACAATGGGATACCATAGCCAAAGAAATGAGAACAAAGACAGAGGAAATAGAGGGATCAGGGATCCGGGGGTCCAAGGTTCACAGGGAGCCCGAGGTCCCATAAGCAAGGCTATTTATTTACTTCAGTGCAGAGAAGGTTGCTATAGGTAGATGCAGAAATAACAAGGTATCAGTCTATCTTGTGGCTACAATCATTAATATGAGGCATAGTTTGTGTACCTCGTAATAACTGACTCCCTTATTGTTAGGGAAGAGAAGGAAGTAGTGGACATTTTTGAAATCCATAACTGTAACATAAAGCATTCATCTTATTCCCAATGTCTCAAGGTTCATACAACTTCAAACCACTGTGACACAGACATCATCCAGTGAACAGTAACTTACACACTTATTTTGCCTTGCCTATTTTGACCTTTCCAGGGTCCAGTTCTCAGCCTTCTGAGTACTGACCAGGTGGTATTCCAACCTCTTAACCTTTTCCTGCTCTCACAGCTCAGCCTTAGAGTTCTCTATATCTGATGGAGAAAGACTGTTACTCACTCCTAACAAACAGCTAGGATTCCTGTGATAATATAAACTCATGTTCTCAGACACTAAGTTTCCATGTGAGCAAAGTAAACTATAATCAACAGAATTGGGGATAATAAGACATTATTTGTTTAATTTTTATTTGATTGCTAGACTTTAAAATCCTAGGATAATTTTAATTCAATTTATCTTAATTCCTTCTTATAGATCTAAATTTTTTTAGTACATACATGTATTGCAACTCAAAGGTATAGAAAGCAGAGATGTCTCTTTTCACCCATTCTTTAGGTTCATAGTGAAGGCATCTACAATAAAAGGCAGGTTAGTCAGAGACAAGGGTACACGTTATTCAATAAGTAAGTTTTATGTGGCACAGAGCCTTCATGAGGAAAGGAACACCCACAGGAAAAGGGAATTTATAACTTTACATGTTAAGTTTGAGGAAGATACAGATGGAAGGGCAAGTGTCAGTGTGCCTGGAATCTACTAGCAATAAACTAAGCTTAGCAAGACCTGTCATTCAAATTCTGCTCTGTGTACCTGTGTTTTCAGGTGTGAGGACATTCCTTAGCTCCAGACAGTAGGAAGAGACTTCTGAAGTGAATGTATTATTATTTGTTTCCGAGGAAAGTCAGAGAATCATCTCATGGTTTACTTGGAGAGAGAAAGGCAGGAGGTCAGAGAGTTCTTTCTGCTTCTACCGTTTCCTTAAATGTCAAAGTAACATACATTGGGATAGATCCTAAACACTATCAGGGGCCAATGCCTACAATCAGAACCAAAGAGGGCCTAGTACATACTTGTACATCCTTGTGTATGCTTGTAATCTCAGCTATTCAAGAGGTGCAGCTAGAAGGATAACAGTTTGAGGCCAGCCTGAACAAAATGATGAGATCCTATCTCAAACACAAGCCAGAAGGTGCCTCACACCTAATTACTCAAGAGGCTGAGACTGAGGATCATGATTTAAATCCAGCTTGGGCAGGAAAATCTGTGAGACTCATCCCCAATTAACCACTATAAAACTGGAAGTCATATTGTGGCTCAAAGTGGAACAGCACTAGCAAGCCTTGAGCAAAAGAGCTCAGGGGCAGCACCCGGGCACTGAGTTCAAGCCCCATGACCAACAAACAAAAACACAAAGACAAACAGCCAGGTATGGTGGTCCAAGCTGGGTATGATAGTGCATGCCTGTGGTCTGTGCTATTAGGAGGCAGAGATATAGGAAGATCATGGTCTGAGGCAAAACTCCATTTGAAAAATCTGAGACCCTATCTGAAAAACAAACTTAGAAAAGCAAACAGATTGGGTGTAGGTCAAGTGGAGCAGGCTTGGCAAAGGCAAGGCCCTAAGTTCTTGGTATGACTCTCAAAAACAAAAAGCACACAAAAATGAACCCAGAATGTAATGTAGGCTAAGAGGGGTGCAAGTCTGTGACTCAGTTTGGAATTATGGGCCACAGAGATAATCCTTTATTTTTTTTTAAGCACAACTAAGGTTTTTGAGCAAATTTGTTGGAGACTTGGGAATCTGAACTAAAAGAACAAGGCTAACAGTCAAGAATGATTATGAATGAGAATTCAGAAAGATTTAGCTCCCCAAAGGTATATTTTCACATCAAGGAGGTATGAATTCTCAAATTCGTAGAGTCATCTCCTGAATGTAAGGTTAGAGGATTTGGTCTTATGATTCCTACAGAGAAATTTATTTATATTCCACACACTGGCAACACATTCTTTGTACTCCTAAGGAGACTTTGTTTATGGGAGGGGACAAAACATTTTTCTTCATGTCTCAGCAGGAGCAAGGCCTCTTGTCTAGGATATAAATGCACAGATTCATTTTGCTGGGTGTTCTTGCCTGCAGAAGACACCAAGACACATACAATGATATCTGGTTCTCATTATACCATCTCTAAGTTAAAAACTGGGTATTTGCCATAAATAACAAACATCCCACTTGCTTTAGAAGCTCAGTATTGGCATTCAAAGTAATAGTAATAAGTACAGACATTAAACACCTAATAGCAATTCATGACTTGCCTAATACCAAAGGAAATAAAATTGTTTGTTGGCCAAACACAACATGTCATTTAGCTAAACCAAGTTACCAGTCTGCTAGTTTGTAGTAACTAGTGTGTAAGCTATGCTTGGCCTTTTGAAAAATGAATTATTATGTCATGATTTGACAGGCTCCCATAAAACCTCTTTGCCCAAGGTAAAATATAGCATTTCCTACTTTTCTATCCAGACCTCCAACGTTATTATTGGGAATCTATTCTTTTGCTAGTTAAGAACTCTTCTTGTCTCAAATTATATCTTTGGAGTGTTAATTCCCAAATGATTATCAAATACAGCAATAAGTTAACTTGTTTAACCATCATTACTCGGGACCGCCCATGCATATCTGCTGACAGAACATAGAATTGTTTTGCCTAAATGTTGACAAAAATCAGAGTAGAGCCAGCAGTAGTGGTGTCCCCCTCTAGTCCCAGCACACGGGAGCAGAGGTAGGAATATCAGAAAGTCAAGGCCAGCCTAAGCTACTCCATAGTGAGACCCTGTCTCAAATCAAACAAATACAAAAAGTTCAGAGTGGAAAGAACTAAGCTGAACCCTTGCAAATGGGAAGTTCTAGATATTCTTAAAATAGGAGGGTTTTGGGTGTCCAGAAGCAGAGAAAGGGCATGGGCCACTAGAACGGTGACTTCCCTTTCTGGTGTGTAATCTGGAGAGGAAGACACACTCAAAGAGAAAGTAATCAGGCATGGAGACATACTTGGCACACTTCTTCAGGGTGCTCAGATCTTCCTAACATTTATTTTCTCAGTCTAGGGTTGAGTGTGATGTTGAGAAATCAGAATAAGGAAGCTATCCTTTTTTGAGATAGACCACACAAAGTTAGTGGGCTCCTGTAGTTGCCAGTCACAGAGATATTCTGACAGATTTTACTGACAAGGGATGTGGTAAAAATGTATAGCAAAGTCAGAGAAGAAAAGGCACCAATGTGCTGGTCCCCAGAGTCCCCAGGGACCCCAGATGGGGGAGGGAGTCCTGCTCAGTTCCACCAAACTCCAGCCACTACTGCAGCTGCAAGACCTCGCCAGGCCCTATCCCCACCCCTTGGCAAGACTATTCTAGTTTCTAGCTTCTCTGCTTGAGTGGATGGCCTCTTCTTTTCTACCTTCTCCCCCAGACATTCTCTTCTCCACTGTGGTTTCTATTTTAGCTCTCTGAATGAGGACTTAGGGTCATCTACCATTAAGTGAGAGAAAAATGTCAGCACAAGTAACAGAAAATCCAATTGACAGTAGTTCAAATGAATAGGGTCTGGTTTATTTCTCCCATAGGAAGAGACCACAGGCACTGACACTGGTTCTGTAGGTCAAGGCTGATATTACTGACTCAAGCTTAACCTTCCAATTCTTCCAATTTTATGTATCAGCTTGTGGCTGCAAAATGGCCACTGCAGAGTTAGACATTACTGTGTCTACATTCAAAGTAGGAAATAGGAAAAAGGTCAAGACCTGCAAGGCCTCCTGAAGCATCTGTTCATTGTACGAGATGAAAGATTTCTCCCGTAAGTGCTTCAAACCCCCATCTACACACACGTAACTTTTGTTTCTGCAGCATTAATCAAAACTATATCATATGAACACACTTAGCTGTCACAAAGGTTGGAACAGTAGCATCAAGCCTCTTCAGTGAGAAAACAGTGAGAGAGAAGGTGAGAAAAGGTGTTGGCAGTCCACAGTGAACCATGTCTGCCATTGTGCCATGCAGCATGTGCCATCTACCCTAGGCAGAGCTGTACCCTAGGACTTCTCTGTATTGAGACAATTGTCACTAAGCCAACGCTTTGTCAGACATCATCAGGTGTCAGCATGGCAGCTAAGAAGATAAGAATGAATAAACTCTCCCCAGGGACCCAATTATAGCTTAATCAATCATGCTTTTAGCTCTACTTGCTTCCATTCCACCTCTCTTTATGAGCTTATTCTGTTCATTCATATGTTTATCAGGAAAATATTAATGAGAATGGCACACACTTGTCTGAGTAGAGGGCATATGACAGTGAAGAAAACACGAACTTTATTTTCTAGCAAGTGAAATAAATATTACTTGTGTCTATGTCGATACATGTATTTACATGTATATATTTGTATATGCATAAAAATCTCAGATCAGGTCCCTTTCATGCTCCTATAATCTTACTGCTGTCCTCAGCAAGGATTAGGTGATTTAGTAATTACTTGTACAAAACATATTATATATACACAAATACCACCCCCCCCACACACACATACACATTCTATGAAATCCAGATGGTAATAAGAGCTACAACAAAAGTAGAGCATTGGCTATAATTTATAGAATGATCAAGAGAATGCAGAACTATATGTTTCCACTGAAAACATTTCAAAGTGTCTCCTTGAAAGGGAAGCTGGCTGACCTTCTGCTCTGGAGAACAGGGGAAGGAAATGCATGGTGCCAGAGCCCAAACAGTGTGGGCCACATGTTCAGTTCTCACCGATTGCATTGAATTTTTCATTTCTTCATTTATTTTTATTTGGCCTGTTCATTCCCCTAAGCCGTATTGAGTGTGGCTTTCAAAATATGATCCTGAGCAGCATTTCCGTGAGTATTTGGCTTTGGAATGACCACACAAATTTGTTTTCATAGTTTTAAAAACTCACCAAAGGCTATCATGAGACCAACATGTACTTGGATATTGTCCAGCCATCAGATATGGGAAATCTATTGAGAAAGCTAGCACATTGCATATTTGCTTCCGCCAATAGATGCTGTGATTGTTAAACTTTGCCCAAATTATATTTTTTCAAAATTTTTATTAAGTGGTTACATAATTTCCCAAATTTTACAGTATTGTGGGATAGTGAAGCTTAGTTAAAGTCACAAACACGTTCTAACTTTCATAGGACAAATTGTCTATCATGGTCTATAACATTTATGAGTTCTATGAGCTTTGCAATACAGTTATTTCTTCCACATTGGGTGATATGTACATTTCTTTTGTTTTGCATAGCATCAGCTGTTCACTCTTTCCCACTTGTTCCCTCCCTCCCATCACTGCCATTGAGTTGTTTAGTTAGTTCATTTTGGTCAATGTCCAGTGCAGCTGATGGGTCCTGCTGTTGTATGTTTTTCCCTGATTCCCTCTAATTCTGTGTCATCCTCCTGGTTTCCCTCTGGTGTGCACATATATACCATACACAGATCAGCAGTATGTGCCCAAATTATTCTTTAGGAATAGAAGACAGAATCCTATCCTTCCCTGTAAGTAGGAGTGCTGTTAATAGACACTCTCAATTGTCAGCTTTCTTTGGGAAAACGCTTCAACTGAAGTCATAGGAACCCAAAATCACATCCATTCAGCACTGGAGCTTGTGGGTTAAACCCTTACTCCCATTCAGGACACTGCCACAAGGCCATCTTAGCTTAGAGCTCCCATTGCATTTGTTGAAATGAAGCCTTTGTTGGCATGGCATCACAGAGAACTTGTTCCTCTGTTTTGCTTCCTGTCCCTACTTTTCATGGGGTTTTAATCTCAACAGAGATTTAAAAAGTTGCTGGGCAACTTAATCTTCACTCCAGATTATACTGCAAATATTATGATCAGTTCTAGACCCCAAAGGTCAGTTATTTATCCTTGCAACTCTGCAATGGCTAGAAGGTGCATCTATAGGTAGACATCATAAAAAAAAAATCAAAGGAAATAGTCCTCCTTCAACTAAATAACGTCTTCCTACTCAAAGTAGGTGTCAATGCACCCAAGCCAAGGGCACTGGCTCTTCTTGAATGTTTTGTCAGAGGAAGGCAGCATGTCTAACTCCACCTTGAATCAGAGGTACTGAATCTGAATCTGATTTTTCAGAAGATCCCCAGGGTTCCCATGGACAGTAAAGTTTGCTAAGTATTGAGCTAAGAGATTTAGTAATATCAATTAGATTATCTAGGTGATAATTCTTTTTATTTGTACAGGATGTCTTTACAGGATGCTTTTTCTATGTAAAAGCTGGTTTGGAAATACTGGAATAGTACATTCTTTCATTCAACAAATACTAATTGATCGCCAGCAAAGATTTCAGCACCATGGGGTTTACATTCCAGAATAGAAAGAAAACAAAATCAATCGGTGTGTGAGAGTATTATAGTGAGAGTAGGTTGTAAAAAGCACCATGAAGAAATACTATGATAATACAGTCTGGTCAAGAGGATGGGAGACTAGCTTGCAATTTCAGTGTTTTGCAAATGACCTCACGTTAGGCAGAGAATTGAAGCAAGTGAGGTAGCCACAGGCCTATTTGGACACCATGGTAAAGACAAGAAGACCAAAGTGGCTGGAGTGGAATAGGAGAAATGCAGCCTCATAATAGTTGTGGTCAGAGAGGCGAGACGGCAGATCTTAATGAGCGGCTGCTGGATGGATCGTGTCTGGCCATTTCCTTGTTACAAAGCTTTCTCCCGGCCCAAGTCCATTCGATTCTGGTCCTGGGTGTGTGCTCAAACCACGACGATCACTAGCAAAGTCTCAGCCCCGGCAGCACTGGCCTTCCAGAGAGGGTTCTGAGGCCTCAGGCTCCAGGACGCCCAGAAGGCTGGGCTACGTGTCTGGGCGTGGACGAGGGCCAGGCTTTGCCACCTTAGGGCACAAACAGGAAGAGGAATTGCGGAACGTGGTGCCAGGCTGAAAAAAAGTAACCTTCGGAGCCAAGTTCCTCTCACAGCCAGTACCCTGGATCTTGAAAAACTGTACTTATTCGCTTGAACCCCTACCTCCAGCCCCCCGGGCCCCGCCGGCACTACCTCGGCCTAAATCCAGTCTCCAGGTTTCCAGCTGCTCCCGGAGTCTCCGTCACGGTCCCACCCAGACCCAGGGTCCCACCCACGCCCCGCCTCGCCATCCTAGCCCCGCCTTCCCCGCTCCACAAGCCCCGCCTCTCCCAATCTCGTCCACTCCACGTCTTCCAGTCAGGCTATTGACCCCGCCCCCACAATGGCCACACCCCCAGGGGTGGGGCTCAGCTTTTACAACCCCGCCCCGCCCGGCCGCCCAAGCTCGGCCTCCCTCAGGCGTGGTAGTCGGGAAGAGTGGGCGGACGTGACGCGAGTGGAGGCCGCGGGGCCCGTGCCGCGAGTCGCCCTTTGTGGCTCCGGGCTGGACCCATAGGTTATCGGTGGTATCATGACTCCCCTCGTCGTTTTCCTGCTTCTAGTGGTGCAAGCCGGGAGCGGGGCTACGAGGAGCCAAGAGGATCCCGAGCTGCCCTCCGGTAGGGTGTCGCGGCTGAGCCGCGGCTGGGTGGGGACGGGGGCGGGGGGAGGCCGGGAGTCGCCAGGGCCGGGAAGCCCCGCCTGGCCCGGCCGTTGTCCCCGCGTCTCCCCCGCCGAGCTCACCTTGGATCCCGCACCTGCGCTGCGCGGCTGCGGGGCGGCTGCGGGGGGCGGCGCCGGCGCACGCGGGGCCCGCGCGGCCCTACGGGGCTCTCCCAGTGTGTTTTTCCATGCGCGCCGTGGACGCCCTGGCCCCAGCTGTGGCCTGGAGACGCTCCTCGGGGCGCTGTGTTGCCAGGCCGCGGTTCGCCGGGGTTGCTCTGCGACTCTCTAGATGGTGGCCTTGGGACCCCCGGGTCGCTTCTCGGGGCGTAGCACTTTGTTTCCATCTGCTTATTGACTTTTCCTAGCAAACACAGGCGGAAGATCGAAGATCGTTTCTCTGAAGTGGAGGGCAACGGTGATTAGGAGGAGGGAAAGCAGTAGACTTGAGTTCCCCAATAGCCTTCGCTGGAAGGCCAGTGAGGCCCCACCTGCTTAACTCCCGGCGATCCCCGCTGGGCCTCCCACCCAGGACTTCTTCCTAAAGTCCCTGGGGTGCGCCTGTCACACGCAGCCCTCCTTCAGAAGTCCAACGAAGCAATACTTAGTCATTCCTGAGGCAGAGGTGGTTACAGGATCGGAGAAGACAGTTGTGGTTGATGGTCTCTGCATTCAAGGATCTTCACACTAGCTAACAGTTGCTGCGGGCCCCGGGCACTGTTATGTTTCACACATCTCCTTTCACAGTCACCTGGTGGTCTCCATGTATTGATGAGAAAGGGGTCCAACTGATCAAGGGCTCCTTGCTACTTGTGGGAAGCTGTTGTGGTTTGGCTCCATAGTCCAAGTTCTTATCCAGTCTATCAGTTGGCATTCTATCTAGGGCCATTTATAGCACAGCTGTGATGAAGAGTCTGGACTTGTGCACCAGGTACAAGGAGACACAATATATATGTCTGACTCTCCAAGGGAGTCTGGGAAGGCTTCACGGAGGTGGCCCTGGTCTTCTTATCAGAGGTGCAGAAGAGACTTGAGTGTACAGAGGTGTGAAAAACAGTGTTGAACTCATGGGATAAAAAAGTGTTTCATCATTTGCCTGTGCTCCAGTGCCTCATGCCTGTAATCCTAGCTACTCAGGAGGCTGAGCTCTGAGGATTGCCAGTTCAAAGCCAGCCTGGGCAGGAAAGACCGTGAGACTCTTATCTCCAATAAACGACCAGAAAACTGGAAGTGGCACTGTGGCTCAAGTGGTAGAGCACTAGTCTTAAGCTGAGGACCCAGAGGAGTTTATTGGCTCAGAAAACTCAAGTAAAAGTTGAAGAGAATGTTAAAGATGCCAACTGGGTCGTAGGAAGCTAGAAGCAGGAAGGCAAACAGCTGGATCTCACCATTTCATATTTCTGTTGGTCTGAGTATTGACAGCTTTCCCTGCTTGGCAGGAATTATAGCTGTTGATAGCTTTAGGGTCTTAAAATCTTGCAACTTCTTTCAGCCTAACAAAATCTCAGGGCAAGGCTCTGACTTGCCCAGCTTGGATACTGCCGGCTGTGTGTATGTTGAGGAGGCAGGGTTAGGAGAAGACACGCTTTTGATGGGTCAGGGTGGAGGAGTTCCCAGAGCAAGAGGCAAGGTGCTCTTGAAAGAAGTAAAGGTACAAGCCAACAAAATTGAGGTGGCTGATCCTGGCTGAAGTCAAGGGGCAGCCACCTTCCTTCCCCTTACAGAAGGGGAATGACTTTATGCAAGATGAACTAGTGCTAGGTAGAAAGGCCAGTCATCTTATAGAATACTGTGAGGGTATATGCAATGGCATGGGGCCCATTAGAAGGTTGTGCTGAAGTCATGAGATGTGATCATGTCATCGGAGACAGGAGGACCATTTGATGAGGGGACATTTAGGACTCTGCCTGGATGTAGGAGAAGAGAAAAAAAAATGACTCAGGTTCCTGGAACAGAGAGTTAAACCAGTACCATGCTCTTCCTTCTGGTTGCAGGTTCCTCCAGAGTGTGATGTTCCTTGTAACAACAAAGTTTACATGTCTTCAAACCTGTCCTATCAGCGGTCATGCCTGCTGGCTACTACAGGAGGATTTATGGCTTTGGGGATGCTAGCATTTTATAAACTCAATCAGAAGTGTAGGGTAAAATTGTGTGTAGCATTGTCATTATTTTTTTTAATTCTATTTTACTTGTTTAGGAAGTTCAAAATAGAGCAGATAATGCAAACATACATCCAGAAGTATTCACTTCTGATATATTCTGAATTATGTAATTATATATCATATAGATATTTCTATCTACATGATATAGGAATAGATATAGATAGATATACCATATCTATACAGTATATAAATGTTTGGAAGTACATTTCTCTAGTGTTTTCAGTGCTATTCTCTGGACGTTGTTGTGTTCCTCTGCTTTCAATTTTAAATGCAAAATCTCCAGTGTGGGAGGAAAAGGCTCAGTGACACCTGCTTCTGGCTCTTGGATAAACTTCCAGTCCTGTCGTTGCCTGCTCTTGGACTCCCTATGTTTGTGCATTTGTAGTGTTACTGGGTTTGACTGTAGACCTGAAAGTCCATCTAAGAGGAAGCAAGAAAAGGTAGCGACATAGTTAAGTTTCTGGAAAACCCAAGTGTTTGATATACTTTGTGTAACACTCATCACTCAATTCCCCAACACTGCCCCCCAAACCAGAAAGCCACAATTTATTACAAAAATTTCTCAAGATGTTCAGGTCAGTAAGCAGGTTGGGAGATGACGTCTTGCAGACACTGTGGCTCTGTTCCTGCGTGGGTGTGCACCTCTCCTATGGTCCTTGTACTTGTATGTCAAGGTGTGTGGTGAACTCCTCAGGCTAACCTGCAAAAACAAAACAGCTGCTTTGGTTATAGTGTGGCACCCTGGCACTACCCTGTTAACTGTCACCTGGCCACACAAAGGAAGTGTGCTGTGTGAGATTGTTATCTCTTTGGTGTCTGTGCTGTGGTTCCCCTGCCATCCTGCATTCAGTAGCTCTTCCTGCAGAGCTGTTTTTGACTGCTGATTTTTGGCTCTTTGGGACATTCCCAGAGCCTGTCAGTGGCGGTACTTCATCTTTACTGATCCACAGCCCTCATTGTAGTCCTGTCCATTAACTGCCCTGCTTGTTCTGTCTCTTCTGGCTTATCAGCTTTCCAAGAAAACAGCTCTAACCACACCCTTCCCTTTGTTTCTGTGATGAATTTGAGTGTACTGAGAAGCTGGTACTCCTCTGTATGGTTTTGTTAAACCCTCAGCTTTGAGGTCTGGAGGAGCTTTGGGAATTAGATCTTAAAAAAACGGGTAAAGTTTATTCTTGGTAATTTGCTTGCATACTACGCCAACTTATTATCAGCTTATTTCCAAAAGCAATAAGTTATGTACAACTACCTGGGCATTTTCGAGAAATGTCAAAAATCTATGAGATTATTTTAGTTTAAAAATCATTCCAGCAGGATCTTTTTAAAAAACTTTATAGATAAAATACGCTTTTTCTTTTTCTGCATATGTTTTTCTTTACACAATGTAAACATCATAAATAATAGTTTGTAGTGATCCTTACTTTAATCTGAATGTAGAGCTATTTAAAACCTCAGATTAGAAAATCTTGAACTTAAGAAAACTACTGTGTCTGTGTAGCACATGGTTTTGGCAAAGACAATGCAAGTAATGTCTAATACCACATGACTTCTCTTTGATCATGTTAAAACTCCAATTACACCTTTCAGTATAAATATACAGAAGCTTCGTCTAATAGTAATTTCTGCCTGCTGTAATTCGTGGAAACTTCTGCCTATCCTGAATGCTTTGAAAACTATGTTTTAAGTGCTTATCCTAGACTAACATGCTACACTTTAAATTATGGAGAGCATAGTTCAATTCACGTTGAAAACTAAAACTTCGGGGCTGGGAATATGGCTTAGTGGAAGAGTGCTTGCCTAGCATGCATGTAGCCCGGGGTTCAATTCCTCAGTGCCACATAAACAAAAATCCAGAAGCAGCTCAAGTGATAGAGTTCTAGCCTTGAGCAAAAGAAGCCCAGGGATAGTACCCAAGCTCTGAGGTCAAGCCCCAGGACTGGCCAAAAAACCACATATACAACTAAGGCTTGATAAATCTCTTATTGTGTGCTATTTATTGTACCCTTTCCCATGACTGAACTGACTACTATATGCCTTTTCCTCAAAAAGAATTTTAGACTTGAATACATGTAGTCATTTCAGTTGGGCATAAATATATAAAAAGCCTTAAAAGACGTGGTGGGCAAGGTGTGGTGGCTCTTATTTGTAATCCCAGTTACTTTTCAGGCAGAGATTGATAGGAAGGATAGTGGTTTGAGACCAGCCCAGGAAAAAGGTTAATAAGATCCTATTTTATTAAGTCTATATCTATAATCAAAGTGACATGGGAGGACCAAATAGGAGAATCACGGTCCAAAGTTGGCCTGAGACAAAAAAAAAAAAAGTGAAAGACCTTGTTCAAAAAAATAACTAAAACATAAAGTACTAGGGGCATGGCTCAGGAAGTAGAGGGCCGACTTAACCCTGGTATAATGTCCCAAGTTCAAACTCCAGCCCTGTAAAAAGACCAAAAAAAAAAGTGGAGGGAGGAAGGGGGAATCCTTGTGTAGAGGTGAAAATTTTAGTTAATTACCATTGCCTTCAGTGTCCTGGAAAGCTGAAAATGTGCCCAGTGTGAACAAGCTCAGGGGGTTTCCAAGTGAAATGGTGAAGGTGTCACCTGGCTTCTTTGTATTTCTTGTCTAGAATATGAGCCTGGATAAATTAATCATGAAAAGGACTGTTGGGCTGGGTGCCCAGGATTTAAAAGAGAAAAAAACAAAATGAAATATTGAGTGTGTTTTGTAAAAAGCCCTTCGCATCCCAGAAAGCTAACTGTTGATGGCACTGGAGTTGTCAGTGACTGCTTCAGTCAGTCTCCACACGTCTGCCATAACAGAAGGTGTTAAGGGTCAGCACAGTATTCCGTGGTGAAGGGTTGAGAGCCAGGTGGCATTTCAGAGTGAAACTGGCCATCCCCACTGTGGCTGGTTTTCTCTGGACAATGATTGCAATCTGTGTTGTCACACACCAAGCATTCTGAAGTTAAGTGAATTCAAGAGTATTGGTGTATGAGGCAGTAATCTTATTTATATAGACCTTGAATATAATGGGAGTTTATTGCCCCAGCAACAGATTTGCCCTTGTATTTACATTTCCATTATTTTGCAATGTTTTCACAATTGAAAATGAATCAATACATAAAAGTTGACCCTTAAACATGACAAATCATATAAGTTTAATGCAGTCTATATATGTATATAACTTCCATAGGTATATATAAAACTTCCCAGCAGACTATTCAGAGCAGAACAGATAGGCATTTTTCTTCTTTATTATAGGTGGCACACAATAATTATACATATACATATATTCCATATATTTATAGAATGCAGTGTGATTCCTTTAGACATGTACACAATGTGGAATGATCAAATCAGAGCTAGAAATTTACTCTTACTTGAAATGATATCAGTATTTATTGCAGTATTTGTTTTTCTTCCAATAAACCTATTTGATTAATATGACATTCATAAGGTTTTTCTCATGGTAATGTTAGTTTCTTATTACTGTCCATTTTACTCTTACAGTGCCTTTACCAGCCAGTGTGATAATCAAATCTTATAACATGGACCCTGTCTTGTGTTGGGAGTACCAGAACATGACACAGAACCCTGTGTTTACCGTACAGGTAAAGAACTACGGGTAAGTGTGTTTTTTTTTAATATCTATTTGATTCTCCCTTTATCTACATTTTTGCACATTTCACAACGCTGTGTTCTACTTTCTGAACTCCCTGTAGATGGCCAGAAATACTAAGGATTCAAACTGGTTCTATACTGTTCTACCTGCCTCTTATTTAGTCTTCCTGTCAAAACTGAAGTAGAAAAATAGCACTAACTTCCATGATTCTTTCTCTAGTTACTCTCTGTTTCTCTGTCTTTCTCTCTGTCTCTCTGTCTTTCTTTTAAAAGTAGCATCAGGTAGTTATATAGGCTGTTTCATTTTAACATAACTATTTTTGTATACAATACATCTTAATCAGTCACCACACCACTTCCACTATTCTACCCTCCACCCCCACTTCACAAACCAGGCTCAGAACGTTTCCTAGAAGTGACTGCGAATAAGTAGCTACAGCTCAAGGACTCCCAAACTAGAAGAGTGACTTCAATGTGCATTAGTTTCATATTTTCCTTCATGGTTTGATTGAGGTTAAACACTTCTGTAAAGCTCCCTACAATGTGTTCACTATAGAGAACATGGTAGAGAGCTTGTTTCATTATTGGTGATGTGTTTATTCAGATGTCCACCGCACAGCTTCCTTTCAGTAAACAATCAGATTCCTTTCAGTAAACAATCTGTGAGAGAAAGCGTATGAGTGTGTGCACATGCTGCTTTCTATAAATCCATGAATATCTTTTGCATCCATTAGTTTTGTTATTACTGTGATAGGCGCGCAGCTAATTTTTTTTCACAATATGTTCTATTTTACTTGCTAGATTGACATTCAAAATGTAAACACACTCCTTTTGAAAATGGGAGACATAGGCATTCTCATATGTGACTTGCATGGATACAAAATTGACCTGGCCTGAAAAAAAGAATTGGGAAGGATCTTCCAAAATTTTATGAGTTTCCCTTGTTTGTGTATTATTTGTTTATTTTGGCAGTGCAAGGGATCAAGCCCAGAGCATTTTCATGTTCCAGGTAAACACGTTGCCACTAAGTTACATTTCCATCTCCCAGGCATTTGCTTTTTGACCTAATAATCCCACATTATGACTTATCCTTATGATTTATAAAAATACACTTTAAAGACATTCCCCATGTTTAGGAGATAGACTGAACAAGTGACTGCTCATCACAATATGGTATTCTATGTACCTTTAAACAAAAACATGAAGAAAATTTCTAGGTCTTATATGTAGTGACTTCCAGGATATGTTGTTAAATGAAAAAAAGAAACTAAGTCAATAAAGCATACATAGTGTAGTCTTTCGGAGGTAAAAAGGAATGGAGAGAAACATTTACATAGATAATGCCTTAATTTTGATAAAAGAATGATAGCAAGTGAAAACTTAAAAACCAATAAATTGACTATCTACAAGGATAGGTAATAATGTAGTTATGGATAGAAAAGGAAAAAAGAAAACAACTTCAATCTTTTTTTTCCCCCTTGGAGAAATGCCATGGTTAAGCTAAGGAAAGGCTAAGGCTTGAGTTTTTGGGTTTTAGGGAGTTTTATGTTTGTTTGGTAGATTTGCCCTATACTTGTGGAAGTGGGCATTGAACTCAGAGTCTCATGCATATTAGGCCAGAGCTCTACCATTGAGCTACACCTTCAGGCAGGGAAGAATAATATAACTAGAAGGCTTCTTTATGATAGAATTTCTTTTAAAAATGATGGAGATAAGCCAGGGATAAGCCTATAGTCATAACTACTCAGGTAGCTGAGATCTCAGAATTGTGGATCAGAGCCATCCTGGGCACACAAATCCACAAGATACTTATCTTTATTAACCATCAATTAACTAGCAATGGGTAGAACTAGAGGCATAGCTAAAGTGGTAAAGTGCCAACCATGATTTTAAAAAAAGCCAAATGAAAGCACAAGCCTCAATAATAGCACCCCCCCCTTCACAAAAAAGACTAAAACGATGCAGAGATGTCAGACTGACCCAAAAGTCATCATAAATAGACACTAGCTAGGCAAAAGTTAGCAGTTTGAGCAGCAATATAAGATTACACAAAGAACTAAGAAAGGATCCCTGTATTTCTAACTGAAAAGAGAAGGGCTTCCTATTTTGGCTCCTCCATCCTATTTCAGCTTAGTTTGTTCTAGCAGCTCTAAGCTGTGAATAAGAGCAAAGAGAGGAAGAGATGGTTCAAATGACTGCTATAACTAAGTTACCTTTGTGTTTCTTTATTGTTTGTCATTTAGGAATGGAGAATGGATTGATGCCTGCATCAATATCTCTCATCATTGCTGTTCTATTTTCAACCAAGTTGATGAACCAGAATATCCTCTCTGGGCCAGAGTTAAAGCAAGGGTTGGACAAAGAGAATCTGCCTATGTAGAGTCAAATGAATTTACTCTGTGCAAGCAAGGTAAGTAGAATGTACGCATGTATAAATTTTAATTTTGAGGATGTTTGTCTTCTGCATACATTTGCTTTGCTTAGCAGTTGCTACAAATGATCATGATGCCTAAGACATTTGCAAAAATTTAGGGAATCATTATCTATCATTATTTTCATTCCAATCTCCACACATAGGACAAGGAGACAACCATCACTTTGAAACTTATGAACCGTTAAATGTCAACTCGATTTAAATCCCTATAGATGACCATTCTCTGGTTGTACTTAGCAAATACCCTTTCCCTCCCTGTCTTCCTTGTCATTTATTTCCATTTTGTATTCACACAGGAGTTTGCCATGGGTCTCTCACACACACACACACACACACACACACACACACACACACACATCTGCAACTCTGTGACTTTTAGGTCTTGGTTCTTCTAGCAGCTACCCATGGCATACTTGACCTGTGATGTCACTGTCCCTCCAACTCCAGAATGTTCATTGTCACTCCTTCCGCTATGTCTGCCATCTCACCCTGACGGTCATCTCTCTCCTGGGTAGAACCCTTTGGTTGCCTGACCCTCGGCTGGTCTTCTAGTCTTCAGTGCCTTTTCTTTTAGCTACACTTCCTTGTGGTTCAGCTTCTGTGCTGTTTCTTCAGCTGCTGCCCCGTGCATGATCTCCACGGCTTTGATTCTGCTTCTGCTTTTCAGATTGCACCACTGTGAGCCTCCTACGGGTCCTTCCTCTGCTTGTCCTCTTGATGTTTTTATTCCCCTGAGTGCACGAATTTGTCAGCTGACACTGCCATCTAAATGATGCTTATCAAGGGCCCACTCTCTGTGTTCAAGCAAATATGCTAGGCCCTGAGACACTGACAAGAAAACTAGATCTGCCTGGCACACGGTAGGTGCCTAGTGAATACTTGAAGCATAGAGAAATGGTTTCCCAACGAAGTTGCAGATGTCGAAGACACAGTGATCATTTGCTGATATTTAAATTTCTGATTTTGACTTTCCCAGTAAAGATCAAACTGTTGATGAACTCTTACAGAGCCTAAATTTATGCCACACACTCTAGTGTGTGAAGACACAGAGTTTCACTGACAGAAGATGACTAAAGTGGCCTTTCAGAAACAGTTTTTAGGGGGCTGGGAAGGTGGCTCAGTGGTAGAGTGCTTGCCTTGCATGCATGAGGCCCTGGGTTCGATTCCTCAGCACCACATAAGCAAAAAAAGAAAAAAAAAGCCGGAAGTGGTGTTGTGGCTCAAGTGGTAGAGTGCTAGACTTGAGCTGAAGAGCTGAGGGACAGCGCCCAGGCCCAAAGTTTAGGCCCCACAACCGGACCCAAAAAAAAAAAAAAAGAAACAGTTTTCAGAAACCAAGATTCTTAAATATATAGAAACAAAGATAAAGGAACATACATCTAATAGAGCTTCTTTTATGTCAAGGGTTTCTTTTTCTTGTTTAAGTTGGTACAATATAATTGTTTTTCTTTTTTTAAATTATTATGTTTTTACCTTTTGGTGTTTTTTAAAAACCAACTATAACCAATTGTATTTCCCTGAAGCTATAAATGAAATTAAACTGCCAAAAGAGGTTTGGATAAGAGAATGTCTTGTCTGCAATTTAGCACACATTTCTTTTTGAGGTATATTTAGAATGGCTTCTAAGGCTTTGGGGAGAAGTTTAAATGTGGTTCTAGTAGAATCATAACAGAAAAAGTAGATTGGTTTATGGATTTGGATAATCTTATGAAATGCACTGGGAAGGTCCACAACTGGTATTAATTATAATTCTTTTCTCGGCCAGGAGAAATTGGACCACCTGCACTGAAAGTCAGAAGGCAGGAAGACCAGCTCATCACTGATATATTTCACCCTTCAATTGTTACAAATGGAGAAGTGCAAGGAATTATGTATGATGCTATGTACGAAGGCGCTTGTTACACGTTCGACTACACCGTGTATCTGAGAGTGAATGGGAGCAAGGTAGGTGTTTCTGTTGCACCTTGTGCAATGGAAATTATTCCATAGCTACCCCCAAGTTGTTGGTTCATTTAATATTCATAATTAGAATGCTTGTGGGTCTTTAAGCAAGAATAAGACAGGTCTTATTTGGGGAAAAAACACACCTATGGTGTTTATGACCAGATGAATACACTTGTGTTTTTTTTTTTCTTTTGGCCTAATTTAGCAAGGCCTAAACTATAATTATAATTGGTATACTCCACTGAGGAGATGAGACTAATTTCAGCTGGTGGTGGTGGTGATTCAACTAGAAGGGCGGGCCGTGGTTTATAATAATGGATCAGAACAGGCCTCCAAGGAAGGTGTTAACTGGAGCCAAGGCTGAGGTCAAGAGGAGAGACTCCTAGGATAGGTGAGGAAAGCGTGTCAGGTGCAGGGACCCTACAGGGCTGAGATGGCACTGGAGGGCAATAGGACAGTGGGTTGGAGGGTGCAGAGAATGAGGAAAGGCAGGGTATTGGAGGGATTTGACTTTGATCCTTGATGTGGCACCTACAGAACTATTTACTCAGCAGAGTGACATCTGAGTTAGAACTTCCAGTAGCCCCTCGGCTGCTAGCACAGTTGTCTTTTCAAAGAGCTGATCTAATTGTGATATTCTACTGCCTAAGACCTTTCCACACATCCCATCAGCTACAAAATACCTAAATGATGACATAGGAGATTCTCGGGATCTGGCCCTTTATGTCCTCTCCAGCCACCGTCCCACATCCCCTTAGCCACTGTCCTGCATCCCTTCAGCCTTGTCTTCCATGCCTGTACCCTACTGAGAAGTTCCATACTCTTTCAGAGAATATCCTCCTTGTCTGTCTATTGGCCCATCTCTGACCATTCCTTGGCACCATCTCCCTTTTGAATTTTTTTTTTATTTCCGGCAATGAATATTATTTCCTTTTCTATGTCTGGGTGCTATTTCCTAGTTTCATGTAGGATCCTATTCCATACTCTCAGTTGGCGTTTCTTTCTGATCTCTACACTGAATTGTAAGGTATTTGAAGTTAGGCCCCACATACTACCCATAGTGGTTACCAGTGTTACCACAACAAAGTACCTGAAACAATTAATGGAAAGAAAAGCTTTATTTAGGCCAGTTTTCCAGGCTCAAAGGCATGGTGCCTTGGCTGACTCAGTTCTGGTAGCACATCATAGTAGAAATCATTACATCTCAATTCTTTCCTGTGCCTCACATACGTTAGGCAGGCAGTAAGCTGCTCCTCCAACTCAAATGGTTACATCTCTAACTAGAGAAGAGAGGAAGACCAAGGTCTCACAGTCTCCAGGGGCATGCCCCCAGGGACCTAACAACCTCACGGGTGGCTCTGCCTCTGAAGACAACAGCACCTCTCAAAACCACCACCGTGGGACCTGGGGAGGACATTTGGCCAAAACTCTACCTTTGTCTCTAGGCCTCACTGGGTGATCCTGGATTAGCACTGTAGGAATAGGACAAATGAATATTGGTTGGTTCAACAGTTGCCAGAGAGCATTCTTCTTATTAAAAACAAAACAAACAAACAAAAAACCCTGAGCCAGGTGCCTGTGGCTCACACTTCTCAGGAGCTTGAAATCTGAGGCTTGCAATTTGAAGCCAGCCGAAAAGTCCATGAGGCTCTCATCTCCAACTAGCCATCAAAAGCCAGAAGTGGAACTGTGGCTCAAGTGGTAGAGCACTAGCATTGTGCAACAAAGCTCTGAGACAGTGCCCAGATCCTGAGTCCAAGCCCCGGGACCGGCAGAAACACAAAACAAAACAAACAAAAACCCAATAATTTTCTATTCCTATAAAGAACATGGTAGCAGACACACATTGTACAGCTATGTTGAAGAAACAAATGGACTTACTATTTGATGTCACAGCTGTTTTCAGACATGCTTAATATATATCATATATATTTCTCGATATACTTTCGTGTGTTTCTTAGGTGACTAAGCAAGATAAATAAAGTGATTTATTTATTTACTTGTTTAGCAGATTAAAGAATCCATGTGTTTCTATTCGTTTTTTCTTTTTCCATGTAGAGCCTCATTACAAAACATGTACACGCGGACAATTGCAACGAGACCCTGTGCCAACTCAGCATCCTCATATCCTCACTGGAGTCTGAGTATTGTATTTCAGCAGTAGGAGTCTCAAAAGAATGGGCGGTAACAACTGAGAAGACAAAAGAAGTTTGTATTACCATTTTCAGTAGCCGTATAACAGGTAAGTCCTTGGGTGCACCTGTAACTGCCTGGGGTCTGGAAATTCTTGGCCCCATTTGAGGACTGCATAGGGAAAGTTGATCCAGGATGCCATAGGGCCAGTGGTTTTTAGAAGGAGTTTATGTAAGTTCAGGTGTCACCAGAGACGTGTGCCTGGGATATCCAGTGTGCCCTGAAGAGCCCACATGTGGCACTTTCCATAGGTGGCTTTGTGATCAAGGCAGGCTCTTTTAATTCTACAGTAACTGATGGAAGAACATGGACTTGGAGAGAAGAAAATGGTCCATATTATTCATCTAGAGACAAGGAGAAAATACAGACAGTTGTAGGACTTCTCTTTTACAATCTGAATTTACAGTGCATACTTGTATTTGTTGATCGTTTCTCTTGCTCCTTTTGAGAAGTATCTATTCAAATCATTTGCTCATTTTATACTTTTTGCTGTTAAGGATTTTTTTTCTTGTTGTTGTTTTGTGTTTTGTTTTTTTTTTTTGCCAGTCCTGGGCTTGAACTCAGGGCCTGGGCTCTGACCCTGAGACTCTCTGAGCTCATAGCTAGTGCTCTACCACTTGAGCCACAGCACCACTTCTGGGTTTTTCTGTTCACGAGATATTAAGGACTTGAACTCAGGGCTTCATGCATGCTAGGCAAGCACTCTGCCACTAAGCCACATTCCCAGCCCATTAAGGGTTTTGAATTCTCTTATATGAACCTTTTGTCAGATGACAAGTTGGCAACTATTTTCTTCTGTTATATAAATTGTCTCTTTGTGGTAAGGAATCTTTTTCATTTGATATAATCCCATTTGTTTATTTTTGCCCTTGTTTCCTGCGTGTTTTTTTTTTGAGGTCCTAGCCCCCAAAAAAATCACCTGTATCTTGAAGTGTTTCCCCAAGTTCTCCTTAGTAATTTGAGTTTTAGGTCTATCTGATTTTGTTCTAAGCATTACAATTTTCTAAACCCTAAGGATGTTTTGTATTTCTGTGGAATTAATTAGCTTGTCTCCTTTTTTAGCTCTAATTTTATTTAACAAGTATATCTTTGAAGAATGGAAATCTAAGCTGAACTTCAGCCTAGATTTAATACTAATAACTTTGCAGCCATTATATAAATATTTCAAATAGGTGAATTAAAACAATAGAGAGCATTTCTGTTCATTGCCATTATCCACTTTGAAAATTGAAGCCCTGCTTAATAAGCAAATTGTAAAATAATGCACCTGCCCTAGATACAACTTTTCTAAAGCCTAGATGAAAAATGGAGCAACACACTGGCCACATGGTGGCAGCACTGTAGCTGGTGAGCAGTAAACCCTCTCATGTCTTTATATACTAGACACTCAACCCTAGACTTCTAACATAGTACTAGAATTCATTATGTTGATGTCTTAAATTTGCCAATACTGTAGGTATTTGAAATACTGCATGATATAAATTTTAGTAAGTAGTAACTTGCACTATTACTATTTGGAAGAGGTAACTTTGGAATAGAAATTATAGGGACAGATAGATGCCATGAGGACCAAACATGTCCATGATATATAGATTCCTATTCAATTTTAGAAGAGAGAACTTATGGGAAAAACGATAAAGATTGTGCTGTAAAAATGTGAACATTAAAAGCAGAACTAGGCCAGACATGCCTGTAATCCTAGCTATTCTAGAGGTTGAGATCTGGGGATCTCAGTTCAAAGCCAGACAAATCTAAGAGACTCTTATCTCCAGTTAACCAGTAAAGAGTCATACTGGAGGTGTGGCTTAAGTAGTAGAGCAATCCAGCTGTAACCAAAAAAACTGAGCAAGATCTCCAGGCCCTGAGTTCAATCTCTAGTATCAGCATTCCCCTGCAAAAAAGAAAAGGCCATGATAGAGCAAAATGCATAATGGTAATCACAGTGGTATAGTCTCTGAATTACACTCCTGATTTATAAAATAATTCTTTATATCTTGTTTGTAATCCAGGAGACTTTATTCCTATGAAACATATTTGTGTGGGTATATCTATGTATATATATTCATCTGTGAATCTTTATGTGTAATCTATAATCTTGAAATAAACAAAGGTAAGAAAAATTGTGAGGAGTAAGACTAAATTATGTAAGAGTTATGTACACTGACACAATTTGTGTATGATGTGGGGTCTGTGTGTGTGTGTGTGTGTGTGTGTGTGTGTGTGTGTGTGTGTGTGTGTGTGTGTGTGTGTGTGTGTGTGTGTGTGTGTGTGTGTATGACAGAGAGAGAGACAGGCAGACAGAGATGGTCCTTGGGCTTGAACTCAATGCTATCCTTGAGCTTTTTTGCTCAAGGCTAGTACTCTACCATTTGAGCCACAGCTCCACTTTCAGCTTTTTTTTTTAAGTTTATTGAAGTTTCCATCCTAGGCTGGCTTCAAACCATGATCTTCAGATCTCAGTCTCCTAAGTAGCTAGGATTGCAGGTGTGAGCCACCAGCACCCAGCTAAGAAGGACTTAAATACCCTTGCCCTTTCGACTGAGAGAAAAATGGAAATATCCTAAGGTTGAGGCTATAAGGAGGTTGTTAAGGAAACACTATTTCCACTCTACCAGGCATGATGGTGTCGTCCCAGCAAGTTTCAGGCCTGTGGAGCTGGCACAAATCAGATTATAATCTAGGAGAGATGTCTAGCTTTTTCCTTAGAGTTCTGTCTACTTCGGTGTTCTTTGAAATTCAGATCTTCTTAATTAACTAGTGTGCAAATCTGTTAACGAACATTGCTAAAATTTTTTGGTAGATAATATCAGTATTCCTTCTTAATTCTAAGTTGTATTTTATCTTCTTTTTTAGATTCTGTTTGGATTCCAGTTGTTTCTGTCTTTCTGGTTTTAGCCATTATCTCATTACTTGTGTATTGCCTTACGAAGAATCTATTTAGGAAAAAAAGTATCATGTTACCCAAATCCTTGGTAATGTATTTAAATATATTCTTTTAGCTATGGATGCTAACTTGTTACTTGTTAACTTGATCTTTTTGTTATTGTTGTTGTCATTGATCCTGGGACTTGAACTCAGGGTCTGGGTGCTGTCCCTGAGCTTTTGTGCTCAAACTAAGCACTCTACCACTTTGAGCCACAGCTCCACTTCTGGTTTTCTGGTTCATTGGAGATAAGAGTGTTGGGGCCCAGCTTTGAAATATGATCCTCAGATCTCAGCCTCCTGAGTAGCTAGGATTACAGGCCTGAGCTTCTAGTGCCTGACTTTGATTTTTTTTTTTTTTTGCCTGTCCTGGGCTTGAACTCAGGTCCCAGGTGCTATCCCTGGGCTTCTCAAGGCTAGCACTCTACCACTTGAACCAGGGCTTCACTTCTGGCTTTTTCTGTATATGTGGTACTGAGGAATTGAACCCAGAGCTTCGTGCATGCTAGGCGAGCACTGTACCACTAAACCACATTCCCAGCCTGGTGACTTCAATTTTACTTATAAAATAGAATGATTTCAACATCATTTAGGAGAAGGATATGATATGCTGAACTCATTGTATTTAATATTAGTATAGTACTGATCATTAAAGAGAATCTCTCAATCTACCACATGTCCTAAACTACATATTTGACTGCTCACCAAGTCCTTAAAAAAAAAAATTAACACAAAAACACAGACAAACGGGTTGGAAAGGTGGCTCAGTGGTAGAGTGCTTGCCTTGCATGCATGAGGCCCTGGGGTCAATTCCTCAGCACTACATAAGCAGAAAAAAGCCGGAAGTGGTACTGTGGCTCAAGTGGTAGAGCACTAGCCTTGAGCTGAAGAGCTGAGGGACAGTGTCCAGGCCCAGAGTTCAGGCCCCATGACTGTCAAAAACAGAACAAAACAAAAACAAAAACACAGACAAACCTAGTAAAGAATTTCAAATCTTGTGGAAATAAAAGATGAATATACTGTGTGATTGGTTCAGAGATGAAGGCTTAGAGGTGCCCCTGTCAGGACCCATCCAGCTTGGGAGTAGGAGGTTAGTTGTAGCTTTGCCAAAGGCTATGGCTTACTATAGAGCAGGAGTTATGTTTCTGTGAGGAATAAATAGGAGTTTATCTAAGTACCTAGGGACACTAGAGGATAAAGCCAAAGTCCAGAAAGTCTGGTTTGTGAAGATCTGCACAAATGCAGGCTAGAATATAGGAAAGATGGTTAAAAATGAGATTGTGACAGAAATTTAGTATTTAAACATCTAGCATTTCAGTGTCATTTGAAATGATTAAAAAAAAAAAATAGCCAGGCGCCGGTGGCTCACGCCTGTCATCCTAGCTACTCAGGAGGCTGAGATCTGAGGATCACGGTTCAAAGCCAGCCCAGGCAGAAAAGTCTGTGAGACTCTTATCTTCAATAAATCACTAGAAAACCAGAAGTGGAGCTGTGGCTCAAGCGGTAGAACACTCACCTTGAGCTGAAGAGCACAGGGACAGTGCCCAAGCCCAGAGTTCAAGCCCCACAACTGACCAAAAAAAAAAAAAAAAAAGGCTAATGGGATGATAACTGCTTGAATCAAATATGATAAGGATAATAGGAACATAGTGACATTTGCTATAAAAAAGAGATTACCTTTAAGTCAGGGAGTAAGAAGAATCAGTAGTAGACAATTCAGACATGAATGATAATGGGCATGCTTAATTATTAAGCACAGAGTCACCTTGCAATATGTTATTTACTGTTTAGTAGAGCAATGAAGACAAACCTGACTGTCTAACAGTGCTATTCCTAGTAAAACTGACTGGTGCCAGTGAGAATAGCACAGCCTGGGTAGGAAGGTAAGTGTGCAGGAGCCGCAGCTTGATGGTGAGTGCCTTAAGCACACCATGCCCTTTGACCCTATCATTCCAGTCTCTTATTCATAGGAAATAATTTCATAAATAAAAGATATGTGAAAGGTTCAGCACATTCTATAGCTTATCAACTAAATTATCAGTATGAAAAAGTAATGTCACTGACCATTTTAATGGCAAGGCAGATGATAAGACTGAGTTACAGTGATCCCTTTGCAATGTAGCACACCCACTTGTGGAAGGAAATGCAGGTAAAGCAACCTGGGTTGGTGAACTATTGACTGACTTCATTTGTTTTTAACCTTAAGTGCTTTTTATAGAGAAGAAAAAGAAAAAAATCACTACCCTGTTCAGATATGTTATCCTAAGTATGTCCGTTGGTGGTCCATTACTTTGAGACCTCTTTGGTTGGTTGGGTGGGTAAGTGGGTGGCTGGCTGGCTGGCTGGTTTTGAGAATAGGTATTTAAGTTTAACCATCTACTTTCTTTACTTGATTTCTCTCTCTTTAGATCTCTGTGGTAAGAAATGTCACCTCAGAGACAAAACCTGAGTCAAAATATACATCGCTCGTCACATGCCAGCCATTGGTACCAGAAAATGAGACGGTGATCTGCGAAGAGCAGGCCTCTCCAGCAACGGTTCCAGGCCTGCAGACAGAAGACAATCCAGGAGCAGCAGGAAACAGAGAACCTTCTAGTGAAATAGAAGTGGTCACTACTGAAGAAAATATTTCTCAACTGACCACCTGTGGCCCTTTGACTCCATTAAACAAAGAGAATTCTTCCCCTTCAGATAGTAACCAGTCAGAGCCAGGCAGCTTCACCTCGAACTCCTATCACTCCAGAAATGGTTATGACAGTGGCCTCATGGGATCTGACAGCCTTGTATCTGACTCTGAACTCCTCCCAAATAATAAAGCTGAAGTGAAGTCAGAAGGACAAGAGCCCATAAGGCTGAGAAATGCTCCTACATCTTTTGGCTACGATAAACCACATGTGCTTGTGGATGTGATAGTGGATGGGGGTAAAGAGTCTTTGATTGGTTATCGGCCTACAACAGATTCTGATGAAGTTTCCTAAGATCTAATGAAAGGATCTGAATTTCCTGAATTGTTTTCCTGCTTTGACTTTGTAAAAACATCATGAAGTCTGACATTGTATTCTCATTGATATTAACCAGATGGAATATCTTGGCTAAGACAAATATGTAAATAGCCTTTTGACTTTCACATCCGATTTGAAACTACAAAGACTGTTGAAAAAAACTCATTGTAGTCACAAAGTACATATAGAGTACACTATGATAATAATAAGTTACTCTTTGAAGTATGAAATTTTGGATAGAACATTTTTAAAGCACTGATTTTATACATCAGAAAAGATTAATGTTAATAAAAAAAATCTATAATGTTAAAAAACAGTCCCTCCTGACTAAAGTAAAACATAAATGTAGCACAATTAAAGAAAAGCTAAAAAACCACCTCATTGTAGTTAATGAGCTTTTCCACCTAATGGATAACAGCAGATTTTTTAATATATATATATAATAGGTTATTTTTCTGTATGATGTTTTGTAAATTTTATGACGTGTGTGTGTATGTGCGAGCGCGTGTGGGCGCGCACTCGCACGTTTACATGTGTATATTTTCCCAGTACCTATATTTGAACTCTTGGCCTTGTGCTTACTCACCTTGCTTGCTCAGTTGGTGCTTCACCACTTGAGCCATTCATCTAGTCCAGCTTTTTGCTCGCTATTTTGAAGATAGAATCTTATGGATTTTTTTTTCCTGGACTGGCTTCAAACTGTGATGGTCTGGCTCTCAGCCTTCTGAAAGCTTTTCCAAGTTGTACCTAAAATCTAAATCCGACTAGTAGAACTTAAGAGGATGTATTATTAGAAAACATGTACAGTTTTTTTTTTTTACAGAATATTGCATTTAGTGCTTTTGAAATAAAATACTTTAAAATTTAATTTGGTATTTATTAAAACACTTAGGTAATCTTTCATAGTTAACAAGAGTATTTTTTATCTATTGTGTGTTTCTAGGTATTGATCCTGTAGAAATATTTTCTAATTGTTTATTTTATTTTTTGGTCAATTGTGGGTCTTGAACTCTGGGCCTGGGCACTGTCTCTCCACTCTTCAGCTCAAGGCTAGTGCTCTACTACTTGAGCCACAACACTACTCCAGTTTTCTGGTGGGTAATTGGAGGTAAGAGTCTCAGGCACTTTCCTGCCTGGGGTTGGCTTTGAACTGCGATCCTCAAATCTCAGCCTCCTGAGTAGCTACAATTACAGGTGTGAGCCACCAGCACTTGGCAGTGTGTACCTTTTCAAGGCATTTCCCAAATGACCTACTGCTTCCAACTTGGGCCCATCTTTCACAGTCCCAACAATTTATTCAGATTTTGAAACCATAAATGGATTAAGCCATTGATTAGGTCAGATTCCCCCAAGTTCTAATTATCTCCATTAAAACCCTTACTGATATACTTCAAAGTATGCTTTAATAATCTCCAATGTCTCTCAATTCTGTCACGTGGACAGTCATATCATTTAGATTTTTAACTTTTGAGGCACTGAATTCTTTGTCAGTGTTCATTTCTCATCTTACATTGCAATAATTGTTCTTTCCAGTGAACTACAGAAAATTGTGTCCAATTTTCTCCAAACTTTGAACTCCTTTTGGAATTGTGTTTAGCATTGCATTGATGCTATATAATAATTAGGAATAACTATTTCCCAAAATCAAGTGTTCTTTTATAAGAATATTTCTTATAAAATAATATTTCTCTTCAAGCATTTTATCTGCCTCATTAGTTTTATGTAGGTATAGAGCAGAAATAACCTGTCAGAAGTGATCTAGTAGGAAATTACCAGATTTATTTGTAATATGGTACCTTCTTTTGTGTTGCAAAATGGCAATGTACTCTTGCATTATAGTTTCTAAATGTCTGGATTTTTAAAACATTTATTGTTGTAAAGGTGATACACAGAGGGATTACAGTTAGATAAGTCAGATAAAGAGTATATTTCTTTTGGGACAATGTCACCCCTTCCTTCTCTCCCAGTTTTTCCCTCTTATTCCCACCCACAAACTGTACAGTCCATTTTCAACATAGTGTCTAGTGAGTACCACTGCTGTATTTGTTCACCCTTTGTCCCTCCATTCTGTTCCCCTCTTACCCTCCTGAAGACAGGTAAATGAACAAACAAGACAAAAAGAAAAACAATTCACAGGGCACAGGTGGCTCATGCCTGTAATCCTAGCTACTCAGAAGGCTGAGATCTGAGGACTGTGGTTCAAAGCCAGCCTGGGCAGGAAACTGTGAGATCCTTATCTCCAATAAACCACTCAGAAAACTGACAGAGTTGATATGACTCAAGTGGTAGAGCGCTAGCCTTTAGCTGAAAAGCTGAGGGACAGCGCCAGGCCCAGAATTCAAGCCCCATGACCAACAAAAAGAAAAAAAATGAAAAAGGTATTTTTCTCATGCTGAGGTTAGTGATAAATTTCAAATATTGTTTGGACACTTAGTGTTCATCATCATCTAGCTATATCTTATTTTTGTGTGTGTGGGCCAGTCCTGGGGCTTGAACTCAGGGCCTGAACACTCCCAGAGCTTCTTTTACTCAAGGCTAGCACTCTACCACTTGAGCCACAGCTCTACTTCTGGCATTTCTAGTAATTTATTGGAGATAAAAATCTCATGGACTTTCCTACCTGGTGGCTTCAAACCAATCCTTAGATCTCAGCCTAGTAAGTAGCTAGGATTATAGGCATGAGCCACTGGCACCCAGCTATGTCTTATTTTTGTTCCTTATCCCTTCCCCTTTTTCATTATCTTTGATATTAATTAAATAGTATGTGAAACTGTGGATGCTAATCTTGCTCTCTACCCTTCAACTCTGAAGAAATTAAAGCAGTCTGGGTGGGACTGGCAAATTGGGCATGCTTAAACAGGTCAGTATCCTTTTATTCTCTGGAACTCACAAAATAGCAACAAGAATTGAAATTAAGTGGTTACACCACTTGAAATTTTTGTTATTAATACTCCTCCAAGATCCCTGGGTCAGTTAAAGACATCCAAACTGTAGAATTGCTAAAGAAAAAAATAATGAAGATGAAAATACCACATTTCAGGCAATAGAGGAGCTAATGAGGTACATTTCAATGCAAATATTTGCATTGAAATAAAGAATAAAACAAATGAAGTAAACATTGGATTCAAGAAGCAAGCTCTTAACTTAAAAAAAAAGTTAAATAGAAGGAAACCAGAAGGGAAGAATTTAGAAGATGATGAAAGGAGTAACACTGGTCAAGATTCATGGTATTCAAAAGCTGATTTGTCAAATGGCAACTCTGTACAACTACTTAAAGATATAAATAAAATATATAAAAAGGATTTTAAAAGATAAAAAGATGAGAATGAGATGGCTTTTTAAATTAGATATGTGAGGTAATAAATGAGATATTTAACATGTTCCTTGAAAAAAAGTTTCAAAAGCTAATTTATTAAAAAATAATAGATAAGGGAAACAACATCATTACTCAACATTGAAACTATAAAAAAGGGAAACCACAAACAGGAGAGACTAGGTAAATCATAAGGGAACAACTTGCTCAATTCTATGCAAATCAAATATAAGAGCATGAATAAGACAGATGTGGTGGTATATACCTGTAATCATTCAGGAGGCTTAGGCATAGAAATCACAAGTTCAAGGAAGCCCAGGTTATATAATGAGAGCTTGGCCAATTAAAAAAAGACAATGAAGAGAATGGAGAAGGAAGAAGAAAGAGTAAGTAAAAGAAGAAAGGAAGGAAGAGGAGAAGGAGGAAAGAAAGAAGAAAGGAAGGGAGGAAAGGAAGGAAGAAAAGGAAGGGAAGGAAGGAAGGGAAGGAAGGAAGGAAGGAAGGAAGGAAGGAAGGAAGGAAGGAAGGAAGGAAGGAAGGAAGGAAGGAAGGAAGGAAGGAAGGAAGGAAGGAAAGAAAAGGAGAAGAAAGAAGAGGAGGAGGAAGAGGACAAGGTGGTGTGGCATGAATAAAATGAATATTTTCTAAAGAACAAAACATTTTGCAAAAATTAGAGGTAAGTGAGGTAGAAAAATCTAAACAGACTAATGACCATAGACGTATCAGAAGAAGAAAAATGCCCAAGAATCTTTCCCATATGCTTCACCATTGCAATACAGAAAATCCCTGGATGATTTCTTAGGGAAATCTCTCCAGCCCTTAAAGTAGTAAATGATTGCTTGGTCTCATAGATTACTTTGTCTAGCTGAGGAGCTGGTTGTGGTGTCACATGAATTTGCAATGGCAGGTATTCACCATTCAATTGCCTTTCACTGACTGAAAGAATCACACTGACCTCACAACCAGAGAATGCAACCCCCTCCCTCTTCTCAGCACCCCACCCAGATCATAAACAAGCAGAGAAGCAGCTTCTAACAATTCACATTTACATGTATTCATACGTGTTTCAGATGTATTGCATCTTAACCCATGTAAATGCGTGTCTGCTATAATGCCACATTTCTTTCCATTGGTTCCATGGATCTGTGCTGTGTCCAGCTCCGTTTTAAGGGGTGGTGGTGGGATAAAGGAGGAAACAAAACACATAATGTCTTTGACTTTCTAGCAGCAGACACAGACCAGAGAAATAAAATAAAACATGGCTTATGAAATGATGGTCCCGTGTCATGGAGACACATTAAGCAGATGGACAGCTGTTGGGGAGAATTGCAGCTATTACAAGCTATGAAGGAGGGGAGGAAGGAAGCCTGGGCACCTCAGAGAAAACTTTCAAGGAGAGAGGACCATGTTGGTATGAAAATGAGCCTGGCATGTTCCAGAAATGGTAAATGGACCAGTCAGCTAAAGTACTGAGAGTACAAGGCAGAGCTGACTGCTGCTGTTGCGATGAATGGGACCGCAACAGACAAGGCCTTGTAAAGGACTACAAACATTTCAACTTTAATTCTGAACGAGATGGGAAGTTATCTGAGTGCTCACATGTCAAAAAAAACAAACAAAAAAACTCCAGGGGCTGAGAAGATGGCTCAGTGGTAGAGTGCTTGCCTCGCATGCTTGAGGCCCACGTAAGCAGGAAAAGCTGGAAGTGGTGCTGTGGCTCAAGTGGTAGAGCTCTAGCCTTGAGCAGAAGAGCTGAGGGACAGCGCCCAGGCCCAGAGTTCAAGGCCCACGACTAACAAAACAAAACAAAAACAAAAACTCCACCCAATTCAAAGGCAGTGGCAGAAGCGGGGATACCAACCCAGGAGGCTGCGGCCACAACCTAGTCAAGAGATCATGGTAGCCAGGAATCCAAGAGGTTCTAAGACAAGATGACAATTGTTTGGATTCTGATTCTGATATGAAAATCTTTCCGGGTCAAAATTTTACATACAAACAACATCTAGTAGGATTTTCAAGGTCAATGAAGAACCTTGGTCAAGGAGAATCAAAGCTAAAGCAACTAGGTTCTTTTATCTAGAAGAGATGAGCAGAAAAAGTTCATGAGTCACTCAGTCTTGTGATTGGAGATTTTTAAGAATACAAGTTGAGTTACTCCTTATCTAAAACATTTGGAATTGGAAATGCTTGAGATTTTGGAGTTTAAAAAATATTTTGGAATATTTGCATATAAATTATGAGATACCTTAAGGAGAGGACTCATGTCTAAACAAGAAATCCACTTACAATTCATATGTAACATACATAGCCTGAAGGTAAAACAAATGCAATATTTTAGTACAACTGTCTTCTGACTGTAACATATCACATGAAACCAGGTGAAGAACTTTCTTTTCTGAATTGTGGCCCATAAACTATTTTGAAGAACAAACCAATTATTTCCAGAATGCGGATCTGCTTAAATGCCACAGGCATTTCTCAGGGGTAGGAGTATGAGTTGCAGTACCAGTATTATATCCTCCTCTTCCTCTTCTTCCTTCCCTTTCTCCTCCTCATTTTAGGACTATACTCCAGAAATGATCAAGAACATGACATGTGTGGTTTTCAGCTTGGCTTATTTTGTTCAACAGGATGACCTTCAATTCCACCCATTTTTCCTGCAAGTGACATAATTTTGTTCTTCTTTATAGATAAGTGTGTTAGTGTGCATGTGTGCAGTATTTTCCTTATCTATTCATTAATTGTTGAGTCCTTTTTCTGATTGATTCAATAGTTTGGCTCATTTGAACAGAGCTGCAATAAACATGGGAATGAAGATATCTTGCTTGTATGTTAATCTAGTCTTCTCTGGATCTATACACAAGACTTGAATAGTGACATAATAAAGTATGTCTAGTATTAGTCCTTAGATGAACCTCCACTTAGTGTTTGCACTAGTTTACATTCCCACCCAGGGCACATAATAGCTCTTTTCCCACCCTCATCTATGACAGCTTGTGCTGTGGTTTGTTTCCTTGGTGATTGCCAGTCTGATTGGTGTGAAATGGAATCTCAGTGTAGTTTTGATTTGCATTTTCTTTGGGCTAGACATGCTGGAGATTCTTCTGAAGGCGAATGAGAAGCATGTGGCCTTTTGCTAACAGCACCTGGCTGAAGAGAATGACCTCAGCTCCATGAGGACTGCCTACCATCTGGTATATTTCTGCTTCCTAGTGCCCAGTATCCACTGATTCTGTGTAAACATTTGTTTGAGTGAATAAACAATCAAAGGAGTGAATGATCAAATTTGTTTTACATTTAGGAAGGAATACAAAAAGTATAGAAAAGCACAACAGCCAGACTTTACCTCTCAATTTGTGAATACTTGCTATAAAACATTTGGTCAAGTTCTCTTAGCTTCTCCATTTCAGCTTCTTCTTCTGTAATATCAAGATCAAAATCCCATGTTGCATGTAAATATAGCTTTGAATAATTGTTTACTTGGGTGAGTTGTTGGTGTTCCAGAAGCCATGGGTAAAAGGAAGAAGAGACTCACGTCTGTACAACGAGGATCTCTCAGAAGAGAGCTCTCCTGAGAGGCAAAGAAAAGGCAACTGAGCCTGAAGACAGAATTTCATGCCTAAAGAAGACAGAGCAGAGCCTTGCCCCATTAATTGTAAGTTTCATACTTCCCATTGAAACACGATATTACAATCTACTGAATTTCATTTGAAATGATTCAGTGTAAATTCCTCTACTTCCAAAGTAGTGAGAAAAATATAATTTAACCTTATCCTGAGGCAGTGTGGACCATGTTGAGTTTTACATTCATTGTGATATTATAAATGAGAGGGCTCACTGAATGCTGACAAACCTGGTTTGGTTACTGAAATTTCGTATTATATCAAACCTTTGGCCAAATTCAGTTCTAAGAGTTTGTCACTCTTCCACTTTCCTCGTAATTTCCTCTTACTTGTTCTACAAAAGCAGTGACTTAGTAGAAACTCTGGTTTCATTCCCTGCTACTCTCTAGATGAAGCCATAAAGTATTTCCTTTTTCTTCTTAACTAGCAATTTGATTGTTTACACACACACACACACACACACACACACACACACACACACACACACACACACACACACACACACACACACACACACACACACACCGATTTACAAAGCAAGATTAAGAAGGTTGGCACAGCATGGAGTAGTTAGGTGCCTGGTGTTTTCACATGTCTGTCCAAACAGCTGTGGTTTACAACGGTCATCAGTCAACGGCATGGATCACAATCTCCCTCAACTCTGGAATTTGCCACAATGGCAATGGTGATGGCCTGTCCATGATGTTTGAGGCAAGTCCCAAAGGGCTCTGTTCTGAGACCCTGTGTTTGGAGATGGTTGCAGGGCTCAGGCATAGTCCCAGCTCCTCCCAAGGCATGTCACCAGGTACTTGTGTATCTAGTATTGCTGCCACAGACTCTGGGTTGTAAAGTTGGGAATGGAGGAGAGTATCCACCTCCCTGAATAACTTCTCTCCTGCTCCCTTCCTCATGCGGAAGGTAATTCTTCCCTCTCTGTGCAGACATCTGTGCGTCAGCATTGTACACCTTTTCCTTGTACCTCTTCCATTCCCCTTACTCCCAGCCTCCCAGAGTTCCAGTCTCAGCCAGTCTTTGTGGTGGAGGACAAGTGATGAAGTAGCGTTCTAGCTGCCTTCTGAAGCTTTGTGTCTCTCATTTAAGGAGGGAAAGAGACAAATGGGGAGGTGAAGCGAGGTCACACCCTGCCTTACCTTCTATTGTCTACATCCTCACTCACCCAGGAATCTTAGTTGCTGTTCAGAACAGTGCCTAGTTTATGGCAGAGCAACACAAACTTGTTGATTGTGAACAAACGAATGAATGAATGAACGAATGAATGAATGAATGAATACTACTGTTCAGCTGCCATCATTATTCTTCACATAAGAGGCTGCTTTACAGAAAAACCATGAACAGGATCAACTGCATAAGAAACAAAACATGAGGTCAGGAACCCTTTCCTCTTTTGACTTCAAGAGCTTCTTTAAAAAATAGCTATGATGCCTTAATGCATACTCTTAGTGTCTCTTAAGACATACGGAAAAAAAAGCTTTATGAAACAATTTAATAAATCCTGGTGAAAGAAAAGATGACTTCAATCAATCTGATTTCAAGGTAGATATTCAAAATGATTTAATATATCTCAACCCCCTGGTCCCCTACCTACCTTGTCTAAGGCATTGTTCGTTTTAACAGATGTCTTGTCAAGGTTGCCTGAAACTAGGGGTTGGGATGGAGAAAGAGGAGGAGGTATTGGTTGAATAAGATCCAAGGCCCCATGGAGAGGAAAAGCCTGTGGAGAGTTTGAGGGTGCCCGAGGGCCCAAGGGAGGTTAACTAGGGAGCTCCCCAAGAAAGGGAGGAAAAGAAAGGATCTACGAGAGACTCCTCATTTTTTAACAAGATAGCCTGTGATGCTGAAAGCTGTCCTGGCCAAGCCCAGCACTCAAAGTCACACTCACATCCTGCTTCCTGGCAGCCCTTCCGGCAGGTGAGTGGCTGATAATGTCACTCACCCACATGCCGCTTGCAAAACCTGGGTTCTTCCCTGCCCGTGGGGGTCTGTTCACAAAGCCCTAGGGAAAAAAAAAACACCGCCACCAAAAAATGTTTCAGGCTTATACGCATTTCCATGACTTATAAATGGCAAAAAACAGCTTCAAGAAAACATTTTCATTGGCTAAGCCTAAAAAGAGGTTGGTCAACGTGTATAGTTCTCTCTTTTGAGCTGTCTCCCTCATCAAAGGGAACACTGGCTTGCCAGCAGTCCACCTGCAACCATGGGGCCTAAACATTGCTTTCTAGGCTTCCTCATCGGGGTCTTCCTGACCAGTGGAGGAGGTAAGTGCTTCAACTCCTTTTCATTGCCCAGCTCTGCCTGAGTAGAATCATGAGGCTATTAGAAACACTTATGCTGTTTTTCTAGGCTTTGTAAAGATTCCATCTTATTTTGATTGCTAAACAGTGCCAACATGGGGTCAGTTTCCTTCTGCAACCTCAAGAACCATACCAGTACCTAATGAGTGCCTGCCAGCTACATAGGTGCAGAGATCTTCACACAGGTTAACTCTATGCACATTTCCTTGTCTGTCTTCAGAACTGCTCTTACCTTGAAGGGGCGCTGTTGCATAATGGTTAGGTGAAACAGGGTCTAGATTTTACATCTGCGATTGACTCAACATGTTCCTTAACACACTGCTTCTATTTCCTCCTCTGTGGGAAGGTGAATGTGGACCACTTTGAAAGTTCAGTGAGTTAATGTACACACCAAGTTTTTAGAGCAGTGCCTGGCACAGACTAGGGACCATAAACAACTCGGGAGAGCTCACTGTTGATGTTTACAGACCTCAGCAAGTGTGCAGAACACCTTAGCACCACAGAACACCTTACATTCAGGGCGCTGAACTCCCAGGGCAACGGACAGGCCCTCTCAGTGTAAGTGGCTTAAACAAATGCCTGTGGCCATATACTTTTCCCATGACTATACATAAAACAACCCAAGCTACCATCTTCTAGCCATCTGAAAAGAGGCTGGCCCTTGCTAACAGCAAGAACTCAATTAGAAGCAATTTAAATGCTACTAAAATAATTATGGCCTACATCTTCTAGGTCTATAACCTCCATTGGAAAATAAAGTAGTAAGAATATTTACCTTATTTAGTGGGTGTAGGAATTGCATAAATGGAACATAGCCTGTTGTATGTTAAATGTCCACATCTGGTCAATGTTCTGTGCTCACAGGAAGAAGAGAAAGAATTTTCTCAACCTCTGATGTGCTGCTTCTTCTATAAGTTCCTCTCTCCTGAGACTTTGCTCTTGGTTTCCTTTGGTCAGTCAGAAAAATCCACTCTACCACTTGCTGTTGAGCAAGTCCCTTCACGTTTCTAAAACTTAGTCTTTAGTCTATAAAAGATTATAGTAATACTTCTCTCATGGAAGAGATGAGAAATTTGATGTGAATAGAGATAGAAGTCTCTTGGTTTCTGGCGCAGAGTTGTTATTGTGGGTGGTAACAGTGAGATGGTTAGATAAAGTAAGAGAAGAAGACATGGGCACCATGGCTGGCAATCAGAATCCCAGCAATTGGGGAGGCAGAGACAGGAGCATCATGGTCTGAGGCTGGCCTGGACAAAAGCAGGAGGTTCTATCTTCTAAAGCCAACGCTAAAAGGTATAGAGCTTTGGGTTTTCTACAAAGTCAGTCCTCCTCTATTAAAGGGTAAAGCGCTTAAAAGTCCCAGGATTGCCAAAAAGAACAAGAAAGAGGAAAAAGGAAGAGAGGACGGAAGGAAAGAAAGACAAAAGGAAGTGAGGAAGGGAGGAAGGGAGGAAGGCAGGAAGTTTGTTGTGCATCAAAAATTTTACATTAGTCCAAAAAAAGAAAAAGAAAAAGACAATTTCTGAGCTCTTCCCAGAACGCTAAGGGCAATTTCTGAGCCTTACAACAACAGCTCCAGGGATCTTGATGTAGGAATTACATTAAAAAGTACTGCCAATAACAATCCTGCTGATGATAACGTTCAATGTTTTGTTTCTCCTCTTCTTCTTTCAGAAGCTCAGTCAGCCCATGAATCTCTGAAGCCTCAGAGGGTTCAATTTCGGTCCCGAAATTTTCACAATGTTTTGCACTGGCAGCCAGGGAGGGCCTCTTCCAACAATGACAGTATTTATTTTGTGCAGTACAAAATGTAAGTAATGTGAGCTTCCTCTGGCCAACAGAGAAGCCCTCAGGGATAACATGTCCTGGAATGCACTAGACTGTTGGGTCTGGGCTTTTTCCAAGGGAGTTCATTCAAGCTGGGAAGAAGCAGTAGGGACAGAGGGACTTTCTTGTTTGAAGGCTTCCTGCTGGAAGACACGAGGTGCAATCTAGACAGGAGACATATGAGGCCTCGGGAACTCAGCCCTGAGACCTCTGCACAGCAGGTGCCCAGAACGTGGTGGGCTCCCATTATATATTTTCCAAATGAATTGTTTGGCACATAGTGGATTTCCAATTAGAGTGACACTGTTTACTGATTGAAATGGATTTGTGGCAAACATAAAAATGAGTGTGTAAAGATATGGTTTTAATCTAAAAGTCACTTTCTAGAGTGAGAATTACTTTCTAGAAAGTTCTTTTCAAATATGAATGACTCCTGTGAGCACAAACATGAAGTGGGACACGATGCTACATGCTCTTTTCACAGAATCGGCAAACTTAAGGGATCCTCGCCAAACTTCAGATACAATCTATTCCTTTCTTCAGTCAGGGCTTAGAAACAACTGACTGTTCTGATTTGAAAATAACAGACACTCCCATTCATCAACATCCCTTAAGGCTTTTTCATTTTCTTTTTAAATTTTTTGAGGCCCTCCTCCTGGCTGTTTGATGTTGGCTGAACATGACACAAAAAGTATTACAGTTTTCTAAATGTCTTAGAATTTCAGAAAATAAGATACTGATGTGAGCCAAAATAACAAGTTCTATTCCATGACTGTATCCATGTCTCTCTAACCTGAAATAAATCCTCAATTAGAGTTTCCTATAATAATCTCAGAAGGAACATCCCCAGAAAGTTGGTCTTTAATGGCTCCTGCATTTCTCTGTATATTTGGTTTGCCAGTTATAAAACATACAAATCTTTATAATAAAAGATTCTTCATCGCACAAACTGATTTGTAAAGCTATGAGGATGCTTCCAGCATATAGGAAATAGAGACTGGTTCTCACGGTAACATTCTCTTAGGCAGTATGCATGGGTCCAAACTAGACCTGTTGGTGACGACAATAAAAAGTGTATTAAAAACCCTTTTAGCACAAGCTAATGAAGATTAAACTTTAGAGAACTGTGGAAGAATTTTGAATTTTGAGTTCTTCTTATATAAATTTCAGACCCTAGAATACCTGAATCCATTCCTCAACAGTACAATGCAGATTTGTGTGTGTGTGTATGCATGTGTTAGTGTCCATTGTGCGGCTTGAACTCAGCCATGAGCACTGTCCTGGAGCTCTTTTGCTCAAAGCTAGCATTTTGAGCCACAGCTCCACTTCCAGTTTTTTACAGTTAATTGGAGATAAGAGTTTCACAGATTTTCCTGCCTGGGCTGAGTTCAAACCAGGATCCTCAGATCTCAGCTTCCTGAGTAGCTAGGATTACAGGTGTGAGCCACCAGCACCCAGCTACAATGCAATACAATACAATAATTCTGAAAACTTCCATTTGGTTGTATCCAGTTCCTGTGATTCAATGTTAACATCCATACCTTTACAAATACAACAAAAATGAGGTCTCATAAAAAATGGGAACTCTGTCATTATAACTAGGGTCAGCCTGCAATGCCAATATCTCAGCAAAAAACAACATTCAAGAATCATCCAACTGTGTTGTTGTTGGCTCTGTTTTAATCCTCAGGTCTTCAAATTGTTGTCATTACACAGCCTGAAGAGTGTAGCCCAGCATTCCTCATGATATGGCTAGAAAGTGATATTGTAGGGCCTATACCCAGGAGAGCCTTTGCCCCAGCCTCTTCTTCCTGTGCTGCTCTCTGCCAGGACGTGACTGCATTTGTTTTGATCTGTGACTATGAGGAACTCAAGTATGAATCTTCCCTTTGGCTGTGACATTATCACCTGGCTTGAGGCTGAGTCTATCTTTCATCGTTTGCCTCTCTGCCTTCGTGCAGTGGTTTCTCACCCTCTCTCCCTGCCCCAGTCACAGGACTGCCTACAGCACCCTCACCACAACCTCTGATCAATTTTCAATAAAAAAGACAAGCCCTCCATGCTCAGTAAACATCACTTGAGATGGCAAGTGATAGAAACTTCTCAGAAGCAACTTACTATTCAATAGTGAGCTAATGAGAAGTAAACTCTCAGAGTTGGAACCTCTGAAGCAGTAAGGATGTGGAAGATGAGTTCTTAAAAACAGATGTTGGTTTGTTTACCTGAAGAAGCTTAGTTGACTAGGTACTAAAATAAATAAGTAAATAAAACCTCTTAGGTTAATGATATAGATCTCAAGGTTCAATTTATCTTTTAGCAAGCTAACACTTTGGTTACTAAGAAGGAAAATTCCAAATCCTCTTCAGGGTAACCATACAGGGCACTGATATCAGAGAACAGGTTTCAATCTGAACCAGGTACCAGTGGCTTATGCCTATAATCCTAGCTACTCAGGAGGCCGAGATCTAAGGATAATGACTCAAGGCCAGTCCTGAACAGAAAAGCCCATGAGACTCTTATCTCTAGTTAACCACCAAAAAAAGCCAAAAGTGGTTAAAGTGGTAGAGCACTAATTTGGGGCTGAAAGGCTGAGGGACAGCGCCCAGGCTCAGAGTTCAAGTCCTAGGACCAAATAACAAAAAACAACAGTAATACTCTAAGCCAATATATGGTGGCTCATACCTGTAATGCTAGCTACTCAGGTGGCTAAGAGCTCCTGGCTGGAAACCAGGTCAGTCAGAAAGTCCATGAGATTCTCATCTGCAATTAAGCAGCAAAAAGTCAGACGTGGAGCTGTGGCTCAAGTGGTAGAGCATAAGGCCTTTTAAGATCAAGCCTCAGATCCAGCACACTGAAAAATATAACAACACTGTGAAAGAACTAGATTCCTTTATTCAGAAAAGAAACTCAGGTCTTTGTCTTTTGCCCTTCTTCAGGTATGGACAGAAAGAATGGAAGAACAAAGAGGAGTGTTGGGGGATACAAGAACTCTTTTGTGACCTCACTAATGAAACATCCGATCTTCAGGAGCCTTATTACGGGAGGGTGATGCTGGCCTCGGCTGGGCGCTACTCCGGATGGACCATCACACGCCGCTTCACTCCTTGGTGGGCAAGTGAGTGCTGGGAGGTGCTTTGCTTCTGGCCCCTGAACAGCCCTAAGGAGCTGGGTCAGTTTCCAGGCACCATGCTGTACTGAGGACCATGTGGTGCTATCACATGACAGAATTCTCAGGACAGCTCTGGGGGTAGCTTTTGGTATCCTCATTTGACAGCCTAGAAAAATCAATTGTAGAGGTTTGGCCATTGCTCAGTTTCAAGGTTTGTTCTCCCTGAGTTGGTACTGACATTATTTTCTGAGTATAGAGCCTTCACTCTGAAATGTGACAGATTGTTACTTCTGAACAAGGTATTTTTCATGAGAGCAAGAGTCATATTGCCCTATCTGTCTCCAAAATATGAGATATTAAGTTCCTAAAAACTCACATTATAAGGATTTTCTATTGAGGAAATGAGGTCCTTTTGTTTCATCTTCAAAAGGAGACACCAAAATCTCTCATATCTACCTTTAATATCTTTTGTATTCTAGTTTAGTCATGTTCACAAAATAATATATTCTCATCTAAGATCTAAGTTACAAAATTAAACATTACTAACAGACCTTGTATAAAAAATCAAGAGAAAGGAAGAGAAAAAAAGTACTGAGGCTTGAACTCAGGGCCTGGGCACTGTCTCTGAGCTTAATTTTTTCCCTCAAAACTAGCACTCTATCACATGAGCCACAACTCTACTTCTGACTACTTTGGTGCTTAATTGGAGGTGAGAGTGTCACAGATTTTCCTGCCCAGGCTGGCTTTGAACCTTGGTCCTCAGAGCTCGGCCTCCTAAGTAGCTAGGATTACAGGTATGAGATGCCAGACCCCCACTTCAACCATCACTTTTATTTTTGGCCAGCATCTCAGCTCTTCGTTTATTAGTACTGTCAGTCTTTCCAGTATTGGCTTGATATAATATTACGTTCATTTTATTTCTGAATATGGAAGTTCTCAGAGGCATTCTAGAGAATACTAAACAAAACATCCTTCTATCTGACCCTACTATATTTATAACAGCTCTATTTCCCCATTAAATAATCAGAACTAATTATCTTTGACAACTTTATTTTCTCTTTGTTGGTTAAATGGCACAAGGAACTCTAAATGATTAGTGGCAGCAACCTAATAATTTCCTTTGAAATTATTTTAGTTATAAACCAGAAGAACTAAAAGTCAAGCAAATAGAAAAAAAAGATTGGTTTTTCACTATGTGTAATACCGAGACTTGCCCTTCTCACCTCCAGTTTTGAATCCAGTGTATTCTATGAAACTGTATGCTGTTGACAGGCTCACAGCATATATTTCATATGCCACTTCACAAGACATGTCTATTTGAGTTTTCAATATCCTTTTCACCTTCTTCTAAAGACCAATTATTGAGTAATGGGATATATGGTAAGGTAACATCATTTGGTGAGTGTGAGATTTTACTTCTTCCAGAGTAATAGTTTCTTTGTCATAAGCAATGTACTGTGGGGGTATGCTCATGGATAATGTATTCGCTGCATCTATGGGTGGGTTGTAAATGGGGAGGAATCTACTGATAAAATAGTAAAACAGCAAAGATCACCTAGTAAGATAGAAGTTTTCATTCTAATGTTTTACCTCTTCCTGATTTGAGGGGAACTCAATACAAAACAAAAGCTTATGGCCAGATAGCACATAAGTGCCTCTGGAGCAGGGCATTATATAAAGGGCTCAACACCAATTTTCTTTCCACGAAATCCATGCTGATGGGGTTATATCCCAAAGAATGGAAAATGTAAGTTGTAAAAGCATGCATTACGCCTGGTCTACAGCTTAGCAGCACTACACATTGTACAGTACAGGGTATGTAGGCCAAATAATACTCCATTATATGGGTATACTACTTTCTATTTATCCATTCTTCAATTAATGGGCATTTTGGCTTGCTTCTATTTTTTGGCAATTATGAGTAATGTGCTCTAAATTGAGTTCAAAGGGGCTTAGATTCTTACTTCATGGCCACTTTTCAGAAAAGAAAAAAAAAACTCTCAGGAAGTGAGCTTCAAAAAGCCTTTTCACCAAATACTACTGGCTCATACCTATAATCCTAGCTACTCAGGAAGCTGAGATCTGAGTATTGAGGATCTAGGTTTGAAGCCAGCCAGAGCAGGAAAGTCCATGAGACAGTTCTCTTCAGTTAACCACCAAAAAGCCAGAAGGGAAGCTATGGTTCAAGTGGTAGAGTGGTAGCTTTGAGCAAAAGAATTAAGGCTAGTGCCAGGACCTGGGTTCAATACCCATTACTAGCATAAGAAAAGAAAAGCCTTCTTATGCCAGGGTTTCACAGGTAAATGAGTAAGAAATCCGTCAATAAAACAGTTAAAAGCTAGAACTACTCTTTCCCAAGCAATTGTGAGGAGCCATGCCCAGTCAACCTTCTCCTCAAACTTTAGCTTGTCCTTGTCCCCCCACCCCAGCCCCTGAGGCTCTGTAAAAAACCTGTTTTGAAAAAATCAGATTTGAGAACAAGCTGTTGCAAAAGCCTAAGGTGCAGGCGAATGAGCCAACTGTATGCATTGCTCAGCCAGCATCTCTTGTGAGTAGCAGGGCATAATTGTTCATTAGGAAGTTCTGCTTTCTGGTGTCTATCTAGAGACAACATTTTTTTAAACAGAAAAAGGAAAGTTAAAGTAGCATTTGATGCTCAGTAAGATTTCAACATTATCTGATGCCAGAATTTCTTGGACTAAAAATAAAGGTGACCTGTTTTGGACTAGATCTGATATTCTGGTGTGATCGGCTACAGTCAGAATCATCTTTTCTCTTTATTCATTTGGGAATTAGTTATGAAGTACTTACTTTGATCCAGGCATTTAACTGGATCCTGAGGCAGCTTGGCAAGCACAGTAGCCTCCTTCTTTCTAGAACATTCTGTTTAATAGGGAAGACAGATATATTTAAAATAATCATGCATCCTAAACTGATAGTGTGTCTAGTGATACAAAAGAAAGAAGACTCATGTTTCTATGAATTCCTAGAAGGAGGGATGTGGCCAGAGATGTCAGGAGAAAACTTCCCAAGAAAGGGACACTTGAGTTGATATCTGAAGATGAATAAGGTTCACAGAGGATAGAGGAGAGCATTTGTAAAGGCGCTCTGGCAGGAGGAGGCAGAGCAAATGTGAGAGAAGTAGGGCATGTGGAATGGAGTAGACATATGGTGGGACTCAAAAAGCAAGCCTGGTATCAGATTCTCCATTAGGGGTTGTGACTTCCTCTAGAAAACAAAAATGTATTTGTAAACAACGCCTTTATCGATACTCAGAGTTAAACCCACCTTGTACATCCTAAGCAAACACTCTGAGCAAAATCCTCAGACTCCTAAGTATAATTTTAAATAGGGAACCAAATGATCCATCTCATGTACTAAAGAGATTAATGGCTCTCTGGGAAAACAGATGAAAAAGAGCCACATAAATGAAAGTTGGGTGCTACATCACTGCTATTACAGACTAAAGGACACAGATTTTTTTACTTGAATTGGGATAACTAGAAGAACTATAGAAAATAAGTATACCATTAGAGGGACATTTAGCAGAAAAAAATTGGCAGGATTTGGTGACAGTTTGAATATACTGGTAAGGAAGGAAAAATTCCAAAGGCAATCTTTTTTGCATAACTAGATTGTGGTTGTTTGTGATGGGGTTTTATGGGAAAAGGCTAGTCTGGTGGAATGCACAATAATTAAGAAGAATCAATTCAATTTTGGATGCATTGAGTTTAAGATGCTTTGAAGTATCCAAGGGTAATGTCTATAGAGAGTTAAAAGACTTAAAGATAAGGTCTCTGTTAAAGACACAAATCTATCTGTGACTCATTTGCACAACCTGCTCTAGATTATAGTGTCTAGGAAGAGAGCATTGAATGAGAAAAACTGTTTTGTACGACAAGCTAGTAAGGGAACTTCACCAAAAGATGCTTGAGATGGGTAATTTTGCGAAGGAACAGGGATGTGTAGGGAATAATTAAGAAGTTGGAAGAAATCAGTAGATTGATATATTCATGGGAAGAGAATGTTTAAAAGAGAGGTTGGAGATGTAGCTCAGTGGTAGAGTACTTACCTTCATACAGAAGACTAAGTTCAATCCAGAGTCCTGTTTGGGGATTTTTTTCCAGCATTGAAGAAAAATCAGTGAGTAAAGTAATTGATTTGGCCTTGGAACATAATTAGAATCCAGTGAATGATGAAGAATGATCATCCTGTTGCAAACTCCAACATCACAGATCACAGACCAAGAGGCCTGAAGATGTCAACTACTCAACTCACTGATACTTCTAGGCCAATGACTGAAATATACACTTTTTCACAAAAGGGCAATATCTCTGTTATTTAACTATACCATCGGCCTGTTGAAACCTATGAACATGGATTGATACATTCAAAGAACAAGATAACTATGCCCATGAGTACAAAATTTTTTGTCATTAATCATAGCTTAGACCATATGGAAAAAATAGTTCTCAGCATAAATATGAATATTTTAATCAGAAAAAATGCACAAGAATGTATAATTATTAATCAGAAAAAATGCACAACAATGTATAATTGCGCCAAATGAAGGAAGTAGAAACACAGTCACATACAAGAAAATCTGGTTTAGGGGAAGTCAATGTTGATCCTTATATTTTTCAGTGCTGGAGATTCAATCTCCAGCACTGAAAAATATAAGGATCAACAGTGGAGTGTTGAGTACATGATAAGAATGTTCTGAAAAATATAAGGATCAAGGGTGGAGTGTTGAGTACATGATAAGAATGTTCAAAGTATGCTTTTTTATCAAAGAGGGAATCAATGCCACATCATACTACTATGCAAAACTGAGCTAGGACTCATTCTCCTTGTTTATAGATGGTAGACAAGAGGGTCATAAGAATTTGGAGCATGAAAAGCACCATAAGGATTAAATACCAGCTCCTTTAGAGGTGAAAAGTGTAAACAAAGGGAAATTCTCTCTTCTATGAACATGGACAAAATACTGATAGAGCTGAGCTTTCAGTTCCAAATTAGTCTGGATGGGAGTGTGGAAAGCCTTTCTCTTCTAAACACTTAAGACAAACAGGATAAACACAGTAAAGCCCAGTTATTCTGAGGACATTTGCCCAACTTGCTTTGATTTCTGAATATAATCATTGTTCATGGTAATATTGTGTCCATGTTAACTATCTCAATGTTTTTCGAGTCATTCATTAACAATTTTTATTGTTTCCCCAGCAAATATAGACCCTCCAGTGGTGAATGTAACCCAACATAACAGATCTTTGTTGATAATTCTGCATGCCCCCGATTTGCCATATAGAAACCAAAAAGGAACAAATGTAACTGTGGAAAATTACTATGACTTAGTATACAGAGTTTTTTTAATCAACAATTCACTACAAAAGGTAAGTTCAGAGGAATAGATCTTAGTACTGTTGCCTGTAATTGACTTGGTGTTTTTCACGCTTTGGGGGGCAGGGGCTTGTTTATTTGCTTGTTTGTTGAGTCAGCGTCTTACTATGTAGGTCAGGCTGGCTTTGAACTCCAGAAATACCTCAGCCCCCCTGAATGTTGGTATTATAGACTTTGTTTTGTCTTAAGAAAACATATTGACCATGTTATGCATCTTCTCTTTTGCTACTCTTCCGCCTCTTCCTTTCCATTTTCCTTCTTTTTCTCTTTTGACATCAGTGGTAAACAGTTTATCACCATTAGAATTCATATGTGAATGTATTATATATGTGTGAATGTGTGCATGTGTTGTTGGTATCCATGTTTGCCCTTTCAATCACTCAGCTTGTCTACACACTCTCTTTTTCTTTAAATTTAATTTTATTACACTCTCTTTCCTGCATATTGAAGGATAGGCAGTTACAAATTTCAACATTTTGATTTAGTAGCTGTTGAATCAGTATATTCTATATAACAATTTTGCTAAGACAATTTACTATTTATTGACCATTGGTGCCTTTCTCTGAGCTTAGTAAATTGAATGTTCCTTTCGTATATCCATTTGAGATAGGATCCCTTTGGTTAGAAGGAACACAACCTGCACGGAAATGAATTCAAATTCAAAAGAAATGAAAGAGAAGTTTTATTTGGAGATATCCAGCAAACTCAGGGGCAACCAGAAACAAGAAACCAAGTGTTGCCAGGCTTTGTACAAAAGAGAAAGGAAATGGGAAGCGAGTGCTACAGGATCCTGCTCTATCGCTGACTTTCTGTCTCTGTTGTCATCTATAGTTATCTCTGAGAGCCAGCGCCTTTCTCCTTACTGTACAATTGAAATCCCTGAAAAAGAGGCTCTGATCAATGGACCAGTCAATCAGCAGCCCTCAGTAGTTCTTACTTGGCCACTTGACATGTCCCATTCCAGATTACATCCCAAGTCTCTAGAAAAAGGGATGTGTCTAGGAAGGAATCCTGACATCCAGCTACTACCATAACCTTGTAAAACTCAATGATATTCAAAACACCAAAATATATCAGTGACTCACTGGAAATCATTTATCACTCACTTTTTCTCCCTTAGATGCAGGAGCAAAACATCTATGAAGGAGCTGGAAGAGTTGTTGCAATTGGGGCTCTCACACCTCACTCTGGCTACTGCGTAGTGGCGGAAATCTATCAGCCCATGTTAGGCAGAAGCAGCCCGAGAAGTGATGAGCAGTGTGTGAAAATTCCCTGATGGGTCTGGAGATTCCTGCCACATGCAAGTCGAAGCACGTCACAAATCTAATGATCCTGCTTTTAGAATCTCACTGAAAATTGTTTTCATTTACTTAAAACCACGTTCACTAGGACTGTCAGGGACCTCTTTGTATATTCATTCTTTCTGTATATTTCACTTGCAAACTAAATTTGAACAACACTGCTCATAAATTAGAACTGAAAGCCAAGGCAAAGAATAAAAGAGCTCTAGGAAATGCAGAACTGCATTTCTGAATGTGACATCTCTAACAATATTTACTGTGATAAAATGGGAAAATATAGATGAAGAATCTATGATGAATGGATTTTAATAAAACTGCGAAGGTTCTTTTTATAAAGTAGCATTACAATCTGAGAGATTATTGTCTCTGCTTTGGAATTTTAGCTTCTTTTCTTCTTTTATTTGTGAATTGAATTGAAATTTTTTTGGAGGGGGTCTGGTCGTGGGGCCTGAACTCTGAGCCTGGGCGCTGTCCCTCAGCTCATCAGCTCAAGGCTAGCACTCTACCACTTGAGCCACAGCTTTATTTTTCTTATGTGGTGCTGAGGAATCGAACCCAGGGCCTCATGCATGCAAGGCAAGCGCTCTACCACTGAGCCACCTTCCCAGCCCCTCTTCTTTTATTTGTGATCTTTTTGATTTTTGTTCTTTGCAGGGTGGATGATAAGCAAAGAGCATGGGGGAGGGCAGAGAAATCCATGGGATGGGTGAGGAATAGGGACTGTATGTGCCAACAGCATTTAAGTATATGAAATAGGGCAGTTCTAAAGCCCGATGATAAAAGAAATGGTTACAGTTGCCTCATGAAAGTTATTAGGTAGCATCAGTTTGGGCTTTTAGTTTGTTAGCTTTGGTTTTGTCTTCATGCTTGAGCACTTTGGTATGCATAGGCAAATATAAAATGTCTCATAGGAAACGATGTTTGTCACATTCTTCATCATGCTAAGAACACACTGTCATTTATCTCAATAAATCTTGCCATGTTTTGCTTTATATTTTGAAATATTTGTTATCTCCACCCTTTAAAAAAAGACACAGGGATTAAGTCTGTCAGATGAAATAATACCTAGACATTTTAAGCCCATCCTTAGTTCCAGCCAAGGAGTGGAAGGGCTCCAGGCACGCACTGAGCATGCACTGTGATCACATGGGAATCCACTCTTATAGTTGTCAGGCTAAAAGCCATAGAGCCATCATTGTCCCCTCTCACTCTATATTTAATGCATCAAGAAGTTGTGTTGGATCCACTTCAAAATAGGATACTTTTTGCAACCACTCTATTCCAGGCCACCATCTTGTCGCCTCTAGATAATGATGGCTACCACCTCACTCTGCTTGCCTTGCTCTGGTCTCAACAGAGTGCCCAGGCCAAGCCTTTGAACATAAATCTTAGAATTCCAATGGTTGTCCTGTATGGATGAATCCAAAGTCATTATGGTCTTCCTAGCTCTGCACAGTTTATTTCCTATTTTCACTGTTGCTCAGATGTCATGTCATTCATTTCCTAATTCTCACTTTGCTCACTCCACACTAGCACATTAACCCCATTGCTTGTTTTTAAATGCAAATTTCTGACATTTAGTCCTTTGTACTGGCTGTTTTCTGGATGGTGGAAACTCTGATTTCCAGAGTTTTTCAGATAAGGTCTCAGAATGACCTTAGACTATGATCCTCCTACCTCTGCCTCCCAAATGTCTGGGACCCGAGGCCTGTGCATCTTGCACACCTTGTTTTTCAAATAGGGTCTGACTAACATTTTCCTGGGCAGTCCTTGAACTGTGATTCTGTTTATCTCTACTTCTTCAGTACCTCGGATTGCAAGTGTAAAGCACCAAGCCAAACCTTTTGATCTTTTAAATCCATACATTTATTGCCCAATATTCAGTCACCTGTAAGTTACTTTTGAAGTTGCTTTTAAGGCTAATACCAGTCATTTCTATGAAACTAACTTCAAGGAAGAAGGAGAAACCTGTTTTCTAAATAAAGCTCCAATTTTTCAAGTAAGGAGGAAAAATACCCACGAAATGTAATAACATCAAGACTGACCTCCAATGAAATCTTGACAAGCCTTTCAAAACTATAATCTTTGATTCTTATGTCAAACTGCTTTGTTTCCTTAACTTTTATGTCATGTACCCAAAGGAATAGGTGAACTTTGAGAACAGAATCATTTGGCAGGTTTTCTTAGATCCTTTGAGATGGTGTGCCCTGGAAAGTAAAGTAGGGTTGTTTTTGGTGTGTCTAAACAAAGACAGAACTCTTGGCCAGTTGCTGACTGATTGTAACTTAGAGCAAACCACAGAATTAAACTCTACAGAATAGGGTGGCCCAGAGAGACATCTGGCCCACAATGTGCCAAAGACATCATTCAGCTGAGACTCTAATCTCTTTGCAATTAAACTGTATCTTTTCAATGCACAACTGGCCTGATGTGGCAGGGGCTGGCCCAAATGGCATTCCGGTCCTTCCGGCAGGAGTCTTGCACCCATCTTCTTTAGACCCCCTGTTAGATACAGAAGGCAACAAGCAATACTTGCCAGACACTCTCACAAATGAATAAGCTAGGTCTGTCAGATATTTGCATTTGGAGCTTTTGTCTGTTAAAGGTTGTTCTAGAACAAAATACTTTTCCCTGACCCGTGTTTACTTGCAGCCAAGGTACAACTGGAAATTCATATTGAAGGCAAGAAAGACTTTCACCTTGTTGTTTTAATCCTACCATGGCCAAGCTTGGTTCTAGAGTCGAGTATGTTTCATCTTTGTAGCTGTCCACCCTCTTTTCACATGTATTCTTCATTTTGTTTACTAACCCCAAGACTTCTTATGACAGCTACAGGGCCTGACTATCCTTTCCCTGTCTCTAATTATATCCTTATGAAATAGGTCTTCCCACTTAACCACATGCATTCATAGGGCTATCAATAGTGAGCAGTCAGGTAGGTCAATCAGAGTTCTTCTCTAATACTGATTCGGAAAGAGGACAAAAGCCTGCTGATTTCTCTGGAACCATGTACTGCAAGCACTGACTGTGCCTGGAGCTGCCAAGGACAACTAACAGGTAGAGAACAAAGTCACCAAGAGGAACAGTAGAGACAGATCCCTGTTGATACCCAAGTAAATCCTGCTGTGCAGAAAACCAAGCTAGCGTCTGAACTTTCACTGCCAGTGCACAAACCAAGTAGGTTCTCCATCTACTTTACTTTCACCTGACATTGTATCACTTTCTATAAAAACATCCTTGACTAAATGAGCAAAAGTATGAGTAGGTGCCGTTGATGGTGTACTTTTTTTTACCCAAAATTAAATGATTTTCATGTCCAAAGAGACATGGAAAAGTTCTACCATTGAGAACATTGCTGAAAAGTGTTTCTTTCTGCAAATGACACAGATAATGCAGCTTGAATACCAGAAGGCCATATAAAAAAGATATATGGTTATTCTACTCAGTACATCAATGGAGGGAGTATCAGTCAAATTCTGATGTTTCCTACAGTTTCTCATCTTGGTTGTATTATTTAATATAATTTTCATCTTTATTTGCACTGAAAACAGGTGGAATTATAAAGAGAACATTTTTTTTTTTGGGTCCCGTCATGGGGCCTGAACTCTGGGCCTGGGCGCTGTCCCTCAGCTCTTCTGCTCAAGGCTAGCGCTCTACCACTTGAGCCACAGCGCCACTTCGGCTTTTTTCTTTTTGCTTATGTGGTGCTGAGGAATCGAACCCAGGGCCTCACGCATGCAAGGCAAGTGCTCTACCACTGAGCCACCTTCCCAGCCCAAAGAGAACATTTTTATAAGAGCAACTCAAGGTCCATTTGATATCCTTCAGAGGTCATATGGCTCTATGAGTATATAGCCAAAAGGCCAAGATCTCTTCTATACTCTATTAATACAAGCCTAAAGTTAAAGGAAGTCTTTGTAGCCAGATGCTAGTGGCTCAAGACTAATTTTAGCTACTCAAGGCTGAGATATGAGAATTGTGGTTTGAAACCAGCCTAGACAGGAAAGTCTGTGAGACTCTTATCTCCAATAAAACACCAAAAAACAGGAAGTGGATCTGTGGCTCAAAGTGGTAGAGTCCAAGCCTTGAGCAAAACTGCTTAAGGAGAATTCTCAGGCCCTGGTTCAAGGACTGGTGCACGCACACGCACATGCACACACACACACACACACACACACACACACACACACACACATACACACACACACAGAGTCTCTGATCTTCTGAGATAGTCTCCTTACATAGCACAAGCTGGCATCAAGCTCCTGATCTTCCTGCCTCAGCCTCCCAGGTGCTGAGATTATGGGCACGTGCTAATGGATCTGTCTTTAAAATTCACTTCATCACATGGTTTTGCTCTCATGCTGAATCTAGAGTAAAATGCTAAAAATAACAACAGTAACAGACTGCACTGTAAACACAAGAAGCATGAGAAAGGAAGGAAATAAAATCCCTCCAAACCCAACAATTACACAACAAATGATCGATCAGAATGTTAGAGAACTGGAGGAAACCTCATTTAGTCAATGAAATCATAGAGAAATTAATTCATAAGTATTAAAACAAAAAGCTAAATGAATACTAAGAAAATACAAACAGTTAAAGAGGATATAGCTAAACAGCTAAAAGAGATCAAAGAAGACACATAAACAAATGAAAAACCCAATCAATGCAAGATACACGAAATGAGTTGAATAAAGACAGAATTCCTGGGAGGAAACGCCACACTGAAGTCCTAAAGATGAAGAACACAGTGGGAAGCCTCTGCGTAGCAGAGTGGATACAATGGAAAGCCAAATATCAGGGCTGGAAGGCATAGAACACAGAGTAGAAAAAGCAGAGGAAAACACACACACACACACACACACACACACACACACACACACACACACACACACACACACACACACACACACACACACACACTAAAGGAATTTGTAAGAACTTCGGAATTATTGAAAAGACCAAAACATATGAATGATGAGTAGAGATGAAGGTGGGTGATAATAAAAGGCATAGGAAATCTATCCAACAGCAATAGCAATAAAAAGCTTCTCAAATCTTGAAAAACAGAAGTCTATTCAGGTACAGGAGGCTTTTAGAACACTCAACAGACCATATCAAATATTACCTCCACATGACATATTATAATAAAAAAAACAAACAACTAAGTACAGAGAGCAAGAAAGAAGGATGAAAGTCACAACAGAGAGAAAGCAGTGGGAAACCTATCAAAATAACATCTCCAGAATACTCACCTTAAGTAAAGCTCCATCATTCATAACTAAAGGACAAACAAAAACAATCATGACAAGCAAAAACCAAACAAAAAATCATACCATTAAACCAGTACTATGGAAGTACTCAAAGTAATCCAGCACACAGATCAATGTATATATGAAATAGTAGAGAGAAAAAAATCGCACCAGATAGTATTAGCTTAAAGTGTTGAAAAAAGATCTTCCACTCAGATGGACCTTGAAAGAAGGCAGGAATAGTTATATTCATATCCGATGAAATAGACTCAAACAAGCAGAAAAGTTCAGATATGTTGATGTTAGGTGAAATGAACACCAAGATAAGTATTCAAATGTTTGTTCTTTCATGTGATTGTTTCTAACATATTTATAAGATGATTTCTTTGTTGCTTTGTATGTCCCTCCCCCACGATCTAACTCCTGCTTTCACTGTATTTGATGTTGGTATAATTTGTGGAGGGGAAGGGAAAAAACAAATCATTTAAATAGGGATACAGATGGACCCATTGCAACAATGAGATGTACAAGTCGTTATGTTGAAAAACGAACTTTACAACTTTGGCCTGGAGGGGGGGAGGGGGAGAGGGGATATGGGAAGGGATAAGATGGGGAAACAAAGGAGGAAGCAACAATGCTTGATAAGAAATGTACTCATTATCTTTACCATGTAATTGTAGCTCCTCTGTACAGTATTTTCATAATAATAAAAATTTTTTAAAGAAATAGACTTCAAATCAAATTTAATCAGAAGAGACAAAGGTCACTTCTTATTAATAAAGGTAACTTCCCAGCAAGAGAATGTAACAATTGTTAGCATTTATGAGCAAATTGGCAATGTATCCAACTTTGTTAAACAAACATTCTTGGACTTAAATATACTTCGATCCCAACACAATGATAGTAGGAGATTTAATTACTCCCCATAGGTCATCCAGAAAAATCAAACAAAGGAATCTCAGATTTAAGTTATATAATATATAAACATATATATATATATATATATATATATATAATTTAGAAACAGAGGAGTCAGAAGTAGAAAACTATAAGCAACTATTTTTAATACAAAAATATTACTATAATTTGTATCTAAAATGTCCCTAAGAGGCCAATGTGTTAAAAGCTTGGTCTCGAGTTCCACGGTGCCATTAGAACACCTAGGAAGTGGTGTCTAGTAAAAGGAAGTTGGGATAGGAGGGGTTTCCCTGGAAAGCGAGTGTGTGGCCCTAGCCCTTCTCTTTTTCCGCATGCTCCCTCACCACCACAACATGAGCAGCTTCCTCTGCCACCTGCTCCTACCCTCATGTGCTGCTTCATCACAGGCCCCAGAGGCCTGCAAAGCTCTGAGTGGAAATAAACCTTTCCTCTTTCTAAGAAACAGGTCAATTGTAAAGTTTTAAAACATCTACAGAGTTTTGCAGAGCCTGCAGACATACTTGGAAAGCCCCGATGTGTTCTTCTAAGGCTTTGGTTTGGGGGGTGGTTGAATGGGGAGGAAATGCAGAAGAAGTGAAAAGGAGTCCGTGAGAAATTGTGCCTTTCTGTATTCTACGACTAACTAAATGGCCTCAATCAGACTTTGGTGAACTTTATTTTAAAAAAACAAACCCTAGGAGCCTTTGCAAAATACAGAAGTACAGTTCTAAACACGAAGGTTTTATTGTTTTCAGTGAGTCTGGGTTGTTTTTTTTTAAGCAGAGGCTTAGGAAGTACATATTTTCAGCTTGAAACCATATAATATTTCTCAAAACTAACTAACTTGACCATTGTAGGTCAAAAGCAGCCACTGAAAATATGTAAACATAGGAGGATGCCTAGATTCAAATAAAATTTCATTTACAGGTATATTTGGCCACCAAGCAAGTTTTCCATTCTTGTTCTAGGAGTACTATATTTGGAGCATACGAGTACTATTTTGAAAAACTATTATACATCTATAAAGTGCTCATTAAAAATTATGAGAAAAATTACAATAAAGATGGCAACAATTTAAAACACAGGCAGTTCCAAAAAGACATCAAATTATCTTAGAAACAAAGAAAAGCATATACCTAAGCATAAGTTTAAAAATGAAAGCTATAGCATGACACATCTTACACTTAATAAACTGGCAAAACTACACTAGGTAGCCAGTGGCTCATGCCTGTAATATCAGGAGACTGAGATCCGAGTTTCATGATTCAAAGCCAGCCCAGGCAGGAGAGACCGTGAGACTCTTATCTCCAATTAACCACCAAAATGCCAGAAGTAGAACTGTGGCTCAACTGGTAGACTACTAGTCTAGAGCAAAAAAGCTCAGAAACAGGCCCAGGCCTTGGGTTCAAGCCCCGTGTCAGCACTAAATAAACAGTCACAAAACCTAAAAAGCTCAATAAAATGAAATTTTGTGAAGTTGTGAGAGGTGGGCACATACAGCGCCCTTAATATGAAGATATATTTCTATCTCATTTAGTAGGTACAGCTACTAAATTTACAAAGTTCAAGTGTTACTTAGGCTTAGGTATAAAGATATAATATGTTATATATGCTGTGTATAAAGCATAGTTTGTATATTACATGTAATATATAAGAGGGTTTATAATAGCAATAAATTAGAAGCCACCTAAAAGCTTACCAAAATACACATGGTTGAAGGCATATTTGTGGAATCATACCCTACACAAAACTACTGGTAATTCCCCAAAATTTTACCCTCACCCTTTTCTTGAGTGGTGCTGCCTTGTTTAAGATGACATTTTCTAACTTCTTAGCAGTCATGCACCTAGAGATGAATGAAATTTGAAGATAGACTTAGAAGCTAGATATTTACTTATGAAACTCCCTGTTGAGTTGATACCATGTCTTCACCCACTAATTTGGAAAGAGAGAGAGAAAGAGGGAAAGAGAGAGGAAAAAGAAAGAAAGAAAGAGAGAGAGAGAAAAAGGAAGAAGGAAGGAAGCAAGCAAGCAAGCAGGAGCTCAGCATTCTTTTCCCAGTAGCTTGGTAATTGCCCTGTGTGATACAAAAATGGAGCATGGCACTACCATAACTAAGATCAAAGCTTGGCATTGGTATAGGGGTGAACAGATGGGGCAGAGACCCAGCTACTTCAGACTCAAAAGTTAACATCCCAGCTGGGCCTCAGTGGCTCACTCTTGTAATCTTAGCAATTCAGGAGACTGAGATCTGATGACCATGGTTTGAAGCCAGCCTGGGCAGGAAAGTCGATGAGACTGTTACCTCAATTTTTTAGAAAAGCCAAAAGTCAGAAGCGGAGCTGTGGCTCCAATGGTAGAGCACTAGCCTTGAGCACAAAAGCTCAGGGACAGCAACCAGGCTCTGAGTTAAGCCCCAGATCAGGGGTGCATGTGCGCGCGCACACACACACACACACACACACACATACACACACACACACACACACACACACACACACAAAATAGTGCTCCTCAAAAATATCCTCCTGTTGTCACAACAGGTTTGGTGAAAGTGTTACTGACAGTCACTGGAAAAGCCTGTCCCTTCTGTCCCTTCAATGGGCGCTACTGGAAATAACCAACAAGGTAATGTATTTTGATTACTGCACTATTTGTAAAAAGATTTTTTTATAGGTGGTGAACTAAGGCAAGAAATGGCAAGTCTGTAGGCAGAGGTATAGGAGAAAAAAAGATGAAACTTGTAAGATTGGAAATGCTAACTGATAACACGCCCTGAACTGTGGAAGATAAAACTATTGCTCAAACCCCTTCTTAAAGGCTTGTTAAGACACAAGAAGCCTCAGGCAAAGCAAAGATTTAGCCTGATGCTTTCCCAACAAGGCTAAGTTGTTGTTTTTTTCAGGTGACCTATGAAGAAGAAAAAGTATGTCTAACCTACCAGCCAGGAAATGAGTCAGATTGAAGGCCTACATACAGACAAGAACTTTGAGTGTGTTCCTGACAAGAGGTTAACAACCAAGTCAACAAAGCTTGAGTTGTTTCGCCAGAAGCTGGATTGAATGGTGAAAATTGGTGCAAAACAAGCCCCACTGTGCTGGGCCACACAGAGGCATGATGGGCTGAGAACCAAAGCAAATTTAGACACAGCCACTTCCCAGGGAGAAATCACTGCCTGCCGCTGCCCCTCCCACCCCTCACTCCCATCCCCAGGGCCCCAAGGTCTGCCAGTATGCAGTGTTCACAGGTCGCTGCTATGAGTGGCTCTAAGGAGCAGCAGCCACGATGGGCCTGAGGAAGAGGAAGGCCACGCTGCTGACCCACGCAGAACCTCCATAGCTACCACCTGGACACTGGCTCGTGAACACATGGAGGAAACCCTGATGGGCCTGGTAAAGAGACAGGGAGCCCACACATGTACAGAGTGGTCCCCTTGTGCATTCATTCTGCGGCCCACTGAACCCCACAGGCAAGGTGTTCGTTTTGAGAATAGGAATTACAATTCTAGCCCACAGCCAGGGGTGGACCCAAGGTGTATTCGGACAAGGGACTGGGAGGAGAAAATGAGCAACGTCTGCTATTAAGCTGCTTTTTTTGTCCTTTGGCCCTGGCTGGCAGGGGTGTGGGTGGGAGACTGCAGGCCAGTTCCAGAGATCTAGGGAGTGGCTTAGCCATGCAGACTCAACCAATTTGCCTTTCACAATGACAGGCCAAGTATAACATGGAGTCCAGTAGGCTTTCAAGAAATTCCACAGATTGCAGTTGGGAGCAGTCTTCCCTGCTAATGTTCATATCTAGCCAGAGTAATCTTCCCAAAAGTCATATCAGAACCTAACTAAAATCTGATGTCTAATTCATTCCATCACAAGCCTTCATATCTAATTAATAAGCACCAAGTATGTGCCACTTCCAGATTTTAATGATTCTACATAAACCAAGAGAGAAAGCTCTTGAAAGGGACCTTACCTACCCTCTGAATCTGCTTAATAGGGCCTGCCTCACAATATGACTTGAGGAGCTCTGTCCCATATAGATGTTCGTTTTCTGGATAAAACGTTCCATCTTGTGCTAAAATGCAAATACCCCGAGCATGGCAGAGCTTGACTATAAACACATGTTAGTAAATTCATTTATAGGGTAGATTCAAGATAGTAGAAACCCAAGGTCAGTTCTATGTGAATTTATGCTTTCCATGACAATGATTTTCATGCACAGAAAAAATTATTTGGGGAATTCTATGCTTCTTAAGAATTAATGCTTTGCGCTAGTAGCTCATGCCTGTAATCCTAACTACTCAGGATCCGGAGGGTGGTAGGTGAACGCTGTCCCAAGGAAAAGTTCATGAGATTCCAGCTAATGAACTAGCCACACAAGAAGATGCCCTGAGCTCAAACTCTAGTACTAGTGCACACACTTGTGTGTGTATCACACACACAGACACACACACACACACACTACTCTATTAAAATGATAACTTTAAATCTCTGACTATTCTTGGAGATTTTAAGTTCAATTCATAAAATATATTATTTTTTAAATCTGTCTACTTTTAACAATCACTTTTAAGAAAGCTTTTATTATTTAAGCTAGGTAGAGTGGTACACACTTATAACCAATAGATGCAGTCAAGATGCAACCCAAAGATAGCCGCATTTTGTTTTAAAAAATGGCTGGGAGCATGGTCCGGGTGGTAGAGCACTTGCTCAACATGTAAGTGGCCAAGTTTCATTCCCCCAGCCCTCCAAGCCCCTCAAGAAAAAAACAATATTATCATTTAATTGAATAATTTTCAAATATTTATGAATTCAGCCTATTTGAGGGCATTTTAAATTTTTTCACTGAGTACCCGGCAAAAAAAATATTCATCAAGATCTATATAAGGTCTGATCTTTTACATTACTTGAAAGCTAACTGATTTGCACCTCCATATATCTTAGTTGCTGGCAAACGACAGGAGACAGGATCCTAAGTCTGAGGCCAGGGCCCTTATGACACCAACATTTTGCTTTAGCTCAAATACAATGTGATAATTAACTCTAATGTGATATTCTAAATGATTTAAAAAAAGAACAGAAAGAAGGACATTAGGTAAACATGATGGAAAGGACATTAGAGATGCTCACGTCTCTAATCCTAGCTAGCCCAAGGAAAAAGTTCCTGAGGACCTCATATCAACCAATAAGAAACTTAGCATGGTGACACAGACCTGTCATCCTAGCTATTTGGGTAGAATAATAAGATCACAGACCAGGTTGACTCAAGCATGAATTCAAAATCTTACTAAAAAAAAATAAATAACAAGAGCCAAAAGGGATGGAGGCATGGCTGGAGGGGTAGCGTGTCTGCCTGGCCCAGTACCATAAAGACTAATGAGTGGCTAATGAATGTGTCATTTTTAGTATGAAAAGTGAACCCTTACTAATAGAAGATGCTAATAATAAAGGAAATGAAATGTGAGGGTTATCAACACAGTTCACTTTGCTAACTGAAACTTTCCTATAATAGTTTATGTTTTAAAGCTGAGTAAATTTTTTAAAAAATTAATGAACTGTACTTGAATATTGGAATTATGGTAAAAAAAATGGTTAACAGTCCAAAAATTCATATGAAACAACAAAAGACCTAGAATAGCCAAAACAATTCTAGGGGATAAAGACAATATGGGAGGGCTATCCATGCCGAACTTCAAACTCTACTACAGAGCTATAATAACAAAGACAGCATGGTACTGGCACAAAAACAGACCCGAAGACCAATGGAACAGAATAGAAGATCCAGAAATAAATCCACAGGCCTACAGCCAGCTGATATTTGACAAAGGAGCCAAAGACATACAATGGAAGAAACACAGCCTCTTCAACTACTGGTGCTGGGAAAACTGGGCGGCCACATGCAGAAAACTATCACCATGCACCAATATCAACTCAAAATGGAATAAAGACCTTAACATTAAACCTGAATCTCGGAAACTACTGCAGGACAGAGTAGGAGAGACACTTGAACTAATAGGCACAGGAAGGAACTTCCTGAACAGAGTCCCAGGGTCACAACAAATTGGAGACTCGACAAATGGGACTACCTTAAAATAAAAAGCTTCTGCACAGCTAAATCTATCGCAACCAAGCTAGAAAGACAACCAACTAACTGGGAAAAAATATTTACCAGCAATATATCAGACAAGGGGTTAACATCCTATATATACAGGGAACTCAAGAAACTAGTCCCTCCCAAACCTAACAAACCAATTACTAAATGGGCAAGGGAACTAAAGAGGGACTTCTCAAAGGAAGAAATAAAAATGGCAAAGAAACACATGAGGAAATGTTCATCATCCCTGGTGGTGAAGGAAATGCAAATAAAGACAACCCTGAGATACCACCTTACCCCAGTCAGAATGTCCCACATCCACAAATCAGCCAATGACAAATGCTGGAGGGGATGTGAAGAAAGAGGAACCCTATTACACTGCTGGTGGGAATGTACACTTACACAACCACTTTGGAAAGCAGTCTGGAGAGTCCTTAGAAAGCTAAAGATTGACCTCCCTTACGACCCAGTCATACCACTTCTAAGCATCTACCCTGAACAACAGGAACCAATATACAAGGACACGTGCACCTCCATGTTTATTGCAGCACTGTTCACAATAGCTAGGATATGGAAACAACCCAGATGCCCCACCACAGATGAATGGATCCAAAAATTGTGGTATGTATACACAATGGAATATTATGCAGCCATTAGAAATGACAAAATAATGGCATTTGCAGGGAAATGGATGGAGCTAGAAGGAATCATGTTGAGCGAGGTAAGCCAAGAGCAAAGAGACAAACGGTACATGGTCTCCCTGATAAGTGGATGCTAAATCCAAAATGTTAGGTGATACGACAAAACTAACAGGACTCAAGAAACAAAGAACTCCCACTCATCTGATCGAACCACTACTAAATATCCCCATGCTGCTGATCACATATATGGTTTATATGTGTACACCATTATATGTTATAGACTGTGATAGACAATTTGCTCCAGGAAAGTTAGAATGAACTTGTGACTTTAAATGAGCATCATTATTCCACAATACTGTGAAATTTGGGAAATTATGTAATCACTTAATCATAATCAAAAAAAAAAAAAAAGAACCTCGGGGAAGGTAGGGAGGGAAGGGATGGTAGGGGGAAAACAATGGAGGGGTTAACAATGCTCAATAGGAAGTGTACTCATTACCTTACTCATGTAACTGTAACCCTCTGTACAGTATCTTTACAATAAAAAAGAAAAAAAAGGAAAAAAAAGAATACCCTAAAAAACAAAAAAAAAAAAATGGTTGTTAAATGGCCAACATTGGGCAATGCTGCTAATGGGATCACAGGGGTGGTGAGCGGCTGCTGACTCTCATTCTTTCCTACCAGTGTGACAGGAAGTGGTGTGATTAAGCCACAGATACCAATCTGCCCAAAGGTGGCAATTTCAGCTGATTTTTTGCTGCAGCACTAATTAGAAGAATCTCCCATGAACCACCCTGAGAAGGAGCAGAGACTAACCACAGAAAGCAGAGGGAAACACTACTCTGAGCACAAACCATAATCTTTCACCAGAGGGAACTGGGGCGTCCTGGTGGCTGGGTTCTCAGGGGATTTCTTAGGTGGCAAGTGGCGACTAACCCTCAGGCTCTGCTTCACCACAGGGCGTGGCTCTTCAGAAGCCTGTGGCTTGAGCAAACTTGAGCTTTTCCATGCAGACAACTCCAGTGCTGTGGAGACAGAGTGGGGGAAGACAAGACCAGGCACAGAGGCCTGGAAACCCCTGACCATCTGACTTCTCATCCTGTTCATCGCTACCTGGGATGGATAATCATTAACCCTTCCAGTCCTCAGCATGCAGGTCCCTGAGTGAGAGCAAAAGAACCAACACCCCTCATCCACAAAACTGAGGGCAGCAGGAAAGGGTTAAACCAGGGCTACTGGAATTTTTGCCAGCAGGAGAAGGATCTGGAGAGTTTCTTACAAACACAACTTCCTGTTCAATGAAGACTCAGATCCTGCTGGAGAGGCACACTTTGGGAATTATTAGGGTAAATGAAAGTGACTTTCTACCTTCATATTTATTAAGGCCCTGAGGCACACTACCCTGAGGACTTGGTCAAATACACAGGTCAGCCATCCCTAGCTGGAACTTTCTGACTCAGCAGCACTGAGTAGACACTTAAAGTGGCAGGAGTTTGAAGAACTTCATTATACCAAAACTCAGGGGTCCATAGAGTACCATGTGTGCATACAAAGACAATCTTGTCCCAGGAGAAGTGGGTAAAATTGAAGGACAGGGGCAAGAAGTCTGGGCAGGAACAAAGCTTTGCCCAGATCCCTACCCGCTACATGGACAATCTTTTTTTTTGGGGGGGGGGTCTGGTCGTGGGGCCTGAACTCTGGGCCTGGGCACTGTCCCTCAGCTCTTCAGCTCAAGGCTAGCACTCTACCACTTGAGCCACAGCGCCACTTCCGGCTTTTTTCTTTTTGCTTATGTGGTGCTGAGGAATCGAACCCAGGGCCTCAGGCATGCAAGGCAAGCACTCTACCACTGAGCCACCTTCCCAGCCCAATACACGGACAATCTTGTAAAAACCATATCAACTCCTTAACACAAGTCTTAGCTATTCTACTCTCAGTACCATTAGCTGGAAAGAAAAGAAAGAAAGAAAGGGAGAAAGAGAGAAGAGAGAGAGAGAAAGAAAGAAAGAAAGAAAGAAAGAAAGAAAGAAAGAAAGAAAGAAAGAAAGAAAGAAAGAAAGAAAGAAAGGAAGGAAGAAAGGAAGAAAGAGAAAGAAATAGAAAGGAAGAAAGGAAGAAAGGAAGAAAGAAAAGGAAAAAGAAAGAAAAGAAAGAAAGAAAGAAAGAAAGAAAGAAAGAAAGAAAGAAAGAAAGAAAGAAAGAAAGAAAGAAAGAAAGAAAGAAAGGGGAGAGAAGAAAGGGAAGGGAAGGAAAGGAAAAGGTGAGGTGCTGAAGAATTGAACCCAGGGCCTCATGTATGCAAGGCAAACACTCTGCCATGAACCACCTTTCCAGTCCCTGCCCAACTGTTTTGTTTGCTTGCTTTGGCAATACTGAGGTTTAGAACTCAGGACCATGCACTTGCTAGGCAAGTGCTCTACCACTTGAGCCATGCACCCAATCTTTTTTGCTTTAGTTTTTTTCCAGGTAGGGTCTCATATTTTTTAGTAAGGGGCTGACTGCAGATGGTGATTCTTCTATCAATACCTCTCACATCGCTGAGGTAATTGGCATGACCCACTATACCTCACTTACTTGTTGAGATATGGGGGAGAGAATCTCCCTAACTTTTGGCCCAGGCTGGCCATCACTGTACACTCCTCCCACTCTCTGTACCCTAAGTAGTTGAGATTATAGTCACCCCGAACCAGCTCTATTTATTTGTTTTTGATGGGGTTCACGTAAATGACTCCACTTTGACTCAGCTAGCCTTCACAGATTCTAGTGCCTTCTATCACTAAAGAGACCAGGATGTCCAGGTTTCTCCAAGATAATTTACTGCCAGCAGTACTAAAGATAGAAGATGATCATTATATGAATATTATATTATGATCATCTTATAGCCCTAGTATTACACATGTCCAAAAGGTTCTAATGATAGCCACTCATATTTGTCTAATGTCTTATATTTTATAGAGATACTTTTATGAAATGATTTGAGTTCTTATCCTGCATTGGAAAGTATTGGGGCCACAAGCTCAGAGAGGCTAAATGACCTGCCCAACACCACAAGTGCTATCAGAAGCAGAATAGGAACTAAATCTTCCTCTAACCCCTAGACCAATGGATTTCTTCCAAAATGGTCTGACTTGAAAAAGCGCTCTTGCTATTTTAATTATTTTACCAGTGTTTCCCAGAAGATGAAATCCCACTGTTGAGCGTTATGTTCCTTTGTTCATTTATCTGTCTTTGGGAGGAATAGAGGGGACACAGACATGGAGGGACGAAGGGGAACAAATGCAGCAGTGGTCCTCCCTAGACACTATGTTGAAAATAACTATGCAACTTGTGGGTGGGGACGGGAGGGGAAAAACTGGGAGAGAATGAGGGAAGGGGTGACACTGTCCAAAGAGAAACACACTCATTAACTGACTCATGAAACGGTAACCCCTCTGTACATCACCTTTATAATAACAATAAAAATAGCGAATGAGGAAGTGGCGCTATAGCTCAAGTGGTAGAGCGCTCGCCTTGAGCTGAAGAGCTGAGGGACAGCGCCCAGGCCCAGAGTTCAAGACCCACGACCGACAAAAAAAAAAAAAAAAATTAGCGAATGAAAGGGACCAAAAAGAAAAAAGTGATGCTCCTTTGAGTCTTTTAACATTAGTTTTAGAAGTCTCTTTTAGACGGATATCTCCCATGTCTCCATCAACCCCATGGGGCTAACCAGAAATAGTAGAAAGCTGAGTTCAGTTGAGCCGAAAAGGAAGAGTGTGCCACCCCAACTCCAGGAAGTAGAAAGAAAAGAAAGTAGGGAGGAAACATGGTAGAAGAAGCTAAGGCCGGCGCGTGGAGAGGTAGGCCCTGTCAGAAGGCCCAGGGGAGGGCAGGTTATAAGAATGTCTTAGACCCACTTCCTCATCTCCTGTGCAGACTTCCTAAGTCCTTGTTGACTCAACCAGAAACGAATACTGACTCTAACTAAAAGCAATATGAATCTTTAGTTTAACCTACGTTCTCTCCTGATAGATGAAGAAGGAGGGAGAACTTCTGATAGAGAAACACCCTATCCAGGGATGGCAGCCCAGACTGCTTTATGGGAAAGAGCGAATTCACACTCTCCCTACCCCAAAGGAAGCCTGACTTGGAAGGTAACCAAGAATTCAAATGTGCTCACTTTTCACTCTCTGTCTGAAAGGCAGGTTTTAGGCCAGGACATCTTTCCCTGGTGGCTGGGACAGGAGGGGAGGGGCGGATCCTCTTTTTTTTCCTGCAATGTCAGGAGGCTGCGCCATTACCCAGGAGGTTCAAGGATAAGCCTGTCAGAAAATTGGAAAGAGAGGCAGCTAGAAAGCAGATGTTCCTGCCTTATAAATTAGGAGATGATTATGCATAGCCAGCTGTGTGATATAAATGGCCAGTTTTTATACCACACCATGATCCTTTGTGTTTATCATATGGTCCAGCATCTGGTCAGTTCTGCCCCTAACTCCCATATATCTGTTCGACTCAAGAATTGGCTGGGGATTTATTCATGTGTCTGCTTCTATCTCAATCAGGAGCCCCTCCCGAGGTCTTAACTGGAAATATAGCCCAGAATTAACCCAGCAAGTCCTCTGGGTCTCAACTATACAGTTCTCATTTCCCTGGAGGTGATCATGTCATGTTCGGCAGGTACATGAGGTGAGCTGGTAGAATATATGTACGTGAGGGGAGGGCTCAAAGTCTTCATTGACCAACAGAAATCCTCCAAAATAAGGTAAGAGTAAGGTATTCTTTGTCTTGTATAACTAAGAAGAGAGAGTTTTCTTTGTTTAAAAAAATCCAGAGCCAAACCTGAGGCTCATGCAAGTTTCCTAAGTGTCTTTGTTTTGTAAAGAAAGTCTTTCCCAGAAGAAAATCTGTTAATCAATATTTTCTTGGGGTGATTGATGGGAACAATGATTCCTTTCTTTTCTATGGTATCCAGGCATGTAGAATCCATCTTGGTGGATCAAAGAACAAAATCTAAAACAAAAAAAACCTCCCTTTTCCTTTGATACCATACATCAAAACAAACTAGATGGTTCACAGAATCAAATTAGGGGGAAAGAAGTCAAACTAAAAGAGAACATAAAAGAAAGCACTTTCTTTTTCTGATCTCTGGAAGACAGAGGGCTTTAGAGAATAAAAACAACAGAAGAGGCTGAGTGCTGGTGGCTCCTGCCTGACATCCTAGGATGCTCAGGATGGAAGTTCAAAGCCAGCCAGTGCAGAAAAGTCTGAGGGATTTTTATCTCTAATTAATTGGCAAAAGGCCAGATGTGGAGGTGTGGCTCAAGTGTTAGAGCGCCAGCCTGAGTGAAAAAGCGACGGTACTAGGTCCTGAGTTCAAGCTCTAGTAGCAGGATTGGGGGAGGGGCATACTTTTAGAAGAATGTATAATGATGTAGGATAGAGGAATAAATTCCCATTTCTCCAGCCTTACTCATAAAGCACTTTTCCCTTTACACTCCATTTAGGTGCTACATTAAGTTTGTGCAAAAAGCTCCTAGCCAATGCCTGGGCCTATTGTTGGCACTCATACTTAATCTTTGAAATAAATCAGTTATTTTTGGCATTTGTTCACTCTCTCCCCCAAAGACAGGGAGCCATGGTTCCATGAGGTTAAGTTCGGGCATTTGTCTGAGGTGTAATTTGAAGACAGAATGGCCCAGTTGCCCTGCCCACATTCTTCCCAAAGTAGCAGGCTGTCAAAGGCTAGAGGATTCAAGTGTCATCAATACGCTACACTGTGTCCCACCAAGAGGCTGTTTCCAACTCTTTGCTGAACTTTGGGTTGTACCTCGACCTTTAGGATATCTGTACAACAAGGTTGCTGCCTATGACTGGTCTAAAGTGGGTATTTCGATCTTCATGTGATTTCTTGTAAGAAAGAATTATCATGCTAATCATATTCGTTTGCTTGCCAAAACAGTTTAAAATAAGGAAAAAATAACTGCAGAGTCTCTTTGCTATTTTTTTTCTAGTTAAAAATTTTCTCCGCTATCTGAGGGTAAGCATGCCTATTAATGTACAAATCCGAAAATCGAAACCTAGGTTCTGAATAATTAATGAACAGATTGTTGTCAACATGCCCCAGCTGCCAGCTTCAGAGGCTATAAACAGAGGGGTCTCATCAAGTGATTCATAAATATCAGTCAAGCAAGAAAGACTAACTTGGTTTTTTTTTTCTTAACTGTACCATGATGTTAACTGTATTGCCTCTATTGGATTTTGTTACTCACACACTTCTTTGTTTGGTTGTGAGGGGATTGGTATGAGAAAAAGTTTTAAGATCTGGCTCTGCTATTGAAAGGAGTCTTTAATATTGTAAACTGCACTTGACAATATTCAGGAATGAAGGAGAAAGACTACTTTGCAAGAAGCACATTAATGTAAGTTCAAAGGAAACATATAAGAAGCAAAAGAGATTAGGCTGCCTCCTTTTTTCCCCAAAAAATTTCTTTCATTTTTACTTTTTTTGGGGGGCTACTCTGGGTCTATAAAGATTGCAAGCTTGAAAGCAGACATTTCGAGTTTAAAGCATCTTATTAAACAGAAAACAATAAATGTGATCTCAGCTGTTGGGTCAAGTGCTCAAAGCACACGTGTCCCACCATGGTCAGCAAATGGTCATAAAATATTAATGATGCAGGAAAAGCCACCTCGGTTTTACATACTGTAGCATCACCAGGGTCTGCCAGACTCAAGCCTGAAGTATAGTCTGAAGATTTTACTGAAGCTAAATCTGTACATCTGGCCTTTCTTTCCCAGTTTCTTCATCTCACACCTGCCCCACCAAACCTCCTTTTTCAACATGATCAACAATTGAACCCAGTAAAATTAATCTTAAAAGATGCTTTTATCATCTGCCACAGAAGAAAATGATACAGATATCTGATCCTGAAGCTTGAACTCAGGACCTTGCACTCTCCCTTAACTAACAAGCTCAAGGCTGGCTTTCTACCAGTTGAGCTGTACCTTCACTTGCGGCTTTTTGCTGGTTGATTGGACACAAGAGTCTCATGGACTTTTCTAACCAGGCTGGTTTCAAACCAAGATCCTCAGAGCACAGCCCCCTGATAGCTAAGATTACAGGAATGAGCCGCCATTTCTTGGCTACATGTCTTTAGATTCCAGAGGAGGGCTTCCTATTTTCGTCAACATTTAAGCGGTGATTATTTCTCCTAAACATTTGAAGAGAAAATATTTGCCTTCTCATACAATGGTTTGTAACCACATGGTTCTGTTTTATGATTTCTGTTTATGAATCTGGCTTTTAAAAAGGGAAGTGTACTTCTTCCCACACATGCAAATTCATTGTTCCTATTGCTCTCTTCCCAGTGGATTTCATGTATTCAGTTAGTTTATTTAAGTTGTGGCGGAGTGGGAATCAGAGGCAGGAAGTCACTGGTTCTATGAAGCCTCTGAAGCCAGAAAGCGGGGAAGCCATGGAGAACCTAGTTAACGTCTAGGCAGCTAGACATGCTGACTATCTTACTATCTCAGACTATCTTACTGCTAGGCTCGCTGATTGCGTCCCTTGTCCCAAGGCCTAGGAAATGGCATTGCTGTTGTCATTTCCCAAAACTAGTCCTTTGATGAAACATCTAAGTTTTCTTTCACAATCATTACTGCATTATGGAATAAAGCTCCAGAGAACCTGTACAATCCATCAGCCAGAGTCATTTTCATCAGTAATTGTGAATATCTACTGTCAGCTTGTACACTTTGGTGTTACGGATTACAAGGGTTTTTCTAGGTAATATAAATATAAAAATAATATAAATAAAGCATGAGGTAGGTTGACTTAGGAAGAACTAAAGTACATCTGCTTCAGCTGGGTTCTTCTTATCTTAGGTACTTGCTATGGTGCCTCGAGCCTGGCGTCCATACCAGGTAAAAATGTCCAAATGGCTCTGAGCATTTGCATGCCCAGTCCCAAGGAGATAGTCCAATTGGCCATCTTCTGGCCACAGGCTTTTGCCCTGGTGGCTAGCAGTCAAAGAGTAGGCAAGAGACTGACTTCTTTGTGACCTCCACTCAGGTAGAAAAAAAAGCTCTATCTTCCTCCCACTCTGGGTTTCTTCTTAAATAGAAGGACACTGGGTATCCAGAAAACTGTTTAGGAACTGATGAGCATTAACCTACATTTTCCCACTTGCTTATTTACACATTTCTCGGTTACTTGTGAAAACCTCTTAATGATGAGACATGCAGGGCACAAAAAGATAAGCAATGTCTCACAGTGTGAGATCCAAGGATCGAAGTGCCCTTCCATAGATCCAAGAACTCTTAGATTATGCTCAATATTCAAATACCAGAATGAGTATATTTTCTTTGAAAAGTAATGATCTAAATGTGAATGTGTTGCAAGACTCCTAGCCAAAATAAAATTTTGATATAAATAACCCACTCACTCAAGCAGCAGTACATGGATCTTCATGAAGATGTTAGTGCCTGTTCTGTTTCAGAAGCTAACAGCGTACATTCCTCACAGCCTGTCAATGTATCTGTAAGGCCATCCTTGCTCCTGAGTTATAGCTTAAAGCTACATGGAGGGGGGCTCTCCGTTTTGTGTCTCCTCTTGGGCACAGCACACTACTGCCCTCCAGTGGCCATATTTCAAGCTGCCACTTTCCACCAGCCTTGACTTGACAGGACTTGACAGGAACAGCAGGAGAGGTCCCCATGAGTGGTTTGATCCCCATGTGTCACCGTAGGGAAACTGAGCTAAATACTCAGTTAACTACTGAGTTAACTAAACTCACTTTTGCTTAAATTAATAGACCAAGGTTTGTTCTTAATGATTTGTCCAACTCTCCACAACATAACTTCTGTGTGGTTTAAAAAATATTAAGTACTTATTATGTTGGTGCCATCTGGCAGACACTTTGCCTACATGTCTCATTTAGTTGTCACAGTGACTGTATTAACCCCACTCTTACATATTAGAAATTAAAGTGCAAAGATTTGCCGTATGTACAAAAAGATTTGAGAAAAAGGGTTCAAGTCCCCATCCATCTCTTTTTCATACCTCCAATGAAGGCGTCTGTGACTTCTTGGCATACAGAAATCTTGACTCCTCGCAACATTAATACTTAACAGATATTTCTTTATATTTCCATGGTCACTAGTCAAATAGAAGAGGCAGCTAGTTTGTAAATCTCAAATGAAAAAACCAGATCTCTGCAGATGTAGAAATGATGGCAATGGCTGACATTTCCCAACTCCTTGCTGTAAAGCACGGGCATCTCCATGTCCGGTACACAGGCTCATGGGAGGTCAAGTCTGGAATTATAAAAGCAGCACAGAATGCAGTTACAGCTTGATATGTGATAGAATTTCATCCCGATAAATCCATTGTATGTTGGAAATACCTTAGGTGAAAAATGGATTACTTCTAACCTAACAAACATAGTACCACCACCCTGAAGAATATTACCTGCTTCTTGTGATCGTAGAGCTAAATGGGGGGCTAGGGCACTCTACCACCATCCCCATAATCTCAAAAGAGTGTTATTGTACATCATTAGCCCAGGAAAAGATCAAAATTCAGAATTGGAAGTGTAACTTCTACTGAACACGTATCACTTTTATACTACAACAACATCCCAAAAAATCCTGCCATAATAAAACAAAGACTATCTGATCAAGGGAGTCAATTTTTTATCCTATTTTTTGGTGCTGGCTTTCTTCAGTATAGTTACTTTGAGACTCATCCATGTAGTCATGTGTATTTTTAGAGTAGAAGTCCACGGCAGGAGTATACCACAATGTGTTTACCTAGCTCTTTATCTGTTGATACGGGATACATGGCCTGTTTCTAGTTTTGAGCTATTATGAATAAGCCTGCCATGAACGTTGTGACCAAGTCTTTGCCATGGGCCTTGCTTTCTATTCTATTTGGGTAAACGTGAGTGGAATGTCCAAACCCTAGGGCAGGTGTTTGACTTTTTATGGAACTGTGCAACTGCTTTTCCACCATTTCACATTGAGCATGAGAACAATCTGCTTATTCCCATCTTCTCCGCCGATACTGGACATTGTCAGAATGCGATCTCGGTCACTTTAGCAGCTCTAATTTGCATCTCTCCAATGACTAATGAGTTGAGCATCTTTTCCCATGCTACTTGTCATAGCTTGTTCAGTTCATCTCTCTTACCTATCAACTCTATTGAATTCTGGCAACACATTGAACATATAGCTGGATTCCCACCACCAGCAATTCTTTTTTTTTCTTTTTCTTTTTGTCAGTTGTGGGGCTTGAACTCTAGGCCTGGACGCTATCCCTCAGCTCTTCAGCTCAAGGCTAGTGCTCTACCTCTTGAGCCACAGCACCACTTCCAGTTTTCTGGTGGTTTATTAGAGATAAGAGTTTCATGGACTTTCCTTCCCTGGGCTGCCTTTGAACTGCAATCCTCAGATCTCAGCCTCCTGAGAAGCTAAGATTACAGGCATGAGTCACTGGCGCCTGGCTCTCTTTTCTCTTTCTAGAAGGATTCTCCATCTGTGGCCTACAGGATTTTGAGAATGGCAGCTAGTGTAGCCAGAGTGACTGCAAGAAGTATCTGAATGTCTGCCCTTGTCTCTCCATCTTGTTTGGTGACAATCCCTGTGTGCATTGTCATGGTGTCAAGACAACAGGTCTCCAGAGCTGGAGTCCAAGAGTGTAACAGGACATCTCTCATAGCTTGGGTTATAAGGCACTATACCCAACAGAAATGTGTTTCATGATTCTAGGGGTTGAGAGGCCCAAGAACAAGACATTGGCAAATCTGGTATCTGGGTAGGGCCCCTTCCTTCATAGAGGGCCCCATCTTACTGTGTCCTCACATAGTGGGAAGGGTGGGAGGTCTTTCAGGGGGCATTTTTACAAGTGCGCTAATCCATTCCTGAAGTATCTGCTCTGCTATTTTGTCACCTCCCAGAGCCTCCACCTCTTAATACCTTCACACTGGTGACGGGACATCAATGTAAGAATTGGGGTAGAGAACACAAATATCAGAACACAGCACGGGGATTCTGTCTGAGCAGCACAAAGCACAGCTTAGGCGAATGCTGCAGGAAATAGATGGAGGTGGTTCCTGTCCCGGCCCTCCCACTGATGAGTCCTGAGGCACTTGCTTCTCTCCAAGCAGTCCTTCCTAAGCATAAAAATGGAGACCCACCAGCCTCAGGCTGCCTGGCACTGAGACAGCGGCTGGGAGTGGTGGTGGCCTTGCTTTCTTCCTGGAGCCTGAGTGGCTGTGACAGAATGACTGTAAGGCATGAGTCCTGGGAGGCATCTGTGACCTTCTTCTTAGAGTTGGACACCCATGGGCACACTGGCTCAAACAGCACCTGTAACCAGGCCTGGCTAGAGGCCCATCCCAACCCCATATTCAAATACAAATCACTAAAACTGCTAAATCACAGTTTGAGCTTTGGAGGATGTTCTAAAATAAAAGGTATTTGTTAGAGTCTGAAAACATAAATACATTACTTCTTTGAAAGAGAGAGAGACAGAGAGAGAGAGAGAAAGAAAGAGAAAGAACGGTAGAAAGGTAGGAAGGAAGGAAGGGAGGAAGGAAGGAAGGAAGGAAGGAAGGAAGGAAGGAAGGAAGGAAGGAAGGAAGGAAGGAAAGAAGGAAGGAAGGAAAGAAGGGGGAGGGAAGGAGGGAGGGAGGGAGGGAGGGATCAAGAATGTGGGTCGGTGGCAGGGTGCTTGCCTCGCTGGATTGACACCTTGGGCCTGATCTTCAGCACCATAAAAAAAATAAAGTAAAAATGAAAAGCGGTCATTTAAATTAAGTAATTAATTAATTCACTCCGTGACTTTCATTGGAACTGCTGCCAATAGATGTTTATTTCCTATGAACCAAGGTGGCTCCAGGACAGCTCTACCCTCTCAGTACTTGGGCTACTCTTTAGGAAGAATAACTAAGCATATGAATTCTGATTTACTTTTTTTTTTTTCTTTTCTGGCCTCCAATGCCTGGTTGGGGCAGGAAAATAGCCTTGTGGTGGAGAAGCTAGCAAGCCCATTTGGCTCTCATGCCAAGCTACCTCCTCAACTAGACCCCTACCAGCAATAACTGAACTTTAGTTCAGTGTTTGCCTGTTCTTCTGTTTCCAAGCTAGCTAGTTTAGAAAGTATGCACACAGGCAGGCATTGCCTCTTGAGAACCGCCACAGTGGACAGGCGGGATAGCATATCAACAGAAATTGGAAAACTCTTTCCACCTGCCAATTCTTGCTTAGCCCCTGCCTGCTAGTCAAAGTGTATTAGACCAAAACAGCAGGGGTTTTACTCAGGCACAGTGAGAAGTATACAGTCCCAGGCCCCGCCCTACACCTAGAACAAGGCATCAGCTGTTTAGCAAGATTGTATAGTCATTTGTACGTAGTAGGTCCAAGTTTGAGCAGCAATATTCAAGACAGCTAGTAACATTTTTTTTTAAGTCCAGTATGGGACTCAACCTTATAGCATAAGTTGCAGCTTGTAGTGATTTATCATTTTATACCATTTTAGCATTTTGTTTCATTTAATAATGAAATCTTTCCTTGCAGCATATTTCTTCACAAACTTTTGCCATATTAATAAAATGGTATCAATATAAAACCATTTTCAAGTATTTCAAGTATTTAGCACACTTCATATTACCAAAGGAGAGCAAAAGAAAAAATTTTTGTTGCCAGTCCTGGGACTTGAATGAAGGGCCAAGGGACCTGGGCATTGACCCTGAGTCTCTTTGTGCTCAAGGCTAGCGCTCTACAACTTGAGCCACACAGTGCCACTTCCAGGTTTTCTGATTGTTTTATTGGAGATAAGAGTCTTCAACAGACTTTTTTGCCCAAGCTGGCTTCAAACAGAGATGTCCAGATACTCAGCCTCCTGAGTAGCTAGGATTATAGGTATGAGCCACCGGCCCCTGGCAAGAAAAATATTTTTATAAAAATATATTCTATCCGGGCACTGGTGGCTCACACCTGTAACCCTAACTACTCAGGAGGCTGAGATCTAAGGGTCGTGGTTCAAAGCCAGCCCGGGCAGGAAAGTCCTTGAGAGTCTTATCTCCAATAAACCACCAGAAAACCAGAAGTGGAACTGGACAGGAAAGTCCATGAGAGTCTTATCTCCAATAAACCACCAGAAAACCAGAAGTGGAACTGTGGCTCAAGTGGTAGAGCACTAGCCATGAGCTGAAGAGCTGAGGGACAGCACCAGGCCCACTTGAACTGGGCATTTATCCAATAAAACACCAACAAGGCCACACTAAAGCTACCAGCACAATTACATTCATTGCAGTACTATTTATCATAGCCAAGATATGGAATCAGCCCAGATGCCCCTCAATGGACAAATGGATCAAGGAAAGGTGGTAGATATACACAATGGAATTTTACTTATCCATTAGAAAGAATGATATACTAATTGTAAGGAAATGGAAAGACTTAGGAAAAACTATATTAAGTGAAGTAAGCCAGACTCAAAGAAACATAAGTTGCATGATTTCTCTCATTTGTGGTAGCTAGAAGGTGCCTATAAATCTACAGTAGATACCCTGGGTGGTATGCAAGAGGCTACAAATGAATTAACTCTAGTGTAATAGACTTAACGGAAAGCACAAACAATGCAATTCTTTAAAAAGACTAAGTCAAAGCCCAACAAAGTAAGTACCAGGAAATGGATACTTGCAAGAGGGGTAAGGTGAGCCCAAGGAGAGAGGGGCAGAATAATGAAACAGGGAAGGGGAGGAGAATGCAGCAAGAATTCATTGTATAGACCACAGACCCGAGAAATACAAGGGAAAGGGAGAGTGGAAGCGGGGAGGTGTGAAATGTGGGCGTGATGACACAGATCAAGATGCATTGTATGCATAAACTGCTGTTAAATGGCAAAACAATCAATACATAAAATTAAGCTAAGTAATGGAAGGGGTGGGTTGGAGAGATGGGTGAGCGTCTTGAAAGAGGTGACATTGATTAAGACACACTGTGTTCATAAACTGTTTTAGTACATGGCAACTCCTTTGTACAACTACTTAAAAATAATAGAAATACTAAAAATAAAAAAGGTATTCTACATAACAACAAATAAATAATAATGAACATACTTATGTTTATTCTCTGCAGAATTCAGAATATTGGTTATCCTAGCCCACAGCATCATCAGAGCTCTTCTAAGTGGAATAAAAATCCTCACAGGAGGTTTTATGATGGTCTGTAATAACCTATATAAAGTTTTCATTGTTTGGCCAGTGATTCACTATGTTTGACAGGAGAGGGTGAGAGGCATATGACTCTGATGTCTCCTTTTCAACAGAATGTCAGCCTGCGTCTCACCACACACATTTTAAGATTGTGCTGTTGTAAGATAATAATGCCTTGCATTCATGTGGTATGCTACCATTAGCAAAGCACCTTCCCTGATATTATCTTGTCTCGTCCTCCCACTAACTGGCAAGGCAGGTGACATTAAGCTTTTCCTGGAGATGAGCAGAGTCAGGCATATCAGGACGGGCTCACCTGAGATTACAGTCATCTCCTAGACTCCCAGCAGATGTTTAAAATCCCCTCCTCATAGGGTCTAACTGGAATTTGTCTGAATGTGTTCTATCCACAGAATTAGTCTGGATAGGAAATATTAGAGATTAATATTGCTAAGACTATTAGCATGTGTTATATTGCTATGAATGTTTTACCTCTGAAATTCATTGGCGATGTAATAGCAGATTTCATCTTCACAATAACCCAAAAATGCAGTTCTTTTATATCATTTCCCTTACATATAGATGACACTTATCTATATATGCCCTTGGTTTTAGCTTCCAAGAAAATGTACCAATTTGTCCAAAATTGAAATTACAAAACCCAGGTCTTTTGTACTAGTATAAAATACCTGAGCTTTCTTGATAGATAACTTTGGATGTCAATAAATGTCTTAAAATAGCTTTTGAGGGAAAGAAGGCCCTAATTTGTATATTTTTCTCATTTCTATGATAGAAATATTTTCATCACAGTAGATTTCAAATTGATATCACTGAACTGAGATGAGAAATGATGCATACGATTTGCTCTTACATATTCTGTCTACAGCCATGGACAACATTTTAGGATCAGAAAGGCTAACTGCTTTGTTCTTAAGAAAATTTTACAAGAATTTAGACAAAATTTTTTTCTTTTTTTTTTTTTTTACCATAAAGGTGATATACAGAGGAGTTACAGTTACAAAAGTAAGGTAATGAGTGCATTTCTTTTCAAACATTTTTAAAATCACTTTTGATTGTTTCCAAATACTTTTCTCTCGAGAATTATGCTAATAGTCTGTATATAACAGAGAAATAGTGCATAAGCAGCATGTAGGCCCAAAGTTTGCAATTGTTTTCTTTGTACAGGACTACACAATAAATGTTAGGTTTTGGAGGCCATATGCTTCTTTGTTTTTGTTTTTGTTTTTGCAATATTTTAAAACATAAATCATTCTTGACCAGGTGTCAGTGGCTCATACCTGTAATTCTACCTACTCAGGAGGCTGAGATTTGAGGATTACAGTTCAAAGCCAGCCCAGGCTTTGAGACTCTTATCTCCAATTAACCACCAGAAAAACAGAAGTGGCACTGTGGCTCAAGTGGTAGAGCACTAGCTTTGAACTGAAGAGTTGAGGGACTCTGCCCAGGCCCAGAGTTCAAGCCTCACAACCAACAACAACAACAAAAAATTCATTCTTGAGGTTGTAATCTAATAATCCATGCTCTAAGACTAACAGATTAAGGAGAGAACAGGGAATGGTCAAATGATCCAACACTCCCATTCTTAGATGTTTATATGATATTTGGCTGACCATAGCCTTCTCTCTTATAGAAGAAAGAAGGTTAAGTTAATCCCTAGCTGTGAAAGATCTCTGTAAAACACCCTGTTCCAATAACCATGGAGTTCCATTGTTAACATTATCCTGGATTGCTCATGAACTGCTTCAACTACAGTCCAAGATTAACAAACACCTCTACTCAGAACAGGAATGACCAGATCTTTGAATACCTGAAGTCCAACAGCAGAACAGAATTGACCCAGACTCAGGCCTTTGTTATACAATCCCTTTGTCTGTTCTAGGACACTCCAAGGGAATCATCCAGGCCTTCAATCCTTCTTAATAATTTAACTTCAGTTCCATTTTACAATGTTCAAAGCTCTGACTCTTCACATAGATTGCCTGATACACTGAATGATTAATTATATCCAATTATCTGAGTCCTTACCTTCTAAACACAGCTCTGGCACACCACAGCTCTCTCCTCAACCATTCAGCCATGACTGCCTCCCAACATTGAGAGGATGCTCTCTCTACTTAGCTCATACAGTATCTACATAATTGTTGAATGGTTGTCTGCCTTTCTTTACATCTCAAAAGTCAACAAATTACGACCAGGATTATTTCCTGATGATAAATAATTGTATATTTTAAAGAAATAAAAAGGAAAAAGGGCCAGAGACTGATGGCTCATGCCTAGCTACTCAGAAGGCATAGGTCTGAGGACGGAGATTTGAAGTCGGCCTGGGCAGACAAATCTGTAACACTCTTAACGCCAACAATGAGCAAAAAGTTGGAAGTGGAGATGTGGCTTAAATGGTAGAGTAAGTCTTGAGAAAAAAAAAAAAAAAGGCAAGTCTAAGTCCAGGGACCTGCATCTAAGCCTCAGTACTGGCACAATAAATAAATAAATAAATAAATAATTTTTTAAAAAAAGAAAGAAAGGAAGAACTCCCACATTTGAAATGACTGATTTGAACTGAGTGAAAAATCCAATCTAAGAGTTGAAGAAGTAGGACCCAATGATCACGGCTTGTAAATGAAAACAGCCTGGAGCAGACATGATCTTACGTTCCATTTCCCTTCCATCATTATGTAATGTTTAGACAAGGCCTCATCATTTACAAATGGCTTATAATAATTTATTAATCTGGTATGCTTCGTAAAAAAGATTTTAGAGCACTTAAAAACAAAGCTTGATTGCATCAGGGCTTAGCAAAATGGGGAAGAACAATAAATGACTTGTTAAATTCTGTGCTATGGGAGACCTTCACACATGGAGAGTTGGCTGTTGTAGGAGTAAGAGGAGCTTGGGAAAGGCCACCCAAGAACTCACAAGCAGAATTTAAGTTAGAACAAATGGATTTCACTTCTTCACAAAAACATCTTTGCTATAATAAAAGTTCTCTTCAATTTTATAGCTATTAAAAATAATGTTTGAATTTTAAGTTTTAATTTGCAAATCAAATTTTTTTCCTCTTAAACATGTAGTCTTAAAATCCTGCAAGGCCATGAGTCCAAACCCCAATCCTGCTAATGATGTCATAAAAAGTAAGTTTAAAATGTCAACTTGGGGTTATATCATGTTTTTTTCAGACTAAATGAAAGTGTTACAACTATAATTTTTTCTGCTTAAGACTGTATTTGCTTAAAATACCAACAGACACATTAGAATGGTAACAATGGACATGAGGAAAGAAGTAGTGAAAGATAGCCTGATGAATTCTATACTATTTCTAACAGCAAAATAACTAAAAATAAAACTCATTTAAGGAAATGCTAATATGAAGTTGTTCTTCATTTCCCCTCCTTTATCCTCCCAGTAGCCAGTCAGCAGAAATGGACTTGCATGATTGGAATCTCAAGGTTCTTGTTAATTTGTTTTGTCTCTTCCACTACAATGTCACCTTCATAAGAGAAAGGGCTTTGTCTGCCAGTTCACCTTGTGTTCTCAAGACTAGCATCAAAAAAATAGTAACAAAGGAAAGAAGAAATTATTTTTTAAGTTTGGTGTTTTCCCAGAGTAATGATGGATTTGTATGACCTTACCTGGCTTAAATATATAATCTGTGGCCAGAACAATAGGTGATTAATTCAATCAGCATTAAACCATGGCATCGCTTTCATTTTCACTGTATTCTAACCAGTCTTTTCCATAGAGCACTCATAGTTCAGCCATCATTGAGGTCCCATTGGCTTCATTTTTAGATATGTGCTTGATAACCCAACTTACCTTCCTTCAAGTAGCATTTCTAATGTACTTAAGTTGACCATTGCTAAGTAAAATATGCTAGAAAAGCAGAAGAGTTGGGGGATTTTATTGATTTAACTAAACTGAATAGTTCAGGACAGTACTCTTTCTCACCTCTACACAAACAAATTAAGTCCTTAGTTGAAATAGCAGACAACGGTTTGCTCAAGTTACTTTAAGTCATTCTTCTCAATTGTTCTGTTCAAGGAAGAGAAAACAGGACCATTTAACTTGAACAGATAGGCAGAGTTGGAAGAGATGAGAAGAATGATGGCAGGGGTGACATTTGAATCAAGATGCATGGTATTCATAAATCTTTATGAATTGAACTGAATATTTAATTACATATTTATTGAATTGAAACCCTCTCATATAACTACCTAAAGGTAATAAATAAAATTTTTTTCAGTAGGAGACATTTCCCTATGATTTTTTTAAAATCTGCAAACTGAAATTTAGTAGAAGCTGTGAAAAGATACAAGCCAGACAGCGTCCAAGCATCATCAGCTCATTGTCAAACCTCATGAGATCAGTGCAATGCTCTCATCATACAACAAGGAGGAAAGCTTGTTCAAATATCTTGCTGACCAATTTGAAACAAGAAAACTCAAAAATTATGCTGGGCCAGACATAAAATAACAGTGATTCTTCAATAAAATGACATACTTTCATATTTCTTTTCTGAGCTTAAATTTGAGCAGGGCCATTCTGTCTGATTGTAATTCCTGTTGATAAGCAGATGGTCAGGCAGCACACTCAGAATTATAATAATCTATGTGAGATGTTCCTAAGACATGAGTTAGTGCTTTTAAACCCATAAACCCTAGGATTTTATGGCAATGAACCACATTATAGAGCCCCATGCAAGCATGTGCTCATCAAAATTACTTCAGCTGAATCAACAGCTCAGCTCATTTGCACCTCTGGAACCTTCTGGAACTGACCTGTGATATGTATCCTCAAATCTATTTCTTCTTTCTAAGGATTCAAATTAGATACAGAAAAATATATGTCACCTTGTAGTGCTAATATATATCTTAGGCTTCAGATTCCGTAGTAAAACAAACATGAGAAACAACATAAATTGTACAACATAAATAGTTATCAGAACGATAACCATTACCCTTCTAAAATCTTAAGGGATACTCCCAGAGGTGATTTTTGAAAGAAATTAAAAGGGACAATAAATGAGGGGGGGGAACAGAACTCACCCTGGATCAGGGTGATCAGCTATAACTACCTGTGATCAGCTATAATTAATTGAGAGTCCATTTGGGTGTAATGGAAAACATTAAGGCTTGGAAATCTAAAGAGCTTAGGTGTGACTTGTGACTCAGATCTTACCAGCTGTATTAGTCAGCTTCTTGTCAAGATAAGAAAATATTGAAAATACTGGTTTTGGAAGTCCAAGTGCAAGATGAGACAGCTACATGGTTGGGCCTCTGTGGAGGAGCACAGATTACAGCAGAAAGCCATATAGGAAGAAGGCCCATCTCTCAACCAAGGAAGTAGAGAGTAAGAGGCCGAGGGGGGGGGGCAGGGGCCAGGGCTCTCCCCACCCCCTCTTTTGAAAGCAAGCTTCCAATGACCTAGGGACCTGACATAGGCCCCACCTTTTAAAGGTCCATAGCATCTCCCATTGACACACTGTAGGGACCAACCCTTTCAATATGGACTATTAGGAGACACTCAGCCAAACCATAGCACCATGCAAGGACACGAGGAAGTTCTGTAACCCTTCAGCCTCACAATCTTTGTCCTTAAGGAAGTGGTGCTGTGGCTCAAGTGGTAGAGTGCTCACCTTGAGCTGAAGAGCACAAGGACAGCGCCCAAGCCCAGAGTTCAAGCCCCACAACCGACAAAAACAAAACAAAACAATCTTTGTCCTTAAAATCAGAGCAGTGTTCTCTGCCCTACATACAGCTATGAAATAGTCTGTATAAAGTTTCTGGCAGAAATGACTAACATAAAATAGGACTCGGGATGTACCTCACGTGGTACAGTGCCTGCTCAGCAAGCAAGAAGCCTTGAGTACCATAAAAATAATAATAATAAAGGTTTTGGGGTTTTGGTTTTTTTCCAAATGAGAGCAACTGTCATGCTTCACTGTAAACTGACCCTTGGCCATTTTTTCACTTCCTGTGTCTTGTTTTTAATGGAATGGTGTAAGTGTTATCTGAATCTACCCTAAGCCAACTTTAAGACCCGAATAATATGCAGTCTTTGCTTCTAGAGCTATAGCTGAGTCTACCACTCTTGAGTGACAGGGAAATATGCTGGTGATCAGGAGCCTCTGCACATAGCTTTAGGGCCGAGACTAAAGCTGAGAGCCCCACTTGAGGCCACTCATGTCTTCTGAACCTTTTTGAGCTGTTCAGAACTGAAAATCAATTTTATGCAGGGACCAGAAGTGATCCAGATTGCAAAGGCCTGCACAGGTGAGGCTCTGCCCTCTGTGAGGTTGTAAACTGGGACAATGCATATTCATGGCTACCTGCCAGGACTAAGAAGTGTGAGAGAAGAGTGACCTCTAGTGGCCAAGGGGCCACATTTCTACTGTGCGGGGCAGAGTTTTGCCCTGGCAAGTCTGAGATCCTGCACCACTCCAGGAAGATTCTGCTTTCAGTTCAAATTCTCTAGATAATACTTCCTGTCTGAATGCTCCACCAGGCATTTGTCTTTGACAATCAGCTCTTCCTCTCTAGAGGTAGGATGCTTTAAATTGCATCAAAATGTTTCAAGGCTGATGCTCAATTCTTAAGAAAATGTAAAAAAATTCAAAATGATATTGTTACCTACTTTTACAGGGTTGTTTTTGCAACCTTACACAGCCTTATTTTTTTTTCAATCTCTAAATTAAAGTAGTTGTACAAAGGGGTCTCAATTCTTCCCATCAGTTTATTTTTTTGGTCCGGTAGTAGGGTCTGAACTCTGGGCCTGGGTGCTGTCCCTCAGCTCTTCAGCTCAAGGCAAGCACTCTACCACTGAGCCAACTTCCCAGCCCCCTTCCCGTCAGTTTATGAGTACAATAATGTGTCACCCTTCCATCATTCTCCTTCTATCCCAACACCACTCTCCTCAAGTCACCTGGTTCTATTTTCATACATATACACTGAATATTAGAACTGCATTCATCCACCCTTCTCCTCATTCATCTATCCCCTTCTCCTTGCCCTCCCCTACCCCCAGACAATACATGCTCAAGCCTCCTGGTATTCATTTTGTTAAACTGTAAGTTAGTTGTTCAAAGCAGTTACACTATTGGAACTTCCTCTGCATATACCATATATTCATATGACCCTGTATATGTTTTCACATATGTTTATCATTTAGCTCTAATTTCCACATGGTTTGAGTAAGAATGAAGTCTCTGGTAGCTTTCAGATACATTCCCACCTACCACTTACTCCACTAAACTTTACTGAACCTCAGTCCCTCCTGTGGTTCCCCCAGAATTCTGTCCTAATGGGAAATAAAGAATGGAGTAGCAAGGAAGAATGGCAGGTTATACCAAGCACCTACCTCCTCTGCTCAGTTCCAGGCTCCACAGTCTCACAAGATTTCACTTTTAAGGAGCAAATAGAAAGATAAAATTAAGAATTTCAGATGTTGGCTACCCCACAATGAATTATGCCCAGAGTTCTTCATAGAATGTGGCGTCTGGAGCAATAAGTCATGATGCTGGGCATGAAGCTGGCACTGAAAAATCTGTTTTCCAAAGGAGCTTCATCGGTAACACTTCCACCTCCCATGTATAAGAGTTGCAGCTCCTCCAGCATCTCACCTACACTTGATATTGTTTACCATCAAAATAGGAGTGTACTAGGTATGGTTTGACCAATATTGAAATGTCTATTGAAAGGCCTGTTTTCTAGTTTGATGCCTTTTGCAATAAAGTATTTTTTCAACTCTTTTCATATTGGATTCTCTTTTTCGTATACATTCTGCATCCTTTTGTCATACATATTGCAAATAAGTTCTTGTATGTATCTGCTCTTTCACTCTCTTCGTGGTATTGTTTTAAATGGTATCAGTTGTTAATTCTCATGAAAGTTAATTTCCTGTAGCTTTAGAGTAAGTCTTCACATCTTCATGATGATAGTTACCCAATTTTATTCTACTTCAAGATTGTCTTGGTTATTCTAGGCCTTCTTGAAATAAAGAGCTCCAAAATTACCTATGTGTTAACTTCTTCCAATAGCCAATTCCTTAAATTAGAAGAGAAAAGTATGTCTTAACATGATGCCAGAGCAACTGCTAGATTTGGACCCAAGCAGATGCTGAACATTGCTCTTTGTTTCTCCAACCTAGAAAAGAAGAATCTTGAGTTTCTTTTCACACACTCGGGCTAATTAGAATGCCTGGCTGATACAGCCACCAGCTGAATTATTAGCAACAGTTGTTGCATCAGGAATTTTTGTTGTTGATCATGAATACCAAGGTCATTCAATGCTTGCTTAGGATTTCCATCTTTTTTATTACCACCATTGTTTATGGTAGTAACTGAAGAACTTCTGTGGCTATTTACAAAACCTTCCAAAAGTCACTATTTCCATTGTGAGAAGTATGCTGCATTTCCCATGGAGGTTCAACCTCAATGTAGGTAAGAGATGACCAAGCCAACATCACACATCCCTTAGTTAAGAGTCTTCTATAAAATTAAGTAAAAAGTCAGGTGCCAGTGGCTCAGACCCATAATCCTGGCTACTCAGGAGGCTGAGATGTGACAACTGCAGCCTGGGCAGAAGAGTCCCCATGAGACTCTTATCTCCAATTAACCACTCAAAAATGGGATGTGGATCTGTGGCTCAAGTGTAGAACACTAACCTTGAGCAAAAGAGCTTATGGACAGAGCCCAGGCCCTGAGTTCCAGCGCCATGACCGACAAACAAACAAATAAAAGGTGCCCAATATCTAGGGGAGATATATATATATATACATGTATGTGTATATACAAACATACGGGACATATATATATATATATATATATATATATATATATATATATATATATAAACTGCCATATATATATGGTGCCTATATATGTGGTGGTCAATATCTAGGACATAATTATATATAAGAAAAATCTGCATAAAGTAGATTATATATAATGCATATGTATTCTTTTAGTCTATGGTTTACCTCTTTACTCCCTTTTGATATTTTTCATAAGCAAAAATGTTTAATATTAATGTGATAAAACTTAACTATCATATTTTTGTGACTATGCTTTTTGTATTTAAGAAGTGCTTAAAGGCCATCAGGCTATGGAATTACTTTTCCATACAATAACTTTAGCTAAGTTTTATATTTACTTTCATGCCACACTGTTCATCTCTGCTGTATATCTTTCTCCATAAATCAGTCTCCATGACTGATTGTGTTACAAAAGCCACTTATGCAAAAAAGAAAGAAGTGACCCAAAAGGGTCATATGGACATCCTAGTATGGACATTCTAATTTCTTCCTAGGTCTGTCTTCACATTCACTTCTTGGCTGGTTTGCAGAGGCTTCCATTGCAAAGTACCACAAGCGGGGGGGGGGGCCCTAAGTGACAGGAACGTGGTCCCTCCATTCTATAGGCTACAAGTCAAAACATAAAGGTGCTGGCAGCAAGACTGGAGCCTTCTGAGACCTAAGTAAAACAATCTATTTCATATCAAATAGAAAAAGGTACTATTGTACCTTAGCAGTACAGCAACCTGGAAGTGGTGCTATGGCTCAAAGTGGTAGAGCTCTAGCCTTGAGCGAAGAAGCCCAGGGTCAACACCCAGGCCCTGAGTTCAAGCCCCATGATCTTACCCTCCCCCCTCAAAAAAAATCAGTATAGTGACCTGCCAGACACTTCCCTAACCAAGTGGTAATGGTTAACAGTTCCTTCATCTTGAAATTTTTCCATAGTACTATTAAGGGGAGGAAGAGAATACAGACATTCTACATTGCCTTTGAAAACTTTCCTACATCAAACTATAGAACTAAACAACAGCTAAGTGGTTTATTGGTGTAGCTCAGTGTTAGAGTACTTACCTGGCATGAACAAAGCACTAAGGCACATATAACTGAGTTATTGCAAAGGACTTGTATGGAGAATATGTGAAGGACACTCACTGTCCAATCAGACGTAGCAATCCAAAAGCCTACTAACAGGAGAATGGATGGATACAATAAGTTCAAATATTGGGATTTATGTTCTTATCTCTGCTGCATTGTCTTTCTGAGAAAGCAAATTGGTATGCTGTGGGATATCTCCTTTTTCCACAGACTCATTTTCCTCTTTGTAAAGGTGTTACACATGAAGCCATCTGTTCCCATCCAAAAGGTAATAAAATTTATCTCCTTAGAAACTGAATGGTTTTCATTCCAGGCTAGATACGTTCCCTTTTTCTGCCTAAGAGAACTGATCAACTTTCCATACAATTTGTTTACCTTAAAGAGCAAAGATGTCCCTTCCTCTCTCAGAATAAGAGCATAGCCGCTAAGCAATATGTCACCTGTATAGAGCCCATATTCATCTTTCGCAGGCTCCTGTCCCTGTACTGTGTGTCCAGGATCCTCTGGCTCATCCCATCCCTTCAGAAGAGGGAGAAGAATGGGTCTGGGGAACAAGGGTAGTTATGGCTATCAAAACTAACTCTGGTCTCTGTGTTTTTATGTGTGTTATACCTTCACTGTAATATATTCTGTCTGATTAGGATGTTTCATTCCTATCATCTCAGCACTCAGAAGGATTAGAAAAGAGAATCTTGAGTTCTAGGCCAGCCTGGGCTACACAGTGGATTCTAGGCTAGAACTAGCAAGACCCACCAGAAAACAAAACAAAAGAAGTTTTCAAAAAATAAAAATCCCTGTGTGTAACCCCTTGGTACAACTTTAAAATAACAAAAATTCTTGTTTTTGTTTTTTTCTTTGGTCCAGTCGTGGGGCCTGAACTCTGGGCCTGGGCGCTGTCCCTCAGCTCTTCAGCTCAAGGCTAGCGCTCTACCACTTGAGCCACAGCGCCACTTCTGGCTTTTTTTCTTTTTTTTTTTTTTTTTTTTTTTGCTTATGTGGTGCAGAGGAATCGAACCCAGGGCCTCATGCATGCAAGGCAAGCGCTCTACCACTGAGCCACCTTCCCAGCCCAAAATAACAAAAATTCTTAAGAAAAAAAATAGTTCCGTGGACTGTTTTGTGGAAAATTTTAAGTGATTCTAAAATTTATTATGAAAATCCAAATAATGAAAAATAGCTGAGTGATCCAAATAAAAACAAGGGGAAGAGGACTTGCTGTTCAAACAAACAAAGCAGTTAAGTACTGTAGTGCTGCTTACATAGCAAATAGATAGAAAACAGAAAATTGTCCAAAAACAGACCCATTCATTCAGGATACTGAAATTATGACAAAGATGAGACCAAAAAGCAAAACTTTAAGGGAAGACTGACTTTAAATAAATAACGTTAGGTTGCCTGACTTCATATTATAAAATAAAACATGAGCTCCTACTTTATCTTATCTATTTATAAAAATGAATTTAAATAGATCATAATTATAAATGTGAATATAAAAGAATAATGCTTCCATGTGTGATTTATAAGAATATATTCATGATCTTAGAGCAGAGTGAGATTTTGTTTTAAGTAGGACATAAAGAAAAATATCTAGGGCAGAATAGCTCAATAGCTATGTACATATGACCATATAAGATGATGCTAAGCAAAATCAACTCCAAGACATGGACACAGAGGTTTTTTTCTTTGTTGTTGTTGTTGTTCTTGTTGTTGTTATTGGTGCTGTTGTTAGTGTACTATGTGATTTGTTTGTTTCTTTTATATGTTCTTCTCCCTATGGTATATCCCCTGTTGTCACTGTATTTGATTTTGGTTCCCTGGTATTGTATATACATTTATTTGAATTAGGGAAGGGAAGGGGAACAACAGAATGGTGAGACAAAGGACAAGGGGGGAGCCAATGCAACAGCAATAAAACAAGACAATATGTTGGAAATGATCTGTACAACTTGGGGGGCGGAGGAGGGAAAGTAGGAGAAAAATGAGGGAAGGAGTAACTAGTCTGACAAGAAATGTACTTATTACCTTACTTATGTAACTGTAACCCCTCTGTGCATCACCTTGACAAAAAAATAAAGAACATCTACAAAAGAAAAACACACCAGATGAACACCTGTGGCTCACTCCTGTAATCCTAGCTACTCAGGAGGCTCAGATCTGAAGATCATGGTTGCCAGCCCTGGAAGAAAAGTCCAGGAGACAATTATCTCCAATTAACCAGCAAAAACCTGGAAGTGGCAGTGTGGCTCTTGTGATAGAACATCAGCCTTGAGTGGAAAAAAAAAGGAAAATGCAGGAGGAAGAGGGGGGGGGGAAGAGGACGAGGAGGAGGAAGAGGACGAGGAGGAGAAAGCAAAAGAAACCAATTAGACTACATTACATCATTATATTAACACATTCTTTTTTTAAAAGACACTATTTAAAAATAGAAAGGCAAGACACTGGGAACATGTATTTGCAACGTGCATAACTGATAAAGGCTCAATGGATATTCAGCATATGTGACAAATTCTTTCAAACAAATTAAAAATAAAGTAAAAAAACAATTTAACTGGAGTCCATCTAATTTAGTCAAGAAATTTAAGATCTATTACAGAAAGGGAATATACAAAAAAAGAATACTAATAAATTTACTAACAACTCTCAGTGTCATCAGTTATCAGAAAAAATGGAAGTGAAATCCACAGGGAATATTATCCATTACATACTTTCTAAATAGCTTAAATTATGAAGCCTGAAAATAGCAAGAACTGGCAGAAAAAATGTGCAAGAACTGTCTCTCACAGCTGATAAGAGAGCAAACTGGTAAGGCTTCTTGGAAAACAGGTTTGGCATGAACAGGTTTGGCTTAAGTATAAACCAAAATTGCATCTAGCCTATGACCCATCATTACATTCCTAGGTATATCTGGCTGAGAGAAATGTACTTACATGAGTGACAGGTTGAAAGAAGTCCAATTGCTAATAGCCTCAAGTTGGGAATCTTAATGCCTTCAAAAAGTGATTGGAGATAGGTGCCTGCCTGTAATCCTAGCTATTGAGGATCATGGTTTTGAAGGCAGCCTGAACAGGAAAGAGACTCATCTACAAGTCTAGCTTACAAGTTCACTTTAAATGAACTTGACCCTGACTATGGGATGACCCAGATGAGCATTTTCTTTCTCATTTACAATGTTGTATACTATATGAAACACAAAGTGGAGTTTTCCATAAATGAATCCGTACAAATTTAATACATGTGGTGATTTATAGTTCACACTCAAATGCATTTGCTGTATTTTTATTAAAAGCCCGGCCTTTGGAATTAGATTCACCAGAACTCACATTCCAGTTCTATTGCTCCTTAAGTAAGCCACTTGTCCAAGCTTGTCTCCTTGTTTTGAAAATGTAAGTAAGTCACACAATTGTAAGGACTAAATAGGAGGAAGGAAAGGTTAAAAAAGAAATAAGCATAGCATCTGGCGCAAAGTCAGAATTCAGTATTTCATTTTATCATTGCTGCATCTCATTCCTGGAAGCCATTTTAGAATTAAACTAGAATCGAAACAAATGAAATTTTCATTTGTGGTTCCAATGCTTGACAGTAAGTGAAGAAAGTAGCGATTTCTGGCCTCTCTGACCAGAAAGTGTAGAAAATTATAATATGTCAGGCTCAACAAAATTAAGAATGTAATTTGGTATATCATGACCAAAAAAGAAAGTGCTAACATGTTGATAATAGAAGTCATGGGTTTCAGTGAGTTGAGTTACTTCAAAAACTCTTTGTAGGGTACACTGAAATTTATTTTGACCCAAGAGGGACTAGGATTCTAATACTTGAACTTAATGGAGATAAGCAGGAGATTAGAATGTAAAGGTACCTGGCCAATCAGGTGCCTGGCTCCTATCTGTAACCCTAGAGACCCAGGGACCTGGATTTCAGTTGGAAGCCAACCTGGAAAGACAAATCTGAGAGACTTTACCTTCAGTTAGTATTAAAAACAAAAACAAAAACAGGAAGTGAAGATGTAGTTCAGTGAGCACCTGAGTTCAAGCCCTAGTATAAGCAGAAAATAAAAATAAAAGCAATAATTAAGTAGATGAGTAAATCACAAAATGAATGTACTAAGCCAGCACTTTGAAAATAGGTACATATATTCATACCATAGAATATATATATTTTCCCTCCCCCTCCTGAGTTATTCCTGTCCTAAGCCACTGCAACTTGCTTTTGTCACATGCAATAGACATTTATGGAGAAAGGGACAGAATCTTTTTGATGTAAATCATTTATTTCTCTATTTTCAGTCTGTGTTCAGCCTTTACAACTACTTAGGTAAGTATCAGTGGTGAGACCAGCCTCGAGGTTGTTCTCACACTTTTTCAACGTTTTTCCCTTTCTTTCTTTCTTGCTTGCTTGCTTGCTTGCTTTTTCCTCTTTCTTTTTTTCTTTCTTTCCTTATTTATTTATTTGCTTTACTTTCCTCTTTCTTCTCTTTCTTTTTCCCCCTCTCTTTTTTCTTTTATTGTGAAAATACTGTACAAAGAGGTTACAATTACACGGGCAAGGCAATGAGTACATTTCTTATCAAGCATTGTAGCCTCCTCCTTTGTTTCCCCTTCCCATCCCATCCTCCCCACCCCCCGCCCCACCACCCAATCCTCCCCACCCCCCACCCCCAACCAAAGTTGTAAAGTTCGTTTTTCGACATAACGACTTGTACATCTCATTGTTGCAATGGGTCCACCTGTATCCCTATTTAAACGATTTGTTTTTCCCCTTCCCCTCCACAAATTATTCTCCTCTTTTTTTCTCTTAGCTTTCTTTCCTTTCTTCCTTTCTTTCCTTTTCTTCTTAAATTCTTTCTTTCTTCTTTTCTTTTCCTTTCTGTTTCTCTCTCTTTCTTTTTCTCTTTCTGTCTCTCTTTCTTCTTCCTTCCTTTCTTTCTCTCCCATTATAAAGGGCACGGACCTAGATCTGGCCTTGCGTGCAAGTGCTCACTGGCCCAGCCCCGGGGTGACCTCGGGACTGTTGTAAAATGGAACCACACCTAAAACTGAAGGCGGCTCTGACTGGACTTGATCCAGTCCAGTGTATGGCACAAGGCCTCCAGTCCTCTGGGGAATGGATGCACATGTCATTCTTCCATTTGATTCCTTCTGGAATAAAATCTGGTTTGCTTACTCAGATCAACGTTTCAGATAAACCTCAATACCAGACAGCAGCTCTCACCGCGCCGTCAACTCCCTCCTGGAGTGAGCTGTCACCTGCGCAGTGGTGACCTGTGGGCAACCTGGGGGCGGGGGGTGGAACCGCTCGCGGTCTCTCCAAACTGAAACCCGGAGTGGCTGAGACTATACGGCTGCGCGAAGCCGCCCCCGCGCGGCCACCTGGTTCTGCGCACACCTTGGCCCCCGGGGGCGGAGCCCATGCGCCCCAGGGGTTCCGTGCACTCGCTCACGGTCTGCGCCGGGGGCGCCCTTTGCAGCCTGGTGTCCCTGATATGAGAGCCAGCCCCGCCGCCCCTGAGCGCGCCCCGGGAACCCCGGCGCCAGGGCGCCAGGCGCTGCGGCTGCTGCTCCTGCTGGTGGCCGCGCCGTCGTGGGGACGCGCAGGTAGGTGGTCGCGCCACCTGGGGCGGGACAGGACGCGAACCTACGGCCCGCCCCGCCGGGCACTGAGCGTCCAGCCTCCTTCGGGGCTGGTTTTTGGGCGTGTGGAGAGAAACCTGTTACCCTGTGCGCCCAGGTTCGAGTTCAGGTTTGCGCGGCTCCAGGAGAGGATGGGAGATGGGAGGGGAGGTTGGGCAGTGGTGGCTCTGAGCGCTACCCACCTGTGGCAGGTGACAGCGGCCGGTGATGGCGACCCATGGTGACCGACCGTGCCTGGCCAGCTTGCCCCAGCCCCGCGCGCCCCGGCCTCCAGCGCGCAGACCTGGGGGGCCTGTGATCTTGTGCCAGGTGCCAAGTGAGGTTTGCGCTTACAAAAGCCAAACTCTGGGAAAGGGTGGGCTCGGAAGGGAACGCAAGGTGAGAGGAACTGCTTCTAAGACCGCCCCTCCCCCCCCCCGCACCCCGTGCCCCCAGAACCCCCAGTCCCGTGCACTGCTTTTCCTTCGCGTAGCAGCCAGGTACAGACAGGTGCTCGTTGGTTTTTGAGAGAAAATAAAAACTAAACTTCAGAGTTATTCCATCCAGTCATGGAGGAGGCTTTCTTTGCTTATTTAAGTTTGTAGTCTCTGGCTGGGAAGCTGGCTCAGTGGTAGAGTGCTTGCCTGGCATGCATGAGGCCCTGGGTTCGGCACTACAGAAGCAGAAACAAAGAAAAAAAAAAAAAGAAGTGAGGCTGTGGCTCAAATGGTAGGGCACTTGCCTTGAGCCGAAGAGCTGAAGGGCAGCGCCCAGGCCCAGAGTTCAGGCCCCATGACTGATCAAAAACAAAAAAAAGTTTATAGTCTTTATTGGAAACCAGTAAAATGGGGTGATTCATGATCATTTCTCTTTTGTTTCTTCTGTATTTTTGGCATATGTGTAAAAATGAACTTTTCAAAAAAGCAAGGTATCTGGAATCTGGTTAAGCTATTGATTAGAGACAACCACCACATAGCTTCTCAGAATGCTGTAGCGTGTATACACTTGGCTCAGACTTAGAAATGAATAGCCCTGGTGAATGTGGGAGAAAAGCTGTGTGAACCTGTGTAGTCCTGTGACAATGGGGAGGGGGGGGGAGTCAGGAGCTCTGTCTGTGGCTGCAGACTGACCTCGGGGTCACCAGCAGCCTCTGTCACTTTGGCCTGTGGCTCTCTGCCACACAGTTTCAAACCACAGGCGGTCCTGAAAGGGCAGTCACTTCACGCTGTGGTTTCTACTAGAGGTGCTATCTCCCACTTCCTGAGTCAATGTAGTTCTTTCAAGTTTCTGCTCAATGAACAAGAGCTAGGAGGATGCTTTGATTGGTCCAGCCTCTGCATTGTTTCTGGAGAAGGTCCAATATTGTCAATGCAGCATTACATCCAACAGTATCTCAAATGTATATGTGTGTGTGTGTGTATACATATATACAGTTGTGTCTGTCCACAACCTCAGAGTGTGTCCTTTACAGATGTAATTAGTTGATGGTTTCCTGATGCAATCATCTCAGAATTAGAGTGGACTAGAGTTCCTACAAGAAGAGAGTGATCCAGGTCATGTGAAGACAGAAGTAGAGGCGGGTGCCAGGGGCTCATGCCTGTGATCCTAGCTACTCCAGAGGCAGAGATTTGAGGATCCTGGTTCAAAGCCAGTTGGGCAGGAAAGTCCATGAGACTCTTACACGTCCAATAAACCACTAGAAAACTGGAAGTGGCGCTGTGGTTCAAGAGGTAACGCAGGGACAGTGCCCAAGCCCAGAGTTCAAGCCCTACGACCAACCAAAAACAACAACAACAACAACAAAAAAAAAGACAGAAGTAGACAAATAGGTGAGTTATGCTATCACATGTCAAGGATCATCTAAGACCCCTATCCACACCCTGGAACTTGGAAGAGGTAAGGAAGGAGCCTTCTTTAAAACCTTCTGAGAGATGACAGCTCTGAAGACACTTTTATTTGAGACATTTACTTCCAGAATAGTGAGCAAATACAATGATGCTGCTCTGAGCCACTGAGCTTGTGGCACATTGTGGCAGCCCTGGTGAACTACCACAGGTGCCTTTGACTCTTCCCTTTGAGTTACATCTTCACTGTTGCTCTGCTTTCATCCTGACCACTCCCTTTTTATAGTTTGTGGCAAACTACAGGGCCTCTTCCAGCCAGCTTACTACAGGGCCTGGGTGACATAAAGAATCCTTGTTCATCTTATAGCATTTACTTACCTGGCTTTCTCAAAGCACGGTCCAAACTTGAAGAGGCCATCAAGAAAACCACCAAAGCATCTACTTGTATAGAGGAGAGCCAGCCAGAGAAACTGATGGCTGCCATTTGCTGCCATCTAAACCAACAATAAACAGAAGTAGATTCTATTGATCACTTCCTCGAGAATTAAGAGGAAACACAATGTTGAATTATTGTTCAAAATGCCTCATAGTTTTACCCATTTTATTAGAGTATACAGTGATATCCATTGGGGTTTCATTTGCATCTTTCTGAGGAATAATGACATTGAGACTTTTTAGTAAATGTATTTACCATTTAGAGATCATCTTTTGTCATTGATCTGTTCAAATTTCTTGGCTAGATTGGCTTCAGTTAGGTTTTCTTTTATTGTATTTTAACTGGTTTGAAAGAATTTGTTACAATGGTAAGTATTAGCATTGAGAAAGTATGCATGTTGTAAATACCTTTCCCCTAAGGCTTGCCTTTCTATTTTCATGATCTAGTCTCTCAATAAAGTCCTTGCAGCCTAGGATGCCAAGGAAAAGGGGGCAATATGGTGGACAGGAAGTCAGAGGTGGAAGTTCCAGCCCCTCCTCTCCCAGTGCCTCTCTGTGGACAGTTACTTCCCATGCCATGGCCTTTCTCCCATTTTCCTGTGTCATGGCCATATTTGTTACTGATGGCAATGCTGATTATCTTTACAATAATAGTTAATATGAGTAATAATGGGCAGCAAATGCTTTCAATGAATAGCAACTATTTGGATGGATGTCTGAGTGGAAGTAATTGCAGAAGGACAGATGGGATGATGGCAGGAATGGAGAGAAAGACAAGATTGAATATGCACTGAAAGTAGAGAGTTAAACACCATTCGAAGCACCCATGGATGGATCCAGTGATCAAATTTAAGTTTTACTTAACCTTCCTTTACTCCTCCCCTCTAAAAAGAAACATAACCATTTCTTGGAGTTCACCAATGACTAACTCTTTTGTCAAGAGATTCATAAAATTAAATCTTACCCATATGTTTCTTTTGTCTTTATGACTATCCTTCATAAGGAAAATAATGTCTCAAATGAAAGTGCAAACTAAATAAATAAATATAATAATCAAGGAAAGATGGTCTCAGCGACATGTAATCTTCATGAATGAAGGAGGCCCCATAGAAATATGTGTCGTGAGGGAAAGAGCTACTCTGTTTTCAGTGTCTCAAGCTCATTTATTCTTTGCTAAATAGCATTGCCGCTATTTCTCAACTGACTGAAACACTTATAGGTTGAGGGATCCTGATGTGAAGTGCTTAGGACCAGAAGTGTTTCCAATTCTGGAGTTTTTCAGCTTTTCATATTTTGGAATATAGGTATATGCAATTTTAATAATTTTATGTAATTAAAAAATATTGGCTGGGCATTGTGGCACACTGCTGAAACTCTAGCACTTGGAAGCTGAGGTTAGAGGATCAAAAGTTCAAGGTTAATCTGGGCTACATAGCAAGACTGTCTACAAAAACTAAAAAGGAAGACAGTTTGAGGTTTGGACTCAGGACTTGGTTCTTTCTAGGCAGGTAAATGATCACTGGGGTTACGCCCAGCCCTTTTCACTCTTGTTATTTTTTGAGGTAGTATCTTTCTGTTTGCCCTGTCTGGCCAGGACTGTGATTCTCATATTCCACATAGCTGGGATTACACACACATATCAAAGTGCCCATCTTTTTATTGGTTGCAACAGGGTCTCAAGAACTTTTGCCTGAGCTAGCCTCAAAACTTGATTTTTCCTGCTTTCAGTCTCCTAAGTGGCTAGTAGCATGAGCCACTGCATCTGGATTTCCATAAGCCTTTTTAGTTAAAAAAAAAATGCACATACAAAAGTGTCCATGGGAGCCAGGCACTGGTGGCTCACACCTGTAATCCTAGCTACTCGGGAGGCTGGGATCTGAAGATCATAGTTCAAAGCCAGCCCAGGCAGGGAAGTCCGTGAGACCTTATCTCTATTAATCACCAGAAAACCAGAAGTGGTGCTGTGGCTCAAGTGCTAGAGCACTAGCCTTGAGCTGAAGAGCTGAAGGACAATGCTCAGGCCCAGAGTTCAAGCCCCAGGACCAACAAAAAAGAAATGGCTATGGGATATGGGACCAAGGTCTAGACATAAATCTCATTTTTGTTATATATACAGATAGCCTGAAGATAATTTTATGTAGTATTTTAATGTATTTACATTGTAACTGCAACTTATTACTTGAGACATGAACCACTCAGCATCATATGCACATGCAAAGTTTGCAATTTTGTGGCCTTTCAGATTCAGATTTTCAGGTTAAGGATGTTCAGACCACCTCTGGATTGAAAGTTCACAAGCTGTTGGCATTCTTCGCTGTAATTCTTTGAATAAAGCAAGGGCAATCCTTCATTTTCCTCCCTCTCTCCCTCTCTACTGCTCTTTTGACCAGCAGTTATCATTTTACTTCCAAATCTCCAATATGCAATTGTTTTAAGGTTCCTTTACTTTTCTTTGTGTTAATTCCTTTTCACCTTTTTATCTTGTCGAGTTTCTGGATTTTTTTCAAAGCAATAGAAATATCACTGGAAGAATTGTATCGCCTCTGGGAATAGAGAAAGAAGTACAACTTATGGGAATAATTTGAAAAGTAAAATGAAACGTGTAGGTTGATATTTAATAAATATCTATCGACTGAACTTGGAGTTTTAATTGCAATTCTTTCCAATACTTCAGTGACTTGTTCTTGATCGAGTTTTTTCTTGTATGCTTTTCTTTCTGAGGCATATTATCAAATAGTAGAAGAAACAGGCCACTTTCAAATCTACTTTTCAAAGGCTTCATTTCTCAAAGGGCAGGGAAGACTGTCATGTAAGAGATGACTGTCCTTCCTATATGATGAGACTGGTTCATGAATCAACAACAGAGCTGGCATGTTCACATAAATAATAGCATCTTCTAAGCAGGCATTTTGGGCAGGTATGCATGTATGCAGGTATGTAGGTATGCATCTCACAACAATGACTTTCTTAAACTATTTCTTTTTATCATTGTTGCAGTAGAGCCTGGCACAGGTGGGTCAGTGGCAAACAATCCATGGGAAGTGAATTCTGTTTTTACAAGCTTTCAAAACTTCCAGCCACCTTGGGGGATCAAGCTGAAAAATTCTGTGTTGAGATAAGGCAAAGAGCAATATAAAAAATGAAATTGAATCATCAGCATGTTAATAAACTAGTTCTGAAGACATTTCAAAGGAATCAATGTCACACTCTCCTTGGTGGATAAACTTCAATGTATTTATTGTGACAATTAGTCTCTGTTTTGAAGTCTTACTAGCAAGCATCAACAGCAAAATAGACACGAACGTGTTTAGGCACATAGACATACATACTGAGGTGTGGTCATAAAGAAATAGCATTGATTTTCCTGCATGATTTATGCATCACTTATTCATATACGCATGCATGTTCCTGGCTGATGAAGTGTATACTAATGGGTCATGTGCAACTCAGGAAATGCACTTGGCCTTCTACATGTTTCTGTCTCCAATCATCCCATAATTTCTGTTTCAAACAATCATAGGTGCCCTGTCACTCTCCATCAAATGAATGATAGGACTGTGCAAAGTTCCACCAGGAAAAGTTTCACAGAATAAGTAGTTGCTTTCTATCACTGGATTTCTTCTATCCATAGCAAGCTAAACATAATGGTTGCATAATGCCTTCTTCTCCACAGCCCTGCTCTTTGGAGCATTTCCTAGATGCAATAGCTGAGTGTTCCAGCAGAGACTTCCCTGCTATAGTCAGAATGCTTAGGATGGAGCATCTGCCAAAGGGACTGAGCCATCCAACCTCCCTAAGCTTCCTCTGTTCAGCTGTAAAATGAGAATAGCACAAAAAGAATAATAAGGGTGGCTATGCAAGGTAACAATCATTGAGGTCTTTCTTTGTACCAAGTGCTGAACCAAGAGCTGTGTATAAACAATCTTATTTAATTGTCCCAACAAGCTTAAGAGACAGGAAATCTTATTTGATTTGTCAAATAAGGAGACGGAGACACAGCATTTAGTAAGTTTCTTAAGGGCACATATGTAATTCATGGTGAGACAGAGTAGGTTCCAGTGTGTCTCCAAAACCTCTCTCACATCTTTCACATAACAATTGGTAGAAATCAACAGGAAAGGATTGGTGGCAGAATACTAGGTTATCGACATCCCAGAGAAACTGAGGCAGCAAAATAAGTATGTAAGCAACTAATCAGTGAATCATAAGTGGGGATGGTAGCAAGGGGAGGAAATCAAGTACAATAAGTTAGCACCAAACCCTATTTTCTCCTTTTAGACATTATGATCTTGCTTCTCAGGTAAGTGGTTGCTGAATCATGTTCTAAGCGCTATTTAGATTTTTCCATTTCAAGGGTGCTTAATATACAATTAGGAAGAAGGGAGGACAGTTCATATTTTTTTCAAGTGACATGGTTTCTTGAAAAAGAGACAGAAGAAAATGTGTCTTTGCTTCCAGTGTGATGAAGTTAAACCCACATTAAGATAATCTACTGAAGGCAGTCATGCATGTTTTTGCTCTTCCTGGAGGATTAGGATGCAGTTATTTATGACTTTGACTTCCTGAAATTGGCTAATCACCCTCTGGTACTTTCTGTACTTCAGTTCTTTTTAATCTCATTTCCCACCGTAGCATACTCACCCAAGGGTGGAAGGTATGTTTTACTTCCAAGCCTATTAAGGTATTTTGCCACTGAGAAATATGCTTGGAATAAGCAGCAATCACTTTCCTGGGGTGGCAGTCTCTTACTCAAAAGCACTTTCTCATCTCCACCGTCCACCTTGACCCCCACCTTGGGTGGGGGGCAGGCAGCAGGGATTCCTGCCTAGGTGATTTCTAACTATAAAGATTTGGTGGGGCTGGGAAGGTGGCGCAGTGGTAGAGTGCTTGCCTTGCATGCATGAGGCAAGCATGGTGGGTTCGATTCCTCACCACCACATAAGCAGGGGGAAAAAAAAGCCAGAAGTGGCACTGTGGCTCAAGTGGTTAGAGTGCTAGCCTTGAGCTGAAGGGCTGAGGGACAGCGCCCAGGCCCAGAGTTCAAGCCCCACGACCAGGTACCCCCCTACCCCAAAAAAGATTTGGTGATTCCAGCTTTCCTACTCAAGTGGAGATGCTCATGGGATTCTGGTTCCTGTCCCATTTCCATACTTGCTATATGCCCCATGGGTCCCCAATTAGCCCAGTTCCAAAGTATCTATTTGTCAAACATTGTGGCTACAAAGGCTCTGCAAGACATGATACCGCTATGTTAAACAGCTCAGAGCCTCCACGGCTGCAGTCTAGAGGGCAGAGTGGGCTAGGGAATCCAGAGACTTTCTCTGGGTAAGGCAAGGTAACATGCTCTCAATACTGTTTCCCTTCTTAGTCATGAACTTGAGTAACTTGAATAGTCCCAAAGAGGAAGTTCTCATAAGTGGATTCACTTGGCTGTTCTGTCCTGTGGTCTGGTTGTTGTGCCACTGGGTGACGAACACACTGTCCTTAACTGGAAAGTCAGAATGCCCCAGCCCCCAAGAGGGAGGTGTGGGAAACCACAGAAGCTGGTTTCCCTTCCTCCTTGTGAGCTCACTCCCAGAACCTCACCCCTTTTTACAGGTGTGTTCAGCAGGCACACATCCGTGCATAGTCCTTTTCTGCAGAATAACCTTTTATGCTCAGCAATAAAATGAAAACGGCAGCTTACTTAGATAACTTTGATGTTAACTTTGAGACCATTAGAGAAGTCTCACCTATCATTTTGGTCTACCTAAAGTTCTGTATTCAAAGTTATCACTTAGAACTAGTGAAGCGGTCACATTTTATAAAATTCCACCAACAAAGTTGCTTTGACTCACTCGTGTTAAATCTCATTTTCCCATTTTCTTTCTCTTCCTACTGGAAGAACCCAAGAATAGACTCAGTACTTCCTACTGTTGGTGATGAAGCTGCTAGAAGACTCTCCCAAAGGCCAAAAGTTGTATCTGCTGAGGCTGCTATGATGGAATGCCAGAGACTGAGGGCTCATACACAATGGAAATCCATTTTTCACAGACTTGGAGAAGTTCAAGATCTAGGTATCACTAGACATGGTTTCTAGCCTGACTAGACTTCCAAGTTCATGGTTGATCTGTCTTTTCATATGGTAGAAGGGAGGATAGATTTCTCTGGGAAAGGCTGCTGATTCTATACATGAGCCTCTGCCCTAATGACCTTGTTAACTCTCAAAGGCACCACATCCACAGATCACTACACTGGCCTTTAGAGTTGAACATGTGAATGGTGATGCACAGATTCAGTTCACAGCACCGAAGTATAACAAAAGAGAAATAAATCCTGAGAACAGATACAAGTCTAAATGCTTCAGTTCATGAGATATGTCACCTCTCATCACCTGGCAAGGAAGTTCACCTTGTGAACACATCTTTAATGGTCTTTCACAGCTTGGTTGAGACAGAGGCCATTTTTACCACTGAAAAGGACCTAGAGCTGACTGTGTCAGAAACCCTCTAAAGGAATGCAGCATTCCTCCCCTTTCCTGAGTCTTAAGAGTTCCACTTTCTCTTCAAAGACCAGGCTCCTACCCAGATGTCTGGAGTCAAGAATCCTCACTTCCCTGAACCACTCTTCCCCTACACAACAGTACCCGGTGATCATACTGACAAAAATAACACAGGCCAATATGTTCAGTGACGCTCACACATAAAGGAAGAGTGCAGGCATGGGGCACCAAAATTGCAAAGGCTTAAAAGAGCAGATAAAACTCTGGTGTGGGAGGCTGGGAAGGTGGCTCAGTGGTAGAGTGTTTGCCTCGCATGCATGAGCCCCTGTGTTCGATTCCTCAGCACCACATACACAGTAAAAGCCAGAAGTGGCACTGTGGCTAGTACTCTAGTACTGGTAGAGTACTAGCGTTGAGCTGAAGAGTTGAGGGACAGTGCCCAGGCCTAGAGTTCAAGCTCTAAGACCAAAACAAAAACTTTGGTGTGGAAGGATCCCAGAGTCAGAGCTGTGCTCACAGGCCATCAATCAATGGGAGCAAAGATGCTTCTTTCTTACCCATAAATTGTCATGTGAATCCTGATAACAAGGTAGGAATGACTTAATTTCACTTTGATATTGATTAGATTATCTTATCAATAATACCAGATTGGAAAAATGACTTATCAAAATGAGAATGTTTATTTAGGAGTGTCTTTATAGATTTCAAATTAGAAATGTTGCCTAAAATGTCAAACATTTCTGTAATATCTTTAAAACCAGAGAATACGAATGATCGAAATGTTTACTTTAGAGTGTATGTACTTGCACATGCTGATCCTGGGACTTGAACTCGGGGCCTAGGCATTGTCCCTGAGCTTTTTTGCTCAAGGCTAACACTGCTCTACTATTGACATTTTGGTGATTAGTTAGGAATAAGAGTCTCACAAACTTTCCTGCCTGGGCTGACTTTGAACCACAAGAGACCTGAGGATTATAGGCTGGGATTATAGGCTTGAGCCACCACTGGGTGCTTAGCCAAATTATTTTGTTGTTGTTCTTTAATTTAACTTAGTCATTTTGTTCCTTTAAAAAGAATGCTAATTCTTATTTTATCATTCTTTTGAGTCATGAAAACAGATCAAAGAGGCCAGATGAGGTGGCACAAACCTTAATCCCATCTACTCAGAAGGAGGAGGCAGGAGGATCAAGCTTGGGCAAAACTAGTGAAAACCAAACTTATGTGAAAAGCAAACAAAGCAAAAGGATGATGGGTGTGATTCAACGGGTAGAATGCTTGCTAGCAAGCCAAAAGGCCCCAGAGTTTAATCCTGTTGCTGCAAAAAGAATGAGAGAGAAAGAGGGAGGGGGAAGGAAGGAAGCCCATGGCTGTCTCCAAACCGACATTCTGGCCCAATCCCTCCCCATTCGGGGGTTGTTTCATTGGATCACTTTCCACTTCTGTTCTAGGGCCCATCCAGTCTTTCTAAGCAGGCATTTGGGGCAGGTATGCACGTATGCAGGTATGTAGGTATGCATCTCACAACAATGACTTTCTTAAACTTTCTCCCCTTCACTGTGAATATGCAGACTCATGGTGCCCCCTGCTGACAGGCATCATTATTTTATTGGCGAGTTTGAAATGTCCAGTCTTTCCCAGATTTTTCAATGACTAGAGAATCTGGAGTCTTTCCCTGGGCCAAGTTGGGCATGGTGCCCTCAGTGTTAAGGTTTTCCTAGTTAGTCATAGATAGTATTGACTCTGGTATACACTACTATAGTAAAGGTTCAAGGTGAAGGTGAAACATGTCCATCTACCTAAGGTTTGTCCATCTTCCCTAAGATTTATGCTGGTTTCAAATGAACAGCAGTCCAATACTCACAAACTTGAAAGAAACCAGACTAGACTGGAAGATCTAGGAGCCCTTACTTTGCTGTCACATCATTGGCTGGGGAATGTGTCTGGAGACTGAGTGGAGTTTCTGCATGCATGCTTGAGGACCAGGTATGGAAGGAAACAACAGAAAATAGAGGAGAAAGGAAAGGCCTTTCTACTATAAGAAGTGGTAGGATTCAAAAGGAATTTGATGCCAGATCAGTATCGAGTATATTTAATTCTTAGATTATTTTATATATTAATATCTTAGAATAATATGTTTTCCCATCAGCCTTGCCTTGTGTTTGTTTAGATTATAATTAATGTGCAAGGGAGCAGACAAGTAAGGAGGTTAAAGGTGTATGTCCTAGGCTAGAGTGGTGGCACATACTTGCAATCCTAGCTACCCAGAGGTAGAGATGGGGCAAATCACAATTTGAGGCCAGTACTAGCAAAAAATTACCAAGACTGCATCTCAATGAACAGGTATGGTATGCTTTAGTTCTGTAATCTCAGCTATCCAAGAGACAGAAGTAGGAAGGCAGAGGTTTCAGACCAACCTGAGCATAAAACAAGACCTTATCTAGTAATAATCTAAAAGCCAGGCACTGGTGGCTCATATCTGCAATGTTAGCTACTCAGGAATCTGAGATCTGAAGATAGCAGTTCAAAGCCAGCCTGGGCAGTGAAGTCAGTAAGACTCTTATGTCCAAGTAAAACACTAAAAAAGCCAGAATTAGAGCTGTCACTTAAGTAGTGGAGTGTCAGCCTTGAACAAAAATGCTCAGGGGCAGGGTTCTGCCCTTGGTTCAAGTCTCATAACTGCCCTCTGCCCACCAAAGATAATAATCTAAAGCAAAAGGGCTGAGGGTGTGGCTCAGATGGTAGAGGTCTGCCTAGCAAGCTTAAGACCCTGAATTTACCTCAATGGTGTTTTTAAAAATTGTTCTGACCCAGCATGAGCTTATACAGCTTTGCAATGCTTATTTCCTCATCTATACAGTGCAGCTGACCGCAACGATAACTGCTATGGGGCTGCTGTGAAGATTGGGCGACTCCCTAACATTTACTGAATCCTTCCCATGTAGATCCACACTGACTGAAGGATTCAGCAAATGCTAGCCACTATTTTCTTCTATACTAGCCAACTCACCTCCTACCAACTATATATGTATATTGTGTTCTTGAATGTGGTGCAAATTGAGTTTGATGTATACACACTAGCCATTATTAAAACAGAACTTCTTGAGCTATCTGCTTTTTAAGAAGTGCTGGGATTGGAACACAGGTCCTCATCCTGGCAAGTCTGGTGCTCTTTCACTTGAGCCCGACCTACTTTGGGCTAGCTACTTTTCTATGCAGCTGGCCTCAAATCTCCAGCTCTCAGCCTTCTGAATAGCAAGATTATAGACATAAGTCACTGGCAGTTAGCTAGCTAGTGTGTGTGTGTGTGTGTGTGTGTGTGTGTGTGTGTGTGTGTGTGTGTGTGTGTAAGAGAGTGTGTGTGTGTGTCAAGGCTAGCACTCTATCATTTGAGCCATAGCGCCACTTTTTAACCACTTTTTGGTGGTTAATTAGAGATTCTCAGCCTCTTGAATAGCTAGGATTACAGACATGAGCCATCAGTGCCCAGCAGTTAGCTTGTCATTTTTAATCATACCAAAGACCTTCTAGGTTTTACTGACACAAGAGCTAGTCCATGAGGGCAGGGAGTCAACTTTGTGAGAATTCTTATAGTTCTGAAGAATGGCCAACTCTCACTGTAGTAAGAACCATTATTCCCACTGATTAAAGCAAATCATAGAATTCCATAATCAACAAAAAATTAAAACTGATGCATATTAGCCAAGTTACTGCCAACCCACCAAAGGTGATCAATATCTATTTTTGAAACAAAATATTTACTAAACAAGAGACAAAATGGCTTGTGCCTGAATCAAGGCAAATGACTATAATGGCTTAATTTGCTCTGATTTAATTTAAAAAAGGACAGGGGGGCTGGGAAATAAGCAGATTGTGTCACAATAAAGAGAATAGACTGAGTATCCTGGGGAGAGGCAGAGATAAGATTGGCCTACTTTGCTCTTTATAAGCCTGCCATTAGATAACACTTGATTCATTGAAGAGATATCCAAAACTGATATACTTTCCTGCTGACATTTATCCACTATGCACAGATGGCACACAACTGTAATCCTAGCTAGTCAGAAGGCAGAGATCCAAACAATCACAATTTGAAGCCAGCCTGGGTACCAATGTTCATGAGATTCTGTCACCAAAGTAATCAGCAAAAGGCAGGGCTGGAGGTGAGGCTCAAGTGAAAAAGCAACCTAGCAAGTGTAAAAGCTTGAGTTCAAATGACAGTACTGCCAGAAAAAAAGAAAGAAAGAAAGAAAGAAAGAAAGAAAGAAAGAAAGAAAGAAAGAAAGAAAGAAAGAAAGAAAGAAAGAAAGAAAGAAAGAAAGAAAGAAAGAAAGGAGGGAGGGAAGAAGGGAGGGAGGGAGGGAGGAAGGAAGGAAGGAAGGAGAGAGGGAGGGAGGGGAAATGAAAGAGAAAAGAAAGAAAGAAAGAAATCAGTGCTATAGAAGATATCTGTGTAGTTTAAACATTAGGAAAACATGTCTGGATTCTAATATCTAAAACTACTTGTGATTTCTATCTCCAAATTCATGTTGCAACAAACCAGAATATTTCATCTCCTTATCAGTTCTAAAAAGCCATGTTTTGGCAATGTCTCCCATCTATGATATTTTAATGCACTATTTTTATTTTATTTCCTGCAAGATGCTAACTACTCTGCACATATTAGGATCATCTAAAAATGTGGGGTTGCATTTTAAAGCTACAAAGGGTTGAAAATTATTACAGTCTTCAGTGCTGACTTCAAAAATCTGGTTTAAAAAATTAGGACCTAGTAATAACACAAAGCAGTATTGAATCAGTGCAAATGATTGGTTTAGATGTTCTCCAGAATGTGCCAATACTAATTAATACATGATACAACCCAAAAGCTAGAAGAATCAAAATCAAAGATATATGGCTGGTTATAGCTTTTTGAGACTCTTTGTACTCCTACCAAACTCGTGCTGAACACCAGTGAGAAGTTGGGTTAACAGTGTGTCTCTTTGAGTATCTCACTTTCTTCTTAAAACTGAGGCCAAGACAGTGGCCACTCCTGTAATCTTTTTATTTTTATTTTTTTGTCAGTCATGGGGCTTGAAATCTTGACCTGGGCATTGTCCCTCAGCTCTTCAGCACTCTACCACTTGAGCCACAGCACCACTTCTGGCTTTTTCTGCTTCTGTGGTGCTGAGGAATCGAACCCAGGGCCTCATGCATGCAAGGCAAGCACTCTACCACTGAGCCACCTTCCCAGCCCTACTCCTGTAATCTTTAACTATGCATTTCAAAGCCAGCCAGGGCAGGAAAGTCCAAGAGACTCATATCTCCAATTAACCACCAAAAAAGCTGTAGGTGAAACTATGGATCAGAGGTAGAACACTAGCTTTGAGGAAAACAAAACAAAACTCAGAGATGATGCCCAGGATAAGTTCCAAAAAAAGAAGAGATAAAACTAAGAATTCTCTTCTTTTTAATGATCAAGGTAAAATGCAGGAAACTTTACAACTAAACCACACACACACACACACACACACACACACACACACACACACACACACACACACACACACACACACACACACACACACACACACACACACACACACAGGCTCAACCACCTAGATGTTAAGAGCTTCTTTTGCTCAGAATCAGGATCATATTGCAAAGTTTAATTCTAAAATCATTCTTTCTTTTGTATTTGCCTTGTGGTAATACAATACATTATATATCTCTAATATTAGCAAAGGATTACCCAAGCTCCAAGTTAATTCCTTTCTCTGACATTAACTCCCTCTAATTTACATAAGAATTACAGGTCTTAGCCAAGAAGGGACTCAGAGACTGAACTAAATTTTATCCTAAGTTTTGATTTGCAATATCAAGACTCTGGATTTTCTGGTATTCTAATGATAGAATATGCATATGTTCAGATGTGTTATTCATAAAATCAGATTGATTATTACTTGGGAGCTTTGGTCTCTCCAGTGTGTTACATGAATATTTTGATTCTTATATTTCCCACAAAACTTTTTCATTCTTTTTAATTCAAGGATCAGCCTTGGGTGTGAAAGTGGCTCAGTGGCAGAGAGCTTGTTTGGCATGACCAAGGCTTGGATCTATCCTCAGGACACCAAAATAAAAGGCTCAATCTATCTATATATATATCCTCCATGTCCTTTTCTAATGTTTTGATAGGTTTTCAATCCTTTACCATTTCTTCCAGAGCGTTTCTACAAATTGGTTTCCTAGGACACAATTTTCCTTACAGTGTGATTATATAAACATATCAATATTTAATTGTATTGGCCTATTTCATTCATTGGTTTCCCTGTGTATTATTTTTAGTTCTTTCATTATTATCTTTTTTAAATAGTTATACAAAGGAGTTGCCATTTACCAAAGCAGTTTATAAATATAATATCTTCTTCAATGTCACCCTTTTCAACATTCTTACTCATCTCTTACTACCCACCCCTTCCCTCACTCTTAATTCTGTAGGTTATACATTGAATTCTTTCTTTTTTTATTGTGAAAATACTGTACAGAGGGGTTACAATTACATGGGCAAGATAATGAGTACATTTCTTATCAAGCATTGTAGCCTCCTCCTTTGTTTCCCCTTCCCATCCTTTCCCATCCTCCCCCTGCCTCCCACCCAATCTTCTTCCCCCCCCACCACCAAAGTTGTAAAGTTCGTTTTCAACATAATGACTTGTACATCTCATTGTTGCAATGGGTCCACCTGTATCCCTATTTAAACGATTTGTTTTTTCCCTTCCCCTCCACAAATTATACCATACAAAGCAACAAAGAAATAATCTTATAAATGTGTTAGAAACAATCGCATGAAAGAAAAAAACCATTTGAATACATATCTTAGGGTTCATTTCCCTAACATCAACTTTACTGACCTTTTCTGCTTGACTCAGACATATACTAGTTATTGCAAATAAAGGAAACCATGGGACCTATGTTTCTTTGGGCCTGGCTTACTTCACTTTCCATTTCCTAACAAATGGGGCAATGTCATTCTTTCTGATAGAGGCATAGAATTCCATTGTGTATATATACCATATTTTCTTGACCCATTCATCTACTGAGGGGCATCTGGGTTGGTTTTATATCTTAGCTATGGTAAATAATGCTGCAATAAACATAGTCGTGCTGGTAGCTTTAGTGTGGTCTTGTTTGTGAACATTTGAGTGAATGCCCAAAAGTGGGATTGCTGGGTCATAGGGGAGTTTTATGTGGAGTCTTTTGAGGAACCTCCATACTGCTTTCCAAAGATGTTGAACAAGTTTACACTCCCACCAATAATGCAGTAAGGTTCTCTTCTGTCCACATCCCCTCCAGCATCTGTTGTTATTAGAGTTCTTGATTATAGCCATTCTAACTGGGGTGAGGTGGTATCTCAATGTTGTTTTGATTTACATTTCTTTTATGGCTAGGGAGGTTGAGCATTTCTTCATGAGTCTATTGGCCATCCTTCTTTCCTCTTCAGAGAAGTTTCTCTTTAAGTCTTTAGCCCACTTATTTATTGGGCAGTTGTTTCTTTGAAGATTTGTTGTTGGGGGATTTAATTTTTTGAGTTCCAGGTATATTTTAGATATGAGACCCTTCTCCGTAATATGGCTAGTGAAGATCTTCTCCCAATCTGTGGGCTTTCTATTGATCGTGCTAGCTATGTTTTTTGCCATGAAGAAGCTCTGCAATTTCATGCAATCCCATTTGTCCAACCTTTCTTTGATTTGTTGTGTTTCTGGGTCTCTATTAAGAAAATTTCAGGCTGTGCCAAGGAGTCCTACGGTTTCTCCTATTCCATCCTGTAATGATTTCAGAGTGTACGCTTTGACTCCGAGGTCTTTGATCCATTTAGAGTTGATTCTGGTGCAGGGTGATACATAAGGATCTTGCTTTAGTTTTTCTACAAGTAGCTAACCAATTTTGCCAGCACCATTTACTGAAGAGGCTGTCTTTCTTCCATTCTATTTTTTTTTTTAGCTCCCGTATCAAAGATTAGATGGCTATAGGTCTGTAGGTTCATTTCTGGATTTTCAATTCTATTCCATTGGTCCTGAGGTCTGTTCTTGTGCCAGTACCAAGCTGTTTTGATTACTATGGCTTTGTAGTAGAGTTTGAAATCTGGTATTGATATTCCTCCAGCACTGTTCTTTCTGTTGAGGATTGTTTTTGCTATTCGGGGTCTTTTATTATTCCATATGAATTTTTAGATTGCCTCTTCTATTTCTTTGAAGAATGAGGTTGGAATATTGATAGGTATCGTATTGAATTTGTAGATAGCCTTGGGAAGTATTGCCATTTTCACGATGTTGATCTTTCCAATCCAGGAGCATAGGAGTTTTTGCCACTTTCTAAGTTATGTTTTGATTTCCTTTTTCAAGTTTTTAAAGTTTTCATCATAGAGGTCCTTCACTTCTTTGGTTAATTCCTAGGTATTTTATTTTTTGTGGGGCTATTACGAATGGAGTTGCTTTCCTAATTTCAGCCACACTTTTCTCATTGTTGGCATACAGAAAAGCCATTGATTTTTGAGGATTAATTTTATACCCTGCTACTTTGCCAAAGTTTTGAATCAGCTTGAGTAATTTGGGAGTGGAGTTGGTGGGATTCTTTAAATACAAGATCATGTCATCTGCAAAGAGGGAGAGTTTTACTTCTTCTTTCCATATTTGGATCCCCTTTATGCTTGCATTTTGTCTTATTGCTGTAGCTAGGCATTCTAATACTAGATTGAAGAGAAGTGGAGAGAGTGGACATCCTTGTCTCATTCCTGAGTTAAGAGGGAATGGCTTTAGTTTTTCACCATTAAGTATAATGCTGGCTGTAGGTTTGTCATATACAGTCTTTATTGTATTGAGGAGTGTTCCATGGATTCCTAATTTTTCCAGAACCTTCATCATAAAGGGGTGTTGGATCTTGTCAAATGCTTTTTCTGCATCTATTGAGATAATTGTGTGGTTCTTATCCTTGCTCCGTTGATGTGATGAATTATATTAATTGATTTTGCGTATATTGAACCAGCTTTGTATCCCTGAAATGAATCCTGTTGGATCATGGTGTATGATTTTTTGGATGAATTGTTGAAGTCGATTGGCCAAAATTTTGTTGAGAAGTTTTGCATCAATGTTCCTCAAAGAAATGGGTTTATAGTTCTCTTTCTTTGATGAGTCCTTGCCTGGTTTTGGATGAGGGTTATGATGGCTTCATAGAATGAGTTCAGTAGTGAACTTTCTCTTTCAATTTCATTGAAGAGTTGGAGGAGTATTGGTGTGAGCTCTGCTTTGAATGCCTTGTAGAATTCCACTGTAAAACCATCTGGTCCTGGGCTTTTTTTAGATGGGAGGTCTCTTATTGCTGTTTCTATTTCAATGCTTGATATGGGCCTGTTAGGATGGTTTAACTCATCTTGGTTTAGTTTCGGCATGTCAGTATTTGCTAGGAAAAGGTCCATTTCTGCCAAGTTCTCAAACTTATTAGCATAAAGTTTTGAGAAGTATTCCCTTATAATGTTCTGAATCTTGGTTGTTTCTGTGGTGATGTTTCCATTCTCATTTCTGAGTTTATTTATTTGGGTGTGTTCTCTTCTTTTTCTGATAAGATTTGCTAAGGGTCTGTCAATTTTGTTAATTTTTTCAAAGAGCTAACTCTTTGTTTTATTGATTCTATGTTTTTTTGATTCTAATTCATTTAATTCTGATTTAATTTTAATTATTTCCTTCCATCTACTGGATTGGGGTTTATCTTGCTGCTCTTTTTCTTTTTCTTTTTTTTTGGGGGGGGTCCAGTTGTGGGGCCTGAACTCTGGGCCTGGGCGTTGTCCCTCAGCTCTTCAGCTCAAGGCTAGCTAGCACTCTACCACTTGAGCCACAGCGCCACTTCCAGCTTTTTTTTTCTTTTTGCTTATGTGGTGCTGAGGAATCGAACCCAGGGCCTCATGCATGCAAGGCAAGCACTCTACCACTGAGCCACCTTCCCAGCCCCGATTGATGCTCTTTTTCAAGGAGGCTCAGATATCTCATTAAATTGTTGGTTTCAAATCTCTCCAATTTGTTGATGTAGGAACTCAGAGCTATAAACTTGCATCTGAGTACTGCCTTTGCTGTGTCCCAGAGAAGCTGGTAATTTGTGTGTTCATTTTTGTTGAATATCACGAACATTTAAATTTCCTTTCTAATCTCTTCCATGACCCACTCGTGCTTCAGCAGTGTGTTGTTCAGCCTCCATGACTTTCTCCAGGACTTTCTTCGGTGGCTTTTGGTGTTGAGTTCTAATTTTATTCCTTTGTGGTCTGAGAGAATGCAAGGTATAACTTCAATGTTTCTGAATTTGGACAAGTTTGATTTGTGGCCTAAAATGTGGTCTATTTTGGAAAAAGTTCCATGTGCTGCTGAGAAAAACATGTATTCTGATGCTGCTGGGTGAAATATTCGGTAGATGTCTGTTAAATCTAGTTGATCTATGCAGTTGTTCAGATCTGCAGTGTCTCTGTTGAGTTTTTGCCCAGTTTATCTCTCTAGTTGGGAAAGTGGTGTGTTAAAGTCCCCAACAATTAATGTTTTTGGATCTATGTGGGATTTGAGGGAAAGTAGTGTTTCTTGGATAAATTTGGGTGCTCCGTTGTTGGGCAAATAGATATTTAGAATTAACATTGAATTCTCATCTGCATTTTCCCCTCTTCCCCTCTTCGTTTGTCCACCCCTTTCAATCACCCACTTTCTGGTGTTTTATTTTGCTTTATTGTATAAGTTAATAAATCCAACCCAAATCCAACATCCAACGCTCAACTCTAGCTTTTCAGAAACATTTGTCCCCAATTTTCTTTTTCATAACCATGTAAGTTAGATTTTTTCACAATTTATTCATGTGTACAAATACCAAAATATATCCCAGGTGTAGAGTAGAACCTCCTATGCAGGATCCCCTAAAACATAGGATTGCTCAGTTATCTGCTGGTACATGACAAACTACCCCAAAACGTAATGATGTTGAGCAGTCCTTCTGCTGGTCTCACGTAAGGCCTTCATGTAGGGGCTGGGATGACCACAATAACTGCATTCAGGCCCCTTGGTTGGAAGGCTAGATTCGGCTGGGACACTGGACCATGGAGCCTCTCCTTCACCTGACTTCCTGCTACACTCTCTCCAGCAACTTAGCTGTTGTTTTATATGGCAACTCAGGGCTCTCAAAGGCACCAAAATAAAAGCTTTCAACCACTTACCAGCTTAGTACTAGAGCCACTTCTGCCACATACATGTCTTGTACAAGGAAGCCACAGCCAGCTCAGGCTCCAAGTGGAATTAAGTACACAGCCTGTGTCTGGGAAGACATGGCTCTTGGGGCCCATCTTTGGAGAGCAGCTTTTTGCTCCAGGGATAGAGTTTTACTGTTCTTCCACATAGACCACAGATCCTCTCTACTCCTTTTTCAGTGCCTTGTGTCTCTAGTGGTGTGCCGAAACCTACAAATATCACCTTCTTCTCCATTAACATGAAGAATGTTTTACAGTGGAATCCACCAGAGGGTCTACACGGAATTGAACTTACCTACACTGTGCAATATTTCATGTAAGTTGGTTCTTTTTTTATTCTACTTTAGAAACATGACACTCATACTCTTGCTTATTGTGCAAAAATAAAAAAAAATTTATGGTCTTAAGGTTGGAAAAGTTTTGGATCTTTTGTCTTAACTTTCTGTGGCACATTATCTTATGAATGCTCATTCAAGGGTAGTTATTTAAATGGACAAAAGAAGTCGTTCAGAATATTATTCACTGGCTAAGCTAACAAGGCAGTTCACCAACGCTGAGTCTCAACAGCTTATTGGAGTTTCAGACCTTTTTAGAGCAAATAAAACAGTGTGGAATTCTGTGCCATAAATTGGTCCTACATTGTGACCTTTCACCTCTCCATCAAAACTCATTGCAGGTGAGAAAGAATGCAGGACAGATAAGCAATTTCTATCTTCCAGAAAAGAAGAAAAATAGCCACAGCCCAGACCACTAAGTGATGCAACTCAACCAACAGCTGTAGAATCAGAAGTAAAACAAATGCAGAAGTTGACATCAGTCTGAACAGCAGCAAAATAATTTCACAAAATAATTCCACAAGGAGGAGGGGGAAGAGAAAAGGGAGGAAGGAAGGAAGGAAGGAAGGAAGGAAGGAAGGAAGGAAGGAAGGAAGGAAGGAAGGAAGGAAGGAAGGAAGGAAGGAAGGAAGGAAGGAAGGAAGGAAAGGAGAAGGGACCACACACTTTTTATGTATGTGTATGCCAGTACTGGGGCTTGAACTCAGGACTTGGGAACTGTCCCTTTGCTGCTTTGCTCAAGGCTACTGCTCTACCACTTGAGACACAGTTCCACTTGCAACTTTTTGGAGGTTGATTAGAGATAAGAGTCACATGGACCATAATCCCTAGATCTCAGCCTCCTAAGTAATTAGGATTATAGTCATGAGCCACTGGCACTTGGATCAAGTTAGTTCTGGGGGGTTTTGTCTTTGTAAGAAAGATAAAAATGAAACCAATAAAAGGTTTTAAGGCTGTTCATCACCACCTTATTTATATGAATCCCATCCCAGGAGATCAGGAGTTTCTCAGGAGCTGGTATTTTAGGAAAGTAAGCCCAACTTTGTCAAAGGTAATGGCTTGTGAGCACTCTCTTTTCTTTATTCATTAGATGGAGTGAAGAGCTTGCTCTGTCCTTTATATTTGTATATGTTTTGTATAAGGCTTAGAAATAATTCATTACTGCTCTGTGAGAACAAATAATTTAGATTATGCATCATTAAAACAGTGCCTAAAAGGAAGCTTGCCTGGTGAGAGTGCTGACACACTCCCAGGTGTGGAAGGTGGGCCTGAAGGAATCCAGGCCCAGATTCCACTACCAGAAGTCTCCCAGTGCTGCTCTAAAGTCAGCCAGCCCTCGGTCCCTGGCCAGGCTGTGAAGTGAGCCAGATGAGCCTGGGCAGGCTATATATTTCTGTATATTGTTTGAGTACTTTGTTTCCAAAGGGATATTTTAATGAAAGATTAAATTATATCCACCCAAAGAAATTAATGCAGACAGTAGTGGGTCGTGCCAAAAACATAAGCTTTGGCATCAGAGAAAGGTGGTTCTGATCTCAGATAAGCCTTTAATAGTCGTGTGAATCTGAATGGATCCCTTAGTCTTGCTGAACTCCAATTTGCTAATCTGTAAAGTAGAATGAAAATCATGGAAGCTACTTCCTAGGATAGTTATGTCATTCAGTGGAGTAAGTTTGCAAATCCTGAGCACTGTCTCAGAGCATGATGGGCATTTGGCAGATACTAGCACTTGCTACTAGAAACAGACACCTAGGTCCCTCAAGACTTCTTTTGACTCTCATAAGTGTTATAGGTAAAATAGTAGTTGAATGATTCACTCGATATCTTTCATTCAGAATCTAGAAAAGAGACATTTTCTCCTTTGTCAGCAGCCATGGTGGGTGGAGGCGGAGGGGTGGAGGTACCCTTCTCTTGACACATTGAGAAAAGTGTGAGGAGGGGAGGTCAAACCACAAGGTCAAAACTCGGTAGGTCAAGAAATCAATTGGGAGTGACTTCATACAACTAGCATTATGGCTAATGGAAAGGAGTGGAATAATGTGGAGAGGTATGGAATAGAAAATAACCAGCCATGCAGCGTGTAGCAAAGCTTGGGTATTCTCTTATAAAACTTTGGTTTTTGTAGGTTAAATATATGTATTAGGTGAGCTGAGCCACAATATATATGTATATATACATATAAATATGTATACACACATATACATTAGTTACAGCCCCCCAAAAGTTTGAAGGTCCCTAGGAGTATTGTTCCCTGGGAGACCTGAGCAGCAAGATCTGGCTGTGCCTCTGTTGTGTTTTGGAACAGGAGATCTTTGCATTCAGAACTGTTGCTATATCTGAATAGGAAAGGCATCCTCAAACTTTGGATGTTGCCATATCCACTTTATCAAGATATATTTTTGTGAGGCCTGTTTTTCTCCCCTCTACCCTTACCCACCTATAGCTGCTGTTTGCAACTCGATTTTATACCTAGTCTTCAAATCTTTACATTCCTGCAGTTTGAGCCCAGACTTCGCTTTGTGTCCCCAGATAAGTTCATTCCTGCCTATTATGCCTAAACAGCTTCCTTCCACTTTCACCTCTCCAGCACTGAGCATCTGCACTGGGGTAGTTCTTCTGCACCTCAAGATCAACATGTCAATGTGAGACTGACCTTTCCCTCTTCCTGTCCCACTCTTACCCATTTTCCAGACTCACTCTTTTTTGTTGTTCCTTATTCTGGTAATTTTATCCTGTTCTATTACTTACACACACTCAACCACTATGTCCCATCTTAACATCCCTACCCCCACCCCCACCCCCGCCATTCCATTGCCACCATCTTTGTCTAAGGCACTTGAATCATCTATCCAGACCACTGCAGCATTCTCCCCAGTGCTTTCCAAGCTGTCACTCATAACCCATCACATTCTCCATGCAAAACTATGATATCTAAGCCATGCCCCTTCTCTGGCCCCAGTCTCTTCAGTATCTTCCCATGCAATCCCATTCTTTCCACTAACTCCTCATGTTACTAAATTCTTTATACTAGAGTCTCTCTCTCTTCTGAAAATGCAGAAGGTATTTCCCCCCTCTCTAAGCACTACGAAAGTTGGTGGAGGAAATACCAGTACTGGGACTTGAACTCAGGATTTTTCACTCAAGGCTTGTACTCAATCACTTGAGCCATAGCTCCACTTCTGGCTCTTTTTTTTTTTAATTGAAGTTAAGCATCTTGTGAATGTTTCCTTCCCAGGCCAGCTTTGAATCATAATCCTCAGATGTCAGATCCAGATGTTGTGTTTTTAACAAAGGAAAAGAAAAGTATGAACAACCTAGTCAATGTCACCAGTCATCATTATGATCACAGAAAATGCAGATTTTCTTGTGCTGTCCAACCTAGTGAATTATCCCTAAACTCTAACACCTATCAGGTTTGAAATTTTGTGAAAATGTCATGGTACTTTTTCTAGCCTCATAGTGGACTAAAAACTTAGATAATTGCTAGAAGAACTGATCACATAATTCATATAAACTTTACTGTAGCTGAAGAATAAATATTATACATGCTTTCAAAATGTACTATCCTCATTATAATTCTGAGGAAAGAAAGGCGATTACAGAAACTCTGACTCATGTTCCTGACAGCTAATGAAAAAAAAAGAGAAAGAAAAAGAAAACTTGCCAGCAGCAAAAGTGAATTCCTTTTAATCTCAATGACAGGCACTTTTGTTTTTCAGAAGAAAAGGTCTTCCATTCAATTTTAAATAATGACTGGTTTTTTAATTGTAAGGCATGGAGGGCACCTCCTTATTAACTCAGAGTTTCCTTCTGAGCAGATATGGGCAAAAGAAATGGCTGAGTAAATCTGAATGCAGACAAATCAACAGGACTTACTGTGATCTTTCCGCTGAAACTTCTGACTATGAACACCAGTATTATGCCAAAGTTAAAGCCATTTGGGAAGCAAACTGTTCTGAGTGGGCTGAAACCGAGCGATTCTATCCTTTGTTGGAAAGTAAGTAATGTCATTGTCTGTTGCATATGGATTGATCTCAGATTAATCTGACCCTTGGTGTGATGGTCTTGGCTCCATAGACAACCTTGTCCCAGAGGAAAGGGTCTGTTTGGCTCTGTTCTACACCAGCAGGTATAGTGGCCAGCCAGAGTGCTGGGCTTCAGAATCTCATCAGTTGGTGAAAACTTCTGCCAAGGGATCTCTAAGATCTCTTCCAGATCCAAAACTAAGGACAGATGCCAATATTATCAGCTTTTGATTTTGTTTAATGAAATGTCCTGACCAGCTGAGCTATTCAAAATTTGCGTGGTTCCATCTCAAGCTATGGTGGTAGATAACTCTTATACCAGCTACAAGAGAAACACATCCATGGCTGTCATCCTCAGCAACATGGGAACATATAAGTAGGATTGTAACATAGGTAGGCCCAAGCATAACGTGAGACCCCCATCTGAAAAACACAAATGTGAAAAAGGACTGGAGATGTGGTTCACGTGTAGAGTACCTACAAGCAAGTATGAAGCCTTGAGTTCAATCCTCAGTGCCACACACACACACACACACACACACACACACACAAAACATGTCTTGTTTGCCCAAATAAGGAAGACTTTTATTGTTATGAACTTGGTAATGTATTGAAGTGTAATTCATAATTAAAGCAATGTATTTCTTTAATTTGCTTTTATAATTTTCCTTCTTTTAATCGATGGCTGACTCAGCCATGAAGGACATTGGCATGGCCTGGGACCTTGGCCTTCTTCAGTACTCTTCCAGATTAGAGGTCATCAAACTATATCCTGTGGACAAGATCCAACACTTTTCTACAGGCCAAGAGATAAGAATGGTATTCATATTTAAATAGTTTTAAAAATCAAAAGAAGAATATTTTGTGACACATGAAAATTAAATTCAGATTTGAATGTCTGTTTATAAATAAAGTTTTATTGGGACAACAGTCAGATTCATTAGCTTATATAATTACCTATGACTGTTTCTACACCATATCCAAAATTGATTGAGATAGAGATGCTGTGGACTACAAAGCCTATAACATTTATTCTCCTGACCTTTGTGATAAAAGTTTACTGGCCTCTGTTCAGGGTCATTTTAATCCCATCTCTGATTTTTCCATTGATCAAACTATGTTAATGTTACTTAGCACCAACTTTATTAAATCACAATAAAGTTAAAACACATTTGACTGTGTTTAGCACCATCTTATACTGACTTTGTTACTAGGAATTAAATAAATACAACTCGTGCCTACTTTACTATATTCTGAATTATAAGAAGGTAGGTTCAAGCTTGGTGTTGGTGGCTCATGCCTGTAATCCTAGCTATTCAGGAAGCTGAGATCTGAGGATCACAGTTCAAAGCCACCCCTGGCAGGAAAGTCTGTGAGACTCTTATCTCCAATAAACCACCAGAAAACCAAAAGTGGCGCTGTGGCTTAAGTGGTATAGTACTCTCCCTGAGCTGAAAAGCTTAAGGACAGCACCCAGGCTCAGAGTTCAAGCCCACGACTGACAAAAAAAAAAAAAAAAGAAGAGAAGGTGGGTTCAGGTCTTTGACCTAAATGGGATTGAGTTGCAGCCTTTTCTAAGCTAATTTTTCATACCTAAACATAATGATACCTTCTCCCTTTCTTTTAAGCACAAATTGGCCCACCAGAGGTTGCTCTGGCTGCTAGTGAAAAGTCCATTTCAATTGTCCTAACGGCACCAGAGAAATGGAAGAGAAATCCAGAAGACCCTACTGTTTCCATGCAACAAATATACTCCAGTCTGAACTACAACATCTCTGTGTATAACACTAAGTCAAAAAGAATGGTAAGCCTGAAATGGGATAGGGCATGTATCACCTTCTGTAGCTGATTCTGGGACATGCATTGGAATCTAAAGCATTAGTTTGTATATTAATCTGATTTGATTTGATTTTCTGTGTGAAAATCCAGAATCTTATGCTACTTGAAACAAATACTAAGCAAGATACAGTTGAAGCTGATATGGAATCAATTTCCTGGACTTTAGATTTTGCTGATAGAACCCCTCTAATAATGCACGATGTTGCTCTGGGAGCATAGAGCAGTAGTACACTTCACTTGGAAGAAGAGCTTTTACTTGCATACCATCTATCAATCACTCTCCACAACAGGTTTATTAAATGGCAGTAAGCCTGGGGTGGTGTTCAAGCTTGTAACCCCAGCCACAGGGCAGGCATAGGCAGAAGCATTAAAGCCTCTGGCCTGACCAGGCAAAAATGCAGACCCTATATAAAAAATAACTAAAAGCAGAGCTGGAGGTGTGGCTCAAGTGGTAGAGAACTTGCCAAGCAAGTACAAAGTCCTGAGTTCAAATCCCAGTACTGCCAAAATTGTCAACAAGAACATAGGAAAAACATTAAGTAAGACATCCTGTGTTATTTTAGAGTTGTCCTAGAATTGGGCCAACTCCCAACCGTGGTCTGCTGGGCTAAAGTAAAAAGGTATTTTGAAACTGTTGTTGAAGAAAGGGGTAAAAAGCATACAATGATGGTAAAGGATTCAATGGTGTCTCAGTGTTTTGTTTCCTCCTAGAATTGTCTGGGGTGGTCCCAGGACCTCTGGCTCTAACTGTTGTTTGCAATTCCCTCCCTAGTGGTCCCAGTTTGTCACCAACCACACACTGGTGCTCAGCTGGCTGGAGCCAAACACTCTGTACTGTGTCACTGTGGAGTCCTTCGTCCCAGGGCTCCCTGGCCATACTCAGCCATCGCAGCAGTGTGTCAGTACTTTGAAAGGTAAGCACCAAGAAAATGTGGCATATTTACACAATGGAATTCCATGCTTCCATCAAAGAGAATGACATTGCCCCATTCCTAAGGAAATGGAAAGGCTTAAGAAAAAACTATATTAAGTGAAGTAAGCCAGACACAAAGAAACATAGGCTGCATGGCTTCCCTCATTTGTAATCATCAGAATGTGCCTATAAATCTACAAGTAAACCCAATGGATAGTAAAAGACAACTCATTACACCTGGACATGATTAAACAGCATTCTAAACATTAACACAAGAACACGATATTCTTAGGAGGGGATCACAAGGGCTCAATAGCTATGTTCATATGATCATATAGAATGATGCTTATCAAAATGAACTCCAAGAAATGGAAGTAAGAGGTTTTTTTGTTTTGTTTTGTTTTGTTTTGTGTCCAGTCATGGGGCCTGAACTCTGGACCTGGGCGCTGTCCCTCAGCTCTTCAGCTCAAGGCTGGCACTCTACCACTTGAGCCACAGAGCCACTTCTGGCTTTTTCCTTATGTGGTGCTGAGGAATCAAACCCAGGGCTTCAGGCATGCAAGGCAAGCGCTCTACCACTGAGCCACCTTCCCAGCCTGCAAGAGGTTTTTTTTATTGTACTGTTTGTGAGATTTTTTTTCTTTCCTTCTTTCCTTTTTCTATTTTTATTTCTTGGATAACTCCTGTCATTTTTTTTCTAAGTAGTGAAGTCATTCAATCCTATGAGGAATTGTAGAGTTGTAAACAGGGCATTTTTTTGTAAACAGAGCATTTATAATCTTTCTGTCCATGGAGTGAGGAGAGCTTGAACTCAGACTCTGAAAACTGAAAGAAAAGAATCCTAAGGTTTGCCCACAAGCACTGGCTTTTCATCCAATACTTTTCTGCCTCTTTCTTTCAACAAATGCTCACCTTGGCCACAGGCCCTCGCTCCATTCCCATTCTCACATGCCCTCGGGCCTCCCATCTTTTAAAGGAAAACTTTCCTGAGGAGAAGGAGACTACTGTGAATACATATAAAAAGGTTAAAGCTTTATTATTGAATCCCCATCCTTACCATAACTTTTCCTTTGAAATGAAGGGTTTGCTACCACTTTACAAATGAAAGGGAAGTGCCAAGCCAGCAGAAGGGAAAACAAAAGCAAAGCAGATTGAAGAAATCATTTTCATATTGGGGGGAAAGTTGGTTGTGCACACAGTTTGTTCAGTGCCAAATGGTAGGAATGAATTTCCAGGGGAAATCATGGACTGCATTGGCAGAGCTAAAGCCACTCAATAGCAGATTAAACAAGCTACTTCTAGTAAGCAGATGGAGCCTGCTCACTCACCGGTATAAGAAAGGGGGCAAGGTAAAAGGACCACCAATTCTGGTTCTGAGCTTTGCCCGGACATCCTTCATAGGACGTCACCAGAGACACTACCTCTGAGAAAATTAGTTTGACTTCTTTGAGGCTATGCCTAAAGAATATTTCTGCTTAATATTCTTTGAGCAATCTCCTAAATTCAAGTGCATTGGCTGTATTGTAGCAATATATATAAATAGCTATAATATATTATGATATATATTATATTATGTATAGTTATTAGCTATACAGTAACAAACATGCTAGATCACACTAAATGCCATAGTCATTGTCATCACAACCCAGAATGAGCTCAGGCCAGGGGCTGTATGAAGAGGACTAGACTGAGCTGCAGCCTACAGTAAGTTGAATTCACATACCTGCCACATCTCTGCACAATCTTTTGTACATTATTATGCAGGACCTGCTGCTGAACATGCTCTCTGGGGCCTGTTCTGGATAGAAGAGCCTACAATGGTTCCCCCGTCCCCCCTCAGTGAAGAAAGAACCCTCTCTGTCCATGATAACTCTGTTTTCTATGTGTAACTGAATAATAGACTCAATAGTGACTTGGCTGCTTTGTCTCAGGCCCGGGCATCAGCAGCATTCGATGGTACACGTGGACTGGAATGCTCTCATGCCTCACTTGGTGATTTTAATAGTGTGTGAAGAAGAGTCTAGGGCATTTGTCATTTGTGCTGTTTGCTTCCTTTCTCTACTGCTGTATTCGCCAGAATTCTCCAGAGAAACAGAACCAATAGAATGGACAGATACGAGAGAATAAAGGGTTGGCTCTTGCAATTGTGTATGTTGGCAAGTCCAAACTCTGTAAGGCAGTTATCAGGCTTGAGCCCCATGTGAGAAATGGATTTCCAATGTGTGTTCAAAACCCATCTGCTGGCAGAATTCCCCAAGGGTCATTGGTTATTTTAGATTAAGAGCTTCAGTTGACTGGATGAGACCCAACTACATTATCCAGAGCTTTATTAAGGCTTTATTCAGAATCTGATTCAAATGTTAATCTCATCTAAAAAATGCTTCCACAGAAACATCTAGAATAATGTTTTGCCAATATCTGGGTACTATGACTTGGCCAAGTTGACATGCAACATTAACCATCCCAATATCCAAGTGCAGCTCAGAGGCTTAACAAATATGCGAGTAACAACGGAACCTAGACATCAGTTCTAAGGTGTCGTTACTGGCAGGCACCCTACTTTTCTCAAAATTTTTCTCTTCATCATTCCTCTTTGTGTGGATTTCCCAACAGCACAGGCCTATATCATACCAGGTCCTAGAGCATCAACACACTTGGAAGATGAGCCCCCTCTCCACACATTCCCCTGCTCCAGCCATACCCAGAAGCATGAGCTGACCAGTGCCAGGATGGGAATGTTAGTGGTGACCTAGACATTCATGTTCTTTGTTAAAGGCATGAAAAAGATGGAGTTCCATGGGCAGCACAGAAAAGTGGGGCAGCCTTAAATGGTTTGAAGAGCTGGTGAGTTCCACCATCTGAGACACCTCACCTTCAAATATAGGAACCATCAGGAATCTCAAGGCTAGACATAAACTGTTGGAATATCCAATGACTTGAGTTATTAATGCATCCTTAAGGTCAAAATGTAAGGCGGGTCTAGAGTAAGACCATCTATTGTCAGAAAGACTAAGAATCCTGGGACCGCCCCCCTTACACTGAGCCCAAGCTTCTCACTGTACAAATGAGAAAACTAACACTTCTCTCACCCTTTCAAAATCGTAACTATTCACCACTTCTCTTTTTTTGTATTGTTAACAGATCAAACATCAACACTGAAGGTTAAAATCATCTTCTGGTATGTTTTGCCCATATCTGTTGTCCTGTTTCTTTTTTCTGTGATCGGCTGCTCCATCTACCGATACATCCATGTTGGCAAAGAGAAACACCCGGAGAATTTGGTGAGTACTTGACACAGCAAGAATTTCTTTTATAGCAGCAAACTCCAGCAGAATGCTACAACCGATACAATTGTTAACCGCAGAATTGATTTAAACTTAAAAAGTTGATGGATTGAATATATATACATATATACATATATATGTATATATATATATACATATATATATGGGCTGGAAATATAGCTCAGTGGTAGAACACTTGCTTAGTTTGGCAAACATGATGCTTGAGTTGTGTCCCCAATACTACAAAAGAGAGAGAGAAAGAAGGAAGGGAGGGAGGGAAGAAATGAAAGATAAGACTGAAGGCATGGTTCTAGGTATGGCTCAATAAGCCAGCTATAAGTAAGAAATCTAAGTGAGAGTGTGAGGCCCTGAGTTCAAGCACCTGGACTGGCACAAGCACAAAACAATAAAGTACAATTTCCTTAGCTTTGAAAAGACTTTATCTTTAATGATTAGATTGCATAATCCTAGGATATATAGATGAGTTATGACACAATCCCTACCTTTCTTGAGGTTCTGCTTAGTCACCATATTGAATTTCAAAATAAGTTGGGAAGGATGATAAACACAGGCCCTTGGTGGCTTGGTGGGGGAGAGCAGGAATCAAATCTCATGTCCAAGTCTGGTTATGAAAGTAAGAGTTAGGACACTTACTCTGGGCAGAAGAAAGAGCAGAGCAAAGGGGAGAAGGGTAAGGGAAGACATGTGGGAAACCACTCATGAGCAGCCCATCTGGTTCCTGATAATCGGTTGAACTGGAAAGCACATGTTGGCAGGTACTAGGAAACCTAGGATAATACTCGAAAGAGTATGGGCTTTGTTAGAGAAATCTCAGTTAAGATTTTAATTTAAATTTAGTGTACCTTTTTCTTTACAGTGGTAGGGTTCCAAATTCAGGGCCTCACCCTTGCTACATAGGTTCTACTGCCTGAGCCATGTGCTCATCAAGTTGAGTGTCATAGTCACCTCTGAATTTTTAGATCCAACTAGATATTAGTTCTAGGGTAACTTTAAAAGGAATATGACTAGAAACAAGAGAAGCAGCTAAGAGGCTATGACAGCTGTCGAGGGGAGAGACAATGGCGGTCCAGAAGGAGAGAGTAGAGCATCAGGATTGAGATGGAATGGAACCACAGTTAAGAGACACAGGCCAGACTTGGCCATTCAGGGCAAGGAAAAGCAAGCAAGTAGAAGGAACAAACCTGATTTACTAAACATTTGCTAACACATGAGAGAGAGCTAAGCAGCATCTGATGGACATTAACATTTTTCCCATGGGAATTATTAAAAGATGCATTCCTGTATATGTATACTACACAATACTGTACATGCATGTGTTTTCCTAGATCAATTGGAACATTTTTCTATTTTTTTTCTGCTGGTATTAGCTTCTTAATGGCACAGGGAGACTTTAGCTTGGAGAAAAATTCACAGGAGGATTGCATAAAATGTTTTTAATCAAAACATTTTTAAAAGAATGAGGTTGAAGGTCCTACTTTGCAATGCTAAGTTACAGCCTATCTTAAAGTGACATTACTAACCGATGTCTTCTTAAATAATAGGCATCTTCCACATATCCCTACCAAATTTTAATCTTAAATTCAAATCCCTCATTTAGAGTTACCCTATCTGTCCTCAGCTGGCAGATGCATTTCCTTTTCTGGCCTTATTCTAGCATGATTTTCACATGGGAAAATCCCTAGTCAGGTAATTATCTGCTTTCTACTCTCAGTCTTCATATCTGCCTACATTTCACCTCCACCATAATTGCAAGAAAGGAATGGTATCCACATGACCCTAGCTTATCAACAAATACATAGTTGAACCCTGTACTCCAAATCAATTTCACAGACTCTTAGTCTTTGCCACTCTGTGTGTGGCAGAAATTCTGATTTTGCAGAATTGACTATTTTCAATAGATGGGCACCAGTGGCTCACACTTGTAATTCTAGCTACCAAGAAAGCTGAGAACTAAGGATCTTATTTCAAAGCCAGTCCAGGGCAAGAAAGTCTGTGAGATTCTTATCTCCAATTAACCACTGCGGGGGGGGGGGGGGACAGAAATGTGATAGAGTACTATCTTTGAGTAAAACAGCTAAGGGACAGAGCCCAGCCCCTAATTTTAAGCTGCAATAACAGCACACACACACACACTCAAGAGTTTAAGCACTGTCTTGGACATGAAGGGGAGGGATGGCCTCACCTGTGTGAACCACAGTTCTTCCCTTCCAATCACCTTTCGTGGCTCCTGGCTTTCCACGTGTTCCAAGCGTGCCTTCCACTTTTGCCTGAGCTGCTCAGTTGCTACCCAGGAGTTCTACTTGACAGCTGGTTTTAACCTCTCTCTAACGTGAGAAACCCACTCTTCTCTCGTGGCAGATTCTGCTCTATGGAAGTGAACTGGACCAAAGATTCTTTGCGCCTGCCGAGCAAACTGTGGTCAACTTCATCACCCTCACTATTAGGGATGATTCCAGAATTCCTCCGAAGGAGACAGTGGAAAGCGTCCACGCCGGACCCCCCCTCCGTGCGCCTGCGCGCAGCTGGGGCCGGGCGCCCCGTCGGGAGGACGCGTGGGTGCAGCCCTCCGGGTATGCCGAACACGTGGTGGAGGTTGAGGAAAGCGGTCAAGGGGCGGCCCTGACCCCGGAGGCGGGGCCTGGCGCGGCCACGCCCACGGAGAAGGCAGCCCCTGCCCTCCAGTACCACGTCCGGGCTGAGCTCCCCCGGGGGCCTGCAGGCCACCCGCCGGGGGCCCGTGAGCAGGGGCCCAGACCGGGAGCCCTACCCGTGCAACAGGCGCTGCTGTGCGGCTACACCCCTCGCCTCTGCGACGTGGCGCGGGAACACACCGTCCCGGAAGAGGCGGGGGAAGAGCCGCCAAGGACCCTGGTGGACTGGGACCCCCGGACAGGCAGGCTGCGCATCCCGTCCCTGTGCAGCTCGGACCCGGAGCCCGAGGACCGCGCCCCCGGCGACGGGGACGGACTCCCACAACAGAGCCTTTTGTCTCGACTCTATGAGAAGCAGGCCCCGGACCAGCCAGCAGAGGGGTGTGGAGACTGTCTCGTGGAGTTCATGGAGGAATGGGGCTTGTACGTACAAATGGGAAGCTAACCTACCACGCTTTCCTCGCTCGACCCCTCCGCAGCGTTGGAGGGCCCGCGGGGAGGGACGGTTCAGACGCGCGACCCACCTGCGCGCGCGCGCTGCTGCCCTCGGCTCTTTGCACTTGTGTGGTGCTGCCCTCTGCCGGTGGTTGAGATACTCGCGCAGGTCTCTGGCCAGGACAGAGAGTGGGAGGTCAGGGAGTATTTGCCAGGCTGTGTGCAGAATTTACTTGCAAAGGTGTACTATGACCACTCTGCTTACTTTTTTATTCTAATAAGCATGCCTTTTCCAGTTATTTTTCTGGTTATTCTATGTGTATATAACACTGAAAAATATTTCATAAAGCGCATTCATTTTATACATATTGGTTTTCCAGAACTTTTGTTTATGAGAACAATGAAATACTTCAAATAAGCAAATGTCATTAAGTCAGCAGTCAGCGGGCCACATGAAAAGGCCTCAACCTACTATTTAACCATAATAATCCGTGTTTAGATGGATACATCACGCATGACCCTCAAGACATCATGTGCTTTGCCTGCCCTTCAGACCTTATTAGTACTTTTGGAGTGTGAACTTAGATAATTGCTCTTTGGGTGTCAAGGAAATGCCCTCTCTATAATTCAGTAGGGACATTTTGTTGTCCTTCAAAACTGACACAAAAGAAAATGACATATTTATAATCAAATATCACATTTATTTCAGAAAATGTGGTGTTTAAAAAGCCATTTACACAATTATGAACTTGGAAATATTCAGTAGTTGAACTATGTTGTTACTATAATTAAATATTCTACAGGGATGGGACTCTTTAGAAGATGTTAGGAATGAATATCAGTAAGTAAACACAGGATGTAGAAAAGCAATAAGACCAGGAAATGGTGGCTTGTAACCTAGCTACTCAGGAGGCTGAGAGCTGAGGATCATGATTGAAAGCCAGTGTGGGCAGGAAAGTTCATGAGATTCTAATCTCCAATTAACCACCAAAAAGCCAGAAGTGGAGCTGTGGCTCAAGTGGTAGGGTGCTAGCCTTGAGCAAAAAGCTCAGAGACAGTGCCCAGGCCCTGAGTTCAAGCTCCAGGACAGGCAGAAAGGAAAGAAGAAGGAAGGAAGGAGGAAAGGAAGGAAGGAAGGAAGAGAGGGAAGGAGGGGGGGAGGAAGAGAGGGAGGGAAGAAGAAGGAAGAAAAAAATGAATATGGAAGGGAGAGTTTATTAAAATCTAAAACAACTTATGGTGGACACTGAAATATACCATGAAAGATAACCTTCCTAATTAAATTCCATTAGCTATTTTCTTATCCACTACCACTTAAGAAAATTAAATCCTACAGTCACATTGCATGTAATAGAATCCATGTAAGATTGTAGAAACTGTTATGGTTTATCTTAATATATATTTGTTTTCATCATGAACTCTAATCCACTGACGTGCTTTCAGAAAAACAGACATCATCTTTCTTATTATTATTATTACCAGGCAGACATGCCTGGTAGAAGAGATAGATCCGGGGTCATAGTCTTTTGCAATTATCCACAGATCCAAACAGTTTCTGATTTAATGGTTTAATTTAGAGCCTAATTATATTTATCAGAGTGTTCTGTTCTTGATCTTGATAGAAATGATTCTGCTGGCTTTAAAGAACAAATGTACAACACAAACTATAAATGAAGCTGGAGACTGAGAGAGAAAGAGTTGTGATCAGGAGTAAAGAAAATAATTTATGGGAAGGTGGCTCAGTGGTAGAGTGCTTGCCTTGCATGCCTGAGGCCTTGGGTTCGATTCCTCAGCACCACATAAGCAAAAAGAAAAAAGCCGGAAGTGGCTCTGTGGCTCAAGTGGTAGAGCGCTAGCCTTGAGCTGAAGAGCTGAGGAACAGTGCCCAGGCCCAGAGTTCAGGCCCCATGCCTGGACCCAAAAAAATAAATATAAATAAAAGCATATCAAAGAAAATAATTTATGATAGCTTGGCTTATAGATGCCATTCGCAAAATATTTGTTGAACATTTTCTAGTCTGCGAAATATTCATGATGATTTCCTTAAGGCTGTTTTGAAAATGAAGACTTAGACTATAGAAGGCATTTGAACAATGCCAGCACCTGATGGGGACTATGTAAATATGACTTCTTTGTTAGTTGTCAGATCACAATTTTAGCATCAGAAAGAGAAGCCATTTAGACATTTGACTATTTTGATTCGAATATAGAATTTGACTTCGTTTTTCTCAGCTGAAAGTACAATAGTAATTTGCTTCTTACTCTGTGCCTTGGGACTGGAATCCTTCCACAGCGCAATCACATTTTCTGGGTTTGTACAAAGGAATCCAATTGAGCTGCTTTTCCATCTTGTCATTCTAAGCACCTCGGAAATGTTGAGCATTTTTCTTCAATTTTTGCTCCTATACAGCCACTCCTTGACTTAACAAAGGGTCAACTTAAAATTGTTCAACTTTCACCATAGTGTGAAAGCCATACACATTCAGGAGAAACTGTACTTTGAAATTTGAATTCTGGTCTCAGGCTAGATTAGAGCTATGGGATGGGAGGGGATCCTTCTCCTCATGCTGAGTGGCTCAGTGAACCACTCACCCCTAGTGAGCCCAGTGATCAGGAAATCACCGGTTGCGTTGCCATATTCAGTAGGCTAGCTAGTGGATGCTATGATGAGGGTGATCTACCCTAAGTCCTAAGTATTGTCCCTAAGGTGGTACTCCTAAGGGTGGAGCTTAGTGGGAGGTCCTTATGTCATTGGGCTGTGCTGTCATAGGGAATTGTGGGATGTGAATCCCTGCATCTTCCTCTGCTTCCTGGCTTGTGGTATAGATACCAGCTCCCACATGCATACTTGTCAACATGTCCCCTTTTCTAAAAAGGCTCAAATCCATGAGGTTGCCCATAGCTGGGCTTAAGTCTCCATCACTGTGAGCACAAGTAAAACTCTCCTTATTTCATAAATAGCTTGTGGCGGGTGTTTTGTTACGGTGATGCGACGCTGACTGCTAGAGTTGCACTGAGTGCATTTCCAAGTTGCATTTTTTTCATCTGCTGATGGGTTTGTGAGGATATAACCCCATCAGGAGTCAAGGCACATCTGTCACACATGAGTGTATCACAGACATTCTTGTCAAGGGAAAGTTGTGTGTTTCATATACTATGTCTGGGTGGAGCAGATGTTCTGTACCATATCTTTTGTAGACAGACCTCACGCACTCTTCCACATCCTCAGTCCATTCCTAAGTATAAAGCGGAAATGGAGCTGTGGAGTTGGATGGAGTGGCCATCTTTGACAGAAACTCCCTCCACCCCGCCATCCCATCTCTTTGCCTCATCCAACTCTAGGATTCACTTCCATGTTCCTCATGAAAATGTTCTTCATGAAAACCTCTCTTAGTGGTTCTATTTCCATGCCCATAAATCCTCAACAATGCCACCCTGGTAAGAGGAAATGAGTGTGGCATACTGCCTATGGACAGGAAATGGGTGAAGGGAATTTGACCCCACAGCCAGTAACAGAAGAAAGATGTGGTATCCCCAGGCTTCACTCCAAGAAAATCAGTGCAGCAAAGACGCAGTCTTTGTACAGCCTGGAGCACAAGTCTGCCCTGGATGACGAATCTAATGAGAACATTCAACAGAGGGTTGATCAACACGGCTGGGCGCACCTGGGTCATAAATCATTCTCCCCGGCCCACACATTACCACCCGCACATCTTACAGATGAATTTAAGCTCAATTATCTCACAGTTGTTTTTCCTCTTTATTCTCTGTGGTTCCCTACATTGTATTAACCATAAATCCTCTACCTACAGTTGTTTTTCAAAGACTTGGCTCAAAAATCAATAATAGTATGGTTAAGCTAATGAAACAAATAACATAGATATGTTCATATTTTCATTCTAGAAATTATATATTAAGATACATGGATATAAACTTATTCTTTGCAGATTAGAAATAGAAGGGGCTGAGTTTCCTTACTGACTGATGGGTATGAGCATTGACACCTTGGCTGGCCTAAGAACTGTCACTGACCCATGAGTCACACAAACTTCTGAGCTGCCAGTGTCTTTTTGCTACTCGCAGGTATTGGTGAATTGGTAATAAGATCTCACTCACACAGGCCCAGAGATAAAAGTTACCTAGTGTTAATACATCCCTTCCTCCAGCTCTTTTAGGGGAGTAAGGATGGAGCAGTACTTGGGCTTGAACTCAAGGCCTCAGTACTTTCCCTCAGCTATTTCACTCAAGGCTGGCACTCTGCCACCTGGACCATAGTTCCACTTTAGTTTTTTGGTGATTTATTGGCAATAAGAGCCTCACAGACTTTCCTGCCCAGGCTGATTTTGAACCATGAACCTCAGATCTCAGCCTCCTGTGCAGCTGGGATTACAGGTGTGAGCTACCACTGCATCCTGCCCTTTTTTATACATCTAGTTCAGATTGGTCTCAAACTCTTCATGAGCCTTTTGCTTCAGCCTCTGCTGCTCTTTGGTTACCAATGTTCACCACCAGTGTTGAACACATCCTCATGAAGCAGCTAATCCCCAGCCTCTACAAACTGATTTTGGTCAGCAGAGAAGGGGGTTAAGGATTTTGAATGGTTTGTCTTTTACCCTGAGGTTAACTGTTCCTTTCTGTAATAAGCTTGCCTTGGTAACACATGCTAGGGACCATTAGCAAACAGAATGTGTTTGTTTTTCCTGTGTCTCATATTTCCTGCCAGCCTGTTGCCGCCACCACCAAAATGAAAGACTGGCACCATGACAGATTTGAGTAGCAAGTAGAAACACCTTCAATCCAGATATAATAAGGAAATTGAGAAATTTAATCTTTGCAAAACAAAGATTAAAAGTATAAACTGAAGTATAATTAAGATGTTTGTATGAACAGAAGTATAACTGAAGCATTTCTTGATATCAAATAAACACTAAAGAACCTGGAGTGTAAACTAGGAGCAGTTCTTAATCTCAGCCAGTTGGGAGGCAGAGATAGGAGGCTCATGGTTCAAGGCCAGCCCAGACAAAAAGATGAGTGAGATCCTATATCAAAGAACAAATAAGGCCTGGTAATCCAAAACCTGCTCACACAAAAACCAAAACTACAGAGAAAGAATTGAAGGGGTGGTGCAGAGCAAGTCTGGCAAGCATAAAAGTTCACACCTATAATCCTAGGTATTCAGGAGGCTGGGATCTGAGACTCTCAATTTGAAGCCAACCTGGTGTGGGAAAATAAATCCATGAGATAATTAGCTCCAATTAACCAGCAAAAAGCCAGAAGTAGAGGTGTAGCTCAAGTGTTAGTCATGAGTAGAAGAAGTAGAATAAGAGTGAAAGCCTTGGAGTTCAAGACCCACTACAGGCACAAAAACAAATACAAAACAACAACAAAAACATAGTACTTATGATATAGTAATCTCTCAATTAAATACTTGCTGATGGAATGTACAAGTAACTTGACCTTTTAAAATTATATGATTTAGTGCCAGAACACAAAGCCATTCAAATATACTTAACTCATCTTTGATAAAGGTTCAAGAGTAATACAATGGGAAAAAAATGAGAGGCTATTCAACAGATGTTGATAGGCTACTTAGACATCCAATATAATCTAAAGATATTCTTTTCATGAAAATTAATTCAAATGAGTTGTCATAAACCTAAATGTAAATCACAAAACTTGCCAAAGAGAAGTTACAGCAGAAAATCTAGGTTACCTAGGGTTTGCAGTGAGTTTTTAGTGCCAATGCCAAAGTTCAATCCAGAGAGTTCCTTGAGGAAGAGAAGGGCCAGGTAGATAGGTGCACAGTCTTTGAGTTGCATGGTTATGCCATACTCTGGAGGGAGGTTAGAGAGAAGGTAGCTGATTAGAGCTAATCAGGAGAAAGTTGAGGTGGGAAAGACAGTGGGCAGGCAAAAGCCAGATTGGTCCCAGGAGTTTTGTGGCCCCCAGAAGGAGGTTAGTGGCAGTGGGAAGATACTGGAGAGTTCTATCCAGGAGACAGATATCATGCAATACTGTCAATGAGTGTCACCTCCTCTAATTCTGTGAGAGTGCATCCAAGGACATGCTCAATTGAAAAAAAAAAAAAAGACAACACAGAAAGGAAAAGTGAGCTGTTTGAGCTTGTGGAGGTGTTGTTTTTGTTTGTGTTGTTTTGTTTTTTGTTTGCTTGTTTAAATTCATGTGCCAGTCTTAGGGCTTGAACTCAGGGCCTGGGTGCTGTCCCTGCCTGAGCTTTCTTGCTCAAGGCTAGCCCTCTACTACTTGAGCCACAGCTCCACTGCTGGATTTGGAGGTAAGAGTCTTACAAACTTTCTTGGCCAGGGTTAGCTTTGAACATGGATGCTCAGATCTCAGTCTCCTGAGTAGCTAGGATTAAAGGTTTGAGCCACCAGTGCCCATTTGTCTGTTTTAATGTTCAACTTCAGTTTTTTTTTTTTGCTGGGAATTTAAAGTCAAGCATGATTTGATTCTGGGGAAATCAAACTTTGAGATACCTGCACTGTTGTATGAAGAGAGGCCGTGGGATTTGTGGGAGTATCTGTCAAAGGGTTAGGGAAGAGGATGAAGCTTAAGAATGAATCATTCGCATAAGTCAGAATGAGAGGATGAACTAACTAAGGGAGAATTTAGGTTACAAAGATGAAAAGCCAAACACAGAACTGTGCAAATGTGGACAGGTCCTTAAAGCGCAAGAGAATGATGCTGAGAGGCAGAAGTAAATGTAGAGTAAAAAGATAACTTGAGCCGACCCCAGATAGATAGCCTCTAGGGTGGAAAACCCAAAGTGAGAAATTCCAAGAAATTCCAACAAAATGAATACTGGAGGCGAGAGGAGGTAATAAAAAGAATCCAATAAAGGCAATGCTGTTTTCTGCCTTAGCAAAATCAGCTCACATTGAAAGCCATGGGCTGGAGCAGTGAGCAAAGCTGAGTGAAAAAGAAATTGGGTCCCAGCAAATGGGTCTTACGAAAAGGACTGGGCAATTGCACAGGAACACGAGTCTAAGATGCACATCACTGCCAAGACAATAGCAAAGACTTTAAAGTAATTTGCATCTCGAACAGAAAATTAATTAAATACATTTCATTTTATCCGTAACTGGGCAAAATTAGGACACCATAAAACAAAAGAAAATATTCATGGTATGTCAAGCAAAGATATTTTGCTTGAAAGCAATGGATTTATAAATGTGTGTGTGTGTGTGTGTGTGTGTGTGTGTGTGTGTGTGTGTGTCCATACTGGGACTTGAACTCAGGATCTGGGTGCTTGAGCCACAGCTCCACTTTTGGTGATTGATTGGAGATAAGGGTCACAGTGTTTCTAGCCGTAGCTGGCTTCAAACCGCAATCAGCAGCTCTGGCCCTGCATCTCTGTAGCGAAGAAGGGTCTTGGGCATTAGACGGTGCTTTGCCTTGCAGATCCCTCGCCTGATCTCCCGTGCCGGCTGGAGATCCTCCGCGCCGGTGCAGACCCCGGAAGGCTGTGCTCACGCATGCCAGGAGAGAGGAGAAGGCTGGGGGCAGATGCACCGGGAGGTGGGCGGTGAAGTGCAGGAAAGCTTCGCAGCGAGGCAGCGCCCCACAATTACGCCTCCCGCGAACTGCGGCAGGCAGAGCCACAGGCATTGATCGCCAAAAATGGCTCGATTCAATCCCACAGCCTTCCAGAAAAGTCTGTGAAGCCTTCATCAGCCTCCACAGAGGCACGGATCCGACGATAGGGCGATTCGATTACAGGATCAGGACCAATGGAGCAGGGCTGGTCGCCCCTGCGCCTCCCTGTCTTCAGGCCGCCCGCTCGGCTTCCCACTCCAGTAAGTTCTTTCTGGTGGTCACCACGGCTCCGGGTCAGGGGCCAGCAAGACCCAGAGAGGCCATGCTCCAGGACAGCCCGCCAAGGTCCCGCCTCCTGCGAGGCCCCGGCTCTGCACACGCCCCCACACCCAGATCAGTACTTCCAGAATGATCTCCTGGGAAAGAGGCTGCAAGAGAAGTAACTAACAGCCGTTCCAGAAGGATTCAAATGAAAGAGAAGGGGGGAAAAACCCAACAAGATGATTTCACATACTTCGTATATGTGCACATACTTCATGTACACATACTTCAACCAAGAGCCCAGGGCCCAGCGTAATTCAGAGGTCTCTGTCAGCACACAGCAGGGTTGGTGCACATCCAACCGGAGATTTTTCTCATGAGCTGATAGAAAACTGTACTTCATAGGTGAGGATGAACATTTTGGGAAGGCTTTCTGTATGATTGTGAGATTTATTTGTGTGTGTGTGTGTGTGTGCTTGCTGCTGGTCTTGGGACTTGAACTCAGGACAAGTGCTGTCCCTGATCATTTCTGCTCAAGGCTCACACTCTACCACTTGAGCCACGGCATCATCACTTCCTGCCCCTCCCCCTTTTTTCTTTTCTTTTTTGTTTTTATCTTTTCTTTTCTCTCTCTTTTTTTAATGCTTAATTGGAAATAAGAGTCTCACAGATGTTCCTGCCAGAGATGGTTTCAAACTTCGATCCTCAGACCTCAGCCTCCTGAGTAGCTAGGATGATAGGCGTGAGCCACCAGCACCCAGCTTTCTTGTTTTGTTTTTTGGCAGCAGTGAAGTTTGAATGCAAGGCCCCACACTTGTGCTAGCACTTCACTGAATGAGCCACATTCCCCCTCCTTCTTACATTGTCAGTTTGTTTCTCAGGTGCTAACTTCTTCTAGGCTTAGTCTGGACCAGTTTCCTCCACCTCCATTTCCTGGTAATGGGATTATAGGTGTGTCTGTGACCACATCTAGCCCCCACTGAGATTTTAAAACTGGTTTTTTCAGACATGTTAACCTTGAGTCACAGCTATTGGTTAAAGAATAAAATTCTTCTACTCCTCAAGCTTAGCTTTGAAAATTAAACATTGACATAAAAATGTAAAGACCATTGTTCCAGTAGATGTCAGTAATTAGAATCACACACACACACAAATTCTTTTCCAAAAAAATCCATCAGTGATCTAGACTGTTCTTTTTGTCCAAACCTGACCTAATTCTGAGGGTGTTGTTTTGTTTTGTTTTGTTTTGTTTTGTTTTAAGGCATTTTGACTTCCATGTTTTCAAGTGAAGATGAGCTACTTTTCTGAGTAGAAGTCCCTGGGGAAATTTCTAAGCGTCATGAATGGGCTTCAGGGAACAATTTTCTCTCTGAAATTGGCCAAGGAAAGCCTCTGCTGTTTGAGGCAACCACAGCTCTGGTCTAGACCTGTAGGCCTGCTGTCTACCTAAGGCATGAAGGCTTCCTCAGGGCCCTGATGTACCTCGCCTACCCTCTCCACGCCCCTTTTGAACCAAGGAGCCAACTAGTGAGTGTCGACCAATAAAGCTGCAGTGAGGAGAGGCTGCTTGTCAGGTCTGCTTGAGAAGGTCTTATCCACTGAGTCAACATGGTCTTTTCAATTCCCTGCAGAAAAACAGTTGGAAAGAGAAATATGTGTGGAGCTAACTGCTATTTGCTCAAGGACAAAAGACATCTGTAAATTTCCTCAGCCAGTATCTTCTTCTCTAACAGGAACTAGGAAGCAAAGGTCAAGGTGACATGAATTGGTTTCTATAAATCAAATCAATACATTATTATTAAGCATCCACTAGGAGACCAGAATACAGGCATGATACATGCCCTGCCTCAAGGAACTTACAAAACCTTCTCTGTGTCCCCATCATTTACAATGAGATGTTTCCTTCCATGGCAGAGAAAATCACTGCCAATGGATTTCACACTTCCCTGACCATGTGTCAGTGGTTCTCAAGTCTTCATTTCAACTGTCAGCCGTACGACAGTGTCACTCTCCAGAGAGAATTTCCTACACTTGTTCACAGCAACCAGAACTCTGAAGGACACCCTAGTGCATTCTTCTCCCTCACCCTTCACACCCAATCACTCATCCTGCAGTGGGGATTATATTCCTGTGACTTCGTGGGTTTTCTACATTATCTGTTTCTGTAGGCATTGTCTTAGTTTAGTTTCAACCCTCTTTCCTGGTGATCTGAAATGTAATTTAGTTCATTGTTCTGTCTTAAGTCTTATTTTGCATTCAATCATTGTCATGCTACAGGGTTACTTACTGTCTGTTAATGTATTCGTCTTTATGCTTGATTATAAACTCAAGGGAAGGCCCTGAGTTTTAAAACTCTGAATCCTGTACATATATCACTGTGAGAAGTTCATGATAAGTCCTCAACTCCAGGTTATTGTAAAGAAAGAAGAGCTGAGCACGATCATGCATGTCTCTAATTCCAGCTACTCAGGAAGCTAAAATAGGAAGATCTCAGTCTAAGACTGGAAGGACAAAAGTGTGGGACCCTATCTACAAAGCAAACTGAAAGCAAAGGGACTAAGAGTGTGACTCAAGTGGTAGAGTGCTTGCATAGGAAGCTGGAAGCCTGGAGAGAGAGAGAGAGAGAGAGAGAGAGAGAGAGAGAGAGAGAGAGAGAGAGAGAGAGAGAGAGAGAGAGAGAGAGAGAGAGAGCATGCGCCTCTAGATCTGGTGTCCCATCAGCATCATTTATCACTAAACTTCTTCTTGCCTCTCCCCCTCTAGAGTTCCTTTTGTATGACCAGTGCTACCTGTGTAGTAGCCCTAGCATGGACACTGAACCAATGATCTGAGTCCCTAGGTTGGTCTAAGCTAACTAGATTCTTTCTCATAAACATTTGGAATTAGGTATCTGAGACAGAATTAGGGGGTTCAAGATCAAGGCGCTGTCAGAGGCAGTTTCTGTTGAGACTTTTCTTCCCAGTTTACACATGGCCCTCCACCATGTCACTGGTCTCCATGTGTTTGCTGAGAAAGCTCTGGCTTATTACCTCATTTATAGTTAATGAACTCAATAAAGACCTCTTCTCCAAATCCAGTCAACTTGGGGGAGGGGAGGTAGGAATTCAAAATGATTGAGGGAGGGGTACAAAATTAGCCCGTACAAATGATCATCACAGTGATACATCGACTTACAAATGGAAGAAATATTTTGGTGTAGTATTTTTACTATAGATTATATATAATACATAATACTTTGTTCTTATAATCTCTTGGCTGATCATAAGATTTTTCTGGCTCATTTCTCTACATTTATTCAATAGGCCATCAAAATTTATTTTGATACAACTTTATTTACAATCAATATAATTAAAAGTGATGTGAGTTGCTTGGGAAAGTAAAAGATTACAACAATGTTTGGTAATTTTTAATGCTGAAGAAATGCTTTCTGCTGATGCCATGGTTACTGGAACTGTTATGTTTTATGGGTTGTAACAGTAGGTAAATTTCTGATAAATTGTTTTCAAATGTGAATATAAGGACATCTAGACTAGCGATTCTTCCAGACTTTTCTAAACACGATATAATTCTTCATACAAACCAATTCCATGTAAGCCTGGTTTTAATTTTAAATGCAAATGTGTACAATGGTATTTTAATGTTTCCTTTTGCATTTCCCATAGTTTGAGCAACATGTATAAGAAATAGGGCTTCATGATCTGTGCATAATTCAAATATTTGTTTATACATTCTGGCACAGTATCATTAATTACAAGAGAAATCTAATTTTAAAACTGCCTCATTAATAATTGATTTATCAGATGCTTCCTATGAAAATAGTGTTCTTGGCCATCAAATGAAATGGTGTTTAAATTTCATTTCTGTTTTTAAACTTGTGGACATTTGTTTTGCAATGTTGTGGTAGCTTTCAAAACCAAAAAATGTTAGACTCTGAGGAGTCCCAGTAACTCCCTCTGAGTATTGCTTAGAACATCCACATGGGCATTTTAATTTTCATTTTATAATCATTTTGTTGGCCAAGCTTTACTATTTTATTGCCTGGAACCAGCAACAGCAATTATTTTTTGTCAGTTGTAGGGCCTGAACTCTGGGCCTGGGAGCTGTCCCTCAGCTCTTCAGCTCAAGGCTAGCGCTACCACTTGAGCCATAGCACCACTTCTGGCTTTTTCAGCTTATGTGGTGCTGAGGAATTGAACCCAGGACCTCATGCATGCAAGGCAAGCACTCTACCACTGAGCCACCTTCCCAGACCAGCAACAGCAATTTCTGACCAAAAAGCTTGGATGTATGCAGTTGCCCGGGGACCAAATGTCAAAGTGGGATCTCCTCATGAAGAGCTTCATCTTTTTCTGGGCTGTAGTGGCTTCTGGCACTGTCATCACTGCCAAGGACAGGCTAGACTTGGGCCCCACCCCTACAGGAACAGCCAGGCTTCCTGCTTGACTTGTGCATTGGCCACGCCCAGGCCATGGTCCTGAGCTGAAGGGTGTACAGTTCATCTAACCTATCTCCTCTCACAATCATCCAGTCAGACTTCACGTAGGATACCCAAGTCCAAAGATAAAATTATCCATAATTTTAAGCCAGCAAGATAAGGCTATAATGTCAAACAGAGGAGCCCTCTGAGCTCAGGGTCCTGCGCAACAATGCAGGTCACAGGTTCATCATCAGGGAGCAGTTCTGCAACCATCCCTCAGACAGGCACATAGCCTACTGCTTTTCCTAAACTCAAAAAGAAAAAAATCACTGTTGGGTAGACAATCTGTTATTGCTTATTTGATGGTTTTGTTTGCTGTTCATCTGTGATGAAGGACTGGCTATGTTTAAGCTTGACTGGAACTCTATATAGACAGCCCCGGCCTCAAACTCACAATCCTCCTTCCTCTGCCTCCATTTGGAGTGAAAGTATAAAATAACTCCACCCATTTTCACATGGCAACTGAGACCAGGAATGTTTTTGTAGTTTCAATATAGTCTGATAGTTCAGGTAAGTATATATTTACCTGATTTAAATATAACACAAGTACACTTAGTATAAGAGAATGCTCCCATCTTGATAACAATAAGATGGATGAAATACACACAAGAATACAGAACATGTATTTGTTGACAGGCATAGTGGCACATACTTGTAATCCCAGCTAGGTGGGAGGCAGAAAGGTAGAAAGAAGTATAGAAAACCAAGGCTGTTGCCCAGGAGACCTATCTGAAACCCAATTAGAAACCAAAGGACTGAGTCAAACCCTAGTACTGCCAATAATGATCATAATGACAACAATACTTGGTAAAGTATGCACAGCTCAGAGCAGTATTAGTAGGAGCACTCCAGCAGGAAGCTGGCTCTGGGAGAACATCTTCACATCCTCTCCTAGATCTCCCGAAAATCTTGTTGGCCTTTCTTGTTGGACAATTAAGAGCTACATTTCTGAGTTGCATTTTGCATGTAAAAGAAAACTTAACAGTTTTATTTTAAACGTGGTTTTCTTTCATCTTGATGCTGTGACATCACTTTGATGTCAAGTAGGCTGGTAATTGCTTTTAAAGACCAAAGTCAATACCTTCATTGAGAAAATGGGCCTGGAACTGGCGAGGAGTCTCAAGATGAAACTCTGAGGCCCTTTCTCAACACTTCCCTCTAAGGGCTGAGGTCAGGAGCAGATGGCTCAGTGCAGCCATCTGGAGTGATTTGATTACCTGTCCCTGCCAAGCCTGGTTGGTTGGGGAAGAGAGGCACAGACAGAAAGAAGCAGAGATACTCTCTCAATTCAATGCCAGAAGAGCACAATGCTTCTTCCTGTAGGGAGGAAACACAATGGGAAATATCTTCCTATCCTAAGGGAGCTTTCTCAATTACACATTCCTTTTGGGCTCCCACTTCTGCATTGGATCTTAGTCATTCTAAAGTTCTACATAGCTTGGTTTAGAAAATATCCCAATAAAAAGCTCCATTAATTTTAAAGACTCATAGGGATGGAAGGAAATTTCTGCTTAGGGATTATTTAATGCTGAGTTCAACCTTTTTTGCTTTTCTTTTCTTTTTTTTTTTTTTAGATGGAACTGAGTGACCTCTTGGGGTTCCGAGAGAACAAAAGTAGATGCTTCCCCATGTAGGATAGTGCATGTGTCCAGAGAAGGGTGTTCGGTCTCATCGTCAGAAATGTACTTTATGTACCTTAAATAAAGAAGAGGGGAGAGAGAAAGAGAGACAGAGACAGAGACATACAGAGACAGAGAGACAGAGACAGAGAGACAGAGAGAATGCAACTGAGACAACCCTGGATATTTACAGATCTAAGAGAGAGAATGGATTTGAAGGTCTTTGTAAATTCAAAAGATTGAGAAGGCCTCAGGGACCCATAGAACACCCTCCATCCCAGAGGAGCCTCCAGAAGACTAGTCCAACATATTTTATCTTTATTGCTGCAACAGCTCATACATTTAGATTTTAAAACAAACCATTTAGGAGAGAGAGAGAGAGAGGAAGAGAGGAGGAAGGGGAAGGGAAAGGAGAGAGGAGGAGAGGAAAAAAGAGAGAAAGGGATGTGAAGAGAAGGGAGGAGATGAGGGGAGGGGAAGAGAGAAGGAGAGCAGCAAGACCAAAACCCTTCTGTTCAGAGTCATCATTATGCTCTAGAGAGCCATATCTTCTAGTTAGGAATCTAGGTTTTGAATTCCAAGAGATAGGAGTTTATCTGGATTTAAACAGGTCTGTACCCCCTCAAAACTGTGTGAGATTGTGGGTAGATTATTCAACTTTGCTTTGCTTCCATTCAGTTTCCTCTAAAACAGAATTCAACTCACAGGGATATTGTGGAGATTAAAAGAAGAACCTCATACAAAGCACTTAGTATATATGAACACTCAGCACTTAGTAACAGTATTCCTTTTCTCATTTTTAAAATTTTTAACACCAGGCTAAACAAAGAAGTTTCATACATGAACAACTGCATTCGGGATTACATTTGAAGATATACATATAATAATTCCATTTGAAAATATTCCTCATACTTAAAATCATTTCAGTATACCCACAATGCTCATGACACACTTGGGAAAGTTAACTGCTGTCATTTCTTCTGGTCTTACCTGTCTGTGTTTCAGTGGAATGAAGCATAGGACCTCATTCTCCTTTGTGTACTACATCATTCCTAGTCATTGTTTTTTGTTTGTTTGTTGGTCATGGGGATTGAACTCTGAGCCTGGGCGCTGTCCCTCAGCTCTTCAGCTCAAGGGTAGCGCTCTACCACTTGAGCCACAGCACCACTTCCCATTCCTAGTCACTGTTTAAAAAGTCATTAGATGCTGCCGGACATCATGCCTGTAACAGTAGCTACTCAAGGATGCTGAGATCTGAGGATTGCAGTTCAAATCCAGCTCAGACTGGAATGTCCGTGAGACTCTTATCTCCAATAAACTACCAGAATAAACTACCAGAAGTGGCACCACCAGAAGTGGCACTGTGGCTCAAGTGGTAGAGCACTTGCCTTGAACTGAAGAGCTCAGGGTCAGCACCCAGGCCCAGAGTGCAAGCCCCATGACATTAGATGCTAATGAGTGTAGTGTTTCAGATCTGGAGAACAGCCTGCACCCATTTCTTTCCCATCCAGAGCCACGCCACACATGGTGAGGCCAAACCACACCCAGATCACATGAGGACATGGACAAAGATAGCCAATCAATGTTTGGAAACATGACAGAACATTATGCACCACATAAAGGTTGCCTGTCCCTTATCCAAAATACTTGAGATGAGAGGGTCATTCATTTTAGAATATTTGCACATACATGATGAAATACCTTTGGAATGGGACCTAAGTCCAAACATGAATTCATTTATGCTTCACCTATACCATATACATATAGCGTGGGGGTAATTTTAGGCCATGTTTTCAGTGCACCTGCATTTTGACTATACTGTGATGTAAGCTCAGGTGTGGAATTTTCCACTAAGGTGTCAGAACATTTTAGCTTTTGGAGCATTTCACATTTCAGTTTTCAGAGGATAGATGCTGAGCAGGTGTTACTTAGAAAGGCCCATTCAGGGACAGAGACAAGAGTGAAGCCATGGGAAGCTGGTCAAGGAAGCTCCACTCAGAGCCTGTGGCCCTTGCTCACCAGGGAATTCTAATCTCCTCCTCACCACCCCAAAAACATATTTTCTAGAAGCCAGAACTTACCTAGGGCCAGCTTCTCCCCATCCCTGACTGCACAGCCAAACTTCACAACCCCATGAATTATTACCAGTTAAGAAAAGAATCTTGGGGAGATCCCACACAGAGTTTTTGAGGAGACTGGGCTGTGGCCATGCCTAGGGGCAATTAAGAGTCTCTGGACATCCAGTTTCTGCTTCACACTGCCCAGAAATCGCCCTCTTATTCCAGACCTCTCATCCTACAACTTACAGGAAATTGGGGTATAGTTAAAGGGGTTGTTTTACAGGCTCAGCTTTTGTGTGTGCTGGTACTTAGGGCTTGAACTCAGACCCTGGACACTGTCCCTGGACTTCTCTGCTCAAGGCTAGTGTTCTACCATTTGAACTACAGCTTTACTTCCAGCATTTTTGCTGGTTAATTGGAGAGAGGAGTCACAGGGTCTTTCCTGCCTTGACTGGATTTAAATCACTATTCTCAAATCTCAGCCCCCTGAGTAGCTAGGCACAAACCACCAGCACTCGGCAGGCCCAACTCTTGCCAGCCAACTGTGTGCTACTGAGTGTAATCACCTGTTAGCCCTTCCTCCTTCTGTTGGAAAATGAGGAGTTTCTTCAGTGGGATTTCCAAAGCTAGCATCCAACCAATGTGGTAGTAACCATCTCTTCATGATTGCCCTGCCGATCGTTAACTAGCTGTCTTGTCATCTCCTCCTCTGCACATGTCCCTCTTCCCTCCACATGTTTCTGTCACTCCTGGTTTCCAGATCCCTCTCTGCGCTGGTCATTCACATCTGGAAGAGAGCCAGTTCATCAACTCGGTTCAGATAAGGGGCACAGCAGAGACGGACTGGGACTTTATCCAGAACACCTGCTCATCGCCAGAACCCAAAACAGCCTGACTCAATTAGAGCACCTGCTCACCTTCCTTGTCCCCCCCACCCCCTCCCAGCCCTGTGGGACAGCCACAGGCTTCACAGATCTAGTGAGCTGGATTTAAATATTGATCAGTAGGAAAAGACAAAAAATGTATCCGTGAATGCATGACTTCATAGTCTTAAGACATCAATTTTAGCAAAGAGAAACATGAAGAAAATTCTGTGAAGGGTCAGGCATAGTGGATTCACCTATAATCCCAGCTGCTCAAAAGATAGAGATCAAGAGACTCTTGGTTCAAGTCCAGCCCAGATGGAAGTTAGTGAAATTTTCATCTCAACCAATAAGCCAGGCATGGTGAAGGTACACACCTATGATTCCAGATACACACGAAGCCTTGTACCTCACAGACTAGCTGGACAAAAAAAATGGAAAGCATAAAGAGCTGGAGTACAGCTTAAGGCGTAGAGCATCTGCCTAGCAAGTGCAAGGTCTTAAGTTAGAAAGGAGGGAGAGAGGGAAGAAGGGAGAGAGACAGAGACAGAGAGAAACAGAGACAGAGACAGAGAGAGAGAGATTCTTGAAGTACTCTGTCTCGAGCTCCTTAGCTCTCTCAAAGAGAGATTCATTCTCAAAGTAAGGGAGAAGGAAATTCCTCCAGCAGTGAAGGGAGAAGCACCCCCTGGGCTGAGCACAAGGACGGAGTGCTGCCACCTTGTGGCAGCTCTCTTATGTCTGTGCATGATCGGAAGGACTGCCAAGGAATGGTTGGGAAATGTACATCATCTGGCTTTCCTATTAGTGGAACCTGACCTATGGAATTGTAACCCCTTTGTACAACTACTTATTAATAGGTAAAGAAAACATTCATGGAGCCAGCATGCCTGAGGAAGCAGCATCCAGATTCCTTCCTCTCTTCAGACCCCTCCCCTCTCCCAGCCTCTGTGATCTCAGATACCACGTGGACTCATGACAAATCCTGCAGCACAATGTCTATCCCCGTGGTGGCAGAGTGATAACACCTGAGACGAGCCAGCATTGCGTTGACCCAGAGTATGGGCACAATTTCTGTACCACAGTCTCTCTTCCCTCCATTCCTTTTCTCCACCTCATCCTATTACCCCTTCTTGAAAGAAGTATAAACAACCGTTTTCTCAATCATTCTCTACATCCACTCAAGCTGCTTTAACAAACCCAGATGCCTCCAATAGCACAAATGTAGAGCGACTTTCTTTGTCTGTAGGTCGGTTGCAAAGAAGCCTCTAGAGATGGAGACTTCCACCTTGGTGAGGAGCTGCTTGGTCCCTGTTGGACAGCATTTATGGCTGCAAGATGCACACTGTGGTTGCTTCCTCCATATTCTTTGTGCTGCTTGCTGTCCATGCAGGCTCCCTCACATCTGGTCTCCTTTCCTCCCATTTGTCCTCCCCCACAGCCTGGGGGGGGGGGGGGAAGATGATAGACAACTGGTCTACCAAAGTCCCCTCTGGGCAATTTCCAGAAGTTTGCCAACCTTAAAATAACTTTATTTTCCCCACCATTAGTTCATAAGTCCTACTAACTACAAGAAAAGTGTTTAAAAAATACAGAAAGCTAATGAATAAATCAGCAGTCCAAAAGTACTATATTAAGCTCTTACAACACACATTGCTATTTCCCTAAGTACTTTTCTCAGGCAACTACGAAAAAGAACTGTGGATATCTTTTCAGTGTTTAACTTTCAGGCCTTACTTATTTATGCATCTATTTGGCAGTAATGAAGTTTATGAGTCTTGCAGCACTCTACCACTTGAGCCACACCTTTTTGTAAAAAGAGTTTTACTTATATTATTTAGCTAAAAATTTTGAGTTCTATTTGTAAATTCCCCTAAAAATTTGAGCAGATGTAAGCCATCCATTATAATGTTGCCTTGATAGGAAAATGTAATCCATTTAACCACAAACAATGTCATTGCATGGCTTCCAAGAGGCAGTATTTGTACCACCAGAGGCTGCCTGTATTTACTTTTAAATGATCACACTCTATGTTTTGAATGGATAGATGGGTGAGTGGACAAACAGGAAGGAACCTGAATGAACAAAAATCCTTGCTGTCTACTATTCGGGATGATTTACAGGTGACAGCCAGGAAATTAAGCACCAGCTGTTCGTCTTTTAGCAATTCAGGATGGTTGAGCATTGTGTAACAATTCTAACAATAAACCGGTGAAGGGGTCTGCAGCTTGAGTGCACAGAAACAGCACATTCTATCTGCCAACTTCCTAAAGGGCTCACTGGCATTTTCATTGGATTCTCTGCTCTCTTTCTATGAACACATCCGCACAGGATGTTTCCCTTGCAAGGAGGCCAGAGGCTGTGCTGAGGCCTGTAACATCAGGAAAATCTATGGTGGTTGGACATACTTCTCCATGCCTTATTCTTTAAGGATCATGAAATGTATAGAATGCTCCTAACATGTCAAAGTACATTTTCTCCTTATCTCTATTCCATATAAAAATAAAAAAACTAAATATGCAGCCCATGCTGCACCACATGCATTCACCAAGAGCCACTTATAAATCTTGAAATTCCTACCAACAGAGATGAATTATAAATGGTTCAAAAAGGATGTTTTCACCGAAAAGGATTTTTTTACAGGTAGCTTTCTATTTGAAGCTGGTGAATGGTGATGATCAAATATCTATTGTTTTAATTTCTATTTATTCCAGAAAGTCTAGATGATAGAATTATGTTCTGCTGTCCGAAGCTCAGAAACTCCAAGCACATGCTTGCTTCTTATAGCTGCATTGCTGTCAACACCACAATTGTGATTGTTGCTTCAGAAGCCACTTCCTGCAGCTGCCATCTGGCTGATTAGAAGGGGGAAAGGCCCAGGGTGACAAGCCCTCAGGGCATTTCTCCAACCCTTTAGGAAACAGAAGGAAACAGGATTCTAATTAGATGTCCAGGAACCACTAATAAAGGGAAGAGGTTATGGGTCTGTGAGACGTTGATCCTTTCACCCTTTCACGCGCCCTGTTCCACACTCTGCCTCAGCACTCCCCTTTCATTTTAGCATGGTCTCTGGTCTATTCTTCTCTTTCTTTTGAGTTACAAGTCTGAATGTCCAACCCATAGCCCCATTATTCAGACAAATTTCTATTCTGCATTCGGCCTTTGAGCCTATTCCTCCATACATTTGTGAGGGTTATTAAGCACTTAGTGTGTACACCCTCCTCTGCCCTATATTTATCTATTTGTCTTTATCTTTCTACCCCCTTTGTTTATTTTTGCTCAATATAGCCTAGTGGTTAATAATGTAGTCTCTGGGTCCAGAACTGCATTTGAATCCTAGCTTTGCTTCTCATGCCCATTCTTCCATGTGTCTTGCCCTCGCTCAAAGGTTAAGCAACTTACTCATTATGGGGTAAGAGACAGAAGCCAGGAAGGGGGAAAGCCACTGATTCCATCAACCAGTCTGCTTTCTGATTTCCTGAACTAAGCCACTAGACTGTACTGCTTCTCCAAACTACAAAACACACATTTAAAAACATAAGGCTGATCAGCAGAGGCTCATGCCTATGATTCTAGCTGCTTACGTGGCTGAGATCTGAGGATCACAGTTTTTCCAGCCCAGGAAGGAAAGTCTGTGAAAATCTTTTCTCCATTTAACCAGCAAAAAGTCAGAAATGGAGCTATGGCTCAGGTGGTAGAATGCTAGCCTTGAGTAAAAAAACTCAGGGACAGTGCCCAGGCCTTGATTTTAAGCCCTGGGGTGGGGAGTGGGAGGAAATATATGTATACTGATAGTTGAATATCATGTATTTTATGTATATTATTGTATGTATTATATATGCATATACTGATATATGATTTATATATGATATATTAATTGTTGAATATTGTGTTAAAAGTTTATTAATAAAGTTTAATTTGCTGGGAAATAGCCTTTTCCTGTTGATTGGAATGGTTTCTTTATGTATTGATACTAACTTTTGTCTAATATGGTGCTGACCCAGTCTTTAATGGAGCATTACCAGGTGTTACACATGGATGGACGCCTCTTCCCCAAGAATGTAAATGTACTCACTTCTGTTTGCTTTTAGTCCTTGCAGGAAGTTGCTTTTTAATAAAAATGCCATTTTCTTTCATGCAACAGGTGATATCCCTAAGAGGACAAAGGCATTGTAAACCTATTACAATCGATACATATTGCTAAGTTGGAGAATCTTAAATCCTAATTCTATGATCATTTTAAAGAGAGAAGTAAAGAAAATAAGAAACAGATGAGTAAACACCCTGCAGACAAGGCCTCAGAACGGATGGTAGCTGAGGTCGTGGGGCCACAGTACATTAGTTGGTGAAATGGAGTTGAGCACAGCCACCGGCTTCCCTGTGCTCTCCATCATTCAGCTTCTCCGCAGCCCGTCCTCTATCCCCACCAGCTGATTCTGGTCCTGATCGGGTGATGGCTTCTGCCTGCCTCACCTGATTTCCTCACTGTCCCTCTCTCGGGCGGGAAGACTGTGCTCACCAGTGTGTGCCCCTCCAGGGAGCATCTGGGTGTCGATGTTGTTATTTTGGGGGCATCCTGATGACTTATTAGTCTGCTTTGGTGGATCCTCTCAACAGGGGCTCAGGCTGGCTCCCTAACTTGCTCTGCCCAGTGCAAAATGAAAATTCGGGAATTTTTCATGCTTTCTCACTGTTCCTCTCTTGCTCTTCCCTGGTGATTTCTGCAAACTATCTAACACCACCCTCCGCCCCCCAGGAGCAGAGCTTCAGCAGCTGGTAGGGACAGGGGAGGGAAGGGTGGTGGCAGTGGGTGGGTGATGATCAATGCATCATCAGTGCTGGGAAGGGAGGCCACCCCAGCCCTGCTGCACCTCTGTCCTAATCGGACTTGGCTTAAAACACACTCAAGTTGGGCTCATGACTGTAATCCTAGCTATTCCGAGGCTGAGATCTGAGGATCGTGGTTCAAAGACAGCCTGGTCAGAAAAGTCCCCTGAGACTCTGATCTCCAATAAACTACCCAGAAAAAGCCAAAAGTGGCACTCTGGCTCAAGTGGTAGAGCACTAGCCTTGAGCACAAAGAGACTCGGGGATAGGTATACAGGCCCTGAGTCCAAGCACCAGGACCAGCAAAAAACAAAAACAAAATTCGAGTACAATACACAACTGCAAGAGAATAACGGCAGGCATGAGCTCGCGGGGCCCATTTTCTGGGCACAGGGACTCCGCAGTCTTGCTCCGGTCAAGCTCAAGCCATGCGTTCTGTCCTGGTTCCTCTCTGTTCTTGGAAGAAGCGCCTCTGCTCTGGTCTGCAATGCGCTGTGCCATAATTAACTTTTCTCCTCCTCTTCTCACCACCCAGCCCACTACCCACAACCACTAAACTGGTGCAGATAAGCCAGCAAGCCAACATGCCCTTCCCTAGGAGCAGAGCCCAGGGCTTTCCATTTAATCACCAGGAGAAATTCTCTAGGACTGCTTTGGATACTATTCCTAGACCCAATTAGCCCCAACCTTTCATTTAGATGCAATTTAAAGATGCAAAAAACAAATAACTATGGCACTGTATCTTAACAGCTTAAACAGCTTCGTTTGTTTAAAGCAGATGAATAGCTTTCCAGAAATACACAGAAGAGCACTTTGGGCCCTGATAAATGCAGAACAATGACAGCTGTGAAGTCACAAAGGAAGTGCCACTTAGGTGCCATTTGCTAATGAGTGGTATTCTGGGAGGGAAAGAGAAAGGTTAAAATAATGCAAGTCAAAGCCTAAGGAAAAACCCTCTCCCATCTAGTTTATTTTGTGGATTAGGAACTCCATGAACAGTTTGGAAATAGGATCTGGTTGGCATCAGCCAGGAGCAGGTCAGTTTAAAAAGGGAATGCAGGGCTTCAGGTGACTCTGGGACATGCACATTTAAATAGCTCTCACATATACGATTATTCTAGAATCGTGAAACTGTAATGATTTTGCTTTTGCTTTCGTAAAGACATGTCTGACCTGGCACCAGTGGCTCATGCTTGTAATCTTTCACTATTCAAAAGGCTGAGATCTAGAGGATCAAGGCTGGAAGTCAGCCCAAGCAGGAAAGCCCATGAAACCCCAAGCTAATTAGCCAGCAAAAAGCAACTTCACAGACGCCTAGTTGGAATTTCAGGTGTGAGCAACTAACACTCAGCTGGGAATTCTTTATGACCATGCTTCTGGGGGAAAAGGCAGGAGAAAACTAGGCTGATGTTACTTCTCCGCTTTTCTTATCACCAATATTTGGGGGTTTCATTCTCTGAATCCTAACAAGGTTTTCCTCTCCCTTCCTCTTTCTCCTGCTCGCCCCTCTCCTCTAATTTCATTGACATGAATGTCCTTGTCTTTTAAAATAATAACAATAATAATAAAGAACTGGAAACTTGCTTTGCCTTTTCAATAAACATAAATATAAGAACTTAGTCCCCACAATACTTTAAACATACCACAACAGAACCTGACACTTGGTCTCCAAAAGACATTATTAATAGGTTATTTGTTTATTGAAACAAAGGCTCACGAATTAGTTCTAGGCTGGCCTGGAACTCTCTTGATAAATTGAAATGCAACCCCATCTCTCTCTCTCTCAAAACCACCTGTTCTTACAGCTTCTCCTAGTACTTCTGCCACTATTTTCCCTGGGCTTGGTAGCCACTAAGCAAGGCAGACACCTTAGGGACAACTCCTGTGTCTTCTTGCCTTTATTTCCAGCTTAAAACTTCCTGATGCAAGCTGAACAAGCCCAGACGCGTTCCTGTCAACCAGTTCAACATTTCACCCGTGTGCTCCCTGATCTGGGGCCAAGTATGACCAATAATGTGTCTTCCATCTTCTTAAATTATGATTGTAAATAGAGCACACCCAGCAATGTGTCCCCTCCTTCCCCCCCCGCAAACAGCTTGACCCTACAATTCTGCATAGGATCCCCAAATAAATAACATCTCTTCCTTTCTTTTTTGGTTGAGGTCATTTGGAAATAGCGCTCTCTCTCTCTCTCTCTCTCTCTCTCTCTCTCTCTCTCTCTCTCTCTCTCTCTCTCTCTCTCTCTCTCTCTCTCTCTCTCTCTCTCTCTCTCTCTCTCTCTCTCTCTCTGTCCCTACCTGCTTCAGAGAATAAACCTTTCTTCACTCTTTGATGCTCTGGCTTGTTTTGTGCTGTTCTGTCTTTATACTCCTCTAGATACCAACTCCATTTTGTGTTAACGTACAAGCCCACAGATGGTTCATATCTGCTTTAACTCTATCATAACCTACTGAGGCCTGGTTCAAAGCCAATCTTCTGCTTGTCTTTATAAATAAAGCTTTACCCAGCACCCAGCCACACTCATTCATTTGAGTTGTCTGTTACTAGAATGGTAAACAGAAATCACAGGGCCTGCAAAGCCTAAAATGTTTACTATTCAGACGCCTAACATATGCCTGACCTTCCCTTGGCTACATTCCAAAGGCAAACCCCCAGCCTCAGACCTCTATCACCTCTGCTCTGGCCTGCCTCTGGGGGATGAACTCCATCTTAGTCATCATTTAGGAGCCACCTCCCGCCATCTTGAGACTCTCGAATTCAAACCCTATTTGATTCCTATTCCATCGCCCTCCTTACCTTTTCCAAAAGGTATTTTTTTTTAGGCAATTGTAGGTTCACAGTGAAATGGAGAGGAGGTACGGTAAGTGACCACATAACCTACTTCCCATGCATGTGGATAACCTCCTCCCCCCTCCACCCCCCCCCCCCGTTGGCTTTAACAATTTCTCCTTGCAGAGTGGCACATTTATCACAATTGACAAACCCATGTTGATACAGGATTACTACTCAGATCCATTCATGTTCAGGATTAGTGTTGGATATAGTATGGGTTTGGGACAAATATAAGATGCCATATATCCATCATTATAATATCATACAGAGTAGTTTCATTGCTCTCAAAATCCTTCATGCTCTACCTATTCACTCCTCTTACTCATAACCCCTCAAAACCCAATAATCTTTTTGGTGTCTCCATAATTTTGCATTCATCAGAATACCATACTATTGTATTTAACTTTCCTCCACAGTCTTTTCATGGATTATACTCTTTTTTATTGTTTAATAGTATTCCATTATCTGGAAGTAACACAGTTTATCCATCAACTACTGAATGGATAACTTGGTTGGCCTTCAAGTTTGGTCAGTCATGAACACAGCTGTGTACATGCAGGCTTTCATACAAACAGACTCTACTCATTTATTGGATTTGTTTTTGCAAGTATTTTCTCCCATCCAGTGGCTTACCTCTTCATTCTCTAGACATTATCTTTTGCATAGCAGAAATATTTAATCTTAATGAGGCCCATTTTAGTGATTCTCCTGTTGATGGGTTGTTTCTCTGATGTCTTGTTAAAAAGGTCATTAACAAATCCAAGGTCATTTTCTGGTTAAATGGGGAGAACTGAGGGCAGGGAGTGAGAAGGGTACCTATAGTTAAACCGTCCCAGATCACAGGTGTGGCCTGGTTGGCCATTGTCTATGTCTGTCCTCAGAGAAGTTCTGGAGAATTGTTATCACCTTATTACTGGAATAGAATAGGAATAAAGTGGTCTCCTATGTTTCTTTAGGACGATAAGAAGGTGTTGTCTATCTGAGGAGAAGTTTGCCTTCCACACACTGCTGATGCCCCAGGTGATTGCCGAAGGACAGCAGCAGAGAGGAGCTCAGATCAAAGTGCACCAATAGGAAATGGGAGGGGGGGAATTTTAGTTAATTTGCACAGCCCAACAGAAGCAGCTTTCACATTGCCTCTTACGATATTGTAACAGGCTGGCCTTCTCTCATCTAGGCAAAATATATTTCCACACCCGTAAGGTACTGCTTACGGAGACTATTTCCATAAAAGGTACAAAATTTCCTCTGTATTGTGCATTCTCTCACCCAATATCATTATTAACTCAATAATTTTTTCCTCCCTCATATAGCCATGGAATATTCTTTTTCTTATAAATTAAGTGGATTTAGACTTTGATATAAAATAATGAAGAAGGGGCTTATTAATAAAGAATAAGATTAAGCATAATCATTTGCCTTTGGATTTTTATCTTCCACTTCTGTTTCTAAGAGAAAACAGATGGGGTCAGGAACATTATCAGTAGCATTTACTTTGCTTCAAAGAAGAAAAGTCTTTTATTTATGTGGGGTTGTTGCGCCTCTGTTTTGCATCACTGTCATGCTAATGGACACTCTGTTCTCTGTTTCATAATTTGGGATCCTGTATATTTTACTTTGATGCATTTGCAAAGAAAGATTCAAATCATTTGTTGTTTCTTTTAAGTGTAAAATTAAAATCCCCTCCGTTGCCCCTCTTCTAGGTATCTTATTAAAAGACTTTTGTAAAAGTCATCAACTTTGTTCTGCCCACTGAAGTTTGTTGAGGTCAAGGGTGAGCTGGACAAGATGAAGGGGATATTTTTCATCAGAGGAGAATTGTTCTAGGCTAGAAAAGCTCCCAGGCATATTTAATGTGTTTCAGAAGAACTAGAGAGAAAAAGCAAAGGGAGGGAGGAGTCTGATTCTGTGGGAGGCAGACTCAAGAGAGATTGCTCACACCTGACATGTTTCAGATCTTTTGACACGGTCATGGAAGCAATAGAAAGTTATATGGTTTTTAGTCTCCCAGGTAGCAAGGAAATGATAATGTGGGTGGATCAGAAAAAAAATGAACTTCTCGTGTTTTATTTAAATTACTTTTGAGCTACTTCTAGACTGTTGGAGCGGCTGATAAGCCACCTAGTTCACATACACTCACACCTCCCAACGCTTCCAACACAGCAACCCCTCCCAATCTAACAAACCATCACTCGCTGAAACTGTACTCATGGAGGGACAGATCCTTGTGGACATTGTGTGTAGGTCCTGAGAAAGCAAATAAAAGCATGTAGATTCTGCCTTTCCTGAGGAAGCTAGACAAGGAAACAAAGAAGGCAGACATTGCAAGAAGTCTACTGATTGGAGCAGGGCTCTGAGGGCTAGGAACCTAACGCAGCTGGGAATGGGCATATGGAAGGAGAAAGAAGGCAACAGCTGACCTTGTGTTGAAAGGTGGACAGGAGTTATTCAGAAAAAAAGGAAGACATTTCAGACACTCTGGCCCACACACTTCTGAAATGTGTAATGTGTCATCAAAAAGTTAGGGTTAGAAAAGAAAGAAAGGACAATCCCAGGGTATCTTAAAGATTCTAATTTCATTCAGAAGAGCATGGGAAGCAATTGCTAGCATAGTAGAGAGCTCTCTGCTGAACCTGCCCCTCCCTGTCACTTCCTGCCCAATGACTCCAATCAGGGATAGGTGGCTAGGATAAAGGGCAAGATCAAGCGTACATGCAAAGAAACATAAAGCACTCTAAAGAGATTTATGAGGAAGGAGCATGCCAAATGTGTTCATGGACTGAATGGAGTAAATAGTAGCAGAGGCATTTTGCTGGAAAATACTGGTTACTTAGTAGGAACATGAATTCATTAAAAGCAGAGGAAAAGCTTACTATCGCTTACTATCCAGGCCTCCATTTTGTATCTATATCCTTTGTTTTAGTCATTCTCCCCTACAGTCACTTTGCAGCCATCTTGGAAACCAGGAAGGAGCAGAGAGAAGCTGGATCACCAATGACCTTTAATTATAAAAGGCCCTCGCTCAGACCACTGCTGAGGTAACCTCTTGCCACCTGAGACCACAGTGAATACAATCTGACTGGAACTGTTTTTGAACTCTGTATACCTTTCATATTCTGCCTCTTTTTTCTTTTTTCTTTTTAGCTAATTCTCTGAAGACAGCTGAAGATGAACTTAATAAATCTACTTTCTCTGCTCTTCAGCATGTCTCTTGATTTGGCATACAGGAATGAGTGACCAGATCTCATATGTGGAAATCTTGGGAGTTTATACCCAGGATCTAAATCTTCCATTTTAAGCCAACATTGGAACATCAGAGCAAAGGTTTCATAGAAGAAGGGAGAGAAAGGGAGCAAGTAGGCCCAACTTGCATGAAGTAAGTTTCATTAGTGGAAATATCCAATGGCCACTAATTTTAGAGATCTGGAACTCAGAAAACAAGGTAGAAAGATACATTTGAGTACCATCCAGGGGATAAAAATCACAGGTGAAAAGGAAAAGTTCAAAGAGAGATATAGAACCCACCAGCATTTAAAGGATCCTGAAAAAGAGACCCAGAGGGATTAGGCAAGTGAGTAGAAACACTGTGTGATCCCTACGAAAGCCAAGGAGAAGAAAAGGTGCTTTGGAAAAAGAGATCAAAAGGAGAAAATGTCTCAGAGACCTGATAGGATCACACTAAAGAAGGAACTTGGCTTATTAGCCATGCCTGAGGATCTAGCATGGAAGCCAGCCTTGAGGACCCCAGCAGTCATTTCAGTGGAGTTAGGGGATGGGGGCAACTGGAAATGGAAAAGCAGAAAGAAACTGTGGCCTAGATGCCACTTTCAAAAGGCCAGGGGCAAGTCATAAGAGGAGTGGGATATGTGTTTAAGTGTAAGTGTGTGTGTGTGAGAGAGACAGACAGACAGACTTCAATTTTAACAATATGCCATCCCTGGGGCTGAAGACTTTCATGGCATCTAGGGATATGGATTTGTTTTCTCTACTCATTAAAGAATTGAAATGCAGGAATCTGTTTAAGGCAGACAGAAAGCTTATTTGAAAGTGAAAGGAAAGCCCAGAAAGGAAAATAGTGACACTTTAAATGGAAGAGCTCCGACAAGGAGGCCAAGGAGGGTGATTTTTATTGTGTGGGGGATATATGTGGATATTCAGCTTGCATTTACCATAGTGAACATTTCCTAAGTCATGAGGTTAATGAAGTCACGGCATAAATAACCAGTATCTAAGTGGCTGATGCTTTGTGAAAATAATTTCTTCTTTGTTCTCACAGTTACAGAACTTACTTGGTAATTCAACTCTCTACCTCAGAGTGAATTTAGAAGGGCTAGCTAATTATAGCTTTAAATGTAAAACACTTTGACAAACTTGAAGTAGAGAGCTGCTTAAATTGATTATCACGTCACATGGTTTCTACTTAAATTATTTCACCTAGGAGAATGTCAAACTGTCTTCATTAGCAGATCACGAAATAAATGTGTTTGAAATTCAATTTAATGGAGTCTTGTGATTTTTTTTTAAAATATTGATGGCTTGCTACCTGAAATATTCCTGTTTAGGGAATCAACCTCCTTCCTCACCCATAAATTTCTCTGTACTCCTTTTTCCTCTAGCAGTAGAAAACTCTATTTGAAAGTAGCAGTGGTCCCCAAAACTTCTATAAGTAGTTTATAGGGTTTGTTACCATTGTTCCCCCAGGGAGAATGCTTTTTCTTGTTGTTACATTTGTGTGTGTGTGTGTGTGTGTGTGTGTGTGTGTGTGTGTGTGTGTTGTTTAATTCAGAATCTCACACTTGTTAGATAGGCACGTTACCATTTGATACCATGCCTCTAGCCCCATTGTGACTTGCTTATTTTTCAGGTAGTATCTTGCTTTAGGCAAAGACTAGCCTAGACTTCAGTCTCTCTACTTGTTTTTTCTATGTTGCTAGGGATGACATGTCCCTGCCACTGGGTCCAGCCATTGATTTTCCCCCATATCTGGGATAACAGGCATAGACCACAGTGCCCAGCCATTGGTTGAGATGGAGCCTCAAAACATTCTATGTCCAGGGGCTGGAAAGGTGGCTCAGTGGTAGAGCACTTGCCTTGCATGCCTGAGGCCCTGGGTTCGATTCCTCAGCACCACATAAGCAAAAAGAAAAAAGCCGGAAGTGGCGCTGTGGCTCAAGTGGTAGAGTGCTAGCCTTGAGCTGAAGAGCTGAGGGACAGCACCCAGGCCCAGAGTTCAGGCCCCACAACCGGACCAAAAAAAAAAAAAAAAAAAAAAAATTCTATGTCCAGGCCGGCCTCAAACCACGATCCCCAAATTTCCTACCTCTTAAGTAGCTAGAGTTACAAGCTTCAGCCACCATGCTCTGTTTGATAGTACCTTTTTACAAAGCCACATTCAGATTCTAACCTATGCTACGAGCAACCTGAGATTATTCTAGACTAGCAGAGAATGGTTTGAAACAGCTCAGGTGGACTGTTAGTGTAAGAGGAATGTAACAGGCAAGCAACTGATGCCTCCACTATCTCATTTGATGGGGAGAAAAAATGGGCCCCCATGACACCAACTGATGGTGACAAGCTAAAATTCCAAGATAAAGAGCAGAAAGCAAGGCCCACTAAATGGCCCAGGATTTCCACCTCAAGGTCAATAACACATTGAATGTCGTAGGATAGAGATGGGAACCAAGGAAACACAATGCTGCTTGTGACTCTTAATACCATCAATGTTTAGTTATTCTGTTGGTGTCTGTTGGAAATGTCTCAGGATATTGAGATTGCATAGAAATAAGGACAGCAACTCAAAAGTAAGATGTGATGCCTCCAGAAAGGCATGTTTACTAAAAGGAAGCAAGTGTCTGGCCTGGGTAATCCATTCAGGTTCTGTCTCTAATGAGTGATTGCCTTCTGTTCCGATTGGCCAGAACTTCCATTGACATTCCTGTGTAATTATCTAGTTCAAGCAATCAACCAAAACCAGGCACCTGACCAAAGCAGGAACTTGTCAGAAAAACATCTTACTCAGCTGGTGCTCTATCACTGGCGCTTTGCCTCCAGCCCCTAGAAAAAACAATTCTTTTTTTATATCGTAAAAATACTGTACAGAGAGGTTACAGTTACTTGAGTAAGGTAATGAGTACATTTCCTCCTTTGTTTTTCCCTTACCATCCCTTCCTTCCCCACTTCCCCACCAAAGTTGTAAAGTTCCTTTTCAACATAGTGTCTTGTATTCTCATTGTTACAATGGGTCAACATGTATCTCTATTAAGCATTTTGTTAGAAAAAAAACAATTCTTATAAGAAGATTTGTCTTACTTAAAATAGCTTGGTGTAAGATGGTAACTATCCTCAAGGGGGTGGGACTTATTCAAGCAACCACTTTGACAGAAAAGATTCTAACTCCTACTTGTCCCACACACTCCAACATGATTAGGAATTCCTGGACTAATTAGTTCCCTTTTCAAAAGTTGCTTTTTTCATCATCTTTGAAAAATGTTTTTCTTCTCCTTCCCATCCAAAAAGATGTAGGTCACAATTTAGATTGGCCACAGCTGTAAACAGATATGTGTGTGTGTGTGTGTGTGTGTGTGTGTGTGTGTGTGTGTGTGTGTGTGTGCTAGTGTGTACTTTAGTTTTCAAGTACAGTATTGGATTTTTTATATAAGACTCAATCTAACTGTGATTTGTAGGGAAGAGAGGTCCTAGGCCTTATACTCAAGGCCTGGACACTGTCTCTGAACTTTTGTGCTCTACAACTTAAGCCACAGCTCCACTTCTGGCTTCTTGGCAGTTAATTAGAGATCAGAGTCAGACAAACTTCCTGCCCAGGCTGGCTTTGAACTGTGAACCTCAGATCTCAACTTTCCGAGTAGATAGGAGTACAGGCATGAGCCACCAGCACCTGGCATCTTTTTGTATGAGTTAGACTCTTTTCTGTGAAAGTGATTCCTTGATGTAAACATTGCCATCTTAAGGGTAACCACCATGTTATAAGAAGCTATTTTATTAAGACACATCCAATTGTAAGAATATTTTTCCTAAGGGACTAAAGGTGTGGTACAATGCCAGTTTCTTTAGCCAGGTAGCTTTGGCCCAAATTGATTGGACTTTAATCAAAACATCCTATTACAAGTTATTTCCTGTTCCTGTCATATTTTAACTAAGCAACCTAGCCAATCATGCAAGATTGTGACATTAAGTCCTAACTGGAACCAGGGGCAGTATTGTGTTGGGGATAAAATCTGGAAAGACTTCCTATCCAGTGTACTTGCATACTTGGCTTCTTCTGCAGAAGTCACATTTTGCTTTGCTGAGTTCCTTCTGTGTTGCTGTCCTATTCTTATGCAACACCCTAAGACATTTCCAGCATTTTCTTACCTAAACCTCCCTAATAGTGGAGACGACAGTCATATACCCCATGGTCAGCTCATTTGTTAGATTGGGTCTCCCTAAATTTTTGTCCATGTCCTGGGTTTATGGGCATGAATCCCATCACCTGTTAAAGGGAGTGAAATTTAGCCTAGCATTGGTAGCTTCTAATTCTATACTCTGGCTTGGAGCAAGCAGCTATAGTTTCCAATTGCAAGATCCATTGTTGTTTTGCTTTGCTTTTGGTACTAGCTTGTGTGCTATTTTGGATTCTTAGAGTCATATGCAATATATGTATGTCTTGTCTTTCCAAGGAGATTATTAGCTCCTCTGAGAGCAAGAACTGAGTCTTTCATTCCTCTGTATGTCCTACGTGCCTTCCATAACAGAGTACTAATATATATATATATACATATACATATACATATATATGTATATATATATACACACACATATACATATATATGTATATATATATATACACACACATATACATATACATATATATGTATATATATATATATGTTATTTGAATGGTGGGTCAAAAAAATCTTAATACATCATATTTGCTTTGAAAATTAGGAATATGCTACTTCGTTTTAAACGTCATCATAGTGGTAGAAAACTTGGATCTTTCAACTTAAACTACCATGGCAGACAATAAACCAGTGAACCATCCAATAAGGTTGGTGATAGAAGCACCTTTTTTTTTGTAATTCTAATGGAAGCTTCTTCAAGTGAGACCTATCTTAACCAAGTTCTTTCCCAGCTCACAAAACTATTACACACCAGCTAAATGTTGCTCTATAAAACTCGTTAGCTTAGATTCTTGTCCTCAGCCCTACCAATTTGTACACCTCAGAAAAATATTATTTTACATATCTGACAATATAATTTATCCTCTTCGCAACATATAGCATCCCTGCTCAGCAATTCATGTGAGTGATGTGAATAGAAAGATAGAAGGAAAGTACTCCAGGAAGCAGGTGAATGAACAATATGGGGATGCCATTGACCTTCTCAGAGAAGACAGTCTTTAGAAATCCTGAATGGTGGGATTATTAAGTAATTCAAATGCAAAATCTGCATAGATTTGTTTTTGCTCATTAAGATGCCTGTTCAACCAAGTATGCAGCACCTCATTTACATAATTATCTAATGGAGTATATTGCACTTCTATGTTGTGCATTCAGTCTGCTCAATCAGAAGAGATTCTAGCCTGCTTAGGAATGTTTGTTAATTAAAAGATTTGGAGATTAAAATGGAGTACCTTCAGCCTTGGGAGAATCCTTAAAGTCAATAAAAATAATAACTCTTTCTGTTCATCTGGAACTCACAGCACACTCTGGCTGGAATTCGATGCCTTCTCAGCCACTAGCACCATTGAAGACAACACTTTTAGAGTGCCACCTTGCTGTTCTTCCATAGCTGGGCTCTTCCTGTCTGTCCAGCTTTGCGTAAGGTCCCTAAGGATCTTTTTTTCCAATCATTGAGTCTGAAAATAAAACAAAACAACAAAATTGTATGTCCCTAATTATCCAGCTTATGTAACTATGTCTTGCCCAATTGAGGATACATAACCTAATTTTCCAGTAACAGATTAATAACCAACTTTATAAAAAAGAGATGAAAATATTAGATGTCTGTGCTATAATTTGTTTTTCATATTTTGACAATAATACAAAAACAGAAAATTCTGTGTGGCTTTTCAAGGTGTCTCCTTTTTATGAAGCCTGCTATCAAAGACAGTCTTTTTTTTAGAGGGGGTGTCCAGTTGTGGGGCCTGAACTCTGGGCCTGGGCACTGTCACTCAGCTCTTCAGCTCAAGGCTAGCACTCTACCACTTGAGCCACAGCACCACTTCTGGCTTTTTCTTTTCCCTGCTTATGTGGTACTGAGGAATCAAACCCAGGGCCTCATGCATGCAAGGCAAGTGCTTTACCACTGAACCACCTTCCCAGCCCTCAAAGGCAGTCTTCTTGCAAGTGTTTCATTCCTTCTTCATGGAGAAATTTAACTTGGTTAGAAAAATAGATTTGGCAAGTCTAAACTTGTTTGCGGTCCACCAAAGGAGATTCATGCACTGAGTACATGCTGACTAAATACTTTCTAGGTTCTAGAAGTCAGAATCACCAGGATCACAAAGATAAACTGAGCTAAGTTCCATAATATCTCAGTCTAGTGGGGACACAAGTTCACAGATGTGAGTCTATGAAACACAGGCTGCACATCCTATGTCAGGCATTGAACAGAAATTTCTAAATAAACTGAAGGAAGTTCTTCAGATATGGTGATACCCTACCATCTTGGGCATACTTGTATAAAGCAGGACCTCACTCTTCTGTGATTCATTTTTCACCTATTCAGCTATTTGGCTGGGGTCTGGAGAGTTAGCTCAGTGGTAGAGCACTCACCTAGCATGCATAAGGCCCTATATTCATTGTACCACAAGAGAATTTAAAAATAAGAAGCACCTAAGGTATACTCATCATTATTTAAAGAGAAAAAAATGAAGAAAGGAAAGAATTTATTCTGGAAGCTCTTTGATCACCCCAGGTTTAAAAGAGGATTAAAGTCACTCAAGGTAATATGGAGAACCTGCCATAAAGTACGTTCTCTTGGTTTCCAGTGCTTCACACAGCTCTTCTACTTCCTCCTATGTGGGGACTTGTCAGTGATATTGAACAACTCTAGTACCCAGGTCAGGTCCTTTGTCTCTATCATCGCAAAGACTAAGTCCACAGGCACAGAAGAAATAAGATGGCAAAGAAGATACAGTAAAGAAAAGAGTTCCCTTGAGACAGGAGGGATCATAAGAGAGGGTCCTGCTTAGGGGTGCTTTGTGCAAGGGTTTATAAGATGTCTCTAAGAGATGCCCAAGGACTCAAGATCATTTGTGACTCTCAAAATCATTGGACAGCCTGCAGGCCACATCAGTACTCAGACCCAATCAGGCTCCACATAGCCTGTATGAGCTGTCCATGTGTCTTTTAGCCCCTCTGGTTAGATACACACATTGGTGCAGACCTCTGGGGTCCATTCAATCCTTTGTTCACATGCAAGTCTTCCAGGAGTAATGGGCCATGACATGATGCCCAAGGACCTACATGCTGCTCAGGGCCATAGTGTTGTGATGTCTAGGGGCCTGCAGGACTGCTCAAGGTCATGCTGACAGAACCTTTATGAAAGGGAGCCTTTTTCCTGATTTCTCTGCCAGGCTCATTTTCTGCTCTCAGCAAATATCAGCTATCTTCTAAAGGTACAAACATTCCCAACTTTTCTTGTAGAACCATTAAACTTACAAATTGCCTGGGCCAAGAATTTCTACTGAATCCTTAAATAATTCCACTCATCATACATGCCCCCTCTTTGTTTTTGATGGATTTGAGTTTTTCCCTTATTGTTACTGATTTATTTATTTTTTATTATCATTTTTTCAATCAGAGGCACTCCTAGGTGTGACTTAGATTGCATTGGCACTGGGATTCATACTCATGGCACTGGTGCCCATAAAGGAACCTTAGACATCATCAGGGCCACTGGCTCACTCTCCTGCTGTGCTTACAAACCCTTGTTTTATACATGTTCACATCTCTATGGCCTGTTCCTCAACTGCTACGTTCACATTCTTGCTCTCTCTTCTTTCTTACATTATGCAGGAATTCAATCATGAGAAACAGAGAAGCCGCATTTTGAGAGGTCAGATTGGGAGTCTTTATTGGAAAGTTGGTGACTGCAGGTGGACTCCTGTCCAGAAAACCTGCAGCCCAGAAAGTAGCTTGCACAGGCTTTGAAAGGCAAAAACCACATGTTTAGGGTGGGGGTCTAAGCCCAACAATATACAGGAACAATCAGAAGTGATCAAATCAAATCATCTAGGGGAATAATCAAGGGTGGACATTTCTCTGTAGCAAAGCTTTCCTGGGGCTAAACAGCATGATGCATCTGAAATTCAAAGAATGGCCTGTCTCACCTCTAGGCTTTTCCCAGCTGGGTGAAAAGCCCTCACCACCCAGCAAGACACCAGGATGGTGGTAAGAACAAGGCATTGTTACTTAGACCCAGTGCACTTATTTCACTTAGTGCTTTCCTTTGGACACCACCTAGCTCTGCTGGGCTAACCCAACACTAAGCAAGTATCTGCTAAACTCTTTGTAAAGAGCCACGCATGTCTCCCACTTGGACAGGCCCCAACAGCAATCCCAGAAAATCTTCTCCTGTGAGTCCCCACTAGGAAAGCTGCAGGCTTCCAATAAGCTGAGTCTAGTCATTTCCCATTTATTAGTTATATCGATCAACCACCCCCAGAAGAACAACCAAAACCCTGGCACATATATTAACTCCAAAGTACAGAACAAATTTCAACTGCCAAGAGCTATTTCAAACACTGTTCAAAAGATTAAAGAAAGACCAAAACTTCACCTTACTTACTTTCTTTCTTTCTTTCTTTCTTTCTTTTTGTTTTTTTTGGTCTGACCTATTTCTTCCTTCCCTGTCTGAATTGTTAGCGGTGTTCTGTATTATGTTTCAAGACAAGCACCTTTGCCAAAAAACAGTCATGAACATTTTTTATTGTATTGAGCCAAGCTAAATCTAAAATCTGAGTGCAGGGAACTCTGGGGCTCCCAGTGATGGGCAAAGCCAGTCCTTGTACTTCTGTGACCAAGCAGAACTCCAAACTCACGGCACCAAGCCATTCTGTTCTGGTGCCTTTCATGCAGACACTACTCAATCTGTTCTTGCAACAGATTCAATTTATAGCATTTGATTCTCCAAGAATGGCACTATAGGCAAGTCAGACTTACCTATCAGACCATCTTAAAAGGCCCCTATAATCCATTGTAGTTTCCAATTGAATGAGAACCCTGAAGTTGTACTTTCATTTCATGACTTTGGTTTCTTTTGTCAGTAAACCAATATTTATTGAGGGCCAGACCAAGTTCTGAGCATAGTGTTGGGCCCAGGAAGTATGAACACTGATAAGACAGCTGGAATTCTGCCTTGGTGAGGTGCACTGTCTGGCCTCTGTCTCCCTTTCCACAATCAGCTCTCCATATGGTTACAGAATTAAAGAGGATGCTATTGGCTTACAAACTCATTCATCAGATGAGAAAGGCAGTGCCATCTTTGATTACAGCAGTGTTCTGGAAGGCTTAGGTAATATTAAGCAAAGTGAATTTCCCTTTATACCATTGCAATGACAGTAAGTGCCTACAGAAATGGCTGCTTACCAAGTCAGTAATAATGTTTACGAAATATACTGTAGGTTTTGGAAGACAGCCACTAGGTGAATTGCAAAATGGGAAAAGTTTCTCCTGTTTGCCTGCCCAATTCATCTGAAAATTGATTGTTACTCTTTAGGAAGAACAGAAACTGGCAGTTTGGACTGGGTTGCTTATTGTAGACTGCTGTAAGAGTAACTGGGCATAGCAATTATTGATGAGGAAGACCGGTAGTCCTCTAGAGACTTGGGCAATCAGTGGGAAAGCACTCTACATATAGTCAGGACTATTGGATTTCAGTCATGAACTATATTCACTACTGCTGATCCAAGGCAGGGTACTACACAAGCAGAGATTTATAGCCAGTGGTGTTATACTCAATCACACAATAGATTTGCACTCTACTTGGAATTATATGGAAAGCCAGCCCCAAGATTAACAGCACTTTTCATTCATTATGTAAATGACTTAATACAAGAAAACATACACAAAAACACTACACACATAGTCTTCATGAAATCAAGTAGCAAAAAAAAAAAAAAAAAAAAAAAGCAAATGTGATCCGCTCTCCAGATACATATCTTGTTTTACACAATTCTCAAAAACATCAACATGAAATTTTTTTGCACTTTCCAATCATGAATTTTGGCATCAGAAAATTAGAATCAACTTTTCTCTTTTCCATATTCAAAGGAGAAGGTTGATCTAGAGGAATGAATGGATGGGACATATTTGAAATTATATCATGTGGAGAGAAAAAATCCAAAGGTAAGTAATTATGTTTTCTATGGCATAAATTTTATACATTATTTTAGAATGTATCATAGAAGTTAATACATTATTAGCTAATTGAAAAGCCCAATGATTTACTGAACTCATTGCTAAAAAAGAGGAATTTGAGGAAAATAATGATTTCTAGTCTTTTGCTGTTTTATGTTCTAAAATCTGTTTTATGGAGACATTGGAGTAATAAATGACAAACAGAGATGGCATATCGAACAGCATAAGCTATGAACTAATTTTATTTGAGTTATGCCACAGAATATTGAATTCATCCAAGTAACAGTTGAAATTCCAAATGCATCCCAATGCTGGCTTTGTATTCGCAGCACCTTGGGTAAAATAGTAAGTCGAGGAGTAGGCTGGGAAGAATCATCTGAAGAAGCAATTTTAGAATAGCAAGAGGTGATCAGTCCATCCATGGAGTAAAAGTAGATGAGCAATTGCCAGGGGGCGGGAGGATTGGAGAGAAATGGAAATGACTTGTAATGGCTACACAATTTCTTTGTAGTATGCAGGAAACGTGGCCTAAAATTAGACAGTGGTGATGGTTGTTCACTTCTGTAAAATTTCTATGGTAACTGATAGATTTTAATTAGATTTATTATAAAGCTGTTGTTTTTTTAAGGGGAAGTCTGCACTGACCCTGTAGCAGGAAGAGATCAGGAGTCTTGAGCAGTGTGGTTGGGGGACAGAGGAATACTGGTGAAGATCTGTATTTGTCAAAGATTTGTAAGGGGAAAAGGTAAAGGTATTTTATTTGAAAATTAAAATAAATTGTCCCAAAGGTTGGATTGCAAAGGGTATTACTTTGGGCAATTGGGCCCCTTCCTCTACTATTGTTCATGATACCTCAACTCTCTCTGTGTCTCTTAGCTCTCACAAGCAGAAAACTATTCTCTCTCCCTCTCCTTCTCTTTCTCTCTCCCTCCCTCTCTCTCTCTCTCTCCTTCTCCTTCTCTCCCTCTTCCTCTCTCCCTCTCCCTGTCTCCCTCTCCCTCTCTCTCTCTCTCTGTCTATGTCTCTCTGTCTCTGTCTCTGTCTCTGTCTCTGTCTCTCTCTCTCTCACACACACACACACACACACATACATAGGTTACTTCTACAAATGGAGCGTATCCTGTGCCCTTTGGAGAACAACATAAAGGTATGAGGAGTAGAGCCTGGGTCTTTGCTGAGTGGCACAATAAACAAGCCCTGGAGCTGCCAGTGAGCGCTTCCCATTACATCCAATGTTACCATATTGACCAAATATTTCTCATTGAGTAGGAAAGCACATAAGGGTGCAACTTGGGAGCCCCTCGGCCAGAGCACTTGAGTTCAAATTAAAATTCCTTCTTATCACTGTCTATGAGATCTAGGGTAAGTGACTGAACCCCTCTATGCTTCTGTTTTCTCCTTGTATGGTTAAGATAATATGGGCCAGGTGCCAGTGGCTCATACCTGTAATCCTACCTTTTCAGAAGGCTGAGATCTGGGGATCACAGTTCAAAGCCAGCCTGGTCAGGAAAATCCATGAGACTCTTATCTCAAAAAAACTACTTAGAAAAAGCCAGAAGTGGTGCTGTGACTCAAATGATAGAGCACTATCCTGAGTAAAAGAAACTCAAAAGCTCAGGGACAGCACCCAGGCCCTGAATTCAAGCCCCAGAACTGGGAAAGAAAAAAGAAAGAAAGAAAGAAAGAAAGAAAGAAAGAAAGAAAGAAAGAAAGAAAGAAAGAAAGAAAGAAAGAAAGAAAGAAAGAAAGGAAGGAAGGAAGGAAGGAAGGAAGGAAGGAAGGAAGGAAGGAAGGAAGGAAGGAAGGAAGGAAGGAAGGAAGAAAGAAGGAAAGAAGGAAGGAAGGAAGGAAGGAAGGAAGGAAGGAAGGAAGGAAGGAAAGAAGGAAGGAAGGAAAGAAGGAAGAAAGGTATTAATGCCAATGAATAGCAATGTTCTGAGGATGAATGAACTAGAATGTTTCAAACACTTAGAACCACATGCAGCAAAACCAACACAATAATAACAAATGTCAGGTATTACTGCTTACAGTCATATACAACATCCTTCAGTCCCCAGAGAATTTTGAATGTAGGAATCAAATGAATTGTGAACTGAAGACAGAGAGTAAAACTATGAGTTAATTAAGACCCTGGTTGATGAAAAAGTATTAGGCATGCTAAACAGCAAGGAAAAACACAGGTCTAAAAAATGACAAAACCAACATCAGGATCTGACTCAGATTTCATATATGATAGGTTTTGGAATTGTCTGATGGGATTTTTTAGGTGGTATGTAGTTTGAACTTAGAGCCTCAGCCTTGTTATACAAGCCCTCTACCATTGAACCAGCCCAAAACCTAATCTGATGGAATTTTAAACAACTGTCATTGACATGTTAAGGGCTCTCATGTAAAAAGTAGACAACTTTGCTACGACCAGATGGGTAATGTAAGCAGAAAGATGGAAACTTTAAGAAGTAAGCAAGAGAAAATACTAGGATTATTTGAAAAAAAAAAAACAAAAGTTAGTATGACAGAAACGAAAAGCTCTTTTGATGGATAGAGAAAGAATCACTGATGTCTTTAGGCCATAAGATAATTATTAGCGTCTTTGGGCAAGAAGACTTGTATGTTTCACTGGGTTCATTCTTCTTATAGTAATCACCTAAAAAATTAAGCCTTGTGACAAGTGACTGCTTTTGCAGGACTTCTGACCCTGTGGGAGTTTAGTCACTGCAGCAGTGTTTGAACTCTCCAGGGTGATTCCACCTATCATATAAGCAGTTCTGGGAAGTCAGTACCCCAATATTTCTGTCTGATTCATGCCACAATTATTAAGAAAGAATCAGACAACATGGGGGGGGGGGTTGGAAACAGCAGACCAGTTCTGGAAAGATCTATCTGACATAGATGTTGCATTTCAAGACTGTTTCCAGCTAAGTGTCAGGTAAGGCCATCCATCTTGAAGAATGAGTAGGAACAAATTTTCAAGTCAGGGAAACAATAGGTACAAGGTGGAGATGGCATCTCAGAGCAGAGGGAGAACCGAGTAGCTAAAAATGGGGCACCGTGACTACCTGACTCAGGCTTTGCCAGAGCACAGAGGTTCTGGTGCCTTGGACTTGCCAGGTACTGTGTGTTCCACAGAGGAGTCTCCCTGCTGACCCAGGGCCCACCCTGTCCTGGCACTTACATTCTTGCTCTATGTAGATGTCTGAGTCTTGTCCTGGTGAAGGTGTGTGTCAGAACACCCATGTTCATCTCCTTGGGTTTTTCCTCTCCTGTCACACACTGTGTCCCATCCCTTCACCATCAGTGTGATGCTTACATGTATCAATTTGGCTACTCTGTAGTGCCCAACTATTGGGTTAAAGCAGTCCACGTTTTTAGGATGCATTTGACATTTGTACTCAGTAGACTTTGAATAAAGCATATTGAAGGCCTTAAAGGCACAAACTGAGGTTTCCAGAAAGAGGAATTCTGCCTGAAAACTACAGCCTACAGATATGATTTTCCACCCTGTAGATGTCACATTATCTAGGTCACTAATATTCTTTCTCTGTCTCTCTGTCTCTCTGTCTCTCTGTCTCTGTCTCTCTTTCTCACACACATACACACATTCTGTTTCTTTGACGAACAGTAATATAGTGCCTCAGTAAGTTTGTAGACAGAAAAGGGGTCTTTTTTCCCAGTAAATACCAACTCACATCTGTAACTAAAGATTTTTTTTTTCAGTGAAAAGCAATCATTCAGACCAGATAAGCTTGGGTATAAATCAGGAGGGAAGTTGTAAGTATCCTCATTCTTATTCTTTTTTAAAGTAAAAACAAAAAGGCTTACTTCTGAAATTAGCAATTTCTGACTAAAACTATGATAATCTATTCCAGACCAATGTTTTTTAGATAGAATAAATTCTACATAAATATTGCCAAAAAAGAAAAGCAATCATTCTATCCATTTATCTGACAGTGATATTTAACAATAGATATTGTTCAACTTCCCTGCTTTTCATTAATTCTCTGCTTCACATTGTTGGGAGAGGATGTTGCCCTCTAGCAAGCTGATATCAAAATTAATGTTTTTTTTAAAAAAAGCATCATAATTCTGTCCATTTCTAAATGCTGCCTATGAAGCTCTTACATCTTGAAGATCTTGTAGAGTCCCCTATAGAAGCAATCAATTGCCTGTGAAAATCAGGAAACCAGGACCAATCACAAACTACAATTCCAACTGCTGACCAGCTTCTGGAGTGAAAAACTTGAGTCTTGTTTATGCTCTTTGTTTTGTTTTGAGTTTTGGACATGAACAAACAAGAAAGACACCATCTGAGAGTCTCAAAGAAGTGCTGGCAAGTAAGCACATCCTTGTTGTCCAGGGCCTTTCCTGCAGGTGCAGACCCAGGTCTCTAGTTTAGTGGAGGCTACTTCGGGTCACATGTGAACTGAAAAAGTCGGCTGTGGATGGCTTTCATCCATGAGATATGAGAGGATCTTTTACTTTCTGACGGTATCCTTCACTGGAAAAAGTTTGGTTATTGTTTTAAATCAAAGTGCATGTGAATTTAGGGGTTGTGGGCATGGTTCAGGCAGTAGAGCACCTGCCTAGCATGTGAGGCCCTCAGACAAAATCCTAAGAGAGTGCTTGCCTAGAGAGGTCTGAACAGGCCAACAACTACACACGTGACACTCCACACATGTTGGACACACCCAAGCTACAGAACAGAACACAACAGAACACAAGTGCCTCTAAACCCAATTTCTAACAACATGTCTTAACAGATAAACTCATACTTTATTTTGACAAATTTGAGATAGAAAAATATGACAATGTGAATCTAGCAGTTGCTTTTTGTGTAATATAGTTTGGGGTGTGCAGTGCAATTTGGGGTTAGCTTTATAGGACGGGCTCTCTTCTGGCCCGCAGAAGTCAATATGACATGACATCTTGGCCACTGTATTTGCCTAAAAGAATATTCAACAGGATAACTGGCTTCCGAAAAGGTTACAGCATTCAATAATATATACTAAAAAGCAAGGAACCAAGACAACATTAAGATGCATTTACAATTCCTACAAGCAAACTTTAGACTTCACACTTAAAGTCCCCAAATTCTTGTTTTCAAAATAACTTCAACATTTCTTATCAGCAGAAGATAGAACAATAGAACACTTATTTTAAAGAAACAAGTGAAAAACTTGAGTAAACATGATATTGAAGATGACTCTAAACAGTAAACAATTTGGTGTATTTATAGATGTCACTTCAACCTTATGCTCTGGCCAGTTGGGCCAGAGAAATTCCATGTTCCATTGATATAAATCCTTTGAACAACTTACACTTTAACCAAATGAATACCAGGAAGCTGAACCGAGTGTTGGAGAGGAAGAGGTCAAGGGCAGATGAATGGAGGGAGGATGAGTGAACACAGTCACAATATATAATGTGCATATGTGAAAATGGAACCAGGTAATTTGAGGGAATGGGTAGGGTTGGGAGGGGTGGGGGATGAAAGACATCGATCAAGAGGCACTGTACTCACAAACTGACATGTTGAATTGAAACCCCTTTGTATAACTACTTAAAGGCAATAATAATAACAATAATAATATAAACAACTGTAGGTCTAATTAGCATCAAAAAATGTGCCCCTGGATATAATATGAAATTAAGTGCAGTTCTCATTTGTACACTCATTTCTTGTTAGGAGTGAGCCAGGGACTTTTGGTGCATGCAGATATTTGGTTATGGTTATAAAGCCAAAAATAAATAAATAAATAAACGAGCCAGAAGGCAGAAGCTGAGTCCAACTTCAGTTTGACTGTGTTAAGTGCTTTCCTGGTGTCTCTCTCTCTCTCTCTCTCTCTCTCTCTCTCTCTCTCTCTCTCTCTCTCTCTCTCTCTCTCTCTCTCTCTCTCTCTCTCTCTCACACACACACACACACACACACACACACACACACCTCAGCATAAGTGCTAATTTTGTGGGCTCCTTTTTAGCCTCCCTTCTCCACCTTTCAAGGAATATATCTGGGAGGCCTGGCATTAAAATAGTATTTCTACCATATAAAATAATAGTGTGTACATATGTACATATGTGCCTGTCCCTTTCAAGGACTGGCTAACTCCTCATTTTCTATTAAATAATCCTTCTTCATGTACTTGGTACCCCGAACTAATCTCCATACTTCCAAGTAAGCATCCCTTAGAGACCTCCTACTACCTTCTTCGGAGTTCGCTGGGGTCAGGGAGCCCCCAGAGACGAGCGGAGCCCCTGGGGGGCTGCCCCTGGCCTCCGGCCCACTCCGAAGAGCCAAGCCACCTGCTCCCGCCCCACTCGCTGACCTTCCATCTCCACCCTCCCCGGGCAGCTCCTCCATCTCGAATGGCAGCTGGTCTCCACTTGGCTGCGTTTCCTCTCCCTCCGGCTGCTGCGACTCCAGGTCCTCATAGTGGCTTTGCCTCCTGGTCTCCAGGAATTTAGCCACACAGTAAATAATGGAGCCCAAGGTATTCACCACGACGCCAGCAATAAACAGAGAGGTGGGCTCCACGTCGTTGAAGGCCACCATCCCCACCGTGATGGTGGCGATGCTCTTCACCACGCCCACGAAGCTGGTGGTCACCGCGGAGTTGATGTAGGTACAGTGCAGCGTGGTGAAGTTCATGGCGCAGCCGATCAGGATGCAGGCCACGAAGATGCAGACCATGGTCGGGTCCTTCCAGCCGGGGAAAGCCCAGGCGTGGATGGAGTCGGTGCTGGCGAAGGAGAAGACGACCAGCAGCGGGGTGGCGGAGACGGCGATGACGTACTGCGCGGTGAGCGGCCCGTGCTCGGTGTCGGCGCTCGCCTTCTGGATGAGCACCAGGTAGGCGGCGTGCACCAGCACCGCCAGCACGCCCGTCACGTACCCGACGGGGTCGCCGGTCAGGTCGCCAGCGCCTGCACGAGCACGGGCGGGAAGAAAAGAGAAGACAGCAAGTTGGCGCGAGGGGGAAGGGCAGTACTCACGGGCGGGGGGCGGGGAGGGCACCCCGGGAACGGGCATGGATGGGATGGGGAGCGCTCCCGAGCGCCCCACCGACGCGCCCCGCGCCTCGGCTGCAAAAACGGGACCGCCAAGCGCAGTCCCGTGCGCAGTGCGCTCACGACAGGTGCCTCTCCGGACTCCACTTGCCTCCCGGGCCCCTTTTTCCACCGTCCACGCACGGCAAAGGCCGTGCAGATCAAAGTTGCTCTGGGCTAAGCTTGGTGGCCTCCCGGAGCTGGCACCCAGGTCAACCAGATTCCTGGGTCCTCTCGCCACCCCCTCTCTCCCCGCTGCCCCCAGCCGAGGGCGGAGGTGGCCGACCCCACCCCGGAATGGGGGCTTCCCGCTCCCCATGGCTTCCGAGGCTCAGCCCCCGCCGCAGACAGACGCCCCTTCCTCGCGAATGCAGCCCCCGCCCCGCGCGACCCCCAAGGGGCCCCGGGAACTCCGGGGCGTCACTCCCAGCCCTCCCCCCTCCATTCCCGCCCCGGGTGACCCGAGGAAGTTCACGGCCCCCCCCCTCCTTCCGGCTCAGTCCGAGGCTGGGACTCAGACCCCGCGCCCCCGTCCCTCCGGAAGGAAAGGGTGGCGGGGGGGGGGAGAATGGAGAGGGGGGTACCGCGCACCCCAACAAGGCGGGGGTCTCTCCGAGGGAGGAGCAAGGCTGCGCGGGGTCTCTCCGGAGAACGCACCTTCGCCAGCCTAACGACCCCTCCCCTCCAAGCCGTCCACCTGTCTGCCTCAGTGTCCCCCCGTGGCAGCGCGGGCGGGGCGCGGGGCGCGCTCACCTGCCAGGGCGGCGCCGCAGGTGGTGATGAGCACGGCCGCCAGCACCCCGGGCGAGGGCGCGCCGTTCTTGAGCACCAGGACGCCGATGAGCATGGTGACCAGGGGCAGGCAGCGCTTGAAGACCACGTACATGGGCAGGCTGAGGCCGCGCAGGGACCAGAGCGTGAGGCTGGACTGCAGCGTGGACAGCACGGCGACCCCCGCGAAGGCGCGCGCCAGGCGCAGGCCGAAGGGGGGCACGGCGATGAGCCCCAGGCGCCGCAGCAGCTCCAGGCTCAGCGCCGCGGTGGAGCTGGTCAGGCACTGCACCAGCGTCAGGAAGGAGAACTGGTAACGGCTGATGAGGAACTTGAGCAGGATGTTGAGGGAGCCCGAGAACACCCCGTGCGCGATGGCCACCGAGATGCCCAGCACGCGGCCCCGGCACAGTTGCCGCATGGCGGCGGCGGCGGAGCTCCGGGCCCTGCGGGAGCGGCGCGGAGGGGAGCGCGGTGAGGGCGCCCACCCCGGGCGCGCGGGCTCGGCCGCGGAGGGCAGCTCCAGCCCGGCGTCCTCGCGGCTCCGCGCCTCCGCGCCCGACTGCCCCGCGGCTCCGCGGAGGCGGGGGTGGGTGGCTCCGAAAAGTGGCGGGGTGGGGGCACGGCCGGAGAGCAGCGGCGGGAACGCCCGCGACCGCGACTGGGAAGTCGCTGGCGGGCTGTGTCCCCCCGTGGATTCCCCGTCCAGGAAGGCGGGCGGCCGCCGCAGGCAGGGCTGAGCGAGCCTGCGCCCCTCGGGCATCCAGCACCCACGCGTGCCGCCTCGTGTCTCCGACAGTGGTCACGGTTTGGAGGGGATCCCGGGCACTACGAAACCGTGATCACAAGCAACAGGGGCTTTGGCGGCCACGAGGGACGGCGCCCCCAGCCCTGCTGCTCGGGTGCCGCCGCGGGTTTTCCGCCCACGGTCTCTCCCGGCAGAAGCCGTCGGTGGTGACGCGTGGCGGAGCCCCTGGCATTCAAGATGCGAGCGCCTACGCCCCGACATCTAAAGGGACCCCATCCCTCCCCCCCACCCCATCGGGGCGGGCTTCCACCCGGAGCTGGCCCTTTCCGGTGCCAGGCGTGGCGCGCCCAGGTCCGGCTCTGTCCGGCGATCCGCTCCACGGTGCTTGCTGGGGCGGGGCGGGGGGGGGCGGGCAGGCGGCCCCCCGCAGACCTCGGGTCCTGGGGGTGGTACACACGTTGAATGAGGGGGGGGATATAATATAAGCAAGAGAGCAGCAACAGAGAGTGCGGGGTAACAGTCACTCGGGTCTGGATGCACCGAGGGGTGCGGGCAATGGGCGGGATGGGGCGGGGTGAGAAGGCGCGGCGGGACGCGAAACGGGCTCGGCATCCTGCGGGGATCTGGGCGGCTTCCTGGGGTTCTGGGGAGTCAGTGGAGGTCTGCGAGACAGCCATGGGCCGTCTTTGGCAGTCGGACGAGGAGAGGTGCGGGTTCCATCTCTCCTGGCTCCTCAGGACTTTGTGAAGTCTGTGCCTGGAAAATGGCTGTGAGCCATTTATTTTTGTGAGCCATATATTTTTGTTTTTGTTTTTCGGGTGCTTGCGCCCACTAAGGTGAGTCTGATCGGAACTCCCTTCCTTGGGAAGTTACGCCCCGCGCCCCGCCAGGAACTCAACCGCGGCCCTAATTGCAGACACAGCCTGATTCCTCGACACGTGCGGCCCAGGCCGGTGAGGCGCGGCCCCCAGCGGGGACGGCCGCGCGCGCCGCCCCTTCCCGCCTCTGCGCTTCTTCCTCTGGGCTCACCGGGGTTGCCACCTCGTCGCGGTTCCACGCCACACCGCCTTGCCTTCACACGCAGGGTCTACTTCTTTCTCCCTTCGATTTCACCTCCGTACTGCACCCTGCACGCCAGCTCGGGTGTTGGAGCTGCGATTGTTAGCGTCACGGCAGGAAGAAAAACAAACCCAATTAAAACCCAAAACAAAAGAGCCCATCAGGAATTGCATTCTCACTGCAGTCCTGCTTCTGGGCCAGCTTTGAGTGTGGGCGCTCACTTGCTCCGAGAGCTCCGGCCCCTGGGAGCATGGACTAACCACCGGGCTGTCCCCAATAGGTGGGCACTCAGGAACATGCGCTGCGCTAGCTCTCCAGGAATAACACTGGGTAGCATGGCGGGGGGGGGGGGGGGGAGGATGCTCTGGGAGCTCTTGGGTTTTATTGCTTAACTTGTGTTGTAACACCCTACTGGCTATGTAAGGGTTTCAAGTTTATGTTATTTCTTTAGGACATAATGCAGCCAGGAGCAGCAGCTCAAATGTGTGTGTTTATTCAGAATTTACACAGAGATAAAATGGGAAAAGTCACTCTCTGTACGACCTCAAGAAATCATAGATTTCTGTTTCTAGGGACCATTCCAATTAAAGCCATTCACTTACAATAGCGGCCCTCTTAAGTGAGTATCATGAAGAAGTAGCTGTACAGACCTAGTTTTGGAATGATTCATTTCTGCCAGCAATTATAATTGCTTCCATTTGCCATCCTAACGTGAGGAGGGAGCTTGGGGGCTGAGTCAGCTACCTTACCTTTCTCATTTCGGCAAAGACTATTCAGCTTAATACTGGAAACGTTCAGTGGCACGAGACGCAGCCAATGTTCTCTACTTTATTGCATATAGTTATTAGGGTTTAAATTTTTTTAATCATCTCATCTATAAACCTGTAACTAGATAAGTTCCTGGAGAAAACTAAGGGGCGGTAGGGGGGGAATAATACTATCTTTGGCAAGGTTAATTGAACAGGAATGCAGACCAAAGGCCAGATAGCTATTTGAACAACTGGTATCAAGCACCAACAAAGACACAAGCTCTTTATCTTTAGAAGCTACTCAATAACTATTAGTGGCATCCAATCAATCTTGCAGTTCATTCATCCAGCAAACCTATAGAGCAAGTATTTTGCTAGGAAGTCTATTAGCCAGGGAGGATTCAAGGAGGAGCATTCTGTCCTTGAGCCTCACAGATAGAGGTTAAGGTGGCTCATGCAGTTCACGCAGCTGTGACATCTTGATGTAGGAAACAGGTGAGCCCCCACCGCAGTTAAATCTGCTTGACAGGTAGGAGAGGCTTCCTGGGAAGAGATAACTGGGTTTGGGGACATTTTTTTTTAACCTTTGTGCTCATTTTTTTTTTGGTAGGTTAAGCTTTTGCTCTACTACTTGAGTCATGCCCCTAGTCCTCTTGACTTTTTTTTTTGTCAGTTGTGGGGCCTGAAATCTGGGCTTGGGTGCTGTCCCTCAGCTTTTCAGCTCAAGACTAGCACTCTACCACTTGAGCCACAGCGCCACTTCTGGCTTTTTCTATTTATGTGGTACTGAGGAATCAAACCCAAGGCCTCATGCATGCAAGACAAGTAGCACTCTACCACTGAGCTACCTTCCCAGCCCCATGACTTATTTTTAGATAGTCTTGTGCTATTGCCATTCAATCCTTGGACCACAATCTTTCTAACTCCATCTATGGAATAGTTGAGTGAGGTTACGATGTGCTTCACCATGCCCAGACCTATTTATTTTTTAATCAGTGTATATTAAGTTGTATGTAGTAATACATGCATTTAACATAGTTCATATTTACCCTAATACTTTTTCTAAACCCTCTTCCCTACTTATTTTTATTTTAATTTTTTTATTGTCAAGGTGATGTACAGAGGAGTTACAGTTACAGTAAGTAATCAGTACACTTCTTGTCAAACTTATTCCTTCATTATTTTAAGTTGGAAAAATAACACATGCTCATTCATTGTAGTTTGTAAAGGGAAAACAGACTCTGGAAATAACAAGTAAATATGCTGTATCATAATAATGTTCTCATTCTCCATCCACTGCACATAGCTGGCTAGCTTTCAGCCCTTTCACTATAGATATGTGTACACAACATCTCCCTTCAAAAGAAGAAAGCTAGAATATCATAATGTACATGCTTCTGTAATTTACTATTTTACTAGGATTTGAACTCAGGATCTTCTGTTTGCTAGCCAGGCACTCTACCACATAAGACATGCTTCTGGCCCTATTTTTGCTGGTTATGTTGGAGACTGTCTCATGGACTTTCTTGCCCGGGCTGATTTCAAAACTTGATCCTGTGGATCTCAGCCTCCTGAATAGCTAAGATTACAGGCAATGGACTCCCTGCTTGTAATGTGCTGTTTTTAAAAACATTTTGTAGTAATCAGCCTTCAAGATAGTGCCTAATAACCTTCTGCTTCTTCACATTCACACACTAACTAAGCTTCTCCCATACCATGTCAGAGTTGGTTTAGGAATGGAATATGGCAGCAGTAAGGGCATGGCACTCCTAAGCTGTGGCTATAGAAGGCTGAGGCTTTTTCTCTTTAGCAGTTACTCTGGAGAAGACAAATGCCATGCTGGAGAGTCACCTTGGGCAGCCTACAGGAATCCTGCATGCTGAGTGACTGAGGCCTGCTAACAATCACAGGAATGAACAGACACCTGATCCTGGGCTGCCACCAAGACAGCTTATCTGAATGCCATGAGAATCCAAGCAGAACAAACCAGCTGGGCTGCTTCTGGATTCCCAACCTATTCCAATGTGCATGCCTTAACTGCTAAGATTTGGGGCAATTTGTTACACACTAATACATCTATCAATAGCAACATGTTTTTCCATGTCAGTAGTGTGTGTGTGTGTGTGTGTGTGTGTGTGTGTGTGTGTGTGTGTGTGTGTGTGTGTGTGTGTGTGTGTGTGTGTGTGTGTGTGTGTGTGTGTGTGTGTGTGTGTGCGCGCGCGCATGTGTGGATGCCACTCAGGGCTTGAACTCAGGGCCTGCGCACTGTCCCCAAGCTTTTGTGCTGAAGGCTATCACTTGTGCCACAGCTCCACTTGCGGCTTTTAAAAAAATTTTGGTGGTTAATTGGAGATAAAAGTCTCATGGTTTTTCCTACCCAGGCTGGCTTTGAACTGTAATCCTCAGATCACAGTGGGAGCTGGGGTTAGAGCAAGATGATGTTTAGACAATAGCTTGACCTAAACTAGCAACAAATGAGAAAGCGTGTGTAGGGGTGGTCTATGAGGGAGATAAGTTTGGCTGCAACAAAATGAGTGTGTGGCTTGAGGGGGACCTAGGTGGAGAAGGCAGGAATTATTCAGTATTAGTAAGGAATTGCTAAGAGTTCATTTTTGAAAAAGTGAGATTATTGCTAAGTTATAGGTTAAGAAGAGCCAAACATGAAAAGGCCAGCTGGCTGTCAGCCTGTAGCTCCTGGCAGTGATGGACCTCAGTAGGGCACCCAGACTCAGGCTCAGCGTCTCAGCTCTTTAGACTTGGAAACTCGATGTTGTCAGTTCCCTCAGGAATGACCAGTCAGCAGTTTTACTTCTTAACTTTCTCTGTGAGCCAATTTTTGTAATTCTTAAAGGAGGCCCGAGGTAGGACTACAGGTTTGGATTCAGACATTCAGGCTTCATATCTAGTTTCATTACTTCCTGGCTACTGTGACTTTTTTTTTACTGAGAACTTTGGCTTCCTTGTCTGGAAAACAAGCAGGGCAGCCTTGTAGAGAGGTTAGAGATGAAAAGGGACAGCACGTGAGGCATCTGGCACTTGTCCCCACCCCCATGGGGGATGGATGGCAGTGAGCTGCCTTTCCCTTGGTTCATATTCTGTTACTGCAGGTACAGGGGGAGCTTAGAAGGTGGAAAGGATGAGAGCTAAAGAATCAGTCATCAGGGGCTGGGAAGGTGGCTCAGTGGTAGAGCGCTTGCCTTGCAATGCGTGAAGGCCCTGGGTTCGATTCCCCAGCACCACATAAGCAAAAAGAAAAAAGCTGGAAGTGGCGCTGTGGTTCAAGTGGTAGAGCGCTAGCCTTGAGCTGAAGAGCTGAGGGACAGTGCCCAGGCCCAGAGTTCAGGCCCCACAACCGGACCCCCCCCCCAAAAAAAAAGGAAAAGAATCAGTCATCAGGAGACGAAGGCTGATTTTTCAAAGCTGGAAGGCATGTCCAGGCGCTGAGCTATGAGCCTCCAAGAATTCAAGCATCTTGTACATTGTCTCTTAGGGGAGAATCCTGCTGTGTTCATGCTTCTTTTTCCATACACACTCCAGGACACATTGGATAATCGGACAGCAATAATTTATCATATCAAGACTCTAAGAGCCTGAACTATGTATCATGAAGTCAGGATTATAGTGGGAAATGACTCAAAAGAGATGGGGGAGTTATTTTTGTTTTATTTTGAACCCAAGCTTGTCTGGAGCTCACAAACTTCCTGCTTCCTTCTCCTCCAGAGTTCTGGGATTATAGGTAACAACCGTGCTCTGTGAGATACTAATTTTTAAATCATAGGTTATGTTTCAAAAGGCACATGATAAATCATTTTGCTAATGTCATCTCTTGCCTTCAAAAGGAAAAATAAAGAATTCCACTTCACTGTAAATATAATGTGGGTTAGGCATTTTTAAGGGGCTATTAAATTCTGCCTGTACAGAGAACACCCACTGTGGACCCTCTTCATGAGGGGAAGAAGGACAGAAGAACCCCAGGAAGTGTATCATGTGCCACTCGAGTGATAAGGTCGAGCACCTTGTTAGTTACCATCCATTTATATTAAGCAGTGTCACTTTTAAAAACAATTAGTATTGTTGATGTAAGAAAAAGAGCTGTGCCTTCCTTGAGATCTTTCATTCATTTAACAAATGTTTATCTACCATCGACATCTGTGCTCCAGGCCTGGTGGTCGTTGTTGGGAGGACATTGTTGGAGGCCTCGAGCTGATGGCACTGAAGTGTAGAAATCTTCCCATTTATGAAGCTAGAGACCTTGTGGGTACTTGTGGCTCCAGTTGGTAGCGACAACCTTCTAGATCCTTCAGGCACACTGTGCATATTCAAGTCCCTCTCCTGGCTCCACACTATGTCTTTTGGTCTACTTTTCAAGGTATGCTGTCTTCTTTTTGAATCTTAGGTTGTTGTCTTAGAAAGACATGCACAAATATAACAGTCTATATGCTTGAACTTATTTTTCTCTAGTTATTACAAGTATATTTTGCTTGTTAAAAATTCTCAAAAACTTAAGGGCCAGCCATGGTTTTTAAACACAGGGCTTCATGCTCACTTGGCATTTATGTGCAAGGCTGGTGCTCTACCACTTGGGATACACATCTAGTCCTTGTTTTTAAAAAGCAAGCTTAATTCACAGGTCTTGAACTTGCCTTGCGTCAGCCTCCTAAGTGCTAGAGTTACACAAACCTTGGCTTATTCCATATTCTTAGAGCATGGCACTGTTCCTGTATCCAACTGTTCAGGCACATAGTAGATGTTCAAGAAATAGTGAGCAATTAAAGTTACAGCCCATATCTATATCAATATAATATATAGTATTGTGTTCATATATACACTTTAAAAGAATGTGATAATATCACAAGTAACCAAGAGATGCTGTTTATTTTGATTTTTCTCAGTAGCAGTGATTCTATTTTACATCAAAAGTGACAAATTAAAAATGAAATATATTACTATTCATATAATCCATTGATTTCCCATGTTTTAATTCATTTTATAGTACCGATATAACATTTTAATGGATACTATGCTATACCATAACATCAATTATACCTTAGGATTTTAAGAAATATGGCTTATGTGCCAGGATTACAGAGTGAACCCCAAATTCTTATCAGCTGCCTCAAACTGAGTCTAAAGTTTGAAAAATAAGGAATCTGAATAGCACATCAATGTGTAATGTCTGCTTTCAATAGTTAATTTATTTGCTGTTAAGCAGCTCTTCAGCAACAGCCTGTTTCTGAGCAGGGCTGATCACCTCAGGCGGGAACAGCAAGACATGCAGGATCATATATTTTTATTGTTTCATCCCAGGAACAGTCAGCTACCTACAAACAAGAACGAAGAACAAAGAAACACTTAAGTATATAGAAATTCAAAGTGGATCAAAGATATAGAGCAATAGGCTTGAGCAAAAAAATTCAGGGACAGCAACCAGGCTGAGTTCAAGCCCCACAACCACCCCCCTACCCCCCCACAAAAAGTCCATCATAGAAGGCACCATCAGTCATTATTTACTTAGTCCTGAGGTGTACGTTTTTACACCATGTTGTGTTAATTTACTCCTAACACATAAAGTTTATGTATTTTTTTTTCAAGAGCTGGGACTGGACTTTCAGTGAATCAAGTGTCAGCTATTACATACAAGACAATCAGAAACAAGACAGGCTTCTAATGCAAGATACTTAGAAATTATGGTTCTGAATTCTTATTCAGTGTTCTTCAGTCTGGCTTCTTACTCATTCAGGACTTCAAATAACATGTCAAGGCCACTGAATCAGCAAATGTTCAGAAATCTATGCTTGACTTACTAATCAATCACAGGCAGATCTAAAACTGTAACGATACAGACTTATAAATATACTGATTCAAATCAATGCAAACAATAACTCAGCTCCATTAGTGAATTAAATCCCATCTAGTTCTAGCCATTTAAAGAGGCTTACACTAAGGTTAAAAAAGTGCTGCCGGGCACATGTGGCTCATGCCTGTAACCCTAGCTAATCAGGAGGCTGAGATCAGAAGGACTGCAGTTTCGAGACCAGCCCAGGCAGACCAATTTACTAGACTCCATCTCCAAAATAACCATCAAAAAGCAAACATTTAAACAAAGACCTTGTAAAACAAAGTTTGTTCAGAAAAAGATAAAAGCAATTTTAGGAAAATAAATAATAAAAAATAAATAATCTGCTTTACAGGCTGAGGGTCTTTAGCTTGTCAAGGAGGAATCCTGCCCAGTACTCACCCAGCTTCCTGGACCACCCAGCTCTCCTGGCTACCTTCAAGACAGTACCCAGGGTAGACCTCCTTTGCCACCCACCTTTGTTCTTTCCCAGCTTCATCCTTACATCTTTGCCTATTACCCTACTGCTAGACAACTGCAGAACAATGAAAACAGCAAAAACATCACTATGTATCTTCAGTGGGATGTCAAAACAGCAAAAACATCACTATGTATCTTCAGTGGGATGTCGGTGTTGTCTGAGGACACTCTGGGCTTTGCCTTGGATTGTCTTTGACTAGATTATGTTTACAGTTCTGTGTATCATAGCAAACTCCTCGCAATGCAAATGATGGCATTCATAAAGGTTGCGGTGAAAACGGATCCTGCCTCCTCTAAGAACTGACACCAGACCTTTCAGTTCAGTGCCGTGAGGCTAGACCAATTTTGCATCTATCAGAAAATTCATGTCAGCATTTAGTGATTACCTATATGTGTCTGATCTCTGATTCCTTTGAGCTAGCCCTAAAATCTCTTTTTACAATTTTATTTGATTGTAAAGATGCTGTACGGGGGGGGGGGGGGGGAGGGTTTACAGTTACATTTTTTACCCCCTCCTTTTTCTCCTAATCTTCCTTCCCTCCCCCAATAGCTATAAAGTTCATTGCCAACAGTGTCTTGTAAGTATCATTGTTGCAATGGGTCATCCTGTGACCTTGTTTCGGCATTTTGTTATTCCCCTTCCCCTATCCAAATTAGATAAATGTATATACAAGATGCAGGGTACCAAAATCAAATATGGTGGTAACAGTGGCTAAACCATAGGGGGAAGAACATACAAAAGAAGCAAAAAAAAAAATCACATAGTACATTAAAAATGACAACGACAAAGAAAAACCTCTTGTGTCCATATCTTGGGGTTCATTTCGTTTGGCATCATCTTATATGGTCACACATACATAGCTTTTGAGCTCTTCTGCTCATTTGATAAGATTACCCTAGACATATACTAATTATTGCAAATAAGGGAAACTATTGGACCTATTTTTCTTTGGGTCTAAGCCCTAAAATCTTATGAGTTATATAATGAATGAAACACAAATCATTGATGACACATGTTCACACCCTTTTTCATGGCAGGTATATCCCTATTTTGAAGATCTTAACACAGACACACACGGGATATACAGGTTAACACGATCATGCATGGGGATATAGGTTAATGCAGTCATGTACAGGAATATATGTTAATTTGTCTTAACAGGAGAGCCATCGCTTCCATGGAACATAATAACTCTTACTTTTTAATAGGATAATAACACAGTAAGAAACAAGAGATATTCAATTATAAGAACAAACATTGTGAAATGGGGAGAGAGGGTACATAATTATACTAAAAAAGAGGGTAGAATAATTGTTAAAATTGTGCATGAAATTAAAGGCAAATGAGATATACAGATATCATGTTCAATTTTCTGGTTGAGATACATGCCTTCATTTAAAACAATGAGTGATTCTATGAAAAAAATACATAATGTCCTCTTTCACTGTTTCTGTAGTTGTTCTTAATCTCAAACCTGAATAACCCACACATCCTACTCAGCCATGAAGTAGACGTGCTCAGGGTTTTTGTTGTTGATGATTAAAATGAATTCAAGCTCAGGATTAAAATATTCTTAAGGAAGACTTCTCTTCCTCTGTAGAGAAAAGGTATTAATAAGCCACTAAGCAATAGAAAGCACCATATGCCATATTCTGCCATTTCACTTTAAAAATCGAAGTTTCAGATCTAATAGGTTGATATGGAGTGGGAAAAGAGAACAGGGTGGACTCAGACAGAGGAAGCCAGCTGCAGTGGTACCTATCTGTAACAACTCAAAAGGCTGAAATGGGAACATTTGAGGTCAAGCAACACTGTGAGACCCAAATCTCAACAAATCAAAACAAAACACCCAAAGCAACAATGGATATGTGACAGCACTCATTTGAAATCCTAGCTACGGAGGAGGTAAAAATCAGGGGAGCTGAGCATGGTGGTGCATGCCTGTGAACCCAGATATGATGCTGATGTCATAGTCTAAGGCCAGCTCCAAGCAAAAAGTGTGAGACTTTACCTGGAACAAAGCTGAGGATGTGACTCAAGTGACAGAGCACCTGCCTAACAAGTACAAGGCTCTGAGTTAAAACCAATTCCATGAATAAATAAACAAATAAAAAAGTAAATGAAGGCCTGTGTAGAATCTGTCAAATGACAGCTGCATCATTGTCTAATTTGCTGACAGAGTCATGGAAGTACACAGGAAGCTCACACGATATCTACCAAGAGTAAAGGTAAAAAGTGCTTACAAATGCACAAACCTTAAGGAGGGGACTCACAGTTTGAGGCAAAAGCCAAGACCCTATCTGAAACAGAGCAAGAGAATAAGATGAGACAGAGAGAGAAAAAAAGAGAGAGAAGAAATGTGAATAAATCCTTGTATAAGTCTGCTTTCCTCCTGCCAAGATCTTGTTAAATAGCAAGTATCTCACATAGAGAATTGGGGATTTGAGGTCAGAGTTTTGAGTAAAAGTAAAAGCAGCAAGTTTTATGGATTTGGGGTAAATATGGGTTTTTTTTGGGGGGGAGGGGGTCTGGTCATGGGGCCTGAACTTGGCCTGGGTGCTGTCCCTCAGCTCTTCAGCTCAAGGCTAGCGCTCTACCACTTGAGCCACAGCGCCACTTCTGGCTTTTTTCTTTTTTGCTTATGTGGTGCTGAGGAATCGAACCCAGGGCCTCATGCATGCAAGGCAAGTGCTCTACCACTGAGCCACCTTCCCAGCCCTAAATATGGGGTTTTTGAGATCATGAATATTATTTAGAGAAGTTTCACTGAAAGTTTTCTTTGAGGTCCTAGGAGCTGGCAAGTTAACTATTCCTCTGCATTACAAAAGTATCTATGACACACATGCTTCCCTCCATCTATTCAATAAAGATTTATTGAGAGCCTCCACTGTGTCAGAAGTATAACAAGACTCTGCTCCAGTCCTGTGAAGACAGACAGAAAGGCGCACTCTACTGCAGGGTAATGTGGACAATGACAGCAATTACAGAGCCTAGTAAAGTAGGAGGGGCCACATTGAAGACTGAGGGTGCTTTCAGGAGGAAGTACTGAACTGTGGCTTAGAGCAGGAGTGAGTTTAGACTGAGACAACTACTGGCCTTTGTGCAAAGGGCAAGATGAGGAAAGGAACATGTTTGGAGCAGTGGGACCAATCAAAGTGAATGAAGAACCCGAAGTTCCAGCTTTTAGCAAAGCAACTAAACAGTTGCTGAGAAGGTTACTATTTTGAGAAGAGGGTATTCTGCAGGTGCCCTGGAGTTTGCTGATGGCTGAGCCCCATGGCCTAGCTCACTTTCTTCCCTCACAGAGTATGGAGTGGGTATTCTTGGCCACCCGAGGGTGGGAGCTTGCAGGTCTGCCCAAGGATATTCAAGTGGAAAATTCATTCTTTAATCCATCAGCCATCAGCTCTGCTGGATCTCCTTTAGCTCAAGCCCAAGTGCTCTGAGGTCTTCACCCTCAGAACATTGTCTGTCTAAATGCCACGTTTCTGTGCTTAATGTAAACTTTGAAGAGAGACTTGATTTTCATCATTATTTCCAGGCCACTATTCCATGTTATGAAAATTAAATATATTCATACAGTATATTTCTATGTAAGTTCCATTTTTATGTCATTTTTACTTTTTCCTGCCCAAGCTGGCTTCGAACCCTGATCCTCAGATCTCAGCCTCCTGAGTAGCTAGGATTATAGGTGTGAGCCACCAGCACCTGGCTTGGCCTATTATTTCTGAGTATGTCGCGGCCACAGCCCACATCAGTACAGATGCAGTGTGGCAATGCTTTCAGATGCTATGCAGAACATGAGAATTCCAGCGCTTCCCTTGGGTTCAGTACTGAGCAAGCCACGCCACAGACCCAAGCTACTAATGAAACCAATGTTCCCAGTAAGGAGGTCCTGCTGGAAAGCTCACCACTCATGGAGCAGATAAAATATGTTAGAAGACACTTCACTACTAATATTCCTAGAACTGTAGCTTTTTGAAACCAAAACATCATAATGAAAATGCCAGACTTCAGATACATGGGAAATTGAGATTCATTTATGTTCTTTAGTTTTATCGATTCCCTCCACTTTATTAAAACATTTATACAACCTGCTGATAAGGTAATTCACCTCAAATGATTTGAGCTGTTAATTTAACAGTGCATTCCAACTGCTCCATTGTGAGATTTGCTTTATTGGTGAGTTTTCCATTTCTTATTCAGAATTATATTCTTTTCTTGCAATTATGGGGACAATTGCTCTTGCCCTTGGGAAAGGTGCTCAAATGTACTGTAATTATCTGTGTGACATATGGCCTCCTTTGCAAGAATGAACAAGATAAGCAGGCACAGAGATTAGGGAGAAGGATTTTTAAAATCATCACTCACAGCTAAATCTAAAATTTGAAAAACCAGCCCATTCATTATGACTGATCAAGTGAGTTGCTTGGTTTTTAGAGGCAATGCTTCCATAGCCTAGAGAAGGAAAAGGCGTAAGAAGATTCCAGAGCAGGAGCCCCAGGTGGTAGTGGCTGGAATGTCACCAGTAAGGAACTATCTTACAAGGGTGGCCTATGTTGTGCAAGGCCAGCAGACGCAGGCCAACCTCATCCACCATGGGACATAGGGTCTGAGATTCCACTGCTCTGCCTGCGATGTTCCAAGGTTCAGGGAGAGCATCAAGTACTTGTTATGTGCCATTAAACTAAAAACTCACATAATTACAAGAGCATCAAGGAGGAAAGAGCTGAGATACTGGATGCCTCCAGGATATGCTCTCTGCAATTCCAGGGCTAGTCAGTCACAGATGCAGAGAGTATCACCTGAGTTTTATAAAAGGTAAACAGGACACACAATAATGCTAGCCCCCTCCTAAAGTCCAATTTTGTGGATGCATATTGGACATTTTTGAATATTTTTATCCTCTAACAATCTTAAGACATAATATCTAAGAGGAAATGGATTTAGATTTAAATCCTAGGATGCATGACCCTAGAATACTTCTTCTTCTTCTTCTTCTTCTTCTTCTTCTTCTTCTTCCTCTTCCTCTTCCTCTTCCTCCTCCTCCTCCTCCTCCTCCTCCTCCTCCTCCTCCTCCTCCTCCTCCTCCTCCTCCTCCTCCTCCTCCTCCTCCTCCTCCTCCTCCTCCTTCTTCTTCCTTCTTCTTCCTTCTTCTTCTTCTTCTTCCTTCTTCTTCTTCCTCTTCCTCTTCCTCTTCCTCCTCTTCCTCTTCCTCCTCTTCCTCTTCTTCTTCTTCTTCTTCTTCTTCTTATTATTAATATTATTATTTTTGGTCAGTCGTAGGATTTTGAACTCTGGGCCTGGGCGCTGTCCCTGCACTCTTCAGTTCAAGGCAAGCACTCTACCACTTGAGCCACAGCACCACTTCCGGTTTTCTAGTGGTTAATTGGAGGTAAGAGTCTCACGGACTTTTCTGCCTGGGCTGGCTTTGAACAGTGATCCTCAGATCTCAGCCTCCTCAGTAGCTAGGATTATAGGCGTGAGCCACGGGGTTTGAACTCAGGGACTCAATAAGCATTTGGGGAGGCCCAATATGGAAATTCATACATGTAATATAATCACAACTTTATAAAATATGCATTCACAAGGGTTGAGCATGGTAGTGCAAACCTGTAATCCCAGATATATGAAAGGCAAAGATGGCTGATTGCAGTTCAAGTCTCACCTATGCAAAAATGTGGCAAGCCTCAATTTAAAAAAAAACAAAAAGCAAATTGGTTGTGGTGGTATATACCTGAAATCTTAGCTAGGCAGGAGGCAGAAGTGGGAAGAGTGCCATAAGAGGCCTGCATGGGCAGAAAGTGTGAGCCAGACTCAGTCTGAAAAATAAGCTAAATAAGAAGGGCTGGGGTGTTATTCAAGTGGTAGAGCACTTGCCTTACAAGCACAACATCCTAATTTCAAGCCTGAGTATCACCATACAGGTGATACATACCTGTCATCCCAGCTACAGCTACAGGAAATGCAAATGGGAGGATTATCACCTAGGCCAGCCTGAACTAAGATTGTAGAACACATCCTTAGCTAGTGCAAAACCTTGAGTTCAAACCCTAGTAGTACCCCTTTCATGAATACATAAAGAAAAAAGTGGACGAGCAGTTACTGCTGGAAAGGAGAGAGTAAGATTTTATAGGCAATACATGGAAAGCTGGAAGTAGTCTGTGTCTTAAACTGGATAGAGGTTGCCTAGATGCATATTTTATTAATCTGTACATTTAAAATAGATGCATTTTTCAATCCAGATGTCATAAATATATTTTAATTTTTTTGTCTTTTTATTAATGAGGAAAAAAACCATTTTTAGATCAAGAGGTAATCTTCTAAGTGTAATTTCCAAACTCCAGCATGAAAAATAGTTAAGTTTTATTAAATACACATAGAGGTAATATCTTTTTTTTTTGGGGGGGGGGTCCGGTTGTGGGACCTGAACTCTGGGCCTGGACGCTGTCCCTCAGCTCTTCAGCTCAAGGCTAGTGCTCTACCACTTGAGCCACAACACCACTTCCGGCTTTTTTCTTTTTGCTTATGTGGTGCTGAGGGATTGAACTCAGGGCCTCATGCATGCAAGGCAAGTACTCTACCACTGAGCCATGTTCCCAGCCCTAGAGGTAATATCTTGACATGAACTGATAATGTCTACTTCAGAGACTAAGTACAGTGATTCAAGCATGTAATCCTAGCTACATGGAAGGTGGAGAATGGGGAGGGAGGTTCAAGTTCATGAAACTCCCTCCATCTTGACCAATGGCTGGGTTTGGTGGTACACACCTGTCCATACCAGTTCCAGGAGAAGCATAATGGCTGGACATGGTAGCATATGCCTGTCACCTAATGATGTGCGTGAGCACCAAACAGGAGTATTTCAGTACAGGCTTGCCAAGGGGAAAAGTGAGACCTTCTCTCTAATAACCGACACAAAAGGCTAGAGGTATGGCTTAAGTAGTAGAGCATCTTCTAAGATCCCAAGTTCAATCCCCAGTACCACCAAAACAACAAACCATTAAAGAGAGAATTAATGATACCCAAAAGGAATGTATAAAGATATGTGACCTTTAGCCGGGCGCCGGTGGCTCACGCCTGTAATCCTAGCTATTTAGGAGGCTGAGATCTGAGGATCATGGTTCAAAGCCAGCCTGGGCAGGAAAGTCCATGAGACTCTTATCTCCAATAAAACACTAGAAAACCAGAAGTGGCACTGTGGCTCAAGCAGTAGAGCGCTCCCCTTGAGCTGAAGAGCGCAGGGACAGCGCCCAAGCCCAGAGTTCAAGACCCACGACTGACCAAAAAAAAAAAGTAAAAAAGATATGCGAACCTGTCCTCAGCTTATATATACTAAACTAAATGAGCACAGAGAACAGGACAGGCACTGAAGAGTACAAAGTCAAGAATTCTCAAGACAAATTCATACAGAAAAAGAGTCTAATTATATAAGCAGGTATAGAACAAGCCTGGTATCACAAGTCTAATAACAGAAAAGGGCTATCTAATTTAGAATCAAGGATAACAGAAAAAAGAGAAAATGTTAGGGCTCTATGAGTCATGATCTCATAGGAAAAAAACTCAAAAGAAAAATTTTAAATGAAAGATAACTTCATCTCAGTTAACAAGAGAGGGCGTGGAGTATTTCTTTGCCATTGCCCTTAAAGAATGGCCCCAGAGGGCTTGTTTGTCAAGTCTTAGACCTTTAAAGATAAGATCTTACATTCTGTCAAGAAGAAAGGAGGTATAAGAATGCCTTTGGATATGCCTTTTTTTCAGACTTCTAAGAAAGAAGAAGCTAAAAAGAATAGGATTAATAAAAACATTGACTCAGATAAATCTTTTCTAAGACAGAATATATTATGACAGCCCTAAGGTGACGTCATGAGGAATGACAGGATTTTGAAAGCAGACAGGAAGGTACTAGGAAGTGAGAGAAAGAGATGTTCTCAGAGAATAAATATAAAGAGGGTAAAAGTAACCTGCAATCAGTAAACTTGCCCAATGTTATACAAGAATAAATAAGATAGGTCAAAATTAACTGAAGCCATCAATTACATCAACTCAAGTTATAATGGCAGACTTGAGGACAGAATTCTTTACAGCTACTCAAGAGCAGGCATCCATGCCGGGGTCTCTGGCTCCAGTTTGGCCTCCTAACTGGCTTTGCCACATCAAGAACAGTATGTGGCTTCCAGATCTAGCCGCGAGATGCCTTTGCCCTGGCCTGCTTACATGTGCAGAATGGTCAAGTGAGGCCCAGGCTCACACAAGAGACTCATTGTTTAGAAGGCCGAGGTATGAATGAGGGCCACTGAGACCACTACACCCAGGGTAAGCCACCAAATAATAGGAACCATGTGAGGGGAGGAGTTGTCCAGGTGAGACCAATAGAAGAACTGCCAGGACCAAATTTCTGACTTAGAGAATTGTGAGCAAATAAAACATATGGTCTGGCTAAGGCACTAAGCCATGGAATAGTCATATAGTAATAGGAAACTGTACTAGGTCATAACTGGACTTAGAATACCTCTTCTTTTATCCAAAATCCAGACAGGTGTGGAGGCATACATGTAATCTCAGCCTCCGGAAGGCTCAGGCAGGAAAACTATGAGTTCAAGGTTCTCCTGGATTGCATAAGAAAACCCTGTCTTGAAACGAAGAACAAATTCAAAACCCATTAGGTCACACAGTCTGAACATAAAAGGCCTCTCAAAGTTCCTTATGTATCTAGCTTTTTATCTGTCTTTTAATAAGGGCATTTAGACTTGTTACAATTTTTCTCCCCTGGCACCAAGGTTCCAACTCAGGGCCTTGTGCTTGGTATGCAGGTGCTCTACCACTTGAGCCATGTTCCTTATTGCTTTAATTACTTTTCGGGTAGGGTCTCACATTTTTGCCCAGGCTAACTTGGACCACAATCTTCCATGAAGACAGGGTGACAAGGCAAGCACCACACGTGGTTGAGAAGGGTCTTGCTAACTTTTTGCTCAGGCTGTCTTCAAACTGCCATCCTTCTGAAGTCTGCCCTCCTGAGTACCTGAATTACAGCTGGGCAATATGGTTAGCTTTAAAGGTTTGCTTCATATATCACCTGAAAAGAGAGAAACATCTTACTTTTTTTCTTTCTAATTTAAATTATTTTGATTTCTTTTTCTTGGATAGTTCATCTGGCTAGTACTAACTCTAATGGATACAATGGTGGAAGCAGGCATCCTTGTCTTGTTCCTGACTTAGAGAAGAGCCGTTTTGTCTGTTTATTGACTGTGATGTCAAGGATGGCTGTGGGATATTCTTACTGTCGTTATAAAGGTGATGTACAGAAGGGTTACAGTTACGCACATCCGGTCATGAGGTATATTTCTTTTTGGACAATGTCACCCTTGCCTTTGCTCTCTCCCAGTTTTTCCCTCCCATCCCCTCCCACAAGTTGTATAGTCTAGTTTCAAGATAGTGTCTGGTGAGGACCACTGCTGAAACTGCTCACCCTTTGTCCTTCCATTTCTGTGTTCCCTTTACCTTTCACAAAGACAGATAAACAAACAAGATGAAAGAAAGGAAAACAAAACGACCAAGAAAAACCCTCTTCATTCCATTTCTTGGAGTTCATTTTGACAAATACTATTTTATATAATCAGAGGCACAGAGGTGCTGTGATTTTGTGTTTCCCCTTAGAATATCCTCCTTCGGTCTCACTGTGAATGCCTAGAGTCCTATATAATTTATCATGTCTGGCTGTATTTAGATCTAGCTTCCACAAAGGAGAGAAAATATGCGCTGACTGTCTCTCTGAGCTTGGCTTACCTCCCTTAACATGATTTGGCTGAGGGATTTTTATGTATGGTGTTTATTATGCTGAAGAAATTATTTTTGTCATTCCATTTTATCACCATGACTGCCTTAATAGTTATGTGTCTTTTACTAAAACTTCGTAAAGGTTATCACAGGACTTATAATGTACATGCTGAATTTATCACAATCTACCCTCAAATAATATTATCTCACTTTAAATGTACCAGTGAGAATTTTATCTCGATATACTGCCAATCCCTCACTTCCCTTGTTCCATTATTGCCACACATTTTTAGTTTTGCATACAAACTCTCCCTTGAGATGAACAAGCCGTATCTACTTAGACAATCTGCTTGAATGTCTAACAGGAGATAACTCAAACACAGCTCAATTGTTCCTGTCCCAACTTCCTCCTCACTAAATCAAACCAGTGCCCAACTTGTCTCCAAATCCCAGGAGTAAAACATCATCTGCTGCTTCTTTCTTAGCGCATTTCCAATCCATCAGGTATTTCTTCTGCTATCTTTGAAATGTTAGGTTGAATTATATGAAAGTTCTAGCAGTTTAATATAGTGCAACCTAACATATCCTGAATCTTTCCATCTCTTCATCCCCAGGACTCAAATTCACCATTGTCTCTTGCCTGGATTACTTTAAGAGACTCCAAACTAACCTCCGAGACTTTACCCCTATCTAAAGGCTATTATCCCATAACTACTGGAAGGAACTCTTAAACACAAATCATATTCCATCATTTTTGTGATTCTAAGACTCCAATAGGTTTATAATACAATGACTGCTAGACTCAAAACACAGTATGGTTTACAAAGCCCCACATAATTTGGCCCCTATCTATTTCCTATCACCCTCCCTCTATCATTCTAGAGTTCAGCCACAAAGCCCTTCTTGCTGTCCCCTAATCATACCAAACCATTTTTTTCTCCCATGACCTGCCATATGCTGTTCCCTCTTGCTTTCTCTCTGGATAAAGACATAGTGACAAGGTAGTAATCTAGAAGGCAGGAAGAGCCTTCACCAGGAAGTAAACCTTCTAGACCTTGATCTGGAATGTCCAGCTTTCAGAACTGTGAAATAAGACGTTGTTGTTTAAGCCAGACATTCTGTGCTGTTTTGTTCTGATAGCCTAAGCAGATCAGTACAGAGAAATATCCAATTCAGCCAGTAACATCAACATTCAATTTTTTCTAATGACAAGTAAATCAATGTATATTTTAAAAATTCTACTGTGGAATACCATAATACGTCAGGAAGGTAGACATGTTTGCCCTTGCATATACTAGCTCTGCTCTGCCAGCACAGGCTCTGCACATACCATTTCCTTTGCCTGACGGTCATTGTTCTCTTCCTATCATTCATACCTCCTCATACACAGATGTCCAGTGAGCCACACATCCTGAGGATTTCTTACACAGGTGAAATACCTACCCTGATTATGAGCTTGTAAGTCACAATGCACTTCTCCTTCTCAGACTTGTCACTATCACCTATTCATATCCATTTGTGAGATGATCTGATTTAATACTGGATTAAATGCTTCATGAAAGCAAGGCCACATATATTTTTATCCCACCAGGAATTCCCAGTATCTACAAGGTCTGGTCTATGAAAACATTTATTGAAAGAATAAATGCATAAATTATTTCTAGGATCTCACAACTTCAAAATTAGATTCATTCTGAATGAGCTCAGAGATTTTTGGCCCATTTGAATGTGCATTATGCTGTAGAGCCGCCTGCTTATGTATATCTCCAAGACCCCGATTCTATTTCCTAGTTACACTCAACAACCACCACTACTGTAGTGCACACAGAATCTGTTATCCAACGGGAAAAGACAGATGGCAATCACCAGGCTACAGACAAAAAAATATTGCCTTGCAATATAATCTCTACTGAAGGATGAGTATCATTGATTAATAAACCCTCTGCTCACAAGGTTCCTTTTAATAAGGTGTGTCTATGGAGGGTCTAGAAACCAGCTCAGTGAGGAGCCCCCATAATGGGCATGGAGAAGTTGCAGGTGCCACTTCATTCCAGTCTGGGTCTTACAGTGCACAGGTAATGAATACTTAATGTTTATTTCCATAGGATCTTTTGTTTGGTACTGTCATGTTTCAAAGAGTACATTACAGCTTTTTTAAAACTAGGGTAGAAAACAGGTTCACTCGTCTAATTAAAACATTAATAATAGATGTACTTCTCAGAAAAAGGAGCTAGTTCATTTAAAGTACATTATATTTATATGGAAGATGATTCCATTTCACTTTCTTCTTTGTATATGCTATGAGGTCATTTTCAATTATTTTAATGTTAATGAGACTGTTCTAATGTCTAGTGAGACTATTTTAAACTTATTATATTTAAATTTGTCATAAATTCTGAAAATGAAAGAAAACCTATGTATTTAAGTATTTGTAATGTAAAATGGAACTGACTTTTTGTTTAATTTCCAAAATAGATCATATAAGCTTATTACCTTAATCACACTCTAGAATATCCACGTATTATTTTGTATTTCGAGGAATATGTTGGTTTTATTACACCATTTGTGTTACAAAGTATCTTACTGCTCAATATATTACATTATTTCTGACATGAATTTATAACTTCTGAAATAGAAATTGTTTTTGTTTTTGTTTTTTGGGTCTGGTCATGGGGCCTGAACTCGGCCTGGGTGCTGTCCCTCAGCTCTTCAGCTCAAGGCTAGCACTCTACCACTTGAGCCACAGCGCCACTTCCGGCTTTTTTTCTTTTTGTTTATGTGGTGCTGAGGAATCGAACCCAGGGCCTCAGGCATGCAAGGCAAGCACTCTACCACTGAGCCACAAACGCAAGAATATATAGATTATAAAAGAATTATTCTCAAATTATTAAGAGATCCAAAGGGAAAATAAAAAGTTTATTCATTAAAACAGAAACCCTGGACAAAACATGTGGAGACCAGAGAGGGATGGGTTCTGTTGGGGGTCCTTTGTGCCAAGCGTAGGGCCACAGCCCCCCTCAGGACACATCATCCCATTCCATCTTTCTTTTACACTCTATTTACTGACCCAAAGCCTTCAATATGTTAGACATAGAACCTTTCAGAAGGGACCTCATCCTCTCAGAGAAATCAATCTTTTGAGGGAAGAGAGAGATGGCAAGTTTCCTCATTATTTCAATGTTCAAATGCTCAAGCTTAGGAGACCAGGCTTTACTAAATGCCCTCATCTGCACTATAATGCTAATCCATCCCATATGCAGAATAGTTGTGGGCTGTACCAGCACGTATGACGATTCTATTACCTGAGTAGGACTCTGAAGACTCAAATCCAACCCACAAGTAAACTCCGTGTGATGCTCCACAGTTTCAAGAAGAGGGTCAGGCTTTGAAACATTCCAGAATCTGTGAAGATAAAAAAATAATAATAATAAGACAAACTTAATGGCTAAAACTATTCCTACAAATTTATAATAAGAAACAATAGATATTTGAAACATTAAAGATTTTACCAAAATAGGCTCAATCAATTAATAAAGAGCCTTTTTACTCTTCTTAAAGGGAAAGTATCTTATAGGGAAAAACATATACTCCATCCTACTGGATCTCAAATCAACATAATTACTGTTAATATACCTTTGTAAAAGATAATAGTATTCCTATTAGAACACCTTCTAAGATCTACAGTCTGCCAGGCCATGGACTGGACATGAGACACTCACTATATGCCTACCTTCCTGGCAGTTCTGAAGGCATTCATGCTGATAAAACACGAATATTGGATTTGATGAACTCTTAATACTTTGTGGCTTCAAATTCTACTTCATTCCTCAAAAGGTAACATGAAAAGATCTTAGGTACAATTTACATATCAACAGCAATTCAAGTTCTTTAAAATATACCTGTTCTGTGAAAATGTCTGTAATTCTGAGACCGTATTTATTTTTTGATGAACAGCTTTTCTCGTAGACTGCACAGCCAAGTAATTCCCAAAGTCAAGGAAAACAGAAACATGTTTTCATGGGTAATATTATATATTCTACTTTTCCTTTACAGACTTTGAGTGCTAATATTTACCATAATATAGCTCTGATTTCTACTGTTCAGAGAATTTGTCTCTATTGTCAATAGACAAAATAGTATTTTAGCTTTCTAAAGCTTTATCTGCTCATCATCCTTTTTATTTGACTCTAAACACACTTTAAAATGACATATTCAGAATCCTAGAGTCATACCCTGATTCAGCTTTTTGAAAGATGTACAACAAGGAACACACAGAAGGTTGGGCAGATCCTTTTGAAAAAGAGTAAACACATAGAGCCAACAGCCATAGTTTGTTTAACCTGGAGGTATTATTTCCCTAATAAACACAGAGTTAGCCCTATTAAGATTTGAAAAGGACTGTTGCTATGGGTAATACACTGTGTGGATGCCATAGAAACACTGGATAAATAGCTCCTTTATCAGAATACTGAGACATAGGGAATATTTAGGGGGAATGTTTTACTTCTGAAAGTGAACCTTCACAAACAAAGGAAGTAACAAGCCACAGGCCTTCTAGGAAATCTTAATGGTGGTTGGTCTCCATTGCTTTTGTCCATTTGTTTCTAGACAGTGAATGCTGCCAAGATCTAATTTTCTGGTTTCTGATTACACTATGTAAACAAAAGTAAACATGTAATTGTATAATCTAATGTGTAAGATCTGGTTAGGCACTGATTTGCATTATTCAAAATAATAAGTGATTTTGCATAGATCCACTACATCCCAAAAACTCATAATGGTTTTAAAAATAAGCAATTTAATATGGCAAAAATGAGTTAAAAGAACATTAAGGGGAAGAAAATAAGTTGGAACCTTCAGTGATATTGTTAAAACACATGCCATAAGATCGTGATGCTAAGCTTTTCTGCAGCCAAAGAATAAAGGGAAATAGAACAAGCCCAGACTCAAAATCCATAGGCACATCCTCCTACAACACTATGAGAACATGATCCCTGAGAGGTTATAGACAGGAAACCCTCTTCATGTGTAATGAAAAACCTCAATATCACACAGGTACACGTAAAAATGTGTCACCAGTGCCACCTGCCAGTCAATGGCATTTCCCAAAAGGACAGGTTAGTAGAACCATTCTATGAGACAGTCAGTTTGACATAATACAGTGTCCAGTTCTCTGAGTATCTCGGGTGCAGTTTTATTTCAGTAGAATAGGTGGGCTAAATCCTCTTTAGGTAAACCATAATCACTGACTTTTCACTGGAATTTTTTTTTTCCGTTGGTCATGCAGCTTGACCTCCAGAGGCCTGGGCACTGTCCCTCAGCTCTTCAGCTCAAGGCAAGCACTCTACCACTTGAGCCACAGCACCACTTCCGGTTTTCTGGTGGTTTACTGGAGATAAGAGTCACACACTTTCCTACCCAGGCTGGCTTTGAACCATGATCCTCAGATCTCAGCCTCCTGAGTAGCTAGGATTACAGGATGAGCCACTGGCGCCCAGCTTCACTAGAACTTTTTAAGGATAATAAATAGCAGCAAGTTCCTGGAATGCAGTTTCTGTTACAGTTGTGTTGATTCAGTTAAGGAAAAGCTGCTCTGAGAACAAGAAAAGCAGTTCTCGTGGAAATGAAGATGCCTAACAAGTACACACATGTGAGGCCAGCCAAGTTCAGCATGAAGGTGTGAAAAGGGAAGCCACTGTTCACAGGAGGCTGGGCTCATTTTCACTAAGTCCATTTGGTCTTATTCTATACATAGCTAAACAGGCCACGGAGAGTTCTAAACCTCAGAGTTAAGTTGTGGCCATCACAACTTTAACCTTGGAAAAAATATCAAGTGTTAGTGTGCATTTTACAAAAAAAAACTAATAAAGAATATGCATGTTAAAACTCCAAGGACCCTTTATGGTGGATGGAGAGTTAGTCTAGCAAATGTCATAAAAGCTTTTCTGGACATTATAACAATTCTGATACAAATTATATAATACACAAAATACATAGTGCAAAAAGTACAAGAGGTTCATTTCCAATGGAAGGGCCCACAACATACAGACTTAGATCAACCTTTTAAAACAACTACAAATCCCAGATAAAACACCAACAACCACAAAATCATTCACACAAGTATCCATGAGAAACATTCTGGTAAAAAGGAAGTGAAGGGGCTGGGAAGGTGGCTCAGTGGTAGAGCGCTTGCCTTGCATGCTTGACCCTGGGTTCGATTCCTCAGTACCACATAAGCAGAAGAAAAAAAAAATCCAGAAGTGGCGCTGTGGCTCAAGTGGTAGAGTGCTAGCCTTGAGCTGAAGAGCTGAGGGATAGCTCCCAGGCCCAGAATTCAGGCCTCACGACCGGAACCAAAAAAAAAAAGGAAGTGAAGACTAGAACCCAAAGCAATAAACAGGTCAAGCCTTTTCTTGGCCACATTTGCTAAACATGGAGAATGGAAGCTTTCATATTCTTAAATTGAAAGATCAGGACCAGGAAAGTCAGGAAAAAAAATCCATATTAACATGTAGGATTTTAAAATATTTTTAGTATACTAAAGTATCTTATAAAAATATTTTAACTACTGTAAATTACACAAGCTAAATAAGTTGAGAAAATTAAAAGCAAAGCAGTATTGTCACTATAGTATTATTTGTTGATAATACTAGGGTTTAAACTCAGCATGCCAGGCAGGAAATCTAGAGTTTAAGCCATGCCTCCAGTCCATTTTTGCTCTGGTTATTTCTAAAATAAGGTCTCACTTTTTGCCCAGGCCAGCTTGAACCATAATGCTCCTTCTGGTTCCTGCTGTCGCTGGCATGACAGGTACATGCAATCATGCTTTTTCTGTTAAGACAGGGTCTTGCAGATTTTTTTTTTACAGGCTGGCCTAGAACCACGATCCTTCTGATCTCAGTTTCCCACACATGACAAGCATGTGCCAACTATTGGTTGAGATAGGATCTTATGAACTTTTTGCCCAAGCTGGTCTCAAATCACAATCCTCCTCACTTCTGCTTCCCAAGGAACTAAGAATACCATGTGAGCCACTGGCACCTAGTCAATAATTTACTCTTAATTACCAATGGTATTTTAAGCACAAAAGAAACAGATGTACTTTTCTCCTTACTGTCACTCCAACAGCAACCACAGTTCACAGTTTGATGAGTACACTTCTGGGAACGTTTCCTCATGTCTCCACTCAAGTTCCACCAGGAAAGAAAGTGTTGGAAGGAGACATATTGGATGGGTGTTTCTCTGGGTTCTCTCTCTTGGCAGGGAAGGTAGTGGACAAGGTGTCTCCTTGCAACCTTCTCCTGAACTCGAGTTCTTTAACTGAATATATTGGATAATATACCCAATATTATATAATCGAATATGTTGAATAACTATCCAATATAATACATATTAATATATTCAATATAATGTAATTTAATTTACATATATAAAATAGGGGATATATATGTATATATCATTAAACACAATAAGCAAAAGAGACATAGCTACAGCCATCCCACATTCTAACCCCAGTAGAAGAGACTGACCTGAGAAATAAAAGAGGGGACTTGGGAATAATGAACAATTGTGGCTCAAGGATCACAAGAAATCCTGCCTTATAATTTGGGTATATATAATGATATATATATATATATATATAATTAGGGGAATATATATGTAGTTATATTGAACATATTATTCAATGTATTCAATCATATTGGATATATTATAGATACATAACCCATATCGATCTATATAGATAAGTATAGATATAAGTATCTATATGCGCTTTTTTTTTTTTGGTTGGTTTTGGGGCCTGAACTCTGGGCCTGGGCGCTGTCCCTCAGCTCTTCAACTCAAGGCTAGTGCTCTACCACTTGAGCCACAGTGCCACTTGAGCCACAGTGCCACTTCTGGCTTCTTTTGCTTATGTGGTGCTGAGGAATTGAACCCAGGGCCTCATGCATGCAAGGCAAGCACTCTACCACTGAGCCATCTACCCAGCCCCCTAAAATGCTCTCTTTTTTATTGGGAGAAGTCAGTCTACAAATGTCGTTAAGTGAGCAAAGAAGACATTATTTTAAAGTGAAATGTCTGTTTGGGTCCAGCATATATACTTCTTGGTGCCTTTCTGTCTCTGCTGATGAAATCACTGACTATTTAAGCTGTCTGATAGGAAGTAATGTACTGAGATTACAAAGTATGACAGAACTATAAGCACATTTTTCATTTAAATTGGAGAATATAATACAAAGTCTTAATTGAGAAACTTTTGCTTTCTGATACCACAATTCTTAAACAAAACAATGATTCAGGACTGTATTAATATCAAAATGATTTTAAATATAGGTCTGAAGAATTTGAAAAATTATTTCAAAAATTAAGCTGAAATTATCCTACTACAGTAAGATGTAATTTGAAATTTTACTTTTGATATTAAGCCAATGGGTGAGTTCAGTGAAAAGTTTTAAATATTTCTAAAAGCTCTTCCTTTTTCTTTCCTTTTCTCAACTTACAAGTTAGACATTAATTCTTTGTGACTTTTTGCTAACTACAAAGAAAAAATGGAAATGTTTTAGCCATTTTTCAATGCCCTCTACATGCACTATTTTAGGCTGTGTGTAAGTGAATTTTCTCATCATAATTCCTTCCATTTGCATTTCTTGGGTCCAAACTCTAGACAATTAGCAAAAAAAAATCTTTACCCATTTATTAACAATGTATAAATACCACTATGTGTCAGGTACTACATTAAATACAATAAATAAAAGAGACTTGGCTACAGCTATCCCACAATCTAATCCCCAATGGAATAGACTGACTTTAGAAATAAAAGAGGGGACTTGGGAATAATGGACAATCGTGGCCCAAGGATCATAAGAAATCCTATTTTATAATCTGAGTGTTAGTCATAAGAAAGGGATTTAGGCTATTGAAATTACATTGGGAAGGGGAGAAAGGAGAAACAGAGTAAGATCAGTTGAAATTCGACATAAATGTGTGAAAATGCAACAACGAACTCATCCCCCTACTCGTATAACTAATGTATTTAAAAAAAAAAAAAAGAACTAAAAGACAGGGTTTAGGAAAGGGAAGAGTGTCCAATAGGGCCCCATAGAGAAATTTAAACTGCAGGAAGCTATGCTGCCAGCTTAGATGCCAGGGTCAGTGGCTTGAGACTTCCCAAAGGCTGGAGTTGACCTCCTGAGTCCCACACCAAAGGCACTGACTGGTGCATGGGGTGGAGGGGTGGGCACTGTAGCCCCTCACAAAGCAGCTATGGTTTGAAACACCAGCCAGAGGCGCCATTAAAGGCAGCGAGAGGCCAAAAGGCAGCTGCGCCAGATGCCTGGCAGTAAACTGAAGTTTGGGACTACCTGAGTCAGGTTAGAGACAGCTAGGACTTGGAAGATGTATTTGGCAGTTAGTTGTCCATGGCTTACATTTGCTGGCCAGGAGGGAAAAAAAATCCCTTTGCCTGAGGCCAGAATAGCAAGGAAGCTTGCAAAGTACTCTCTGTGTAGGGTTTGGCCCATGGCTCCACATGATGAACAGGCCCTCCCATCCTGACCTCAATCACATGATTGACACAGTGAGGCAAATATCCATATGTGTGTGTATGTGTTTGTGTGTGTGCGCATCTGTATATACATTCACAATACATAAATAAATATATGTATATACATATATATAAATGGGCATGTATATGCATATATACAGATATATAAAAAAATAAGAAAACACATTTTGTTTTGTCTTATCTTCATTGCTCTTTAAAAAATTACTTGTATTATTATTTTTTATTTTTTTTATATCTGATACAGAAAATTTGTACCCCCTCTCCCATTTACTTTTTTTTGGTGTGGGGGGGGGGGCGGTCCTGGGACTCAGGGCCTAGGCACTGTACCTGAGCTTTTTTTTCTTAAGGCTAGCACTCTACCACTTGAGCCACAGCACTGCACCACTTCTGGCCTTTTCTATTTATGTGGTACTGACAAATTGAACCCAGGGCTTCATGCTTGCTAGGTAAGCACTCTACCACTAAGCCACATTCCCAGCCTCCCATTTACTTTTTAATTCTGTTTTTCTTCCCCCTTTCTCTGAAATAATTATATCTGACCCTCCCAACTCCCTTTCAATATTCAAATTTAAATCATATTTTCTTCCTGTTTCCATCACCATTCCTCATTTAAGTTTTTCTTCTATGTAAGTAGAACTGCTCTCTTCTCATGTGTTCTTCTATGCTGACCTCCATTCCTAATCTTTGGCCATTACCTACACTCTTACCTGGTACCTAGATCATCTGCAAACCACTGTGTGTGTGTGTGTGTGTGTGTGTGTGTGTGTGTGTGTGTGTGTGTGTGTGTGTGTGTGTGTGTGTGTGTGTGTGTGTGTGTGTGTGTGTGTGTGTGTGTGTGTGTGTGTGTGTGTGTGTGTGTGTGTTAGTTGCTTTGTTGTTGTGTTATTTAGCTATTCAATTTTCTTAACTTCTCCTTCCCCTCTCACCCCAACACAATCTTAATGAGGTCATTCTGCTTTCCTCACTTTACTTTCTCATTAACCTCTGCTATCATGCTTACCTCCAAGCTCTTCCTTCCTACATCACCAAATTATAGTATTATTTATTAGTGTTATCTCAACTATATTCCTCTATGATACCTTTGTTTCTGAAGGTCTTCCTAGATCAGGAAGATAGAGCTTTGCTTCTGTATGCATCCAAAGGTATTTGTGCACTGGTGCCCAATCTTCATTGGGGATTGTCACGAACACAAGAGTGTGGTTGATCAACTATAATGTTTTGTAGGTTAGTTTCCTTACTCTGAAAGGTCTATACCCAGTGCCTAGAGGCCTGATTATTTGACAACTGAGACTGACCTCCAGAATCAACAGGAAAATACCTACAATGCAGCCAATTTTAATAATCTGTGAGAAATCACCAACTAAAAGAACACAAAAGGTTGAAATCACCAAAATCTAGGCACCAGATGTGTAAGTCTCAGCAAACAAACAACAACAAGATCAACAAAAAAACCCACTAAATTCATGACTAAACAAGCCAACATGTCTTATTCAAAAACTATCAACTCCACAATAAGAGACTTAAATGACAAGATCAATGAAATGACCTGCTGTATAAACAGCTGAATGAATTTAAGTAAGATATAAACAAATGAGCTCAGGGGCTGGGAAGGTGGCTCAGTGGTAGAGCACTTGCCTTGCATGCCTGAGGCCCTAGGTTCAATTCCTCAGCACCACATAAGCAAAAAGAAAAAAGCCGGAAGTGGTGCTGTGGCTCAAGTGGTTGAGCGCTAGCCTTGAGCTGAAGAGCTGAGGGACAGCGCCCAGGCCCTGAGTTCAGGCCCCACAACTGGACCCCCCCCCCAAAAAAAAAAAAACAAATGAGCTCAGAAGACTCAATGAATAGTTGACTGAAACAAAGATGATGGAGGATTAAAAAGAAGAGGTGGTCACAAAGTCTTGTGGAGCTCAATAGCCCAAATAAAAAACTCAGTCAAAATCCCAACTCATAAAACAAATTGAAAATAGGGTATCAGGTTTTGAAGACAAAGCACAGGAATTAGTCAATAACATTGAAAAAAACACTAAGGTAAATGAAACTACCAAAACATAATAGTAAAAAACAAATAATTACACTTGGACCTGATTAAATAAATAGCACTCTAAACATTCACACAATGAAACCAAAGGAGAATATTCTTAGGAGAGGATCACAATGGCTCAATAGCTATGTGCATATGACCGTATAAAATGATATTTATTGAAATGAACTCCAAGAAATGGAAACAAGAGGTTTTTTATTGTACTGTTTACAGTTCTATTTTTGTTTATTTTTCTTCAGCTTATCCTATTTTGTCACTGTCTTTGATTTCTGTATCCTTTGTCTTGTATATAAGATGATCTGATTTGGGGAGGGGAAGGGAAGCACAGAAATGAAGGGACATAGAGTGAACTAATTCAACAGTGATACTCACTAGACACTATGTTGTCAATAAAATATTCAACTTTGGGGGAGGGGTCCGGGGAGGGGAAAAACTGGGAGAAAATGGGGGAAGAGGGGACGCTGTTCAAAAAAAAATGTACTCATTACTTGTCTTATGTAATTGTAATCACTCTGTACATCACCTTTACAATAAAATTTAAATTAAAAAACAAAAAAACCCACATTACTATCAAAAGACCAAACCTATGAATCATGAGTATAGAGGGAGAAGATATATAAGCCAAAGAGATAACCTATTCAATGAATACACACCTAAAAATGAGTGAGGGGAAGGTAAATCCTGCTGCTGAGGGAGGTGAGTTACCAGCAGGAAGGAAGAAGGTAATGGAGACAGTGAATGAGGGTTAAATATGGTGACAGTAGTTTATTTGCATTTATTAAAATAGAATAGGAAACCTGTTGAAATTGTTTTAAGAGAGGGGAAAGGCATAAGGGAGACTCACAGAGGGGTGAGCTTTATTAGGATGTGTTGAATGCATGTATGGAAATGGCACAGTGAAATCTTTGTTGTACAAATAATGTATGGTAAGAAAAAAACCTAATTAAAAAAACTCAGGTCTAGACTTGCATAAGAATTTGTGTAAGAAACCAGTTCCCAAAGCCGGGTGCCGGTGGCTCACTCCTGTAATCCTAGCTACTCAGGAGGCTGAGATCTGAGGATCTCAGTTCAAAGCCAGCCTGGGCAAGAAAGTTTGTGAAACTCTTATCTCCAATAAACCACCACAAAACAGGAAGTGGTGCTGTAGCTCAAGTGGTAGAGCGCTCAAGAGGGACAGCGCTCAGGCCCAGAGTTCAAGCCCCATGACCGACCAAAAAAAAAAGAAACCAGTTCCCAGAGGATGCTGATGCTGCTGGTCCCAGGACAGCACTCTGGGTACCACTGTCTTAGACATTACTATTAACCATTAACATACTGTAGCAAAGACTTTAGGGGGGAGACAAATAATTTGGTGACAAAAGCTAGGCAAATCCATTCACAAGAAAGGTAACATTATTATTTAATATAATTTATTTCAGCAAATGACCTGAAAGGCTTCTCTCCTATAGTATAATAAATGACAAAAACCTTATCAGTTAAGTCCTACTTCCCAGTAATAGAATGATCTAGCACTGTTTCCCACTTTACTCAATCCACCTTCAGCAAGAATTACATATTTAGCACTTCACAGTTTGCCACTTTCACATGACATTATAAAAGTGCTTTTGATCATCATAAAATCTTTTAAAGTATATACAGTGGGCAGTCTCATTTCAAAGATTAAGTGAATAGTCTCAAAGAAATTATTCAGCCTACTGTTCCATAGCTAACAAGCAGCAGCTCCCAAACCCATACTCCACTGACATCCTGTCCAGTCCTTTTTCTTCCAAAACATCCTGGTATGTATCCTCTAGACCTGGACCATGTCAGGCAATTCAAAACAGAGATAGGCAGGATCTGAGATTCTTAGGGCAATTTTGATTAACAGGCTGAAAGTCTTTCCCCAGCTCTTCAAACAATATAGAAAATTCCTAAGACAAAGCCCATGCCAGGATTCCATTAGTTAGATAATCAATATTCTAAAATAGTACCCTAAGAAAATTATGAGCCAGAATAAAGGTGAACTGCCATGGCAATGAGTTTAGGAATTCCTTTCCTCTTCTGGTACTTTTATATGCACTTACTGTATTCTTTCATCTACTGTGCAGTCTCTTGCTAACTTGTGTACCACATAGTCTGTATGGTTATCAAAGGGGCTCATCAGTTGAGTGATACATAAATTCATGAACTCAAACAGATGAAATCATAGATTTATTGTGCATTATGGAAGGGATTTAAGCACAAAGTGCAGACTAGCAAAATAATTTTGTGAAGAGCTAAACCTGTTTTCATTTATTTACTCTAAAGTATTTATTGACTGCTAATATTCAGGCTATTATTTGCAAGATAGGATTGGAGAGATGTTAGGGTTTTTTGGTTTTGGAACTTAAAAATGAAATTTAAAACAAAAAAGCACTAACTAGTAGTGAAGAATAGATATATGATTATTTTTGAAAGCTCACTGAATAATTTTCAAAGACAACATTTAGAACAATTAATTACAAATACCTAGAAACCACACCATAGTTCATAGTTACTAACTTTCATGGTTAAATATAGTATAATTCTAGAATTAGCTTCAATATCAAAGTGAATTAATTATAGTACTTCAATTAAAACTTTAGTCAGACCAGTATTTTAGAGGGGCAGGCTCCTTTCATTACAATAAACATTAAGCCCAGGAACCATAAAGCATATAACTTAGAGTACTTTGACAAATTAAAGAAAACCATTAGGCAGATGGAAGGCTTGCTGTGGGAATATTTATGGCTGCAATATACAGGGATACAGAATGATTTTTTTTGAAGAATGCTACATCTCAACAAGAGATGGAAGATGAAGGAAAAACTCCTATAGGGTTTGCTTATTAAGTTTACTGGTACAAATTGAAGAATCATAAGATCGTCTTTGCAGTTCAATTTTGAATATTTGATTAAAACACCCAAAACTGAAAGAATTCTCCACATGAAGTAGTATCAATATCAATCTCAGGACCTGATCAATCACATTAATAAGGACAGCCTGTGTGATTTGGACTAAAACTGGTACCAAAAAAGAGGCTGCATAGCTGAAGAGCATGTCACAGAAGTGCAGATAAATAATGGCAGGTAAAGCTTCAACAACATGTCACACCTAAACAGTGAAAATCATTACACCCACATCGGAGTTCTGGGGCTCTGGTAAGGGCTCTGGTCATCCATTAGCCTTGCCACATGAATGCTTAGTACTTGATCTCTGTAGCTAAGCAGTTTGGCATAAACCCATTGGGGTCCTCAGGTTGTGGAACATCAGCACAGCTCACAGCCAAACGGGTGGGAGGAAGACAGAGAGAGAAAAACAGACAAATAGACTAAATAATTCAGTTCCTTTTCTGGTAACTGGCCATGAAAGCTTGAGGAAAGGAAAGAAATCAGTAGATCTGCAGAAAGAGAAGGCAGGATAAAGCAGTTACAGAAAGTAGACCAGCTTCAGTACTTCCTTAGGCTGCTGCACTCCAGCTCTGGGGCACGGAGAGACCAGTGGTTCTGAGAAACAGTTTCCTTTTTCTATTTAAACTAGCTAAAAAGATGTCTGTTTTACACACATGCCCCAGATATAAAATGTGAAGAAAGATAAGGGACTCTGCTGAAACTATTTAAGATGAAAACATGAAAAATTACCATAGTTTGTTCTCTGTATAGTTCATTCCATGGAGTTGAGTCCATGTACTAGAGTGGGGTTTCAGGACAGATCTCAAGGGCAAATTATTTATTCCTGATTTCTCAGTGAACAGAGTAAACTCTGACCAGTTGACTGGTAGTAGCACTCGGTTGATCTAAGTAAACAGACTCACTGTATGTGTGCAAATAACTACTATGAGGAAAGACTGAGATTTCTGCCCAATTACCTTTTTCTTAAAAAACTCTAATTGCACAGATTTAGCCCGTGACAGACCAGCATCTTCCTGCAGTAACCCGCAATCCTTCACATAGACGCAATCACTTTAAATTCTTCCCGTTGTTTCTTCTGCCATTTTGCTCTAAATAGTATGCTCACTAGATTTATTGATTTTCATTTTCAGATATTATCTTTTGATTTCCTACTATGGGAATGAAGCAGCAGCAGCATCTACTTAAGAAAATACAAACACATACAACAAAAGCTACTCTGTGGCCTTATTGAACCCATACAGCACAATTATTTAAAAAAAATTATAATGCAAATTAACAGACAAAAATCCATAAATTTTCTGTGGAAACTAATCAGCACAATTCAAAGTTCAAAGCAGTGACTTATACTGCATTAAGCTAAGGTTCAACATTCCTCTTTCCTTTTACATTTATCTATTTATTCATGTGTTTGCATGAGGTTATGAATTAGACATGGATTTGGCTTGATTCTTAAAGAAAAATGTTAGTACTCAATAATACTGAAAATGCTCTGCAGTTATAAGTCAGGCATTTAAAGCCTAAAATCTTACAACTTTCTTCTAATTAACATATATTGTTTCATTTTATGGATAATTATTTTCATTTTTTTCTCTTGACATTTAACTGACAAAATTATACTTATTCACGAAAAGGTATTTCCAATATAATAACTGATACAAGGATTTACTAGCTTAAACACACAGAAAAAAGTCTCTTGGGACATATTAAAACTTAGCATATCAAACAAAGTTGGGAGTTATCAGTTCATACATGCATAGATCCTGACCTGCCAGTATACAGAGCTCAACGAGATTTACCAGTATATTTCAAACTACAGTACTATAAGAACAAAACTATCTATCTTTAACTTTAGTTAACCATCAAGATACATGTAATTTTCATCTAGGCAGTGCTGACTTAGCCACAATGGAGCAGCAAGCATTCTCCTCAAAAAATATTTTATCTAAACAAGTCTGCTGCATTACATTCAGCCTTATTAGTAGCTACTTCAAATATAACTGAAGTGAAAAACATATTAAAACATAATTGTTGCAAATTTTTATAATCAGAGTGACCACAAAGTATCATAATGTTTCATCGAACTTAAATGTCACTTACATTTGCAAATATTTATTTAGCATAGCCATGCCCCAGGTGCCAGGGACAAAGCAAAGAAACAAGCTCTAGGCTGTAATCATGCAATGTGCTTTATTAACACAAGATATCCTTACAAGAATTAAACAAATAAGGGAATACAAAAATACTCTCCTTAAAAAGGAAACAAAGACAACAACACTGAAAGTTTCCAACACCAGGAGCAAGTCTGGCAAACCTGAGCTGCAAAGTAAAAAATGTGCTAGTTACAAAAACATTTTTATTTAAGGTATGTGAAAGGTTTACAGCATTAAACATACTTTCTACTGTTAGAACGACTCAACCAGCTTCAGGAAAATGTTGGTAATTAGAATTACAACATTTAGCCATAGGATTTCTTGTATGATGGGGAAAATGGAGAGGAGTTAAAAACAACTATCTTAAAAGACAATCACCGGAGGCTGCACAGGAGCGCATGCTCAGCCGCGTTCCTTCTCTGTTTACTCTGACTGACCTTTCCTGTGGGTTAGGGGGACTGGAGAAAGTTGAAATGAAAGGTTTGTGAGACAGAGTACATATTCAGCTATACTATCTGTTTACTTTGGCTGACCTTTGTTACTAGGAAGAGCAGTATCTGCCTGTGGAAATCCCTGCTAATAAACACAAGGATCAAATATCCTATCAACCACAGGAAAGACACTGAGGGTACAAAGTGGGGTCCTAAGTAGTAAGGGTGACAAAGATTAGATGTGTGCTCTTACCTGCTGTTTGTATTAGCAGTCTAAGTTAGCTACAATCCAAAGATTGCTTTCCTGCTTTATGCACTATCATAACACTATTTATCTTACTCTAAATTAAATATTGACTATCACACTATTAAAAGGCATTGGTAAGAAACATTTTCAGTGTCTTATTTTGCATGAGCAAATAGTTTCTTTTTCCTCAGGTGTTTTTATTTTGAAAACTTCCAATTCACAGAAGTCATAGAAAAAGAAAAGGACTGCCGTATCCCCTTCATTTAGTTTGCCAGTTGTTTAAATTTTACCATACGTATTTATATGGATGGTACTAAGGTTAAAGAATACATACATTTGAGAATGAAAAAGGCAAGCCAAGTGCAATTTGCTGGGTGCCTGATGGAGGTCAGGTACCTTGTGAACAGCTTCCATATGTGACTCTCAAATGTCATCATAAGATAGAAGGAACAAAGGCTCAGAAGGTTGTATGAGAGATTAAATAATGTAATTAAGGTTATACATTATGAATAGTGCAGTTGGTAATGGAAAAACGTAAAACTGTAAACTCTTTATCTTTTTCTATTACATCATGCTGCCTCCATAGGAACAATTTTCTAGCAAATATTTATCTATAACATAGAGTGCTTCAGAGGACCTATTTCAGCAACCTAGAGTGAAGCAGATGAGGTCGCTTGGCTGTGGCTTTGAGTGAAATGGCCCCATATCTTCTTTGTGTGGTATGAGCACTGTTTCTGGTTCTTGCTGCTCCAAGTTCACAAGGTTTCCTTTCCCTACCTCAGCTGCACAGTACAATAAAAATTTCTATTCACAAAGCTCCTTGGGGGCTTGAAGTAACATAATTATCTTATTAATATAATGCTAGATAAGGCATAAATAATTAATCTCTCAACTTTCCCTGAGCTACTTACAGTTTAAAATAAGAAACTTATTATTACTATTAGTCTTCTCACTTAAAACATCTATTATTTTTTAAGGACCAATTATGTGCCAAGAACATTTACAGAGTCTACCTCATGAAACCTCTGGACATGCTCACAAGGCAGGCAGCGCTTCCTTTATTTCATAGCATAGAAAGGGAGGAGGCTCCCTTCTCCCTGTGTCTTCGTGGCTCAAGGATTCAGACACTCACCCCACAGCATGAGATGTCTAGCTCAGGGAATGTTCCCAAAGTTCTCTAAAGAACAAAGGATGTGGAGGGACAAGGCTGAGTCCAGACAACCTCCCACCACTTTGTTCTTGAACTGCCAAGGACAATCAAAGGCCAAATTGAGGCTGATTTTACTACTACAAGACAGAAATGATTCTTTCACCTTTGAAGCCCTAAGAGATAGTCTTCTGTCACCACCCATTCTGCCAATTAATGCTGATAACAGCAGCAAATGTAAGATGAGGAAAATGCTCCCATATCTCTAGCACTTCCCAGGTACCATACTCGTATATGTGAAGTCACTGAATCATCACAGTAATTCTTCAGTGAATGCTCTCTGGTGTCTAGTTCACAGGGGACAAAATGGAGTCATGTTGTTTTACAATAACATGGCCAAGCTTATACAGCTAGTGGAACGCAGTCTGGCTCTGCAATTTGTGATACCCAATAATACGCTGACCCCAAATCACTCCTCTCAGTTGTCTTCCATTGCTCACTCCTGTTTGTGGCCACACATCTCCCATTACAGCAAAAAGGCTGACAGACTTGGCGTTCCCTCAGCCTTGCCTCTACTTCCCTAGAAGCCTTCCATTTTAGACTCTCTCCGCAAGCTATTCCAACCTGGCTACAGATAAGAGACATTCTGCAAATATACCTGAGTATAAAAATAGCGTAAGCTGTGCAATCCTGAGAAGTTGCATTCAAGTTTAAGAGCTGAACCATTAGTACTGGCGGTGTTAACACTGCTGAGAGAGGCTCGCATCATGCCTACCAGGGGTGAGGGCAGTTTGTTATCATGGAAATTAAAATTCTCTTCATATTTTTTCTTGACAACAAAAGATACAAAAAAAAACTGGTTTGGTTTATTACTATCAAATGCCATTTATAAGATACTTTACAGGTTGGAATACTATTGTGAAACCACTACACACCAGTGTAATCCTAGCTACTTGGAAGGCTGAGACCTGAGGATCATGGTTCAAAGCCAGCCTGGGCAGAAAAGTCTGCAAGACTTTTATCTCCAATAAAGCCAGTAATTGAGTAATGGCTCAAGTGGTAGAGCCTGAAGCAGAAAATCTCAGGGACGGCGCCCACACCCTGAGTTCAAGCCCCAGGACTGCCACTAAAAATAAATAAATAAATAAATGGAGTCGAAACTCATCATTGTAGCTTTCTCATCTTAGCAAAGTCTTATCTTTATCTATTTGAGAATGTAGAAGAGGTAATATTATGAAACATAATACGTCAGCAGTTTTTACTTTTATTGTCATACATATCTAGTTTGCTAATTTCTCTTTGTGAAATGACCTATTTAATCGGATGCAAAAAAGAAAAAAAAAAGCAATCATGCCAGGAATAATTCATACCTGTTTGTATCTGTGATCCTAGCCACTTGGGGGGCAGAGATAGGAAGGATCACAGTTCAGGGTCAGCCCAGGCAGAAAGTGATCCACTTCAATTAACAATGTTTACAGATGCTCCTCAACTTACAATAGTAAACCCATTGCAAACAGAAATGATAAGACACAATCTCAATTACTACACCACACATAGCCTTCTCAACATTCTAGTTCAGAAACACAGCACACTGCAGTGTTGGCTGCTTCCCTGGGCAGGCTGGAACTGACTCACCGAAGCTGCATCACTAACCCAGAAAAGAACAAAGTTCAAAGCAGTTTTTGCTTGGTTCTTATGTAGAACCAACACAAGTCAGGAAACGTATGTGGGGGGGGGGGGGGGGGCGGAGGTTACTGAGGGCTTTGTACTAGCTAGACAAGTATTCTACCATGTGACCCGTATTCCTAGTCCTTTTGACTTTAGTTACTTTTTTGGACAGGATCTTGAATATTTGGTCAGTAACCCTCATAAACATCCTCCCATATAGCTGGGATTACACGTCTGAACAACTACATCTCACTTATTTTTGAGACAAGGTCTCACTAACTTTGTACCCATACTGGTCTTAGACTTCAATGGCATTACAAATTTAAATCTGTTATTTAAGACAGGATATCACTGGGTATCACTGCTACCTCTGCCTGAGCTGACCTCAAACTTGCAATTATCCTATCTCAGCCTCTCAAGTAGCTATACAAAGAATCAATGAAATGAAAAGTTGTATCTTTGAAAAAATAAATGAGATGGATAAACCCTTAGCTAAACTGACCTAAAGAAGTAGAAAAAAAATCAGAGATAAAAATAGAGATATCACAACAAATACCAAAGGAATACTTTTAAAACATATACTAATAAATTCAAGCATGTGGAAGAAATGGATTAATTCTAGATGCACTACTTACCAAAACTGAACGAACAAGAAATAAACCACATAATAAGGTCTATAACAAGAAAAAATCTTGAAGTAGTAATGAAGTTACTCAAGAGGCTGAGATCTGGAGGATCTCAATTTGAAGTCAGCCTAGCTCAAGTGATAGAATACTTTCCTAGCAAATAAATTCATTCCTTAATAATGGAGAAGACAACTTAATATAATTTTTCAGACTTATGTAGCAATTGAGGTTTATGCTTGAGCCCCCAAACCAAATAAAAGTTGAGATGGCTTCATAGCAAGAGCTGGAAAAATAATTAAGGATTATCATAGTATTTTTAAGGATGACCTCATATAATTCTTACAATCACCTTGTGAGCTTATGAGGACGGATATTACGAATTTCCCCCATTATATCTAAAGAAACCTGGTCTCTATGTAGGGTAATTGCTTATTTAAAGATCTTTTTAATTAAATATTAAAGATCCCTTCTTATTTAATTATAGTCTTAATTTTTCCACATGCCTGTGAATAAAAGCATAAAGCATGAAATGAAAGCATGACCCTGGCCATTTGTCCCCCAAGAACACTAAACCCCTCTCCCAATCTCTACTATTCCTCAGCAGTCAGGGAAGATATAAAGCCTAATGCTTTCTGAGTATGGTTTGGTACCTACAAGATTTTAGAACAATACAGCTCACATGCAGTTGTACCAAATATTCCTGAGACAAATTTGTATCTTCAAACCAAGGCATTTCCCAACTTAGTGTTTAGGAGGGAAAAGTGGTACTTAAGGACATAAATAAAATACGGAATAGTCAGTAGGGTTAAGGCCATAGTTACAATTCTGAAAAGAGCATATGGGAGGCCATCATCACCCTTTAGTAACAAATAAAACACCAAAAAAAATTAAAGATGTACCTAGACAAATAGAACCTACAAATTAGGAAGACCCAATTAAAGTCATTAAAGATTATAAAAATGCAATCACCAAAAGATCAAATATATAGTATGGGTTGAGTAGGGCTTCTGGCAACTAGTTTCAGACACCAGAAAAGTTTTGGAAATCCAAGGATTTGTTTGTTCCCATGGGTGACACCATATGACAATGTGTAGCAGAAGGTTCTGAGCTCCCTATCCATCTTGCTTTTCCAATCTGGAGAATTCAACATCTTTGCTCATCTCCTGTTCTGCAGTTTCTGTGACACACTGCTCTGGGTTCTACTCCTGTCTCTAGTGGGCTGCTTCCTTCCTCCCTCCAACATCAACTTCCTCCTGTTCTGCTTTTCTTTACATACTCATTTTTTAGCATACTCATTCTTATGGACTGAATTATCACTAAGTTAATGTATTCAAACCCACTATACAACTCTAACCTCCAGCTAGTAATCTACTTCCACAGTTCAAGTCTGGAGTTTGGAGTATATGGTGAGCAATCTGAGTGTGATTATATTTCCTAATTTGGATTTTATATCTTTCTTTCTTCCTTCCTTCCTTCCTTCCTTCCTTCCTTCCTTCCTTTCTTTCCTTCCTCCTCCATTTTTCTTTTTGGCCATACTGGGGTTTGAATTCTGTGCCTTGGGCTTGCTAGTAGGCAGATGCTCTACCATTTAAGCCATGCTTCCATTCCTGTATTTCCAAGTTTGTCTAATGGCTCGTATTGGATCAATCCAGAAAACCAAGTTTCTCTCAAGACACTGTTATAATTTATTCTAATAGAAACGCATTTTACACCAAGCTATATAGATTCTAGCACATCAAATAAATGAGAAATAAAGAGAGAGATGTGAGTGACTAATATAATACAGCCAAAGTGAATCCAAAGTGTCCTTACAAAAAAAGTATCAGACACACAATGTGGGCTTAAAAAGTTAATATTTTAAAAGAAAGTAAGATTGAACAGCAGGAAAGATGCTTATTATTAATAAAATAAATACATTATCTTTCAGAAAAATTGCAAAGATACAAATTTACTTGGTACTTCATAATAAAATTTATTTTAAAAAATACTATACCTTACAGTAAAATCATAGGAACATGAGGCCAGCACTGAAGCATGAAATGGTGAAAACTAAAAAAGAAAATTAAAGAAAAAGTTAGCTATAATTATAATATATTATTTCTTGTAGTCATTCCATGAATTATTATAATAAACAAGTTATCAGATCTGCCACTTAAAAAGTATGTCTTTCTGGGGCTGGGAAGGTGGCTCAGTGGTAGAGCGCTTGCCTTGCATGCTCGAGGCCCTGGGTTCGATTCCTCAGCCCCACATAAGCAAAAAGAAAAAAGCCAGAAGTGGCGCTGTGGCTCAAGTGGTAGAGTGCTAGCCTTGAGCTGAAGAGCTGAAGGACAGCGGCCAGGCCCAGAGTTCAGGCCCCACGACCGGACCCAAAAAAAAAAAAAAAAAAAAAAAAAGTATGTCTTTCTGAACCTTACATACTTTGAGTTAAAGTGTTTTGGCCTTTTAAGAATCCATTTATAAGCTGGGCACCAGTGGCTCACGCCTGTAATCCTAGCTACTCAGGAGGCTGAGATCTGAGGATCACAGTTCAAAGCCTGGGCAGGAAAGTCCATGAGACTCTTGTCTCCAATAAACCACCAGAAAACTGAAAGTGGCGCTGTGGCTCAAGTGGTAGAGCACTTGCCTTGAGCTGAAGAGCTCAGGGACAGCACCTAGGCTGTGAGTTAAAGTCCCAGGACCGAAAAAAAAAATCCATTTATGGGAAAAATATTTATTCTTACATTCTCCAGAGAAAATCATCCCTCAAGCTTTTAAAAGTTTATTTGTAATAAGTATTCCCAAAACATTGATAGTCTGAAAAAAAATTAAATAAACACTCTTATTGGCTGCCCAAACATGTTTCTGCAAAATTAAGAAATTTAAGTATGTGATAAGACATAATATTTAATTATAGAATTTACTAACTTTATTATTCATTCTACAAATAAGTATCAAAATAAACATTTAAATATTAAGATACTCTTAAAATATTTTTTCCCCAGTACTGGGATTTAAACTCAGGGTCTCATGCTTGCTTGACTTGCTTGCTTGAGCCATGCCTCCTGGGCTTTTTTTCTGGTTATTTTAGGGATGGAGACTTTTCTATTCAGGCTGCCTTAAAACCATAATCTTCTGGATCTCAGGTTCCTAAATATCTAGGATTATAAATGTGAGCAACCAGTGCCCATAATAAATACTTTTTATAAGCCGGGCACTGGTGGCTCACGCCTGTAATCCTAGCTACTCAGGAGGCTGAGATCTGAGGATCGCGGTTCAAAGCCAGCCCGGGCAGGAGAGACCGTGAGACTCCTATCTCCAAAAAACCACCAGAAAACCGGAAGTGGCGCTGTAGCTCAAGTGGTAGAGTGCTCGCCTTGAGCTGAAGAGCTGAGGGACAGTGCCCAGGCCCAGAGTTCAAGCCCCACGACCGACAAAAAAAATAAAAAAATAAAAAATAAATAAATACTTTTTATGTGATTTACATACTGAGAATAATGAAAAATCACTGCAAGGAGAAAAATGACAAATTTACTGTCAAGTAACATTACCAATACAATAAACATACCACAGAGGGTACCCTTTGCATTTATATTTATTTAGTGTTTATCTTACCAGCATTTTAGTTAATTTGTTTATTTGTTTAGTTAATTTGTTTATTTAATCTAGGGGGGGAGGTGGTGCTGGGACTCTAACTCAGGCCCCATGCATGGTAAAGCAGGAGCTCTAGCACTAGGTACATATCAGACTCACCATCATTTCAGTAAGTTAATACGTACATATATAACTGCATTTGAATAGCATTTTACAGTCATAAGGCATTTTCACTACACTATCCTACTTCATTCTCATAACTACTCTAAAATATACACAGAAACTATGTTTCTACTAATAAAACTTTTCTACATAAGACTACCACTAAAATCTAAACAAAGCAAAATATAGTACTATATCTTATATGCCTGCATAATAGTCAATAAAACTTAAATATTAATTTCAAAGAGATTTAGAATTTTAACTATAGGATCAGGTCTGACTACCCTATAGAAAATATTAATAAGATATATTTTTAGCCATTAATGAATAACCCCCCCCAAAATAATTAAGGTGTTTTCCACAGTAACATAGAAGAATGCACTTAAATAAGTACTGAGAAATTAACTTATTACTTTTTTAAAAAAGTTACTTCATTCGCTGCTATTGTAATAGAGTAGAAATTTTCCTATATCCTATTTATTTGTAAATATTCAGTTATCACTATGTCAAAGACAAAATTAATCATCTCTATATCAATCTCAAAAAAGTAGAGAATTTCCTACTGAATAGAAAAGTATAAAGAATTGTAATACTAAAGGTAAACTGATACTGTTAGGAAATAATCTTAAAATATATTAGGGGGTAATAGGATAAGAAAAACATTTTTATCTAACTTAATATACTGAATATTCACATTATCCTAATCATTCAATAAGCATTCAAATATCTGAGTGAATTTTTGTTCTTAATATTGATGACCAGGAGAAAAAGGAATCAAATCCCAGAGTACTGAGTACATAGGAGGATTGAGAGTTCTAAGCCAGCCTAGACTACATAACAATACTATCTAAAAAAACCAGCAGCAGGGAATGTAGCTCAGTGGGAGAGCAGTTGCTAGAGTCAACAAGCCCTGGGCTGGACCCAGAATTGCTAAATAAAAAATAAATTCAACAAAACAATCCATAAACACCAAAATACTCTTTTATGTATGCTTTATTGATTATATTTATATTTTCATCTATATATTAAAAGCAAATATAAAATCTTACTTTCACCCTTCTAATAGCATAGGTGTGACCAAGAAGTTCAAACACTGGTTGTCGTACATTCCTTAAATCCCAGCCTCTCAGACTGCAATCCACGGCTCCTGTCACCAGCAAATTCTGGAAACAATCCAGAGAAGGGTCAACCATGACAACATTGCAGTTGATCTATATTAAGTCTTTACATGTTCTGCTACCTAGAACTTGTGGTGAGTCCAAAGCTCCTGGCTGAAGAGACAGTGCTCAGCCTACTCTACATCTACCCGAACAGAAATTCATTGTGTAAATACATGAGGCTTTAATATAAGATCATTTGCATGAAAGTTACAATGATTATAAAAAGTTTTGATCACAATAAAGTATATAACATTATCTTTTTCACATTACTGAATTATCACATATGCTACAATTTAATTTTCTTATAAGGAAAATTCACTTGTGATGGTCCAAATTGAAACTGCAGCCATCAGCACTGACATTCTCACATAAATCAAGTATTACTACTAAATATGTACTAGTTTTTCTTTCTTTTTATGTAAATGAGTCTGCCAGTATAATGTTTTTGTTAATTTAAAATTAGAAAATAGGGTATATATGTTTTGACAATTTTTTTGCAGTCAAAAACCACTGGTAGGGCTGGGAAGGTGGCTCAGTGGTAGAGCGCTTGCCTTGCATGCATGAGGCCCTGGGTTCAATTCCTCAGCACCACATAAGCAAAAAGAAAAAAGCCAGAAGTGGTGCTGTGGCTTACGTGGTAGAGTGCTAGCCTTGTGCTGAAGAGCTGAGGGACAGTGCCCAGGCCCAGAGTTCAGGCCCCACGACTGGACCTCCCCCCCAAAAAAACAAAAACAAAACAAAACAAAACACTGGTACAGAAACAGTAAGTAGGGCTGGGAATGTGGCTTAGTGGTAGAATACTTGCCTAGCATGCCCAATTTCTCGGTACCACATGAAAAAAAGCCAGAAGTGGTGCTGTGGCTCAAGTGATAGAGTGCTAGACTTGAGCAAAAAAAGCTCAGGGACAGTGCCCAGGACCTGAGTTCAAGCCCCAAAACTGGCAAAAATAAAGAAAAAAGAAAAAGAAAGAAAAAAAAAACAGTAATTACATTTGCATATATTAAATCTCTTTCTATTTTCAATTCTTTGCTCATGTGGCTGAAGCTTTGAAAACAGTTACACATGGACATGGTTATCATAGAGAAATTTAGAAATCAGGCATGTAAGAGAAGATGAAAGAAAAATTTAAAAACATCAAGACTGTCATTAAAAATCAAATTACAAAAAGTTCATCAGTCTAGATTAGTGAAATGAAAAAGAAAGTAAAGCAAAAGATGATACAAAGTGGCAGGGTGAAGAGCAATCACACACAGAAAGAAAGAAAAAGAAAAAGAGGGAAGGAAGGAAGGGAGGGAGGGAGGAAGGAAGGAGAAAATTAAAAAATTATAAAGTACTTTCCCAAAACAAACTAGAAGGGTTGCACTGCTGAACTTTCGAGAATTTGTGTTTTTTACTTTTCCTGCTTTATGAGCACTTAGATTCAATTAATGCTAATGCATGTCAGTCACAATCACTAATTAGAAACAAAAGGGACTACATTTACTTAATGGTCCACCCAAGTCCACATAAACAAAGACAAACAAAACTGATCGTTTCAACATTGGGAAGAGCAGCCACACAAAATGGAGCCACACATGTACCTCATTATATTTACACCAGTCACAACTCAAGATTTCAGCCTGATGTGCTGGGATCACAATTCGGACTCCTGTGGTCTTCATGTCCCAAACTCTCAGAGTCTGATCACCTGGGAAGTAAGTAAGACTTGATCACTCACGTTCCACCCCCGCAGCAGGTGCTCAGGACACAATGTGCTGCTCATAAAGGTAATTAAGCTAAGATACTCCCCCTGTTAGGATACTGCCATCTCTGTATGATTTTTAAATAAGAACTACTGAAAGTGAAAGGCAATAGAAAGCAATACAGAACAATAATGCTTTAACCCCTACTCAAAGAAAATTTGAATCTCACAGAGACAAAGAATTTTGACTTGTAAGTGGTTTTGTTTGTTTACTTGGATAGGGTGTGTATGTGTGTGTGTGTGTGTGTGCGTGTGTGTGTGCGTGCGTGCGTGCGTGCGTGCGCGCGCGCTCAAAAATCTTAAGGATATTACAAGAATGATTTGCTTTGCCTAACTGTACAAAGTCACCCTGACTAAATGATTTAAGCATGTGGTTTGCTTTCAATTTTTCTAAACTATGAAAGACATAAAATAAAAAAATGACAGGATAAATAAAAGCTAGAAATATGAATTTACTAGAATGCAGTTTCTGTAAAGCACTAGCCATGGTCTCTAGTACACAGTAGACACTATAACATATGGTAACCAAAGATGCTAATTATTAAAATTGACCTTTACTTATTTCATATACCCAATTCTAAATCACATCATCACATCAAATAGCTAAATTTAGACAATGTTTTTGACTTCTCTGGAAGCTGTATAAGAAAGATAAGCATGTGTGCCATTAATGAATGTTGAGGTCAAGAACAAGAGCTCTGAGTTCCGTGGCAGAGCAATTTCCTAGCATATACAAGACCCAGGGTTCAGCACTGCAAGAAAACAGGGCAAGAGGAAAAACAGGGGCTTTGAAGTTCCAGAGCCTGGTTCTAATCCCACTGGATCATCTGCTGGCTGATGATTTCTAATCAAGTTACTTTACTGACCCTTGGTTTCCATACCTATGAAGAACTACCTATAAGGTTGAAACAAGGTAAGGCAGTGGGGCTTAGTATATGCCACATATGCCACATAACCTTACTGTTCAAGAAAAACAAAATGAGACACATGCCCATGTTCGGAAGTCATTCCTGTCCCCATTAATAATAACGGGTAATATTTATTGAATGCTTATGCATTGGATGCTGTTCTAAACATGCATATTAACTTTTTATAAAATACTACAGTAATGACATGAAGCAGGAATTATGATACTATCAAAGCAATTGCTCTAGTCTTTACAAATGAGGAAAATGGAGCCTGGGACACTAGGCAATGGAACCTGTACCTGAACCAGAACCACTGCTCTGTGCCACCTCCTCATGCTGTCCTAGACAAATGCCATACAGTCCATGCTGCCTGATGGTTGCTTGAGGAAGTATTCCTCCATCCATGTTACTTTTTCTATAAATCGGGGGAGAGAGGTGTTTTTTCTCTCTGCCATTGGGACATTTGTTATTTTCTCCTGAATTATGTTAAAATAAAATTCCTAACACACCACAGATAAAGTTAAAATCTCCATTGTGCTCCCAATCCCATTCTACCTCCCTCCATACCCTGAGAGTTCAGCAATCAGGAATTGGATAGGCATCTCTTTCATATGTTTTGGGCGTACTTTTATGGATTCATAAATACATACTATTCCTTGCATACATATGAGATCTTTTTCCACTTTCATTTGAAAACACCATCCAGGTACTTTATAAAAGGTTGAAGAACACTTTGATAGATGAAAGTAACTGGCATTTTTTGGATCTAAGGACAATAGGGATGAAAGGGATCGATGAGTGTGGACATACAAAGGGAATCAGTTCTGAACTGGTTCAGGTTAGAGCTTCAAACACCTGTAGGCACCCTAAAAATAATCAGTCTCCAGTTTAGCCACCAGTCAGGAGAACGTGTTTCAGAACTCCAAACAGCTTTCATGAAATGACTTTTCCTTTCTTGCCCTAGCCTTTCGTGTCTATCTCAAAGTGATGTGGATGGCTAGCAACAACTTTCTTCTAGGAACAGCACACTCCCTTCTCCAAGTAATTCTCCACACAGGATCACTCTGCAGCTGGAAGGTCAAAGTAGCCATGGAGGCTCTGGTGGCCAAGAGTCTTACTGTATGGAGAAAGCAAGCCTACAGTCAAGTTACCAAGCAGTGACAAATTCAGATGAGAGACACTGTCCTGGAGCAGTTCAAACAACCCTTCCCTTTGTCGTTACGCTTTTCAACAAATGTGCCAAGGACCTACAACAGCTCTAGTTCTATCACTTGCGGGTAGGAAGGATGTTTCTTATCATAGAGGGAGTAGACGGTATGCTCCCCAAGTTTCTGTCTCTAAAAAATCCCAACATTTGATTTAACATGAGGCTTCCTCTTTAACATACCAATGGCTCTCCAAACCAGATACAATTTAATAGTAAGTTAAGAACTTGGAGATCTTCTATAGCCATGATTAAAGAATTGTCTAAAGTCTAATGAGCTGTGTTACCTGACTATTACCTTCTCTGAGAATGTGAATTGATTTAAAGTGAAGACTAGGAGATTAAAAATAATCTACTGTAGCACTATGATGAGTGAGTCTCACCTGACAGAAAGATGAGCAAAAGATATCAGACACAAAAGCATACAACAGGTAGCAAAGTATTAATCTCTGCTATTAGAAGGCAGAGCTGGATGCCCTGGAGGGTGGGGTAGTGGGGAGGAGCAGGGACATAAAGAACTAGATGAAGTCCTCTGGTGTAATTCTGTTTATTGATCCAAGTAAAGGTTATACAGATGGGCTCACTGTGAAAAATAAGTCAAGTTGTTCATTTAAGGGTACACACCTGTTAGGTATGTGTGTAAGAGATTCAACAACAAAGGTTGGGTTGATGGTGAATCAGTATCTCTCATACAATATTCTGGCTCTGCACCATCATACTCAAGCAATATATAGATTTAAGTCATGGCTTAGGTTGTCCTCCTGGCATTAACTTGAGGGACAGAAAAAGAAGACTGCTGTACAGGAGTTAAGAACCCCACGTCTCTGAAAGTCATTTTTATTGTACACTGTTGACATCCTGTCTTCATCTCTGTTGCCCAGGTAAGAAAGAGGCCTTCTAGCAGTGTGTGACATTCCACTCTTCCAGCTGCCAGGGCGTCTGCATTTATATTAATCCCATCTCCAGACACCTGGCCTTGCACTGCCAGCCAGACTCTCATCAGGGCCCTTGATGATGGCATAGTCCTACCTGAATCACCAGCTTCTCTTATCAGCTGCAGACCTGCCACTGGCAGCAAAACCAATTGGCAGGGAGTACTATGACTCTGCCTAATTTCAAAATGCAGCAAGTAAGAGGAAGAACAATGAGTATACACAGAGTCTAAAACTGTCAAGTGAACAGAGTCCTGACAGAGTACTTTTGGGCCCAAATAAATTAATCTAATTGAAATGCCAGATGTCTCTCATATGAAATATGATTTTTCCTTACAATACAATGAGGTTTATTTTAACTACTGCTAGACCCCACACATTGAGGCACAGCTAAGACTTATGCAATTATGCCGTCTGTAATAGGAGTAATTTAGTTTTCATGATTCAAAAGAAAGTTTACTCCATATTAATTCCCTTTATTTAAATAGCTCATATATCCTTCCTTTCTGTCTCATGAACTAGACAAAACAAAATACCCTTTGAGAACTCTGCTATGAAGATATACCTAGATTTATCTCTTCCTTTTTGGTTTTAACTTCACGAATGATAATTAATTCAAGTCCTACATAACCTTTAAGGAGACTAAACTCTTGGAGTAGCCTAACTGATTTCCATATATTATCTTAAAATGTAAGATTGAATAAAATAGCTAACAATATGTGTGCCACACATAGAAGCTTATCATATAAGCTTTTATCCTATCATTAAAAATAAGTTGAGTTCCATAACTATGAGCTTTGCAATTGAGATTGTTTTTATGCAAAGACTATGGTATATTTTATAGCAAGCAATGGTGAAACAAAGGACATGGGGGGAACCAATGCAACAGAAATATACACAAGACAATATGTTGGAAATGATCTGCACAACTTGGGGGTGTGGGGGAGGGGGAGGGAAATTAGGAGAAAAATGAGGGAAGGGGTGACAAGTTTGACAAGAAATTTACTTATGGGGCTGGGAAGGTGGCTCAGTCGTAGAGTGCTTGCCTTGCATGCATGAGGCCCTGGGTTCGATTCCTCAGCACCACATAAGCAGGGGGAAAAAAGCCAGAAGTAGCGCTGTGGCTCAAGTGGTAGAGCGCTAGCCTTGAGTTGAAGAGCTGAGGGACAGCGCCCAGGCCCAGAGTTCAGACCCACAACCGGACCCCCCCCCCAAAATTTACTTATTACCTTACTTACTGTAACTGTAAGCCCTCTGTACACCACCTTTACAATTAAAAAATGCAAAAAAAATGATTGTTGAAGATTATTACAAAACTGAGGATGGAAAAAAAAACAAAACTTCTCAAACTTAAGAAACCATCTTATCTCTGAGTTCAGCACTGAAGCCAACCACTCTGCGGGTTTTTAAAAATTAGATGATTATGTTCCTATGAAAACAAACATGGCAACTCCCACCACATCAGTGGAAAAAAACTATTTATTTAACATATCAGACAGAGCTATCTGAAACTAATACAGTGCTTTTCAAATACAGCTGATCACTTGATTCAACTGGGATGAAATATACACCTCCCAAAGGCATTCTGATTCAGCAGAACTTGGGTGAAGCCCAGAATTCAGTTGTTATCTAGGTTCCCTAATGAATCTAGCAGATTGGTAACTTTTTTAAATTCCTGTGTATTCAGAGCCTGTACAGAGCAAGCTACTTTAAGCATCTGTTCTCATAGTCATTCTAGCTGCACATGCGCACTACAAAGGCCATTCTGATGCTCCTCAAATATACTGTTCTCTGCACAACCCACATCTTTACCTCCATCCTAAGAATCTCCTAACCTTCCTAAGGCAGTAGCTTGGACATTCTTTCCTGAGGAAAGCATCCCTGAAGACCACTAGCCCTGACAAGTTCATTTATACATTTCCATAGAATTCATGTTATCATAAAAATAGGTAACAGTTCTAGGGTTCTTATTCTCTCTGTGTGGCAGCCATTTGAAGTCCTTCCTGTACATGAACTCAAGCATCCTCAAAACTGCATAGTATAGGTCTTATTATTGCCCTTCTTGTAGAAATAACAGAAAGGCTAAGTAGCATGACCAATGTCACACCACCACAAAACAAGAAGAACATGGTGCTAGGAAGCCATAAGTCCATGTGGTAACCACTGTGTATCAACACCGCTAGCTTGTTTGTACCTCCCTTTTTCACTAGATGATATGTTCTTGACGGACAGGAACTTTGCCTTCATCCTCACTGAATCTCCAATGCCCAGCAAATGACATGTATTTAATATCTGGTGGGCTAGATGAGTGTTCTTTTCAAACATCAAAATGAACCATGGATGGGATGTGTTTTCGAAACTCAGATAAGTGGGTACTTCTAGATCATATGAAATAACAGACAAAAACACTTTAGTATTCATCAGTGGAAGGCTTTTGACTGAATAAGAGAATATGGAAAGCTATAGGAAATACAGACAAGATGTGCAAAGAAAATCTGCTAAGGAGCTCACCTGCCTATTAATGCCTTGCATATGATATGGCAGGCAACTTTTTTGGGGGGCCTCCCTTGAAGTGACCAAGGCACATTAAGTATTTTAGAGCTTGCTTTAAGTTTTTACTATACCACAACTCCTTCTGGTATTTTTGCAGAGTGGAAGAAATGTCCAATTATTTCAAACTTAATGAAATAGCTAATATTTGAAAATTATCATGAAGAAATATTTTAGGAAAATGACACACATGATAAATCAACATTTTAATGAGTTTTCAAAAACGTCTAAACAGCATTATTGGATCTGATTCAAGGGGCAAGTTTTAAAAAGTTTATTTTTGTTGATTGTTTTGCTTTGTTTTAAGGAACACATTTCATAGCTTGTAGGTTTAGTGTTTGGTTTGATTCCTCAAATCCCCTGTGATTTAGTTGAAGCCTTAAATGTACAACCATTATAATGCACATTGGCCCCCTGGAATCTAATCACCTACTTCTACTTAATCAAGATTTATTCCTCATATCCTCAGCACTTGAAATTTGGGTATCATTCCCATTTTCTGCCGGCCACTGCAGGAGCTAAGCTGGATCTAAGTCAATTAAAACAACATAAAACAACCACAAGGACCCACTGAACCAGACAAAGTAAAATTCTCCTGAATGTCTGAGAGAGGACCTTCCACTTTTCCTGTTAGTCAGAAATCATAAGAATGGAAGGGTGGGAGCTACTGCCATCATCTGGTAACTTATAAAAGACAAAAGACAGAGCCCTATCTATCCAGCTTTGCCTCTAAAGCTAGATCTAGTTCAAGAGTTGGCAACTCTGTCAGCAAACAAATCTACCTTCTTCCTTAACATAGTATGGGCCAAATTTTGTGCATTTTTTACAAAAGAATTCCCAATTAATATGACAAGTATTTGTATTTCTAATATAACACATTAAGGTAATATAATTGAAAAGATGGTCTCTGAATATTCTATATACACTATCCACGGTAAATATTACATATACAAATATATATGTGTATACAATATTACATAAAGTTCAATGTGAAAGGAGTTATGTGTGACTCAACCCAAATAAAGGACTAATACACATAATTCTGGCTGATATGTAAATAAATGCACCTGTTATTAGTTCATAATTTTTATCACTGGATTTTATGTTTGGTCACCAGAATAAAAAGAGAGAACAATTATTAAAAAAATAACAAAAGTGGGTTAGGGGTGTAGCTCAGTCATAGAACGTGTGCTTGGCATGCATGTGGCAAATTCAGCTCACACACACAAAAAGGAAAGAAGGAAGGAAGGAAGGGAAAGAGAGGGAGGGAAGGAGGGAGGGAAGGAGGGAAGAAAGAAGGGACTAAATAAATGCAATTTTAGAACTTTAAATAATATTATAAAGAAAACCACATGTAACAGTAAGGTAAAAGAACTTAAACTATCTATAATCTGTCTTAGTAAAGTTATACTCATGATACAATTTAGTGACTGTTGCCAGTTAGAGCTCCCAGCAGACATGCCTTCACTGAAAGGGAAATGTGTTCCATTCATTTTTATGATGGATACTGCTAATTCCATTCAGGGTTTGAAATGGGCCCTCTGAAACCATAAGATATAACACCAAAGAACATCTCTCTTTTGTATGAAAATACATACTAATGTCAATCTAATATATATGCTTGTGAGAATTTTAATTTAACTTGTACCAAGACTCTCTGAATTAGGGCTTTTCATCAAAGGTAAAAATAGAAAAGTATGATTACTAAAGTGAACTGTGGTTATCTTAGAATCTGCTTCACTACAAGTATGAAACTCATTTGCATTAAATTTGAAGCTATTTTGCATGGAATTAAAAGCATAAAATCTGACCAATACAAGTTATACACATAGATCAAAGAGATAATTTCATATTGAGTATTAATAGTGCTTCCATTAACTTAATATACACCAACTTAATGGCTAACTGTGCCACAGAAATTTAAAAGATCTAAGAGGAAATTCAACTTCAGATAAAAAATGGGATGAGGGCCAGGCGCCAGTGGCTCACGCCTATAATCCTAGCTACTCAGGAGGATGAGATCTGAGGATCACGGTTCAAAGCCAGGCCAGGCAGGAAAATCCGTGAAACTCTTATCTCCAATAAACCACCAGAAAACCAGAAGTGGCGCTGTAGCTCAAGTGGTAGAGTTCTTGCCTTAAGCTGAAGAGCTGAGGGACAGTGTTCAGGCCCAGAGTTCAAGCCCCATGAATGACAAAAAAAAAAAAAAAAAAAAAAAAAAAAGGGACTAGGACAAATCTACTACTGCTCTCCTTAAAATGAGCTGACACTATGGAAAAAATGTAATTCAGATTATAGATGAGAAAGCCAAGGCCCAGACAACATAGAAATTTTTAAAAATAATAGTATTAGTTTTATATGTTTACAAGGTATACAGTTCTTTATTTTAAAAAATAATGCAATTAATTTTTAATCCGAGAAAAAGATGTTTCTTAGCTATGCTTGCATATATAAATATTACCATTATTTACTATTAGGATCTCAAAATATTGCATAATCTAAATGGATATATATGTATATAATTTATTTGAAAGTTGCCATTTGAGTGTCTTCAATCTAATACTTGCAGAATTCACAGAAATTTGAATAACTTTAAATTTTAGAATTACAAGAAAGTGAACTTGAAGAAAGGCCTACCTTTAGACTTCAGATGAGTCAATGAAAGCTACTAGAAGCACACTACTTTCTCCACTAGCTATCACCTTTTCTCCTCCCATAAGCAATTAACTATACAAAAGAGCTTCTAGTGCTTTATCTCCCTTCAAAGTTCTATACAAGGTATCAGAATACATTTTCCATAAAGGACCAGGTGGTAAATATTTTTGGATTTGAGCACTATTAAGCCTCTAACAACTTTGACACTAGTGTGAGAGCAGCCATAAACAATATGCAAATAAACAGACATGGCCATGTTCCAATTAAACTTTATTTACAAAAGCTACGAACAAGTTATTATGATATGAAGACAGTAATCTGCCTAGTATATTCGATTCTAAGGCTTTGGCTTTTAGTTACCAATTATGAGCTAAGGACACAATTGTAAAGCACCAGGTCTGTGCATTAGGACCTTCAGTTTCAAACCTGACCTGTTCAGTGACAAACTTTGTGTGTTTCACAAGTTCAATATTGTTCTAAAAGAAAAAGATCTTCTCTTTTAAATGTATGTCTTAGCTATGACATTATCTATCATCTTCAAATTTTTCCAGTCTTTAAAGGTTAGATTCCTTTAAAGGTACTCTGGGCCACAGCTGTGCTTGCCAATAAGTTGGTAAAGAAGGATAGATCCCAAGAACTTAAAGAATAGGAATACAATTTTCTTTGAATCGAGGGCACACAGTGCCATCTAGCGGGGAAAATTAGGCTACTCCAATTTTTGTTAAATTCACAAGTATTTACCTGAGGCTGAAGCAAAACAACCAGGGATGTGAGGAGACCAGATTGTGCTATAAATGACACTTTCATGGCCTCGAAAGGTGCACAGACACTTTCCAACAGTTGGATCCCACTACAAATAAATGAATAGATAATTTAATAGAAAAACATATGCTCTTATGTCTACTGTATGTACAATATACTATGTTTACATATACATACTACCTCAAGAATTTTTATCATCTACTTTATATAAACTAAAATAGTCTTTCAGAGGCCAACATAATCAATGATAAGATAATTATTAGTTCATAGCTAAAAAGAGTAGAAAATGTTAAGTTCTAGTGTTTTAACATATTTTTGAAAAAAATATTGAATAATAGTAAAGCTACAGAAGGATATTTTGGAGAAAAAAAAAGACAACTAAGTGAAAGCACTGGACAAAAGGACTTTGTTTCTACATACAGACTTTGACATACCACTTTGACAGTTTGGTCCCATGAGCCAGACACCACGAGCTGCTCACCTCTGGTTTGGCTCCAATCAACACTATACACCTAAAAACATTTTAGTGTTTAGAAAGCAAACAGCATCAAGTTTAATGTTGCATTGTATCTCTTTATAACAGTAGTAGCTAGCTACAACAACTGATTTACCTCATCAAAACATCAACTAGCTGGGTATCAGTGGTTCATGCCTGTAATCCTATACTCAGAAGGCTGAGATCTGAGGACCTCAGTTCATAGCCAGCTTGGGTAGGAAAGTCTGTTGATACTCTTATATCCAATTAACCATCAGAAAGTCAGAAGTGGAGCTGTGGCTCTTGTGGTAGAATGCTAGCCTTGAGTGAAAACTCAGGGACATAACCCAGGCCCTGAGTTCAAGCCCCACTACTGGCAAAAACAAATAAACATCAACTGAAGTCTTATTCAACATGGTGCCTGAGAAATGGAAGTTGGGGGGATAGGGAGGACAGGAAGGGATGGTAAGGGGAGGAGGCAACAATGCTTGTCAAGAAATGTACTCATTACCTTGCTCATGTAATTGTAACCCCTCTGTACAGTATTTTCACAATTAAAAAAAAAAAGAAATGGAAAAGTCACCTTGCCCATTCATGCATAGGCAGGACACATTCTGCCTTATTACACTCTATGGACTCATTCCAAACCTTCCTCACCAAAATAAGCTATGTGTACTTTTGAACCTACCAACAAATCACTGTTGTAACACCTCAAGGAAAGGTCAGAGCAGATTACAAAGTATTCATCTAAAAAGTCCTTGTGCAGTCAGTGTTTATCAGAAAGCATTAAAATTCAATTAATATCCCTATTGGGTCTTTCTTAGAAAAAGCTTCTAGGGACCAAGTGATCTTTCCATATCTCCTGGCAAACAGCTTTAGTGACCTGGTACTGATACTCTTTTGTTTTGTTGTTTGTTTGTTTTTTGGGTCTTGGGCATTGTCCCTCAGCTCTTCAGCTCAAGGCTAGCACTCTACCACTTGAGCCACAGTGCCACTTCCAGCCTTTTCTGCTTTATGTGGTGCTGAGAAATTGAACTCAGAGCCTCATCCACGCAAGGCAAGCACTATACCACTGAGCCACTGAGCCACCTTCCCAGCCCAGTACTGCCACTCTTAACTTCAGCTTCCCTGCTCTCAGTGCACCATTTTAGGTGACATGTCTAAAAATGTATGGATATGGTTTTGTTCATTCTGTTGCTTACACAACAAATGATACACAGATCACTACTGTAAGTAAATTCAACAAAATACTGCATATTTACTAAAGTAGTAATGACACAGATCTAAGTGCATACCATTAAATAGGATTAGCCAGAGGGTTACTTTCAGTCTTAAACTGCCCACATATATGTAGGTGTATGACTGTGTAGGCTTTTTGTGGCTTAAGCAGGTTATTGTTCTCTATTCCCCAATGCTATGCTCAGACATGTGAGAGCCTGAGGGCGGGGGAGGGTAGAATCCATAGTACTGATCTTGTACTTATTTAAAATTTAGATGTTTTGGAGCTGGGAAGGTGGCTCAATGGTAGAGTGCTTGCCTTGCATGCATAAGGCCCTGGGTTTGATTCCTCAGCACCACATAAGCAGAAAAACCTGGCACTGTGGCTCAAGTGGTAGAGCGCTAGCCTTGAGCTGAAGAACCGAGGGACAGTGCCCCACAACCAACCAACAAATAAATAAATAAATAAAGTTTTGATGTCTTAACCCCAAAAAGTCCAACTTAGAGAAGCATAGATGGTGGTTGCCAGGACCTGTGAGAGGGACAGAAAAAATGGATCATGAGCAATGAGGAGATGTTGGTCAAAGGTATAAAATTTAAGGGAAATCTAAATATCCAATGACTTCAACTGTACATATAGTTAGTAATAATGCATGTACACTTGAAATTTGCTAAGACAGTAGATCTATAGATAAACACACACACACACACACTAATATCAGGAGATCAATGTTAATTAGTTTGACTGGAAATAAGATATACCGACATCAAAACATCTTAAATATATATAATTTTTATTTGTCAATATTTCAATAAAGCTGGAATATTTAGCCAGGTGTGAAGGCACCACTCAGAAAGCTGAGTCAGGAGAACTTTAAGTTCAAGATGACCCTAGACTACATAAAAACAACAGCAACCAACAAAAACGCTGGGAAAAAATTACAATGAAACTATTAAGGTTCTAGAAAATAGAGATGAAAATTTTCTATCTTGTACATTAAAGATTTTTGCATTCATTTTATGTTCTAAAACATTACACTATCAGATGATCTTAATGACCAAATTAAATTAAACTAGCCAAGTAAGCACCTCCCATGTCAGACCCTGGTCCTAGCTCTGGTGCTGCCCATTCTCACGCCCTGAGTTCCAGCCCACAGGCTACATGTACTTTATAAAATCTGAACCTCATCAAAACCATTCTGAAAGGCTATATAATATCACTGAAACCAATTCCCAAGGAGCTTATTTTTAATTTATTTTAGAGTATATTTAATTAAAAATTGTCCAATAAAAATTATGCCCAGAGTTTTCAGTGCCTTCCTCTTCCAGGGCACTCTTTGCTTGGCTTCCCATACTACTCCTCTGGCCTCACCACCTGAATAGCTCATTCCTACTTTTCCCTCAGACTCAAGGATACATTCCTTGCCTTCCCAACACTGTAGCCCCTCAGCTCATGATAAGCACTAAACATGAGATGAACAGAGCCTCAGTCTCTCTATCTCAAAGAGATCATCTTCCCATCTGTACCAAGTGAGGAAACTTGTAGAGTCAAACTTTTTTGAAATCAATGAATGCACAGAGAAAAAAGTCTGAGTGGAAACCCTATCTCCTCTTAGTGTATTCTTCCATCTCTTTCCTATTCTTAACTTCCCTTACCACTCCCACTCAAAGAGTAGACATAGTGTATGGTCAAATTAAATAGAGAGATCTGATTCTAATCTTTAAAAGCAGGGTTTTTCTAAAAGTCTATTTTATGAAGTTTCTCTCGGCAGTGGTGAAGAAAATTAATTGGGACAATGGAAAAGATGGGGGTGGAGACTACTGAATAGTATTTTGTGCTACTTTATGAAATCTGAATTTCATCAAAACCATTTTGAGAGCACATATTTTACTAGTGAAACCATCCCCAAAGAACTTTTTTAATCTATTTTTTTACAGAACTGCTCCCTTTCCAAGTTGCTCTATTTAAAAAATGTCAAATAAAAATTATGCCCCAAATTTTTGTACTTATCTGTATGAATATAAAAGAAAAAGACAGTGACTTTTAATTATTAAGAGATCAGAAAAAGTTTTCAATTTCAATACAAAGCTTAATATTTTTTTCATTAAGGATTTAAAATCATGTATAAAATTATAGAGAATAGTATAACCTCCTATTATACACTTTTTGTTGATGTTGTCAGTCAGGGGGCTTGAACTCAGGGCCTGGGCACTGTCCATGAGCTTTTTCACTCAAGGCTAGCATTCTACCACTTTCAGCCACAACATCACTTCTGATTTTCTGGTGGTTGACCAGAGATAAGAGTCTCAATGACTTTCCTGTCCAGGCTGGCTTTGAACCACAATCCTGAGATCTCAGCCTCCTAAGTAGCTAGGATTTACAGGCATGAGCCACCAGTGCCCAGCCACACTTTCCATAATGATCTACTTTGCTCATCTGTTTCATCTAACCCATTGCTGGCTGACTGAATCACTGCTAGAGTATCTCAACACCCACCACTTTACGTGTAAGTACTTTAGCAGGTATTCTTCTACATCAGCACAAGGTCGTTTTTCAGCACAAGGTCCTTTTCACCCCTGACAAGACTAACTATAGCCCTCTAATATCACCTGATACTTAGTATCTTCATGTTTGTACCGATTATTAAAAGAATGACTTTTTAATAGTTGCTTTCTAAAAATCAATATCCAAACAAGATTTATCTTTTACATGTAGTTTTATGTTTCTTAAGTCCTTTACCTAAGATTTTGCTTTTTCTGTTCTCCTTTCTAGGCCATTTATTTGTTGAAGAAACACAGTTATTCATCCTGCCCAATGCCCTCTATTCTGAATTTGGCTAATTATTTCCTCATGGTGGTGTTTAACTTCTTCCTCTAGACTTCCTATTTCCTTTAAATTTAAGTTAGATCTGATGGCTTAATCAGATTTAGCTTAATTTTTTTTAGCTTCCTATTATATTAGGAGGCTTATAATTTCTGATTGATCCACTTTTAGTGATCCTAGACTGTTCAGAGAAAGCTTCAATCTTCTATTAATGGTTTTAGCATCCGACCATGTACCTCATCCAGAGTCATTATTTCATTAGGGCTACTGAATGGTGACTTTCTGTTATTCCTTCTGTATACATTACGTGGGATTCTGTTACAAACAATTTTAAATCAGCTTTTTGTTTACTCACAATAAAATTTCAAATGGAAAAGGCTTCATTTCCTTACCTTTATTTATTAATTTTCAGAAAAATGAGTCAATTGCCCTAGTACTCTTCAATGTTGGTAAGGTTTTTTCTAGTAATTACAATCCCATGTAAGTAGTAGAAATATATATATATGAATGTATGTATGTGGTCTGTGTATGTGTGATGCTGCAATTCATTATTGTCATTCTTTATGATGTTTGTATTGTCCCATCTTTGGACAATGAAAGTGTGTTCAAGTTGTCTCTTCTATATTTTGGACATGCCTACAATGGCCTCTTATAGTCTGCCTGCCTTCCTCTCTTCCTTCCTCTCTTCCTTCCTCTTCCTTCCTTCCTTCCTTCCTTCCTTCCTTCCTTCTTTCCTTCCTTCCTTCCTTCCTTCCTTCCTTTCTTCCTTCCTTCCTTTCTGCCTTCCTTCCTTCCTTCCTTTTTCTCCTTCTCTTTCCCTTTTTCTCTCTTTCTTGGAGATAGATTTTCAACTCTGTACCTTGTACCTCCTAAGCAGATACTCCTCTAGCCTTTTTGGTATTGGCTACTTTGAGATAGGATCTCAAGTTTTGCCTCCTATTTTAGCCTTCCCATAGTACCTCAGCTGACAGACATGTCTCACCATGCCCAGTTTCTTTCCACTGAGCAGACTTTCTCAAACTTCTTTACCCTCTTGAATATAACAGAGACTTACTTGTTCAATCTCAGTCTCCTCTATTGCTGGGATGTCAGGTATTTGTCACTGGCACCCAACTTTTCTTGTTTTCTAACACAAGAAGATAGCTTTGATTCATCTTGTATAGTATTTGCCCTGACCTGAATAAATGATTTTTCAAAGAACACTGATCCTTTTTGAAAAAAATTAGTATTTAGAAGCCAAAATCTAGACAAAGAATATTCACTGCTAGTGAGTAACTTTTGTCTCCATAGTAAAAAGACCTAAAAATATGTGTGTTAATTCTTCAGGCAAAGGACAAGAAATCACAATTTTCCCAAAAAAGAAAAGCCCAGAACTGGATGGATTCACTGATGAGTTCTATCAGACCTTAAAAGAAGAACTAACAACAATGCTAGTTAAATTCTTTCATAAAATAGAAAAATAAAAGGATTCATTCTACAAAGCCAGTATTATACTCATTCTAAAACTGGACAAAAGCATAACAAAAAAGGAAAATTAAAGACCAATCTCTTTGATGAACACTGATGCTAAAGTTCTCAACAAAACTCTAGCAGCCCAAACTCAACACATTAGAAAGATCAAAACCAATGATCAATTTTTGGTTTCATCCCAAGGATGCAAGGATAGTCCAACATATACAAATCAATAAATGTAATAATAAATAGCAGGAACAGAATCAAGAACATAAATCACATGATCATCTCAATGACACAGAAAAAGCCTTTGACAAAATAGAACATCCTTTGTGATAAACAGTCTAAAGAAACAAGAAATAAAAGGAACCTACCTCAACATTCTAAAGGATACAGATGAAAACCTATAGCTAACATCATATTAAATGAGTGGGAATTGAAATCATTTCCACTAAAGTCAGAAACAAGACAAAGGTGTCTACTCCCACCACTTTTGCTCAACGCAGCACTAGAATTCCTAGCCAGAGCAACAGGATGAAAGAAAGAAATTAAAAAGATTCAAATTGTCACTATTTGTAGATAAAAACTTCTATATCTGGGGAAACACCTTCAGAAACCTAACAGGATATAAACTCAACACTAAAAACGTTAGTCGCTATCTCAACAGAATAAATGAATATTCTTTGAAAGAAGTCAGAAAAACAATTTTAGTCACAAAACAATAAAACACCAAGGTTAGCTAAGGAAGTCAAAGAGCTCTCTATAAAACCTTTTAGACAGAAATTAAAGACCCCAGAAGATGGAAAGACTTCTCACAGTCATGGACTAGCAGAATTAATATCCTTAAATGGCCAAAAAAGCAATCAATGAACTATCCATCACATTTCTTTGTTTTTTTGGGTCCGGTCGTGGGCCTGAACTCTGGGCCTGGGCGCTGTCCCTCAGCTCTTCAGCTCAAGGCTAGCGCTCTACCACTTGAGCCACAGCGCCACTTCCGGCTTTCTTCTTTTTGCTTATGTGGTGCTGAGGAATCGATCTCAGGGCCTCAGGCATGCAAGGCAAGTGCTCTACCACTAAGCCACCTTCCCAGCTATCCATCACATTTCTAAAGGTCATTCTTCACAGAAACAGAAAAATCAATCCAACCAAGTGCCAGTGGTTTACACCTATAATCCTAGCTTTTTAGGAGGCTGACATCTAAGAACTGCAGTTCAGAGCCAGCCTGGTCAGCCATATCTGAAAGATGGTTCTCTCAAACTGACCTTTTCAACAAGGTAGCCAGTAGCATTCACTGGAGAAGAGATGGCTTCTTCGATAAATGGTGCTGGCAAAGCTGGTTATAGACTTCCGTGAGACTGAAACTAGACCTAAATCTCAAAATCAACTCTCAATGGATTGAAGATCTCAAAGTAACACTTGAAACTTTAAACCTACTGCCAGAAAACACAGGAAAAAGTGGCAAAGTTACAGGCACAGGTAGTTACCCTGATTGCCCAGAAAACAAAAACAAAAATTGACAAATGAGACTACATCAAATTTAAAAGTTTCTGCACAGCAAAAGAAACAAATACTGGAACCAAGATACAAACCACAAAATGAAATTCTTGTCAGTTATTCAACACATAAAGGACTTATATTCAGATTATACAAAGAGCTCAAAAAGTTGAACAGCAAAAGAACAAATAATCCAATTAATATATGGCCAAGCACACTGACAAAGCAGTTCTCAGATGAAATACAAATAGGTAATAGACACATGAAGGAATGTTCAACATTGTGAGCCATAAGGAAATGCAAATCAAAATTACACTAAGGCCGGGCACCAGTGGCTCACGCCTGTAATCCTAGCTACTCAGGGTGCTGAGATCTGAGGATCACAGTTCAAAGCCAGCCCAGGCAGGAAAGTCCCTGAGACTCTTATCTCCAGTTAACTACTAGAAAACCAGAAGTGGTGCTGTGGCTCAAGTGGCAGAGTGCTAGCCTTAGCCGAAGAGCGCAGAGGGACAGCACCCAGGCCCAGAGTTCAAGCCCCACAACCGACCAAAAAAAAAAAAAAAAAAAGCAAAAACTACACTAAGATTTCATCTCACTCTAATCAGAATGGCAATCTTCAAGAAAACAAAAAACAAATGCTGGCCAGAATGCAGAGAAAAGGAACTCGCTATATTATTGGCAGGAATAAAACCAGTGTAACCACTGTGGAAATCAGTATGGAGGTTACCCAAAAAACTAAAAAGAGACTTTCCTTATGACCCCACTTGTATCATTAGTTGGCATATATGTTAAGGAGAGTGAAGCAATATACAAGCAATATGCCAATATACCCATGTTTATTTCATCTCTATTTCCAAGAACCCAATGGTCCAGTCAGCTGAAGATCTCAACACGTATACTATGGGATACTATGCAAGTATAAAGAGAACATTGATGGAACTGGAGACCATCATCTTGTGTGAGATAAGCCAACCTCAAAAAGCCAAATACTGCATGTTTTTGCTTATTTATGGAAGGACATATATATTCATGAACAGTATGTGCATATGTAAACATACATAGATACATAAGTATATTTTTATATATACCCGTAGAACACAATTGGAGGATTCAAATGAGGGGGAAATGATGGTGGGTGAATAATTTCAATACATTGCATCTATGTATGAAAAAAGGCACAAGTTATCTTAATGAAATCTGATGAGCAAAAGGGTACTAGGGGATCTGACAAAGAGAAAGCAATAGACAGGGTTTTCTGATTAAAATGTAGTATATGTATATCTGAAAGACCACAGTAAAACTCCTAGATGCAATTAATATACACTAAAAAATTGACAACAGGAACGTAAAACAGGCTATTTGGGGGAGAAGCGGCATTAGCAGGAGAGAGACAGGTGAACAAAACGAGTAAATGTTCCTTAATAATACATACATATTTGGGTATGACCTGCAATCCAAACTATTCTCTGGGACAGACAGACAGACACACACACACACACACACGCACACATGCACACACACACACACACACACACACACCCCTGGCCATACAAGCCAGACCTGCAATCCAAACTATTCCCTGGGTCACACACACACACACACACACACACACACACACACACACACACACACACACACACACACACACACACACACACACAAAAACACACCTAGCCATACAAGCCAGACCTGCAATCCAAACTATTCCCTGGGACACACACACACACACACACACACACACACACACACACACACACACACACACACACACACACACACACACACACACACACACACACACACACACACACACACACACACACACACCTAGCCATACAAGCCAGACCTGCAATCCAAACTATTCCCTGGGTCACACACACACACACACACACACACCTAGCCATACAAGCCAGACCTGCAATCCAAACTATTCCCTGGGTCTCACACACACACACACACACACACCTAGCCATACAAGCCAGACCTGCAATCCACACTATCACACTATTCCCTGGGACACACACACACACACACACACACACACACACACCTCTAGCCATACAAGCCAGACCTGCAATCCACACTATTCCCTGGGACACACACACACACACACACACACACACACACACACACACACACACACCTAGCCATACAAGCCAGACCTGCAATCCAAACTATTCCCTGGGACACACACACACACACACACACACACACACACACACACACACACACACACACACACACACACACACACACACACACACACACACACACACACACACACACACACACACACACACACACACAGCCATACAAGCCAGACTTGCAATCCAAACTATTCCCTGGGTCACACACACACACACACCTAGCCACACAAGCCAGATCTAGATATAAATTTTCTTTAGTTGATTCACCTCATATTCAGTATTTAATGCTGCTACTGTTGAAATATATTTCAGAAACCCTCACGTATCTTCCTAAAGCCTAAGGACAATCTCATGGTACCTTGGGGAAAGGTCTGCTACCCCTATAAGGCACCGCAGGGCAGGCAAGTTCTTTTGGCATAAGGAAAGCCACAGGCCTTGGTGGAGTGGGTGATGCTACAGGATGCTACCAGGGGCATTCTGATTGCCTAATGAGAAGCCTGACCTTTCGTTTCATTCCACATCCTTAGGCCAAGATGTACTTTCTGCTTGAATAATTAAGTAATAAATGACATCTACTATGTACAAGAAATATTAAAGTTTAAACTAGTCCCCTGAAAACACTTCTTATGGACAGCCCCAAAGAGATTTCAGTCAGAGTCTAAGAAGGAAGAACCATCAGCCCAGAGAGACACCCAGATTCCCTTCCTACCTCCTGGGTATGTTCCTTATACACCTGCAGTGGCCCCGCAGTATTGACAGTGTCCCACAGCTGCAGTGAGCCGTCGCCACTACAGGTGACGAGGACGTGCTCATTGTTCTCACTCCACGTCACGTCAAATAAACCATCATTCCAGTCGAAGCTACAAGAGAACAAGCGAAAAAACCTAAGTAGAAATTACACAGACCGCTGGATGAATGAACAAGAGCCACACTATCATGGGCACAATCTTTCATGTATTTTGACACACATGATCTCATATTATCTTCACAACGACGGGAGAGAAGTAAAACAGGTACTTGACAAAAAACAAAACAAGTTCAGACAGGCTAAAAGAACAGACCAGGTTTCAGGCCAGGTGTGGTGGGTCATACTGAAAACCTCAGCTACTTTGGAAGCAGAGATAGGAAGATTTTAGTCAGTGGCCCACTCAGCAAAGTTGTGCAAGACCCTCCCTACCTAAACTAAAGCAAAAAGGTCCAGCAAGAGAGGCCCAGAATTCAAACTCCAACAACAAAAACACAGAAACACACACACAAATTACTAATACAAAACAATTTGTATAAAGTCCTGTTGCCATACTAATTTAGACCAATAATTTTAAACTTTCCCATCAATCTTTCTCCTGAGTTAGGAATGTAGTTAGCTTCTGACAGAACCTGGTTTCTTTTCTCTACTTCTGTCCAATGTTGAGGGAAGTATTAATGCTTCTAGCAGTCCCACAGGGAAAAAGGCATGAAAGAAAGGGAGGTCCCACTGTTATACAATATGAGTAATTAGGTCTTGCCCAATTACATTAAGACAGCAAAGACAGGCAATGTTCTATTCTACACTAACTAGTTTACTCTGTTTAAACTTGATAAATTATAAATGGACACTCAAAAAGTAAACGTGATTCAGTTTGCAAAAAAACAAAAAGTGAGAAGAAACATGGCATATTCCTAACCTAATGGCAAAAATTATTTCTATTCTATTCAAATGCTAAAGTATCTTTTTTTTTTTCTTTTTGCTTATGTGGTGCTGAGTAATCGAACCCAGGGCCTCATGCATGCAAGGCAAGCGCTCTACCACTGAGCCACCTTCCCAGCCCCTAAAGTATATTTTATAATGCAAATTCTAAGACCTACTTATGCGAAAGGCCCAAAACCTAATTCTACAAAGATGTTACTAGCAAGAGAATATAAGTTTAATAATTAGAACCACCTTACCTTCTAAAAATACAAAGCCCAGATTCATTTTGATCAAGTATTAGTAGTGTTCCACAACCTGATGAGAAAAAAAGCAAACTCAAAGTCATGCTGTTGAAGTTGTCAGAGGAAACATTTAAGATCAAGGAAGTCATCTTAAGTGAGTGCCTGATTTTTTACAACTACAGATTTCCTCTCAAGTATTGGGACTATGTATACAAAAGGATTAAAATTTTCATATTTGTTTTACTCTACTGGGGGCTCAACTCCAGGCCTCTTCTTTTTTTGCCCATTTAAGGCTGGTGCCCTACCACTTGAAACACACCTCCACTTCCAGTTTTTTGCTGGTTAGTTGGAGATAAGAGTTTCAGGGACTTTTTGGTGACCAGACTAACTTTACAACACAAACTTCAGATCCTACCTTCCTGTATAGTTAGAATAATAGGCATAAGCTTTAAATTTTTCATATTATGCTTCAGTTATTTCATATTCAACTTTACCATCTTACCTAAATGGAATCCAGACACTGAACTGCTGATGGGAAAAGACACTTTGAGTACTCACTCAAGGTACCAGGCAAGGTGGTAGGCACACAAACTTTCCTGTTACCTTTCCTTCTGACAATGAGAAACCTCAGGCTCAGGAGTCCCCTCAGATTGTGATTCTTCTACTAAATCATGCTGCCTTGCCAAAGATAAAAAAGATTTAACAATGAACTTAAAATATGAGTGCGGAAATACCACGCACTTGGTGGGGAAAAAATATTATATCAGTTACCTACCAGCAATGCATTGTTTTGTTGAAAGACTAATGTATTTGAAAGTTTACATTTATCTTTAAAAGGGGGGATGGGGAACTCTCCTGTTTAAACATGACTGACTTAAAAAAAAAAAAACACCAATTCCACTCAAGAGGTTTTGCAAATGATTAAAAGTAGTACTTCAGGCTTAACTGTGATTAAGCACTAAGAGCCACTGATGAAAATATAAGGAAAGCCAAGCATCAGTGGCTCATGCCAGTAATCCTAGCTACTCAGGAGGCTGAGGTCTGAGGATCACAGTTCCAAGCCAGCCTGGGCAGGAAAGTCCGTGAAACTCTTATCTCCAATAAACCACCAGAAAACCAGAAGAGGTGCTGTAGCTCAAGTGGTAGAGTTCTTGCCTTAAGCTGAAGAGCTGAGGGACAGTGTTCAGGCCCAGAGTTCAAGCCCCATGACAGATTAAAAAATAAAATAAAATAAAAGGAAGTATTTGCCTCCAAGTTTTACACAGCATATTTTTTTCCTACTGTAGAACTAAATAAAAACACTATGGATTACTGACAGCATCCACCTTGCTTCAGAGTACAACAAAAGCCAGAACATAAACTTAAAAAAAGTAAAAATAAAGCCAGATGGAAAGCTTAAAAAAAATCCAGATAATCACTCCCTAGATAAAGGTTTACAAATACTAAAATTTAGCCAGGTATGGTAGTGTTCACTTGTAACCCCAGTCATTTGGACTGCAGAGGCAGGAGGATAGAGACTTCAGAGTCAGTCCAAGCAAAGTGAGTAAGGCCCTACTTCAAAAAATAAATAAATAACAGCAATAAAAATAAATACAAATAAATGGGCTGGGAGGCCTGTCTCAAGTAGTAGAGTGCTTGCATTAGCTTGCATGAAGCTGTGGGTTCAATTCCCAATATTGCAATCATTAATGATACATAATAACAGTAAGTTAAAAAAAATTGACCATGGGCCCAGGCCTTTGCCATTCCATCCAATACACGGGTCACTCGCAGCTTGAGTCTCTTGACAGCCACTTGCAGTTATATACATGAGGCACAAAAGTTAAGAACAATGTTCTCTTCTTTCTTTTTCTTCCTTCCTTTCTGCTCATGTTAGTACTGGAGTCTGAACTCAGGGAATCCAGACTGCTAGCCTCTACCCCTTGAGCTCCTCCTCCAGCCGGACTTTTTGGCTGATTATCTGGAGACGGCACGGCCTTTTCAGCCCAGGCTAGCCTCAAACCCTGATCTTCCGGAACTCAGCCTGCAGGGCAGCTGGGACTACAAATGAGAAGCAGAAGGTAGGCTCTGGGGTGATCCCACAGACACCCTCCAATCGGCCTAGTGCCTTGGGGTAAGGCACCGCGCCCCCCGCACAGATCCAGGCCACCAACCACGTGGGCCAGGAGGGACAGGGGGCCTGGCACTGAGCTGGAACGTCGGCGGGGCGAGGGCGCTGGTAACCACAGCAGAAGCCGACGTACGACCGGCTTTGCTGGCTTGGTGCGAAAGCTCGGCGCGGCCCGCTCCTCTACTGCCACCTGGCGGCGGCTGGCGGCACCGCGCGCCCGCGGAAGCGCTTCCCCCGTGCCCCGCCCCGGCGCGCGCTCACCCGCGATGCCGTAGTTCTGCGCCGCCGCGCAGGCCAAGCGCCCCGGCAGATACGGAGAGAACTCCGCGGCGTAGCCGTGGCGGCCCGGCACCCTCAGGGTCCGCGCGGCGTTCATGGCGCCCGCCCGCCCTCCCGCCGCCGCCGCCGCCGCCGCCCCTCGGCCTCGCTGTCCCGGCTGCGGAAGCCGTCCCGAGTCCGAGGCGCACGGTGGCAACTCGCTGGTTGAAGTTTGTGGTCCGGGAAAAGCAAGCGGAAGTGAGAACGACGGTCTTGGAAGCCTGCATTTTGATTGGTCCGCCAGGGAGAGGGCGTGGAGCCCGAAGGAGACCATTTTTGTTTTGGGCAAAGCAAAACTCGTTTGCACCTGCCCCCAAGCTCCAACTGGGTGGGGAGTTTGAGTTTCTGGAGATTCTGACCGTTTTCGTTGTTACATCTCAGGTTCTACTGTGGGATATTTTTTAAGCTAATTTGGACGTTTGAAAGACTGGTATTTCTTGGTGGTTATGAAAGATGAGCAGCTCCAGCCAACTCTGAAATCATGCAGCTAGTGCAAAAGACAGCCAATGAGTGGTCATTTAGCCAAGGTAACAAGAGCAGGTGTCAGGCAGCATTGAAGCTAAGAGGGAAAGATTATCATAAAAAAAAACCAATTTTTTATTTTAAAAACCCCCTATGACGGAGTTCTGTGGACCACCTCTTGTAATCTCAGCTACTTAGAAGGTGATGTATGAGTACAGTCAAGACAAAATGCTAACCGACCCTCATTCCAAACAACAAGCTGAACATGGTGGTAATACCAGCTGCGTGAGAGAGTAGGTAAAGAGGATTGTTGTCTGTGGCCTCATCTGGAAACTAAAACAAAAAGACTGAGAGCATGATTCAAATGGTAGAGCCCTCGAGGGAGGCTCAAGTTCAAACCCCTATACAGCCAAAAGAAAAGAGAAACCGTGTGCAGAGTGAAATTATGTACATATATGTATATGTATGTATATCATGTATTATATATAGTGTAGTACTAAGTGCTCAACACTGAACTAATTAAGGAAAACTATGTTCATACTTTCAAGCATTTGCCAAATGTGTGCTGTGTAGGGGATGATTGTAATTTACCCCAAATCAAGCAATTCTCAGAGATTGTAATTAATAATTAAACTGGTCAACAGGCACAAACCAAGTCACATTATCACCTTAGCTGTCTGTGAAGCCCAGAGTGAAGCCCTTGGGATTCATAGCAATAACAGGTGGCTCATGGCCTCAAGAGCTTTGAGTTTTGTAAAGAGAAGTTAATAGTATAAGAAGGTCCTGTCTGGGTGTTTGTAGAAGGAAATTATTAGTGGTGGAGAAAGAGAAATGTCAAGAAAAGCTTCAGAATATATATGTGTGTGTGTATGTATGTATGTATGTATGTATGTATGTATATGAGTGCATAGAGATGAATAGGTTTTCTTTAAATAAACAAAAAGTTGGAATCATTGAGTGACCCAAGACACATAAGCCTCCATAATCCACAGAGGATGGTGGCTTCCAGATACAAGATATGGTGAAGAGCATATATTGTGGAAGGACTAGAGTGTTGGACTGGAGCTAGATCATGGAAAAATTTCCATATCACACCAAGAAATTGGATTTCTACTGTAGCGTAAATACTGAGGCAGGCACTGTGGGAATTTTCAGATGTGAGATGTTAAATGATTAAGTTTTTATTTAAGATCTGCCAACCTCAACCTGGAGGCTAAAGATAGAAAATGTAGATGGAATTTCTATAATAACTAAAATTTTAACACATGGTTAGAAATTATAGATAATTGGCTAGATAGAAAAAGAGCATGTATATTGAAATTTTAACATTTGAAAGGTGTATCATACTACTTTAAATATGTCTGGCAACTGCCGCGGACCGGGTTCTGTCGGGACGACGGAGGATACCTAGGGGAGGAACCTGGAATAGGATGGGGAGATGGCAAACAGACAACTCACACACATTAGGAGTGGATGCTGAGTGCTGAGTGCTGAGTGCGATTTAATGCAGAGGATAACAAACTTTTATAACAGAAGTCTTCATAAGAAAAGGGGCAAAAGGTTACACAATCTTGCTGCAAGGCTTCGTTCTTGGATGGTCACCAGCTGGTCGCCTGAAAGGGCAAAAGTTTACACAATCTTGCTGCAGGGCTTCATTCTTAGGTGGTCACCAGCTGGTTGCCTGAAAGGCACTTGTTTCTGGCTTATCTCTAAGAAATATAATGGGTTTCGACGTTTGTCACCATCTCACCATTACCTTATTTCTATAGAGGCCTTAATTATAAGGTTACGGAGGCCTAGATCTAGCAAGTCTCTTAGTAAATGAGAGTACCAGGAAGTTCTTTCTCCTAAGTAGTTATCTCAGCAACTGCCACACATTCCTTCTGTTCTAGCCGTGCCTACAGCTTCTTGTAAATTTCTTACAATTCCTTCTGCTGGAGTGACTTTGTGAAACCTCCAATACTTTTATATTTACTTATATTTGTCTACTAGCCTTCATAAGAGGGGTTTCAGGGTAGCACTTAACTCTGGTGAGTTAGTCATATTTTTAAGACATCAGATATTGGAGTCATCAACACTCTTAAGAAAGAGCTTTGAATAAGGGAAACGTTGACAATGAGCAAGTACAAAGAGCAGTAGAAACAGTAAAAGATTAATAGGCACTCTTATGAGGAAAAGATAGGCAGAAACACATCTTTTCCAGGGGTTTTTCCAGCCTTTTCCCAGGAGTAGGCCTCTTAGAAGCCCTATTCTCCGAGGTAGACTTCGGTAAAGTCCCAAAACTTGGAGATAGGTTTCTGTAAAGCCCCATTCTCTGAGGTAGACTTCGGTGAAGTCCCAAAACTCAGAGATAGGTCTCGAAGCCCCTATCATGGTCTGATAGATGGTTTCCCATGCTAAGCAGACTCTACTGGGGTCGGCGTGGCAGGCAACTCTTCCAATTCCTTAAAAAGTACATTTTTTAAAAAGTCTAGTACATTGAAAACAAATCCTAGTGACAATTAGTGGCCTTAAATTAACTGAAAAGCTTTAGAATTAGGCAAATATTCTCTTGACCAAAATTCACTATTACTGAGATTGGCTAAAAGTTTCAAAAAGCTAAAAAAAATGAAAGTAAAATCTCCTCTCCCTCATCTCACTAAGAAGCATTTGCTCTCAGATTCTCTCTGAAAGCTTCTTTTGTTCCGTACACCCACAGCCTTTTCTGTTTTTTAATGCAGCCCCTACGCAGGGAAAGCCTTGCCTTCCCAACCTACATGTGAACTCTCTGTCCTCTTTCATATTCTCCGCCAAGCCTGGATACATCCTCAAAGTCTCCATCTCTAGCACTGCACTTTCCAACTTGACTAAAGCATGTAAGCTAGGCACCAGTGACTCCTGCCTGTAACCCCCACGGATTCAGGAGGTTGAAATCTGAGGGTCAAGATTCAAAGGCAGCTCAGGTGGAAAGTTCATGAGACTCTTAATCTCCAATTAACCACCAAAAAGCCAGAGGTGGAGCTGTAACTTAAGTGGTAGAGTGCAAATCTTGAGTAGAAAAGCTAAGGGATAGAACTCACTGAGGCTGAGTTCAAGCCCCAGTACAGGCACCTGCATCTATGAGAATTTATAGCAATTGTAATTGTTTTTCCTCTTTCCTATCCCCTCTTTATCTTGAGTAATCATATGGGTCACCCCCTTTTGTAGAAATCTAGGCATAAAGTGTCTATAAGATAACTATTGTTAAGACAGTTTTGTAATGATCAAATGTCTTGAGAAAAAGCTGTTTACTATTTTGTTTTTCTATTTTCTCATTTGTAAAATAGGTATGATGGGGGGTTTCACCTTTTTTAATCTCTTAATATTATGGTTCTAAAACTTGTTATAAATAATAATAATAAATATAAATAATCATGGGTTATTCTTATGTAGTCTAAGACCACCAGATGGTAGCCAAGCTTTACCTCAAAACTTGAATTCTTCATTTCATGGGCAACAAAATAGTGATTAGTTGACTTTAAATAGCTTCACCCAATGGTATGACAAAATTTAAAAAATACCTTGACCTTGAATTTATTTCCTTGAGCTCTTAGTATTTGTTTTGGAGCTATTCATCCAAATATTAAGAATATACACAGTTTTGTTGCATGTACATTTTAAAGAAAGTAATGCATCAAGCGTGGTGGTGTATGCTTATAATCTCAGCTACAAGGGAGGCATGGGTAGTAAGAACACAGTACAGACCACCATGGGCAAAAATATAAGACCCTATCTAAAAAAAATAATTAAAGCAAAAGAGAGAGGGGAGTGTGGTTTAGGTATGTGGTTTAGCCTGGCTAGCAAGGGCTAGGTCATGAGTTCAATCTTCAGTATTACCAAATAAAGAAAAAAAACAAAAGAAGAAAGTGGCCACGGGGGGCGGGGGCGGGGTGCATGCTCACCCACAAACCATACTTCTAGCTCTTATCCATCAGCTATTTTTAAAGGAGGAGCTCACTTTATATTCAGACTTCCTGGGCTATCATGCTCCTACTTGCATTTCCCTGCATCTCTGGGGATGACAGATGCATGCTACTGTTCCCAGCCATTGTGCTTTGCCCAAAGCTGGGACAACAGATTTGTACTACTGCATACAACCATTAGTTGAGATGGTTGAGATAAAAAAGGTTTTTTGCCTGAACTGGCCTAAAACTGTGGTCCCTGGATCTCACTTCCCAAGTAGGTAGGATTTTAGGCTTGAGCTACCACACAGGCTTAGCAAGACTATTTTCCAGGAAGTTTAAACCTAACAACCCAAACACTAAGAACAGGAAGATGAAAAGACAGGAGGAAAATGAAAAGTTAAAGAGTGCTGGGCGCTGGTGGCTCATGCCTATAATCTTGTTGTTTGCTTTTTTTTTGGGGGGGGTCCAGTCATGGGGCCTGAACTCTGGGCCTCGGCGCTGTCCCTCAGCTCTTCAGCTCAAGGCTAGTGCTCTACCACCTGAGCCACAGTGCCACTTCTGGCTTTTTTTTCTTTTTGCTTATGTGGTGCTGGGGAATGGAACCCAGGACCTCATGCATGCAAGGCAAGTGCTCTACCACTGAGCCACCTTCCCAGCCCATCATGCCTATAATCTTAAATACCTAGGAGACTGAGATCTGAGGGTCACAGTTCAGAGACAGCCCAAATAGGAAAGTCTGTGAGATTCTTATCTCCACTTAACTACCAGAACCCCCAGAGTGGTGCTGTGGCTCAAAGCAGTAGAGCAGTGACTGTGCTGTCAGCTCCCTGAAAGCTCCAGGAAGAAACCAAGGCCTCAGGAACACTCCCTTCCCTCAACTAAAACTTGACCTCCTAAAGAAATCCTACTTCCTTCTTGTTTTAGTGGGTTTCACTGAAGGGACTAAGGGACAGTCTATAGTTCATGATTTTTAAAACAATAACTTTATATAGGTTAATCAGTACTCTAAAATCTTTAAATGAGATGGAATTGAACACCAAATTAGGATTTGTAGATGTAAATTTTCTTTTAGAGCAGGTTTTTTTTTTATTGTGAAACTACCGTACAGAGGAGTTACAATTACATGGACAAGATAATGAGTACATTTCTTATCAAGCATTGTTGCCTCCTCCTTTGTTTCCCCTTCCTATCCCTTCCCATCACTACCCCCCAAGATGTAACTTTTCAAAAGGCACACCATCACAAAAAACAGTACATATTTATAATGATTAGCCCATAGATTGCTTGACATATCTCCTGATACAGTACTTCTGTCTATGGAGATATTCACATTCCTGTACATACAGATAAACACTAAGATGCCTGTAAAACCAGATGCTGGTAGCTCATGCCTATAATCTTAGCCACCCAGGAGGCTGATCTGAGGATCGAGGTTCAAAGCAAGCTGAGGCAGAAAAATCAGTGAGATTCTTATCTCCAATTCACTAGCCAAAAGCCTTAGTGGAAACTTTGTTCAAGTGGTAGATCATCAGCCATGAGTGAAAAAGCTTAGAGAGAGCACAAGGCAATAAGTTCAAACACCAGTCCTGCATACTCATAAAAGATTGCTGTAGTGAGATTTTTGTCTGTGTCTCCTCTGCTAACAAATCTCCTAAATCATTGAGTGCCTATGTATGCTGTTTTTTTGACATCCCTTTTGTTAGCCGATATAGTGGACCAGGCTTCTGGGGAAAACAGTTACAAAAGAGCTGACCTTTTGTCTACACATCCCTCCTTTCTGCCGCCTGGACAGGATATGTTTGCTGGACTACAGCAGTGGTTTTCAGACCATGAGTTGACTGAGGATAGGAATTATGAGATACAATGGACAAAAGAAGGACTAATGAGTCAAGATCCTTCGTGATAAGGGAACTATCAGTGAAGTTCTGGCTTGACCAAATCTTGAATTATTTTACATGAGAAACATAATGTCCAAACATAAATTTTGGCCCTCAGTGATTTTTGGATTTCTGTTACCTCTTGGCACTGAAATACACAGTCCAGGAAGGCAGCTCCCTTGGTGTGTTATCTCCTCAGCATATTTTGAGGATCTAGCTTTGATGGACTCAGGAAATGTTGCTGCTGCTGCTGCTGCTGCTAACGCTGCTGCTAACGCTGCTGCTGCTGCTGCTGCTAAATGAGGCCAGCCAAGCACAATGTCCCAGATTTCACCATAAATTGCTTTATTGGGTTTTTTTTGTTTATTTGTAATACGGCAAAGAATAAACTGGGAAAATTCTGGAGCTTTTTGAGCCTCCTGAATAGAGGTTAACAACATATGAAGTCAGTAAACATGAGGCAGCTGGGAACTTGGCAAAGAGTGGTGCAGAAGATTTATCCAAACTTAGCTAAAAATAGTGTGGTCTGGCTGGGAAGGAAAGAGGTTATTCCAGCTGGGGTAACCTATTTATGGTAATCTTGGCCACACAAAAACTATAAGGGGCACTATTAGGTATTTGTTGTTCCTAACTGCAGAATACATGAACCGAGCACTGGAAAATAGTTCATCCCACCTGTGACACTTTTCAAAGTATAAACAACTTAAGCACCTAAATGAGCAAACCACATTCACACTGGATTAGGGGTGTAAAGGTCGGGCCTAATTTGTTTCTAAGTCCAGCACCTGAAAGGCCCAATATATAATTAAAAAAAAACTCCATAGATGTTTGAAAGCTTACACGAAACTGGAAAATTAAATGAACTATTACTTATCTCCTGTTTCCCCCCCTTTCTTTCCTCCCCACCCTTTCCTCACCTGAATTTTCCAAAGGGAACCCCATTTGGCTATGGTATCCTTGAAAGTTGAATGAAAAATCACATGTAATTTCATCACTAGAAATATATTCTCCATGGTTTATAAAGTCATTCCTTGAAGATCTTCTTTTGCCTCTTAGAATAGCTCCAAAAATACATAATGATTGCTCTATGAGTGCCTTAAATCTCCCCAGTGCATCTGTCTATCATCTATCTGTATTTCCACGTGCCTATTTATCAAGTTAAAGATCAAGGTCACAGTTACAGACTGTGGCCTGTGCCACAATAGGTTATAGGATAAAGATGGGAAGGTGGCTCAGTGGTAGAGTGCTTGCCTTGCATGCATGAGGCCCTGGGTTTGATTCCTCAGCACCACATAAGCAGAAAAAGCCGGAAGTAGCGCTGTAGCTCAAGTGGTAGAGCGCTAGCCTTGGGCTGAAGAGCTGAGGGCCAGAGTTTAGGCCCCACAACTGACAAAAAAAAGAATATTGAGGGGGCTTTTTGTTGGTTTTTCTGTTACTGGGGATTAAACTCAGGGCCTGCTAGGCAAACTCTACCATTTGAGCTATATCCCCAGTCCAGTTGCGCTCTTTGCTTCTTAATTCTATCTTGACTTTTGTTCTGTCCTTTGTAAAATGGAAGGTTTGGACTAGATCAATAATTTTTAGTTAGGAGGCCATAAGATTAAAGTAGCATTAGAGAAATAATTCTAAATATTAAAAAAAAAAACACCCAACAGGAATCATGCATTTCTCATGCCGCTGTGTAGGCTGAGCTAAAACTTAATTGTCTTTAAGGCTGAACATACATGAATGTAGCATGGTCATATGGTTCTCAGGTCTTGATGTTAACCTCTGACAGAAAGATCCATACAGGATAACATAATAAGCCTTTTTTGGGGGGGTCAGTCATGGGGCTTGAACTCAGGGCCTGGGGTGCTGTCCCTGCAATGTTTTTCACTCTAGGCTAGTACTCTACCACTTTGAGCCACAGTGCTACTTCCGGTTTTCTGTTGGCTAATTGGAAAGAAGAGTCTCACAGTCTTTCTTGCCTGGGCTGGCTTTGAACCTCAGTCCTGAGATCTCAGCCTCCTGAGTAGCTAGGATGACACGCATGAGAGCCTGGTGCCCAGCTCACAGTTAACCTTTAATCAAGTTTACTGAGGTAAGGGAATCATTATCTAAGAACTTCAAGCATCATTTTCAAATCACATTTCTGGGACTCATCAAGAAAAACTCATTTTGAATAGATTCCTAGCTATTAGGTTGCTCTCTAGGGTTCTACAGAGACAAGGAGATGAAGGTGTAGAGCCGCTGTCTATCCTGCACACCTCTGTGACTCTTAGCAGAAGTCTTGAAAAGATGGAAGGTGCCAGGACATTTTAACACCCAGCAGAGAGGCCTTAGGCTCCACTGCTGTAACCCAGAGTGCTCCTCTGAGACTCCAAGCCTCAGCCACACCTAGAAAGGGCTTTGTTTGTGGTTACAATGTGCTTGCCTCCTGTCTGTCCTCATCATTTTAAGGAACTTGGCATTTCTTAATCGAGATGCAAACTATTTTTGTGTGATCACCTCTGAGTTGTTGAACTTCAGAATGGAGCCAACACTGTGGAAGGTAATTAACTAAACTAATGTAGGCTGGCATAGCTACATGTCAGTTTCCTATAAAAATTTGTGATTATATTTAAATTGTTTTATTTTTATAACTGCTACAGTGACCTCATAAGACACTAACTGCAAATATTTACCAACCCACGTGGTCCTTAAATAGAAAACTAGTTTATCTTTCCTGTGGGGATTGACAGGAAGTAAAACAATTGAAATATATGATCTTTCCATACAGGTGAGTCATTATCCTAGGTAAATGGACAGATTGCCAAGTCTAATGCTTCTTATAGTGGCTAAGGGAAAGAAGCCCAGAAAAAGAAAGATCATTTCCTTCTTCCTTTGGGACCTGCACTGCATTGTGCTTTATACATTAAAAACCTTTAGTGGATGTTTACAGAGGACAATCTAATCATCACCCCCAAACATCAAATATTATCTTCAGATCTATGATGAATTTCTAGACACATGCACTCCCGAGTTTCTTCAAGTTCTAAGAGTCTCTAAGGAAGAGATAATTATCGATACTGCTCATTTTTATCAAATTCAGCACTTATTTTATTCTTTCTTATTACAAATTTTAAAGTGTAAATGGAACATAAGATGGTCCAGTCAATGTGGAAATCACTACAGCAACTCCTCAAAAAATTCAAGACATCATTACCATACAATCCATCCAGCCATTTCAGCCTTGAGTATACATCCAAAATTCAAAGCAGGAATGCAAACAGGTATTTGCACATTCCCACTTGCAGCAGAGTATGCTTGATGCCTTTAGTACCTGGAAGAAACCCAAGTGTTGATGGAAGATCCTGTTGCCTGGTTGTGCCCCCTCCAATTTGAATGTGGAAATCTACTCCCCACTGTAATGATAGAGGGTGGGCCTTTGGGAGATTATTAGTGGGATTAGAGGTCTTATGTGGTCAAATGTGACTTGGGAAGTGAGCAGGAAGGTGTGACCTGTGAACCAGACCTCAGATCTGCTGTTGCATTAATCCTGAACTTCCCAGCCTTCACAACTGTGAGGAATAAATTTCTGATAGTTAGAATTCATCTAGTCTATAGTATTTTGTTATGCTAGCTTGAGTAGATTAAAACAAAAGATGACTAGATACCTAAAATGTGGTAAATATATATAGTGGAAGATTACTTGGCTTTAAAGAGAAGGATTTTCCTTACCTGGATAGCTTTGAACACATTATGCCAAGTGAAACAAGACAGATACAAAAGGATGGATACAATATGATTCTACTTATATAAGGTATCTAGACTAGCTATGATGGCTATTTCCAGGCTTGGAAGAGAAATTAGGGAGTTGCACTGTTTTATTGGCTATGGAGTTTCAGTTTAGTAAAATGACAATGTTCTGGTAATAGGTACTGATAAGCATCAGCACCTGTATAATATGAATGTACTCAATATCACTGAACTATACAAATGAAACAGTTGAAAGGGTAAATTTTAACGAATGTACATTTTACCACAGAATCTTAACTAGATAGTAGCCTAAGCAATATATTTACTGAGCTTCCAAGTAGAAGGTAAAGGAAAAAAAATAGAGTATCAACATAGCAGAAAGTACATTTTTTCCCTTTGCTTTCTGGAAAGACAGCAGTTATAAGAGCACAGGGTAGCACTAAACCCACACCCTGTGTTTTTAAACTTTCTTGTGTGACAGGGACGGTCTGGCATCTATGTATCTACTTTTGGTGCTTGAGTAGGATTGATGCCACACATAGCTCTCCAGATGGCAGTTCATGATAGGGCAACTGGTTTCCCTTGGCGGAAGCAAGAAAGAGCACCAGAAGAGGATATGCTTTATGAAATCGCAGTGTTTTTCTGTGTACTCTCGTCATTAGAAGCAAGTATTCTCTTCATGAAGTCAAGCCTGCCTTTATGAGGATGGGGTTATGTAAGGACAGGATTCATAGACTGGGGAGCATCTTATAAAAACTACCTACTACTATGGAACCAAACAGTATAATTTCTCAAGTAACCCACTAGTTACCTACCAGTGGTTCATGTCTATAATCCTAGTTACTCAGAAAACTCCTTAAGAGTTATCTAATTAACTAGCAAAAACCTGGAATGGAGACACGGCTGTGAACAAGCAAGACAAACAAGAACTTGAGGCAGAGTTCAAGTCTGGAGCTAATAACAGATAATTTAAAAATAACTTTCCTGAACAAAGTTGTATCTGTTGGAAGATCTGATCATTTATTTCTCTTTAAACTCATATTTCCATTCCTCTGTTCACTGACATTCATTCAAATATAACACATCTTTATACCTGGAATTGTTTTATTGATCTCCTTGTTCTATGCCAGCATAAAAAAATAAGGTGTGCAAACTTAAATTTTTATTTAAAAATTTCCTATCATATGGTTTTATTTTTTTAGACTGAATTATCATTTATTTATTACTAACCTTAGTAGGTAGTAGTAGTTTTAATGAATAGATATCAGTACTGATCAAAACTACAAAAACTTTCAATGAAATTTGATAATGATCAAATACAAGAAAGTAAAATGTCACAGAATAATTTGTTTAATGTAAAGGAGGTATTTATTCTATTTGTTTGTTTGTTTGTTTGTGCTGTTCCTGGCAGCTTGAACTCAGGGCCTGGGCACTGTCCCTGAGCTTTTGTGTTCAAAATAAGCACTCAACCACTTGAGCCACAACTCTCCTTCTGGCTTTTTGGTATTTAATTGGTGAGTAGGAGTCCCATGGACTTTCCTGCCCAGGCTGACTTTGAACCTCAATCCTCAGATCTTAGTCTCCTGAGTCTCTAGGATTGCCAGTGTGAGCTACCAACACCTGGCGATTTTGTTCTTTCTCCACTTACTTCATTTTTTTCTTTCTTGAGTATTACTTGAAATGAATCAGATCCATGAGTCAATGGAGAGAAAATAAAATATTTATGAAAATGGTTAAGTGCCTTATTTTCAGGAGAATCACATAATATTCCCATTAAACCAATCCAAACATAAGCAGTACTTGGGAGTAATAATAAATGAACAGAGAAATAGTTGATGTATGGTAGAAAGTCCAGATTAAAATCAGTATGGATTTAGGGCATGTAACAAACCTCTGGGGGAAAAAAAATAATCAAAATATTTTCTATGCAAGTCTAAAACACAAACTTACCTCCTTAAAAAAAACCTCTCCATCCTAGCAGCATAGAAATATGTGTTTATAAAGAGTACAAATTTTAAAAATGGCAATAGAGGAAAATAACTCCTGGAGTTTTTCTGTTTTCGCCAACTTGTTATTACCACAGTGAATGGAAATAAGCATCACAATAGAAAGTACATTATTTGAGGAACTGCATTCATTGGCTCAAGGAAAGAACTCCATTGGGCCAAGAATATAAACCTGGAAGTGATGCAGTGTGCAGCCTGTTCACATGTGCATGACAAAACTATCATTTCTGCACATGGCTATAAATGACTGTGAACGATCTGTAAAGTTGTTGGAATTCATTGGTACAATAAACAAGGGGTGCTTTTATTGTTCAATTATTGACCTCAGCTGTTTCTTATCTACTCCCCTCCATGCATGAATAATGACAAAACACAATCTCTCTCATGTAACTTTAATAGTTAGGCACTTACCAAGTATTGCTGGCTTGATATTTACAACTGCCAAGCCTGGATCACCATGTCTATTTTAGGTTTCCTGTTGTAGCTGAGAGAACAAGTATGAGCCTCCATGCCTCCTCTGTTGAGATGGAATTGCATGAACATTTCGTCCCTGGGCTGGCCTGTAACTCAGACCCTCCCCCATCTCAGTGAGGATAGCAGGCACACCACTATGCTCACTATTGGTTTTGAAGAGGGCCTCATATGTAAGTCTAGGCTGGCCTCCAACAGTAATCCTCCCCATCTTGCCTCTCAACTAATTAGGAGTGATATGGGTCAGACAGGTCTCCCCTTTTCCCCACTGACACAATCACTCATAGTTTTTTTTTAATCTGTGAAAGGCAAAACATTAAAAATTTGTCAATGTAGAAACTTCTCTGTGAAGTCAGGGAAATTTTCAATTGTCCAGACAATTCACAACATACACATTTATATAGGTTTAGTACCTTACATTTTGTCCACATTACATAAATGTAATTTTAGTGCAGAGTTTCAAATTCTCTTAGAAGTCAAACATGCCATGTATCGATTTCCATTGTTGTATTCATTAGGAACTGTGCTTATCACCTGAAAATAATTAACAAGTCCAAATTCTTCAAGATTAAGGTAAGAAATTAAACCAGGTGTAGTGGCACAGTCTAGAATCCCAGCTACCCATGAGTCTGAGACGAAAGGATAACTTGAGTTTTGGAGTTCTAAGCTAACCTAGGTAACATAATAAGACTCTGTCTCTGAAATAAAATAGGAAAAAATAGATCTCTTTGATTCATTACAGAATATTTTATCTTTTTAAAAACTTTTAAGAATTGTGTTTAGTAGAAAAATCCCCAAATTTGGAGTTATGAAAAGAACATATTCAGAGATCATTCTTCTACTTAAGAAAATGTTGGTCATTGTTCTATCCCTTATTTTGTAAAATCAGAGCCTTTGCTATTAGACAAGGTTTAAATCTACCATTTTCTTTGTTCTTTGAAGTTCTTGTCTTGTTTGCTATCTTTGAAGTCCCTTTGAAGCCTCTCTTCTGTAGATGTCTAGATTTCATTTTTATTCACCCTTACTGGACTAGAACAGTGACCAAAAAAATGTTCAACTTCTACTTTGTTTCTCATGTTTTCACAATCCAAGCTTCCTGATTAGCATTAACCCATGTTTAGAACATGGAAGTCTCAGATAATCATTGATGACCTTGGAGATCTGAGTGGTTCTTCTAGTTCAATGGACTTCTAGTACATTTGCATGAGGAGTCAGGGTGCTAAGCAGAGGGAACCGATGATCACCACTGAAATGAACGGTTATGAAGTATAGTCTCCAGGGGGTTCCCTACCCTAACCAGCTTTTGCATGAATTCCATGTCACTATTCTCATCTCCTTTTCTTTGGCCCTTGTGACTATTCCAGATTAAGAACTGAAGTATGGAAAGTAATTTAAATGTTCAATTCTTTCCTCTTATCTTACCAGTTGACTGATATCAAGCAATCCTAGATTTTTTTAATACTTGAGTTTAAATATGTTCAATATGTTTTAATTAGGTGTAGGTGCCCTTATCACCTAGACAAACTGGATACATAATAGATGTTTCAATACATTTTATTTTTATTTGGGGATTTGCTTTTCTAATCTTTAATTTGTCATTTTAACTATGTAAATTTATTTTATGGTTACAAAGTCATGAAATACAAAACAAAGTACATTTTATTCATGTCTTCTCTACTCAATTTCCTACTTTCCTTGTGAGTAACCATTCTGTTTTAAGTCCATTGTATTGCAATATTATTTATATACTACAAAATAGAAACTTTAATGGTATATTTTGATGAGTTTTAGAAAAATGATATACAAAGCTTCATTGTGTGTTATACTTGTATAGCTACTGTACAATACTTATACAACATTTCCATTGTGTTACAAATCCATTGTGCTTCCCTCAGTACACAGATTATTACTGAACAGCTTTCTGTCAATGTGGATTGAATTTGTCTTTCCTACATTTCATACTCTTGGAGTCATTTATATGTACACTCTGTTTCTGGCTTATTTTGTACAGTATAACTTTAATTATCCACATTGTTACATTTATTATTGATTCATTCCATTTTTAAATTAAAGTGACTTTTGTAAGGTCAAAAATGACATGTAATAAACTGCATGCATTTACAATGTGTGATGTGGTAATACTGAAGGAAGAGTTAAATAGCAGGCCTGAAGCTGCTATGCTTAGAAAGGTCAGATTTCAAGGATGGATTTGGAGAGAGTCTCCATCTTCTCTTGATAAGAGTATAAACTATATAAACAGCGTGGATTACGCTAACACCAGACTCCTTCTGGAAGTCTGGGATTTCTATAAAATCTCTAGGTCCTAAGTCCCCAATGGGCTTTCCTGGTAGACAGCATGTCACATGTGTTGTCTCACCTCATGGCTGGGAGAACTAAGTATATCCTGAGTGACTCCTCTGGGGAGGCTTCCTAGAATCTTCTGCTTGGCTTCTGCTGGACTTTCCTCTATGTGCCTTTTCTTTGGATGGTTCTGTTTTGTTTCCTTGTTTTGAAATAAATCACAGTCATACCTATGACCACAAGCTGGGTCCTGTGAATACTTATAGTGAATCATTGGACTTAGGGACCCCCCCAGAGATAAAGATATAGATATATGTAGGTGCCATTTGTATTACTTCAAGGTCACTGTTCATGTCTTCTGGGGTGTCTAATCGGCTGTCAAGCCTATCCAATTAAATTCTAACTTTAGACTAATATTTTACAACACTCCATTTTGTTTCTGTAATGGCCTCTGTTTTTCTCCTCTATATGCTCATATGTTCTTTTGCATTCTGAAGTATGTATGCATATTTCTCATCGCTAATAGCTGTTTTAATGTCTTTGCTAATTCTTTTTTTCTTTTTTTTTGGGGGGGGGGGTCCGGTCGTGTGGCCTGAACTCTGGGCCTGGGCGCTGTCCCTCAGCTCTTCAGCTCAAGGCTAGCGCTCTACCACTTGAGCCACAGCACCACTTCCGGCTTTTTTCTTTTTGCTTATGTGGTGCTGAGGAATCAAACCCAGGATCCCATGCATGCAAGGCAAGCGCTCTACCACTGAGCCACCTTCCCAGCCCCTCCGTCACTTCTGAGGATATATCTTTGGCTAATTTTTCTCCTTGTTAAGTGTCATTTAAAAAATTATTTGTCAGGCTTTTGATAGGATGCTGGACATGTGTTTTCCTTTACTCTATTTTGTTCCATTCCTTAAAGGAATTTGACTTTTCTAGCAAGCAGCTAATATAGGTGAACTTTGTTTTTAGGTTCATCTAGGCTGCCGCATCTTTAGGAAGAATTTATATAGCTTGGCTTTGAAACATGGTTTTTCTGGGTATCTTTCAAATGCTCTGTGTGGTCAACGCGATCGCTACTGAGTCTACGGGAAATGGATGGAGGGGCTGGTAGCTCTCTTAACCCCAGGAATTGCTCATTTGATAATTCCCTGAGCTTATTCTGTGCCTAGAAGTTGTTCTGATCTGAACTTTGGAGGTTTTCTCCTACACATGTGAAGAGAGCAATATTCAGCTGAAGATTCAAAGGGTCTCCTATGCAGTATTTTGGAATTATTCTGCTTCTCCTTCTACCTGTCCTTCTGTCTTTCTCATTCAGACTGCCTCAGCCTTCACAAATTCCAGGCATTTTATCCTCACCCAAAGATTGCTGCTCTCTGTTTGGGTTTTCATTCTCCAAATCATTATCCAGAAAATGCTTCCCAACAAAAGAATCATATCATTCCTTTTCCCCCTTGATAGAATCTGTCCTGCACTGACTGCTGCTAGGTATTTGAAAATACAAGGAATAGAAAAGTCAGGAGTAGTGGCACATGCCTGTAATTCAGGCAATTTGGTAGGCTGAGGCAGGCAGCTTGATTCACCACATAGGGAATTCCTATCTTAAAGACCAAAAAAAGTATATTAATATACTGTAATATACTGTAATATACTGTATAATGTATAATGTATACTGTATAAAGTATAATGTATTACTTTAAAAAATAATTACTTGGATTTCTGATTCGAGTCATGAAATAGATATGGAATCTGGAATTCTTGTCCCAGTGTAAACAACTAGAAAATTGGGTGGAGGGGATAATTCATAAGTAATTAACACCATTCCTTATAGCCAGGTAATATTCCATTTACTGGGTACATTACTCTTTATTAAACTAGTCCCTGATTGAACACTTGAGTGATTTTTAAATTTTTTGCTACTGTAACTAGCACTGAAATTAATAACTTGAGAAAAATGCGTTTATAGGTTTACCAGTATATATGAGATAAAAATTTTCAAGTAGATAAAATTTTGGTAGATACTAACATAGTTCCCTCTACAAGTTGTTGTTGTTGTTTTGACAGTCCTAGGGCTTGAACTCAGTGCTTAAGTGCTCTTCCTAGGCCTCTTTGTGCTCAAAACTAGTGCTCTACCACTTTAGCCACAGTACCACTTCTGGCCTTTTCTGAGTAATTTATTGGAATAAGGGTCTCATTGACTTTTTCTGCCCAGGCTGGCTTTGAACCACTTTGAGATCTGAGGAGATCTCAGCCTCCTAAGTATCTGGGACTACAGGTGTGAGCCACCAGTGACCGAGCTACAAGCGTTTGTTTTTTTTTTAATCACATTCATTCTGCAAGAGATGAAAGTGTTTTATTTAGCCCCAATTTCACAAATAAAGTGTTCTCAAACATCAAGATATTTGTCAACATGTAAGGAAAAAAGTGTCATACTAGTATAATTTTAATTTGCACTTACTATGAATAGGGTTGAGTTTCTCTTCATACAGGAAAGAGCTCCCTGTATAACATATTTATGAATTGCCTAAAATGACATCTTATGCTTTCGGTCTAGTTTCCTTGTGGTACATTTGCCATGGAAATCCTTTTTTTTTTGTATTATCAAGTTTAAAGAATTGGTTCAAGTGGAAAGCATGTTCCTATCAAATAAAAGTCCTTGAGTTCAAACTCTAGTACTTAAAAAAATAGGTTAAAAAAGTTTATCTTAAAAAATTTATTCCTAGTTCTGAAAATTATTTTCATCCCAAGGTTGAAAAATATGCCTGTGTATTTATTAAGTACTCAATACTCTCATTTTTTACAGTTAAGCCTCTTAACCATTTGGAATTTTTCCTGGTACATGGTGTGGGGAATGGATCCAATTTTATCCCCTGTGTTGACTTTGAGTTGCCCCTTTCCTCTGAACTCATCTGTAAAGATGGCAGACTTGAGATACCCAGTGAAACAGTATACCAATGGGCACTCAGGTTACTATTTCTCAGTTGGTAATGCCCCTAAGACACACTTGCCCATGGCATTTACTAGGAACTGAACTTAGCATTACTGACAGTCTTAGTAAGCAGCTTGAGAGGCAGATTAATCTTTCAGGCCTTACCTGTTTGGAAAGTACAATAAAGTCACAAAAAGGAAACTATTCTTACTACCTAGTACAACATCTTGAAATGTAATCTGCATGTTTCTTTGGCCTTTTCCACAGGTCTCATTAATCATTATCTGGAAAATCCAAATCCTATTACTGTTATTTACTTTACAGTGTGAACTGGCCTTCCTCATATTGATGTATATAGCATTCCAGAGGTCTCTGGAAATGTATACATCCGCTCTCATTCTAAAGTGGGTACTTTTTTTTTTTTGATTGTTGTTCAACAATCCAGGCACACCTCTCTGTCTCTTATTCTCTCTCTGTGTGGCTCCCTTTAAAAAAACAGAATGTCACTTAATTAACCTTTTTCATCTGTGGACAATAATTTTCCACTCATCTTCTGTCTTTGGCTTATGATACAGGTGTGTGTGTGTGTGTGTGTGTGTGTGTGTGTGTGTGTGTGTGTGTGTAGGATTGTAAGATTAACAATGAGAAACACGGTAGTTGGAGTTAATCAATTACTTCTTCGTGATAACAGTGCCAGCTATTGGAAATTTTAAAATGAAAAGCACCATCATCTGTCCTGATAAATTTAGCTTGCTAGTTCTAAATTTAGCGTCACTGTTACTTATAAGCCACCCTCCAGGTTAGGCCTGTTGTTACTCCAGCCTCGTTCCACGTGGGCCACCCTGGCGCTTCCAGTCTCGCAGGAGGTGTCAGCGGGGCGATCCTGGGCCGGGAGGGTCCGGTTGGGGGCGCCGTGATCACGGGGAGCTCTTCACAAGTCTCGGGGGCTGAGTCGGGGCCACGTTCGAGTCTTGGCTCGAGAGACTTTTTGCACTGTCTTGCAGTCGCACGCACACGCGAGGCTTCTTGGGGACTCCGGGTGTCCCTAGGTGGGGCGCTTGGCTCTGGGCGCGGCGCCCTGGGGGCGGTGTGGGGGGGATCTGAGGTCCAGGATCCCAGTGTGGTGGGTTCCATCTGCGTTTGGGCTTCCCAGCAGCGCCCTCCCCGGGGGCGGGCCCTGGCTCTCCGTACCGCCACGAGTGGGCGGCCAGGGGCGGGTGGAAGAGAGGACGATCGGCTGCTACGAGCGTGCAGCCTAAGCGGCCACCGTGATCGGAAAGGAAGCCAGGCCAGGCGGGGGTGGCGGAGGAACCAGAGCCGAGGAACGGAGAGCCGCCGCCGAAGCGGGAGGCGGAACCTCGGTGTGGGCTGGAGCCGCCGCCGAGGTTCCAGGACGCCGTCCGCGGAGCCCTCCCGCCGCCCCGTAAGGTGCTCGCCAGGTGGCTCCCCACTCCGAGAGCGCCCTCTGCCGCCACTCCCGGCGCCCGGGACGGAAGGAGCCCCGCGCGCGCGCGTCGGGTGCCAGGGCGCACGGCACCCCCAGCGCGGCGCCCTTGAGCCGCACCGAGGTGCAGGTTTGCCAGCCGAGTTGTCCGGCCGCCAAGAAAAGGAAGCGCTGTCCCTTCCCGCTCAGCCCGGCCTCCCCGCCCCGTGTACTCTACACCCTGCCGCGGCCACGGAGGCGCCGAGGAGGGGCGAGCCGCCGCCGGGCTGCGGCGCGGGCCCGGCGGACAGAGCGCCCGAGAGGAGACGGCGGCGCGGCGCGGGCGAGGGCGCGGCGCGCGATGGCAGCCGCCTAGCCCGGCGGGCGCGGAGCAGCCCCGAGCTGTGGCTCGTCAGACGGGGCGGCTGGGCCGGGGACACGGGCGTCGCTGCAGCCCGGCTAGCAGAGATGGGCACCGAGGCTGGCGAGGACATCACTATCTCCTTGCCGCCCTTCGCCTCCTCGCGCTTTTGCGCCTTCCTCGAAGGCGGCAGCTGCCGGAGGGGAGGAGCGGCGACGGCGACCACGACGGCCCTGGGTGAGCCGAGCCCGCTGCCGCCGCCGCCGCCACCGGGCAGCTTCTGGAATGTGGAGAGCGCCGCCGCCGCTCCGGGCGCCACCGGCTGTCCGGCTGCCACCCCCGGGAGCAGCGCCACTCGGGGCCGGGGCAACTCCAGCAACGGGGGGAGCCGCAGGACCACGGTGGCGTACGTGATCAACGAGGCCAGCCAGGGGCAGCTGGTAGGGGCGGAGAGCGAGGCCCTGCAGAGCCTGCGAGAGGCGTGCGACGCGGTGGGCGCCACCCTGGAGCCCCTGCATTTTGGTAAACTGGACTTCGGGGAGACCGCGGTGCTGGATCGTTTTTACAATGCAGGTGAGTGTGTCGAAACCTGGCCGTCTTGAGGGAAGTTTGTCTTGGGGCGGGGGGGGGGGGGGGGAGTCTCTTCCTGGCCCGTGAAACATGCTTTCAACTTTCTTGCCTCTCACGCAGCGGGGACCGAGCTGCGTGTCGACTCCTGGCGCCCAGCGCTCCCTGGAGAGTGTGTGCTTATGCCACAGGCAAACGGGTATTCGTGCAGGAGCCGGCCTCGCTGACCTACCCACGGCCTGGTGCTGGAGCTTTAGGGGGTCGTTGGTTTGAAGAGCTGTTCAGCTGAGTGAGATTTCTTGCCCCCTCCTTCTCCCCCAGATAGTCCTTCACTTGGTGCCAAACACCTGTGACCCTTTCCTCTGTGTAGTTCTGGGGGTGCTGAAGCAACGACTTGTGCCAGCCAGCCAGCTGCAGCCAGAATGTAGATGAATTTGCATGACCTATTCTATTCTTTCTCATTTTTTACCTTCAAGTCTTAGTGGTTTGAATTTCCCACCTCCTACCCACTTGAACTCTCAAGTATTGCTTTCCCAACTAATAATATTGTGACTAAATGAGCTTGACTATCTGTGTTAGGATCTAGTTCTCCAGTAGTCATCTTCTTATTACTGCCACATAGAAGGTGGTCTGAAAGGTTTATAATCGTTTAAACTGTTGATATGCTATCTTAATGACTAAGTGACTAAGGTGAGCTTAATGAAGGTGATTGTTAGCATAATCCATTAAAAAAAAGTATCTTTCTCAACCTATTTCAGATTCATAAAGTGTTTGGTTGTTCTAGTGACCGAAGCAATTAGCTGTCTGTTAGCAAATGTTAACTGATAACATGTTACTGAAATTAACTGTTAGCACCCTGTAATCCAGTGTGGAGAAGACAGACATTTATTTTTATAATTGTGGGTGGGAAACCTGGCTTGAGAATTTCAAGGCAATAAGCTTCGGCGTTTATGATTGCATGCAAGGTTTTATATTTCAATCTTATTTTCAGTTCCAGTTCTCTACAGCCTGTTCAAAACACCTGAAGTAGGCTTATGTAGGTTTTGGAATTCAGCCAAAGCTGAATATTTTAAGAACAAGAACTTCATGTAAGGAAGCCAGACTAAATAAACGAGGACTTTCTGGTTTTCGTATTTTTTTTTTAACAGTCTTGGTTTTTCATAACTGAACATGAGTATATTACAGCTTGGTTCTTTGGTGGCTTGCTGTAAAAATTACATAAACATAACCATAACTTTTCTAAAAATTATAGCATTCTTATTTTGGATTATAATTTGGAAGAAGCTTCAAAGAATTGAAAGATATGAGAGAGAAAAATATTCAGCTAAGTCTTTTTTTAATTTTAATTTTTATTGTGAAAATATTGTACAGAGGGGTTACAATTACATGGGCAAGATAATAGTACAATTCTTATCAAGCATTGTAGCCTCCTCCTTTGTTTCCCCTTCCTATCCCTTCCCATCCTCCCTCCCCAACCTCCCACCCTCAGCTAAGTCTTTAAAACTATTTTTATTGCCCTAATAGATGGGGAGTTTTTTTTTTTAATTCTAGAGCTATAGAAAAACATCTTAAACTCTAAGCTTGTTTGAAATAAACTTTCCTAACAAGACTTTCTTCTGTTGTTCTCCAAATACTTCCTGCCTGTGGGAAAGAAAGGGAGGGCAAAAGGTTACCAAGAGCTGATATTTGAATTGTATCTAATTTATTCTCCAAGCAGGCCTGGGAAAAGAGTACTACTTAACTTTCTATGTGAGAAAAACAAGGGATCCATCACTGGTCCTGGGGTTCCTAGGTGGTAACCGGACAATACAGGATTCCAGTGTGGCCCTGGCTACCTCCAGTTAGGTGGCTGATTTAGTCTTAGAATCAAGGGATGCCTCCCATTTGGGGATCATGGATTGGAAAATTAGGAAAGATCTCTTTTCTCTTTTAAAAAAATTAGCATATATATAAATTGTATAAAAGGGGTTTCATTAAGATCTTCAGGGGTACATAGGTACAGTGAGAAATAGTAGAGAGGGAATACCTTGGGGAGTCCCTTGTTGGGGGCCAGCACCCTCCCACCCCCCTGATTCTTTCAACATGAGCAGGCCTGCAATTAACCCTTGCCCATCTGGACAATATGGATCCTGAAACCTCTCATGCAGCATGAAGGTGTGATAGAATGAGGATGGTATCAGTTTTGCTCAAAGCCTTTGTTTTCCATAACTGAGGCTACTGAGGTCTCCCAGTAGTATAACTGTGTTCTCTTAATATTGAAGAGAAGGTCTGTTATTCTTACAGCAGGGGTGGCAAACTTTTTTCTATCAAGGACTAGAGAAGTGTGTGTGGTATGTGTGTGTGTGTGTGTGTGTGTGTGTGTGTGTGTGTGTGTGTGTGTGTGTGTGTATGCACATGTGTGCATGCTGGTACTAGGGCTTGAACTCAAGTGTAGGCATTGACCTTTCGCTTTTTCACTCAAGGCTGGTGCTCTATGTTTGAGCCACAGCTCCACTTCTGGCTTGTTGCTGGTTAACTGCCAGGCTGGCTTGGAACCAGAAAGCTCAGATCTCAGTCTCCTGAGTAGCTATCATTTTAGGTGTAAGCTACCAGAGCCTGGCCCAGATAGTAAACACTGGATATTTTATAGTCCTTGAACAGAGTTCTTCTGTGAGAGCCACCGGCAACAATACCTAAACAAATTATTGTGGCCATGTCTCAAAAAAGCTTTATTAATGGACACTGTAATTTGAATGTCATAGAATTGACAGGATATTATTCTTTTGATTTTCCTTCATCCATTTAAAAATGCAAAAAAAAAAAAAAAAAGTGTTTAGCTCGCAAGCTGTGCCGAATCAGGAATTGCTGGTCACTGCACCATTGCTGGGCTTTCCCCCACACCGACTATCTGCCCTTGAACATTGTGTCACTCCAGTGTAGTGGGCAGAACACTGTCCCTCCTGGTGTAGATGAATCTTCATCCCAATTCTGCTGTGAATCATGGGTTGTTAGAAAGGCTCCTCCAGTGGAGAATCTGCCTGGAGAGTTAACCACAGGTGGAAATAGAGGAGAACTGAACTAAATTCCTAAGAGTGCTGGGTATCCTGTGAATTTGCAAAAGCATAGCAACTTGGCAAGCCAGGCTGAAGCATCAGAACAGGAGATTCAACGTCTTAGCTCTTCTCTGATTTTTTTTTTTTTTGGTTGTGGGGCTTAAACTCTGGGCTTGGGCGCTGCCATTGAGCTCTTCAGCTCAAGGTGAGCGCTCTACCGCTTGAGCCACTGGGCCACTTCCGGTTTTCTGGTGGTTAATTGGGGATAAGAATCTCATGGACTTTCCTGCCTTTGAACTGTGATCCTCAGATCTCAGCCTCCTGAGTAGCTAGGATTATAGGCGTGAGCCACCGGTGCCCGGCTCTTCTCTGATTTGGAAGGAGTTATTTAAAATCTCAGAACAGTAGAACGTTGGACTAGTTGGCAATTCCTTCTAGCTCTTAAGTTCTATGCTTTATAATTTTGCTATTATTATTATTATTATTACAAATGAATTGTCTCACTTCATAGTGGTTCATGAACTGCTGGTATAAATCTTATCCCTGTCTCTGAGGAATTCAGGGTTGGTAGAGAGGTGGACTCTGTGCTTGTCTGTCACAGTGCCTATGTGAGAGTCCCACAGAAGCCTTGGCTTCCCAGGATACAGCTCCAGAATCAGAGTGTGGGTGGGCAGATTCAAGGTGGTCACATTGCAAAGGGGGTAACCCCTAAAACCAGTAAGCAAAGAAGAAGCAACTGGGCCTAGCATTTCAAAGGAAGACAACAATGCCCAAGTAGCTCAATGTTATGGAATGCATAGTTTAATAGTACTACATATTTTTATAGCCTTTTGCTACCTGTATGTATTGGTGTCTTTATTTTTCTAGGCCTGAACTCAGGGCCTTGCACTTGCTAGGCAAGTACTCTACTTCTTCAGTCATACCCCTAGCTAGTTTTGCTTTATTTTTCAGGTAGGGACTCATGCCTTGGACCAAGCTCTTTCTACTTCTACCTCCTAAGTAGAACATGGACAACCACACCCAACTGTTTACTTTTAAAACAGCTCAGCTATTTTATCTTTCTAGAGAATAGATTGCAGCTGGGCACAGTGGCTCAAACCTGTAATCCTAGCTACTTGAAGAGGTAGAAATCAGAGGATCACTATTTGAGGCCAGTGTGGGAATTAAAAACTAAGAAGTTTGCAAGACTCCCATCTCAGTCAATGACGATTAACCCAGTTACAGGGAAAGTCAGTGTTTCTGGCCTGCCATCCCAGGGAACATATTCACAAAGGTACACAAGAACGAGGGTCACAGCCCAGGCCAGCCCTAGCATAAAGCAAGACCCTACCTTGAAAGTGACCAGTGCAAAAAAAGTGGTAGAGTATCCTCCTAGCAAGCACAAAGCTCACGTTCAGAAACTAGTACTACCACCACCCCCCTCAAGAAAATATACATTGTGGTGAAAGGTTTTTCACTGACACAGTTATTATATAAGTGTATTTTGATTTGTTCATTGACTATACTTGTCAATCTCATTGTAAGAGGTAAAATGAATGCCCTGTTAACACTTTTTTGGAGATCCATCTTTACACACAAGATACTATCACTCAGATGTACCATGCCAGCAACCAACAGTACTACTCTCCACCCCCTGCATGGCAGCAGTGAGATTCTGCAAACATCAAGAGATGAGAGTTGCCAGTACCACACACTGCTCAGACATCAACTGGCCAGATTTCAAAGAAGAAAAAATAAAAAAAAAGAGGTTGACTAAATACCCAGTCTCTGAAAAATAGCTGGAATAGGCCTTACTATTCTCTCATTTTACTTATGGGAAATATGGAACCATAGTTATATGCATTCATTCAAGTTAAATGATTTAAGATTGCTGGTTAAAATTAGAAGTCATTTTTTTCCCCTTACAAACAGTATTACAAGTGATAGATTCTGGGCCGAGCCTACAAGACACTTTCTTAACAACTCAGTATATGGAACCCATTCAGGAGTATTCTGTTTCTAAAACCTCAAGTTGTGACTTTGAATACACCTAACACTGTGCTAGACCAATGACTTTTGCTTTGAAGTAATTTTTGATAGGTAGCATTTTGGTCAGATATAAGGGAAACATTAACTTACATTAGTGGTGGTGGGTTGGGGTGGGAAGGCTGGGAAGAAGCTTCAGAAAAGAGATATCAACAGGACTCATGAATATTTTCATCTCTTCTTTCTTTTCCTCCAAACCTATTTATGGCCCTTGACTTTCTGCTGATGTCAGACCCAGGGACCTTGTTTGGGTTTAAGCCACCTGCCTGCCTCTCGAAGGGACTGGATGAGATCCGCTGCCCACTTCCCTTTTCCCTGCCCCTAGCCATCACATCCGTTGGGGCTTCCTTTTAGCCTGGCTCACTGCAGATTGCAATGTCTTGCTCAGCCTTTCACCCTGCAGCAATCGTGGTGAACCGGAAGGAAACACATGTTAGTTGAATTTTAAGAACTTAACTTTTCTATTTTCATCCATATTGTGTTTTCACTTTACTTGAGCTTGTGATGGCTCATTTATGTGTTTTGTCAGAGTGGCATTTGACCTTTCTGGGGTCTGGTTCCTTTTCCTTCCAGCACAGCTCTTTAGGACTTCCAATTTTGTTTGGTAAAATAAAACATACCTCAATATTGTCTTCTAGACTACTTCTGCATTTCTGTTTTCAAATCCAGTGAAGCTTTTATATATATATTTGTGTGTACATATACAGATATGTGTGTGTGTGTGTGTGTGTGTGTGTGTGTATAGTCACAAGCCTTGAAGGAGAGAACAAAGTTTGTGTTTTCTAAATAGCAGTTTCCACGAACCAGCTTACTTAAAAAATCAAGAGGACTGATGTGTGCTTGCCAACGTTTTATTTTTTCCAAGTAAGGAAATTATAGAGAAACAAAAAAGTCATTAATCAGTTACCTTTTGTGATTGCATACAAGGAAAGACATGTTTGTGTTAAAAAAATTAGATGGGCTGCATGAGGTAGCTCAGGCCTGTAATCCTAGCTACTCAGGAGGCTGAGATCTGAGGAATGCAGTTTGAAGCCAACACAAGCAGGGAAGTCTTTGAAACTCTTTAAGCACTAAGAAGCTATAATAAGTGGAGGTATGGCTCAAGTGGTAGAGTCTTGAGCAAAAAAGCTCAGGGACAGTGCCTAGGCCCTCATTTCAAACCCCAATACCAACATACACACACACACAATCCTTGCCACAAAGGATAGTCATTTATGTACAGTAAAAATATGAAGAAATTCTACATCTATTACTCACTTTTCCCATTTCAGTGGGGGTGAGTATAAAAACTTCATTCTGCTAGTCATAGAGTAGTATTTGTCCCCTCTGCCTTAAACTGCCTCCTAGCCTCTTTCCATCTCTTGGCTACTCTACTTGTGGAGAGAAACAGGATAAAATTATGAAAAGAAATGTAGTAGATTAAAAGAAAACAAAATCTCTGTGGTCAGGAAGGGATTAAAAAGAAAAAAAAATACCCAGTACTCCCACACATTTTTTTCTCTGAGCTTTTCACTTTTCTGGCATATCACAAGAGCAGCTGTGGTGACCCCATTAACAACCCAGAGGGTTGTACTTCCTCTTGATTTCTTGACTTTCTGGTCAATTGAGGCAAAAGTATGGGTTTCCTAAAAGAGCTTCACTAGCAATCAGGAAAGAACCAAATCTAAAAAGGAAAGTCCAAAGCACAAAAATAGATTTACTTTTAGAGCTCCCATTTCTTCCCTTATATAGTCAGCTGCAGGTGGTCATGACTGGCCCTGCTTCCCAGGCTCCTGGGATGTGGGTTCCTTTGTTCAGCTTGGTCATCTTGGTTTGCTTGAGACACTAGCTGGTCATTAGAGCTGGTTCCACCTGTAGGTGAAGGCTTGTATTGGTGCATAGCAGGGTCTTGTCTCCTCTGCTCTGATTTTATTAGTGTTTTGGAAGTTTGCTGCTACAGGCCAGTTCCTCTGTGGTGACAACGAGGAATGTCCCTTCCTGTTTCAGAGGTCTGGTTTTGAAGCCTGTTCAGTTCCTGTTTCTGGTTTGATTCTTGGCTGCTTTGTGGAGCAGTGGGAGATTGACAAGCAAAAAGCCCAGTGACTGTGTGCTATCCATAGCAAGGCACCAACTTTCCTAGCAGTTCCTCCAAGTGCTCTCTCCAAAAACCAGGCCAAATCAGGAAAGGAGACAGCCCACAAAGAACATTGTGGGTCAGTGACTCCAAGGCTGACAGAAGTGATGGTTCCTCCCAGAATGCAATAGGGCATTCTTCATATGTCTCCTTTCCATCACCTGTGGGGGTCTCAGCAAGGCTGAGGAGAGTTGGAAATATAAAAGGGGTGGATATTTTTGCCTGAATCCACAGCCACATCAGGGAGACAATGAGAGTCACAGATTTGGGAAAGATATGGTTGTTTTTCTTTTCCTCTTTAGTGCTGTGAATTGAATCCAGGGCCTAGTACATGCTAAGCACAAATCCTACGTCTGAGCTACACCCCTAGTTTGGGAAAGTATAGCTTAAAGATACTCTTGCCTTCCCGTAATTTAGATACAGGAGGGTGGAGAAACTGGTTGTATTTAAGGAAGATACTCTATTTGCAGAGAGTAAGATTAAATTTGCAGAACTTTGTTAGTAGAATAAAAAGAAAAAATGAAAGCAGAATGATAAATGAGTTAAAAGTCCATTTGCTTTCTTTAGATGCTTTATGTATTAGCTTTCTTTATGTCTGGAGTTATTGAGTAGAGAAACAGGTCAAAAGTGGAAGAGCAAGAAAATGAGATAAAGTTGATTTTTCAAAGTCTTGTCCAGTGGTTCCAAAAGTTTAAATAAATGCAAACTTAACATTTTACGTGAGCTCTGATGGTAGGCTTGATATTTTCCAAAACAAAAACAAAAAACTAATATATAATACCTAAGTCACATTGCATGTAATTTTCTTAGGGAAGCCAGAAGGGGAGAGAACTGAAATATTAATAGTATCTCTTACCAAGTGACATTTCCCAGAGAAGACCTGGATAACTTCATTGCCACATAGTAGCATTAAACATTCCAATGAAAGCAAATCTTTTCTCTCACAGTGGTTAATCAACAACAAGGAAAGCAGTTGACCTTGTCTATGATTCATTCAGAAGGAATATTTCTTTGTACAGCGAGTCTCTAAAAATGGCCATGGCGGGTTACATCACTGCTTTCTAACACTTTTGGCCTCTTCATTACCTGTGAACTTTTAACTTAACTGAAACATAGAATAGAGCTATCCTGGTGAATATGCAAGAACATTGGGCCCTTTGACCCCAAAACCATGTAAAACCAACTAATTAGCCAGGCATTGGTGGCCCACGCCTGTGATCCTGGCTACTCAAGAAGATTGGGATATGAGGATGGAGGTTCTTAGCCAGCCCAGGCAGCAAAGTTTAAGAGATTCTTATATCCAATTAACCAACCAGAAGTGGAGTTGTGGCTCAAGTGTTAGAGCACCCGCCTCGGGTGAAGAAACTGTGAGCTAGACCCTGAGTTCAAGCTTCAGTACTGGCACAAAAACAAAAACTCAACAACCTTCCCCATAAAATCCCCAAAGTAAGTATTTGCATAAGATAAAATTTTTCCCCCTTAAAAAATCATGATCTATCTATTTCTTATTTAAAAAGCCTATTACCTGTCAAATGCCTGTTAATGGAACAGTAATGTTAAGTAGTCTACTATATTGTGACAAATATCGCTTACAGCCCAGAAAGCCAGAGCCAGGAATGTGGTCCCTGTTTCCAGCATCCACTACTTTTCCCTCTAGATACATTTTTTCCAATTTGTCACTAGGTCCTAATGGTACCCAGAGGCTAGGTCAGAGTGATCTAGATGTTCAGTGCCATGCTATCTCCTTCTTTTGTCCATCTTGTTGACTCCCTAAAAGAAATAGATAGGGTAGTATAATTATCTTTGTTTACAATGGCAAAGGATTTGGGACTTGGCTGGTAAGCTCTTCCTAACTTCTAAATAATCCATGTGATTTTCCTGCGACACTACATAGTATAGTGAAGAATGCTGTGGGGTTCATTACGAAGTTCCCCCCTGCAGTAATAAACATCCACAGCAGATATCCTGTTTAAAAGCATCAGGTCTAATTTTATGGTCCATGATGGTAGCATGATTATGTGGAAGACTCATGGAGGTGACACTTACCTTTCGTCCTTGGTAACTTGCTGTTAACAGTTGCATGCAGGCTGATTATGACATTTTCTCTCAAGTGAAGAAAAGAGCCTGGAGCCTAGATTGAATGCTGGTTGCCAGTTACTTGGCCATGGCTTATAAATTGGGTTTTATCCAACCAATTCTTGGGCTATTTTCTGGGTGTGAGAGTCAGAAGGAAGTTTCATTATAGGATGATGTAGAGAGCTGGACTTGCAACATAACCTTTTCTTGGTTTCCTGAGAGACTCTGGTTCCTCAATCTGATCTGCTTTCCCCTAAAGTGATATTCCCAGGAATTTAGATCTGTTAGAATTTATTAATTGCATATGATGCACCTCTTACTGCAGCAGATATATTAAAGTGAAAAGAGAAGAAGGCATAAATCTTGAGTATAAATGTTTAGAATATCCCTCTGTTTCTTTGGGAACAATTGATGCTAAGGAAAAAGGAGAATTAAACTGTAGTCACCAATTCTCCCTTCCCAACTAAGATTTTAAGAAAGCCCTTGGCACTCACTGGGAGTTTAGTTTGGTTGTGGGGTTCTTGACTAGCATGTGCCTGGTTCTGGGTTTGATTGCCAGTATTACCAAAAATATAGAATTAGAAAACCTTAATTTCTTTTTTTTTTTTTTTTTTGCCAATCCTGAGGCTTGAACTCAGGGCCTGTACACTGTCCGTTTCCCTGAGCCCTTCTATACTCAAGATTAGTGCTCTACTGCTTGAGCCACAGCATTACTTCTGGCTTTTTCTGAGTAGTTTATCGGAGATAAGAGTCTCACGGACTTTTCTGCTGCGGCTGGTTTCCATCCTCAGATCTCAGCTTCCTGAGTAGCTAGGAGTATAGCCACTGGTGCCTGGCAAGCTCTATAATTTTAAGACATGAAGTATCTCATTTATTAAGAAATATATAGAATAGTATAACAAACATTCACATATGCACTACTTAAAAGTAATAGTAAATACTTTGACATCATGCCACTTTTCTTTTTTTATCTTTCAGAGAAATAAATTATTGTAGACAAAACTTAAAACCCTTTCTGTCTCTATTTTCTTGTCTTAGAAAGTCCTTGCTTCAGGAGAGGTGTTACTCTATGACTTTACAAACTATGGTTTCAAAAACCTAATATCATGACTGAAAATGTAAACATACCAAATATTTGGCTAACTCATTTAATGAGAAAGGTGGTAAGATATTAAAACTGACTCGAAGAAGGCTCTGACAAGCAGATATAGACATATAATCTAGACATGCATCCAATTCTTTGAAAAGAGAGCTTACTTAATAACTGGATAAGATTATTAACTTTACAATGCAGAGATCACTCGCTTATACTCTGAAAGGACAAGTTGAGACTTTGCAGTGGGAACACAAAAATTAGTTAATGGATGCAGTAAAGGCTATCAGTTACTTAAAAACAGCAAACAGCTTACATTTGTAAGGTGTAAGTACTGGGACTTGGAACTCAGGACCTTGTTTTGTTGGTTGTCTTTTTCACTCAAAGCTGGTGCTCTTTAACTTGAGCCACAACTTTCAGCTTTTTGAAGTTAATTGAAGATAAGAGTCTCATGGACTTGCTTGTCTGATATGGCTTTGAAGCACCATCCTTTGATTTCAGCCACCTGAATAGCCAGGATTACAGGTGAAGCCTTCAGTGTCTGGCTTGCTATATTATAGTTACAAAAAGTTTTGCATTCATGCATTGTGTTGTTGTGTATAAATAAATAAGCACAAAAAAGAAAGCTAAACTGAATTTGCTAATAGATGCAAAATGGGCTAGCATTTCATAAGGCAATTCAGTAGGCATAAATGTTGGAGTCATCTTTTCTACAAGGTAGAAACCAATTTCATCTCTATCAAATGATATTCATATATATATATATATTGCCGTGGACAAGAAATATTTGCATTTCTGTCAGCTTTGCACATATTAAGGTTTATTTAATTGGCATTATAGAATGGCCTTATTACTAGAAAGACAATTTAAGATGTACCCTGCTTTAAAAATCAAATAATTCCCAGAGCTCATGCAGCAAACCACAGCCCTCCATGGTAATGACACCCAGTCTCTCTTTTGCTGTGTGTGTGTCTGAATTTTATGGACAGAAAGCTAGTCAGTATCAGCAGACTCTTCTGTATCCCCAGGGGTTCTGTACCAACAGTATCAGTAGAACCTGTTGTATTCTTTTCTCTGCTGCAACTCTGCTATCCTAGAACTATACTTGTGTGGAGAGGATCTTACAATACCTGACTTTAACCAGGGTACCTAATCACAATTGTTTTGGGTCTGGAATGATGTACAAGTTAGATAGTAGGATGTTGTCACTAGGATCGTGGATATAAGAACAAGCCATGTGGCCAAGAACAAGGCTGTAATATGCCCAAGTGATGCCCGTATCTGGAAAGCTAGCTTCTTTCTTAGGCTAGGAAATGTTGTTCCATTGCTAATACTAAAATATAGCTTTAGAATGCTTCTTTTATTAAAATGATTTTTTTCATTAAAATTATTTTTTCCTGAGTAAAAAGAATCCTTCAATTTTAGATGCTGGTAAACTAATGTAAAATTCTACAGGCCAAAGACTTGGGTCTCCTAATGTAAGTCAGGTTAAACCCAAATAAAAAATACAATTACTGTGTGCTAGCTGTCATGCCAATGAGCTCTACATGTCTGCGTGATCTTATCCAGTCCTTCAAACAGTCTTATGAGGCAGAGAACATCAGTTGAAAGCCAAATAAATAAATAAAATTTCATTTAGGTAATAAAGGCAAGCATGGATTTGACACATTGATGTAGCCAAATTATAATCCATGTATAAAATATGACTGAGAATGAAGTTTGGGCTACCTCTGGAGGTTTTAAGCAACATTTATGGTTGTATATTTTATGCAACAGTAGGAATTATTATTATTATTTTGTGCCAGTCTTGGGGCTTGAACTAAGGGCCCCTAGTCACCGTCCCTGAGCTTCTTTTGGTAAGAGCTTTTTGTTGTTGTTGTTTGTTTGTTTATTGGAGACTTTTCTGCCCAGTCTGGCTTCCAACTGTGAGATCTGAAGAGATCTCAGTCTCCTGAGTAGCTAGAATTACAGGTATGAGCCATCAGTGCCTGGCTAACATTGGGAATTATTAATGATCACATACATAAACTGGATATATGTAAACCTTTCTATGATTTTGGGTAATTAGTCTTGGGAATCTAGCTTTGGTTGATCCATGAAATTTTTAGATTTTAAGATCTAAATAGTAATCATGTTCCTGAATAACTCCTAGTCAATTTTCTGGATATATTGGTTTAATGTTTATACATATAATAGAACCAAAAAATGTTTATGTACTTTCTAAAGGATCAGGCTTTAAAACAATACATTTCTTAGTGTGGGGGTGTATCATTAATGGTGAAGCAGGGTTGGGGTGCAACTTGCTTGGCATCACCAGATGAAATGCTAGAACTCCGTTGTAGCTTGCACGTGAGTTATGACCAGAGCAGTTGGCTTGAACTTTCCTGCCAAGCCCCTAAGGGCTTTTAGTATTTGCTGTTCTTCAAGAACATTTAGCTGTTGGTAAATCTGAAATAAAATCAGAAAGGAAGTTTTAATCTAGATTCTTAGTACAGCTTTAGACTGTTCTTTTGCTAATCAAATGAGTATTAGAAATTTTTTTTTTTTTTTTGGTCCGTTCGTGGGGCCTGAACTCTGGGCCTGGGCGCTGTCCCTCAGCTCTTCAGCTCAAGGCTAGCGCTCTACCACTTGAGTCACAGCGCCACTTCCGGCTTTTTTCTTTTTTGCTTATGTGGTGCTGAGGAATTGAACCCAGGGCCTCAAGCATGCAAGGCAAGCGCTCTACCACTGAGCCACCTTCCCAGCCCGTATTAGAAAAATTTTAACCATCAAATATAACATTTGTTGGCTACCCAATGACTGGACCTGCTAGGTGTGTTAAAATGAACTTCTTGAGGTCTACATTTTGTTTCCAAAGTCTGATATTAAGGGTTATGATCATTATGAAATCTTGTGCTTTTGACCTTATTGCTATTTAATTTATAGGACTATTTTGTTAGTATTTACTGGTTTTTAGCATGTATTCAAATGAGTGGCACATTTGGATTATCAGTGTTCATTCTAGTTAGATTTGTATGTGTATGGGTGGTGTGTGTGTGTGTGTGTGTGTGTGTGTGTGTGTGTGTGTGTGTGTGTGTGTGTGTGTGTGTGTGTGTGTGTGTGTGTGTGTGTGTGTGTGTGTGTGTGTGTGTGTGTGTGTGTGTGTGTGTGTGCGCGCGCGCGCGCGCGCGCGCGCGCCTGGACTCTGTCCCTTACCTTTTCCCTCAGGGCTGGAACTCTACCACTTGAGCCACATAGCTCCTCACCTGGCTCTCTGATAGTTAATTGGAGATGAGTCTTATGGACTTTCCTACCTGGGCTGGCTTTGAACTGTGATCCTCAGATCTCAGCCTCCTGAGTAGCTAGAATGATAGGTGTGAGCCACTGGTGCCTGACAGACCATCTTTTAATTAAGAAAGGCAAATTGCAGGAGCATTTAAAAGCTGCTATCATGTAAACATTCATCAGAGCTCCTTAATGACAGGATTAGAGACTGGCCTACCTGCATCTGCTGGAATCCTTCAGTCCTTACCTATTTAAAGCACAGAACAGACACTTCCAAGCTGAAGAATTGGTAGATGTCTGAGCTCAAGTCACCTTTATAAAGTTTCTAAACTATCATTACTTGATGGGCTTATTTCATAGCCCTGACACATTTATCAGAGTTAAACCTTGGTATCATAAGAGTAATATCTAAGTACTTAGGCCAAATCTTGTATACACTTGGAATTTAAAATTAAGATTTTTTTCTGTATCTGTCTGCTTTGCCGACAACATTAAATAACATATTCTCACTGTTTGGTAAAATAACAGGAAAATGTAGCCGCACAGTTTCCAAGCTTCATGGAGCATATGGTTTTCCATGTAGGGCAGATTTTATTAAAGAAGCAAGCTTGTTAAACAGTGAGCTTGAGGCTGGAATATAGCTCAGTGGCAAAATGTTTACCTATCAAATAGTGCAGTGTCCTGGGTTTGATCCCTACTACTAAAAAAGAAAAGACAAAAAGCTAAAAAAAAATCAAAGAAACAATGAACATGCTTTATAATGGATGGCTACTCCCTTGATTATCCAGGATTGGGTAGCTTTATTATATTACCTGTTTTTAGACTATGTGCTCATTTACAATTTTAAGTAGTCCAGATCTCAAGAACCTTGGTTTGTCTGTGACAGTCTCTCTATGTAGCCCAGGCTGACTTGCTTCTGTCTCTCTAGTGATGGCCTTCTAGGCCTCTACCACCATACCCAGCGGGAGAATCTTTGCGTGGTCTCCGAAAGGAATAAGTTGTTGACACAGAAGCTGATGCTGTGGTCTTATAATATTGCTTGGGAATTTTGAAGCAAAGTTCCACTGTGATATTTGTGTATTGCCATGACTTAATTTTACCAGACTATAGCCATTTGATAGTTTTTGCTTTCTTCTAAAACTATTATTGGATGTCTTAGAAAAAGTTTGCAAGGGACAGAGCCATGAATTTCCTGTTTCTAGACATGTTGTTTGGTCTGTTTGTCAGGAAGGTAAAGAGCATGTTACCTGAAGAAAGTTCTATGTCAAAGGACAAGCCATATTTATTTTGAGAAGATTTCTGAGGCCACAAATGAGAAAACTAAGGCTATCATTGGAAATCCAAGTTCCTAACCTGCTTTCAATTTTCATTTACCTGCACTAAACTCTGAGCACTTAATTTGAGATTTAGACTAGAATATAAGTTTCTGATGCCTTTATATTTAGATTATGAGACCTTTTAAAAAACATTTATAATTGTCCCATTCAGAAACAGAAGAAAGTCTTACCAAGTGTTTGAGCAATAACACATGTCTGATATGTGGCCACTAGGAAATTTTTTTCATAATCCAGAATATCACATGCTTATTTGAAAGTATGGCCTTAGCATTCATTGTCATATAAGCTAAGAATAATCATGGAATGATTTATCTTTTTTTTTTTTTGGTCCAGTCGTGGGGCCTGAACTCTGGGGCCTGGGCGCTGTCCCCCAGCACTCTACCACTTGAGCCACAGCGCCACTTCTGTCTTTTTTCTTTTTTGCTTATGTAGTGCTGAGGAATCGAACCCAGGGCCTCAGGCATGCAAGGCAAGCACTCTACCACTGAGCCACCTTCCCAGCCCCTATCATTTTGTTTATATTCTTTAAGACCTGTGTAATTTTTAATTGCATGTTTAGGTTAGTAGCTTTTATTTCTTCTCTCTAAAAATAACCTTTTTTAGAGGTGTTAAATAAGTCTTGGTTTGTTTTTAGGACTGAGTATTCAAAGCATAGTTGATTCTTTCTGAGATGAAAAGAATAGCCTATACTAAGTCTTTTTTTTCCCACAGTGATCCTTTCATTTAATTGTTGAATTCATTATTTTCTTAAATTTTTAAATTGTAAAGATGATGTACAGAGGGGTTACAGTTACATAAATCAGGTAATGAGTACATTTCTTTTTGAATGGTGTCACCCCCTCTCTCATTTTCTCCTAGTTTTCCCCTCCTACCCTTCCTCCCACCCAAGTTGTATAGTTCCTTTCCAACAGTGTGTCTAGTAAGTATCACTGCTGATTTGGTACACCCTTTGTAAGTCTTGAACCATGTGACATAACTAAAAAGTAAAGACTGAAAAAAGTCAAGTCCAATGTAAAGGGTAATAAGCAATCACTCTTTTGAAAGGTCTGATACAGAAAGAACAGGTTCAGGTACTTTACACAATTGTTAAAATATAATTATACAATTCCACATGTTTATTTTTCCCTTGTGCTATCTTGAGTACTTGCAGTAGCCAATGGAGTGCTTGATGCACAATAGGTACTTGGTAAATACAGATTTATTGAATATATTTGCCTTTCTCCCACTGGAGTGTTTGTTGGTTTTGAGGTCTGGGTTTCCTGCTTAAGTATGAGTTCATGGCCAAGATCACATTTTATGGATCTCAACATCCCTCAATTCTTCTGTAGCTGTGTATGATCTGCAGATGACACTTAATAATGGTTTTACCATTCCCCTCAAGGGACTCACCATCTGGTATGAGAGATCAGTCTATAAACGTATACTTTATTGTGGTAATTGCTATTCTATGATTATATAAAATATTTTGAGAACACAAATGATGGAAAATTGAGGGGTGGTGGTGGAAGAACCTGGCTGAGACTTTGGATAAAAGATGAAATTTGAAGACTAATAGTGAAGACTAATAGGGATTTGAAGACTAATAGTGAACACTAACTGTTGTACAGTTATTATATACCAGATGTGTGTGTGTGTGTGTGTGTGTGTGTGTGTGTGTGTGTGTGTGTGTGTTAGTACTAGGGCTTGAACTCAGATTCTGAGTGCTGTCTAGCTTTTTGCCCAAGACTGGTACCCTTGCACTTGAGCCACAGCTTTACCTCCAGCTTTTTGCTGGTTAATTGGTTACTTTTTTATTGTAAAGACCATGTACTGAGGGGAGATAGAGTCTCATGGACTTTCCTACCCAGGCTGGCTTTGAATTGTGATGTTCAGATCTAAGCTTTTGAGTGGCTTGGATTATGGTGTAAGCCACCTTCTCCCAGCCACCAGGCCTTTTGTAAAGCATGGGACTAAGTCTCTCCAGAAGAAAAGAGTAGACTAAAAAGAGGGCTTATGATTGAATGTAGAAAACACCAGCATGCAAAGGCAGATGGAGAAAAGCATCAACTATTGACAAAGAGAAGCTCAGTGAGATAGGACAACAGATGGGGGAAAATTTGAAGGAAGAGAAAGAGGCTTGCACACACACACACACACACACACACACACACACACACACACACACACAAAGAGTATATGTTAGTCAGTTCTCTTTCACTATAATAAGGTACCTAAAATACTTACCTTTTCAAGAGTAAAGGTCCATGTCCAGTACCCCTTTGCTTTTGGGCCCATAGGAAGGCAACACATCATTATAGGGGTTCAGCAAAACTGCTGACCTCATCATGAGCCAGGGAGCAAGAGCGGGGAAGAGGACTTAGTTTCCATCTCTCCTTTAAGAACACTGCCCCCACCATTAGCCTAAAGTCCTCCCGCTTAAAGTCTTAAAGGGTCCACAAACTTCCAGTAATACCACTCTGAGTTAATTAAGTCTTTAACACGTAGCCTTTGTGAGACTTAAGGTCCAAACTATATGGATCACTTGTGTGAAATGTAGCAAAACTGAATATTTAAGAGAGCTAGCTGGACCTGGAGATTAGACAGTTCCTAATAATTAACTAGAGCAGTTTTGGGAAAGTAAGTGATGTAAGTCTTACAGCCAGTGTTGTGACTGATTACTGTTGAACAAGAGGCACAAAATGGGGAATGCTATTTACAGACACATGTTCATGATAGCAGCAAAAACAGAAGGCAGTTGCTGGAAGCCAATATTTATGCCTCAGAGATGGAATGAGGTCATTATGGGATCATCATTTTTGTGAAAATGCAAAATACAAATTCCCTACTAGTTTATTATTAGAAGGACCTTTGGCGTATGTCCAAAATAAAAGAGGCAAGAAGCTGAGTGCTAATGGCTAATGCCCATAATCCTAGCTACTAAGGAGGCTGAGATCTGAGGATTGAGGTTCCAAGCCAACCCAGATAGGAAAGTCTTCGAGACTTATCTCCAATTAACCACCAAAAAAGGTGGAAATCGAGCTGTGCCTCAAGCAGTAGAGCCCTATCTGTGAGCAAAAAAGCTCAGGGACAGCACCCAGGCCCTGAGTTCAAGCCCAGGATGTTGAGGGGGGCGGGTTATGTTCTTGCCAATTCAGTTGGCCTAAAATAAAGTTGCTTCAATGTAAGTAAATTGGAATCCACAGTGATACAGCTTAAGTTGAGGATTCTTTACTGGTTGGACTCAGTTTACAGAAGTGTGGGACTTGTTCAGGAAGTGAAGGAAATGGATATCTTAGGCCAGAAAGGTTTTTTATTCATTCCTCCCTAGTGGTTGGATTTTACAGGCTTTTCAAAGTTAAAGAATGGGAACTGGAAACCGCAATGCTTTTATTGTTTTCTCAGCTAATGACTTAGTTCACTGCTCACAGCAGTGGCCATGAATTAACTGTGAAAATGGTGATGGGGTTTGTATGTGTGTAGGGATGGGGGTGTGGGTGTTGGGGGGTGTGGGTGTGTGTACTGGTGTTTGAGCTCAGTGCCTTGGCACTGTCCTTTACCCTTTTCACTCAAAACTAGTTGTGCTCTCATTTGAGCCACAAAATAAGCCAGTGGATTTTTTTTTTTTGCTGGTTAATTGGAAATAAGAGCCTCTGATTTACCTCGGGTGATTTCAAACTGTGATTTTCAGATCTCAGCCTTCTAAGTAGCTATTAACTAGGATTACAGGCATGAGTCACCCAGCACATTACTTTGTTAACTTGCAATCAAAACATTCTTTTTCTTTTTTCCAAAACTGCTTACCATTTTAGGCCTTCTCAGCCTAGCTTTCTAACCATTGGGGAGTGGAGACTGCTCTGAAGAGAAATCTGAAATGTACTCTGGATTCATTTAAGATACTCTGTTTACCATGGGTGCTCATTCATTTGTATTCATTGTCTGTCTGTTCCAAAAGGAAGCTGCCCAATCATAAAAATCCTTATCTGAATAGCTGCTATTGTTTTATTGCCGTCTTGCAATCAGCTTCCTGCAGCCTTATCTTTCACACCTACTGCATGGGAGGGGGTGCACAGTATTGACCAGTATGTCTAATAGGCCCTTCCTATCTCTACCCTCCTCACTTCAGGAAGTTGGGGGAAGGCATAAAAACAGTTCATCTTCCTAATCCTCATAGTCTCAGTCCTCTCTGATTATATTCAACCTTCTATATCAATGGATATCAAAATCTGAGGAAATTGCTTACATAAAATGAAGCATTTGCTGTATATCTCAAGTTATTTCTAGATGACTTATAATACCTACTACGATGTAAATGCTAGATAAACCATTGCTGTACTGTATCATTTAGGAATAATAGCAGTACAGTTTTTTCCAATTATTTATATCCTAAGGTTGGTTGAATATATGGGTGCAGAAATCTTCAGATACAGAACACTAGCATATTTTATGTGTTGATTTGTGGAGACGATTTGGAATAGCCTGGGATATTATTATTAATAATGATCATGATAGCAATACAAGTTTAGAATAGTAAATTGTATTGTTTTCTGGCTGCAGTATGGGGGATTCACTAGATGTCATTTCTTTTGTTCATGTGAAATGAACCAAACTCCTTTTTTGAATGACTTTACAGTCTAGACCCCTTAGCTATCAGTTTAATCTCCTTCTATGTGTTCCAAACTTGGCCAGTCCATAGACAACTCAGTCATTTCCATACTAGAAACTGATTCCCTCTTCTAAATCCTCCTATCTCCTTAGGCATCTTAAAAAAAAAAAAAAAGATTTTAACCTCCCCCCCCCCATCTCTTCTACTTAGGCCACATATCCTAAGGCCTTTTTTTTTTTTTTGATACAGTTTTTGCTACCTTTGTCCAGGTTGACTTTAAATGTGATCTTTTGCCTCTGCTTCCCTAGTAGCTGGGATTATAGGTACCACACCCACCTTGATACCAGTTTTTGAAACTAATTTTCTTCTCAACGTTTTATGTTTTTTTGCTCTTCTGTTTAGGCTATTGATCTTTGGACGTCTTCTGCCTTATACTTTAAACATTATATAAGGTAGGGTAAGTCTTGATTTCTTTAAAATAATGAGTTGTATACATATTAAGGATATCAAGCCTCTACTTTTCAAAATTATTTCATTATTTTTTAGGTAGGTAAATGTCTATTATAATTTTATGTGGGTTCTTAAAATGGAGGTTTTAATTAGTCAAAATTTCTCTTTTATGCATTGTATCATTGTGTTTAAGTATAAGTTCTTGTTTTGTCCATAGTTCTGAGAAGTATCCATTTGTATTTTGTTCTGTAAGATTTAGTCAATTTTCATTTTGGGGGCTTGATTCCTTTATAATACATTTATTTTGTTATATGATGTAGGAAAAGTAATATATTGATATTCAAATAAATACCTTCGATTTGGTAAAAAGGAAATAACGCGTGTACTGAGATGCTTATAAACATATCATATATAGTAAAATCTAGACACAGAGCTTCTCCTTCTATTAAATGCTTACAGTCTTTCCACCATTGGGTGGAAAGATGTCCCCACCTGGTCTTGCCTTCCTGTAGAAAAAGAGATAAATTCTGTTTCCAAATAGCTACTTAAGATAGTAGAGTAATATGTTAAGAAATTACTGATCTATCTATCTATCATCTATCTATCTATCTATCTATCTATCTATCTATCTATCTATCTATCTATCTATCTATATCTATCTATCTATCTCTCTCTCCACCTATCTATGCATATATGTATAAATATATATATGTATATATAAATGCATGCACATACATATATATATATGTATATGTATTAGTTTAGGAGTTACTCTACTTCTGAAATTCCCTATAAATACTCCTATGAATTCCCTTCCCCTCTTTCCTTACTTCTTTTCTTCTCTTCCCCTCCTCCCTCTTCTTTCCCTCTTTCCCTTCCTACTGTAAACATTGGTTTCATTTACAATTCTACAAGGGCCTTGGCCTTGGCCTTGCCCACAGAACACTCCAGTAGTGCTCTTTACTTTTTCTTTATGCCATTTGTTTTTCTGTTTACTGCTACCTCATCACAACTCTATATCTTTCTTGTTCTGTTTTATCTTAAAAAATATATTTTTTTAAATTACGGTATGATTGTACAGCATGAATTCACCATTGTTTTTTTTTTTTTTTTTTTTTTCAGTCATGGGGCTTGAACTCAGGACCTGGGTGTTGTCCCTGAGCTTTTTTACCCAAGGCTAGTGCTCAAGACCAGTACTTTGAGCCATAGCTACACTTCAGGTTTTCTGGGTGTAACTGAGATAAGAGTCTTCCAGACTTCACTTCCTGGGCTGACTTTCCACCTCAATCCTTAGATCTCAGCCTTGGAGTAGCTAGAATTATACCTGTGAGCCACCAGTGCCCAGCAGGAATTCACCTTTTAAAGCTATGCATTTTAGTGGTTGATAGGGGATTCACAAAGCACATACAACCATCACCAATAGAACCTGAATGTTTTTAGCATCTCAAACAGAACCTCTGTAGACTAGCAGTGGCTTTCCAGGTCTCTTTCCCTGACCCTGGCTTCCACTGATGTGAGTCTGTGTCTGTGAATTTTCCTGTTCTGAGCATTTCATGTCAGTGGAATACACTGGATGGCATCGGGGACTAGCTTCTTTCATTTAGCATCATGCCTGATCCATGCCGCCCCAGCAATCAGCGCTCCCTTCCTTTTCCTATCTGGATTCCATCTCATGATGTCAACTTCTAACACATTTTATTTATCTATTATCAGTTGATTGACCTTTTTGGCCAATTTCCACTTTTTCTAAATAAAACAACCGTGAATACCCCTAAGTCTTTCAGTGAACATTCAATTTCAGTTAGCTTGGGTATATACCTACCAGTGAAATTGGGGGGCCATATTGTAATTCTATGCTTAATGTTTTGAGGAACTACCAAATCATGTTTCAAAGTACTACACCATCTTCTAGAACTACTAACAATGTTAGGAAGGACTGGATATATCCATGTCCTCATCAGTGCTTGTTATTATCCATATGCTTTGTTGTCATCATCTTTTATTGTGGTTTGGATTTGTAGTTCCCCAGTGACTTGTGATACTGCACATCTGTTCATGTTCTAATTGGCCGTTTGTATGTTTTCTTTAGAGAAGTAGCTACACTTTTTTTTTTGCCTAGTGTTTACTTGTCTTTTTATTGGTGAGTTACAATAAATATTCTGGATATAAGTCCTTTACCAAAGTGTTTCTACTCTTTTGTGGGTTGTTCTTCATTTTTGGATAGCATCTTTTGAGCACAAAGAGCTTTATTTACTTTTATTTTTTGGCAATATTTGGTTTAGCACTCAGAGCCTGGCACTTTCTTCAGATAGTATTTCATGCTTTTGTTTGGGCTGGCATTGAACTTCGGTCCTCCTATCTCTATTTCCTGAGTAATTGGGATTATAGGTGTGTACCACTGTAGCCAACTTTTATTTTGTTTTATTGATTGGTTTAGATGTGCTGGTGATAAAACGCAAGTCTTTATGCATGCTATACAAGAATACTACCACTGAGCTGCATCCACAGTCCAAAGGCTCTAATTTTTATGAAGTCCATTTTTTTAGCATATGCTTTTATGTCCCATGTAAGACTTCATTGTCAATCCAATGTCATAAAAAATTTATACCTGAATTTTTCTGAGGATTTATGGGAATTTTGCTCTAAATTTAGAAGATAATTGAATTATTTTTTTCCTATCTTTTTTTCCCCCCTTGGTCGTGGGGCTTGAACTCTGGGCCTGAGCATTGTCACTGGGCTCTTTAGCTCAAGGCGAGCACTTCAGCCACAGTGCCACTTCTGGCTTTCTAGTGGTTTTTTGGAGATAAGAGTCTCATAGGCTGGCGCTGGGGCTCATGCCTGTAATCCTAGCTACTCAGTAGGCTGAGATCTGAGGATCACGGTTCAAAGCCAGCCGGGCAGGAAAGACCATGAGACTCTTATCTCCAATAAACCACTCAGAAAACCAGAAGTGGTACTGTGGTTCAAGGGTAGAGCACTAGTCTTGAGCTGAAGAGCTGAGGGACAGCGCCCACTCCCAGAGTGCAAGACCCATGACTGACCAAAAAAAAAAAGCATCTCACAGACTTTCTTGCCCGGGCTGGCTTTGAACCTTGATCCTCAGATCTTGGCCTCCAGAGTAACTAGGATTACAGGTGTGATCCTCTGGCACCTGACTTTTCTTTTTTTTTTTTAAACTTGGTATCTCAATTTGTAGAGAAGATTGATCTTGAACTTGTAATCTTCCTATTTCAGCTTACTGAATGCTGGGATTACAGCTATTCATCAACACACTAGGCCCTTAGGGTTAATTTTTAGATATCATGTGAGGTGGAGCTTCAGTTTCATTCTTTTGCATATGATGCTTTATTGTCCTAATAGCATTTATTGAAAAGACCATTCTTTCATTGAATTCTCTTGGCCTGTTGTGAAAATTAACTGATGGTAAATTTGTTTGTTCTTATACTTTAATTTTTTTTTTTTTTTTTTTTTTGGTCGGTCGTGGGGCTTGAACTCTGGGCCTGGGCGCTGTCCCTCAGCTCTTTAGCTCAAAGCGAGCGCTCTACCACTTGAGCTACAGCGCCACTTCCGGTTTTCTGGTGGTTTATTGGAGATAGGAGTCTCACGGTCTCTCCTGCCTGGGCTGGCTTTGAACCTCGATCCTCAGATCTCAGCCTCCTGAGTAGCTAGGATTACAGGCGTGAGCCACCAGCGCCTGGCTTATACTTTCATTTTTTAAAGGGGATATTGCTAGGTCTTTTTAAAATCAAGGCCTTGTTCTTACTAGGATTTCTTGTTCAATTGGTACTCTTGTCAAATCTGCAATTTTGGATTCTTATAGACGTTTCTCTTTGGAGTAGCTTTGACCTACAATCATCTTTATTTCAGCCTCTTGGGTTTTTTTTGTTGTTGTTGTTTGTTTTGTTTTTGTTGGTTATAGGGTTTGAACTCAGGTCCTGGGTGCTGTCCCTGAGTTCTTTTGCTCAAGGTTAGTGCTCTACCATTTTGAGCCATGGTGTCACTTCTGGTTTTTGAGTGGTTAAAATGGTTAATTGGAGATCAGAGTCTCTTGGAGTCTGCTCGGACTGGCTTTGAACTATGATCTTCAAATCTCAGCCTCCTGAGTAGCTAGGAATACAGGTGTGAGCTATAAGCATCCTGCTTCAGCCTCTTGAGTATATAGTTTCTTACTCCTTCTAAAAGAAATCCTATCTGTAAATATTTCCAAGTGTGAGTGGGTTAGCACTCTGGATTGCGCACTACATTTTTAACATTAAAATATAAAATGACCTGGAATTTATTATAGATTTCAGTTGGTCTTAGAGTGACTCTCATGAAACTTTTTCTGAAAATATCACCTTAACTTGGGAGAACACTGTGACGTGCTCTTTGTTCTGTCAATCTTTTAATGACCTCTGTTCCCAAATACAAAATTCTGACCTGTCCATTTTTATTGAGCCTGATATCCTAATACCGGGCATCCTAAAACCCAGTTGTGGGCTAGTGTGTGTGATTATGGAGGGAGAAAGAAAGAAAATCTCCCCTCCCCCACTATCTGAGGGTGAACTGAGGTAAAGCAGGTGGGAAGTAGGAAACTTTAGGGGTACTACCTTGACCAACTTGGCAGGAAAACCAGTGATGCCCTGCTATTTTTATTTCTAAATTACAAAGTGTTCCCAGAGGTCACCCTAGGGCACATCTCTTTGCTGAGGTTTTTTTTTTTTTAATATCTCTTTTGTGTTGCTTGAATTTTGATGACTACAACTATTTTGTGGAATTTTTCATAGTTAGAAAAACATGCAGTTAATATAATATTAGTCTTAAAATTTTCTGTGGAGTCACTTTCAATCTCCGTCTTTGCTGAGTTCTCGCTTGGCCTTGTTCTAAATGGGAAACAAGCTTCAACTCAGAAACTCTTCTGGGGAACAGTTGGTCAAGATTTGCAGGAGAGACGTTTAGAAAGTCAGTCTTTGACTGTTTCCCTGTTGGCTCAGATCCTAGATTCACCTGTAGCTTCTGTACCAGATAGATTCTTGCTCACCTCATGACCTCTGATGCAGCTAGCTTGGCTCTTTTAGGTTAGAGAGCATTTCTTGACAAATGTATAGTCTAAACATGTCTACATGGAGGATTTTTATACTTTCAGTGAGCAGAGGGTCTTCCTAGTAAAGAATAGTAGCTCTCTATTGTAATGGTAGAAATTTATAGTGGAATTGTGTGGGTTTGTTTGCTTGTGTATATGTGTGTGCACCTATCCTGAGGTTTGAACTCAAGGTTGGGGAGTTTTCCCTGAGCTCTTTTGCTCAACTGTAGCACTCTACCACTTGAGCCACAACTCCTCTGGCTTTTTGGTTGTTCCTTGGAGATAAGAGAACCCCTACAAGGGCTGGCTTTGAACCTTGATTCTCAGATCTCAGTCTCATGAGTAGCTAGGATTATAAGCATGAGCTACTGGCACCCAACTTCTATTTTTAATGTTGGTTCTTCCAGTTAGTAGTTCTGTGTTCTTGCTTATCTAAATCTTTGTTTATTTTTGTTGTTTTTGTCATTTTTGTTTTTCAGGGGTAGGGATTAAGCCCAAGTCCTTTCACATGCTAGGCAAGTGTTTGATCACTGAATGCACGTGGCCCTCTAAGTTTTAGTTTTCTCATCTATAAGATGGAGATAAAAGCAGTTAATTGACTTATAGACTTATTGAGAAGATTAAATGAAGTTATGTGTGTAAGGAGTTATAAGAAGTACTTGATAGGTCATAGATTGTTGTGTAATCTGGTGTCTCATATAATACATGGATCTCTCAAGTGTGTGTGTGTGTGTGTGTGTGTGCGTGCTCATGCACGCGCGCTATTCCTCGACACTGTCCCTGAACTCTTTTACTCAAGGCTGACACTCTAACACTTGAGCCACAGTTCACACTTCTGGCTTTTTTGCTGGTTGATTAGAGATGAAAGATTCATGGATTTTCTGCCAGGGCTGACGTTGAAGCATTATCCTCAGATCTCAGCCCCCTGAGTAGCTAAGATTAATGAATCACTGGTGCCCAGCTTTTTGATACATTTTTAGTACTATGAATTTAAGAAAAATTAGTGAGGATATGATGACTTCTTGTTTTTTTTTCTCCATACCTGAAGTGTGTTAGCCCTGTCACCTTGTGGTGACTTGTAATTAATAAGGGTCCTAGTGTCCCTTTCAGGGGGCCCTCCTTTCTACTAAGCCCTACTTCTAAAGCTTCCAGTGCCTACCACTAGTACCACAGGTAGGGAACAAGCCATTAGCACATGGCCTTTGAAGTCCAGTCAAGATCAAACCGTAGCATGAGGCATTAGTAGCTGCATGGGACTCCATCCTGGAAGCAGACATGATTATAGTGATCCCAAAGCAGATAGATTTGCAGAGGAGCTGAGATGAACTCCACAGTATCACTCATCCAACCATCAGATGTGGTGGGAAGGTCATACCGTTTAGGAACAGGCCACTTGCTCAGAGTTTCACTTCTGCTTCCTGTGCAGAGAAAATTCTCTGCAATGCAAAGGGCTGTATTTCAACACTGCACAAGTAACTGAGAAAACATGAAAAGCAGGCAAGGTTGGTTTCCACGGTAGACCTCGCCAGCAGTTTCTGTTCACAGTGTTAGTTTCTTATTCTGAAACGTTTGGGTTCCATCTTTGTTGCCACATGATCACACGAGTTGTAATGCCTTTAATCACAAAACTGTGATGATCTCTCACAACATAGTGAGCTGGAAAGGTGCAGGCATGTGTTTGTAGTTTTATGTCCCGAATTTTGTTGGGATGGTAGTCACCTGAGGACTTAACTGGACTACAATGTCCCAGAAGGCTCATTTCCATTACTGGGTGTTGGCCATCTGCAGACCTCAGTAGAAACTGTCCGTTATCCTATATTGGTCTCAGCATTTCTAGAACATTACTTATGTTATATTCTCTTGTCAAAGCAATCATAGTGCCAACTCAGACTCCTAGGAGAGGAGCTGCCTCAGTAGGAGCCTGGGGTGTGCTCACAAAGGGAATCAATGATGAGCGTTTGATACTGAACAATCAGTAATTCAAAATGCAAGGTACCTGAGTAGAAGAAGCTGTATGGGGAACACTTCCTTTTTTTTTTCCTGAAAATTTTTAGTGTCATTATACAAGGCTGGTAGAAAACTTATTGTCATAATCCTGAGCCAGAAGCGCTCATAAAGAGAGTTCATCTTGTTCATGAGTTGACCTGTTTTCCCACATATTTGGGCATATTGTAATGAGATAGCTGAACAGAGACACGGCAGCAAGAATGTATGCCGCTGGATACTTGAAGTGGAGAATTCGATGAACCATTTTGTGAAAATCTTAGTAACAGACAGTGAAAAGCACTGCAGACTTCATCTTAGCTGACTACTTTTGTAACTTAGGAGGGAATCGCTGCCTCCTTAAAGGCACTCAAAACTGGCCTGCCTGGAGGATATTCTGTTTATCCCAGCCAGAGGAATGAGCTCTTTGCCTTTGTTTTTCTTTCACATACTGGGAATTGAATCCAAAGCCTTCTGCACACTAGACAAGTAGTTCTACTTCTAAGCTCCTCCCTCATCCCCTTAATTTGTCATCTTTCTCTGCTCTCTGTGAAAAGGGTAAGGGGTAAGTTCCCAGAGGTCCTGTGGTGGGGTAGCAGTGGCAGTAGAAATCTCAGAAGCCTGGGAAGAGGGAGATAGAAAGGCCTTCCCTGAAGGTCAAGTACAGACATGAGCATGAGGTTCATGGACTGGTTTAAACTGCAGGCAACCTGCCTATCCCTGGAGGGTTTTGCAACCAACCTTAGTTTCCAGATAAAGATAGAGTACAGGAGGTTCTTTCCTTGGTACTTTCCCCTGTTTAATTCCATTTGGTGTTAGCTACTCAACCAGTTTAGTTTTCTTCTTGTAGGGTTTCTTGATATGAGCCCTCTTCCCTTCCCCCTCACACACTCCCTGCTTCATTTCTTAGGCTGAACCAGTGAACAGCTGGAGCTAGCTTCTCGCTAATCTTTGCCCATGGAACACTAGAGAGTCATGTGCAACCACAGAGAAGATGGGCCTGGCCGGGGATCCTGTCAGATGGACTGTTTACATAGGGAGAAAGCATAGCTTCTGGTCGGTGAACAAAATGTTTCCAGTTGAACTGCACAGAAGTAGAGCTCTGTAGGTGCTACCTCCAATCCCAACCCTGTTTCTTTTTTTCACCATATCTCTGACTCGCTGTCAGTACAGATTTTCTTTTCTGATTTTTTTTTTATCACTTGCTTCAAGGTGACAATCAGATTTTCTGCACCAATGAACAAAAATAACATATATATATATATATATATATATGTGTGTGTGTGTATATGTATATACACACATTTACATACACATATATATGCAGGAAGCATATGTGGTCATTGACATTTAAGCTTTAAAACGGCTGAAGAGTTTATTTCAAATTTATTATTTTATTTCCTTTTCCTGATGTTTTGTTGGTAAGCAAAGACTAGTAATTTTAAATTAATTTTTTGTCAGTGTTGGGGCTTGAACTCAGAGCCTAGGCACTGTCCCTGAGCTTCTTTGGCTCAAGGCTAATACTCTACCACAGTGCCACTTCTGGCTTTTTCTGTTTATATGGTACTGAGGAATCGAACCCAGGGCTTCATGCATATGAGGCAAGCACTCTACCACTGAGCCACCTTCCCAGCCCCAATTTTTAATTTTTTTTTTTTTTTTTTTTTTTTTGTCGGTCGTGGGGCTTGAACTCTGGGCTTGGACGCTGTCCCTCAGCTCTTCAGCTCAAGGCGAGCGCTCTACCACTTGAGCTATAGCGCCACTTCCGGTTTTCTGGTGGTTTATTGGAGATAGGAGTCTCACGGTCTCTCCTGCCCGGGCTGGCTTTGAACCTCGATCCTCAGATCTCAGCCTCCTGAGTAGCTAGGATTACAGGCGTGAGCCACCAGCGCCCGGCCCAATTTTTAATTTTTGACTGAGAGATTTCCTAGTCTTTCTAGCATAGCTCAGATCTTAGGCCTTTCTTGCTTTCCTGGAGGCCATTTGGTGGCTGCCCTTCTTCCCTTCCCTCTTAGAGTTTGTCATCTGTGCTGTCCTAGTTGTTGCTTCCAAAGGATTTTGTAAGAGGCACAGTTACCTGTCTTGAGCTTACCAGACTCTTGACCAGCTCAGCACGGAGCAACAGTTGTTGGCACAGCACATAGAGTTTTGACATCAGCCTCTTCTGGATGGGCACTCACCTTGGAGATGCCTGCCTCTCCCCCAAACACTCTCAGTTTCTGGGCTCTCTCAATTCCTGCCCATCACTGACTGTTTACAATTTTATTTTCTCATTACCCTCTTTCAAGTTCTATAGTTGTGCTGTGCTGGTAGTTGCTGGAACCAATGATCTGGGATGTGAGTAAGAAGGGAGGATTCTTTTGAACATCTTGTGCCTTCCTGTCTGGCCTCCACTTCTGTCATATCCTGGCCTTTCCTTGTCTGGGCAGGACAATGTACTTCTTTTTCCTGGCACAGCTGCCCAACTGGCCACCATGTCCCTAGCATAAGTCCACAGAGTTGTAAAACTGTCTTCTCATCCTGAAATTTTTGTTTTTAGGTTAGGCTCTATTTTCTTTATTGTGACATCTATGTTCCCATTCAGTATGTGATACTAGTATTCCTCCTCGTCTGCTCAAGCTAGTGTAATAAAACTACCATACACTGGATGGCTTATAACCAGCAGAAAAGCATTTTCTCGCCATCTGTCACCAAGCTAGGAAACCCAAGATCAAGATGCTAGCAAATTGGGGGTCTGATGAGGACCAGTTCCTCACAGCCTGGAATTACAGAGTCAGGGACTGGCGTCTCCTTCATGAGGACATTAACTACTCTCATTTATGAGGGCTTATGTAATATATTGAATAAATATATTAAATAGTGCCATTAATTAAATTCATTGAACAGATATGAGATAATGATTTAGTCCTTTTGTAAAAGAAACAACCACCTCAGGAAAGAGTTTAAGTCAGGAAATCTATTGCCTTTTGTTCTAGTTGTCTAAAAAGGGAAATTATTAAATATTCAAAATGACAGTACTTTGAAATTTAGCATAGGATTTACTAGTCTTAGCCATGTTAAAGTCCATTATTGCTTGGGGAAGAAACAAAACTGTAGGCCAATGACAATTCTGCATTATTGCTTGAGTGTGATAGTGTATATTCGTTCATAGCTCTTTTTTGGAATGGAACGCCTACTTAGATAAGTAAAACAATATTATATTCCCCCTTCATAGAAAGACAGAGAATGGTGGGCTAACTGGATACTCCTATATGCCTTTGTCTGCTATCCTGTGTCTATAGGAAGAAAATTTAAATTTAAACAATGATCACAGCCCCCTCTCCAGGCCTATTGTATTTGCTTGATATTTCTAGAACTATTACTGACAAATGAAATGACTTTAAAATTTCATTTCTTGCCTCAGTAACTTTTACATGTAAAAAGTGTTATTTTAGCTTATTTTTATTTCTCTCTTAGAGTTCCCTCCCATGATAATAGTATTTTGAAATAGAACCTTTTCTTTGGAAATAGGAGATCATTTATGCTTAGATAGTTTTTTACTCTCCAATATTCTAATTTATTTTTATACCATTATTTTATTTTATTTGTTACCTTTAAAAGGTTGTACAAAGGGATTTCTATTCAACATGTCAGTGTGTGAGGACAATATATCTTGGTCAATGGCACCTCCTTCATCATTCTTCTCCATTTTCCCCATCTCTCCCATTCCCTCAATTAATGGTTCCATTTTCACATATGTATACTGAATATTATGATTGCATTCCCCCATCATTCCTCTCACCATTCATTCATCTTTTTAAATAGAGGTAATTTTAGGAAACCTTTTTCCTTAAATATTTTCTGAGGATGATGTTATTCTTAAGTTATACTGTGAGTTTTTATTATTAATCCCTACTTGTTATTCACTGGGGAAATGTGGCATGCTCATAAATCAATTCTCACTCACCTTTGACCCTATTGTTCAGCCTAATGCCTGGTACGTTTATTCAATAAATATTTATTGAGTGAGTTGGGTATGTAGGATTACACACAGAACAACAATTTCCATTCCTGTTTTGCTTTTTGTTGTTTTTGTTTCGTTTACAGACAAGATCTTATTATGAAACCCAGGCTGGCCTCAAACTCTTGGCCCCATCTCTTAAGTGCTGGGATTACAGGCATGCACCAACATGTTTGGTTAACAATTTACTTTAAAAGTCCATATTTAATAAAGTTTTGGCACAAAGAAACATAGACAGAAACATGACTCCTACTGCAAATGTATGATGTACAGAAACTGAAAACGCATTTCTGTTTCTTTGGAGGAGTTACCAGTTTTAATCAAGGCAAAATACACTTGAATCTAGTAATTGATTGTTAAACCAAACCTTAACTTTAGACTTTACCAATTGTTTCCTGCTCCTCTTTGTTTTATTCATTTTCTATTGCACAGATAAGGGAGGAGGTAAGGATGTTTTTACCGAAGGCTCTGTTGACTACCCAATGTGTAAAAATGACTTGGCATGTCAGCTAAAAGTTGTTGAGAGGGTGGGGTAAAGCCTATGGTTTTTAAAAAATGGGAAACAGAAAAATATCAATATTAGTTGGGAGTTATTAATGCAATGTAAGCCCAGAGACTTTTTATTTTGGTTAAGTTTCCATCATATACAAAGTTTTGGGACTTTACAAAAAGATGAGGATAGTATAAAGAATAAAAATTAGTCAAAAATAAAAATGACTGAAAATTGCAGGATTTTGTTATGTAATGACTTCTTTTGTAGTGCTCTAAAATATTATATAAGGGAAAACTATGCAGGAGCAAAGATGCTTTCTTTGGAACATATGAAAATTATTTAATTTGATATTTTAGTATGATATAATGACACTAAAATGCAGTATATTTCAGTGAAAATAAAATCAAAATAGTATTTGTTCCTAAATTATTAAGGAACCTAATGTACTCAAGCTATTTTAACAAAAGTCTTACATTGGGCGTTGCTATTAAAATAGTCTTCAATCACAGAGAAACTCTGTTTCTTTAGTTCTAATACTTTTATATAACACTCCCATTTCTACCTTATCACATTAAATTGTGTGTGTGTGTGTGTGTGTGTGTGTGTGTGCGTGTGTGCGAGCCCTTGGGGTTGAACTCAGGACCTGGGTACTGTCCCTGAGATTTTTTGATCAAAGGTAGTATTCTACTACTTGAGCCACAGCTCCATATTTGGATATTTGGGGGTAGCTAATTGGAGATAAGAGTCTCATGGGGTGGGGGTGGGGGGCTGGGGAAGTGGTTCAGTGGTAGAGTGCTTGCCTTGCATGCATGAGGCCCTGGGTTTGATTCCTCAGCACCACATAAGCAGAAAAAGCTGGAAGTGGCACTGTGGCTCAAGTGGTAGAGCACTATCCTTGAGCTGAAGAGCTCAGGGACAGTGCCCAGGCCCAGAGTTCAGGCCCGACGACCGGCAAAAAAAAAAGAATCTCAAAAAAAAAAAAAAAGAGTCTCATGGGCTTTCCTGCCAGGGTTAGCTTCAAACTGTGATCCTCAGATCTCTTCCTTTTTTTTTTTGGTCGGTCGTGGGGCTTGAACTCTGGGCTTGGGCACTGTCCCTCGGCTCTTCAGCTCAAGGCGAACATTCTACTCCTTGAGCCACAGCGCCACTTCTGGTTTTCTAGTGGTTTATTGGAGATAAGAGTCTCACGGACTTTCCTGCCTGGGCTGGCTTTGAACCTCAATCCTCAGATCTCAGCTCCTGAGTAGCTAGGATTACAGGCGTGAGCCACCGCCAGGCTGATCTCTTCCTTCTGAGTAGCTAGGATTACACAAGAGTCACCAATCCTTCCTTTGGTTTCACTTTTTTTATGTTCCCCGTTTCTTATCTAAAATGCATTCAGGCCCTCATGCCTGTAATTCTAGCTACTTAGGAGGCTGTGATCTGAGAATTGTAGTTCAAAACCAGACTAGAAAAGTCCATGAGACTCTTATCTCCTATTAGCAAAAAGCCAGAAGTGGAGATGTGGCTGAAATGGTAGAGCACCAAAAAACTAAGTGAGAACACAAGGCCCTGAGTTCAAGCCCCAGTAACAGCATTAAAATAAAATAATAAAATAATAAATTTAGATGTTAAAAAGTACTAAAATGAATCTCTAAGATCTATAAAATGAGTTATCTGATAAACATATCCACTGAACTTCTAATATTTCTAGTAGAAAATATTAATGACTATATACCTAGTCGCATAAGAGTATCTTGAGAAAAGTTAATATATAAATAGTATCACAGCTATGTAGTGCTGACTAGACAGATGATTTTCATATCAAATCTTGCTTTCTAAGACTGAAACAGCTCCTTTGACCTTATTTCTCTAAAGACCCACCCCTGTCTCTTCTTTCTTCCTGTAAGTTGTGTTGAAATTGAGACGTTGTTGCAGTTCTATTTGGCTGTTGCTAAGGAATACCATGGCTTTGCTCTGGAACATGCTTTCTTAAGAAGTCTCAGTGGTAGGTATGTAGTCAGAAAATCAGGCAAGGCAAACCATCTGTGAGTTATTCAACAGCATTCTGCCTCCAGGTCTCAGCAAAAAACTGGTGAGCCAGGCCCAACCCATCCAGAATCTCATTCCCTGCAATGCATGGCTTGAATATTTGAGAACAAAGCAAGCCAGAAGCCTTCCTACCAATGTCAGCTGTAGCCTGGAGACATAGGTTTTTCTCAGATCCTAACATGGATGCAATGGAAGACCCTAGAGACCTTGGAAGTCAATGTCTGGAAAGGTCCTGAAGACAAAGCTTTCATGCACATTAGTTTTAATCACTTGAAAGATTCCTGGAGTAAAACTTCCCAACAATCAGCTAAAGGAAAAAGAGACTTTATCCACATGCAGTGGCCTATCAGTCTCTTTGGGATGGTGCTAAACTTGTTAGAAATGTAATTTCCATTTTTGACTCCTGTTACTCACCTAATTCTTGTCATTCTTTTTTTTTCGACTCCCTCTCATGCTCTTGCTTTCTCTTACCATACTCTTGGGGTGCTCTTTTGTCCTATATGTTAGCTCATAGGCACAATAATAAAATGCCTTGGGTAATCAATTTATTAAGGAAAAAGGCTTATTGTGGCTCACAGTTTTGGAATTTCCAGTCTATGATTGGTCCTGCTTATTTGGAGCCAGTGATGAAGGTGTATCATGGTAGGAGCATGTAGTAAAGCAAAACCACTCACCTCATGATCAGGAAGGAAAATATAAAGCAAAAGAGAAGACCAGAGTCCTGCAATGTCCTTTAAGGATACACTGCTATTACCTAGTGATCTCTCAGTAAGCTCTACCTCTTGAGGGTTCCACTGTCTCCTAATAGTGACGACCAGGTTTTTTACACATAGGAGGGGCATTCAGGACCCAAAATAGAGTACATCATCACCTAATAGAAAGTATCCTCTAATGCATTAGTGGATACTCAAAACAACCAACAATGTAGCCTTTGGTTCCTATTCTTAAACAGGAGACTATCAGGGCCTGGGAAGGTTGCTCAGTGGTAGAGTTCCTTTTTTTTTTTAATTTAAATTTTTATTTTTTGTGAACATACTGTACAGAGGGGTTACAATTACATGGGCAAGATAATGAGTATATTTCTTATCAAGCATTGCAGCCTCCTCCTTTGTTTACCCTTCACATCCCTTCCCAGCCTCCCCCCGGCCCCCCCACCCAATCCCCCCCCCCCAGTGGTAGAGTTCTTGCATCGCATGCATGAGGCCATGAGTTCAATTCCTCAGCACCACATAAGTAGAAAAAGCTGCAAGTGGCACTCTGGCTCAAGTGGTAGAGAGCTGAGGGACAGCGCTCAGGCCCAAGAGTTCAGGCCCCACAACTGACAAAACAACATCATAACAACAGGAGATTATCAAGACTCATTTTTCTTCTTAGGATAAAAAAAGGTACAATATGGGTACCAATTAAGCCATGCCTCCAACCCCTCTAGCCACCTTCTAAAGTAGTTTTAGCAACTAAAGAAGATTATAGTCTGTTGGGGAAGATAGATATTCAAAGAAAATCAGGGCATTCTAATTTAGCCATACTGTCTGTCCCAACCTCCATGAGAATGAGTGCTTTAGTACATTTCCATAATTATTATTAAACATCATTGTTTAATAATGTGTTTGTAATCATTTTAGATTCAGGGACAAATATTCCTATCTGTGCAGACTTTCTTGATGCTACAAGTTTTCCTTTTCTGTTATTTGGAAAGATCTATTCCTGTCCTTACTGTTGTAGATGTTTTGGAGTTTTATGACTGCTGAGAGTCAAACCCTGGGGCCTCATATCTACTGGGCAAGTGGTGATCACTGAGATATGTCTCTAGCCCATTGCATTTCTTGTGTGTTTTTTTTTGGGTCCGGTCGTGGGCCTGAACTCTGGGCCTGGGCACTGTCCCTCAGCTCTTCAGCTCAAGGGTAGCGCTCTACCACTTGAGTCACAGCGCCACTTCCGGCTTTTTTCTTTTTGCTTATGTGGTGCTGAGGAATCGAACCCAGGGCCTCAGGCATGTAAGGCAAGCACTCTACCACTGAGTCACCTTCCCAGTCCCCCATTACATTTCTTTTCCTTCCTTCCTTCCTTCCTTCCTTCCTTCCTTCCTTCCTTCCTTCCTTGCTTGCTCTCTCTCTCTCTCTCTTTCTTTCTTTCTTTCTTTCTTTCTTTCTTTCTTTCTTTCTTTCTTTCTTTCTTTCTTTCTTTCTTTCTTTCTTTCTTTCTTTCTTTCTTTCTTTCTGTCTGTCTAAGACTGGGACTCAAACCGATTATCTAGTGCTTTTGCTCATTGGCTCTACCAACTGAGCCATGCCTTCATTCCCTCTAGCCCCTTTCTGAGATGGTTTTATCAATACCACATGTCACTGCCTAATACTAAATTCATAGAATTTCACAGTAAGACAAAGTAGAGAATTCCAGTAGTAACAGGGGAAAACAATAAAGCACCTGTTACCGTTTTGATGGAGTGACAACTTGGATGTATTAAATACAGATTCCCACAGGAAGAGAAAAATGTAGCATGTAACCTTGGTTTTTATATATTAGATTGTTTGATTTTTTTTTTGTTTTTTGGTCCTGCAATGTGTCTTAAGAAAAGTACCAGGCAAGAAGTAACAGAGATAGCTACTAGTGACACCCCACTTCTGCCCCCCCCCCCAATTGGGATAAGTGCCGCAAAGAAGAAATAAAGCATCACGGACATGGGGTCCGAGGCAGATGGAAAGAGATTGCAGATAGGATGTCAAGAACAAGATGTGATGGTATTGGAGAGGGACCTAACCACAGAAGGAGCCCACACAATGATCTGGAGGGGTATTTCCCAGCAGAGGAGGCCCAGTCTGCATTCCAAAACCCAGTGTTTGCACTTTGCAGCCTGACTGTCCCTTCACTCATCTGACCAGGGTTCCAGCCATTCTGAACTTCTGCCCTTGTGTGATTTCCTCTGATTAAAGTTCCTTCCTCTTCTCCACTGCGTGAATCCAGCTGAAATGTGGGACATAGGCTCCTGCCCACCTACTGCCCCACCCTTTTTTCCTGTCCTGTTGCTGCAGAAGGAGCTAGTCTTGTTCTCTGAGCCATCCCCTTTTGTGGTGTGGCCCATTATTGATTTAAAATTAAAATTCTCCTCTCATTCTACTGTGTTTCAGCAGAGAGACTAGAGCTTGCTCACCTTAGTACCAGTACTCTGGGATGTGCTAAGTAATAGTTAAATGCTTGAGTGAATGAGAGAGAGGGCAGGAGTGAGAAAGGAAGGGAAAGAAGAATGGAGATAGAAAATGAATGCAAAAAAAGAAGACAGGAAGACACTGAAAGTAAGGGAAAGCCAAGGTGACTTTAACACAACCCAGCAATATTTCCATAAATGCAGCTAGACTCCAAGTGATTACTGTGGCCAGGGCAATGCTCTGGAGCCTTGCTCAAACTAAAAGTTCACCTATATTCCTAGGTGGCAGTTACTTGAAAGTAGGAGTGACTTGTCTTTGGTCTTTTAAGTCTGTGTTTTTGGAGTTTTGCATATTTGATGGGTTAGATTACAAGAATGCAAACTAAAATCTACTTTCTGTACTAATAACCACATTCCTTCTTAGCAGCTTGACTGGGAAATAATGCCCTAAGCTGATAAAACAAAAACAAACAAACAAAAGAACAAGCAATATAACAATTTGCTGTTTTCTTCCTAAGCAACATTCACCAGTTTTCAAGGCCTGAGTTCCCCTTTCAGTGTCATAAAACATTACTACCCAATTGCTTAATGGCTGCTAAGGGATTGTTGAATTCTTCACTTGTGGGGTGTAACTGCCACTAGATTTCCACATTTGGAGGCATGTGGGTATTTTTTTTGTGTTAACTGGACAGAAGGAAAAAATAAGTAAGTCTTTATCTGGGGTATGTTCCCTTGTAAAAAAAAATGTATTACTGGCTTTGACCAAAGTCCTCCTGATTCTATCTAAAACACTGGTCTAGTGTTTTCTTGAGTGTTTATTCAATGCTCGTGAAATTGAACTCTCAAAAATTCTCCAGAGGTACAACAGTGAAATCTGGAATATAGATCCTGTTACTAACATGTGCTTTCAGCTTTAGAAAGCTATTGCTTTCTGAACACTTAATGTATGTTCATGATGCAATAAAAAATGAAGTTGCTGGAATCATCTGTCAAAAGAGCAGCTAGTGAGTAAGGAGAAGCAAAGTTTTGCATTCAGGCCAAAGAATGTTCCTCTGAGACCCAGAGGCCAAAAAGTGCAGGGGGTGGGGATGAGAAAAAGGCTGAAACTCACTCATTAGTTATGAGAAAACACAACAAATGCTTCGGGTAGTCATTCTGACAAGCAGAGTTGGAAAGTTGGATCAGAAAAATTTAGAACTTTTAACAATCCTGACACATTAAATAAGAACATTATTGGAGAATTCTGTCTCTGTGATAGCAGATCCTTAGAAGCAGGAGAGAGTTGGGTACACAGATGCAGGACTAGGACTTTAGGACTTAGAATGACTTTCTTAAGAAGATGAAATATCTGAAATTTTTCTTGGACAAGTTTAAGACCTTTTCCCATCAGTTGAACACTATTTAAAGCCTAACATTTGGTCTAGATTAAAAAATAACTTAAAAATAATGTATTGTGAATCCTTCTAAAGATGCTACATGATCTTGCCAGAGAAGTGACTTGACTTTTTTTTTTTTTTTTTGGTTCTTCTAGGCTGTTTAGGACTTTATGCTTGGTAGGCAGATTCTCTGCCACTTGAGCCATACCCCTAGACTTTTCTGCTCTGGTTATTTTTAAGATTGGATCTTGCTTTTTGTTCCAATTGGCCTGGAACTTGATCCTCGTATTTATGCTTCCTACTGTAATTGGGATGACAGGCAATGTCACCATGCCCAGCTTTGTTTATTGAGAATAGTGTCCTGAGAATCTTTTGCCCAGCTGGTCTGGAACCATGATCCCTCCAATATCTGCCTCTGAGTAGCTCGGATTACAGACATGAGCCACAGACACCAGTAATACCAAGTTTAACAAATTTATGTGTGTTTGTGTGTGTGCGCGCACGGGTGTGTGTGCGTTCATGCATGCACATATGTGCTAGTCCTCGTGCTTCAAATCTGGGCCAGAGTACTCTCCCTTAGCTTTTTCTCTTCAAGCCTAACACTCTACCCTTTGTACCACACCTCCACTGCTGGCTTCTCACTGGATAATTATAGTCAAGTCTCAGGACTTTTCTTCCCAGGGTTGACTTTGAATTTCAATCCTCAGGTCTCAGCCTTCTGAGTAGTTAGGATTTCAGGCAGAAATAACCAGTGCCCTACTGAGAAATTTTTATTTTTATTTTTTTAAATTTAATTAAAAAAAAATTTTTTTTGTCAATTGTGGGGCTTGAACTCTGGGCCTGGGCGCTGTCCCTCAGCTCTTCAGCTCAAAGCAAACGCTCTACCACTTGAGCCACAGCACCAATTCCGGTTTTCTGAGTGGTTTATTGAAGAGTCTCACAGTTTTTCCTGCCCGGGCTGACTTTGAACCTTAATCCTCAGATCTTAGCTTCCTGAGTAGCCAGGATTACAGACATGAGCCACTGGTGCCAGGCAAGAAATTATTTTTAACAGCAAAAATACTCAAGTGAAGCTTGGCAACTCTAAAGATTGATACCTTTATCACTGAAAACTGATAGGCCTTTTAATCATTCGAAACACCTAAATTGCCTAAGAAGAGGTATTTATTATCTCTCAGTTGCTTACTGTAACAGTTTTTGTTGTTGTTGTTTTAACAAGTTTTGGCAGTGAAACACGGGAAGCAGGCTACAATTTTCCTAAAGTTAATGAAGTATGGAGATAAGGTATCTGGGCCTTGATTCTGCTTTCGTGATTGTATTGGGCAGGGATGTTGGCAGGTAGTTTACCAGTTCAGCTGCTCACCTGTGTGAGCGTTTTAAAAATACTGGAGTGTCAAATGCTTAGCCTATCCCAGGTTCCTCCTTCAGTCTCCATCATCCTTGATGTGTGGCTTCCTGTCACCCTGTTACTCTGGTACTCAGTAGGCATCGACGTAGGTTCCTATGTTACTAAATGCATAGACCTCTGGAAAGCTCACTGAGTGCATCTTATCAATGACAGGCTCCAAGTTCATGGTAATTACAAAGTAAACTTGGTGTTGTTGGTGGCACCAAAATCACAGAGATCTGGGTAAGCCCAGCCTTTTAGCAGCTGCAACAAACAGTTTCTGAAGAGCAGCATTGCATGAATTGAGCCATCCAGCTATGGCTATGACCTTGATCCAGAGATGTTGAAGTTATATCAGACAAATACCTGCCTATGAAGTATTATGGAGTGAAGCTATTTTCGTTAAAGACCTTAACATATACCTACAGAGCCCCAGTAAATTTTTTTTATTATTTTATTTGTGAACATACTGTACAGAGGGGTTACAATTACATGGGCAGGATAATGCGTACATTTCTTACCAAGCATTGCAGCCTCCTCCTTTGGTTTACCCTTCACATCCCTTCCCAGCCTCCCCCCTCCCCCCCAATCCCAATCCTTCTCCTTCCCCCCCCCTTCCCCCCCCAACCGTCTTTGTAAAGCTCGTTTTGGACATGACAATTTGTACTTCTCGTTGTTGCATCAGGTCCACCTGTATCCTTAAACAACTGGTTTTTCCCCCTCTCCTCCACAAGTTATACTGACATCAAATATAGTGAAAGCAGGGGTTATACTGTGGGGGAGGGACATACAAAGCAACAAAGAGATAATCTTATAAATGCATTAGAAACACATGCATGAAAGAAAAAACATTAAAATACATATCTAAGGGTTCATTTTCCTGACATCACATTATCTGACCTTTAGCCCCAGTAATTATTAAGGCAATTTGTGCATTTAAATTTTTTCACCATGTTATATAATTTTATTTTCCAGTTTCCTTTCTCCCTTTCCTCTTTTCTTCCTTCCTTTTCTCTCCTCTTCATTCTCCTGACTTTCCTCCACCATTCTCTTTCTTTTTCACTCCTTTTCTTAAATTATAGACTTCAACCACCACACCTAGCCCCAATTTTTACTTCTCAACTAAGATCAATAATTTTCTCCTAACTGTATCTGAAAGACACTAAGTAAAATCACTTTTTTTGGCTGAGCTTTTCTCTAATTATAAAATTTATATATATGCTGGTGTCCAAGAATCTAAATTGCTATAATTACAACTAAAAAGTATTCTGTACTCATTTCTTAGCAGTGGTTTTCTCACCTTTGATCTCTGACCACACCTTCTGTACAAAATACTTCTGTCAGGGTTTTTTTTTTTTTTTTTTTTTTGCCTCTTTATAAATTTGCCTTCAAGTTTTAATTCTACTCTGGAGAATATTTCTTTTTTTTTTTTCAATATTGGCATTTGAACTCAAGAACTTGAATTTACTAAGCAAGCACTCTATCACTTGAACTACACATTGGCTTGTCCAACATATTTTTCATTGTACATGTCAAATGTTAAGTTAACGTGTGTAACTTAATGTAGTCTTCATTCTTCTAAAAACTCTTAGAATTGATATTATGTAGTCTTTGTATTATTTTTTCCCTATAGCTTTTCTTTGACTATTTATTTAAGTCTTCCCATTTCTTTCAAAGAAAAAAAATTCTCCATTATTTTTCTGGGTAAATACATGTTTGTATGAACACATGATAGACTTGGGAGAGTTTCATTATGGATAGCTGCAAGGTCCAATTGTGGGGATAGAAGAGTAAATATGAATGTTTTCCCAAGTGCCTCCTTCATTGGATACCTTGGAGACGTTCGTCAGCTCAGACATTCACAGCAGATGTTTTGTTGGGACAAGACGCCAGCAAAGATGTGACCTGGAAACACTGAGCACTCTACAGCTAGATGCACATATTCTCAGCTGATTTTGTGTGCTGCTTTCAGAGACTTGGGACTGGGAAATCTATTTCTCAGATGGTTATAAATATATGACCTGCAAAGAAGCCACTGTAGGGCTGAGAAGACCTTGTTTTTTTTTTTAAGTTTTAGAAAGCAATTTGCTAAGTTGGCTAAAGTTTGACTCATTGCATGCTCAAAACATTCCTTTTGTCCAGTCTGTGGATTCATGGCATAATGATATCTAATTTATGTTAGTGTCTAGTTTTGTTTGTTTGTTTGTTGTGGCACTAGGAATGGGACCCAAGGCCTCAGACATGTTCAATGAGTGTTCTACCCCTTGAGCCCTTTTGTGTCTGTACTTTGGCTTTTTTTATATAGGGGCTCACTAATTTTGCCCATGCTGGCCACACACTTTCTAGCCTCTTGTTTCAGCCCCCCAAAGAGCTGGGATAACAGGTATGGATCCCCACACCCAGCTAGTTTCTTTTTCTTTTTTTCTATGCTGGGAATTGAATCCAAAGCTTCACATATGAGTAGACAAACATTCTACCGCTGAGCCACACCCCAGCCCTTCCATTGATCCTCTCTCTTTTAAATTTTACAATGTGGCTTTTGTTCAAATGTCACTTGATAATAATCTACTACTTTGCTGCTTGGAGTGGGGCCCTTGAATCTACATGCAGGACCTCATTCACCTGAATGTTTATGAGACACAGTCTCCCATTCCTGCATCCCACAACTGAATCAGAATTTTTTTTTTAACAAGATACCACAGTGATTCATGCACATGGCACATTTGAGAGCACTGGTCTCAACTCACTGTTTTTTGCTTCATAACCTCCCACTTGTTCTTTGATCTGTTGTTTTTAATCTGTCAACCATAAGAAAGGCAGTTAGGACCTATTAATAGCAAAGCATGCACAAGGCTGCATCTTAGCCCATCACACATTTCCAGCATGTACCATCTTGATGGTTAGTCAGTCTGTACATTCCATTAGGAGTTACCCACTGACATGGTGTTCTTCCTTTTTTTCCTCAGCAAACCCTTTTGTTGGTCAATGGTTGCCTATACCCTCCTGGGTCAAGATGTGTCTAGACAGCAACTATATTTACAGCACTAGACACTCTGCTTCCATGTGAAGGGATTTGTGATGTGACCCAGAAAACATGTCAGGGGGCCAAGATAGTGGTTATTCAATGTCTGATGATTCTTAGGAGAAGAAAAATAGAATTGGTTTTAGGGAAACAGAAATAGAAGCAATGAATAAGTAGCTAGAAATAGACTTTGTAATTATCTTAAAAATAATGTTTTTAAATACAACTGGAATATTCCAACAACAGAGTGAAGTGCTTCCAAATGGGTATAGCAAACTGAGCATCTTCAAGCATAGATGATGTTCAGGACATGAGTAAGTACTAGTCCTAAGTACTCATGAGAGGTACTGAAGACTAGTGCTGAGAAAAGTGATTTGGGGATGTCTTCCAATTCTCCCAATACTTATTGCTTCCTTACTGTGCATGAATAGAGTTTTTTTAAAACCTCGGTTATGTATAGATTTTTCTCTTCCTTTCCTGGGCATTAGGACCCTGAATGGTTTTCTCTGAGTGTGTGAGCCATAGCTCTGTCCTTGGATAATTGTTAGAATGTACCTTGCATTGTAGATCCAGTACTCATTCTATGATGCTCACTGCCTCCGGGTCATTTTAATATAAGGAGATGTCTCCATGGAGTAGCACTTAAAAACTCAGAATTGTATTTGATTTCTTGCATAAATTTCCTTATGCCAAGTTTTGTTTTGCTTTGTTTCATTTTTAATTCCAGAGGCCTAGAGGAAACTTATTAAGTTGAATGCTAAGTAGTAAACAAGATGCATACCCTCATTGCTATCTGTTCTATTGGGGACACCAAGAATTAAGATTCTAAATCTCTTGAAATCTCTGGCAATCCTGCAAAATGAGTCTTGAGTTGATTTTTATCTTTCCATCCTTGTTTATATCTCTCCATCATCATTTATCTCTTTGGATAATTACTAATATCTTTCTAGCATGATTCATATATTTCCACCATCCCTGTTGCCATCCTTGTTCAGACATCAGCATCTCACAATTGGACCCACACATGGTTGCCTCCTAACTTGCTTTCCTGCTTCATCCCTTGGCCCACTTTATAACCTTTGCCCCACACAGCAGCCAGTAGAATCCACTACCAGTAAGTCCCATGAGCCCTTCTCAAAGCATTGATTCGGGTTTGTGAGAAAAGCGATTTAAGAGATCACATTGATTTTAAGTCACGAAGTGGGAATGTGACTTAGAAATCATGGCATGATGCTGACCCCCATTGAGTATCTAGCTAAAATAATCTTCTACACAAAGAAGAGACAATATATGCCCTTATTGGAGATATTGTCAAATAGCATATGTAGATTTGAACTTTTATTGAGGACGTATGTTATTTCTTTCTATGTCTATAGTTTAAAACACCTGGGTGAACAAGCAAGAACAACAGGCATGCAGACTGCAGAAAAATTGAGAAACAGGACACAGCAAGAGGCTGGCCCATGAATAATGGAACTTTATTTTAAGTGTGTGTGTGTATGAGTATGTGTGTATGCGGGGGAGGGGGTTTGTGTGGCACATGTGTGCCAGTACTTAGGACCTGGGGTTTGTCCCTTAGCTTTTTCATTCAAACTTGGCACTTTACCACTTGAGCCACAGCTGTAGCCTGTTTGGGGTTTTTTCTGGTGGTTAATTGGAGATATGAGTGTAAGACCTTCCTGCTAGTGCTGGCCTCCAAACTTGATCTTCATACCTTAGCCACCTGAGTAGCTAGGATTACAAGTGTAAGCCACAGGCACCTGGCCTAGGAATTATATTTTTAGAGTGCAACCTACTAACAAAATTTTGCTATTTCCTTCCTTCCTCCCTCCCTCCCTCCCTCCCTCCCTCCCTCCCTCCCTCCCTCCCTCCCTCCCTCTCTCCCCCCTCCCCCCCTCCCCCCCTCCCCCCTCCTCCCTCCCTCTTTCTTTCTTTCTTTCTTTCTTTCTTTCTTTCTTTCTTTCTTTCTTTCTTTCTTTCTTTCTTTCTTTCTTTCTTTCTTTCTTTCCTTTTTTTTGTTGGTCATTTGGCTTGCACTCTGGGTCTGGACGCTATCCCTCAGTTCTTCCGTTCAAGACTAGTACTCTACCACTTGAGCCACAGCACCACTTCCAATTCTCTGATGGTTTGTTGGAGATAAGAGTCTCATAGACTTTCCTGCCTGGGCTGGCTTTGAACCGTGATCCTCAGATCTCAGCCTCCTGAGTAGCTAGAATTACAGGCGTGAGCTACCGGTGGCTGGCAAATTTTGCTATTTTCATGGGTAGGATTGTAAGCATGCTGGGGATCAGGGCTTTATTGTTCATTCCAACAGGGGAGAGAAAGCCATCCAGGTGAGACTTCCCAGGGCCATCAATAACCCATCCTGCACCCCTGCCCAGCTCCAGTGGCAGAAAGCTAGCTAGTTATTATTTTTAAATCTTTGCCTCCCAGCCAAACCTTTCTCCCTCATATCATGTTATTTAATTATTCACAAAGTTTTTATGTGTTGAAAATGGTACACTAATGACATAGGAAACTAATTTTCTTCCCCCAAATTTATGTATTGCTAAAAATTTGTGATAATCCTTATCTCTTTTTAATAATCTGATAAAGGAAAAGGAAAAGCAATATTCTACCTAATCAATTTCAAGAAACTTTTAGAAACAGGTTACATAATAGATACAAATGCTCCCATTAACTTGTCCCCAAAATAAAAAGATACTTAATAACTGCCAAGTAGGTGCCAGCTCCTTTCCTGTCAGCATTCTGCCCACGAAACAGATACTGCTGACACCAGTCTTTGTGAGAAGAGCAATTTAGTGCCATTAATGTGAAATGAGTGTTTGTTGATGGAATTTCTAAGGCACACAATAATGGATCCAAATGCTGAGGTAAGCAGTGCAAGCTTTCTTTCTGGTTCTGTTGTGTGGCTGTGGGCTGAGTGCACATCTTTAAGTCCATTTCCAAATCAGTGGTTCTCAGTCTTTGTGAAAATTTGAATCACCTGATCACCTATAATGCCTGATGTCTGCCACATACCCTAGACCAAATAAATCAGGCTCTCTTGGATGAGGACTCAGGCTCAATGGTTTTCAAAGCTTCTTAGAAACAAGAATGATGTACAGCCAGGATCATGTATGAATCAATCTCTAGTCCTTTACAGTTATACTTCATCTGATGCTGACTCCTAGCTTGTGGGAGCTGGAGAGGGCTGTGGGAAAATGGTGGGGTGGGAAATGGTCTGACCACTGTGCCTTCACATCCTCAGCTCCCCACTGTATAAGCTTATTGTAAGACTGTGACAGATCCTCTCTCTGGCTTCATCTTGTGGTGGTCTTCCACACACACGCTCCGTGGCAAGTTGTCCCAAGACTTTCTCCATGAGCCTTGTTCATTTCTTGTTTTCAGTGCCCCAGAGCATCTGTCTCAATAAGGCTGCTCTTAAGATGGTACTTTGTTGTAATTGTCTGGAATAAGGGGAAAGACAAATTTCTTTTTTTTCACCAAGGTTAGCCATTTGCACTGGAGTCATCACAGCCATACCAATTCCCACAAGGGTGTAGCTTTGTGGTAAGTATGGGGATGTGCCGCAGCTAGAGGTTCTGGTCTGTTTCTAAGGTCCATCTGGCTTACCTTTTTTTTTTGTCGGTCTTGGGATTTGAACTCCAGGCCTGGGCACTGTCCCTCAGCTCTTCAGATCAAGGCAAGTACTTTATTACTTGAGCCATGGTGGCACTTCTCATTTTCTGGTGGTTAATTAGAGATAAGAGTCACATGGAAATTCCTGCGTTGGCTGGCTTTGAACTGTGATCCTCAGATCTCAGCCTTCTGAGTAGCTAAAATTACGGGTTTGAGCAACCAGCGCCCAGCTATCTTACCTCTTGATTGTGTCATCCTCTTCATCTCTCCCTCCTAGCAAGGCAGAGATGGGGCTTGGATGGTTTCCTTTTTCTTGTTTGCCTTTCTGTTTCTCTGGAGTTTTCAGCTGTCCTGTCACTCTTTCCTTGTCTCTGATACTCTTCCTCTCTTTCTTCAGAATATTGCTTCTTCCCCGTCTGTTCTCAAAACAGAAGACTTGCCCTGACTTGCTTTTGAAATAGAGTCGCTGTAATGTTTGCCCCCAATTAGCTTTTTTTAAAATTTAATTTAATTTTATTTGTGAACATACTGTACAGAGGAGTTACAATTACATGGGCAGGATAATGCGTTTAGCTTTGAATCTTGTAGCCCTCCTAGCTCCACCTCCTGAGTAGCTGGGATTATATGCAGGTATCACCACTCTCAGCCCTTAGTTTTAAGTTTTTTTTTTTGTAGATATTTGAATACAGACTTTATCCTTTTGATTCAGTAGCAAATTAAGAACATCTTATTTGTACTTCTCCAGCAGTAAGATAGCAATTAGCGGTGATTATAATTGATAGGTTATTAATAGAATGATTGCAGTTTTGCTCTTATATGTATTCATGTGTATATGTATGATAATTGTATAGGAAAAATCTTAGAATTAAGCTTGGCTTGTGCACTGGATGGCTCACATCTGTAATCCTAGCTACTCAGGAGGCTGAGATCTGAGCAAGGCAGTTCAAAGCCAAACTTGGCAGGAAAGTCCGTGAATTATATTCTCTTCTCCAATAAATTACCAAAAAGCCAGAAATAGAGTTGTGAAGCATTAGCCTTGAACAAAAATGTTTAGGGCCAGCGCCCCAGCTAAGGAGTTGATTTTGGTATCTCCATTTGATAATTAATAGCTCATTGTTAACATGTATTATTTTTGTGCTAATGAGGACTATATATACCATTTTTTAGGGCTGCTAACCATTAAGCTGTTGTTACTTTCCTGGATATAGTTTTATTGTTTTATAAGTTCAGTAGAGGGTCCTATTTCTAGGGTCATCTTCTGAGTCTATCAATAACCAAGGTAGTCTTACTGGTAGAAAGACCAGTGCATACATTATAGGGGGTTGTGGTAGGAGTTACTGGGGATTCAGCAGGATGAGGCAAGTAGTGGCTTCAGGGGTAGAAAACATCCACTGTATTAATTTAATTTTCATTTACAAGAGAAGTAAAATAGGTAGCTGTTATACAGAGCCACAGAATACAAATAACTGGCAGAAAATTTCTTTGCTATTTAGCGTTAAAGGTCCTTTTCAGAAGTCTAGTTTGTTTATGATGACAGGTATGAAGTTTTAAGAAAACCTTTTGTGTAATACTTCTTGTTATAGTGAATAAATGTAGCATGAAAATTCCAAGAAAAATGTCATCTAGTTAATAATAGAATTGAAGATGATAGAATTTTTCTTTTTTATTGTCTGTCTTGCTTTATAAATAAATCACACAGGGTAGAAAGAGCTAGGGAGAATGTAGCCTTAGAGAATTGCCACCTGGTTTATGGCCATCTGGTTTAAGCTAATTCCCAAAGAGCATTTTGCACTTTCAGATGAGGATTCACCGGGACACATGGGCTGAATTATAAAAACCAACTGTAGCTTCTGGATGTCTAAAAAAAACCTTTGACCCTACTATGGATATTTCCAGTAAGAAATGGTTAAGTAAATGGCAGAAACTCAGGAGAACAATGATAAACCTTTGGAGGAAGATACAGACTAAAAATAAGGAGAACCAAGATTAAATATTGGAGAGGAACAAAATAAACCCACCAATGCCTTCCTGAAATGACCAAAGCTAAGGCAAAAATCCCAAGAATGAACTGCATTTGACCTGGAGGAATAAGGGCTAGAGTTCCAAAGCTGCTTGGGTCTACTCTGTATCAGTTATGAAACCCTCCTTGTTACTCAGCTTGGGAGATCTGGAAAAAGCAGTTCATGTGTGCAAATAATTTAAGAAAATACAAGGCTGAGCTTTTCATCTTAGAAAAACACCAGGACAGAATATAATGGGGTTCCACTTGGGGGAGAGGGCCTTCCTGAGTGCTTTGACTGCTTTACACCCCTTTTGCCTCTACCCATGGAAGGAGAAGCTGGTGCTGGAGCATTATCCCACTGTTCAGGATAGTTGGGGACAAGGGAAAGTGAAAGGAATCTACTAGAAATGACAATGAGTAGGTAAACATAATGATTTTCTCTGCACCTTCTCTGGGACTTGGAATTAGTTATCCTTCAAACCTCAAAATAGGGCTAGCTCTGTAGCTGTGACTCTGACTGAACATGCTCTTTAACAATGGATCAAGATACCAAAAAGTCTATGGAGAAAAAAATAGACTAGTATTGACTTCATATCTCCTGTCAATCAGATAGGAAAAGTGCAGACACCTATTTATAACCTGTCACCGAGAGTTCCTTGGGTGAGATATCCCAGTAAGATTCCCTGGGAGGTATGGACTAATCATCACCAAGAGTTCATTAGTATGATCATTTGCCAGATGTCGAAATGGGCTCAAGAGGTTCCAAGGGCAGGATTCCAGGAATGCTCACTGTCCAGTGTGGGTGAGGACTTGGGCAGCTGAGTCCACAGCTCCACCCCTCCCTGCTGAAGGTACACTGGGGTTATTCGTAATGATGGGTGAATACTGCCTACTGCTCAGCACGTTAAATTTCCATTATTTCTGTAGCTTCTTAAGCTCTGGTCTCATAGTCAGCAGAGTCCCACCAGCCAATCACTTTTCTTTGTTTGACAGTCCATAATACTCATGTTTTGTCAGCATCACACTGACTTGGTCTTGAATGATGATTTGATTGTTCTCCCACTGGCACCCTCAGCTTTCAAAGAAACAAAAAACTGTGCATAAGTGTGTGTGTGTGTGTATGTGTGTGTGTGTGTGTGTGTGTGTGTGTGTGTGTGTGTGTGTGTGTGTGTGTTGCTATTGTGTATTTGTGTATCCCTGGGACTGGGCATATAGCTAGGATGTTCATGGGTTGAACTGGTGATGAAATTGCTCTCCAGTATGTCAGAGTTGATGAGCCTGCCTTGCCTCTCAGGCTGTCAGCAGATTGCTCTCAGTTCAGGTGTGCTCTGTACCTTAGCAACCATCAGTCATTTTACTTCATTAGCTCTGTTTTGCACAGTTCTTAGACAGATGGAAACAAATGCTGCAAATTCAGGAGCTATGTAATTCTCTTTGAAATGAATTCATTTTGTTAATGCCTTTGGCAAGACTATGTTTTGCTCCCCAGGTGTTCTAAATTTTCTCTGTTGCTGTGGTGATGATTGTGGACTTTCCTTTTCCATTGAGGGCTGCCTGAGAGAATCTCTTTTGTTCAGAAACCTTTCTCCTAGGTTGTTGTTTGTCTCTTCAGCAAGCAAATTAAGTTGTCTCTCTGCCATCAAACCTCACCTGTTTACAATTTCTCTAGTAAATTCTCAAATGCCCTGGAGAATAGACAACAGACAAGCAGGCCAGAGTTTCAGCATAAGAAGGAAGGGAACTTTACAAGGGAAAGGGATACAAACTCCTCTTGGACCAGAGGAGTAGGAGAGATAGAAAGTGTGTACATCCGAGTGACATAGAATGAAAGATGATGTATTTAGGGGTTGGGCTCTGTGGCTTATGCCTATCAATCCCATCTACTCCGGAGACAGAGATGATGAGGCAGAGATTGGGAGGATGTTGTTCAAGGCTAGACAAAACCTGTGAGACCCTATCTGAAAAATAAGCAAAAAGGGCTGTGGTAGGGCTCACATGGTAAAGGGCTTCCCTAGGAAATGTAAGGCTCTGAGTTCAAAGCCGAGTACCACTAGGATAAAACAAAACTAGGATGTATTTAGTAGTGAAAGTTAGAATGTATAAAGAAAGCAAAGGGCCACATCTGTTCTAATAAGCAAGGCTTTTACTGGAAAGGTCTCTAACAGCAATTGTGCAATTTGCTTTCTCTCCGTAAACTTCCTGGAGAAGAACAGTTGGACATGGTGATCAGCCTTTCCTCATCTAGTGGGTGGTGGATCCATGTCCCTCCCATATTCTGCAATCCCTCAACAGCTGGAAATGCCCCTCCTTCTCAGTCTCTGCACTGAAATAGTATCAGGTCTCAGAGTTCACTTGGAACTCGATGCTCCTACAGTACCTTCCCCTCATTTACCACTCTTGGCTCTGTGCTCCCATGTAGTACTTACATAGATTTCCTTTGACCTCCATCTTGCAGCTCACTTGTCCAGCTGTTTCACTTGAAGATTAGCAACTCACTGAACAGCTGGTATTTAGCTCTTTGGCCTGCTCAACAGTATTGTGCACAGAATAGACAATAAAAGCTCATTAAAGATGCAAGTATGAGAGCAGAATGGAGTATCTTCCTCTATGATCAATGGGGCTGGCAGAGAAGTTAAGAAGCCTTCACTTCCCCCAAAGTGTGATAAGGAGGGGTCTAAGTTTGTGTGTAATGCTGGGGTTGTCTTGACTTCCTTCCTATACATTCTATTTTCCCAGCCAGGGGGTTTGGAAGAAAGTCTGCCTTTATCTCTGTGTTACTGATCTTTTAGATGACTCCATGCTCATTTTTTTAAAGTGCCATTTTTAGGAATTGTGCTCATCTGTCAAATGAAAAAAAATCACAGCAGCATTATGTTTCCTAGAGAGTAAGTGAACTCCTTCCTAAAGAAGGATTTAATTGTATTTGAAAGAAATAAGAGACAGTGAGTAGTGGACTATCTCATTACAGTTAGGGAAGGTCAGTCACTGGAGCCTGTCAATGATAGAAAGGTTATTGAACAGTGAAGAATCATAATCCCATCTGTTCTCTCTAATACAGCATCCTTAAGAAAGAACATTTCATATACTCCCCCAAATGAACTGTTGAAGTTCAATGCAGTGTCAACACACAAGCAAGGAAGAGAATCAGTATAGGCAGAGTCATATTTACACATCTATTGTGTCAACACAGTTACAGAACTGTTCAAAGATGTGTAAATTTGAACAGAATAATTTATGTTTTTTGACTAGGCGTCATTTATTGACCAGGTGTTGAAAGGGAAGGGACAGAACGGACAGGCTTAGTATCTCTTTGAGCAGTTGGTACAGCCCAGCCGAGAGAAATACGTTGACACATTAAGAATCTGGAGCAGAGCAGAGCTCCCTTGCAGCCAGAGACCAGTCACACCTCTGAGATCCAGCTGGGTGATGTAAACAGGAATGACTGCCATGTACACAAGAGGGAAAGCCCTCCAACCTGGCTTGCTTTCCAGAGGGAACAATTTTTGCCGAACAGTTTTTGGTGTGTGGTACTAGGGATTGAACTCAGAGTTTCATACATGCAAGTAATTGTTCTCCTCCCAGTCTAAGAAATTACACCTTTTTTTGCTGGGGGGGGGGGAGGGGCGTGTGGATAGTACTGGGGTTTGAACTCATGATCTCAAGCTGGTGTGATATTGCAGAGCCATGACTATAGTCTGGTTTCTATTGGTTATTTTTTGGATAGGGTCTCACTTCCAGCTTGATCATGTCTCTGAGCCATGACACTATGTTTAAGCTTCTGATCAATGCTGGGAGCACAGGTTTATGCTATTACATTTAGCTTTTCTTACCATAGCATGTCTCACTTAAAATAATTCATTTCTTAATACCATAATATATACTGTCTATTTAAAAGAATTATCTCAATCATTTTTAAAGTTTTAACTGTGTCACAAAATCCATGCAATTAATTGGTTTTTAATAGAATCTAGATAAGGTCTGTACTGCAGTTGGCACTGTCTCTTTAATCTCTTTTTAGTTCCAAATCTTCTTCCATCTCTTCCCCTCTCCATTCTACCATGATGTTTTCATTAAGGAAGCCAGGTTATTTTCCTGTAGGATTTTTGGGAGCCCCAATTTTGTTGATTGTTTACACTGCAGTCAGTAACTATGAGTGTGTATATAGATATAACACATGTAAATCAGAGTGAGAAAAATCTTTTAGTAAGAACAACCTCAGGCCAGGTGCCAGTGGCTCATGCCTATAATCCCAACTATCTAGGAACTGGGATCTATCTAGGAACTGGGATCTGAGGATTATGGTTTGAAGCCAGCTTGGGCAGGAAAGTCCATGAGACTTTCATCTCCAATTATGCGCACGCGCACGCGCGCGCGCGCACACACACACACACACACACACACACACACGAACAACCACAAACATAAGAAAAATCGCCAAAGCCATGGTTGGTAGAGGATACTATCAGTCAACGTGAAAGTTCTCCCTGACCACTTTTGGAAAGAAAGTGTTATGCAACATCTACACCAATGAGGAACAATCAATCACTTCTTGAAATCTTATATGCAACAGAAGCAAGTAGCAATTAAAGGAGACTAATTTTTGGTCTGAGAGGGAAAGAAGATTCTGGCCTAAGATTCTTGCAGTTGAAAAGGGGCTACTCAGTGCTCTTTCCAACTTCATAGAGGCAAAAACAAAAACCAAAGCTTTGATGATTTAATTAAAACTAAACATGAGAGCCCAATATAAAAAGCATTCACTTCATTTACAATAAAAGCTGTAAGGGCAGCCAAACTATAAACTATGGTGTATACTTCGAATTCTAGCTACTTGTAAGCTAGAGACTAGAGGTTGGAGGCCAGCCCAGGCAAACGTAGAAGACCCTATCTCAAAAATAGGAAGGCACAAAGGGTTGGGGGTGTGGCTCAAGTAGCAGAGCACTTGCCTAGCAAGCATTAGGCTTTGAATTTAAAACCCTAGTACCACAAAAATAAAAGCAAACAAGCCCCTAATAAGCTTAAAAAAGTATTCAAATGTTTATGAATAGCTCTTTTAGTAGCTAATGAAAATTCATTGCTCATTTAAGAGCTGAAAGTTATTATGCTACATGAGTTTATGAAGATCTAAATTTCTGATTATTGACTCAAACCCAGCATATTGGAAATACAGTAATTTTAAGTAGAAAGTTGCAATGGTGATGCAGAAATTATTTTTACATCAGACCAGTCTCTCTCCTTTATTTCTTTGTGTGTGTGTGTGTGTATCTTTTTTCTTTGATATAGGGACCTGAGCACTGTCCCTAAGCTTCTTTGTTCAAGGTTAGTGCTCTATACTTGAGCTACAGCTCCACTTCTGGCATTTTTTTGTTTGTTTTGGTAGTTAAATTGGAGATTAGAGTCTCCTGAACTTTCCTGTCCAAACTGGCTTCAAACTTTAATCCTCAGATCTCTCCTGAGTATCTATGATTACAGGTGTGATCCACCATGCCTGAAGGTTTTTAGGCATAAACTCCAGGAGTTCCATGGTAGGCTTAGCCACACATCCCAGTATACAAAATAAAGACACATAGTGAAGGATGGAGAAAAATTTATTAAATGGCATCCATGTCAGTACACTTTCAGTCATCTTCAGAGGCACAGACATTGGCCTCAGGTTCAGGGAGAATTGGGGGCAGGCAATGAGAAAGCTGTGCATAATTAAAGCAGTCTCATGTCACACATGTGTGGTCTGTTTGGCCATTATTTATCTCAGTCTTTTTCCTTGAAAGAGTTCTGGAGAAGTGATAACTTTATTACTGGAACAGGACAGGACCGAGGTGGACTCATGAGCTTTTGGATATTTTCATTAAAATGATAACATGGCATTGCTTGTTTGAAGGACAGTTTGCTTTTCCTCATAAAGATGATTATCCTGTCTTTTCTGGAGCTCAAAGTGGTTGTAAAGTGACTTTAGCAGAGAATAACTCAGTTCAAAGGCACAGATAGAGAGTTGGGGAACTTTTAGTTAACTCACAGGGTCCAAGCAAAGCATCTTTTAAATTGCTTCTTAGAATCTTTTTAAGCCTCTACTCTTCTCTTTATAGTATTTACTAGTAAGGCATTTTCTTTCCCCTGTAACTCAGGGTCTAGGCAGTGTCCCTGAACATTTTTGCTCAAGGCTAACACTCTAACACTTGATCCACATCTCCACTTCTTGTTTTTTGGTGGTTAGTTGGACTTTCCTGCCTAGGCTAGCTTTGAACTTTGATCTTCAGATCTTAACCTCCTGAATAGCTAGGATCATAGGCATACACCACCAGCACCTTGCCCTTAAGGCATTTAACATCACAGAATCATACAGGCTGTTCTTGGCCTTTGGATTTTTCTTGTCTGCAATGTGATAGATTCATTCATGTTGGCACATGAGATTGTAGGGATTTTTTTCAAAATACATGTTGCTCAATCCTATTGATCCCATCTATTATAGGACACTTAAAAAGTCTTCTACTATTGATCATTTGCAGCTAGTGATGCTTAAACACTCAATACCTGCCTTTTGGTGAACACATCTGTCTAGATTCCCACTGAGCACGTTCTGAGGAGAGGAATTCCTAAGTCTTAGAAGCCTTCTCATTTCTTTCTGTGTTCTGACTTGACAATCTCAGTTACACCCACTGCTTCAATTATTTCCCATCATTGTGACTTAAATCTTTTTGTCTGATTCTGATTTTTTCTCTGGGATTCAAAATGACAGCTACACAGTTGCATATTCACACATACATAGAAACATATGCACATACAATGTTGAAGAAGAAAAACAGTTCTTCCTCCTGCCGTCCCCTCCTCCCCCCACCCGCTGTGTCCCTAACTACGTTCATGGCAAACGATTCTCAAGTGTTCAGGCTCAAAGCAGAGTCGTCATTCATTCTTTTTCTGCATTTTCCCAAGTCCCCAAAGTCTGTTGGTTTCCCTCCCATGTTTTCTGTGCCTTGTTTTAGGGGCAAACTTTCTTCTGGATGTACATGATGTCCAACCTCCAATCTGCTTCATCTGTCCTCCTTCCAGACTCATCCTTCCAAAGTAAAGCGTGATCCTACCACACTCTCTTTAAAAACTCATAGGCATGGATGGATCCATCTCTGATAAACTCAAGACAAAATTCATTATGTTGCCTTCCTATTGATGCGTCCATAGATTGAATATTAACATCATGGCTATGAGAAAGTACTCAATGGTCTTTATCAGAAATTAATTATATATTAACATTGTCTTCATTAACATTTTTATGCTAAATTCCTCAAAGGGCCTCTTATAAGCCCTTTCTTATATGGTTATGCTGTATGTGATTGTGCTCATATGATGGTGCTGTATGATTATGTTCATTGAGAATTTGCTGTGCATAGCACACCTGTTTTCAATCCTTCTAACAGTTTTGTGCCATCAGTATTATTAATAACCAATTTATTAGTGTTACAGTTAAAGCAGTCGAAGCTCAGAAAATTTGTTTAAGGTATGTCTGAGGCCATTTATCCAGAACCTTAATTAGCATTCAGACCCTAGAAATCTAGAAGCAGCTAGTGTGTTATTTATATTTTAGTTTCTCTCCAGTGATGGGACGTTTCCTTTCCAGTTTTCAGGTCTATGCTGTGCTTTTATGTTGGCGCATCTCTTAAACTATGATCTTGATGTTCTGGGCTGGGCATTGTCCACAATGAGTACCATTCCCCAAACTCCTGTCCTCTGAGCTGGAGGATCATGAGCGGAGCTTTTACAACTAGGAAATCTAGCTAGGAAATCTTAGCTTTTCCTTCTGTCTGTTTCTTTACTCTGTCCTTCCTTTTTTGTATGCCAGTTCTGGATCATGAACTAAGGGCCTGGATGTTGTCCTTGAGTTTTTTGTGCCCAAGGCTAGCACTCTCCCACGTGAGCCACAATTCTACTTCTAGCTTTTTGGTGGTGAAGTGAAGATAAGAGTATCAAGGACTTTATTTCCTGGGCTGGCTTTGAATGCAACACTCAGAGCTCAGCCTCTGAGTGGCTTATGCCACCAGCACCCAGCTGTTCTTCCTTTTGGCTTTTGTCTCACTCTCCCCCTCTCTCCGCATCTTCTTTCCTTATCTTCTTTCTCCTTTTGTAGCTGTAGTAACACTCCTTAGAAAAGAACATTCATGAAGTCCAAATATTTTTTACATCATTGCCCTAATGGTATTCATTTTTCAAGTAAAATCCAACAATAACAACAACCACCAACCAAAAACTTTAGTCTACTAATAAAATATCACTAATTATGCAAATTAGGACTAGGTTAGATTTTGTATATATATGTATTTACTTTAGCAACATAAAAATATTTGTAGGTAAGTTATATGTAGTTCATCGATACAGTCCATGCCTAGCATGTTTGAGGCCCTGGGTTCAATTCTTATCCATCCCCCCTCAAAATCATGTTTGAATGACTATGCATATGTTTATTAGAGTTAGGTGCTTAGTGATAGTCAATCATGAGCTAAATATACTATGAGAGAAATATACATCTTTATGCCTGGCAGATTAACAAAATAATATCTAAGAAATAATACCCAGCAAAGGTAAACTGATGAAACCACGTAAGTAGTAATTTATGGTGGGAATTATCAAATCGATTTAGGGCAAAGATAATAGATCATTTTTTGGTCCTTCCTGAAAAAGTCAGCTACCCTAGCTGTGCAATAGAAGTTTTTCCATTTCCCAGTTTTTTATGCTGTCAGACTAGAAAACCCATCTATCAAGTGCTCAGAACACTACTAAGATACTGCTTTTAAGTCACAAGAAACATTTCTGTAATTTTTATATAGTCATTTAGTTGCAAATTGCATTTAATCATTCATAAAATAGAAAAACCAATGGGATAGATGTTGCATTTTCCTTAGGAGACAAACAAGGGATGAGTATTTGGGTTTTTTTTTGCTCTTTGGGAGACCTCTCTTGGATCATCAGCATGTAATCATTCATAAAACATAAAAAAACAATAGAATGCATGCTACATTTTCCTTTGGAGTCAAATAAGAGATGAGCATTTGGTGTATGTCTGTTCTTTGGGAGACCTCTCTTGATTCACCCAGAGGAATGGTTGCTTTCACTTCCTACTATGGTTTTCTGCCTTTCTCTGGGACCTTATTCTAGGCCCCTTTTCATTCTGTGGGTTTTCCTGCAATTATTTTGGTGACCTGAACTTGTCAGGTTTCATCCATTTCTCTGTCTCCATATCCATGGAATGTCCTGTCCAGATAGGTATGCTTCATCCATCAAAAGAGTATTGATGGGGCTGGGAAGGTGGCTCAGTGGTAGAGTGCTTGCCTTGCATGCTTGAGGCCCTGGGTTTGATTCCTCAGCACCACATAAGCAGAAAAAAAAAAAGCCGGAAGTGGCACTGTAGCTTAAGTGGTAGAGCCCTAGCCTTGAGCTGAAGAGCCGAGGGACAGTGCCCAAGCCCGGAGTTCAGGCCCACGACTGGACACCCCCCCCTCCAAAAAAAAAAAAACATTGATGGGGGGGAAGGTGGCTCAGTGGTAGAGTGCTTGCCTTGCATGCATGAGGCCCTGGGTTCCATTCCTTAGCACCATATAAGCAGAAAAAGCTGGAAGTAGGCTGGGAAGGTGGCTCAGTGGTAGAGCGCTTGCCTTGCATGCCTGAGGCCCTGGGTTCGATTCCTCAGCACCACATAAGCAAAAAGAAAAAAGCCGGAAGTGGCGCTGTGGCTCAAGTGGTAGAGTGCTAGCCTTGAGCTAAAGAGCTGAGGGACAGTGCTCAGGCCCAGAGTTCAGGCCCCACGACCGGACCCCCCAAAAAAATTTTAAAAAAATATTATTTAAAAAAAAAAGGCTGAAAGTGGCACTGTGGCTCAAGTGGTAGAGTGCTAGCCTTGAGCTGAAGAGCTGAGGGATGGTGCCCAAGCTGAGTTCAGGCCCCACGACTGACCAAAAAAAAAGGGTAGTCCACTAGGATAATTTGGGAAGTTTTCCTTAATTGTAGCATTCTGGAGTAAGCAACTTGTCGGCTATATGTAGGTAAGCTCTTGTCTGGTCACAGGCAATATAGTTCCTAAGAAAAATCACTGAGTAGGTGAAAAGTAAAAGATAAATGTTTTCCTTTAACCCAGTTCCTCTCATGTAAGATATATAACAATGCATATTACATTATGGAGGAAAAAATTTGAAAAACCATCACAGATCATAAACTATGTTATTCAATGGTCAAAATGACATTAGGTTTAACAGATTTATGTGATTGCCCTAAACTTTATTATGCTTTAATAAACTCCAGGTAAGCCTTATTTTATGCTCCATTTAACTTGAAGCCATTGGAACAATGAAACAAAGCATGGCGGTAAAATGTCAGAGAATTTTGTGTCTTTGTACTTTGAATGACTGGTTTTGCTTTAGACTTTTATTCATGGCAGTTTTACTCACAGGCTTACCACAGAAACTTGATTGGACAATGACTAACAGCACTTGCTCATGAAATACATGACACAAGTACTATGCTTTGCTCCTCAGACCTACTTTAGCCTTTGATTTGTGTTCTGAGCTTATGAACTTCCATTTCTTGAAAGTGTAGGGTGGGGTTAATGGAGAGCTAAGAGAATGAAGTCTGAAACTAGATTTCTGAGTTTGATCTTGATTATATCACTTGCTAGCTGGTCTTTAGCAGATAGTTCTGTTTCTGTGCTGTTATATATTTTTATCTATCACAAAAGAAAACTGGGAAGATTGAGTTTATATCTGCAATGCATCAAGTGTCTGACCAATAGAAATATTGAATATGTGTCTGTGAAATAAAATAGGTAAATTGATAAAATAGAGAATTGACCTTCTGTCAATGCATTTAAAATTAGAGTATCAAGTATTTGTTCAATTTATTACAATTTCATACTATTTTAGATTTCTGGCATGTCAGGATCATTTTATAAGAAATGTTTATTGACTTCTGAGAAGATAAACATCCAAGTTAGGAGGTAGCTATACGATAATAGTTTCATTAGTTAGATGATGAACTATAGCTGTTAAGAAAGTAATATATAGCACTTGTGGCTCATGCCTTTAATCCTAACTACTCAGAAGTCTGAGATATGAGAATCTGCGTTTGAAGTCAGCCTGGACAGACAAATCCATGAGACTCTTATCTCCAATTAATCAAGCAAAAAGCTAAAAGTAGTGGCTTGGCTCAGGTGGTAGAGCATGAGCTGTAAGTGTAAAAGCCCAGCAAAAGTGAAAGGCGCTGAGTTCAAGCCTTGGTTCAGCCACACAAAAAATAGTAACATGTTGCTGGAAGTCCTAGCTGGTATAACTAGACAAAAGAAAACAAAAAAAGGCACATGTATTGGAAAGGTAGAGACAAAGCCACTTTTTGTTGCTTCGTAACATGATTCTCTATGTAGAAGATCTTGAATATACAAAAAATTATTTTTGTATACTAGCAATGAACAATTAAGATTAGATTTCAAAAATATGATACATAATAGAACCAAAAACTGAAACATTAGATGCAATTTAAGTATGCATACAGTCTATATTTTGAAAAAATACTGAAATGTAAAGAAAACTTTTTTTTTTTTGGTCATGGGGCTTGAACTCTGGGCCTGGGTGCTCTCCCTGCACTTTTCAGCTCAAGGCTAACAGCGCTCTACCACTTGAGCCACACTGACACTTCTAGCTTTTTGTTGATGTGGTGCTGAGGAATCGAACCCAGGGCCTCATGCATGTGAGTCAAGCCTTCTACCATTGAGCACCTTCCCAGCCCTTAAAGAAAACTTAAAGACATGTCATATTCGTGGGTTCATCAAAAGACTCAGTATTGTAGATCTACCCAGAGTGATTTACAGATTCAGAACAATCCCAATCAGAATCCTAGGAGCAGTTGTCAAATATCAAATAATTGTAACACACAACTCCTGTAGATAGATCTTGAATGTTTCCCATGGCCCGTGTGTAAAATGCTTGGTTGCCAGCTGTGATGTTTTTGGGAGGTGGTAGATCCTTTAAAAGGCATATCTCAGTGGAAGGAAGGCTAGGTAGGCTAGGTAAGAAGTTGCCCAAGAAGGAGATATTAAGATCCTGGCCCCTTCTCTCTCTATCTCATTGCTTTCTGGTTGCAATGTGGTGGTTAGCTTTGTTCCTTCAGGGAACCTGCTGCTCCTTCATGCTGCCTTGCTACAGGCCCAAGGACAATGGGGCCAGTTACTACGTGTGAAAGACAGCCATAAGTCAAAATAAACATGTCCTTACTGTAAACTAATTTATCACAGTGCAGACTTATTTGTCACAGTGGGAGAAAGCTGACTAATAATAAACCAACCTAAACAGACAAAACAACTTGGAAAGCAGAATGGAGATGGAAGGACTTGACTGGCCTGGTTCCAATGTCTACCATAAAGCTCCAGCTATGAAAACATTGTTTTAGCATTGGTAAAATGTAGACACATGAACATGTGGGACAGAATCTAGAAATAGACTCAAAAATGTAGGTCATGAGCTTTTGACAAACATGTAGATGCAATTCAGTGGAGATAGGAGAATCTTCATAACCAATGTGAATCTCAACGCATGGAGTATAGACCTACATGTATAGTGTAATACTTAAAACTTCTAGTAAAAAAATCAAAAGAGAAAACCTCTGAGACTTTGGGTTAAGTAGGACTTATAAATATCACATTCAAAGCATCATTGATAAGAAAAAAAGTTGATAACTGGATATAAACTTAGAAACTTGTTCTTCTAAAGACATTTAAGAGAAGCACAACTCACAGACTAGGAGAAAGTATTTACACATCACACACCTAAGAGGAATAATATCCACAGAATATAAAGAACATGTAAGCCTCAACAATAACTTAATAACTTAAAAAATGGGCAATGTTGGTACAAAGACTTGTATATGAATAGCAGCTTTAATCAAAATTTTCCCACAATGTCCTTTAATCCTACTGTTATAGATTGTTTCAAAGACATTTTAGTACAAAGTCAAACCCAAAAGCCTACATACTATTCTATCACTTTAGTACTCTGGAAAAGGCAAAACACTACAAAGGTAGTGAACAGGTTGGTAGGTTGTTATCATTGAGATGGAGTTGTATTGATAGCAAAAGAAAAACATGAAAGTTTTTTCAAGGGAAGGAACTGTATTTTGGGAGCAAAAACTTGATATTTCTCAAGTACATTGAACTTGATTACCAGAGACAAAAAAGTAAATTTTTCTCTAAAGCAATTAAAAATTAAATTTAAATCAAGTGCTAATGGTTCATGCCGATAGTAGTAGCTACTTGGAGGCTGAGGTTAGAGACCGCAAGCATATATATGAGACTTCTTTTCAATCAATAGCTGTGTACAGTGATGTATGTCTATCATCTACTAAGGGAGTCTAAAATAGGTACATCAAAGTCCAGGAGTGTGTGTAGCCAGTAAGTGAGAGTATGCCAAAATAACTAGTACTAAAAAGTACATGGTCAGCCACACACTGGTGACTCATGCTTGTAATCCTACCTAGTCAAGAAGCTGAGGTCTGAGGATCAGTTCAAAGCCAGCCTGAGCAGGAAAGTCCATGAGACTCTTATCTCCAAGTAACTTCCAAAACAAGTCAGAAGTGGGGCTGTGGCTCAAGTGGTAGAGTGCTTGAGCACAAAGGATCAGTGCCCATGCCCTGAGTTCAAGCCCCAGAATTGGCATAAAAAGAAGAGCATGACTCAGTGGTAGAGTACCTTCCTAGCAAGTGTTAGGCCCTGAATTCAAACCCGTGTGTGTGTGTGTGTGTGTGTGTGTGTGTGTGTATGAAATAATGTGTTAGAATAATCACTCATCTGAATTTAATATCTGAAATATAACCACCTTTTCCTGAGTTACTATACTTTATTACTGTATTTTAAAATTGGATCAGTAAATAGTTTTTTGTTGTTGGTTTCTGGGCTTGAAAGTACTCAAAGCTAGCACTCTACACTTGAGCCACAGTGCTACTTCTGGTTTTTGAGTAGTTACTTGGAGATAAGAATCTCAAAGGGACTTTTCTGCCTGGGCTGGCTTTGAGCCACGATCCTCAGATCTTAGCCTCCTGAGTAGGTAGGATTACAGGCGTGAGCCACCAGAGCCCAGCCAGTAAGTACTTTTTAATGTTCTGTACAGCATGTAAAAATCAATCTCTATTTGTTTTAATGTTTAGATCAATGAATTCTGAGAGTCAGCTCTCTGGTGAGCGTCTTCCTCATTTGTTACCTGAACATAGCTGCCATTTTGCTCTGCATATCTCTTAGTTTTCATCAGTCATGGTTTATTTGGCTGTCTGGATTCTAAAGCTGGGCGATTGACTCTTGAGTGTTGTTACCTGAGGAGGCCGAGGCAGCATGGGGGCAGGAGGCAGATGGCTGTGTGGGCAGGGTGCAATGACTCATTTGTTTCATGTGTTTGATTTTTTTTTAATGTAGAAATGTTAAGGACCCCAAAAGAAAATCTTTTTATATTAAGCACCTTTGACCTGTCTCCTTTTAATGACATCAATAAATCTTCTTTCTCCTCCACAGTGTTGGACTTATTTTAATGAATGTGAGTTCTAATTCCATATTTGTTAATAAGTAAGTCAGATTCTGTATCAACTAGCTTTTTCAGAGTATTATTTTGGGGCTGGAGGTAGGCTCGATGATAGAGAACTTATCTAGTATGCTTGGCCCTAGCATCAAAAACACTATTATTATTATTAATCTTAGGGGACTAATGGACATACAGGTAACTTCACCTATATCACTTATAAGACTTTTCTCTTTTACGATTTATTTTCCAAATGTTTATGGCAATGGTAAAGGATGTTCTTGGTTTTTATGCTAATAATTTGTATCTTGATATTACTTGATATACCTCACTAAATTATATTTAGTACGTCAAGAGTAATCCAGTTAATTCTATTGGGGTATGTTTTTTTTTCCTTTTGCTTTGTTTTTTTTTGTTGGCTGTCAAGCATCATATATCCAAGTAAAAATTATTATGACTTTATTTTATAGAATTCTTTACTTTCAAAAGATTTTACCAGATTGATTGGGATTTTCAGAAAGCTATTGTATTGTTTGGGGGATTGTTGACAAACTTTTTTCCCTTATTTCCATGGGCATACTTATAAGTACAAAATTTTATAAAATGTACATTTTCACATTAGGGAATTCTTTAGTATTTTTAGTTTGTAACATCCATGTATGTGAATGGTGCTAAGGATTAAATGTAGGGTCTCATGCATATTACAGAATGTTCTTTAACACAAATCTGCCTTCCCCACTCACCATGCAGCTCTTCTTCATGGAAAATGGATTTTGTACTGTAATTAATGTATCTGGAGCATCAGTGGAAATTTTCATGATTTCTTTCATTGAGCCATTCTTGCATTCTCCAAATAAAATTTAAACATAGTATCTATGGTTCTCATAGTATAACACGTAATACATTTTGTTAGTTTTTCTTACATATTTGTCAATATCCATAAATGAAATTCAGAGTAATCTGAATTTTATTTCTGGCAAAATAAAATTGTCAAATTCTGCCATTAGGTTTCTGGTATCTTCATATTAATTATCTTTACATATTGAAGGAATTGGTATGTATAGCTCTATTGCCATTTTTAGTCTCAATTTACTATACTATACTTTCACTTCTTTTCCTGATTATAATTGCCAAAATTTAGTTTATATTAATTCTGAAACCTAACTCTGGATTAACAAATTTATCTGCTTTGTAAAAGACAATTTTTTTTTACTTGTTACATACTCTTTTTTTGCGGGGGGGAGGGGTCAGTTGTGGGGCTTGAACTCTGGTTACTGTCCTTCAGCTCTTCAGCTCAAGGCTAGTGCTCTACCTCTTGAGTCACAGCGCCACTTCCAGTTTTCTGATGGTTTATTGGAGTTAAGAGTTATGGACTTTCCTGCCTGAGCTGGCTTTGAACTGCAGTCCTGGGATCTCAGCCTCCTTAGTAGCTGGGATTACAGGCATGAGCCACTGGCACCTGGCCTTTGTTACTTACTCTTATTTTCTACAGTGGCTTTGTTCATAAACTTGTTTGTTTCATTGCTGAAATTTAGCAGAGAGCACTAGCTCCTGCTTTCCACCACAGTAATCTACAATTATTATATGACTGTCTTGTTAAAAAAGATGCAGGTTTGTAGAATTTTATAAAACTACTTTCAGTGGAACTGCAATTTTAAAATTCAGTTTGACATGAAGAGAGAAACATCCCTTTTCTTTCCTCATTTCCTCTTTTGAGTACTAAGTTATTGAAGCTGAAATGTGCTTATTAGGCATGATTTAGGAGTCATCTTTTGAAGTCTTTGTTTTCTCCTTGCAGATATTGCGGTGGTAGAGATGAGTGATGCCTTCCGTCAGCCGTCCTTGTTTTACCATCTTGGGGTGAGAGAAAGCTTCAGCATGGCCAACAACATCATCCTCTACTGTGACACTAACTCAGACTCTCTGCAGTCCTTGAAGGTAGCTCTCTTGTTTTATTCCAGTGTTTAATTTCAGCACCGGTGTTCAAGGAGACCTCTTTTTCATCCAAAATACTTTAAGTCACCTATGCTTGTGCAAGTATGTTTTCGGTAATTAGTCCCCAATTACTTATGAATTTATGAGGTCTATCTGGACCTCACCATGAAGAAATGTAAGTGATACCTAGGTAGAAAAAACTTATTGTTGGGTTCTGAATTTTAGTTGAGTTGCTTCTGGGGAGACTGTGTTAAAAGAAGGCACAGGTACACACTTAGGATAAAGAAAAAGAGATTGTAGAAGGTATGTCAGGCCTGGTACCTGATCATTGGGCTCTTCATTATACCCAAATTGTTCCAACTAAAAAGTGAAAGTGCTCAGAGTAGAAATTCTGAGTATCCTGAGAAAATTGCTATGCTTGTACACTGAAATAACATTTCAATCAAGGTGGGAATTAAAGCTTACTGCTTAAGATTACCTATTAGGATATCACTCTATCCATGAATAAGAATATCCCTGATATTAAAATCATTTCCTTTACCAGCAAAGTTTCCTAACTAATTTTACAAGATGACTTTACACTGTGGGATTCTTTGAACAGCATCTCACCATTCAGTGAACTTCATGCTGGGCCTAGAATGGCCCATTTCCTTTGTGCAGTTTCCAGCTCATTTCAAGTGGCCTTTTCTCATCTCTGTCCTCCAATTCCCAAATCAGAAATGGCCTTGGGATACAGGGCTCTAGAATGAGTTCAGAACATAATTCTAACAGCTTAACTGTTGGTAACTGAAGTTCCTCAACCCTCAAATCCTTGCTAATTTTTTTAAGTACTGTCTTGCTCTCTTTTGGGTATGTAAAGCATGTATGGCTCTCTCAGAAAAATGTGGATGTTGCACTGAGCAAATATATTTCCTGCATGCCAGGCACTGGGTTGACATGCATTTCTTTTCAGAGTGATTTTTAGTCTTAATCTGCTTTTTGCTTAGAGTGATCTTTAAGATCGCTATTTAATTTTCCTATAGTTTTACCCCTTTCATTACTACATAATAAAATTTGGAACTGACTGTTAAGATAAACATTTTGATTAGCAGTTGATGAAAGAATGAGATGATTTTATTTATTCTTGATCCTCTTCATTTTTCTTTAGATTAAGTTAAATAGGTGAGGCTGTATCAGAAACTTTTTCTTTCTACTCTGTTTTGTTCTTCCCCAGCTAACATCTGACTATCAAACGTTATGACAGTTCTTTCTTAGGGAAGCTTTTTTCATGAATTCCAATTACATTTGAGAGAAAGAAATAAAGCTAATCTTACCTGGAACTTGTATGAGCCAAAGAATCTGGCTTAATTGTTTTCTTTGAGTAAAGTAGTTCTTTAAAAAGACTAAGGATATCTATAAACTATGCTTATTAATCTTGTATGTGCTTATTATCTTGCTTCTTGAGCATCTCTACCATATGCTAGGTATTTAGTGCTTTATGTATATACATTTTTTGGGGGGGGGGTCTGGTTGTGGGGCCTGAATTCTGGGCCTGGGCACTGTCCCTGCGCTCTTCAGCTCAAGGCTAGTGCTCTACGACTTGAGCCACAGCGCCACTTCCCGCTTTTTTCTTTTTGCTTATGTGGTGCTGAGGAATCGAACCCAGGGCCTCATGCATGCAAGGCAAGCGCTCTACCACTGAGCCACCTTCCCAGCCCCCTGTGTATACATTTTTTACACTGCATTTTTGTGTGTGTGCATGGTGTTAAGAACTGAACCCAGGGTTTGGGGACATGCCCTTGAGCCACTGCTCTACTGCTGAGCTACATTCCCCAGCCCATAGTTAATGTTTTTCTTTTTTGTCAGTCAAGGGGCTTTTACTTAGCACCTGGGTGCTGTCCCTGGGTTCTTTTTACTCAAGACTAGTGCTCTCCACTTTGAGGCACAGCTCCACTTCCGGTTTTCTGGTGGTTAATTGAAGATAAGGGTTTCACAGACTTTCCTGCCTGGGCTAGTTTTTAGTGATGATCTTCACATCTCAGTCTTCTGGGTAGCCAGGACTGCAGGCATGAGCCACCAGCACCTGGCTTCTTAAGGACTCTTCATAAAGACTTTCAAGCAGTAATCCTAATGAGAATTTTAATGTAGAGGAAATGTATTTTAATTTTTTTGTTGTTGTTGTTGGATGTGGGGCCTGAACTCTAGACCTGGACCCTGTCCCTGAGCTCCTCAGCTCAAGGCTAGCACTCTACCACTTGAGCCACAGAGCCACTTCCAGCTTTTTCTGCTTATGTGGTACTGAGGAATTGAACCCAGGACCTCATGCATGTAAGGCAAGCACTCTACCACTGAACTACTTTCCCAGCCCTGTATTTTAATTTTTAAAGCACTTTTGATAGGTATATTTTCTATCATAATTTTACAGAATTGCAAACTGAATTGCATGTTTCCAAGGTGATAGAGCAAAGGACACTTTCAACCAGATCTGCCCCACTCCACAGCCAATTCTACCTAACCACCAGCTTATTCATTGTCTATTGCATTTCTCTCCATATCTGCAGAGGATACAGGATTTTTCATTAAAACAAACAAACAAACATTAGCTAGGCCTCTCATGTTTTCCTGTGTAACATGTAGCTTTTTTTTCTTTCCCTTTCCATTAACATGAGTCTTCATTTTCTTACACCATTTCTAACCAGTCAGTCTGTGGTGCCTTGTTGTACAGGACAGAAATATGTGGCACAGGAAGTATTTTTTATAGTCTAAACAATTTCCTGTCCTAAAAGGTCCTCTTTACTGCAAAACATTGATGGGTAGGTGTAGGTGGAACTGTGCATACTTGTATTTAATTTTGCAGTCGGTAATAGGGGTAACCTTCTTATCTCTTACCATCTACAACAGAAAGGAAGATTACATTGGAATAAGGACAAGAGATAGTCAGATTGCATCTCATGGAAGGATAGGCTGCTAAAACAAAGTAAAGCAACTCCCTATTTTCACAGGGGTAGAGACAGAATTAGAGTGCTATTCTTGTTATATATGCAGTTTGCATACGTGGATTCTTTGGGCATCAGAGAAGGTACAGCTGCACTGGTTTTATTTTCATCTACTGCTCTGTGTTGAAGACAGCAGTTTCTCTTTGGCAGTGAATTCTTAGAAATAGAAAAAAATGTCTTTACACTTCTTGAAAAATTATTGATGGGAACTATAAAAGTACTTAAAAACTATGTCTAAATTGTAATTTGGAAGGAGATTTCACATGTACTCATTAGGTACTTGCAATAAAATTCTTATCTTTTTTAATTCACAAACACTATTCCATTCTAGAAGATATGGTGTTATTTATCTTCTTTCCAAAATAGATCATTTTACTTTCTGAGAGGGAAGTTGGTTCTTTTTTTATTTAGTATTGTAACAATTTTCTATAAACCAATCTCATGAGAAGTTGTCATGAACCTATTAATGCTCACTGAAGACAGATGCTGAGATTTACATTTGCTTTAAAATAAGAAATGCTAATAACGGATGTTGGGTTTGGATTTTTTGACATATTTGCACATTTAAAAGGAGTCTCTCAGTAAATGGGAGAGTCAATCTGGACTCTGCTGCCTAGTGAGCTGTGGTACAGATGCATGAAACATATCTGATATCAGAAAATTGCTCTCCCTCCATCCCCTGAGAATTGGAGAACTGAATCTGCTAAAACAAAAAATAAGCAGAGCTAAGGAGAAGAGGTGAACAAATTTATTACTATACAAGGATATAGGAGGCACACAAAGTATGTTAACTCAAAGATGGGCCTGAGTGTTGATGCTTAAATACTGTCCTCAGAGGAAAGAGGGAAGTGGAGAATAGATGCAATGTTAGAGGAAGAATAAATATTCACATTGTTTGTTTTGTGTTGATAGAAACTGAATAGAGGACCATAGTAAGTAAATGCTGTATCATTGATTTCCTGTCCTCCAGCCTGAAGAGAAAATGATTTTTGAGTGTTCTATTATTTATTTATTTATTTTTATTTTTGTCGGTCGTGGGCCTTGAACTCTGGGCTTGGGCGCTATCCCTCAGCTCTTCAGCTCAAGGCCAGCGCTCTACCACTTGAGCCACAGCACCACTTCTGGTTTTCTAGTGGTTTATTGGAGATAATAGTCTCATGGAGTTTCCTGCCTGGGCTGGCTTTGAACCATGATCCTCAGATCTTAGCCTCCTGAGTAGCTAAGATTACAGGTGTGAGCCACCGGCTCCTGGTGAGTGTTCTATTTTTAAAAAAAATTATATTCATTTTGGGCTGGGAAGGTGGCTCAGTGGTAGAGCGCTTGCCTTGCATGCCTGAGGCCCTGGGTTCGATTCCTCAGCACCATAAGAAAAAAAAAGCCGGAAGTGGCACTGTGGCTCAAGTGATAGAGCGCTAGCCTTGAGCTGAAGAGCTGAGGGACAGCGCCCAGGCCCAGAGTTCAGGCCCCACGACCGGACACACACACACACACAAAATTATATTCATTTTGCCTTTAAGTAGTTGTTCAAAGGGGTTATATCATTCAACACATCAGCTTCTAAGTTCCATGTATCTTGATCACTGTTACCCCTTTCATTCCCCCATCCCTCCCAACTCAGCCCCTCCCTTCAATTTTCCTAATTTCATTGGATATACGTTGAATATTATGACTATATTCTCAGTAAGTCAATCTCAAGAGAAATACGTGGGTCCAAAGAACAGACAGTAGCCTGAGACAGTTCACCTGGGCTGAGAATGTGGCATGTAGTGTTGATTGTAGATTCTAGTCTGTCTGTTAGATAATCTGGAGGATTTGGCCTTCAGCTAGAGACAGGAGCTACAGAGAGACACAAGGGACAGGAGAAGGTCAGAGAGATCTTGGCTCTGAGACTGCATTTTAGTTCAAAGTGCTCAGCTTGTCAGAGTGCCATATCTGGGGGTCTCATTTTTTTGAGCCCTAACAACCATTTCTTCTTTAACCAGCACTCCTTTTTTGTGACCATTTTCTCCTGCTTCCTTCTCTAGCTCTTCCCTCCTGCCCACATTAAGCAATGTTGCTTATAAAACAAAGCAAAACCAAACAATGAAACAGTACTGCACATCGTAGTATAGTCAATACTTAAAAGCTCTGGTAAGGGCTAGAGTGTAACTTGGTGGTAGAGCACTCACTACCTAGCATGCATGAGCTTGGGGCACACCCACCACGGGCTCCCCTGCGGGGCTCCCTCCCACCCTGCACACACAATGGGAAATGTACAGATGTACAGATGTACTGCTGGGAGAGAGTGTGTAATTGATAGTCGCTTCGGAAAGCAATTTGGTAATGTCTAAAAATATCAAGTGAGCACATCACTGAGACTGAGCGATTTGTGTATGTGTGCGTGCGCTCTCGTGCTAGGCCTTGAACTCAAGTCTTGGGCACTTTCCCAGAGCTTTTTCTCTCAAGGCTAGCACTCTACCATTTAAGCCACAGCTCTACTTCTGGCTTTTTAAATTTTTGCTGGTTAATTGGAGATAAGAGTCTCAGAGATTTTTCTGTCTGGGTTGGCTTTAAACCTCAATCATCAGATCTCAGCCTACTTAGTGGTTTGGATTACAGGTGTAAGCCATTGTGCTCTGCTTGAGACCGAACAATTTTAACCTCAGATGTGAACTGTTAAAAAAAAAAAGTCTCTCATATGCATAAGAAAAGCTAGTGACAAGCTTTCCCCCTCAATTATTAAGTACTGCTATCCATACTACTTCCTTTTGCAGAGCTATATCAAAAAACCTGAGAGAACAAATTAGTAGGGGAAAGATTTATCCTGGGTTCATGGTTTGGGAGTGGTCGGTCCTCTGTTGCTGGACCCCATGCACTTGGGCAGATCCCACGGCCTTGGGACCATGTGGGGAGGTGGTGTTCTCTTCGTGGGAGGAAAGAAGCCAAGAGGGAGAAAGGGAACAGGAGTGTCATGTAATTTTCAGAGTCTCTCAGAGACCTATTTCCTCTAGCGAGGCTTCACTAAAACAATGCCAACTGGCTGGGGACCAAGCATTCAAATCATGAACCCATATTCAAACCATAACACCACTGAATTAGGACTTCTAAAAGCTCAAAAGGCTTTATTTGTCTTTCTTAGGACATTCATTTACCTGATGCCACAATTTAGATGTGCAAAAGGGCTATTCTCTTGCTTTGATCCCCTAGTCAACTGGCTGATTCCATTGACAACTACTGTTCTGTTCCTTTTGTACCCACTGGAGAGATTTTATTATGAACGTGCAAATTAGAATGTCCTTGCTCTCTCTCTCTTTTTTAAATGCTATCTTTAAGTAGTAGTACAAAAAGGTTTCAATTCAACATGTCAGTTTAGGAGTACACTGCATCTTGATGCTTTTTATACTGAAATAGGAGCAGAGTCTAAAAGCTATTCAATTTTTTCTCTAACTTACCAGTATATCTTGGTCAATGTTTCTGTAGCTGTGCAGAAAGCATGCCCTTATTCTTTGGCTCCATTCTGTTCTGTTGATTGGAGAGGGATATAGTTTACTCAACCAGTTTCTAGTGATGCACATTTGTGTGGTTCCAAACATTTGCTAACAGTGTTCCAATAAATGCTGATATGTTTTCATTCATACCCTCCCCTTAAACAACACTTTGTGAAGTTGGTGTGTAGTACATGCCTGTAATCCCAGCACTCAGAAGTCTGAGGCATGAGGCCTGTAAACCTAGACTATACAGCAAGATCCTGTCTCAAAAAAAAGCTCCAAATAACTCATAACTGTATGTGTCAAAATGAACTTTCTATTTTAGCTCAATGGTGTTATTCAGGATCTGTTTCTAACGTCTCTGTAATTCTTTCTTCTATAGATCCCAAAATGAACTTCCTTCCTTGGCTCATATCGATAATACTTATTGTTTCTTAAAGGTGTCTTCTGCTTTCCCTAGATCTCTAGCTGGGAACTCAGCCTCCTGGCTTTGTCTTTGGATAGATCTCAGCTCCCAACTCTATCTCCTCTGCTGATCTTCCCAGACCTCTTCATTCTGCAGTTCATCTTTCTCTGAGAAGCTGTAAAGCTTGCTGTTAGCTTGTGCTTTTAGCATGTGTGTGTGCACATGCAAGTCCATCTAGGCTTGCAATATTTCATTTCAAATGTGCCTGTGTCCTTTCATGACTCAGCAAGGTTGTAAGGCTTTGAAAGTATATTTTACTATTTCACTCGTATCTATACGGCTCGCAGGACCCGCCAGTGCAGTCTCTTCCTCTTTCACTTTTACATTCACATCTGGTACTCTTGAATATTCAACAGTCTTGCATATTGCTCTAAGTCAAAGCCTTTGGCCCTCTGTGTTGCTTTAGCATTGCAACAGAAGGACCAAAGACAATGGCTGGTCAGCTGGACTCTGATGTCTGGCTCTTGTACTGAGCCAGATGGATTCACCTTTGGGGCTACACAAATGCTTTCCATTTCTGGTTTCCATGACAGCATGCCTGCCATCTTTTCCAGTGCACTACCTCATTTTCTCTTCTAAATAACAATCTCAGCAAAGCCTGTATTCTGTGTATTTTTCAAGATTGTCTCCCCAGTGTCTAGTTATTTGAATGCCTAGAATAATAATGGCAGTTTGCTTTTAGTGAGAGTTTGTTTTGCACAGACACTGCTTGGCCACATTATTTGCATGATATTAACACATTCCTTACCACCTAAAAGTTAGGGACACTGCGTACATGGGTTATCAATTCTATTATACATTCTCTGTGTCTGTGTGGGTGTGTGCGCACATGCATGCGCGCGCGCACACACACACACACACACACACACACACACACACACACACACACACACATCATGGTCCTAGAGCTTAAACTCAAGGCCGTGAGCTTTCTCTTTGTTTTTTTCACTCATGTCTAGCATTCTACCACAAGAGATATCCCTCTACTTGTGGCTTCTTTTATTTTCTGGTTAATTGGAGAAGAGATTTCAGTGTTTTTTTCTATCTGAGCTGTCTTTGAGCCTCAATCCTCAGATTTCAGCTTCCTGAGTAGCTAAGATCACTGGCATGAGCACAGGCACCCCGCCTTGATTTTTCTTAGTGTTACTGGGGTTTAAAGTGGAGCTCTGCTGCTGAGCCATGCCTCCAGCCCATGTTTGTGCTGGTTGTTTTTGAAATAAGCTCTCACTTCCTGCCTGGGTGTTTACATGGACCATGATCTGCCTATTTTAGGGTTCTCTTTGGAGTGAGGTTTCTTCCATTGAGTTGGAGTCTTATAGACTTTTCTTGCAGATTTTCTGGCAGAGTTGGCCTTGAATTGAAATCCTTCCAATCAGAGCCACCCAAACAACTAGGATAACAGGCATGAGCCACTGGCATCCAACTCCATTGCCCTTCTAGTACTCAAAATACTCGTTATACTTACACAACTATTATTGTCTGGTGTCCTTACTAACTATTTATGGGTTTGCCAGGTGGGTCAGTAACTTTCATTTGCAGCTACCCAATGTGCTTAAGGAAAGGAAACTTGTTTGAATTTTTTTCCAAAGAGACTGTAGCTGATCAGGAAATTCTACACATACATTTTCTGTGGAAATAATTTTAGATTATTCAGTCTAGGGATTTTACACAATTGTAATATTATAAATTTCCGAGATGCATAGATTCATGATCTCTACAAAATTTCTAATTGCTAATATAAATGTTAATACAACTTTTTCCACTTAAAGTAGTTCCACTGAGTTGTCTTTTGTATTAATATTGTCTCTGCTCTTCCCTCTTGTTTTTCAGGAAATCATTTGCCACAAGAATACTGTGAGTATTTTACTTAGCCTTCCACAAAGGCTTAAGTATTTTTTTATTACATCAACTAATCTCTGATATATTCTTAATCTTTACAAATTACTAATTTTTGTTACTCCTTCTAGAATTGCTTCATCTAAACAATTCTTTGCAATGATAGTTTATTTATAATGATGGACATGGCACTGATACATGAGTTTTCTATATGTATTTACATTTTAGAAAAACAATTTCCAGTGGGCTGAGAATTTTCAGTGGTAGAGTGCTTGCCTAGCATGCATGGGGCCCTGGGTTCGATTCCTCAGCATCACATAAGCAGAAAAAGTCTGAAGTGGCTCTGTGGCTCATGTGGTGGAGAGCTCACCTTGAGCTGAAGAGCTGAGGGATGGTGCCTAGGCCCAGAATTCAGGCCCCACAACTGACAAAAAGCAAAAAAACACAATTTCCACAGTATTTCAGTGTTGTGGGGTTATAAAGCACTGAATGAGGATAAAACATCATATATAGAAATAAACACAAATATAGATTCATTCATAAAGATATGCATATGTTGGTGTATGTATATATTTATGTAGTATATATCATATACTCATATATATCATATACATACACATATATATGTGTATACATAAAATATATGTATCTATGTAACTACCTATCATCTATCTCATTATTTAACAAGAATGAGTTAAGTTCCAAAATGTTTAAATCTGTCTTTTGAGATCAAACTACAGAATTCCAAGAAGAATTAAACACAAAAAAGTGAGAAAATAAAATTTAAATTAAAAAAAATGCTGCATGAGGAAACATTTTAATCTTCTAGTGAAAATAGCCCTGTTAGGCCAATGCTGTGTAGATTTAATTTTAGAAACTAAGCTTGTATTTAAAAAAGATCTTAAAGGATGTATATGCCTGCAATTTAGAGTGAAAAGAATATATAACATAAAGACTGCAAGTGATTAAAAGTTAGATAACAAGATTAAAAATGCAATTGATAGTTTTTCTTTAGATGGGAAATTCTAAAACTAGGATTTCCCCAGGTCAGAGCCCTCCTCATTGCTGTATGGCTAAAGTTGCCATTATAAAGCCTTATCCTTTTCATCTCTACAGGAAATGAGCACTTCCTTGCTCCACACTTTCAATGCAGTATAACGCATTTTATATCACAAGTACTAACTGAACATGATCTATATGTCAGGTGCTGGGCTTGGTCCTGGAGGGGACTCATGATACAGGTTGAGAGTGGGGACAACAATCTTCACAACAGTCCCACAAGGCAACAAAAGAGAAGTACAATTGGAAGAGCTCAGTGATCCATATGTAAGCACACCACTAGAAAATGAAAGTTAAGATGACCTGGTAGGGATGGAATAGCTATGTTATCAAGGTATCAAGGTCCTTGATAACATAGGTGGCCTTCCCTTATATGGGAAGCAGGAGAGAACCAGTCACTGCCAGCCCAGTTTGGATACATGGAGAAGCTGGGTGATGAGAGGTTTAGATGGCACCTGTGCATCAGAAGCAAGGTGCTCATTGACTTGAGAAAGCTGCTGTGGTCCAGGTGTTGGGTGTCCTTGAACAGTTGAATGTTGTGCACATCTGATTCAATGTATTTCTTTCCAGAAGCTTCACTGATTTTCCTCCCACATTTATATCCACCTCATGTAGTACGTGACATTGAAAAACAGAATCAGACTTCTTTGTGTAAACAGTGAAGATAATTAGAATAAGATTTTATTTTGAGTTTGGGGATTTTATAGCCATGAGAGTAAACATGGACCAGAGAGATCATTGTCTGTTTCATGGCCACACCTTCAGAGTTGGAGATGTGTGTCTTTCTCTTTCAAAAATCAGGTTTAATTATTGTAGTAGTAGTAGTACCTTATTACTAAAAGGCAGCTGCTACATTTGAGGTGTTTTGCTCTTGCTCATACAGTAGTATGTTATTTATTTTGGATTATTATCTACTTCATACTATAAATTCAGTGGCAATCTACAAGTAGAAATTACTATAATCACATTGCTAAGTTATATGGGAACTAACTTGGGAAACAGATGTTCCCATCTCATTAATTTTCATTATTTCACTAGAGTGGATTTTCTCAGCAGTTGTTATCTTTCTGGAAAGCACAATGTCATGGGAACAACCCCAGTGAATGCTCTGTGCATGCTCTCTGGCTGCCTCTTACCCCTGGCCCGCTTTGTGCATCCTGGCGCCTCCTGCAGCTGGTCCCTCTTCCCCTGTCTTCCCACATTGATAATGGCACATTGAAAATAAAATTATTGCCTTTACAGCATGGAGGAGGAACTCCCTTGCATGTCGTGAGGCTGGAAACTTGGGAAAAGCTTTAGCATGCTTGGGTGTTTTCAACAAAGATTCTGATGGCCTATACCATGGGATTTATTTAGGGAGTGCTTTTCCTGCTGATTGTATAATTCTCATTTTACCACTCCATTGCCAAACCTCAACACCAGACATCTGGTAGTCATCCTCTTCCAGAATTAGTTTTACCAAACCCATGATTCTTAATGCCTACTACTTCAGTAATGATGTATAGTTCATTATAGCTGTGCCCAGTATTTCACTAATGATGTATATGGCTCATGCTTTATACACAAGTACTTATGTTACTAAGGTTTCTGAAGATACAGAATTTTATTAAGCATTTGAGTATTGGAAAGTTTGGACAGCACTTTTAGGGGTTTATTGGCTTTTAAATCCATTCTTGTTTTGCATCTGAGCAGATTTGAAACTTTGCTTTTATGCCAGATTGTTGGTGGCTCACACTTATAATCCTAACTACTCAGGAGGCTGAAATCTGAAGAAGCAAATTGCAAATTCAAAGCCAGCCCAGGCAGAAAAGTCTGAGAGACTCTTAACTCCAGATAACCAGCAAAATGCCAGAAGTGGAGCTGGGGCTCAAGTGATAGAGCATCAACCTTGAGCAATAAGCCAAAGTGAGGGAATGAGACCCAGAGTTCAAGCCCCAGTACCACAATAAATAAATAAATAAGCAAATGAATAAACTTTTTTTTTGCCAGGCCCTGGTGGTGCACACCTACAATCCTAGCTACTCAGGAGACTGAGATTTAAGGATGTGGTTCAAAGCCACCCCAGGCAGGAAATTTCATGAGACTCATCTCAAATTAACTACCAGAAAAACAGAAATGGTACTGTGTCTAAAGCAGAAGAGCTCAGGGACAGCACCCCCAGGCCCTGAGTTCAAGCCTCATGACTGACAAAAAATAAAACAAAACAAAAAAAAACCCACTTTTGTCATTTTGGGTTATGATGGGTTTCTAAAATATTCTTCTGCGATAATTCATGCATAGCTTAAGCTCTAGAAACTTTGGGAATGCCCCTATCTGATGTCCTTTCCTTCTTTGCTGTTTAGGCAGTGGCTTGAGTCAAAGGACTCAATTGGGTGGGCATGCTATAAGATCTTGGAAACCTTGTAGAGGCAGGACTTTGATTCCCCCCCCCCCCTTCCTGATCAGTCTTCCAGCCATTGCGTGAAGAACTTGGGAAAGGAACAGTTGAATGTAGTCAACCTCTTACAGTTCCGAATTACAGACTTTAGCTGTTACTGCTTTATTACTGACATGTAAGTGCCTCAAAGGGTAATATAAATAAATATCATAAATAATTAAGTTTGACATTTCTTATCTGTTTCCTGTACTTAAGCCACGTGGCTCAAGGAAGATTTCTGTAGAAGGTGAAAGAAGGTTGGAAAGCAGGGGTCAGTCACATGGGTGGTCACATATGTCCTTATAGAGAAAGGGTCTTTTGTTTTGGGGTGTTTTTTTTTGTTTTTGCTTTGGTGCTGGTTCTGGGGCTTGAACGCAAGGGCCTAACCAAGTGCTGTTCCTGAGCTTCTTTGCTCAAAGCTACCCCTCTACCACTTGAGCCACTTCTGGCTTTTTATTGTTGTAGTTAATTGGCGATTCTTTGATCTAGTCACAAACACATCGCAGATCAGCTGCGTGAGCTAATCTCCCTTTCTTCCTACCTGTAAATAAGAGGTAACAGCACCTTCTTCAGTGAGTTTTGTTCATGCATGTGCCGTAGTTAAAGTTGAATGCGTGATTGCCCCATGCTAGACTAGACCTTGGCCTATGCAAGGACTGAATAAAGATTTACTAGTGCTAAGAAGAGAGTTACTCTCTTGCTTCCTCTGTGCCTGTGTGGCTGGTAGCCAATATTTGAGTGTCCCTACAGTGGTGACAGTAGGGTTTGTTGGATGTCTCATTCAAGTGCTTACCCCTTTCCTTTTGTCTGCCTGTGTAGTTTTTCTCTGAGAGACCCCTTCCATTTTCGTTAAGGCAACAAAAATTCCCAGGCCAGCATTTGGACTTGAAGCTTCTTTTCATTATCATCTCATACTTACAACTATCTTCTAGACATTTTCATTTAAAAAAAACTCCAATCTGTTAATCCCACCCATCTCTCCTCTCACCTATCTCACTCTAATCAAACCTTAATCTGCTGAAGTTTTTTTGGGTTTTTTTGGTGAGTTTTTTAATATTTACCTGGAAGTTAGATTTTGTTTGGAGTTACTACCACATGGACAGCAGGTTTCTCAAAGTGTGATGTGTTCATCAATAAATGAGCATGATCCTGCTTTCTAAATTCTTGCTTTCAGCTCACATTAGCACTCTTTTTTGGTAGTCCCATTTGGACTGATCTTTGACTAGTTCTGCACATGGGCAATTGGTTACCAGTCCAAGAGTACTGAGCTTGTGTATCTTTCTCCTTTGTTATTGCTGTCCATTTGGTCATAGTATGCAGATTCCTACCCAATGTTTTAAACCATATTTCTTTCTTTTAGTGTAGCTTATTATCTGTCTCTACAGCCAAGATATGTAGCTGTGGTTATGTTTTCTTCCCTGCTCTAGATTCTTTTTGATTTTTTCCATTGCCCAGAACATACAGATTTTGTTGTTGCTCCTTTTGAGACAGAATATTGCAACATGGCTCAGGCTGACCTAGAACTCTTGTTCCTCCTGCCTCAGCCTCTGAAGTGCTGGGATTACAAGTATACGCCACTATACTCAGCTTCCCAGAATATATAATTTTGAACCTTTGCTTGCCTTCAGTTTCCTTCCCTGAGCCTCAAGTGCTTGTCAGATTTGTTGACTTGGGATGTCCAGTCCTCTTCCTTTTGTCTTCTTCCTGGCAGTGTTTTTTGGCATGAATACACTTCAGTTAAGCATGATCTGGGAAATGATAGACTCAGTGAGTTCAGGTCATAATGAATTAGGGAAGAGGAACCAGGCAAAGCTAGTGAGAGGCAGGGATCTTCAGGGTTCGGGCCTTCCAGGATTCCAGTACAGGGTCTCATCTTCATCTTAACCATACTAGTTAGGACTTTGTGCAACTGTCTGATGTAGAGTAAAAAGGAGATGGGGATGGAGAGGGGGTAAAAGTAGAAGTAGGGCCAGTGCCTGGTAGAGCGCTAGCTTTGAGCAGAAAAGCTCAGGCCCCAAGTCCAAATAAAAAGTAGAAGCAGAAAGACCAATGGAAACCACCTGCACAAGCTCAGCCAGGTGCCCTGGTGCAGGGGCTTGAATGCTGAGAGAGAGGATGGAGGCAGAGAGCCAAATCTCAGAGACATGGTGAAGGCAGACTAGGTAGGACAGTGTGTAGGAGGGAAAACATGATCATCAAAGCTAACTTGTGAGTCTAGTTTTAGTGAGGGTGAGATGAGTAGGTATAACCTTGGAAAGCAGCTTGAGGGGAGCAGCTGTTTCCTGGCTTCAATCCCGGCACTGCTGGTTATAGCAAAACACTTCAGCTGTTAGCTCACAGTATTTTCCTGTATTTCTATTGTGTTTCTGACTAAAATTTAAATTCCCTGAGTGCTGAAAGTTGTGCTTTTCAAATACTCGTATTTTCCCTACAGCATGAATCATAGTGCTTTAAGCTATACAAGATGGTGAATAAATATTTCATGGTTGATAGAAATGGTTGCATACATTTTTTTTGGTATCCTCTGTAATCATATGGAAGTAAGCAATTAAACAGATGGGGAAATTTCCATTTGCATGGGTCATAAATAAGAAATGAGGGGGGTTTTGTGTGTGTGAAACCTGGGATTGTGTTATTGTGGCACCCCCTGGCCAGGTATCTTCTCTCTCCCCAGATGTGCACCGGGAACTACACCTTTGTCCCTTACATGGTGACTCCACATAACAAAGTCTACTGCTGTGACAGCAGCTTCATGAAAGGCCTGACGGAACTTATGCACCCCAACTTTGACCTGCTGCTGGGGCCCATCTGCTTACCTCTCACGGACCGTTTCATTCAGCTTTTGAAGGTGGCCCAAGCAAGTTCCAGGTAATTCTTAGGGCTGACATTTGCATGCTAGTAATGCGTTATGGTTTTACTTCATTTATTCCTGCAGCTTATCCTATATCTTTCAGATTGTTAGATGATTAAGAACCAGGAGGGAAAGAGGGAACAGCTTGCACTAAGCAAAAGGAAAGAAATGTAAATATCACCTGATATGGAAGAAATCATTTGTAGTGTCAAAGCTCATAGAATTCACAAACTTTATAGACCATGATAATGACAGTTTGCCTTGTGACTTTTGTTTGTGACTTCAACTAAGTATCACTATTCTACAATACTGTGAAATAACTGAAATGTATGTAATCACCTAATCTCAATTAAAAAATAGAACCAAAAAACAATGTGCAGTGTCTTCTAAATTGATAGAACAGATGTTATTATAATTTACCTATTGCATTTTATCTCCTTCATAGAACTTGAAATCTATCACCCAAAAAAGACAGTTAACTACTTTATAATAATGGCAGAGCAAAAGATACATGCAAAACAAGTATAGAAACATCAGAATAAATGTCAGAGACTTTTAGTGTAAAGAGTCAAAACTCTGAAAAAATTTGTGTATGTATTTCAATTATGTATTTGTTTAACCATTTTTTGCTAATGAATGGTGATACTGAGTTGGAAAGTAAAGGTTACACCATGTTAAGATCATAGGCAGAATTCACTTATTTAGAATAGTTTCCACTCAAAATAATAAATTCTAGTAGAGTTTGAGCCTTTCCTGAAACAAGATGAGAATTAATAGAAATACATGGACTCTCATCTTTATTTTTGTGCTAGTATGGAGCTTGAACCCACTCAGGGCCTAGTACTATTGTTTGCCTTTTTCACTCTAGCATGGTACTCTACCACTTGAGCCACTTCAGGTCTCCCACTTCAACTTTTGGCAGATTAGAGTCTTATGGAATTTTGTTTGCCCTGGTTGGCTCTGAGCTAGAATTCTCATATCTCAGCCTCCTTAGTATCTAGGATTACAGCTGTGAGCCACTAGAAGCTTCACATGCCAAACACATGAGGTATTCCTTCTATGCATCTTAATACCTTGGAATCTACTTGTGCAGAAATGTCATTCTTTTCCCTATAAAAATTTTCACTTAACTCTTTTCCAATGTTACCTATTAGAAATGTGTTTTTTTCCCCAGCCAATATTTCCGGGAATCTATACTCAATGATATCAGGAAAGCCCGGAATCTGTACACTGGTAAAGAATTGGCAGCTGAATTGGCCAGGATCCGGCAGCGAGTTGATAACATCGAAGTCTTAACAGCAGATATTGTCATCAACCTGTTACTTTCCTACAGAGACATCCAGGTGAGAAGATGCTGAAGGTAAAAGCTTTGTTATGTAGCATTTGAGAGTAATCAGCTGGCTAATAAATTATTTATGCTGCTTGACATAATGTGTATGTGCGCACACGTGCGTGCAATTATGTTGGAGCTTGAACTTAGGGCCTGGGTGTTATCCCTTAGCTTTTTCTCTCCAGGCTGATGTTCTTGAGCCACAGATCCACTTCTGGCTTTTTAGTGGTTAATTGGAGATAAGAATCTCATGGTGGGGTTGGGAAGGTGGCTCAGTGGTAGAGTGCTTGCCTTGCATGCATGAGGCCCTGGGTTCGATTCTTCAGCACCACATAAATAGAAAAAGCCGGAAGTGGTGCTGTGGCTCAAGTGGTAGAGCGCTAGCCTTGAGCTGAAGAGCTGAGGGACAGCGCCCGGGCCCAGAGTTCAAGCCCCACAACCAACCAAAAAAACAAAAAGAAGAAGAATCTCATGGACTTTTTCTTGCCCAGACTTGTTTTGAGCCATCATCCTCAGAACTCAGCCTCTTCCTGAGTAGCTAGGATCATGGCCCAAGCCCCTGGCACCTGGCTCACGTAACTTTTTATTGACCCTTCTATACTTTTCATCTCATGATTTTCTGATGAATGAAAATGACCCGTTAGCCAACAATGATTGTGAAATACTTGTATTATAAATATTTGACTTGTCCTTGAAAGAAGACAAAAGAAAATCTGCTCACAGAGCTAACCCTTTCTAGTCTGCTAGCCTCAGTCAGGCATACCTGGCAGTCAATAAATAAAAGTTTTGTTTTGGCAACTGGCAAATATTCTGAGAGCTTTCAGGGAATATCTTTTACTTCCTGAAGTTATGTTGTGTTTGAAACTGATAGTGCCAGAAACAAGAAATATGCAGTTAATTAATTATAAAATCAAACATATCAACAATCACTCTCATGGACATGTCTTGGGAATTTATTTTGGTAAGTAGAATGCTCTCTCTTCTCAGATTGGGATTTGCTGTTAGGTTTTGTAATAAAATTTAAGTGACTTTGGGTTTCTTATTTTCAGTCCTAGGCCCCTGGGGCTATGTAAACCTTCATAAAGACAAGAGACATATATATGTGGAGCATGATGAAACCTAAGAGCTCATGGAGACAGTAGCTTACCAATGTGAACCCTTTGCTACTTATAAGAGAAATGCAAGCAACTGCTCTGTGTCCTTGAAATATTTTATTTCCCTGGAACTGATTGAGTCTGGCTCTGTGGAGAATGAACTATTCATTTTTAAATAATAGAGTATCATCTTGCTGGGTAGTTTTTTTTGTTTGTTTATTTCTTTGGCTTTTGTCAAACATAACAACTGCATGCTTAATGGTTTTTACCCAGTTAATTGAAACAGAAAAAAAAACCCACAACAGCAATTTCTTCTAAATTCTCTAAAATATTTAGTGGACTCTTTCCCATTTCATGCTCTCCTCAGATTCGTGTGTTTAGGGGTCGAGACATTTCATTGTCAGCTCTTTCTCCTGATGTCTTCACTCTGTCATTTTCCTTTTCCTTGAAAGGACTATGATTCCATTGTGAAGTTGGTAGAGACTTTAGAAAAGCTGCCAACCTTCGATTTGGCCTCCCACCATCATGTGAAGTTTCATTATGCATTTGCTCTGAACAGGTAAGAAGCAGGCTCCTCCCTCCACCCACACGAATGCATTATTGTGTTATGCACAGATTGTTTACAGAGTTCTTGTCATGTTGCAATGACTTCTTATTAGAATGTAATATTCACATAGCAGTCTCCGCTACGTGAAACATGGAGAGCACGTGTTCTGGTTTCTTTCTGATTCTTTTTATATTTTGCCAACAATAGTTCTTTTTTCTTCTCTGACCAAGTTTGTATTTGCTATTTATATTTTATTGACTTTTAAAGTTATACAAGCATGGCATTTTCTTTTGGCAAATACTGTTGTCCATTAGTATTTGTAAGAGACTGGTTCAGGTCCCCTTAAAGGTACCAAAATCAAACAATGTTCAAATCCCTTTCATAAAGTTTTATAGACTTTAAATCATCCCTTGATGACTTAGATTACTAAGTACGAGAAAGAATAAACAGCAACATGATGTAGTCACTACACTGCATTGTTTAGGGAATAACAAGAAAAAAATTCTATGCATGTTCTACATACAATTTTTTCTGATTGTTTCTAGTCCAGCATTGATTGAATCCAAGGATGTACAACCAACAAATACATAGGACTGACTTTACACTCAACATCAAATGTACACTCACATGAAGATGAACTAATGGAGAGTAAGGACAGAATATATAAGTGAACATATTCCAACACATAGGATGGTTTTATCAGGACTTCTATGAAATCACCTAGTTCTGATCAGAATTCTGTTGGTCATGGTTTAGATGATGTATCCATAAATCTGCTCCTACTAGGAATGGTATTGATGCTCCCCTTCCTGCCTTTGCTTTTGTCTGTATCATGGCAGACCTCAGCCCCACTTCGATGTGCAGTTACCAGGAAGGGTCTTTCATGCTGTAGCTGTGAGTAAAGCTAGAGCATCAGTCCTCCGAAACTTACTGAATTGCTCATTTCTTTTCTGATAAGAGAGTTGCCAATAGATAGATAGAGAAAGAGAGAGAGAGAGAGAGAGAGAGAGAGAGAGAGAGAGAGAGAGAGAGAGAGAGAGAGAGAGAGAGAGAGAGCACAACTAAAAGAAGTGATGAAAATGGGGAGATGTTACATTTGTGGAGCACTTGCCACATATCATATAAACTGAGATTATTTTTATTCTTTGGACAAGACCACTGGAAATGGGAAAGGTTGCATAACCTTCAGTGAGTAAGCTATTAAACCAGGACTCAGTCTTTCTTCCTTCTGGTCTGGTGGTCTGTGCTTCTCACTGCTAGCTCTTGCTGCTGCCTTGTTCTAGATGAAAAAGACACCAGGACACTCAGCTAGAATCTGTGTCTTTCCTTGTTTTCCACTGAGCTGTAGAACATGCTATCAACAAATGAACACTGGAGTCTATTTTATCTTCCATTTAGACTTACCTTACCTTTTGGATGAAACTCCAGAGTTTACCTGCTCTAACTGGTTCTCAAAGACATCCTTTTTTGAAGCAGAATGGATTATTTTATATTTTAAAATGGAATGTGAAAGTCCATAAGAATCTTTTACAGTTTTGCTTTATGTATTTTTTGTAAAACAGCATTTAATGAAGTGAAAAGCATGTTTGAAGCAATATTCTTAACCCAAAATGTTTAGTAGAGAGGGTAAAAAGGAAATTCATGTAAGAAGATTTGAGATAGTAGTTAAGGATATGACAACTTTTTAAATAATAACTGTTGAAATATAATCCATATACTATGCAATTTCGTAGTTAAAACATAAAACTCAGTGCTTCTAAATTGTTAATATATTGTATAACCATCAACCTAACACATTATTGAACATTTTTATCAATCCTAAAAAAACTCCCTTACCCATTAGAATTTACCCTCTCATCCCACACCATCATCCAAACATTCTAACATGGCAATCACTAATTCACATTTTGCCTCTGTTAACTTGTCCCATTCTAGACCTTTGTAAATGGAATTACATAATATGTGTTTTGTGATTGACTTCTTCTACTTAGCTTATTTTCACAGTCCAAGAAAAGCAAACTCTGGAGAACTTTTGTCTGGTATTGACAACTATCTGCACATGTTATTTTAAAATAAGCCACATAAAGAACTTCCTTAGGTAACCAATAGGCCACACACCAAAATTATGTACTTCTTGGGTTGGATTTATTTTCTGGGATTATCTGTGAGTTTTCTTACAGTTTTAAAACAAAGGCTATTGAACCCTTAGGTTAAAAGTTTGTCTCTCTTTGGAAAAACTGACTCTTTCAAGGCCACAGACTGTGGTTCTATTTTTCATTCCACCAATTTGAACCTGCATATGAACTGCATGAAGTCAGAACAACTGTAGGGAGTAAGTTCAACTCATTGCCAGGAGCCATAGAGCAATTCAGGAGATCCTTTTTAGACACTATACACTTGCAATAGGACAGAGAAGGATTACGAAAAGGTCTGTAAAGGACTCTCAAAATCTCATTGTTGTTGTTTTCTTGCCAAACTTAATTGATGTGAATCAATACATTATTTAGAGTTTTGAAAAAATAATGGGCCTCTACTTGCTTTTGTGATCTATTTCAAAACAATATTCTCTACCTTAGGAGAAATCTCCCTGGAGATAGAGCAAAAGCTCTTGATATTATGATCCCCATGGTGCAAAATAAGGATCAAGTTGCTTCAGATATGTATTGCCTCCTTGGTCGAATCTATAAAGACATGTTTTTGGACTCTAATTTCACCGACACTGAAAGTAGAGACCATGGAGCTTCTTGGTAAGTATAGAGGATATAAGAATAACTTATTTAATAAGCTCATGACATCCACAATTGCCTGTCAATGAGAATGCTAAAGTAAAATCTCTTAGATGGCTATTGGGAAAGAAATCTTAGATTTTATAGACTTTACATTTATTTAACATGACAGAATAAGTTGGGATGAATTAGATGAAAAAACAAAGATATGATTTGAGAAAAGACATTTGAAATAGAGAAAATCAACCCAATATAATATTGAATATTTTTAAGCAGTCCAGAAAGAAACTCCTAGGCCATCATTATAGTTTATTAAATAAATACTTTAGAGTAAAAAACTATATGTGTGGAAAAACTAATAGGACGACATTAAAAGAGACCTGAACAAGTACAAAAGTATATCAAGTTTGTGAATAAGTAGGCTTTGTTTTTATTTATTTATTTTTATAATTTATTTTTGTTGTTCATGGGGGCTTGAACTCTGGGCTTGGGCGCTGTCCCTATGCTCTTCAGCTCAAGGCAAGCACTCTACCGCTTGAGCCACAGCACTACTTCCGGTTTTCTAGTGGTTTTTATTGGAGATAAGAGTCTCATGGACTTTCCTGCCCAGGCTGGCTTTGAACCGCGATCCTCATATCTCAGCCTCCTGAGTAGCTAGGATTACAGGTGTGAGCCACCGGTGCCCAGCTATTTTTATATTTTTAAGGATGTTATTCTCCCCAATAGGACTTTTCATTTTTTTTATTTGAAAAAATAAAGTATCAAGAGTAACCAAAGCAATTATAGAGAAGAAAAAGGTGGAGAGATTTGCTCTACTAGATAGTGAGACTCACTATAAAGCTGCAACAATTAGGGTATGGCAATATGGTCAAAGACAGAGACAAATTAAACCCCAGAACAAACAGATTTATGACAGAGAAGCCCAAGATTCATGAGCCAGGGTGAAGGGATAGATTCTTCAGATGTGAAGATAGCACTGGGGAAATGTGTTTGTTTGCTTGGAATAATAAAGTTGGACCTCCTTCTTTCCTTTTTTCTTTCCCTCCCTCCTTTCCTCCTATCCTATCTCCATGCTTCTCTCCTTTTTCTCCTGCCTTCTTTCCTTACTTTCTTGCTAACTTTCCCATCTCCCTCCCTATCTTCCTTCCTTCCTTCTTTTCATCTTTCCTTTGTGGTTCTAGAAGTTGAACCAAGGGCCTCATGTTTGCTAGGCAAACATTCTACTCCTGTGCTACATTCCCAACCCTAGATCCCTATCTTAAACTCTGTGTAAAAATAAAATTTAAGTGAATTAAAAGCCAAGATATAAAAAATACCTTAGAAAAACTACTTTTAGAATGAAATATACCAACTATATTTATGACTTTGGGATAGGAATGAATTTTTTAATCAGGGCTTACAAGTACCATAAACCATAAAAGAAAAGATTGGGGGAATGGAGTGAGTTAAAAAGTACTTCTGCTCCCCAGGGCCATGGCTTTTGGAATGGGCACAGTAGGTTCTTGTAATGATCAATGGCAATTGTAACTTGGAATAAAAATTTAAAAAGCAATTCGGTCAGGCGGCATATGCTTACATTCTAAGCACCTGGGAAGTAGAGGCAGGGAATTGTAACCTCAAAGCCAGCCTGGCTTCTATAGTGAATTCACAACCAACTTGAGACTCTTTCAAAAGAAAGACAATGTTGGGAAGTACCAAAGAAGTACCAAAGTAACTCAGGAGATTTAGGACTAGGAGAGATTTTGATCGATGAATGAATTGCAGATAACACAGGACATTTAACTGTTTTTTTTTTTTTTTTGGTCTCTTCTTTTTTGGTACTGGGGATCGAACCCAGGACGTTGCACTTGCTAGGCAAGCGCTTTGCCACTGAGCTACATCCCAGCCCAACACAGGACATTTAAGCAGCATGACTCAGGCAGAACTCAGGCAGAAAAATCACAGTCTCAGACTAAGGAGTCAGTGTGAGGCTGCCTGAGTGCCTAGGAATTAGGCAGGATCACCTCTAAATAAAGGTGCCACAAAGGGAGGATCTTCATGTCCCATATCTCCTTCTGTTCATGGCTAACCCCTGAGGTTCAAAGGTAAGGACTGTGTGGGGTAAAACCACAGGCAATCCCATGTGAGTCTACAGAACTGAACAAAGGTTTCAGTCACTACCCAGTGCAAGGGAGTTAGAGTTTGGAGTTTGAACCCACAAGGAAGGAAGAGGTATGATATGGCAGGAAAAGTATTTGAAGAATTAATGGACAAATATTATCCTAATCTGATAAAACTAATCAGACACACACACACACACACACACACACACACACACACATATTTAGGAAGCTCAGAAAAAAAACAAGATAAATAAAGAAAACTGTCCCCTAGATAATTGCTGAAGAAGAGAATTGCATAAAAATTTCACAAGTGCAACATGGGAAAAAAACAAACATATTTTATAAGGGAGAACGTAAGCCTTACTTTTTATCCAAAAGAGACCAGAAGACAATTGAATAACTCTCTTAAAATACTGAAAGAAAATAATGGCCAATCAAGAACTCTACATGTACCCAGTGAAAGTATCCTTCTAAAACAAAGGGGAAGCCAAGACAATTCTCAGAAAAAAACAACTGAAATTACCTGTTGCTAACATGCCTTCACTAGAAAAATGACAAAGGAACTTGGTGCAGTGGCTCATTCCTGTAATGCTAGCTACTTGGGAGGCTGAGATTGGGAGGATCAAAGTTTGAAGCCAGCTTGGGAAAACAGTTTATAAGGTTCTTATCTCAACTACTAAAATGTTGGGTGTTGTGTTTATCTGTCATCTCAGCTACATGGGAAGCATAAATAGGAGGATGTGGTTCAGGCTAATGAAGTCAAACCAAAACAGAAAGGTTTGGGACATGACTTAAAAGGTAGATTATCTGTACCACAAAAAGGAAAAAGTTGAAGGGAAGTGACAACAAATAGATTCTTGAATATATAGGGAGGAATGTATAACACTGGAAATGAGGAATGTATAAAACATTTTGAACAAACCAGAAACAAGGAACAATGTATGTAACCAATATAGAATTTAGTCTCGTTTTTATAGCCACATAAATATTTTGACATTATCAAGGAAAGCTAACAATTTGCCTATTTTAGATGTAGTCATTCTGAGAAAAATGTAACATAAGTATGTTATTCTATTTCCTAAGCTGAAAGGAGGCTATGTCAATATTGTATTGTTCAACAGAACATGTTACTACTTCTAAAATATTCCCAAATTAAAACATCTGTATCTATACATACAAAGGATTTCCACAATTCAGGAGTTTCTCCTTGGCAACCATAAAACACTTTCAAGTTGTAAAACTGAAATGTAACATTAAAATCTCCTGTCATTATCTGGGTGCTGGTGGCTCATGCCTGTAGTCCTAGCTATTCAGAAGGCTGAGCTCTGATGGTCTCAGTTCAAAGCTAGCTCCAAACTAGAAAGTAAGTAAGATGCTTATCTCACAATTAGCCAGCAAAAAGCCAGAGGTAGAGAAGTGGCTTAAGTGGTAGAGCACCAGCTGTTGAGCAAAAAAGCCGAGTGAGAATATGTAGCCCTGAGTTCAAGCTCCAGTCCAACACACACACACACACACACACACACACACACACACACACACACACACACACACACACACACACACACACACACACGCCATCTTAGTAGGAGTGTCAGCCGAATAATGGGTTATAACCACAGAGAAAAACCAGTATCATGACTTCCTAGGTTCTTTGTAGGAAGAACCTGCTACTCTAGAGCTACAGTAGAGGAATGTAACTGTGAAGCCTTTTCATTATGTAGAGATTTACACATGACATTTGAGGAATGTTACCTCTGATAGAAATGCTTTGACATGGTAGGGATAAAGAGAGCCCTAGTTCCTGCTCTGTGAACTCAAGTGGAAACCCATCATAAGAATTTGTGCACAAGAACAAAATCCATGTGCTTCCTCATGTTCAAGGTCTTGCCAGTTCACGTAAGGAGCAGAGATTTGTCTGCTTTCATTCTGGCTTTATTTTGTCTGAACTTTTCTGGTTCTGTTTTATGCTTCCTAGTTAGCCTACGAATATGAGCTGTCTTTCACAAGAGCTTTGTGGTCAAGCAGAAGATGTGCAGATGTTATGATCTTATTTTAAGCTACTGATTAGTTTTCTAGCAAGAACAGGGAACCCTGTGAGAGAGTTCACAGACTTTAATGATCCAGGTGTTAGGACATGATCTTGTGTGTGTTGCTGATTTATCTCATACTACAGGAATGTTGCTTTTGATCTTGATTGCTTACCTATAACTTGTCATTATTGGTGTAAAGGACACTGAAAAGCCATTTTAAAATGCTTTTGATTCCCTCACACTCATAAAATGATTTCAGTGTTTCCTACGACTTTGACCCACTAGCCACGGCAGTGAAGGCACACATTCTGGCCCAGTGCTGGTGGAGGAAGGCATGGCGGGGGGAGGGCACCACAGAGGTTACAGGTTTGCATCTACCCTCAAGTCCTGGGTCCCAGTGGGATGTTTCCACCCACCTTCTTGTTTGAGTCACAAGCCTCTGGGTTTCCCCTTGTCAAAGGCGGGTGCTGGGATAACAAGTGGATCCTCATAGCTTACTCCCTCCCATCCTGGACTTCTTTCCATAGAAAGTGGTTTTCTGCTTGTTTGAATAAGCAGTGGTCTATAGACCATGGAAAGTTAGGGGATACAAGCTCTTGTAATGACAAAGGCTCATTGGGTTCCTTCTTGTAATGTCTATTTTATTATATTTTATTTTTTAGCGGGATTAGAGTTTAAGCTCAGGGTTTTATGCTTGCTAGGCAGAGATTCTACCACTTGAGCCCCACCCATCTCTTTTGGTATTAGTCCTTATTCAGATAGGGTCTTGAATATTTTGTTCAGGCCTCACTTAGACCTTGATCCTCTTGCCTACTGGTAACTAAGATCATAGACACGCACCATTATGCTCAGCTTGTTTGTTGAGATATAGATTCCAGCTAACTTTCCCCAAGCTTATCTCATACTGAAATCCTTTATATCTACCTCCCAAGTAACTGGGATTACAGAGATATACTACTATGCCCAGCCACAATTCCCTTTAAATATCATTAATAAATCCAATTTCCCTGCCTTTTGATAAGAGAGGCAGAGTGCTACTCTCCTCTGCGCATACTACCTAATGTAAATCCTAGACATGGTACCCTTTTGTTGTCAGGGAGACCATCCTGTGAAGAGCCATTTGCTGAGAGCTTTAGTTGAGAACTCTGAATGTGAAAATAGAGAAAAAAAAAAAGTTTTGTGGTTTAGAGTTTTTAAAGTTTACCACGTTATGACATATTGATAGAACAGACTTTGGTGTTTGAATCTGATCTGACACTGTGTGGGTGGTCGGAGTAGATGATAGATCCTGCTGATTGTAGCTTTAAAAAAAGAAGTAGTTCTTTCACATTTTCTCTCACATGATGTTTCTCATGATTACTTCCTTATTTATTTTTGTGCATTGAAGCTCTTGATGTTGGCCAGAGTAATCTGTTACAGTCACCACATGCTCAAGGCCCTTATAGGAAATGCTGTAATATCTGCCTATAACCCATGCAGACCCTCCTTCCACATGTGTTTTCTCTGAAGTATTTATCATACCTCATACAACATAAATGCTGTGGTAATTGTTCTGTTGTGTTGTTTAAGAAATATTTGTGTGTGTGGGAGGGGGATCCATCATGGGGCTTGAACGTAGGGCCTAGGCACTGTCCCTGAGCTTTTTCAGCTCAAGGCTAGTGCTCTGCTACTTTGAGCCATAACTCCATTACCATTTTTCTAGTGGTTAATTGGATATAGGAGTCTCACAGACTTGCCTGGGCTGGCTTCAAACTGTGATCCTCAGATCTCAACCTCTAGAATAGCTAGTATTACGGGCATGAGCTACCAGCGCCCAGCCCTACAGAATTAATTTTTCCCATATATTTTCAACTGTGGTCATCAGGTACAGCATTCAGATATTTAGAGAGGCAGTTACATTTCTGTGTTTAAAGTTCTGTAAATGAGGTTAAGGCTATAAAAATGATGCCTGTTTCATCTTTAGGGACTTAAGTAATAGGTCACTTTCAGTTTCTGAAAAGGTGCTTTAAAAAAAAAGTCATGGGCTGGGAAGGTGGCTCAGTGGTAGAGTGCTTGCCTTGCATGCCTGAGGCCCTGGGTTCGAGTCCTCAGCACCACATAAGCAAAAAGAAAAAAGCCGGAAGTGGCGCTGTGGCTCAAGTGGTAGAGCGCTAGCCTTGAGCTGAAGAGCTGAGGGACAGCGCCCAGGCCCAGAGTTCAGGCCCCACAACCGGACCAAAAAAAAAAAAGAGTCATAACTGTTCCTTATAATGTTTTAAATAAGTCAATGAAGACAGCCATAGTGCCTGTCTCCCAGGCTGGTTAGAGGACATTGCAAGTGGAATAGCAGAAACTGCTTTGAGAGAAGGGGAGGGGAGGTTTGGAGAACAGCTACCTTGTAGGGAACATGATGCTGTGGCCCACGAACCTAGCCTTACATCCTCAAGAGAAGAAAATGACTACAGACATTCTGAAGGGTGATGGTCAGAGGAAGTGATGTGGACAGATCACCCTGCCTAGCAAGCCAAAGTCATTCCCACTGCCAACATTCCTTGTCACCATACTTTGTTTTTTACCTAATGTTTGTTTAAAGAGCTAGGAAATGGGTATGCTGAATTCACACACAGCACAGGTGGCTTAGAACGTTTACTCTATGCAGTGTATGTTCACATAGGTTGACATAGCCAGGCAGCTCTTCCAGCACAGGTGTCTGGGTATGGTAGGGAAAGTATGGAGGTAAAGTAGGTGGGGGCTAGCATTTTTCTTCCCATTTTATAACTAAGGAAATTGAAATATAAGAACTGAAATGAGTTCTTGATGCTCTGTACTTACTAAATTTCCAAATCTAACTTTTTAGTTTTTAGGGTTTTTTGTTTGTTTTTTGCATTGTAAGCTCACTTCCCTGAATTTCCAGGAACAACTATTTCCAGAAATGTCTGTACAATTTGGTTGAAGATGTATGGACCATAGGGAGATTGTTGTCAGAGAAGTGTTGACTCAATACTTGGAAACAGTAATGTTAGGCAAATGGCTTCACCTTTAAGGAATTCAGCTTTCTTGTTTGTAAAATAAGGGTAAGCCTGGTGACAGTGGCTCATCCCTGTAATGCTTGCTACTCAGGAGGCAAGAATGTCATGGTTCAAAACTAGCCCAGGCAAAAAGCTCTGTGAGATTCTACCTCCAGTTAACAAGCAAAAAGCATGGCTAGAGTCATGACTCAAGTAGTTGAGCTCCAGCTCTGAGTAAGCAAACTAAGGAAGAACAAGGCCCTCAGTTCAAACCCCAATACCAGCACAAAAATGAATAAGTGAATGAATGTACACTGCTTTTGACACCCTGCAGGTAATAGAACATTGACTATATCATCAATGAGTATAATCAATAAAATATAATAATCAATAAAAGTATAGTCAATAAAAATGTCCTAAAACATGACATCTAGAAGTAGACTGATTCAGGTGTACATTGAGTCAGCAGTTTAAAAAGATCAGTGTAAGCTGAGTGCCCTGACTCAAGCCTGTATTTCTACTTACTTTAGAGATGGGGACCAGGAGATGGAGGCTCGAGGTCAACTTGGACATAAAAATTCAGTTATTAAGATTCCATCTGAACCAATGACTAAGTGCAGTAGCATGTGCCTGTCATCCCTAGCAACATGGGGAAACACAGGCTTTCTGGGCATCCGTTGAAATTCTACCTCAAAAATAACTAATGCAAAAAAGGACAGGCAGCATGCTCAAGTCAAAGACCACCTGCCCAGCAAGTGCAAGGCCCCAAGTTTGATCCCCTGTACTGCCCTCCTAAAATGAACAGGATTGTCTTGGGGTTGCTGGTTGGCTACAGCCATTCTCAGATTGGTTCAAATTAGCTACACCTGTGTTGAAGGGAAAGGAGGGCCTCTTTTCCTATATCTGTATCTTATTACTGGACAAGCCACTCAGAAAGCTGCTTCAGACTTTCGTTACATCATTCTGCTCCTAGCACTTCATCATCAGCTCTGGACTACACAGGTCACCAGCAACGAAGGCAAACTGATGCCTTTGGGAGGGGTGAGTACCTGAAGAAATCCTGGAAGCTGGGATGAGGTGTTATATCCTTGCTGTATAAGAGTAAAAAATATTTTATATAGTTTATGCTTCTTCACATGTCTATACACTTATCTAAGCTCAAACTAGAGATTGATTACATCTTCCTCTTCCTAAGATATCACAAAGAATTCTCTTTTTCTTCTTTCAGAATATAGCTAAACATTTTTCAACCAATGGGGAATGTCCAGTGGGCTTGATTTTTACATGGGCTTTGTGTCAGTTGCATCTGTCAGGGTTGTGTGGGTTGTGTGGCATTTGCTTGACATCACATTTGATTCAAGAGAAGATGGTGTTTCTCTCTCTCTCTCTCTCTCTCTCTCTCTCTCTCTCTCTCTCTCTCTCTCTCTCTCTCTCTCTCTTTCTCTCTCTCTCTTTCTCTCTCTCTCTTTTTCTGGTGCTAGTATGGGGCTTGAATTCAACGCTTGGGTGCTGTCCCTTAGCTCTTTTGCTCAGGGCTAGCACTTTACCACTTGAGCCACAGATCTACTTCTAGCTTTTTGGTGATTCAATGGAAATAAGAGTCTACGTCTCCAGGACTTTTCTTCCCTGGATGGCTTCCAACTATAATCCTCAGATTTCAGCTTCCTGAGTAGCTAAGATTACAGGCAAGAGCCACTAGCTTTTGGCTTGTTGTTTTCATTCTTAACAGGAGATAGGAAGTCATTTTCTGAACTTCAAAAGGAAATTAAGGGACTACACTCATATCTCTCCTGTTACAATGCCAAAAATGATGAATAGCTGGGCAATTAAAAGCAGAAATCTGTTTTGAGCAAATCTTTCCTTATGCACTGATTTTCTCTTATGTCAGTGCTAGTTAAACAGAAAGAGGGCCTGCTTGTTACATTTGTAAGGAGGTTGGCTTTACTTTAGAATAGTACCTAACAAACCAATCTACATACAAATAAAGATGAATATCTATTTTCCATTTACAAGATGAGCCCTCTTTGCCTTGGCATCAAGAGATCTTTCTCTGTGTTATCTCCATTTCCACAGCCTTCCTTCCCCCTTCCTCACATCCCAGAGCTTCATCTCCTTATCCTCCATTAACATCATTTCTGTCCTTTATTGTGACTATCAGATGACTTTCTTGGTTTTGGATGATTATACCTTTTAGAGCATAAACCCCGAGGAGTCTGTAGTAACTTAGCATGACACCCAGCTTGCTGGTGTCCACCATTGATGGTTCCTAAGCAACCAGCAGTTCCAGGATGCCCCAAGAACTTATAAAGATCACACTGCCTACATTTGCTTTATAAACATACTATGGCACATCAATACCCTGGTCGCAGCTTAATACCACTCTCAGTAGATGATAGATATCCTGAAAATCTATTTGATGTAACCAAGTACAAGAATAATGACATTGATATGTTCCTATGGAGGTTTCCTAATTGTGGATAAAGAATCGTGAGCACCTAAGGAGAGTAATTGACACCTGCTTTATATACTTTCATGATCAGAGAGACAAATGAGAAAATGGCCATTTTTCCAGGCATTCTACTAAAAAGGAAGGAAAATGAAGAATCAGAGGAATTCCACTTAGTGAACTAAAGTGATTGCTTCCACGTCTGCTTGGGCATCAGTATGGCTAGAGAAATTGTCAGCTATTTGGAATTCTTTAAAGTGGAGCACTAGCCTTGAACAAAAAGCTAAGGTACAGCACCCGGGCTCTGAGTTCAAGCCCCAGTATCACACCCCCACACACACACCCCCCCACACACACTTATTAGTTTCATTATTTAGCATCAACCTGTATTTTTATGTTTAAATCTTTAAAAAATGACAAAATGATAAAAAAAAAATATATATATATATATGGAAAATTAGCACCAAGAACTAGAGAATACAAAAATGATGTCACATGAGCAAGCATTCAAACTAATAACCATATGAGAAATACAACAAATAACCATATGCCACTTCTCCAGAGGAAACGAAATCTCCCTAGCAATAATTTATCATACAAGACTTTATTTAGGCTAAGAGCATCAGTTTAACAAGTTCAATACTCAGAGTTCAAATCGTAGTACCTCCAACAAAGATCTTTTTTTGGGGGGGGGGAGGGGTTGGTTGTGGGGCTTGAACTCTGGGCTTGGGCGCTGTCCCTGTGCTCTTCAGCTCAAGGTGAGCGCTCTACCGCTAAAGCCACAGCGTCACTTCCGGTTTTCTAGTGGTTTATTGGAGGTAAGAGTCTCACAGACTTTCCTGCCTGGGCTAGCTTTGAACCATGATCCTCAGATCTCAGCCTCCCGAGTAGCTAGGATTACAGGCGTGAGCCACAGGTGCCCGGCTGCAACAAAGATCTTATATAGACAAAATTAATGCTATATAAATAATACAGTGTTTTAAAAGTAATGAATTCTATGAACATTAACACATGGCAGAGTGAAGATGATATGTACATCCTTACCAGGCTGTCCAAGGATGTTGTTTGTAATAATATGCTTTTATCAAGGCCAGGATTTAGACTGTTACAGGACATCATTTACATGGAACAGCTGTGTTTATTATTTAATATGATCTGGTTTGTGGAGGAGGTTGATATCTTCCTTCTTCATCCCACAAGTGATTATTTTTTATTCTTGCGCATTGTGCTAGACATCCTTAACCCAGACATACCTGAACCCGGGTACTGGAGAGTCACTGGTCAGAAGACTGGCAAAGTCTCTGTTGTCGTGGTGTTTATGTTCTATTGGGGTGCGAGATAGACAGTAATTTCAAACTGTTATAAATCCTAGAACAGATAAAGAACTCTTCAGAGTTTCCATTTATTATTTGTGTCATTCTAATATGTGATTTTAAAGATTCTTTCATTTTACTCATGTTGTCATATCTGTTGTTCTGAGTAGACTTACTTCCTTTTCAATGTTTGTAGAATCTATACTGATGTCTTCCTTTTCTCATTTCTAAGAGAAATAGTAATTTTTATTCTTCTCTTTCCCTTTCTCTCTCTCTCTCACAAACACACACACACACACATGAAATATCTATTTAAGAGTCTATCAGTTTTATTAAGCTTTGTAAAGAACAAGCTTTCAGCACTACTGATTTTTTAAATTGCCTATACATTTTGTACTTCATTGATTTCTTACCCTTCTACTTGAGGTATAATTCATTTTTCTTGTAGCATTGATTTTTCAGCCTTGATTCTTTTTCAATATATGCGTTTAAAGGCATAAGTTGTTCTGTGTCCCAAAAATTTTGATACATTGAACTTTCAGTATTGCTCTACTCAAATACCTTGTAATTTCAGTGTGATTTCTTCTGTGATCCTCAGAACTGGGTTGCTCATTTTAAACTGTATCTGTTTGTTTTTGTTTTTGTTTTTGTGGGGGGGTCCAGTCGTGGGACCTGAACTCTGGGCCTGGGCGCTGTCCCTCAGCTCTTCAGCTCAAGGCTAGAGCTCTACCACTTGAGTCACAGCGCCACTTCCGGCTTTTTTCTTTTTGCTTATGTGGTGCTGAGGAATCGAACCCAGGGCCTCAGGCATGCATGGCAAGCGCTCTACCACTGAGCCACCTTCCCGGCCCCTGTATCTGTTTTTGTTGTTCTCTACGTTGATTCTGTTCGTAAACAAACATGCTGGTATAGTATATCAGTCTGTTGAAGGTTTGTTGACAGAAAAGAGTCCATAGTTTTGGATATAATATTCCAGATAACTCATTTATACTAACTTGGTTAATCATGTTGGTCAAATCGTGCATATCTTCATCTATTTTTTACTTCTGTTTTTGCTTTATATATGCTGAAACAATGTTAACAGATACATTTAGGATCATTAAATTTGTTACACTTTTATCCTTATGAGATGCTCCTTTTTTCCTTTCTAATAATAATTCATCTGCTATTAATAATTGTGCATTGTTTCATTTGTTCAACCTACCTAATATCCTATATTTAAAGTGTGTCTTGTTAAAATGGATTTCATTTTTAGCTGACCTAGACTGTCTCTGTTCTGTCCTGAGAGCTTTGAATAGTGTGAGAGATTTAATGTCTGTCCTTTGGAATTTGGTTTAATTCTTCATTCTTATATATTACTTAGCTCTAAATTTTGATGTTTCTTTAGGAATAGATTATATATATATATATATATATATATATATATGTATGTATTATACTTATTTCAGGCTCCTTTACCTACTGGGGCTTTTACCTAGTGGGTCTTTACTCTTGAGTATTGCCAGAGATCAGGTGGTTTCATTCAGCCATCCCAGCTCCCTGCACCATCCTAACCTCCCAGACTTGACCCATTCATCCTGTGGAAGAAACAGGAACTACAGTTTGAAACTCCTTTAGGATCCAACCCATGTGATTACCAAGAAATCCACTAGTGTCTTTTTTCTCTGATAAGAGTTTCAAATAGGCAGAGGCTCTATGCCTTTCCTCTGTGGAGTTTTAATTTAGTATTTTATTGTTTCTTCCAGAGATTTTTAAAGTCTGGTTCTAGAGTGTATCTCTCAGCTTCCTAGTTTATAGAAGGATTTTCAAGCTGACTACCATGTCTTACTCAGAAAGACAAGGCTACATAGCTTTCCAACATTGAGGATATGCTTTCATGTCATATTATGTGGTATATGATATTATTGGAAATGTAGAATAATTTTTCATCTTATAACAAATACTTTGTAGTATTTGGCTAAAAATACGAAGTTTTGATTACATCTTTAATCCTTCACTTGGTATATATTTGCAAATGTGTAATTGTTCTGTCAGTAGGTATTCATAGATGTTTATTTTTAACTTTAAGTTTTTATATTGGCAAATACTTTCAGGAAACATTTTACTTATGTACTAAAACAGATTCCCCACTCTTTGTAGTGGTATATGTATGATAGGTGATGGTATTTTATTTTTTTGAGACACATATACATTATTATAATTTCAGAAGAAATCTAGAAAATGTTAAAACATTCTAATTTAGATTTTACCTTAAAATATGAAAAATTTTAAATATGTAATAATATTTGATTGTGTAAATTTGATTGTGTAATTTAATGAGTAATTATTATGATGGTTAATTGATATTTAATAATATTTAATCATTATAATTAAAGGTTTGATCAATATTTAATTATATAAATATTACATATGTAGTACTATTTATATTTAAATATTTAATAATGCTTAAATATGCATTGATATGGTAGCAGAAAAGCAAATTTTAATTCAAATATTCATCTTGGTTGATGTAAACACCTAGGAAATACTAAGTGCCAGCTTTTTGGTTGCCATGTGCAAATCATTTTCCTTTCTGTAACCTTAAGATAGATCATTTAACCTTCTTTGGTTTCAGGGGAAAGAAAAACTTGCTGAAAAATGTTGTATAACTTGATTTGAATTGGAGAAAGGGAAGCTTATCATTTCTTTCTTCTCCTATTCTCTCTGTTTTTTAATTGGAGTTTTCTACTTGCTATTGTACAAAGATCAACACCATCAAGATATAAATGAATTGAAGCCTGGATAAGAGTTTTGAATGTCTGAAGTTTGGGGACATACATTTTCCATTTTAGAATGGAAATATCTGTGATTCTAAAGGCATAAAAATACTTTTCAGTCACCTACAATGATGCAATTAGATGTAGGGGGTTTTATATTCTACTTAAGATTAATGCTTGTTTAACTTGTGCATCTATTCAGAGACATTTGTCCTACATAGAAGAAATAACACTCTTCAAAGTGTATAGCAGTCTCAGTATTCAGATAAATAGACTTTTTGTTTGATGTTTAACTTGTTTTAAATTATGGGAAATTCCTGGACCAGGTACTGATGGCTCACACTTGTAATCCTTGCTATACAAGAGGCTGAGATCTGAGAATTACAGTTTAAAGCCAGCCTGAACAGGGTAGTCCATAAAACTCTTACCTTCAGTTAATCAGCAAAAGACTGGAAGTGGAGCTATGGCCCAAAAAAGCTCAAGAACAGTGGCCAGGCCCTCAGTTTACGCCCCAGGACTGGCACACAAAAAATACTATGGGAAATTTAAAGTATATATAGAAGGCAACAATAAAAATTCAGTATTGTGCTTATCCTTGTTTCTTGCTATTTTCACAGTCCAATGTTTCACTGACTGTTATAGGAAGAGACTTTATCTTAGAATTCTAATGTATTTTGCCTATTTCTTCAAATGACCATTTATTAGAAATCAGGTCTGTTTATTCTCCATTTTGATTTTGTTTTCGATTAAGGTTTCATTTTCTTGTGCTTATCTCAAACTGAATCTAGTAGTCACTGGGGTGCTTATTTTCATTTGATCCCCATGCACTCATATGAAATAATATTGAATTTCATTGCCTGGTTAATGATAGGTATGTGGAAGTCATAAATGGATGTTAGAAAGTGTTACCTTGAAAATGTAGTTGCTATTCAAACACCAATCCTTTGAAATGTTTCAATGTTTTCAAAAGCCAATACTGAGTCTCATGCATATTCAGAAAAGGGTTCTTTTAGTATTTGAGCCAAAATTAGTATGCAGAGGCACAATCTCCAATTTTCTTAATTTCTTCCTGTAATTGACATTTGTGTTGTAGTTTCTGGTCTCTCTTAGGGAGCTGATCCCTTCTGTAGTAAGTAACCCAGATGGTCCTCCTCAAATATATGCTTTGTATATTTCCAGGTAGTTAAAAATCCATTTAACAAATACATGCAGGGCTTTCTCTTTCTTTCTTTCCTTCTTTCTTTCTTCTTTCTTCCTTTCTTTCTTCCTTCCTTCCTTCCTTTCTTTCTTTCGTCAGTTATGGGGTTTGAACTCTGGGCCTGAGAGCTGTCCCTCAGCTCTTCAGCTCAAGGCTAGCACTCTACCACTTGAGCTACAGCACCACTTCCAGTTTTCTGAGTGTTTATTGGAGATAAGAGTTTCACTGACTTTCTTGCCCCAGCTGAACTGAGATCCTCAGATCTCAGCACCCTGAGTAGCTAGGATTACAGGTGTGAGCCACTGGTGCCTGGCTTTCTTGTTTTAAATTTCTACTGCTTACACACACACACACACACACACACACACACACACACACACACACACACACACACACACACACACACACACACACACACACACACACACACACACACACACACACACACACACACACACACACACACACACACACACACACACACACACACACACATTCCAGAGCATTGAAGAGGTTTATATTTTTGTTTTGCTTCATTTCCTTGAGTCAAGATCTGACTGCATAGCCCATTCTGGCCTTACTACTGAGAGGTGGAATGATAGGCATGCACCACCATGTCTGGTTGAGGGGCCATTCTTTTTAAAATCTGGAGTCACTAGGGTGAAGGTGAGTTAAGTAGGAAATTGATTGAGCTGGGGTCAAGAATGTGCAGTTACTTAAGCATTAAATCCAAATAGCACACTAGATTCTGGGGTGAAGGCCAAGAGAATATTTTTTGCTTTGGCACTGGAGTTATGCAAACAGGGTTTCATGACTGAGAAAGTAAACTTGTACATTGGTGGTTTGTTTTTTGTTTTTTGTTTGTTTTTTTTTTGTAGGTTCAAAAAGGCATTTGAATCTGAGCCAACACTACAGTCCGGAATTAACTATGCTGTTCTCCTCCTGGCAGCCGGGCACCAGTTTGAATCTTCTTTTGAGCTTCGGAAAGTTGGTAATTGTAGCTTGAGATTTTACGTGGAAATCAAGAAGTTAGACTCAAACTTGGTACCATGAAAAAGAACCATTAATAGACTCTCTTGCTTTCTATCTCACCTGACTTCTGGAAAAATAGGTGTATTCTCCTTGCTTGGTATTTTAAACTATTGTGAGGAATTCTGATATTGGGATGCAGTTCAGTTTTCATTTGTTTTTACCTGTTTCTAAAAGTCCTTGGTTAGTATTTATTATTCCAGGTCAAATAATATCTACCATGTGGGCTTTATTACATTCAGCCTCCAACTTCCAAATCAGGTTAGGATTTTGTGGAACATTGGGAATGCTGTCTATTTAAGCTGGTGTTTTCCTGGTGCTTTAAAATGGAAACAAACACACAAATCTTTCTTATTTCCTTTTTCTGTGTCTCAAGCACACGTGTTCCAGAACAGCAGACAGCCATCTCTGAAGTGTACCCATTGATAGAATACAGCTTGGTCTTTTTGATCTGTTGACATTGTCTCGTCTGCTGACCCTTCTTTGGAATATAAAAAATTAGACCATTTTTGAGGCATATTTAGTGTGGTTTCCTGGTTTTGACTTTAATGACTTCTTTTTACATGGTGGTCCTAGAGGTTTCCTGTCAGGTAATGCCCTTTTGCCATGGGCGTGTGTTATACTATAATCTCCCTGTATCCACCTCCCAAAGTAGCTAGGATTACATACAAACATCCACAACTGTGCTAGCTTTTTGCCTGTCTGGCCTCACAGTAGCTGCTATTATATGGATGTGCTACCATGCCTGGCTACTGATAACCACCATCACCACCACCACCACCCCTAAGATCCTAGAAAACATATTTTGTTCTCTTGAGTGTCCCTTTCAGAGAACCATTCTAAGTCATTCTTACTACAGATGCATAGTGTTTGGCCTTACTTCTCAGAAGGTCAAAAACTTTAATCTTAATGAAACTATTTATTGTAAAAAAGAAGTGTTTCCTTTAGTATTTTGAGCTGGAGACCGTTTTCTTTGATTTTCCCGAAGTTAAATGAACCCTGGGCCTCTTTTGTTGTTGTTGGTTGGTTGTTTTGTTTTTTGAATATTTTTTGAGACGGACTTAGAAAACATCCAAATGTAATATTTTGGGAAAGTTTTGAGAGTAAATAAAGTCAGAGTATAGTATTAACTATTCTAAAAGTCCCAGGCCAAACAAATGCTAAGGTATAGTGGTAACTATGGCTGGATTGCAGTACTAGTGAAGGTAGAAGGCAGAAAGCTTGATTTGGAATAATTTTTTTATTGTGGGGCTTGCACTCAGGGTACTGTCTCTGAGCTTTCCACTCTTGGCTAGCACTCTACCACTTTGAACCACAGCACCATTTCAGTTTTCTGGTAGTTAACTGCAGATAAGAATCATGGTCTTTCCTGCCAAGGCTAGCTATGAACCTTGATCCTCAGATCTCAGCCTCCTGAGTAGCTAGGATTAATAGCATGAGCCACCAGTGCCCAGCTGCAATAATTTTTCATTTGGCGAACTGAATGAATGAAAAAAAATTCACTGTAATTTGTGCTTTTTAGGAATCCTACTTCCATGTTATATCTTAGATTCATGTAAAAACTCTCCAGTAGTATTTATATAGTAATACTCCTTCTATGACAAGGTCTAAACATCCTTTTTGCTACTCTGTTCTTGAGCTCTAAGTACTCAACAAGACTCAATATAGTTTTACAGACGTAGGTAGAAATAACAGCAGTGGATTGAAAATGCACTTTTCTAAGTCTCACTTTCTTAGCACTCGAAGGTTTGAAGAAATCAACTATAACCTGAGGAAGTAAACATACTTGAATTTTCCCAAGAAAACTTCATCTAACATGTTAAATAAGCATTTGTCACATACGAAATTGAATTTAAAATTTGGGCACTGCACTACACACACACACACTTAAAATATGACTTAATAAATTTTAACTACTGAAATAATTAAGTTTGTCTTCTAAAACACTGTTATACACACTAAATTGTATACCCTTTAAGTATGGGAAAAAATAGCTCCCTAGTTTACAATCTGTTTAATCGCAAATGATAGTAATCATAATAGGTTGACCTAAAGTTAATTTTTTTTAATGATACTAAGGATTGAACATAGGCCCTCACACTTGCTATACAAGCATGTCTGCACTTGAACCACTTTCTTAGTCCTTTTATTTATTTATTATTATTATTACTTTTTGATGTGGTCTTATGCTTTTGCCCAGGCTGGTCTTGGACTTCAGTCTTTCTACTTCTGCCTCCCAGAAGCTTGGATTCACTACCATGCCCAGCTAAAGTTAATTTTTATATGGTAAGATAGTATTCAATTGATTTTCAGGAAAAGACAGGTTGGCTAAGGAAATTAATAGGCTAATACAATGGCATAGTTTATACAAAAATGAAACTATTAATATATTTGACTTATTATAAACATATACAATTACATTCATTCTTTAAGTGTTATAACCAAGTTTTCCACAATTTTATGCCTCCTCCTGTGCCCCTTGTTGGCCTCTTAGTTTGAATTACTAAGTAATTACATTATTTAGACTTTTTTGGCACAGAACCTTACTATCTAGCTAGACTGGTCTGTAACTCATTATGAAACCATGATGGGCCTATGCTACCATGTCTGACTAATTAGGCATTTTTTATGAAATCCCTTCTTTAGCTGTTTTTTGTCATGAGATGGACAATAAGCTTGAGGTTTTCTAAACATATTCTCTTAAGTTTAAATCTCTAGTATAAGAAAAACCCCATTATTTCCCGTCATGATCTGTTGCCAAAGATTCTATTTCTTCATTTTATGTTGCTGTAACACATGTTTATTTAGCTAATGGTTTTGGAGACTGAACAGTTTTGGTGGCCTCATGGACTTGGCTTCTAGTAAGGGCCCCTGTAGCTACATCACACTACAATCTGTGTCATCCTGGAGAAAGTACCTGCATGAGTGAGAGACCACCAGTGAAGCAGAAAGCCAGATAGTGATTCATGGGTCAGTTTGCTTTTATTTTAAAAAAAAATCATTCTCAGGGGAGCCCAGCAAGATCCTAAGAGAGCCATGCTGATCTCTTCTGATAGTGAGGACAGCATATCCAGTGACCTAACTGCCTCCCACTGAACTCTACCTCTTAAAGGTTCAAATATTTTCCCATTGGAGGCCAAGCTTCTAATACATGGGCCTTTGAGAGATACAGTGAAGCAAATCCAAAACCATCACTAATTCTTAATGTTAGTTGTGTGCATTACTAAATTGCTTCCCAAGTTGTGAAGAATCATTGGTGTTTAGACTTTGTAGAAGTAGGATTTAAAATTGAGAATAACACTTTATATAGCTTTTTTTTAGTTTCACAAGTCTTATTAATATTCAGATGTCAGCTAAATGAAAAAGATTTTCTATCTACTCTGCATTTTTTTTTTTTTAGCCACAGGACATTTTATGAGAGAGTCAAAATTATAGGTTTGGGTCCCCAGTAGCAATGATGATTTAGGTCAAGAACTGTGTGTTTGGAATTGATACAAATCACCATTTGAATCTGATTTTCAGTGGTACTAAGAATTACTAAATATAAAATTTATATTGCTGAGTATAAAAATTTATGAGTTTATAATCAAGAAAAATTTAGTACAGTCAGGCTGTAGTGATTAACACCTATAATCCTAGCTACTTAAGAGATTGTTTCAAAGTCAGCCTGGGAGAAAAGTCTGAGACTAGCAAAAAGCGAGACAGGAGATGTGGTTCAAATGATAGTGTACCATCCAAGCAAAGAAAGTTTAGGTAAGAGTGAGGCTCTGTGTTTAAATCCCAGTCCTGAAAAAAAAAATCAATACAGAACCAAAATTCATCACCAACCACAGAGAACTCTTGGCAGGTATAGAGATGGTTGATTTCTCAGAAAATTGGTAAATTAAGTACATCTCTTTCATGTTTAGAAGATTCTATAGCTTGTCCATTGATGAAGTATGGCTCTTCTGTTATGCTACATATTAAATGCTACATAAAAATTAATAAAGACAAAATTCTTCTAAAGAATACTGATTACTAAAATCAAATGAATGATAAAGCTGATAATAATAGTGATTTTACAGTAATTGTCTGTCTGGCAATTGGTGTCACCAGTTAGAACTAATACCATTTAGTGAAAAACTAAAAAAAAAAAAAGTAAATCTTACCATACTTACCTATATCAAAGCAAACTGGTAGACTTCTCAGTAGTCACAAAGGAACAAAAGTATCTGTGTAGTGGAAGGATTTAGCCAACTAACATTAGGCCAGACTAACATTATTATTTTAAGGAATTATTATTATTACTAGGATTACTAGTTTGATGATGTTTTAGGCATCCTTTGTGAAATATTCTCGCCAAAAATGTTGAACTAGAATGTTAAGATTTAATATTCACTCAGTATGAATCAGAAGATGAAAAATAAGTTATGCAACACCATAAAGTGCTATCAAACATCCAAAATATGAATAAAAGACATCACTCCTAGTCTTTTCAAAAGGAATCTGCATCGTAGAAACAAAACCATGGATAGATAAGTTAGATTGAAAGAGATTTAGAGAAGTAGAAACCAAATGTAATGAAATGACTCATGGTTTGGAAAAAATATCTATACAGACATTTGGGGAGCAATTAGGGAATTTGAGTTAGGGTTAGATACTAGGCAATATTAGGATATTATTTTCTTTAGGTGTGATATAAGACATAAAGGAGATTTTTAAGGATTCTTGTAATATTTAATAGTGAAACATCATAATGTCTGTAATTTGATTTACTGGTTGACCAGTAACATTCAGGGAGATAAAGCAATCATATAATATCAACAATTCTTGGAAAGATAGACAGACTGACAGTCAGACAGACAGTGCTGAAGGTATAATCCAGTACCTTCTTCATTCCAGGCAAGTACTCTATCAGTGAACTGCATGTCCTAGCCCCTCATTGTTGTATATTTTCTCTTTTCATGTGTTTGAAATTCTTCATAATAGAATGCTAAAATGAAAGGTTTGTGTCACCACACTTACAATAAGTTGCTACTTCTCTGGACTTGGTTTTCTTCTCATTCCTTGTGCTGCATAGGTCAACACTTTCAACATGGTCAGTGTGAGGTATAAAATGAGTGTTCAATAAAAACTCTGTTTTCTGCCTTTTTCCATAAAAACAACCCTGAATCTTATATTAGCTACAAGGTGATGAAACTATAATAAAAACTAAACTATTGAAAAATCCTTGGTATTTAGAAGTCAACCATTTCTAAGGAAACCTGTGTCATAATTTAAATTGAGCTAATAGACAATTCAATCAAAAAAATAGTGTGATTCTGTTTAACTGACAAGGACATACCAGTAATTGCTTATAAATTTAGCAAAATTCTTTTACAAAGAGAAAAAATACCAAGCTGGCAAGGACTTGGGGAAAAGGTATAATTGTACATCAGAATAGAGCTTTATTCAGTTAGCTGTGTAGATCAAGAGTCTTAAAAAATAGTATAGCCTGAAACTACGTTTAACACTTCTGAAACTATATTTTCTGTGAATAATACTAAACACAGACCAGATTTTAATGTACTAAGAGCTGAATATATTCTGTGTGTGTATGAGAGAGAAAGAGAGAGAGAGAGAGAGAGAGAGAGAGAGAGAGAGAGAGAGAGAGAGAGAGAGAGAGAGAGAGAAAGAGAGAGAACTCCTAAATTTAAGAAAGTAGAATCATGTTCTTTTTCTTGACTCCATTCTTTTTTGGTAACAACAGAAACAATAAAATGTATTAGAAATCTTTAGTGCAGCAAATTTGAGACTTCTTCAGATAAGGTCAACTATGGATAGAACTGTCCTTTCCTGTTTGGCTTTAAGTAAGAGCTTAAATAAGGGGATCAGAATTTGTTCTCCCTTCCTTTCTCTCCTCCTTTTTCTCCTCATTTTTATTACCTTTTAATTTTTTTTTATTAATTTATAACTTGTTTACCTAGGAGTCAATTCCAGGAGTCAGGTTATTAGTGCAATGCATCTTGATTAATATCACCCTTTCCATCTTTCTCCCCATCTTTCCAATATTAACACGTTTTGCTTAAAATCTGCTAGAATTTCAGCCTATCAAACAAGGAAGTTTCCCTTTCAGGTCATAGAGGTTGTACACCAATGTGTTCAGTATTATGGATGTGCATAAAAATTATGTACCCATAAGTTGATTATAACCATTACTTTGAGTTTTCAAATTAAAGGATAATTTTCCCTTTCTCTGTGTACCTTTGTCTTTAGTTAGATTAATGTTTTTTACATTTAAATAATCAGAAACTTAAAAAACACTTTAATCTTAAAGGAAGTTGCAAGCTTAGTTTTTTACTTTATTTATTTGTTTGTTTATTGGTCCTGGGGCTTGGACTCTGATATTGGATGCTGTCTCTGAGCTTTTGTGTTCAAGGATAGCTCCAAACCACTTGAGCCACAATTCCACTTCCGACTTTTTGTGGTTAATGGGAGATAAGAGTCTCATGGACATACAAAGCAACAAAGAAATAATCTTACAAATTTGTTAGAAACAATCACATGAAAGGAAAAAAAAATTTGAATACATATCTTAGGGTTCATTTCCCTAACATCACCTTATCTGACCTTTTCTGCTTGACTCAGACTTATACTAGATATTGCAAATAAGGGAAACCATGGACCACAGTATAACCCCTGCTTTCACTGTATTTGATGTCAGTATAATTTGTGGAGGGGAAGGGGAAAAACAAATCGTTTAAATAGGGATACAGGTGGACCCATTGCAACAATGAGATGTACAAGTCGTTATGTCGAAAATGATCTTTACAATTACAACTTTGGTGCCAGGTGGGGCAGGGAGGATGGGAAGGGATGGGAAGGGGAAACAAAGGAGGAGGCTACGATGCTTGATAAGAAATGTACTCATTATCTTGCCCATGTAATTGTAACCCCTCTGTACAGTATTTTCACAATAAAAAAAAGTAAAAAAAAAAAAAAAAGAGTCTCATGGATTTTAATGCCCAGACTGGCTTCAAACTATGATCCTCAGATCTCAGCCTCCTGAGTAGCTAGGATTACAGATGTGAGCCATCGGTACCCAGTTAAATTTGGCTTTTTAATGAAAACTTAGCTGTACCTGTTAGTGTCATGTGCTTGTAACATTCTACTCCTGGTTCATTTTCTAGGGGTGAAGCTAAGTAGCCTTCTAGGTAAAAAAGGAAACTTGGAAAATCTGCAGAGCTACTGGGAAGTTGGATTTTTTCTGGGAGCCAGTGTCCTAGCCAATGACCACCTAAGAGTCATTCAAGCATCAGAAAAGCTTTTCAAACTGAAAACACCAGCATGGTAACAATAAACTCTTATGTGTTTATATAGTTCTTCTAAATAAATAGTCTCATGGTGTTCCCATATTTTATGTATTGAACTATAATTAGATAATTTTCTTTTTAGAATAAAATCCAGAATCTTAAAGAAAAATGTCAGGTCCATAAAGAAATTGTGCAGAATATAAGGTCTGATGATTTTAGAAGGTGATCAACCAGTCACTTATGTAGCCTTTCCTACACATTGTTCAGTGTACAGGGCCAGCTAGGCCAATGTCACTCATGTGAAGCAGGCCAAGGCCACATATTCTGTACCTCCAAGTCTGATCATATCTAGAACCTGAGATCACAAGTCCATCTCAGAGTTACTGGGCTGTGTTCCACACATACGCCCATTGTTCCTTCAGGAAATCCATGTTTTCTTAGTTTTAAAAGCCTCATTCATAGTTTTCATTCCCTTTTACTTGGAGTATGCCAGAGATACAGAAGTGTTTCCCATGTCTGTGTGATTATTTTATGATGTCACATTGTTCTTGCAATGAGCCCAGCTCTTATTATCTGCGTGGTAGTGGAGAGATGAAAACAAACTTCCAGGTGCATTTAAGGCCATTGGGAAAAACAATATTAACACTTTTGTGTATCCCATAAAATGACTGAACATCACCTATGAAGTCTTGAAAAGATGAACAAAGATGCAGAAAAGGGATATTTTCAGAGAAGCTCCACGCAGAGGCTCTGACTGCCTCATCCTGGAAGCCTTTGAAGAGATGGCCACCACAGTATGGCCCTCATGACTTCCTGCAGGACTTCCTCACAGTCAGGCCTCCTTCAGTTTTCCCTGTAACACTAGGAGTGCAAGTCTGACCTTTCTCCTCCACTGAAATCCTTCAATCAATACAGTTTAATGGCTCCTCACAGCCTGAGGGCTAAAGTCCACCTTCTTAACTCAGCAAACAAGATTTTTCCCTCAGCCATCCAGTGTCAGCTCTTGTCACGCTCAGGGGCTGCAGTGTTCTCTCCTCAGAGTCCACACAGCCACGTACAGTGTCTTAGCACCTCCCTAGGGCACCTCTCCAGCCCTTTTATCCAACTGGGAAACATTCCTATAGCAATCACATCTGCAGATAGAGCAGACCTTGACTTAAAAATGACTTCATGCCCAAGTCCCTTCTTTCTTATTTCTGATGTCCTTTAATTTTATTTTAGATATTTAGATATTTTATTATTATCTTTAAATAGTGTTACAAAGGAGTTGCCATTTAAATCAAAGCAATTTATGAATACAATATGCCTTGATTAATGCTATAAAAAATTAATTAGGCCTTTTGATGTTGACTGACTTGTTTAGCGGTGTCTATTTAGTCATATTGCCACTGATATTTATTTATATTTGTATGCATTTGCCTCCATGGCACTGTGCACAACCTGTTAATACAGAGACTGTACTAACAGCATGATGTCAGAAAATGATATAGAGTAGATAAGTCAATAGGTTGGCTACCAGTATAGCCAATTGAAAAGAAGTGGCTGAATATCTTTATTCAAATGCTCTATTTCGTTCCCATGAGTGTTCTAATAACAGAGAAGGAAACTAAGACACAGCAGAAAGCTTTGGATTTAGGTATTTTGACTTCTGTTAGCAAGAAAACAGATACCATCTTATGAAATAGTAAAAACTGCCAGAAGGCAATGCCTTTGTTCCATTAACAATATTTGTGGCCAGTTAACTTACATGTTTATGGTCTACAAAGTACTTACTTAGCCATTATCATGTGTCATTATCTTGCATATTTCCTAAGCTTTTCCTTATCTTTGTATACTATAGAATACCTGTTGTTTCAGAGCAAACCAATCTCTTAGGTGGGGAATGTTTCAGAAAGCTTCCTTGGGCTGGGAAGGTGGCTCAGTGGTAGAGCACTTGCCTTGCATGCATGAGGCCCTGGATTCAATTCCTCAGTACCACATAAGCAAAAAGAAAAAAGCCGGAAGTGGTGCTGTGGCTCAAGTGGTAGAGCGCTAGCCTTGAGCTGAAGAGCTGAGAGACAGCGCCCAGGCCCAGAGTTCAGGCCCCACGACTGGACCCAAAAAAACAAAACAAAACAAAACAAAACAGAAAACTTCCTTAAAGGCACATATTTTAAAGCAAATGCATTCCCCCCATTCTTTACTTGATAGACTGTAGATATATTATAGTCACGTAAGAAGATAATTGGCCTAATCCAGTTGACTTAAACCCTATAAATCTCAGATTCCTCATCACTGAAATGAAGATAAAGCCTATTTTGTTAAATTTTATGAGCTCTAAATGGGATAGTATATACAGATACATGATATAACAATGAATAATTTGATGAATATGAATATGTAATTATTGATTTCATTTATAAACTATAAGTGGAGATGGACTTATAGGGACAGGTGGTCCCAAATTTATCTGTTATATGTTCTGATATATGTTGTGATTCTTTTAATTCTTTTAATTCTCAGGTACCTCAAATCTATTGTGGAGACAATTTTGATATATAAGCATTTTGCAAAACTGACTACAGAACAGCCCGTGGCCAAACAGGAACTCGTGGACTTCTGGATGGATTTCCTGGTGGAGGCCACAAAAACAGATGTGACTGTAGTTAGATTTCCAGTGAGTACCTTTGATTGGAATAGTTTGTTTCTGTCATTTCTTGTCTTTAAACAACATCTTGTGAAGCCATGTGCCTGTGGCTCACTCTATAATCCTACCACTCAGGAGGCTGGGGTCTATGGATCCTGTTTCAAAGCCATCTTGGGCAGATAAATCTGAGAGGCTCTTACCTCCTATTAACCAGCAAAAGCTGAAAATGGAGGTGTGGCTCAGGTGGAAGAGCACTAGCCTTGAGTACAAGAGCTCAAGGCTATTAGTTCAAGTCCTAGAATTGGCGCGTGTGCACACATGCACCGATGGATACTCTTAAATTCTGCACTTTTGTTGACATGGTCTCTAGGATTATTGTCATATTTGTGGTGAAAATTATCAGGCTTAGCATTGTTATTTCATCTCTAGTCCTCATTCCTCAGGGGTCCAGATTACTCAGGTAGATCAGAAATACTTATATCTTTCTAGTCTATGTTTGCAATGCTTTGACCATTGTTTGAGGTGTGAAATTCATTTTGTCTAGTCTCTAGCAGACTCTGTGTTGTATATATATGTGTGTGTGTTCACAGATGTAAACACACACATACATACTTTTTAAAAATGAATTCTTCTCAGCTGGTGCCATCCCCATCCTGATTACACTCAGAACATCACAGTAAGGAATATGGAGTTGGCATCCAATTGAGACATTACTGGCACCTCACTGTGAGCACAGCTCTTCTCATGTCCAAACGATGCTATAAAACTCTTGTTTTGAGCTCTATCATCTAAGTCCTCTGTACTCAGAAGTGGTGACAATTCTAGCTGCTGTGGATGAGATTGTTTTCTTCATTTAATTAAATCCATCGCTGGCATTAGCAGCTTCCAGAAAAAGCCTTGAACTCAGCAGGATCCTTAATTGAAAAGCCTTTTAAACTAAAACACTTCACTTTATTTTCTAGCCTGGATAATGTGTAGCCTAGGAAAGTCCTTATCTTGGAGTGAGCTGGCAGCTTGCCTTCAGTTTGTGCTGTGAGTAGCAATAAATTCTGTGGTGAATGAAGAGAGCACACAGCAGGAGGACTTCATTGACTGTTGACTTGATGACTAGAAAATTGACCATGAAAGGAAAAAAATATATATTTGCCACTTTGAACTAATTTAAATTCATTCAATACGAATTAGTGTTATAATGTAAATAATGATATTAAAAAATAGAAAATATTAAATGAGAAGTTTTAAAGTCAGGTGTAAATTCCAGTTTAGACAGGTTTATAAGGTCTAAAAGAAAATATCATCAGTTGATTGCATTAAAAAATGAAGGATCTAGGGGGTGTAGCTCAGTGGTAGTGACTTGCCTATCATGCATAAAGCCCTGACTTCAATTCCAAGTACTCCTCCTCCCAAAAAAGGAAAGAAAATTTTTTTCAATAAAACACCATAAGCATGGCATTCATGGGTTAATGCAAAGTAGTTTGTGTTGAATCTGGAGCATTTAATGTAAATGTTGTAAAAATGGTTAGTTTGCGTAAAATGCAAAAAGAAAATCCTTCTACAAATTGATAAGCAAAAAAGGAGTATATCATATAAAAATAATTAACTTTACCATGTAGTCAAGAAAATATAAATTAAAATGTTACACCATTTTTTTTGCCTATTGGCCTCAAATAAATAAAAGATTTACAACCGTTGACAAAGGTATGAATATAGGGACTTTTTTTTTAAATGCTGGTGGGAATCAGAATTGGGAAGCCATGGAGGGAAGGAAACAGTAGGACAGTGGGAGGGACATGGAGACTTTTGCTTTATTCAGAACAGGAGATGAATGTTTTTGCTATCTGTAGTTTGAAATCACAAGGTGATTGTTATGTTACCTTGAAAACTTACTCATAGCATACTGTTGAATTCTTTTTGCTGCAGTCTATCTCCATCTGCACTTAGAACCAAGTGGTTTGTTTGGCACTCTCTTGGTGAAGAGAGTCTAAGACACAGGATTTTGGATTTCTACTATTTCTCCATCAGAATTTATGACTTGAGCATTCAAAAATCACTTTCCCCCTGTTGATGCTTGTATGGCGTACAACATTATGCTAAGAATATAGTTTTTTTTAGCTCTTCTATGATGTAGCCTTTTAAAAAAATTTTTTTGGGATGCTGGGAATTCACCTTGTCTTAAACATGCCTGGCAACTAATCTACCACTGCACTATACTCACAAAACCCACAACATGTAAATTTTGTTTAGAGGTAGTATCAATATATGGCCTAGACTGGTCTCAAACTTGAGATCATCTTACCTCAGCCTCACAAGTAGCTGAGCTTATAAAAATGCATGTGTAGCCGAACTTCCTTATAATTACTTCATCTTGTATGAATTCTTAACAAGAAAATGTTAAGTCTATCAAATGGTCCAGTTCAATAGAAATTATCTTATGATTAACCTCTTGAATCTTTTCTCATATTTACATGTATGATTAAGCCCTTCAGAAACTACAAAGATATTGTTTAAAATTAGTAAAAATGGCCAGTGGTTTATGCCTATAATCCTAGCTACTCAGGAGGCTGAGATCTGAGGATCACAGTTTGAAGGCAGATCTGGAAGGAAAGTCCAAGAGACTATCTCTAATTAACCACTAAAAAGCCAGAAGTGGAGCTGTGGCTCACATGGTAGAGCACTAGCCCTGAACACAAAAGCTCAGGGCCCTGAGTTCAAATCCCAGGACCAGGACAAAAAAAAGAGAAAACATACGGAGTTTAAAAAATTCAATATAGACAAGAGTATATACTATGGCCAAAGTATGGAACCAGCCCAGATACCCTACAATTGATGAGTGGATCCCAAAAAAAATGTGCTACATATACACAATGGAAGTTTACATAGCTATTAGAAAGAATAATATTATGTGATTTTCAGGTTGTGTTCTGTACCTAGAACAAATAATGTTAAGTGAGGTAAACCAAGCTCAAAGAGACAAACAGTGCACATTTTCTCTTATATGCAGAAGTTAGATATAAAATATGGCAGGACATGATAAATTATATAGGACTCTAGGCATTCACACACAGTGAGATCAAAGGAGGATATTCTAAGGGGAGGAACACAAAAGTACATTGCCTCTGTGCCTATGAACATATAAAATGATATTTATCAAAATGAACTCCAGGAAATGGAAATGAGGATTTTTTTTTTTTACTTTTTACCTTCTTGTCTTGTTTGTTCATTTTTCTGTCTTTGAGGGGGTGGTATGGGAGGGCACAAAAATGGAGAGTCATAGGGTGAACACAAGCAGCAGTGGTCCTTAATAGAAACAATATTGAAAATGAACCGTATACTATATGCATGTTGAAATGGAGGGAACAAGGGAAGGAGTGATATTGTCCAAAAAGAAATGTACTGACATGACGTAGTAATTGCTCTGTATATCACCTTTAGAATAACAAAAATGTTAAAAAGGGAGTGTAACAGAATATAAGACCAATATGTGAATAAAAATTATTATCACTTCTGGAATTTCCTTTGTAGACATGATGATCAGTCCCTGATTTATCTTATAAAACTTCTATGGCTCACACTTACGCAGGTTGTGGGAGGAGGGCGGGTGGTCTGGATTAGGACCATCACAGTATCCTTCTGCTAAAGCTGATCTGATGAAACACCAGGATGACCTATAGGAGAAAATATTTACTATGATTATGTCCATATCCATTCTTGTTTTTCCCAAAAGTAACCCAGCCCTGGGTAAAGGAAAGTTAAAAGTTTCATTTGGTAAATGATTTCAATAGTCCTGTCAAATTGCTTTCTTAACTTATTATTTATTTATTTATTTCCTTATTTAGTTTTTATTTACTTATTTATTTTAGAACCTGTACTAGGGCTTGAACTCAAGGCCAGAGCACTATCCCTTAGCTTTTTTACTCAATGCTAGCACTCCATCACTTGAGCCACAGTTGTACTTCTAGCTTTTGGGTTGTTAGTTAGAAATAAAGTCACACAGATTTTCCTACTTGGGCTGGCTTTGAATCACAAACCTTAAATCTCAGCTTCCTAAGCAGCTAGTATTACAGGCATGAGCCACTGATGTCTGTTGTGTTTCCCTACAATTTCCTTTTGTCACCTCTGTAGTGTATGCTGCAAATCCCTCACATTTTGCCATTTCAAGGACAGACTAAATGGCCCAAGAAATGTTAGGCAGCCATAATTAACCTTGTGTTTATTCCCTATCTCAAGTTAGGAATACAGAGGGCAGATTATCTATTAAAAGCATTTGAACTAACAATAAAGAAATAATTTAACAAAAATGGAGTTCACCTAGGGCTGTGCTCCTTTGGTGGCATAATGAACCCACAGAATTAGGGAATGAAGTATAATAACCTCAATTTGTAATGGAAGACATGTGGGTAATTTTATGTCTTCCTTATTATTATTATCATCATCACCATTATCATTTTGTTGGGGCTCAAGGCTAGTGCTCAAAATCACAGTGCCACTTCCGGTTTTTTAGGTGGTTGATTGGAGATGAGTCTCGGATTTTCTTACCGAGGCTGGCTTCAGACTGTGATCCTTAGATCTCAGCCTCCTGAGTAGCTAATATAGGCATGAACCACCAGCACCTAGCTCCTATTGTTCTTTTTTAATTTCCTCAACGCTGGGTTACTCAGATACAAAACACCATTTCTATTTACAAGATTGAGATTGAAAATCAATTTTCAGTGTTAATCAATACCACTTAATTCTATTGGGTGGAATCTGGGCCTTAATTTACCTAGTAAGTGAATGCGTTCTGAGTTTGAATATGTTCCCGGGCCTCTTGCCATGCATTTATTTGTGGGATGGCCTATCTTTTTTCCCAGTAGAAGAGAGAGATCTTGGCCAAAATTTCTTTGAATTCTCAAAGCTTTTTATATTCAAAGAGGAAAGAAAAATTTTGTTTTTCTAGCAGCCCTTTTCTATGTCTCTGTACAATAGCTTACATAAAAGTAAATTTAAAGTAAAAGGAATGCATTGAGTTCACGGTATGTGGCCAGAAACCAATTTTCTGACCCAGATTCTTGTGCCTTCTTGCTCATGCTGTCTTGTATATTTTAATGTATTGTGAATCTGTAATTTCTTGTTGACAGAGCCTTAGGAAAGTTTCTTTCACCTCCCTGCAATCCTCTTTTCTTTGGTAAACTTGCTTGAGTCAAAATTGCTACTAAAAGTAATGTTGTTTTGAGTGTTAAAAGCAAGCAGTGGGGTTCAAAAACTTAATATCATTTCTCTAGTGGCTTTTCTTTTTCTTTAAAAGAAAAATCATTCTTACTGAAGTCTTCATTAAAAACAATGGGTCCTTAAGCATCTCTACAAAAAGGGTAATAATAGCAATTGAAATCAGGACATGTCTAGTGTTCTAATGTCATTTCTGCCTGATGTGAGACATTCACACTATAAAGGTTTATGTGACCCTTTGATGCAGACTCTCAACTCACATATATCATACATCCTGTGTACTACTCCAATACAGGAGCAAAATTTGAATCTCTTTTCCTGAGCAAGGCTAAATATCATTATTATATTGTCTTGAGAATATGGAAATATTATTTCATAGAGCTAACTCTCTTTCATTGATAACCAAAATCATTCCTAATCTGTTTTCATGGATGTGAAGACTGTATTACTACATCTTTATGATAAAGTGTGCCAGCAGGAAACCTGAAGTAAGGATGGGACATTCTGCATTTGGTGCACAGAATTGTTTTAAGATGTTTCTGCCTCTCTTTAACACTGCTTTTTTTTATAGAAAAAGATTATGTATGCATATATAATATAAGCTTTAAAAAATGTATCTAGCTTTAAAAAATGGGTGCTGGTGGCTCATGCCTGTATTCTTAGCTACTGAGGAATTTAAAACCTGGAGGACCTTTGTTTGAAGCCAGCCTGGGCAGAAAACTCCATGATACTCCATTTCTAATTAACCATCAAAATAATGAGCTGGAGACATAGCTGAAGTGGAAGAATACCAGTGGGAAGTGATCAAGCACATGAGACTCTTGACTTCAAGCCTTAACACACACACACACACACACACACACACACACACACACACACACACACACACACACACACACACACACACACACACACACACACACACACACACACACACACACACACACACACACACACACACACACACACACACTTGAAATCATGGAACTAATATATAGGCTAAGGCCAAGTCATTTTTGATACTTGTATAATATAAAATGATCTTGGGTCTCATCCTTAGCTAAATGGGCTACTCCAGAAATGGATCCACAGCCTCATTTGACAATCTTCCACTTTAATGCTTGGGTGTTGTAGTAGCAGCTCTTAAGTGATTAAGGTCTTAAATCAATAAAATGAGTTTCTTTGTCTTTTTAAGGTATTAATATTAGAACCAACCAAAATTTATCAGCCTTCTTACTTGTCCATCAACAATGAAGTGGAAGAAAAAACAATATCCATTTGGCATGTGCTTCCGGATGACAAGGTAAATTGTGCAATTATAACATGAGTGCTCGTAATGACTTTATGCCCTTTCTAGTATTCACCTATGCTATTAAATGTCTATGTTAGTGAAGAACTTGACTGTATTTATCTTAGGACAAATATATTCCTTAATGTCAAATTTACTGAATTTGGGTTATGAACTTCACTCAGTAAAACAAATTGAACTATTTGGGTGTTTATTATAGATAGCAAAGCCATTGAAAGTATTCTCAAGATTGGAATATTTCTGTTTTATAAATTAACGCTGTATCAATGAATGAACTTAAAATACATGTAGTAAATGATGCATACCTAATGTTCAGATGACTGTCAGAATAATGTCACTTCTAGTCCTCAGTTGATGCCATCATAGATACTATTGCATTGAGCAATTCTAAATAGCTACCTAAGCTCACATTGGCTGTAACTCAGTGTGCTGTGCACAACATGAACTGGGCTGTGGGATCCCAGCTTTCAGATGGATTTTCAGTACTCTCATTCCTGTTCACAGCAGGCTTGTTCCACAAATGGGATTGGAAAAGACCTAAACCTTTCTGCTTCTGTATTTCATCAGTGGTTTTTGTTGTTGTTTTTATTGTTTGTTTTTTGTTAGTTTCTCGCTACTGGTGTTTGAATTCAGGACCTCAGCCTTACCAGGCAGGTACCGTACTTCTGTGACATGCCTCCAGTCATGTTCTGCATTGGTCACCTTGAAATGAGGTCTTGTCTCTTACCTGGTCACATGACTGGACTATGATCTACTTTTTTTAGGCTTCCCGTCATAGCAGGGATGTCAGGTGTACACTTTCATGCCCAGCTTCTTCTATTTGTTTGTTTGTTTGTTTTTATGCTAGTCCTGGGGCTTGAACTCAGGGCCTGGATGCTGTCCCTAAAATTCTTTTTCTCAAGGCTAGTGCTCTACCACTTGAGCCACAATGTCACTTCCAGGTTTTTCTGAGTAGTTTATTGGAGATAAGAGTTTCACAGACTTTCCTACCCAAGCTGGCTTCAAAACACAATCCTCAGATCTCAGCCTCCTGAATAGCTAGGATTATTGGTGTGAGCTACCAGTGCCCATCTGCCCAGCTTCTTTAATTAAAATGGCTTGACTCTACATCTAATCATGCACAGACAAATCGAGAATAATCAATGTAATTATGTTATTAATAGTGTTTTAATGTGCTGTGCTACATGTACATTGCTTTACAAGTATATGCAGACCTGTTCTCACAAGTTTAGTAATCATCCAAATGAAGCTACAGAATCGGAGATGAATTAGGCGATGGGATATAATGGAGCAAGAGCAATACTAGGAGTGATTTTCAAGGGCTTGATTGGAAAGAGCGGGGTTATCCCAGGACACTTGGAAACAGAAGGAGCTAAGGAATTAGCGATTAGCAAGGCTCAGAGGATGAGTGCAGAGCCAGAAGAATTTGGAAGACACAAAAAGAGCAGAGAGTAGGCCAGAAAATGCTGGAAAATAAGTACTATTTCCAGTGAGCTGTTACTGTCTGTCATAACTGAAGTTCTCCATTGGTGAAGTAAGCCTCTATTCATTTCTTTATGCTTTGTGACATTTAGGGATAATTTTTTATACTAAGGAATAAATACATTGGGATGTAATCCAGTACATTAGGAAAAGCTACAAATTTGAGCTATGAGTTATCTAGTGCCTATTTTCACCAACTTTTGATCAAGAAGAAAAACATTTGATTTCTTCCCATTGGCAGTAATCTTCAGGACTAAAATGAATTCTCCTTCAAAAATTAAAGTTTTCATAAATCAGTTTCAGTTTGATTTTTTTGTTGATTTACATGTAAACTCTCAAGTTTATCCATAGTGGATTTATTCTGTCACTTTACATACTTTTTTTAAAATTGAAGTAAAATTGAAAGGAAGACTAGCAATAAAAGTAAGAGTTTTATTAGCACCATGTTAGTTTAAGATGACTGTAAAACTGTATTAAGTAAGATAAGCAACTAGTTTAATAAGTCTTGCATTAAACAGGAAATGGATTGCTTTTGACACACAATGTCATATTTTTTTTCTAAAACACAGAGAATGTTGCCTTTCATTTCTTACAGTGATCTTTTTACCCTTCCTCAGCATTTTGTACTGTACAATGCTAGTGAGAATATACTTTATATTTCAGTTTTTCACAACGTTAAGCACATTATGTACCAATTCCCCAGGGACTCTTCGAATCTAAACCTACTTTATATTCAGAGGCAAAATTAATTGAATCCCAATCTCATCCACAATCTTCTGCTTAAAATCGGTTAGTACTTGAGAACATTGCAAGGGTGCAATGAAAACAAAACTAGATTGAGAGAGAGAGAGAAGTTACAAAGCATTTTAAATAGTTGTGAGTTCGAATTGTCTCCTTTTACGGTTAAAGTTTAAGCATGCTTGGACTATCTGGTAGCTTCTCAAGCACAAGCAAGCAGGTGGCATTGGCCCTGAGAAGTACAAAGGCCACCCCTCCTCCCTTACCCTAGCTCCAGCCTGTGGTCACCCAGAGAACAACCAGGGAACAAGTGATAGGAGAATGTCTATTGTGATCAGTACTATCCTCCATTCAGCTACAAAACTCCCGAGTGAAACAGTTCAAAGAACAGGAAATGGTATTTCATGTCACAAGAAACTCTGAAATGGAGCTAACTGAAGGAGATTTCAGCATCAGTATTCAGAGATGGTGTGTCTACATAGCCTTGGTTGTTTTCTCCTGATCTTCCATAGCTGTTTTAAGCATTGCCACGTAGGGATCTCCTCCCTCGCTCCCTCCTACAAAATGCTCTATCAGGTAGCCATGCCTGAATCAGTCTGCAGCAGGAAATGGACTTAATGTGGCCCAGTTGGACTAAATCAATTTTACTGTCCCATCTGAGCCTGAACAAAATATCGTTTTTGTTAGCAAAAGAAAGGCTATTGCCCAGGGAACTCTGCACTTGCCACAGTGTAATTTCTGCAACAGAGACTTCAATATCAGCTCCCAGTTCTTCATGGCTATTGAGTTTGAGGTACATATGCTGACTTATGCAGTTTGTTGAGCCTCCATGTTGGCTTCTGGCCCTACCTTTTAAAATCCTGATTCCCAGATAGGGCTCCTGGTACCTGGAAACTCACCAGGTAACTTTGTAGCTCACCAGCGCCTCTGTGTGGTGGGTGACATGAGCAGGGTAAGTGGGGATTGAAGTCTTAGATGAAAAAATCACTCCTCAGTCCTTGGGCTGGACAGCACTGAACTGGAAAGTTCTCTGGCAGCCTTGACATCCTTTCAGGAACCTAGAATTCTGGAAGTGCCCTCACCCTTTCCTATAGAATCAACCCAATCAGTCTTGGAACTCTCTCCATGGCTGCTCCCAGCTGTCTTGGTGCTTGCTGGCTGCCTGCTGTGTTCTGGGGCTAGTGTGCACCGTCCCTCCGGCTCTGCCCTCACCCCCACGCCCCACCTCTTGATTGGGGACCTGGTCTTTGGAAGCAGGTAGCACACTCTGGGGATACTACTCTGCAAGTAGTATGCAGGCAGCCAGCCGCTGCAGTGTCTGGATCACATAGGTACCTTGAAGTTTCTCGGAGGCCACCAGGAATTGTTGATAGTAGGAGTTAGTTGGAAACAACTTTACAAAATTCCCATCAAAGCTACAGGCTGTTATTTTAATTTACCTTCCTCTGTACCTGCCTAAGAGAGCCGGATTCTGCCTTCATCCTGGCTACTCAGGAGGCAGAGAACTGAGGATGAAGTTTCAAAGGCAACATGGGCAGGATAGTCTGTAATACTCTAATCTCCAATGAATCATCCAAAAAATCTGCAAATGGATGGAGCTGTGGCTCAGGTTTAGAGCACCATCCTTGAGCAAAAAAGCTAAGAGTTAGTGACCAGGCTCTGAGTTCAAGCCCCAGTAAACACCCCAGAGCCAAATTCCATGAACACCTTTCTTTGAATGGTGTCTTCTTTGCTCTCTGGCCTTCATGCACAGGAAAATTTGCTCCATGCTCCTTCAGTTTGAACCCTGTCATCTGATTGGTATTCATAGAAACTAGGTTTTCAGTCATCTGCATCAAGCTCCTGGCAATCTATCTGTACTTTTAACTGCATAGCCCTAACAACTGGGCTATGGATATCATTTGTGGCTTTTTGAGTGGCTTTCGCCAAGAGAAGGGTTCTGGACCACCTTAGAGTATCTCTACTCATTTCACTAGGGCCAGCCCCCTGGCAGTGGGCGGGGAAGAGTTTATTTTACATTTACAAAGTTGAATGTCAGTGTAACTTTATTATTGCATAGAATTTGCTAGGTTTAAGCATATGTATCAGCTACTTTGTTTCTATAAAATATTTATGCTATTGATCTTATATTATTACCAGGCATTTTAGCAGCACATATAATCCCTCCTGTCATTTATTTAATTAGAGACATACACATTTGATAATAATTATAAGTTAGCTTCAGTAATAAACTCAAAAATAAATTCCATTTTTTTCATTTGGGTCCTATGGACAATCCATGTGTATCATATAATTATCCTATTTATGGTCAAACTTTATTAGCATATTGGACTTGCATAAATTAGGTAGTAATACTTCGTAACCATGAAGGACATGTAAGTACAAAAACAAAAATATTTGCTCTATTAATTTCTCAAGAGATAGGAATTTTACTCAAAGAGAAACTGGAAATTTTATCTAAAGAGAACTCTGAGCCTCTAGCTCAGCACTAAAGACCTAAAGCAGGAAGATCCTGAATTTAAGACCAATCTAGACCACATGATGAGATTCTTGTCTCACACACAAGGAAAGAAGAAAAATCAGAAAATAATTTAGAAATCATTATCTTTAAAACCTTGCAGAGTCCTTATTTCAATCAGTGCTCTTCTTTCTTAGAAAAGTTTACTTAATGTACACATTAAATTGTTTTCATCACCTTTTTTAATGTCAAATAATGCACAGTAGCTATTACTAAAAAATGAAACATTAAGACACTGATTCTGACACTGATTCTCCTAGGCTTTTTTGGAAGCTGTGTCATCAGTGTACAGGAATTATTAAGTGCATATCATCCTTGGGACTTAAGACTAAATTGTAGCTTCTGAGTGAATTTGCTCATGAAGATTATACGCTACAAAAATGATTCTGTATTATTAAAAATAATTTACACAATAAATCAAAATGATGTTATTTGCCTTTTGGATGACTCAGTCGTTTTTGTCATTTTTCTGTGTTCTAGAAAGGTATACACGAGTGGGATTTTAATGCTTCCTCTGTGAGGGGAGTGAGGTAAGCAACTTCCTATGTTTTGTTTATTTAGAAAGCCTTTCTCAAACACCTTCAGAACATGGCTCGGACTTTTAATCATGATGTAATAATACAAATCATTTCAAGAATCCTTCTGCTGAAGGAAAATACCCAACCTCTTTAGTCTCACTCTCTCCGTGGTGATCCTACACTATGAGCTGCACTGTTCGTTGAACTGACTTGCTTGTCACCTACTTGTAACGTGGTGACTGTGGGCTAAATGTGAACTGTGGAGCAGAATCAAGATGCAGATGACGGGAGCACAGGGAGCTCTGCTCCAGGTAGCCTCACTTGTGGTTTATGTTGTAGGATGGTTTCCTGTCCTTCTGGTGACCAGGAGCTAATTTCTCCTGAATAGATCCAAAGCACATATGCCATGAGCCTAGCCATGTCCTGTAGCTAGTGTTAGTGGCATGAGATTATGGGGAATCCATTCTTTTTTCATTCTCTCTAGGTCATTGTTATTGTAGCATTCTTGAGATCATAGCCACAAACTTCAATTCAGTTCTAACATTGACATTCACTCTTCTTTTCAGTTATATTTTTATTTATCTTTATCTTTAGTTATTTATCTTTCACTCTACAAAGGGGTAACAATTCAACAGGTCACTTAAAAAAAAATGAACTGACTCAAGCCCCATGACCGACCAAAAAAAAAAAAAATGAACTGAGGATTGAACTTGGGTCTTTTGTTCTAGCTTGGCATTTAGGCTCAAGGCTAGTGCCCCACCATTGGAACCAGACCTCCAATTCCTAACATTGCTCTTATAAGGCCAGCAGTTCAGAAAATGTTATTGCGGGGGCGGGGGGGCGAGGAGGAGGGCGGGAGGGGAACTAAAAATAAGATTTTTTTTTAAGAATCAAATGTCACTGGTGAAGTGTTTAAATGTTTGCCTATAGGCACCCATGCTAAGCCAATTCTTGGAAATTTCAAGCCCAATTCGTTGTGTTTACTAATAGCCTCACATAATAGAAATGGGAGACAACAGACTTCTGAAAGCCAGTTATGCAATATCCTGTTGCTTTTGTAATTATAGGATTTGTTTTGGCTAGAACATGAACTGGTAGAGCAATCTGAGTCACCAATCATTTTGACTTGGCAGACAGAGCTTCCTGTAACCTCATGGGTGATCGAACAAGCAAGATTATGAACTGAATCATTATATACTTTCTAATTGATACCTTCTCAAATAAAGCTTTACTCTCTTAATATTTAACTTTTAAAAGCACTCATTAGCAAGGCATTTATTATTTATGACTGAATTTTCCAAACAATTCATTTATTATAATAAATATAAATTTCACTTAATCCGATTTGTTTTCTAGTAGATTCATTTACTTTAATTAACTATGGCAGCTCTACAAACAGTTGTTATAATTTATAGCATATACATATGATGCCTCTGCATGATTCTTGCTGGCTTATATGTTGAGGAAATTCAAGTACTAGCCTGAGACTTCAAGTGAGTGAACTTTGCCTGGCTTCCTCCTCTATAATGAAAAGATGACAAACCATGGAACAAAATCCAACTAGGTCAGCAATTGATCTTGCATCACTCAGAACATGCTCAGCTCAACTCAGTGGCATTTGCTGAGCATTAGATGTGTGCTAAATGTTGAGTTCTACTAAAGATACAAAAATATCAAACTCCTCTTGAAGAGCATCTAGGTGAAAAGAGGAGCACACATTTACCAACTAATGGCAATACATGTGAGATACGCAGTGAGACTTTCTGTTTAGGCTACAAGCAGGGCTTGGAGAGTGGGTAATGTCTTAGATGAGCCATAAACAATTACTAGAATTTCTTTTTTTTTCTTTTTTTGTCAGTTGAATTCAGAGCTTAGTGCTGTCCCTGATCTATTTTGTTCAAGGCTAGTGCTTTACCACTTGGAACCACAGCTCCACTTCCAGTTTTTGAGTAGTTAGTTGGAGAAAAAGGTCTCACAGGGACTTTTCTGCCCAGGTTGGCTTCAAACTGCAATTGTCAGATCTCAGCCTCCTGAGCTCAGATTACAGGCATGATCCACCGACTCCTGACTTAGAATTTCCCCGTAAATTTAAAAAGACGTTCTGCATTGTGTAAAGCACAAAATACAGTCCATGGGCTGAGTGTTGGTGGGATGAACACACACACACACACACACACACACACACACACACACACACACACACACACACACACACACACACACACACACACACACACACACACACACACACACTCCATGTTACAAATCTTGCCTGCCTCCTGTTTTGTAAATAAAGTTTTATTACATAGTCACATATACTCATTTGTTATCTAAGGCTCCTTCCATCTTCCAACAACAGAATTGAGTGGTTTGGCCTGCAGATCCTAAAGTATTTTACTATCTGGCCCATTACAGAATATGTTGGCTTGCTCCTTCTGACGTAAAACAGCATGGCTAAACTTGTTGTTTCATGTTGCTCTACAATAAAACCCTTTCTGAATCCAAACCAAGGGCTATTTCCTATTTCTTCACTCTCCTATAATCTGTACAACCAGTGAGGTACTTTTACTACCTCTACAGATTGTCTTCCTCCCTTTGGAAACATGTCATTGTACCACAGATCCAATGAGCCCAATGAGCCCAAATTCAAGCTCAGCCAGCAAGTTAGGATTTGTACTTTTCCTCCCAACACAGACGACTGCATTAGCCAGCAGGACAGTTCAATATGTTTGTAGCATCCCAGAGCAGTGCTATGCTTCAGAGATGAGTAGGAGGACAATTTCTCAGAATACTAAATAAGTTTAGTATTAGGAGGTAGGGAAATTTCTTTACTTCCTCCCTCCTCCCCAGTCCTGGGGCTTGGACTCAGGGCCTTGGAGCTGTCCCTGAGCTTTTTTTTCTCAAGGCTAACCTTATACCACTTGAGCCACAGTGCCACTTCTGGCTTTTTCTGAGTAGTTTATTAGGATTAAGAGTCTCACGGATTTTTGAATCACAATCCTCATATCTCTGTTTCTGAGTAGCTAGAATTATAGGTGTAAGCCACTGGTGCCAGATGGAGATTTCCATTTTTTTTTTTTTTTGTTGGTCATGGGGCTTGAACTCTGGGCTTGGGCACTGCCCCTGTGCTCTTCAGCTTAAGGTGAGTGCTCTCCCATTTGAGCCATGTGCACCACTTCCAGTTTTCTAGTGGTTTATTGGAGATAAGAGTCTCAAGGACTTTCCTGCCCGGGCTGGCTTTGAACCGTGTTCAGTGCAATTTCTGACTGTGTGTTGTAGAAACCATTGATATAATCAAGATTGGATATACAAAGCATTTGTTTTTTTTTTTTTATTACAGATACATGGATGTTCTTGTATTTCCCTGACTAATGCTTCTTTTTGTTTCAGTATTTCTAAATTTGAAGAACGATGCTGTTTTCTTTATGTGCTTCACAATTCTGATGATTTCCAAATCTACTTCTGTACAGAACTTCACTGTAAAAAGTATGTATTTGTTATTCTGTATAAAAAGACTGTTCAAACTTGATAATGATATGCAAGTAATGTATTCATATGTAGCCTCTTTAAAGAGTTTAATGGGTAAATAAGCAAATACATCATTGAGGACAATATTTTTATAACTATAACTTCGTGGTATATTAGGCAGTCAGAATTTTTGGACTCTTTAGAATAAATCAATGTTTTTCTTAGTCATAATTCATTTCCCCACAAATAAAATACTAACCAAGACTTATGGGTTCATTGTTAAATACTCTGCCTGTTTTTTAAATATTTACCAAATATGATTACCAAAATTTTTGTTCTCACAGTTCTTCTGAATAACCTTATTGTTGTCTACAACAGCGGCCTTCATTCTTGCTCCTATTAGAATCATCTAATGAACATTAAAAATGTGCTTTGGCCACACACCAGACTATGGAGGCACAGTTTAGGATAAGAGCCAGTGGTCTGATCTACACCAATAAAAAAGAAGATCCAAAAATTCAGGGACTGTATTGTTTGTTTGTGTTACCCTCCTTGGGCATGTTTCTCTTGAGTGGATTAAATACTTTATAGAACACAGTGACTGTCTATGATGGAACAGAGAACTAAATGACCACTTAGAAACAAGTGTAGCTGAAAGCTGAAAAATTTTACTGGAGGTTGTTTTGATACACACAAACACTATTTGATATTCTAGGTACAATAGCCAATAACTAATTTTATCTTGATGTAAAAATAATGCTTGTTGAATTCACAGATTATGGCTAGAGATGTATTTTCATTATCACAAAATGTACAGTAAAAAGACTTGGAAATAAGAAAGACTGCTCATCCCATGTATGTTCTAATTTTCTATCTATATTTAAATATCAAAGATATTGATAGCTATTAATAGCTATTTATTCTTTTGCTTAAAAGAATAAAATTAAAATCTTTTTGAAGTATTAACAGACCTTATAACATAGCCATTAAGTGTGAAATCAGGGATTCGAAGTAGGCACAAGTGATTATAAAGTCCATGCTTCCAAAATTACACTGGATTCCTGCCACACTGTGTTATATTCTGCTCAGAGATAGGTGTTCATGCTGATGACTTTTGTATTAGTGATTGAAGTATTAGGTCTTGAAGCTTGCTCTTAAAGCCAGATGTTTTTTTCAAGCAAAGTTTTCTTTTGAAGAGTTCTTTTGTTTTTCTCCTTATTTGTTGATTTTGATTTTGTCTCTAACTCATCATTCAATCTTCACCAGAGTATATTGTTAGGCCACTCAAGCTAGGCAATTGTTTTTGTCATTGACCTCCAAGAAATGTATAGAGGGAAAGAAGTACTGAATGTGAACTCTCTAAACAGGCTTCAGACTCCACAATAGACTTGGTTCATGGTTGTATTTTCAATGTCTGGAACAGTTCTTGACACGTAGCTATTCAGTGAGAATTTGGATAAATGAATGGATGGACAGATAAAATGAGGTACAGGAATAGAAAGATTCTGAGTTGTGTTGACTGGGCTTTGTGCCACACCATAACCTGCTCTCTCCTGTAGCTGTCCTTTCATACAAAATCATCAGCCCTAGTCTTAGTACCTGCCTTACTTTACGTGTATGGACCATTGGCATCCCCTTTTAATAGACAAGACTCAGGGAGAACATGGAAAATCTATTTTTTTCACTTAATTACATTGGGTTCCTATGAAATGATCTCCAGAAATAAAACTTCATGAGGGTTGCTAAAGAAAGATGTTGATGAAAGTGGCTGTGTCATCAATGTGTGTGTAAGCCAGTCCAAATTCACATCAGTATTTCATAGGCCGTATGTATGGAACCTACATGTATAGTGTTGAAGTGCTCAGGGAGAAGATTTAGTGTTTGAGATTGAATGTTGTAGTAGCCTAACAGTCACCTATCAAGTTAAAGATAACATAATATAATGAAATATCTAGAGTATGGGCAATTTTTGTTATTTTTGGGGGGGGATCCAGTCGTGGGGCCTGAACTCTGGGCCTAGGCGCTATCCCTCAGCTCTTCAGCTCAAGGCTAGTGCTCTACCACTTGAGCCACAGCGCCACTTCCGGCTTTTTTCTTTTTGCTTATGTGGTACTGAGGAATCGAACCCAAGGCCTCATGCGTGCAAGGCAAGCACTTTACCACTGAGCCACCTTTCCAGCTCAATTTTTGTTATATTTTTAAATAGTAATATTGACAACAGTGAAATAATAGTAGCCAATAGTTATGAATGCATTGTACTAAGCAATTACCCTAAATCATCTTCACAGCAACTCATGAAATAGGTACTTCGTATTTCCTGCTTGATAATTAAGCACTTTGAGATGCAAATGGGACTGTCTAAGTTTGCATAGATACCAATAATCTTGCCCTAATACCCTAGTGCACATTCTTAACAGTTCTATGACCCTGTTTAAATTGTGTTACTAAAATTTGAAGTGAGGCATTAAGTCAGAAATTTCTAGTAAACCCTACCAACTTACATTTTCTCTTTGAAGATAAAACCATAGTTTTTCATGGTCTTGATAGTTGTTACCTAATCCACATTTGCTCTCGTCACTTTGGGACATGTTTACTTATGTAGTCCCTAATTCATAATGATGTGTGGTTTTCAAAGATTTTTTTCATCTTTTATGAAGGCCTGAACTTGATACATATTAGTAGAAACCATACTTCAAATGTTGACCCTTTCATGAGCTAGTGAGATACAGTACAATACTCTCACTATACTGAGCCATGACAGTAAGCCACAGCTACCAGCTGTCACTCAGCCCCTCGACCACAAGACTGAAAAACCAAACTATAATGCACTGGGTTGATAGTGTATTCAACAAGTTGCATGAGATATTCAACACTTGATGATAAAATAGGTTCCGTGTCAGATAATTTCTCCCAATTCTTGGCTCATGTAACATTGAAGGTAGGTTAGGTTGAGCTAGAATGTTCAGCAGGCTTTAAGTATAATCAAGTACATCTTGATTATATCACAAGTCAAAGAGCATGAATGTTTCATATTCCATTGTGTTATGGATTCCAACTTTTATTGTAGGTTTTTTGAAATGGTGAACACCATTACAGAAGAGAAGGGGAGAAGCACAGAGGAAGGAGACTGTGAAGGTGACTCCCTGGAGGTAATGCTCAAAGTAGCTTCTAGAGTGAATGATAGTGAATATGGTTGGAGTGCTTGGTATACATGCTCAGAAGTAGAATAAACTCTACTAAATTTTTAAGAAGGAGATAGGTAGAGAAATGAAGGGGATGAATATGATCAAGTACATTGTATGTATATATGGAAATGTCACAATGAACCTTTCCTTGTACAATTAATATATGCTAATAAAAACCCAGTTAAAAAAAAAAAGTAGGTTCTAGAATTCTTGTGGTTAAAAGTGCACAAACACTAGTGAACTCAGAAAACTCAGGAGTACTTAGTTTTAGTATTTTCCTTACCAGAAAGTGAACAACTATGTTTTATCCATGAAAGTATCAATTACCTTCACAGCCTGAATAACATTGGTTAGACTTTTTCTATTCTCTTCTGAGCTGTGTACAATCCAAGCACATAAATATCAGCCAAGTTTCTGGATGATAGAATCTTTTGTGGCCCTCATTAGTATGTTACACCCAGAACCTGAAACTATGAAAGTTAAAAGAATAACAAATCAAAGCAATAAGCATTTAGGAAGTTACAGGACAGCAAGGGTATGGGATTTTAGATAGGGAGGAGAGGAAGACTATTTAAGGAGATAATAATTGAGGTTCAGGAGGTGGCTCAACTAGAAGAGCACTTGCTTAGCATCCATAAACACCCCCTGTACTGTCAAAAATAAAAAAAGTTGCTAGCACCAGTGGCTCACCCCTAGAATCCTAGCTACTCAGGGGGCTAAGATCTCAGGATCACAGAGCAAAGCCAGCCTGGGACAAAAAAAAGTCTCTGTGAGAGTCATATCTCCATTTAATCACCAAAACACTGGACATAGAATTGTGGTCCAAAAGTTAGAGCACTAGCCTTGAGCCATAAAGATCAGGAGCAGTACCCAGGCTCTTGAGTTCAAGTCCCATGACTGACAAAAATAAGCAAATAAATAAATAAAAATTTTAAAAAGTAGTATTTGAGTAAAGATTTAAGATAGATCTGGTACACTGGATAAAATGGATTTGACATTCTATTACTGTTATCAGTGTTTTTGGCATTTGCCAAAAAGGAGGCATGACAGTCTGAAAAATAATGAAGTCACTTGAGGTAACAACTCATCTTGCACTGGAGTTCCAGAGGAAAGTAACTTGGCTTTGATACAGTGATTCTTTCACTGTAGGTCCCTCGGAAATGCAAGGACTGAGTGAATCATCACTCTGTTGTTTGGCCTTGTCAATAATGTCTTCCCCTGCCAGTTCTCTTCCCAGCATCAATTGAGGTGGTTCTGGGCAGGCAGTAATAAAGGGATGATACTAGATGTATTCCCATCAGTGCTTTGAGTTGCAACTCTTGTCTCCCTTAGCAACAGCTTGATTTCCTAACTATTACCATAGAAATAGAATATAAAATATATAAGTTGTGTAATCATACTCTTTATTTTTTTAAAATCTGGGGTTTTTTTCCTCCTTTTTTGTTTCCATATTCATCAGTTCACAGCCCCTGTCTTCCTAGGTGCTTAGCCGCAGTTCTGTTCTGGTTTCTCTGGCCATCGCTTAGACAATTTTCTCTCTGAATAAGCCAGACCAGGCTCCTGTCTCCTTCATCTTTCTGTTACATAGGTGTTATGCTCAAGCCAGCCTGGGCTATGTTCCTCCTATTTGTGACAAGCAAATACCATTGTGCCCAGCTATTGTGCTTTCCCTGTAGCTAGGATGACAAGTGCATACCACTGTGCTTGGATGTTGGTTAAGATGGAGTCTCTTGAAGTTTTTCTTGCCTGTGTCAGCCTCAAAACAAATTCTACCTCCCAAGCAGTTAGGATTACAGGCTTGAGCCACCATGCTTGGCTTCAAGGCCAATGTTTTTGATGAGCATAAGATTCCATGACTAGGGCCAGACACTGGTGGCTCACGCCTGTAATCCTAGCTACTCAGGAGGCTGAGATCTGAAGATCACAGAAGCCAGTCCAGGCAGAAAAGTCCCACAAAGAATCTTATCTCCAGTTAACCACTCCAAAACTGGAAGTGAGGCTGTGGCTCAAGTGGTAGAGGGTAGCCTTGAGCACAAAGAGGCTCAAGGACAGGGCCCAGACCCTGAGTTCAAGCCCCACACTGAAAAAAAAAAAACAAAAACAAAAAAAAAATCCATTACTAGATAGGCATATTGTTTAGTGATTAAAAAAAAAACACTTGCCTAATATGCTCATAGCCATGGGTTCTATCCCTAGCACTACAGACAACAACAACAAAAGAAATCTATGACCATTGTTTTCTTCATGAATTATTCAGCAATACCTAATGTCAAATTTTCTGGCTGATAAAATGTAAGAAATAAAAATATTTGGCTAACTCAGACCTTTTGATGAAGTGGATGTAACTGTTCTTTGCCAATTTTATATTCTATCCAGTGGGAGGATCTTGTTCTTATGACTTCTCCTATAGATTTTGCTGAGTTTGGGGGGATATGGCTTGATCATTTGATGGTCTAAAATATTATAAAAAATATTATAGTTGCAGTCTGAGACAAAGGAGGTGCCTTTCTGAAATGTTTTCTATCTTCTTTTCACTTATATCTACTTTATTTTATTTTGCTGCTATGTTTGACACTGGGGTTCAGGATTATAAATAGTCCCTTTGTACATCAAAGATCAAAATTTTCAGATGAAGGGTGGCATCACATATATGGTAATCCTAGCTATTAGGAGTATGAAGCTGCAGAAGTACAAGTTCAAGCCTTGCCTAGACAACATCAGAAAGAAATTAAATTTTTTGTGTCTTTATATTTTTGGATTTGGGGGAACTGATGGTAAAATGAAAACAATCTTTGCTCTCTTTTTTTTGCCAGTCCTGGGCTTGAACTCAGGGCATGGGCACTGTCTCTGAGCTTCTTTTGCTCAAGGCTAGCAGTCTACCACTTGAGCCACAGCACCACTTCCAGCTTATTCTGAGTAGTTTATTGGAAATAAGAGCTTCCTGGACTTTTCTGCCTAGTTTGACTTGGAACCATGATCCTCAGTTCTCAGTCTCCTGAGTAGCTTGGATTACAGGCATGAGCCACCAGTGCCCAGCAAATCCTTGCTTTTTTTTTTTTTAAATCATTGACTAGGAAAACTTCAAACTTTTTACCCTAGCCCTTTCAGTATTTGCACATCTTGCAGAGTAAGAAATGCTGAAATGGTACCAAAGCTGAGTAGCAAGAAGAAAATTAACTCAATGTGATCAGTACTGAGGGATGTTGACTTCAGTTGTTTGCATCTCCAGGATCAATGCAAACCCAAACTAAATGCATAAAAGAATCTGAGTGCCTTTTCCAGAAGCACTTGTACAGATTCAGGAAGGCAGTTCCCAGTGTATCATAACATATGTATAATCTAAATGTGAACACTCTACCTGCTTTATGTGGAGAGTTTTGGTTCTTGAAGCTGCCACTTCCATCTTTTTACTTCTCATACTCTTTTTTTGTTGTTGTTGGTTGTGGGGCTTGGACTCAGAGCTGGGACTCAGGGCTAGCATTCTACCGCTTGAGCCACAGCACCACTTCTGGCTTTTTCTGTTTATATGGTAAGGAGGAGTCAAACCCGGGACTTCATGCAGATTAGGCACTCTACTACTAAGCCAAATTCCCAGCCTAAGAATACTCTTAAGAGAACAAAATGGTGTTTGAAATACCAAGTGCAACTAATGTTTAACTACTCTGTGTCCCTTTTCCTTCTGCAGTATGACTATGAATATGATGAGAACGCTGACCGGGTTGTGTTAGGAAAAGGCACATATGGGATCGTCTATGCAGGTCGAGACTTGAGCAACCAGGTCAGGATTGCTATTAAGGAAATCCCAGAGAGAGACAGCAGGTACAGTAATTTCACTAAAGGGCTAATAAAATCTGCTTTGAGTGCTCTTGGGATTGTTAGTAAAAGTTTAGGAGATACTTGGTGGTAATTCAATTAAATGAGACTCTCTGGAAACCCCATTGTATGATTTGAATCCATCTCAGGTTTATCTGTTGTATTGTTTTGTAATTTAAGTAGAAATCTTGGATGTATGGGCAAAAAGACTCAGGTAAGGACTTTTAAAAACTACAAATGGGTGTGTTGTATGCTGGTCATAGGTAAGGTGGTTTATTCTGTGGATAGATGGACAGTAAATGCTGTCATAAATAAGTTTCCAGTCCAGCATGCAAGGTACTTACAGATTGTCATTCCATCTAAACAAGTGGAAAGGGGAGCAACTAAGAAACCAGCCACTCTTGTAGGATCCATTGGTGAAGGGCAGAAAGCAGCCCCCTAACTGGAAAGATGGAAACGAGTACAGATAGTCATACTTACTAGAGCAGAACCCCATGGAAACCACCATGGGCACTAGTGCTGGCATAGAAAATCCAACAGCTAACAAACTGATAGAGACCTAGTGTGGACAAATGAGTGTGGAGAATCCCTACACTTTTATGAACTTCACCCCTGGGAAACAATACCAAATCTTCATAATGAATATCAGAGAAAAGTGCCCTTGTGCTTCTGATAGAAGAGAGAAAAGGAGACCATTTACGTCCCATCAGAACATCTTATTCGTAAAATACTTGTCCTCAGGAGAAAATTTTACTGGGAAAGGAAATGGCCAACTCTAATCCACTCCTGTTATCCTGTCCCACTTAAAGTGTCCAAAAACTACAAAGTGGCTGTAAGGTTCACAGCTCAGGGACACAGGCTTACACACATCATGTCTGTCTTTCATCAAAATTACAAGGCATACTAAAAGGTGAAAAAACATTTAGCAAGCATCAAAACCAGAGCCAGATATGGCAGGCATGTTGGAGTTCAAAGACTTGGAATTTATTTATATGGGTTGTTACCCTGAACAGGTGGTTCATGACATTGAATGGTTAAAGGGATTATAGATAATATTATAACATTGTTATTGTGAAGATAGAGCACACAGATATGTCTGTCCCTGTGCCCTGGAGAGATCAGGATGTTCCCTTTGAAGTGGTAGCAGTCACAAAGGATAATTGCTAACGTGGTATAATGGATATGAACACTGCATGAGGTGGGACTTTGAATTACCATCTGCGAAGGAGAATCATAGAAGCAACAGCAGTTTCTTGTGGTTGCTTGGGGGGTAGCTCTGTAGCAAAGCTTGTCTGTGCTCAGCATACATAAGGCTCTGGATCCAGTTTCCAGTACCAAAAACATACTCAGTTCCTTCTGTGTTTCCTTCCCATTCTAAAAATACTTCGCTCACGCATCAGAGTAGCTGTAAGAGAGAGGTTGTACATTAGAGTACACTCTCAGTAAGCTGTCACAAGCTAGGGTTAATCTTGGTTTTCTCCTTGTAACATTCGACACAACCCTAAATTGTTTAATTTTATCAGTATCTCCATCCAGCTGTAAATTAGAGCTAACTAAGGAAACCTTTAAAAATGCTCAGACTCCACTTCCAAAAATTCTAAGGTTGTTCTGGACATTCTTCAACAGCTGTACAGGAGAGGTGAATGCCTGCCTGCTAAAGGTTGGAAACCAACCCAGCACAACGGTTCACACCTGCAATCGCAGCACTCAGGAAGCACAGACAGGATGATACTGAGTTTAAGACTAGGCAGCATTTGAGATTGTCTCAAATGAAAGAAAGGTTGGAAACCACCTTTCTAGATGGTTGTCAATGGAGATTTGACTTAGAGGAAATCGAGAAAAATTTATAGATGAATAGTTATTTTTTCAAATCTAAATATGGTGGGTGCTAGTGGCTCATAACTGTAATTCTAACTACTCAGGATGAGATCTGAAGATCAGAGTTCAAAGTCAAAGAAGAAAACTCTTCAAAACTCCATCTCTAATTAACCAACAAAAAGTATCAGAGAATGGCTCAAGTGGTAGAGTGCTAGCCATGAGCAAGAATGTATGGCCCTGAGTTCAAGCCCCAGAAGTAACACACACACACACACACACGCACAAGCACACACACACACACACGCACACACACACACACACACACACATACACACACACACACACACACACACACACCAAGCTAAATACCTGTAACTATCTCTGACCGTACCATTTCTTCTTACCATTGCTATTGCTGATTGAAAAGATAGGATTTTTGTAATTCCCATAGGCAAGCATAATTTATCACTGAGAAAATTATCACTTCATCCTTGTTTCATGCTTAGTACTTGAACTTTGTAAAAACTGTTGGATATCTGTAATATTTTCCATATTAGAGAAAAGTGCAGATCCTTAGTTTAGTTGGTCTCAGACTAGTATTTAAATTCTCAACCATCCTTGATTTAACTACATAATGTAGATAATTTGACTTTCCATCATTTTAAATGTAAGAGTTCATGGTTTGATTTTTCAATTAAGGACCAAGAATTGAGAGTCCTTTCATCCATAATAAATTGAGTTAGTTGCTTATTTCAGATTATCTTAATTTCCTAAATCTATAGATCAAGCACATCTTTGTAACTAATGCATATATAAGTAATCAAGAACTAGTGTCAAATGATTTTATTGCTACAGAAGAAGTAACTTATAAATGTCCTCATAGTGAAGAGTCATTACCAACGTATCTTATTGGCAATATTCCATATTTATAATTCTTGTTCATTTCCATCAAAATGTTGCTGTCTCTAACTTGTACACTATTAAAGCAGCCATTGTAATATCTGGTCTTAAGAACTGTTCTAAAAGAACAGTTCTTTTAGAACAGTTCTAAAGAAGAAAAATGAGAACTATGGCTGAAGTCCAAGGTTTTCTGTTGTTATTATTGTCAGGTTTCTGAATAGTAATACACAGATTATAAAAGCTCATTTGGATTAAGTCAAGCCATATTTTTTTAAATAAATTTCTAATTGCTTTAGCTTTAGCCAAGCTTCATAAAAATAGTATTATTGAATGCTAGAAATTCTAGTGTTTATTGTTGACACCCAAAAGAGATGCACTGTGTTTATTCGGATTGGCCATTGGAAAATCTGAACATCTCCCATATTTATGACTGAGCAAGTTTGAGATATCAGTTTATATTTAATATGACTTAGAGCTTTTCCTTTCTGTAGCCTCTACTGTGCACTTATATACATATATATACAGTTATATACAGATAGATACTTATATACTGTATATATGTACATATATGCACGTACATGCATTAGAGAATAGCATTGAGTGTGTTTATCACTGACACCCCACCATATTTAGTTTTGTTTTTTTGTTTTCTCTGCACTGGGATCTGAACTCACAGTCTTGTAATTGTTAGGCAAGTGCTCTACCATTTGAGCCACATCTCCAGCCCTTTTTGCTTTAGGTTATGTTTTCAAAAATGGTCACACATTTTACCAGGTCATCCTCCAGTGGTGATCCTTCAACTGTAATCCTCCTGCCCTACTGCCCCCCAGGTAGCTGAGATAACAGGTAGATGCCAACATACCATGCTTACTTTGGAGAGAAAGAATCTCGATAACATTTTGCCAGGCTGACCTGGAATCCTCTAGATTTCCATCTCTCTAACTAGGATTTCAGGTATAAACCACTAAACTGTCCATATTTAGCTTATTAAATAAAATTTATGAAAGGCTACTAATTTGGACTACGCTCCTAGTCTTGGTCACAATAGATTAATTTAAAATGGAATCACTTATTCTTAAGTTTTATGTCACCAAACCAGACCTGACCTATACCTGAATCAGTAAAGAGATAGTAGAGAGATGGCAGCCATATTTCCAAACAGGAAAGTAGCCTATTTAGTATAATAAGGAAGTACCCTTTGCTTTAGCCTTACAAGGACAGTTACCTGATGATGACCAGTTGCTTTTTGCACCATGATGTTTCCTTATTTTGCCCAAGCTACCTTAGAATAACTGACTATTCTGCCATACAAAGCAAAGCTCCTGTCAGTTTGGACTAGATGTCTAGTTCATGGATCACCAATTAAATCTTTACTTCAATCTGTTGAAATTTTGATCTTTGATCTTTGTTCTGTACAAAATCACAGAATAGCTACATTGATTTGGAGATGTTAAGTCTATAAACTTTACATTCCTTCATACAATCATGTGGAGTCTTATTCTGTTTCAAAAGTACAAAGTACTTTCATCATTTGATGCAGCAACATATTCCAAGCACATGATTTTTTTATTTATTTTTATTGTGAAAATACTGTACAGAGGGGTTACAATTACATGGGCAAGATAATATGAGTACATTTCTTATCAAGCATTGTAGCATCCTCCTTTGTTTCCCCTTCCCATCCCTTCCCATCCTCCCTCCGCCCCCCCACCCAATCCTCCCCATCCCACCCTCCCACCAAAGTTGTAAAGTTCGTTTTCCACATAACGACTTGTACATCTCATTGTTGCAATGGGTCCACCTGTATCCCTGTTTAAACGATTTGCTTTTCCCCTTCCCCTCCACAAATTATACCAACATCAAATACAGTGAAAGCAGGGGTTATAATGTGGGGGAGGGACATACAAAGCAACAAAGAAACAATTGCATGAAAGAAAAAAAATTTGAATATATATCTTAGGGTTCATTTCCCTAACATCACCTTATCTGACCTTTTCTGCCAACCCCATGATTTTAAACTCTGCTTTACACCTAGTCTTTCAGTAAAGAGACTAGTAGGGAATTAGAAAAAAAAATCATGAGACAATAGGCTTGATGCATAGTGTCGGTGAGGATTTTGAATCAATGTTTTCTCTTGAAGAGTTAATTGCTCTTTCAGGAAGTTCTTGAATGAACATTAAAATTACTGGGAATGTCTGTCTTCCTGGGCAAGAGCCTCCTAGAATAAGTGTCATGTTAGCAGAACAGCAAGCTGTGTAGTAACTTCTAATCGCCTGGTTTCACATCTTAAGTCTATCACTGGTTTTGTGATCTTGAGCAGGTTAGTCATCCCCTCTGTAAATTAATTTTTTCTGATCTATAAAATTAGCATTTTAGTAGTACCTTCTTATTTACATGTCAGAAATGAGTTAAAATATATAAGGGAACTTAGAACAGTCCCTGAGACCTTTCTTTTCCTACAACAGCTACAAATTCACAGAATTGGCCTAATGAGACATGAAGTCCTTGGGTGGTCATTTGATGTTATTTATGGGTACATTTTAGTTTGTATCACTTAGGTTTATACACTAAGGTCAGACTGCAAAATTATCTCATTGACATTTGCGTGTGTTCCAGATACTCTCAGCCCCTACATGAAGAAATAGCCTTGCATAAGCATCTGAAACACAAAAATATTGTCCAGTATCTGGGCTCTTTGAGTGAGAATGGCTTCATTAAGATCTTCATGGAACAGGTCCCAGGAGGTAAGAGATGCTTCTCTTTCTTTCAAAACTATAAATTTCCTAGTCCTGGAAGAGGATTAAAATGAGTGAGATTTACTGGAGTAAAAGTCTTAATTTGTCTATGCTGAAAGAGAAATTAGATCTGGGGCATTAGCTGAAAGTTTGTTCGGATAAAAGAAATAAATGTTGGGACCAATTTAGTATCAGCCATCATGCCTTGGATTAAGGTGAGCCATTAGCCTTTTACTTAGCCTGTGTTGTCTTTAGAGGAAGGAGTCATATTTTTGTATTTAAGCCCAAGAACTGGTACAATTGTTATAAATGTTCACTTAAATTAGTGTCACATTTTAGTATGCTTTAAAATATTCATTTGGAAGAGATTTTATCCACCTTTTATTTCTTTTACAGGAAGTCTTTCTGCTCTCCTTCGTTCCAAATGGGGCCCATTAAAAGACAATGAGCAAACAATTGGCTTTTATACAAAGCAAATCCTGGAAGGATTGAAATACCTCCATGATAATCAAATAGTGCACCGGGACATAAAGGTAGGCCATACCATGATTCATCTTCCTAAATTCCTGCAAGAATCTAAATTAGATGTTAGAAACAGTAGAAATATAAGTATCATTATACTCTCAGCCAGTTACATAGTAGTTTTTGTTCATCTCATCTGAGCCAGAACTAACTTCCTTATCCATATTAACCAATTGAGTATGATCACAGTATATGGTATTTTCTTTGAGCTCTGTGGGATGAGTGTAGCAATACAGTGGATGCAGGGCATGCTCTCTGTTCCTGAGTAGTTAACTGCTCACAGGCTGGTTAGTCTTTGTATCCTTGTCTATAATGACTTCTTATAAATGTATATATTAAATCAATGGATGAATGGTTAAAAGAAGTAAATAAATAAAATTCCCCTTCCTCACAAGTACCTACTACTTTTATGCATTGAACTAAGAGTATTAGTTATAGATTCTCTAAAATAAAAGCATTGTATCCTTTTAACAAGAGAATGCAAGCTGAGGCGATGACTCAGTGGTAGAGCACCTGACCAGCAAGCATGAAGCCCTGAGTTCAAACTTCAGTATTAGTGGGGGAAAAGGACCAAAAACATTTAGTTTGGCATAGTGAACTAGTCCTATGATCTTAATACTTAGAAGATTGATGCAGGAAAATTTCTGGTATGAGGCCAGCCTGCGTTATATGGCAGGTACCCCAGGCCATCCTGAGAGGAGAGGAGAGGAGAAAGGAAAGAAGAAAGGACAGGACAGGACAGGAAAGGAAAGGAAAGGAAGAAAAGGAAAGGAAAGGAAAGGGAAAAGGAAAGGAAGGAGGAAGGAAAGGAAAGGAGAAAGAAAGAAAAAGAAAGAAAGAAAAGAAAAAAGAACGAAAGAAAAAGAAAAAAGAAAGAAGAGAGAGAAAGAAAGAAAAGAAAGAAAGAAAAAAGAAAGAAAGAAAGAAAGAAAGAAAGAAAGAAAGAAAGAAAGAAAGAAAGAGGAGAAACGAGGGAGAGTTGGAGGAAAGAGAGAGATCGGGGACTGCAGTGTAGCTCAGGGTTAACGTGCTTGCCTAGCAAATGCAACATCCTAGGTTCAGTTCTCAGTACAAAATAAAAAACAAAAACAAACAAACAAAAAAACCTAAGCAAAATAGAGCTTGGCAAAGGCCTTACTATGGCAGATATGTTAGTTTTGTAACTAAAACACAATGGGTTCACATCTTGGTGAGTACAAAACCAAAAGGCACAACTAGCAGATTAAAGAGAAGAGTAGTATGACTTGTAGCAGGGGAAGAGAGTACTGACGTCATTTGCAATCAAGAAAGGAATGCTAGCCCTGAATAAAGCATGGGGATTTTATTAAAGAACCTCTGCAAGCTGGGCACCAGTGGCTCACGCCTACAATCCTAGCTACTCAGGAGGCTGAGATCTGAGGATCACAGTTCAAAGCCAGCCCAGGCAGGAAAGTCCATGAGACTCTTATTTTCAATAAAGTACTAGAAAACCGGAAGTGACACTGTTGCTCAAGAGGTAGAGTGCTCGCCTTGAGCTGAAGAGCTGAGAGATAGTGCCCAAGCCCAGAGTTCAAGCCCTACAATTGACAAAAAATAAAAATAAAAAAGAACATATGAAAAATCATATTGGAATGTTCATAGTGGTGGGCACATTCCCAGATGTGATCAATTTTATATGTACATTTTTGAGCATGCTCAAATGTTTGGTTCATGCAGAAATCACTGTTCAAAAGAAAGATGACATATTTCTGGGCATGCTCAGTTTGAGGTCATAGAGTACACATTCAAAAAACAAAGATGTTGGATAAAAATGCTCAATAGGAAATGTACTCATGAACTCTGTACAGTATCTTTACAATAAGAATATATTTAAAAAATACTACAGGATAGAAAACAGTATAATGAGCAAAGTTTACTCCAGGTCACCTAGAAGAATAAGCCAGAGTTGCTGGGTGACCTTGGCTAGTCCCTCATAAGTTTCTTCAAAGAGCTTTAACTGAAACAGAAAGGCATAACACTTTGAAGGAGCATTAATAGTCCTCTAAAAGAATAGCAGCTTTCTCACCCATTAATGGAGATGCTTGTCCCTAAAAGTTCTGTCTTGTTCAATAACTCATATTATTACCATGTTCAAATCAGTTTAAAGGCCTGTTATCTGTGATGTCCCTAAATATCCCAAGGGAAGAAAAAAACATAGGAAAAGAAAGATAATGATTGGGAAGTTAGGGAATTCATATTTTATGGACACATAGTATATACAGCCCATGATGCTTGTAAAATACAGTGAACTATCTTGTGGGACAATGTTTGACCTTTCATGCTGAGTAACAGATTGTGAACAACTAATAATCTATACTCAAAATTGTTATCAAGAATTCTCTAGTGATAAATTGTTAATGAAGAGCATAGAATGACATCCTTATTTGGCTCTTTTTTAAAAAAAATTAAGTAGGTATCAAACAGAATTGGCAAGAAATAGAAAAGAAAAACATTTTTTGATTGAAGTCCTTTTTTCCCTAGGGTGATAATGTATTGATTAATACCTATAGTGGTGTTCTCAAAATCTCTGACTTCGGGACATCAAAGAGACTTGCTGGCATAAACCCATGTACTGAAACTTTTACTGGTATGTTTTTTGTGTTTTCCAATAATGATACTGATCTTACATAATGAAAGAGCTAATAGCTGAGTTTAAGCCTAAAAGATAAACTGAATCTTTGTTCTTAGGCACATTAATATGGATGCTGTTAGATACTCACTGAAAAAAAAAAGTACAGAATGTAATCTGTGCTCTTCTCTTCTTGTGTTTATAGGATTTACTCAATCTCCTGATTAATACTAGTGAAGATTAGTTTTAAATCTCAATTTGTTGTTTTTCCATTTCCTGTCCTTTCATCTCTGGTTGGCCTACAGCCACTCTTAACACTGGCTTGATTACTTTCTTAAGATTACTGTTCCCAGCCCAACCACTCTGTTTCTTACTCATGCCCAAATCACTTCCCATCTGGACTCTGAATTACCTCTTTCCTAGTCTATTTTTCTACACTAGGATCCATTCCCCTGCTTCAGAGTATAAATAACCATAGGATTTCAATTCAGAAAGAGGAAGTGACTCAGCCACTCAGAAGAGGGGTGGGGAGAGAGTTTTCCTGAGGAATTAAGCAACACAGCGTCTGAACTGCCTCTTGTACAAAGTGCTGGGAGGGTACAGACAAAGTGATTTCCAAAAAGGTGCAGGTGGCCTAGAGGAAACTAAAGTTTAAGAGATGAGAGAGGATGGTAGAAGGGGTGGCTCTGATTAAGATTCATTGCACACATAAATGGATGTGTGAAAGTGAAAGCCCTTTGAAGATAATAATTTCTTAAAGAGGTAAAACACTTTGAAAAATTAACACACAGTTCAACAAAATGAATACCAGGAAGCTGTCTTTCCTAAAGATGGTAGCAATTAAGAGAAGGAGGATGGAGATTGGGAAACACAATCGTAATAGTCATTGTATATAGGTGAACATGGAATCAAGGAATAAGGACAGTGGGGTTGGGACAGATGGGAGGAGGAGAGAAGGTTGAAAAGGATGACACTGTTAAAGATGCATTTCACACAGAAATGGATGTGCTAAACTGAAACTCCCCGGTACAGCTATTTGAAGATTATCATAGGAAGGAGAAAATAAATCAATTATGCACCAGGAAAAAAAGAGATTAAAAAGAGAGATGAATGACTGTCAGTAGTTACAGGATGGTAGGAGGCACTGCAAAACAGCCCTCAACTTTCCATTCTTACCATTTCAATACAATGAGGCTCATGAAGCAAAAATTTCCCTCTTCCCCTCCTTCTAATTATTGTTGTTGTTGTTGTTGTTGTTGTTGTTATGATTAATGTGAGAAAAACCTAACGAAGGCAATGACTAATCTTTGGCTTAATATAAAGCCATAGGGCCAGATTCTGCATTCCTGAATCCCAAACAGCAGTTGGAAGTGCCCCTGTTGTGCAGACAGAAATCAGAAGTCAGGAGAGTTTTCATAGGCCAGAGCTCAGGGTTTTAACTTACCCTTTGCTCTTTGTGTTCACCTTTGGGCTCCAATTCACCTTCTTTTTCTGCCTTGCCTACTACTTGTCCTGGTGGCCTGGGAAAAAGAAAAAAGAAATTCCCCAAGTTTGCTCCTCAGGAACATTTAATCAGCAGCAGTGGGTATTTCAGGCACAGAATTACATATATTTAGAACACTTTTTTTGAATAAAATAATTTTCAGCCTACTGGGAGCTTTCGATGTCTTTGCGTGCCTTATAGTCTCTCAATTTGGCAAGAAACATTTAGTTCCTGCCAACACTCAGAAACTTCTGAGAGGAAAAGCCCTACTTTCATTCACACACTTTTGGGAGGTGGGGGAAAGAATGTTAATTTAATGTTTTTTTGCTAACATTAAGACTAGCCTATCAACCCTAAAATAGTTGTAGGAAACCAGTCCACAGGGCCCTTACTTGTCCCTCTCCTATTGGTCACAGGTAAAAATGACCTTAACTTATGACCTTAGCTCACTGGCCAGCACCCATCTGAGGGTCATGGCTTACAATTCTTGATCTTCCAACACCCTACGCCTCCTAGCACTAATTCAGTGCCCTGCCAGTCCTATACTTCCATACCTTGATGAACTGTAGCTGGAAGACTGTGATCTGTTTCACCTCTTGGTGATTTGGTGAGAGGAAAGGCAACAGTGACAGTCATTGATAGGATGCTTACTGCATCCCTGATTCCTAAGCACCTTATTCACACTGGCATTCCTTCAACTACCCTAACATTAGGTATCATTAGCTCATTTTACGATGAGAAAATTGAGATTCAAAGAGTTTAAAATAATTTGCCCAAGGCCACAAAGCTAATTAGCAACAGAGCTGAGGTTTAAACTAGACTTGACATGCCACAGAGAACTCATTATCTTCTCCCCAAACCTGTTCCACCCACTCTCTTCCTTGTCTCAGAGTTATCACTGGCAGCTTCTCTTACTCGCCAAGCCAATCATCAAGGAGGCCCATTGGCTCCACCCACAAAACGGTTCAAAATTGGCTCTGTTCTCACTCTTCTTCCCTCTACCACCTCCTCTCACTATGATACTCAATCCATCTCCCAACTGTTCTCCTTTCTCCACTCTTGCCCCCTACTGTCTGTTCTCAACACAGCAGCCCAGTGAGGACTTTTAAAACACATCAGTCAAGCCAGGCACAGGTACTGGTGGCTCACACCTGTAATCCTAGCTACTATAAAGGGAGATCTGAGAATTATGGTTCAAAGCCAGCACAGGAAGAAAAGTCTATGAGATTCTTACCTCCAGTTAACCAACAGAAAGCTAGAGGTGGATTTGTGGTAGAATGCTTGCCTTGAGGAAGCCCGGAATTGAAGCTCCAGTACTGGTACACACACACACAGACACACGCACACACAGACACACACACACACAGACACACACACACACAGACACACACACACACACACACACACACACACACACACACACACACACACACACACACGTCAAGCCCTATCACCCAGAGCTATCCATGACTTTCTATTTCTTTTAGAAAACAAATGCAGAAGTCCTTACAAGGTGCCGGACAAGGCTCACATGTCCCTTCCTACTGTTCCCTGCTTGCATATTCTGCACCTTCCTGCATTTCCTCATGACACCACTCAAGGTAATGTTTCAGGTCCTTTGCACATTCTTCTGTGCAGACACAGAATGTTCTTCTCACAGCTACTAGCATAGCTTCAGCTCCTTGATGCCTTAATCCCAAGGTCACCTCGCCAGTAAGACCTCCCGTGAATTTCTTCTTGACCATGGGAGCCTTCCTGGGGCTTCTGGTTCCCTTTACCCTGCTCTATTTTTTTCCATTTGTAATAACATGTGACTTTCTACCATACTATATATAGTTTACTTACCCATATGATAATACTTTGTTATTTGTCTTCCACTGAAAAATGTAAGCACCATATGCCCAGGATTTCTACTTATACCACTCCTTTATTCTATATACCTCAAAGAATATTCGATTGATAGTAGACTTCATATAGACCTGTGGACACTCCAGTGTTCACAGCTGCAGTGGCAAGAAATTCTCAAATTTATATTGGAATTTTTGTTTGTTTGTTGTTGTTGTTGTTGTTGATAGTGGTGGTGGTGGTGGTGGTAATAGTGGTGTCAGTATGTAGCACAAGTTGGCCTTGAACTCACTTCAGTTTAAACTCTTGTGATAGCTAACATCTATAATCCTAGCTACTTAGATGATAAAGATAGGAGAATCAGAGTTCAAGGCATACTTGAATAAAATAAATAAAATAAAAATTATCAAGACTTTAATAAATAAAGCTGGGTTAGCTGAACACTGGTGGTTTGTGCCAGTAATTCTTTTTTTTGTTGTTGGTCATGGGGCTTGAACTCTGGGCCTGAGTGCTGTCCCTCAGCTCTTCAGCTCAAGGCTAGTGCTCTACCACTTGAGCTATAGCACCACTTCCAATTTTCTTGTGGTTTATTGGAGATAAGAGTTTCACGGACTTTTCTGCCCGGGCTGGCTTTGAACCAGGATCCTCAGATCTCAGCCTCCTGTGTAGCTAGGATTACAGGTGTGAGCCACTGGTGCCCGGCTTGTGCTGGTAATTCTAACTATTTAGGAAGCTGAGATTAGTAGGATCTTGGTTCTAGACCAGCTCCCAGGGAAGAAAACTCCACAAGACTCCAGCTTAACAGAAGAAATAGGGCATAGTGGCATATACATATCCCAGTTATAATGGACATCTTAAAATAGATGGATCTTTGTCTAAGTACATCCTAAGACAAGAAATGAGATTCTCTCTCAGAAATTACTGGCACAAAAAAAGAACTAGAGGCATGGCTCAGTTGTAGACCATTTGCCTGCCTCAAGTATGAGTCCCTGAGTTCAAAACTCCAGTACTTAAAAGAGAAAATAAAAAGCTTATCCCAATCCTAGCTACTAGCAAGGTAGGTGTAAGGATCACAGTTTGAGGCCAGCCCAGGCAAAGTTACTAAGACCTTCTCTTAAAAAAACAAAAATTGGCCAGACGCTGACAGCTCATGCCTGTAGTCCTAGCTACTCAGGAGGCTGAGATCTGAGGATCAAAGCCAGCCTGGGCAGGAAAGTCTGTGAGACTCTATCTCCAATAAACCACTAGAAAACCGGAAGTGGTACTATGGCTCACGCGGTAGAGCACTCGCTTTGAGCTGAAGAGCTGAAGGATAGCAACCAAGCCCAGAGTTCAAGCCCCACGACCGACAAAAAAAAAATTATACAAGGATCTAGGGAAATCAGAGCATAGCTTAAGTGGCAGAGGTTTGCCTAGCAAACTTGAGATCCTCAGTTCAATATCACAAAAAGACACAAAAATTGTACAATTAATGAGATACCATGTGATTTTCAATACATGTGTGCATTATGTAAAGTCCAAATCAGGATGGTATTATTATTTCTTGGTGATAAAAACATTTAAATCCCTGTGTCTGGATTTTTTTTTTGAAACATACAACACATGATCATCAGCTTTTCCCACTTACTGTAGAGCAGAGCTCCTCCTATTTCACCATAACTTATTAAGTCATTAACCACCTTCCCCTCCTGCTCCCTTGCTTCTCCCCTCCCTACCTCCCTTGCCTCCTCCCCTACCTTGTTTCTGGTAGCCATTATTCTCTTCTTGGCTTCTCTGAGGTCAGCCTTTTTGGACTCCACATGGGTAAGATCTGTGGAAATCATCTTTATGCCTGGCTTATTTCACTGACCACAGTGTCCTCTAAAATGAAGACCGAAGAGATATGTACTCAATTCATTATCTGAGAAGCATAGATCTAAAGGATTGAATGAATGAAATAGATTTTTTTCCTGGAAAAGATTAGAAGTATATGTAGCAACCATATTTATATATTTTCAGAACTGAATGCAGCAGATATGTTGATATATTCTCTGTTGTTTTCAGAAGACTGAGGGTGGAGTAGTATGCACCTGTATACTCCACTATTTTAGAGGCTAAGAATATACCTCTTCAAGCCAGGCGCCAGTGACTCACACCTGTAATCCTAGCTACTCAGGAGACTGAGATCTGAGGATCACAGTTCAAAGCCAGCCCAGGCAGGAAAGTCCATGAAACTCTTATCTCCAATAAAAACCACCACCAGAAGTGGCGCTGTAGCTCAAGTGGTAGAGCGCTAGCCTTGAGTTGAAGAGCTGAGGGACAGCATCCAAGCCCAGAATTCAAGCCCCATGACCGACCAAAAAAAAAAAAAAAAAAATGAATATACCCCTTCATAAGTAGATAATATTGATGATAGTTGTGTCACTGATAGGATTCATGATAAAAGTGGCCCTTTTCATTTCAATAACAGCAGAGGAAAAAACTGAACTTCAAAGAAAATGAGGTACTAGGATACAAATCATGTCTTACTTATGCAGAAAAAAAGTTATCTATCTGTCCCCAGTTTTCAAGTGGAATTGTGTTTAAATCATTTCCAGGTACCCTTCAGTACATGGCACCAGAGATCATTGATAAAGGCCCGAGAGGCTATGGGAAGGCAGCAGACATTTGGTCTTTGGGCTGCACAATCATCGAAATGGCCACAGGAAAACCACCATTCTATGAACTAGGAGAGCCGCAAGCAGCCATGTTCAAGGTCGCATTTTCTTCTTTTTTTTCTTTTCTTTTCTTTTCTTTGTGTGTGCTCCTCACGCACACATACGCTGGTACTGGGGCATGAACTTGGGGCCTGGGCTCTTTTTGCTCAAGGCTAGAGCTCTACTACTTCTGGGTTTTTTGGGTGCTTAATTGGAGATAAGAATCTCACAGACTTTTCAGCCTGTGCTGGCTTTAAACTGTGACACTCAGATCTCAGCCTCCGTAGTGGCTAGGATTACAGGCATGAGCCTATAATTTTCTTCTGTTTTAAAAACGAGGAGATAAGGGTTTCCATAGCCATGTTCTATATATACATGCTTTTTAAGGAAAATATCTCAAGTTACCAGAAGTTGAAAGCACATTCAAGTTCAGGAAGACAGACAGACAGACAGACAGACACACACACACACACACACACACACACACACACACACACACACACACACACACACACACACACACACACACACACACACACACACACACACACACACACACACACACACACACACACACACACTCATTGCCCTCATCTCACATGGTGGACCTGCCTCTGCTTTAGTTTTCTCAATTCTGAAGTGAGATTCAGGATAATATTCTTCAACTACTCAATATCCCAGAATAAGACATCATTATAGGAAAGATGAGTTAAGCTCTTTTGGGAAACCATATGAATATTTTTCCACATAGGGCAATGTAAGATATATTTGTGCTTTTTTTTTTTTTTGCCAGTCCTGGGTTTTAACTCAGGGCCTGGGCACTGTCCTTGAGCTCCTTTTGCTTAAGGCTAGCACTCTACCATTTGGCCACAGCACCACTTCGGGCTTTTTCTGTGTATGTGGTACTGAGGAATTGAACCCAGGATTTCATGCATGCAAGGCAAGCACTCTCCCTCTGAGCCACCTTCCCAGTCCTATTTATACTCTTAACATCCAGAAATTCAATCAAATTGATATTTTCCTTTATTTCTTGACCATATAAATTTCAAAAGTCCATTTTTTTAAAGCGCATAATTGCCGTTTTGAAAAGGTCAAGCATTTTCAAGTTTATTCTAGCTTGTTAACTTGCTAATAAGCAATTCTTTAGGGAGGGGAAGCATGCTCCCCCGCCCCTCCAGCCATGATTAGAGGCACTGACCTGGAAATAAACATGAGTGAGTCCAGGTGCCACGATTTGGACACCTGAACAGCGAGTGAGGCAGTGACCTGACTGTACTAGGCCAGCAGGAAGTTTTCCATGGTAACTGTTTCCTAGGAAGCAAAGCCCTCCTACATGTTACCTTCTGTTCTTGGCAAGTCCTTCCAGTTTTCACCATTCTCAGGTTTCACTTGGAAATGCTGTTCTACTACTAATAGTGCAGTGATTATTATTGTTATACCTCTGTATGCCATAGGCCAGGCTGAGCTGTGCACAGAAGTGACACTGTTTCTAAGATGATATTACATAGATTCTGACAATGTTTAAATCTAGGCTGAATTGAAACACTTCTGAATCCTGGCTTTAACATGATCAAGATAGTTGAGACTTTGAGCAAATTACCACCTCAGCTTCCATGTCTATAGAGGGAGATAAAAATAATACCTAAGGACTTGCCTAGCAAGTGTAAGGCCCTATGTTCAAAGCCAAATCTCTCTCTCTCTCTTTCTCTCTCTCTCTCTCTCTTCTCTCTTTCTCTCTCTCACACACACAAAATACTACTTATCTAAACAGATTTTTTAGATTTTGAGCACTTAGAATAGTGTCTTAACACATAGTAAAGCTCCATAATTATTAAAAATTGTTTATATAAGAATATATATAAGATATAGAACAACAGAAATATTTCTTAGAACATTTTCTCTTCGTTAAATATGTGAAAACATCATTAGACTTTTTTTAGAATGATAACAATGGGAAGTAAATTCTAAATGTGATAGAAAATACTATTTATTTAATCTTTTCTTTTTTGTCAGTATGGGGCTTGAACTCTGGGCTTGGGCGGGCGCTGTCCCTCGCTCTTCAGCGCAAGCTGAGCACTCTACCACTTGAGCCACAGCGCCACTCTGGTTTTTCTAATGGTTTTATTGGAGATAAGAGTCTCACAGACTTTCCTGCCCAGGCTGGCTTTGAACCGTGATCCTCAGATCTCAGTCTCCTGGGTAGCTAGTATTACAGGTGTAAGCCATAGTGCCCAGCTATTTATTTAATCTTAAAGTACTTTTTTTTATGGTACTGGCATTTGAACTTATGACTTCATGCTTGCTAGATAGGGATTCCACTGCATGAGCTATGCCATTAGCCCTTTTTGCTCTAGTTATTTTTGAGATATGATCTCACTTTTTTGCCCAGGACAAAGTAGACCTCCATCTTCCTATTTATGCTTTCTGCCATAGCTGGGTTGACTGGTGCTCACCACCATGCTCACTTGATGGTTAAGATGGAGTCTTTTGAACTTCCCCTAACTTCCCATTCTCTCCATCTCTTTCTCCCAAGTAGCTAGGATTAGAGATATGATCCACTGCCTAGCTAAAAATCTCTCAATGTAGATGAATTAAAATAGGGAAAAAATTCACAAATTACATAATAGGGGAATCAACATAGGCTTTAATCCAATCCAATCAAGGTTTAAATCCCAGATCTACCTTTCCATAACCATGAAACCTCATTTCTCCTGAGCCTTAGTTTCCTCATTGGTGTAAGGAGAATAATATTTACACTACTGGGTTGTTGGGAAAAATCCCAACACTGTATCTTCACATTGCTATTCTAAGCAACCCAACGTTCTCACCTACAAACATCTTTGTGGAGTAACCACCTTCAAACATATTCTAAGTTTAGAGAGCCTTCATATTAACACAGCAATGTATAGTACTTCATAATGCTGTCTTCTGTCTTACGCTAATTGTTCCTTGTGTATCTGTGGTAGAGTTACAGTAGCACTGGAGAAGTTTCTGTGCTCAGGAGGTGCTGCGTAGCTACAGAGGCAGCACGTCCGCCTCACGTGGAGATGTACCTGCAGGGTACATGATGAGGGAGAGGGGGCAGGCAGGTCATGGGTCCTGGAGCTCACGTGATGAAATGGCCACTTGGAAGACACATTGTGTTCTCTCTGTCTGTGCCTTAGGTGGGGATGTTTAAAGTTCACCCTGAAATCCCTGAGTCCATGTCTGCAGAGGCCAAGGCATTCATACTGAAGTGTTTTGAACCAGACCCTGACAAGAGAGCCTGTGCTAATGACTTGCTTGTTGATGAGTTCTTAAAAGTTTCCAGCAAAAAGAAAAAGATACAACCCAAGCTCTCAGGTATGTGGCTGCATGAAAAGGATATGGGTCAAAAGGAGGATACTCTTAGGGGCGGGACACAAAGGTACAATGCCTATGTGCCTCGGATTATGTTTGTATTTATTGAAATGAACTCCAGGAAATGGAAACAAGAGTTTGTGGTTTTTTTGTTGTGGCTTTTATTTTATTTTCTTTTTGTCTTGTTTGTTCAGTTATCAGTTATTTGGGAAAGTGGGGGGGGGGCACAGAAATGGAGAGACAAAGGGGGAAAAACGTAGCAGTGGTACTCAGTGGACACTATGTTGAAAATGAACTACACAACTTGTAAGTGGGGATGGGAGGGAAAAACTGGGAGAGAATGAGGGAAGGGTTGATATTATCCAAAAAGAAATGTACTCCTCTTTATCTGACTTATGAAACTATAACCCTTCTGTACATCATGTTTATAATTTTTTTTAAGGATATGGGTCAGAGTCTCTAAATTCTGAATTTTAACATGAGAGAATTTTCTAGAAGTAGACTAATCTATTTCTGAACATCACTGGCACAGTGTTCTTGGACACTATTCACAAATGCTAGTTCCTCATTAATAGTCGTGTTCCATCACACAGTTTGTAATTAATACAGCAACATCTGGAACATTCTAGCATTGTGAATACAAAGGTTAACGTGTGAAAAGGGGAAATGTAGCCCCTCCAAGCTGAAACCTCAAATTCCCATGAATGGGCTACAGGGCTGTTCAGAACTGTTCAACTTCCACGCCATCTCAGGACTGGATCCTTATAGTTGTCTGTAGAAGGAAACACCTGCTTTCCCTCAGACAGTATCTTTCTGAATAATCCCCAGACGCAAAAAAGAGATTGTTACCTATGATAAAAATGTAAGTAAATTATCTTTGTGTAACAAATAATTTACATAACTCATTCCAGAAAGAAACAAATGAGTAAAGGCTCAGTTTATTCTTAGCATTTGGGGTGTTTCTATTGGATGAGGATGGGCAGATTGAATATTTGGAAAGCTCATGGATCCCACTTCAGGCATTCACTGTTTGTTGATTTCTGATTAATAACAAAGCCAACATGTGCCTCATCCTGCTGTTTGCTTTTCTTCCCACAGTTCTTTCTACTGGATCCAATGGTGAGTTTGTTTTTTACCTTATGTCCATTGAGTTGAGGATTGGCATGTGGTGTGATAAACTCCGCTGCACAGCCTCATCCTCACCCATTGTCTGTGTGGGAAGCCTCTGAGTACTAAGAATGTGTGCAGCTATGAATCTGGCTGGCTTCAGTGTTTCAGAAACTGCTCATCTATCTCTTCTATGAAGGAGGCCTCAATTATTGTCCCCTGCATGCAAGAGAGTGCCATTGTTTTTTAAGTCTTCAATTTGAATGAAGTCCATGCCTTCTTATTTAGGAGCCAACTGACAAGCTGACCACCTAATGGTGGCCATTGTAAAAGGTCAGCATCAGGCACCTTCCTCAGTCGTCTGTGGGATAGTACCTTCTTTCTGAAGTGGATCAGGAAAGCTGTATTTGTTTCCCTAACTGGCTTTTAACCAGACAGATTTGCTCTAGGAAGTTCAGCCAAAATATTTTAAAGAATAGTAAAGAAGCATTCAAAGTTTGGGATTCTATTAGATTAGATGAGTAGTTGATGGAAGTGGTGTATATTGGAGGAATGAATGTATAGGCCTAACAGAAGGAATGGGGGGAGTCTAATACTTATGTATGCTTACTATGGACCAAAGGGAGGAGACGCAGGTCTTTGCATGCTTTTCAGTTTTTCAGATATGCTAAGCCAGTCAATGCACTGTTGAGGCCCATTACTTGGGGGTTCCTGGGAACTATCTCTCTATTTCTCCTCCTGCCATTATGAATTTTTGACGAAGAGTTTCTGAGAAAGGCAAGATACCTCCCTCTGCCATTGTCTTCTTCCTCCCCTCATATTCTGGGCTGTGGAAATCAGTGAGTCACTACATTCTTTTTTTACCCAGGTATAACCTCCAGTGTTTCTCAGCCTTCTGAGCGAGCATCCTGTTGGCATACATGGAAGTTGGTTTTCTTTTTTTGCAGCCACTTTCTAGATATATCATATGTGATAGCTTACTTGTTTTAGCTGTCACTCTAGTGTCACTCTGATCCCTTCCATGTGGCCTGGGTTTTGCTCACAGGAAACAAGTTCCTGTCACACAAGCATTTAACTTCTGTGGACTCAGTTATGCACACTATTGAGTTGGCAGTTCCCAGTGAGCATTGCCAGAGTGAGGGTGTGATGGGAGGTTCCATCCACTGAACTGGTCAGTTGTGCCTTCATGTACATTCTCATCTTTGTGCTCAGGCTGATTCAATAAGAGTTTGGAATCTGCTCTGTCTTTACAGTGTAACTCCACTTAAGATATTATGAAATCTTGAGGATTTATAGTCAGGGAGGGTGAGTATTAAGCACACATCTGGGTTCCCTTGTTGACTGGTGGGCCTTGAACATGACTCACTCTGTCACCACATCTGTCCAGTGGGTTCAACTGCACCACCTGCTCATGGGAGTGTGAGGAGAAAATGAGACACTTATTCTCCCTGCAGCTCTATACTACTTGCTCTTGACCCCTGATCAAGGTACTAATTTCTTAGTACCTTGTTGGTACCAAGAGGCTTGTTAGAAGTTGTAGGCAATAGCCTGAAGGTTCCCTGCCCTTCTCCTAAGGGCCTCCTGATTTTCCAAAGTCAAAACTGCCCTAGGCCTCCTGATGCACTGGACCTTTTACCTGCTATTATATATCTCTCCTTGCTCTGCCTTCTCTCCTTTCCTAGTTAAGATAAAGACTTGGGCCTACAAAGAATGGACACTCCCACAATCTACACATACAGATTCTCAGCTGAAGGAATTTCTTTGCATGAACGAGATGGCTCATGAGTGCTTCTCTATCCTCCCAAGGAAAGCAAAACATGTACCAAACTAACTAGGAAGGAAGCCCATACAATTGTTTTCTGGTATTCCTGAGGCCTTCAGAACTCCTTGCAAACTATAACCATGAGAACATCCTGGTCTTCTTCTTCTAGATCTGTATGTGCAACAGGCCTTTTCCTTTCCCCATTGTCCTTTATAGGCCATATGCCTGTTTCTTTCTAGAGTATACCCACTGCCCTGCCTGAGGGTCTCTGCCTTCTATAACTGCATGTGGCTTCTGCTAGGGAAAGTTGTGGAAAGGTGATGATGATGAGGTCCTCTTTTTCCTATGATGAGAAATATATCTTAGTCCTTTTCTGTTGCTATGACCAGATAGCACACATTAGATCATTTATAAGACAAAGAGGCTGATTTAGCTCCCAGTTCTGGAGGTTCAGAAGCATGGTACCAGTGTCTGCTTCAGAGCTGTTGAGTGCCTGCTTGCCGGCAGGGGCTCTCTCTCAAAGTCCCAAGATGCCACCCAGCATCACATGGGAAAACAGAGCCAAAAAGGCAGAGAGGGCATTTTTATGACAAAGCCATTCCTACCTAACCCATTAATCCTCTAATCCACTAATTCTTTGGTGGAACTCCATGCAGCATCTACCATCACGACCCAGTCACCTAACAGTTCCACGTGATGTCACTTGTGAATACCTCATAACAGAAGTGAAGTTTGGCCATGAGTTTTGGTGGGATATTTGAACTATAGCACATGAATGATTTGTCTAAACCCAACAGCTCCCCCAGTAACCGCGTGCAGACCCAGAGATTTAAGTCATCCACTTTAACTTAAGCATTTATTGCATACTTGCTGTGTGCACAGGAAATATGCCAGGCCTGGATGTTTAATGATGATAAAGGTTGTGGTCCTGGCTTACGGAGCTATTGCTGATGTAGAGGAGACACAGGGGACAAATGTCAACCATACCATAGTATAAGTTACTCTGTACGAAGAAAACTTCAGAGGGGGAGAGCCTCACTGAAGTCAGTCTTAGTGCGTGAGTTCCGTGAAGACTTTCTGTGGGGTGAGACCTGAAGAATCAAGAAGGCCATCCAACAAATGGTCTATGTTCAGTCACTGTATATTGGATGAATGGATGTATGGCCTAACAGAGAAGGAAAATCAGGTTTACTAATTTAAAATCAGTCAGAGAAAGGACCAAGACTGTACATTCAGAGACTGCAAAACATCTGCAAATCTATTTCTGAGATGAGCCATAATGACACACACTGGGTTCCATTCTTAAGTGTATTCAGTCTTACTTCAACCAGTCTCCTTATAGGCAATCAGTATCTATAGCAACCTTAAAATTCACAGATAGAACCTAGGCTCTCTCATTACTGGAAAGCAAACTACATAATAAGACCCAAAGAGTAAAAAGCAGTATAATTAAGGCCTCCTTCTTTCTTGTGTTTAGATGAAGATACATGCAAGGTGTAAAGAACTCTCATGTGGTAGTAGTCTAGATAGAACAAACCTGCTTGGCCCCAAGAAATATTGATTCTGTTTTCTAAATACAGTCCCTCCACTCCTTTTTCTTTTTTCTTTTATCTTTAGATTTGTGTACGAGGGTTTGAAGTTAGGGCCTCACGCTTGTTGGCTTGCTTGCTTGGCTGGCACTCTACCACTTGAGGCATGCCTCCCGCCCTTCTTTTTGTTAATATGGTTGGGGATGAAATTTCAAGGAGTTTTCTGCCCAAGCTGGCTTTGAACCTCAATCCTGTGGATCTCAGCTTCCCATGTAGCTAGAATTACAGTAGTGAGCCACAGCTCACCTCCATCTCTGACGGCTGTACATACTGTAAAGAGTATCACCCATGTCTGGACTGGTAAAGAAGCTATGAGCCTCCTGGAACATGTCTGTCTTTCCTCTGATCTCTGAGATGTGGGCAGTTGTTGACTTGTTCCTGCTCAAGAAAAATTAAATAAGAGGTTTCTAGGCAACAGTGGATTTCTCTTCTTAGAACTTTACACCTGCCTTCTTTAGCAAAAGATGTTTGCAGCACTGAGATATTAAAGAAGTTTTTGGCAAAAGTTATTCTTTTTATAGTCAATGTTTGATGAAATGTAGGCAATTGCTATTGTGTTACATGACTCAGTAAAATAGATGCCCCTGTTTGCTATAAAATCCTAGTACTCATAGTATCTGAGAACCAGGAAGGGCTAAAGTCCCTTAGTTTCCAAAAGTTTGTGCACAAAGAGTGCTTTTTCAATGTATCTGTAAGCTGAACCATGACATAAGTTGTCAGAGCATATTTGTTTTTAGTAAAACAGGACTAGACCCTGTGGTTTAGACCACAGCACCCCACTTAGTCACCCCTTCTTTTTCTTTTTCTTCTTGGACGGTTGTGGGGCTTGAACTCTGGGCTTGGGTGCTGTCCCTCAGCTCTTCTTCTCAAGGCTAGCGCTCTACCACTTGAGCCACAGTGCCACTTCCAGTGTTCTGGTGGTTAATTGGAGATGAGAGTCTCATGGACTTTCCTGCCTGGACTAGCTTTGAACTGTGATCCTCAGATCTCAGCCTCCTAGTAGCTAGGATTACAGCCACCAGCACCCAGCTTTAATCACCCCTTCTAAGACAGCCCCAAGATGCTAAGGCAGAGTGTTAAATCTCTGAAGATTATGGCTTAAAAATTACTCTTCTCAGCTGGATGTGGTAGCTTGCCCCTCTAATCTTAACTGTATAGAAATGAAGATGGGAAAGAAGAAATTCTGTGTTCTGCCATCTCACCCAGTTTTTAAAAAGCTGTGCATAGTGGCATGCACCTATCTTCCCAGATATGTTGGGAGTATAAATAGGAGTATTTCTGTCCAGGGCCATTTAGGCAAAAATGGAAGACTCTATTTAAAAAAAAAAACTAACAAAAATGATTGGAAATATGATTCAAGTGGTAAAGCACCAGCCTACCAAGTACAAGGCCCTGAGTTAAAACCCCAATACCACTGAAAGTAAATAATGTATCTCATCTTTTATGAAAACTGTGAGTACAAATAATTAAGTCATTATTTAAAACAAGGCAGATCAACACCCTGGACTCTCCAGGCCTGATCTTTTCTTATGTTTGTCACCCTTGAGCTATTCCCAGCAGGACTGCAGAGGCCCTTTCCTAGCGGACCCTCGCCTGGGCTATACTGAGCAAGGGAGGAATTATAATTGCCTCATGTAGTACCATTGTGCTGCTCATGAAGTATTTGACAAAGGATACTCGTCTCTTTCAACCAGTGTTTTAACCAATGTGTCAAGTTTTTGAGATCCTTAATTACCCTATTTCCTCCTCCCATCCCCGCAGAGTATCTTAGGAGCATCTCCTTGCCGGTCCCTGTCCTGGTGGAGGACACCAGCAGCAGCAGTGAGTACGGCTCAGTGTCACCCGACACGGAGTTGAAGGTGGACCCCTTCTCTTTCAAAACCAGAGCCAAGTCCTGTGGAGAAAAAGATGTGAAAGGAATACGGACGCTTTTTTTGGGGTAAGGATTCAACTTCTTTCGGGTGAAAATACATTGTGCTTATAATATCCTAGCTCCTCAGGAGGTTGAGATCTAAGGATTGCAGCTTGAAGCCATCACAGGTAAATTCACCAGACTCTCCTCTCCAAAACTCAGAAGTAGAAGTGTGTGCTTGAAGTGATAGAGTGTCAGCTAAGCAAGAGTGCAAGATCTTGAGTTGAAATCTTAAGACTGGCGTGCACGCATGCGTACACACACACACACACACACACACACACACACACACACACACACACACACACACACACACACATACAAAACACTGCAAAGCACATCGTTTTATAAAGGAAACTGATTGATGTTGCATGCATTTTTAAAGCATTCCTGATGAAAATTTTGAAGATCACAGTGCCCCACCTTCCCCTGAGGAGAAAGACTCCGGATTCTTTTTGCTGAGGAAGGACAGTGAACGACGAGCCACCCTGCACAGGATCCTGACCGAAGACCAAGACAAAGTTGTGCGAAACCTAATGGAATCTTTAGTCCAGGTACAGCATCTCGTGTCCATCTCATTTCCCAAAGTTTATATTCTTTTATTGCCCAGGCTGACCTTGAACTCCTGAATTCAAATGATCCTCTAGTTCAACCTGTCAGGTAGCTTGAACTATAAGCCTAAGCCATCATACCCAGCCCAAAATCTGTGTGTGTGTGTGTGTGTGTGTGTGTGTGTGTGTGTGTGTGCGCGCGTGTGTGTGCATGTGCACACACATGCATGTGTGTATACATGTGTGTATTCAGGGCCTTGAGCTTGCTGGGCTGACACTCTACTGTTGAGGTCTGCTGCCTCCAGCCCTTTTCTCCTAATTTTTTTTTCCTGTGCTACTGGAGATTGAACTCAGAGCCTCACAGTTGTTAGGCAAATGTTCTACCACTCAAATTGTGCCTCCAGCCCCACTTCACATTGGTTATTCGCAAGATAGAGTGTTGCTTTATGCCTCTTCTGCTTTCTGGACAAGCTTTGACTTGGTCCTAATGGAAACCTATCACTAGCAGTTAGGCTAGCAAGAAGGTGAGAGGTAGCTAGGTAGGAGTGTGGAGTAGGGTGTGGGTTGAGTATACTAGACAGTCCCACTGTGGTCCAAAGGACTAAGAATAGGATGGTTCTGATAAGAGAAGCTCGATGTAAATGGAGAACAACTGGCCAGCACTTGGAGTGCATTCCTTCCTTCACCAAACTCTTTACTAGTCACCTTCAAATGCTAGGTGCTTCAGGATACCATGGACAAAACAAAATCTGTGCCCCACAAAAGTTGTCATCCTAGTAGAAGAAAAACTAAAATTAGCTAATTATATATTAAATGTGTAGTAATTATAACAAACAAGAGATGCCTGGGTCAAGTCTTGTTCATAGTCCTGTTAGTACGTATTTGATTGTTGAATCCTCATGACGGTTACATTAGTGTTCTCATCTATAAGGCGCATAGAACTTAAATAGCTTGCTGAGGTTCTGCAGTCCTAAGTGAAGTCAGGGTTTGGAAGCAGGCAACCTGACTTTGTGTGATGTGCTCTTAACCAGCAGTGTATTCTGCTCTCTCCTGTGGCCTATGGAGACAGATTCTGGGAGAAAACAGCAGGAATGTCAAAGGACAGAATGACTCTTAGCCACCATGGAGGGAAGACTTTTCCTTTGCCACTAGTTTAGAAACGTGTAGAATCCCAGAATTGCCCAAATCCTGAAAGCATATCCTAGAGGTAAAGTTTTCCAGTATAGCAAATGTCCACTTGTGTGGGGAATTTCTTCATCTCCTATAGCTCCCTCAGGACAGGTGTGGCCTGGACCATTGCTCTAACCTCAGCCTTTGCACAGAGCCTGGCCAGAGACATCACTTCTGTGACTGTGCTGAAATTCTGATTTTTTTCTGTTTTTCCTAGTGCTGTGGATTGAACCCAGGACCTTAGTACATACTTAGTGTAAGCTCTACCACTGGGCTATACCCCAGCCCTAAATTTTGAAGGTGATTAAGCATATTCAAACATTTGTTAGCTCCTAGTTTTTAAAGCTCATCTGAATATTTCCTATAAGAAGAAAAATGAAAGACAGCCATCAATGCAGCCTGCAAATGATAGGCTGCCCACCAGGGAGTAGCAGAAATGGTTGACCAGAAGCACATGTTCAAGCTGGAATGGTCAAGCCATAGTGTGGGCTGTGTACCATTCAGGACACTGGAAATATTTTTCCTGGGATGTCACATGGTGGTTTTGTGGCAAGAGCAGGTTTGATCTTGGATTCCAGCTGACTTTTCCAGTAAATGGAAGTGGCAGGAGCTTAGGGTGAGGTTGGACTTTATCACTGTTGAAGGCCTGGTGCCGCCTTTCAAAGGCTGTGTGACTTGGGCAAGTTATTGACCTTCTCAGTGCCTGAACCGTTTCTGTGTGATAGGGGAATCTACCTTATAAAGTTACTACTGGAAAGCATTGAAGTCATGGGCAACTTAGATCATCACAGATATGGTTACACAAATGTTAATTGCAGTGGTTATTATAAAGAAGGAGAATAATATACCTCTTCAGCTGTTTTCTACAACCAGAAAGAAATAGTTCTTTTTAATGTTTTCTACAACAAAAAAGAACTCTTTTTAATGTTTCTTAAAAAAAAATGCTAGATACATCTTTACATTTCAATCTACCCTTTATAATAAGGGCAAGATGGTGGCTAGGTTCTCAATATGCAAAACCATGAAAAGCTCTTTTAATCTGTGCCATCTTCAGAAATCCTCTTGTGATTTGTGTGTGTGTGTCTGTGTGTCTGTGTATGTTTGTGTATGCCAATACTGATTAGTGCTCTACCAGTTCAGTCCCAGCTCTACTTCACAGTTTTTAGTGTTAAGTTGGACATAAGAGTCTCACTGACTTTCCTGCCTGGTTGGCTTGGTCCCATGGCTCTTAAATCTCAGCCTCCTGAGTATCTAGAATTTACAGGTGTGAGCCATGGATGCCTGGCTCCTCTCATGCTTTGTAAGGAAGCTTAAAAAAGAGAGAGTAGAGAAGGGTGCTGCAGAAGATGTGGGGAGCTGTCCTGTGAGTGCTGCAGAAAGGCACGCTGTCAAATGCTGAGTCAGCCACTGTCCTTCCCCCGCCCCCTCCGAAAATGCCCAATTAATGACGGCACATGATGAGTTAACATAGAGGGATGGGAGGTGGGACAGCAATTAACACAGAAATAGCGATTACGCAAGGGAATGAAGTAGCCTGGACAGGAAACCTTTCCCAGAGCAGAGAATGTGTGACACACGGAACATCCAAAAACTAGAAGCAACATGTTTTTCTGTTGTGAAAAACAAAGCTAATGTGAATACTTATGTTTGCTGTTGAACTTGTTGGCAAATGTATAAACGATCCTTTAGTAAGATAAGTTTTCAATTTCTCAATAACTCACATGTTTTCATAGTGTTATGGTTTTGCCTGTAAATCTTGACTTTGGGTATAATTTACAGTAAGAAAAACAAAAATACTCAAGGCTAATAATTATTTCCAGTGTGATTTTGAAAATTTCATAATGGTAGCTCTTAAACTTTTCAATATAATATTCCTTCATAAAAATATAAAAAATGGGGCAGACCTCCCAGATGAAAATATCTGCAGAGAACAAACTGGATGGTTTCTTTCTTTATTTTAATATAGTCCTAGAAACTGTAATGTTTATAGCCCAGTTGAGAAAATTAACTTTAATGTGCTGCAGTTTAAAAAGTGTGCAATATGAGATAGAAATAAAAATTCTGTTATGGCTGGGTGACAGTGGCACTTATCTATAATCCTAGCTAGGAAGCAGCGCTGTAGCTCAAGTGGTAGAGTGATCGTCTTGAGCTGAAGAGTGCAGGGACAGCGCCCAAGCCCAGAGTTCAAGCCCCACGACCGACCAAAAAAAAAAAAAATTCTGTATAATCCTAGCTACTCATTTCAGTTCAAAGCCAGCCCAGGTAGGAAAGTCCGTAAGACTCTTATCTCCAATTAATCACCAAAAAGCCAGAAATGGAGCTCTAACTCAAGTGGTAGAGTGCCAGCCTTGAGCAAAAAAGCCATATATTGTATATCCTTTCTAAGATCACTGTACCTTACTCAAAGTAAAACCATTCTAAGAGTTTAAATATTATGTTTCAATATGTCAAATTGTCCATAGGATATTGCCTCATTGGTGGGCAAAGAATAGTTTTAAGGATGGAACTTGAGATCACCCCCCTTGATTTGCTAGGAATTTAAGGGCGATGGAAGTACCGAGACCCTGTGATCGGGATACACGGGTTGAGAGTGCTGTGGGAAACATACTTCGCAATGAGGGAAATGGATACTCAGCCATAGTTCCTGGCTGAGACTCTCGAAGACCAAAGCATGTGATTCCCAGTGACTTCAAACTCCCCCCGGAGTTTGTACTCCTTTTCTCTTCTGCTGTTTGTCCTCTTGGTGTGCATTTCCATGTCTGTCCATTTCTCTTTTTCTATGGTCATTCTCAGCTTCAGGGCTTTCACTTCCTTCCTTATAATTGGATACATTTATGGCCCTGTTTTATGACCTCTTTCTGGACAGACTTTGGAATTAAGACACTATGGCTTATTGCCTGAATCTTACTTGAGTAAGATTTTACTTGAGTAAATCTACTTTGTCTGAGGAATCTCATTACCTCAGCCTGTCTCTGGCTATTGGCCAATATGCAGAGTAAGTGCACTGTCTCCTAAAGTCTAGCTCTGGGTTGGTGGTGAGGACTGTTGCTAAGAGAAGCCATAGAGTTCAAAATGTGGTCTCAATTTCCTGGAGCAAGGAGGCACCTGGAGTCTAGGTCTTCTCAGAAAGAGCTGTGAGAATGGTACGGCCATGGCCCGTGTCTGTAGCATGAAGTAAGTGACTGATGGGTTTGTACGGTTTTATTCCCAGGGAGCTGAAGAACCTAAACTAAAATGGGAGCACATCACAACCCTCATCGCCAGCCTCAGAGAGTTTGTGAGGTCCACTGACCGAAAAATCATAGCCACTACACTGTCGAAGCTGAAGTTAGAGCTGGACTTCGACAGCCATGGCATCAGCCAAGTACAGGTGGTCCTCTTTGGCTTCCAAGATGCTGTAAGTGCACTTCCCTATCGATATGTATCTTTTTCAGAATTGTTAGTGTTTAATCTCCCCTGCTCCTAAAATAGATACACATAAAACTGAATCACCATGGGAAATAGCAAACCTTACAAACATCTCCCGGAGCTGAACTCTCTTCTTGGTGAAATTGTGTAGTGGGTCACTATTTTGGTGACTTTTCACAACATAGCCGGCTTTAGTCATGCGCTTTGTAGTACCAGGCAACAAACGCCATCTGGTGGCCACTGAGATAATTTAACAGGACACAGCATTGAGATAGTCACAGCTAAAAACAAACATTTTTTTCCAGCTAGGTTTTCTCTGTTCCTACATGGAAATATTTTAATACATTTATTTCATAAGTGTGCACTGTGTCATAACCTGAAATATAATTCAGAGTACACATCATGACTGAGGGGAAGTTTTTCTTCATGATCTAATGGGAGATTGCAGAGAATTTGCTTTAAAACTGAGTTACTAAGCAACACAAACTAGAAGCCAGTCTTCTGAAAGTCTGATTAAAACTCCTGTTTTATTCTTGGAGAAGACACCTCTGCATACATGCCAAAGATGCTTCCTCCCAGAAGCCCTTAGACAAAAATAAGAATGTTACAATTCTCAATAGAAAATGGACTCATACTTTGCTCATGTAACTGTAGCCCCTCTGTACAGTATCTTTACAATAAATATATATTAAAAATAAAAATGTTGAACTAGGCACTGGCAGGTCACACCTATAGTAACTACTCAGGGTGATGAGATCTGAGGATTTCAGTTTAAAGCCAGCCAATCTGGATAGTCTATGCAACTTCAACCACCAGAAAAATCAGAAGTGGAGCTGTGACTCAAAGTGGTAGAGTGCTAGCACGAAAGTTCAGGGACAGCGCCCAGGCCCTGAGTTCTTGATGATGTTGTGATATGCATATTAAATCATGTTGTAGGACTATTTAAATTTCAAAAAATTTTCTCTAATGGACCTATGTACAAGGTGCCTTGAATATTGCATTTGAAACATGAAATATCCCCGATTTAAAACCGATTTATAATCCTTCAACTGCCTCTAATATTCTCTGAGATACTGAGTAAGCCACTTGGTCCTTGTATGATGTGGTGAGCATGGACAAGAGTCCTGATAGAGCAAATGCAACTGGCAGGGTCGATTGCTAATATTAAAGGCTAAAGGGCTGCTTACCCTAACAACCAGGGAAACCCAGCCATCTGCAAATAGAGGGAAGCAATTTACCTAATTTTCACTTGCCCACACATTTGGCCTTCATCTTAGAAGCTGAAAAGCAAATTGTCTATAGAATTCAGAATAAGAGTTAGTTATAATTTTGGGCCTCTGGCCCAGGCACACATACACACACACACCACACACACACACACACACACACACACACTCACACACACACACACACACACCACACACACACACACACACACACTGTCTCTCTCTCTCTTTTCTCTCTCTCTCTCTCTCTCACCACACACACACCGCACGCACACACACCATTCACCTGTGTTGTAGCGTACTTTCTGTTCAAAATGAACTCAAACCATGGCCATAGTTAACATAGGTAAAATGAAGGAAGTATGCAGAGTGAGGCATGGTTCAAAGGGTTCCACTTCTATCTAGTGTATGTGGGTTTTTAGAGAAATATTTTAAGTTACTAAATATAAAAAGAACAAATTCGGATTCAGGAAAAAGGGTATCAAGCTCTTGTAAGACAGAGTTCTAATGGATCGTGATCATGGTAGCACTGTAGTGTAAATGCATTTACGGTCACTGATGATTGACATCTTAAGCTTTATATTACAGGTATTCTGAAAAACAAAGAGCAGAAAAGTCAGGAGCATATCTAATTTGGTGCCTATTTAAATAGATGAAATAGTGCTAGCCATTGTTCTGACAAGGATGTTGCATGTGCACTAGCCTTCTGGGTATTCAAACTGAGTATCCTCTTATTTACAATGGCATGGTGGAAAGGAAACAGGCCAAGATTATGGCAAAACTGAGGTCACACATTCATGCTCATCTCTCAGCCCATTCACTTGCTTTTTCCAAATCACCAGAGTATGCTGAAATGCTCAACTGTGTTACTTGGCAGTCATAACATTTATAGGCAGAGGCTATTTTATGTAAGGCCTGGGGATTCTCTTTCTTCCTTCACCAGCCATTCTGCAGCTGTACTCTGAGTCCCAAGAAGATTAAATGTCACTTCCTTTTCCAGGTCAATAAAGTGCTTCGGAATCATAACATCAAGCCGCACTGGATGTTCGCCTTGGACAGCATCATCCGAAAGGCTGTGCAGACAGCTATTACCATTCTGGTTCCAGGTGATAAATGTTTTATTACTCTGATCATTGTTCCTCCATCATTTCACTTCTGATGTCTCCTTAGGCTTTTTTTAAAAATCAAATGAATACTTAACTAGAGTCAGAACACTTATAAATTTCTTTTCATCATGGAGTTACCAGATTTTAAAGACCATCTCCTTAGATTTTTAAGACCATACTTGTCTTTTATTGATTCTTTTATTATCTGTAAATAGTTATACAAAGGGGTTTCAATTCAATTCGGGGTGTCAGTTTATGAGTATAATGCATCTTGAGTAATGTCACCCCCTCCTCATTCTCTCTCATCTGCCCCAACACCACCCTTCCTCTCAACATTCTAGGTTCCACGTTCATATATGCACATTGAATATTATGACTATTTACCCACCATTCCTCTCTCCATTCATCTGCCTCCCTCCCCCCTTATGCCCCACAGCCGTCCAACACATTTCAGCTTTCTGGTATGTATTTTGTTAAATTCTAAGTTAGTTGTTAAAGGAGTTGAACCATTGGAAGCCATCCATGCAGCTACACCATACATTAGTCAATTAGTTCATGTATATGTGCCCATGGCCCTGTGTGTTTTCATGTAATTTAGATTAATTTCCCTGTGGTTGCCTTTTTTTTAAAAAAAAGTCATTTCAAAGCCACCAAATAACATTTATCTAGTACATACAATCTGAGCCTCAGTTCACCAAGAAAATGTTGACTGCAAGGAAGATTTCCTTTTTTTCTTGGACATGAGGAAAGCCAAAAACTAATAAATGGCCCCAAATAAACATACTCCTGTTCCATCTTGTACTAGTGCTTCCCAAGCCTTCAGGGCATTGAATGATGGGAAGAGTCCCTTAAAATTACAGCACTCAAAAAAAGCAAAGAAATTACGAGAGCAGACAAAATTCAAAAAATTACAGCATTGAGCTGGGTGTTGGTGTCTCATACCTGTAAACCTAGCTACTCAGGAGCCTGAGATTTGAGGATCATGGTTCGAAGCCAGTCTAAGCAGGAAAGTCTGTGGGACTCTTATCTCCAATTAACCACCAAAAATCCAGAAGTAGAAGTAGAAGATGTGGCTCAAGTGGTAGAGCACCAGCCTTGAGCACAAAAGCTCAGGGATAGCATCTAGGCCCTTAGTTCAAACCCTAGAACCAGTGTGTGTGTGTGTGTGTGTGTGTGTGTGTGTGTGTGTGTGTGTGTGTGTGTGTGTGTGTGTGTGTGTGTGTGTGTGTGTGTGTGTGTGTGTGTGTGTGTGTGTGTGTGTGTGTGTGTGTGTGTGTGTGTGTGTGTGTGTGTACGCGTGCGCACAGGTTTTAAGCCCATTTTCAACCAAATTCTGGAGTAAAGGCCAAGCATTAAACAGAAAATCTAAAATGGGATTTAAAACCAAAAAGTTTTTTACTCTTTTAGAGCAGTTTTGGATTCACCTCAAAATTGAGAGGGATGTATAGAATTCCCCATATTGTCTCTGCCCTGTATGTACACAGCCTCTCCCAGTATCAATACCTGCCCCCCACCAGAGTGGTGCACTTGCTACAATGGACAGGCACAGGTTAACACATTATCACTGCGGTTCCTCCATGTAGATGCTATTATATATTCTGTTCTTCTGGACAATGTAAGGACATATATCAGTCATCACAGTATCATGCAGAATATGCTTGCAGCCCTAAGAATCCTATGTTCCACCTATAGCCATTTGATTTTAGTGCAACTCCCTGGTAATTTTGGCACACAGCCTGATTTGGAAATCTTTGGTCTAGACAGCCTTGGCTGTATTGGCAGTGAGACACAAAAGGGCTAGTGTTGCTGAAACAAGGTTGATGGGGAGAGGAATGTGCTCATACTCCAAGGCAAACCTCCTGAGTGTTTTGACGGTCAACCCAGTAATAACAAGTTTAAGCAAGCTGGATGCCGGTGGCCCATGCATATAATCCTAGCTACTCAGGAGGCTGAGCTATACGGATCATAGCTCAAAGCCAGCCTGGCAGACAAATCTGAGACTCTTATCTCCAGTAACCAGCAAAAGCTGGACATGGAGTGGTAGAGCACCATCCATGAGTGAATAAATGTGAGTGAGAGTGTGAGACTGGATTCAATCTCCAGTATCTTCACACACATTTAAAAAAAAAAAAAAAGGTTAAACAGAGCTCTTTCACATATGTATATCTAGTGGGATGGTGGTTAGATATTGCCGAATACATTGAGTTTTAGATAATAAACACCATCCTCCAATAAATATATACAGGACTCTTGTAGAAGTGGGTGATCATGAGTCTAGGGCAGGAGAAATAGATCAAATGAGCCTGAGATATCTTATGGTTCCCAACTCTAAGGGAATGTTTAGAAAGAAGAGCTTATTGAAAAGACCCTAGAGCCAACTCGAAGGATTTCCTAATCTCCCAGCTTGGAATAATTTGAGCAATGAAGTGAAATGAAATAAAAATAGTATTAGGCTGTATCAGTCAGCTTATGATCACTTGTAACAAATACCTGAGATAGCTAACTAATAAAGATAAAACAGTCTACTTGGCTCATACAGTTTCAGAGCTTTCAGTTCATGATTGGTTGACAGCATTGCTTTGGGCCTGTATTGAGGCAGAGCATCGTGGTGGGCCCACATAGCACCACAAATTGCTCACCTCATAGTGGAAGCAAAGGAAAGGAAAATGATGGCTCTCACATCCCCTTTTGAGGGCAGCCCCTCATGACCTATGGACTTCTCACTTAGGCCCACCCCTTAAAGATTCCACCACCTCCTACAATACCACACTAGGACTCTAGGGACCATGTGGACCTTTGAGGACACTTACGACTCAAACTGTAACAAGCTCAAAGAACAAAATAATATCCATGAGCCCAGATTGATATAATGTTTTGAGCAAAAAAGCTCAGGGACAACTCTCAGGTCCTGAGTTCAAGCCCCAGAATTGGCAAAAGAAAAGAAAGAAAAGAAAAGAAAAGAAGAGGAGAGGAGAAGAAAGAAAGAAAGAAAGAGAGAAAGAGAGAAAGAGAGAGAGAAAGAGAGAAAGAGAGAGAGAAAGAGAAGGAAAGAAAGAGAGAGAAAGAGAAGGAAAGAAAGAAAGAGAAAGAAGAAAGAAAGGAAGGAGAGAGAAAGAGACTCAGACATTAGTAGGAAGACATGACATTCAAACACTGATCTATAAACTTATCAATAGTATCTGTTGATTTTCTGCTTTTGATTATTGTTTCACAGGCATATAAGATACTAAGGTGGTGACAAATTGCTGAAGAGTACAGAGAACTCTGTACTGTTTTGTAACTTTTCTGTGATTCTAAAGTTACTTCAAAATAGTAAGTTTTGAAAGCAGTGCTCAGTTTCCCTGCTTCAAAAAAGAACACACAGAACAGAGAATACAGTATGTCTCTTAGGCATTCTTTCATCAGCCTTAAGCTTATTGGCAACATTAAGTGTCTATTGTTGCTACTTAAGCACAGAGTGGCTGTGGGTGACTAGACTGAGAAATGCTGAGAGCAGGATGACGGTGCAAAGCTAGTGAGAATCCATAGTATAAATATCCTTCTGGCAATGCTCTTTAAAAGATGCTTGGAGTGGTTGATATTACTGTCAGTCATTTGACTGAATCAAGCATGTGCCAGTGTTCACATTCATGTGAAACGAGTTTTATTTACCTCTCCATGAGGAAATTGATGCAGGCATTATATGCTTTGCTCATAGCCCTCTGATCCTATGTGGCATCAGAAATACCCATGTTAAAGAAACTTGGTCTATTTATTTCATTTGGGGAATTAACCATTTAGAGTAGAGGGGTATTATATTGTTTCACACCATCAAATTATATTAGAAATGTGTGCCCACTCCTCTTTCCCACATGGGCTTAAATGCCATCCATGCATTGCAGGACACGAGTCTCAGATTTTTCTCCTGACATGTGGCTCTCTCCTGACACTTCATGCTGCTTAACATTCTTCCTACAAGGCTTTGGTCCACCATGCAGTCTTCTTTCAAGCACCTCTCTTTTTCCCCCTAGACCAAATCCCTTTCCTCCTCCAGAGCCCACATTAGGCCCTTGTCTCCCTGAATCTGTCAGTGAATAAGCCAATTCCATTCAGTCATGCAAATAAATGTGTTTTACTTACCTGTCAGCACTCTTAGAACATGCATTTATTAGTCAAGGGTCTGCAAAGAGGCACCAATAGGCTATGGAGAGATAGATAAGAGATTTCTTATAAGAATTGGCTGGAGTGGTTATGGATGCCAAGTAAGCCCCAACATTTGCTGCCGGTATACTGTAGAGCTGGGAAAGTAATGTGTGATTCACTCTAATCTGAAGGAAGTTGATGTTGAACGTATCAGTCCAAGACTGAAAGTCTGAGAAACTGGAGCAAGAGATGAGACATGCTCCCAAGGTGAAAAGAGAGAAGGAGAATTCTTTCTTGTCTACCTTTTCTGTGCTGTTCAGGCCTGGGTGATGTCACCCCCATTGGTGAGAGTGGACCTTCTCTACTCAGGTCACTGAAAGGTTAATCTCTTTGGGAAACACCTACATAGACACACCCAGGAATACTGTTTCCTCAGCTATGTGGCATCCCTTAGCTGAGCCAAGTTGGCATGTAAAAAATTAATGATCACAATGCTTGATGAATTACCTATGCAACAAGGTCTACAACTGAGATGCATTTCAGCTGTATTCTATTTTACTTGTAATTTCATGCTGTCTTTGGGCATCTGTCTTGGGCCTTTCTGTGGATCTCTCAACCTCCTTTAGATCGTTACCAATATCATTGGTGTATTTTCCAGTGTTTAATCTAATGCTCTGTGCTCAAAGAAATAACAAAACATTGCATTAGCTTGCAGTTTTCTACTTTTCAAAGAATGGAAAGCATTTTTGGTCATGCTTACACATATAAATGAGAGTTGAAAGGATATCAAATTAAGGGATCTTTAAACATAATATAAAAAATTGCCTTCCATAAAGTAGGTATATTTTTATTATTATTGTAAAGGTAACAGGAGGGTTACAGTTACATAAATCAGATGAGTACATTTCTTTTAACAGTATCACCTCTTCCAATTTTTTTCTCCTAGTTTTATTTTAGAAAAATTTGTAAATCCTAATCTTTTCTACCCTTTAGATCTAGTGTTATAGTATCTTAAGTTGCCCGTAAAATAAAATATTATTTTATATTATTCTATTTTATTCTATATTATTATATTATTTTCTTCAAAACCCAAATAATCCTGGCAAGATCATTCTTTCATTTTTCTATGTTGTTACTGTCGTTGTTTTGCAAGCCTAATGCATTTAGCTCCTGTCTTAGAATTTACAAAGTTAATATGTCTGATTTTGTGTCAGTCATACTGTAGATAAATTAGGAAATTGAGGAAATGGGATTTGGGAAAGAGAACAGCAAGGAAGTTTTGTAAGCCATAAGATACACAGAGAGGAGGTGGAGAAACTAGAAATCATGTGACCTGTCAGTGCAACCACTATGGAAAACAGTATGGTAGAATCCTTTAAAAGTTGAAAATTAGCCAGGCACTGGTGGCTCACACTTATAATCCTAGCTACTCAGGAGGCTGAGATCTGAGGGTTGCAGTTCGAAGCCAGCCAGGGCAGAAGAGTCCCCGTGAGACTCTTTTTTAAAAAAATATTTATTTTTTATTTTTTGTTGGTTGTGGGGCCTAAACTCTGGGCTTTGGCACTGTCCCTCAGCTCTTCAGCTCAAGGCTAGCACTCTACCACTTGAGCCATAGCACCACTTCTGCTTTTTCTGCTTATGTGGTGTTAAGGAATCGAACTCAAGGCCTCATGCATGCAAGGTAAGCACTCTACCACTGAGCCACCTTCACAGCCCCAAGACTATTATCTCTTAATTAACCACTCAAACACTGGAAGTGGAGCTATGGCTCAAAGTGGAGTGCTAACCTTGAGCAAAAAGAGTTCAGGGATAGTGTCCAGGCTCTGAGTTCAAGCCCATGACTGCAAAAGAAAAAAAAAAAAAGAAAAAATAGAATTACCATGTGATCCAGAAATTCCTCTTCTGGGAATATATCCAAAAGAATTAAAAACATGATCTCAAAGAGGTATCTGCCCACCATGTTCATAGCAACTGTATTCCCAATAGCTAAGAGATAGAGGCAATCCAAATGTCTATCAACAGATGAACAGTTAAACAAAAGGTAGTACATAAATGTAATGGAATATTATTGGGACTTAAACAGAAGGAAATTCTGACATATACTACAACATGGACAAATGCTGAGGACATTATTTGAACTAATATAAGCTAGTCATAGGATCAATATTATATTTTTCACTTGTAGAGTAGTCAAACCCAGAGACACAGAAAGTAGAGTGGTGGTTTCCACAGGCTGTGAGGAATGGAAAATAGGGAGGTATTGTTTCTTTTGAACTGAGTTTCAGTTTGCAAAAATGCAAAGATTTCTGAAGATAGGTTGCATAGCAATGTGAATATAATGAACACTACTGAATTGTACACTTAGACATGAATAAAGTAGTATATTTTATGTCATGAACTTTTCTAACCACAATAAGAAAATTTAAACTTCGAAAAGAAGATGAAGAAGCCAGTATCAACCTGGCCTTAAAGGATGCTGTGCTTCTTGTTCAGAACAAAAGATGTCGATTTTGAAGTACCTGTCCAAAGGGATATCCAGCAGATTCAGGTTGTAACCAGATTGGGGCCAGAGGGGTAGATGGCTGGCACACACTAGAGGTACTTGACCTTGAATGAGCTCACCCATGGAGAACAAGTAAAAATAAAAAAGCTTCCAGCTTCTAGGGGATTGTAGGAGATAAAAACTCTGAGAAGGAGAAGCAGGAGCCCAAAGGGGGAAAGGTGTTCACACAATGATCGCTTCGAGGGCTTGGAAACAGGCCTTTGGTGACCTTGATAAATTGGCTCTATCAAATCATTCTGACTGAATTTCTCCATCTTATACATTCTGTACATTCACTGGCAGAACAATTTTGAGTGAGTAGCAGAAACCCAGGCTTCATGTGGAAGAGCAGTTCGGGTAGCAAGAAGGACTGACTCTAACCTCTAGATCATGGAAACAATCATTGTGTTTTGTTAACACTGACACTATGCCCAACAGAACTGAGGCCACATTTTAGCCTGGCATCTGAGAGTGACACCGCTGATCCGGAAGACTTGGATGTAGAAGATGACCATGAGGAGCCACCTGCCAATCAAACGGTCCGAAGACCTCAGGCCATCATTGAGGATGCCGTGGCCACCTCGGGAGTGAGCACGCTCAGCTCCACTGTATCCCACGATTCCCAGAGTGCTCACCGATCACTCAATGTGCAGCTCGGAAGGATGAAAATTGAAACCAATAGGTAGGTTCAAAGCTGACATAATTTTCTTTTTTCTTTTCTTTTCTTTGTACCAGTACTGGAGTGTGAACTCAGTGCTTCATGTTCTTGCTTATGTTTTTTGTGTGTCTTGTTTCTTTGAGCAAGACTAGTGCTCTATCCCTTGAGCCACACCTTCACTTCTGGCTTTTTTTGCTGGTAATTGAAGAGTCTCCTATAATTTTCTGCTGTGGCTAGCATCAACCCATGATCCTCAGTCCTCAGCCTCCCAAGTAACAGCAGCTTCTTTTCTCTTACTTCCGTAGAAATGTGTTTGGGGTCTACTTTATATGTCTTATCTACAGAACATGCATATTTTAATGTGTTTGCAAAAATTCCTTATCTTGGACATGTATACCTAATTTAGTGGTTTTCTCATTAGCAAGAGCCCTTGCTTTGTCTTTTTGCCACTTTCTGCTTTTACTAATTCAAGGCTACTTTGGACCATTTCTTTGCTGGCTTATCATTAGGTACACTGAGATCCGCAGAATAACTGTGTTGTAACCTCCTAAACTGTCGTGGAAACACGGACTCAGAGCAGCCTGTTCCTTCTGATAGATAGCTAAGAAACAGAACAGAAAGCCTGTGTTCTTGAAAGCCTGTGATTTAAAATGTCAGATCCTTTCTGGAGAGGAGCATCTTAATACTCACAAGGAGAAAGCTAAGCCTGTATTCTAGAGGCTTGAGAAAATGAGAATGGACCACATGGATGACTCTTCTATTTTTAATCTGCTATAAACTCCAGATGATAATTTGTCTCTGAGCATTGGTTAGCATAGGAACCCATGACCAGGTTACTAAGTGAACAGTAAATGCTTCCTGTTCTCCACAAACGTTGGCACAGTTCAAGGTCTGAGTCTTTATGATTTATAGCTTCCTGAGCTGGCTACCGTTGACATGTGGAAAACAGACTTTATGGCTCTGCACTTGTGGTAAAAACATTTTTTCTAGTGACTCCATAAAACTGTTCAAATAGGTGAAGATCCTAGTTGTTTATCAGAGTGTAAGCTCTTTGAAGACAGCTTGACTATGAAACTTAGTACAAAGCTCCTCTTTTATTCCTTCTGTTTAAATACATCAATTTAGGTTGCATGATTTTTTTAAGTGCACACGTACTTACATTGTATGATTTGCATAGAGCAAACTCTTACAATAAAGAGAAAACTGGCTCTCTGGCTTCCATATCCTTGTCTTATCCTCCAATGGCCAACTCTTTACCCATCATCTCTACTACTTAATGGAAAAGAATCTAGATCTTTTCTGAATCTTTATCTAACTCTTAAGGCTTCTCATATTTTAACACCCCATCCCCTGTGGTAGGTACTAGCTCATCACTTCAGTTTTTATTCTTGCCTTATCCTTACTGGACCCCTGCTCTGGTCACTGAAGGAGGAAATTTCCCTCCGTAACTTGTTATTTTGATCCAGCACTCCCCACCCATGGCTTCTGGTCAGAACTGACAGACAGGAAAGCTAGTTTGTTTACTAAAGAGCTGGTCTGTCTGCTCTGCTGGCCCTGAAACCCTATGTCTGCACCTCATGGCTATGTCAACAGAACCTGCATAGTCTAAATACAGCCTCCTGTGTGTGTTTCTCTCCCTTCTCTCCTTTGCTCATTGGCTTCACCTTGTGCTTGCACCTGTTGCTGCTTCTGTCCCCCAGGTTTCTGGTATCATTGACTTGCAAGTTGCTGTCTCCAACTCCTTTCTTCTCGTCTCATCGTTTATCTTCGGAGCCTCTCTTGGGGCCTGCTGAGATTTTGCTTTCATGAAAATCTTCCCATCTTGGTTGAAAAGACTAAGATTTTTCTTTATCACCTTTCTTACATTATATGGCTTTATTACTTTATTACAGCTATATTTGTGTGTGTTTACATGCTTACAATTAGATCTATAAAAGCTACAGGATTATTAGCCTTCTTTGTCTTTTTTGCAGTATCAACTATCACAGCTCCTCCGACACATCCAGAAAAGTGAGATGAGTATAATATAACTGGTTTAGTACAAGCACTGAACAGCTGAATTTAGACCAGCCTTATCTATATTGGTCCTTGAAATTTTCTGTTGAATATCATTTGCAATATAAAATTATATGCAGCATTCTGGGGTTGTAATTTAAGTGCTAGAGTACTTACCTAGCATGTGTAAGGCACTGGGTTCACTTGTCAGCCATCCTACCACCTCTACACACACAAAGTCTACACTGCAAAATGAATTGAGAGGAAATGTGTTTAGGAAAGCTTATAGATATCATATTAACAGTCTTAAGCTTAGCCTAACACAACTTACTCTTGTCATCCTAGGTACTCAGCAGGCTAAGATCTAAAGATCAAGGTTCGAAGCCAGCCAGAGTGGGGAAGGTCCATAATAAACTACTCAGAAAAAGCTGAAGTGGTGCTATGGATCAAGTGGTAGAGCACTAGCCGTGAGCACAAAGGGGCTCAGAGACAGCCCTCAGGCCCTGAGTTCAAGCCTTAGGACCTGCAAAAAATAAAAAGAGAGAGAGTGAGGCACTAAGTTCAAGCTGCAGTCCTGACACAAACATACACACAAAACTTAAGCTCAGAATGTTGCGAATGATCACTGATAAAGGTAAATCAGGTTTACACAGCTCTTGATGATTAGGTCATCAATAATTCTAAATGGCCGGAAGAAACGAAATGGCTTTAGAATATACGTCTTCCTTCTGTTTAAATATATGCTTGTGTAAAATTCACTTCACACAAGGAGATGTGAGAACATTATTAAAACTTAGAAGTATCCATTTGTTATCTAATTTCTAAATCCTGGAATTCCAGAAAAACCCATCAACCTAGCTTTACTCACCTGAGTGAAAACCTTATGGTGGTTTCTTACCATACTTTTCTGGAACAGAGAGGCAGACAATTGCCTTCATTGCTCAGTATTTCCCAAATAACCCATGGTAAAACTAAAACTACTGGACTAAATAAATATACACTTAGGGGGTTTGAATGGCAAACGAGGAGGCCCTTCAGTACTCTACTTCTATCATTAAATTCTGGCTCTTAAAGATAAAAAAAACTGCCTAGTCTAGATAAACATTTTAAATTCTAGGAAATAATTTTGTGTTCTTTGAGAAAATAATAGCAATATGCTATCACTCTTTTCTGCATGTATATTAACCAGCATATATATATATATATATATATATATATATATATATATGCTAAACAATTCAAACAGAGCTTTCTATCCATTGATAGATTACTGTTATTGTTGGAGGAATCTCCCTCCCACTCTCTACTTCTCCCTCTTGCTTTCAGTTCCTGACGCTTAATCCACTTAATTGTGCGCTGAGTTTACTCTGTAGGTGTTGTTACTTACCTGTCTTCTGCAACCCACTGTCTCTGTCTGCCTCTCATTGTTTTTTACCTCAGCCACCCACTCTACTATGATTCCTCTTCTTTCCTGAGAGCCTCAGCTTTATGGGAATGAGGTAGAGCTTGAAGCGCAGGACCACAGCTGGATGAGGCCTGGAAGGACTGATGCTCTAGCAGGGCACAAAGTAGCCGCTACTAAAGGCCAGGCTAGTGCTAGGAACTTTCCCTCATTTAATGCTCACAGCCGCTCTTTTGGACATTTTCCTTTTGCAATTCCAGAGGCTTGGTTAAGTTGTGTAAGGCTAAGATGGGAAATGCCTGGCAGAGCCAGGACACAGGCCCAGGCCTATCTCATTTGCATCATGCTATCTTCAAAGTCTATCATCCAAAGCAGAAACCGACTTTTGGATGGAACGTAGTCTGGAGTTAAGTCTACCAATAGCCAGGAGATGAAACAAAATCAGTTTTTAAGAACTTTAGGGAGCCGGGCACCTGTAATCCTAGCTACTCAGGAGGCTGAGATCTGAGGATTGCGGTTCAAAGCCAGCCTGGACAGCAAACTCCATGAGACTCTTATCTCCAATAAACTACTAGAAAACTGGAAGTGGTACTGTGGCTTAAGTGGTAGAGCACTCACCTTGAGCTGAAGAGCTGAGGGACAGCGCCCAGGCCCAGAGTTCAAGCTCCAAGACCAAAAAAAAAAAAAAAAAAAAAAAGAGAACTTTAGGGGATGCAATTATTAATCTTAGTGAGCTGACTAATCATTATGTGATTTAAATATTAACGTTCTAGGGCTTGGAAGGTGGCTCAGTGGGAGAGTGCTTGTCTTGCATGCCTGAGGCCCTGGGTTCAATTCCTCAGCACCACATAAGCAAAAAGAAAAAAGCTGGAAGTGGCGTTGTGGCTCAAGTGGTAGAGCGCTAGCCTTGAGATGAAGAGCTGAGGGACAGCACCCAGGCCCAGAGTTCAGGCCTCACGACCAGACCCCCCCACCTCAAAAAAAAATATTAATGTTCTGAATACAACTTACTCAAGGGATTTTGTTCTTAAAAACATAGAGCATCTCTTTTCTTCATTTGGAGGGCTTTCTCCAAGAGATAGTGTCAGACATAGTAAATAGATTTGTTCTTAGCCCAAGGCAAATCTTCCAGGGGTAAGAGCTATGATATGAATATCATAGTTTCTTCTTGCTTCTTTGGTATTGATGGCAGTTTAGAATGGACTGTACAGTAAACACAGTAACACCCACTTCATTAATCCTACCCCTGTCCCAGAAATGGGAAGAACAATGTTAATCACAGCCACAGTTGTAGCAATAGCCATTAACATTTGGTGAAGACTTGTCACCTGCCAGGTGGTCTTCTAGGGACCCATTCCTCCAAGCTGTCATAGCTTCACAAGAGTGGCTACCTTTTTGCGTGGAGTTGATTATTAGATTATCTATATTTGCCATTTTTTTCTGATGAGGGGCCCTGCATGTAAAATACTCACCTGTTAATACCCCCTATTTGTCATTTTGACATTTATGAACAATGAAAAGGCAAACAGTAGACAAGTATCTCTGAAGATTTGGGGAGGGCATGTGAAAGGGAGATTTTGAATTCGTGCCTAGAAGCACAATCTGACAGATCTTGCTCCTGGATGGAATTAGAGCAAGTCCAGAGCATCACTGTCTCCTGGGGGCTCATTAGGCACCATCTCCTACCTCACTCCAGAGCTCTGAATTTCTGTAAGAATCCACGGTGTCCATGCTTGTAGCTTGGGAAGCTCATGCTAGATCATTGATGCCTTCAGCTTTATTATCACATCAACCAATACAATTTTCTTCTGCAGATTACTGGAAGAATTAGTTCGGAAAGAGAAAGAATTACAAGCACTCCTTCATCAAGCTATTGAAGAAAAAAACCAAGAAATTAGACACTTGAAACTTAAATCTCAACCAATAGGTAAGTAGGTGGGAATTTCAAAATAAACTTGGTTGACCAAGGTTGCCATGGGAAGCTGAGAAGCGGCAACAGGCAGTTTTATGTTATGACGTTTAACTAGCATCTCTCCTTTGTGTCACAATGAGAAGCGCAAACTATCATTTCTTCTAAGCACAGTGAAAATGTATGGTTCAGCTGGGCACAGGGGCTCAAGCCTGAAATCCTAACTGGGAGGCAAAGAGCAGAGGATTCTGGTTCAAGGCTTTCCCTGGCTTAAAAGTTTGAGACTGAACTGAACCAACAGTTGGGAGCAGTGGCCCGCACCTGTCATCCCAGAGACAAGGGAACCACAGATAGGTAGATTACAGTCCAGGCCCACCTGAGGAAAAATTGTGACTTATCATGAAAATAAACAGTATGTTAGGGATGGCAGAGTGCTCAAATGGTAGAGTACCTGCTTACCAAGCACAAAGTCCTGAGTTCAAACCTCTGTCCTGCCAAAAGGAAAAAAAAAGTATGACTCCTAAGATCACCTTCCCTGAGGCTATATATTGTAAAGAGAGCTTTCCACTGATTCAGTGATTTGTTAAAGATTGTGTATTAGCATATATTAGTTGTACAAAGGGTGTTTTGTTGTGACTTTCCTAGAAGTGCATACAGTGTGCCCTGATCAAACTCATCCCTTCAGTTCTTTCCCCTATTTCCTTCCCTCTTCTTACAACAATTCCAGCTTGGTACATGCGGCTCATGCCTGTAATCCTCGCTACTCAGAAGGCTGAGATCGGTGGATCACAGTTCAAAGCCAGCACAGGCAGAAAAGTCTCTGTGAGCCTCTTACCGCCAATTAAACACTCAAAAACTGAAAGTAGCACTGTGGCTCAACTGGTAGAGCAGCAGTCTTGAGCACAAAGAGGTTCAAGGACAACACCTAAGCCCTGAGTTTAGGCCCCACAACTGACAAATAAATATTAATTTCAACGGGTTTCATTGTTCTAGTTTTGTGCATGCATATAAAGCACATAGTCACCCCATAGTCACCTCCCACTGATATGATCGGTGTTTATTTCTCTTCAGAGTTGTCAGTGAGACAATACTATTTTTGTTATTTTGCATTTGTATTCAGTGAAATCCAGCTTCTTTTTTTTTTTTTAATTTTATTTTATTTTATTTGAGAACATACTGTACAGAGGGGCTACAATTACATGGGCAGGATAATGCATACATTTCTTACCAAGCATTGCAGCCTCCTCCTTTGTTTACACTTCACCTCCCTTCCCAGCCTCCCCCCTCCCCCCACCCAATTATACACCCCTCCACCCCCCCACACACCGACATTGTAAAGTTGGTTTTGACATGTCATTTTGTACTTCTCATTGTTGCAACAGGTCCACCTGAATCCTTAAACGACTTGTTTGTCCCCATCTCCTCCACATGTTATACTGACATCAAATATAGTGAAAGCGGGGGTTACACTGTGGGGGAGGGACATACAAAGCAACAAAGAAATAATCTTATAAATGTGTTAGAAACACATGCATGAAAGAAACGAAAACATTAAAATACATATTTAAGGGTTCATTTTCCTAACATCACATTATCTGACCTTTTCCGCTTGACTCATACCTATACTAGATATTGCAAATAAGGGAAACCATGGGACCTATGCTTCTTTGGGCCTGGCTTACTTCACTTAATATAATTTTTTCCAAACCTTTCCATTTCCTAACAAATGGGGAAATGTCATTCTTTCTGATGGAGGCATAGAATTCCATTGTGTATATATACCACATTTTCTTGATCCATTCATCTACTGAGGGGCATCTAAGATATTTACCATATCTTAGCTATGGTAAATAATGCTGCAATAAACATAGTTGTGCTGGTAGCTTTAGTGTGGTCTTGTTTGTATACATTTGGGTAAATGCCCAAAAGTGGGATTGCTGGATCATAGGGGAGATCTATGTGAAGTCTTTTGAGGAACCTCCATACTGCTTTCCAAAGTGGTTGAACAAGTTTACATTCCCACCAACAATGAAGTAAGGTTCCTTTCTGTCCACATCCCCTCCAGCATCTGTTGTTGTTAGAGTTCTTGATTTTTGCTGTTCTAACTGGAGTGAGGTGATATCTCAATGTTGTTTTGATTTGCATTTCTTTTATGGCTAGGGATGTTGAACATTTCTTCATGTGTCTATTGGCCATCCTTCTTTCTTCTTCAGAGAAGCTTCTCTTTAAGTCTTTTGCCCACTTATTTATTGGGCAGTTGTTTCTTTGAGGATCTGTTGTTGGGTGGTTTAATTTTTTGAGTTCCAAGTATATTTTAGATATGAGACCCTTGTCCGTTGTATGGCTAGTAAAGATGTTCTCCCAATCGGTGGGCTTTCTATTGATCTTGTTAGCTATGTCATTTGCCCTGCAGAAGCTCTGCAACCTTATGCAATCCCATTTGTCCAACCTTTCTTTGATTTGTTGTGCTTCCGGGTCTCTATTCAGAAAATTTCGACCTGAGCCAAGGAGACCTAGGGTTTCTCCTATTCCATCCTGTAATGTTTTCAGAGTGTCTGCTTTGAGTTCAAGGTCTTTGATCCATTTGGAGTTGATTCTGGTGCAGGGTGATATATAAGGATCTAGCTTTAGTTTTCTACATGTAGTTAACCAATTTTGCCAGCACCATTTACTGAAGAGGCTGTCTTTCTTCCATTCTATTGTTTTAGCTTCCTTATCGAAGATTAGATGGCTATAGGTCTGTAGGTTCATTTCTGGGTTTTCAATTCTATTCCATTGGTCCTGAGGTCTGTTCTTATGCCAATACCAAGCTGTTTTGATTACTATGGCTTTATAGTAGAGTTTGAAATTTGGTATTGATATTCCTCCAGCAGTGTTCTTTCCGTTGAGGAGCGTTTTTGCTATTCGGGGTCTTTTATTGTTCCATATGAATTTTTGGATTGCCTCTTCTATTTCCTTGAAGAATGAGGGTGGAATTTTGATAGGTATTGCGATGAATTTGTAGATAGCCTTGGGAAGTATTGCCATTTTCACGATGTTAATCTTGCCAATCCAGGAGCATGGGAGGTTTTGCCATTTTTTAAGTTCTGTGTTGATTTCCTTTTTCAAGATTTTAAAGTTTTCATCATAGAGGTCCTTCACTTCTTTGGTTAAGTTAATTCCTAGGTATTTTATTTTTTGTGGGGCTATTACAAATGGAGTTGCTTTCCTAATTTCAGCCACACTTTTCTCATTGTTGGCATATAGAAAAGCCATTGATTTTTGAGGGTTAATTTTATACCCTGCTACTTTGCCAAAGTTTTGAATCAGCTTGACTAATTTGGGAGTGGAGTCTATGGGATTCTTTAAATACAAGATCATGTCATCTGCAAAGAGGGAGAGTTTTATTTCTTCTTTCCCTATTTGGATCCCCTTTATGTCTGCATCTTGTCTTATTGCTGTAGCTAGGCATTCTAATACTAGATTGAAGAGAAGTGGAGAGAGTGGGCATCCTTGTCTTGTTCCTGAGTTAAGAGGAAATGGCTTTAGTTTTTCACCATTGAGTATAATGCTGGCTGTAGGTTTGTCATATACAGCCTTTATTGTATTGAGGAATGATCCATAGATTCCTAATTTTTCCAGAACCTTCATCATAAAGGGGTGTTGGATCTTGTCAAATGCTTTTTCTGCATCTATTGAGATAACCATGTGGTTCTTATTCTTGCTCCTGTTGATGTGATGAATAATATTAATTGATTTGCGTATATTGAACCAGCTTTGCATCCCTGAAATGAATCCTGTTTGATCATGGTGTATGATTTTTTGGATGAATTGTTGAAGTCGATTGGCCAAAATTTTGTGGAGAAGTTTTGCATCAATGTTCATCAAAGAAATGGGTCTATAGTTCTCTTTCTTTGATGAGTCCCTGCCTGGTTTTGGGATGAGAGTTATGATGGCTTCATAGAATGTGTTCGGTAGTGAGCTTTCTCTTTCAATTTCATTGAAGAGTTGGAGGAGTATTGGTGTGAGCTCTGCTTTGAAGGCCTTGTAAAATTCCGTCCAGCTTTTTTCTTTATATGTTGAAGAAGCTTAAATAGCATAAAGATATAGTAATAAGAAGTGATAGGTTCAAACTCTGAAGAAAATTATATAAGAAATTGGAGGTATAAATTAATGTTTTATGTTGTATTATCTCTTAGTAGTTTACAAAGGGGGTTTCGATTCAATGTAACAATTTATGAGTACCATGCTTCTTGATCAGTGCCACCCCTTCATCTTTTTCCCCCATCTCTCCTAACTAAAAAGTACTCTTTAGAGGATTTTAATTAGCCAATTTAGAAGAAAATATAATTCATGGTTATTTGTTCAGATGATGGTTCTTCTATGTTAATATACATAGTGATAAAAGAGATTATAATGTTACAGTTCTCTGATAATTGTGTAGATCACCTTTGTTGCATGAAATGAATAGTACTGACAAACTTTGATATAGAGTTTATTCTAAGAAACTATAGAATTTATATGAAAGCATAAATTTGGAGTACTGTTACATTAGTGCTTCTGACTCCCACTTTACTACCAGATTAACTAGTCTGAGTTTAATTTATAAAATTATCATTAGTTCTGCTAATCTCCATTGTTTCTATTAACTATTCTCTGACAGTGCAAAATCAAACTGTGCATAAATCTCTGTGGGCTGTGAGAATCTCTGATAGCCTCTCTCAGATGAAGCAAAGAATACCTATCTCTCCCTAATTTGGTTCTAGATATTCCTGGATTGCCTGCATGTCACCTAAATTCTCCTGGCACCACCACTGAAGATTCTGAACTTACTGCTTGGCTCAGAGAAAATGGAGCTGATGAAGATACTATTAGTCGGGTAAAGAAAACCGTGATTCTGTGTTCTTCGGCTTTCCTTCATAGTATCACGTGCCTTTTCCAAGCCAAACAAACACCCTTCAAGCACAGAGGGCACATTGGTGAACAGTCAGAGGCAGCCTGTCCTGGCTGTGGCTTGTAGGGCAGGCAGATGATAATTCAGATAGTTCCACAGATTAAAAAATGTGGGGCTGAGTGTGATGACGCACACCTGTAATCCCAGCTATTGTGGAGGTGGAGGTACAGGGATCACAGTTCAAGGCCAGCCTGGGCAAAAGTGTAAGACCTTACCTGAGGAAAACAAGGAAAAAGAAAAGAAAAATAAAAACATAAAAAAGCAAAGGGCTTGGGAGGATGGTTTAATTCATAGAGCCCGTGTGTAGCAAACACAAGGCCTCAAATTCAATCCCAATACCATGAAACAGATATCAGTATACATTGGAAAATTCTATGCAGGAAAGGGTGTGGGAGTTCTTGGGGAGGGGGAGCAGGTTGGGAAGTCTTTCAGGAAGAGGGTGGCTGAGTCTAAGAGAATGTATAGGAATAAAGGAGGGCAGATGTATGTATCAGGTTTTTCTGGGAGGGGTAAGGAAGGGAACATCATTTGGACCTGCAGGTGCAGAATATGAAAGGCAAGGAAGGGGCTGGGAAGTTGGCTCAGTGGTAGAGCGCTTGCCTTGCATGCCTGAGGCCCTGGGTTCGATTCCTCAGCACCACATAAGCAAAAAGAAAAAAGCCGGAAGTGGCGCTGTGGCTCAAGTGGTAGAGCACTGGCCTTGAGCTGAAGAGCTGAGGGACAGTGCTCAGGCCCAGAGTTCAGGCCCCACAACCGGACCAAAAAAAAAAAAAAAAAAGGCAAGGAAGCAGCAAAAAGCATTGTTGTCCACACCCTTTAAGGATGGTAATGTTTTTGAACTGAAAATAAGGCTAGGCTCTAACTCAGAATCCTCCTGCCTCAGTATCTTATATGCTGGGATTACAGGCATGACCCACCATACCTGGCCTAACAAACAGCCTCGTTTGTGGACAAGCTCTGAGGTAGAATGATATTCACTTCAGAATGACACAAAACCACAGAAAATTATCTAGAATGGCATAAGACCATTATAAATCATCTATCTGTCAAAGTAATCTACACTCTGAGTGCTTATTATATTTCAGTCTATGTGCCTTGTAAACAGCTTTGCTTAATTGCATCTTACTTACATCTTTGCTAAATTACATCTTCAGCTACTCACTCCATCTGTACTGGTTATATAATTTGTCTAAATGATTTTTACCACTTTATCCTTAGAGCCCTCATTTGTCAAAGGGGTATAAAAATGCACCCACTGCAAAGGGTGTGGAGGAGGATCATCTGTACTAATTATGTGAATGGAAATGGGAGGTAGTAAACACTGGAAAGGTATTATTGGAAGAGGCAGAGTCCATCTTGCCTGTGAAACCTTCAAACATATGAAATATCAAATATCTTTCTTAGAAAGCAAACTACAAGGTAGTAGTAAATCTTATCTTCAGTATATACAATAGCACATATATGTCCAGCTTAGAAAATCTTAAGGCTATGGCTCAATTTAGATAGTTCAAGACAACTAGGCAACAATATGTATCAACCAGTGACCATAGACTATATTGAAACCAAAAAGTAATTTTTAATTTTAAAAAAAACTAAAAAGTTCTCTTGGTCACAAGTGTGGCTCACGCCTGTAATTCTAGCTACTCAGGAGGCTGAGATATGAGGATCACAATGTAAAGCCAGGCCTAGAAAAGAAAGTCTGTGAAACTCTTTATCTCCAATTAACCACCAAAAGGTTGGAAGCAAGGCTGTGGCTAAAGAGGTAGAGCACAAGCCTTGAGCAAAAATGCTCAATGACAATACCCAGGTCTTGAGTTCAAGCCCCAGGACTGGCACCAAAACAAACAAACAAAAAAACAAATTAAAAGCTTTTCATATTCAGGACTCTGATATTGCAGTGAATAATAGACAAGTCTCTTTTATTAGCTGTGAAAAAAACAATAACTTTCCAGAGACATTTTTTGGTCCACTTGGGGAAAAATAAAAGCTTTCAAGAACCAAATTATGAGCAGCAGATATAATTACTAGTGAGTTGTAACTGTTCATTAGAAGCCTCTTCAGCAGTTCTAAGTCATGTGTAATCTTTATGCATTGAGAAGTCCCATGGGTTCATTTTAATTATTTTGTTAAGTCAAATAATAGGGAAGTTTTCCTCAGACAATTCCAGTAGAGTATGTATTAGTGGATTTCCTTTTAGATTCGCTTGTATTTATTACCAGTGTCTGAGTTTTGGATGGAGTTTATTACTGAAAACATCTGAACTTCATTTTACTTTCTCTACAGTTTTTGGCCGAGGATTATACACTAGAGGATGTTCTCTACTACGTGACACGTGATGACTTAAAATGCCTGAGACTAAGGTGCCATTTTTGTCTTAAGTTGCCCTGATGGGAAGAGTCCTGAGCTGAGTGCTCAGGGCCTGGGCTTCTAATGAGCTCTGCCAGCTCTCTTGTTTTTAGCTGTGTGGAATTAGTTGGGCCTGGCTATTTGGGGATAATCTAGCAACTAGTACATTTATACTACTAGGTAAAAATCAACTAAAAGATTTTGCTAACTTAACTACTACATAGACTAAAACCACACAGGTATTATTCTAAAGCTGTTGTAAGCACATGCTCTAATTTAGTTCACGATTATCTCATACCTCTAGAAATATTGGATGAGGTGTTGAGTCACCCTCCAAAAAACTTGGTATAATCAGATGTGAATTCTTTTTTTACATTCTTCTCTACAAGGCCAGGTGTCTCCATAATTCACACCCACCTCTCTAAAGACATATTTCAGAAATGAGACAATCTAAAATGTAATTTGGGGGCCTAGAAACTTGTAGGAATGATCAAGGGATGAGGAGAAAATATATACAAAACTGATACATAATGACTCATAGGCTTTTGGGATCTTCTTGTTTTAACCAAAGCAGCTGAAAGCTAAGAAGTCTCTTTTATATGTCAAGGGCAGTGTCTCTAGGGAGAATGAGTTTTCTTCACCTTGTTCTTGTATCTTTATACAGGGGAGGAATGCTGTGTACCTTATGGAAGGCCATCATTTGCTTTCGAAACAAACACATTTGACTCTCACTCAATTTAATCTTCGTTGGAGATTCTGAAAGTGAATACAGGACTGATCTTGGGGTAGGAAGAATCGAAGTGAGAGGAGAAAGAAGCTGCACTTTAAAATCAGTATTTGTTTACACATGTTAAACAACAACAACAACCAGAGAAACATCCTGAAATTTTCTGCTTCTGCTTCTACAATTCTTAAGAATTTTTTTTTTTTTGGTGGGTTGTGGGGCTTGAACTTGGCCTGGGTGCTGTCCCTGAGCTCTTCCCCTCAAAGCTAGCACTCTACCACTTTGAGCCACAGCTGCACTTCAGGTTTTCTGATGGTTCATTGGAGATCAGAGTCTCACAGACTTTCCTGCATAGACTGGCTTTGAACCACAATCCTCATATCTCAGCCACCTGAGTAGCCAGGATTACAGGCATGAGCCACCAGCACCTAGCTTCTTAAGGATTCTTCATAAAGACTTTCAAATCATAATCTTAATGAGAATTCTAATGTGGAGGATTATTTTTCAACTTAAACCCTTTTATGGAGATTTTTTTAAGCCAGCAGCTATTCTATTTCAGCCAGAAGTTTATCTCACACGAAATGGATGGAACATTTCATGTGATTGTGTACGACCACTGGAGCGAAACCAAAATGTGACCACACCTTAGGATAATATGTGTTTGTAAGAACTTGAGTAGAAGTGTATAATTCAATCACTGTATAAAGTTGATTTTTTTTAAAAGCGGGCAGAACCTGAGAGCAATGTACTATCTGTACTATCTGTACTAATTGTAATAGTGACTAGATTTTGTAACCTAAGTTTCTGGCCTTCAGTGCATTTGTTTGAGTCATTTGTGTACTACTGACCTGCACCAGTTGCATCTGCCTGGATCATAAAAATGTTAGCTTGTTCTAAAGCTATCCATTGTACCATATTTACTCTATAATAAAGAAAACAACAAAATAATAATAAAAAGATGTCAATGTACCATTTTCATAAATTTCAAAGAATTTTTATTTTGTCATGATGATCTACATAGATGGTTAAAATTTCTAGTCATTTCTTCAGAAGGATAACTGATGTCCAGATTGTTTCTCGAGTATCAGAGTGGATAAAAAAAAAAAAGCATGGGAAAAAAATGAGGATAAAGGAAAGTTGGTGTGCTTTTCTCAAGGCTCCAACTTATCTTGGACTATTATGTAGTTTAAGAAGTCCACAGAGAACATCTTGATAGAGAGAACTGTATTTTCTTTCTGCCTCCTTCATGGGGTTCTCATACTTGGGGGATATTCTTTGATTTTTGAGCTGAGGGTTATATTTTTATGAGTCTGCCCATGTTAACGGGTTGACATCAGAAGTTCTAGATGGATGGATGAAATAAACACATTTACCTTCAGAGGACAGACATAGCTTACAACTGCTTGTGTATCATGACTTGATTCAGACAAAACCATCTTTGATAAAAGAGGAGTCAGCTTTGTTTCTTTGTGAAAAATCAAGGAACAATATAATTTCTATTGCATTTGGAGTATCCCATATATTGTCATGAATGCTTTCATTTGACACAGAAAAGCAACATAAGTATTTCTATTTTTTAAATAAATATCGACCTTGAAGCATAGTGGTGCCTTGCACACCTCTGGACATTTTAAAGGAAGTGACAGTGTCATCTGACTCCAGGTTCCCTTGTTACCAAGACACAGTTCATCTGACCAGTCCTAATGTTTAAGGACTTCTTTTAGACTATATGTATACAGGGCTAAGCTACCCATTTTTAACTAGCTATCTGGTTTTGGCGTCTTCTCAGTGGGTGGATATTCTCTATGCCCCCATGATTCATACTCTGTTCCCATGCAGCATCATTAGGCTTTTGTCAACACATTGTGTCTTGAGGACACAGAAGTAGTTCCATGTGGACTGAGGTTCATGAAAGGTTTGTACTGGGAAGGCCTTTACCATCAACTGAGGTCAAGCGTTTTTAACCTGGCTTCCTGTTAAAATGACCCAGGTGCTTGTCAATGTAGTTGGTGCCACCTGGGCTGAGGATGACACTCAAGGGGCAGAGCAAATGCCTAAAAGCACTTATGAGGCCTTGCTTTCAATCTCTAGCACCACCTCAGAAAAAAATGCTTTTATTGGTCTAGAATAGGACCTAACACAATCCAAGCCCACCTCCTAATCCAATCCCATGTCCTATGCAACTCCCCTTCTACATGGGGAATAAAGAGATTGTTACAGTCACTGGCTGTTAGAGTGTGGTGGAAAGAATAAGTCCCGGGTTTTCCTTTGGTCTGTCCAAATCCAAGAACCTGAGAGGAAACTGCAACCTATTCCTTAAGAGGTTTAAGTCTATTCTCCCATCTGAAGTCTAGTATGCCTAAAATGGGCCTGTAGCTGATACTGTTAATATGAAAAAATACACAAATTCAAGCAATCAATAATGGATTCGAGTTCAAAGTTCTAGGGGAAAAAAAGCATGCATTACATACATATTGAATAGTACATACTTACTGGATATATGAACAAGACACAGTTTTTGTCCCCCAAGTTCATGATCATTTATAGCTTTTTTTAAAAAAGAAATGTGACAAGAGCCCAAACTTTTATGACTTTTGGTGAACAAGACATATGACGATCAATTTGATATGATACGATGTCAAGGGAAGAATTGGTCTGAATTAGAGTCCTCTGGGTGCAGAGACATTTAGGAGGTTTTAAAGAGGGTCAGGAAGGGAGAGGCTCAGCTTCTCCACTGGAAAGGGGACATCTGACAACTTTTTGAGATGGATGTAGCAGCTTGGGGCAGATGGCTTGTGTTCCACATACAAGTTGAAGTACACAGTGATGGTGTTTGACATTTACCAGATGTCATCCATTTCTGCATAGTCACTAACAGCCCACCCCACTGCAGACAGTGCATTAGGCTTAACACAAATAATCTGTCCAGGGCCTAAGTGTGGGATCTTGGTGTGCTCCCTATTGTATTTAGTTTTGTTTAATTTGGGACAGACTGAGACATATAGGACTATAGATAAGCATCCACCAAAACAAGTGAAACAAAAAAAACCCATAAATGTCAACCTTTATTTTATTTGACCTTTATTTTCTTGGTCAAAAAGGGAGACCCTCACTATTCATTTCATAGGTAATTAAGCAGAAAGTTGAAAACAAATCACTTTCCTTTTCCAGTGGGTCTGCCACATAGTTCAACTCCAAATTCAGCTCAGAGAATGTGATATTCAAAGAGCCTCATCCTAGTTACAGCCGAAAACTGAGATCTGAAGATCTTAAAAGCCAGTCTAGGCAGATAAACGTTGAAGACATCTTAGCTCCAATCCACTAAGAAAAAGTCAGAAATGGGGCTGTGGCTCAAGTGGTGGAAGACTAGCCTTGAGCCAAAAAAAAAAAAAAAAGCTCAGTCCCTGAGTTCAAGCCCAGTACTGGTGCACACATGTGCACACATAAGTGCCTGAAGTTTAATATAGTAGGTTAAATGTGTGTGTGTGTGTGTGTGTGTGTGTGTGTGTGTGTTGGGTTTTACAAGTCCCTTTGCCTACTAGGTGTTTTATTGTTTTTGGCTGCAGGTCTAGTAAGACTGATTAGCTTATTAGGAACTGGGGAGACGTCGCGCGGGGCTCTAACCCTCGTGGCTGTCCCCCCCTTTCCCCTGCGGTGCTGCAAGCGTTCCGAGCGGCGAGCGCGGGCTGTGTTCATCCGGGGGGGGGGGTGCATGGGGGGGGTGCATTTCTGTGCAATCAGCCCGAACTGGACGCTGCAGGAGTTCAGGTTCCCGATGTTTCCATTTCATGTAGGGTTACTTTTCTTCTTCGGCATCTCGTTGCTTATCATTCGCAGGCCTGTGAGGACACAGTATTCGTTGCTCCTCCGCCAGTGTGTCTTTAAAACACACACACACTCTGTTCTTCTTCTGGTCTCACCGCGCGAGCCAGCGATCCCAAGGTAGTTCACCGAGGGGAAACCCAGGATCCGGACGTCCACCGCAGCCCGCCCGGCTCCTCTCGCTTGCGGACCGGCGGCGGGCGCGGGCGGAGGCCCCGGCGTGGAACCGCGCCGCGTACTCGGGCTCCGGGCCACCGCCAACTCCAGTTCCCGCGAAGCCCACACTGAGCGGGTTCAAGGAGCGCGCCTCGGGGCTCAGCACCTGGGCTGCTCCTCCGTCTTCCCCGCCGGTCGGGCAGCGCCTCGCGGACGCCGTCGGAAGACCTTCCGCCGCGGGTGGGCAGCGGCGGCCGGCAGCCTGCGGGCCGGGGCGGCCGGGCTCGGCGGGCCATTTCTGCAGCCCACACTCGGCCGCGTCGATTCGAGCGGCTGCGACGCCGCACCTGCCCGCCAGAGGGCGCCGCGGGCCCGAGCCGCCTCCGCCGCTGCCGCCGCCGCCGCCGCCGCCGCCGCGGGCCGACGCTCACTGCCCCCGCCCTCCGCCCGCCTCCGACGGCGCTCACCTGTGTGGCCGCGGGCCCGGGAGGCGGGGGCCCGGCGGGAGCGCAGCCGGGGAAGAGGGCGGAGCGGCTTCGCCGGGCGCGTCATCGGAGCACCATGGCGGAGCTGGGAGCTGGCGGCGACGGCCACTGGGGCGGCGATGGCGCTGCGCAGAGCGAAACAGGTGACTGCGCGGCCGGACCGCGTCGGGGGGATCCCGGGGCGCGGGAAGGGGGTCCGGGGGGCTTACCGGGGTGGGTGGAGGCGGCGCCGGCGACCCCCGCCCGGGCCGCGGCCCGCCGGGAACGGCCGGCTCTCCGCGCGCGCGGTCCCCGCCCTCGCGGCCCGGGCTCCCGGCGCCCCGTCACCCGACTTCCCGCAACAGGTGGAGGCGCGCGCGGGGCGGACGGGGTCGCGCCGCCCGCCGGGCTTCCAACTTCAACTTCACTGCGTGCGGACCTCGAGTCCCCGTCCTCCGTCCCCCAGCCTCCCGGAGCAGAAACCGCCGCGGGGAAGCGCTCGGTCCCGTGCGGCCGGCGGGCCCGGGGCGCCGCTTCGGGGCGCCCCAGGTGCCGCGGCCCTCGGCGGCCCCGCGCCCGGGTGAGCGCCGGCCGGGCCCTGCGCGGAGGAGCGGCCCCGGGGCGCGAGCTCCCCGGCCGGCACTGGGGAGAGGAGGCTCCGATCCCCGCCCGTAGACCGGCGCGCCCCGAAGCTCGGCGGGGGCCTCGGTTCACGGCCCGGGCGTTGGGCGCCCCTCCTCCCCCGCCCGCACCGGTCTGGGGCGCTCGCCGGGGCCGGGGTTAGCGCGTTCCCCACCCGCACCCAGAGCTCCGCGGTACCAGCCGGTGGTCTCTCCCTCCGCAGCTTCCCCGCCCGCTTCTGTGTGTGTGTGTTACGGATTTATTTACCCCTGGCTGGGGAGCAGGTTCCGTCCCTTATTATAAAGCAAATTGAAGTGGGTGCCCCGGGTGCCAGCTGTGCCCGCTTCTCCGGGCTCGCCGCTGGAAGCAGTTGTGTCCTCCCCGCCCCGCCCTCCGAGGTCCTGATCTCCTTGGAGTGTTTATCTTTCCTGGGTCGGGTCCGGAGAGCTTCGCCGCGTGGTGTTGGCCACGTTTGCGTTTGCACTTGCTTGCGAGACGCGAGGCGGCGCCTGAAGTCTTAATGATTTTACACCTTCAGCCAGAACACCCGAGGTAAAGACAGACCCGGTGCTTTCAGGTCGGGCGACTTCCTGGAAGGTGGCTGGTTGGTTTTGTCTTAAGGTGCTGGAAGTTTGGTGCATCATTGTTTTGGTTTGGGTGGAGAATAGGTGATGCCTGAGTAATAGCCTTGGGGAACTTGATGGGCTAGGTGCTGGAACCCGGCTCCCCAAGAGAGGGCAGCAGGAAGGCCGCATGCGCAGTGCTACAAAAGAGGTCAGGGCAGTGAACAGAATTGTGGTAGTGACTTAATCAGCAGCAGTTCGAGCTTCATAAAAAGTAAACTTTTAGAGTCTGCGTTGGAACAACTTGTTTAGATGCAAGCCAGGTTCTGTGGTACTGCAGTGGATGCTGTAGTAGTGCCTGAATACAACAGTACCTAGTCTATTCAATGCCTCACTAGACTGTAGAAGATACTGTAGTATGAGCCTGTTAGGGAATGATCTGGCCTTGCTTCAAATATACATCAACCATGTGTCCATGAACTTTTTTTTTTTTTTTTTGCCAGTCCTGGAGCTTGAACTCAGGGTCCAGGTGCTATCCCTGGGCTTCTTTTGCTCAAGGCTAGTGCTCTACCACTGGAGCCACAGCCCCACTTGTGGTAATTGGAGATAGTCTCAAGGACTTTCCTGCTTGGGCTGGTTTTGAACCACAATCCTCAGATCTGAATAGCTAGGATTACAGGCATGAGCCACAGGCATCTGGCTAGCTGTCATCTTTTATAGAACAGTTCTTTCATACTTCTGACTAGAAACTTCAAGTACCAAAGGACATATTTTTGTATGTGGTCTGAGACATATATGGTCTTCTGAATGCTTTCATTTGATAATTTAAGAACATAATTCTGGTTCTACATTTTTTTTCCTGTTTTTAGTCCTGGGTTACTACTAGTGCTTTCAGTACTGAGAAGCAGCAGTGTCAGTGATTGCCCAAGAAAGAAAATGTAAAAGTTCTTTTTTTTTTAATGTAGGCAGTGGTATGTTGAGAGGACAGGTGGGATTTGCTTGAATTTTAATGACTTCAGTTTGCCTGTCTATTTAAAACATGAACTATATTGGTATACATAAGTTCCAGTTTGTTCTGGTATAATTCCAGTTGTGTACATCTAAATATGCAGATCATTATGCTTTTTAATGATTACTCGTCCAATTTGTTTTTCAGGGGACTGGCTCAGAGATCTCAATCATTTATTACTGTCAAGAAGGGAGTTGCCATCTTAAATGGCATTTTATCTTACTTCTTTACAATTTCATTGTTATGAAGTGTTGTTGCCCCCACTCTGTTTGTATCAGTACTGGGGCTTGAACTCAGGTCCTTGCACCCTTACTTGACAGTTTTGTTCAAACTAATTGAGCCAAACCTCCAGTTCTGGCTTTTTGCTTGTTAATTAGAAATAAGAATCTCAGACTTTTCCTGCTCAGGCTGGCTTTGAACCACCTTCCTTAGATCTCAGGCTCCTTGAGTAGCTAGAATTACAGGCATGAGCCACCAGTGCCTGGCTGTTGTTGTCTAGTAAATGACTTTAAGTTTTTGTATCCATGTTGAACAACTAATTTTAAGACACTTTGGAACCTCAGGCTATTATAAAATTAGTACCTATAAAGTGTCCAGAAACTACATGCTGTGTGTATGTATGTTAAAGATGGATTGAACTTTGGTGACATACTGCCTCAATGTCCATTTGAAAAGCATGTTTTCTGAGGATTTATTTTTATCTTCTTATCCATTGTGATTGAGGATGAACAGTTTTTTCTTTTTGTCAATAGCCAAATGGTAAGCAAAAAAAAAAAGAAAAAGAAACTAAACTAAACTAAAAAACCCAACAAAACAAATCAACAACAAAACATTAGTGCTTTGGAAGCAAATTTTTTACTTGACCACTAGAGGATGTCAAGTTCTTTTGCAGGGTTTTTTGAATATTCAAATAGATGAATGATCACAAAATCATCATGGGCCAAACTTTAATAAAGTTATTTAATGTTACATTTATATTCAAGAGCTGTGGAAAGTGACTCTACAGCATTAATTTCTCAAGTTAATAACCTCTTAAGAAAACCATCACCAGAAAATGTAAAGCTGCTTTTGATTAATTCATGATACCATACATAGTTAAGCACTCTCTGCAAACCTGTAAGCAGAGCTCAGTCTCCAGTTTGTGTTAAACTTACCCCTTTTGAAAAATGCAGGTCAGAGATTCTGGAGAAAGTTGGAGATGCTTCATTCCAATGGCTGGATGGCTTTCCTGCGGTCTTACTGTGTCTGACTTTACATCCAGCTCAGCAGGGGGAAGCATGGATATTAATTAGACTGGGCAGCCTTGCTCAGAAGCCTGTGTTTCTGTGTTATTATTAGTTAAGTCTGTGTGTGAAACACTAATTTACATGGGCATGGTGTCTAAAAGAGCTGAGATCTTTGAAAACTATTCAAAGGAGTTATCTTAAGAACTCCAGTCTCTTTGTGTTGCTGTAAGAATTGGCTGTGGTGATGTTCGGAGAGCATACTCCTGTGGGGAGTACTGATGGAGGGGGTGAGGGGCAGGGGCTTTATGGGCATGAGAGGGGCCCTGTGAGCGGAGGCTCCATAACAAGAGCAGGGGTCTGAACACATCCTCAGGTGATTTCCATAACCTGTGCAGAGGATCCAGAGTTCAGCTGTGGAGCTAGAGCCTTCCTACGGCTTGGTTTTCCTAGTGTCTCAGTAAATTGAAGGTGGCCTCCAGTGTGGCAGCCCAAAGTCACTTTTTCTTTCTCTTTTGGCATTACTGGGCTTTGAACTCAGGGCCTTGCATTTGCTAAACAGGTGCTCTACCATTGCGACATGCCTCCAGCCCTTTTTGCTTTAATTTTGGGGATAAGGGTTCACATTTTCCCCTGGGAAATGGCATCAGACTGCAGTCTTGCTATCTACGCTGCCACCACACCTGGCTTGCTTGTTGAGATGAGACCTTACTTTTTGTCTGGACTGGCTTTGATCTATCCTCCTGATCTCTGCCTCCTGAGTAGCTGGGATTAAATGTGTAAACCATGACTCCTAGCCTTCGTCTTTTATCTTCATGGCCTCTCTTTTTTTTTTTTAATTTTATTTTATTTGTGAACATACTGTACAGAGGGGTTACAATTGCATGGGCAGGATAATGCGTACATTTCTTACCAAGCATTGCACCCTCCTCCTTTGGTTTACCCTTCACATCCCTTCCCAGCCTCCCCCCTCCCCCCCAATCCCAATCCTTCCCCTTCCCCCCCTTCCCCCCCCCTTCATGGCCTCTCTTATTTCCTGTAGAGACTGCTTTCTGAATTGGACTATGAACGCAATGCCATCGTACACACATTTTTTTCCCAGTTTATTTTTTCTTTTCCTCCTTAATGTGTCTCACATCCCTTGAAATGTGGCTTTTCAGAACTTGGAAATAACTTGTTTTGTTAGAAAGCTAGACAGAGTGGTGATGTAACTTGGTTTATGATTCTGATTCTTAATTTTTTAATGGCACGGAGTATGTTATTAAACTGAATATTAAGGATAAGTTTTTAGGAACTGGGCCCTCATACTTGTAAAGTCTTGAAAAATTCCACTGGACACTTCATCCCTGACCGGACCACTCAATGTGGGGCTGAGCCTCAGTCTTCTCCGCTTTCGGATTCTGTTTCCTTCTCCATCCATGGTGGCTGCTGCTTCTGTATTCGGCTCTTGAAATGCTCTGAGTTATGCTTGTTTACACATTTAAATGGCATTTGTCATTTTTCAGCTCACTGACTATTATTCTTAGTATCTTTCAAATTTGAGTAATAGCCGGTTGAAAAAGAATGAATCAGATTTTCTTAGGCTTTTTTTTCACTTTTTCTGCAGATATAGGATTGAACCCAGAGACTCTTCCATGCTAGCAAATACTCTACCAGTGAGTTATAGCCTTCACTCAATGCTTTGAATTTTGATTTGAAGAGTAATATATTCTTGACAAAAAGAATTAACTACATTAGAAATGGAAAACATTAACTACATTTTACAATACTTCTTCCTTGTTAATGTTCCTACAGAACTAGGTATGAGAGAAGAACGCAGAGAAATACTAGGGAGGATTGTAATACCTGACCAGATAGCACAGTGGGCGGGCGTAGGCATCCAAAACACAGCAGAGAGGATTTTAGAAGTGTATTTACCATATGCCAACTGTATTTTGTAAGCAAGAAGCTAGTAAAATCCATATAAGTTTAGAGTATTGAGATGTGAGGTATCTTAAACTTTCTTCTGTGACTGTTTTTTTTTTAATCCAACAAACACTTTTGGAGTTGGTTTTCAGATAAATAGAACCATTGTACTATGTGATAGCTTTCTGATAATACAAACTGTGGTCTTGAAAGTAGAAAAGAAACCATTGTCTTTAGTAAATTCAAATTTTAAGATGAAATTCTAGAAAGAACTCTTTCCTTTAGTATCCCCCCACCCCCGCAACCCAAGGCCTGCAGGTGATAATAAAATGCATAATAGTTGGGTATAAGATGGATTTCAGTGGCAGGAAGCTTGGCTGCTTCTCAAGATTTTAATCGAAGCCTTTGGTTCTCAGAAGCGCCTCACCTGGGTCTTTCGTGTGAAAGGCAACATCCAAGATCCCATTGCCTGCTTTCTACCTTCCAGATGGGTTGACCTCTGTTTATGGTAGGTGCTGTAAATGAGCACAGTACCATCCATAACCACAGTCCTTGTGGGTTTATTTATAGTTCACTCCTCAGGCAAAAGGTTATGTGTTGGAAATCATTGTTGAGCTCATATGCTAGAGTGTCATTAGTTCAGGTCATTGGTTCTTAATCTTGGCAGAAAGTTAAAAATCATTTGAGACTCTCTTCAAATCTTGCAATGCCTAGGTGTGCCCTAGATAATTATCAGAGAATCTTAAGGATGAGCACCAGATAGATGGATTTAGAACTCCCCAGCTACGCTGGTGGCTCACACCTGTAATCCTAGCTACTCAGGAGGCTGAGATCTGAGGATCACAGTTCAAAGCCAGCACTGGCAGGAAAGTCTGTGAGACTCATCTCCCATTAACCACCAGAAAACTGGAAGTGGCACCATGATTCAAGTGGTAGAGCACTTGCCTTGAGCTGAAGAGCACAGGGACAGCGCCTTGGCCCAGAGTTCAAACCCCATGACCGCCCCCCCCCCCCCAAAAAAAGAGCTCCCCAGGTAGCATCTGTGTGCACTGAGTGTTGCGAACAAGTTTCCATCCATTTCTTGTATTGTGCTCTTCCATTTGACCATTTTGGTAGGTTCAATTTGGAACTATCAAGTGTATCTTGTTTATAGAAACTATATGGAGCATTGAAACTGCTCTAGTCTTAGATGGGAAAGTTTGATTTATCTTTCTTTGCCCTAAGACTTTTTTGAAGAAAATACTGGTATGAAACAGATAGGAGTGCATTTGCATTACCAAATATAGGCGCCCTCAAAAGATATGTTTGTGCACTTCTGTCTGGCTTGACATTTATATGTAAATGGAAGATCATCAGTGTATAATTTTTCTATTTTGCTTCACAGTCACATTGTTTTCCTCTTCTTCCTCCCTGCCCCCAAATCTGAGATAGATCATATTCTAATCTGAAGGAGTTAATAAAAGTATTTTGTAGAAAATTACATAGTCCTTCCAGAGAACTTTTGCTGACCCATGAGCTCTAATCATCACTCCTTATTTCTTCAGTACCTATAAATAGTTGACAGTCTGGCCTCCTGGCTGCTGGGTCCCTCAGTCCTGGGACTGGCTGGATGCTAATACTAGGTAAACTGATCGCCCTTTCCTTCCCCTCTTTCCTCTCCCCTCCCATTCCATCCCCTCTCTGGCTGTGTTGCAGGGTGAGTATCAGTGGAAGTGAGGGTAAATGAACATGAATATGATTGTCCTACATGTGTGAAAATAGAACAAGGGAGCCAGCTGACATTTTTTGGCTTTTGTGCTAGTATCTGTGCTTAAACTTGGACTCATGCTCTTGCTTAGATTTTTTTTGTGTTGTTGTTCATGCTTGATAACTACCACTTTTACTTCTTACTGGTTAAACATAGGAGATAAGAGTCTGCCGGAAATTGTTTTGAGAAGAGAGGAAAGGAGATAAGGGAGATTGCTCGAGGGGGTAAGGTTGATGTATGGAAATGTCACTAATGTGTGCTAATAAAAAAATGTTGAAAAAAGAGACAGTGCACTGGCGCCAGTGTCTCATGCCTGTAATCTTAAGTCAGATGGCTAAGATCTAAGGATTTCAGTTTGAAGTCAGCCCATGCAGGAAAGTCCATGACTCATCAACTAAGCATAAAACAACTGGAAATAAACCTGTGGTTCAAGTGGTAGAACTCTAGCTTTGAGCACAAAAGCTCAGGGCCAATGAGTTCAAGCCAAAAGATAGGCGCACACACACACACACATTTATACTGAACTAGAACATGTGTTAAGCCATAAGGTCGTGCTTCAAAACTAAGACTACTCAATGAGGGATAATACTTATTTTACTCTTTTGTACAGGAACACTGGCACCTGGCCGCTTGAGTTCCTGTTGCACCTTCAGTACTTCCTACCTGTGCCATTCCTGGCCGCTTGAGTTCCTGTTGCACCTTCAGTACTTCCTACCTGTGCCATTCTTTACCTTAATAAAGACAATATGGCTCTGTCCTCACAGGGTAGATAGGACTTAGAACATTCCCTGGGACAACATACGTAGAATGTTTGTTCTAATGACCAAGGATTGGTACTGCATCAGTGTGAAAAATGCTAGCAGGCTGAGTTTCTTCCTTTGAACACAGTTTTATTCATGATGGTGAGACACCTGTAAGGAGAGCGTCAGAATGTACTGCTGATTCAGACCTAATTGTAGCTGTGTGATCTCACTGTCCTACGCCAGGCCAGGTATGAAAGGTATCATCAAAGCACTGATGGGCTTCTCACCATCTGTTGCACAAAATGTTCCAGTAGAAGATTGCTCCATGCTGGCCTATGAGATGCCTAGATGATGTTGTCATTGCAGTAGCACCCTTTCCAACCTTTCTTGGCTCATTATGATATGCAAACTTTTTATTATTGTATCATAGCTCTTAATTCTAAATTCTTTCTTAAAATATTACTACTATTGCATAACATTGCTTCATACCATGAAGATGGATCTCCATTGTCTTTAATGATGAGCTCACTGGACTATTTTGATTGTCAGCCAACCACAGTGGGTATGATTGTCTATGAGAACAGAGCAAACACGCAGTTTGTCTTCCACTCAGTTCTCCTGAGAAGCAAGAGGCAGGTAGGGTTTCTGCAGCATAATGCATACTTAAGATGTTAAATTATCAGTAGGCTGTCTTATTAAAATTGTCAGGTGTGAAGAAACTGTGTGTGTGTGTGTGTGTGTGTGTGTGTGTGTGTGTGTGTGTGTGTGTTTGCGCGCGTGTTGGTCGTGGGGCTTGAACTCAGGGCCTGAACACTGTCCCTGAACTCTCTTTGAACAAGGCTAACACTCTGCCACTTGAGCCACAGCTCTATTTCTGGTTTTGTAGTGATTAATTGGAGATCAAGGTCTCAAAGACTTTCCTGAGATTCTGATCTCTGATGGGCTGCTTCAAACTGTGATCCTCAGATTCCACCTCCTGAGTAGCTACGATTACAGGCCTGAGTGACAACAGCCCAGCTTAAAAAAAAAAAAAAAACCCTAAATTGCAAAAGCCTATCCTGGGTGTGATATGTAGGCCTTTGTGCAAATGATACATTTCTCCCTAAGAAAATAGCATCTTCAACAAATTCAGATCTTAAACTTAAAAAAAAAAACTTAAAAAAAGTTAATAGCTTAGCAAATCTGAAAAGATGTCCTTTCCTGAAATGGATTTAATTCCCTGAATGAAGCCCTCAGGTTGTTGCGCGTGCGTGTGTGTGCGTGTGCGTGTGTGTGTTGGTACTGGTGCTTGAACTCAGGGCCTTATGCTTTTGCCTGGCTTTTTCTGCTCAAGGCTAGTGCTCTACCACCTAGGCCACACCTCCACTTCTGGCTTTTTGCTGGTTAGTTGAAGATATGAGTCTCTTAGATTTGTCTGCTTAGGCTGGCCTTGACTGAGTTCTTTAGATAGCTTCCTCAGTAGCTAAGATCACAGGTGTGAGTTACTAGCTAGGATCACAGGTGTGAGTCACTGGCATTTATTAATTACTGTGGCAATTGACTAAATATGTGCTACCTTTAAAATATTCAAATATATATCATTTGTCTATAAAATATAACCAAGCTATTGATACAATATAAACAAGATATTGATATGTACTGATATACTTACTTAATGTTAAGAATAAATTCCGAAATTTCTAACAGTGGCTTGCTACTTCCCACACTCCTTGTGAAGATACTCTTTGTGTGTGCATATATATATATATATATATATATGCATATATCTATCCATATATATATCCAAACATACAGATGTATGATATATATGCATGTATGCATATGTGCATATACATATATGCACACGTGTATATGCATATATATACTGGTATGTGTGTATATGTGTATATGTGTTTATGTATGTGTGTGCATACACACACACACACACCCATTATTCATATGCTATATAATGACTGTGTATAAGCCAGACACTATAAGGGACCAAAATAAGAGTAGAAGAGATAGTTGGGACCATTGAAAGAAAGTGTTAAAGGAAGAAGTAGGTGATGGAGCTATTTTTAGTCCAGTTAGATCTAGGAGATTCACCTGACTTTGGACAGCAAAACCACATAATCTTATAATCCACTGAGGCCTCCCAAGAGTAAAACAAACACTGGTTTGGCATTTCAGAGTCAGTCTTTGGTAGACTTAAAAGCAGGTTTGAGGTGTCATTTCAGTTTATTTACAAATTGACCGGGTCTGTCATTTATCTGTTGCTCACTGCAAAGAGCTTAAAGATAGAGAATGTGGTCCCAGCCATCCAACTTGAGCAGCAAAGAAGATAAACCTTTTATGTAATCAGAGCCCTGTGTGTTTGTAAAGGTCTCCCAGGATTCATTAATGGCAGTAACAATAGAAAGTAATTCTTCAAAAAAATGTTCTAAAAAAGAGAAAGAAGATGTCTGAAATATCAAAAGGGGCAAAAAACTTATTGTAAATCCTGCAAATAGTTCAGAAACAGGAGGGTCTGTGGAGTTCAGACACCTGCACACCAAGCATTTCAAGCCCATTGTAAAGTAGGCAATGAGGGGTTTTTGCTTTCTAGAGTACTTTCATATTTTCTGTTCCAGACATCCTGTCAGGAAGCATGCTCATGGAACAGGCTTTAGTGTTGTAATTATTTTGAAAGCAAACAGTGTTTGATTATATAAACCTTTGTCTTTTTGTTTGGAAATAAGGCCATTTTCCAGTCAGCTAGATGAAGTCTATCTCTGAGGGCTAGAGGAATTTGGAAGCACCTATTTTAGGGCTCTTGGAGCAAGTGTCTTCCAGACCAGTGTGGAAACAGAAACTAGGTAGCTATTGCCAGCAAAAAAAATAAAACTTGTCAGTCGAAAAATTTGACTCACATAGTGACACAGAGTGTGTTTAGAATATTACAACACACACAGAGGACAAAGAATTTATTACATTTAGCAAGCAGAGCATAGCCATGTTGTTTCATGATTAAAGGCTGTAATGGTCCATTTAGGATGTTTTAGTTAGATTGCCTAAAGTTTTGGATCATGGGTAAGAAAATGAAAGGGTTTAGAGGTGAAGAGGGTACTTACTAAGTGCCTACTAACCAGTTTCTTCATCCGAGATTTCTTTCTATATAGAATCCTCTAAAAACCCCTATGGTTGTAGTTCAGTGAAGCCTAAGAAAAGATGTATTTATTTATGGAAAGAAAAAAGAAAAACAAAATCCAGAAAACCTTCCTGGGTTACTAGTCCTGTCTGCATCTTAAAAATCAATGCTTTATATTTTTCTTTTTATAAGAAGAAGAAATTATTGATGTATTAGGGATCTTTTTTTGCTTTACAGTTGCAAAAATTCTAGGCTTACTATTCAGTCTTAAATATACTTGTACCTTATCTATATAATTTAGCTCAAGGTTTTTGATGTTCTGTTTAGTGGTTGACAATTATAGTTACATAGTGTCTTTCACTATGTGAAAATGGACCAACTCTCAAACTCACTAGTTGTGATTATATAATTTGGCCTCTCTAGGAGGCGTGTCTGCATAGATAGCTAGATTTCAGAAGTTGGAAAATCACAAGTATTTCTTCTTTTGTTAGGGTTGGTTCTAGATAGCAAATAAACCATTAAATGCATATAGTTTACTGCCTCAAACCTTCATATACTCTTTATTTTCTTGGGAAAATCATATTATCTCTAGCCTTCCCTGTACCCATCCACGAAATTGTTTATCTTAGTTTCTTCTGATTGAGACAGTGGGGTTGCTTCATGACAACATGGAAGGATTTTTAAATTTAATTTCCCATCAGTACTCCCTGTACCATTTATTGTTGAGATTAGCAGACTGCTTAGCTCTCATAATGATGAAAAGGATTTGTTTGATACTGCTTTTATACTTACCAGTATTGGACTCTTAGTGAGAAATCATTAGTAAAAATGAAGGGGGATTTAATAGATCTAGTATATGTCCTAACCTCAATTATATGAACATTATTTTAAGAGCATTACAGGATTGGAAAATCATCTTAGTAGATAGTATCCATCCTACTCAGTAAAGATTATGATCGTTGACATGTGAACTTTTGGCTTTGAATAACATGCTTTCAAATCTTAGCATCTTGACAGGACTGTGGGGTAGGATGACCTTTAATAGTCAAAGGCTTTAGGAGTAAAAAGTGAAGTGTCCAGGCAAAGAAACTCTGCCTCAAGACTGTAACAGTGAAATCCTGCCTAGAAGCTAGGTATGGTAAAAGAAAAAAAGCAAAAAGAAGGAATAAAAGAAAAAAAAAAAACTACAAAAATTTCCAGCCTGTTGACTTGACCTACAAATTTCATTTATTACGTAAAACAAATCTCTTGCTGGGTGCTAGTGACTCACGCCTGTAATCCTAGCTACTCAGGAGGTTGAGATCTGAAGGTTCAAAGCCAGCCAAGGCAAGAAAGTCCATGACACTCTTTACTTCTAGTTAGCAACCCTCCCCCTCCCCACACCCCTCTCCCCCTCAAAATAGCCAGATGTAGAGCTATGGCTCAAGTGGTAGAACACCAGCCTTGAGCAGATAAAGCTCAGGGACAGTGCCTATATCCTGAGTTCAAGCCCAACTGGCAACAACAACAAAAAGTCTGTGTTAGTATGTGTGTTTGTGTGTGTCTCTCTCTGTGTTTCTCTCTGTACTCCTCCCTCCTTGTTGTCTGAGCCATGATTGACACACTGGCCCTCAGAAAAATGAAGCTTTCCGGGGTTCATGCACATCACTTAAAATGATTTCCCAAGATAGAATTTTTAATTTAAATTTTAACTGAATTTTATGATAAGGAAAGAACATATTAAACAAAAATCTCTTCATAGTTGTTGGTTTAGTTTTAGGGAGTTTTGGTAGGAAAAATCAATTTAGAACAGCATGAAAGTGGATCTCAGTTCTTTCTGAAATGAATTGTTAAGTACATGTCTCTCAGCTCATCTGATTGTTGGCTCTGTCTAACAGGATGATCGTGGTCCTTAGGATGTTCACAAAGTAATTAACTAAACTGCTTTGATGTTAATTGCTTTTTTATGGGTAAACTTTTTTCAGCTCATCTCTTAAATCACAGAGCCACAGTCATATACCCATAAGTTGTCCCATTGAGAGAAAGTGTAAATCTTGTGTTTTCTCAGTAGGTTTCATAAAAAAGGTTGGTAGTTGAGGGGGGGAAATCTCCCAAGCTACAGCGGCAGAAATCAAGAACACTGTGACTTCCTTCTAACCAGAAGACACTGGAAAGTTCCATCGTTACTATTAAATTGCCAAAGTCTCTGGAACCTTTAGTAGAGTGATTAAAACAATACAACTGAGGTTCAAGGGGAAAGGTTTATCTGTGTTTTGGATTTATTTCCCCCCTCTTTTTTTTCTTCCTCTTCCTGAGTGTTTTCCTTCGCAGATAGAACTGAATTACCATTCCATCAAATCATGGAATCACAGGATCTGAAGAGGCTGAGGAGATCTTAAAATCTAGCCTCTGTACAGGGCACTAATCTGAGATCAGTACCCTGGATCATTTTGAACCTGGTACTACTCTGTTCATCTCTCTGCTTTAGGGCTCTGTGTGTGTGTGTGTGTGTGTGTGTGTGTGTGTGTGTGTGTGTGTGTGTGTGTGTGTGTGTGTGTGTGTGTGTGTGTGTGTGTGTGTGTGTGTGTGTGTGTGCATGCGTGTGTGTGTGAGTGTGTGTGTGCGCTCTGTTCATCTCTCTGCTTTAGGGTGTGTGTGTACGTTACATACGCATGGGCATGGTGAGCCACCACTCCACTTCTGGCTTTTTTTTTTTGTAGGTCATGGGGTTTGAACTCTGGGCCTGGGCACTGAGCTCTTCGGCTCAAGGCTAGCACTCTACCACTTGAGCAACAGTGCCACTTCTGGTTTTCTGAGTGTTTTATTGGAGATAAGAGTCTCATGGACTTTCCTGCCTGGTCTGGCTTTGAACCTTGATCCTCAGATCTCAGCCTCCTGAGTAGCTAAGATTACAGGCTTGAGCCACCAGGCCTGGTTACTTCTGGCTTTTTGATGGTTAATTGGCAATGGAGTCTCATAGACTTTCCTGCAAGGGATGGCTTCAAATTGTAATCCTCAAATCTCAGCCTCCTGAACAGCAAGGATTACAGACATGAACCACCTGCACCGGGATCCACTTTGTTTTATTACAGATGTAAAAACCTTGTATAAATCTCTAAGAACACTAACCACCTTCCATTTTCACTGCCCGTTTCACCTTTCAGCCAGCAGGAGCTTAGTATCCATGCCCAACCTTCTGAAATACATCTACACATTGTTTGTTAGAAAACAAACATGACTGATTCTCATATTTCAATTTCTTCCATCTGTCCCCATGGTCACCATCTGAGATCCCTTTTCCTGTCTAGGACTAAGTTGTTAAGTAACTGGCTTCTCTGTCTCAAGTATCTCCTCCTCCTTTCCAGGCTGTTCTGGCCAGTCTGGATCTCGCCCTTCAGTGGCTCCCATTGCCTTGGTTTGATAGAAGAACATCAGTTTCCCTGCTTCCTCTCTAACATTACCTTCCCAAGCCCTTATCTTATCTGGCATCTTTTAATAGGATTTCACCACTTCTAAAGCAAAACAAGAAACTGTTGCTTCTTAATTTATCTTTATTGTGGTGTATCTCAACAGTAAAACTAAATGCTCACAAACTATTGTTGAGTTACATAACTTTTAGAAGCACAGGTCAGGCTTTTGTGGGACGCTTGAGCCCAACAACTGATTTCTTTGTCTTGTTTGGAGTCTGTAAAATTGAATTTCTAGCCAAAAAAAAAGGCATCACTCTAAGAGGAGAGGATCTTTTAGACACATCTTAACGTTGTCAAAGAATACAGAAGTCCATGTCAGGGGGCTGGGAACATGGCTTAGTGCTAGAGTGCTTGCCTAGCATGCATGAAGAAGCCCTGAGTTCCATTGCTTAGTACCACATAAACAAAAAAAGCCAGAAGTGACTCTGTGGCTAAAGTGGTAGAGTGTCAGCCTTGAGCAAAAGCAGCTTAGTTCAAGCCCCAAAACTCCAAAAAAAAAAGTCCATGTTATATACATTAATAAGGTATTGTCAATGAGAATTATCAACAAGAGGGCTGAGAAGATTCTAACATGTGCTACCAGGTTAAAATGCATTGTGACTCTCTCTCTCTCTCTCTCTCTCTCTCTCTCTCTCTCTCTCTCTCTCTCTCTCTCTCTTTCTCTCTCTCTCTTTCTCTCTCTCTCTTTCTTGAACTGGTAATAGGGGGTTAAACTCAGGTCTTGGGCACTATCCCCTTTTTTATTCTTCACAAAGCTGGCATTCTACCACTTGAGTCACAGCTCTACTTTCAGCTTTTTGATGGTTTATTGGAGGTAAGAATCACACATACTTTTCTCCTCACATTGGCTTTGAACCACAATTCTCCGATCTCAGCCTCCTGAATAGGATTACAGGCATTACAGGATCGTAGCACACGTGCTGGCTCCCAGCTTGAATGTGGCATTTCATAACGTCCACAACTTACCTCATGAAGCTTAACATTTAGGAAAAGATTTTATAAAAGTTTGTGTCCATACCTGACAGGCATATAAACAAACCCCTGGAGTTAATCATTTGTTTATGACAGAGCAGACATGGGAAAATGTACTCATTGGTCTTGTGAAATGCTTGATATGTGGCGCAGATTTATAGGAAAGTTATAAAAGGCACTGCAGGGACCTGGTACTTCTTGGCTGTTGGGCTTGGCCGCTACTCATGTTTTGCTTATAAGCCTGTTAATAAAAGGTGGCCAAATAAAGAAGATGAAAGCAAACCTGCCTTTTCATTTCCCTTTCAAAGGGTCAGTGTAGTTTCTTTGTGCCTCTTGGATGCTGTGCTTAATGCTGTAAGATGGCAGTCAGTTGTGTGCTGATTGCCACAGAAGCCATCAGTAAGTGGCATCATCCTCGGAAACTGAGGGAGCCCTTTAACTTCAAGAATGGAAATGGCTAAGAACCAGCTGGGACCCTTTGTTCCTTGGGAGTGGCAAGATTCCACATCAGCCTGCACTGGCTTTGTCATTTTTCACATCATTGGAGGTTTTTAAGTTGTAACAGCATGTGAATTTCCTTTTTTTGTTGTTTTGTTGTTTTCTTGAAACAGGGTCTTGCAGTACAACCCCATCCGCACCCAAACTCAGAGCCTGCCTCAGCCTCCAAAATGCTACGTTTTTAAGCATGCACCGCCATGCCTGGCTTCAAATGTGATTTTATTCTAAAGCTTCTGGCAAATTGCAGCCTATGTAAAGGAGACAAATCAAGTATTTAAAAGATTATTGAAATCCAGTAGCTTTGAAGAATTAATCACCTTCTCTAATGTGGAAATGAATTTTGACATTTCTGGATACTTCTGGGGGAAAAAAGTAACTTACACATGTATAGAACTTGTAATTTACCAGTGAGGGTCACTCAGTCCTGCAGCAATAATTTCTGTTTTTATCTACAGTCCTTGAATAGTGCAAATCAAGCTTTCTTCCTTTTCAATGTGCTTTTGTGAAGCTCACAGGCTATTAGAGAGGAAAATTGTAGGTGTGTATCTCACTGGCTAGGCAGATTTCTTGGATTCACTCATGGGCTTTGCAATTTTCTAATTTCATGGTCACAAAATAAAAGAGAGTAAATGTAAACAGAAGTCTAACTGGGCATAGGCATGTACCTATATGTGTTTTATGTATGACATTGTGACAGCCAGGTCCAAGTCATCAGCTTGCTTCTGAATATCAGCACGTCTATTTTGTGTTGCCTTCCTCAAGGTTGGAGCTAGACAGAGGGGCCAGCCAGCCAGTGTAGGAGGACAAAGAGACATAAATTCTTTGTGGACTAAGGAGCTGAGGACAGCACTTGGCTCAAGGCCTATTAAACTATTATTCACACTAGCTAACTGGTACCATTTTTACATTTGACCCTGAACACATTTTACTATTATGTTACAAACTCTTTTTCTTCAACTTAAAACCAGTCTAGTTACAGAATCAGCCCTTTTACACTAGTGTTCACTCCAGGTTTATATATCATTTATTAGTTTAACAACTTGAAACAATTGTAAAACCTTACTGCCTGTTGGAGATACATGCCCATTTACCATGGGGACTGAGTTAAGATTCTCTGGCTTCAGGGGACATGCAAAATGTGACATACCACATCTGAAGATGGCTGTTAGTGCTGGGGAGAGTTTAGGAATTTGGGAATATTAGGATTCAAGGTCTATTCCCCATTCCCGTATTTGTCTTTGTGTTGAATCAGAGTTTTAAAAGTAAAGAGCAGGAGGAAGATGGTAGTTGCTCTAAGTCCCACCAGAGATCAAGCCACAATGCTTTTGGAATTGTGTCAGAGCAAACTCCTATATCCACGAAAGATTCAGCATTTAAAAAACAAATCTCTAATGTACTTAAGAGAAAAATGTACACTTTGCTACTAGGGAAAGAAGCCATTATTGACACTATTCGATGTTGAGTTGTTTGCTTCGCTGTGACTGGCCACAGCTGTGCCTGTGACATAGTGAGCTGATGTCAGAGTCAGGATTCAGAAGTCAACAAAAGCATCTTGATTTCAGAGCAAGTGGCTAAGTTGAATCTTGACTCCGTGACCTCCTAGCTGGCCGTTTGACCTTAACCTCTGCACCTGCTTCCTGTTGTCAGGTTGATGTCAGCTCTTCTGAGCTGCAGTGAGTGACTAACAATGGTAAGATTTGCGGTGAGACTGGCCTGGGTCTGAAAAAGGGCAGGGTGTTCCCCAGCAATGAGTAATTATTCTGTCCTGGGACTCAGTCTCACATTGGAAGTTACTGGAAGTAACTTTTGGTCTCCTTTGGTCAGGTCCTCATTTCTTCCAGTAAACAATAACTTGTCTGAAAATGAATACGAACAAACAACTCCTTTTAGGTGATTTTTATGCGTTAATACAAATCAGGACCCTTCAGGGTGGAGAGAACAGCCATCCTTGTTGGAGAAGTGAATAGAAAAGGAAGACTATTAATAATTGATGGAAACCATTCCTGGTGCAGAAGGACTTAGCTCTGGTCTTCTGTGAGGTCCTCTGCTCTTGCTCCCCCTGTCCTTGTACCTTGATTCCTCTGGGCATCTGTAACACAGAGTGTAATCTATGATGGGACCATTGCCTTTGACTTTTGGAGGAGACCTGATTTTGATTGAAAGACAAAAAAAATCTATCCTTTCCCTTAGTTTGACACTTGGTATTTGTAGTAAGCACTTCTTTTTTGTATACATGAATCACAAGCAGCCTAAAAATTGAGCATTTTAAAGGGAGAAAGACTATTTCAGAAGAAAAGAGTGATTGTGTGATGTATCTTTTGGAGAAACCAGTCCAATAAAGAACTGAAATTGGGTCAAGTGTTGAGAATTGCTCTCTACCACTGGGGGCGAGGCACTGTGGATTTGGGGGAGTGTCCCGGATATAATCAAGGAGACTTTTCCTCCCTTACGGGCTTTTCATCTCTCACTTCTGACCTTCGACTGGATTTGCAGAGCGAGTGTTCTGTATAGCTGTCTCCAGTGGGAGCAGCTGTGTGTCCTTGCCTGTCTCTGTTCATTCACTGCCAGGACTTGGTAGTCCTCAGGAGAGGTGCTGTCAGAGCTGTGCATATACAGGTTTTAGGGTGGTAAGCATGTCTGGAGAGTGAGCTGGGGGAGGGGGAAGAGGGGAGTATCAGCCTAGTCTCCATTCATCCAGGAGCTTGCAAACCTTGTTAACCCGGCCTTGCCTTGTGCCCCTCTGCCCTTGCTAAGGAGTCTCTGCTGCTTGTGATAGCCAAACTCTTTCTCCTCCTCCCATCCTGCCTCTCCACCGCTGAGAGGAAGAGGGAGCTGCCCAGTGGCCTTCGCTGTAACCAACCCTCTGCTGGTGAGTTCCTAGGACATAGCATCCCGTGGGCAGCAGGCAGCGGGCGATGGAGCCGCTCCCAGCCCTCCTTGATTAGGGTACGTGAGGGTTGTCAGGGCAACTGTTCACGGCAGGAAGCACTGGGTCGACTTTCCCCCTTCTCTTCTGTGTCCTGAATATTTTACTGTGCAGTAGCAGAAGATTGGGAAAAGTGTGCTGCTGTAGGAAGGAGAAGCTGGGATCTGATTGAACAGGTTAGACAGTGGCTGGAGGCACCGGAGGCTCTTCTGGAGTGTGTATGTGTGTGTGTGTGTGTGTGTATGTGTGTGTGCTGGCACTCACCAGCTCGTGTGCCTGGGGCGGGGGTAAGTGGGAGGGGGCTGCTGCTAGGTGAGGGGGAGCTGCAGGACTGGACCTCAGTTGCCAAGTGGCTGGTAGTATCTGTCAGCTGTTTGCACATTGTTTACCCATAGGGGATCTATTACAAGTGCTCCAATGAGCCAGCAGCTTAAGAACTAGCAGCTTCCTGGGAGCTGCAATTACATAAGCATATATTTTTAATATAATAATTACAAAAACAAGTAGCAGCGGTATGCCTGGATCAGCTACAGCTCTCCGACAAGAGAGACTGAAGAAGACCAATGCAAGGCCGGTTCCCCTTGGGTTATTCACCATTAATGAGGAAGATGAACAGCAAAAGAATGGAAATTCCAGAAGACCGAAAGGTATGCATTTAGCCCTACCCTTTGATCGGAGCTGGCTCTAACCCTCTTTCCCCGCACCGCTAATAGCACCAAACTGTGTAGTAGTAGTGCCTGCCCTCTGGAAAGAGTGACCTCCTATCACAGCCTGCTGCTGGTGATTTCACACCCTCTGGGGCTGAGGAATGCATGAATGGGAATCGGTTTTTGCAGATCTGCTAGATTTCAGGTCAGCTACTTTTTGAGCCAGATTGTTTTCTTGCCCTTAGAGGTCTTACAATTTTTACACATTCACTGGATCCAGTTCCAGTGGCTGTCTTCATCAAGTGGAGGAAATTTGAGTTGTAAGGTTTTACAGGAATATCACCTGTCCACCTTCTCAGCCTTAGCTGTGTCAGATGATTTGAGTTCACTTTAATGAGTTGAGTTTCTTCTGAACGGGGTGGGTTAGATAAGAAGGCAGGAGGGCAGTCTCAACGGGCAGAGGGAGAGGATGCTGCTGGACTCCTATACTAAAATGCTGAGAGTAAGGGAAACCTTGAAGGCAACACCGAGGGCAGAGCCGGGAGCAGGGAAGGTTTTTGTTGTTGTTGTTGTTTTGGTTTGGTTTGGTTTTTTTTACTCTGACAATAACTCCACTGCTAAACACTTGCCTAAGCTGTTGAAATGCGCCGTGTTCTGAAAACAGAAGTCTCAGTCTTGTGTTGTTCTCTCCTAACAGTGAAATGTAGCAGCAGCTGGCCAGGCACTGCTTTCTCCCTACCATCGTCTCGGACTCATTCTCCTAGGGCTGTTATTATCAGTCAGCAATGGCAACCTCATGCATTTTTGAAGAAGGGCTTTCAGGCTTCCATGCTAAGTTTTCCAGCATCCTTGTTCTTGCAGCCCTCTCCCCCCAAAATACATGAGCAGATGGTTTTGTCAGTTTTTAATGTGCTGATTAAATTTTAGCTTGTGTTTCAACGATCAATTATTTGATAGGGACATATCAAATTTTCCTGAACATGGCACAGGGCCTTAGCATGAGGAAGTAGTAACTTAATGATAGAATGAGTGTATATTTTTAAATACAGCATTGCTTCATCCTGGATCTTGACTGCATCTTGGTTTGCTTTGATTATATGTAATTGAAATGGTTTACTTTAAATCTAAAAATACATTTTTAACTTCATTTTTAAAATGCAAGGAGATGCCGGGCGCTGGTGGCTCACGCCTGTAATCCTAGCTACTCAGGAGGCTGAGATCTGAGGATCACGGTTCAAAGCCAGCCCGGGCAGGAGAGACCGTGAGACTCCTATCTCCAATAAACCACCAGAAAACCGGAAGTGGCGCTGTAGCTCAAGTGGTAGAGCGCTCGCCTTGAGCTGAAGAGCTGAGGGACAGCGCCCAGGCCCAGAGTTCAAGCCCCACGGCCGACAAAAAAAAAAAAAAAAAAAAATGCAAGGAGCTTCTTGCAAGTGAGACTCTTCCTCTTCCTGCTGTAGCTGACATTTATTTACTGTCAGAGATGGCTTCTGAGGGCCATTGATTCTACCAAAGGAAGGTGACTTCTTATGTATTTACCCATGAATTAGATAATTCTACCAGAGTCTGTTGTTCCTGATGAAAACTCAGTGCATTAAATTGTTAGTAGCAAATCATTTAGCCTCCGAGGAGTTGGTAACTTTTAAAAATCAGTGCAGATTTGTTGAGGTGGCCCCACAGGGTATTTTTAGAAACCTTCTTGATTTGTGGTTCTTTTTCCTGGGTGTTCTGAATGATAATTTTGGATAGCCATCCAATTTGTTTATAGAGTTTGTTGAATTCCTGTTTCTCATTTTTTAATTTGGTTTTGTTTCCTTATACCTGTTTAGTATTCGAAAGAAAAGGGAATCAAGGTGCTCCTAAAAAATCTGTGTTTTGGCTATTCCACCAAGAGTCTTAAATTGAGGAGTTTCTGACTCCCTACCATTTTCCCAGCCCACATCATAACAATCCCCAAACAAGACAAAAAACTTAAGAAACGAAGATGGGGGAGAGGGAATCTGTGCTACTTAGGATCTACACAGTTTTTGTAGTCTCTAATTTATGACACATTCAACAAAGTCTGCAGGTAGACAATCCTGAGTATCTATAATTAAGCTTGATGATAAAGCTACTTGGGCTTTAATTCTGAATTCTACAAGACTGTTTGAACAATGGAACTACTCACTTTCTAACCCAGCTCGGTTTCCTAGAGAAAAGATAGTAATGTCATAAATCTGCAATGTCCATTATAATACCCATTAGCCACAAGGGCTACACAGCCCTTGAGATGGAGCAAGTATAACTGAAGGTGTGATTTTTTTTTTTTAATTTTTAGCTGATTTCCACTTAAATTGTCACATGTGGCTACCTTCCTGGAACATAGTTCTAGTTTGTAGGACTGATGTGAATTTGTGTCTTCACTGCTGCCTGGTGAGTGTGGTTACTACGAGAAGCATCCTGAAGCACATAGCCTGCCTTTGTGGACATTTTTCATTTTTCCTTTTCCACTTAAGTATTATTGCATTGTTCTGAGTGTTATTCCTTACCAGTCACTGTTTGCCTGTATGGTCTTTTGCAACATTTAATGGGCTCCTATTTCCAAAGCATCCTAGCTTGATGACATGTGGCTTATCTTTTTCATGTGACTATTAGGTTTGTTTTCTTTTCTACCCATTCTATGGCCTGATCAACTAACCATGTCAAAGCTTGGTGTCCATGTGTTTGCATGTTTAGTATCTTTTTCTGTCATTACCCTCTAAATTCTATTGTTACTGTCCAAAATGAATAAGCTGAGTGTTTCAGCTAAGGAGGATTCCCCAGAGTAAATGGTGAGTACCATCTTTCCAGGTACTAATAACTGCCGAGTGTCTGTCACCATACTCAATAGGAATGGACTTCACATAGCCCTCAGAGTTATGTGAGACAGGAATTTGGCTAGCTAGTAAACCAGATACATTCTTGAAGGAGTGCTTACCTATCCCCTTCCCCAAAGTAATCAATTCAGTGAGTGTTTTACGTGCCTTACAGTTATTAACATGTAGTATTTAAATAATAACAAGGAGTGATCTAGACTTCTGCTATGTCCCTGACATTGAGTCTTGAGCATCTTTATAATGCTGACCTGGGGCCTGCCTGGATGACACTGTTAAAGTACTGTAGTAACTAACTGCCCTAACATAGATTTCAAGACAAACCTGGTTTAGGATTTTGTGGAGCACAGTGTGGTTATTAAAATAGTAAACCAGGGCTGGGAAGGTGGCTCAGTGGTAGAGCGCTTGCCTTGCATGCATGAGGCCCTGGGTTCAATTCCTCAGCACCACATAAGCAGGGGGGAAAAAAAGCCAGAAGTGGCGCTGTGGCTCACGTGGTAGAGCACTAGCCTTGAGCTGAAGAGCTGAGGGACAGCACCCAGGCCCAGAGTTCAGGCCCCATGACCAGACCCCCTCCCCCCCAAAAAAAAAATAGTAAACCATTTTCTCCTTAAACTAAGATTTATTAGCTGTTCCTTCAGTGACATTACTTTGTTGGGGCATTGTGCGAGATGCAAAGATAAGTGATAGGGTTTTGTTTTCAGAAGTGTTAACCGCCTAGTGGAGAAAGACAAGCATGTACAAATAATGCAGGAATATACACTGAAGTGAGGGGCAAGAGGAGGAGAGGCTGGGGTGGCAGACATGCCAAATATGTGCCAGTGAGTTAGATGTTAGCCTCTATTTACTGGAGTAGGATTAAGGAATATAGACTCCCATCCCACCCCATCAAACATCTGGCTATGTTAGAAGCTCACACAAGACCTAAGGCAGAAGCCTAGGTTGACGGATGGGGAAGTTGCTTTAAACAGATCTAGAAGCTAGACATCTACATTGCTTTTGTACAAATTCTCACTTCTGGAGGCTCCATGTTCATGAGAATATGATCATCACAGAGTATATTTTATAACTTCTCCTTTGTAATGGCCTCTGGACCCATTAGTGAACCAGCCAGAGCAACTGTCTTCATTGAGTTTACTCTCCTGTTTTGTATGAATGCATCTGTATTTATGCATGTATATTTGTATGCGTAAGTATGCATGTATAAACATATGTGTATTCATATATATTATAGTGTGTATATATGTATAAAAGCTGGCTGATATCCACGACTAAATTTGCTTATGGGACTTAACTATAAATGACTTGATTTTATAAACATTACTGCCCTCAGAAGATGATAGGTGACCCCATACTGGACAAACCATGGCCTTTCTGCCTTTAGTCTTCCTCTTTCCATCATCTTGACGGTATGCTACTAGACCTCTTTGTCATAGGACGATCTGCCAGCTCACTTGTCTTTGGACAGTTCTGAAGATTGCCTTACTTGGAACAAGGTTTCCACTGGCCATCCTCAAGCCATATTTGGTCTAGAGATATGTTTATTTTCCCTTTGCAGTTTTTTTTTTTTTTAAATAAGCCAACTTTATTTTTTCCTACCAGTCCTGGGGCTTGAACTCAGGGCCTGGGCTCTGAGTTCAGAAGCCCTGAGCTTCTTTTGCTCAAAGCTAGTACTCTACCACTTGAGCCACAGCACCATTTCCGGCCTTTTCTGTTTATGTGGTACTGTGGAATCGAACCCAGGGCTTCATGCTTGCTAGGCAAGCATTCTACCACTATGCTACCTTCCCAGCCCCTAAGCCAACATTTAGAAATGGAAAAATTGTTTGTCACATCTAGATTTTAGCTGCACTTGCAAAATAGGAAGACGTGCCCAACCCTGTCCTTTGCTTCTTCACAGCTGCAGTTAGCTGGAGCTGAGTAGCAGCTGTCACTACTTGGGGGGCGGGGGGGAGGGTTGTCATACAGACACTGGCCTTCATCAGTTGAGCACCATTACTGTGGTCATTTGCTGCTGTAACCTCTGACTCAGAAAGTAAGTCCTGGCTCCTTGGGACTGCTCCATGATCTGGTCTCCTCTCTCTTCATTCTTTTTCTGTTATTCTTTGACTTCTGTGTAACACTAGCACCAAAATGTTTATTTTTCCCTGACACCACTCTCCCTTACATTCTTCCTTGGCCTACTATCCTCTTCCTTGCCTGGATAACTGACTCATTGTTTAAAGTCATCTTAGGTATTCTCCGTATTCCCAGGGTGTCATCTCTAGGAAACTTATTTCTACTCCTAGCCTTCCTTTCCTGCCAGTCCCTTGTGTAACTCCTTAGAACCCTGAATCCTGTACAATTCCAGCCTCAAACTTAACCTTGTCTGCACACAGCTAGCCCTTCTCTAGACTAGAATTCCAAAAGTCTTTCCCTCTGTTCCTTAAAAGGACACCGGATTGATTGATCAATCTATAATCAATTTCTCTCTCTCTCTCTCTCTCCCCCTTTCTCTCCCCTCTCTCCCCCACAATCTATCTTCCTCTCCTCTCCTCCCCTCCCCTCCCCTTCTGTCCCTTCTCCCATTCTTCCCTCTCCTTTCTTTCCTTTGTGTTGGTCTTGGGTCTTGAACTCAAGGTTTAGGCCCTGTCCCAGAGCTGTTTTGCCCAACCTAGCACTCTAACATTACTATTTTTATTTACCATGGACTCAGACTTGCAGTTTAAATGCTTAAATACTTCTTGAACCACTAAGGAAAAGTACAAAAAGCTGAGATGGGAGCTGGTAGCCCACATCAATAATCCTGGTCACTCAGGAGACTAACATCTTAGGATTTCAGATTGGTTTTAAAATTTAATAAATCTTTAATTGTAAAAAAGGCTTTTAATTCAACATGTCAGTTTATAATAATCAACGTCACCCCTTCCATTCTTCTCCCCCTTTACTCTCAACCATACCTGTACCCTGAAGTACATCTGGTTCCATTTTCACATATGTACATTGAAAATTATAACTGTGTTCACCCACCCTTTGTCTCTCCATCTCTCTTTATGATCCTTTACTCTCCCTTTCCCCCAACAAAACATGCTTCACCTTCCTGGTATTCATTTTGTCTAGTATAGACAGTCTAAGAAATGTTGTTTGTATTAGGCTTTTCCTTCCAAGGTAACTGTTTGGAAGTGTAGCTGGGAGTAAGGATGGGGAAGTATCTGGTATGTTAATCATATTACTCTTTATCCACTGTACTTTATTTATAGCATAGTATCTCCAGGATTTTACTCCATTGTGTTGATTTCTGTTATACTACTCATCATTTTGCTTTGGTAGAAAAATGAAAGGGCATATTTATAACCGTTGAGTTACTTTACATCTATCAAAGTTAGTATTGCTTTCTGTCCCTTGTAGCTAATCATAAATGAAATTGTAATGCAATACAGATTCTCACTGGAATCAGAGCAGACTCTCTCCCACTCCGTGCTGTCAAAATGTATTTATGGAGGCTGTAGTGACTATTCTTTTGGCCTATCTACTATAAAGCCATAGTTCTCTGCCAGTTAAGATTTCCAATTAAAATGCACTCTACCATGTGTATCCTGTTGGAGAGGTGATGATCTAGCCACTGTGACATGGCTTTATAAGTCTTGAGTCTTTGTTTTCAATATGATCAGAAGTGTGAGTATCATGGTAGAGTCATTCTCACACATCACCCTGCCTCTTTCCTCCTTTGTCTTCTGGACCTGCTCCATTGTCTGTTCTCAGTGTCCTTATGTGTGTTACTTCAGGACTAGGCAGAAGGTGTTAACAGGAAAATCTAACGGCTAATGAGGCAAAAGTTTATTCTAAAAAAAACCCAATAATGTCAAGGACCCCTGTTATACCAGGTGTGATCATGCACACCTGTAAGTCCATATACTACTTGATGGGTAGACATAGGAAGATCAAGGTTAAAGGCTAACCTTAGCAAAAAAAAAGTTGGCAAGACTCTTTGTCTCAAAAAAAGCTTGTGCAAGGTGGGAAATAGACATAATAATAATAATAATAAAAGTTGTTGGGTGTGTTCCTGTCAACTTTTCCTCTGAGTTAGGGTGCCTGTTCCATATAGCCATGTTTAGATTGCTCAACTGCATACTAACTTCTGTCTCAGGTGGAAGGTAAGGGTGAACAAACGGATCTAGTGCTCTTCCAAGCCCCTTTGTTACCCGGTGAAACTAATAAGAGCAAGCTCACAAGTATGGGTGAGGACTAGTGCTTAGCACACTCTGGAAACAACTGGCACTCAATGAATGATAGTTGTAATAACAGTCCTTTGTAGTCACAAGGCCCATATTTTCTATGCACTTCTGACATGTTCCGTGGGGAATGGCCTGGCAGGGACACCATGTCATGCTTGTTTGTCCCAGCATTGTCGTCAGTCTCCTCATTTGAGAGATGCTTCCATGAGCACAGTTTGCTTTCTTGGCCTTCACTTGCTTGTGAATGGAAAATTCTAGAAGGGTTGTCTCTTTTCTAAAGCCTTTGTAGGCATTTCTCTAGGAGAGACCTTGTGTGACTGGGTCCTTGTTCTGCATTTATTCACATGGATCAAAAGTACTAGATGTCAGGCAGGTTACTCATGCAATAGCCTGTAATTTTGTTGGGTTTAATGAAGGAAATGAAGTACCATTATGTCACATCGCCTCATTTGTTATTTCAAATACGATTAAGGGAGTGTACCTTTTATTTCCTTGGGATTAATGGAAAATTTCTAGTCTGCCTTGATCAGGGAACAATAGTAATGATCCTTTGCCACCTTGGAATACAATTTAAGAAGATTTTTTTTTCTTGATTTGCAGCCCCGGACCCTGCTGATGAAGGGGTGTGTATGTGTGTGTGTGTGTGTGTGTGTGTCTGTGTGTGTCTGTGTCTGTGTGTCCATCCCACATTGCTTCATGAGAATGTTCTAGGTTCATGACAGTGTTCTCCCAGTGAGTTCAGTTATGGGTGCTCAGGCTTAGTATGGTTAGTATCTTTCTTTTATCTCAAAACCAATTTCTCTGTAATAGTCTTTTTCTTTTACTGGTTAGTTGTTGATAAGTGCTGTGAACAAAGGGTGGTGAATGTACCAAATTTGATGACATACACTTCTGTCAGCAGCCCTGTGCCCCTCCTTTGTGTCTGACTGTAGTAGATACTGTTTGGCTCTCAGATTCAACTCTTTGATTGCTGCTTTCCCTCCTTCCACTTGCCGTTTCTGGTCTATTCCTGCTTGTCCTTCTGTTTAAACATCCTTTCCTTCAGGGTGTTCCCAGGCCAGGTATCAGGTTCTAGGCTCTCAGCGGGTTGTGAACTTGTCCTCACTTGCTCCGGCTGAATTGTAAGTTATAATGTCCTTGTATGCTGAGTGTTTAAATGTCGGATCCTCAGTGAGACCACACTTGGAGAGGGCAGTGAGTATATCCGTTAGATTCACAGTGGGCCCCATGCACCTAAAACAGAGGCTGGTGTATAGTTGTTGGTCCCTAAATGTTGGCTGCAAACAGAAGTATAACAACTTAGAAGGAAAGTTGACCGGAACACACTCAACTGTTTTTTGTGCTGGTATTCAGGCTAGAATTCAGGGCCTGGAGGCTGCCTCTTAGCTTTTCTGATCAAGGTTAGTGCTCTACCACTTTAGCCACACCTCCACTTCCAGCTTTTTGATATGAGTCTCCGGCTTTTCCTGCCTGTGCTGACTTTGAACTTGGATCCTCAGATCTCAGCCTCCTCAGTAGCTAAGATTACAGATGTGAGCTACTGGTGTCCAGCAGGGCAGTTTTCTTTGTACATCAGAGATTCTGTTTGCTGAATTTAGAGTCGAACTACTTGGAAGGTAAAGCTCTCTAGGAGCTGTTGCTAGGCTTTTGGTCAACAGGTGATCCTCAGCTTCAGAAACACAAGTCTGCTTTCTCTTTGGGATGAGAAATAACATACTAGCCTCACTGACTAGACAGCATGTGGTAGCACAGCCAGCAAAGTCTGGACATTCTAGGACTCAGGACTTTATTATGAATCTGACAAAGGCCTAGAGATATGAGACTGACCATTGTCTGCCCAGTGATAGGATGATGACTTCTGTATAGAAGATTTTTCCCATTAGCCTTAATGCAGGGATGACTTATTAGTTTTTAGCTACTGCATTATGACCTGGAAAATCTACAATAACTTATTTGGATCAAATTCCAGCGCTAGATCATTCCAGAAGCACCTTCTCTTCTCATCTTTCCTCAAACTTCTGGAGTTCAGTATGAAATTTGATTTGGAGTTTGTGATGTGTGTTCAGTACTGCCAGGTTTGAAGTATTGTGAGCATGTTTTTGTTGTTGAGGTTTTTCTTTGTTGTTTGTAGGTCATGGGGTTTGAACTCAGGGCCTGAGTGCTGTCCCTGAGCTCTTCTGCTCAAGGCTAGTGATCTATCACTTTGAACTGTAGCACCACTTCTGGTTTTGAGGTGGTTAATTGGAGATAGAAGTCTCATGGACTTTCCTACCCATGCTGGCTTTGAACTGTGATCCTCAGATCCCAGCCTCTTGAGTGGCTGGGGTTATAGGAGTAAGCCATTGGCACCTGGTTCTGTTGTTAGTTTGTTGTTGTTTTGCCAGTCCTGGAGCATGAACTCGGGACCTGGGCATGGTCCCTGAGTTTTGCTCAAGGCTAGCATTCAACCACTTGAGCCACAACACCACTGCTGGCTTTTTCTGTGTATGTGGTACTGAGGAATCGAACCCAGGGCTTCATGCATTCTAGGTAAGCACTCTACCACTAAGTTACATCCCACCCCTGTTTTTTTTTTTTTCTTTTTAACAATTGAAATTCTGATTGTATTCAGATCTTATTTTCTTGTTTTTTTTTTGGAAGGGTTTATTGTGGTTGTTGGCCACACTGGGATTTGAACTGTGGACCTCTCACTTGATAAGTAAACTCTCTACCGATTGACCCACAACATACCCTAGCTTTTCTTGATTGTAAAAAACGTAAGTTTCAAGCCAGGTGGAAATTATGTAAGAGATCCCCAGTGATTTAAACTCCCCTGAACTCTGTGACTAGTAGCATCTCTCCCAATCCCGCATATCCCTCTGTGAATTGGGAATCATCTTGGAAGAAACCTGGAGCTGCTGCTAAGTTAGTAAGTGCAATGTTTGGAGTCATATTCCCTCTGCTTCCACACCCAGGGCAGTGCATCTCATTAAGCCACCCTCAGAAGTTTCTTTTTATGCTTCTCTTTTATAATAACCATCCCTGCATCAGGCTTTTTTTTTTTTTTTTTAAGACCCAGAAAAACAGGTTCTTTGTGGGTAGACCTTTCGGTCAACATTGTAAACATGTAAAGTGGCAAATGAGACCTTGGATTCAAAACCTCAGCACTTGTTTCAGCAGTTTTATGTTCTTTTTATGGCTTGCTTTACTATTCATGATTCTTCCATGACTCTGCAACAGTAGTCTTTTTCAGGTTTGTATATAGTGATGTTCATGATCCTATAGCTTCCTCTTAGTTACATAGTAGTTCAGATGTTATTTCATTAACGTTAGTATGAATTATGATTAGAAATCCAAACTGGGACACTTAACACTTCCAATCAGCCATCATTGTTATACATTTTTCTCAAAAGCCAAGTAATTGCAAAATCATCTTCACTTCCATAAGTTTCAGTGACATGCACATCTCCTTTGAAGCTATGTGGCTTTCACGTCAACTTCCTTTAGCCCGCCAGCACTGCAGGTCCATGTTGGGACGTGTTTCCACTCCACCTATAACAAGGCGAATTCAGCAATTCCCTAAGACACCCCCCTGTACCTTCAGCAAGTTTGGACGTGCTGCCTGCTGCCTCCCCTGCGAGGCATGAGCTAGATATTGGGGCGCTCCTGTTCCTACCACCACTCAAGCCTCATGCCATCAGAACCTTCCATCTTCTCCACAACCTGCAGGCTCCCAGTCCCTGAGGTCTCAGGGTCAAATATGTTCTTGTCGCTCACTGGTCTTTTCTCAGCCTGGATCTTACCAGTAGCTGTGTCCAGGATGGCTGGACCTTCCATGCCAGCTCTGAGGATACCCACCTAATGCCTTGCAGCTTTTTAGAGTACTGAGTTTGTTCCATTTTATGTCTCTTTTTATCAGCTTGGTCCTTGCTGCTGTTGGCCAGTTGTTTTAGTGAAATCCCATGGCAGGTGCACCCACCCTATTTCATGTACATTGCCTTCCTCTCATATCCTACATTATCTTTCATGCTGCTGTGAAGATGTATTCAATTAGCCACTGTTCATAATTCCTCTCTTGAGTAGGAGAGAATAAGTAGGTATATAGCTTTATTCTTTTGTTTGTTTGGTTTTGTGAAAATACCGTACAGAGGGGTTACAATTACATGGGCAAGGTAATGAGTACATTTCTTTTCAAGCATTGCTATTCTAATTAAAACTCTATTACTGAGAAAAGGGGGAAGAAAATGATGAAGATCTTCTGTTTTCATCTGATAGCCTTTTGAGGAAGGAAGAAGGCAGTATTTGAAAGAAGGCAGTATTTGAAAGAACTTTTGGCCATTGACATTGGATTCAACTAAATTCTGAGCACTAAAGGTTACTTACAGTTAGTTGTATGGCCAGCAACATGATTTGTGTGTATGTGTGTGTGTGTGTGTGTGTGTGTGTGTGTGTGTGTGCGTGCACACACACATGTTCTGCATGTGCTCCACTCATGATCTGAAGATTTCCTGTGGATTCCTACAGCTATAAATACAAGTTCATGCAATTACTAGTCTTCATCTGTTTCCTTCAGGGTACAATATTAAAGGCCCTACTATTTCAGGTGATACATTCAGAGAGCAGAGCTTTAGCTAGGGAAGTTAGGGTTTCTAGAATTCCTTTCTTATACCAGCATGTCATAAATAATATGGCAGAGAAGGTCCATGAAATAATTCCCAGAAGTCTAGATTTTATTTCTGCCTAGTAGGCATATTTTCATAATTCTATGTAATGGGAAATTTCTTGGCTGATTGCTATGGCCATTTCTAAGGGAGTGGGAAGGGGGGGGCTGTTTTATCTTCAAATTTTACTGTGATTTTTTTTTCAGTGTAAATGATAAAGAAAAAAATAAGAGAACTGTCCTGCATTAGTATTGCTGGTTCATCCTGGATGGGTCAATGGTATTGGCCACCACCCCCCCTTTTTTTTTTTTTTAACTTGGCCTGGGTGCTATCTCTGAGCTCTTCAGTTCATGGCTAGCACTCTGCCACTTAAGCCACAGCGCCACTTCTGGTTTTCTGGTGGTTAATTGGAGATAAGAGTCTCACAGACTTTCCTGCCTAGGCTGGCTTTTGAACCTTGATCCTCAGATCTCAGCCTTCTGAATAATACCATCCATTTTTGCCCTCAGGGCCCTGAGAGGTTAAATCCACCAGACTCAAGAAATTGACTGAAAAAGAGCTGGTGTCCTTGTGTGAAGCCTTGGCAGGTATTCAGTACAACACTTAGGACAATTAGGATGGCAGACCAGTCAGTGTCAAATTGAAGGCACTTGATCTCTTAAGTGAGCAGATAGATATAATTAACTCTCCCTAAAACAATGATGCTTCAGAACTTCTCTGATATGACAGCAGTCATTGTCACACATGAGAACCAAATTTTCAGACTGGTAAAATGTACAGGTCATGTTTTAGTGCCCTACAGGTATCTCTGGAATTTAAAATTGGGGATGTGTGTCATTGTGCTTTGGGGCTACATGCATCTGAGCACTGTGTCATTGTCTCTGAGAGGAGGCACAATATAGGAACTAAAGCTTGGACTCCTGAGGCAGTTTTGCCACCCAATGGCATATATTAGGGTATGTCCTTTAGTATTTCTGTGTCTTGCTTGCTTCAGTCCTAAATCAGGGATAATGGTGACACCTGTGCCATGGGGTTGTAAAGGATTCAGTGGAATGGAAGACCACCCCTTCCCTCCCCCCTCCTTCTGTCCCCCTCTCCTCGCCTCCCCCTCCTCCCCCTCCTCCCCCCACTTTTATCTGTGCTTTTATAAACCACCATCAGTGGTAGCCAGGTCCATTTGGAAGGGTTTTCTTAGTTCAAGGGCATTAAGACTTGGATTTTGTTTGTTTGTTTTTTTGTATGTTCTTCCCCCCTGGTATAACCCCTGTTGTCACGGTATTTGATTCTGGTGTCCTGCATCTTGTATATACATTTTTTAATAATAAATAATAAAATGCTGAAATAAGGATACACGATGACCCATTGTAACAACAAGATGTACAAGACACTATGTTGAAAATGAACTTTACAACTTTGTGGTGGGGAGAAGTTGGGGAGGTGGGGAGGAAAGGGCTGGTAGGGGAAAAACAAAAGAAAGGGGTAACAATGCTCTATAGGAAATGTACTCATTACCTTGCTCATGTAACTAACCCCTCTGTACAGTATCTTTACAATAATATATTTTATATATATATATATATATATATATATATATATATATGACTTGGATGGATTTTGCATCTCTGTGAGGACTTCTGGATTTGGAGAGACTTGAAACACATGAAAAGAATTCTGTGCTCAGTCTATGACTTCTTTCCTCAGGTTGATCCCAAATTAACATATAACCAAAGCTCTGTTTTCTCTGTCATCCATTTTTGTTGTTTTGTTGAGGGACAAGGGGCTACTTTCAGTCCTCCCCAAGTCCTCTTCTATTCTGAGACTGAGATTTTATTCCGTTATTATTGTGTCTTAGTGAAGGGGGATCCTCTAATGCAGGGAATCTGTTGACCTGCCTAGATTAACTCCAACCAGTTAGTTGCAGTATCTAGACGGGCCTCTCCCCAGTATTGGAGCCAGGAAGGGCAGGCATTTCCTACTAAAGGTCCTTTTTCTGATTCGAGAAATTTCTCAGATTACAAACATTATTTGGAGGCCCCCTCCCCTTAATTGGTGAATTTAGTCCCCTGAAAACTCATATCTGTGCCCTTTTCACTCCCTATAGGTGACCCCGCAAATGTGGATTATGTAGAGTATTGTTAATGCTAGTCTCCAAGTGAGTTCTTCTTTCTCACCATGCACAGTGTGAATCGTGGATTGAGATCCTTAAATAGAATTTAACTTGTTACAATCTTTCTTTATCACACTCATCTTTTGTATTTTATCTGGATTTGATGTTCAGTAATCTGCACCCAGATTTTGTATTTTGTTACAATCTTTCTTTATCACACTTATCTTTTGTATTTTCCCTGGATTTGATATTCAGTTATCTGCACCCAGATTAGTAGCAAGATGTATTGAATTGAGGTTGTTCTGTTGAAAAATATTTTGTGAGAAAACATAAAACTGGCAACAAGAATTTTCTTTATCATGCTATTAAATAGTAAGAAAAATATATTTGTATTGATTTCATTTAAAAAATGTATCAGTGCTTTTTTTTTCTTGTGAGTCAATACTGGGGTTTGAACTCTGATTTTTGGGCTTGCTAAGCAGAAATTCCTACTGTTGAGCCATGCCTACAGCCCTGATTTTTTGCTTGTTGTTTTGAGATAAGATCTCTCTTCCTGCCTAGGTATATACCAGTGTCTAGCTCTTTTTGGAGATGTTTCTCAGACTTTTTTCTACTCAGGCTAGACTTGAACTATGATTCCAATAATCTCAGCCACCGTGATAGGTAAGATGATGCGTGTGAGCCACTAATGCCTGGATTTATTAATTTTTATTAAACAATTACTTTGGTTTTGTTTTATCTGCATATTTATACAAAGTTTTCTGAGGGGAAAAGATGCTAAATATACACTTCATAGGCAATATTCTAAAGATAGTTTTTTCACAGTGGAAAAGATACTATGTTTTCATGGACCACATTTTAAATAGCTTATTTTTTTTCTGGCTTATCAATTATAAGTAGTGTACAAAAATTATTAGTTTATTTTTTAAAGTTATTTTTTCTTAATACTTCTGATGACTTGAAATAATGCCCAGTGATTGTATGACTATATTTTCATTGGAACTCAGTCTCCTTGACAGTTATTTTTATAACAGCACTGTGAGCCAAACATTCTGTTTTATGTCAGACACACAAAAACAAGGACACTACAATATGTTAGAAACTGTAAGGTAAAACTGAGTTCTTATGACTATGGAATGCACTGCTTTATGACTTTGATGACCCAACTCATTTTTTACCATACACATTGATTTAATATTATATAACTTTCTAAGTTTACTGTGGTCTCTTCTTTGAAATGCTTAGGAGTCAGAAGTGTTTTTGGTTTTGGAGTTTTTCAGATTGGGGAATCTTTATATAGACCACCAATTTAGCATCCTATATTTGAAAATCTAAAACCAGAAATACTCTAAAACCTTTTGAATGCTATGCATTTCAGCTTTCTGGGTAAGGACTGTTCAGCTTATATCTTGTTACTCATTTTCCCAGATAGTTATAGTTCATAATGTGCTTAAAAAAACCCTAAATAATAGATTGCTAACATGATAAATACCTATATATGTTCGTGATCTAAACAATTTAAACATTATAAATATTTTATATTGGAAAACATTATGGTGATGGAAAATGTAAATGACATCTGATTGCTAATGTCACCATTTCCCAAGTGTTTGTCCACGGTCTTTTCTTTCTGTCTATCCCTTTCCCTACTACTTGTCCCAGATAGATAATTTCTTTACCTTAAATATATGTGTATAACTATAAATGTTACATTATTTGTGGTTAAATGGATACAAATTATGTCATATTAACATTTCAGTTTATAACTTGTACTTCATCCACATGCTCAGTACCTATTGTTGTCTTAACTGCTGCCTAGGATTCTATAATGTGACTTCCTATAGCTCACTTGTTGCTCCCCTGCTGATGAAGGGAGAAACTGACTCCAGTTTGTTTGGCTTTTGCTTTATTGTTACTATAAGTCTCAGTGACGTGATCTCCCATAGACTTGACAGTGGGCATATGTGTAAATTTGGCAATATATTTTCCTGAGAGTAAGTGTATGTGTCCATGGTTCAGGTACCAAATTGCTTTCAGGAATGGTTCTATCAGTGCACATCTCAGATGAAAGAATTCATTTCCTATGTCCTCCTTTAGACTTGGTTTAGTAAGGTACTTTGAGTTTTGTAGTTGGGTGGAATTTGGTTTTATAAAATAGTATTTGGTTGTTTTTCTTTTGTTTTGTTTTTTGTCTTGTTGTCTTGCAGAGCTGAGGCAGAACTTGCCAGACTAGGGCCCTTCCACTGAGCTAAATCCTCAGCCCTTTGGAATGTGGTTTAAATGGACAAAATCAGACATGGGCTAATGTACCCTCTTTAATAACAGAAATGAAAACATTAAGGAGATACTGTTTTCCCCTTAGAGGAAGGCATCAGTATTCCAGGTTTAAATTAGTTGTATTTGTTAAATACATAAAAGGGGGTGGGGGGAGAAACAAGGTACCACCACCGTGTAAACGTGTGGTGAGGGCCGTTTTCATCCCATAGCCACCAATGTGGCTTTGGTCAAAGGCAGGACTCCAATTTCCCATCCTGAACAGTGCCTCTGGTGCATGAGCCTGGACCTTTTGATTTTCTTTCCTTTCCTGGTGCTTTCTCCTTGTGTTCACTCAGCATCATGACCACCAGGTGAGCCAAGAAGCAACAAAGTATATAGAAACTTAAGGCAGCCTTCTTGATCACTGGTGGGTTTTTGTTTTGATTTGTTTTGTTAGGATAAAAGACGGGTGGAGCCAAACAACATTTGTAGATTTCTGAGGAGAACATGTGTTGAAAACAGTGCTTAAACTCAGATTAGGTAATCATTTTGTAGATTTACATTATTCATGTAATCCTTGGGCCTGATTAGCATTTGTGAAGTATAAACTCTACAAATGCAAGACATTATCATGAAGAATTGCAAGGTCCAGCTGGGCTGAGCTTTGTCTTATAGTGAAGGCTATTCTAGTTAGCCAGAAGAAGTGGGAATGGGGATGTGGAGACCGCTAGTCTGCATCCCTTTTAGCACAGTCACACGCCACATGTGTGGGACGGATGATGCTCTGCTTTTCTTGGAAAAAGCTGCTTTGCTGGGGGGGGGGGGGGGGGGAAGGGGGCAGAGGGGGGTGGGGGGAGGGGAGTATGCTCTCTGCACCAATCATAAAGGTACAACATGAATTCCTGAGGGGAAAGTTCTATATACCATAATCAAAACTAAGAATAATAGTATGTTGCTTACAATTTAGAATTTCCTTGATTGAGGACCGCTCTAGCTCCTCCTCATTTTTTTAATTAATTTTTTATTGTGAAAATACTGTACAGAGGGGTTACAATTACATGGGCAAGATAATGAGTACATTTCTTATCAAGCATTGTAGCCTCATCCTTTGTTTCCCCTTCCCATCCCTTCCCATCCTCCCCCTGCCCCCCCACCCAATCCTCCTCCCCCCCCCACCATCAAAGTTGTAAAGTTCGTTTTTCCACATAACTACTTGTACATCTCATTGTTGCAATGGGTCCACCTGTATCCCTATTTAAACGATTTGTTTTTTCCCTTCCCCTCCACAAATTATAACAACCTCAAATACAATGAAAGCAGGGGTTATACCATGGGGGAGGGACATACAAAGCAACAAAGAAATAATCTTATAAATGTGTTAGAAACAATCACCTGAAAGAAAAAAAATTTGAATACATATCTTAGGGTTCATTTCCCCAATATCAACTTATCTGACCTTTTCTGCTTGACTCAGACATATACTAGTTATTGCAAATAAGGGAAACCATGGAACCTAAGTTTCTTTGTGCCTGGCTTACTTCACTTAATATAATTTTTTCCAAGTCTTTCCATTTCCTAACAAATGGGACAATGTCATTCTTTCTGATGGAGGCATAGAATTCCATTGTGTATATGTACCACATTTTCTTGATCCATTCATCTCCTGAGGGGCATCTGGGTTGGTTCCATATTTTAGCTATGGTAAATAAGGCTGCAATAAACATAGTTGTGCTGGTAGCTTTAGTGTGGTCTTGTTTGTGATCATTTGGGTAAATGCCCAAAAGTGGGATTACTGGGTCATAGGGGAGCTCTATGTGGAGTCTTTTGAGGAACCTCCATACCGCTTTCCAAAGTGGTTGAACAAGTTTATACTCCCACCAACAATGCAGTAAGATTCCCTTCTGTCCACAGCCCCTCCAGCATCTGTTGTTATTAGAGTTCTTGATTATAGCCATTCTAACTGGGATGAGGTGGTATCTCAAGGTTGTTTTGATTTCTTTTATGGTGAGGGAGGTTGAGCATTTCTTCATGTGTCTATTGGCCATGCTTCTTTCCTCTTAGAGAAGTTTCTCTTTAAGTCTTTAGCCCACTTATTGGGCAGTTGTTTCTTTGAAGATTTGTTGTTGGGGGATTTAATTTTTTGAGTTCAAGGTATATTTTAGATATGAAACCCTTGTCTGTTGTAAGGCTGGTGAAAATCTTCTCCCAATCCGTGGGCTTTCTATTAATCTTGCTAGTTAAGTCCTTTGCCATGCAGAAGCTCTGCAGTTTCATGCAATCCCATTTGTCCAGCCTTTCTTTGATTTGTTGTGTTTCTGGGTCTCTATTAAGAAAATTTTGGCCTGTGCCAAGGAGTCTTAGGGTTTCTCCTATTCCATCCTGTAATGTTTTCAGAGTGTCTGCTTTGACTCCGAGGCCTTTGATCCATTTGGAGTTGATTCTGGTGCAGGGTGATTTATAAGGATCTAGCTTTAGTTTTCTGCAAGTAGTTAACCAATTTTTTCAGCACCATTTACTAAAGAGGCTGTCTTTCTTCCATTCTATTTTTTGAGCTCCCTTATCAAAAATTAGATGGCTATAGGTCTGTAGGTTCATTTCTGGGTTTTCAATTCTATTCCATTGGTCCTGAGGTCTGTTCTTGTGCCAGTACCAAACTGTTTTGATTACTATGGCTTTGTAGTAGAGTTTGAAATTTGGTATTGATATTCCTTCAGCACTGTTCTTTCTATTGAGGATTGTTTTAGCTATTCAGGGTCTTTTATTGATCCATATGAATTTTTGGATTGCCTCTTCTATTTCCTTGAAGAATGAGGATGGAATATTGGTAGGTATCGCTTTGAATTTGTAGATAGCCTTGGGAAGTATTGCCATTTTTACGATGTTGATCTTTCCAATCCAGGAGCATGGGAGTTTTTGCTACTTTCTAAGTTCTGTTTTGATTTCCTTTTTTAAATTTTAAAGTTTTCATCATAGAGGTCCTTCACTTCTTTGGTTAAGTTAATTCCTAGGTATTTTATTTTTTGTGTGGCTATTATGAATGGAGTTGCTTTCCTAATTTCAGCCATACTTTTCTCATTGTTGGCATACAGAAAAGCCATTGATTTTTGAGGGTTAATTTTATACCCTGCTACTTTGCCAAAGTTTTGAATCAGCTTGACTAATTTGGGAGTGGAGTCTGTGGATTCTTTAAATACAAGATCATGTCATCTGCAAAGAGGGAGAGTTTTATTTCTTCTTTCCCTATTTGGACCCCCTTTATGTTTGCATCTTGTCTTGTTGCTATAGCTAGGCATTCTAATACTAGATTGAAGACCAGTGGAGAGAGTGGACATCCTTGTCTCATTCCTGAGTTAAGAGGAAATGGCTTTAGTTTTTCACCATTAAGTACAATGCTGGCTGTAGGTTTGTCATATACAGCCTTTATTGTATTGAGGAATGTTCCATGGATTCCTAATTTTTCCAGAACCTTCATCATAAAGGGGTGTTGGATCTTGTCAAATGTTTTTTCTGCATCTATTGAGATAACCATGTGGTTCTTATCCTTGCTCCTGTTGATGTGATGAATTATATTAATTGATTTGTGTATATTGAACCAGCTTTGCATCCCTGAAATGAATCCTGTTTGATCGTGGTGTATGATTCTTTGGATGAATTGTTGAAGTCTATTGGCCAGAATTTCGTGGAGAAGTTTTGCATCAGTGTTCATCAAAGAAACGGGTCTATAGTTCTCTTTGATGAGTCCCTGCCTGGTTTTGGGATGAGGGTTATGATGGCTTCATAGAATGAGTTCAGTAGTGAACTTTCTCTTTCAATTTCATTGAAGAGTTGGAGGAGTATTGGTGTGAGCTCTGCTTTGAATGCCTTGCAGAATTCCGCTGTAAAACCATCTGGTCCTGGGCTTTTCATATATGGGGGGTCTCTTATTGCTATTTCTATTTCAATGCTTGATATGGGCCTGTTAAGATGGTTTAATTCATCTTGGTCTAATTTCGGCATGTCAATATTTGCTAGGAAAAGGTCCATTTCTGCCAAGTTCTCAAACTTATTAGCATAAAATTTTGAGAAGTATTCCCTTATAATGTTCTGAATCTTGGTTGTTTTTGTGGTGATGTTTCCATTCTCATCTCTGAGTTTATTTATTTGGGTGTGTTCTCTTCTTTTTCTGATAAGATTTGCTAAGGGTCTGTCAATTTTGTTAATTTTTTTGAAGAACCAACTCTTTGTTTTATTGATTCTTTCTATTTTTTTGGATTCTAATTCATTTAATTCTGATTTAATTTTAATTATTTCTTTCCGTCTACTGGATTGCGGTTTATCTTGCTGCTCTTTTTCAAGGAGGCTCAGATGCCTCATCAAATTGTTGGTTTCAGATCTCTCCAATTTGTTGATGTAGGAACTCAGAGCTATAAACTTGCCCCTGAGTACTGCCTTTGCTGTGTCCCAGAGGAGCTGGTAGTTTGTATGTTCTTTTTTTGTTGAATATCATGAACATTTAAATTTCCTTTCTAATCTCTTCCATGACTCACTCGTGATTCAGCTGTGTGTTGTTTAGTTAGCCTCCATGTGTTACCGGACTTTCTTTGGTGGCTTTTGGTGTTGAGTTCTAATTTTATTCCCTTGTGATCTGAGAGAATACAAGGTATAAGTTCAATGTTTTTTAATTTGGACAAGTTTGCTTTGTGGCCTAAAATGTGGTCTATTTTGGAAAATTTTTCCATGTGCTGCTGAGAAAAACGTGTATTCTGATGCTGTTGGGTGAAATATTCGGTAGATGTCTGTTAAATCTAGTTGATCTATGCAGTTGTTTAGATCTGCAGTTTCTCTCCTCCTCTTCATTTTGGATCATTCTTAGGAGCATCTGATGAGCTTGCTGGTCCTGTGCACAGGGCTAGTTCTGTCCCATAAATCATCTTCCCATGGTACTCTGCACACACTACTTTTCAATATGCCATGAAGTTGTGTTTCCCAAATGGGGTTCCACAAGTCACTCCTTCTGTAGGATGTTATGAGTCTACCAATAAAACAGCTTTTCTGGATCAGCTCATTTCTTTACTACAGGATTTGTAAGGGCAGGCATGTGATTGTGAATCACCATGAATGGAATTCATTGTATTTATATAACCAGAGAATCTTTTGTGTGGGGTGTCTATGTGTAGGAAATTCTGTTGGGTCTGTATGTGCAGTTCTTCAGGAATCCTTCATCTGAGCTTGCATGATATTGAAGCTGTGAGCTAGTTTGTTGCAAATGGATGTATTAGGTTTAAAAAAAAATAATTTCTAGCCAGGTACCAGTGGCTCGTGCTTGTAGTCCTCGCTACTTAGAAGATGAGATCCAAAGATCCTGGTTCAAAGCCAGTTCAGGAAGGAAAGTCCATGAGACTCTTCCAGTTAACCACCAGAAAAACCAGAAGTGGCTCTGTGGCTCAAATTGAGGACAGTACAGTGTTAACCTTGAGCCAAATAGCTTAGGGACAGTGCTCAGACCGCAAATTGAAGCCTGCAAAAATAAATAAATAATTCAGTATTTTGCCTCCACTTTAGAAATTATATTCTTTCCTTATTTTTTTCACCAATGTAGACAGCAGCTGATTCTTTTGGGGGGAGGGTTATAAAATATAAAATATGGCCAAGTGCTGGTGGCTCATGCCTATAATCCTAGTTACTCAGGAGGCTGGATCTAAGCATCCCGATCGGAAGCCAGCCCAGGCAGGAAAGCTCATGAGTCTCTTATCACCTGTTAACTACCAAAAAACTAGAAATGGAGCTGTGGCTTAAGTGGTAGAGCACTTGCCTTGAGCAAAGAAAGTCAAGGATAGTTCCCAGGTCCTGAGTGTAAACCCCAGGACCAGCACAAAACAAAAAGTATTTTTTAAAAATCCACAATAATTATGTCATTCCAAGAAAACTACAGCTAATATCTCTCATTCAACATCTGAGGTGCTATAAAATCCAACACTTCCTTAACACTGACGGCTCTCCTGACCACAAGTACACTGAACATACTGGATACTGTTCCTTCAGGCATGTTTAGAAGGTATGTATGGGATAGGTAAATTTTGTGTTTATGTTTCTTATCCTCAAGACATCGTACAACATAATATTTCTGCAAACATTCCAAAATCCAAATAAATCTGAAATACTTCTGGTCTGAAGCATGTTTGATAGTTGGATAAAAGATGTTCAGTTCAGCCCATATTTTCCATTTCCCAATAAGTTGGAAAGTCGATGCTTTACTTTGAAATCTACCTACATGTTTTTCCAAATCATCATCATCTTTTGCTGTGGTGGCAGTGGTGGTGCTGGGATTTAAACGCAGAGCCTCACATATGCCCAGCATTAACCCTTCCACTGAGCTATATCCCCGGTCCTCCCCAAAGATTCTTCATTTCCTATTACCTAACAGTGCCAGGAAATATTTTGATTATGCTATGTAGTAGATGAGCTCACTCTCTTGAAGGAAAATTTATAGACTAGAATGTGTGATTGATTCTTAAAGCAGATTTGAAAGTGCCTGCTTTTCCTAAACCTATGAATCACATATTTTCTTCTCCACCTTCAAATTACTTAGGAGCTAGCTAGTGATTGCACTTAGTAACCACAAGAGCAATGCCAGGCTCCCATAGCATTCGTGTGTTCACGCCCGTGTGCATGCGTGCGTGCGTGCGTGTGTGTGTGTGTGTGTGTGTGTGTGTATGTGTTGTGTGTGTATGTGTGTATGTGTGTTGAGATGAGTTTCCCTATGCAGCCTAGGCAGGATCCTTCTGCCTTAGCCTCCTGACTTCTGAGATTACAGATGTATGCCATCATACTAGGTTTAACATTCCTATTTTGAAAGAAGGTATTACCCCTAATATTACTGAAGATTTAAGGTGAGTTGATTTATTTAGTTTCAACATCAGTGAAAAGTATTTACTAAACTCAAGATGACTCTAGGCAGCAGTCAGACAAATCTTTCTTTCTTTCTTTCTTTATTTTTGGGTCCGAACTCTGGGCCTGGGCACTGTCCCTCAGCTCTTCAGCTCAAGGCTAGCACTGTACCACTTGAGCCACAGCACCACTTCCGGCTTTTTTCTTTTTGCTTATGTGATGCTGAGGAATCGAACCCAGGGCCTCAGGCATGCAAGGCAAACGCTCTACCACAGAGCCATCTTCCCAGCCCCAGACAAATCTTTCTTAAGTGTACAAATACACTTAAATCTTAGAGATTGAAAAATGTCCTATCAGCAGAGTCCTTAAAGAAGGAAGTGCTCAGAAAAAGTCCATTTGAGCAATCAGTACAGAGTGAGCCACAGTTTTCCTGCCTGAGATGCCAGTGTAACCTGTGGCATTTGGAATTTTATCAGAATCCTTGTTTATTAAGAATTGCCTATGTCGATTGAGCACTTGCTATATGCCAAATCGTTATAATACTGACATGATAGTAGGGGAAAACCCTATTAACATTTCTATGAAGTATAACTTAATTGAGACTCACAGAGATTGAGTAACTTGCTTAGTTTCACACAGCCAGGAAGTGCTGGAATCTGAAAGAGAACCCAAGTCTATCATTTTGGAGCCAGTACTCTTTTTTGCGGGGGAGAGAAGGGAGTTGGTCGGGGCTTGAACTCAGGGCCTGGGAGCTGTCCCTCAGCTCTGCAGGTCAAAGCTAGTGCTCTACCATTTGAGCCACAGCACCACTTCTGGTTTTCTGGTGGTTAATTGGAGATAAGAGTCTCACAGATTTCCTGTCCAGGCTGGCTTTGAACCATGACTCTCAGATCTCAGTCTCCTGAGTAGCTAGAATTACAGGTGTGAGCCACCAGCTTCTGGCTTGGAGCCAGTACTCTTAAATTTACTGTTGACATATTGCAGTGTTGTCCTGTGTTGTAGGTTTTTTCGTTGATGTGTTGGTTTTCTTTGTTTCGGATATTTGTGTTGCAGTTGCATCTCTTGCACTTCTGTTAAACTCTGACAATATCCTGTTTTGGAAACGATGCTCTTTTACAAAGAGAGCCTGCTATGGTTTGGACACTGTTTGTCCCCCAGAGGTTTATGAGCTATAAGTGCTAGTCTTGAGTCAATTCACTTCATTGAAAGCAGCTTGTTACAGAGGAGCTTGACCAGGTAGCTTCCCGGTCACTTGTCTTCTTGCTTATATATTTGCTTCTTCTGCATTCACTAAGACCCTTTCCATTTTTCTATCATTTTGCAAATATACCTGGGAGGTGCTAACCAGAATGCCAGCCCTGTGCTGTTTAGATCAGCCAGCTATCTGGAAAATGAGCCAAATAACCCTTTTGCTTTAGGAAGGACCCAGCCTCAGGTATTTTGTTAAAGCAACACAAAACAGACTATCGCACATGCTCTGCCTCCAGATAGGCAATTTGGCTTTAGGCTACAATATAAAAAAATAGCACACTCTTTGGAGCATTTTTTCATTTTTTATTGCATTTTTTAACCCCAGCCCATTTTTATACTTGCTAGATCTATGAGAACTAAATTTAGCTTGAGTACAACACTCTTTGCTGCTGCTGACATCTCTCTCCATGTCAAAGAAAACCAAAGCCCAGAGGGTAGACCCCTTATCTTCCATGTGTAACCAAAATTATCCGAGTGACAACACAAGTCCTTGAAGGCAAAAATCCCCAAGGAAGGAGAGCAGATTCTTCCCCTAGGCCTGAGAGCCGAGGCCAAGGTGGGCCACTGCTGTGACTGGCAGCTCTTTGACACTTCATTTCTTTGATACTCCATTCTTGGATACTCCATTTCTAAGTCAAGGCAACATATGGCTCTTCTGACATCTTCAAACAAGGAAGTATCAGTGATGCATTAGAGGTTGATGAGCTGTGACCTGTTAGCCACATAGGACTACTCTCTTCTTGTGTCTAGAGCTAAGAATGTACAATTCAGCTTCATTTGGTACACTCACTGCTTTTACATTTTAAATGGGTTTGTAAAAGGAAAAGAAAAATGCATGGCATATTCAAGTGGCCCAAAATGTAAGACCCTTACTTCCTGGCCCTTATAGCCAAGGCGTGTTGCCCTTGGAGGTGGGTCTTTTTCTCTGGGTTTATACATAGTTGATTGTAGTGAGTGAGGGCTGTGTCTGGCTCTATGGCTGTTATCAGCTGTGTAACCTAAGGCAAGTTATGTAACTCCTGAGCTTGCATCCCTCAAACTCTGTAAGATCATGATAATAATATTACTTGTCTCAGCACATGATTGAACCAGAGGACATATGCAAAGCCATGTGTTAATTAGGACACGTAAACTATGACTGAGATTTTATTGGCTCCTGTAAATGACACAGGCAGGGGAGGTTGGTGGCACCTCGTTCTCCTTGGAGCCATGCCGGAAGTGGAGGCTGAGCTAAGAAAATCTCAAAGAAATGGAGCCACTATCCTGACTGACGACTTAGTGTACTTTTCCATCCAATAGGGGCCTTTTCAACTTCAGAGCTGCCAATTATGAATACCTGTAAATCTCCTGTTAACAAAATCAGCTTAGTGGGGTGTGTTGGTATTGGGAACAGCAGGTGTTGAATATTTGCTTCTCCTGGCTGCTTGTAACATAGCGCTGGTCCGCAGGGTTTAATCACAGTTTCCTCTCCACCTTGCAGCCACAGTCCTGGCAGGATTGGCTTCTCCTGGAGCCTCTGGCCTTGGCTTATCCATGGCTCTCCTTGTCTTCATGCAGTCTTCACTCTTCATGTCCCAGTCACAATCTCCTCTTTCCATAAGGACACTGGGCCCATATCACCTCAGCTTACCGTAGTTGCCTCATTGGAGCCCTATTTCCAGATAGAAGCAACTTCTGAGATACTAAGAGGTAGAACTTCAACTGGGGAACGTAAGGCACACAATTCCGCCTATATGATAACAGGCTGATTTGTATTCTATGTGCATTAAAAAATCCTTCAAGGAATTTATTTAGACCCATCAGAACCCTCTAGAGGACCCGGGTCCTTCTGATAGGGAAGGACACTCAGCCCTGTGTCTACTAATAAAACCCTGTCATACATCTTCATACCAGGTATGTGCTCTGTCTCTTAGCTTGCTGGTTGCTATTATTACCTGGATGGAGGAGCTATTCGTAAGAGCTAAATTTGGAACATTACCTGTATTGTAAGTCCCCTGCCGAATTAGCAATATATGTTGAAGGCTCAATTTTTTTCTTGTTAAACTCTTCACTTTTAAAATTATTATTATTATTATTATTATTATTATTATTATTATTATTATTATTATTATTATTATTATTATTATTATTTGTCAGTCATGGGGTTTGAACTCAGGGCCTAGTTGCTGTTCCTGCCTTTATTGCTCAAGGCTTGTGCTCTGCACTTTAAGCCACAGCACAACTTCCAGTTTTCTGGTGATTAATTGGAGATAAGAGTCTCTCACTTCAAACTACAGTCCTCTTGATCTCAGCCTCCTGAGTAGCTAGGATTACAGGCCTGAGCATCCAGGAGGTCTGATGGTTGAGCTAGGCCAGAAAGTGCTTCCTACACTTGGGAGTCTCCTACCTCCCTAGTGGTGGCTAGTCACAGCTGCCTGGGCTAACTGTACTGGCAGTACTGCCAAGCTGATGTTTCATGTCCAAGGGAATGGACAGAAGTGTGGGTCTCCACTCTGGCCTCTGTGTGATGATGGCCTTTCCATCTGTGGTTGGCAGCTGCATGTGTTCCCAAGGAGATTTTCTGTCCACTGATCTGATGCACAGGACTGATACACAGCTGTGTGAAGTTGTCATGGCAAGTTCTTGTTTCCTAAGTTGATTCTCAGAAGGGCACTGTCTTCTCACCTGTGTTTTTCTTAGCTGACTGTCTCCTGTTAGTACCTTTTTCATGTAGTCATGGCTCACAAATGAAGGATGTTGTGGACTCATTGTAACCTCAGTGTCCAGGGAAACTACTAGAGAGAACACAAGTATGTAAGATTTTTTTTTCCAGTTTAGGCAAAATATATATAACCTAAGACTCACCATCTAGAACATTTTCAAGTGTATGATTCAGTGGAATGAAATATTTTTACAATATTATACAATTAGAGGATTGTTCAATGGTGGGTTTTTCTGTCCAAATAGAAAACCATCTATCTTACCCTAAAGTCAGCATGAGTAAAATGTACTTGTTGAACATATCAGTGAACATATCAACTCACTTTTTAATATGTAAAAGATCATTAAATATAAGACTTTGTATTACAACTGCCTCCAAATCTGATTCTAATTTGGTTCCCACATTTGAATTCTAAGCATGCTGCCTTTGTGGTGGCAGGTCCTCCTGTTTCCCTTTTTGCTTTCTGGAGTCACATCCGTTGAAGACACTGTGACGCTTAAGGCTCCTGCCTCTGCACATTTGCTTTTACTAACTCAGCCCAACAAATACTGATTTCCTGTAATAGGCCAGCTTGAGTTACCCTCCATGTTACAGATTTCTACCTCTAAAAAAGAGAAGTGATTTTATATCTTACGAATAAAAACAGTAAGAACACTAAAGTTTGAAAGTACTTATAACCTTAGTGTTAAGTGGGTCCTACCATCCTCATTCTGCCTTTGGAGGGAGTGAGGTGCCAAGATTGAACCCAGGTCCTTGCACATGCTAGACAAGTACTCTATCAGTAAACTTTGCTCCTTCTCTTAAGACATTTTTGTCTTGAGTCAAAAGTCCTGTCTATGACAGGGTCTTGCTATATAGCTTAGGCTGGCTTCAAACTTTCAATCCCCCTGCCTCAGCCTCCTTCTCTGGTGCTGGGATCATAGTCCTATGCCATCACATCCTGTCATTCCCGTTCTATAAACGTGTAATCTAAAGCACAAAGGTTAAGTAATAGCCTCACAGTGACAGATGAGTTTCAACTTACATTGACTTGCTGGAGAATGTTTTAGGATGATACAATCTACTTCCATTCTTAGACAAATGGGATAAAAACTACAAATGAGAGGGACTAGCATGTTTCCATCCTGTATTCAATGCATAGCACAATAACAAAATAAGATTATAAGCTTCATGTTCAAGAATGTTTAATAGTCTCTATAAGGACATTAACATAGAGCTATTGTGTTTTTTTTATTGCTGCATGACGATAAAGAAGAAGTGGTTACATATGTTATATTTACTTTCTATGTTGTACATATTCCACAGTGTCTCACACTTGAGCTATTTGTTTTCTTTTCCTAGCCATTTCCTGTTGGAATGTAATCTCCATGGGTAGTGGATCAAGCCAGAGAAGACATGGACACCCTCATCCACTTCCAAATGCCCTAGCAACTTAGTCAGATATTGAGAGTACATGTTACTAATTATGTACAAGCACTGGGCGATCATTCATTTATAACATAATTATTCTGCTATTTTCCTGTTAACTTCCATCTTTCAGATCAGAATCTGAAGGCAAACATACCCGGCCAATCACGTGGGGGAAACATTACGGGAGCATCAACTTAATATGATTGCTGTGGGTTCTTTCCACATTCAAATCTAGGACTTCTCATTCAGGCAATATAGTCCAGTAAACAAGTGTAACACTCACATAGAATAAAATGATTCTGGAAAGAAACTAGGAAAAGAGAGAGAGAAAGAGAAAGAGACAGAGAGGACAGAGAGAGGCTAAAGCACTCCCTGTGCTATCTGGTTCAGTCTTCTGCTCTGTGCCCTGCTTTCTTATGATGCTGACCTTATACACAGAAATAATTTGCTCTCCAGATCATTTTCCTTCCTGTGTGTTGTGTGAGTAATGGCTGCCCACTGTCTGACGTTGTTGTCATGATAACTGGGTGATGCTATTTAATAGATGGGGTTCAGGCAGCACAGAGTGAGAAATCTAGGTCACCAGTCATAAACAGCTTTATCCCTGGAACAAGAGGCTTGCTGCTTGTTGTCATCTGTCTTTGCATAAACAACCCATCCTGGCACTAGAAATCATTGGCATAAATTGGGTCAGGTGTTTGATTAAAATATATGAAATTGCCCTGAATAACTTCTTTTGACCTAACACGACAATATCTTCTTGCTCTGCTAAACACCAAGTACAATAAAAGAACCTGTTTAGTTTTTAGAATCTTACGATCTAATTTGTAAGCTCTTTTATTTAAAAAAAAATATATTGTCTGTTAAAAGCAAGCCCAGTAGTCTGAGGATTTGTATAGTTAGTACCTTTGACTTTCAGATATTGTGTTATTAATGGCAAAAATGACATAGGGGCTGGCGACTCATGCCTGTAATCCTAGCTACCTAGGAGGCAGAGATCTGAGAGTTGTGGTTCAAAACTAGCCTGGACAGGAAAGTCTGTGAGACTCTTATCTCCAGTTAACCACCAAAAAGCTGGGAGTAGAGATGAGGCTAGTTAGATATTATTTAAATAAGAATAGCTTTTCTGTGTATCTCCTACTTCACATAATTAAATGATTAGTTTTTGGAATTATTAGAATTTTAGCTACTAAAGAAAATCTTCTGATGCCTACTAAGTGGGATGTTGTAGGTGTTAACAGTGATTTTCTTTTTCTGTTCTTGGCTCCTCAGATGCCAGTTGTATTGTGAAAGCAAAACTTAATAAGCACAGGATTAATAATCACGGCATGTGATTGTTGAACGCTTAGACTTTTGCATTTTTCTGTGTGACTTTCCATGTAGACATAGAAAGGTTTCTACTTGCTACTACCACTTGAAATATCTTGTGTCAGATGATGAGGAAACATGTAGCTGGAAGTGGAATTGGATGTCTTCTCTGCGCTGGCTGTGTCCAAGTCAGAAATGTCTTGTGAATCTCTGAGTGTAATTGATAATTCGACAAGTTTGGTGCCTTGATCTTGCTGTTCTTAATAAAGGGCTTGCTTGTTACCTTGGCAACTGTCACTGGATTTTCACAACTATTTTATGAGAAATAGATGTGAAGTCTTCCAATTAGAACACAAAGCAAAGGGTATCCGCTATTTCTTTTTCATTTAAAAGGTAACATTTTCCCCAAAGGTATCATTTATTGAGTTGTAAATCATTCTGAAATTATTCTGAAACAAATATGGAACTCGTAGTTTTGAGCAAATATTACCATTTCTTTAATCAGTTTCTCGTGTTATCTATAGCTCTCTTGTAAGTCTTTAAAATTATCTGTGGTCTTCTATTTCATGATTTGAGTTTTTCATACCCTCCAGATGTGAATTCTGTGTGTGTGCATACATGTGCACTCGCATGTGCATATAGGTTGGTGCTGGGGCTTGAACTAAGGACCTGGGTGGTGTCCCTTAGTATTTTTACTTGAGGCTGGAATTCTACCACTTGAGCTTCCACTTCCACCTTCTTGATGGTTAATTGGAGATAAGTGTCTCACTGACTTTTCTGGCTGGGCTGGCTTTGTACCTTAGTCCTGAGATCTGATCTGAGCTTCCTGAGTAGTTAGGATTACAGGCATGGGCCACAGGCACCATGAGATTCTTATAGTCTTCAAAGCACTAGATACTCAAGGTCTGCTGAGATGTCATCACCACACCTATCAGTCTTTGCATTTCCATAGTGCTGGCAGCTAAAGCATTTTAACTGACATCAGGAAGAAGCCAGGACTGCGTGGGGGTCTGTCTGAAGGACCATTAGGGTCCTAAATGTAATAAATTTCTTAATAGTGTTCAGGAACATAGGACGACAAAAGAATTCTCCAGGCTATTCAGTTGCCAAATTGTTTAAACTGAGTTGTAATGCTAGGTAAGAATGGAGAAGAAAAATAAGTTATCATTAGTGTGGAGGGTAAAGTACAGGATAGTCAGGTATTTGCTGGTTAATAGCAATTTAGGAAGAATAAGTGTTTTGTTTTGTTTTTTCTACTTGAGGATTCATGAGTTGCTTTTCGTCTGTAAGTGGTCTATGAAATTTCTTACCTGTCATGACAGCATGCACTGATCCCTTCTCCCCCCAGTGATGGTGTTCTGAGATCTGAGGACCAAGGTTCAAAGCTAGCCTAGGCAGGAAAGTGCATGAGACTCTTAGCCCCAATTAACCACCAAAAAGCTGGAAGTGGATCTGTGGCTTAAGTGGTAGAGCCTTGAGCGAAAAGCTCAAATTCCTACTCATGTCCTCTATTTCCTTTTCTTTTTTTTTATTGTGAGAATACCATACAGAGGAGTTACAATTACATGGGCAAGATAACGAGTACATTTCTTATCAAGCATTGCTGCCTCCTCTTTCTTTCCCCTTCCCATCCCTTCCCATACTCCCCCCCTCTCCCCACCTGATCCTCCCCAAACCCCCCACCAAAGTTGTAAAGTTCGTTTTTCGACATAACAACTTGTACATCTCATTGTTGCAATGGGTCCACCTGTATCCCTAGTTAAACAATTTGTTTTTTCCCTTCCTCTCCACAAATTATACCAACATCAAATACTGTGAAATCATGGGTTATACCGTGGGGGAGGGACATACAAAGCAACAAAGAAATCATCTTATAAATGTGTTAGAAACAATTGCATTGTCCTCTATTTTCTATGATGCATTATTATTTCTTTAGCATATACAGATTTAATTAAGAATTACCTAGCATGGGCTGGGGGTGTGGCTCAAGTGGTAGAACATCTGTCTAGCAAGCGCAAGGTCCCTAGTTCAAACTCCGGTAAAAAGAAGTACTTACAATGGAAAATAGTACAAGCCAAAAATTTGTTGCTTGCCTGGAAGAGATAATTATATTTTAATTTTTTTTTTTTTTTTTGGTCAGGTGTGGGGCCTGAGCTCTGGGTCTGGGCACTGTCCCTCAGCTCTTCAGCTCAAGGCTAGTGCCCTACCACTTAAGCCACAGTGCCACTTCTGGCTTTTTCTGCTTATGTGGTGCTGAGGAATCGAACCCAGGGCCTCATACATGCAAGGCAAGCACTCTACCACTGAGCCACCTTCCCAGTCCCTATATTTTTAATTTTAAAAAAGGAAAATTTTGTATCAGTGATGATTTTTCTGTTCATAAAATAATTCACATGTAGAAATACATTATTTCTTCTGCTGTTTGATGATTAAAAAAAAAAAGAGAAATCTTTCTCAGTAGACTGCCAAAAGAGTGTCAACACTATCTTCAAACTTTAAAAAGTGAACAGAAATGTGAGAGAAGTTAATACTTAGCATATGGTCCCCTCACTAGATACAAAGAAAAAAAACTGAGAAAGCTTATACAGGAATATTATCCAGAAGCTACTTACAATTTTACAAGTTATATTATTGAAGATGAAAGTGTAGAAATTTTCTGTTTTTGTGAAGTGCTGTAATTAGCTGAATGTGAACTAGTGTCAAAGTAAAGCGATAGTGCCCTTTATGTGCAAAGGCTTTTTTTTGTGGGGGTGGTGGTGGAGGATGGCTTTTTCCCAGAACACATCTGTCTCTTAATGGATTCTAAGCTGTGTCCATTAGCATATGCATCAAGACCACCTCCCTGATCCAACTCCTGGCCTTCTTTCTGTCATCACTAACAACTAGAGCACAAAATACTATGAACAGAAATAAAATACTCCAGGCGTCTCTCCCTCACTACTTCCTAAATATTTTTAAATGCTTCATTCATTCATTTCTCTGTGTGTGTGTGTATGTATGTGTGCGCCAATTCTGGGGCTTGGACTCCGGCCCTTAATGCTCTTGTTTGTTCAGCTTTCATGCTCATAGCTGGTATTCTACTATTTGAGGCATGTCTCTAGTCCAATTTTGCTGGTTAGTCAGAGATGGAGTCTTGTGGACTTTGCTACCAGGATGGCTTCAGACTGCACTCCTCTGATCTCAACCTTCTGAGTAGCTAGGATCACAAGTGTGAGCCACTGGCTCCTGGCTGCGTGCATTTTTCTAGTGAGAAAAGTTATCAGTTTATTTAGAAAATACAGAAAACAATTTAAAAATTTAAGTCAGCTATCATCCTACCATCTACATATATAGCTACATTAATGTTTTTATATATTACTTTGGCTTTTATAAACTGTGTGTTTACAAAATCAGCATGTCATTACATATGTGGCTTATTTGTAGCTGATAGTGTCAGAAACATTTTTGAGACATTCTTCTGAAATAGAATGCTACATTCTCTTATTTGAAATTTCTGTGTTTCATGGGCAAAGAAATGGCAGTTTATTGTTCCAACTTGCATTTATTTGATTACGGGTAAACATTTTTATATACTTACTAGCATTTTCTTGTTTTGCATAAATCACATTTTTTTCTGACATTTTCTGGTGTATTTTCTTTTTTTTTTCCAGGGCTGGGAATCCAGTTCAAGGATATGAGCATGGTAGTCAATTGCTACACCCTCAAGTCCTTCTTCTCCCATTTTCTTGATGAGGAATACTTAGCTTTCTTTTCCTGACCACATGTAGAAGATACTAGCATTAGTCATTTTATGTGGTTATGGGGTTTTGTTGTTTGTGTGTTTGAACTTTGGTTATTTTTTTCCTTGAGTTTAGGTCAGATCCACAGTACAGTGGTTCTAAACACCTAGCTGACCCACCTATAAACTCCAGAGACCTTTAGGTGAACCCTAAAGCCTGAGCTCCGGCACCTTCACCGCCTGCAGGCCGGGGCAGGATTAAGGCAGCTCACATTCACGAACCTAACTAGGTCAGGCTACAGTGGCTCTTGCAGGCTGTGGGGCTATTTTCATCAATGTTTTGTTTTTTTTGTCTATGAAAATTAAATTGAGAAAAGCTACAGATGCTTCCCATATGGTGCCTATTAGTAAAATTATGTACAGAAGATTTCATCCAAAAAAACAAAACTAAGTAAATTCACTCACATTATTTAGGGATATAAAGGGCTGTGCAGGAAACTTCCAGCCATCAGGGCAACAGTCTCCTCTGTCTCCAGGTAGCCTTCAGCCTTCTGTCCTGCTGTGGGGCTTGCCAAGACAGGAGCCATCTTTCTCACATACACAGCCTCATCTGGAGGCTTTCCCCTCTTTTTCCCCCTTCACACACCATTTTATTCTAATTAGCATTTGATTTCTGCATTCTTGCTTTCTTGTGTTGATTTTTTTTTCTGTTAAGATTAGTAAATTGAGCAGATAGTTGCTCCAGTTTTGCAGAACATCCAAGATTTTAGTGTGGACATTCCAACAGTTCATTTGGATACAGTAGGATAGACTGTGATGGTCTGTCAAACCCTAATAATACCATTAGCTGTATTTGATGTTTCTTGAGGTTTAGGATAAGGGGGGAAAATATCCATCTGCATCAGACATGTGGAGCCTTACTAATGGTGTTTGCTATCTATTTTTGCCATGTTTGAAGATGCATTATGGATTTATATTCAAAGCATAAAAAAACTTAAGTGAAATTGATTATTAAGCCTTCAAATTTAGTTACCTTCTCCTAAGGCAATCTGGTGACCTTCTAAATTTGATTTCCCCTAAATTCTCCATCAGGATGTTTATGTCAGTACATTTATCTCATAAAGAGAATTTACAACTACATTTTGTTTATATTATAGAAGATGTCATGTTGAAAGTATATCACGTATATAACTTGTGAATATACAGTAATGACATTTGCAAAGTGTACCCTCAGACTGCTCTCCCAGGTTGTTAAATACTAAAGAAAATGAGGTGAATCATGTAAATTTGGAAGAATTCATTAAATTGTTTGTTTTAAGGATTTCTCAAAATATTGCATAGGGTTGTATGTATTGTCATTCCCTAAAGAAAGAAACACAATTCATGCAATTTTCAAAATGCATTTGATATCACAACATCCTTCTCAGAGAACACCTGGTAAAGGATATGCCATAGCATTAAAGATACTGTGATAATAGTTCAACAGGGGCTTATCTTCTAGTGTGAGAGCCCGTTTCCAGCACTAAGGGGTGTTTGCTTCAGAAGTCTATACATTAAAGAAGCAATAACAGTGAATGTAGCCTGAATCATGCAAAATAGGAAAAATCAAATTATGAATTTTTTTAAGTCAGAGATGTAAGATGTTCAAGAGTTTCTTCTGCATATAGACTATATTTTAGTTCCTTGCAGTAACCTAGAAATTTTACTCTCCAATTCTGAGGAGAATACCAAAACAATTACCAGTTTGATTTGAGGAACTTAACAAATACCCCTTTTGAAACTAGGTCAAGTTTCTCATCTTAATTTCTGATCTAACACTGGACTCCAGCTGTCCGGCTTTCCCATTAATCCTCCCTACCAGTGAAATCCCATCTGAAATACACTGTAATTAACCTGCAAGCATTGGACAGCAAAGGCAGTGAGTGTCCATGTTATTTGGTTTGCCTTCTAGAATGCCTTTTAGAATTCATAACAAAGTGGGTGGAGATACAGTATTTTGGCAGAGTCTTTGCATTTAAAGAAGCAATTGACTTTTTTTTTTGACTTTTTATTTTTATTTATTTCTTGAGGAAGCAGACATGGAACCCAGGACCTTGTGCTTGCTGGGCCTGTGCTCTATCACTGACTTCATCTCCAGCCTTAATAAGCAATTAACTCTTCCAGCAGTTTCAGCCTCAGTAATCCAAAAATCCAAATATTTTGCTGAAATGTTTAGTCAGAACTTCTGCTTCCAGCTTAAATTAATAATGTCAGTACAATTATTCCTTAGCCAGCATGAGTCTCACAAGTGCCACAGGAAAGCCGATGTGAGCTGATCGCTCATCTATGTAATAACAAGAGGAAAGATTGGGAACCCTTGATCATAGGTTCAAGGTAAAAGTATCCATTTAGAAAACGAATGTACATTTTATTGATTTTACAAAACTATAATTTTGACCACTATGGTGAATAAAGTTCAAATGTGATAGGAGTTTATTTCTGCAACTTAAAGATTCTAGTTTATTTAAAAAAAAAAGATTCTAGTTTATTGCACATGTGGTCTCTAAGAGGCCTTCCACTAATATATTGTTCCTCCTTCCTTGAAGAAAACAAACATGGAGCTAGCTGGGTATGGTGTTTCCCACTTAGGAGACAGGAAGATGAAGAGTTAAAGATCAGCCTGGACTATCTAGTGATAGTGCCTCAAAATAAAAACAAAAAACAATAGTATACACAGCTTGCTTTTACTTATAGCTGCACAGAGCCCCCCTTTAACTGATGTTTCTCTTAAATACACAGCACTTATAGCTGTCACCACTGTCCAAGGTACTATAAGATTAACAGGCAACAAAATCCTTACCCAGAATCTCAAAGATCATTTCCTATGGGGACTGTCTAAAGGAAATAAAAAGCAAGTAAGATAACTATTAAGTAATACTAACATGAAAAACAATTAGTAGCAGTTACTAGCAAATGAACAGGGTGTTTTAATTGTGTATACTAGATCTGTGTATTTTCAGCTTTTACATTTTTCAGCCAATAATGAACTGCATAGGATTTCTTATAATATGAATCTATTTTTACCTTTGTATAACTATAAATCATAAGTAAAATCTGTTTCTTAGCATTTACCTCTTAAGATAGCAATGGCGGGCTGGGAAGGTGGCTCAGTGGTAGAGTGCTTGCCTTGCATGCATGAGGCCCTGGGTTCGATTCCCTAGCACCACATAAGCAAAAAGAAAAAAGCCGGAAGTGGTGCTGTGGCTCAAGTGGTAGAGTGCTAGCCTTGAGCTGAAGAGCTGAGGGACAGTGCCCAGGCCCAGAGTTCAGGCCCCACAACTGGACCTCCCCCCCAAAAAAAGATAGCAATGGCCACACTGTTGGTTTATTAGATAAGCATTAAATTCTATCAAACACCAAGAATTTAATCTGCATCATTTTGGTAATAGTTGTCAAATCTGGCTTATAAGAGTTTTATGTGGGGGCTGGGAAGGTGGCTCAGTGGTAGAGCGCTTGCCTTGCATGCATGAAGCCCTGGGTTCGATTCCTCAGCACCACATAAGCAAAAAGAAAAAAGCTGGAAGTGGCACTATGGCTCAAGTGGTAGAGCACTAGCCTTGAGCTGAAGAGCTGAGGGACAGAGTTCAGGCCCCACGACCGGACCCCCCCCCAAAAAAAAAGATTTTTATGTGAAATGTTTGAAAGTTTGCAAGAAAAAATTAAATTTATAATAAGGATAGTATACTATAAGTATTATCTTTTTCAAATTTAGGGCTTGGGCAGTCTATGTGCATTAGATTGTCAAATAGAACAACTAGATCTTCATCCTTTGTTTGTTATTAAACACATTGCTTCCACTTTTTTTTAAATCTTTTCTAAGGAATACAAAATAATGCAGGATTATATAACTCTCTGTGGAATAAAGCTTTGTTGCAGACAAGAGGGGGTAGAGTAGGAGGGGTGGAGGTATTTCTCAAAGGGTACAAAATTTGAGTTAGAAGAAAAATGCGTAGAGCATGGTGCTACCTGCTTGTAATCCTAGATGCTCTGGAGGTGGAGACAAGAGGCTAGTATGGTCAAAGGTATTGGTGAGGTCCTGTCTCAAAAACCAGAGGTTTATTTGACTTAGGAAGGGAAGGGGGACAACAGAATGATGAGACAAAGGACAAGGGGAGAACCAATGCCACAGCGACATATACAAGACAATATGTTGGACATCATCTGTACAATTTGGGGAGGCGTGGAGGGGAGGTAAAGTAGGAGAAAAGTGAGGGGAGGGGTAACAAGCTTGACAAGAAATGTACTTATTACCTTACCTATGTCACTGTAACCCCGCTGTGCATCACCTTGACAATAAAAAAAAAAATTAAAGACAAAAAAAGAACCAAAAGGCTAAATCCTAGTTACTGTTAAAAAAAAAAAAAGTTTGGGGAACCTAATGTAGGTGTTGAAGGTGTCAAAAGACAAAGGAGGAGGCTGCAATGCTTCGTAAGAAATGTATGCATTATCCTGCCCATGTAATTGTAACCCCTCTGTTCTCAAATAAAATAAAATAAAATAAAAACATAAAAAAAATAAATAAATAAAAAGAAATTTCCAAACAACAACAACAACAAAAAAAAAGACAATACTATATTGTATATTTAATAATTGAAATTTGCTGAGAGAGTAGACTTTAAGTGTACTTTACACACAGAGAATAATAAAGTGAGGGTATGGAACTAGTAATTAACTTGATTGTGGTGAGCATTTCACAGTATATACATAGAGCAAATTATTATGTTGTACATCTTAAATATATACAATTTTATTTGTCAGTTATAAAGCTGGGAGTGAAAATAAATACGACTACCTATATCATAACCCTAAAGAACTTCTGCTGTTGTAGAAAAATGAATGGCAGGAAAATCCAGAAAAGGAAAAGAAATTGCAGGATGAGACATTGCAGATTTGGTGACCGAGTACTTAAAGGATGTGAGCTTCTTCCACATTTTACCATGTTTTCTTTGAGACCCATGTCTCCAGCATGGTAGGTCATACCTTGACTGCAGAGCAGTTGAAGGCCAACTCTGGGGACAGGAGATAGGTGGTGGGCAAGAAGTAAATGGACATGGGAAAGAAAAGTGTATATTCCCCAGTTCTCAAGCTGCACTGTAGTCAGGTTCCCAAGTCACAACTCCTATTATTAAATGTTTATCACATTTATGATTTTTAGCAATTACCTTATGATGTCAACCTATTTTTTATTTGCTTTTAGTTTGTAAGGCAAATCTCAGCCGGGAGCCAGTGGCTTATACCTGTAATCCTAGCTACTCAGGAGGCTGAGATCTGAGGATCGCAGTTCAAAGTCAGCCCAGGCAGGAATGTCCATGAGACTCTTATCTCCAGTTAACTACCAGAAAACTGAAACTGGTACTGTGGCTCAAGTGGTAGAGTGCTTGCCTTGAGCTAAAGAGCTGAGGGACAACGCCCAGGCCCAGAGTTCAAGCCCCACGACAAACAAACAAATATATATATATATATAAAGGTGATATGCATAGGGGTTACTGTCATATAAGTCAGGTTATGAGTACATTTCTTTTTGTATAATGTCACCCCTTCCTTTGCTCTTTCCTAGTTTTTCCCTCCTGTCCCAACCCACAAGTTGTATACAAAGTTCATTTTCAATATACTATCTAGGTTTATGTATTTTTTAAATCTCTATTTAGAAGATGTTTGCTAGCCTGGCACTGGAGGCTGAGATCTAAAGATTATAGTTTGAAGCCAGTCCAAGTAGGAAAGACCATGAATGAGACTCTGATATCCTATTAGCCACCAAAAAGCCAGAAGTGGAGCTGTGGCTCAAGCAGTAAAGTGCTAGCCTGAGCACAAAAGCTCAGGGACAGCACCCATGGCCCTGAGTTCAAGCCCCAAGAGTTGTGAGTGTGCACGCGCATGCGCGCACGCACACACACACACACACAAAATAATAAAAATTTAAAAAAAGATGTTTGCCATTCTCTTAAATTGTAAGCTATCAGTGTGACCTTTATCTGTCTGTCAATATCTAGCATTGATAAGGTTTTGCTGTATCTTAAAATATGAAACAAGTAATGGAGTGATAAGCCAAGGACTTGGAATATAAGAATGATGTGTATAGTCAAGATTGTACTTCCTCCCAAGGTAGTTTCTAAGCAATGTACAGTTTAAGATGACTCAAGTTGCTCACAGCCACTGCTTCTTGCTTGGGGCACAGCCATCTTTTGGAGCCACTTGTCATATATAAAACCCTTCATTCTCCTTCTTCTCTTGTTAGCATTCAGCTGTTGGGTTTTTTGTTTTTGTTTTTTTTCCCTTGATGAATGCACTACCATTTAGTTATGAATCTCTTGTTTCCCGGGAAGAGTGGTGCTCTGTCTCCACACAATGTCCTTGCCTATTTCCCCTTTCTTCTCTCCTCATGGTACCAGTCCTTTCCCATCAGCAGGCTACCCTGGCCTGAAAGCTTCCAGGGTACTCGGAAGTGAGAAGTCATCTCCTTCCTTAGAGGGCACATGCTACAAGAGAACAGAATGAGGATTAAGGGTCCGCCACTTACAGTCATCCTGTACCCCCCAGGGACACCTAAGCCCACAGATACTCAAATCCCTATAAAAATTGTCCTTTTGCAGTAAGCTACTCACAGACTCCTTGACCTTCTACAGCATGTCTAGAATTCTCATAGTACCTAATACAATGTAAATATTATATTAATAATCCGTCTGTATTGGCTAGGGAAAAAGTCTGTACATGCTCAATCCAGACACAATTTTTTTCCCCAAATATTTCTGATCAGGGAGTTGGCTAAATCTGTGATGTGGAACCTGCCGATACATAGGTCGCTAAGACTAGCTTCAACTAGTTTTTACACTTGCGTCTCTGAATCATCTCTTCTGTAGAATTGGCATAAGAACAGGGTTATCATGAGATTAGATCAGTCACATATGCAAAGGTCCTTAGAATAATACGTGACACCAAAAAAGATCAGTAAATGTGAGCAACCATCCACAACAAAGAATTATATCCAGTCTAAAAGGTCAACAGGACCAAGTTTGAGAAAGCCCCACACTAGAGCAATGGCAGGCTACTTTTGTCGATGTGATTGAGCAAGGAGGATGGTGACAGTAGCAACTGGGATGTCAGGTCCCTGGCAGAGACAGGATTTTCTAGACTGAAACTAGCACTCCACTGTCTGGACTTTGAAAAGCTTTACAGAGGTGCTTGCAGCAGGGTGCATTGGTGCACACTTGTGATCTTACTACCTTCATGGGAGGTAGAGATTGGTGGATCACAGTTCATGTCAGCCTGGACAAAACATTAGTGAGACTCACAAAAACAAACCTATGATTGTGACTCAAGCTTGTACTCTCAGCTGCCTGAGAGGTGGAGGTAGGTAGATCTCATAGCACAACTATTTGGAAAACAAACTAAAAACAAAAGGAGTAGATCCATGGCTTAAGCACACTTGTCTGGCAGGTCTAAGGTTCTGAATTTAATCTTTAGTTCTATCACAAACTAAAATAAAATAAATAAGATTTGTTGAGGAATCTAGTAATTGTTTGAGCCTTATCTATCTTAGAAATCCTGATTGCCCATTTAATCTCTACGGGGCTATTCAAGCTAATCATAGAGACTTGAAAGATTTTTATCTTTTTTTTCTCCAAAAACAATTATATATTTTATTTTTCAAGTTAGGCCCATAGCTTATCCAAACTCATTAGTTTAATTGGCTTTAATCTACATTCTGGCTCCTATGCAAGAAGGGCCAGGTAAGCCCTTTTAACGATAAACCTAGGGCAAAATTGTGGCAGATATTGAATTCAAAGGTCACAGTGAAGTTTATCATTGACTGAAAAAAGCAGGTAGTTTCTGAGACTTTGGATGTAATGAATGCAGAAGTAATTTCTAAAGCTTCAGCATTTGTATTCTTTGGTTCTTTCTCCCCTGTTAGAAGACCTATAGAAATTTCCAAAGTAGCTAAAGCAAGTCTGTCCTAGGTTTCTGAACAAAGCACGTCAACTTCACTTCATGTGGCCTCAGTGACCCTGTGTCTGTCTTCAGCTGCAAAGGGAAAGAACAGAGGTCTCTGCCTGACTGATTCTCAATGGCTGCCTTTCCCTTTTGCAGATTTTTCCTCTGGTAAGGGAACAGAATCAGCTACAACCTCGAGGGCTTTACGCGTCATTGTTAATGAATCAGAAAACCAAAAGGCAGAAGAGTCTGGAGACATGCTACTTGGTTGCTTTTGGGAAACCAAATTTATTTTTAGTGTGTTTCATGCTCGTAGTTTTGGGGGCTGGGCCTGAGTGAGTCCCTGAGATTAGGGCATTTAACATGCATTTCTTCACCAGGCAAGGCCTCCCCTGCTGCTGCCCAGACCCCTTTGAGCTTCACTGGCTCTATTGAACAGAGCCATTCTCAGCTTTTACTTTGGTTCAGTGAGCAGGGTTACTGTTTAAACTCGGTGACTGCAAAGTTGTAGGTCTCATTGCCCTTTTGCTTTCCTCCCAAGTGTACCTCAGCTGTGAGATAATTGTAGTCTGATTAACTGGGCTTCTCAGATCCTTTGGTCTTTCCTGGCTGATGGACTCAAAGCAAGAAGAGAGAGACATGCAGATATGTGGCAGCGTATTCAAGAAAGAAGGGTTTATGGATTGGAGACGCTAAGATGGACTGTAAGTTCTTTGGCCCAACATGTCCTTTGAAAACTGTAGTAAGGATCTCTAGGAACCACATGATCTTTAAGCCTGTTCTGACAATTAACACAACAGGTGTTAAGTACAGAGTAGGAAATCTTTTAATCTTTTTTAAAAACTATTTTAAAAATAAACTTTATGGCTTTTAATATTCTTCCAAAAAAAAGAGTAGAAATTTTAAAGGATCTTTTCTTTTCTTTTCTTTTTGTCGGTTGTGGGGCTTGAACTCTGGGCCTGGGTGCTGTCCCTGCACTCTTCAGCTCAAGGCAAATGCTCTACCTCTTGAGCCACAGTGCCACTCCCTTAAAGGATCCTTTCAAGTTAGGGTTTATATATCTGTCATGGTGATCAGAAGCCATGCAATAGCTTTTGTGAAAGCTAAAGGCAAAGATGATCAATCTCCATTTTCCATGTTTCTGGGTTTTTTGGTGGCAGAATCAAAAAGGAAACTTAAATTCCTAAGGTCTCCTTAAGAAACTGCTAGATCTACATAGGGCTGCTGTCTAAAGAAAACGAGCATCATTTATTGATAACTTCTTAATATTTCTGTCTAGATTACAGCAAGATGATTTTTGGAAAATGGTTGTTCTTCTATTTACCCATATAAATTTGTGCATATTAAGAAGTACTCCACATTTCGTTGCTTGACTTTATTTTAGCTTTTTATGAGAAACACTGAGTACATTTCCCACTTGTCTTTCCTCATCAAAAATGCCTTCATTTCCCTGCCATGTAGCCAGTGAATCACAGACAAGTTTTACCGAGAAAACTGCAAGCACTGGAATCTTGTCACTGCATTCTGGAGAGTTGTTTTATCATTGTATTTTCTTCTCTACAAGTTTATTTAAATACAATTTTTCATAAAGCTTAAGTTATCAGGATATAGATGTAGTGTTCACTAAATTACTTGCCTTTTAAATTACACGTCTTTATTTTATAGGTTGCTTTTTTATTACAAAACATCTGCTTTAGGGAAGAAATAAGAATTTTCTGTAGCCATGGTACAGTAACTAGTAAGAGACAAATAACTGGTGCAATTAAGTGATTCAAAAAAGTTTTGTGGCTATGAAATAATAGAGTCAGAGCAGCATATTAGTAACACCTTTGGGAGCTAAGTACCAGTAGCTCATATCTGTAATCCTAGACTCAGGAAGCTGAGATCAGGGGGTTGAAATTTAGACTCCAAAACTCTGAGTTTGTCTATTAGATCTAACATTTACTAGTCTTGTGATGGCAGAAAAATTATATTCTCTGTCAGTATTGTTATACAATGAGATACTCTCAAATTTTTAGGGTTGTAATAAAGTCTCTCCTAAAATGTTTGGTCAGCTGACTTCCAGATTCTTTCTACCCTAAGGAGTCTATTTTATAGAGATATCATTTTTTCCTTTCTGGAAGGCAGCTGTCCTCTGTCCACCCAGTGGCTATGTGTGCTCTCTGTCCACAGAGCAGCCCTGCTGCTCATCCACCAATGTGACAGACAGGCATGGGGCTGAGCTGGTATTCACCAAGAGTTTCTCTGTATCTGGCCAGTAAGGGCCGGTGGCCCATCAGTGCGGCTGCTGGCACTTGCCTTTTCCCACTGCTTTAATGCTTATGAGTCTGCTCCACACTGGAATGGAAGCACTAGAAGGGTAAGGGATGCTGCTAGTTTCCTTCACTGCTGTCTCTGGGTACCTAGAATAGTACATTACTGTCAGTGGGCATCAGATGAACTCATCCATCTCTAGTCTTCAAAAGGATGGGCAAGTAGAGCAGGCAACATTAAAACTTTAAAAAAAAATAAAACCCCAAAAATTATCTTTTAAAAAATAGATTCTGTCTTATATGAAATCTGTGGTTTTGGACTGGGAATGTAGCTCACTTACGTGTAGAACATTTATGTGGTCCTTAGTTCCATCCTTAGCACTTCTTCTCACCCCCAAAATCTCACTGCAATGAGACTAGCTTTTTTTTTTTTTTGTCCCGTAGCTGGCAAACCACTGCTGCTTAATTTCAAGTTTTAGAAGAATAAAAACTCAGCATATCTCAGAAATCGTCATATCTTGTGATGATAAATGATGAACAATGTTCCAAAGAGAAGAGAAAACCAAAAAGACAATGTCATGATGTAATACTGGATTGTGTAATTTAACTGTTCTATAGCAAAACAGGCAGTAACCCATGGGGAGCAGGAACCCGCAAGGGTGAGTCAAGGACAGAAGTTAAGTTTTGCTTTCTAGGAAATACATGTTGCCCAGAAATCTTGTATTCTAGCCAGAGCTGTGGAAGCTTAAATATAAAAATCTGCATACATGTCGTAGAAATAAGATAGAGTTTAAAAAAAGTAGAAGAGCCAGGTGTCGGTGGCTCATGCCTATAATACTAGCTACTCAGGAGGCTGAGATCTGAGAATCACAGTTCAAAGCCAGCTCAGGCAGGAAAGTCCATGACTCTTATCTCCAATAAATCACTAGAAAACCGGAAGTGGCGCTGTGGCTCAAGTGGTAGAGCACTTGCCTTGAGCTGAAGAGCACAGGGACAGCGCCCAAGCCCACAGTTCAAGCCCCACAACCAACAAAAAAATAAAAAATAAAAGGAGTGGAAGAGACTGGAGTCAAAGGTAACCACAGGTCACACTTAAAGGTGCCTAAGTTCTGAGACTTAACACTTTCTAAGGTAGTAAAAGCCATCAGTTGTTTCTTGGAGTGTTTTGTTGAGTCATTGTTCTCTGAATATTCTCTGAATTCTCTGAAACTTTACTCCTGAATTGCAAGCATTTGTACAGCATTTTGACACTGTGATTTATTTTCTTACCAGAACTTCAACATGAGTAAATAAATTTTTAATTGGGCTTTCAAAACTTTGGTTAAGATTTTTCTCTTAAACTGGGCACCAGTGGTTTATGCCTGTAATCCCAGCTACTCAGAAGGCTGAGATTTGGAGGATTGAGGTTCTCATAGCCAACCAAGGCAGAAAAGTCTGGCCAACTCCCATTTCCACTTACGGAGCAAAAAGCTAGGCTAGAATGGTAGAACACCAGCTGCGACCAAAAAAACTGAGTAAAACTGAGCAAGAACGTGAAGACTTGAGTTTAAGCCCTAGTACTGGGGGAGATGTTAGTACATAAGAATACAGGCATAGGCCAGGCACTCTTAACTCTTTACTGCAATCCTAGCTATTCAGGAGGCTGGGCTCTGAGGTTCATGGTTAGAAGCCAGCCTGGATAGACAAATAGATTTTTATCTCCATTAACTGGCAAAAAGCCAAAAGGGGCAGTGTGACTCCATTGGTAGAGTGCCACATCTGAGTGGAAAAAGCTGAAGAACCGTATGAGGCCCTGAATTCAAGCCCTAGTAGTGGCACACACACACGTGCACACACACACAAATTCCAAAGAATGAATACATGCATGAGCAACAAGTTTACGGCTACTTAGCATATATAGCATATATATACTTTTCAAGACCAAGGTAGGGAATTTGTTCAAAATATTTTAACTTGTTCACTAATGTCCAAAACTCCTCTAATAGTAATGAAAGAGGATAATCTAAAACTGTTTAAATGAAGTCCATGTTTCAAGTTAAATGACTTGATTTGTAGCATGCTTCAAAATGCCCATTGCAATTCTTAAAGACATGGTCATTCTTAGTTAGAAATCACTTTCCTTCAAGGCATAGTCTGTTAAAAAAAATAATTCCAGAAACCTTTTCTGCATTACATAAATCAGGGTATTTATTTTTGTTGTTTGTTACAAGGTCTTGTTATGTCTATGGCCTATTCTACACTCAATTTTCGATTCTCTTCCAACCTCAGCCTCCCAAGTGCTGGCATAAACCACCCCACCCAGCTTCATAAAATGTTCTTAATATCTTATCGCAGACAGAATAAAATGATATGACCTAAAGAGCAAGTAATATGTGATAAACGGCCAAGAAATTAAAAGTTAATATTTAAGCTTTCTACTTAACTGGATCTAATATCAACAATGCAAAGGTTTCATGTTTTTCTGTAACAACACTTACAAAGTCAAAGATTAACATTTTTATGTAACATTTGAAGACTTCCTAGGGCTGTGGGCATATGCTTAGCATGTTGGAAGTTCTGAGTTAGATAACCAGTACCAAAAAGAAAAGACTTCTGATTTGGAGCATTTGCATTTTGTAGTGTATTTTTCTGATTATCAAAGTAGACAAATATGTGAGCATTGAAGTATGGTGTTTCATATATTAAGTATTTAAAAGTAGACAAAGGGTATTAACATTAAGCTAGGCCCTTGTGTTAAAAGTAGCTCTCAATGATATCAATTCTATACAGTGTTTCTGGTATTCCATATAAATTTCCTTATATGTAACTAATAATACCTAAGTTGATTAAGATCCAGAATACAATCTAAACATTGTTTGCATCCTAATGAGTGCGTAATGGAAATGGTATGTTCTCATCAGACCTAAGAAGGTCTGTGTTCTTCGAGCACTATTAAATTAATTGTGGGCAGTCTTTCAAGAATTTCCATGTTTTTAATCCTGAAGTGGATCTTGGATTTAGTTTTACTATGGTGTTTGTCATGACATGACATTACTCAGGAGTTTCACTGCTACCTCATTGTAATGGATGAGCTAAAATGACCTCTGACACTGGGTGCCTTGGGCACCCAGGTTCCATAGGTCACAACCCAGCAAATTGTAAATTGACTTATGTTGAAAGATTGGAACACTACATAAGACCTTTCTTTCCTAGGAGAAATAAGACAGTCTTTTTAAGTGAAAAAGCCAGCAGAATATCTGGGTGTCATTATTTATAACTGTAATCCCAGCACTGAGGAGCTAGAGGTAGGAATATTGTTAGTTCAAGGCCAGTCTGGTCTACAAAGTTCTGGACCATACTAGAAGATTCTGTCTCAAACCACTAACAAAACACAGAGCCCTAACAGATCAGGCTTGCTTCTTTTTGCTTTTTATGATATGTAAACTAGTTTTAGTTGGGGAATTGGGTAGATTAGCCAATTTTAAAAGACAAGGATAATGTTGGGAGTGTGTGTGTGTGTGTGTGTGTGTGTGTTTGTGTGTGTGTTTTCCTTGGTGAAGGTCTCAGGGATGGAGTTCCCTCAGTTGAATCTTGGTTTCAGATCCTTTACATCCTGAACAAAGAATTGAGCCAGGGCACAGACATCAGAGACTCATGGATTTATTGAGAGCAAAAGTGCAAGAACAGTCTGAGCAAAAGTCCTACTGTTCCAAGGGTAACATTTCTTCCTGCCTTTACTGGGGCTTTGTGTATGGGGGTGGGGGAGATCAGGAAAAATGGGTAGGTGATTGCATAAAGTTAGGGCAATCCTTTGATTTACAGTAATCCCGATGGATGTATTGATTAGCAGATGAGGCTTATGTAACAGATGGGTGTTCACACATGCCCACATTATTTCAGGATTTGCATGTCCTTCACAGAAACTGGGCAGTTGTGACCTGAGATCCTGGTATCATGGGGCCAAAATGTCATTGTAAGTTCATCATCCCTGGCCCCATGAATGTGCAGTAGGTGAAGTTCTGCTTTGCTGAGAATTATCCGGTTATCAGGTTATCAGGATGTGGCACCAGTTCAGCTGGCTGAAAGAATTTTATCAGCAACTTTTATCGGCACCTTTTGGTAGTCTTTTGGAAGGATCTTGGGGCATCCCTTAGGCAAAGGTAGATGTGTGGGCAGTTCTTGAGGGTAGCCCTGACCACCATGAATCTGTACTACCTTCCTGCTTCAGTGGCAGGTAAAAACTTCACCCATTATTTCTCCATTCTGAGGCAGCCTTAGTGGTCTTCTCCTGTATCTTCTTTCACTATCAGTGTATATAATTATATTCTACTTGTTTTTATTAAGGATTATATTATGAGCAGTTGTGCATGATGCTGTCTTTAAGTACTTTCATTTTTTTTCCTGGTAGGTAATGATCCCACTGGCCATTATTGCTTTTGAGTTTTTGCAGTTATTTGTATTTAGTGTATAGCCCTTTTTCTATTGTTTAGTTATTTTCTCAACATAGCATCTCAGAAATGGGATCCTGTGCTTGATTCAGCAGCACATGTGCCAAAAATCGCAAGTAGAGTTGAAGGGTCAATAATTTTGAACTTTTTATTTATTTATTTATTTATTTATTTTTGGGTCCGGTCGTGGGGTCTGAACTCTGGGCCTGGGCACTGTCCCTCAGCTCTTCAGCTCTAGGCTAGCGCTCTACCACTTGAGCCACAGCGCCACTAACGGCTTTTTTCTTTTTGCTTATGTGGTGCTGAGGAATCGAACCCAGGGCCTCAGGCATGCAAGGCAAGCACTCTACCACTGAGCCACCTTCCCAACCCAATTTTGAATTTTTTAATGGCGGTGGATAAATACTGCTAAATCCTTAGAGTTATGCCAACATAACAATACGTTATAAGCCGGGCGCCTGTGGCTCATGCCTGTAATCCTAGCTACTCAGGAGGCTGAGATCTGAAGATCGTAGTTCAAAGCCAATCAGGGCACGAACGTCTGTGAGACTTTTATCTCAGAAACTGGAAGTGGTACTGTGGCTCAAGTGGTAGAGCACTAGCTTTGAGCCGAAGAGCACAGGGACAGCACCCAGGCCTAGAGTTCAATCCCCACAACAGGTAAAAAACCAAGCAAAAACAATACGTTATAATTCCACCCAATTCTGGAGATCAAACTTAGGCCTCATACATTCAAGGCACACTCTCTACCACTAAGCTATATTCTCAGCCTGTTTTACTTTTTAAAAAATTGTGTTAAGAACGTTTACCATCTGGCCAGCCCTCTTAGGTTTAAAGTGTATAATGCAACATTGCTAACTTCAGGCACAGTACAGCCGAGATGTGTAGAACCTGTTCATGTTGTGCAATTGAAGTTTGGTACCTGTGAATAGCAGCTCTTCACCCTCCCCCTCAGCCTTGGCAATCACCATTCTACTCTGCTTTTTATGAAATTGTCAGTTGATATATCTTATGGAAATGGAATCAGGTGTTGGTACTTCTGTGACTCATATCTTTCTCATAGTATACTGTAACCCACAGTAAGCCACATTGCTACCTGACAGAATTCCTTTTCTTCAACTACTCACTAACTCTGACATCCTGACTGTTAGAAGTAATACTACAGTAAATATAGGAGTGCAGATATTCTCTATGTTGGCTTGATTTCGGTTCTTTTGATTTTTTTTTATTTTGCTTTGTGTTTTACTGAGCTAATTCTAGGACTTGAACTCAGGGTCTAGGTGCTATCCTTGAGCTTCTTTTGCTAAAGGCTAGTACAGTCCCATTTCAGGCTTTTTGGTAGTTTGTTAGAGATAAACTACAGGCTCACACCTGTAGTCCTATCTGGAAAGTCTGTGAGATTCATATCCAATAAAACCACCAGAAAACCAGAAGTGGTACTGCGCCTCAAGTGGTAGAGTGCTAGCTTTGAGCTGAAGAGCTGACGGACAGTGCCAGCTCCAGAGTTCAAGCCCCACGACCCACAAAAAGAAAAAGGAAAAAAGAAAGAAATAAAAAAAGAAAAGAGTCTCAGACTTTCCTGCCCATGCTGACTTTGAACCTTGATCCTCCAATCTCAGCCTCCTGAATAACTAGGATTACAGGTGTGAGCCACCAGTGCCTGAATGATTTCATTTCTTTTGGACAAACACCTCCATAACTCTTTTCTAGTACTTGGGTTGGGTTTTTTTTTAATTTTTTGAGGAAACCTCTTACTATTTTTGATAATCACTGCACCACTGGCATTTACAATGGCATTTATATTCTCACCTACAGTATATAGGACTCCAGTTTCTCAATGTCAGGGCTCCAGTTTTTCCTTGTCTTTGTCAAGATTTGTTATCTTATTTTGTTGTTGTTAAAACAGGCATTCCAATAGGTGATGCCTCACTATAGTTTTAATTTGTATTTCTCTGATAATTTGTATTTCTCTGATAACTAGTGATACTGAGCATCATTTCATATGCAATAGGACCTTTTTAATTGTGGGTTCCACATTTAATATTCTCTTTATGTTATATCTTTATTCAATGTGTATAGACATTGTCATTTTCCCCTAAAGAGTACAGTATTACTATTTACATGGCATTGTATTGTTTTAAATATTGTAGTTCATCAAAAGATGATTTAAGTCATCTAGCGATGATGTAAAGTATGGATTGTGTAGTTTACCAGGGACTTCAGCATCCCCAGATTTAGGCATTCTATAGGGTTCTAGAACCAATTCCCTATAAATACTGAGAGCCTACCATGTCTATTATATGTCATTGTCAAATGAAGGTTGTATTTTTATGCTATAGTGAGGGCTTTCTGCAGTGGTTCAGTCCCTGTGACAAGTTTCTACCTGGGTCCCAGGCCTTCTGCAATATCCTTTGAAACCCATGTGGAAGAAGCCATGTCCCCATAGGTCTTGGGTTCTATATGCCTGCAGGATATATCCTGTGGACACACCAAGATGTATAGCTTTCATCCTCAGGGGGGATGACGTTTGTAGTCAGACTGGGCTACATGGGGAAGGTGAAATCCCAGGAACGTGGCCCAAGGCAGCTCTGGGCATCAAATATGTTCTTTACCTTCTGGGCCTTCTTTATAGCCTGAAGGTATAACTGGAATGTCTTATCTGCAAGCCTTTCCATTTTCTTCCATTTTCCTGATGAATAGCACTTGCTACCTTTCAGCGCTGAAGTGTCTCTAGCTCAGCCATATTCTTAGTATTCTCCCCAACTGGCTTTTCTACCTTTTATGTGGTTAGAATGAGAGGTTTCAAAATCATTTTCCACTGCTTCTCCTTTAATTGTAAGTTCCCTCCTTAAAGGTTTGTTCTTGCATCCCCTATATTAGTTAAAAATAGCCACACAAGGCTGAGATCTGAGGATCACAATTCCAGACCAGCTCTGGTAGGAATGCCTGAGAGACTCATCTCTATAATTACTCACCAGAAAATGCCAGAAGTGAAGCTGTGGCTCAAGTGGAAGAGCACTAACCTTGAGTAGAATAGCTCGGACGGCTTCTAGGTCCTGAGTTTGAAGTCCTAGGACCGGCACTAAAAAAAAACAAAAACAAAAACAAAATAATAGCCACACAGGCTGGGCTTGGTAATGCAGCTTGTAATTCCAGCCATTCAGAAGGCAGAGATGGGAGAATTATGGTTGGAAAACAGACAAAAAAAACTAACAAATAGCTAGAAGCATGGCTCAACAAAGGGTTAGAGGCATGGCCCAGTGGTATTAAACTACCCTAGCCAGCTCAAGTCCCTGAGTTCAGACTCCTCGTACTCCAAGGAAACTCATACTGCAAGGAAATAGATCAAATGGTCTGGGCGTGTTGCCATAATACCTTTATCTCAGCTACACAGGAAGGAGGAGGAGGTAGGAAGACTGCCAGTCAAGGCCAGCTCAGACAAAAGACCCTAAGTGAAAAACAAATCAAAGAAAGGCTGGAGATGTGGCTTAAATAGTCATTGCAAGTACAAGGACTGGACATCAAACCCCAGTACCACCAGAGAGACAGAGACAGAGAGACAGAGACAGAGACAGAGACAGAGACAGATTAGCCACACAACAGCCTGAATGCTTTTCTGCTTAGATATTTCTCCTGTCTGACAGATGTCCCAATTCCTTACTTAGGTTCTGCCTTCTATAAAGCCCCAGAGCATGAAAAAAGTCTGCCTAGTCCTTTGAGGTTGCTTAACAAGGATGGCCTAGAACTGCAGGCCCCAATACTTGTTCTTCATTTCTCTTTGAGACCACATTAGAATGGCCTGGCTGTTCCTCTTACTACCACTATTCTGACTATTGTTTCAAGCAAGATTTCTGCCTAGCCAGCTTCACAGACATCCCTCCCCAAGTCTGCTACCATGAAAAAGGACATGGGATAGGACTGGACCAAACTGAATCCATATTCCTCCTCATAGACATGTTATCCATAAGTCCTGGACTGCAAGTGAATGGCTTGGAGAAAAGATAAATATAAAATGATGGCTGGTATGCCAAGTTTTTCTCTTGCTTTTAGTAAACTTATGGGCCCAAGTAAGGAATTGGTGCTTTTCAACAAACAGTATTACCCTCAACCATTACAATTTTATTTTGTGCTTAATGCCCATTGGTGAAAACAGATTTCTTTATAGTTCCTGTTTTAGGCACAGCCTGATCTCCACAGCCAGTACCCTCCCTCTAGGTTCTGCCTTTAATGCCACATCTCACATTCCCCCCTCCTAAACTGAGGACCAAGCCTCCAATGCTTGAAGGACAGACTGTGTCCTAACCATAGCACCTGGCTCCCGATATCTTTCCTAGGGGCAAATTTAATATCTCAGGTAGTTAAATGCAGTCCTTTGGATGAAAAGTAACTAAAGAAAGGCCTTTTGAGTTGTAAATAGATTATGTGGGTGGTATCACATTTTCGTGATCATTTAAATCAAAATTAATATTTAAGGGCTGGGAAGGTGGCTCAGTGGTAGAGCTCTTGCTTTGCATGCATGAGGCCCTGGGTTCGATTCCTCAGCACCACATGAGCAGAAAAAAAAAAAAAAAGCTGGAAGTGATGCTGTGGCTCAAGTGGTAGAGCCCTAGCCTTGAGCTGAAGAGCTGAGGGACAGTGCCCAGGCCCAGAATTCAGGCCCCATGACCAGACCAAAAAATAATTAATATTTACTGGCTGGGCTTACAGATCAAACAATAGTTAAATCTGCTTGGGAGGGTTGTCATTTAGAGTTGGAGGTGGGTAGACTCTCGTGGGACTTCTTCAGACTGGTGATTTGGGAAGAATCTCAGTTTTTTGTGTGACGTAAGACAAGGGGGTGACCAGGATTTAAGTGTCAAATATACTAGCATAATAAAGTGCAGAGGCTGACACTTAAATGTGGAGGTGAGACATTGAAGAACAACAGTTTTGCTGAACAAACAATTTGAAAGAAGACATAACTCTACACAAAAATAACAACACAACAACACACCTCAGCAAAGAAAGACTGGTTTCTTTTAATAAACATTGTTGAAAGAATTGATCCTGATAAATTCTGATATCTAAATTAATTGTAATTACGATCTTTTCTCTTTATGGTGGCTGATAGGAGGTAGTTTCATTATTCCAACACATATTCTAATAACAAGAAAGGCTCTTCACCAATTGGGGAAGGTAGTTAAGTAGCCTAACATCTAGAATCCTTAAACATATTCACTGAATGTTCCCTGGATTTCAGAAGGCATAGGGAAAATTAATTCAACTTAATTTAAAAATTTTAAATTTTAAATTTAATTCAAAGAATTTAAAGGTTTTCTCCTTTGGCTAATTACCACTTAGAATCTTGAGCAGTACATTTGAAAACTGATAGCTTGGATTTATTATAAATTAATGACATAGGATGTTCATTAATTATTAAGCTTTGTTGAAATATGCTGAATGTTTTACACAGGTTCATAGCCAATAGCTGTCATCAGAATGCTTTGAAATTATGCCCTTGAGAAAATACAAAGGGTTTTTTTTTTAACCTCTGCATTTCTAGTTGCTTATTAGTTTTATAGTATAGTGAATAAGACAAAACAAAACAAAACTTTCTGTCCTTCCTGGGTTTTTGTTGTATGGACCACTACTACTATAGCAAGAGACATATTACTGGTGAAAATAAATGGCTTTATTGATACATGTATATATAGAGGAGTTTCCCAGAAAAACTGAGTGAATCTCAAGAGTCAAATCCAAAGGGTAGCTTAAATACCTTGTTAAAGGAAAAGGGATGGAGAAATAGTCAAGAAAGATTAATAAATAAATAGATGTGAGGTCAGGATTTAAGGTCTTCCTCCATTGATAAAAATTTACAGAGATTTTAGCCATGCTGTTCTTTCTTCCTGACAAGAGGAGTCACCCTTATAAGAGAGAGATTTCCTTGACAGTTTTAAATTTCTCTCACTTAAGGTGAACTTTCTATATTTCTAGAGCTTCTCCAGTGCCTCCTGTTTCTTAAAATAATCAGTGCAATGAAATCTTTATGCCAAAGAGGGAAATATAGATATGGTATATTGTTGTTTCCCATGGTCATATTTTAGGTAACATGTTCTAAACTTTATCATCAGTAACCTTCAAAAAAAAAAAAAAAGCAGGACATTATTGTACTACTCAGTGATTCCTCTTCCCAGAAAACAAAAAGCAATAACAACAACCAAATAAAAAACCAAAAGCCAGGATGTGGTAGTGCCCCCCTATCATCCCAGCTACTTGGGAGGAAGAAGTGGGAGTACCGCTCCCAAGGAAAAGCATAAAAACAAAATTAGGAAAGCAAAATGAGGAGGAAGGTGGGGTTACTCATGTCATAGAATTCCTCCTAGCAAGTTCAAGGCCATGAGTTCAAACCCCAGGACTGGCCCAAAAGAATGAAACAAAACCCAGTATTACAGTTTAAGATACATAATCATAAATTGCAAATCGTAATTTAAATATCACGACATCTTTCATTCCCATTTTTATTCCACTGAATAAAAGGAAGCACTCTGAACAAAGAATGGGAAATCTTTAGTGTTAAGTTTTTAAAATTATGTATGATATTGTGCCTCGTTCTCAAAGTGTTAATGTACATGAGAAGCAGTTGAGGAAGAAAAAAGATAAATCCAAGTGGGAAGATAACATAGTGCAGGGGATGAGGCACATTCTGTGAGGGAACCAGTGTCTCCAAGCTGTTCACACTGTGGTCACCAGTGGGAAGTGGTGCCAGATGCCCCACTGGCTTCTCTGAAAAGAAAAGAGGCAGTTCTCGGAAGAAATACAATTACTCCCAGTACTAACACGAAAAGCGATTCTGTGTAATGTTCAAACGATGACCTCTGCAACACCCAGACAAGAGACACAGCAGCCCACTTTGTGGGAACAAGATTCATACTTTTGCCGTTGTTGATTGTGGGCCTTGAATTGAGGGTCTGGGCACAGTCCCCGAGCTTTTTCACTCAAGGTGGGTGCTCTACCACTTTGAGCCACGTCTCCACTTCCAGTTTTTAGGTGGTTATTTAGAAATGAGTCTCACGGCCTTTCCTGTCCAGGCTGGTTTCAAGCTGTGATCCTCAGATCTCAGCCTCCTGACTGGTAGGATACAAGTGTGAACCACCAGCACCTGGCAGATTTTTTTTCCTTGTCTGATAAACATTTTTTTTTAATTGTCAAGGTGATGTACAGAGGAATTTCAGTTAGGTAAATAAGATAATGAGTTACATTTCTTGTCTACCTTGTTCGTAACTTGGTAATGCAAATGCCAGTAGATGTTCTTGGTGTTACCCCAAAACACAGGTTGATCAGGCTAGCCCCTCATTTCAAGCATAATTCAGTTTATGGCTGTGCATGAATGTCCAACATTCAACTTAACAGATGGCTTCGTGTAAGGGGAGAGATGTTTTATGCCTAGAAAGATTCGTTGTATGTTTCTTCTGGTTGCCTAGAAAGATTCGTTGTATGTTTCTCCGGTTATAGTATAAAGGCTTACATATGCATTTGTCTTATATCCTGATGATTATATATGCAGTGTAGAAATGAATATTAAAACATTGTAGCCAGGCTTTAGTAGCTCCAATCTGTAATCTTAGCTTCTTTGGAGGTAGAGATCACAGCTTGAGGTCAGTCCAGGCAAAAAAAAGTTTTCCAGACTCTGTCTCAACCAATAGCTAGGCCTGGTGTTACACCTTGTTATCCCAGCTGTTGAGGGCACAATGGCTGGGTGCAATGGTGTGTGTCTTGTCATCCCAATAACATGGGGAAGCTCATGTGGGAAAGTGAGACCATCCTGAAAATAACGCACAGATAGTAGGGCTTGAGGTATGACTCAAGTGAGAGAGCACCTGCCTAGCAAACACAAGGCCTTTAGTTCAATTGTCAGTAGCACCAGTTAGAAACCATTGCAAATTGAGAGTGGAAATAGTGGTACATGCCTTGTGGGAGGTTGGCTTGAACCCAAGTTCAAAACTAGCCAGAACAGTATAGTAAGACCTTGGTGGGGGAGGGGGGCTAAGAGGAAGATGGAGAGGGGGGGAAGGAAAGAAGGAGGGAGGTGGGTGGATTGTACATTCAAATACGTAATCCACAACTAACTTTCTAGACTGGGTGTCAAATATGCTGAAAACGGTTGACATTCTATTTCATTGTCCAGGTCTTTAGTAGGGGCATAGATTATAAAGTAAATTAAAGAACTGGCTTCTGTCTATCCTCTATGAATGCATCTTCTGGAAACTGAGCATTTTCTAGCTATGAGTAGCAGTGAATTCAAACTCATGGACACCTTGGCAAATTTCCGAAGTATGTACTGTCCATGAATAGTGGAACCACAGCATTGACCAACTGACCACCTGAGAGACATAACAGAGGTATAGGTTTGAACAGGTCTTCATACCTCACCTCTTAACTGTAGGAGGTCCACATAGTAGATTTTGCAGTACTGGGGCTTGAACTCAGGGCCTAAGCTCTGTCTCTTATCTTTTTCTGCTCAAAGCTGGTACTCTATCACTTGAACCACAGCTCTACATCCAGCTTTTTGGGGTAGTTGATTAGAGATAAGAGTTTCTTCTGGAGCTGATTTGAGCTAGAATCTGCAGCTTACAGCTTCATGAGTAGCTAGGATTACAAGCATGAGCCATCACAGCCTAGCTCTGTGGCTTTTTATTGGTTGAGACATTTTGTTAATGTTTTGCCTAGGCTAACCTCCTGATAGACAGCTTCCAAGTAGTTAGGATTACAGGCATGAGCCACTGCACCCAGCTCAGTACACTTTTAAAGCTTAGATGTTATAATGAGTTTTAATGTATATGTTTCCTTGCTTTATGGTGTCACTTGTAAATGCTTTCAGTGGTATTTCGGAGTTGTGGGGTTCTTTTGTTAACTTTGTCTTGGTCAAAGTTTTCTTTTTGGGCAAATCTTTCTTATTAAGCTCTGCTGCCATATATTAGAATCATTTGTCTCTATTAGATCTTGTTAGTCAAGGGCTGGATGAGCATTTAGAAACAGCAGATGCTAAACTGGACATCCTTATTTGAATTTAGAGCCTTTAAAATATATATATATATATGAAAGTACAAAAATTTATGATCAGCCAGGCGCTGCTGGCTCACACCTGTAATCCTAGCTACTTAGGAGGCTGACATCTGAGAATCTCTGTTCAAAGCCAGCCTGGGCAGGAAAGTCTGTGAGACTCTTAGCTCCAATAAACCACCAGAAAACCAGAAGTGGCACTGTGGCTTAAGTGGTAGAGCGCTCACCTTGAGCTGGAGAGCTGAGGGACCACGCCCAGGCCCAGAGTTCAAGCCCCACAACCAACCAAAATTATGATCAACATTTTGAACTTTGGATAATGTTAGAATAGCTGTTCTAGGGCCTAGCTCTTATAATCAACCTGAACATTTTAGTAAAGTCAAGTTTTACAAAATAAGTTGAGCTTCTTTTTTTTCCCCATAATGAAGTGAGAAGTGGTAGACATTTAAAGTTGGTTTATAATAATTTCCAAATCAATAGAAAGTGCAGTGTATGGCCAGCTGATTTTAATTGTAAGCACCTGTGAACTGACTATGAATTCTGTCTGTATCCCTAAATTTTAGATGAAATATCATTCTTTTATGTATACTACTAGCTGGGTGGCCCCAAATTGCTGTTAAGTTGAGATCAGTGTTGCATTTTTATAACCTTGCCATCGATAGTGTCTGTATTGACTCTGTTAAATGGCAGTGGGTTGGGGGACCTGCTGATGATGTTGGCTCTGCTCCAGAGAAGGAATTATGCAGCACAGTGATTTTCCAGCTGGCTAAATTCATAGGGGCAAAACTGTTGGCTTCTGGGTATCTCTGTGGACTGATATAAGGGCTCCGAGACAGAGACAGGGAACCTTGCTCTCTGAGTGCTGAGATAGTCTTTCTGATGCAGGCCTCACCTGACTGGATTCCAGTCCGTAACCTGTCCAATGGCCAAAGAGGCCAAAAGTAGCAATGTGGCTCACCTCCTGAGGAGTGTCACTCCGGTGGGAAGCAGGAACCCCTTCATCACTGACCACACAGCATGGGTCAGTGGAGGGAAGAGACTGAAAATGAGTAAATATGTCTTCTGCATTATCTCTGCCTTAGTAATGCTTCTTAAAATTGAACAGATCATTGTGAGACATTGTTCTTTGTAATCGAGCAATTATTCTACCAGGTATACAAGCAAAATTCCAGGTATCCAAGAAAACGCTGGAAGTTTACCTGGGTACAATACATGCACAGATATAGGTGGTTGACTAAGAAATCTGCCTCAATGATGGAGGTGATGCATTGTGTTTGTTCCTAACTCCCCCGTGCCATGATTTGGTCTTTGTGTCACTGATGCTCAATAGCTGATGTCCCTCTATTATTTTAGAGAGTAGGCCCTAATCTCCAGTTTAAAGTCCCAAATAATCCCTTTCCATATGGTCAACTTAATTTGACCATTCTGAAGGCCAATAGGCATGCATTACTTAATGTAATTTTTTTTCTTGATTAAGATTTTTCAAGATCATCTAGTGAATTACAGAAAGAGAAGGTAAATTTTCCGTGGTGAAACATAACAAGCCTGGCATTGGCTGTTCCTTGATGCTCATGATCTTCAGAGAAAGCTTTGTATTTTCGGGTGATTTTTAAGTCAGCTTTGGACACATGAGGACTAGACTTTTTGTCGACATCAATAGTTGCCATATTTTGGCTAGCAGGTATTTGTTTAAAATATATTTAGCCTGCTAAAAAACCTTGCTAAAGAAGATCCAGTTACTAATTGAGGAACATAGATATCTTTCTTTCTAAGACAAATATTTTTAAATCTAATGGCTAAATATAACTTTCTCTGAAGTATGATTACTCATGGCTCTTACAGTCACTAGACTGCAGTAATGCTCATTGTTTGTGGGTGTTTTAGGGGACCTGGTGATCAAACCAAGGGCTTCACATGCTGCAAGCCCTATCCTGCTGACTACATCCTACATCCTAGCCTATGCTGCTTTTTTTTTTTTTTCAGCTGCTGGTGGTGGTATGGGCTTCACACTTGCTAATTAGGCACTCTGCTGCTGAGTCATGCCTTCTGCCTTTCTTGCATTAGTTATTTTGAAACAGGGTCTCAGATTTTGCCTTAGCCTACCTTTGGAACCACAGTCTGCCTGGTTTATACTTCTTGTCATACCTGGAATGACAGGCATGTACCAAAGTTTCTGCTTTGTCATAGCTCTTTGTACTCCAGAATGGGAAGCTCGATAACTTAATAGACTCAGATATTTTTTCAGAACACAAATCATACCCCTTTGAAAGTCACCAGTTAGAGTTGCAAGAAGTCACCTGTACAGCGCCTACCAGATGGGAGACAGCACTATGTTACTGTAGGTGTCATCGGCCACCTTCACCATGGACCACCAATCCCAATATGAGAGAAAGGAGCAGCCTCCTTACTCCACACTGATGGGTACCTCCTGGCAGAGCAACCTCATGATTCTGGTTTGAAATGAAGGTGGTCCACATGTATTCTTCCACAATTACACTTCCCCATTCTGTTTTCTAGGCAGAGAAGGGGCCAGGGAAGCAATCCAGTTCCAAGCACCCAGGTGCTTTCCCATTTTGGCCTACAAAACTGAGCTGGGAAGGAATAGTAAGTGAATTCCCAGAGAACACACTCAGCTTTACAGCATCTAAGAGCAGGTTCTTGGGTAAAGTCCTAATAGTGTGACCATTCATTTAGAAAAGATTGAAGAGCTAGTGACAGGCTACAGAGGAGAATGTGTAAGCTAGAAAGCAAATTGCAGGAGAAATGTGTCTTAGATAACGTCCTTTATTCAAGGCCTTCACAAGTAAGCTCAATACATATAAAGGGCCAGGGCTGTAGGTCAGTGCATCAGAAGCAGCAGTAGCAGAGAATGGGGACTTACTGGGTAACTGCAGTAACACAGCCTTCCTATGATGTAGGCAAAGGAATGAATTCCATGAATTTCTAGAAGAGAAATGTTACATTATTGGTTTGGGTTTTTTCCCCCCTATAGTTCACATTTTTTGTCTGGCCTCTCAAGAGGACTATCAGAATTTAGAACTTTGGAAACAGATGGGCTGGGAAGGTGACTCAGTGGTAGAGCGCTTGCCTTGCATGCCTGAGGCCCTGGGCTCGATTCCCTAGCACCACATAAGCAAACAGGAAAAAAGCCGGAAGTGGCACTGTGGCTCAAGTGATAGACCGCTAGCCTTGAGCTGAAGAGCTGAGGAACAGCGCCCAGGCCCAGAGTTCAGGCCCCACGACCGGACAAAAAAAAATAAAATAAAGAAAGAACTTTTGGAAACAGAGTCTAAATATTATATATAATGGAATGAAACCCAATGCTGAGCAGTAACGGGCAGACTGGAGTGTAGTAAAGTCAAAGCAATGTGATGTGGGTAAAAATAGCTAGAAAGTAATTCATGAGGAAGAGCTTTGAGCTGAACTATGATAAGTGGGAGGGATTTTGTATGTTACTATAATAGTGAATATTTATCGTTACACATTTGTGAAAAATGAGAAGTACTCACCGACCATGAACGGCATGAGTTATGGGCTTCCAGGGTTAATGATGTGTCAGTGCAGGTGCATCAATTTCAAAGGAATAGACCACTCAGGCTGGGATATTGATGGTAGAAAGACTGGGTTATGGGAGTATCAGAGTGAATGGAGCTTTCTGTACTTCCTGGCCAGGTGTGCTGCTTTAAGGCAGAAATGAAACAAGATTATAGGTGCATAATTGGAGATGTTGAGGGCTGGTGTTTCAGTGGTGGAAAGATGGCTGCAGATGTAGAAGTGACTACAGAATAGCAAGAATAGGTAGCTTATCATTTTAGAACTTCAAGGTTAAAGTTTAGAGGTTCCTTGGAGTGAATATTGGAATAAATTTTGCCTTTCAATACTTACCACTCATTCTTGTGTAAGAAATTTAAGCCTGTTTTACTGTTTCTTTACACAAGAGGAATGACAATTACTGATATTTTGCAGCAAGTTTTGTTGATTAAGCTCAGTCAACTAATATTCATAGGGATTCATGCACATATTTTTTAAAAACTGATATTTAAAAGAGCCCACTGTTTTTTGGAATTATTTCTAAGACCTGTTTATTTTCCACTTTGGTCACTTTATTTTACATTTAAGTATAAATTCTTTTCTATTGTGTGGCCTGCAATAATTGTTTTATGAAATCCTGGCATTAGCCATTCCAGTTTTTCTTCAAGTAAATTTATATTCCATTGAAATAAAAACCACCTCTATTAGTTGGTCAACTTTTAATTAAACAACCTGTAATAGAACTGAGGTCTAATTTTTTTTCTCTTCTAAATTACTTAGTTTCTCCTAATTACACATTGAGCTGAATAGGTTCTAATTTATAAACTCCATCGAGCCATTGAAACACAGATGGGTGGAAACTAGGGCCTGACATACTATTTCTCAGGATAACTGGGAAACTTTAACATGGTTAGACTTTCCTCCTCTTGTTTGTACTTTGTCCTGTAATTTGCTTGGTCATAAACATGGTTCCTGTTATGAGACAGGAATATTCATATTACAGTTAAGCATTGTGAGAGATGTAAGTTGCTGAGAGAAAGCCATTAGTGTAGCTGAAAAGGCTTGCTTTTTGATCTGGTTTTTGTTAATACAGGTGGGAGATAATTGCATTTTCTATTTCATTTATTGGATTGGCATCTGGCTGAAAGAAAGCTTTTATTTTATTTGATAAAAGCCTTGGTTGAATGTACTGCTTATTCATGTTGACTAAATGTGTCCAAAGGATTTTGTTAACATGACTTAAAGAAATGTATTAATAGTAAACAATGGCCTGATAGGTGATTGCCCATGGCTCTATGAAATATAAAGAACACATGCTTTTCTGAAATCTGCATCTTCTCATGCTCAGCTAAGGTAGATGATTCCTGAGATTTGATAAGTTGCCTCAGTGAAGATGGGGCATTATGAATTTGTCCAGCTGAAAGGCTTTTCACAAGACCTTTCTGGTGCTGTCACTGTGCTGTCCTGTCCACGTGCTTTCTATGCACAATGTAGGCCACTGTCTTGTGTTTGAATGATGCCACCATGCTTCTGAGATCCTTACTGAAGTGACATCTTACAGACCTTTCTATATGATGCCATTTATATATATGCCTTTCTTTATGAGGATGTAGATTTTATGTCTTCTCTGACCTTTTCTCATACAGAGTGGACATGACCTTGGCCCGCCTGAGAATCTGTGATCACTTTTTCTCTCCAGCCTTAGCACATATCAATAAAATTTGCAGCCTGGGGTCCAGCCCAGTGGGAAGGCACTTGTCTGGTATGCACATGTTCTAGGCTGTATCATTCTCAATCACTGGTATGAATTTTTACCTTTTCTACTATGAACTGACTGGAGTTTAGGAACTACTCTTCCCAAGTTCTAGAACCCCGAACTGATCTTCTATAGCATCTACCATAATCACCAAGTCAAGACTTCTTTTTCTCTACAGAGTACATGAAGTGCAAAGAAATAAATCTTAATTGTTTCAGCAATATTGGAAAAGCTGTATATCACTTAGTTGTGCATGATTACCAAATGCTTCTGTTGAATCACTTGTGACTTTGTAACAAGAAATGAATGATAGAGAATTGTTGTCACACCTATAATCCTGGTTACTCCAAGAGGCTGTGATCTGAGGATCAAGGTTTGAAGCCAGCCTGGGCAGGAAAATCTGTGTGATTTCTATCTCCAATTAACTACTAAAACGCTGGGCATGAAGGTATGGCCCAAGTGGTAGAACACCAGCCATGAATGAAAAACCTAAGGGATAACACCCAGCCCTGAGTTTATGCCCTTCTAGTGGTGTGTATACACACACACACACACATGCACACACACACACACACACACACACACACACACACACACACGAGAGAGAGAGAGAGAGAGAGAGAGAGAGAGAGAGAGAGAGAGAGAGAAATGAAATGTAAAATGTAGCTAGATGTTCCACCAGACCACACAGTCGCTTTTTTTCTGGTGTGAAGGGCAAGTGAGAGTCACAGCACACTATCTGTAAGTTTGCCAAGTGGACAGGCTGTTTCCCTGTACTGTGATAGTCCATAGAAGATCAGTTACACCAATCAACTTCTATCTATGTTTCCTCTTTTAGCCTTCCTGAAGAATGACCCAAACCACGTCCTGCCTGGGCACATTTCCTTCTCTGAACTACTGCTCCTCCTCCCTGCCATTTGTGGTGGAGTTTGATTTCCTTAGACTGTCTTACAGGATCTGCATTAGAGGAGACCCTGGGGCCCAACAGAGTTCCTGCCATGCTGTGCCAGGGCCTTGAGCTCCTCCAGGGGTGATCACGTGACTCTCCCCTTTCCTCAACTGCAGGCACAGTTTCACCACATTCACATTCCTCTGTGTTTCTTCCCCCCCTTAATCATCACAGTTTTGTAGGTGACTCAAGTAAGTTAACCAATCTGATCATTTCTCAGCGAGCAGAATTCCTTGGATGCATGCTGGGGGTCTTATTCCCTTTTGTCATTTTCTCTCCAGGGATTACCTTTTCAAGTCCCTTTCTAGCAGGGCTGTTAGCTTCCCTGTTCACTGTTCACAGGTGCAGAACCTACTGAAGAGTTCACAGCCAGGAGCTTCTACCTGTCAGTGGCTTTCTAGTGCTTCTACAGTAAAATCCAGACTTGGAGTTCTGGGTAGCACTTACTTCATCTGCTTTTCTTTCTAACCCTGTTCTGCCCAGCCAGGCCTCTGCTCATCCTTCCTAGTTTTTGCCTTGGTAGTTTTGCTCACATATGGCCCCAGCAAGGAGTGTTCTTCACATCAGCCTTCACTTACTTTCAGAGACCCTTTCACACTATCTGGATAGTTCATTTTGGTAGTTGGTTTTTCAAAAGTGTGGTGGATGTGATGTTGCTGTTTCTGGTGTTTGCACATTGTCTTCTAAGTATCTCGAATGTGGATTCTGTGTCTTTGTAGTCTCAGTTCTGGCCTGGGGTGAGAGTGTCTGGAAATATTTGTTGGAAAAATGACTTAACATTTCTGAGCCTGGGAATATGGTGGTTCCATTGAGAGCGACATCAGGGGTTGGTTGATATTCTGAGGACATTGAATTCAGATGTTGACAGAGTTCCAGCGATTGCAAAGATCCACCAGTGTGCAGTGAGCTGGAAGACCGGAACACTGCTCGCTCCTGCTTCCATGCAGCTGTGGGCTTGAATGCATTTTGATGATGTCTGACACCTCAGAGGTAGTACTTCAGGCCATAAGAGTAGGGTAACCTTTCAAAAACAAGCAATAAGTTAGGGAATCACAAACTCATAAACAATATAACCTAGAATTAGCTGGCGAAGGAAAAAAAGGTAAGAGGAGACACATTTCTTACTTGATATAAGTGGTGCATCCCTCATCCAAAATTCCTTAATGCTCGCATTCCTGAATTTTTTGAACATGCACATAATGTCACAGGTAGGGAACTCTACACCTGACCTCCTATGATAGCATGCACACTAAAAATAACATATAAAATTACCTTTAGGATGTGTGTGTATATATACATATATATATATATATATGAAACATGAATGCATTTCTTCTTTAGACTTAAGTTTCATCCCAAGAAACTTAATTATGCATATACAAATATTCCAGAATATGAAACCATCTAAAACTGAAACACCTGTGGTCCAGAGCATTATGAATAAGAGATCCTTGATCTGTGGTTATTTCCAGTTCAAAGCATAAGGAGATTTGCTGAGCAGGGTGCTGTCTTAAGTGCAAATAGGAGACAGACTGAGGTAATGTGGGAAATTAAATCCAGGCTTATCAGATGCTAAATAACTTGATAATCTTTGATTTTTACTACACAAGTTTGTAGTTATGAAGAAATTAAAGGAGAAATTTTATATTATGTGGAATAAATCAGAAAAGGCACTAGGAATTATGAAAGTATTTTATTTTATTATTTGAATGCAAATTTTATTAATAAAGAACAGTGCTTATAATCTAAGTTATAATACTCCCATCAGGTATATTTGAATAAACAAATATAAGAAATATATGTGAATATATATAAAAGAAATACAAAGGACAGCAGTATCTGGCCTGCTGTGTAAATTGTCTTAGATAAATTGCAACTGTAAGATGAAACATAAATTTACTAACATTCAACTATCTTTTACTATGAAAAGGTGATTGAATCTGATTCAACCTCTAGTTCTGTGTTTGAGTTGACTCTCCCAAAGCTGTGTGTGTGTGTGTGTGTGTGTGTGTGTGTGTGTGTGTGTGTGTGTGTGTGTGTGTGTGTGTGTGTGTGTGTGTGTGTGTGTGTGTGTGTGTGTGTGTGTGTGTGTGTGTGTCCAACTGAACAATTATCAGAGAGGTGCTGCTTGCACAGAGCAGGAAACTGAGTTTGAAATGTTTGCTGCTTCCCAGCCCATTTCTGTGTCTTGCCAAAACCTGTAACTGAAATTATCTTCTCCATGTCGAGTTCTGTATCTGTCAGTGGGACTTAAATAGAAATAGCCCTAAGTCATAGAAAAATTGCCAGAGAGCAAGCATCTTGACCAGGTCATCTGTTGGACTTATTATTGTGATCAGGTGAAAAAAAATCTCTTCCATAGACCCCTGTGTTCCAAAGTAGAAAGGAAAAGTCCCTTCGTGGGAACCTTGCACAGAGCACAGCGGACAGTAGAGCATGTGATTGCAAAGGCACATTGTTGCCATTACTGGAGCTATGCAATTTTTTTTGAAGGCTCCCATGGCCCACAGTCTCTCTCTAGTGTTTCCAAGTGCATCTAAGAGAGACAGTCCCAGCCCACAAACCAGCTTGGCTCTTCCTTCCTCTCCTCTTTACTCGCTCTCATGTGACACTAATGGAATCAAGCTTTTAAGCCAGCAGGAAGATCAATAAAGATTTCATAAGGTTAGCAAGACTTATTGAACATCATGGCCAGACATGTGGCACTCAGTTTTCTTTTTTACAAAAAATGAAAAAGAGGTTTAGATAAATAATATCAGAAAGTTACTGAATCATTTAAAATAGTAGCTTAGTGATAAATTTTTAAATGGCATATGCAGTTCTGTCTGCTGCCTACCTAGGATTTTAAATTTTAGAAACCTAAGGATTAATAAATACATGTTTTCATGGTTTCTTTGTTGTTGAAGATTTGGGGTTGTTTAATTACTGTGTGTGTGTGTGTGTGTGTGTGTGTGTGTGTGTGTGTGTGTGTGTGTGTGTGTGTGTGTGTGTGTGTGTGTGTGTGTGTGTGTGTGTGTGTGTGTGTGTGTGTGTGTGTGTGTGTGTGTGTGTGTACGCACACGCGCTGAGTATTGAATCCAGGATCTCACACATAGTAGGTACGCATTATACCCTTGGGCTATATCTCCAGCCCCACTGAGCTCTTTGTGTGGGGTGAGGTGTGCTATAGAGTTTGGTAAGTGTGGGATGGAGCTGCCACATCTTTCACTTTCCCTTCTGGGTCAGTTCAGGGCTGGATCCACTCCTATTCTTCTTGATCTGTCCCTTCAGCACAAGTGTGTACACACAGTGTGACCCTGTTCCATGGGAAATTGCTGCATAAAGTTTTCTTCACTGGTTAAGTCCTCCTAGAAACCACTGATTGGTGCCTTTGTTGTCATTCCCTGACTATATTTAGGCTTCATACTTGCTAGGCCAGCACTCTACCACTAAGCCCTATAGCCCCAGCCTTCTCTGCTGGGTCTCTACATAAAAATTTATTTTTATTTTTGGTAGTACCAGGAGTTATACTTGAGGCCTCATACTTGTTAGATAGGTGTTTTCCGCTGGAGCTACTCCATTAGCCTTTTTGTATTGGTTATTTTCAAAGTAGGGTCTCACTCTATTTCTGGGCTAGTCTGGACTGCAGGCTTCCTAGCTGGGCTTCCTGTGTCACTGAGATGACAGGCACCTGCTACTGCGTCTGACCATTGTGCTTCTTCACCTGTAGCTGTGTGCAGCTATCTTGGTCAAGACAGTCTCACAAACTTTTTTTCCCTCATCTTGTCCAGCCTCAAGCCACAGTCCCCATCTCTGTCTTCAAAATAGCTAGGATTGCAGCTTTGAGCCACTGTGCCCACTTACACATTCAATTGTAAGGTACATCATAAGAACCATTTTTATTTTTATTTTTTAAAGAGTATGTCTGAAACATAATTATTGTGGTACTGTTTCAAGTTAAGAACCTTGAACATACGCATCCCTGTTTGTGAGGGGTGGAGGAGGAAGTCATTAACCTGTATGATTTCGGTGGGTGAGGAGGAGGGGGTAGTGATGGGAACCAGTGTTAAAGAGGTGACTTTGCCATCACAGTTGAACAGAAGTAGAAAAGACATGAACAAGAGCCTTTCAGGTACATACTGAAGCTCTGAGATGGATCTCACAGTCAGTATTACTAGAGCAGTCATCGACAGGGCAAGTAGTACAGACCAGACCACTGCACCTTTCTCGTCCATGGTAAAGACTTTGGATTCTCCTGTGGCCTAGGTAGGATCCTGGGACGTTTTGAGCAGAGGGAGGGAGGGCATGACATGTCATCATAGGACCAGTATTGATATAAGGGCCCAGTGGCCCATGGCAGGACCAGGTAGACTAATTGAGATGATGTACAGATACACATAAATGAGATGGTTAGAAAGCAGGCAGTCAGATGGTGGAGCTGAACAAAGATATTAGTGAAACTGAGTATAGAAGAGAGAGAAAGCAAGGTTGTCTCCCATTTTAGACCTGATTGGCTGAAAGAACTGAGGAGCCAAACTAAAGGGACACTAAAGATGGAGTAGGTAGGAAGACAGGAAAAGCATCCAGGGCTGAAGTTTTGAAAAATATGCTAAATCATATCACATATGTAAAAAAATTTTTTGGACATGGATGACTTTGATCTTTCATCTAGCCAAAGAAGTACCTGTTATATCTGCCTTGCATTGCTTTCCTAAAAGACATATCCCTTTGTCTCTAATGATCTCAGAGGTGCTGGGGTATGGCCAGGTCATAGAACCCATGGACCCAGCATGTACAAGGCCCTGTGTCCAACTCCAAGCATCACAAAAATAAATGGAAATACTCTATTCAACTTTGGCCATAGGCCTTTCTCAAAATCCTAGTGCATATCTCCTGGTTCCCTACTTAGTTATTTATGTCCTTTGAAACTTTCAGTTTTTATTGCACGAGCTTGTGAGAACTAAGAACATTGTGTGTGAACTGAGATAAGACCCTTAAACACTCTGTGACTACAGGATTGATGGCTGGAGAGTCCTGCTCACCCTATCTCTAGGACAGGGTTGTAAGTGCTTCACCTTTTCATTTCCTAAATCTGGCCTTATGAATACAAGGATACACCGGATACAGAGGTTCACAGTAAATATTGAATGGGTGAATGTTTCTGAACAAATTTGAAGAAACTAAATGTCTTTTCTCTTTTTTCATAGCGGCTGACAGCTATAAAGTGCAAGATAAGAAATCATCCCTCAACCGCCCTTCCTCTACAGTTTCAGGACCAAGTAACAACTCTGGAAATAAACAAGGTATGATGCATTGCATGGGCTTTGGGGATAAGAAGACTATTTCAAAAGCCTTAGAGGCATGCTGGTGAACTGTAAAGTAGATTTTAGGGGAATTTGGTTCCAATCTTACCACCCAAATACACATTCACTGGTATGATTTTTATGTCACAACCACAGATCAGAGCCTTGGTTTTCTCCCTTTCAAGTAGAGAACAGATATTTGGTCTGCTTTTCTCAGAGTTGTACTGATGGTGAGTGACAGAAAGTTTGTGGATACATTTGCTTATGGCAAGCAGCATATAAAGTAATCATTTTACTCTTCTGTGTTAAAATTCACATAACACAAATTTTGTACCTGTATGACCAGCATTATTGTATATGGCTTTTGTAACTTAAGAAAAAAGAAAAGGAAAAAAAAAATTTGTCAGGTGCCAGTGGCTCACGCCTGTAATCCTAGCTACTAAGAAGGCTGAGATCTGAAGATCACGGTTCAATGCCAGCCTGGGCAGGAAAGTCCATGAGACTCTTATCTCCAATTAAACTGCCAGAAAACGGGAAGTGGCTCTGTGGGTCAAATAGTAGAGTGCTCGCCTTAAGCTGAAGAGCTCAGGGACAGTGCGCAGGCCCAGAGTTCAAGCCCCAAGACTAACAAAAAAGAAAAAAGAAACTTAAAGACTTAAGTCTTTACACATGGCAAAGCTCACATAGCATGTTTTTTACTCTATGTTCTTTGCAATGATTGTACCCCTTTTTCCACAGTAATTTCATTTAATAGCTTATGATTCATCATCGGTTCCAATTGTGATAAAAAGAAGCAGTCTGTAAACATAATACAGTTAAATAGACAGTGCAGTTTCTTATGTATGGTTCATGAGTGGGATTAGCATAAAATGTCATGATAGGGAACCATCAAAAGAAGGAAAAGCAAACTAGAAAAAAAAAGGGAAAAGGACTAGAAGGAAAGACTATAAGTTCTGCATGCTGTATTTGAGGCCAGTGTCCCTCAAGAACAGTGTGGTGGCCACACCTGCTACATTCTAGCACTGGGGTGGCTGAGGCAGGAGGACTGAGAAGCCAGTTTGGGCTACAAAGTAATGCCTGTTACTAAAACAAACCATAGAAAGCATTTTCTTTTTTGGGGGGGAGGGTCCAGTCGTGGGCCTGAACTCTGGGCCTGTGCGCTATCCCTCAGCTCTTCAGCTCAAGGCTAGCACTCTACCACTTGAGCCACAGCACCACTTCCGGCTTTTTTCTTTTTGCTTATGTGGTGCTGAGGAATCGAACCCAGGGCCTCATGCATGCAAGGCAAGCGCTCTACCACTGAGCCACCTTCCCCGCCCCGAAAGCATTTTCTCACAGAAAACATTCTCTTTTTACTTAGTTTTATCCTTTGTTTTCCACTTGGATAACACCTTGAACATATAAGTCTATTGAGTAAATAAATCTGACTTGTCATTTCAAAGAAAGGGACAATAATAAGGGTGACTTGAAGGACACTGCAAAAAGAGCCAAGTAGTAAGAGGCCAGGGGAAAGCTATCCCACCTCTTGCCCTGCATTTCAAAGGCTCTTAAAAAGGTCACATTCCATTGCATAATTGAAAAGACTCCTTAATTCAGGAGCCCCAGTTCTTGTGACTGGGGCTGTCCGTGCTGGCGTGGGCAGGTGAGGGGGTATGTCCCATTCTGTGTTTAGAATTTGTATGAAATTTGGCATGTACCTGAAAGTAAGCTACAAGTGGCTCCTACTTCAATTTATAAAGTGGTGAACTCTCTTACAAGCTTTTTTTTTTCTTTTTTCTTTTTTTTTGGTCAATTACAGGACTCAGTTGAACTCAATCCTGGATGCTGTCTGAGCTTTTTTGCTCAAGGCTAGTCGTGCTCTGCCACTTTGAGCCACAGCTCCACTTCTGGTTTGTAGATAGTTAGTTGGAGATAAGAGTCTCATGACCTTTCCTACCCAAGCTGGTTTAGAACTATGATCCTCAGATCTCAGCCTCTTGAATAGCAAAGATTACAAGCACCAGCCACCAGCACCCGGCTCTTACAAACTTTACATAATGTACTTATATGGTTTTTATTAGTACAACTGATTTTCAATTTTTATGACTGAGGTTTTTAGAAGTAGAATTTGTTATTTAAGGAATTCACCTAGGTAGGATTGTTGGTGGTTAAAGATGGGGGGAAAAACTCTTACCACATCTAACTTTTTATAGGTTGAGATGGGGTCTTGTGAACTTTTTTGCCTGGGCTGACTTCGTATCACCATCATCCCAACCTCTGCCTCCCAGGTAGTTAGGATTATAGGCACGAAGCACTATACCTGGCTATATAATGTATCTATATGGAGGGAAAACAACCTTGTGAATTGTTATATAATCAAGTATATCACTGTAACTATAGACACATGTACTAATTGTGTTGAGGTGTAGTAATATTCATCAGTTTATTAGATCAAAAGACATTTACCCAGGTATTTTTAAAAATCACTTCCTCTCATATTTTCACCTTATTTCAGAACCTCCACCTGTGCTACGTGTCGATGACCGCCAGCGGCTGGCCCGAGAGCGGCGTGAGGAACGGGAAAAACAGCTAGGTACCCAGATCCTGCCCTGCAGGCCTTGTTTGATCTTGGAGGAGCTCTCTTGCTGAATTGTTATTTTTTTCTGCTCTAGAATGAGGGCCACCTGCCATTGATAGATGTTACTGTCACAGCTGTTCTCTCTCAAGGACCTGGTAGACTTTAGGAGCACTGTGAAGGAGAGTTGAGGAAGTGATTCACATACACAGCAGTAAGCACAGCCCCAGGATTAGATGATTATTTTTATGTGTTAGTTCATGGTATTACAGTTTCACATGGCACAGGAGAGAATGTGTATTTCAGTGGAATGATGCTGGAATTTGCAGGAGAGAGAGACAGAGAGAGAGAGAGAGAGTGTGTGTGTATGTGTGTGTTTTCCCAAGTTCAGGGCCACTTGCTCAGCTGGTGCTCTACCACTTCAGCTATACCTTCAGTCCAGCATTTTACTGGCTAATTGGAGGTGGAGTTTTGTAGACTTTTTTCTGCTTAGACTGGCAGAGAAAATGAATATGAGAATTTCTGAGCCTATATAACACCCAGCTACCTAATGGCTCCCATGTTGGAAGGATGCTGTGGTTGAATTTCTAGGCAGGTGCTCTGCATGTGCTGTCAGGAAATGCAGAGACCCACTGCTGAGGTATCTGACTTCTGTCTTGTTTGTGGACATCCTTGTGAAAGGTCACTAGCTCGGACATTTATTAACCTATGGACTGCTGGAAAGCTGGGCCACAGCCCTGGCTTACTGGTAAGCAGAGACCAGACGCTGAGGTAAAGTACTCACTATCTTCTAGAACACAGCAAAGAATTCATGACGCGGAGGTAAAGCACTCATTGTCTTCTAGAACACAGCAAAGAATTCATGCCAGCTCTTCCTTTGTCTTGATGCCTTTTGGGATTTTGTTGTTGTTTGTTTTTGTGCTGGTACTGGGCCTTTAACTCAGGTCCTCACAATCTTACTTGGCTTTTTTTGTTCAAGGCTGACACTCTCCCACTTGAGCCACACTTTCACTTCTGGATTTTTTTCTGGTTAGTTGGAGATCAGAATCTTTTGGATTTGTCTGCCCAGGCTGGTCGTGAACCACAGTCTTCAGCTCTTAGCCTGTTGAGAAGCTAGGATTACAGGCATGAGCCACCAGTACCTTGCTTAATGTCTGCTTCTGCAAAGTTGCTGAAACCTGATCTTCTCTTTATGTACCCAGAAAAGAAAGTGCTTGGCCAGTGTGACCAGAGATTATGGATATTTTTTAATTTACCCTAACTTAGGCTGCCAAATGCACTATAGCGAATGGTTAATAGTTTTCTGAAGTTCTGAGCTGCAAGAGTGAATGTTTCCATGGGAGGTACCAGCCCTTTATCCTGTCCAGACCTCGTTGGCATCCTTTTCCCTGTCACAACAGTCACATGATGGCATTTGTTTTGCTACCAGACACATATTTCAGTAACTTACTGGAAATTCACAGCCTTCTCTGTTTTCCTAAGCTTGTGTATCTGTGCGTCCATAGGGGCCTAATATTCCCTGTCTCTGCGGGTTGGCAGGTCTCTGGAGATCAGGCTGGCTCTGCCATCTGGGCACCTTCCTCCTCCCATGACCTGTCCCAGTGCCTAATAAGGAATGGGAGGAGGAAGACCAGGCTGAGCAGAACTGAAATGAGAAAGCAGAGCTGTAGAAGCCAGAAGAGACTAAAGTAAAGCAAAAAATAAGAAAGCGGTTCTGTTCTGGGGTGACTGTTACTTGCAGTCTGTCTCCAGTTCCATCCAAGTTAGCACTTTGTCCCCTCCCACCACCTCCCCTGCCATCTTCATTGGGAGTGTCACCCTAATAGGCACCTCTCTAGAGCTGTGTTGTGAATTACAGGTTTGTATATTCACAATTGCTTAAAAAGAAGAGCTTCAGTAATATCAACAACACGATCTAAATCTCTCTGAGCTCTTGCATATTTGATCTAAATCTCTCTAAGCTCTTGCATATTTATATTTAACTCCTGCCTTTCCATATGAATTTCTTCATGTTCTTCAAATCAGGCATCAATAGGATTTTTTTTAATTGATAGTGGAAATCTACAAAAATAACTATACTTCTTATGCTTTAAAGGTCTAAGACTTGTAGCTAATTCTCCCTAAAAGTTTTATGAGCATGTTGGTGGTGGTGGTGATGGTGGTGGTAGTGGTGGTGGTGTGTGTGTGTGTGTGTGTGTGTGCGTGCTCGCGGTACATGCCTATACTGGGTCTTGAACCCATTGCCTGGGCACTGTCCCTTGGCTTTTTTTGCTCCAGGATGACTCTCTTGACCCACAGCTCCACTTCTCGTTTTCAAGAGTCTCAACAGTCTTTTCTGCCCAGGCTGGCTTTGAACCATGATGCTCAGATCTCAGCTTCCTGAGTAGAATTACAGGCATGAGCTACCAGTGTGCAGCTTTTTTCTTAAGATGGTATAGTGTATTTTGATTCCTGTTGATGATATTTAACATGAACTCATTAATTTATATATTCAGAAACTTGATTTGCCAGAGACTGATTTAAAAAAGAGAGAGAGAGTAAAGTGGAGGCCCTGCCCTCCTCAGCTAGCTTCAGTCCAGGAAAGGCAGAAGCAAACCTTAGTTACCATACATGCTGTGTGCCTCCAGCAGGAGAGCCTGAGGAAGGACCAAAGCCAGCCTGCCCTATTGCTGGTGCCTTTGACCACCAAGTAGAATCATCTACAGGACAGACGGACAAGGCTAGGGCCTGGAGGAATGAGGAAAGGACAGGAGGAAACAACACTTACTCTTCAGATTATTATCACAACTTTTTTTTTAATGGTGAGCTAGTATATAATGGATACAATACTTCTCTTATTCTTACCTTGCTATATTAAGTGTCTTAGTTCTGATCTTACATCTTTTTTTTATATTTGAATCCTAAGTTTTGCTGCTTGCTTGTTTGAACTAGGGTCTTACTATGTCTCATGTTAGCCTCATACTTTGGACTGGCTTTGGACTTGTCATCCTCTTACTCCAGCCTCCTGAGTGCTGGGATCTTAGGCATTTACCACTATGCCCGGTCTCAAATCATAATTGTAATGGAATATATTCCTCCTTTTTTTTCTTTAGAGTTTCATTTTCTTTTTAAATTTTAAAACTGTATTTTTGTACTACTTTTATGTACTGAAACCATCATAATAGAAGCTAAGTCTTATGTGAGGCTGCCTACATAAACATGCATGCAGAATGCCTACACGTACATACATTAGGCCTCGGAATACATGAGGGTGGTTTCTAAGGCTTCTTGAGTACAAGTACCCAGTACAAGTACATCACAGTAACCAGATGATAACTGCACATAGACTGCTTTCTTTACAAGCTGTGATTAGCCAGGGGTTGGTGGTTCACACTATAATCTGAGCTACTTAGAAGGCTGAGATTTGAGGATCAAAGTTCAAAGCCAGTCCCAGTAGAAAAATCCTAGAGACTCTATCTTTAATTAACCACCAAAAAGCTGGGGAAGTGGAGCTGAAGCTCAACTAGTAGAGTGAAAAAGTGGAAGCCCCAGTCTGGCACTGAATAAAAGCTGTTACAACTCCACACTGTTACAAACAAATAAACAAGAGCCCTTACTGAATAGAAAATATTTGGAATTTACATAGTTGGAAAACAAAGGAAGAGATTATGTCAACAGTTACTTTAAAGCTTTCTAAATAAAACACTGGAAATTAGTCCTCAAATTCTTGGAAGGCCAGTTTAAAATGAATGGTCATTGACACTGATTATTTACTGTTAGATATGGGTTGAAATTGACATAGAAATCATTAAGGTTTGGAGTAGGTTGTTTTTTGGTCCTTTCTTAAATTTTAAAAAGCAAACTGGAGGAGACAGGGTAAAGGTCTGACTGTCTTGTTTTGAACATGGTGTATCAGTACTATGTTGCATTTGGACAGAATCTATTAATAATTTTCTGTGGGCTAAGTCTCCGCATTGTGCTCTAATGCTTTGATGGTGGGATTATGCCTGTGGCGTGCCTTTCTATGTTACTCTCCAGTTTTTCACATAAAATGAGTCATAATAAATCTTTGCTTGTGAGACTGCTTTGCTCTGATGGTTGGCTGGACAGATGTTCTTGGAAGCTTTATCTTTCTGCCTTAAAAGCTTTATAAGTGGTTCTTCACCCACTCTATTCCATCTGATTCTATTCAGGCCATTTCTCCAAACTCCTCTCTCTGGACTTCAGCATATCTACCCTTCCCTTTCCCTCTCCTTCTCCCTCTTCCTCTCTCTCTCCATCTTCTCCCCTTTCCATACAAGTACATACGGGCCCAGGTATTGGGACTTGAACTCAGGGCCTGGAGCTATCATTCAGCTTTTTCACTCAAGGCTGCCACTCTACCACTTGAGGCAAAGCTCCTCTTACAGTTTTTTGTTGTTTGTTTACTGCTTAATTGGAGATAAAAGTCTTAGATTGGTTTGCTCAGGCTGGCTCAAAAATGTAATCCTCAGATCTCAGCCTCCTAGTAGATAGGATTACAGTATAGGAATGAGCCACTGGTCTCCACCTACTTTATGTTATTGAAATTAATTTGCTAACTAGTAAGTTAGTAGTTGGGATGGTGTTTAGTCAGAGATGCTGGAGATACTGAAGTGAAGACACATTTCTCATCTCTTGGAACTTGTATTCCAAGCCAGGAAGTAACCTAATACAAGATCCAAAGTTATATCACTTCTAGCTACAATTCATTTTTCATGTGTCTCATAACCAATCCATCAGGAAATAACCTCCAGATATACCCAAAATGTAACCACTTCACACTCTGTTAGACTCGTGCTCAAGCCACTAAACCTCTCCCCTGCAGATTGCACCGCCTCCCAGCTCTCCTTTCTTTCTCCCATCTCCACCGCTCCGTTCTCAGTCACGCAGCCAGTGCAGCCCAGTTAGAAGGGGGCCTGCTGTGTCATGCCTCTCCATCTTACACCTTTTTGTTTCTTAAACACTCTAACACAGTCCTGAGTCAGAGCTGTGAACACTTGAGTATTCCACATTGTAAATCTATAGCCTCTTCTCTCTCCTTTCTTTGTTTTTGTTGCTGGTGGTAGTGGTGGTTTGGGTTTTTGTTTTGTTTTGTTTTGTTTTGTGTTCGTACTAGAGCTTGCACTCAAGGCCTGGGTAGTGCCTTAACTTTTTCATTCAAGGCTGGTGCTCTACCATTTGAACCATAGCTCCACTTTTGACTTTTGTGTGGTTAATTGGAGAGAAGAGACACTTTGCAGACACTTTGCTGCCTGGGCTGGTTTTGAAACTCCATCCTCAGATCTCAGGATCTGAGTAGCTGGGGTTACAGGCGTGAGCCACCTTGTCCCTTTCCCTTCTTTAGTTTTGCTTCAAATGCTACCTTCTCAGTGTGGCCTTCTGTAAATTTGCAGCTCTCTCAAGTAGAATTCCCTTTTTCTCCCTAGCATCATAAACATCTAAACGTATCAATATTTTACTTTCTTCTTGTGTCAGATTCTGCTGGAATGTGCTCCTGAGGAGAAGGGGTTTTGCTTCTCTTGTATCTACAGCAGCTTGGCACATAGCCAGTACCCAAACTTTGTTGAATGTTACATGAGCAGTGCAGAGGAGTATTGGGGAAATTACAAATTAGTGACATTAGCAATAGTTGGGTTGCACAGGTATTTCTAAGAAGAAAATGTTCTTACTAACCCAGACTGACTTTGAAGTTGCAGTTCTGCTTCAGTATCCCAAGTGCTAAGATTACAAGCATTCATTCTGTCACCCTGCCCTTAAATTCTTATTCTTACCATCTTCTCACGTGAGCAAGACAGAGATATTTATAGAGGAGTTGTACCTTAAATCTTCTTACTGTTCATGTTTCATAAAGCTAATAACTCTTGAAATATTTTGACAAGATCAAAAGAATTTTTAAGAAATGTTTAGTAAGACAGTTTAGGGAGATCAAGGATATCCCTTCTTGAAAATGACATGGAGTAAGTTGAAATTTTTGTGTCTAATTTTTAAGTGTATTGACACACTGCTGACACTGAGGAAACATTGAATTAAATTATTTAGTCTCTTTCTGAGACCAGTATCTTCCCTGCCCCACCTGTGGATAGAACCCAGGGCCTCAAACTTGCTAGGCAAGCGCTCTAAAATCTTATTTGACAAAATTTGCATTTCTAACTTGGACTTTCTGGGCTTTTCTGGAGTCATCAGTCATTAAAGATTGTCACAGAATATAGGATTGATAGAGTTCTCAAACAAAAATTCAAACCTATGAAACTTTAATGCATTCGTATTGGCTTTTATAGCTAAGTTCAAAGTTGTACAAGAGATCTATCATAGTGTAGTGTTTTTGAATGAGTAAGTTAACATATTGCCGGGTGTTGGTGGTTCACCCTATAATCCTAGCTACTGAGGAGGCTGAGATCTGAAATTATAGTTCAAAGCCAGACTAGACAGAAAGTCTGTGAGACTTTATCTCCAATTAACCACCAGAAAACAGGAAGTAGAGCTGTGGTTCAATTGATAGAATGCTAGCCTTGAGCAGAGAAGCTCAGGGCCAGCACCCAGGCCCTGAGTTCAAGCCCCACAACCAACTGGAAGAAAAAAAAAAAGAATAGGATATTTTTTTTAAAAAAAAGGATTTTAACCTTTGAACAAACTTCAGTTAAATTGTAATTGAAGGGCTTGGGGGGGGGTGCTTTTTATTTTTGCCAGATTTCTTTGCTTTCAGTCATAGCTTTTCTCTTTTGTTTGTTATTTGTTGTTTTTCTTTTTTTTCTTTTTTACAGTTTATTAATCCCTTTGTGAAAAACTCGTCATCACCGCAGGCCCTGCCACTGCAGGATCTTTACTCCTTTGGCTTCTTGCCAGCTCCAGCACTGGCTTCTCAGTCCCTCTGACGTCTTCATTCTGCTTTTGCATTCCTTTCTCTGTTTCCTCGAGGTCTTTTCTTTTCATACAGGCCATGTCTTGCAAGTCTGTGTTTGAGGGTTTTTTTTTTTTTTTTGCATAATCCAAGGAATCATAAATCATGCCAAAGCCAGTTGTCTTGCCACTACCAAAATGGGTTCTGAATCCACATACAAAGATGACATTGGGTGTGGTCTTGTACATTTTGACAAGTTTTTTCTGAATTTCTGTCTTAGGTACTGTTGCCTTTCCAGGGTAAAGAACATCCATGACCATCTGCTTCCTCTGAAGTAGTCGATTAGTCATGAATTTCCTGGTCTGGATACTTACTATGTCATTCATGATGGCGGCAGACCTTCAGACAGCTAGGGAGGAAAAGAACCTGTTTTTCTTTGATTCAATCCCTCCCTCCCTTCCTGCCTCCCTCCCTCCCTCTCTCCCTGCCTCCCTCCCTCCCTCCCTCCCTCCCTCCCTCCCTCCTTCCTTCCTTCCTTCCTTTCTTCCTTCCTTCCTTCCTTCCTTCCTTCCTTCCTTCCTTCCTTCCTTCCTTCCTTCCTTCCTTCCTTCCTTCCCACGTTCTTTCATCATAGGAATCAAACCCACAGCCTTGTGTTTGCTAGGCAATCACTCACTCTACCACTCAAGCTTTTCTGTCAGCCCATTTGTTTTCATTTTTTTCTTTTGAGATAAGGTCTTGCTACCTTTTGGTCCTTTTGGTCATGCTAGCCTCAAACTCACAATCCTCCTGCCTCCATCTCCCAAATGTCTGGAATCACAAGCATGTGTCACCACACCCTGCTTGTTTTCTTACTCTACATTTTCCCCCCTCTCTCCCTGACCTCAATATGTTGTTGACTCAGGGACCAACAGTATTTTATTAAGATGTATGGTCAAGAGATAAATCATCATTCTGTCTCAAAAGTATTTACAGACAAGTTAGTATTAGTGAGCAAACAATAGTGATAGAGCACTGGTTAGACTTGATTCCTGATCTCATACTTCACATTGTTTAAGAGACATTTGTTTGGACAAAGGATTTCTCCACCCATAAGAAGGGAGAGAGGGAGGGAGGGAGGGAGGAAAAGAAGAGGAGGGAGAGATGTTGCGCACCCATATGAACACCCACTGGATATAGACCTTCTCATCCAAATGTCAAGTAAGTAAACTTTGACAGCTCTGCCATCAGTCTTGATTGGCATCCAGTTCTGCTGAAATTGGTACTTGATGAAGACATATACGAAAGCTTCCAACACTGGTAAATAGAAAACTCCAGGATCCAAATGGCCCTTGTGGGAGGAACATGACATTAGCAAATACCATAGCACTGTATCATAAGTCAGGCTTGCTGCTGGAAAGGATAGGTGCTTGTTGCCCAATGGGTTAGGTAAAGAGAATATCAGATAGATCAAAAGACCAAAGAGCCATTCTTCCCTCCCCCACCAAATTGTCTTTGCCTTTAAGGGTGAAAATGAAGAGATCTGCAAAGTAAAGGAACTTTTGAACAAATAGTAATACATCTAAGAGTGACATTGGGAGCTAGGGACCTCTACCTTCTCCCTCACCCTGGGGAAGGACTCCAGACTCGGCCTTTTAGCAGAATGGCTCATTGTTCACCTCCAGAATGAGACAGCCAAGTCTGAAGTCTAGCTCATCCACTTGCGAGATGTCAAGGCAAGTTGCTTCACTTCTGTGTCTCAGACTCCTCATAATAAGTTTAATGGCAGTGTCTGCCCTGCAGCATGGCTGTAGAAGTAAAGCCTGTAAATCACCCAGTGTCAGCAATACAATATAAAGTAAGAGCCAGGGTGATGACGATAAAGATGAGGGTGGCCAGTCATGTGACTGGAACTGGAGAGGTCTGACAATGGAGTGGCAGGCAGAAGGTGTGTGTGTGTGTGTGTGTGTGTGTGTGTGTGTGTGTGTGTGTGTGTGTGTGTGTGTGTGTGTGTGTGTGTGTGTGTGTGTGTGTGTGTGTGTGTGTGTGTGTGTGTGTGTGTGTGTGTGTGTGTGTGTGTGTGTGTGTGTGTGTGTGTGTGTGTGTGTGTGTGTGTGTGTGTGTGTGTGTGTGTGTTTCCTGGGTGGGGCTCAGAGAGACAGCCAGATGAGGAGAAAGGCAAATTCTCTGAGAAGTGTAGGGGATTAGGGTTGAGGTAGCCACCAAATGAGTCCAAGGGTGGCCATTGGTCTGTCTAGGAAAGCTGCATTTCTTGAGCAGGAGGTAAACACAAGTAAGAATTCCAGGGAATCTTTGATCTGATTTGCTTCTTTATCTCAAAAGTCATTCCACACAAAGGAGGCTCTTGGTCTTCCCGGCCCAAAGGAGGGAAGTCTTTGGTTTTCCCAGTGTATCAGCTGCTGGCTCAGCTCCATCCTTTCTGTACAGGGGAGCAGGCAAAGTCGGGGGGGGCTCCTCCCCTAAGGAGACAGAGCCCTGGCTATCCTGCAGTGCCACCCTTGTCAGACAGTTTTGCATTGTATAATCCAATGAAAGAACCATCACCACAAGCTGACAAGGCTTTGGATTATCACCCGTGTCCAATGTAAGTCACCTTGCTTGAAAATCACTCAGCTCTAGATTATTTTGTGTATGGTGCTAGAATCGAACCCAGGGCCCGATGTGCACAAGACAAGTGCTGTACTGCTGAGCTATATCCCTAGCCTCCTTCAATAAGCATTCCAGTTCATTTATTCACACTTGTATTAGCCATCTACCAAAGTAGACATGAACTCAGAGCAGTTGCCATCTGCAGAGTAGACCCAGTGCCTCAGGTCATGCTGCTCAGAGGAGGTGCATTTGATAATGACTTATAGGACAAAAGTTCACCAGGGGGCTGGGAAAGTGGCTCAGCAGTAGAGTGCTTGCCTCACATGTATGAAGCCCTGGGTTCAATTCCTCAGCACCACATAAACAGAAAGGTTGGAAGTGGCACTGTGGCTCAAGTGGTAGAGTGCTAGCCTTGAGCTGAAGAGCTGAGGGACAGCGCCCAAGCCCAGAGTCAAAGCCCCACAACCAACAACAACAACCAAGTTCAACAGATGAGAAGAGGTGTTTTGGACATAGGTAGCAAGTATAATATTCAGGATCACAAGGCCTATGTGAGGAGTTGAACAGGGAACATGGGGGAAGTAAGTCTCCAGGTCTGTTGTATGAGGAAGCTATGTCTGAGAACAGTAAGTGGGATGGATTTGAAAAGGCTGGGCATCAGAAGCAGGAAGAAAAAATGAACCCTTAAAGTAATAGCAACAACGTCAGAGAGGCTCCTACGGGGTCTGAGAGATCCCGAAAAGACCTACCACTTGGATATGTTAAGTCAGTTAGAGCATGTATGAGGAGAAAGGAAGGAAGACCTGACATATCCAACTGCACACAGTTTACTCTCCTGGAGCTAGTATCAGAAGACCAAAGACAGAGGGTTCCCTGATAACCTCACACACAGCAAGTCGGGATCTGTGAGAGTTCTCAGTGAGTATTCAGGTAGAAATGGGAGACAGGCACAAGTGTACATGGGCGCAATATTGTGTCCTCTCTGGCAGTATAAGCTTTGTAGTCAGAGCTGAGGTAAAATCCCAACTACTTCATTTAGACTTTGGTCGTGGGGATATTATTTAACTTTTTTGGATCTTTTATTTCTTATTTGAATTTCAAGTCCGTTTTGTCTGATATTAATATTTTTAGTTCTGACCTTTTTGTTTTCATTTGCCTATGGCTGTTTGCTTCATGTGTGTGTGTGCACGTGTGTGCACGCGAGCTTGTGCACATACACGTATGTATGTGCACGTGTTGCTGAGGATCAACCCCAGGGTCCTTACATGCTAAGCAAATACTCTATCATTGAACAGGTTTCTGTTTTTGTTTTATTGTTGCTATTGTTTTTCAGGTTTTTGTTTTTTGTAAACAGCATAGGTAGGTGTTTTGGGTTTTGCCCAGTCAAAATATGTATGGTATTTTTGTATTATTTTAGGTTTGGTTTTGAGGTGGGATCTTACTATAGGAAAAGCTATATACAGCTCAGGCTGTCTCTTGATCCTCTCGCTTCCACATCCAGGTTGGGCTTATAGACATGCTCCGTCATGCCTGGCTAAATCTGTCTTAATAAACTTGAGTTTTTTCCTTCCAATTTATTTTAACTTCCTAGCCCCCTTTTTCCTCCTTTTAAGGGAACAGGCAGTATTGGTAGTGTGGAAATAGAGGCTAGTCTGGTGCAAATAAATACTGTTCTTTCCACAGTTCTCCTTACTAATCTTGAAATTGTACTGTGCTTATACATTCTATTAGCGATTACCACTTCATTCTTTTTTCTTGTATCAGTATTTCCTATATGAATTCTCTTAAGATAAGTCCTGTAAAATATTGTACTTCTCTGTGTTTTCATTTTTCCCTTCCTAGAAATAATGACCTAAATTGAATAATAGTTTATTTGTTTTAAGAATTATCATTAGCACTTAGTTAGTGTATTTCATGTAACCTGAAAAGTGGCATTTATTTGAATATAAATAATATCATTATGTGTTGAGGTAAAGCATAAAGGTTAAATTTTCTTTCTTTTTTGTCATTCTTCCCCACCCCCTCCTTTCTCCTTCTCCTCCTCTTTTCCTTCTCCCCGTCTCTTCCTTCTTCCTTCCCTCTCTCCCTCCTTCCTTATACCCCTCTCTCCTTTACAGTGTTTGGAATCTGTCCCAGGACCTTAGATATACTTCAGAGCACTCTACCTCTGAGTTATATCTCTAGCTTTAGCTGGCTTTGAACTACAATTCTCAGATCTTAGCCTCCTGAGTAGCTAAGATTATAGATGTGTGCCACCAGAACCCAGCTTTCCTTGGCTTTTGATAAGGTTTGGTACTGTGTGCTCCTCTTGGCCCTCACAGGCTAAGTTGAATGGGTTAGGCCATGAGGCACTTGGCAAGTCGTTCATCCACTATTTTCCCCTACTTCTTTCAAAGAGCCAGTGCTGTGTTGAAAGAAGTGTAGTCAGCACTGCAGTATATTGTACTTTTTACAGATAGACAGATGGTATCATTGATTATGAGGACACATCCTAACAATATTAGATTTGAGAGCAGAACATGTATGCCAAACCAGAAAATCCTATGAGTTCCCAAAGGGGAGGATTCAATGCATCTTCTTCCACCTCATTATTAGCATATGAAATTATCCTAAAAATTAATAGCACTCTATTGCTTTCCTCCTGGGCTTGGTCAGTACAAAACCTTAAAATTCATATTTACTATATACGACCCAGCCCTGACTATTCAAGTTTTAAACTCCAGTGTATTGCATTCTTTTCTACCTTCCCATAAAGCCGCACGAGAAATCCTCTGGCTAGAGAAGGAGGAGCGGGCCAGGCAGTACTATGAAAAACACCTGGAGGAGCGGAAGAGGAGGCTGGAGGAACAGAGGCTGAAGGAGGAGCGGCGGAGGGCGGCGGTAGAGGAAAAGCGAAGGCAGAGGCTAGAAGAGGACAAGGTAAGAAGGAAGCTCCTCTGTTCCCCATCATGGAGCACTTCTACGGGATGTTGTGATGGATTCCAGGAGGCCATGGTCTCAGCTACCCCCAGATACTAGGGAAGCTGGATGTGAGGTGGGTGGAGGATGGGCTGCCCAGTACTGCCGCAGAGCTTCACATACACGTTTCTCTGCTCTAAACCTATAACTGATTAGTGTTCAGTTCACCTGTGCTGAGCATTAAGCCCCCTAAGGCCAACTATAGGTCCTTCCATTCATAAACATTTTCACAAATATGCCTTATTTAACACTTCCTCAGAAAGTAGTAAGCATTTTCTTTTTACAGTTCTCCTTATCTTGAAGTTCTATTGTACTGTTCTTGTACACTCTATTAGTGATTAACACTTCATTCTCATTTTTCTAGGCCAATAAATAAAACAAATTAGTATTAGTACTTCCTCAAGAAGTGTTAAATACTTCCTTAAGGTAGCCAGGCACTGGTGGCTCACACCTGTAATCCTAGCTACTCAATAGGATGAGAGCTGAAGATCGAGGTTTGAAGCCATCTGGAACAGGAAAGTCTGTGTGACTGTTATCTCCAATTACCACCAGAAGTGGAGCTGTGGCTCAGAGTAGTAGAGCACTAGCCTTGAACAGAAAAGCTCAAGGACAACCCCCAGGCCCTGAGTTCAAGCCCTACCACCAACAAAAGAACAAAAACTTCCTTAAGGAAGTATCAATTTTTGCATATGGAAATTTAGACCAAAGTCATACAAAGACATATAAATCTTTAAAGCAGGGATCAAGAACTACATATCCTCAAATCGTGAATTCCATTTTTAAAGCTCAGTACCACAAGGAGCTGCAGATATAGTTCAGTGGTGGACTCCTTGCCTAGTATGCATAAATTCAATCCTTGATACATCAAGAAAAGTAAAAATGAGCTAAATGTGGTATACACATTCCTTTCATACTACCATTTGGGAGATGGAAGCAGGAAGATCATTAGTCCTGCCTGGGCTACCTCATGAGACTCTGTCTCAAAAATAAAGAAATAAATAGAATTAAATTAGGTGTAGCGCATGCACTGAGCATCAGATTCAGCAAAGACCTGCACTACCATGCTTGTCAATGCTGACTAAATCATGGCACCTTGGACTGAGGTCATTTATTTGAATGTCTGGACTACACCAAGGGCTTTATGAGCAGAGAGTTATGGTTTCAGTAACTTTCAAGATGGATATTATTCTTACCTTAAGATAATCATACTAGCGTAGCCGATTGCCAGTGGCTCACACCTATAATCCTAGGAACTCAGGAAGCTGAGATCTGGGGAACAGTTGGAAGCCAGCCCAGGCTGAAAAATCCATGGATTCTTATCTCCAATTAACCACCAAAAAGCCAGAAGTGGAGGTATGGCTCAAGTGGTAGAGCACCAGCCTTGAGCATAAAAGCTAAAGGACAGTATCCAGGCCCTGAGTTCAAGCCCCAGTACTGCTCCTCTTCTTTCCTCACCGCCGCCCCCCCCCCCCGCAAAAAAAAATAAAGCATACCAGTTAGGAAGTAGCAGAACAGTGCTATATAGTAGGGTAGGTTCTGCCTTAAGTTGTAGGAGTTTCAAACAGCAGAATGTAACCACTGACTCCATGGTTCCATTTCAGGAGCGCCATGAAGCTGTGGTACGACGTACAATGGAAAGAAGCCAGAAACCAAAGCAGAAGTATAACCGGTGGTCATGGGGGGGCCCTCTGCATGGGAGCCCCAGTATCCGCAGCGCAGGTAACCATCCAGCACCACTTCCAGATGTCTTTTTTGTAAGGGTACATTTGCTTTTTTATTTTTCCCTCAAATCTGTGGTTGCAAAATGAATATCCTACTGAACTCTTGGAACTCCAGTTAACTGATGTTCCCACTGGAAGAGGGGTAGGGGTAAGATAGGTCCTCTCCATTCCCTTAGCACATTTTGTGTTGCGAAATCCTTAGAGAAACCTATGCAGCATTTCTAGACTAGATTTTAGGAATTCATTTGCATAAGGGTTTCAGGGCTGTGGAATAAGTTAACCAATGTTTATTTTTTTCTCCCTGGGAGAATCATAGTAATATGAATGGGACCAAAATCAATACTATGAGCATGTGTATTCTGTCCCTAAAGACTAATGCTTTTATAAAAATGAGCAGGCAGGCAGCTTAGGCTAAAAGTAGTCATGTGTGAAAGCTTGCTCTTCTTTCTTGGATGGACTTAAAATCATATTGAAATTGGAAATGTTTTACATTTGTAAATTCAATACACCCTGAATTTTACATAGCATGCAGGTTCTTTTCATTTGTGTGAGTCTTAACAATTTATTTTTGTATGTATTTATTTTTAGTATTTACTTTGAAAAAAATCATGTGTTACATTCTGTCCTCAGGTGGTTTTGTTGAGTCATCATTCACCTTTGTCGATTTAGCAGGCTTGGACCACCACTTCACAACTTTGGGTGGTACTAGAAAATATGGTACAAACATTCCTATGATTGCTGACCGCCTGTCCCATAGTTAGCACCTCAGACCACGGGCCAGTTCATCCCTAGCTGAACCATCATACCTTAGCCATAATGCATGATTACTATCTTCCTACTGTATAGACCTAGATCTGGGATTCACACAGTGTTTCCTAAGTCTGATAATGTGACATGGGTGACTTAAAGGTGTTGAAATAATTACCTGTGGCATATTTGCTTCCCCTTTAAATGATAACTTTTAATAAAACCTTCAAAAAGTATCTTTTAGGCCAAACTCCCTGTGGCTCATACCTGTGATCCTAGCTTCTCAGGAGACTGAGATCTGGAGGATTGCAATTCAAAGCCAGTCCAGGCAAAAGAATTTGTGAGACTTCATCTCCAAAATAAGCAGCAAACTATATAAATATATATACAGTCTAGCTTGTTTTTCTGCTAATTCTGAAACATAACTAAATGGTTTGGTTTGGTTTTGTTGGGTCCCAGACCAGGACTCTGTATGTGACTCTTGCTTTTGCTCCTTGGCTAGCATTGTACCACTTGAGCCATGCTTCCAACCCCCAAAATTAAGTATTTTTAATTACTTGTTGAAGACAGGCTTTATACAGGCAGCTTTCCTCCAACTAAAACTTAACATCTAAAAAGCAACATTACACAATAAAAAAAAATGAAAAAAAAATAAAAAGCAACATTAGAAAAATGTAAGAATGAAAGCCGGGCACCGGTGGCTCACGCCTGTAATCCTAGCTACTCAGGAGGCTGAGATCTGAGGATCGTGGTTCAAAGCCAGCCTGGGCAGGAAAGTCTGTGAGACTCTTATCTCCAGTAAACCACTTGAAAACTGAAAGTGGTGCTGTGACTGAAGCAGTAGAGCGCTCGCCTTGAGTTGAAGAGTGCAGGGACAGCGCCCAAGCCCAGAGTTCAAGCCCCACGACTGACAAAAAAGAAAAATGTGAGAATGAGCCAGGCACTGGTGGCTCACACCTATAATCCTAGCTGCTCAGAAAGCTGAGATCTGAGAATCAAAGTTTGAAGCCAGCCCAGGCAGGAAAGGCTGTGAGACTCTTATCATTAATTAACTATTCAAACACGCACACACACACAGAAAGGGGGGGGAGGGCAAAAAAGAAAAGAAAATGTGAATGGCTTTTGTTGGCCTTCCTTGAGCCCTGTGCGTCACATCTCATCATTGTATTCCTTTCTGTCTAGATCATTTTATTAGGAATCCCCTCTGCCCAAACCCACCAGTTAAGTATAAAAGTCATAGACAGGTGTTTGGTGGTTTGTTTTGTTTTTATTTTTTTAATATTGAGATGTTGAAACTATAATTTTTAAAACTCAGTTGAAGTTAGAAATGTTTAAAAGAGCTATTCTGTGAGGAAGTTCATTCCAGAATGTTTACTGCCAAGGTTAGACCAATGGGAACTAGAATTGAGGGTATCAACGACAAAGAATGTTTGTGTTTTAGTTGTATATAAACAGGCAACAACAGAAAATAAAATGATGCAGGCTAGGTATGGTGGCACATACCTGTAATCCCAGGGATGTGGGGGTAGGAGGGTAACAATTTGAGGAATACCAGGGCAAAAATATGAGACTGTGTCTGAAATCAAAGCATAAGGGTCGGGGCCATGGCTCAAGTGGTAGAGCACTTAAGTAGAAGCCTTCCTGAGTTCAATGCATAAAAGAAAGAAATGTACTCATTACCTTGCTCATGTAACTGTAACCTCTTTGTACAGTATTTTCACAATAAAAAAACAATTTAAAAAGTTATCAAAAAAATAAAACTTCATCTTTAGCCATTGTGGATCAAAATATCTATTTGTCTACTAGACAAGTATATATTGAGGTTTGTAGACCTTTACCATATTTTCTTTAATTTGGAAACAGTTTTTATAGTGAGCATGATAAGAATTTGGTCCCACTGTACCAACAATAAATTAACTAAGATAATTTTTACCTTTTTATCTGCTTTTTCAGATAGGTTCTTGAATAGCACACGCTGGCTTCAAACTAATTATGTAGCACAAATGACCTCAATCTCACTACCTCAGTGTCCCCAGTGCTGGCATTACAGGATGCACCACCACACCTAGCTTTTTTTTTTTTTTTGACATTTTACATGGCTATTTTCCTTCTGACTTCAACTTTAAATATTATTATTTGGCTGCAGAATGAACACTAATAAGAACTCAAAGTTTTCTAATTTATGTCACCATCAGATCTGCTGGGCAAGTTTGTGAACTGTTCTGCCTTTACAGACCTAGAACACTTGTCTTTCTTGTTTTTTTGTTTTTGTTTTTGCAGTACTGTGAGTTGAATCCAGTACCTCACCCATAACAGGCACAAGCGCTCTACTTCTGAGCTTACATCCTTTGTACTCTTACTGTTTTTCTACTTCGAGACAGGGTCTTGCTAAAATGCCCAAACTAGCCTCAAACTTTCGATCCTTCTGCCTCTCCCTCCCAAGGAACTGAGATTACAGTTGTGTACTACCATGTCCTGTCTTCTTATTTTTTAAAACTTCTGTGCTAAGCTGGATAAAATAATTTACGAGCAAAAGTACAGGCAAGCACACAGAACCAAATGTGCTTTCAACTCCAGAATTTTTGGTATATTTTACCCACACTGTTACCATCCACTGTTCTTGCCTGAAGAAGTTGAGAAGGCATTCACCATTCCAAGCTCCTCTCTCTGCTTGTAGTTGGTCTCTGTCATCTCTGGAGCCCTTCCTTGGCCTTCCTTTTCTCTTTGTCCACTTCAATTGTAATAATATTGTTGAATTTCAAGCTGTGGATCTGAATACTTATTTATTCTATAAGAAAAATGAATTTCATTTCTCACCTGTGTTCCCTTTAATGTGTCTCCTTAGAAAACTGCTGTTATGAAAGATCTAGACATAGAACTGTTATCATTCAATCCTAGTCTCCCTCCATTACTGACCCAGGAAATTGCGATACTGCATGCTGTCAATTAGCACTATCTCCCTTTATCGTAGATCCAGACAGGCGGTCAGTTTCCACCATGAATCTTTCGAAACACGTCGATCCGGTCATTAGCAAGCGGCTCTCATCCTCCTCTGCGACTTTGCTAAATTCTCCAGATAGAGGTACAGTCAAAAAGGAAATAAAAAAAAGTTTTGTTATTTTTAATGCTTTTTAAAAAACTTTTCAGATGTTTACAGATGAAAATATGCATCTGAAGTTGCTTTCCCTGCGTTTCTTAAATAGGAAGAAAAAACTTGCGAGTAAAAAAGCAATAAACGTCTGCGCAGCATTTGCCTTGTGACAAGACTGTTCCCCATTTTAGACCATGGCTGAATGTTGTATTTAGCAGTGATGAAGTGGTGCTTCTGTGGACTCTTTAGTAACAGTGTACAGCTCCCGAAACTACCCACTCTCCACAAAATGAACATTGTTGCCTCCAATCATATTGCCTCTGGCTTTTCATCTGTACCTTGGAAATTCCAGGCTCTGATTTTCTCCTGTGTGTGATTGGGTTTTCAGTATCCATTCATTCACTCATGAAGGATTTGACCAACCTTCAAGAATACCATTATCATTTTAGCCTCCTGAAAAGTTTTATAATCACAGTCCCACAATTAACCTCTTTTCTGAGTTTTAAGTTTTATGCATCCTATGGATTTACAATACATGAATGTTGAGGTATTTATAAAGTAAAAGTTTTATTTTACATATACCATAGAAGGAACAATCAAGCTTATAAGATAAGCTACTTGTTTTATGTTAATTAAGGTGAGTGTAAGTAAAACCAAAGAATTATTGTGTAATGAAAAAGCACATACTCTTTCAGAATAACAGATTGTGCTTATTGAAGGGCTTTATCTTAAAAGTAGACAGTTTCTGTGTTTATAATTTTATAAGGAGCATAATGTGTGCATGTTCTGTGTGTATGTCTTTATAAATTTGGTATTGTATAAAAGTTATCATGGTGTCATTGTAATGTATGTATGTAATATATGTAATTATATGAGTGTTGGTGTTATTTGATACTTTCTCATAAAGTAGTAAATGTTTGAACGATTTCCTATTCTTCCTTTTTAGCCAAAACTGTTCCTTTTAAAATTTAGCTTGTATTAATCATTGATATGAGATAGCAAGTCAAATTAGAAACTTTTCTGTATTCTTTTTATATTCTTAGAATTGGGTGCTGATGGCTCACACATGTTATCCCAGAAAATTAGGAAGCTGAGATCTGAGGATCATAATTCAAAGCCAGCCCAGGCAGGAAAGTCTCTGAGATTCTTATCTCCAGTTAACCACCAGAAAACTGGAAGTAGAGCTGTGGATCAAGTGGTAGAGTGCTAGCCTTGAGTGAAAAAGGTCAGGGAGAGTACCCTGGTCCAGAGTTCAAGTCCTGGCCAAAGGAAAAAAAAGTATTCTTAAATTTTGTTTCAAGCTGGGTGCTGGTATTTTATGCCTGTAATTCTAGTAACTCAGGAGGCTGAGATTTGAGGATCGCAGTTCAAAGCCAGCCTGGTCAAGAAAGGCTATAAGACTCTTATCTCCAATTAAGCACCAGAAAACTGGAAGTGGAGCTCTGACTCAAAGTAGTAGTGTGCTAATAACCTTGAGCAAAAGAGCTCAGGGACAATGCCAGACCCTGAGTTCAAGCCTCACAACTGACAAAAAAAAAAAAAAAAAAAACTCACAAAACCTTTTATTTTCTAACTTATTCCTTTGATATAAATGTTATATTTTCTATGGGGTTTGTCACAGTATTTTAATTTTATGCTTTTGTGATCTGAAGCAACCACAGGATTTTATAAATCTTTTTTTGGTATGTGTGTTATATTGTAACTGTGTACTGGGATCTCACACTCTTGCCTAGCTTTTTTGTTCAAGTCTGGCACTTGACTACTTGAGCCACACCTCTACTTCCAGCTTTTTGTTGGTTCATTGGAGATAAGAGTCTCACGGAGGCCAGGCTACTCTGGAGGCTGAGATCTGAGGATCGCAGTTCAAAGCCAGCCTGGGCAGAAAAGTCTGTGAGGTTCTTATCTCCAATTAACCATAAGAAAACTAGAAGTGGCACTGTGGCTCAAGTGGTAGAGTACTTGCCTGAGGGACAGTGCCCAGAGTTCATGCCCCATGACCGACAAAAAAAAAAAGGTCTCATGGACTTTTCTACCCAACTAAATTTGAACCATGATCCTCAGATCTCAACCTCCTGAGTAACTAGGATTACAGGCATGAGTCACCATTATCCAGCAGATTCTTTTAAACTTTTAAATTGAAATTAAACCTTGCTTACCATAGCCTCTTACAGTTCCATTGCTGAAATTAGGATGAGAGTAAGGAGATAGGTAATAAATTGACAATGTCCTGTCCCTGCCCCCGTAGATTGACCATGCTTAATTGTCTATGTATGGTATGTTGGGGACACTGCATGATAACATCTAAGTGGCTATCTTGAGGTTATGTGATCTTAAAACTAAGAAAGATCCGTTGGATGGAGCATCTATTCCAGCTAAAGTAACAGGGACCCTCTGAGTATTCAGAAGAGGAATCAAAACTAAGCTCAACTGCTCCTCAGCACTTGGTTGCTATGCTGCACCTGAAGTTCTGCACCTTAGTCTGACTCTGGAAGAATGCACTGACCATTAGAGAAGTCAGAAGCAGAGGTAGCTTAGCTAGTTAGTGGATATCTGATAAACAATCTGGGCCATGATGAATTACACCTGGAAGCTGAATATCCAGCTAGACTGATAGAACAAGAAAGAGGACACATGAGAAGCGCTGTTTCGTTGCCCTTTTCCAAAAAATATGTGAGTGTTCCTGTTCTTCCAGGAACATCACACTGGAAGGGGCTCCCATCAGGCACATTCTGTGGAAAGATTTTTGTTGGTTTAGTTGGTTATTTTATTCATAGATTTTTTTTAAATTATCTTTCAGTAGTTGTACAGAGGTGTTTGGATTCAACATGTCAGTTTATGAGTACAATTGCATCCTCATCAATGTTACCCGGCTTGTTTGTCTTTTTGTAACTTAGACAAAACCCTCAAGGTGTAGTGAGAGGCTTCAGGCCTTTGGTAACAGTAGAAATTCTTCTGAATTTGAATTTCTGCAATTTAGAAATATAATTATTTCTGCTGATTTTTTATAAAAGCTAATTGTGCCTTATTGTTTCATTAGAAAGCATTTGTTTTTACTAAGCTCTTGAGTTCAAAACCTTTGTAGAGAAAAGGGTATGTGCACTAGATTGAGTTTTCTCAGTCCTGTGACAGAGGTCTTACATTTTAACTGATAGTAAATTGAGGCTGGGAAGCCATCAAGGCTGATGGGCAGCAATAGTGCGTCTGAACAGCTCTGCAGTTATCAAATGCTAACATTCTGCTGTAGAACTTGGCAAATGGCCACCTCCCGAGATCTCATGTGCTGGTCTGAGCCTTTCAGAGCTGGTGGAAGCCAGTTGTAGGTCTGTGCCTATGCCCTTCTGGTGTTTAATATTTTGATGATTTCACTTGAATAGAGTGTTACATGACCTGATAAAATTACCTGATCACTTGCTACAACTATGATTGCCTTTGGAAGTTTTTATATTAAAAATATATAACTTTTAAAAATTTTATGTCTCAAACTTGAGATCTTCTTGCCTCAGCTCCCAAGTGCTCGAATTTATAGGCATGTGCCACCAAGCCCAGCTATATCATTATGTTTTGTTGTTGTTGATTATGGGGCTTGAACTCAGGGCCTGAGTACTGTCCCTGAGCCACTTTGTATTCAAGGCTAGTGCTATACCACTTGAGCCACAGTGCCATTGCTGGTTTTTTGAGTGACTAATTGGAGATGAGAGTCTCACAGAGACTTTTCTCTATATTATTATCTTTAAGCTACCTACTTAATCAGGTTTTTCCCAACACAGGACAATAGGGAGGTTGTTTTTAAGAGTCTTCATTTTAAAGTGAAGCTCTCTTTACTTAATTTACATATTTCCCCTAAAATCTCTGATATCAGAAGACAGTGATAGACCTTGAGCTAAATTCTCTATTTAACCTGTGTAATGCCTTATAATCTTATTTGAATTAGTTGCCAACTTAAAACCTATGGAAAATTTCATATACTGCTTAGGTTTCCTTCTTCTAACAAAACAAATAAGGATCTGGCAACATTTGCCTAATTTCTACTTGGCACTCATTACATGAAACTGAATAGTGATTTTATTCTTCTGTAAGAATGTGGTAATGAAGATACTTGTTTCCTTAGTCAGGGTTACTTATGTATGTTTACCTTCATGGCCTGAGGTCTTTGATTGGTCTCTTCTGACCTGGGTGGTCTGTCTTTCATGGAAATTGTAACCATCTCATTTTAAAGTGATTAGATGGAACCAATTCCACATAGTCCCACTGTAATTAATACCTCCTGCTTAAGCTTTATAACGCTTCGAGTCAAGACCCTCTAGGTTAAAAAAAAATGAGCTAACTCTCTACTAACCTGTACTAAAAAGTCTTCTAATGAAAGATAGAGCATTTGTTATGAATGTCGCAAAGTGGAGACATGTTTCTCTTAGCAATATTTCATTCATAGTCCTATGGTTTGCCTTATGTGCAAGTTAAAATGAGTTTGTAATTATCTTTATTTGAAACAGAATTCTGTGGTTGGTGTTTAAGGACTTAGAAATAAAGTAATTGAAATTCTTACTGGAGAAAAGAAAAAAACTAATCTTTTTGACGCTCTGTCATCTCTGTGGTCCTAAGCCACAATCATCCTACAGAAAAGGAAGCATCCGTCTTTCTTTCCTGTCTCACCTATTGAGCAGTTCTGTGGAAGATTTCCATTTCCTAATCACATTTGTCAATGGATTTCATTCTGTAAATTTAGGTTGTTGCTATATTCTGTTGTTGCTTACACTCCTACTGCCCTAATAGTATATAATCATACCTGCCATGTTACTTTCTACTGGCTTTACATATTTTAGTAGTTTTCACAAGAGATCTCTTTTATTATGTCTTAATGCCAGTTAATATTTAGTTTAACCAAGGAGACTTAGAAAGCCCTTTTGGCTGCCATATATGCCATGAATCCATTACCTATCCTAATGCCCATCCAGTAGGTACTCCTTCAGGTTTTCCATACATGACAAGTCTGTAGATGAAATGACAGTTCTGCTTCAAGACCTGTTGACTATGAAAGAAAAGCGATTGGCAAAATCTGTGACTAAAAACTTGACATCTTAAGAAAAGGCAATGTCTGAGGGTAGCTGCTTCCCCTGGGCAGGGATCCTGTTCCCCTTACTCTCAGCCAGCTGCTCTCCTTGGAAAGGCTGATCTCTCTCCAAGGCCCAGCGTATGGAGGCAATAGCTAGGATGTCCTGCGCTCTCTGGACCCTGGAAAGAACACTCCTAACATATTGCTTATGTGGTGACATTTAGCTCGCCGCCTGCAGCTCAGCCCCTGGGAGAGCAGCGTTGTTAACAGACTCCTGACGCCTACACATTCATACCTGGCCAGAAGTAAAAGCACAGCTGCCTTGTCTGGAGATGCAGGTAAAGCCATCCAGGTGCCACTTTCCTGGTGAGGGAAAGTTCTCCTTCTGAAGCCTATCTGTGCTGCCCATGTTCATCAGACTTTCCTGATGTGTGTTCCCTCTGTTCGGGTAGAAATGTCTGTTGGTGTGGGTTTCATGTCCCTGGCATTGTTTGCTCTTTACATCCGCTATGCATCTTATCTGGACACCAGATGCCAGGCAGATAGATGAAGCCCCTCCCTGTGATCAGATGGTTTCAGGTGCCACTATCTGTTCATGAACTTACCAGAAAAAAAAAGTATTCCTTTACCTACTTTTCTTTCTACTCCTATATCTCAGATAATCAAGATATGATTTAATACATATATGTGAGCTAAGAGAATAAGATCAACACAAGCATAGAATTTCTTAACGTGGCTGGGGTTAACAGCCCCAGCCTTTCATGTGCAACTTAGGAGTTGTGGAAAAACTAATTAAACTAAAGGCCTTACTTATTTGCTGTAATCATTGAAAATATGTAGGCTGGGGCTAGGAAGGTAGCTCAGTGGTAGAGCGCTTGCCTTGCATGCCTGAGGCCCTGGGTTCAAGTCCTCAGCACCACAAGAAAAAAGAAAAAAGCCGGAAGTGGCGCTGTGGCTCAAGTGGTAGAGTGCTAGCTTTGAGCTGAAGAGCTGAGGGACAGCGCCCAGGCCCAGAGTTCAGGCCCCATGACCGGACCCAAAACAAAACAAAACAAAAAAAATATGTAGGCTGGATGTGGTGGCATATTACATGCCCTGGAATCCCAACTATTGGGGAGCCAGAAGTCAGAGGATCTTGGTCTAAGGCTAGTCTAGGCAAAAACACAAGAGTCTATCAAAAAAAACCCCAAAACCCCAAAAAACTGAAAATGGAAGGCCTTGGGGGTAACAATACTCAAGTAATAGAAAGTTTGCTTACCAATCACAAAACTCTACCACCAAAAAATTTTTAAGAAAAATAGAGACCCTACCTAGTCCTGCCTATTATATTATTACTAAAACCTCTTAAAAATGCAAAACATGCCTGCATGACTGAATTAGTTTAATGAAAAGTTAGTGTAGCATTTATATCTAGTTGGTAAAGTGAGCTGATACAGATTTTGTTTTGTTTTTTAATAACATAACTCTCCTGGTAAAGTGACTTATTTTCCCAAATCTCTTTGGCAGAGTCAGAGTTGCATAGCCTCTTTAAAGAGTTCCCTTTAAAAAAGGCTTTGCCTCTGCAAGTCTCTTCATGTTGACTAGCCTGCTTAAAGAGTAATCCTTGGTGGTTTATAAAGTGTCTTTCATTTCTCGTGCCCAGTGAGCCAGCGAGCATCCACTGTACTTCTTAGAGACCTCTGTGAGTCAGTGGGGACGACAAGTATGGCTACTCTCACCATCTTCTGGAAAACAGATGAAAGGGCAGTAAGTGACTCAGCAGAGCCTCTTAGAAAGTTAGTGAACTGGGTCTTAATCATGGTCCTCCCGACCTCTTGGCATTAACACTCAGCTGAGATTTTTTTTTTTTCCGGAGGAAAAAGCATCGCATTTCAAAAGAATTTATTATTTATGCCTATGGATTTCATACTTAGATGCAAGGCACCAAAGATTTTCATCATTGTTGAAGAACCTTGCAGACTGCCATTTCATAGGCTTTCCACAGTTGTCAGTTACCATGTGTCTATAAAGTTCCACATTGGATGTTGTGTTGTGCTGAAATATGACCTCAGAGCTAAAACACTGTTTCTTTGCTATTTCTGTCATCACTAACTTTGTCAATTCTTTCATTCTTCTCTAGTTTCCCAACGCCATTTCCTCATTTCCCCATTTCCCACCCATTTTACTTGTCTATCTCCCCCCGCCTTCTTGGTGCTTGTGCTTAGTCAAGGTGCTTCTTATTTGCAATTTGGTTCTTCTTTTCTTTGCAATTTTTCCATTCTCCTTTTCACAAATGGTACATTTCTGTGATTTATTTCAGTGCTAAACAGGACAGAGCCTTTACTTGATTGAGTTGCCTTTAGTGTTAATCCGTTCCCAAGGTCATTGTTACCTGTTGCATTAACATTGCTTCTATTTAATAAAACAAAACTTGTGGTTTTCCATAATTTCAGTTTAGGATTGTATATGTAAAATGTATCTCCCAGTTGTCTTTTCAAGGACACTTTTTCTGTCACTTGGATTTTTTTTATGTACTCTCTTTGATCGTTCTTTTCTTTCAGTTTTCTTTTTGTCTCTTGACTTCATCTGATTCCAAATTACCATTGGCAAAGTGAGGGCCCGTATCCCTAGCCGTGGTCACTGTAACAGATTAAGGCCACTGCCCTAAGGCCTATACTCTTCAGCGGTTACAGCTCCCATGAGCCAACGGTAAAGTCCCTGAGAATTAGAAATCCCAGCCCCATACCTCTCACATCCATTGCTGTGGGTTACTTTTTCATGCCCACTTTTTTCAGTACGTATTTTTCAAAGTACATCTGATTCTTAGAGCTAGGGAGTAAGTAACTTAGTACATGTAAAATACTAAGTATAGTAATGGTAGTCTCTTAGTACATATTTGTGATCTATTGGGCAGTTTTTCTGTTCCATATGCTATGCTCTGACCACTTAAACTTGAGCTCATTCTTGGATGAGATAAATTAATATACACTGACAATAAAAAATAGTAGAATATTTTCCCAAAGACATTTGTATGGGATAATGTTTATGCAAAATTAAACTACTTAGGTTATAAAGGATACTTTGGATAAAAAGATAAGTATATTTATTGCCCTCACTTGTTTCTTCAGAAGGGAAAGATTATGCAAATAATTCATTTGAAGACCTCTGGTTTTGCGATAGCCGCTGCTCAGGACTATAATGAATTCTATGGAATTCATAGTGTTTTTTTAGCAAGTAGGTATTCCTTGAACAATTAAATTTAAGTGTTTTTGTATAGAGTACAGTAGGTAGTTTAGAATATCTTGAACTTGTATTTCTGTCTCCTCAACACTACAGTGATGAATAAACCGAAAGGCATCATGAAATTATGTCACGTATCTCATGGTCTCAGCAAATGTTCCACAGACACATCATAAAATTGCTATTTTCTATTGAGTGCCATAGTGCATATGTATAATCTCAAAACATGGAAGGATGGGGCAAGAGGACTCTGATGTCAGACCATCCAGGGCTATATAGCAAGATTCTGTGTCAAAAAGTCCAGAGGAAATAAAAGGAAATGGCAAACAGAAGGGAGGTGAAAATGATTACCAAGGAGGAAAGAAAGAAAAAAAAAAAGGGAAGAAGAAAAAAACATTTTATCATAATTCCAGGCTTCATTACTTTTTCATTGTCAGCTCTCAGACAGAACTATTTTCTAGGCTTTCTTGATCCTTTAGCAAGGTTAATGGCTTCTGGCTGAGCCTGGGGCATTGTATGTCTCCCTACCTGCTCATGAATCTGCAGAAACATCTTAACAGGACATTATTTCTAGAATGCATTTGTTTGACACAGAAGAGTTTTGCACGAATATGCTCTTCCCTTGTCTGGGAAATCCAAGTGCCTTGTTTTGGCACTTAAAGGTCATTTTCAGATAGTTTCTCCCATGATCAGAAGAAGCATAATACAAAAGATTCTTCTTCTTTAGACAATACAAGCCATTCTTCCCATTAAGGTCAGAAGAAAAGCTTTATATCAGCTCACAAGTAAAGCACACATGTTCTTTTTAGCAAGAATGAGAAAAAAAACTGTACTTTTCATTTATCCTAAAAAAATATATATATACTGCCTTAACCATTCAAGGGATAACCAGAAGACACTAAGAAGTATTTGGAAACATTTAATAAAGATTCAATCTAGAGCTGGGTTGTAACTCTGGTAGGGTACTTGCCTACTATGAAAGAAGCTCCAAGTTCCGTCCCCAGCACAGCAAAAATTAAACAACAGTCTGATCCATTCTTTGTTGATTAAACAAATATAACAAGTATTATTTTCTAAATGTCTCTCAGGTTATTCTCAAAGAATTTTGAGGTTTTAATACAGTTTAAAATATTTTGCCAATTCTGGGATTTGAACTCAGGGCTTCATGCTTGTTCAGCTTGCTTGTTCAATTGGCTCTCTGCACTTGAGCCAAGTCTCCAGCCCCATTTTTGTTTTATTTTGTTTCATTCAATAGTTATTTTGGAGATATAATCTTACAAACTTTTTTTGCCTAGTTAACTTGGAACCACAATCTTCCAAATCTCAATATTCTGAGTAGCTAGGATTCAAGTATGAGCCACCAGTGCCTGGCTGAGTTTTTAATTTATTAATAAAATTATATTTACCTGACATATTATGTCTCTTTAAAGGGTTGCTACAATGGGTACGGTGTGGTAAAAATCATTTCATAACCTGGTCTGAATATATAGTCTTATCCTCAGTAGTCATGTTGACTCATCTCTTCTCTTACTGGAAAAGATTTCTATATAGGGTCTGAAAATGGACGTTGGAGCCTTACCACCCTCACTTTTTGAAGTATTACATGAATAGTCTTGAATTCATTGTTACTTAGAATGATTGATGTGATTAATGGTCAGGAACTATGTAGCTTTTCCAAAAAAAATTCAGTTGTGAGTAAAACTGTGAAAGCTATTAATTATTCAACCTGATGGGTTTTTTGTTTTGTTTTTAGCAATTCTAACATTGTTTCTGTTCTTTTCACCATTTTATAAAATGCCATCCCATCTCCCTATACGTTCTACTGCTGCTTCTTATTATCGAATGCCTTAGCTCTTGGAAAACTGATACATTGGTTGTGCCTCTAAATAGATAAAACATTTATAGGATTCTTTTCTGGAAACTATTGCTTATCCACATAGCAAGTCTTAAATCTAGTAAGACTCGATCATTTTTAAACCTCACTTGCTTTCCTTGTGCCTTACTTGCTGTTGAACTTGGCTCTTGGAAGAGTTGTGGTACATTGCCTGCATGCTCCCTGTCTTTCTACTTTTTTTAGTCTGTCTTAAAACCAAGAAAAATTTTGGGTTTTTTTTTTTCCTCATATAAAAATCATCGCTCTTCTCTGGCGTTTTAGCAGAACCATCAGTTTTCAGGAGTAAGCTGCCCACTGGCTCCTATAGTTTTTTCATTGTTTTTTTTTTAATTACTTCTGTAATATAAAGCAGTGCATCCTAATTTTTGACACATCCTAAATTCACAGGATGTGAGGAGAGTTTATTTTGATGGTTCTGGACACCTTTAGATAATAACATCTTTTCCCTACTTTTCTCTCTATCTCTGCTTTGCTCCTTCTCCTGAACCTGCTTCTGGCTTTCTTCACCTACTCCTCTGGCATTCTGTGTGTAAAACCAATCACCTGCATCCTAGTTATCCCCATTTGTCCTCGTTCAGCATCTTCCAGCCCCATCATCATGCCCTACAAAGCTGCACACTCTAGAAACCCAGCGGAACGACCGAAACTCCTTGTAACTCCACCTGAGGGATCTGCGCGCAGGAAGACCATCCACAGCACTGTGGTGAGTAGCAGGACAGCCACCAGTCTCTGTTCCATTTGTTTCTATGCACAGACAGTAACACAAAGTCTGCTGTGGGCATTAGACAGGATGGCCATGACACACCCACTCAGCTGTTACCTGTGGATGGTGGTCGTGGAGGTCAAGATCCTACATTCTTGGCATCTCCAACAAAGCATTGGTGAATATTCACACACAAAAGTGGCAAAGCAAGGAGTTTAAAAGGAGTGAAAGTAAACCCTTAAAGGGAAGAGCAGGCTCTAGCTAGATGGCTCAAGAGCCAAATTAGAGTAAACTTTCCAGCTCTCCATGCAGAACATGAGAGTTAAAAACTCAAAATAGAGTGGATCCCTTTTGTCTTTATTCTTTCTCAGCTGGATGAATACATGTGGTCAGGTCTAGCAACCTACAACTTTGAAGCAATGGTTTTGGGTAGCCAGGATGTATGTTGCTTAGTGTTCCAAGATACTCTGGACCTACCAAAAACATAGGAACAATAGGTGAGCTTCAAGGCTTTGTTTTCTCAGATAAGCTTCTCATCTGCCTTCTATCTTGTGCAGAGAGTTGCCAGATTTTTACTCTTTCAAAGGAGAGGTTAGTTTTAGATAGCTAGACTCTTTTTGATCTCCCAGACATTGTGATTTAGCATTTAAATGGAGGAAAGTGTAACTGCTTTGTTACTTATTGTTTTCACCTTGACTCTGGCCCTTGTATATTTATTAAAAATAATATAACTTCCCTGTCTCCTCTATCTCTCTTGCCACAATACCCATCACAAATCTGGCTGGTTGGCTGGCTAGGTGGTCCTGTCCCCCCACTTCCTCTCCACTTGAAGGGTTTGTGCTTTGGCTACAGATATGAACTTGAAAATGAAAACTGTTCTTTGCTTTTCTTCAGTGAAGTGGCCTGAACTGGCCTGTTGGAAATGCTAGACAAATAAGTGCAATTCCAGCGTACTTTCATTTTTGCAAGTAAGAAACCAAATAGCCTTTGCAGGGGAAATGGCCTGGACGCCTGCCCTGACTCTTTCTCCCAGCCATATCAGAGACCGCAATATCTAGTGTTCCTCACTAGAAATCAGAATAAGAGATTTCTGTCTTGCTAACTAATCTTTGTACAGCCTAGATCTTAAGATATGTTGGAAATGGAATTTTGAAAACACTAGTTGTTTGCTAAGAAACCAACTCTTGAAAGGGCATCAGACCCTACTGTAAACTGAAGCTTTACAAGTGAGGATATAATGTGTGCTTATTATTACTGGCAAGATAGCTAAGCTACATGAGGTAATTTGTATGTCTCTAGAAGCCTCTTTGCACCTTTGTCCTGAAATATGAAGTTGGTCTGGCTGAAGGATACAGACCTTGTTCTGTGGTCTTTAAAAGACTCATCAATCCACCAGATCTTGTTTCTCTCTGTATATTTACACCCAGGAGCCACATCTCTGGCTAAATTCCTGGTTGGCCATCAGGAGAGGGGTGATGCTTTAGTCTGTCCTCACATTTCAGTTTCATACCTGGTAAAGAACTGTGAAGAAACCTAAAATTCTTCACCTTCAACCTGACTTTCCTTGGAAAGCAAGAGGAAGTTACATGAGGAAAGACCAGTTTCTCTATCATTATAAGGGGTAAAGAGAGAGCAGTGTTGTCTGAAACAGCAGGCATGTAAAAATCTGTTACCTGGTTTATGTCTCTACTGTTGAATATTCTAATTGTGGTTGTGTCATGCACAGAGAAATCTTAACTGCTGAGTTTCTGTAAATTTAGGGCCACAAAAGAGAGAGAGAGAACGTGCCCTTCCACCTGACCTCTGGCACCCGAAGAACTCTTTCCCCATCTAATCCCAAAGGGAGGCCAACAGCGCCCTCACGCCTCTGGTAAGGAGATACGCATGCTCACTGGGCTACAGCACAGCTTGTCATCAAAGCCGTTGACTCAGGAAGAAAAGCCTTATTTAATGCAAAGAAAAAGAAAACATTGGGATGGGTTCCTACAGGGGATCCATTTGCTAACTAAAAGTGTTCCTAGTTGATTGTCTGCACTGCTTTTCTAGAAATCAGTATCTGAGGGCCCAAGAAATCCATTCTCACACACCCAGTCTCCCTGTCATTCCTTTGCTGCCCAGGCTGCCATCCAAGTCCTTGCCTCACTTGCCTGGTACACCCCGACCTGTGTCCTCCTTGCCTCCTGGCTCAGTGAAAGCTGCTGCTCAGGCCCGGCCCCCATCCCCTGGAAACATCCGCCCTGTCAAGAGAGAAGCCAGAGCAGAACCTGAGAAGAAAGACCCAGAGAAGGAGCCACAGAAAGTTGCCAATGAGCCCTCACTAAAGGGCAGGACACCTTTGGTGAAGGTAGAGGAGGCCCCCATTGAAGAGGGGACACCTGTGGAAGCAGAAGCTGGCCCTGGTAAGAGTGGACCGATGTACGCTGGGACATTGGCTGATGCGCTCTCTGCTTTTCTTTCCCTCATATGCTGCTTTAGTTAGCTTTGCTTTAAAAAAAAAAAATAGAGAACTTGGAGATTTGACTGAGGCTTATTTTATATAAAATGAGAGAGCTACTTGATACAGGTGGCTCATGCCTATAATCCTAGCTACTCAGGAGGCTGAGATCTGAGGACCAAAGTTTGAAGCCAGCCTAGCAGGAAATTCCCTAAGACTCTTATCTCCAGTTAACCAGTAGAAAGCTGGACGTGGAGGTGTGGCTCAAGTAGTAGAACACCAACCTTGAGAGAAAAGTGAGAACTCAAGCTCCTGAGTCAAGGCCATAGTACCAGCACAGAAAGAGAAAGAAGGGAAGGAGGAAAGGAAGGATAAATAAAGGAAAGAAGGAAGAAAGGGAGGGAGGGAGGAAGGGAGGGAGGGAGAGAGGGAAAAAGGAAAGGGAAGAGAAAAAGAGATAAAGGAAGAAGAAAGAAAAGAAAGACAAGAGAACTATATATCCAAAATTTAACACCTGTTGTTGTAAGAGACACAGTTCTGAGTCATTTGATTGGTTGGGTCCAGTGTTCACAAAATGTGGTGTTCATAGCACATTGCAACCAAATCCTTTGAGACCTTAGTTACCTGTTTTGTGACAGCCCAACATGAAGCAGCTTGTAAAACATATAAAATATTGACTGTGTCACACCAATTCTTAGATTGGGATTGGGAGCTGTCTAACCAGATGATTGTGGCTTAGTGTCATGGAAAAGCTTGCTTGCTCTAGTAACCTATAGTCACTAAAGCACAAGAATTTTTTTTTTCAGTCCTGGGGCTTGAACTTAGGGCCTGGGTACCACGCCTTAGCTTTATCACTCAAGGCTGATGTTTTACTGTGTAAGGCACAGCTCCACTTCTGGCTTTGGGTAGTTAATTGGAGATAGGAGTCTCATGGACACTCCAGCCAGACTGTTGTCAAATTACGATCTTCAGATCTCAGCCTCCGGAGTAAGTATTATTACGGGCATGAGCCACCGACGTCCAGCAGTTTTTAAGACATGTGGATGATCTCATCTTCATTTTGCTCAGGGTATAACTTCTCACAGAATCTTACACATTTGACAGACATTATTAACTGATTTCAGCCATTATGAAACCCAGGCTTAATGACAGTGTGAGCTTTGTTGGATGTCTCACTTGTCAGTTTTGTTGTTGTTGTTCTTGTTGTTCTTTGGGGGTTTTTTGGTTATCTGTTGCTTGGTTACAGATAGAATACAATAAAACCGTGAGAACACATAGTGATACACATCCTCTTTTCTTTCAAAAATCATGGATTCCAGGCCTGGGACGTGAGGAATGATAGATTTTTGTTTTATTCTTTGGTTTTGTGTCCAATTGGTTTTCTCCTTATACCTGCTTGTAGTGGCTGCATCCATGGCCCCAGCTCCAGCCCCAGAGCCAGCCCCAACTCCGGTGCCAGCTCCAATCCCTGCTCCAGCTGCAGCCCCAGCCGCAGCCCCAGCACCATCATCCACCGTGACTGCCACTGCCGCTCCTAAAACCTCCGCAGGCACCACGGACCCAGAAGAGGCCACGAGACTGCTGGCAGAGAAGAGGCGGCTGGCCCGAGAGCAGAGAGACAAGGAGGAAAGGGAGAAGAGGGAGAAGGAAGAACTGGAAAGGTAAAGAACTGGCAGTGACCTGTCAGAGGCACCACGGGGATGTGTTAGACGCAGTCTTCCGTGTGTGAGGGAGGAGGTGGTTGGTGGTGACACAGGCAGATACTTCAGAATGATCTGGTGTTCCACTGACCCAGAAACATGATCTTTTAAGAGTTTTCTTATTAGCAATACAATATGGATGGAGAAGGGTTTGAAGAGGAAAAGTAGATCCTTTATCTTAGTAGTTTTCAGGAATGATGCACATTTTGGCTGGTTCTTTCTAACCTATGAAAGCTGGAAGTTGCACACAAACTTAAAAATCTATTCATAGTTGTAAAATTATAATCACAAATAGAGGCACACTTGTGTGATTTTCCCAATATATCTCTAATCTCCAGTCTTCCTCACTGACTTTGTCATTATCGTTTTAAAGCCGTGTAAAAAAAAAAAAAGCTCTTTTTTTGTTTGTTTAGCCGAATGCCAATGGCTCATGCCTGTAATCCTAGCTACTCAGGGGCTGAGAGCTGAGGATCACAGTTCAAAGCTGGCCCAGGCAAGCAAGTCGGTGAGACTTTTATCTCCAGTTAATCACCAGAAAACCAAAAGTGTCACTATGGTTCAAAGGGATAAGAGTGCTAACCTTGTGCAAAAAAACCTCAAGGACAGTGCCCAGGCCCACTCCTCTGGGGGTGGCTATGTGAGCTTCAGTGATCAAGTTCGCCTGCCAGATGATATGACAGGGACAGTTTGCTTAGTTGGTTACTTTCTGGGGTTAATAAGACTAATGTCAATATAACTGCTCTGGAAACAATCAAGACTGCCTTGTGGGGAAGGAGCCTGGGCCTGTTCTGGGCCACTCTCTTGGATGTGCCCTGTCCATGGTCCCATCAGGGAGCGTCCATGGCCGATCCTTTTCCTATTATGGGACAGAACATTAGGATTCGTGCTTGTTGTTGTTGTTTGTTTTGTTTGTTTCTGCTTGTTTTTTAGATAAGACCTCAAACTAACTTTGTCCCCATTTGGCCCAGAACTGAACTCTTCCTGTCTCTGCCTCCTGAGTAACTGAGACTACATGCATATACCACTCCACCTGCCGATGGCCTTTTTATTATTTATTGATAAGGATTTCCTTTTTTGATGCAGAGGCATCAAAATGTCACATCAGCTGGACTCTGGTGGCTCAACACCTGTAGTAAGAAATGACATAATTTCAGTTATATGCGCCTGAGTCTTAATTCATGGCAGGTGAAGTGCATCTATACTCCTAGCTACTCAGGAGGCTGAGATAGCAGGATATTGATTTGGAGCCAGGCCAGGCAGACTTTTATCTTGAATTAACCAGCAAAAAGCTGAAAGCATAGATACATCCCAGGTGGTAGAGACCTGCCTACCAGGCCCAGCCTTTATAGATAGTTCAATTGCATATCCTTTGGGAAAGCATGTGTTCCAAAAAAAAATTAGTGTTTACCACCTAGCTTCTGTTTAGCATGGGTGCCAATGAGGTTGGAAAAGGAGGAGGAAGAATTCACATCTTGTGAATTCACGTCTTATTCCTCAGCTCTGGACAGAGGATGTGGGGAGACTTCTTCCAGACCTCTGCACAACCTATCCACACACTCAGGCCTAGATTTTCCTTCCTTGTCTCTGTCTTCCCAGACAAAAGAAAGAGGAACTGGCCCAAAGGGTGGCAGAAGAGAGAAGTCGCCGCGAGGAGGAGTCCCGCAGGCTGGAGGCTGAGCAGGCGAGGGAGCGGGAAGAGCAGGCGAGAAGGCAGGCAGAGGAGGAGCGAGAGCGCGTCCAGAAACAGGTGCGGGCAGAGGACCCCCCCCCCCCCCAATGTCTTGAAGGACAGGGATGATGTTACACTTAGAAGCACCCTGTGTGCACCCTGGTTTCCTTGTGTCCTTGGCTGGCGGTCTTCCCTCACTTCCAAGTGTCCCCAGAGAGGTGGAACCAGCCCATGGATAAGAAACAGACCCAGATATGACTTCTTGGTTGCAGAAAGAAGAAGAAGCTCGCCTGCGAGAAGAAGCAGAGAGAGTGCGGCAGGAACGAGAGAAGCATTTCCAGAAAGAAGAGCAGGAACGCCTGGAGAGAAAGAAGGTAGCTGTCTTCTGCAGGCACTTCGGGACTACCATTGTGTGTGTGTGTGTGTGTGTGTGTGTGTGTGTGTGTGTGTGTGTGTGTGTGTGTGTGTGTGTGTGTGTGTGTGTGTGTGTGTGTGTGTGTGTGTGTGTGTGTGTGTGTGTGTGTGTGTGTGTGTGTGTGTGTGTGTGTGTGTGTGTGTGTGTGTGTGTGTAGCTGTCTTCTGCAGAAACACTTTGGGACTACCATAGTATGTGGTGTGTGTGTGTGTGTGTCCATCCTAAGGCTTGAACTGAGGGTCTGGGTACCATCTCTGAGCTGCTTTTGCTCAAGATTAGTGAGCTACAGCTTCAATTCTAGCTTTTTGGTAGTTAATTGAAGATAACAATCTCATGGACTTTCCTGCTGGGCTGGGTTTCAAACTATGATCCTCAGATCTCAGCCTTCTGAGCAGCAAGGATTATAGGCACCTATCATGGGACTAACATCTTGCTGGCATGAACAGTTTTGTTCTGTTTGGGGTTTTTGTTTGTTTTATTTCGATTTTTTGGGTGGTACCAGGTTTTGAACTCAAGGCTTTGCACTTGCTAGATGGGGAACTCTACCAGTTAAGTCATTCAGAGCAATTATTTTTCAGATAGGAATTGACATTTTTGCCTAGTCAATCTTGGATTATGAACCTTCTACCTCTCCCTCCCACTTAGCAACCATGCTAGACTTGTTCTTTGAGACAGTATCTCCTAAAAATTTTCCTTAGGCTACCCTGGTATTATAGGCATGAGCCACTTTACCAGGCCTGAGTTATACTCTTACTAGATCAATAGATTTTGGTATTAATAATTTGCTCCCAAGAAGTCACTCTCAAACTTTCTGCTACCCCAAAGGAGTTACTTCCACTGCAGTTGGCTCAAGCTAGTCTCATCCTTATTGAATAACTCTCATCAAGACAGTTTTCCCCCAAGAAATAGATGTATGTTTTTATAATCTGTCACTTGTTGCTGAAATGTACAATCTGAATTTCTTTCTCTCGCTGATCTTTTATTCATTTTTTTCCTTGCAGCGGCTTGAAGAGATTATGAAAAGAACCAGGAAGACAGAAGCTACAGACAAGGTATTGACCTCACCAGTTTCCTAACTAGTTTTAATGGCTCTTAGGCTTTTCCTTCTGCCACTGGTAACTTTGTACTGTAAACCTTTTTTTTTTTCTTTTTGATAGAAAACCATCGATCAGCAAAATGGTGACATAGCCAAGGGAGTACTCACTGGAAGAACAGGTATCTGTCTTTGAATTCAAGTCAGTGCAATGTAGCATTTTTGAGTTTTGACCCTGGAATAAGATATTCTTGGGCCAATAGGGAGGGATGCACTCACAGGCTCGCTGGAGCCTAGGTGTCTGTCATCTGGTCCCCACATATCCTCTTACATGAAATTCTCATTTCCTTTTGAGGGCTTTTTGTTGTTATTGTTGTCCATCATGGGCCTTAAACTAAGGACCTGGATACTGTAGTCTGCTACTTTGAAGTACAGATCTACTTCTAATTTTCTAGTGGTTAATTGGAAATAAGAGTCTCCTGGACTTTCCTGTCCAGATGGCTTCCTGCTCATGACCTTCAGATCTCAGCCTCCTGAGCAACTAGGATTTCAGTGGGTAACCATCACCTGGTATGAGGACTTTAAATTGACACTTCAGGGACAATATTGGGGATTGAACTCAGAGCCTTATACTTGCTGGGCAGATACTCTACAACTTGAGTGTACTCCTCAATTGCCCTTTGTGGTTAGGTCCTGAGTTAATGCTGGCCAACCTGGACTACAGCCTGTAGTCTACTATAGTACCACAAAAAGCTTGTAGTACTGCTACTACTACTACTACTACTACTTCCCTATGTTGCTGGAATGACAGGCATGCACCGCTGCATCCAGCAGAGATGAAGTCTCATGATTCTGGTGCCCTCCCCCGCACCCCCCAGCCTTGAGCCACAATCTTGGTATCTAGGATCTTCTGTGCCTGGCTAAGTTTATACATTTTGACTGCTTGCATTTATGGCATTGCTAAGGAAAAAAAAAAGATGTAAACATTCCTTCTAACTTCAGAATAGAGGTAAAAAATGTAAATTTATTGACATTTCACTGGAAGTTGATCATCTACTCTAAACAGAGTTTACAGTAGATAGAGTATATACTGAATACATGCAGTTTTCAGTATATGAACAGCATTATGGACTGACATTGGTGGTCAGTCCATTGGTAGTTCGATGAATTTTTAGTCAAATGTGGTTTAAATGAAAATGAAATTGACCTTAGTTTTAGGCTTCCAGCGCAATCATTAATGATTAAATGCCCCTTTTGTGTGAGTACATCCCTCATACATTTTCTTGTCTGGTTTCTATTGCAGCCTTTTGGGACAGAGGTTGCTTTCTCTAAGAGTCAGCAAGCATTTTGGGAGTTCTTCTGGGCACAGATGATTCTATGTGAACAATACCAATGGGGTCCCCCTCCAGGGCTGCTCAGGGTTAGTGACAGCCTAGGTCATTCGCTCCTAATCCTCTTTCATGACCCCACAAGGTCTTGATGGTTGGAACCAGAAGTGGATCCTAAATAACTCCTCCTTTAATCTCCTCTTTTCCTTATCTACAATATCAGTATGAAAAAGAAAGCTCCAGGGATACCTCCATCTCTTTATTGAGAAACACAAACCAGACATTCATGTCTCATTCCTGTAATCCTAGCTACTCTAGAGGCTGAGATCTAGAGGATCACAGTTTGATACAAACCTGAGCAGAAAAGTCTGTGAGACTCTCATCTTCAAAATAACCAACAAAATTCTGGAGGCATGGTTTAGCATCAGGCGTGAGCAAGCAGTCTGCTGAGCAAGAGTGCAAAAACCCTGAGTTCAAGTCCTGGTACCATCCAAAATAAAACACAACAAAAGTGTCAAGTATCATAAGGACGAATAATTGATTTATGTGAAAGAACATTCCTTGTAAATTCTTTATTTTTCAAGCATTACATATGATTGATATTTGGTTTTATTTCTACTGAAGCTATTCTAGTTTTTGAGTATCCTGATTCCTTTATGGTAGGATTTTCATGCTCTTTGCTGGATGCCCTAATTTTGTTTGTTAGGAGAACAGTCCTAGTGGCTGTGTATTCACTCCACCTTGCAGGGTTAACATGCTCTCTCTAAGGATGTTTTAGACACACACTAAGAGCAGCCACCGCCACCCGTGAGTCATCACAGAGCTGTGACAGCTCTGGAGTTTTGCAGGAACCAGTGCTACAGCATTTCCCTGGCCAGGCTCCCTCATGCTGTTCTTATTTCTCCCCTTCCTTCTAGTCCCCAGCTATTCTTTGAGTTACTATTGTACTCAGTGCAGCAGAGCCAAATGTGGGAGGGTAAACTTGTCAGGAGAGAGAACTCACGTTTATCAACATTCATCTAAATTTGACTTGGGTTAAAAGTGCTAAGAAGCCAGGCGCTTGATGGTCTATGCCTGTATTCCTAGCTAGGCAGGAAGCTGAGATTTAGAAGATGGTGATTCAAGGCCAGCCAGGCAGCAAAGTTCACTAGACTCTTATCTCCAAAATAACCTTCAAAATACAGGATTGGAGGCAAATAAGAATGCTAGCCAAAAATAAATAAATAAATTACTGAGAAGAGGCCTAAGGATTAACTATTCCTTTCTCCCGTGTCCCACATCTGCTTCAGTGCTGAATTGTGCCACTCGCTTTCCAAAGAGAATCTCGAGGCAGGTGGGCAAGGTCACAGGCCACTGGAAGTTAGTCCTCTAAGATATCACATGGTATCCACTTTGCAAATTTTGAGAGTTTGAAAACTACCCAAGTTGTCAGACTACTTATACAGCTGGCATTTTTACCAAAATCATGCCAGGTTGTAAAGTCACTCTCTTGAAGTTATTTTGGTCACTCATCAAGCTGAAACCATAAGTTGCCACAGATCTCTCTTAATTCAGATCCCATCCAGATTTTAATCAATAGTGTTGGCTTACGCTAGACTCTAGCATTGAAGATTGAATAACAGAGTAGCACTTTGGGGCACAACACCCTGTGAGCCTCCATTTATAAAATCCCCATCATAGAACAGAGCAGAGTTTGTAAAGACACTTTTTGTCCCTGTGATGGCTTGTTCTGAATCTCTCAGTAAGGGTGTTCATTCTCAGCTGGGCCAGTCAGCTTACTGCTACCTGCCTCCATGGCATTAATTTCAATATGTACTTTGTGTTTGGAGTCAATGCAAGTGAAAATTTTATTCACATTTATTCTATCCCGTACAAATGTGCTCAGACTAAGACCCTACACATAACAGTACATTTAATTCTCACCATGGTCTAAGAGCTAGGTACCTTTATTATGAGGAAATTGAGGCACAGAGAATTTTCAGTGACTTGTCCAAAGTCCCAGACTGATGAGTTACAGAGGATTCTGGCTCCCAGGGGTGTGGGTTTGATGTAGCATTAGTAACAGTTTGCTTTCTCTTCTTTGCTATGTACAGAGGTATCTGCACTTCCGTGTCCGATGAACTCTCCAGGAAGTAGAGACTCAGCAGGCAGCCCACATGTAGGCATATCACGTCAATCAAAAGTGGCCCTGGAGGGGTGAGTTGGAAGAAGGGGCCTTTTGCATTGTTCTGTGTTATAGGATTACCAGAAGTTCCTCTGCCAGCAGAATTTCAAGTTTTTAACATTGATTTATTTTTATTTAGGCTCATTCACTTTTGGTAGAACTATTTCTGGACCCTTGGAAAAGAGAAAGAAATACCTTTTCCCTTGAATCTTGATGGGGAGGTTTTCAGTGACTATACAAATGATAGGAAGTAATTTTGTTCTTTTTTATTTTAGTTTTTTGTATATCACCTGGTGTTGACCACATCTTCACTCTTTAATGGCGCATAACATTTGTATTTTAGATGTGTATATTGGTAAAGTGAATCACAGATTTGTTCCACAATAAAAATAATTTAGACACTTATGATACATTGCTATAGCAGAGTTTCTGATTAAAGAATAAAGTGGTAAAGGTCACACCTGTAATCTTAGTTACTGAAGAGGTTGGAGGTTACCTGGAGAACCGAAGTACAGAACCAGCTCAGCAAGAAAAGCCTGAAAGACAAATATCCAGAAAAAGCTGAGTTGAAGGTGTGACTCAAATGGTAGAGCACCAGCCTAGCAAGCATGAGGCCAACCCCCAATAGTTAAAACCCCAGTGCCACAAAAAGAAAATTTTAGCAGATTTTCTGAGTCACTTGTATTATTTTTTACAAATATAAATTTAAGCTTAAATTTTTGTATAGGTCTTACTCTTCAATAAAGCCAAAACAATAAATCACAGATATAAGTAAAAAATAAAACTAACAAACCAGCAACACTCAAGTTACTTTAGACAATGATATTTCTCTGAAATTAAAAGAACAGTATACACACAGCACTGGCTGAGTCCTTTTACAGTTGGCATGTCTGTGTAACCTTCCCAATAGGAGTTCCTCACTCCTTTGTGTCTGTGTTGGACCTACTGTAAAACCTCATTCATACGTGTGTCATGATATCCCTGGCTTTTCCCTGCACCAGTGCACTGTTTGCCCAGGTGGGTTAGTTCATATTGTCATTTGTTCTTATCAAAAAGAAGTTAATAGTACCTGATAGCAGTAAGCTCTGAGATGCAAATTCAATATGAAGCACTGAAATCATCTGACTAATCCTTGCTTGGTAATAATCAGACTACAAGACTGTGGCTTAGTGGTAGAGTGCTTGTCTAGCATGCATGAAGCCCTGGGTTCGATTCCTTGATACCACATAAACAGGAAAAGCCAGAAGTGGTACTGTGGCTCAAGTAGTAGAATGCTAGCTAGCCTTGAGCAAAAGAAGCTCAAGGACAGTGCTCAGGCCCTGAGTTCAAGCTCTAGGACTGTCAAAAAAAAGAGAGACTACTCTTGATTTATATATATATATATATATATATATATATATATATATATATATAATATATATAATATATATATATACATATGTATGTATACATATGTATATGTATATATATGTATACATATGTATATGTATATATATGTCTGCATAGCATATGTGATTAGCTTAAATTATATCGGGAGAGGGATTTCAATGTTACATCTCTACATATGATTAATAAATTTTTTATCTGCAGGAAAACATAATTTCTTAAACTCATATAGGGACTTAGACTCGAGTTTGAGGAACATTCTAATCTACAGGACAGATACCTGTTGGGAATGTGTGATGTATCACACATGGCTGGCAATGGGAAGCCTAAGAGCTCCTACTACCCTTATTTTACAACTGTCCTCGATTTTATCCAGGTCTGTCTTAAAGAAATCTATTTCCAATTTGCATCACCCCAGTAGTAATGAGTCCAGGGAAGGAAGAGCACAGAGAAGTCCTTTCATGTTCTTACAGCTCCTCTGAGCTTTCAGAGTGAGGTCCCAGTTACTTATTACTAGGTGTTTCACACCCATGGGTCCCTTCATAGTTCTGTGGAGTTACTTCTAGTCACTTTCTACTTACAAACTGCATATTCCTATTGTACTAACTATGTTACCAGGTCCAATCAGGAAGAGGAAAAAATGGATTTGACCTTGGAACATTTAGAGAATAACTATGATTTGGTAGAGTAATAAGGGATTGACTAGTAAGCAGTAAAAAAGACTCTGTAAAGAATACGGATAGCAGGTATAAGGGACAGTCATAACCCCTAAGCTGAGTCCAGACCCTGCTGGAGAGAGGAGAAGTTGTTGGAGCCTCTTGCCAGACATCCCTCTGAAATTCCTAGAAAAGCTGTTCATTGTGTGGCGTCTCACCAGCAGTGCTCTGCAGTCCATGTGACCCAAAGGAGGGAGACTTGCTTGACATTGTGCCACAGGAGTCAGCTGGAACTAAGTAAGACTCCTTGTTACAGGGAGACCCTGCACCAAAAAACATCCTTACTTACTCCTTACCCTCCTCGAGGGAAAGCTCTGGGCCCCAGGGCTTCTCTGCCTCTCAGCCTTAGCAGTGCAGTTTTTCCAGCCCTGAGTCCACTCTCCTTGCCCATCCCCCTCACCCACTAACAGAATTGAAGAGGGTGTGAGTTGTCAGATTGTTAACATGTAAAGTAGCTCCGATACCTATCTATGGAATGTATTAATATAATTATGAATACATTTTCAATCTACAGTAAAGACAACATTTCATGAAACGAATACATTTTCGTTTGTAAACTGTGAAAATTATATTTGACGTAAGGATACTGATGAACTATATGAATACATAACTTCTTTCTCTCCGGCTATGTTTGGGTTTTGAGAGGGTATTTGTGGAAGGAAGCTCCCATGGGACTGAGGGGAGGATTTCCTCATGGACAGGAAACTTGCTACAGAACAGGGAACAAAGGATACAGAGAGGGGGAGGGAGGGAGGGGGGAGAGAGAGAGAGGGAGGAAGAGAGAGAGAGAGAGAGGAAGACATGTGGGTACCAGGGAAGGAGACAGAGGCAAATATCAAAATGGGAACAGAGGAAATTGTGTTTCTCAGATCTTTCTGAATGACCTTGCACCCCCAGCTGAAAAGTTCTGTTCTAGAAGCTCTGATGGGGATAGAGGTTTCTGTCCTTCCCTCTTGGCAGTCCAGAAAACATTGTGTGCTTACTTTTAGCTTAGCCCCGGGGGACTTTTTCTTCAATACATAATCTCTCTTCTCTTAAATAAAGGGATTTTAGTACAGTTAAAGTTTGACCTAGTCTTCCACCCCCCACCCCCCAATACGAAGTCATCCTTGCTCTTAGTTTTACCTGTGGGTAAAGTCCATTAGTCACATAGAAGAGATGTATCCCTTTAAGTTTCTTGTCATAATATAGTTAATAAATGTCAGATACATTTTTGGGTTTTCCTGGGGTACTATGGATAGAACACACTAGGCAATTACTTTAACATTTAACTGTATCCCCAACTCAATGACTAATCATTGTCCTGGTTCTAATAAGCTATGTGGCACTGTCTAATTCCCACTGTGGTCCCAACCCCTCTTTTTCACTTCAAGTAAAATACACTGTCAACAATCTTATATCTATCTTCAACATCCACTGTATAGCCAAAGAATAGGAATACACTATCTGACACTGTTAGCTAGGAAGACTGGCAGACCTAAAATAACCTCAGTTTCAGAGGTCACAGTGTCCCCAGAACATTTAATGATAGATCATCCAAGGCTTTCGACACAATTATTCCTCTAATTACTAACAAGAAAGAATGGGTGAGCCTGGAGGGGGAGATGAAGTCATCTCGTGACTCAAGTCGGGGGGCCAGGGTAGGTCACTGCTATTCTGACCTAACACATCTGGACTTACAAGGTAACAGAAACTTAAGATCACCCAAAGAGCTTTTGGTCTCTTTGGAGACCCAGTCTTTTCATGGACCTTCTAATTCAATTCCCTTTCAATTGAGAACCAAACTCTCTGGCTACGTAAAGCCCATGGATGAGTGTTGGGAAAGAACAAGAGGATGAGTGTGGTCATCCAGGCATCCTTACTGGTGAGTGTTAGACACATGTGTGCACATCACATAGGCTAGGATGATGCCAGGAAAGAGCAGGCAGCATTGTCACACTCTCAGCCTAAAAAGATTTGGGGTAGGTCTTGTCAGGTACACTTGTAATCCCAGTACTAAGAAAGCTAAGGAGGATGCTAGTCTTTGGTCAATCTGGACTATATTGTCAGACCCTTTTTCAAAAAGGTTTGATAGTTTGAAAGTATACAGATACAAAATGCTTTCAAACATAATCCAAAAGTTCTCTAATTCTCATTGAATAGGGAAAGCTATTTCTTCAACGGGGGGGGGGGGGGGGGGGAGGCAATAGAAATTCAGGATATAGCCTAGTACCAGTGGCTCACACCTGTAATCCTAGCTACTGAGGAAGCTGAGATCTGAGGATCATGGTTCAAAGCTGGCCTGGGCAGGAAAGTTCATGAGACATCTCCAGTTAACCACTAAAAAACCAAGACACTGACTCAAGTGGTAGAGCACTACTAGCCTTGTGCAAAAATTCTCAGAGACAGCACCCAAGCTCTAAGTTCAAACCCCAGGATCGGCACCAAAAAAAAGAAAAGAAAATTGGGATGTTTATTAGCTCTATTTTATCATTTGGAAAGGCATGGAGAAAAGATACGACTGTATGGGTACTGGTGACTCACACCTGTAATCCTAGCTACTCAGGAGGCTAAAATCTGAAGATCATGGTTCAAAGCCTGCCTGGGCAGGAAAGGCTATGAGACTTATCTCTAATCAGCCACCTGAAAACTGGAAGTGGAGCTGTGGCTCAAGTGGTAGAGTATTAGCCTTGAGCAAATGGGCTCAGAGGCACCGCCTAGACCCTAAATTCAAGCCCCACAACTCACCAAAAAGAAAAAAAAAAAGGATATGACTGATTTGCTTAAGTACAACCAGTTGGAATTATGGAGACTACAGATAACTTCTGAGAATCGAACGAATTGTGAAGCCTGAACAAATGTGTGTTGCTGTAGTCTGGTAACTTGAACGGTCAGATCAGTCTAGCACTCGTTCAATGGATAGCCACTGTTTTGTTGTGATGTAAAGCTTAGTGATATACATGCAGCACAAAACACTGTCAGTAAGTCTGGAAAGAGGAACAATCCAAGAGAAACTCTAGTTAGGAAATTAAAGTTTTAATGACCAGTTAGAAGTACTCCAAAAATTAAGTCAGACATAATCACTAAGGATTAAGATAGAGCCAAAAGATTGCTTGCTTATACCTTTAATCCTAGTTACTGGGAAGGCTAAACTCTGAAAATCAGAGTTCAAAGCCAGGCTGGCTGGGCAGGAAAGCCCATGAGATCCTTATTTCTAGTTAACTACAAAAAGCCAGAAGTGGAGCTATGGCTCAAGTTGTAGAGGATTAGCCTTGAGCAAAAAAACTAAGGGAGAGTGCCTGGGCTCTGAGTTCAAGACCTACCCTAGCACATGCGCGCATGCGCACACACACACACACACACACACACACACACACACACACACACACACACACACACACACACACACACACACACACACACACACACACACACACACACACACACACACACACACACACACAAATGGGGTCAAAGGCAGAAAGTAAATTTGGTCTTCAAGTGGGAGAAGGAATGGGTTAGGAGGGACGGGTGACAATGTTGTCAGACACCTTGTATTCATATACTGTTTTGTAGAATGGGAACTTCTTGTACAACTACTTAATAATAATAATAATAAAAGTTTAAAAATTTTGGTCTTGAATAATGTATTATGAACTATGCAGAGAGAGAGAGAGAGACCTTATTTTAAGGGACTGAGACCTTTGGGCAGATCTACAATTAGAATAACTATGATCAGAAACAAGAAATCATACGTTTAGATTAAGGTGTTGCTGTGTGTGCCTGTAGTCACAGCTACTTGGAAAACTGAGGCAAAAGAATCATTTGAAGCCAGCCTGGACAACGTAACAAAATGATCTCTCTCAAAAAAAATTACTTTATCCTTGACCATCTCTCTGTAATAGCTATGTGATTTGGTACAAATTGTTTAATTTTCCACTTTTAATTAGGACAGTCTCACCTTTGAAGTCCCTGGTAAGTGCTACTACTCTATTTTGGATCACACCCAAAATTTCTAGGCAAGTGCTCTAATCCAGGGACATGGTTTGCTTTGATATTTTTGAGACAGTCTTGCCATGTAGATAGGCCCTGGCTTGCTCTCCTCCTATCTCATATGCTAGGGTGAAACAGTGTTTGGTTTTATAACCAAATGAGCAGTTTATAATCATTTAAAATACAAATATATCACAGTTCACCATTTTGCTAGTAAAGTCAGACTATTATAAATTTGGGAAACTATTTTATATCAGTTTTTGGTTTTTCTGAAAATGTGCTTCCCAGTTTTAATGTTGACTTGTAAATTATTTTTTCTTTTTTGAATTTCACAGTACTCCCAATTTGGAAAAACAACCCAATGAAAATGGAGTATCTGTTCAGAATGAATCTTTTGAAGAAATTATAAATTTGCCCATTGGATCCAAACCATCCAGATTAGATGTCACCAGCAGTGAGAGCCCAGAAATTCCTCTTAATCCAATTTTGGCCTTTGATGATGAAGGGACACTTGGGACCCTACCTCAGGTAGATGGTGTGCAAACACAACAGACCGCAGGTAAGCTTGCCTGGAATTCTCTTCTGGAATCCTCAAAAATATGTGACTCATAAGAGGAAATGCATGGTTACTTTGTCCCTCAAAAGAACAAGTGGAAAAATGACACATGGATCTTAGAAGTTGACTTCAGAGTTACATTGGGCAACTCACACTAGGGCCCCTCCTGTTCTTTGCTCAGAGCAGAAATTTAGTTTGTAACAACCAGCAGGTGTTGAAGGGCAGAACTCAGTACCCAGCATCAAGCGCTGTCAGAATGTTTCATGATCAGACCAGACGCCTCCCCTTAACTTGTAAGCCATTGCAATTGTGCTGCCATTATCTTTTAAAAATGTAAGGTGATGGAAAGTTATGATTAGGCAAGAAGAAAAATACTACAAATGAAAACTATCCATGATCCTTGTCAAATGGCTGTAGCTGTTGAAACTGCCTAGGGCTCACCTGTGGCCTGAAGTGTTTGTGCTGAAAGAACAGAAGCTTTATAGAACCATCCAAAAAATAAAGAGGAACATCAAATATTACCAACTTTTAGGTTTCGCTGAAGCTCAGCATTGCAGTCCTGCCAGTGTCGGGAATAAGTGAGGTAATTCCAGTTGGAATTGTGGAATTCTCTCCAACAGATCATGTTCATATTGATCAGTATGTCTTTACACCATTATAAAGAGAACCAGCCCATGGCAGGGTCTGGAAATGGAGTTGGCACACAATTATTTATGAACAGTTGTTTTGCCTTTTGGATTCCATCTGTGAGCCTATAGTAAATATACCTTGAATGAAGTGGAAGAGCCAATGTTGAACCACCCTCCAAATGTAGCTGATCTTTTCTCATCTGGTGCAGTGACTGAGAGTAGGATTTCCCTTTAGTGAACTCCACCTTCAAGGCTGGGAAAGGAGGTCAGAAAGTTCCTCCCTGGTCTGGCTTTCTAGTAACTATGCCTTCAAGAACAATCTGATTATATTGGTAGAAAGAAGCACAGTGCAATTTCCTGTTTCTGTCTTGTTTCAGATTCAAAGAACTTCCACATTTTTTTTTTTTTGCTTCACTTTCCAGGTCTAAAATCAGCTTTTATATTATCTGTCATTTCATTCTCACTGTTCCCACCCTTCCACACCTGGCCTAGGAAATGTAGTCCAGGGCCTGTAACCTTCAATGGTATAAAGATTCTTTGTGAGTTCAGGACAGTAAGTGAACATTTATTTAATTGCTAACTTAACTTTGGAGCCCTAAACATCTGGTACTGAGGATATAAGACAAACGAATGTACTTTTCTTGGAGGTAAGGGGAGTTATAGATGTATGTAGTTTATAAAAGTAACTGATATTGCATACATTGAAGTGTTTTCCTATTGGTATTGCAACTGAATCCCAGTAAAATTGTAACTTACAGCCATGGTACTGTTTAAAAAAGATTTTAGATGAATGTCCCATTAATGTGTTCTTTTTTGTCTCCACATATAGAAGTTGTATGAGCATTTCTTCTGAAGAACCAAAGCAGAAATTTAATAAGAGTTTCTATGATTAATGGAATTCCTTTCATGCTACAAAGGAGCATCCCCCATCTCCAGTTTTTCTAAAGATTTCTTGACCATCATTTTGAAAAGACTGATTAAAACCAGCTAAAGACAACAGACTGGATAGCTTTTCTAATAATTTCCACCAACAGAAAGAAATGGTCCTTTATTCTTCAATACTTTTTCCAGTGTGCTCCTTCTTAGCAAATCAATATTTTTCTGCATTCTTTACAAGACAAGAACATTTAGCTATCAAAGAAATGTGCTCACTAGGTGTGGGTTTTTTCACACAGGTATTTTGGTCTTAAAACCTTAACAAATAAAATTGGCAAAAAAAAAAAAAAATTGACCTTTTACGATATATTACTTGAAAAGTAAGTACCTCTTTGCTCTACAAGTAGAGTAAATATGGGAGGTGTTTAAATTAAACTTGTTTAAATATTATTTCAAAGAGCTCTATTTGTAGAGGCAAGCTATAGGCCGATCAGCAGTTTCTTGTAATGCAGGCACTTGTACATGGACATTCTTCAACCCAGCTGTCATCTTCTTCTTGCAACTCCCTTTACAAAAATGTACTACCAAGTTTGAAGATGTGAGAAATCGAAATACCTTATTTTTTTCAGGGCAAGAAAATAATTAACTGTCTTAACTAATGTATTTATAACATTTTTTCCAAAGAAATCCAATAAATTAGAACAATGCAACAACATTAAAATTTTGCTTTCTTAGATGCACTCCTGCTGATGTTCCCATGAGAGAATGTTGCTGAAGATTCAGGTCTATTTCTGATGTTTGTATATTGCTGCTGTCCCTGATGTTTCTGGTTGGGGGCGGGGGGAGACTTATCTTTGCCTTACTGGATCAAAAATTATGTGGGGTTGGGGGGAATAAAGATTTCATATTTCTTTAAAAACAATGGTTTTGCTCGTTTCAGAGCAATAAAAAATACAATGAAGTGGTGACTGTGTGGCACACAGGCCGAGGACCTTCCTGGCTTCTCTTGCTCTGTGTGCATCGGTCAGTGTTTTTCGCTCTCTATTGTTTTTCTTCCCTTTTGCTGTTGAGCCTCGCTGTACTTACTACCTTGCACTTTCATTTGCTAATACAAATTCTATATTATTTTCCTACCAAGAGACAACTAATGACTAAACATTGCAACAGAGAGAATGCTGAGGGAACACATTTTTTTGTGAACTCTTTAACATAAATTTATACCACTTATAATGTGTTAGTTTTATACAAAGAGCAGTTGGTTAACTTACCAGATTGAATGAGAGACTATTCATCTACTGGATTATTTCTCTTAAATCCAAACATATGATCTTTAGCGGTAGCTTGTACTTTGTGGATTATTTTTCCCTATTTTTGGCTGTCCGTGTATGCATAGTCATTAAAAAATTGTTTTACAACATTTTTTTGTTTAAACCGACCTACTATAAAACACCAATAAAATGTTTGACATAATTTTAGGATTCTTGTATGTTGTGACTTCACTCAAATTGATTCTCTCTCTTTTTTCTTTTCTTCTTTTTCTTTTTGGTGCATCGACTGGGACCTGAACTAAAGACCTCATGCTCATGCTTAGTTTTTTCCACTCAGTGCTGGTGCTCTTACCATTTGAGCTACACCTCCACTGCCAGCTACTGTCTCTGGTTAATCAGAGATAAGAATCTCTCAGATTTATCTGCCCAAGCTGGCTTTGAACTGTGATTCTCAGATCTTAGTCTCCTGAATAGCTAGCCTTTTTTTTTTAAGAGCTAGGTTGGATCCAGGACCTTGTAAGTGCTCCCAGCAACATGGATGATTCCTGAGCTTTTAACTTGCCTTTCATTTAGCCTCTATGACATTTTCCCAGCTTCCTAATAAGTAGACATAAAGAATTTAATTTTTGGCTAAATTTTCCATTTTCCATTTCTGCCTTTTTTAAGCTTATATGAATATTAGCAAACTGAAAGCCTTCTAAGTAATCAGATTTTAGTTACAGGCAATATGAAAAATTTTGACTATTTTGCTAATGACAATATTGTCAAAAGATGTCTTTAACCCGTACAATGGCTAGATTGCTTTTTGTCTGGAACTTGAAGACCTGTGTCCACTTGCTTGCCTTAAGGAAATCTTTATTTGGACACTACATTAAGGGGAATGCTCAAGGACCAAGTGTGACCCTCACCATGGAATAGGCTGAATAACTTTCAGCACCTTCTACACCCTTGTACACTAGGCCAGTTCAGTCATTCTTCAATCACAGGTTCCTCTCTAAGGTAGCCTCTAGTTGTTATAGGAAGGCATGTCCATATGTCTGCTCTTGCATAAACTCACTACCCCAAATGAAAGTACACTTAACAGTCTCTCTCATGAACACATTTTTTGGCCACCAAATGTCTGGAAGCTCAGGAAGTGAGGTAATCCACTCAATACCTTGACGAAAAGATTTGCAGTGAAGCAGAAGCAGTGACATTCTGAAAGCAGAATGAGATGTCAGGTTGGATCAGGTAACAAGAATCTTAACCATGCATGGAGATGGGAGAGACTAGAGCAAAGACAACTTCAGACCTGAGCTTCTAAACACACCTCATTAGCTTGCAGGCTGCCTCATTTCATGCCTTTGCCTCAAAAAATTCAGACAACCATTTACCTTCCAAGCTGCCTTCACCAATGAAGAATTCCTAAGGTTCTTCATGCTGCTTAACATTGGTCAACTTAGATGATGGTGTTAAAGCATCTGTCTGGCCACTCGGTTGGTTTATTTCAAATGCTATCTAATCTATCCCCAGGACAACATTAAAAAATAATACATGTGGACAGCAGGTTTCAGCGGCTCACACATATATCCAAATCAGGAGGCTTAAGATCTGAGAATCAAAATTTGTAGCTGCCCAGGCAAATAAACTCCTACATCCATTTCATCAGAAAAAAAGCCAGAGTTGGGAGGCATGGCTCAAATGGTAGAGCAACAACCACTTGATCAAAAAAGCAGAGGGGATGTCCTTGAGTTCAAACCCCAGTATGAGCACAAAATGATAATAAGCAACTACTTTCTTTTTTTTTTTTCTGTGCTACTCTTCTGTCTGAAACAGTGAAGAACTGCCATGCTAAGAGTCCTCCGATCTGTTTGCTCTGGGCAAAATAAAAAAGGCTTTTGTGAATGAGCCAGAACCTCAGCCCTGTGAGCCCTTATCTAGAGACTGGCTGTTCTCTAAGCAGATTTGGGTTTGGCTTCTTTGAGCTCCTTTACACTCACCTCTTACAGCATTGAGAAATATATTCAGCCATGAGGTAGTCTCATTAAAAGGTCAATCACATATGAATTGTTTTTAAATATCAAGGGTCAAAGTTCAAAATCTGTTCAAAGAAGTTTAAATTCACCTTTGTACACAAAGAAGAATAATAGTACACCTGGGGAAAGGACTATTGGGAAGGAAAAACTCATTGTCATCAGAAATGAAAAATTTGGGAACATCCAAGAGCCATTGAAAGCAGTTTTTCCCTTATTGGACTATCTAATTTTTCTATCTTGTTCATCACTGAATAAGAAGATCCAAATTAATAAAATTGAAGATGAAAAGACTATACAACAGAAACCACTAAAATTCACAAGATCATTGACAATATTTTGAAAACCCACAACAATGGGAAACTCCCAACAAATGGGAAAATCTAGAAGAAATGGGTAAGTTTCTCGACATATCTGACACTTCCAATTTTGAATTAACACCAAGACGATATCTTGAACTCATCTATAATGGGCAATTTAATTGTAGGAATAGTGTCTCCCAACATAGAAAAGCTTAGGTCTGGATAGACTCAGTGCTGAATTCTACCCGAACTTCAAAGAACTAACCACTGCTCTTCAAACTTCCATTAAATAAGAAGGGAAATAATACTACAAAAGTCAGTCAAAACCCATATTAGCCCTTGATACCAAAACTGAATGAGACAGCCAAAGGAAATTAAAGACCAATTTCCCTTTTTTTTCACTGAAAGCAGTTTTTTTTAATGTTTTTATTGTAAAAATACTGTACAGAGGGGTTACAGTTACATGAGTAAGGTAATGAGTACGTTTCCTAATGAGTACATTGTTACCTCTCTTCCTTTGATTTTCCCCTACCATCCCTTCCCTCCCAACTCCTCCCCCACCCCCCAGTCGTAAAGTTCATTTTCAACTTAGTGTCTCGTACAGCTCATTGTTTTACAATGAGTCAACCTGAAAAAATAGGAACACTTCATGAGTTTGTGTGTCATCCTTGCGCAGGGCCATGCTAATCTCTGTATCATTCCAATTTTAGTATATGTGCTGCTAAGCGAGCACCAGACCAACTTTCTTGATTGCACATAGATGCAAAAATTCTCAGTAAAATATTTATGAAGTAAATTAAAGAACATGTTTAAAAGAAATACAATGATCAAATCAGTTTCATTCAAGAGATGCAAGTTTGATTCAACGTAGGAAAATCAGTGGTTACTTGAGGCACAATGCACAGAAATCATGGTGATTTCAATGGATGCAGAAAATTTTGACAAAATTTAACGTACTTTCATGACAAAAAAAAAAACCTGAAAAAAGACTATAGAAGGAACCTACCTAAACATAGGAAAGGCTGTATATGACCAACTTATAGTTAACATTGTACTATTTGAGAAATCTGAAAGTACTTAACTCTACAGAGTCAGGACTGGGGCAATAAGTGTCTACTCCGTTCTTACTCCAAGAGACAGCCTACAGAATGGGAGAAAATCTTTCCAGCTATTCATTGGACAGAAAAGCCTTGCTTGAGGTCCAGAGCAGAGAGCTTATACAGATGCAAACAGTCACTGCAAGTGATTAAGGAGTGCACCCCCAGTTGTAGTATAGCACTACTCCCCATAGCTGAGTGAGGAAGCAGTCCAGGCATCCCCAAGTAGACAAGAAAAGTGGGGAGATGGATGGAAATGGAGATTGTCATGTTAAGTGATAGAAGCCAGTCCTATAGAATATTAGCATAGTGAACACAGTCACAGCGTTGAGGCATAGTGGTGTCAGAATGTATGGTTGGCCTGGCATGGTAGCACAACCTTATAATTTCAACTACATAAGAAAATATTTCTATCTAAAAAATACCAGTTGGGGGCATTATAGGCACAGATGACTAACCAATTGTCTCATACATAGTTAATGTATGCCAAATTTAAATGCTCTGAACGTCTATGCAGCCCTGTGTCCTACCATCTGGTACTATGTCTATTTATAAACGATTAAACCCTTACAAAAGAATTTGGAAAAAAAATTGGAGTTCTCCCTCCCTCCCTCCCTCCCTCCTTCCCTCCCTCCTTCCCTCCCTCCCTCCCTCCCTCCCTCCCTCCCTCCCTCCCTCCCTTCCTTCCTTCCTTCCTTCTTTTCCTTGTCCTAGTACTGGGCTTAAACTCAGACCCTGCCACTAGTGCATAGCTTTTCACACATGGCTGGTCCTCTATCACTTGAGCCACACCTACACTTCCAGCTTTTTGAGGTTAATTGGAGATCAGAATATCATGCTTTTTCCTACCCAAACTGGCTTCGAAACTTGATCCTACTATCTCAGCCTCCTGAGTAGCAAGGATTAAGACATGAGCCGCAGGTGTCCAGCAATTCTTTTTGACATAGGACATAGGAATGAAGAAAGTATGACATTAGAATGAGGGTTTAATCCCTAGAAACTGCCAGAGATGCCTGTGTGCTGACCCTCTCCCATTCAGTCTCAAATCATGCCTTTGTTGGTTTTTGTTTTTTAAACATTCCCCCAAATCTTTTTACTCTTCTCAGTCTCTCGTCATTGCTTTCATTCTGCTCTCTTCATCTTTGACATGTTTTATTATGGGTTGAACTGTATTTCTTGACGATCTTATTCATGATGCCTATGACTGTGACCTCACTAGGAATAAGGTCTCTGCAATGCCTATGAGTCTCTGATCATAAAAGAATATTTATCGAAACAAACTCCAGGAAATGGAAACAAGAAGTTTTTTTTCTTTGTTGTTTTTTTCTTCCTTTTTGTCTTGTTTGTTCATTTATCTGTCTTTGGGAGGGTAAGGGGGGTCAAAAATGGAGGGGGAAAGGTTGAACAAATGCAGCAGTGGTATTCACTAGACACTATGTGAGAAATGAACTATACAATTTGGTTGGGGATAGGAGGGAAAAACGAGAAGTGAGCGAGGGGACACTGTCCAAAAAAAAGTATTCATTACCTGTCTTATGTAACTAAAACCCCTCTGTACATCACATTTATAATTACAATTAAAAATATTAAGGTCTCTGCAGTTGGAACTAAAGCAGGATGAAGTGATGATTGTTATCTTTAGGAGAAGAGGGAAAACTGGGCAGACTTCAGGAAGGCCAAGTGAAGGCAAACAGATTGGAGTAGTGCGGTTGCAAGCCAGCTAACGCCAAGCATTGACACCACCCTCTAAAGCTTGGAAGAGACAAAGAATCTATCTAGAGACGCGGAGGTAGCAGGGCTCTGCCAACACCATGGTTTTGGACTTCTTGCCTCCTCTAGAACCCTGAAACAGTAAGTTCCTGTTGTTTGAAGCCAGCCGGTGTGTAGTCCTGGAAAGATATTACAACAGCCCTAGAAAACTAAATCAACAGTTTGAAGCCAATATCTCTGCCACTGTGGACTGCCATTGTTTATGTAGGCTTCTAAATGGAAAGTTTTATTATCATTTTCAAAATGACTCTCCAAGTAGTTACAACACTCAGAAGGCTGAGCAATAGACTCTTGTATTCGAGGCAAGCCTGGATCACACAGTGAGACCCTGTTTCCAAAAAAAAAAAAAAAAAAAAAGCCAAAATGACAACAAAAACCCAAATGTGCACATTTGAGATGATCTCTGGTCCTTCTGTTTGCCATTGATTAAGAATATAATGACAGTTGGACACTGGTGGTTCGTGGTATAGTTACTCAGGAGTCTGAGATCTGAGTTTCATGGTTCAAAACCAGGTTGGGCAGAAGAAAATCCATGAAACCCTTATCTCCAATTAACCACCAAAAAGCCAGAAATGGAGCTATGGCTCAAGTAGTACAGATTGGCCAAACAAAGTCAGGGACAGCGCCCAGGGATACATTCACGCACAGTATACTATATATATAAGTATGTATATATGTATATCTAAACATAGTTGAAGGATTCTATTCACAGCTATGATACAACCATCAATAAGTTCAACAGTAAGAAAGCAGGCTGGGAAGGTGGCTCAGTGGTAGAGCGCTTGCCTTGCATGCATGAAGCCCTGGGTTCTATTCCTCAGCACCACATATGCAAAAAGGAAAAAAGCCAGAAGTGGTGCTGTGGCTCAAGTGGTAGAGCGCTAGCCTTGAGCTGAAGAGCTGAGGGACAGCGCCCAGGCCCAGAGTTCAGGCCCCCCGACCGGACCCCCCCCCAAAAAAAAGAAAGTTGCCTACCTGTTCAAGTCCTTATGTAGAACATGTCCAGATAGATCACTTATATGCATTAACTAACAGACCAGCAACTAAGCACCTCACTCAGGGCCACACAGCTATTAAGGGAAAGTACAGGCTGTGAAGTCAGGCTCACCTCAGGCTTGGCTAGGACTCTGCCACTGTGCTATGCTAGTTTATAGAAAGGCCTAACTGCTCTGGATGGATGCCCTAACTCCAGCTCTCACTGAGGTTCTATAGGATCATTGCCGAGCTGCTTTTCTAGAGCCTGACTCATTTGATGTGGAGGTGAAGATGGACCTATTTTATATTTTAACAGTTGTCCTGATTGCATCTTAGAATCCTTAGTTGCTGTGACCATGTGTATATATGAAGCCTTCACCAGGGTTAATGTTAGAGTGCCATATTGATCTCTCACCTGGTATTTTAACTGGTGTGCCAGCTATGTGTTGGCCTGTAACAACACTCCTGGAGTTGAAACATCAGAGCTGGTGTCTTATGAAGGAAGCAGGAAGTGGTCATTTCTATGGCTTAGCAGCAAGGACCAGGCACCTCTGCCCCTGCCTGAGATGTCCTCTGTTAGGCCAGTCCTCTTGGGACAAGCATTAACAGTACCCCCTTTTACTTCTCAAAGGGCCTCTGTTGGCTTACAGATTGTATCTTCAGGCTGCTGGAGCCCTTTCCCGGTTCCCATAGGCAGCCTGTCTCCTATGCACTCTGAGATTTGTCCCCATCTCTAGTCAGCAGATCTCTGGCCAGACCATGCGCACTTTGTCCCCAAGACTTAAAAGAACCACCAGACCGTGAGAGCCATTTGTAGTCTCATTAAATACCAGCAGAAGGCTGCCTCTGTACACTGAGGTAGTTCCATGTATTCTTGGTATATATATATTTGTGTGTGACAGACAGAGAGACAGAGACTATTCTTGATAGCATAATCTCAAACCCACCACTTTCCTTGTCAGTGTGTGTGTGTGTGTGTGTGTGTGTGTGTGTGTGTGTGTGTGTGTGTATGTGACTGAAAGACCACAGTTATGCTGAGAGCTCCTCTCCCTCCCTCTTATGATCACTAGACTCTGAAATACAATTCTCTGTAATCCTGTGCTCAGACTGGGTTCTCAGTCTGCTCCCTGGTCTGCTCTTAACAATGACATCATCATTTACTCTCCAGATGGAAGCGACAGGGGTTGCCATGGCAAAGCAAACAAGCTTTGCAAGCCTGAGGTTTTCTATGCAAGTGAATATGTTCTCGGAGTGTTTGTTTTTCAGGGATGAGACCATCAGACTGTCTGACAGCCTGGAAATAACAATAAAATAGAGAAGTCCAGACAACATGACAAGATGATGAAAACCATACATCAATACAATAAGGCCACAAAAACAGGCCACCAAAATCTTACTATGACTCTTTGTTGTTGTTTGGTATTGGTACTGGGGCTTTGAACTAAGGGCCTCTTGCCCTTCTTTAGCGTTTTCTGCTCAAAGCTGGTGTCCTACCACTTGAGCCACACATCCACTTCCAGCTTTTTGCTAGTTAATGAGAGATAAGAGACTCTGCCTATGCTGACTTTGGGCCAGGACCTTCAGATTTCAGTCTGCTCAGTAGTTAAGATGATAGCTGTAAGCCACTGGCACCTGACATTAACTAATATGCTTCTTAAGGCCTAAAAATGCAAATGTTTGATTACATACATATTTTTCAATTTTGGACACAAGCTCTACTGATAACTTTGGACTCTGATGAAGAATGTGATTTTTCCTTCTGGTCCTTATCCCCATTTTATTTTTCTGTTAAATCAAAACGTGACAAGAGCCATTTAAGCTATTACAATATCTACAATCATATGAATAATACCAGTCACTTATTAAGGACCTGCTGTGTGTGAGACTCACGATTTCATGAATATCCTTCTTCTGAACTCTAACAGCTGATAGAGATAATTACATCATTTCTCTTTTAGAGATACGGAAATGGAGAATTTGAGGGAACCAAACAAGATTAGGGATGGCCCTGAGATTTGAACCCATATAAACTCTTCTAAACTAATCGACTCTATAACTAATGTTCACTTTTTGTGCTTGACATTTGAGGGATGGATTGGAAAGAACATGAAAATAATGTTTATTTTATTTATTTGAGAACTAAGGTGCCCACGAGACCTCATGCCTGTGCTCACCTCAGCCCTGAGATAATGTGACAAATAAAGCCAGCACGTAAAATCAAGTCGTAGGCTATAAATATTAACTTGAGTCTCCATTTTGTTCTCTTCTGCTGTTCCCATGGAGACGTAGCTCCTCAATTTCTCTGGAATTCAAACTGCCCAGGGGATATGGCTGTGACATCTTGGAGTCAGGCCCAGTAGAGAGGAGCAGAGCAAAGGCCTCAGCTCTCCTCTGCCTCATTCTTCTCCTCCCCCCTCTCTCTCGCTCTCCTTTTCCATTTTCCTTTAGGAACTGACAACAAGGTGGATTTTATAATGAGATACAGACTTAATGAGATGCTTCTCCATATGCAAACATGCTAAGGAGAAAAGAAACCTCCATGGTGACTGGCATTTGAAGATGTCCAGTAGCAGCTGTTGCTTTTCTCTGAGGGGTGGGAGTCATCCTGAGACCCAGCAGACTTCAGGATCCCCACGGGAATTAATTAAGTGTGTCACACCCACTCCCAGCTGAGAGTTGACATTGAGACATATTCTATTTCCTATAAGCACCAAGGAAGCTTGAAAACAGACATCATCTTTGGATAAAACATGATCTAATGTGCCTCCTGTTTTATCTCAAGCAGGATTTTCTAATTTAGCCAGTCTGGCTGGCTTTCTTTCTTTCTTTCTTTCTTTCTTTCTTTCTTTCTTTCTTTCTTTCTTTCTTTCTTTCTTTCTTTCTTTCTTTCTGTCAGTTGTTGGGCTGGAACTCTGGGACTGGGCACTGAGCCCTTTTGCTCAAAGCTAGTATGCTATCACTTTGAGCCACAGCTTCACTTCCAATGTTTGAGTGGTAACTTGGATATCATAATTTCATGAGGACTTTTCTGCCTGGGCTGGCTTTGAAATGTGATCCTCAGATCTCAGCCTCCTGAGTAGCTAGGATAACTGATATGAGCCACCAGCATCTGGAAGAGCAATATTGAAAAACAAGCAAACAAAAACAACAACACATGCGCGCATGCGCGCGCGCGCACACACACACACACACACACACACACACACACACACACACACACACATACACAAATTCACCTTAAGTTGAAAACTAAGCTCTCAAGAATGGAGACATGACTCAAGTGCTAGAGCATTTCCCTAGAAAGTGTGAATCCCTAGGTTCCAGCTCTAGTAAAGCCAAAACCAAAAAGAAATCCACATAAACCTCTTTATAGAAAAAAATTGAATGGCTGCTGGGTGCTAGTGGCTCATGTCTGTAATCCTAGCTACTCAGGAGGCTGACAGCTGAGGATCACGGTTCAAAGCCAGCCCAGGTAGGAAAGTCCGTGAGACTCTTATCTCCAATTAACCACTAGAAAACTGGGAGTAGTACTATGGCTCAAAGCGGTTGAGCTCTAGCCTTCAGCTGAAGAGCTCAGAGACAGCGCCCAAGTCCAGAGTTCAAGCCCCACAACCAACAACAACAAAAAAAGCTAAGATCTAAGGACTGTAGTTCAAAGCAAGCCCAGGTAGAAAAGTCCATGAGACTCTTATCTCCAATTAATTGCTAAAAATGTGGGAAGTGGAGCTATGGCTCAAGTGGTAGAATGCTAGCCTTAACCAAAAGAAGTTCAGTGACAGTGCCCAGGCCCTGAGTTCAAGCCCCAGAGCAGGCAAAAAAAAAAATTTTAACAAAAAAATGAAGAAAATTAAGTGTTAAGGATATTAATAATATCTAAAGATACAACATACTGATAATGATAAGCAGGACAACTGAATTGTCTTGAGAGCAAAAAGAAATAACACAAGAACACAACAAAAGACTCATTCCTATCTTCATTTTTCATTTTTCCCCCCATATTGTCTTTTTAAGTCTGCAAAGAAGACCTTTTTTGTTGTTTTAATTTTGGTTTGGTTTGCCTTCAGTTTGCCTTCAGTTTTTTTTTTTTGAATCAGAGTCTTGCTATGTAGCCCAAACTGGCCTTGAACTCACAACTCTGCTCCCTTAATCTGAGTGCTGGGCTTATAGGCATGCACCACCATAACTGGCTTTGATTTTTTTGTTAGTATATATTGATACCAAATAATAGGTTTCATTGTGATTTCCTCTTCTCCTTTTCCTCCTCCTCCTCCTCCTCCTCCTCCTCCTCCTCCTCCTCCTCCTCCTCCTCCTCCTCCTCCTCCTCCTCCTCCTCCTCCTCCTTCTTTTTAGACAGGGTCTTGCCGGGTATCTCAGGCTAGACTCAGACCTGAAATTGTCCTGCTTCAGCCTTGTAAGTGCTAGAATTACAAACATGCACCATCACCAAACAAAGAAGACTTTAAAGGAATCTAATTTTTTTTTGGGGGGGGGGGGTCTGGTCATGGGGCCTGAACTCTGGGCCTGGGCGCTGTCCCTCAGCTCTTCAGCTCAAGGCTGGCGCTCTACCACTTGAGCCACAGTGCCACTTCGGCTTTTTTTTCTTTTTGCTTATGTGGTGCTGAGGAATCGAACCCAAGGCCTCATGCATACCATTGAGCCACCTTCCCAGCCCCAAAATGAATCTAAATTTTTGATACAGGGTCCTACCCATTTTATATGCCTTGCAAATTGAACAAACTATCATAACATTGGAAAAAAATCCAAAATGAAAAGTTAGTCCTCATCTCATTAATCAACATCTCATTAACTAGGAAAATACAAATAATAAATTGTGCATATTAAATGTGTATCTACACAAGCCAGTCTCACAAGCCAAGACTGGAACATGGATGGGTTACATTCTAAATATTCTTTCCCCTGACTCCAGGTTGTTACTCAGTTGTCCTACTTATGGTCCAAAATATAAGAAACCTCTTGATTAATGACTGAAGATGGACTGGGAATGTGGCTTAGTGGTAGAGTGCTTGCTTAGCATGCATGAAGCCCTGGGTTGGATTCCTCAGCACCACATAATCAGAAAAAGCTGAGAGTGGCACTGTGGATCAAGTGGTAGAGTGCTAGTCTTGAGCAAAAGAAGCTCAGAGACAGTGCCCAGGCCCTGAATTCAAGCCCCCGGACTGGGAAAAAATAAAAAGACTGGGGCTGGGATAGTAGCTCAGTGGTAGAATGCTTGTTTCCCATGCATGAAGCCCTGGGTTCGATTCCTCAGCAGCACATAAACAGAAAAGGCTGGAATTGGCACTGTGGATCAAGTGATAGAGCGCTCTCCTTGAGCTGAAGAGCTCAGGAACAGCATCCAGACCTAGAGGTCAAGCCCCACAACCGACCAAAAAAAATATTTTTATTTGAAAGTGCTAAAAAAAAGTGAGGGGGGGGGCGGTTATAGTCAGGCAAAGTGTACATTTCCTTGTGGACAATGTCACCCTTCCCTTTGTTCTTGCTCTCTTCCAGTTTTTCTCTCCCATCTCACTCACAAGTTGTATACTTCATTTTCAACATAGTGTCCAGTCAGGAATTTTTTTTTTTTTTTGGTCGCTCATGGGGCTTGAACTCTGGACCTGGGTGCTGTCCCTGCACTCTTCAGCTCAAGGCAAGTGCTCTACCTCTGGAGCCACAGCGCCACTTCTGGTTTTCTAGTGGTTGATTGGAGATCAGAGTCTCATGGACTTTTCTGCCTGCGCTGGCTTTGAACCACGAGCCTCAGATCTCAGCCTCCTGAGCAGCTAGGATTACAGGTGTAAGCCACCGGCGCCCCGCAAGCAATTTTTAAACTTCCAAAAAGAACACTAGAGGTAGCAAGTGTGGTGGCACAGGCCTGTAACCCCAGCACTCAGGAGGCTGAGACAGAGGATTCTTGAATTAGAAAACAGCTTGTGCTACCTAGTGTGACTCTGTTTCAAATAATAACTAGAAATCCAAAAAAGAAAGCCTCATTATTGAGTGGTCAAAATACAATAACTTCTTGGCATTTGTTTTTTTCTTTTGTTGTATAGTACAAGAGGCTGAGCTCAGAGCTTCCTCTTACTAGGCAAGCACTCTGTCATTTGAGCCACACTCTCATTCATTTGAGGGTTAACTATTTTTCAAATAGGATCTTGTGGGTTTGTCCCAACTAGTGTTGGATCATGATCTCCCTCCCTGCCCTCCTAACATAGTCCAGATTACAGACAAGTGCCCCCACGTGCAGCTTGTTTGTTGAAATGGGATCTTCTAATCTTTTTGTCCAAGGCTAAATTTGAACTGAGGTCCTCCTGATCTCTGCCTCTGAGTAACCGGGATTATTGGCACAGGCCACTCACTATGCCTGGCCCTGAAGAGTTTTTTTCTTTTTAGTGCTGAGGACCAAACTCTAGGCTTGCCAGGCAAATGCTCTTCCACTGAGCTAAATCCTCAACCCCAAGATTGTGTTTTTAATAATTAGTTTCTCCTAAATAGAAATAAAATTATTTAAAAATATGTCTTGTATCAACAATCTTGCTAAAATAGACATGCTGAGGGGATAGAAAGAGACTGTAGAGCCTGGCGCTGGTGGCTCACGCCTGTCATCCTAGCTACTCAGGAGGCTGAGATCTGAGGATCGTGGTTCAAAGCCAGCCCGGGCAGGAAAGTCTGTGAGACTCTAATCTCTAATAAACTACCAGAAAACCGGAAGTGGCACTGTAGCTCAAGTGGTAGAGCACTAGCCTTGAGCTGAGGAGCTGAGGGACAGCGTTCAGGCCCAGAGTTCAAGCCCCACGACTGACAAAAAAAAAAAAAAAGAGAGACTGTAGATAATTAGTCATCTGTTTTCCTAGATAGGAAAATGATATGAAAAATAATGTGGTCAGCTAGGTGCTGGTCACACCTGTAAATAGCTACTCAGGATTCTAAGATCTGAGGATTGTGGTTCAAAGCCAGTTTGGGCAGGAAAGTTGTGAGACTCTTCAATAAACTATTCAGAAAAAAGTCTTAGAGTTGCACTGCGGCTCAAGGGGTAAGCACTAGTCTTGAGCAAAAGAAGCTCTGGGACAGTGCCCAGGTCAAGTTCAAGCCCCAGAACTGGCAAAAAAAAAAAATGTAGTGTGTGTGTGTGTGTGTGTCTGTGTGTGTCTGTGTCTGTGTCTGTGTGTGTCTGTGTGTGTGTGTGTCTGTGTGTGTGTCTGTGTGTGAGTGTGTGTGTGTGTGTCCTAGCCCCTTGAACTCAGGGCTTGTGTGTTGTACCTGAACTTTTGTGTTCAAGGTTAGAGCCACTTGCGTCACAGCTCATTGTGACTTTTTAGGGAAGTTTGTTGGAGATCCTTGGGCTGACTTCAAACCATGATACTCGGATCTCAACTTCCTGAGTAACTAGAATCACAAGTGTGAGCCACTAGTGCCTAGCTGTGGGCTTTTAGGCTTCAAATCTACCTTATTTTGACCTTGGTAGGATTTTGGTTGTTTTAAGTTTTTAATTTTTAATTTATCTATCTCAATACTAATTTCTATAATCGTGTCAAAAATTTACAAAACAAAACGAAAAATTTAAAAACAACAAAAAGAACAAACTAAAACAACCCTAACCGACAGCATTGCTATGCCTGTAAATATCCAGAAGGTGGAGACAATGAGCCACTAAGAAGATTTCTGCAAGCCAGTTTTCTGCCTAAGGCCCCTTGTCAGTGTGAGTTGTGGAGAGAAGCTGGCCAGCTTGACCATTTTTTTCCTGATCCCCCTCCTCCACCTATAGCACTCCTGAGCAGAAATAATCCTTGCTAGAACAGCTTTACATAGGGTCTGTGCTGCCTTCCTGTTTTTTTGTTTTTGTTTTGTTTTTTTAGTATCACTGGGCTGCAATTCTCAGGATCTACTCAACATACATAAATGTAAAAATACCTGCAGGGACACACCAGTTTTAAACTGATGACAGCAGAACTCATGGAAAATGGCTAGACTTGGGATGGCTGCAGACACAAGCATTTCTCTTATTGCTGTCTCCATATTTCTAGCCATGCTCACCCAATGCCACAGACTGGGTGGCATCAATAACTGAAATTTATTTTCTCAAAAGTAGGAGATTGGGATACCAAGACTAAGATGCCAGCTGATTTGCTTCCTCATGAGGATGCTCTTCCCGGTTTCCAGAAGGCCACCTTCTTTTTTTTTTTTTATTGTGAAAATACTGTACAGAGGGGTTACAATTACATGGGCAAGATAATGAGTATATTTCTTTTTTTTTTTTTTTGGTTGGTCGTGGGGCTTGAACTCTGGGCCTGAGCGCTGTCCCTCAGCTCTTCAGCTCAAGGCAAGCGCTCTACCCCTTGAGCTACAGCGCCACTTCTGGTTTTCTGGTGGTTTATTGGAGATAAGAGTCTCGCGGTCTCTCCTGCTCCGGCTGGCTTTGAACCTCAATCCTCAGATCTCAGCCTCCTGAGTAGCTAGGATTACAGGTGTGAGCCACCAACGCCCCGCAAGATAATGAGTATATTTCTTATCAAGCATTGTAGCCTCCTCCTTTGTTTCCCCTTCCCATCCCTCCCATCTTCCCCCCAGCCCCCTACCCAGACCCCCCCCCACCAAAGTTGTAAAGTTTGTTTTTCGACATAGCGACTTGTACATCTCACTGTTGCAGTGGGTCCACCTGTATCCCTATTTGAACGATTTGTTTTTTCCCTTCCCCTCCACAAATTATAACAACATCAAATACAGTGAAAGCAGGGGTTATACCGTGGGGGAGGGACATACAAAGCAACAAAGAAATAATCTTATAAATGTGTTAGAAACAATCACCTGAAAGAAAAAAACATTTGAATACATATCTTAGGGTTCATTTCCCTAACATCAACTTATCTGACCTTTTCTGCTTGACTCAGATATACTACTAGTTATTGCAAATAAGGGAAACCATAGGACGTATGTTTCTTTGGGCCTGGCTTACTTCACTTAACATAATTTTTTCCTAGTCTTTCTATTTCCTAACAAAAGGGGCAATGTCATTCTTTCTGATGGAGGCATAGAATTCCATTGTGTATATATACCACATTTTCTTGATCCATTCATCTCCTGAGGGCCATCTGGGTTGGTTCCATATCTCAGCCATGGTAAATAATGCTGCAATAAACATAGTTGTGCTGGTAGCTTTAGTGTGGTCTTGTTTGTGATCATTTGGCTAAATGCCCAAAAGTGGGATTACTGGGTCATAGGGGAGCTCTATGTGGAGTCTTTTGAGGAACCTCCATAACTACTTTCCAAATTGGTTGAACAAGTTTACACTCCCACCAACAATGCAGTAAGGTTCCCTTCTGTCCACATCCCCTCCAGCATCTGTTGTTATTAGAGTTCTTGATTATAGCCATTCTAACTGGGGTGAGGTGGTATCTCAATGTTGTTTTGATTTGCATTTCTTTTATGGCTAGGGAGGTTGAGCATTTCTTCATGTGTCTATTGGCCATCCTTCTTTCAGAGGACCACCTTCTAACTGTGTCTTCACATGGCAGGAATCTGTCCATCTGACAGTGGTGATGGCTGCCCTGAGGGACCTGGGCCTTTGTCTCACCTTTTATTTTCTTCTTCTTCTCCTTCTGCTTCTGCTTCTGCTTCTCCTTCTCCTTCTCCTTCTCCTCCTCCTTCTTCTCCTTCTCCTTCTCCTTCTCCTTCTTCTTTTCCTGTCAATTGTGGGGCTTGAACTCTGGACCTGGGCACTGTCCCTGAGCTCTTCAGCTCCAGGCCAGTGCTCTACCACTTGAGCCACAGCGCCACTTCCGGTTTTCTGGTAGTTTATTGGAGATAAGAGTCTCAGGGACATTCTTGCCCGAGCTGGCTTTGAACCGTGATCCTCAGATGTCAGCCTCCTGAGTAACTAGGATGACAGGCATGAGCCACCAGCATCCGGCTCGGCTCACCTTTTTCATACAGGTATCACTCTTGACTCACCAATGTGCAAACTAGGGAAACTCAGCTTATTGTTGACACTGAGTGAGCCCCTTTTATGTTACCAGTATTAGTATTATTTTTTTAACTGATACTATTTTTATTATCACTTGAACATCAAAACTAATGTAAAGCCTACTTACGTGTGCTGCTGAATTATGTATTTGTAATAGAAGAAAATGAACACATATATTGGGTTATTTTTAGAATAGGCCAGGGTTTCAGAGCTTTCGATCTTTTCCAGCTGGGAAGAATTCAAGCACCTGAAAAAATATTTCTCTCATGGGGCAACAGGGACATCCCCTCCCGACTTGGGGAATCTTCTAATTCTTGATTTCATGACTTTCCTTGCACCTTCAAATAACCTTAGTCTGTTTACCTTAAAAAATGTAGAGTCACCAATGATGTCCCTATTTGTCTGTGAAGATATAGATTACCTGTCAAAGGAAAAGCTACTGTCAACCAAGTGGACAGTAGTGTTTTATCTTTCCTAAAAGCCAATCAGATTCTTTTGAAAACCAGCTTTTGAAAAATCAGATGTGTCTTTAAAGAGTACAGAGATTTATTTATTCACCCCTTTGCTTCCCAGAGATAAACAATGGCAGAGTGACATTTTAATGGAATAGAGAGTATACAGATTACATGATAAGACCCTGTGTTTCAGTGAGATCGTTTCCTATCATTTTTCTGTCATCAATATGTAACTTCATTTTTTCAAAGGCACCAAAGGGAACAGTTTTTCCATGTTTGTTGAGTGATGAATGAATATTCAACATTACAAAATTGAATGTAATCTTTACAGTACTTTTCCAGCTCAGAAGGGAGAATAGCATGATGTTGGAGATTTCTGGTTTCTGAGGGAAGCATAAGAAAATGACAGGTGTTCAGAAGGAGAGGTGCAGTTAAGAGAAGTGACATTTCTCCAGGAAACACCTTGCATTGTTTCAGAGCCATGGAATGAATATCCATGGGCTCAAATGGGGAAGATACCCTGGTCACACAGTCAGCAAGCCATATTTATATGCCTGAACACGGGGCTGCCACAGTTGAAGAAAAAGGAATATTTGCCAAACTTCTCAAAATACCTGAGCCATCATGTAGCTGTGTCTTGATTTTTGTCCTTAGCCTGGAAGCCTGGGAAGGGAGCACATCATTGGGACTCCATGGTGGACTTTCAGCAATTCTTTGTTATACTATTCTCCTACCAACTGAGGATGAAGATCTCTTCTGAGAAATTTCTGTGAACACTGAGGGACCGCTTTCATTTGTGGACTCTGGCAAAGTCCTAAGAAATGGTCTCTATAGGAAACCTACCCCCCTTACCAATTCAAGCTTGACATTCTAATTTCGTCTCTTGTAGCCTATGACATGCTGAAATTTAAAAATTGTGCTTTTTTTTTGCTGTTGGTATGCGTTTAGAACCCTGCTGTAAGGTATGCATGAACAGACACTGTATGAATTGACTGAGCCACTGCCCTTAGTTTAAGCCCTCTGAGTCTAGGGTTCTACTTTATCAGTTTGGACTGGTAGAACAAATTACTATAGACTATGTAGGTTATAAATAACAAAACTATATTTCTCCTACTTGTGGAGATTGGCCATCTAAGACCACGTAAGGGTCCTCTTCTGGGTTGTAGACTACTAGCTTTTCATTTGATCTTCACAGGATGGAGAGTATTGGCTCCCTGTGTTTTTCTTGTAAGGACACAAATCCTGTTCGGGAGTGGTGTCACACTCTTACAACCTATTTACCACCCAGAGGCTGTATTTCTAAATATAATCACTTTGAAATTATGGTTTCCACATAATGAATTTTGGAGGGACACAAACCTTCATTCCATTGCAGGCTTCTTGCGTTGACAGTCTCAGATTTCTCCACTTCTTATAGTTCCAGCTATATAATAAAACCTTACCAAAGGTTTGTTGAAGGAATGAATATATAACAATGATCAAACTCCTCTCCTTGTTCAATAACCCAAGGAAAATTCCATTTCTATATCAGTAACCTCACAAAGTTCATTTTAAAGACTTGGAAAGAAATTGATTTCTGTTTTTCTAAATCTAGATTTTGTGCACAATTAATTCTCTATAGCACCAACTTTTCAGATATCTTATTACTTGGAATGAAGACAACTTCACAAGCTTTTTGTTATCACCATCTGCTTCCCTTTTTTGTGGTTCTGGGGTTTTTAACTCAGGGCCTAGTGCATAGTAAGCAGGTACTCTGCCATTTGAGTATTTAGAAAGTTAGTGATATATATTACTTTTCCATATGACAAATTACTCCCAAAATGTCATGATTGTTTACTGTGGGTCAGGAGTCTGGGAAGAGCTTATCCCTGTGGTTTGTCTGATTCAGGGTGTGTAGAAAGGCTATACTCAAGGGAACTGATTATATTTGCAGTCATCTTCAGGTTTAAAAGTTCTACTTCAGGGCTGGGAATGTGGCTTAGTGGCAGATTGCTTGCCTAGCATGCATGAAGCCCTGGGTTCCTCAGTACCACATACATACAAAAGGCTGGAAGTGGTGCTGGCTCAAATGGTAGAGTGCTAGTCTTGAGCAAAAAAGAAAGCTCAGGGACAGTGCCCAGGCCCTGAGTTCAAGCCACAAGACTGGCAAAAAAAGTTCTATTTTCAAACTCACTTGAATAATATGTTTCAGGTCTTTGCCATATTGACCTATCTTTCCTCAAGACCTGGCAAGGGACTTCTGCCAGAACATGTGCTCAAAGATGGCATCGAATCAACCAAGTGCAGAAATGACATCTCATCATTTCCTCCATATTTGATTCATTGTGAGGGGATTACACAAGGGCATAAATGTCAGGAAGTTGAGATGGCAAGAATCTAGGCTAAGGACTTGTTACAACAGAATCCTTTGACACATACATTAAAATACAGGATCAAAAGCAGATCTAGAAAGGACTTTAACTATTAAGATCATTGAGAGATCTTTAAAATTAGTAATAACTTATTTGAAAAAGGTATCTGTGACTTACAGTTGATGCAAATCATAAGTATTGTTAATATTCTGTGGGTTTTGCCTACAATCCCACTTAGGGTATATGATAAATTCCAGTTCACAGGGGTATGTGATAAATTCCACATGATGACAGCACTGAATTCTATCCAGAGACTCTTTGGGAGTTGGTGGACACTTGAATTCCATCCATGGACCCTATGATATGGAGAAGGCACAAGATGGCATTGAACACTGCATGGAGAAAATATTTACCAATCTAATAGAGGTGCTTTGCACTATAGGCCATCCTGTACCTGGTCTGGTACCTTAGCCTAGCTTATACTACCTTGGCTAATATTGTAGTTGTTTGCAAATTAATTGCTATGGTATTATCTTGATCATTTTTTTCTATCTATACAATATACATATAATCTATAATGTATTGTGTGTGTACCTATATTTGAGACAAGGTCTTCATATGTACTCCTAGTTGACCTCAAAACTCTTGCTTCTCTCACCTCAGCCTGCTAAGTGCTGCGATTAAAGGTGTGACACTCATACCTGGCTTTAGCATACCATATTTTGTTTGTGGTATTAGTGATCACACTCAGGGTGTTGTACATTTTAAGCAAGCACTGTATCACTGAGCTACCTCCTTAGCCCCAACATACACTTTGGAGGAAGATTTCAACTTCCTGTGTGTTAACGTCCATATATTTGGTATCAAAGAACATCTCAAGTAATGAACTGGGTTTAATATGTACCAAGAATATACAGAAAATAAATCATGTTTTCCAATGACTTTTATTCTTTTTCTTCCAATTTTCAGTTTTATGCACAGATAGTAGCCAGCTTGATCCTTGTGAATAAATTATAAATGAACAACAATGAAAAATATTTGTATAGCTCCTGCTTGTAAACAATTTTTAGATATGTGTGTGGATTTGTTTTCAAACAGCGGGAATCTCATCACCAGGGCAAGGATGCCTCCCATCTATTGAGAGAGATTGCTGGATGTGTGATGGGGAATCTCTATGTTTCAGCAAAGCTACTAGATGGAGTTGTAGTGGCAAAAACCACTCTAGATATAGTACAAAGTCAAACTTTTTATATTGATAAAAAATGACACAAACACTTGTAAAACAAAGTGAAGTCTGTGATTTTCCAGTTTTTTTCTAAAAGATAAGTAAAAAGTGAATCAGTGATGCAGCAGAGGTTAAAGTAAACTAGTCATTTGAAGGCAACCATTCTGTTTTCCAAACAGAAACAAGAACCATAGAAGCAAGAAAACACAGAACAGAATTTAAGATCACCTCCAATGTTTTATATTCTCAATTAAAAGTAGATAGCAAAGACTGTAGTGCTGGAATTAAGCTTCAGTTAAATTTAACTTAATAGCTGGGGCATGAGGATCAGGAGTTCAAGACCAGACAGTCTGGGCCACAAAGTAAGACACTAACTCAAAATGACGACAAACTTTCAGTGAAAATTTAAGCTTGAGCTAAAGCTCTAGATTTATCCTTTAGTTACTGTTTAATGATACTTTTGTCCTGATATAAATTTACATTACATTTCATGGGAGATTGGAAGTGAATATTGAATAAAATATGTTGTGAAATTGCTTTTATAGACTAACAATTATTTAATAGATATAATTTTCATTTAATCTTCATTTTCATCAACCCTCCCAATCTTTCAAGCAAAGAATGATTCTGTTTTCCACTTGAATTGACTAATTTCCTTTTCTAGAGGAGAGAGCAAAAGCCTAATCATTTATATTTTCCAAATATTTAAATGTAATTCCTTTTATTGTTTCTTCGGATGGTGGGGGAAAAACAAAGGAGGAGGGGAGGTAATGGTGCTCAATAGGAAGTATACTCATTGCCTTGCTCATGTGACTGTTACCCCTCTGTACAGTATTTTTGCAATAAAAAAATATACACACACAAAAAGAAGTGGCGCTGTGGCTCAGGTGGTAGACCGCTCGCCTTGAGCTGAAATGCTCAGAGATAGTGCACAGGCCAAGAGTTCAAGCCCCACAACCGACTAAAAAAAATAATTTGGGCTGGGAAGGTGGCTCAGTGGTAGACTTGCCTTGCATGCATGAGGCCCTGGGTTTGATTCCTCAGTACCACATAAGCAGAAAAAGCCAGAAGTGCTGCGGTGTCTCAAGTGGTAGTGTGTTAGCCTTAGCTGAAGAGGTGAGGGACAGTGCCCAGGCCCAGAGTTCAGGCCCCAGGACAAATAAAAACACAAACAAAATCAAGTCAGGCACTGGTGGCTCACATCTGTAATCCTGGCTACTCAGGAGGTTGAGATCTAAGGATTGCGGTTCAAAGCCAACCTGGACAGGAACGTCTGTGAGACTGTTATCTCCAGTTAACCACTAGAAAACTAGAAGTGGACCTGCAGCTCAAAGTGGTAGAGCACTAGCCTTGAGCAAAAGTGCTCAGGGAGAGTGCCCAGGCCCTGAGTTCAACCCCGACAACTGACCAAAAAAAAAAAAAAAAACTTTAATTTGCTTGCTTTGAGTCAGGGTCTTACGATTTAGCCCAAGCTGGGTTTGAACTTGTGATTCTTTTGCCTAAGACTTTCAGTGGCTAGGATTACAGGTGTGTACCACCATACTTTTCACTCCACCCATATCCTTTTGCAAACTCTTGTGCATCACTGTGACTGGGAACTCTTCAGCCTTCCCCATGACCAGTGTCATAGGAATATTATCATACCAGGAAAGCTTGAATAGTTCCAGTATTACCATTGGTGATGTAACTGCATTATCACCGTTGGTTCCAATCCTTTCTGTATATTGTTAACTTTCTGTGTTTAGATAATTTTTTTTTCTTTGTCTGAGTAGAACTGAGAATTTGGATTTTTTAGGGAGAAGACAAATCAATCAGCAACTAGGTAATTGCTTTAAAAGAGGAAGGTGTTTGGTTCCTCTTATAATCTTACAGGAAATAAGAGATTTTTGGTGATGAATTTAGTTATAATTCCATTATCTCATTTTAGGACATTTTCCTAATTTTTTAAAGTAGTTACAGTGAACAGCAAGTGGGCATAATCATTAAGATTTCTTATGAAGAGTACATTGAGCTCCATAGAGACAGTGCAGGGGCAAGTGAGAGCCGGACGGGCACCGAGCGGCTCTGTGCCTCGCGGAGGAAACACTAAACATGGGCAAAGGAGATCCTAAGAAGCCGAGAGGCAAAATGTCATCATATGCATTCTTTGTGCAAACTTGCCGGGAGGAGCACAAGAAGCAGCACCTGGATGCTTCCGTCAACTTCTCAAGAGTTTTCTAAGAAGTGTTTAGAGAGGTGGAAGACTATGTCTGCTAAAGAGAAAGGGAAATTTGAAGATATGGCCAAGGCAGACAAGGCCCATTATGAAAGAGAAATGAAAACTTGCATCCCTCCTAAAGGGGAAACAAAAAAGAGGTTCAAGGATCCCAATGCACCCAAGAGGCCTCCTTTGGCCTTCTTCTTCTGTTCTGAGTATCGCCCTAAAATCAAAGGGGAACATCCTGGCCTGTCTATTGGTGATGTTGCAAAAAAACTGGGAGAAAAGTGGAACAACACTGCTGCAGATGACAAGCAGCCTCACGAAAAGAAGGCTGCGAAGCTGAAGGAAAAATACGAAAAGGATATTGCTGCCTACCGAGCTAAAGTAAAGCCTGATGCAGCAAAAAAAAGGAGTTGTGAAGGCTGAAAAGAGCAAGAAGGAGGAAGAGGAGGAAGATGAGGAAGATGAGGAAGATGAAGAGGAGGAAGATGAAGAGGATGAGGATGAAGATGAAGAGGATGATGATGAATAAGTTGGTTCTAGCGCAGTTTTCTTCTTGTCTATAAAGCATTTAACCCCCCTGAACACAACTCACCCCTTTTAAAGAAAAACATTGAAATGTAAGGCTGTGTAAGATTTGTTTTTAAACTGTACAGTGTCTTTTTTTGTACAGTTAACACACTACTGAATGTGTCTTTAGATAGCCCTGTCCTGGTGGTATTTTCAATAGCCACTAACCTTGCCTGGTACAGTATGGGCTTTGTAAATTGGCATGGAAATTTAAAGCAGGTTCTTGTTGGTGCACAGCACAAATTAGTTATATATGGGAACGGTAGTTTTTTCATCTTCAGTTGTCTGACGCAGCTTATACGAAATAATTGTTCTGTTAACTGAATACCACTCTAATTGCAAAAAAAAAGTTGCAGCTGTTTTGTTGACATTCTGAATGCTTCTAAGTAAATACAATTTTTTTATTTAAAAAAAAGATTTATGAAAACCTTCAAAGAATGACATGTTATCAGAATGTCTCATTTGTTGTAATCTGAGAAAGTTAACACTAATTGTGGTGGGATTTGGGAAAATGTCTAAGTCACATTTGCTCTTTTTTTTTGTTTGTTTGTTGTTGTTGTTGGCCTCCTGCATGCTTATTAAGGTGTTCTATCACTGATCTACACCCCCAGCCCCAACTGTTACCTTCTGATCCTTAAAAAAAAAAAAAAAAATCAAGTCAGGCACTGGTGGCTCACAACTGTAATCCTGGCTACTCAGGAGGCTGACATCTGAGGACTGTGGTTCAAAGCCAGCCCAGGCAGGAATGTCTGTGAGACTTATCTCCAATTAACCACTAGAAAACTGGAAATGGTGCTGTGGTTCAAGTGGTAGAGTGCTAGCTTGAGCTGAAGAGCTCAGGGACAGAGCCCAGGCCCAGAGTTTAAGACCCATGACCAACAACAACAAAAAGGCCTGCAGTCCTAGCTACTCAGTAGACTGAGATCTGAGTATTGTGATTTGAAGCTAGCCAGGCCAAGAAAGTTAACTACCACAAAAGCCAGAGGTAGAGGTGTGGCTCAGTTGGTAGAGTGCTAGCCTTGAGCAAAAAAGTTTAGGGACAGCATCCACCCATCCCTGCTCTCCTGCAAAAAAGAATATTGAGAAATAGCACTATAATATATAATTTATGAATAAATAATTGTGGTAATTTTAAATCTTGGTAAATAAGATAAAAAATTCTGTTTTCAGGGCTGACGATGTAGCTCAGTTTAACAACTTTAAAGCTCTGGGTTCAAGCCCTCATTTCTCCCACCGCCCCTTCCACTCTTTCCCCAAAGAAAAACCAAACAGAAACCAGTCTCTACATTCTTAGCAGATAAACTGGAATTGAAAGTAAGGGGGAACTTTGTGGGGGTGGTGGGGGTGGTGAAGGGGAGGGTAAGTGGGAGAAAAATGAGGGAGGCAGGAACAAGTTCCACAAGAAATGTACTCTCTTCCTCACTTATGTAACTGTAACCCCTATGTACATCACTTTGATAGTAAAATTAAAATTAGAAAAGGGGGAAAATACTTGTTATGTGTTCAGCAGCAGGATGTGAAATAGATTAGGCAAGAGGAATACTTTACTTCATGGTATAAAGCTAAAATGGTTCTTATAAATAAGATCTTCCACTCAAAGACTCTGACATGGACGGAATCTAGGGATCTTGTTTTTAAACAACAGAGAGCAAGCTTGACTAATTTACCCAGAAAAGAATTTTGCTGGAAGGTTATCAGCTCAACAAACATTGCATATTTTACCACAGTTTCAGAGGGCTATAGCTTGGGTGTTTCAGTGCAGTTTCAGACATTACCAATCTATCAAAGGGATTGATGCAAAGTCTAGGTAAGGTAGGAACAAATGGAGGCCAGCTATTAGGAGCTACAGCCCAAGTCCCTTCTCACTAACACTGGAGTTAGGGAATCTGTCTTAGTACCGTTTGCTCTGTTGGACCCATTTCAAAAGAAGTCTGGAAAGCTATTTATTAAAGAGTTTGTTCTAATGTTTGTCTCCTCTTTTGTGCCTCAGTTTATTTAAAACTGAATCGGGGCTGGAAACTACTACTTCAGTAGCAGTTTCCCTAACATCAAATAGAAAGATGATTTCATTTTCAGCATATTTACAATGGAATTACACAGGAAGTTCAAGGCAATCTTATCGTGTAAACACTCTATTCGGGTTGTGATATGCTTTGAATAAATGGATTAAGAGTTGTCAGATGTGGGGGTTTCTTTGGCCTCATACATACAGAACAGTAGTTATAGTAAGTCCAGTGGTTATTTCTTTTCCTTTTAATATGGTTCACCTACTCAACAAATACATATTGAGCATTTACTAAACTTTTGGTAACTGTGTATACAACAAGGTGTCAAACATTCCAACTTTCATCTCTTCGGGTGGTAGTAAGAGGTAAATTTACAACTATCACCCAACTAAACCCCGAATTCATTCCATGAAAACGAGGTACTTAGAGCAGAGCTGGATTGGATTAAATTGGATTGTGTGGAAAGACTGCCTGAGGCGCAGGGTTACAGTCACGACCCAGAATGGATTTAAATGACAGAAGACAGAGCTAATTACAACTCTGAAAACCTTCAAGGCAGTCCATGTCCTAAAACACCCAAGAACTAACGGTCTGAGTCTCCGGAGACGCACAGGTGAGAAGTGCTATTAGTGAAGTGTGCCAGGGCTTTTCTTGGTTTGTTTTTCTGAAACTCGAGTCAAACGTGGATCGCCTGCTGATCAGCATCCAGTGAGCACGGGGCGCGGGCGATCCCGCAGCGCGGGGCCGCGCTTTCCGGCGGCGCCCCCCTCCCCAGCGCCGAGCGGGGAGGCCTCGGTCCCGGCCGGGGCCGCCGGCGTCGGGGCCGCCGCCGCCCAGACGCCCCGGCCAGCTTCCCACCTCGGCCGCGTGACTTCCGAGGTCGCCGGTCATTCAAGGAGAGGGCAGCCGAACCCGTGGCCATCGCCGACCACCTAAGTGCGCTTGGCCGTAGTGGCAAAGTCACCAGAGCGGCGGCGGCTCACGAGCCCGGGAAGAAATGCGGCGTCTGCCGGCCGCGGGACGCTCGGGCCTACTCAGAGCCGGCTCTCACTGAAAGAACAGCCCGGACGACCCAACTGCAGGGCCGGGAGACCGGCCGCGCCTCCTAAACACCGGGCCGAGGAGCGTGCAAGCCCCACGGCGCAGCGCGGGGGCGCCTCCCGACAGCCAGCGCTCCCCCCCGCCCCCCTCCCAGCCTTCCGCCAACAAGGCGGCGGCTGCCGCTCTGGCCCGGAGGGCGGAGCCACCACGTCCTCACGCGAGACCAACCACGAGATTTCCCAGAAAGCCTCGGGCCAATGTGTAGCTAGCGGCCGGAGAGCCGGTTTTGGGCGGGAGAGTGGGCGGGGCCTCACCCTGCTATTTAGCGGCGCCCGAGGCCACGCCCCAAGTCGGAAGTGACGGCGACGGGCTAGCGCGTCGAAGCTACCGCTATGGTTTTTCCCTCTCGTTCTTGAGTCGGGAAATGGCCGCTGTGTAGTTACAACGGAGAGAAGTCCCGGGAACCGTTCTCTGACGTGTCAGGTAGGTCTTGCTCTGCGTTCAGGCTGCTCAGACGGCGCTGAGTGCCGAGGACGGATGGATATCGTGAACTCTTTTTGTGTGGGTGGTGACGGGCCGCCGGTGGTGAGAGGACCCGGGAGACGTTGCGCCGTTAGCGGCCCGTTTTTCCCTCAGTTTTCTCGGGGTTTTGAGGTAGTACGGGCGGGCCGCGGGTGGGGGAGGGGCGGGTGCCGTGTGGACGGCGCGCGCGCGCGCGGTGGCGAACCTTGGCTCGCTTTCGTGCGACCGCGCGGCCTGTCTCTGCGCGTGCGCAAACTCCCCTCTTCAACCCTTCCCCCATTTCCTTGGCCTGGACCCCGGCGCGCGCCCGGCTGAGCGCTCTGCGCACGCGCGCACCTTCCTTTCTCTCTCCGCCCGCGTAAGGCGGCGCGGCGGCGTGAGGTGACTTCTGGCGTCGATCTCTTTCCGGTGGGCTGGAAACGCGACCGTTCTTTTCAGCCTGAGAAGTGCAGCGAAGTGCAGTAGGTGGGTCGGCCCGGCTCCACGTCGTCTTTAAGCCACTTTCCCCGGCTGTCGGCTACCTGTCTGTTTAGGCCTCATTGTTCTAACTCAGGTTTGGGGCTCTTGTTCTCCTATCCTCTTTGCAAGTGACCCTGGCCCACCCACGGACCGTTGGTGCCACCGGGAGGTTTTCTCAGGCGTTATTCTTGGTTTCCCTGGCAACCCCCTCCGTTTTGAGACGGTCACGCCGTCTTGACTGGTAGTCGGTGCTTAGTTACGTTAACTTGCGTGGGTATTAGGATGGATCGAAGAGGCGTCCCGTCACTCCCGGGCAGAATTGCCCATCTCCTCTTTTCAGAGAAGTTGAAGCCAAGATTGCTTTTTCTGTTTTTCTTCATCTCTGTGTTTTATTTTGGGACAGAACCTACCCATATAGCTGACCTTGCACTGCCTGCGATCCTACTGCCTTGGATTTCAGGCGTGCCACACCAGGTCCAGGGTTTTTGCCCTTATTTTAAATCCACAAGTTGGCCTCATTCACCTTTTAAGGTTTTTCTCAGCAAAAGTCAAGAAGCAGTACGGGCGAATACTTTTTTCCACCTAATTTTTATTTCCTGGTGTAAAAGCACAAAAGTTGAGAGCAAAAGTAGCTAAAAGTAATGAAAAATGATTAGCTACTTCAGATTTGTATTTATTGGCATCTTTTTAAATACATTTAAAGTACACGTGTATATTTCGGTATTAAAAACCAAGAGCAAAATTCCTTTAGTGTAAATTCTCTCATTCTAGTTGCACTCTAACTGTAATTGTTAGACTGTTTAGGCAACCAGTATTACATAGGAAAAATTGCCACCAGCTTATTTGTATTTTTTTGTGATCCTAGGAAAAATTGCCATCAGCTTATTTGTATTTTTGTGTGATCCTAACCAATTCAGGATAAATACATTGGTGGGAAGGATTGTTTATCTAAAGTAGCTCATGGTGACTGACCAAAGTGATTTGGCAGTATCTTGTTTTAAGGATTTTATATTCATATTCTAATCATTACATTGTGGACAACACTGGAGCTACCCTAATTTCAGATAACCAAACAGGTGACTCAGACTGCTTAAACTTGATTTCTAGACTTAAGGAACTCCAGTTTTTTAGGACTTTGTGACAGACATCAAAGGAACTGCTCACTTTTGAATTTATTGAACAACTTTGTGGACAGCAAGCTATACTAGATAGCTGATGAGATTTGTAGAAATGGAGACTTTTTAGCTCTACATAGGGTTTTCCACTTGAGAGTTCTCAGAAACCACCACTTGGAACATTTAGCTAAATTCTGCTGTGTAATTTTCAGTAGTTTGTTACTGTAGTTGTATGTGAATTTTGTTCATTCTACAGATCAAGCTTAAAGTGGTTGTCAATATCACCATTAAAAGCATTTAGAATGAACAACAAGCAAACTAATGCCATGTCGGTAATAACAGAACTAACCAGTATTTGTGTAATGTTTTGGAGATTTCAGATACATTAGTTTTACTGAATTTAGTATTTCTCCATATTCTACATGGAGATCAAAAAGGTCAAACTTAAGATCACATAGGCCAGAGGTTGGCAAGACCTGGTTTAGAGTGCTGGTAGTCTCAGTTGTGTGCTTACTCTTTTAAAGTTTCAAGTTTAAAAGTAAAATAGAGCATCAGATAGATTTAATCATCACCAGAACTTATCATCTTGCTTAATATTTGCTTACCATTTCCATGGAGTATTTAAAATTCCAGTGGTTTTTTTTTTTTTTTTTGCGGGGGAGGGGGTCAGTCATGGGGCTTGAACTCAGGGGCACTACCACTTTGAGCCACAGCTCTTCTGAGTTTTTGGAAGTTCATTGGAGATGAAAGTCTCCTTGACTTTCCTGCCCAGGCTGGCTTCCAAACTCAGTCCTCAGATCTAAGCCTCCTAAGTAGCTAGGATTACAAGCATGAGCATCAGCACTTGGCCTTAAGAGCATTTCTTAATAAATGCTTGACAATGCTCTGGATCTTTGCAATGTTCTTCCTTATCCCTTAAAGAAGACCCATGGACTGCGTTGTCCTTGTCATTCCTCCTAACACTGTGTTTTTATTTTGCCAGTGTGTTACTTGCTGCTGTCTGGTGTTTTCCCTCCTTACCCTCTCTAAAGGTCCAAAAACAGTAGAAAATTTAAGTCTCATTCAAAATGCTGTATTCCCAACAATGAGATAATAGTGCCTGGTATATAATAGGCATGCAGTAGGTTCAAAGTCTTCTGAAAGTTGAGAATTCTAGTCTCTTAAAAGAGGGGATGGAGCATAAGATTGCCAGGGTTAAATAAAGTGCTTTAATTTGAGGTGATCTAGCACAGTTTTTGGTATGTGATATTTAGATGTTTATTATGATTTTTTTTGACTTTTTTTCTTTTTATTGTGAAAATACTGTACAGAGGGGTAACAGTTACATGGGCAAGATAATGAGTACATTTCTTATCAAGCATTGTAGCCTCCTCCTTTGTTTCCCCTTCCCATCCCTTCCCATCTTCCCCCTGCCCCCCCCCCAATCCTCCCCCCCCCACCAAAGTTGTAAACTTCGTTTTTCGACATGACAACTTGTATATCTCATTGTTGCAATGGATCCACCTGTATCCCTATTTAAACCATTTGTTTTTTCCCTTCCCCTCCACAAATTATAACAACATCAAATACAGTGAAAGCAGGGGTTATACCATGGGGGAGGGCCATACAAAGCAACAAAGAAATAATCTTATAAATGTGTTAGAAACAATCACCTGTAAGAAAAAAACATTTGAAAACATATCTTAGGGTTCATTTCCCTAACATCAACTTATCTGACCTTTATGCTTGACTCAGTACTGTGATTTTTTTGCTGATAATCTGGTCCTTCTTGGTTTTTGGAAGGTAGGAACCATTTACATAGTTATGTCTCATAATTATATCTAGCTAGCATAGTCACTGAAGAAAAATTAAGTTGCTGATAGTCTTTGCTGATGGTTGTATAACATCTTTGAATTGTTTGTATAGATACTTGGATATATTTATAGATTGTGAATTAGAGTATGTAGCCACTGGTCATTAGAGTCCTACAATTCTTCTGACCTCTATTTCTAGTGTACTTTTCTATTTCTATTTCTAGTGTACTTTTTTTGAAACATCAAAAACCCGTGACTGGAAATAGGAGACAGATTTGGCAGTTGATTTGTCTTTGACTAGTAGAAATTAAAGTAGCTTTTTTGAAAAAGGTTAGGGGATGTGTTAGCTAAAATGATTTTGTTATATTCCTGAAATAGATGATTATGACTTGTAGATGAGAATAAAATTCTGTTGACAGGCTGGGAATGTAGCCTAGTGGTAGAGTGCTTGTCTAAAGCATTTATGAAGCCCTGGGTTTGAGTCCTCAGTACCACATAAACAGAAAAGGCCAGATGTGGTGCTGTGACTCAAGTGGTAGAATGCTAGCCTGGAGCAAAAGAAGCTCAGTGACAGTGCCCAGCCCTGAGTTCAAGCCCTAGGACTGGCAAAAAAAAAAATGTTTACAGTACACTAATTTAGAAGATTAGTTTTTTTTTTTTTTTCTTGTCTCACTTGGAGTTTTGCTTTTTTTTTTTTTTTTTTAAGAACAACTAATCTGTGGTCTGGGCTCACATGATTAACTCTCAAGGCTGAGAGCTCTGAAGATCACAGTTTGAAGCCAGCCCTGACAGGAAACTCCAGGAGGGACTATTACAGGTGTGAGCCACCAGTGAGTGCCTAGCTCCCTGAGTTTTATTGTTCAAGGCTAGCACTCTGCCACTTGAGCCACAGGTCCATTTCCTGCTTTTTGGTGGTTCATTGGAGATAAGAGTTTCAGAGCTGGGCATTACAAACATGTAATCACAGTTTGAAGCTAGCCCGTACAAGAACGTTGTTGAGACTCTCGTGGTTCATTGGAGATAAGAGTTTCAGAGCTGGGCATTACAAACATGTAATCACAGTTTGAAGCTAGCCCGTACAAGAACGTTGTTGAGACTCTCATTTTCAATCGCTAGAAGAAAGCTGGAAATGGAGCTGTGGCTCAAGTGGTAGAACACTAGCCTTGAGGAAAAAAGCTCAGGGGCAGTGCCCTAAGCCCCTGAGTAAGGTTGAGTTTAAGCCCCAATTTGGTATGCAGGTGTGTGTGCATGCATGTGCACAAAAATCTCATGGACTTTCCTGCTCTGGCTGGCTGCAAACCATGATCCTCAGATATCAGTCTTCTGAGAAGCTAGGATTACAAGTATGAGCCAACAGCACCCAGCTTGAAATGCAAGAATATTGTTACTGTGATGGCTCTCAGTGGAAATTCAGCTGTCAGATGTTACAAAGTCTGGGACATAAAATATTAAATGCAGCCTACATGGTATGTTTTCCTATGCCATGATGGCATTGTTAAATACTTTGGGAATTTTTTGATTGAAAGACAGCATGTCTTGTGTTTTCCAAAGGCCAAATAGTTATAATTGGAATTCAGGTTTTTAAATAAGGTTAAGTTGCTGTTATTACATGATGCACTGCTACAGTGTGATTAAGAGATTTGAAAGTTTATTTTAAAAATTGGTTTTGGTAGTGTTTTACCTAGTGTTCAGACTGATGTTGAATTCTTGTTCCTCTTGCTTCAGCCTTGAAAGTGCTGGGGTTGTAGTAATGTGCCAGCATACCAAGCTTACTTAAAAGTTTTTATGGTTAAAAACTCACTGTTTACTAAAATTTACAAAATTCATTTTTCTTCTCTTCAAATCCTAACTAGTTTATTTTCAATTTATCATAAACCAAATTTATTTTTTGTCTTTGCCAGGAGTTTGAACTTACAGTTAATTTCCAAGAACATTTATACCAGAATTTTACAGTATTGAAGACTGCACTTACATTTGGATCCTGCATAAAGTTCAAGGTAAGTACTATTTATTTTCCTAGTTTGTAGTTTTGATTTATTGGAGAAAAATTGATGGTGAACAGATGATTGAGATGGTGTGGTCTGGGTAGACAAACATCAGAAGATCAAAGTCTGAGGCTGGCAAAATTCAGATCCTCCACTTCACAAATAAAGCAAATAGGGCTGGGAGAGTGGCTCAGGTGGTAGAGCACCTGTCTAGCAAGCGTAAGGCCCTGAGTTCAAACCCAGTATTGTCCCCTAAAAAAGATTAGGGAAAGGTTTATGTATGTGTAACAATATGAAGTCAAATTTTAATTAAGATTTAGGAGAAGTTTTTTATCTTGCCTGTAAGTGGTATATATATACTTTTTTCATGTGTCACACATCTAAATAACTGAGAGCATACAAATTATAACAAAAGAAGACAAAAGGGCCCTGCTGCTTGATGACTTTTAGTTTGACAGCCTAAGTTGTCTTTGTACTATTTACTGACCATTTTCTTGCTTCAGTTTTTTAAAATGTTTTTTAATGTGAAAATACTGTACAGAGGGGTTACAGTTAACATGAGCAAGGTAATGAGTACATTTCTTATCAAACATTGTTGCCTCCTTTGTTTTTCTCCTACCATCCTTTCTCTTCCACCTCCACAACTACATCCTCTCTTCCCCCCTTTGCTTCAGTCTTCACAGTGCTAGAATTACATCTGTTGCCATCATTCCTGGTTCAGGATCTTGCTACTTAACCCAACTTCTTCAAGCAAATGAAATATTTTCTAATAGCATCTTTATTTTGGTGTTAAGCTCATTAAAATTGTTTATGTGCAAAACATTATCTTAACAAAAATGTTTAGCTCATTTAGTTGACTATAACTATGAAATTGGTTGGTATAATTTTCTTAATTTTATAAATTGAGGACACAGGTTTAGAAATCAGGAATTTGCCAAAGGTTGCCTCAGAACATGTCTTAGTGTGGATTTGAATGCAGGCAGTCTTAAGTGAGAGCTTAGCTTGCTTTAGCCATGAATATTTTTGTAGAGGACAGAAAGAAATGTTAATCCAAATTTCTTTTGGACTGGTAACTGCTTGGTAAGTTTGTTTTCTACTTATTTTGAATTTTAGGTATATATTTAAAAGGAGCAAAAATTGGAAATAAAAATTGGTGGTAGAGCATTTGCGTCATATGTTCAAAGCTCGTTTGATGAGCTCAGTACCACATAAAAAAACAAATGACCAAAACTGACATGATAAAAAGCCAAACCTTAAAAATACACTGGGAGCAGAAAAATCTCATGGGTTTTTCAGCCTGGGCTGTCCTAGAACCTTGAGCCTTCCTATCTCAGTTTGCAAAATTGCTAGGATTTACAGGTGTGAGATACAGGAACCTAGCCATTTCTTGACCCCTAATTACAGTGACATAAATTACACAGGTATATTCTTTAAAGTTTGAGAAGTGTAATATTTTGAAATCAAGTAGCAATAGTGTCACAACATAGGACTGTGTAGAATCCCTATTTTAGAAACTGTGAATGTGGTCTCCTCTTTCCCTTTTAAGACCAGGATCTTACTATGGTCTAGCACTGAACTTGTGACCTTCCTGTTTCCTAATTGCTAGGATAAAAGTGGTTACTACCACATCTGGCTTAAATGTGTTTTTTTTAAACCCATTTTAATGTGTTGTTAAAAAATCAGATAATTTGCTGGGTGCCAGTGGCTCACGCCTGTAATCCTAACTACTCAGGAGGCTGAGATCTGAGGATCACAGTTCAGTGCCAGCCAGAGCAGGATTGTCTTTGAGACTCTTTAATTAACCACCAGAAAACCAGAAGTGGTACTGTGGCTCAAATGGTAAAGCATTAGCCAAGCTAAAGAGCTCAGGGACAGCGACCAGGCCCAGAGTTCAAGTCCTATGACCGACAAAAACAAACAAAAAAAGCCCCACATAATTTGTCAAACCAAATTTGCCTGGTACTCTACTGGTAGAAGATTCCCTGGTAATGTTGAATTTACTTCATGTTTAGAAGAATTTTTATTCTGCCTTTTTGAGCCTTGAAGCTATATATTTTGTCTGTCTTGTTATTAAAAGAACATTTATACCCATTTTGAAATATTTCTCTTAAATTATGAAATTTTCATTTGTTCTTTGAGTAAATACACACAAATTTTATCTCTAAATGTTTTTATAATACTGAGCAAAAAACTAGGCTTGTAAAATAAATGCCTATAGAAATGTTTGGTTTTGGGCTGGGAGCCTGGCTCAGGCCTTGGAAGCACTGGCTTAGCAAGTGTGAGGCCTTAACTGTGACTTAAGTATATGAGAATACAGGCAGTTAGTTCAGTAAGTTGATTTTTAAGGAAATGATGACTTATTTTAAATAGTAAATTAGTAGAAGATTGGAAATACATAATTGACTTGTGAATAATGCAAGTTTGAATTTTGGTGGGTCTACTTTATTTAACATGGATGGTTTTAGAGATTTGTGAATTTGAAAAACTTGGAGATGAATCATGTAGTCTAGAAGAAATAGAAGGGTTATGGGAAGCGATATTTTAAGGAATACATAAAATATATTTATGAAATTGGCCTTTGCTAATATAAAAATATATTTCTTACAAAATGTTAAAATTTATCCACATACATATACAGGTGTTATATGGCTACATCTGCAGTTGAGAAATGTAAACAAATGTAAAGATGTAGCATTCATAAGTAGAAAAAGTTCACTTATGCTGTAATAATTTCATAATCACCTGTTCATATTATAGTGGTAATACTAAGTATTGTATCCACTTAAAATTGTTGGCCCTGTGATTGCTGGTCATCTCTGAATATTTTGTTTCTCCAGTAAATTTTGTGTTGCTTTATTTTTTTTATAGTATATAACACTCTAAATTATAGAATGTGTTAATTTTCTTTATTGGTAAGGCTTTTGTCAACAACAGTTTATTGGTGAAGTTTTAGGTTAATATCTGGATTTTTGATTCCATGAGTGTCAGTACTTCTAATTTGAGATTTGAACTTCTAATTTGGGATTTGAACTCAGGGTGTTTTCACTTGGCTTTTTTTTCATCTCTGGTGCTCTACGACTTGAATCTCACCTCAATTCCCCTGAATAGTTTGAAGGGTCAATAGTATATGGCATGAATTAAGTTTAAGAGGCTAAGAAAGAATGTACAAGCTGGGAGCTGGTAGCTCATGACCGTAATCCTAGCCACTCAGGAGACTGAGATCTAAGGATGGTTGTTATAAGCCAGTCCAGGCAGGAAAGTCTGTGAAACTCTTATCTCCAATAATAAGCTACTCAGAAAAAGCCAGAAGTGGCACTAGCCTTGCACAGAAGCAGCTCAGGGACAGAGACCAGAGTTCAAACCCCAGGACTGGCAAAAAATAAATTAATTTAAAAAAGAATGTATAGACTTAAAAAGAGGCATTAAAAATTTTATTATTATAAAGGTGAAGTTACAGAGGGGTTACAGTTACATAAATCAAGTAAAGACTATATTTCTTTTTGGACAATGTCACCCCTTCCCTTGTTCTCGTCTAGTTCATTGAAAAACTTAAAAAATATAGTTAAATACAGCATTTGGTATATATGTGAGTTTTACCTGTATTCTTTGGTACTGGTACTGTTTGAACTAGCAAATGTGAATTTGCTAGGAAGACACTATCTCTTGACCTTCAACTCTTTGCTTGCTAGTTTTCTTTTTTTCTCCCCTCCCTTCCTTTCCTCCCTCTCTCTCCCTTCCCCTTCTCTCTTTTTCTTTGCACCAGTACAAGGATTTGAATTGAGGGACTAGGAACTGTACTTGAGTTTTTCCTTAAGATGAGCACTTGGTCAGAGCTCCACTTTTGGCTTTTTTGCTAGTTTAATGGACACAAGAGTCTCCTCTCTCTCTCTCTCTCTCTCTCTCTCTCTCTCTCTCTCTCTCTCTCTCTCTGTCTCTCTCTGTCTCTCTCTGTCTCTCTCTGTCTCTCTCTTTCTCTTTTGGTAGCTCTAGTATGTTTTTGTTTAATACCTTTTGAATTTCTTGCAAGTTATAGGGATAGACATTGTCATGTAAGTTCCAGCTGTTCAGAGACTATTGTTTTATTTAGGGGACTATTCTAATGAGTACCGTTTAAGGCAATATTTTATATATATAATAATTGTATAACAATATATTAATATAAGTATAAAATGAGTGGTTAGTCCCATTTCAAAGCAGTCAAGCACTATAATGACTTATGTTTATTTTTGTATTTTGTTTTAGTACATATACTGAATACAGTATATATAATGTAATATGTAATAGTATATAATATATGCATATATATGTATAATATTTTATATATATGTCAGTCCCATTTCAAAGCAGTAAAGCACTGTGATGACTGATGACTATATTTTTGAATTTTATTTCAGTTTCCTGTCTGTGATACTGTCATATAATTTCCCCTGATTATATAGGAAGTAGTTGTTTTGAGCATGGATTGTGCTGCTGCAGTCATACTGCTTTTTCTGGCTTCTATGACTACCCTAATAGGTTGCGATATATTATAGGTGTTCAGTCCATAGAAATCTTCTGTTAAATCATCAATATACAATACTTGTCATGAGGTGTAAAAAATTTACTCAGGGACAGTGGATCAAATTGGACTAAATCTACTTGTTATCTGTACATAAAGTAAATGCTAAAGTGAAACTTCTTGGTGCATATTGTGATTTTTTTAAAAATCTTTTTTACTCTTTTGTTTGATTAGGAGAAACGAAATGGGTCGCTCCAATTCTAGATCACATTCTTCAAGATCAAAATCTAGATCACAGTCTAGTTCTCGGTCAAGATCAAGATCACACTCTAGAAAGAAGAGATACAGGTGAATTTGATCGTGAATTTGATGTGCCTTGAATTTTTTAATTGATGATAATAACTTCAGTGCTTTATTCATCTAGAAGGCCAGTAAGCCAATTAAAAATTACTTCATTCTGTGACATAAATCTGTTGTACTCAATTTAAAAGATTGATAATTTCCCCAATTACAATTTAGTAAGTAGCCGTGTTTGGGTTTGAATCCAGATCCCAAATCCTTATTTTGTACTATGTTAGTATAGAATGGATTTCTTTGTATGTTCCATACAATTAAAAGATAGCAAAATGTAAGAATTACTTGGTACTGTATTGTTTTATATTCTATTCTTGATTTTTATTTTACTAAAAAATATAACTGGTTTTCTTCAAATAGTATTGCATACATAGCACAGCAAGTAGAAGCCACATGTTGAAAATAAAGAGTGGCCAGCCATTAAAAAATATTGTTTTCATATTCATTTTCTAGGCCTAATTTTGCTGAATACCAGTGGTGTTTCACTATATATAATAGTGTGTAATCCTTTTCTCCTTTTATAATACATGTCATATCATTATAGTTTTTTTTTTTTTTTTACATTATCTCTTTAAGGGCCAACCTAGATGTAATTTGCTGATACATGTTACTTGGTTTTTGCCCAGTTTTTTGTATGTTCATTTCTTAGACCTTAGTTCTCAGAAGTGTATTACTTAAAAAAATTAGAAACTAGAAGCAGTAAATAAATGAGGCTTTAGAAAATGCTTCATTTTTCTCACATTGATATTTATTTCATTTTTAGTTCTAGGTCTCGTTCCAGGACATATTCAAGATCTCGTAGTAGAGATCGTATATATTCTAGAGATTATCGTCGAGATTACAGAAACAATAGAGGAATGAGACGACCTTATGGGTACAGAGGAAGGGGTAGAGGGTATTATCAAGGAGGAGGAGGTAGATATCATCGTGGTGGTTATAGACCTGTTTGGAATAGAAGGCACTCAAGGAGTCCTCGACGAGGTCGTTCACGGTCCAGGAGTCCAAAAAGAAGATCTGTATCTTCTCAAAGATCTCGAAGCAGATCTCGTCGGTCATATAGATCCTCTAGGTCTCCAAGATCATCATCATCTCGTTCTTCATCCCCATATAGCAAATCTCCAGTCTCTAAAAGACGAGGGTCTCAGGAAAAACAAACCAAAAAAGCTGAAGGGGAACCTCAAGAAGAGAGTCCAATGAAAAGTAAATCACAGGAGGAACCGAAGGATACATTTGAACATGATCCATCTGAATCTATTGATGAGTTTAACAAATCGGCCACATCTGGTGATATTTGGCCCGGCCTTTCAGCTTATGATAATAGTCCCAGGTCACCTCATAGTCCTTCACCTATTCCTACACCACCTAGTCAAAGTTCATCTTGCTCAGATGCCCCCATGCTTAGTACAGTCCACTCTGCAAAAAATACCCCCTCTCAGCATTCACATTCCATTCAGCATAGTCCTGAAAGATCTGGGTCTGGTTCTGTTGGAAATGGATCTAGTCGATACAGTCCTTCCCAGAATAGTCCAATTCATCATATCCCTTCACGAAGAAGCCCTGCAAAGACAATCACACCACAGAATGCTCCAAGAGATGAGTCTAGAGGACGTTCTTCATTTTATCCTGATGGAGATCAGGAAACTGCAAAGACTGGAAAGTTCTTAAAAAGGTAATAACTAAAGGAGGAGTTGAGATTATAATAGTAAAATTTAATCATAGTATTTAGCTGTTTTCCTACTTTATGGCAGGATTCCACAACTATTTTTAATCAGAAAATTTTGAGAGGTTAAGTGTTTTAATAACATCCATTTTAATCTTAACCATTTTTAGTCCAGAATTAACAGAAACAAGAAGAAATTGAGTAGTATAGAGCACAATCAGTTCCAGAATTTTTTTTGTGCTAGATTATTGAAAGCTTTTCCTTCACTAGCATATGACCTACATAAAGAGTATGTGCGCTGGTGGCTCACCCCTGAAATCCTAGCTACTTAGGCTGAGATCTGAGGACCATAGTTCAAAGCCAGCCTGGGCAGGACAGTCTGTGAGACTCTTATCTTCAATAAACCGCTCGAAAACCAGAAGTGGTGCTGTGGCTCAAGTGGTAGAGCGCTTGCCTTGAGCTGAGGAGCGCAGGGACAGCGCCCAAGCCCAGAGAGTTCAAGCCCCACAACCTACTGGGGGGGGGAGGGGAAGAGTATGTGTTACATTTACATGTTCTTTTGTAGTACTATATACATTGCCTACCTGTCAGTGTTTAATAAATTTTACTTGGCTTTAGAAAAGATGATGCTAATTCTTACTCTAATGAAATTTATAGTTTATGCAGATTCTCTCAAGTATTGTAGACAGAGTTGCTAACAAGGCATAATGAAAATTGGTTGCTAAAAGTAAGGAACTTAGAAAAATTGGCACTGTGAAGTCTGGAACCTCAATTTTTTTATTGGATTTATTTCGGCTTTTATTAAATATTGCCAGAAATCATTTTCTGTATCAATTTGTATGAACCATTTTGTGATTCATTCGGAGTTATAACATTATCCTTATGAGCTCTTATTTATAGTGACAGATAAGTGAAATCAGTATAATTACAAGTAGAAATGTTATAGATAACATGTATGGTCTACTCTATGCCTCAGAAGTTAAGATTATCTATTTTCTCTGATTGCTGATCCTTTGATACTAGGACAACACATTAAAGTATATGTAAGTGATCTACAAAAAATGCAGTCCAGAGTTACTATCCTCTTCTTTGTTTATTCACAGGTTCACAGATGAAGAATCTAGAGTATTCCTGCTTGATAGGGGTAATACTAGGGATAAAGAAGCTCCAAAGGAGAAAGGATCAGAGAAAGGGAGGACAGAGGGAGAGTGGGAAGATCAGGAAGTCCTAGATTACTTCAGTGATAAAGAGTCTGGAAAACAAAAGTTTAATGATTCAGAAGGGGATGACACAGAGGAAACAGAGGATTATAGACAGTTTAGGAAATCAGTCCTTGCAGATCAGGGTAAAAGTTTTGCTACTGCATCTCACCGGAATACTGAGGAGGAAGGACCCAAGTACAAGTCCAAAGTTTCACTGAAAGGCAATAGAGAAAGTGATGGATTTAGAGAAGAAAAAAGCTACAAACTTAAAGAGACTGGATATGTAGTGGAAAGGCCTAGCACTGCAAAAGATAAACACAAGGAAGAAGACAAAAGTTCTGAAAGAATAACAGTAAAAAAAGAAACTCAGTCACCTGAGCAGGTAAAGTCTGAAAAGCTCAAAGACCTCTTTGATTACAGTCCCCCTCTCCATAAGAATCTGGATGCAAGAGAAAAATCTACCTTCAGGGAGGAGAGTCCACTTAGGATCAAAATGATAGCCAGTGATTCTCATCGTCCTGAAGTCAAACTCAAAATGGCACCTGTTCCTCTTGATGATTCTAACAGGTAATTCCACATTGGTGCCCTGTAAGTAATCTATGGGTAATTGGTATTACAGTTACCTTATTTTCTGAACAGCTAGTTTTTGCATTAAAACCAATGGTGTATTTTGTTTGTGTGTGTGTTTGTTATTGATATGTTCCAGGCCTGCCTCCTTGACTAAAGACAGGCTACTTGCTAGTACGCTTGTCCATTCTGTCAAGAAGGAGCAAGAATTCCGATCCATCTTTGACCACATTAAGTTGCCTCAGGCCAGCAAAAGCACTTCAGAGTCTTTTATACAGCACATTGTGTCCTTGGTTCATCATGTTAAAGGTATGCATAGTATGTTTAGTGTCATAAATTAAACATCACCTGCATGCAAATAAAAAAATAAGCAGGTTTACTAATGTGTTTCAAAGCTAGTGGGTATCCATCAGTACTATTAAATTTTGGGGGAAAATTATGTGGCACAGGTATTGAAACTCCTGAAGATATTTAAGAGAAACTGACCAAAGTACTAGAAAATATTTGTACTGCTGAAAATCTTTTTAAAATGAACTGAGGATCATCTTTATATATATTTATAAAGATCATCTTTATTATATGCCTGTGACTTGTGGTAATAATGTACTGTTGGCATAGATTTATAGCAATTTCATAAACATTTTCTGTTTAACTGAAGAAATCTGAAAATACAGGAAACATAGTATTACTTCCTCTCTTCTGTGCTACTTAATTTGTTTTTATAACTCTTAGTTTTTTAAGAATGATAAACCAGAGAAAGTTTACTAGGGCTTTTTAAGGGGTGTAATTTCAAGGAATCTGTGAGCATGTTACATAAAGTCTTAAGTGTGTGCACGTCAACTAAAGTAATGATTTTATATATTCATCAATATGCTCTAGTTTTAAAGTTTTTTGAATATCACTTTTTTGGACAATTAGGTTAAGGTTTGTTTTTTATGCTTAGTAGGTTCTCAGGACATACTCTATGGACTGTTGGTATTTAAAAGTGTTTTTAAAAAAGTGTGTCATGACAGTAACACATAGTTGAAACTTGTCACTAGGAATTACTTATGTCCTTGATGTTTCAAACAGTATTTAAATAGTTACTGAGTTTCTTTTTTGGCTGTAATTACTTAAAACATGGTATCAAAAGACTTTGCTATTTTGCTATTTATAATTTGTGAACCAGCTTATGACCATATTACTGTGGTACCTTAAATATGAAACATTAACATTTTGCCTTTTTTTGCCTTTTTTTGCCCTGACTTTACAATTTACTGAATTTTGAGATCAGATTTTGATAATTTTTTCCTTTTTCCTTTCTTTTTTTTAACTTTTAAAAAAAAGAACTGTAGTTACATTTCATAATTGGTGTTGTGCAACCGATCTGAACAGCTCTTTATTTATATAGAGCTGAAAATGCCCAGTGATGTTTTCTTTTTCATTGTAACTAGGTCCTGGAATATGTTTTGAAATGGCAAAAATCCATGTTTCAAAGTAAAATAGCTGTTGAAAGATACAGGCAAAGTTGAATCTTCTGTCTTCCTGGCAAAAATGGCATAAAAACTGAGTTGCTAGCTCAAATTCCTGGGTTTCATGGAATTATTGAGGCACTACCCTTGTAGTGGCCATTTCAAGTTTTAATGATTGGTTATGAGACATGTGCTGGATATTGGGCGGTAAGTTGACACAGATGTACATTGACCTGTAAAGCAGATAGCTTACTTCATAATATAACATTTCATGTATACGTCTGACTATTTTACATTTACAGCATATTTTGAACTGGTTAAAAACTAATCATCACTGATATATTACTAATTTAAAAATTGTTTAAAGAAAGATAGGATATCATGAGATGTCAGGTTGCCAAGACGCCAGATTTTTGGAGTAATTAGTGAACGTGAATTGATTAAAATCCAATTGAATGGCAGTGTTCAGGTTTTGGTTTTTGTAAAATCATTTATGTTGATCTTAGCATAGTGCTTAAAATAATTTCATTGATTTACTCAAACTATCTTTGTGCTTTTTTTGTATTCTCTGTAAATGGTTACTTGAAATAGGTTCATTGATTCATGAGTTAGCAAGGTGTGAGGATATCACATTACTGTAACTTTTTTGTTTGAAGAAGTAGTGTGTTAAAAGTGGAGCTCTATTCTTGACTTAATTTACCAATTACTGTTGGATTATGAATAGTATTGAAAGGGAATTGTGAAGATCTTTACTAAGGAAGTTAAAAAGGAAAGTAAGAGGTTTTTGGAACATTGGATTCTCTTCTGCTAGGTTTCTTGAGAATATTTTTCTTTTCACCTGCTACATGTCCTTCTGTCACAAATGAAATATTATTTTGAAAGATGCCTAATCCTCCAGTATTTCTCCTAAATCAACAGAGCAATACTTCAAATCACCTGCAATGACCCTGAACGAGCGTTTCACTTCATATCAGAAAGCCACTGAAGAGCATAGTGCCCGGCAAAAGAGCCCTGAGATACACAGGTACATGTGGTATTGAATTTGCATTTAAGAATGATTTGCAAGGAAGGCACTTTTAAATAAGATCATATAGGAAGGAAGTATACTACTATGATACATTCCAGCTTTTGTTGGAATGTATGTATTGAATAAATTTTTATGTTAAATGTATTTCAAAGTCATGACATTTTCATTTTTCTTGGTTAAAAGTTTTTAGAACTTAAAATACTAACAATCATGCAGTATAGAATTTAGTTATCAGTTTTTTGGGAAGAGGGAGGACTGCGGTGTTTTGGGGAGTGGATGCTTAAAAAGTAATGCTTGAATTTATTCCTAGTAAGCTTATTAAACTACCTGGTGAGAGGTAGAAGATATTTTCATAAAATTTTAAGTCAGATGATTGTGCTCTGTAGTGAGATCAAGTTATTTAATCTGAGTGTTCATCTGCAGAATAAGAATTTCCATTTGGTTGGTTGTCATAATTAGTGATGCTGGGTTTGAAGTAACACACTGTACTACTTGATGAGGTTTTGGTGGTAACTGCTAAAGAAGCACTGGAAATTTCAGTTGACCTAGCTTAAAAATGAAAGTCACAGGGCTAAGAAGGTGTCTCAGTGGTAGAGTGCTTGCCTTGTATGCATGATACCCTGGGTTTGATTCCTCAGCACCACAAAAGCAGATAAAGCTGGAAGTGGTGCTGTGGCTCAGGTGGTAGAGTACTACCCTTGAGCTGAAGAGCTGAGGGACAGTGCCTAGGCCCAGACTGTAGACCCCACAACCGACCCAAAAAAAAGGCACAGAATGAGACTAAAGATCAACTGTGTGTAAAAATATAGGGGCTCTTAGAAGCCACCAATCATGTGTGTTCACTGGGATTATTGGGGTAAAATTTCAGGAAAATTAATACTTAAATGGTAATGTTTATTAGAAAAAGTATATTTCAATTTTGTGTTAGAAATGTTTGTTTTGAAAGTAATAGACTATTTTGGGAGGTATCAATGGGAGGGTGCTAATTGAGATGGTGATAGATGATGACCATGGTCCATGTGCGAAAGTAGGAATAGAACAGTGAAGTCTGTTGAAATTGTTTTAAGTAGGGGTGTGAGATAAGGAAGAGTGATGGAGGAGGAGGGTCAGGATTGATATGGATACATTGTTTATATGTTTAGGAATGTGACAACTCCCCTCTCTTGTACAACTTAATTTATGCGCTACTAAAAAAACAAAATTAGGGGCTGGGAAGGTGGCTCAGTGGTAGAAGCGCTTGCTTTGCATGCATGAGGCCCTGGGTTCGATTCCTCAGCACCACATAAGCAGAAAGAAAAAAAGCCGGAAGTGGCGCTGTGGCTCAAGTGGTAGAGAGCTAGCCTTGAGCTGAAGAACTGAGGGACAGCGCCCAGGCCTAGAGTTCAGGCCCCACAACCGGACCCCCCCCCCAAAAAAATAAATAAAAAAACAAAATTAGATGTTTTTAAGAATAACCTACATTTATATATAAAAATCTAGCTGAAGCGTTTTAATTGATATTTTTCTTTTTCCTTTTTTTGTGTGTGAAATTAGAATTTGAACTTTGCCTTGGCTTGATAGGTATATGCTGTACTACTTGAGCCATGCCTCTACCTCATTTTTATTTCTTGTTTTAGAAATTAATAGACTAGCCAGGCACTGGTGGCCTGTAATCCTAGCTACTGTGGAGGCTGAAATCTGAGGATCGCAGTTCAAAGCTAACCAAGGCATGCGATTCCTATCTCTAGTTAAACACCAAAAAGCTGGAAGTGGAGGATGGCTTAGGTGGTAGAACAGTAGTAACCATGGACAAAAAATTTGAGGAACAAGGACTGAGGCCCTAAGTTCAAACCCTAGGACTGGCACAGAAGTGAAGAAATTAATAGACTTACTATAATAAATTAGAGAAATCATTATTTTCTCATGACAGTGGGAAGTGCTGTGTATTTTTTTGAAGCAGAAAATTGTTACAAATACACTTTATTTTACATTAAGGAGAATTGACATCTCTCCAAGTGCCCTGAGGAAGCATACGCGTTTAGCAGGGGAAGAGAGAGTTTTTAAAGAAGAAAATCAGAAGGTATGCCTTTTAATTCTTTTCCCTCCCTTTTTATGAAGTTGGAATTAATATATTAAATATTTTTTTAGGACTTTAGAATGTTGACTTTTAACTTAAATGCATCATATTTATGGTTGTGTTTGTTGGGGAAATTAAACTGACATTAGAGTATCTTAAATCAAGAATAATTTAAAAAATGCTAATTGAAGAAAAATATTAGGCCTGAGAAACGGTAAAGAATAGGTAGGGTGCTCGCTTCGGCAGCACATATACTAAAAAAGAATAGGTAGGGTATAAAAGCAATTTATATGTTATAAATTATGGTTTCTGTAATGTTTTAAGGTAAGAGTATCCAAAACTTATTCATAAAATAATATGGATATCAAGAAGTTATCATCTTGTTTTTAGGATTTTTAATGTGGGTTAAGTATACAGGAACTTGTTGACAAGTGAACGTTTGGAACAAAAACTCACTATGTGAGTACTTTGTCTATTTGAGGAATAGCTTTACACTTGAGAAAGGAGCTTCTGAAAGATTAAGCACTGGGATAGGCTGGGTGGGATGCTTAAGAGCCTTGGTGAGAATGGAATTCAATGGTTATGGGTACTCTAATAATTTGTTTGACATTTACTAAGGAGACTAGCTAATGGAAGAGGTCATAAAACGTCTAGTAGTAAAAATTTACAGAAAAGTTGCGAAGGGATCCCATACCTGTTTTGAGAAGATGAGTGATCTTTTGGAGTACTGCTTACTTCTAGTTATGGTCATCAGTATTTATATTTTGAAAATAATTACTTTATGAACAATGATTCTTGAGGTTAAAAAAAGTTAAAAAAGAGTTAAAAAAAGTATCTGCTGCAGAGTTGGAATAATTTAGCTGTTTTGAAATACTGGCATTTTTATAGAAGCTGTTCTTTACAGTAACAGTGTACAGGTCTTTCAGTGGTGTGTGTCATTAATTTACTGAATGTGGAATCTAGAGCTTACAAAGAAAGTAATTTCTTTGTGTACAGGACATTGATTTTGGAAAAACAGACTTTAAAACGTGAATACTTTTTTCCTTTTAACTTCAATACCTTGGGTTCAGTATTCCTTAATTACATTTTTCCAACAATCTTTTCTGTCCTCATGCTCTGACAATATTTTCTCTTTTCATTACTCAGACCTGATTTCTATGTAGAAGAGAGAGAGCAGTGCTAACTGATAGATGGACAAGTGGAAATGACATTTTTTACTTTTTTTTTTTGTCGATCATGGGGCTTTGAACTCTGGACCTGGGCGCCGTCCCTGAGCTCTTCAGTTCAAGGCTAGCACTCTACCATTTGAGCCATAGCTCTACTTCTGTTTTTTTGGTGGTTAATTGGAGATAAAAGTCTCACGGACTTTCCTGCCTGGGCTGGCTTTGAACCATGATCCTCAAATCTCAGCCTCCTGAGTAGTTAGGATTACAGGCATGAGCCACTGGTGCCTGGCTCATCTTTTTAAATAAATAATTAACATGTATTATATACTTTGCAGTTTGCAAAGTAGTTTGCTTATCTTGCTGTTCTGTGGACTTGGTCACATCTAGGTGAATAGGAAATGGGTTTGCTTGTGCTTAGATTTTTTTCCCTTGTTATCCTAGGAGCAAATAGGTGAGTAGTTCTTACAACTTGATATATCTTCCAAGTCGTGTATATATGTGTATCTGTATATACACTTTGAGTATTATGAATGCTTACAAATATTAAAGCTAAACTTCCCTTGGTAAATACTTTTAATTGTTGAATACTAGCAAGGATATCCACATTGCTTAGCATCTTACTGATGTATAATTTCTCTTCATTCCTAGATGCTTCTTTTCATCTTCCTAAATTATATAGTATTTGAAAAAGCAATGGAACAAGAAGGAGGTGAACTGTGACCCAGTTAAACTAATGTCCGTTGCAATACCTGAATTGAAAAAGGGCAGTATATGGCCCAAGATACTAAGTACAGGATTGCGAATAATATCTTTTTGATTTGTTTTGAACTTTGTTCAACCTCAATTAGTTTCATTAATTATATTCTTGCATGTTATGGAAATTAGAAATCTTATTTTTGAAGTGTTTTTTAATTGGGTTTGTCAATTGATCTGGGAAAAGCTTGATGATAATTGGTGTAGTTAATGAAAACCATTATTTTAGGATACTTTGACCTTTATAAGCAGAAGGCTTCATCATAACAAACTATATTATTGTTAAACTACTTTTAAGAAGCCATTTGGAAGGATGAGGATGTATACTGAGTGGAAAAATGTTTACTTCGCATTTACCAAAGTTTATTATAAATTGCTTTGTTGAATAAATCCTATAAAGTGTAATACAGTTTTTAGTTATTTTTCTAAACCCACTGCTTTTTAAACAAATGTTTAGTAAAAACAATAGGTACATTTTAAGAAAAGCTGAGGATGATGTTAGTATATATATGATCCATTATTTTTTTACATTAAAAATGCCAATTTAGAACCTGACATAATCTTAGCTACATATGTGCATCTATATCTATATATACACATATATTTCCATTTCTTCCTGAAATCTATATTTTATGTCTGTCTTTTGTAGGGAGATAAAAAATTAAGGTGTGATTCTGCTGATCTTCGGCATGACATTGATCGTCGTAGAAAAGAAAGAAGTAAAGAACGGGGGGATTCCAAGGGCTCCAGGGAATCCAGTGGATCAAGAAAGCAGGAAAAAACTTCAAAAGATTACAAGGAATACAAATCTTACAAAGACGACAGGTAATTGTTAAAATTGTCTGAGTTAGGTTTTAGCTTCTAATTAGCCTTTAATAATTGTCAGCTTAATTGCTTTCAATTTTGATTGTGTAATCGAATGTTTAAATTTAAACAATTAAAATTATTTGTTTTACAGCAAAAATGTATTTGTCTTTTACACGGCTTATGGTGGATGAGGACAAAAACTTTGGAATAGCAAGCTAACACTGAAAAAAAAAATGACAAATTAATGTGTCCTATTATCCAGGCTACATCAGGAGGTTGGACTTCAATGCAGTGCATTTCTAGAAACAGTTTGTGTAAGAACTTTGGTTCGTTATGCTTGATTCCGCACTTTTTCAACTCATAACACCCAGAGTACAAGAATTTTAAACTGATTTCTAGTGGTTTTAACATGGGAAAAATTGGGGGGGAGGAAGGACTAGAAATAGTGATGTGTATTAGTTTTTCAAAATAATATTTCCATGGATACTGTTAGCAGTGGTAAGAGTTACCCAGGTATGACCTTTTCGGGTGTTGCATTATTAGACTCATGTAAATTTGATCATCATAGAGTTGAATTATAGGAATACAAAGTATTATAGATAATTGTTTTTCTTGCTGTTCATTAGGTACATCGTGAATTTTACTCGTGTTTTTAAATTTATGACTGGTATTTGTAATATCATATGCATTTTATTTCTATATTGATGTTATGGCCCAAACCATACAAACTGTTCTCATTCAGGGTATATAAACTGCAGTTATTTTGAAACTTGGCCTTTAGAACATTGTTTTTCCCACTCTTCTTTTTCCTTTCCTTAAAAAGATTTTATAAATTAACTTAAAATATTGAACTGAACTTTATTCTTGAATTTTACAACTATTTACTAGTTTCTAACTGGCAGGCTATACTATGCTTGTTATTAGTGACAGAAAACAAACACTGAAGGAGAATGGAAGTAGACTGTGTCAAAATTTAACACCCAATTATTTTACTTATGTAATATTTTTAATAGGGGATAGTTTGACTTAAAATATTCCTCTTATTATAATACCAACAGGGTTCTTGATTGTTTTTAAAAATAGTCCCATTTTTCCCTTTGTTTTATAGTAAACATAAAAGTAGAGAGCAAGATCATTCTCGATCATCATCATCTTCAGCATCACCTTCATCTCCCAGTTCTAGAGAAGAAAAGGAGAGTAAGAAGGAAAGAGAAGAAGACTTTAAAACTCACCATGAACTGAAAGAATACTCAGGCTTTGCAGGAGTAAGCAGACCACGAGGAACCTTTGTAAGTAATGAAAGTTACCTTTGATCATTTGTTTTAACTTTAGAATAGTATACACAGGGAAAATCAAGTAGATGATCTAGGGATTGTTTTATGAGGCATTATTTTTAATCTTAGACTTAGTCTTAGAAAATGCAGTGGCATTTTAAGTATCCTCTTTAAGATGAAATGCCACTTTGAGAACTTGAAGTCTCTGTGCTTTGTAAGTATAGATATTTTGTAAGTATAAACAGTCCTTAAAGACTCAAGATTCAGGAGAGTTATGTTTTAGCTTCAATTCCACAGTTGCTTACAGGTCAAAAGGCTGTTTAAAAAAGCTAAAAACACTACTGTGTTCATCGCTATATTGAAATTACTTCATTTTTGCCTTTTTTTGGAATTATTTCATTTTTGCCTTTTTTCTTCAAATCCTTGCTTATTTGTGTATTATAGAAAATCATGTAACTTTCCCTTTTATTCTACGTAGCAGAAATTATCTCCATGTAAACTTGCTATAATAAATGTCCTCAAAAGTAGCATATCTTCTTAACTTTTTAATTTCTAGATTGTTTTCTACTTTGAGCTCTGTTGAGTTGGGTATTAGTAATTGTTCATTAATTAGATTATTGGGAAAGAGAAGAGCTTTCACATTGTTAAGGAAGTGGTTGAGCACTTTGGACTCCTACTTTTGGGTAATTCAGAAGAATTAGATAATGTTTGACTAGAAAAGGGGAAATATTCTGTATTTTAAAATACTAGTTTGGGCAGCCTTCTAACACAGCTTGTTTTTCTTAACCTACTTAATTTTGAGTACCAAAGGGTTTTAGTTTTCTATTTAAATTTTTTTTTTTAGCCTATGTTATACATCAGCTACTTTTCAATCCTCAGTGGAGCTGAGAGAGATATTTAGGTAGGAAATTAGGATATGTTTTTTATTGTTACTGCAATAAAGTTAGAGTTTGCATGTAACTAAATACCTTCGATTGCATTACTAAACAATTTTGTTAATGTTAATCAGTTTCGAATTAGAGGCAGAGGAAGAGCCAGAGGAGTTTTTGCTGGGACAAATACTGGTCCAAACAACTCAAATACTACTTTTCAAAAGAGACCGAAGGAAGAGGAATGGGATCCAGAATATACCCCAAAGAGCAAGAAGTACTTCTTGGTGGGTGTTAGAAATCTATATTTATTTGGTTTGCATTAATTTTCAGAACATAATAGACGAATACATTTGAGTACAGATATTCACGAGGAGAATTCACCATAACTTGGGAAACCATTAAAAATATCACTATTAAAAGCTGAAAATGTGGGTCCCTTACTTCCGTTTATGTTTTCCTTGAAAAACATAACATTGAAAAACACATATCCTGGCTGATCAGGATAAACTAAACATAAGCAATATTCAGAGAACATAATTTGTAGTTGAGCTTAACATACTTTTCATATTTGTCTATAAGATGGAGATATTTGAGACTTCTTATATCCTCTTTCATCACAGCTATTTCTTTAAATGAAAGTCAGGAAAAGATTTAGGGTCTTAGGAATGTTGTCAAATTTATTGGAATAAAAGGAAAATATTCCTGGTGCTAGTGGCTCACACCTGTAATCCAGGCTACTCAGGAGGCCGAGATCTGAGGATCTGAGTTCAAAGCCAGCCGGGGCAGGAAAGTCTGTGAGACTCTTCAATCACCTGCGCCTCAAGTGGTAGAGTGCTTGCCTTGAGCTGAAGAGCTCAGGGACAGTGCCCAGGCCCAGAGTTCAAGCTCCATGACTGACCAAAAAAAAAAAGAAGGAAAATTAAAAAAATCACATTCTAGAAAATGCAATCACTGGATACACTGATTTTGATCTTTTGGTGGAATGCTTTTGCCTCTGAAGTAGATTTCGAAGGATAGAGCTTGAGGTTGTGGCTTCTTTGGTATCTCTAGATTACAATTTTTTGCAGTTTGTCAAGGGGAAAAACTGTCTTGCATTAAAAGGAAGAGAAATGTTTAAAGTATCAGTGAAGTTATATTTCTAAGGCTAGTTGTGAAATGTAAGTTGTTTGGAGGAAGCAAAGAAAAAATGGTAAGGGTTTTAGAGCATGCTTTCTTAATTTGACTTTTTATGATTAAAACAATTATGACACACTTTCTTTGTTGAGTGTAAATGATATTCTGAAGTGAATTTGTAGAAAATTGACAATACTTAAAAGTTAACTTTCATTTGCCTCTTTTGGAAATTGAAAGAGTTACCTTTTTTGTTTTTTGTTTTTGCCAGTCGTGGGGCCTGAACTCTGGGCCTGTGCGCTGTCCCTCAGCTCTTCAGCTCAAGGCTAGTGCTCTACCATTTGAGCCACAGCACCACTTCCAGCTTTTTTCTGCTTATGTGGTGCTTGAGGAATCGAACCAGGGCCTCATGCATGCAAGGCAAGCACTCTACCACTGAGCCACCTTCCCAGCCCCACCTTTTTTTTGTGTATGATGTATAATACTTGCTTTTACTGCCGAGAAACTCAGGGTATGTTGTTTTTGAGTTGATATTCAAAAATGAAAAAGATAACTTCAAAAGGTTCATCTATTTTTTGTATTCAGAATTTACATATAAACATTATGTTTTTGTGTGTTTTTTTTTTTTAACAGGGAGTTGAACTTAATGCCAGGGTGTTCTCCCTTAGATTTTTGCCCCTCCATTCACTTCTGGATTTTTATGAAAAAATTGAAAATAGAGTCTCAGAGTTTTCAGACAAAATTGGATTTGGACATGCATCCTCAGATCTCAGCCTCTTGAGTAGCTAGGATTACAAGTGTCAGACACCAGAACCCTAAAACATTTTTTAAAAATGTTATTTAGTACAGTTTGAACTCAGGGTCTTGTGCTTGTAAGGCAGGTGCTCTACCACTAGAGCTACTCTGCTGCCCCTTTCCCTTTTCTAAATATCTTTATAAAGAGTTGTAAAGGGCTTTCAGTTTAACATATCAATTTACATATATTATGAATGAATCTTCATCAGAGTTACCTCTTCTATTATTCCTCATTGGTTATTTCCAAGATAGGGTCTCACTTTATTCCCAGGCAGGCCTGGACTGTGATCCTTAATTTGTGTTTTCTTGTTGCCCAACTGACAGGCATATGCCATTGTACTCTGATACTGTGATTCCCTGGCTGTAAATTTACGTTCTAAGTAAGATTTAGAAAAGGGATAATGATTAGGATAGTTACAAGATTTGAGAGTTATTGAGTGAAGTAGTAGGGTACTATATTTTAGAAAATATGAGAAAACATTTGTGGGAACTGTGTGACAACCTTAATTGGATGTTGGTAGGAAGAGGAAATTCTAGAGAACAGGTAACTACATTAAGGAGAAACTTACTCTGTTCTTAATTTGAAGTGACTGAAGGTAGTCAAGTGCAAATATATCCAGTAATGTAGATCAGAAGCATCATTTTAGAGTTCACCATTACAGGTATGATAAGATCTTGTATTTAGAAGAGGATTGAAAGATCATTGTCTCAAATGTGGGACTGGAGTAATGATAATAAAAGCCAGACAAGTGGACCAAGTATGAAAAATGGAATAAGAGAAAGTGAATAGTGAGCCAGTAGATTGTAATTATGAAAATCTACCTGCTGTTAATCATTCAGATTCTGCTATAATAGATTTTTATCTAAATGGAAATATAATCATTTTAGGTTGGTGGTAGTTTTATTGATAATACCAGGGTGTTAAAGAATTCAGCAACTTACCTGTAAAATTAATACTTTATACATTGCTATTTTGAACTATACTTCGAAATTTTGGTCTGTGTATAAAGTGTATTTATGTATCATGTTGATATTGAGTAAAATATCAAGTAGAAGACCTTAATTTTCTTCATAAATAATTCCCATAGTTATTTTTATTCTTAATATATAATGAAATGATAACTTTCGGTTTTATATAGATATTGAATTTAAATAATTTGCATCCTAGGTAAAGATATTGTGACTTGTTTAGAAAGTTAGTGTTGGCCGGGCGCCGGTGGCTCACGCCTGTAATCCTAGCTACTCAGGAGGCTGAGATCTGAGAATCTCCATTCAAAGCCAGCCCGGGCAGGAAAGACCGTGAGACTCCTATCTCCAGTAAACCACTAGAAAACCGGAAGTGGCGCTGTAGCTCAAGTGGTAGAGCGCTTGCCTTGAGCTGAAGAGCTGAGGGACAGCGCCCAAGCCCAGAGTTCAAGCCCCATGATCCACAAAAAAAAAAAGAAAGTTAGTGTTGATGAAACTAAACTAAAACGGTTTGCAAGTCAGAAAAAATTGATATTTATACCTATATCCTCCCTTAGGTTCTTTCCGCATAACTGGGTGACATAAAAATGTTGTTCCCTTCAATGAAATATTAGTATTACATAGTGTAATAGGAGTTTAAATGTTTCACATGTACTGACTCACAATGTTCCTAAAGTGAAGTGTTTTTACAGAAAAAAGAAACAGGCATTGAATAGCGTGACCATTATATGGCTTGTAAGATTGGAGTTAGAATTTGAGCACATGCATCGAACCTCCTGAGCTAGATTTGTGAAAGTACTGTAAAACTACAGTAGCATTTGGTTGTATTGTCTTTTGAAACTTCCCATGTCAAAACTGAGTTTATGAAAGAGCATGGTAATGTTTTCAATAATTGGAATTCCAGGGGAGATGCTAACTAGTATTAGGTAGAACAGTCTTGATGGGGTGAGTATGAAGAATTGAATGAAATAAGCAGGACAGCACTGAAGTGGACAAGTTCCCAGTTTTGAGTTGATAGGTTTCTTCAGAGGATGAATAAGTCCCTTGAAAGTTGATTCTTTTATGTAAAGGAAAGAAGAGGATCCAGAAAGTTTCATTCTAACATGGACTTTTTTTTATAAATTATTTTTTACCTGTGTGTAACTATCTAACTTCTGATTGTTTGCCATCTATGAAATCTTAATATTGAGGTAGAAATTTTGGATGTAAGAATTTGAGTATTAAGAGCATCAAAAAATTTAAATAGCTATTAGGATTCCCTTAGATCCCCAGCTTAGTGTATATTTAGCTATTACATTATCATCTGAAACTTAGGTTAAAAAAAAGTATCTAAAAATAATTGCTAGTTTAACTCTGGCATCTAGTTTTGCCATTGCTTTTCCTTTTTCTGCTAACTCTAAGATACCTAATAATAGCATATCTGGGAAATTGATTCTGTGCTTAATGTGCCTTAATTTTTTAAAATCTGTAAATGAGGGATACTAACAGTATTTTACATAAGTGTTTAGAGGATTAGGTAAGTAAATACATGTAAATGATGTAGAATAACGGCATACCCATAGAAAGAACTTTAGAAATAATTATCATCTTCCATTCAGAGCTTAGCCAGGTACCTTTTCTGATTCCTTTTTTGTTTTCTTTTGATTTCCAAGTGTTTATGTGAGTAGATAAATTCTCAGAAGTTACATATATAGTTGTGGTTTCTGTAATATTTAAAACCATACTGTTACTTCCAGACTTAATGAATAATAGGAATACTGAAGGCAGTAAAGTTGGATATTAACGCCATAGGGAGCATGATACAACATAATTGAGTAGGCAGTTTTTTTAAGTGACAGACTTTTAAAATAGTGTATTTTGAAATGAAGGTTTTCCTGATATCCTTAAATTTGTACCTTTTTAATTCCAGAAATTATTCAGAGAGTCATCCATATTCCCTTTCATTAACTTGGAAAAGATTAATAGGAAGTCCTTTCTTCCTTGTAGTCTTTTACTGTCTTGTACTATCTCAGTATTTGTCTTGTAAGAGTGTAAGCTGCATTAATTGGATACACAGAAAGGCATGTTTGGAATGTGATAATTTTTTACTCATCTACAAAGTCCAGTACTTTTCAGTTTTGTAGATGGTTTTGTGAATAATTTGCAAGTTAGAGAATATGTATTTATAAAGCTAATTGTGACAAAAGGTTCAAATGAAATAGCTATAGAACAAAAGAAGATAACTGAGGCATATTACATTAGGAACTACAGTATAGAAGTAGCTGAAATATATTACACTAGAAACTATGCCATTGTGATTTGATATTGACAGTCTAGCCCAGAAGAATGTATGTATACTTCTTGATGAGATTTTAAAATGTTTTTATATGTAAGATGTAATTTTCTTGCCACATATTTAATGAATGTTACAGCATTGCAGTGGCACTTGTGTGGCTTTTTGCTACATCCTTTGCCACAACCTTATGACTGGTATTTTTGTGGACACATTGGTGGTTTTATTTTACTGTAATGATGAATAACTAGTAGAGTTATTATACTGGTGGAGTATGACTAGACAGGCTAATATGGAAACTAAAATAAAATACTGAAAGTAATAATTTAGCAGTTGAGAGTCCCCAAATAGTTCTCTGGGCCACCCTTGGTGTTTGGGTTATTAAGTAGTAGGCTGTAATCGTTCTTTGAGAATGGAACTTTTTTGTTGAAAAAAAATTTTTTTCTTGAAAGACAAATCAGTTATATTGTTTGTTTTACTATGCTTTAGAACATTACTAATCTCCAGACGAATAATTACATGATTTATGATTGAAGAAGCAATCATCTTTACAAGAAAGATTCATTGATTTTTCTTTTTTTAACCTTTCTGTAGCATGATGATAGAGATGATGGTGTGGATTATTGGGCCAAAAGAGGAAGAGGTCGTGGTACTTTTCAACGTGGCAGAGGGCGCTTTAATTTCAAAAAATCAGGTAGTAGTCCAAAATGGACTCATGACAAATACCAAGGGGATGGGATTGTTGAAGATGAAGAAGAGACCATGGAAAATAATGAAGAAAAGAAGGACAGACGCAAAGAAGAAAAGGTAAAAATTGTATTCCTTGTTATTCTGACATTCTAATTTAGCATGGGTTCATGGTAAACATATTGTTATGGATTGCTTCCATTTTTCACATCCTTATTAATCTTTATTTATGTTTTTCTCTTAGGAATAGTGATTCTGAAGTAAGATTGCAACAGAGAGCAGAACTTGCACCCACCATTTTTTTTAACCTGATTTTTGTTTTCATATAAGAATGTAAGCATTTTACTTAAAATTTACTGTTTGCAAGTAGTCTAGAAATTTGTTTTAAAGTCTTCAAATACCTTGAAGAAACAGTAGACTGTATGTTGAAAATCGTACTGATAAAAAGTAGAAAATTGTTACGTACCATATTTGTAACTATCAACTTTTAAAAAAGAACTTTTACTGTTTTTGTTACATGCATTGTAATTCTGCTTTGTCTATATGATATGGTCAAGTACAGCTCTGTGAAAGTTCTGATTCTCTCCTCCCTGTTTGTTACTGTTTTATTCTGAAGTAAACGTTAGCTCTACACAAATCCTTGAAGAGAAATTGTAGTGACCACACTAATAATTTTAACTCCATATCCTTAATTTGAACACTACATTGTAGGGTGACTGGTGTTTGAAACATACCATGAAGTTGTTACTTTGGTCAAACCAGCTTAACATTTCTGCAAATATTAAGGAAAAACAAGCTTTGCCAACAGCTATAAAAGTAAAAATTATTAAGTTGAGAAAATATTATTTTTAATGAAAGCAAGCCGTGGCCTACAAAACAATCCTTTTTAGGAGTCTTTCATCACTATTTGAGTTCAAAATTGAGTATTCTCTTTACATTCTTTTGATAGCTTGAGTCATGGTCTTTAGTATCAGCTGTTTGAGACAGGGAAACTGGTTTGTAGTGACATTGAAAACAAAAATCCTTGTTCCACAGAACCATGTTAGTATTCAAAGAACAAAACCTGTACTTCTGGTATTGGTGTGGATGAGGTTTATCCTGCAGAGTAATTTGATGCAATATATGATTTGATAGCTTACTTATTTGAGCTTCTGAACAGCTGAAGATTAGTTTGTAGTGTAATCACAAGAAGTGGCAGACAACATAACTGTTCACTAGTATAATATTTTAAGTAACATGTTCTAATGTCACCAATAAAAGATTTTGTCAGGAAAATTGTAGTATTGATTTAACTTGATTCTCCACTCCCCCTCATTTCAGTTGTAATTTGTAAAATGGCCTTTTTGTTTTCTATTGTTCAGGTAGCTAATCTTAAATGTCAGTTTTTTTTTAAATGTAAAGGAGTAAAAATAGTAAACTTCAGTGTTTGTGTTTTGTTTTAATATGTAAAGGAAGTCAGATTCATTGGATTCAGCTGGATGACTTGTATATTTTTGCATTTAAAAATGCTCACTATTAATGTAAGCTTTTAAGGCTCTTTAATTTTCAGTTTTGATGATTTTGCAGTGTGTCTTTCATCTTGATTATAGCCGGGGATTTTAGCTAGGAGGTATTAGAAACAAAACTACACCAAAGTTAGCATACACTTTCTTTGGCTTAAGATTCTTAGTGTTGTATTATTTTTTACAATTGTTTCTGAAATTAGTAAATCAGAATGAATATCCACCAAAGCCAAGTATGTGTTGCATTATTCTGGACATAATACTGCATTTGGAGTGATACTAATATTAAAACAACATGGATTTGACCCCTCACACAATTCTCATGACCATTCTATTTACAAGTATACAGATAAACTTATTTTAAAAGTTACTAATTGGTTAGACACCGAATCTATGCGTGTTTATAAATGTGCAGGTTTTGCTTTTGTATTTAAGACAGAATGGAATTTGCTGAGAAATTATTTATAGGAAGTTGGCAAGTTATATAAATACAGTGCTATAACTTTTAGTTACTTTTATTATCTTTAAGTTGAGAAAAGAATATCCTACCAGACATTGTAGAGTAGGGTAATTATGAGAATTCCACAGTATAATACCATTATGATTGTTACCTTTTTAGAGCTAAGCATATAAACAAGTAGTATGTGTTATTTTTTTAAGCCACAATTTTAATTCTACACTGTGACATGTTTTAAAGCTGAGTTAGTTCCTTTGGTAAGTTACTAGATTACAAGTGCCAGAAAATAACTTGGATAGCTGCATTAACATACTTTCTTTTGCCTAGAGCAAAGAAATAAAAATGAACCAAAGGATTTTTCCAGAAAAAATAAGATGTTTAAGAAGGCCATGACTCAATTCTTGGGTGTGTATGCTTTTCACCATCCTAGGAATTTTAATAACAAAAAGCAAAATATGTTTCCCCCAATTGCATTCTACTTCAAGGAATTGCTGTTGTTCCCTTTTTTTGTCACCGTTGAAATCATTGTTGGGAATTATAATTTGAGAAAAAAATATTACCCAATAAGGATGAATGTAGATGGCTAAACGATTTTTACTCAATGTGATGTATAAACAGGGACTCTTGTAAATTGTCATATGCCAATAAAATGTCATAAGTGGTAACAGCTGCTGTTTGTTTACCTAATTTTGAAATCATTATGTATTCTTCCTTATGGATTTCTATTGCTTATTTCTAGAACCCAGAATATTAACTCATTTATATGAGTTATATAAGTAACTTGGTATATGTTGATAAAATTCCTCAACTATTATTATCTTTCCCTGGGAAAATGAGAAATTGTAACTCATAAGTGAATCATTACTAAAAAACAGGCATTCTAGCTTTGTAGTTTATTCCTGTGTTAAATACAGGGCCTTCCTTTAAATTCTCCTCTAGTTAATAACTAAAGGATTGTTTCCTTTAGTAAGATCTTGTGCAGTTCTTACCACACTGACAGATTATTTTGAAACATAAAATGTGCCTCCTTTTCAACTGGAAACATTTTCACAGAACTTTGTGTGCTAGGACAGATTGACAATTTTAAACTTTTAACTTAACCTTTTTATTTTGAGATCACAAGTTCTTATGCAATTGAAAGTTACTGCAGATTGTATTCCACCCAGTGGTGAATTGATACTTGGTAAAGTGAAGTACACTTCCAGTACTGTAAGTATCACATTCTAACCACCTCCTTTACCTTCAGTGCCATTGATCTACTCTCTGCTTCTCTAGTGTTGGTTCAAGAAAGTTCGATACATACAGAGAAACAGACATGTAAGCTGGGATTGGCTTTTCTCAGTCAACATGATTCTCTGGGGATTCATCTGCTTGGTGTGTGTTTCAAGAGTCCACTCCATTTTACTGCTAAATAGTGTTGAACATGACCCACAGTGGTCTGCTCTGTCATTCACTTCTGAAGAATACCTTGTTTTCCAGTTTTGTGATCATTGCAAATGTTGCATCTATATAAACATTTGTGAAGTTTTAAAAGTTTTTAATTGAGATGAAATTTACATAAAATAAATTTACCCATTTGAAAACAATGCATTAGCAATTTAGTACATTCATAATGTGCCACTTACAGTTCTGAAATACTTTCAGGACCTCAAAGAAACCTGTTTTTATTAAGCAGCTGTTTCTTATTTCTCCTCCTGTAGCTCCTGACTGACATACTGTACTATACTTCTACAGATTTCTGGTTAGTCCGTGTAAAGTTAGTCATACATTAATTTTTGGTTTTGCTTTCTCCTGTTGCCAGTCCTTGTATTCCTTGCTAAACTTTTTTGTTTAAGGCTAGATTTCAACCATGTGAGCCATGCCTCCAGTTCTGGCTTTTTGCTGGTTGGAGATGAGACTCCTGGACTTTTCTACCTGGGCTTGATTTAAACTGTTATCCTCCAGTCTCAGCTTCCTGAGTAGCTTGGATTATAGGCCTTTAGTGAGCCGTTAGTGCTTAGCTGGCTCAGTGTATTTTTCTGCTTCATTTACTTCCAAATAAAATCATTTCATTGTTAGATGGCTGTATAAAATTCTATTGTATATATAATACTCATTTTTTGATCCATTGTGGGACACTTGACTATTGTAAACTGTGCTGTGATGAACATGGATTTGCAGGTGTTTTCCATGTATCTTTATCTTTGGTGCTGGTTTTGGAGCTTGAACTCATGGCCTGGGTGCTACCCCTGATCTTTTGTGCTCAAACTAGTGCTCTCTTGAACCACTTCTGGCCTTTTTTGAAGTTAATTGGAGATAAGAGTCTCAGACTTTCTTGCCAAGGCTGGCTTCAAATTGTGAGGTCCTTGGACCTGTGTGAGCCACTGATGTTTGACTTACTTGTATCTTGATAAGCAGTCTCATATAAATGCTCAAAAGTAGTTTCATGGATATAAGGTAACCATGTTTAGTTTTTTGAGAAATTGGTACTTTTTTTTCCATAGTGGTTACATGTGGCTATACTAGTTTACCATTCCCACCAGCAGTAAGTATATTATGATGCCTTTTTCCAGCATTTTTTAGTTTCAATGGTTGTTTTTGACTCATCTATTTTATCTTTTATATTTCCACTTCTGGAAGGTTTTTTAAGTGCACAATGTCATTTTAAAAGCTAAAAATGCTTCAATGGCTTCCGGTTGTTGGAACAGCTTGCATTCTTGCCTTGTCCTATGCCTTACCCCTAGCAAAAAATTACAAATTCTTTTTTTTTTTTAATTTTTTTTTTTGGGGGGGGTCCGGTTGTGGGGCCTGAACTCTGGGATTGGGCGCTGTCCCTCAGCTCTTCAGCTCAAGGCTAGCACTCTACCACTTTAGCCATAGCGCCACTTCCGGCTCTTTTCATTTTGCTTATGTGGTGCTGAGGAATCGAACCCAGGGCCTCAGGCATGCCAGGCAAGTGCTCTACCACTGAGCCATCTTCCCAGCCCAACAAATTCTTGTCTGAGTGTGATTGAATTTTAGCACATTGTTTCCAGGTTGTCACTTAATTTTACTTACGTCTCATTTCCTATTTCCATAGTAAAAATATTCTGAGCAAGTACAGATTTCTGTGAACCAGGAAAGTTGGGTTGTAGTAAGTTGTCTAATGTTTGGTATATTCAAACTAGAAGTTTGAGGCCTAAAATAGGGTCATGTGAATAGTTGGAATAGGTTATGTGTCCAGTACTTCAAGTTTCTAGTACTTAAAAAGGAGTTTTCCAGAGTAGAAGTAAACAAATTCAAATCATGTGCAAACCAGGAAAAACATTCCATATCACCTTCATTTTAATATGCAGAACTGGAAGCCGCTTGAAAAACAGGTACATGAATATTTGCCAAGCAGGAAAGTCTGAGACTCTTTATCTCCAATTAACCATCTGAAAACTGGAAGTAGCGCTGTGGCTCAAGTGGTAGAGTGTTAGGTTTGAGCTGAAGAGCTCAGGGGCAGTGTCCAGGCTGAGTTCAAGCCCCAGGACCAACAAAACAAAACAATCTGGGAGCTCACTCCTGTAATCCTGTTGACTCAGGAGGCTCAGATGTAAGGATCCAATTCAAAGCCAGTTTGGGCAGGAAAGTCTGTGAAACTCTTACCTCCGGTTAACCACCAGAAAACAGGAAGAGGCTCCTGTGGCTCAATGTGATGCACTAGCCTGTGCACAAAGGCTCAGGGATAGCACCCAGGCCCTTGGTTCAAGCCCTATGACTGACAAAAACAAAACCCCCCAGTTAATCTGCGATAGCAAGTTTTCTGCAGAAATTATCTCAGTGGATAGCTTGTCAGGAATGCCTTTGTTACTTAATGCTGAACCCCCCCCCCAAAAAAAAAGGTTGGATGATGTAAATCAAGATTAAACATTGTTCTCACTCCTAAGTGGGAGTGAAAAACTAAAACGTTTTTCCTGAACCCTTTTTGAGACAGGAAGAAAATGTGTCTACCTGGGTTTAGAACTTACTGTGTAGCCCATGCTGGCCTCAAAATGGCAATCCTCTTGAGTGCTAGGGTGTGTGCCTACATACTCATCCAACAACTGAATTTTTTAGTGATTACTTAAGGAAACATTTCAACACAAGATAGAAAAATGTATTTTTAAGATTTTCAAGGTTTTATGCCATGTTTATTTGTTTATGTGGGTGACAATTTGCCATTAATTAGTTATAAGGCAATCAAAACGAGCTATTGAATTTTTATGAAGGAGGATTTTAAATTTGGGTTGTTTAGACCACAACAATACTGAAAATTATTTGGGTTTATTATCACTAAAGGGTGGAGGATTATACAGAAACAGTGGAGGATTGATACATAGCTGGACGGTCTGAAGATCCAACTGGGAAAACAAAACTTTCTGATGAGGTTTTAGCCAACCCTTACTACATAGTGAACAAAAGTATTCTTATTTATGAGCATAATATATGGATTTTGGCAATGCAGAAAGAAAAAGGCACACACACATATAGGAATTAAAAGTTTGAGTTTTCTGGTCATGTTCATCCCAATTTGTATTACCCTTTTATGACACTTGGGAAGATTGGACAGGCAATTACTTGGTTTTTGATAGAATAGTTTAACCTATCACAGTGTAGTAATTTGAGTTTGCTTTACTATCAGTACGGGGTCACAGAGCTTCTCTTCTGGGAAGTTGGGAAAATAAACATTTAGCTTTTTTTTTTTTTTTGCTTAAACTATTGTTTGGCCTAGTTCCATTCATTGAGAAACTTCCTGGCCTTGAATGTACTAGTATGAATAATACACATCTGGCATTGGGAAACCAGAATAAACCATAAAGTTAGCTGTAAGAAAATTATTAGTGATTCTGGAAAATGTTGGCAGCTAGGTAGCAAAACCAAATGCTAATAACATTTGTTATAAAACTGGATGATAAATATTTCCATGATTCTCTAAATATGAATTGAAGATGTGAGAGTAAAGAATTGTCTCTCGACCGTCAGCCACCAGCTATTTATTCACTGGGCAGTAGCTGATAGTCGTGAGTCTGATACCTTTGATAATTTGAAGTACCCACAGTATAGGCTGGAATGGCTAGGACAGTTTTCTCTACCAAACTCAGCTGACCTACTAGGTCTGGGACCAGATCTTTACAGTGAGGAAAGGATAGAAGTGCAATCAGGTCCACGGGGCTTGTATCAAGTTAAGAGAAGTGTACACGAAAGTCTCAAAAAACAAATGTACCCTATTTGTGAATACTATTTGAAGGGTACTCTACACAGATTATTAGCTTTTTTGAAGTTGGGATTATAAAGTCGTGATTTATTCACTTAGGAGAACCAAGGATGACAGAATTGGGGGAAATTTTGTCTGGCTTAATTCCATGTAGGAATCCAGTTGCTTTTTACATTGTCAATCAGCGCTCTCTGGCTACTTTAGCCCTTCCCTCCTTCAAATACCTGGGAAAGTGATCAATCACTGCTCTGCATTTATTTACTTCCAAATCTTTTCCTGTCCAGTTATTCAACAAGTGGATTGGGTGCCTACTAGACACCAGTTGACAGAGTGTATTAGTACTATATACTGATCCTTTCACTATAATATAAGCTGTAGGAGGGCAGGGACCTGGTCAGCTTAGAATGGTGCCTGACACATAGTAAGACACCCAGCATTAGTTGAGTGAATAAATAATCTTCAGAGAAGTTAAAAATTACAAAATTTCCCTCAGATGTAGGTCAGGATGTAGGCACAGATTAGCCCACTCCAATGCCACTCCTGCTTTCCCAAGGAGAGGAATTTGTGTTGTCCCTCATGAAGCTAGTCGGCTCCAGTTGACTAAAAACGTATGTCATCACTGCGGATCCTTGGTTAGGCTAAGGGAATGGCCAGCCCCCTATTGGTATCCTGGATAACCAGAAGCCTTTAGTGCACGAACGAATTAATTTAAATATTGCAAAAGTTTAAGAGTAATGCTTAGCTTACATTAATCCGGGAGGGATTCAACAGATGTTCAAAAAGTTATTTGACTCGGGCTGCGAGTGTGGCTTCGTGGAGGGGTGCTAGCGAGCGGGAGGCGCTGGGGTCTATTCTTCAATACCAGTCAACAGAAAAAGCCGGAAGTGGTGCTGTGGCGCAAGTGGTAGAGTGCTACCCCTGGGGAAAAAAGGTCCCAAGGTCAGTGCCCAGGCCTTCAGGCCCCGACACCGACTCGGTGGTCCTCGAACGTGGGAGGGCACGTCCCTTTGGGTCACACGGCTTCTCTAAAAACAGCTCTAAGCGGTGTTGAAACTACCTTTGGTCCCGTGTGTGTCACTTTCCCGGGAAACTTGTCCCGCCTATCAACTTCCTGTCCGCTGCTATTGGCTGCCTTGCGGGAAGGCCCGCCCCCTTAAAGAAGAAGGAAAGGATCCACGGTTTTAAGCCCCCCCGCTTTTTTTTTTTTTTTTTTTGTCGGTCATGGGGCTTGAACTCTGGGCCTGGGCGCTGTCCCTCAGCTTTTCAGCTCAAGGCGAGCGCTCCACCACTTGAACTACAGCGCCACTTCCGGTTTTCTGGTGGTTTATTGGAGATAGGAGTCTCATGGACTTTCCTGCCCGGGCTGGCTTTGAACCGTGATCCTCAGACCTCAGCCTCCTGAGTAGCTAGGATTACAGGCGTGAGCCACCAGCGCCCGGTTTGGTTTTAAGCCCTTCTAAAAAGGTCACATCCGCGGGCCAATCAGAAGCCGCGGTCTTCATCTTGGTCCAATGAGATCGTGCTGCGGCCCAGGCCCGCGGAGTTTGACTTTAAGGTTCCGGGACGCGGAAGTGGGGAGGAAGCCGCTGCTTAGTTGCTGTCCAGGCGGAGCTCTACTGTCCGAGTGCGGGCTCTCTCCCGCCTGGCCCTCTCTCCCTGCCTGCCACTCTCCACCGCCCGGCCTCCACGTGTGCTCGCACTGCTGGGTCCTGTAACCTGAGCGCCTTGGACTCGCATCAACGCTCTGTGGATGGTTCAGAGGAGCTTCCATAACGCCCCACGTCCCGTGCGCAGGCTGCTGAGGCTCAGTCTCGGGATAGGTGAGCGAGGCCACCCGGCCGGGTGTGGGGAGGGTCGCCGAGAGCCAGCCGCGAGGCTGGACTCGGATGGTCGCCAGGTGCTGGTTAGGTGGTTGAGTCGAGTCGCCTGCCGCCATCACTTCTCTTATCTTTAAAATGAGCGCGGGGGATGAGTGGTATCCACTACGTTTGTGTGAAGAGGTGGTTTTCATTCTGAGTCAGGCCCTGCCCGCTGTGATGGGTCCCAACGAGTGCCCAGTGCTGTCAGCTGTCCCAAGTGCCCAGGGCTGTCGGGTCCTGAGGGCTGAGAGCTGTCGGGACAGATCCAGCCACAGTCTCAAACCAGCTCGTAGCCGGTTTAGAAAGACTCAAACATCCCATAGAGTTTTAATGTATTAGCAGATGAGTTGAAATTTTAGTTAAAATCCCCCTCTCCTCGACTTTCTGATTTTCGTCAAAATAATGATGGCCAGAATTGGTATAATGAAAGATTTCTTCTAGACGACTTCATACAGCTTAGTGTACTTGTCAAAAGTAATATTTGCTTAATTTTTTCCCCCTGAAGGTACCGAGAAATTGATGATGTTACCTTGAATTTTTTCATCAATGTCTCTGATCTTGAATATCTTAAGAGAGATTCTGGCATATTTTGGTGTTCCCATAGACCAGGTAAATGTCCTTTAATGGTTTAGAATGAATCTACTGTCTTTGTTTTTGTGTCTTGTTTTGAAAATGGGCTATATGTAAATATTTTTAGGCAAAATTTTTTTTCCACTTAGGTGGAATAAAGATGAGTTTGCAATAGCAATAGTTGAAATGGAAAAGAAGGGTGCTAATATTTTTCAGGACCTATTTCCCTCTTAAGTTAAATGTCAATAGAAAATACAAAAGGAATAAAATATATGACATGACCTTCACAGAGTTAGATTGGTTATAGATAAATAAAACTTCTAATTCAGGTAGCTTATGAGCAAGTTTGATGTTTGGGCGTATATAAGATGGCAACTTAAAACCTCACCAAATCTAGAATGAATTTGAGAGAGAGTATCCTCTCTCTCTGGTAATTACAGGTAATCCTGTAATCCTAGCTACTCAGGAAGCTGAGATCTAATAGTTCAAAGCTAGCCTGGGCAGAAAAGTCTGTGAGACTCTAATCTCCAACTAATCAGCAAAAAGCAAGAAGTAGAGGTGTGGCTCAAGTGGTAGAGTGCCAGCTTTGAGTGAAAAAGCTTGGAGTCCTACTTCCATAGCCTCCTGAATCCTGGCATTATAGATGTGTATTACCATTCCCAACAATTATTAGTTTGCTTAGACCAAAAGGTGAGATTTTTAGTTGCTGGGAGAGGGGATAAATTTTTCTGAAGAAAATCCTTCTCCAAGGTATTAGGACAGTATTGAAAAGAGAGAACAAATCTGATGTATCTTCCCCTCTTCTATCTCTCCCTTGCTATTTGCTTCCCCTTTCCTCTCTTTTTTTCCTATTTAAAAAGAGTTTTCTTCACTTTAATATTTTAAAAACCAGATTATTTAAAAATATATGTAATCGTTCTTTGAAGATATTTTAAGAGCATGCCATACTATATTTTCTTTTTAGAAAATAAATGTTATTACATCTTGTGCATTTCCTTTATTTCTTGGATGTTTAAACAAGTGTAATTAGTGTGTTTTAAACTAAGCTTTATTTTTAAATAGGTTTTGCTAACTTGGAAAAATAAAAATAAATATGGATCAGCTCGGAGTATTGTTCGTATTATTGGGAAAATACTTCCTTTAGAACCTTGTCAAAGACCTAATTTTGAGGTAAGTAAGGTGTTGATGGGCTCCTATGGACAAATCCTAGATACTGTTAGCAAGAAGCTAACAGTCTGTCTCTGGAAACAAGTCATTTCCTGATTAAAATTTTTTTTGGTGCACATCTTTGGGCTTTCATTCAGGGCTTCTAACTCTTTCTTAACTTTTTTGCTCAATCATCTGAGCCACATATCCACTTCTGTGTGGGTTTTTTTTTTTTTTGGTGGTTATTTGGAGATAAGAGTGTTGTAGATTTGTCTGCCCAGGCTAGCTTTGAACTGCTATCCTCAGATTTCAGCTTCCTGAGTTGCGAGGACTACAGCCAGCCACCAGTTTCCTGCACCCACCCTGAATATTTTTGTTTCTTTACCATTACATTCAAACACGAATAGGGGCAAAGAACACCTGAGATCTTATTTTACTTATTTTTATGGACTATATATCTATATATACTATAGATACATATATATGTACTATTTTATTAACCAAGGAAGACAATATTGCTACACACTGAGGCTATAGTATAAGATTCCTTGCAATATTTTCTCTTGTTCACAGATCACATGCTTTTCTTTTGTATATCCTTTCCCCTTTTTTGTTTCCTTTGGATTGTTAATGTATTAATGCCTTTCAGAGAGCTCTGACTTTTTTCATTTTTTTATTTTAGTTGATCCCACACTTGAACTCTGTGGAATCTAATAATTGTGGATCTGTGGTTCCATCTTTTGCTGATATTTTGTGTGTGGCAAATGATGAAGAAGCTGGTCACCTCAGATATCGGTAATTTCATATGCTTCTCTTGGGAAGTGGAATATAGCTATGATCTGAATTCTTGCATGTGCTGAAATTTGCAATGATCATCTTTTTTCTCCTTCTCTGTCTCTGCTGAATCCTACTAATATCTTCCATTTTTTAGAGGTTTTTTTTGGGGGGGGGGGGGAGGGAGAGGGATTTGAACTCAGGACTTTGTGTCTGCTAGGCTTGAACCATACCTCTAGTCCTTTTTCTCTGATTTTGTTTGAGATAGGGTCTTGCTTTTTGCCTGGGCCATCCTGGGCTCTTAATTCTCTCCCATTTATGCTTCCTGTGGTAGCTAGGATGATAGGTATATGCTATCATGCCCAGCTTTTTTGTGATGAAAAATGACCTAGTAAGTTCCTTTTTTCTGTTTGTTTTGTTTTTGTTTTTGTTTTTTTCTTTTGCATGGCCTGGTCAGGAACTGTAAGTAGGATTATAGGCCTGAGCTATTGGTACCCTAACCAATTTCTTTTAGTATACTCAATCTGACATCAAATCTAGAAAAGTATGATTATTACAAAGTATTAGAATCATGATGGATGTTCATTGTTTTGTATAGTAGAAACAAAACATTTTTATTTCTATAAAATAAATGCTAGATTTATTTTTATATGCTGAACCAAAATTTATATGGGACTCACTATTGTGTACTAGACAGTGGTGTTAAGAAAGCATTCTACCCTCTGTATACAAGGGTTCCATATGGATTCTGTATTTGCGCTCCATATATGTGGATTCAGACAACCCTGGATTAAAACTACTTGAAGAAAAATTCTTGAAAATTCTCCAAAGAAAAACTGAATTTTCTGTGCTCCTGTTACTGCATTAATCCATGAGAATGAAGTGATCGATCAGCATTGTATACGATTAATAAGTAGAACTGATTTCAAGTATGAAGGAAATGTTCATTGCTTACTTACAGATTATGATACCATTTAATACAAGGACCTGCGCATCTATAGATTTTGGTGTCTGCAAGGGATCCTGGAATGAATCTCCCATGATATTACAGATTATTACAAAATTAGGATGTATTACTCCTAGAGAGTACTAACTTACATATTAGTACATTCAGATAAGGCCTTTTGTTTGCTAGTGTTCTACTTCAGGTGTGTCCACAGTCTTTTTTTTTTTTTTTTTTTTTTAAGTTTGAGATAGGATCTTGCTACGTTTGCCTGGGCTTACTTTGAACTTGGGATTTTTCTACCTCCCTAGGGGCTTACTTTGAACTTGGGATTTTTCTACTCCCCTACCTTTTGCTTCTTAATTTATTTTTTCAGATAGTATCCCACATTTTTTTCTTGGGCTGGACTTAGACTCTGATTCTCCAAAATATGCTTCTACTGTGGTTGGGATGACAGGTATAAACCAAGATATTCTGCTTTTGTTTTTGTTTTTTTTTGGGGGGGTGCAGTTTGAATTTAGGATTTGGTTGCTATCTACTACTTGAGCCACAGCTCTGCTTCTGGTTTTGTTGGTTAGTTTGTGGAGATAAGAGTCTCACAGACTTTCCTTTCTGGGCTGGCTTCAAACCATGATCCTCAGATTTCAGCCTTCTGAGTAGCTAGGATTACAGGCTTATTTTCTGAGGTGGAATCTTGTTAATGTTCTGACTAGGTTGGCCTTGAACTTCAATCCTGATCTCAGCCTTCTGTGTACTTGGGATTATAAATGTGATTTATAGAATCCAGCAGAGAGAGAGAGAGAGAGAGAGAGAGAGAGAGAGAGAGAGTGTGTGTGTGTGTGTGTGTGTAATTTTGAGACAAAGTCTCCTTACCTCCTCCCAGGCTGGCCTTGAATTTGTGATCCTCTTATGCCTTTCAAGTAGCTAGGATACTGGTGTGTACCACCACACCCAGTTTTGTGTGTGTGTGTGGGGGGGGGTACTGGAGACAAACTTTTGTACATTCTATGCAAGTAGTGTAACACTGAATTACAATCCCTGTCCCTGCTTTGTTGTCTTTTGATTTTTATGAGAGTTTCTTTTTCTTTTTCTTTTTTTGATGAAAATTTTCCTTGAAAATCTCCTTCTGTTCTTTCTTTATACTTACAGAAAAAGCACATGGGAAAAGGAAGACGAAGAATTTGAATTTTTTCCTCCTTTGCAACCAGCTCGGCTTCACCTGTCACCTGGGCAGAACATGTGCATGGAAAATGATGTACCTGTAAGCAAAGCTGCGATTGAAAAGCTGGCTGCCCTTGAAGATGAGCTAACTTTTCTTCGCTCTCAGATTGCTGCGATTGTGGCGATGAAGCAACTGAGTGGTGGTAGAAATTCTGGTAATTAACACTGGACTTGTGTCTCAGCTACACGATTCTTCTTTGGGATTTAAGTTAGTTTAGTTTAGAATAGGAACTGTAGCCAGTATCAAATATGTGGCAGGAGGTTGGGTATATAACATCATATCTGAAGTTTATTTAGAATACATTGAGACATGTGTAATGAGGGGAAGGCTTTGGTGTAACACATCTTCTAAGTAAGCCTTTCTAGTTCTTTAGAAAAGAAATGGAGAGTAAGGAAAAGAATTGGAGTTTAAAGAACAAGACAGCAGGGTTGGGAAGGTGGCTCAGTGGTAGAGCGCTTGCCTTGCATGCATGAGGCCATGGGTTCGATTCCTCAGCACCACATAAGCAAAACGAAAAAATCCGGAAGTGGCACTGTGGCTTAAGTGGTAGAGTGCTAGCCTTGAGCTGAAGAGCTGAGGGACAGTGCCCAATCCCAGAGTTCAGGCCCCACGACCGGACCTCCCAAAAAAAAAACCCCAAAAAAGACAGCATTGAAAGGTATGTGCATGCATACATAATATATACACATATCATTTGTATAGTATATGTATATAGCATATATTTATAACATGATTTATTATAGAAATAAGTCATAATTTATGATAGTTTAGATACAAAAAAGGATTATAATGATATATAAATACACAATTATCAGCTTACTCACTGTCTTGTTAGGAGTAATTGTGTTGGTGAAACTAGTTAAATGCTCTGTGTATTCCTTTCAGGCTCATGCCTAGAGAAGAAGGTGCTAGTTTCTCACTATGTTGATAGAGTGTATGTGTCAGCTTAGTGTTCCTAACCACAAGTTGTTGATCATGTTTTAGCTTTTTAAATGGAGAATGGAGCTCAGATTCTGTAGGAACACTTGTGAAACCACTTTGCTTTCTCTTTAAAATACATGCTGATAATCCCTAATTGGATTAAAAATGAATGTACAGTTTGGCTGGACTCTTACAAAGGGTTCCTGTTCTGATTCTCGTGTTACTTATGTATTTTGTGTGACAGAGAATGTTGCATGAGTTCTTGAACACACTGCCTTGGTTTTAGGTTCCTGTGACTTGAATGAAGACAGTGGCGTAGGAGGGACCCCATCATCAGCTCAACTGAGAGCAGAACCAGATCCATTTCCAAAATCAGCGGTTCCTCCTCCTCCACTGCCACTTCCTCCTCACTGTCCTTCTCTCCAGCCTCCATGGAGCCCCCCCATACAATCTGGATCTACCCATGTTGGTGACTCAGATATTCCAGTAACTGAAGTGAAAAGGCAGCACTCAAGTATGAGGAAGAACATTTATAACCATTCCCCAGACCAAAGAAATGCTGATGTTCCAAACATGTTGGATGTTCTAAAGGACATGGATAAGGTGAAGCTTCGTGCTGTTGAACGGTAAGTTATAATCAGGGAAAGGTGCTGAAATGCTGTCAACAATGCTTTAAGGAAATCATGTCGATGTTTTTCTCATTTCTTACGCCTTATCACTTCTGATTGCTCCTCACTGAAATACTCCTTTTTGACTATTTCTTCTATGGCCTTATAATTCTGTTTTTTTTTTTTTTTTTTGATACCTTACTATGTAGAGTATCAGGAATATAGTAGGGCCCCTTATCTACTGTTTTCCTTTCCATTGTTTCAGTCACCCATGGTCAATTATGGTCTGAAACTATTAAATGGGAAATTCCAGAAATAAATAATTCATCAGTTTTAAACTGTATGCTCTTTTGAGTAGCATCCTGCAATAGTAAGTATTCAGTGAGGACTGAATGGTTATGAGTGGTTAGCCAAAACATTTTCATGAAAAAAATTGAAAAAGTTCTTAAATATTTAAACTTTTCCTCCCACTGGAAAATTAGAAAATTAAAGTTAAGCTTTTCAGGACAGTGATAGTAAAGAATGCCAGGCTGTAGCAAGGTTGTGGTACAGTCTTAACCCACGTGGATTCTTAGTTTTTCTGATTCTCAATTCATACTTTCCTTCAGAGTTCTTATTTTATGACACCACGTTCTTGAAGACTAATTAGGTTATAATTACAATGCTTATTTTCCTAATGTGATTGTCAACAAGAAGCTAAAAAAATTTAAATTAGTCAATGTTTTTAAAAACCAGGTCACCAGGTGGTAGGCCCATTCATAAGAAGCAAAGACGAAGTTCCCAGTGGGATCCAGTATCTCTAATATCACATGCACTGAAGCAGAAGTTTGCATTTCAACAAGATGATTCCTTTGACACAGGAGATAGATCTTGGGAAGCTTCTCCATTTTCTAGTCCAGAAACTTCAAGGGTGAGCTATAACAATCTAACATTATCTTTTAAGTTTTTCTCAAGTTGTGCTCTTTATGCTAGAACCTTTGCATGTAAGCTTTTTGGCTGTTAATATTCCCATTCTTGTTACTTTCACATGTTTGTTTTCACAGTTAGCTTATAACATAAAGCACTGGATATGAAAAATACAAGTGCCCATTTATATATAGTAGCTTGACCTTGACAAGATCTGAGTGGCCTGAGGCCCATATCCATGAAGCTGTTAAGGTTGCACTGGAATCTCCAGAACCATGAGCCAAAATAAGCCTTTTCTCAATATAAGCTAATTGCCTTCGGTATTTAATTACAGTACCACAAAGTTGACTAATACATAGTTTAATTTTCTGTTCACTTCTGTGTCCTCAGTTTGGAGTACAGTATTGACTGTGCCCACGGCCCACTCTCAGATCACTACATGCTGTTGAGTGAATGAAATCTTAAAGGTTTATCTGCTGCTTGTCTTGCCATCTTCCTTGACATCTGAGTACGTTCTATGTTTGCTTTCTTTCAGTTTGGACAGTGATCTAAGGGGAAAAAAATAGGTATGATTCCTGGGAAGAGAGGTGGAGGAATGTGCCACATGTCTTCCTCTGCCTTTCCAAGGCGCACATCCTCTGTTGGTGAGGCCTGTGGAAGGCTGCAAATTATGTGCTTCTGGAGTTCAGAAGGAAGATCCAGAGTTAACTGGCTACTGAAGAGAGTTAGATCTATGAATTTTTTTTTTCTGTGTACTAATATAATTGATAGTAGAATATATACCTCAGTATTTTAAACCAACTGTGATTTCCTAATTTAAGTGCCTTTGAATCTTTTAAAAATTGTCAGCAATCTGGTTTACTTGGTTTCCAGTAACCTGGAGATTGTCAAAGAAAATGCAGTTGTAATATTTTTCATTAAGATAGCATTCATTTTAATCATATAGGTTTGAACTTCTTCCTGACATAATTCTTAGAAGTACATTCTGACCATTAAGTGCTACAAAATGGAAGTAGAATTTTGTTTTGCCCATATTTGCTATGTAAATATATATTCCTGACCTTTGTTTCCTGTGATCATTACTATGTTTATACTCTGTTCCTTTGTAACTAAACTGTACAATAAATGTGTCATTTGAGCTTGTTTGTGCTTTGTATTAATTCAAATGCTTGCCTTCTGTTTCATAAAAATCTGACCTTTCTCTGTTAGGACATTCTGTAGGTAGTTTTTTGAGTAGCCCAAATGAAGTATGTGGTTAACAATAGTTATTTTGTTCTTGTTCACCCACATTCCAACCTGTTCTGGAAATCTACATACACAGAAGCCACCGGCACCCCCTGAGAAAGCATTTTAAATAGTATTAAGTACATACTCATATTGGAGATTGAATTTATTTTTAAATTGAAGCCCTCTTCCTCCTAAACCCAGACAGGTCAGGGAAGTGAAGTGTGAGATTTCTCTATCAGATGTATCTGCTGCAGGTTGGGTTGTCTGGGGAGCAGAATAGGTTGGGAGGAGCACGCAGGTGTCTGGGTGTGTTCTCAGGATAAGCATGTGAAGAAGGAGTGGGGGGGCTGGGAAGGTGGCTCAGTGGTAGAGCGCTTGCCTTGCATGCTCAAGGCCCTGGGTTCGATTCCTCAGCACCACGTAAGCAAAAAGAAAAAGCCGGAAGTGGCGCTGTGGCTCAAGTGGTAGAGCGCTAGCCTTGAGCTGAAGAGCTCAGGGACAGCGCCCAGGCCCAGAGTTCAAGGCCCCACGACCGGACCCAAAAAAAAAAAAAAAAAAAAGAAGGAGTGGGAAGGAAGGTTTGGGTGACCCAGCAGTTGGGTTTAACAAGGCCTTCAGTAGATCCCCCAGTGACCTCTGGTGGCTTTGGCGTTGTTTTCTATCACTTGGATGGTGCTGTTGGGTCTACAAGTTCACCTTGACTAGACTTTGGGGTAGGGCAATGACCTTGATGAAAGCTGCGTTGGTTCATGGTTTCCAGGCCTGAGCTGGATTGTAATGGCTCATCACAGTTGATTCCACGGATCCAAACACTGCAGAGTCCACTGAATTGGACCTAAGAAGTTGCCTCAAATGCAAAGTCTGCCTTCCAGTGCAGTTAGCGTGGGTAAATATTATTCCAAATTTTGTTTTCATGACCCTGCCATCTGTGTGTGTGTGTGTGTGTGTGTGTGTGTGTGTGTGTGTGTGTGTGTGTGTGTGTGTGTGTGTGTGTGTGTGTGTGTGTGTGTGTGTGTGTGTGTGTGTGTGTGTGTGTGTGTGTGTGTGTGTGTGTGTGTGTGCCTGGGTACTATCCCTCAGCTCTTCAGCTCAATGCTAGCGCTCTACCACTTGAGCCACAGCACTACTTCTGGTTTTCTGAGTGGTTTATTCGAGATAAGAGTCTCACAGACTTTTCCTGCCTGGGCTGGCTTTGAATTGTGATCCTTAGTTCTCAGCCTCCTGAGTAGCTAGGATTACAGGTGTGAGCCACTGGCGCCTGGCTTTCTGCCATTCTTTTACTAGGCTAATTTAATTTTTTTTTCTTGAAAATGATTGCATTCATGAAATTGGGACTAGAATGATGTAGAGAAGTATTTGTCTCTAAAGACTGTACAAGGTCTCAAAGCAGTAACCAGTTTTAATATCCTAGAACAGTAACAGGAGAATCAAGTTGTCACTTCTCTGGACCTCCAACTTCTCCACTGTAAAATGAGGCCAAATGGAATATACTGAGGAAAGATATCTAATGTCATGTTCTATGGTTTGCCTAATCAGTTCAACTGGGTTGCCAACTAATTGTACCACAGTGATTTGGTCATGAGCTGACCACAGGTGGGGAAAGGACTGAATTCTGTTATATTGTCCTTGCCTGTGGGCTAGTTTACCTTGAAGGCTACAATAGTAGTATGTTGGGTGACACCTGCTGTTCCTAGTGCTTCCCATATGTTGCTTCCCTTCAAGCCACACAGAACCCAACATGGTATAGGCTTTGGTTCACTTGGCAGATGAAGATCTAGGCAGAGAGAGTGCTTCTCTAGCTCAGATTCTCATTGCTTTGTTAAGTGGCAGAGCTGGACTCTGAACATTAGGCATATGGACTTTCTAACCTCCATTTAAACCCAAGATAGGGTCAAATTTATCATTTATTCACACTTTGCATTATTCCAGAAAGTCTTTAAAGCAGTTTATGAAGTTATTTAAAGCATGCAAAAATCATGTTGGTAAGAAACTGAAAGAGGGTTGCCAGGTGCAGGTGGCTCATGTTTGTAATCCTAACTACTCAGGAGGTTGAGATGTGAGGATCATGGTTCAAAGCCAGCACAGGCAGAAAACTCCATGAGACTATCATCTCCAATTAAGCACTAGAAAAGCTGGAAATGGGGCTGTGGTTCAAGTGGTAGAATGCTAGCTGTGAGCACAATAGCTCAGGGACACACACACACACACCCCAGAGGAAAAATAAATATGTCTGTAATTGTCCATCTATACCACAAGAGGGAAGTATAACACCAAGCACACCTTAGCTAATAACATGTTGCCATGTTCATATGACAAATAATTAGAAATTTTAGACAATTGCAAAAGCAGCTTATTAAGTGCCAAAGGGCACTCATGAAGTATAAATATCCACATCCTTGATAGATTACTTTATCATTAGGCTTATTCAACTTGCTCCCCAGCAAAGAGAGATTCTGTAAAATCCAATGATGGAAGCAAACAAAAATTTTGCTTATTGTTAAACTTCAAGATTGCATTTGGGATTCTCCTAAGTTCTTTGGCTTGAGCTCAACTATTTATTTCACATGAGGCTTATTTTGAATTATATGGGTATATATATATATATATTTTTGTCTTGTAAGGACTGGTAAATTAAAGATAGTGGATCTTCCATTAGGCACACCATAACTCATACATGCAAATAAATGTGTCCAAAGATACTGTCACACAGTTTAAAGATCACCCTTCCATCATGTTTTTCCCTTGTTCTCCCCATGTTGTTTCACAGGTTGGATGTCAGTATTTGGGCCCCTGTCCTGAGGCATAGAGTTAAGATGGTGCCGTGGTCAGTGTGTAAAGGTTGCGCTGTTTGGTGACTCCCACTGAAAACCTTTTCCATTCACCTTACTCTGCTCAGGTTTCCAGCCCTGGTCCTAACAGCAAGTAGCTAAAGGACCTGTGCTGTGCTTATTTATGCTAGTCCTTCCCTGGACTATGTATGCCTTCTGTCTTCCATAGCCTTGCCGCCTGTACTCAGGTGTTGATGCAACTTAAAGCCCAGGCCCATTCTATCCCCGTAGTCTGAGCTCTTCCTGTTAAACCACCTGTCCCAATGGCAGCTACCTCATCTGAAGTCAGAGGTGTCTTCCATTCTTAAGAGCAGCACACACCTTCCAGTTCCCAAAGCCATGTGGTAGCAAAACCTTGCATATGCAGGAATGTGGTGGCTCTACCACATGGGAGTTCCTACTCCTTCCTCAAGACACCGTTAAAAAAGTGATTTCCCAGAAGCTTTCCTTCCATCTGCCTGTCTCTCCTAGCAGCAGATAAGACCATTTCCTGCTTTGTTTTATACAGAACCATGAACTTTTCTCTGTAGTTATAATTACTTCACCATCTGTCACTCCTCAACTTTCCAACTGGGCTCTTTTGAGCAATTTGCGGGTAGGAACTGTATCTTATTTATCTCACTCTTTTCTGTATCCAAACAACTGTGGCCACTTGAACGTGTTAAGAGTGGTTCTAAGTATATAGGTGATCTCCTCAAAACAACCATTCAAGGGAGGTATTATTAACTGTTGCAGGGAACTTGAACAGAGAACAGAGAACTTGAACAGAGAAGTCACATTTTGAAAGGGTGAATTGGGAGTCTTTATTGGAGAGTTGGTGACCACAGATGGACACTTGTCTCAAAGACCTGCAGCCGGCCGGACGCGGGTGGCTCACACCTGTAACCCTAACTACTCAAAAGGCTGAGATCTGAGGATCACGGTTCAAAGCCAGCCCAGGCAGGAAAGTCCATGAGACTCTTATCTCCAATAAACCACTAGGAAACCAGAAGTGGCGCTGTGGCTCAAGCGGTAGAGTGCTCGCCTTGAACTGAAGAGTGCAGAGACAGTGCCCAAGCCCAGAGTTCAAGCCCATGACCACAGAAAAAAAAAAAAACAAAGACCTGCAGTCCCTCGAATACACTTCACATGGTCAGAAAACAGCCATGAGAGCAGGAGAGGAAAAAAAGAGCAGAAAAGCAATACCAACAAACCAGATAAACTCCAAGGGAGAGCTGAAGTGGGACGCCATGGTGATTCAAGGCGAGCCAGGAGACAAGAGATGTGAGGCACGGCGTCATGGTGCCTGAACTGGTCCAGGCCTGGATAGCATCAGGGGCAGCACAGGATTGACAGGTCCAGTAACCTCTTATCCAAGTCCCTGCCTCTGGCTCTGGGAATTCAGGTATATCCATCACCTGGGGGTGGAACTTCCTTGCCTCTACTATGAAGACAAGATGGCACCTGTTAAACCCAATTATTCCCTATCATCTACCACGTGGCCAAGATGGCGCCCATTCGACCCAGTTTCCTTATTTCAAACCAAGGCAGACAGAGAAAAGAGGGTCCGTGGCTGCCATAGCCACTTGTAAAACTGACTCATCTATCTGCCTTTGCCTGAGAAATACTCCAACACCCCTTCTAACTTGTTGCCTCATGACTATCAAAAAAGTACTGATAAAATGTCTTGTGGACCAGACACATGAGACCACATCTTGATAACAAGGATGCTTGCACAGCAAAATGAAATTTCCTGTGATGAGACTGGTACTGTCCTGGGCTCTCCTTTACACTTTGGGGAGAGACCTCCTAACTGAGGCCTTGGGCTTATACATTTCATATAGTTAATATCATTACAACAAAATTCATTGTAAAAAGGGATGTAAACAGTTACAAAGCTGCTCTGTAACCGCCACCTGCCACTGAAACCTGCCCATCACGGAGGTTCTCTCCTGTGGGAAGGACCCTTCACACTTAAAATTTTTTTTTTCTTCTTTGTTTTTTCTTTTAGTCTATTGTCAGGTTTGAACTCACAGCCTGTTAAATGTCCCTGAGCTCTTTTGCTCAAGGCTAGCACTCTATCAGTTTGAGCCACGATTCCACTTCTGCTTTTCTGGTGGTTAACTGGAGATATGAGTCTCATGGACTAGCTTGCCCTAGCTGGCTTTGAGCCAAGACCCTCAGATTTCAGCCTCCTGAATAGCTAGGATTACAGGCATGAGCCACCAGCACCTGATCTAAACCAATCTTAATTTGTCTCAAATACCATTGCTTGGGGCTTTTGAGCTGTCTCAACCAGGCCTGATTCCTTTTGTGGAGCATAATCCCCTCTACTTCCTCTTTACTAAACCTGTCCTTCTCTCATTACTCTTGTGCGTTTTGCTCAATTCTTTGCCCAAGACACCAAAAGCCTGGGATTACACCTAATCAAAACCACTGTCCAACTGGAGTCTACAGTGGAATTTCTAAGAACCCAACTAGCTTGTCTGAGGCCATTTCTGCTAAGTGTGAGAGCTGGGCCAGCCTAGGATGTCCCCATGGAGCCTGGGAACACGATAGTCAATGCAGCCTCTGCGGATGGCCGGTGCAGGAAACAAACAGACCTGACATGACGTGTTTAGTTAAAACTACATCCGTTATTTAGTAACAGCTTTTATCCAAGGTTAGAAAGCAAGTTACTTTCTCAAATTCTCACAGCCAGAGGTTTACAGAGCTGGGATTTAAACGGACTGCCTGAGGCCAGGGCCGTTTCTCCATGTGTATGGTTTTATTTGAAGTTTTGCAGAAGTCTCAGCCTTCCTGGCTCTGTTGCTCACTCTGGAACCATGCATGCTGGGTCATCCAGGAATGAGATGACCCTGTCCACGCAGAGCAGGACCTGAACAGGGCCATCAGCCAGTCCTCAGGGGCCTGGTTAACATTTCTGACCACACTGTAGACCTGCTGAGCCGGCTCCTTGCTGGGCTCAAGTATTTTTCTCCTCTAGCTTGTTCTGTGCTCTGCCCTGTGTCACGAATCTGCCCAAGAATTGCCTCAGACTCTTTGAGAAACTAGTTCTGTAAGAGTAATTATTTTTTCCTTGAGGATGAATTTAATTTCTAAAATAGCCAACTGAGTACGAAGTCTGATAAAGGAGTGAATAATCAGGTGGGATGATGTCACAGCTGGCTACAAATTGGGTGTAACTTTCAAGTGATTTAAGTGGGGAACGTTTATCTTTTTGTTCGTTTGTTTGTTTGTCTCAAGGATTGAATTTTGGCTCTGAGGAGTCTTCTAAAGACTAATTCCAAAAATATTTTGAGCGATGGGTACATTGCTGCTATTACCCTGGGGCAGTACTCATTTGATTTCATGGGGGTGCTGGAGTAGAACCTGAGGTCTCACACATTGCAGGCAAGTTCTTTCCCACTGAGCTTCGCTCCTAGCTCACAATCCTCATTTTAGTTTAGAATATCTGTGAAGAGTGTCTGTCAGTCACAGGAACTATAAAATCATCAATACACAGATGTTATTTCCCTGCCTTAGACAGCAATGCTTCTGTCAGGAATCCCTGACTCATATCTGTGTTCTCAAAGGGGTTGGCAGCATCGTGCAAAATGATTTGAGTGCTGAATGGGTGTAGAATCATTCTTTAGCACTTGGAAAAGAATTTCTGTTCTTAAAAGTAATGACAATTTTCAGTGTTACAAAGGAAACAAAGGCACTATTTAAAAATGAACACATCAGTAGTGAGTATATAAACATAATCTGAGTGGCAGAACAGGCCATGGAGGACCTTATCCACACAGGAACTGATTTCGGTGTATTGGCTGTGTAGCTCAGGGAACCAGTATGTTTGTACCTTGTATAGTATTCTTTTGCAGAGTGAGTGTAGGTGTTTAACACAGTCAGATTTTCTAGAAGCCGTGTGAACCTGTTTAGACAGCCTGTGAGAATTCTGTGTAAAGTCAGTGTGGGTTCCCAGATCTGTCTGTGGCCAAGCAGGTCCCATTCAGCAGGTCAGAATCACTTTATTTGAACTCAGATCTTGTGTCAAACACAGTTGTGCCCTTTCTATAGTACTTTATTTACTTTCCCTGTAGTATATACCTTTCAATTTCCAGCCTTACACTTGCTAGGCATGTGCTCTATTATTTCAGCCATGCACCCAATCCCTTTTTACATTGGTTATTATTATTGTTATTATTTTGATGCCAGTCCTGGGGCTTAAACTCAGGGTCTGGGTGTGATCCCTGAACTTTTGTGCTCTACCACTTGAGCCATAGTTCTCCAGTTCTGGCTTTTTGGTGGTTAATTGGAAATAAGAGTCTCATGGACTTTCCTGCCCGGGCTGGCTTTGAACCACTTAGATTTCAGCCTCCTGTGTACCTACATTGGTTGTTGTTATTATTATTATTATTATTATTATTATTTGGTTGGTCGTGGGGCTTGAACTCTGGGCTTGGGAGCTGTCTCCATACTCTTCAGCCCAAGGTGAGTGCTCTACCACTTGAGCCACAACACCACTTCCGGTTTTCTGGTGGTTAATTGGAGATAAGAGTCTCACAGACTTTCTTGCCCAGGCTGGCTTTGAACTTTGATCCTCAGATCTCAGGCTTCTGGGTAGCCAGGATTACAGGCATGAGCCACCGATGCCCAGCACATTGGTTATTTTTATGTAGAGGCCTGAGCTGCAATCCTCCTACTTAGGCTTTCCCACGTTGGGATTGACAGATGTTTCAACCAGTCACTGCACTTTCTTGGTGGTGGTTGAGCTATCAGGCATGTGCCACGGAACCCAGACATTAGTTGAGATGGAGTCTCTCTTGAACTTCTTTCTGTGCCCAGTTGGCAATCCCTTTAACATCCTCCTCCCAAGTAGGTAGGTAATTTGTGTTCTTATTTTAAAAGGTCAATCACTTTTGTTCTCTGATTGCCTGATAGGCATAACAAAGACTGTGAAGTCTGGGGTAGGAAAAAATGTTTACATGAGAAAATTAAAAAATGATTTTTCCTGGAAATCACAAAGATAGTACAAAACATGGTTTCCCTACTGAGAAGATTCTTGATCAAACCTATATACACTTTGTTTTTAACCATGAAGGGTCATTTCATAATAATAAGATGGTGAGGTAATGATTCATGTTTGTAAATGTTGTTCTGTTTCTAAGTCTCATACACACAGCGTCACTTATCTTCCTAATTGCATTATGAAGTGAGATTAGCTGGAGTCAGAAAAATGACGTGTGTGTTTTTTGACCTAAAAAATAAAAATTAGCGTGGCTCAGTGGTAGAGCGCTTGCCTTGCATGCATGAGGCCCTGGGGTCAATTCCTCAGCACCACATAAGCAAAAAGAAAAAAGCTGGAAGTGGCGCTGTGGCTCAAGTGGTAGAACGTTAGCCTTGAGCTGAAGAGCTGAGGGACAGTGCCCAGGCCCAGAGTTTAGGCCCCATGACTGGACCCCCCCCCCAAAAAAAAGAAATAAAAGGCAATTAAAAAAGGTTCCATTAAACAGAAAAGTTTGATACTAAAGACCACTTCCAATCCTACACCATAAAGCCAAGTTTGTTTTTAAAATCTGGAAATATTGAATATCTGAGCTTCTATATTCTCCAGGATTACCAAGCACATGGGTTTTCCCAAGACCAGGGTATGTGTGTGGTGGGTCCAAGGACATAGGATTTTCCATTCTGAAATGGGGCCAGATCTGGCCAGAAAGCCCATCACCCAGCCACTCTCTGTCACCCCAAGGAATACCTGGTGCCCCTCAAGCTAACCTTGCTGACCTGTCTCCTTGACAGGCTGCTGCAGCTCTGTAAGAACAGCCTCCCAGCCCCTCACCTGTGCTCATCCTATTTGTTCAGAACCACACTTCAGTCATCCAGGTCTCTTATTACAGGGAAAAGAGAATGGAACTTGAAATCAGAATTTGCCCCTGTCCATGGTTTATACTCTGTGGGGCTAATGTCTATATTCTGTAATTTCCTTACATAGAATGGGGGCAAAAATTCGTACCCTATCTATTTGATAGTATCGTGTGTGTGTGTGTGTGTGTGTGTGTGTGTGTGTGTGTGTGTGTGTGTGTGTAGAATGGGGGCAAAAATTCGTACCCTATCTATTTGATAGTATCGTGTGTGTGTGTGTGTGTGTGTGTGTGTGTGTGTGTGTGTGTGTGTGTGTGTGTGTGTGTGTGTCTTGGGCCTTGAATTCAGGGCTTGGATACTCTAAGCTTTTTTGCTCAAGGTTAGTCATCTACCACTTGAGCCACACCTCTGCTTCTGGCCTTTTGGGTGGTTATTTGGAGTCTCATGGACTTTCTTCTCTGGACTGGCTTAGGTTTCAGCCTCCTGAGTAGTGAGGATTACAAATGTGAGCCACTGGCAACCTGGCTGATAGCATATTTGAAATGACAATGAATAAGGTTCTGAAGCCTGAATTTGCTTCACTCCCTGCAGTTCTGTGCTAGAAGCTTGGTAGTGAGGCAGTGCTGAGGTATAATATATCCTGAGCTTACAGGAATGAATAAGAAAGAACACAGAAGACTAGAACTAGGAACATCAACTCCAAGGTCATGGTAGTAATCTTGGAACATCTACTGAAAGAGAAAACTGTTTCTAAGCATGTAGGGGCACATACAGGAATATACCCTGAAATTATTATGTACAGGGATCCTCCTTATTTTAGTTCTGAGTAAATTGTGAACAGGCCAAGAGGGCTTGATTTTGTGGTTTCTATGCATATAGCACATACCTTGAAAAGGTATCATGATGTTAGTAGGTGCCGTGCCTGTTCTAAATCATTTGATCTAACAACTCTATAAGAGGTGCAATGAATAGCACATTGAGGCACAAAGAAATTAAGAAACAATCAAGGGATGAACAAGCCAGTAAGTGACTGATCCAGACTCCAAGTTCAGGCAATCTTCCTCTAGTTCTACTATGCTTCTGTTGATTCACCTTAGAAACTGCTGGTTAATTGTAACTACAAATCTGTACTACTGTAAGGGAGGCAAGTAACTTCCAAAAATCTATAATTCTTTTGGTGAAACGTTGGTGAAATTTTAGTAATTACCAAACCAAGCCATCTTCTTATTTTTTTCCCCCTAAAGTTCTATTGGACTAACTCAATGTGTAACTTTAATCCATTGGTATGTTTCAACATGATGAGTAATGATTAAGTCTCAATTTGGAAATTAAAATCCAATTGAAATTGGGGCTTGTTGTGGACATGATTACCTATTACTCTTTTCATTGTAGAACAATGGATTCTATACCTTTGCATTCTAGGAGGAAGAAGGGGTCTGCATGTTATGTCAGCAGAAGATGTGGTTACACATTTCTTCATTGAACTTTTCTGAAATTCTAAACAAAAATTCTAGGAAGGCTTTCACCAAGGTCAATTTCAGGGAAAAAGAAATATTTAATCTCTAGCAAGTTCTCAAATTCTGAGAATGATCTCTTTGAAATTAAGTGTTAACGAAAAAAAACAAAGCACAATAGGATGCTCTCAAAGCAATTTCTTTTTCTTCTTTGTCATTTAGGACTTGATTTTGATCCAATGTAAGAGGATTTGAATAGAATCATTCTAGCAGTTTTCTAGTCCTTTGTAGACACAGGACCCTAAACTTTGATTAAAATATAGATGTTGTTTGATTATACATTACAAAGAAGTTGTCTATATTTGTAAAAAATCAATTACCTTTAGTACTGACTTTTGGTCTTTGCTGCTATATGACATGCTTTATTATTCAAGAATGGCATGTTTGGATGGTTAAGGGTAGATTTCCTTCCATTTTTCAAACTTATCATGCCTCTTCGTTTCATCAGAAAAGTGACAGGTCTGGTGATCTTTCTCAAGCAGCATACTTCCTGGGTTCTTGGTTGACTTCTGGGGACATGGTAGGAAAAGGAGCTAAAAATTAGTCACAGATCCTTATTACTGCTTTCAGATTGCACATACACTGTCTAAAAGTGGTCCCTGAGTCTGGAGCTCGAAGGGGAGATGCTGAATGGGGTCTGTGCTGTCATGGCTCCTTAGAGAGCCTGTAGTCACCACTGCCCACAGCCCAGGCTCTGGGGGGGGGGGAGGTGGGAGGGTGAGCTTTCTGATCATTCTCTAGGTACCTGAGTATAGGTTGCCTCATAAGGGCTATCCTAGTCAATCCATACCAAAAGCCATTTCTTCTAGTAACCCAGTTTCCTTTGAAGGTTTTAATTTTCATCTAAGGGGGCTCTGACAACCCCATCAATATGCAGAATGTTCCAACTAATTTTCTGGACAATCTAATAGTCAGCTTAATATCCCCTGCAGCCGAGTTAAGCACTTTCATCCAGTATCTCCGCCCCAGACATTCCTTTGTCCTCTGTGTTATTTGAAACCTGTCCCTTGACACACTGCTTTCTGAAAGTCTCTCAAGTGCCGGCTACTTATCTCTTTCTTGTCAGAGTTGGGAAATGGGATTAGAGTCTCACACAAATCTTAGTGCCCTTAGTCTTCTATTGGATCATGATCCTTCTTTTTGGAGGGATCTGCCCCTTCCATCCTTTCCTTAGCATTCTTGTCACAAAACATTACCACTTTCTGGTTTCTGTCATAATCTGACATTCTGTTCCCTCTACTTCAGTTACTGGAAAAGCTCCAGGCTTCTTCTCACCCCAAGTCCTGCCAACACCCAATGTGATATCAACAACAAAGTAGATAACTCATCTATCATGTCCTTAGGCTCCTTAACTACAAGACCCTCCTAAAATTCACGAGATTCCATCTCCAAGTGAGAAGGAAAATGCTAAGCTAGAAGTGTGGCTCAAGAGGTAGAGTGCCAGTCATGAGCAAAGAAGCCAAAAATGTAAGGCTCTGGATTCAAGCTCCCGGTACCAGCCCCACAAAAGACTAAACAGACTAATTATATACATAGAAGAAGGCAATAAAGTGTGGGCTAAAGACATAAGAAATGTATTCAAAATAGTAAGAAAAACATTCTCAGATCTTTTTTTTTTTGTTGTTTTTTTTTTTGGTCTGGTCGTGGAGCCTTGAACTCTGGGCCTGGGCTCTGTCCCTCAGCTCTTCAGCTCAAGGCTAGCACTCTACCACTTGAGCTACAGTGCAACTTCTGGCTTTTTTTCTTTTTGCTTATGTGGTGCTGCGGAATTGACCCCAGGGCCTCATGCATGCAAGGCAAGCGCTCTACCACTGAGCCACCTTCCCAGCCTCCATTCTTAGATCTTAAGAAGACCAAATAGGTACAGGGAAACACAAACAATCAAGACCAGAAAAAAACTGCTCCACAGAATATTATACTTGAAATATTAAAATACAGCTGGGTGCTGGTGGCTCACACCTGTAATCCTGGCTACTCAGGAGGCTGAGATCTGAGGATCACAGTTTAAAGCCAGCCTGGGCAGGAAAGTCCATGAGACTCTGATCTCTAATAAACCACCAGAAAACTGGAAGTGGTGCTGTGGCTCAAGTGGTAGAGCACTCACCTTGAGCTGGAGAGCTCAGGGACAGAGCCCAGGCCCAGAGTTCAAGCCCCACAATGGACCAAAAAACAAAAACAAAAGCAAAAACAAAACAAAATCAAAATAGAATGATTAGTAAATAACTTTCAATTATAACGCCAAATGTCCATTTTCTCAATTCTACAATGAAGAAATACAGACAAGTGGACTGGATTTAGAAACAAAGCATGATCTTTGGCAATATTTCTGGCAAAGGAAATCACAGGTTTAAAATGAAGATGGGAAAAGATAAGAAAATGAAACCCTAAATAAGGGAGCAGCACCAATGTTCCTAGGTGAGAAAGCAGACCAAAGGTAGCCAGTGGAGACAAAAATGGTCACTTCATATTGATAAAGCTAACAATGTACCAAAAGGATAAAACAACTGTAAATAGTTATGCACTGAATACCAGTGCACCTTATTTTCTAAAATAAACATTACTGGACCCCAAAAAACCCCACCCATGATTTGACTCCAACATGATAATGCGGTTGACTTTAATATCCCACTTGATGAACATATAAGTCTTCTAGACCAAAGCCCACAAGTATCAATGTTTGCACTCAAACATAGGGAGGCAGGGACGGCTTCACTACACAGTGATGAAGGCCTGGGGTACACGTGGGGGTTTCCTGCAGTGACAGTTGGCAGTCTACGCCCAGGCCGTCTATTTTACCTGCAAGCTCTTCAGCTTCTATATATGCCCCTCCTGGGAAACCTGAGAGCTGCTTTTCTTCTGCTGGGTTTGTTTCTCTGTTTTTCTGTAACTTTCTTCCTCCATGTTACCTCCTGATTCTCTTCCTCTTCTCTCTTAGACTTTTTCTTTTTTTTTTTGGTCAATCCTAGGGCTTGAACTCTTGGCCTACGTGCTGTCCCTGAGCTCTTCAGCTCAAGGCTAGCACTCTACCCTGAGCTACAGTGCTACTTCTGGTTTTCTGGTGGTTAATTGGAGATTGGAGTCTCATGGACTTTCCTGGCCTGGCTGGCTTTGAATTGGGATCCTCAGATCTCAGCCTCCTGAATAGCTAGGATTACAGGCGTGAGCCACTGGTGCCCGGCTTCAGTAGGTGCTTTTAATCAGCCATCTTACCCTGCGTCTTATGAGAACTCTCTGTAGTATTCATCTCAGCAATGTCAGAACTAGAAAATTTGTAGTTTCTGTAATTACATTATACTATATGCCATTGCATAACATTACAGGTGCTTTGTTTTCATTTATAAATCAAGTTCTTTTTACATTTGGTTGGAGTCAGATGGTCTGAAAAAATGAGTCTGATAGTCTTTTAAACCATTTTTCAAACTAAAGTATAGCTATGGTCAGTTGTGGTGGTATACACCTGCAAATTCAGCTATTTTAGGGACAGTGTAAGAGCACTGCAATCTGAGACTGGCCCTGGGAAAAAGTAGCTCAGGGTTAGCCATATAGATGGACATATTGGTATGTCTACAGGCACACACACACACACACACACACACACACACACACACACACACACACACACACACTCATGGGAAATAGGAAGTAATAACCCCTCAAATGAATCTGCCAACCTTAGAAATGTACACATACTGTTTATTAGGAAGAAAAATGTGAGTAAGTTTTGTATGACATAAGTATTTTTATTTTTTAAATTTTATTTATTTATTTTTCTTTTGTGTTGGTCCTGGGTTTTAAACTCAGGGTCTGGGCATGTCACAGACTAGCTAGCTCTACCACTAGAGCCATGGCACCACTTCTGGCTTTTTTTGAGTAGTTTACTGGCGATAAGAGTCTTACTGACTTTTCTGTCCTGAGTAGTTTACTGGCGATAACAGTCTTACTGACTTTTCTGTCCTGGCTGGCTTTCAACCACAATCCTCAAATCTCAGCCTCCTGAGTAGCTAGAATTACAAGCATGAGCCACTGGTACCCAGCACCTAAAATATTTTTAATATTTTAACATAATGAACCTCACCTGTCACTATTATTATTATTGCAGAATTTCTCCACATATCCTAAGCTGTCCTTGACCTTGTGATCTCTTGCTTTAGTCTCCCACTTTCTGGGATTACAAGTACATGCCACCATGCCTCGCTCACTCATGTTTTTTTTGAAATATGAACCATTGGAATTTATCTCTGTCTTCTTGGGTTTGGCATTATAACAGAGGGATAGGTATACCTCACAAAGTCAAATGATACTTCTGTAGGCTTCTTTTCCTTTTGAATATCAAAGCTGTTGGGGAAGTTATTTTTTGTCTTGTCACTTAGAAAAAAAAGAGTACGTTCATAAGCTGGAAGGAGAAAACTATTATCTTCTTAAATTATGTTTCTTAAAACATCCTACGTATTTTGAGTAATTGTGGACCTGAATTTAGGTACTGGGATATTTATTGCTAACACGTTTGTTTTGTCTGCTTGTTAGGATTTAAATGTTAACATTATTTTGATATCGTTTTCAATCCATCAATCAAGCACAGAGTCTTTAAGAAGTCTTTCTTTAATCCTCTCTGTGCTCCAACTGGAGGCTTTGTATCTTCCTTATTGAGGAGCTTATAAATCAGGTTTGTGAGGGTGGTGTGTGTAGATATTTGTTTTCACCAACACTGTTTTCTAGCAGGAGGCACTGTTCCAAGTGCTTATACTGTGAACTCTTGCAGTCTTCAAAAGCCCTTTTCATAGGTCATATTATTATGTTATCATTTTACAGATGAAAAAGCATAGGATATTTGTAAACTCACCAAATCTTAGTAAGTGGCAAAATAAAGCTATAGTGGGTAACTGACAATGTTATAGAATGCCCAAAGTTTGGCAAAACACACAAATAGACATGGACACCAATAAATAATAACCACTAGCAATACTAAATCAGTAAAATGATAAAAGGGGTTATCTTTCTGGGTTGGGATAGTTAGTTAAAGAAAACTTCCTGACTTGAAACCGAAACTAGATACAAACAAGCGATATCCTCAATATTATCTTCTTGGAGTTGCTCATACTGCACTAGGGCTCCCAGAGGAATAAAGGATAGAATCAAATCTGTCTGGCCCATTCTTTCTCAAACTTCCTTGATCTAGAAGCCATTATTTTTCTAGGAAACAGTTAACATAAATCTTTGGCATATGCATTCTTGTATAAGTTGTGAAATGATAGTTTAGGTGAACTGGATCATCTATCTGCAGAGACTAACCTGAAGCTTTATGTGGCTGTTAATAACCAGAAAAGACCCAGTAGAGAAGTTACAAGGGGAAGGCTGTTAGAAACTTGGGCAGATAACATGTGTGAGATTTGAGTGGAATTCATGAATAAGGCAGGCTACCACATTTTATTTTATTAACCCTTCTGTCTATACAGAGCTGAATTCTTGTCAACGCTAAGAAAGTGTTAGAATAACTAGACTGGTTCTCTGTGGCTGAGTTGAGGAGTATTTATTTAAAAAAAAAGCAGCATATCTAGGGCTGGGAGTGTGGCTCAGTGGTAGAGCGCTTGCCTTGCATGCATGAGGCCCTGGGTTCGATTCCTCAGCACCACATAAGCAAAAAGAAAAAAGCCAGAAGTGGCACTGTGGCTCAAGTGGTAGAGTGCTAGCCTTGAGCTGAAGAGCTGAGGGACAGTACCCAGGCCCAGAGTTCAGGCCCCACGACTGGGTAGGAATGGGGAGATGTAGCTCAGTGATAGTATGCTTAGATAGCATATGTGTGGTTCTTGAATTCAGTACTCAAAACAATAGGAAAATATATATATATATTTGGAGGGCTGGTTAGGTGGCTCAGTGGTAGTGCTTAGCTTGCATGCATGAGGCCCTGGGTTCGATTCCTCAGCACCACATAAGCAAAAAGAAAAAAGCCAGAAGTGGCACTGTGGCTCAAGTGGAAGAGTGCTAGCCGTGAGCTAAAGAGCTGAGGGACAGTGCCCAGGCCCAGAGTTCAGGCCCCACGACCGGACCAACGACCGGACCCCCCACCAAAAAAAGCATATCTATTTTCTGTCTCCAATCTTATCAATGAATCCTGACTACTCAAAAGCACTGCCTTTTTTTCTTTCATCATTTTGGACAGTATTTTGTCTTTAATATTAGGCTGATTATATGATCAATCTAGCTACCTATAGATATAATCATGCTCAATGTCTATTAACAACTCTTGTGTTTTTATTTGCACAGAAATGGATCCAACTTATAAAAAGATACATTGCAAACTCTCAGGTGCTAGGTTTGTTTTCCCCTTAAATGATGTAGGAATTTCCATTTGTCAAAACACCTAATGTAATGAACTTATACAAGAAAGGTTTGTTTTGGCTCATAGTTTACAGTCAGTTGAGACTATGGTGGGAGTTCATGGGAGGTACAATTGTTCACTTCATGGAAGCTAGGAAATGAACGGATAGGATGAGGTCAGAGCCCTACATGCCCTTAAAGAACCTGCTGCAATGGACCTTCCTTCCTTCCACTAGGCCCCATCCATAAAAGTTCCACCACTTCCCAATGTGCCCAGTTGAGGACCAAGCCATAAACAAATAAAACTTAGGGGAACATTACAGGTCCAAATCACAACAACCCCATTTCTGCTAGAAATTGTGCTGTGCTGTGCTGTGTGTGTGTGTTTTCTTGTGCCAGTCCTGGGGCTTGAACTCAAGACCTGAGTGCTGCTCCTCAGCTTTACGTGCTCAAGCCTAACGCTCTACCACTTAAGCCACAGCTTCACTTCTGGTTTTTGTGGTGGTTAATTTGAGATAAGTGTCATGGACTTTTCTCCATAGGCTGGCTTTGAACCATGGTCCTCAGATCTCAGCCTCCCGAGTAGCTAGGATTACAGGCATGAGCACCCAGTTTGTGCTTTGTGTTTTATATTTGTTACTTAATTTTTGACCTCATAGACATCCCAAGAGGGATATATTAGTATCATTTTATACATAAAGGGATAGAGACTCAGAGATAATAAATTATTTTGACTAGCATTAAACTAAAAATAATAAGGAATTTAAAATCTTTGTCTATCTTACTCCAAAAGCCATACTTGATAAACTCTACCACATTGCTTCCCTAAAAAGGAACAAAAAACCCCACTGGAGATTAAACCAGCACTTTCAGTATTAAGATTTGGAGCACTGCAGGCAATTGAATCAATGATACATCATTGCTTAGAGAACTAAGACAAGGCAATTTTCAAACCCTATCAGCTGCAATGTAAAATTTTGCTAATCATCTCTCTGGCTTAACTGAAAACTCAAAACTCCTTGTGGATGGAACTAAGTAAGGAGTTAAAAGCTTCTTACTTGGTTACTACTGGAAGGTTCCATTGTCCATTGCATTCTCTGAGAGCAGGAAGGAATTTTCTCCTTTCTTTCATAGGATCCTCACAAGTGGCTCTGCTTTGTGTACTCCTAGAGTTCAGACAACAAGGAGTAGCTGAGAACATGTGTGTGTATGTGTGAGTGATTGGATCTCAGTACACTCTGAAAGCTGTTGTTTGTGTCCTATCTGTAAAAGTCTCACAAAACCACAAGGCCTGCTCTAGAGAACCAGAGCTATCACCAGCAAAAATTGGGCTTAGGTGGTAAAAAGCATTAGGGAGATAAATGGTACTCATTTTGTTTTTCAGGGCTGTTTTCTTCACAGAAACATTTGTGCAGAAACATTTTCGCCTTTGACTCTATGAGACTAAACAGAAAAATAGGCTGTGGTTGGTATAAAGCTTGTATCTAGCAACAAGTTGAAGGGCTCACCTATGTGCTCAGCCTTGCAAATTCACAAGCACATAAATTAACCAATCTGTCAAAAACTTTGTAATGAGTTTGACTAGAACTTCCTTAGTGTCCCGACCCTCCCACTAGACTCTTCCCCATTCTTACTAACGTGTGAGTGCTTATTTGCCAAGCCTTTTGCAATTTGAGATGAGGGAAGTTTTATGCATTGAAAAGTCTATTGTGTATTAACAAGAGAGCTTTGTGCTTTTTTAAAAATATGAAGCCTTTTTTAATCACCATAATAATACTATGAAAGCTATTACTGTGTGGAAATATTGTAACTTCCCTTAAGTCACAGAATAAATTAGCAACAGAAGCATAGTTGGGATCCACTTTTGTCTTTGAAGCTTATCTGCTTTCTAGTATTTTGGGCTCCAGGAGGAAGCTTTGGTGCATTTGAGCCCCCTCTTTGTGAAACCCTTAGAAGCGTTTCCTGTTAATGGCCTAGGTCCAATTTCTCCTGGAGGGCCCAGGTCTTTTGATATCTCAATGCATAGTGCATCATTGGGCATGTGGTTGGGTCTTCAAGCAGCTTTTGTTTTCTTGAGATTTAACAGATCATGTAGCTTTTGCCTAATTAACAATGCTTCTAGCTAGGGTTCTGTGTCTCTCTGAAGGTCACCTTTGACCTTTGCTTAGAATACCACCTAGTTCTCTCTTTTAATTATCATCTACTATGTCTACAAGTGCAAAGTAGCCTTTCACTCCAACATGGGGAAGCATTCAGGAATCAGTGTATTTGAATAGAAACATTAATCAAGTAGCTATGGGAGAATCAATAGAGATAGGATGAACAAACACTATAAGGATATGGAGAGAGGAAGAGAGGGGAAATACTGTATATGTGTAAAGATTGAGCCAAGTAACTTGAGGAGATTGGTGGGCTTGGAGAGATGGGGTGGGGGAGACAATGGGAAGAGTGACATGGATCAAGATGCATTGTGCTCATTAATTGTTATATTGAATTGGACAAAATATATAAGGCTGTTTCTAGGAAACAAAGGTGGTAATATTTTCTTCCTGTGTTTTAGATGGATTTAGTATACACAGTTGTCCTGACTGACCTGTTTCATTGTCCTTATGACCTCCAATCCCGAAATGTGTGACTGTTTTTCAACGTAATCGTTGAGTCTGGCACATTTTCGTAACCTAAAACATTGTGTCTTATTTTCATATATGTGTGCATTTCAGAAGTGTGAAGTTGCAGAAATGTAGAGCTGAGAGAGGCCCATTTCTCTGCCTAGGTAGTAATTGTTGAGTAATGTCTTCATTGAAATGGGTGCTTCTACGGCCTGTCGATGGGCCATGTTTGCATCTGGGCTCTGCCTTGAACTGTTTCTTCTCATGAACATTCCACTTGGTTGGCTTGTAGCATGCTTCCCAGTGAGAGTCAGAATATTTTCATGGTGTGATATTTTTAAGAAATTCTTTTTATTTTCAATTGTTCATCTAAACATGCCAATGGATATTTAGGCCACATTTTGAGCAAAACTCACAAGGTGTAATTTTTTTTCCTCAAACTTTACATGTGTACACAAGATGACACAACTGAAAGAATTTGCCAAAGAGAACAAAGCATGAGGAATACCAAGGAATACAAGCTGATAACCAAATCCAAACCAGTGAGCATATCCGATTCAATGCAAGAAAAGATTACAAAACAAGCCTGTGTTTTGTCGGAAGCACTATCTAAAGACAGAGTTGCAGGATGCGCTCCAAGGCCCTTTGGGAGAAGGTATAAAAGCAGGGAAAAACAGGGATAGTCTTTACTTAGTCTAGCAGGGAACTATGGATAGGTTCTGTGAATTGGATCTGACTATTCATTGCTGCTATTGCAAGTCAGGCCTGGCAGTGATGTACATTCTCTCTCTCTCTCTCTCTCTCTCTCTCTCTCTCTCTCTCTCTCTCTCTCTTGCTCATTCTCTCTTTCTCTTTCTCTCTCTCTCTGATCTTCACTTTAGCTTACTAAAAATAGCCCTTTGAGACTTATCTTCACAAACACTAGAAGAATTAAACTTGGTAAATCAACAAATTGATGATCCATGGAGTAGCAGAATATGACTACACATAAAATCCATGGGCAGTCCAATAATCATGTCTCAATTACTAACTCGACTCCATCTTTTGGACCAGTAAAGCCACTGGTAGGCAAAAAAACTGACATTTCCACAAAGGAAGAATCAGCAATTGCTAGATCATTGAAAGAGACAGATGCATCTAGTTGATATATCATGTCTCATTTTACTTCAGATTTGTATTGTACTATTAGATAGTTCATAGACTTTACAGGTGGATATCTGGAAGTTTTCTCTGTGAGCTCTTCTTCTAGATCTAATTGTAACATGAACACTTGTGTCCTATAAACTTCAAACGACTAAGAATGCCCTTGATCTTACTTATTTAAATTAGGATATAGTTATAATTAAACAAAATCCAATTTCTAAAGTCAAGATAGAAGCTTCAATGGCAAAAAAGTCTCCTTTTGCATCTCAACTTTCTTATCCCCGACATTTACATTAAAGACAGACTGTTCAGAAGCCCTCTCTTTCAGTGACCCAAAGTCAGAGTGGTTTAGAAGCAGGAATTCATCCAACATGTTTTTTTTTGGGTCTTACCAAGCTCCAGAGCTTCAGAATATTACAGTGATAAAGCAACATGTGTTGGTTCATACTTACTCCAAAAATAAAAGTTAGTATTGAGTTTCTAGAACTTCCCTTCCTATCCCAATCAGCAATTTCACCTTTTCATCTTCCCATTTCAAAATACCTTCACACTTCCCTTACTACCATCTGACAATCTACTGATTTTAAGGAAAAATACAACCCACTTTCCAGTTCTCCCTGCAAAACCTTAACTGCAAATCTCAGTCTCTCCATAGGAATATATTAAAGGCCAGCCAAGTATCTAATGATTCATTTGATTGTTAGGAGGAAAAAAAGGAAAATCAAACCCAGTTATGCTTAGAAATGAGAGCTAGCTGTCATTCACATGAGCTGGAGAAACAGCTTGATCCTGGCAGCAATGACCACCTTACAGTAAAGAGAAAGGGGCATCAACAATTTCAATCTCACGTTAGTTATTAAGAGTTATAAAGAAAAGGTTCAGCACACAGAGTTTAGCAGACCAGAGAAGAATGCAGTAACAAATTGGATCTTACAGCCAAGTGTCTACAGAAAAAAAAAAGCAACAAAATTTCAGGGTGACTCTGCTGGTTATAGCCACAATGACCTGCCAGGAAGGTAAAGTCTGTCGTAAAACCGAACTAGTTGCATTACTTAAATAACATTAACTTCAGCCAAACAGTCAGGTAGTTGTTCACATGAAACTAAGGAAAGTAAAATATCCAGTTTCTATTAACACTAAAAGGAACGCACGCCAGCCATGATGGACCAAGGTACTTTGGTACAGTAGCCATAGCAGAGACATGAGTGGCCCGAAAGCGGGGAGTCATCCCCGGATGCTTGGGTGACAGGGTCATAGATGGTTTTTGAGACTCCTTACATCTCCTTTGAGGTTGATGCACTGCCACATCCTGTCACAAGAGTCACATCAACAACTTAAGGTTATCGGTTGGCTTGTTACAACTGTGTGCAACATTGCTGCGTTGAAAAGTGACTTCAGGCTTGTTGAAAAGTCATGGTCATCTGAGGAAACAGTGCTTAGCGCCACAGATGAAACACTGTGGTCTCAAGCGGAATGCGGGAGAAGTTTCCAAAAATGCTTCCTTCAAGAATGTATTCAGTTTTGGTGTCAGACCTTAGCTGGAAAGCATAAAGTTTGTCAGGGGGTGGGGGTGGGGGTGGGGAGGAGGGCAGGCAGGTCAGAAAGACATCTATGAGGAATTAAGTTGGGCAGCTTTCAGAAGATGAAAGATGTTTAAAGTTAAGGCCTTTATCTGCAAAACAATAGTATATTAATAAACTCTATACCATATTTACAAATGCATTCTGGTATGAAAACTAACAGTATTCTGTTCACAGTGCCATTGTTTATACAGGTAGCAATCCCATAATAATACTAACGTATTTTGGCATGGGACTCAGTAGCGCTTGGTATTTACAGAAAATGTACACGGGTGAATATAAACAGGTCGTTGAATCCAGAAAAGACAGATTGGTTAATGGTGCAAAGAAACAAACTGTACAGCACCTGCCCTGGATGGCATGAGAGACACGGTTTCTGAAGTTGAGAGAAGATACCAGATCTCTGACCCAAAGTGGCATAAAGTCATTAACAGAACAACGAACCCCCTTGTTGAAATTTGGGTACACTTGAGTAATCGTAGTCCCAAGTTTTAGATCCATTGTGTAGTGTATAAAATAGAAAAGTTAAAAAAAAGATTTATTATTATTTGTATCATCATCATCATCACCATCATCGCCATTATTATTATTAAAATAGAAGTTTACTTTCTGCCAAGCTCTTACTTGTGCTCTTGCACTTTAAACCCAAGTCCTTGGAGCTGCAAAGATGCTGGTGTGTTTCTCTGCGGTGGGAATGGCGAACACGGAGATGCTCTGGATTCAGATGCTGCTGGCTTGAGTCACACAGAGCCACCCAGGGCCTGGGCGGGCCGGGGAAGGGGGGACAGGCAGAAGCACCTCTTTCTCACTCCTGATCTTCCGGGGGTGGGGGGGGTTCAGCCTACCCCCGGGGTGGGGGGCAGGTTTGGGTTCCCACATGACCAAATGGAGTCGCTCAATTCCGGCAGCGAATGCTGGGGTGACACATGGCTTCTGTACACTTGGAGAAGAACACGGGGCAGGGAAGTGGCAGGCGGGAGGCCTGTGAAAGAGCCCGGGGACAAAACCCAGGACGGCTGGGCTGGCCGGCCCGGCCTCGGGGAGGAGGCCTTCCTCCAGGCCAGCCGCTCCTGTGGTTCTGCGGGGCGCCGCCCTACGGAGTGTGGCCTTCAGCCGCCGTCTGCTCGGCCTTCTCGGCCTTCTCAGTCCCCGGGCTCGCGTGGTCCGGGCCGCCGGCGCTGCCCCGGCGTCTGTGCTGCTTGGACTGCAGGCTGTGCCATTGGGCCTTGTTGTAGGCCAGGTGGCCCAGCATGTTCTCCGACAGGGCGCTGTGCCCGGTGAAGCGGGCCCATTCCCGGAAGAGCGGCTCCACGATGTAGGTCATGAACCCTGCAACAGGCAAAGGCACTCATCACCACGGGACCAACACCGCTTCCCCTCCGCCTCACGAGTGGGCACCCCCGGGGGTGTGACCCGAGGGACCACCGTCCAAGAGCCGAGGAGCTCGAGACGCGACTCACGGGTCTTGGGCCTCAGTGTCCTCATCTGTGCAAAGGAGCTGAGAACCCAGGGGTTGTGAGGACCATGAAAGGAGTCAGCACGCGGAAAACACGGAAATGCTCCGGGCACAGAGGAGACAACGGACACTGCTCGTATTCTGTGCAGAGGAAGAGCCGGCTGGACCTAAGCCGGGCCTGCGGAAGGGGCCTCCAGTGTGGGAGGCGTCCTCGGCCCGGACGCCACGGAATTCATCATCAGCCCCCTGTAGAACTGTGTTTTCAAGACGATTGACTCACAGTTTGGTCTTGTCTTCAATTATGTTGTTAAGCAATTACAATTAAGATAAACATCCACTGACAGAACCGATTTTCCTCCCCAAATTACTGATCTTTTTGCTATTAGACTTCCCTATTTGTCTATTTTTTCTCCCATTTGTTTGTTTCATTTTGAGACAGGTTCTCTCTAGGAACCCTGGGCTGGCCCCAAAGTCCAGTTCCTTTTCTCTCAGCCTCTCAAGGGCTGGGACTACAGACATGTTGAATGACTGATGACTCATTGTTTTCTAGTCCTGTTTTATTGTTAATGTGCTTTCCAAATTAATCATGATTTGTTTAAAAAAAGAAGATAGTAACTTTCAGACTAGGTTGTGATTATTGGAAGTATCACAAACTGGGGGTTATTTAGATTTCATTTCCTTGAAATGTAAGTATGGGGAGGGAAAAAAAAAACCTAAATGTTTTTCAGCATAATACAATTTTTAGCTTATTCACCATTTACGTAATTATAAAATCTACTTTGATGAGTTTATCATCGGACAAATGGCAAACATTTAATCCTTGAGGATGCTGGAGAGATAGGACAGGATGCAGCGATAGAAAATGTTATTGTGTACTTCTGCATATTTTGTCATATATGAAATACGATTTAAATATTGTGAGATCATTTTAGATAACCTGAACCCCAGAAATAAAGAAGAGCCAATGGGCTTAGGATAAAAGGAGACAGAAAATTAAGATTTCCCATTTTACTTGCTATTTTTTAGTTTTCTTCATCTTTTGAATTTTCACCATCCAATATCTTTTACTTTGACAAAAGGTTAGATGAGATAAAAAATAGTCTGTAGTGGGTACCAGTGGTTCATGCCTGTAATCTTAGCTACTCAAGAGATTGAGATCTGAAGATTGCAATTTGAAGTCAGCCAGGGCAGGAAAGTCAGTGAGACTCTTATCTCCAATTAATTACCAAGAAAGCTCAAGTGGTACAGTGCTAGCCCTGAGGGGGGAAAAAAGCTCAGAGATGGAGCGTAGGCCCTGAGTTCAAGCCCCAGGACCAGCACACACACACACACACACACACACACACACACACATGAATGAATCTATAAATATATGTTCTACAAAATGATACTATCCTAATATTGTAAGTGTATCAAATTTATGCAAATATAACAAAGTTACAGGTATTTAAAATAATTAACTCATGTTCTTGAAATTGCCTGGTATTTTACATACACTTTGCATATATACATGCACATATATACTTGTTAGATACAAAGACTTATTATGCTAGGAGGTTAAATGATTTTAAAGTCTGAATAGATCCCAAGATTCTCCAAGGCTGAACTGACTGCTAAAGTTTTGTCATCCCAGAGGGATTGCAGAGGGGGAAGGGAGAAGTGGTAGCCGCAGAATAAACAGGGATTACAGAAAAATCTTTTCCTCTTCATTTTCCTGTAGATTTCACCAGTTCAAGATTAATTTGATTTAACATCTTTTTCAAATGCAAGCAGGGAAGTGAAAACAGGAGAACTGAATGGGGCTAGGGAAAGGATATTAAGTCCCAAGTCCTCCTGGATAAATTACTTAAATAGAAAATCAGATGTAAGCCAAACTGAGATCTGCACTCAGGAAATTCTCCTTCTGGATTGCAGTGGGAGAAATGAGAGGGGGCATTGTCAGTCAGAGAGGAGTCAGGACAGAGGAAGTAGCTGCATTGTGTAGGGACCCAGTGGAGAAATCATTGTGTGGGTGGGTGAGGGAGCCTGTGGCATCCATTAGATTGTTTATCTATTTGGCTATTTCCAGTTTAGCTTGAGGTGTGCTTTTCACATCTCCCAACCCTGGGCTGGCAGATGTCGAACAGAGGCAGAGAAGGACTTATGAACTGAGCATTGTTTTATAATCACCTTATCATTCTCTTTAGCACAACACGGGTATGCTGGTATAGCATCCACTGGAATCCCTAGTTACTCAGCCCCTCCCCTATCCCATTTTAAAAAATGGTATCTATGGTAACCACATTTTCCTGAGCTGAAAATCAGGACATATGATCTGACAAAATCAGTGTGTTCTCATGACAACAACAGGACAGAATCTATGAAATCAGGCCAGTCTTGCAAATCTAGGTAGAGTGGTTAACAGGGTAACTACTTTTGTCTAGGGTGCATGTGGTTCAAAACATTATTAACAGTTGCCTGGCAAATTTCTTCCCAGCCAGAGCTTAACTCAGTGAGTCTCTGGATTAGACACAACTGTAGAACTAGACCACTAATACACAGGACAGAAGTGAACCCATGGAGGCTGAGGCTGCATTTCTGTTGGGTTTTCCTTGTCTCCTAGATTCCACCCAACCTTGCAATAATTCTGAGTCCTCCTCTGTCCTGGGAATTACTTTTTAGATCCCTTTCATTGTTTGTTTGTTTTTTTTTGATAAAAGAATGGTTTAATTGTTAAAATAACCAAAAATTATTAAAGGATACTTTGAAAAAGATGGATTATCTTTAATCTCATCATTCCAGCATGCCTATTTGAATAGGTGAATATTCATTCAAATCTTTGTAGCTGGGTGCTTAATTCAGCCTGGTTCTTGCAGATGACTTGAAGACTCTTTTGTGGAACAATTACCCTCAATGGTTAGAATTAGATTAAAATAGATTAGAATGTCATTCTAATTTACTCTGACTTTCTTCATTTTCAGCTGATCTCTTTTAATACCTATTTTCCTCCCAGTGTTAAGGCATTAGGTATTAGATGTCTGTCGCCATATGAATGCGTGAAGCTGACTGAGGACTGTGCAGACAGATAACAATATGAACTGCTACACAGCAAACCCAGAGTTATAAGGAAAAGATCCATGCTTAGTTCCAGGGGAGGAGAACAGCAAGGGAAAAAGGTTGGCTTTTTGTGCAGATGGAATTACTGGAGGGAAAAATCTCTTCCATTTGATTTCCTTAATGGTCTTATGTCTACTGCAATTAGATAAAAAGAATAGTTATTTGGAATGCAATGATACTACTCTTTTACAGTTTACTACAATTGACATTTGGAAGGGAGAATGGCTTTAAGAGAACAAGACTGAAAATGTAGTAGCTCAGTTATGATGAAAGTGTTTGGGTGGCTTCAGCCATTTGGACCTTCAGTGTCGACCTGGGAAAGCTGCATGTGTATCTTCCATTTGTGTCTTTTCAAAAGGTGCCAAATTGTAAACTGACATGCAGTGTAACTCACCAATTTGTATACTAGGGATGGAGTCTTTCTGTTGATTACAAAGAGGACTGATTTCCAGTTCAAATTTCTGTTCAAGGTCACCTAAGAAGAAGAAGAAGAAGAAAAAAAGGACAGATTAATTATACCATGTGTGTCAAGGGTTTTAATGACTGTTGGAAGAAGTTGTGGTAGGGATTACAGTTCCCTGCTGTTATCATCAGGAGCCATTTAGCACCAACTTGCTCTGGTAGCTTGCCTGAAAATTTAATATATCAGAGTGTCAATGACCATATATAATGGGCTTATTGCAAATGGATGTATTGTTAGATTGGACTAAACTTTTGCATAAGGTCTATACAAACAGGAAAACAACTCAGGGGCAATTGTCTAACATGAAACAGAAGTTCTGGCTTTAAGTACAGGTTAGGTGACAGATTTTTATCCTCCTTCCCCTCTACTTCTCCACCTTCACATATCGTGACCCTGCTTTGGTTTTAAGAATACTAATTCAGGAGGAAATGGAGGTAAAGTAGGGAGATCTTCATTTGTAGTAACCATCTGAAACTACAAAATCAGAAGCAAGGGCAAATATCATTAAGTATTAAGTTAGCTGAAAGCCAGCTTCACTCCTCACCCACCTTTGTCTATGAATAGTGATTTTTCAGGCAGGTGTGACATTCTGGAGGAGTCATCTTTGATTTCTACCTTCCCTTCACCCTTCATTTCAGGGCACTCAAGTCCCTTCTTCCTGTCTTAGAATATCTTGTTTTTCCTCTTTCACACTCTTTGATCTTAGTCTGGTTTTATAATAAGTCATTCTTAGTTTTTGCTTCTAAGTTCCTCCAGCATTTCTTCTACTTCAACTACCTACATAATATAAGGTCTGCTCCTGCATGGCGAGCAGACTCCACCCTCCTCGCAGCAAAGTCTCTGCCCAATACCTGCGTTACTTAGGCAACTGGCACACCTAGAAGGGTCACATCTTCATCCGCTGAGGTCATATCTGGATTTGATGTAGCCATACCCCTTCCCTTCCCAGGGCTAGAGTCTCTCTTTCCCAGGCCTTTCCTAGCTGTGTGGAGTGCTAACATGGCCTGGTGCCAGCCGGAACGATGAATAAACCTACCCCTGACCTGAATACCACGTGCGTGGTGTGGTTCTCTTTTTAAAAACCTAACACATCCTGTGGATGTGTGCTCTACTTTGGCTTGATGTACAGAAGCCTCTAAGATTCTTTCATTCTTAACCTCTACAGCCTGAGCCAGACTACAAAGTGGGACACGCCCCCATCACACTGCCTTTTCATCTCCATTGCCCTCACTGGACCAGCCCCATCTAGTGGGATGCTGTGCAGTGATGGAAATAACTCTCTGCACGGCTCACTTGGGTAGCCCCTTGAAAAATGATCAATACAACTGAGGGACTGAAGAGTTAATTTCATGACATTTTAATTAATTTGAATTTGACCAGCACTTGTTTGTTTTGCCTACCATAGGAAGCATAGAGCAACACATATCCTTCAGTACCCAGTTCAAATCCCATCATCTCCAGCACTAATTCTCCAGCTCTAAACCTTTTCTGTCATCTCTCTAATAGGAGCTCTTCCAGTTATATCACTTACTTAATAGGCAGTTATATAACACTGCATACTTTAGGTACTTTTCTACTCAATGTAAAGAATATGAACAGAAAGAAACAAAAATGTTTCTTCTTCTCTAGGAACCTTGCTGGTTAGTATTTTGAGGGAGCAAAAGATAAACTAGCTATGTTAGGATTCTTTGCATGAATTGTAACATCTCCTGGGTGGCTTTGCTCATAGAAAAATTAGTTGAGGATTAAACAAGGCTGGAAACAGATGGTCCACTAAAGCTTTTGGGAAACTAGGTTGATGGGGTAGATATGAATCTATTGTCACCACAGGACAGAAATTCTACTTTCTTAAAGTGTTGACGGGTGGGGAGGCAGGTACATGGTATTTAAAATCCTAGTCTCTGAGAATGGAACACTTTTTCAAATGATAGGATATAGTTTCCTTCAACCTTGATTTTAAGGGTTTTCCTTTTCTCAGCATTATAAATCATACTTTTTTTGTCAGTTGCAGGCCTGAACTCTGGGCCTGGGCGCTGTCTCTCAGCTCTTCAGCTCAAGGTTAGTACTCTACCATTTGAGCCATAGTGCCACTTCTGGTTTTTTCTGCTTTTGTGGTGCTGAGGAATTGAACCCAGGGCCTCATGCATGCAAGGCAAGCACTTTACCACTGAGCCACCTTCCCAGCCCCTATAAATCATTCTTATGATATTTGTCCAGGACTTGGATGAGTTGGAGTCTGAGTCCAAGATCCAAACAGAAAGCCCTATCTATCAAAGTGATACAAATTATCCTTAAAGAATTTTTAAAAATTACTAAGAATAAAGGATAGTTTGGATGACCAGAGAGTGCAGCGATCTCTTCTCAAAACAGGTTTAACTTCCCCTGGGCCATGAGGACTGTAAATAGAAAGGATCAGTTGCCCTCTCTGTTCCTTTGTTAGAAAACATGCTAGAGTCTTTGTTAGAAGAAAAAGCCAGTGGCTCACGCCTGTAATTCTAGCTACTCAGGAGGCTGAGATCTGAGGATTGCGGTTCAAAGCCAGCCCAGGCAAGAAAGCCCATGAGAGTCTTATCTCCACCAGAAAATGGGAAGTTGCACTGTAGCTCAAGTGGTAAAGCGTTAGCCTTGAGCAGAAGAGCTGAGGGACAGCCCCAGACCCAGACTTCAAGCCTTCTGACACACACACACACACACACACACACACACACACACACACACACACACACACGACATGCCAGAACAAAGGGGGTGAAAATTCACCTTCAGTGATCAGAGCAATTCTAAATGATTCCCAGCTCACAGAGCTCCACGTGTGTATCTTATTAGGGTTCTATCTTATCAAGGACCTCTTTGTGCAAGAGGTTACTTAATTGATGCTATCTGCCCCACTTAGTTAACAACTTTAAATAATTAACTCTACCACCTTACTATCTACCCAAGTGACATGGCTTCTTCTCCAAGTTGCCCAAAATCTAGATGAGCAAATAAGAGGAGGTTCAATGGCAACTGACACCAACAATAATCCAGAATTGAGTCAAGAGAGGAGGACCTTGTCTCTATTCCATTGTTTGATTGAGCTTCTTGTCCCCTCTTACTGCTGTTGCAGTAGTTTGTATTTCTTACAGGAAAGAAAGATGATCATACCTAATCTAAGACCTCTTTGCTCCAATTTCATCATATTTTCTTTTGTTCTGTCCTTAGTGGAGATTTTTATAGCATAGGCAACTAGAACTGAGCTTTTGATTTCTAAGCACTCACATTCAATTCAAATGAAATTACCCAGAGTTTCGGGAGCTACGTGAGCACTTGGATTGTGAGTGAGAGAGAAAGCGTGATGGCAAGCAGAGCCTTCTGGCCCCACATGAACTCAGTTCCTCTTTGTCTTCTGTCTTTGGGGCCATCCCGATGTCACTGACACATCTTTCAGTGGAGACTTCTTCAAAAGGCTCACTGTGGCTGTCTGCCCTCCCTACAGAGCTGGTATGTGGGACACTTCAAACTTTATTTGCTCTCAGTCTTTCAAACACGATGCTGTCACTAGCATGAGGGGACCATTGCTGCCTGAACAAACATCCTCAACATTGAAATGGAGCCTGAAGAAACAAGACTATGTTTTAAAGGCCCATATCCCACCCAACGTCAGGATCCTGCATCTAATGCATTGCCTTCCTGATGAAGGAGGGTAATCTTTGTAAAAATTACACCCTCCCTCAAGACCATTTGTCTTTTCACAGAAAATTCATCTACCTCACTGCTGAAATTGTCCTGGAAAGGTAGAACGGAATATTTGGAGAACTGGGAGCTTTGCTGAAGAAACCAAGGGGAAGGCAGACAAAAGGATCTGAGTCCTTTGGTCAGGAAGAGATTGACCCCTAATGGTACTTGGCTTTTAGGCTCTGCTTAGCTCATTGAAGAGAAAGTCAGAGTAGAGATCAAACTGTACATCACATTATTATATCTGCATATGTATCCTGAGAGGCACGTATATAAACAACTACTTATCTATTTCCTGTTTTTGCACATGTTGCTAATTTTCACTGTGCATTATTATTACTTGTTTCTTCGATATGCCAATGTTATTTATTAAAATTCTTTCTTTTCTTTCGCACAGTGAAGATGGATGATTTGCAAGACAGTTAAAGAGAAAGGTTAGGATAATAAGCGTTGATGGGAGAGCAAACATCACCTTCATGAGCTGTTTCCTGTTTTACTAGGATAACTCTCTGGAAGAATCTCAGCTGACGGGTCACCACTAACCTTGCCGGTAGAACTCTTCGCAGACTCTTTCACTCCACTGTTTGCTCATCTCCCAGATTCGACAAGGATTGCAAATGTCTGCACACTTCAATGCGATCTGAAAGAGAACAGGGCAAGGAGAATTTGTCAGTAGATGACCCTTCAGAAGGCTGAAAATGTCCCCAAAGCCAAAGGGATGCCTGGCCGGTAAGGTACCAGGCCCATATTTACTGAGGGCCTTCCCAAAGTGTCCCTCCAGGAAACAGCCCTTATTCATAGGTTTTGTGAACCCTTCATCCAAAACCCCTGCTTTGTAGCAGCCAGAAGGAGAGAAGAACCACAATACAAGAACACAGAACTTCCTGGAGGAGACTGGAGCCTTTTGCTTCACCTTTCTCAGGCAGAGCAAGATTGCAGGGACATGGCCAGGATCAAGGAGAATCATCAGGAATTGATTCTATGTACACCAACTCTATACATTATTTATATTACGTGTGTTTACATTGATGTTCCTATGACTGAACAAAATGAACTCAAACTGCCAGTCAAGATGCCAACGTACCCCAAACTTAGGTGCACAAACTTAGTTTGCATAGCTAACTCCGAGTGGTCTTGACTTACTTTATACACATCTGGATCAGATACTGATTTTTGCTAGCGTGATGATCCTGGAGGTATTACCCTGAGTTCCCAGATAACTTAATTTTCCTGTTTAACAACCACCTGCCAAGAAATCTGCAGTACCAGTTTTGGGGATCATAGAATAGTGGCATGTGTTGTGGCCTCAGACAACGGTGGATCATGCTAAGCTGCAAATTTTGTCATTTGTTTCCTACCTAGTAAGGCTATAAGTACATGTTAGGATGCAGGTTTTCAGGTTGAATCTTGTAGTTATACCATGGCTTAAGTCTCTCAAGCCAAATGTTAGGTTAATTTTTGAGCATTCAGGGACTAGAAGACCAGATTGGAAAGAAAGTAGAGCTGGGAATAGGGTGTTTCTTGGCAAAGATAGAACACTTTGGACAGCTACAAGGGAAACTGAAGACTTGTATGAATCAGCCTCCAGTTCCTCATTAAAGCTGGCCTGTCTAGATGAGTCCAGGGCCTAGGCTTGTAGTCTTTCGTGCCAACAGGGAAGAAGGAAGACAAAGGAAAAGGAAGATTAAGATGGTTTGGAACTGCATTCAGTGATGTAGGCCTTTTAATCTCAGCTGTTCAGGAGGCAGAGGTGGGAGAATCATGGGTTCTAGACCAGCTTGATAAAATTAATAAGACTTTAACTCAGAAATAAGATTTAAAAACAAAAGAACTGGGGATGTTGCTTAAGTGGCCAGTAAATGCAAGGCCTAGATCTCTAGTGTTATTGGCTTAAAAAAATACTGGCTTAGATTCCAGATCAGAATTTTATTTGAGGCCTACACTGCCTGTTTTTCTCCTGACACAAATAGGTTCTTGCCAGAGGAAAACAGAAATTGTTGGGCTTGATCCAATTCAATCTGATTCAGTTCAATTAAACTTAAGTGAACATATCTATTGGTGTTTAAAGCAGTAGGGCTCAGATGAAAATAGGAATTTAAGTAATAAAAAGAAGCAAACAAAATCTACTGAAGTAAATTTTAGGAAAAGGAAAGCTACATGTTTTCCATTTTGGTGGTACTCTAACACAATATATTTATGAGTAACAGAAATAGTTTTGGGCTGCGAAGGTGGCTCAGTGGTAGAGCACTTGCCTTGCATACATGAGGCCTTGGGTTCGATTCCCCAGCACCACATAAGCAAAAAGGAAAAAAGCCGGAAGTGGTGCTGTGGCTCAAGTGGTAGAGCGCTAGCGTTGAGCTGAAGAGCTGAGGGACGGTGCCCAGGCCCAGAGTTCAGGCCCACGACTGGACCCAAAAAACAAACAAACAAACAAAAAACAAATAGTTTTTGAGCCAGGTGCCAGCAGCTCACGCCTGAAATCCTAGCTACTCAGGAGGCTGAGAGCTGAAGACTGCAGTTCCAAGCTACCCGAGGGAAGGAAAGTCTGAGAGACTCTTATCTCCAATTAATCACTGAGAAAGCCTGAAGTGGTACTGAGGCACAAGTGGCAGAGTGCTAGCCTTGGGCAAAAGGAGTACAGGATTAGTGCCCAGGCCTAGAGTTCACGTCCCACGACTGGAAAAGAAAAAAAAAGTTTTTGAAAGACTGCATAGCAATCGTACTGTTCAGTAAATCACAAAGCATTGTAAATACTCGGTCTAGGAGTATAGCTCAGTGGTACAGTACTTGCTTAAGAATGCCAGGCCTTCCTGGGTTTGATCTCTAGTACCATCCATCTTTCCCTTGTCCCCAATAAATACTGATAGACTCTTGTTGTAAGCAAGCAACCTTCCAGTAGGGATTGCTTTGTAGTTACTGATCAAGGAAAAATGAGATAAATGGATGAAAAACCTAGATTTTTTGCTTGCCTGAAAACCATTTAACAATTTTACCATGTGGCAAAGCTTTTAATAAAATAAGTCACTACTCAGTCTTCTGCCATAGACAGACAACTCCTTCTCAAACGTGCTAAAATCATCAATCATGCCCCAAGTGTTTTAACTTAGTAAAGCAAATGGCTTTTTGTTGTTGTTGCTGTTGTTTACCTGAAGCATAAAGTGTCTGTCGTGTGCATCTTCCAGTCTCAAGTCTTTATTGTGGAGGTGAGCTTGCAATCGGGTCAGAAATTCATTCTGCCTGTTGATGTCTGTGGCCAAAATCAGGGAGCCCAGCTGCTGTTCAATATTCTGTCTGCAGCCACAAGAATGAAAGAGAAAAACATACAAAGCCAATCCCTTTGAGGAGGATGATTGATTCTCTCATCACAGGTGGCTTGTCATCTCATTTATGCCTTTGTTTCTGTTTATTACACAGGGTTTTAGTCCCTTACAGCCCAAGAGTGAGTCTCCGCTCTTGGACAGGAGGTGTCGTAGACGTGTATGGAGTTATTGAAGCCTTAGATGAACAAGGCGGTGGAAGTTTACACATCCCCACGGTTACTATGGGGGGAAATTCAACGTCAAATAGGAATGTGTGCAGGACACAAAATGTCATGCAGAATCACAGGAATTTGGGTTGTGCCTTGTGAGAGCTCGTTCAAGAATTCTTTTCATGGAGAGAGGGAAGTAATAGTCATAATAATGATGAGAGTAACAATGACTCACTATGGAGTGGAGAGGTCCAGTAATAGCACAAAATACATAGTCCAGAAAAAGATAATGGGACCAAAAGGGGGAAAAAAGGGTAATCAGACACCATTATCAACTAGTGGGCAAGAGATGTATTAGTCAATTCGAAGTACAGGGGAAATGTCAGATTTTACAAGAATAGCATGTTAGGACTTTATTCATATGTATAAACTAAGTAATAGAAGAAAGGGTTTATAAGTATGTTTAAAATTCACCTCTAAAAATGACATATATGTAAGTAGAATACATAGAACATACATATATAGTTTAGCGAATAAATATAAGCATCCTATAATCACTCTCTGGGTTAAAAGCATTTCCTGCTAGTTCCCCAGAATACTCCCTATTACTTCCCCCATTATATCCTTCTCCCCGCGGTTTGAACAGACTATCCTCTTGCTACTTACAAACATTTTTGCTAGCCAGGGACTGGTAGCTTACACCAGTATTCCTACCTATTCAGGTGGTTAAGACCTGAGAATCATGGTCCAAAGTTCAGAAAAGTTCATGAGACTACTGTCTCTAAATTAACCACCAAAAAGCTAGATGTGGAGTTGTGGCTGAAATGGTGGAGTGTCATCCTTGAGCAAAAATACTAAGAGATAATGCCCAGGCCCTGAGTTCAAGCCCCAGAACTGGCATACACTTAATTTTTCTTTTTATTACCTGTGAATACATACTTAAGCAATACAGTTTTGAGCTTTAAGCTATATGACATGTATTAAACCATGTCTTGTTTCTTTTTTTTAGTATCATACTAAGAAAAATCTATTTGTAGCATTTGTTTTTTGTATATATTTTTTATTGTAAAAATACTGTACAGAGGGGTTACAGTTACATGAGTAAGGTAATAAGTCCATTTCCTATCGAGCATTGTTACCTCTTCCTTTGTTTTTCCCCTACCATCCCTCCCCTCCCCACTTTACCAACTCCTCTCTCCTCTCCTCCCCTCTGAAGTTGTAAAGTTCGTTTTCAACATAGTGTCTTGTACATCTCATTGTTACAATGGGCCAAACTGTTTCTCTAGCTTAAAAATATGTTTTAAAATTCTTTCATGTAGATGAGCAGGCTACAGTTCATTCACTATTATATTGTATTATACTATGACAATATTCTACAATGTCTACTTTTTTTTTTTTTTTTTTTGGTCGGTCATGGGGCTTGAACTCTGGGCTTGGGCGCTGTCCCTGTGCTCTTCAGCTCAAGGCGAGCGCTCTACCGCTTGAGCCACAGCGCCACTTGCGGTTCTCTAGTGGTTTATTGGAGATAAGAATCTCTCGGACTTTCCTGCCTGGGCTGGCTTTGAACCGTGATCCTCATATTTCAGCCTCCTGAGTAGCTAGGATTACAGGCATGAGCCACTGGTGCCCGGCTACAATGTCTACTTTTGATGGTCACTTTATTTGTTTCTAGTTTTTGACTACTATGCAAAATGCCTCATAAATATCTTTACATGCCCCCAGTTATGTATGAGCAGAGTTTGCTCTGAGGTATATGTCCAGGAACAAAATAAATAGATACCAAGGTTCATCTACTCCAATTTAGTAGATATGTTAGTGCAATGCTTTCAGGGAGGTGCTTTAGGAATTAAGATTAAAAGTATTTAATGGCAAAAGTAATATAACCATCAGTTCATCACAGTTAATGTTAGTAAGGATATAATTAGTAAGAATATTTGTTCTATAAACACTTATCGTAGTGTTTATAATAGTGGGTCATTTTAGGAAGGAAAAAGTCACAAAAATTCACAAATAGGTGCTCAATAACTGCTACATTAAAACTGTGAAGCTATTAAACATGATGAAGTACATATTTATTAATCTAAATGTCATGATTTATTATTATATTAACTGACACAACACATGCACACTGTGATCCCAATGGTCACAGAAAAGAAACTGGAAAGACATAGTGGGATTATAGTTTATTTTGTTTTTTTATTATATTTCTCAATAATGTATAAATTTTTCTAAAGTATGAACATATATGTATATAAATACATATATCATGGTCAGAAAATATAATTATTTTAGTTAGGGGAAATGTTTCATGAATCTAATTGAGACAAGTTAAAAAAGTAATATTTCAATATATAACAAATGGTTACTAAGCTAGGCATTAGTGGCTCTTGCCTCTAATTGTAGCTACTCAAGAGGCTGAGATCCAGAAGAGGACAGTTCAAAGTATGTCTGGGTAGCAATGTCTGTGAGACTCTGTCTCCAAAAAAATCAGTAAAAGGTATGGCTGCAGGCATGACTCAGGTGATAGAGTACCAGCTAAATAAACAAGCAAGCAGAGTAAGCACGAAGCTCTGTGTTTAAACCCCACTACTGAAAAAAAAAAAGAAAAAAGCTTACTCTACATAATATACAAAAAAGATCTTAAAAATGCATAATACTGATTAGAAGACAGAAAATGAGCAAACACAAAATTTATTCTTTAAATAACAGTGGCCACTAACTATATGAAAATTTTCAATGTGACTACCTAAAAATGCATAGTAATTGAATTAAAATTCTTTCTGTATAAGATGTGTGTCTATGTGTGTGTGTGTGTGAAAATTGTAAATATCTAAAAATATGAAAAAGGGTAAGCTCAAAGTAGGTGATATGTCATGGGTGTATTTTCTTATAACTCCTTAATGGAAACATTAGATACAGTGCTTTTTGAAAAAAAAACTTGAAAATAATCTGAGCAATAATTTCTATTTACAGATTTGGTTTTAGAAAATATAGTTTGGGGTAGAGATATATGCTTAAAACCATTTGTGGAATGTTATTGTAATGAAAAGATTTATTGACCACCTAGTTTCAAACAATAAACTCCAATTTATGCATAATAATGCCATAGAGCCAATAAAATAATTTTTTTTTTTTTGGTCATAAGGCTTGAACTCTAGGCCTTGGCACTGTCCCTAAGCTCTTCAGCTCAAGGCGAGTGCTCTACCACTTAAGCCATAGCACCACTTCTAGTTTTCTGGTGGTTAATTGGAGATGAGAGTCTCGTAGGATTGAGCTGGCTTTGAACTGCAGTTCTCAGATCTCAGCCTCCTGAGTAGCTAGGATTATAGGCATGAGCCACTGGGTGCCTGGCCAATAAAATACTTTTAACCTAAGTAGCCGATTTAATGGTGTGGAAAAACCTTTATAGTAGTGAATAACATCAGAATACAAACTTTTTTTTTTTTTTTTTTTTTTTGTCAGTTGAAGGGCTTGAACTCAGGGCCTGGGTGTTGTCCCTGAGCTTTTTTGTTCAAGGACAGCACCCTACTACATTGAACCATAGCTCCACTTCCCATTTTCTGGTGATTAACTGGAGATGAGTCTCACAGACATTCTTGCCCAGGCAGGCTGGCTTCGAACTGCGATCCTCAGATCTCAGCCTCTGGAGTTTTACAGGCATGAGGTATCAGCACCTGGCTGCCACAGACTTTTAAATTCCCTCATTTTGCTAAAACATGGTTATATTGAAAATGGCTGAAAGGAATTAGCCAACCAGGTGAACATGAGCTATTCTATTTGTCAGGATTCCACCTTTCCTCTTTGAATCAGATTGAACCACCTGAAACTGCTAATGTTATGCTGTTTTTGGCACTTCAAAAACAGTAACTTCATAGAATTCAACAAATTCTATGTTTCATTTTCTTTTGTTTCTATAGTTAACCTCTCTTGTTTTTCTTTAAATCATAAAATGATTTAAGAGCATGTGTGCATGAGGATAGAAGAATTAATAATGATGATCATGATGATAACCTTTGTTATAAAGTCCTTTCACAATTGTTGTTGAATAATTATTCTTCTAGCAAAAGCAATTTATAACACAATGTCTCAGGAAGACAGTGATATAAATGGTATTTTATTCAAAATCCATATAGATGAGGGAGAGTATCTGAAAGTAAATATGAAGTGATTAACAAGCAGGATTAATGTGGGTGTTCACCTAGGCAATCACCAAGTCTGGTTAAACTTGGATTCTTGCCTCTTTTTCTCCCCTTTTATTCTTTGTCTTCTCCCTTTCCTCCTTTTCATTTTTCTTTATCTCTAATCCCTCTCACCTCCACCCTTCCCCCACCTCTCCTTACTTGATTTTTTGCTCAGCCTTTGTTCTTTATGCATTTCATTCTTTCTGTCTTTGCAGTTCATTATTCTGCTAAAGGACACACATTTTTACACCATGTTGTGAGGGTAAAAAGTTAGGAAAACCGCAAATTCCATATATGGCTGGGTGTTAGGAACCAGCAGGAGATGGTAGAGAGGACCAGGAACAAAGCCACCACCCCAAAGCCTGCTGCCTGGTCTATGGAGAAAACTCACTTGGTCCTTGACTTCAAGTTCAGTGCTTGTCCTTAGGAAGGGTGCAGTGATCTATTTTTGCCCCTCACCTGGCTCCCATGGCTTCTGTACACTTTCATTAAGCAGATGGGAAGCAGAGGTAGCCTTGGGGGACAGTATAGGAAATAGCCTTGAAGTTAGTACAGTTTGATCTACGCACCAAGCTGATTGATAAGACAGTAGACCAGGAAAAGTCATGTATTTTCTCCTATTTAAAAATGTAAGCTGGGGCTAGGAAGGTGGCTCAGTGGTAGAGCGCTTGCCTTGCATGCCTGAGGCCCTGGGTTCGATTCCTCAGCACCACATAAGCAAAAACAAAAAAGCCGGAAGTGGCGCTGTGGCTCAAGTGGTAGAGCGCTAGCCTTGAGCTGAAGAGCTGAGAGATAGTGCCCAGGCCCAGAGTTCAGGCCCCACGACCGGACCCCCCCCCCCCAAAAAAAAAGTAAGCAATGTTAGGCAAGGTAAAGGTGAAAAGATTACTCAATCCAACCAGATCACAAAAGGCATTTTAGAAAAGAACTTCTGAGATTGAAGGTGTGCCTCAAGTGGTAGCGTGTCTATCTATTCAGCTCAAGGCTCTAAGTTCAAGCCTTAGTACTGCAACAGACCAACAAACCAAAAAGAACTTTTGACTGCTACTTTTGCCATGAGTGGCAATTACAAAACACACTTTATTGAACTGGTCTTGAACCTAGCTTGAGAATTCCTGTGTTCTTTCTGGACAAATATTTATTCTTTGGATCTAAACAGGGGGACAGTTTTGCTAACATAAAGGACAGGAATTTGGCAAAGCAGAGTGCTGATGTTGAAGACAGTGGACTCCAAGAGTTGTTTAGTATTCGTTTTCCTGACTTTAGGTCATTCACTGTCTAAGTACACACAGTGTCTGGTTTCTGGATTGCTACCTGACACAGAGTCTCCTGCTAGACAACCAAACGCATGCAGGCAGCGCAGGACCAGGCCTGGTCCCCTGCCACTCAAGCAGGGGGTCTTGGACACCACTTATCTTTACTGAGTGCCCATCAGTTTGCTTTATCTCAGCAACACTTACGTCATTTCCTTTGGCAGGTGAGCCAGAAGCCTTGATTCTCGAAGCATGCCGATAGTAGATCGCCAGTGATGATTCTCCAGCACAGACATATTCTGCAAAGGAAGAAAAGAAACGCACTCATGGAGGGAGGAGCAGATAGTAATCTTGAAAGGCAACACAGTGCCAAGGTGGCCAGCATCTCCTCTTCAGCCAGATTGTAGCTGGTGATACAGAGGCAGACCTGAAAGGAAATCCAAACTGAAAGCCATTCCAGGCCTGTTCTCAGAGTTATGACCAGGCAGGCAGAGTGCGAGAGCCTTGCAGAGGCTCTACTGCCCCGTTGAGTGAGGTCTGTATTTCCAGTACCTTTGTGGGAAGCGTTCCATAGCCTGGTCGGACAACACTAAAGGTAGGAGAGTTTTAAGAGTTTTATGGGAAACACTTGAAGCCAGGTAGTAATGGGATCATGACTGTGGTCATGACGTCAACCAAGATTATCTGACTAAACTGAGCAGAGGCCAGCATTACCACCCCTGGATCGAATCACCTGCACTGAACCTGGACTTTCAACTTTGATTACAACCTCCTGGGGCAGCTCTGACAGTTCAGATTCCTAAGCTTGTGGAGATGAATTCAATGTCCACCAAAGTTTGAGAAGCACCATCATGGAGGCAAAATCTTGGCGTTGAATCCATTAGGTCTATATGTTGGACTCTATAGTGGCTTTCCTTATTTGATTATGTTGGTATTTGTTGCCATGTGGGAACCTCTGCTATGTTCAGTCTCCCCTTTGATGTTGCTGCTATTATAAATATGCTTCCTATCTGGACATTTAACTAGCCCTTTAAATAGTGAGTCTCTCTGACAACCCATTGCATCTTATTTCAGATGAGCAAATATTATGATCTTACTACTGACTTGATATATTTGATATACACACACACACAGAGAAAGAGAGGGAGAGTCAGAGAGAGAGAGAGAGAGAGAGAGAGAGAGAGAGAGAGAGAGAGAGAGAGAGAGAGAGAGAGAGAGAGAGAGGATAGAACTCTCCATTCCAGACATCCTTCTTCTTACCTGTTTTTTTAAATTGTTTGTTTGTCATATTGTTATAAGAGCAGTTATAAATTTACCAAAAATATGAAAAGGTAACATCTTTACAAGTGAGGACGAACTGTATAATTTGATTTAAATGAAGTATCTAGAGTAGTCACAATCAGAGACAAAAAGCAGAAGCATGTTTCCAGCTGGTGTGTGTGTGGGGAGGAATCCTCAGATGAGTAGCTAGGATTACAGGGTGAGCCTGCAAAATAATATGGACATAGGCAGGCACAGGTGATCACACCTGTAATCCTAGCTACTTAGGAGGCTGAGATCTGAAGATGAGAGTTGGAAGCTAGTGCAATTAACAAAGAGAATGTCAGGAGTAGAGTTGGGGCTCAAGTGGTAGAGCCCCAGTAGCAACACACACACACAAACATACACACACACACACACACACACACACACACACACACACACACACACACACAAATGAACACTTAATGGAACCAGAAGTGGCATAAATTACCCTTTCTTAATGCTTCTACTGTATTCAGATCATTCATATAACCTTTACCTTTTTCAGCAAATGAAAAGAGAACCTTCATGAACAACACATCTGGCTTCATACAGGAAAACACCGTCTCAGAAAAACTGTAGCTATTGGTGAATTTTCTCAAAGTGTGCCATGTACATTTTTTTTTTTTTTACCACAAATAGATGGTAAGTCAAACATGAATTAGAAGAATAAAACCAGACAAAGATTTCTCTGCAGGACTTCATTATAATGAATTTTCTGAGTCTGTGCCTCACACCCCTCCCTGTATGGCTATTACTTAGCTCTTTATCTCTCTCATTGCCAAAGAATCATTATTCTTTATTCACAACTTGCCATGTTTGAACCAGTGATGAGATTTTATTACTTTCATCCACTGGTCTATTATCTACTTTTGGGCATGAGCCACACACAACACAAGAGAAAGTTTGTTAGAAATAACATGCTAGACTAATTTGTTTTGATTGTAAAGATTTATGAGTGCAGACAGTGATAGGTTAGTGTGATGTAACAGATGCTCAATCTTGCAGTGACATTCAGTTCAGTTACTTATGAGTTTGCTTGCAAGATTAATTCAAGTAGATGTGAACAAGTGAATGCTCTCATGTGAGTTTTTCAAGGGACCAGAAAACTGTAACAAGACCTGATGATAAATGACACTAGATCCCTGTTGAGTGAAACAAAAATGTCAGGAGGATGGCCTAAAGCATTGTTATTTATGCCAGCCTGACTTAACATCTTCATTAATAATCTTCCTGCAGACAGGACACCAGGGTACTTGGGAAATGTGCTGGTGAGACCATATTTGGAGAGAAGCAGCAGAAAAATGGAAGAAAATGGAAGCTGATACAGAATAAAAGGCAGTGGAATTTAGGATCACAAGAATACCCTATTATAAATGAGTCTTTATGCAAGCAAGTGAGTTTTGGGCAGAGCCATGATGGAAGCAAGGGCGTCCCAGTGGTTTCCAGGGAGAAAGAGAGGAAGGAGGTAGAGGAGGAGCACATCAAATAGGAGCTCTGTTATGACCTCATTTCACTCTCATCCATGCCTTTTCTATTCCTAAATGAGGAGAGCTCAGGTCTCCTAGAGTGGCTACGCAGCTTGGGAAGGGTTGAAGAACATTGTCGACTCAGGTTAGCAGGAATTAAGACTTGTACTTCTTGCCTCTCAAGCATTTCCTCTGTGCTACCACATCAAGGTACAAAGAGTAGGAAATTTATAAGATGAAGATTGCCACAATTAGACTTAGCCCGACCCCCTGCTTTTTAGAGTTGGTATCAGAATTTTAAAAAACATCACTTTAGGGGCTGCGAAGGTGGCTCAGTGGTAGAGTGCTTGCCTCGCTTGTATGAGAGCCCGAGTTCGATTCCTCAGCAACACATAAACAGAGAAAACCAGAAATGGTGCTGTGTCTTAAGTGGTAGAGCGCTAGCCTTGAGCTGAAGAGCTGTGGGACAGTGCCCAGGCCCAGAGTTCAGGCCCCAGAACCCCCAAAAAACATTAATTTAAATTATATTAAATTAAATTTATATTTGTATATTAATTATAGTTACAATATGGGTATTAAAATCTCCCCTTTATGTTTTATTTTTTTATTTATTTTTATTTTTTTATTTTTTTTTGGTCCGGTCATGGGCCTGAACTTTGGGCCTGGGCGCTGTCCCTCAGCTCTTCAGCTCGAGGCTAGCGCTCTACCACTTGAGCCACAGCGCCACTTCCAGCTTTTTTCTTTTTGCTTATGTGGTGCTGAGGAATCGAACCCAGGGCCTCAGGCATGCAAGGCAAGCCCTCTACCACTGAGACACCTTCCCAGCCCTATATTTTATTTTTTTGTGTTAATTTTTTAAATAAAAATTTTTATTATTATTATTATGTCAGTTGTGAGGCTTGAACTCGGGCCTGGGCGCTGTCCCTCAGCTCCTCAGCTCAAGGCTAGCGCTCTACCACTTGAGGCACAGCGCCACTTCCGGATTTCTGGTAGTTTACTGGAGATAAGAGTTTCATGGACTTTCTTGTCCGGGCTGGCTTTGTACAGCAATCTTTAGATCTCAGCTTCCTGAGTAGCTAGGATTACAGGCGTGAGTCACTAGCACCAGCAAAAAATTTTATTATCTTTAAGTAGTTGTACAAAGTGGTTTCAAGTCATCCTCTCAATTTATGAGTACAATGCGTCTGGATCAGTGTCACCCCTTCTATTATTTCCCTCCATCTCTCCCAACCCCACCCATCCCCTCAAGTTACCTGGTTCCATTTTTATATATGCATATTGAATATCATAACTGTATTTGCCTACTCTTCCTCTTGCCATTTGTCTGCTTCCCCATTTTTGTTTTCTAAGATGGACTTATTTTGGTATGCTGTTTATGCTGATCTTGGACTCTTGGACTCAAGCAATTCATCCAACCCCAGCCTTGTGAGTAACTGGGATTGCAGGCATGTGTCACCATAACTGGCTAAATAATTTATTCTTTAAGTCAAAAGTTTTAAATAAAAACTTGAGAGTCCATTATTCATTTTCAGACAACCAGGATCAGGTAAATGACTATAGATGTAATGTTTCAATTAGCATTTGTCATTTGTAAGATGCAAATGAGATCATTATGAAGAATTTAAAATTCATTTCCATTCAATTTTCGAGGTATACTCTTAGTCAGAATATACTATCCAGTATGAGATGTTCACTGAACACCAGACCTGTGCTGAGAATAATCAGGAAATAATTGCAAGTTAGATTGACACATATTGTCATAAGAAAAGTGAGAGAGGCTGTGAAATCATATAGGAAGATAGATTGTGGAGGGAAAGGGGGCTCCCGGGATAAAAAGATGGCCAACTTGAGATCAAAAGGATGAACAAAACTTAAAAAAATAAATGCATTGGGTGGAATCTAAGCACATATAAATGCACTAAATACAGTACTGAATGCACTGAATGTATAAATATACTGAAATACAGTAGATTCAAGGAAGAACTCAAATACTGTAATTCCTTAGAAAGGCAAAATCAGGGCTGGGAATGTGGCTTAGTGGTAGAGTGCTTGCTTAGCATGCATGAAGCCCTGGGTTTGATTCCTCACTACCACATACACAGAAAAAGCTGGAAGTGGTGCTGTGGCTTAAAGGACAGAGTGCTAGCCTTGAGCAAAAGAAACTCAGGGACAGTGCCCAGGCTCTGAGTTCAAGGACTTACAAAAAAAAAAAAAAAGAAAGAAAGAAGGAAAGGAAGGAAGAAAGAAAGGAAGAAAGAGAGAGAAAAAAAGAAAAAGGCAAAGTCAAAGTTCTGCAAAATAAAACACTAGGAAGCAAGTACTAGAAAGGGGTGGGGTTAAAGGGAAAGAGGAGGATAAATGAAGAGGAAGTTAAGAAGAATATCTTCACAGAAAAAAGTCAAGAATCCAATATATATCCTACAAAATTAAGAAGAGTGAAGAAAGGGGTGTGTGGGCAAGGGATGGGCGAGAATGTTGAAAGGCAAGACCTTGATCAAAATGCATTGTATTCATAAGCCACTTTGTTACATGGCAACTCCTCTGTACAACTACTCAAAGATAATTAAAAAGAGAAAAGCGAATCCTAATAAAGGAGGAGCAAGTTATGAGTCTGAGATTATAAGCAACGCACTATGTTGTAGATTATATGTGAACAAAATACACAGCATTTGGGTACCATGGGCAGAAGGAAAAACATCTGTGAATGGTACATGGAGGGACATTTACAACTTCCTTCCCTGGCTTGTTATTATTTTTCATCTATAGAATCGATTACTTTCTAACATAGACTGCCAATTTTACTTTTATTATTCTGTTTTCCCTAGGAGGGGAAGGAGGGATTTTTATTTGTCTTGCTCATCTTCGGGGCTGCCAGCACCTGGCATGCATTAAGCCGTAAACATTTGAGCAATGATAAAGGAATGAGTGATCTGTTTGGGAAACTGAAAGTAGTGTCGACCTGACGATGGATTGGAAAGACTGCGAGGAAAAGCAGGGCTCAGATGAGAACCTAGAGAACGGGGCTGCGCCCACGGCGTTTGGGCTACGTGCTCAATCTTGGGAGCAGTGGGATTGTGAGTAGGAATGCATGTGGTCAGATTGGAGTTTCAGTGCTCTCTCTGGCTGCGCTGCAGAGACAGGGTTCAACCCTGGAAAGGAGGAAGGAGGATGGGAAGCTGCTCTGAATTGGGGTGAGGCAGAGGCTGGGCACAGGCCAGTCTATAGCCTGCCAATTGGCCCAGCCAGTTTCCCTAGCTAGCATAGAGACGGCCCTACGTTCACAGGACGCATCTGGTTTTCACAGTGGCTCAGGCCACTCGGAACTCACCAGAAATGGCCAGAGATAGGACTCTAGGGTGACGTGGTTCCCTTTGAAGTCCCAGCAGGTTTGGGAGGACACCACAGGTTGCCCATCTGTCCACAGGAAAGCATCGCTCAGCAATTTCACATTACCCAGGGGTAAAATGTTCTTGGGTTTCAAACAACACACTTGGAGCAGTTTTAAGAATCAGGGTCAAGTTTAAAGAGGAAATACCCATCTTTGTGGCCACAAGGCTTATTAAAGTTTTAATTTGGAAGAACCCCCCCCCCACACACACACAAATCTTGTCAATTCTAAAGGCAAACCCTTTTCCTTTTTGTATGAATTATGAAGTAAGACCCAAGATAAGAACAAAGCAATTCTTCGGCTGGCTAAGAGAAACACGTCTGACATCTAACAAACCAATCACACAGGTTTTCTGCTTAAGTCAAGAGGTTATCTGTTAAGAAGAATCTAGCATGGCCACTCCCAAACAAGGATCTTTCCTTCTCTTGTTTTGTCAGTACCGGGGTTTTGAACTCAGGGCCTTGCACTGTGGGACCAGAACTCTTACCATATGAGCCATGTTCCTAGCCCTTTTTGCTTTTATTTATTTTTAGATAGAGTCTTGGCCTTTTCCAGTGTCTGGAAGATACTCCAGTGTCTGGAGATAGCCTGATGCTATCTCTGCTGCCTGAGTAGCTGGGATTACAAGAGTGCTTTACCAAACCATGCCTGGTCATGTACAAGGAGCTTTAACTGGTTCCCCACTTCTATTTATTGGACCCCTTCTTTGATTAGAGTGATCTTGATAAACTGAGTCTGTTGCAGATGAGGAGCCAGAAGTTATTGCATCTTTTAAATCCAGAGGATAAAGAAAAACCACAATAGGAATGTGATGGGTGTTTTCATTTTTAATTGCCCCTCAACATTCTGGGACATAATGGATCTTACTGAATTCTCCCCTTACACATCAAGTCATCTTCTTGGTGACACTCCACATCACAGAGGCAGAGAAACATCTTGAATCCTGAACAGACTTTGACCCTTGAAAGACCTATGGCCCTGTCTTGTTTACAGCCTTGTTTGATGATGTCTCTCTTATTTTACCCCAAGATTTTGGCCTCAGAGCAAAGTGTGTGGAATTGTCACTTGCTGCCCCCATGGCAGGCCTGGGTTTAGATCACTTCATGAACTGAAAATCAAACCCAAGGCTCCCTTCTCAGATTTGACTACTATTTTGGTATTACACCTTCCATTCTGTAGAAGAGATGAGCTTGTGCAATTTGATGATCACAGGACTATACAGAAGAGGCATTCCTCTTGCTTCTGCTTGTGTGTGTGACTCAGTCATGTAGAAAAGAAAGGGTTAAAAATGCTGACTCCTCTAAGTGCCTGAAGGTAATTTTAAAGAAAAAAATGGTAATTTTTTTCCCAGTGCTGGGGAGTGAACCCAGGGCTTCATGCATGCTGGGTAAGTGTAATATCACTTGAGCCATATCCCTGGGCCTTTTGTTTATTTTTGAGATAGGGTCTTCCCAATTTTTCCTGTGAACCTCCTTCTTCCACCTCCCAAGTAGCTGAGATTACAAGTGTACTAGCATGTCCATCTTAGAAAAATGATATAAACTTCTGCAAGACATCATAGAATGTCATATGTATAATTCTTTATGGAATAATTTTTATTCATTATGTGATTAATGTAGTATGACCTATGTCTAGTTCATATATAGTTGGACTCTATCAAAAGCAATTGAAATTCAAATTGAAATGAAAGTGTATGATTTTATGCTTACTTTGTGTGTGAGCGTGTGAGCGTGTGTGTGTGAGCGTGTGTGTGTGTGTGTGTGTGTGTGTGTGTGTGTGTGTGTGTGTGTGTGTGTGTGTGTGTGTGTAGTGGGAGGGGGAATGCAAGGAAGGCTGATACATCGTAAGAATTCTCAAATGTTCCTTCTGTTTTGGTGTACCTTGAGACTTGGCTGGATTCCAGTCTGATGAGCAAAGTGTCAGGTGGAAATATCTGCGGGGCCTTCAGGCTGAACTTGGTTGGCAGTTCAGCTTGGGCCAGACAGCAGACATGAGAAGGTGGCCTTTGACCTGACCTTCACTCCCGGTGCACTGGCTCCCTCTTTATCTCAGGGCAGAAACACATGTGCACATTATGTAATGATCCTATTTATCCGAAATAAAAGAGCACAGCCAACAGGAGGGAGAGGAAGCTCTGTTGCATTTTATCTCATTTATAGTAAGCTGGCTTGCAGTGCAGTCACGCACAGGGCGTCCTCAAAGCCCCAGAATTCCTGGAACATCCTCCCGAGGGTATACTTGTTGATTGTTGGGCATGTGAGTATATAATTTTTGTGCATGTATGTACACATGTTTATTTCACTTGTTACCATGGTTCTTCTGATTTCCTGAATCTGAAATTCCCTTGAAAACGTGACAATAGATTCTTTTTCCTAAGAAAATGTGTATATAGGTACAGCCTGTAATTTGCACATGGTTTCCGGAAAGTCCAGTTATGTCTCAAATAACAAGCCCTTGATCACCCTTGTAGTTAAAAGGCTACATTGTTAAAGATTTGAAAATAGCATATGTCACTCATGACTTATTCAGTGGATGGCTTTTTGTCTTAGATCAAAAACCGGAAGGATTATGCCTTTTTTTTTTCCTACACTTAACACAGAGTGATTTGTACAGGTCATGTCCTGTACAAGACATTTGCAATTTCTACTAGAAACACAATATACACCTAACAATAACATGTCCAGGACACCATTCTAAGAGCAGGGGACTTGCTGGCAGAGCCATTCCATCTCACCTACTAAAAAGTGTACATATTAAGCTGAAAGGAGTAAGGCAGATGCTGGCCCTAATGTCCACTTTTCATCTTTGTTATTTAAAATAGTACTCACACTTGAAGGCTCCATTTAAATTATTCTTCCTCCATCACCTACCTTCTCTAACTCATCTGCAGGACAATTTCCCTCTCCTCTCTGTCTTCCCATCACGACTCTTTACAGCCATATACTTTAAAGTGTTTATCGAAGTCTGTAATGCTCTTCTCCCCCTCTCTAGAAGGAGGACTTGGAGGACAGTACTTAGCTTCTTGCACGTAGTAGGTCATCAGTATGAGTAGCATAGGCAGTGTGTATAGTTCTTACACACTTTAGCTCTGTAGATAAAAGATTTTAATTCTAATTCCAGTTTTTCCATTAATTAGCTGTTTAATCAGGAGGAGTATTTGAAATTTTCCAGTATGAAATTACCTGCTTTCTGAAGAACAGGCATGTTAATAATACCACTTCACTGGGCTACTGTGGAGCTTAAGCATGATAATACATAGAATGTACTTAGCACAGTGTTTGGGTCATAATAAGTGTTGAATAAAGATTAGTTATATTATTTACTGAACAGGATTTTACAATTATTTTTATTTATTTATTATTTTTTTTTGCCAGTACTGGGGCTTGAACTCAGAGCCTGGGCACTGTCCCTGAGCTTCTTTTGCTCAAGGCTAGCACTATCTTTCTTGAGCCACCGTGCCACTTCCAGCTTTTTCTGTGTATGTGGTGCTGAGGAATCGAACCCAGGGCTTCCTGCATGCAAGGTGCATGCTCCACCACTGAGCCACCTTTCCAGCCATTTATTTATTTTTTCTGCTAATGTGGTGCTGATGAATTGAATCCAGGGCCTTATGCATGCAAGGCAAGCGCTCTACCATTGAGCTACCTTCCCAGACCCCTTTATTTATTTTTGACTGGTCATTTCCTTGGTGTTTTTCCAGCCAGATTTTTTTAAAATAAGGAATTATCCTTATCTATTTTGAATTCCATAAAGTGAGTAAAGAACAATTACAGTCAGCCATAAGGTATAAATTATTGGATGAAATTGAAGATTTTATATTTTTTTCAGATTTTTAAAAATAATTTTTACTTTCAATATGTAGAATATCAATTTTGCTTATTTTCAGCTTTTTAAAATTAAATCTATTTTAAAAATTATCATTAAGTAGCTGTACAAGAGGTTTCAGTTTATCATATCAGTTCATGAGTACAGTGCACCTTGATCAGTTTCATCCCTTCCATCTATCTCAATTCCCCCCACCCCAATCCCCTAACGTTACTAGATGCCATTTTCACGTAAGTTTGAGCTTTTATTCTAGTGGCTTTAGGATACTGGGTGTGTGTTTGTGATATTGATTTGTTTTGATTTTGATCCTTAAAATTGGAAGACAGCTTCCAAGAGATCGTAAGACCAACTGAGTAGGTGGCTGACAAAGATAATATCTTGAGCGTTGATTTTGAGCCTAGTATTCCAATTTCTCCATTGCCATATCTTTCTCTTTCCTATTTGGGGCCAGGCTAACAGTTCAGATGATATATTTCCTCTGGGAAAAAAATAGCTCGTTTTATTGTAGTAACTAGCATTTTTTCTCATTTAAAAAATAGCTCAAGGGCTGGGAAGGTGGCTCAGTGGTAGAGGGCTTGCCTTTCATGCCTGAGGCCCTGGATTCGATTCCTCAGCCCCACATAAGCAAAAAGAAAAAAGCCGGAAGTGGCGCTGTGGCTCAAGTGGTAGAGCGCTAGCCTTGAGCTGAAGAGCTGAGGGACAGCGCCCAGGCCCAGAGTTTAGGCCCCATGACCATACCCAAAAAACAAAACAAAAAAAAAAGCTCAAGTATTTGCTCTTTAAAGAGTAAAAAAAATCTATCTATAGATGTACCTTTATTTAACTCCTCAAACCTTTTTCAAACTGGAATTAAGTGTATCTGGATTTTGCTAATTTGACATTTGAGTTTGACCAGATGTTTAATAACAGAGATTGTTTTGTTGATTTTTGTACCTATACATCTTTGTATATCATTCGATGTAGGCAGTGAATAGCAGCTGATTAAAAACATATAAGATCATATGTTGCAAAATTTGTAGAAGCTGGTTATATTGGAATGCTTATTTTTAGAAAAGAGATTAAATTCGCTGAAAAATATCTGAACTTAAAATTGAGTAAGGAATTCCTTGGAGACTGTTATTCTAAACCATGAGAGAGTAGGATCAGGGATCATGTTTGATTTAGGACAATTTCAAACCTACTTTGGAATAAGTTGCTTGCTTATTTATTTATTTTTGCCAGTCGTGGGGCCTGAACTCGGAGCCTGGACGCTGTCCCTCAGCTCTTCAGCTCAAAGTTAGTGCTCTACCATATGAGCCACAGAGCCACTTCTGGTCTTTACTGTTTATGTGGTGCTGAGGAATTGAACTCAGGGGCTCATGCATGCAAGGCAAGCACTCTACCACTGAGTCACCTTCCTAGCCCTAATTTGCATTTTTGATACCCTTGCACATAAGTTTAATCTTCTTTGAAGGATAAGCTGGATCCATGGGTTTCAAACCCATGTTCTTTGGATGTGATCTGCATATCCAACATGAAGTTATCTGCACTGGCAGAATCCAGACTGGAACCCTGGACCTCGTGCAATTGACTCTACAGGATCTGATGGCATGCTGGGCTTCCTTACCTGATACAGGTTGGCAAGGTGATGGTTAGTTTTGATCAAAAATGGCTGGTTCACCCCTGGGTGGTCAACATCATGAGTTGCTGCAGCCAGTAGTCCGAGCATGATGTCCAGAGGAGTAAGGAAGCTGGCCAGCTGTCAAAAAATAAAAATAAAATTTGGGGATTGATGAGTGTGCTTCCATAAGTGGTGACATTTGTTCTGGCTAAATCAATCACAATGAAGTGTTCTTCGGGCCTATCAGCCAGACCTCTCCTCTGAGATATTCATCGAGGTGATATCCACATAGAACTGTAAGGACCAAAGAAAAGGCTCTGTGGAAAGTAACTGCACAAGGTGAAATTGTGCAGATTGTTCCAGTGCCTGCTTTTGACTGCCACTCAATTTTGTTTTGTCGCAACAGCATGGCTTGTTGGCAAACTGCTACTTGGTGGGCAAGGAGAAGGCAGGAATTAACATCAGCCTTGTTCCTAAAGTTGTAAATCAAGGAAAATGTTGAAGCCCAAGTAATAGACACATTTGAGGAATTACTTGTGTATTTCAACTCCTGTATCTTTTCCACTTCCTTGAAAGAAGTGGGCCGAAATGTCAGTTTTTTGTGTGCTGCTTTTATGTGCAATAAATAGTTGGGGGAGGGGACAGGATCATTAATTTGTTGGTTAGCCAGGAAAACAAGCAGAAAAATGGGAAGCACACACAATTAACTATGTGATATATTGCAATTTTTGGACTAAAAAGAGATTAAAAAGTAAAACCATTAATGCCTTTGGGATATTGGAGAGGGATGAAGCATCTACTTTATCTACTCATCATTGTCCCAGAGTCTACCTACTTGACATCTGTATTTTTAGTGGTTGTTGTGAAACATCGGTAAATTTAATGGCTTGTTAAAATTGATCAAAATAAGGGAGTCTTAGACTATATCATTTCCCCCCAAAATCTTAAGAAAGCTTACACTGTACATTCTACCAAACACCCAATTCATTCTGCAGCAAAGAATTGCCTAGATTGTTAATAATAGGCATTACCATTTTGTTTTTATTTTCTAACTTTCGATTGGTTTATTGAATCAAAGTTGGCTTGCTAAGACAATTTTGAATCAGGATTTCTCGTTAGCTCAGTACAGATGGAGCTTTAACCTTGAGGAATTCTGAGGCTATTTGTTGGTCAAAAGCTAGAAAGTAGGAAGTTTTTCCTAGTAAAGCTCAGTGCCAGTGCTATTTGTGACAAAAGAGCTGGTCTCTGGAGCCGCTGAAGATGTCTCGGAAGATTTGTCTGTCCATAGAGAGGGTTGCTTTTTTTTTTTTTGGGGTCCGGTTGTGGGGCCTGAACTCTGGGCCTGGGCACTGTTCCTCAGCTCTTCAGCTCAAGGCTAGCGCTCTACCACTTGAGCCACAGTGCCACTTCCGGCTTTTTTCTTTTTGCTTTTGTGGTGCTGAGGAATCGAACCCAGGGCCTCAGGCATGCAAGACAAGTGCTCTACCACTGAGCCACCTTCCCAGCCGGAGGGTTGCTTTTTGTCCTTATGCTGCCTTGAAAATAAATATGGTATGAGACGGGCATTGGTGGTGTATGCCTGTATTACTAGTTATTCAGGAAGCTGAGATCTGAGACTCCCAGTTCAAAGCCAGCCCAGGCAGGGAAGTCTGTGACATTCTTATCTTCAATTAAGTGGGAAGTGGAGCTGTGGTTCAAGTGGTAGAGTGCCAACCTTGGAGTGAAAAAGCTCAGGGACAGGAAACACCCAGTCCCTGAGTTTAATCCACGCAATGGGCACAAAAAGCAAGAAACACATAAAAATAAAAAAAAAATACAGTATGAAAGGGAACGTCAGCAAACCCGCATTCTTTTCCATGCATCTATTATCTCAGAGCTGACACGGAAAGTTCAAAAGCAATGATTTGCATGCCTTGTTGTAAATGACTACTAACAGAGTTGTTCAGCTACATTGTGTAACGTGGAGCGAGGGAGTTAGTGGCTGAGGAGGAGGGGGATGGCTGGTGCGTGCTTTACCTTTGGCTCCCTCAGGTAGCAGTGCATGGCTTGAGTGACATCAGCTGCATGAACAGCGTTGTGATATGGATTTTGACCATGGTAGTCTTCTTGAACCATGACTAGGAGGCAAGCAGATAACTCAGTCAGTTAAAATCTTATGAGAAGGGCATAGTAGGTCAGACTTTTTGAAGGTGCTTTTTGCTGAAAAATATCATTGACCCCACCAATGTATAGCCGGTGGATCCTTGGAAGGCCATTCACAGTTTTGGCTCTTCTGCTAAGTTATCTGTAGTGAGGAAGAGAAGGAGAGATAAGCAGAGAAAAGCTAAAAGGAATTAGGAAGCCTTTGGGATGTTCCAGCTCCCTCACAAATCATTCTTTTCTGGCATTCCTGAAGGCTCTCAATCATAGGAATAATAAACATGTAGAAAAAAAGAGACAATATTACTTTACAACATAGTTTAATTATTCAACGGTGCTGCCATATGGCTTAGGAATACTAAGTCATAGATGAAGCTTCCATTCAAAATCTCGGGAGGATCAGGCTCCTCTTCTCCAGGGACTGGATTATCTCTTGACAGTATTAACAAATACTTATCCAAACAAATTTGGATTATCTTCAGCTTGGACCGACCTGAGGCCTCTTTGGCTTTGTCTACCTTATTCAAGGTATCATTTTTCATGCCCCTCCACTGTAACCCAAGACTTAGAGTACTCTTAAGCTCAAATAATAAAACAGTCCTAGATTGTGCTGGTCATTCATTTTTTTGAGACTATTTTCACATGTTCTCAGGGCACAAACATGTGTCCAAAGAATCTTTACAAATCATAACTATGTGGACCTATTCATGGTCATTATTTTGCTCATGTAATTGAAATACTATCAGCCATGGGAAGAAGCCATGTTGAGGCTAGATCCAAATATTTCTGTTGTGCTTCATATACTTTTTTCTCAGTGTGTAGGCCCATAGTTCAAGGCCTAGGCATGGCAAAAAAAAAATTAAGGTAAGATCATTTAAGATTTGAGGCCTTGGCTGGGAAGGTGGCTCAGTGGTAGAGCACTTGCCTTGCATGCATGAGGCCCTGGGTTCGATTCCTCAGCCCACATAAGCAAAAAGAAAAAAGCCGGAAGTGGCGCTGTGGCTCAAGTGGTAGAGTGCTAGCCTTGAGCTGAAGAGCTGAGGGACAGTGCCTAGGCCCAGAGTTCAGGCCCCACGACCGGACCCCCCCCCCCAAAAAAAAGATTTGAGGTCTTTATCTACCATGCTGCTGTTCTCCATGCTTCATATCAAAGACTATTGTGTTCTGCCAGTTTTCACAAGACTGAAGTAGAAATCTGGAAAAATAGACTTACCTAAAAATCTATGCAAGGTCACCATATCCAGCTTGAAATGGTGAATGAGTCCATGGGTGTTGAAGAGGTGGCACAGCAGTGTTACCAGGCTGTTTCCTAGAGAAAAGCAGTCACCTGTTTTGACTTATTTTGTCACCATTAAAGTATCAAGACTAAAATAAGATCTAGTCTCTGTGATAATATCCTCTGATTGGATAATTTTTCTTCCTTCGTATTTGAAATGATTCACACATAGAGGATATTATCACTAGGATCTGGTCCTAGGTTTGTCTTATTGTAGAAAAAGATGAGGCTTTCTCCCTATGCCAGAGGGCATAAAAAAGTTAAAAGGAGCTTGCCTACTGACATATGAAGAACACTCAGTATATGGGAATATATAAGCATGTTCTTTTAAACCACAGTTATAACCACTTGAAATGTGCCGTAAGTCACTTCCTGCTGACTGTGACATTTAGTAGGGTATCCAAAGAAATGTATTGATTAACAGTGATAGGCTATTTATTCTTATTCCTATGAAAAATATTGACTAAGAGGCAATTTGACTAGGAGGTATTTTAGAACTCAAGCAAGGAGAGATGAAAGCTATAACTGCATGTAAGCATTTAAGACATATTGTTAATTTAACAATAATAATTTTGAATATGAAAAGGATTGTAGAGTTTAAGACTTTGAAATGGGCCAAGAAGATGCCTGAGTTTAGTGAATGAAAAACTACTTGCTGTCTAAACATGTATTTCTGGTATTCATAATTTGCCTGTTTCATTGTGTTTGAATTATTTCACAAGTCTCAATTTAGAGTTAGTTTAATTAATCAACTGCAAATGATTCTTGTTTATGGACTGCTGAATGAACTTAGTCTGCTAGCAATAGATTTCATTTCTCCCTCCCAGTTTTGCAGCTAATTAGGAACTCATTTCTTTGTTTATTTTTTTTATTAAAAATTGTTATTATAAAGGTAATGTACAGAGGGGTTACAGTTATGCAAGTCAAGTAAAGAGCACATTCTTTTAGGACAATGTTATCCCCTTCCCTCTCTCTCTCCCAGTTTTTCCCTCTCATTCTGACCCATAAGTTGTATAGTTCATTTTCAACAGTGTCCAGCGAGTACCATTGCTGCATCTGTTTACCCTCTGTCCCTCCATTTCTGTGCCTCTATTACTCTCCCAAAGACAGATAAATGAACAAACAAGACAAAAAGAAAAGAAAACAAAAACAGCAACAAAGATTTAAAAAACCTCTCATTTCCATTTCCTGGAGTTCATTTCAATAACTATTATTTTATATGATCAGCTGCACATAGATGTTGCACCTTTGTGTTCCTCTCCTAAGAGTACCCTCCTGTGATCTCACTGTGAGTGAATGCCTAGAGTCCTGTATAATTCATCAAGTCCTCATGTATTTTAGATCTAGCTTCTGCATATGAGAGAAAACATGTGCTATTTGTGTCTGCACTTTGCTTACCTCACTTAACATGATTTGTTCTGTGTCCATCCATTTCCCTGAAAATGATATAATCTTATTCTTTCTAGAAACTCATTTCTTACTGCATGTGTGCATGTGATTCATCAAAGTCTCCTTTTGAACTAGTTGTAGCATCTTATTGGACCTCAAATGTACTGAGTTAAACTAAATATTTATCATGTTCACTTTACTTTCGATGATAGTCATGACGACATAATTTTTTAATTAGCACTATTAAACAAGTTCTTTTATTCGCAGTTACTTTCATTTACCAGTTTCTCCATTAATTTGAGCAAAGTAAAATGCAATCTTAGGGGATCCATCCATATCTGGTCAAGTTATAAAGTTATATTTCCACGGAGTAAAGTCACATTTCATGATTCTAGGCTATATCCTTTTGACTGCACAGTCTCAAGTCATCTATAATGACTTAATGTAAAAAATAACACCAAACATGATGGTAGATGACAGGAGAGAGTAACACCAGCACCAAATATGAGGTCCTTCATAGGTTTCTTAAGCTTGCCTAGGCTTGTTTAGTGGCCAGATGAAAATACAATAATAGTGTATTATTATTATTTTTTTGGGTCCGGTCATGGGGCCTGAACTCTGGGCCTGGGCAATGTCCCTCAGCTCTTCAGCTCAAGGCTAGCGCTCTACTACTTGAGCCACAGTGCCACTTCCGGCTTTTTTCTTTTTGGTTATGTGGTGCTGAGGAATCGAACCCAGGGCCTCAGGCATGCAAGGCAAGCGCTCTATCACTGAGCCACATTCCTAGCCCCTATTGTATTATTTTTGATAAAGAAGATTTTTAGAGGCACAGAACCTTAAAGCAAAACTCATGAGTATTCCCTTTTCTCTTTGGCTACGTGTAAGCATTTGCACTTTCTCCTTAGCAGTCTTTTTGCTTGTGGTGATTGCAAATTTATCTGAGCAACACCTGCAATATGTGGACTGAGCTCACTAAAAAAAATTGCACAAGGACCCTGCCTTGTAAAAGTTAGGACTAGACTGAAGTGCTCTTGTGTTTTTAGCTTTCCAGTAGCAATAGACGTGTCCCTTTAGAATGTAACATAAGTATTCTTCAAGGAAAGGAAGGTGATCTGCCAGTTCCTAATTCTTTTTAGGAATTCATCATAGTCAGGAGGAAACTACCTTGATTCTAAAGTCAAACTCTTAAGGTCTTATTCTTGGTCTGAATTAACTTTTCTTCATCCTGGTCTTTCTTGAGAGGTGCAGGTTTACAAAAATGGGTAAAGAAGAAAAAAAGAACAGTAGTGTTTAAAAATAAACTTTAAAAAATGCAATGATTTCCCCTTTATCACGTGCATTTTGGTGACACTTCTTCTGGGTAACTTACCATTTGTCAAACGATCAAACAAGAAAATGTCAAAATCCCACATTCCCACTTTGGAGAGCATGTGCTGCAAAGGCAAACAGAAAATAGCGCCACATGAATCACGTCTGACTCAAACATTTACTTTTAAACAATTAAACAATTAAAAGGTTAGGTATAGAGCAGATGGCTCTCGCTACAACAGGTTTGGAGTAAACCAAATCTTACTTTACTCACTAATACCTATTCAGGAGACAGGCTGGTTCAATGTCACCCACAACTCTTTCTGGCTACAGGTCCTTGTACACATTCTTTAACTTCTCAGAACCTCAGTTTCCTCATCTGGAAAATAGGTTGCTAATCCTTCAGCAAGCTGCTGTGAGGAGGACACTGTTAATGGTATGGTGAGAGTGCACATAAAGTGTTTGGAGCAGGCTTATCCTCAGTCACATTGAAGCTTGGTAAAGTATGCCATAGACTATATTTTAGGGAGGAAGTTTGCAGCACATTCTTTGAAAAATGAAGTGAAAACCATTGGCTCAGTGTGGGCTGAATGTAAAATTAACCACTGCACAGGAAACTGAAGAGTAGGTAATTGAAAATATTGGATAATTTAAAGGCCTATTGTGTAATGCAGACTTATTCTGTTTTCCTTTTTGAAAAAACACACCTTGGCTAGCATTAGACGGTGACATAAAAGTTACAGTAGTTGATCCGACTCCTCCTCAGCAACATTTCTAAACTTTCACCCCTTTTAAGGGAGGGCATTCACAAGAGGAGCTGCTCACACTTCTACCTGCCTCTGAATGGCTTGACCTACCTGAATCCTACTCTAAGACCTCATAATTGATCAGAGAAATGAGGGTCTGAGAAGTTATTTTTGAGGTGCCAAAGGCAGATTCAAGACCTCACTTCTGACATTCAGACCACTGTTCTTTCTGTATCCTCAGCATCATCTTTTTAAAATGTAGCTGCTTTGGGTAGAGAAATGATCGAGTGCTCTGTCATGGTGTTCTAGTACTAGAGGAGTTTAGTCTTGCTCTCCTCTTAACCTATCACCTAATCACCTACTAGCCAACCAGTCAATCACCAATCAACCATACAAACACCAACCAAGAGAGCACCAAACAAACACTACCCAAACATTTGTCCAATCTCAGACTCTGGGTTGCTATAAATAATGACTTTTTAAAATTATAGATACCATACCGGGAATTAGTTCTTTTGACATTACTACTCATTTATTAACAGTATCTATTAGTAATATATATATATATATATATATATATATCTTAGTAGTAGATAATATAATATTACTCAGTAGATAAGTTATAAAATACTTCCTTTAACTTATGTTCAATAGCAACAGTTTGTTTCTGAAATTTAAATTCCTTTGGCAATTTAGGCTAGAGATAACTTGTAAACATTTTTTGGGGGGGCAGGCAAACCTTAATTTTAGTTTTCAGTCAAATCAATGTCTAGAAAAAATAATTGTAAAATAATTAAAAATAGGTAAATGGATTGAAAATAATAAAATAAGAATACACTATTTACAACCTTGTGTGAAATCAACAGTTGATAATTATTGGATTATTTTCAGTGTCCCCATAACAATGAGATAACTTAATGAATTAAAAAATGTAGTTATTCCCTCATTAGTGATTTTTGAATCCAACATTTAATTTTACTGACCTTTGCACAAATATATTTTATACATTTATAGAAATGAAAATAGCATGAGCCAGGCGTGAGTATATTAAGCATGTAACTATGTCTTACCTCTGGGCTGGGGATGTAGCCCAGTGGTAGAATGTGTGCTTAGCTTGTGTGAGACTCCTGGGTTCAAGACCCAGCATTTGTAAAAGAACAAAAACATATTCTCCTTCATTAATCTCTGCATTTCTTCTATAAGGCAGATGTTTTCTCTTGCTTTCATTTGATATTTGATGAAAAGATCCAGATGTGTTGAGCCACTCACTAACCCAGGACCACACAGCTTCTCAGAGGCAGAGTAGGGCTCAAATCTACGAGAGGCACAGGTTCTTGGCCAGTGGCGTAATGCAGGGAGAGAGGGGTGACTGCTTACCCGTGCTTGTCCAAGGTAGTCTTCATCCAGCAGGTGGAGGGGGGCTTGTGGTATAATCCCACGAAGCAGCCTCGACGCATGGAAGTATCTTTGGAAACTTAACAGTCTTTTCACCTTTTTCTTAGTGCCAATTTCCCCTGAGTGTGTTGTATCTGTAGAAAGTAAGCAGATGCAGAAGTTTAAATATCTAAAAGAGAGCCTGTTAACTCCATTATGTAAAGAGTAGTGTATTAAAAAAGAGAGACATTGGGGCTGGGAAGATGGCTCAGTGGTAGAGCGCTTGCTTTGCATGCCTGAGGCCCTGGGTTCGATTCCTAGCACCACATAAGCAAAAAGAAAAAAGCCAGAAGTGGCGTTGTGGCTCAAGTGGTAGAGCACTAGCCTTGAGCTGAAGAGCTGAGGGACAGTGCCCAGGCCCAGAGTTAAGGCCCTCGACCGGACCCCCAAAAAAAAAAAAAAAAAAGAGAGACATTGCCAGGTACCAGTGACTCATGCCTGTAATCCTAGCTACTCAGGAGGCTGAGATCTGAGGATTGTGATTCAAAGGCAGCCCAGGCAGGAAAATCAGTGAGACTTTTATCTCCAATAAACCACTCAGAAAACCAGAAGTGGGGCTGCGACTCAAGTGGCAGAGCACTAGAATTGAGCTAAAGAGTTGAGGGACAGTGCCCAGGCCCAGAGTTTAAGCCTCAGGACCAACAAAGAAAAAAAAAGAGATATTTAAAAGATAATCTCAATAATTAGAAGTCTAAGTTGGGTATACTTGAAATTCTTCTAGATCTGGAGCATATATCATATTTTGTTGGTTTGTTTTTTGAGACAGGATCCCACTATGCAGCCCAGGCTGGCCGTGAACTTGCCGTCCTCCAGCTTCAGTCTTCTGAGTTCTGGGATTACTAGAGTGCATTACCACACCCGGCTTCATATTTTAATATAGTCTAAATATATAGGTATTTCTAAATATATAGGTATTTCTTCTTTTTCTTCTTCTATTCTCCTCCTTCTCTACCTCCTCCTCCTCTTCTTCCTTTTCCTCTTCTTCTTCTTCCTCTTTCTCTTTCTTTCTTCTTCATGCTGGTCCTTGGCTGAGTCTTTCCCTAAGGTTTTTGCTCAAGGATAGAGCTTTACCATTTGAGCCACAGTTACACTTACAGCTTTGTGCAGTAATTGAGAGATAAGAGTCTCATGGACTGTTATCTGTGTCTGGCTGGCTTTGAACTGTGATCCTCAGATCTCAGTCTCCTGAGTAGTTAGGATTACAAGCATTACCCACCAGTGCTTGGCTCTCTCTCTCTCTCTCTCTCTCTCTCTCTCTCTCTCTCTCTCTCTCTCTTCTCTCTCTCTCTCTCTCTCTCTCTCTCTCTCTCTCTCTCTCTTTCTCTCTCTCTCATATAATTTATTGGTTAAAACATCAGGGTATTTCTGAGTGGACTTTTGGAAGACATGAACCATTTCAAATGCATGCAACAAATATAAGCATGCCAGCCTCATTATCATCAACAAGGACACAAATGAAGTTTTGAAATTCATATAGTTCATGTCCTCTAAAGATCTCGAGAAGTGCATGTCCCACAGTAGGCATTCCATTTCTTACATGAATGAAGGAATTGAACCTATACTTTGATATGATAAACTGATGAAAACAAGTGAGAAGCCACTGGCAGAATGGAGCCCACAAAGACCGCTTGTAGTATTGCTGTATGTCTAGCCACACCCTTGGTCACAGTATACTTATTTCCATGTGCACTTGTTTCCCTCTTTTCATGGGTAAAGTCTAGATCTATATTAGAAAAAATTTCACTTTTATAATTTTTAGTCAGGAGCACATGCAGAGGAAAGCAGGCCTGGCTGCTCTGAATCTTGGCTTTGTACGCACAGTAAACCCCAAACAATGGGGCCTGCATGTTGATCATCTGGGAATGCCTCATCTTTCCTCTGTTTAGGGTATTTGTTATAATTTTGAGTTCCATGCAGGTAAAAGACAAGATAGAACAAGGTATGACAGAAGCAAAATTACTTAATACATGAGCTTTGCATTTTCTACTAGACTACAAAATGGATACTACATCCAAAATTGGCAACAGGCATCACTTTGGTGGCCTGTAGGATGACCCACAGTATTTCAGCTGGGACGAAGCATTCCTTACAGACAATCAACTAAATATGCCCGGCACATTCCAGGAGAGTCTCCATGATGTGAACAGTCAAGGTTTGAATGTCACATGTGACATGAGTACTGAAATACCTTCCCTGTCAAGATAAGAGGTTGATGGCTACCAGGAAGCGATAACCTTCCATTAGAAAGGAATCATCCTCTCTTGTTTTCCAGAGAGGGGAATTACTAATCCTTTTTGCATGGAGAGTATTGATTCCTTTGTCGATAGTGTTTCTGAAATATTAAAGAACATTTGCCTCACCACACTTCGCCTTCTGGTGAAAGAGTTCATCGGACTACAGAGAGAGAGAGAGAGAGAGAGAGAGAGAGAGAGAGAGAGAGAGAGAGAGAGAGAGAGAATGTAGGATGAGAAATGAAGCTACATTTTTAAGTCTCCATTTCAGTGTAGCAGGAAATCAAGCCAAAAATTATAGGATTATTTAAAAATTACACAGAAGATAACTTTTCAGGGATTCCCTGAAGTAAATATGGGAAAATTTGAGCTCAAAATAAATAACGAAGAAGAGTTTGTAAACCACTGACAGAAACAAGAAACAATGCATCTACAGTAGGACAAGCTAGTAAGAGAATAAATTCATAAGAAGGGAAGGCCCCTCCTTACAGAGAGCTCACCCAATAAACACAAAAGGAATAACAGGGTTGGAAAATGATCATTTTTCAGTCATCACAGCAATAATTGAATTTGCCTAATAGATACTAAAATGCTTAAGGGAAACGTAAAAAGCAGCAAGAGAATTGCACAACATCAAAGTGTAGGTGCTTATTACTTAGAGAGGGGGCAATGGAAGTTTTTGTAGTAGTGAAATGGATATGGAATTCCATTCTCACTAAACATTCAGTACTCACTAATGAGATAAACTGACATTTGTCACTCAGAATATATATATATATATAGATAGATAGATAGATAGATAGATACATGCATACACATACACATACATGTATACACACACACATACACATACACACACACACACACTGAAGTTACAGAATCACAAGAGTTTTTCTTCCCAAAGGGCATATGTGACTCCAGTAACAAGGATACTGAAAAACACAGGGAGAAGGACACTGAACAAAACAAGTGGCCTGTAAGCTTAAAAAAGTCAATATTATGAAATATAATGATAGTGTAAGGTATTGTTCCATAACAACAGAGATGCTAGATTAAATGTAATGGATGAACCTTGTTTGGAGCCTGAGTCAGAGACACAATTTCAGTAAATGGCACTGTTGAGATAATTTGACCATAGTAATCAAAACAGCTTGGTACTGGCACAAGAACAGACCTCAGGACCAATGGAATAGAATTGAAGACCCAGAAATGAACCTACAGACCTATAGCCATCTAATCTTTGATAAGGGAGCTAAAACAATAGAATGGAAGAAAGACAGCCTCTTCAGTAAATGGTGCTGGCAAAATTGGTTAACTACTTGTAGAAAACTAAAGCTAGATCCTTATATATCACCCTACACCAGAATCAACTCCAAATGGATCAAAGACCTCGGAGTCAAAGCAGACACTCTGAAAACATTACAGGATGGAATAGGAGAAACCCTAGGTCTCCTTGGCTCAGGCCGAAATTTTCTGAATAGAGACCCGGAAACACAACAAATCAAAGAAAGGTTTGACAAATGGGATTGCATAAGGTTGCAGAGCTTCTGCAGGGCAAATGACATAGCTAGCAAGATCAATAGAAAGCCCACCGATTGGGAGAAGATCTTTGCTAGCCATACAACGGACAAGGGTCTCATATCTAAAATATACTTGGAACTCAAAAAATTAAACCACCCAACAACAAATCCTCAAAGAAACAACTGCCCAATAAATAAGTGGGCGAAAGACTTAAAGAGAAGCTTCTCTGAAGAAGAAAGAAGGATGGCCAATAGACACATGAAGAAATGTTCAACATCCCTAGCCATAAAAGAAATGCAAATCAAAACAACATTGAGATATCACCTCACTCCAGTTAGAACAGCAAAAATCAAGAACTCTAACAACAACAGATGCTGGAGGGGATGTGGACAGAAAGGAACCTTACTTCATTGTTGGTGGGAATGTAAACTTGTTCAATCACTTTGGAAAGCAGTATGCAGGTTCCTCAAAAGACTTCACATAGATCTCCCTTATGATCCAGCAATCCCACTTTTGGGCATTTACCCAAATGTATACAAACAAGACCACACTAAAGCTACCAGCACAACTATGTTTATTGCAGCATTATTTACCATAGCTAAGATATGGAACCAACCCAGATGCCCCTCAGTAGATGAATGGATCAAGAAAATGTGGTATATATACACAATGGAATTCTATGCCTCCATCAGAAAGAATGACATTTCCCCATTTGTTAGGAAATGGAAAGGCTTGGAAAAAATTATATTAAGTGAAGTAAGCCAGGCCCAAAGAAACATAGGTCCCATGGTTTCCCTTATTTGCAATATCTAGTATAGGTATGAGTCAAGCGGAAAAGGTCAGGTAATGTGATGTTAGGAAAACGAACCCTTAAATATGTATTTTAATGTTTTCGTTTCTTTCATGCATGTGTTTCTAACGCATTTATAAGATTATTTCTTTGTTGCTTTGTATGTCCCTCCCCCACAGTGTAACCCCCGCTTTCACTTTATTTGATGTCAGTATAACATGTGGAGGAGATGGGACAAACAAGTCGTTTAAGGATTCAGGTGGACCTGTTGCAAAATGAATTACAAAATGTCATGTCAAAGCAAACTTTACAATGTCGGTGTGGGGGGGGAGGGGGGTATGATTGGGTGGGGGGGAGGGTGGAGGCTGGGAAGGGAGGTGAAGGGTAAACAAAGGAGGAGGCTGCAATGCTTGGTAAGAAATGTATGCATTATCCTGCCAATGTAATTGTAACCCCTCTGTACAGTATGTTCTCAAATAAAATAAAATTAAATTAAAAAAAAAAGACAAAAAAAAAAGGCCGAAATTTTCTTAATAGAGACCCAGAAACACAACAAATCAAAGAAAGGTTGGACAAATGGGATTGCATGAAATTGCAGAGCTTCTGCATGGCAAAGGACATAGCTAGCAAGATCAATAGAAAGCCCACAGATTGGGAGAAGATCTTCACTAGCCATACAACAGACAAGGGTCTCATATCTAAAATATACCTTGAACTCAAAAAATTAAATCCCCCAACAACAAATCTTCAAAGAAACAATTGCCTAATAAATAAGTGGGCTAAAGACTTAAAGAGAAACTTCTCTGAAGAGGAAAGAAGGATGGCCAATAGACACATGAAGAAATGCTCAACCTCCCTAGCCATAAAAGAAATGCAAATCAAAACAACATTGAGATACCACCTCACCCCAGTTAAAATGGCTATAATCAAGAACTCTAATATCAACAGATGCTGGAGGGGTTGTGGACAGAAGGGAATCTTAACTGCATTGTTGGTGGGAGTGTAAACTTGTTCAACCACTTTGGAAAGCAGTATGGAGATTCCTCAAAAGACTCCACATAGAGCTCCCCTATGACCCAGCGTTCCCACTTTTGGGCATTTACCCAAATGTTCACAAACAAGACCACAAAGCTACCAGCACAACTATGTTTATTGCAGCATTATTTACGATAGCTAAGATATGGAACCAACCCAGGTGCCCCTCAGTAGATGAATGAATCAAGAAAATGTGGTATATATACACAATGGAATTCTATGCCTCCATCAGAAAGAATGACATTGCCCCATTTGTTAGGAAATAGAAAGACTTGGAAAAAATTATATTAAGTGAAGTAAGCCAGGCCCAAAGAAACATAGGTACTATGGTTTCCCTTATTTACAATAACTAGTATATGTCTGAGTCAAGCAGAAAAGGTCAGATAAGTTGATGTTAGGGAAATGAACCCTAAGATATGTATTCAAAAATGTTTTTTCTTTCATGCGATTGTTTCTAACACATTATAAGATTATTTCTTTGTTGCTTTGTATGTCCCTCTCCCACGATATAACCCCTACTTTCACTGTATTTGATGTTGTTATAATTTGTAGAGGGGAAGGGAAAAAACAAATCGTTTAAATAGGGATACAGGTGGACCCTTTGCAACAATGAGACATACAAGTTGTATGTCGAAAACGAACTTTACAACTTTGGTGCAAGGCGGGGGGGGGGGAGGGGGGAGGATTGGGTGGGCAGGTGGGAGAAGGATGGGATGGGAAGGGGAAACAAAGGAGGAGGCTACAATGCTTGATAAGAAATGTACTCATTATCTTGCCATGTAATTGTAACCCCTCTGTACAGTATTTTCACAATAAAAAAATTTTTAAAAAAGATAATTTGAGAGTAAGGCAATGAGCCTTTCTCATGTAACTGTAACAGCATCTTTACAACAGAATAACAGAAAAAAAGATAATTTGTAAAATTTCGATATGGAAATATATATGTGATAATAATGCTACATTTGTAAATTTATTGAGTTTGATAATTGAACTACACAAAAGAATGCCCTTGATTTTTGGGAAATACAGGCTGGAATATTTAGAGATGCAGGAAAATGATGTGAACAATAAATTCTTAAGTGGATATTTTTAATATATATATGATTTTAGTCAGCAGCACTTCCACAGGAAGTAATATATGTAATATATAAATAGATAATATATTTATTTATTTGTTTATTTGTGTGTGTGTGTGTGTGTGTGTGTGTGTGTTGGTACTGGGGTTTGAACTCAGGACCTCTGATTCCCACTTGGCTTTTTACACTCAAGACTGGCCTTCTGTCACTTGAACCACAGCTCCACTTCCAGGTTTTTGCTGGCTAAATGAAGATAAGTGTGTCATGGGCAAAAAAAAAAAAAGTGTGTTATGGACTTTTCTTCCAAGGCTGGCTTTGAATCACAATCCTTAGATCTCAGTCTCCTTAGTAGCTAGTATTGCAGGCTTGAAACTCATGGCTAACCACATATATATTTATATAAATAAATTATTTTAGTAGTAAGGCAGATATTACAGAATATAACAATGGCTGCATATGGAAGGTGAGCATATGAATTGCTTTATCTTTGGAAATTTTCCATAGAGTTAAAATGTGCTTATAATAAAAGTTTTATGGAAAGAGGGAATGAGAAGAGAGTGATGTGAATAACACGAGGAAAGACAACTTTTTACAGAAGTTTAACTTCAGAGGAAGTAGAGAAATGTGATGACAGCTTGATAGAAAATGATGTAAATTCTTCCAATAAATAAAGGAAATCCATTATTCCTGCTATGTGTAAGGCAAACCTCAAAAGAAATATTCATATATGACATATTCTTGTTTTAATGTTCTGTGAAAATTTTCAATTTCTAAAGTACTATGGGGAAATTTCCTTCTAGCTGAACAATAAGCAATCAAGATACCTGGAAAGAAAGGTAATGATAATTATCTGTCCCCTTAAAGTAAAACTTGAGCCTACTGCCTTATTCTCCAACCCAACTCCTCATCTGTTCTACATCTTTGGAGCAGAAGCTCAGATATTATTTTAAAAATACACTAATAAAGGCTGGGAAGGTGCCTCAGTGGTAGAGTGCTTGCCTTACATGCATAAGGCCCTGGGTTTGATTCCTCAGCAGAAAAAGCTTGAAGTGGTGCTATGGCTCAAGTGGTAGAGTGCTAGCCTAGAGCTGAAGAGCTGAGGGACAGCGCCCAGGCCCAGAGTTCAAGCCCCATGACCATCAAGCAAGCAAGCAAGTAAACAAACAAACAAACAAAAAAACACTAATAAGCCAGGTGCCAGTGGCTAATGGCTGTAATCCTAGCTACTAAAGAGGCTGAGAACTGAGGATCGCTGTTCAAAGCCAGCCTGGGCAAGAAAGCCTGTGAGACTCTTATTTCCAATGAACCACCAGTAAACTGAAAATGGCACTGAGGTTCAAAGTGGTAGAGCTTGCCTTTAGCTGAAGAGCTCAGGGACAGCACCCAGACCCCAAGTTCAAGCCCTAGGACTAAAAAAAAAAAATACACCGATAAAAATAATCTCAACAGAGAATCTTTTCATAATCAATTTTTAAAAGTGTTTGGATTTAAAAATGTACTATATGGGTTAGGTACTAGTGGTTCATGCTTGTGATCCTAGCTTCCTAGCTACTCAGGAGACAGATCTGAGGATCAAAATTTGAAGCTAGCCTGGGTAAGAAAGTTTGTGAGACTCAGATCTCCAACCATTAAAAAAAGGTTGGAAGCAGAGATGTGGCTCAAGTAGTAGAGTACTAGATTTGAGTGAAAAAATTTAGGGGCAGGGCCCGCCCTGAGTTCAAGTCCCTTTCCCCCCAAACCCCCCAAATAGCATACAGTGCTATTCACCATAAGATTGTTCAAAGTTGTCTAACAAATTGGTTATCCTGATACATCTTTATAAACTTTCAAATGTACTCTCTGAGATGGCCCACAAGGTATCTTCCAAGTTATTTTATTATTTGGTAGCCAGTATTTTCTATAACATCAGTGACTATGCTATTTAGCATTTTCATGTAAGTTATTCTTTAAGAAGAAAATCATTCAGAAGTGATGTTAGTAGTTAGTAAAAATCTTAATGTTTAATTTTCGTCAAGGACATATCAAAAAACAAAATGGAAAAAATCTCAAGGCAGTTTAAAGAAACGTTCAATAATGCCAGAAAAATAAATTTATTTAAAATATTATTAGTTAGCAGTCAACTGATGCTTAGGAAATACTTTGTGCTAGATGAGATAATGAGATTGGGTGTAAGAAACTAAAAGTTTTGTTTTAGGAAAAAAAATTCCATGTAAGAAACTATCTGTAAGTAAATTACCATTCTGTATAATTGATCAGGAATTATTTTGGAAGGTATTAAAATAAAATATACACATTTATTCTCCCAAAGACTTTAAATGCATAATTAGAAAATTTACTTTGGAGCGGGGTGCCAGTGGCTCACGCCTATAATCGTAGCTACTCAGGAGGCTTAGATCTGCAGATCGCGGTTCAAAGCCAGCCTGGGCAGGAAAGTCCGTGAAACTCTTATCTCCAATAAACCACTAGAAAACCAGAAGTGGTGCTGTGGCTCAAGTGGTAGAGCATTAGCCTTGAGCTGAAGAGCATAGGGACAGCGCCCAAGCCCAGAGTTGAAGCCCCATGACAGACAAAAAAAAAAAAAAATTACTTTGGTAATTAGGAGTATGATTATCTCTATTCTGTATAGAAACATAAATAGTTTAGAAGAACAAAGGAATATTAATAATATAGTAAGAATAAGACATCTATGTAATAAAACATCATTATTTAAAGGTACCCATCCTAATACATATTTGTTTGTTTCTTATTGCTCTATGATCTGCTTCTCATTTGGAATAGTTATACAGAACCCTTCCAAAGTGCTCCATTGCTTAATCTATGCGAGCATTGATCTGAGCTGTGAGATTCATTTTTGTTCACTTGTTCCTTTATGAATAGTGCAAATATGTATTAACATATGTTTGCACTACTTTGGGACTAATTTTAGGGTGATGAAATTTGTATTGGCACTGCTAGTCTAGTAATTTAAAAATTTTACAAGTTGGGGTTGGCCTAAGTGCAAAAAAAGTTAATAAAAACTATTTTCCCTTTTGAGTACCTTCTCCATGGCATAAGGGACTGATGAAATGTTGGTAGTAGGAGAAATGAATATCTACAATGAAAAGGATATACGTACACTCCTTTGATGAGGATGTCTTGGTTTTGTGTAGGAGGTCTGTATCAACCTTCTCAGAGATCAGACACTTAGAGACCGGTACATAATCCACCCCAGTGATATCAAGGACAAAGAAAAGAGAGCAGAGCTGGTCACAAGCAAATGTGAATACCAAACTACATAAACCTAATATCAGCATTTGTGACCCTTAATTTAATGGAACCTCTTAAAGAATGCATTAATAAATGCCCTTTCTACTAATGATTGTGCCAATAATTATGAGAATGAAAATCCCTGTTGAGTTAGAAGCTATTCATAGCCTTTTAAAATTCTCTTTTCATATGTCTTTTACCATAGATTTATCGTGTAAATGACTGGTTATACACAAGTTCCCATTATTCTTTTCTTTTCTTTATTCTCTTCTTCTTTTATTTCTTTTCTCTCCTAGCTTGGGATCTCTTGTGAAGTAGTCGTTCACTGTATGCACGTGTTGAAATATCACATTTGTACCTCATTAATGTGGAACATTTTTATAACTCGTAAAATAAGGTTAAGTTAAAACACTTAGTTGATGTAATTTGAGCAAATTCAGGTAGTTTACAGAAAAACCATGGTCCAATGACCTTGTTTTGAATAATAAACTAACTTGTAAAAGACAAGATGACAAAACTTACATTTGGCTTGAAATAATTTTCTCCATGGGTCCAGATACAGATATTTCAGCCACTGCCCTTGCTTTAAGTAAACCTCTGTTCTAACAACTAAACTCTACCCCAAGTGGTGCAAACTAACTCTCATTCACAGGTCTGATTTTCTTATTTAGGCTGTAAGGTCTAGGAGATCAGATTTTTGTTAGTTTTCTTTGAATTTGCACAGTATCCTGGAGGTGTGAATACATGTTGACATTCCTTCCCTGATGTGTATACTCCAATCTAAGTTCAAGAATGTTAAACCCTGGAAAAATCATGGTGAAATTCTAGCATTCAATATGCAGCTTTAAAAAAAGATGAGACAAGAAATTGAGGGGGCACAATTATGATATTCAATGCATATCCTGTGAAAGGAAAATTGAGAGGACTGGTAGGTTTGGGAGGTATGGGGTAGTAGGATGATATAAGGGGTGGTATTGGTTAGGATACATTGTACTTACAAACTGACATTTGAATGGTAACCACTTTATACAGCTATATATATATATATATATATATATATATATATATATTTAATTTGATTTTAAGTATCTAGAAACACAACTAGCAAATTTACAACAGAGTTTTCCTCTCTTGTTATTCATTCTAATAGGTAAGGGTTTAGGATCCTAGCAAAGATGGAAGGCTAGTAGATTATTGAGAATGGCAATTTTCTTTAAAGCAGGCATAAAGATTTGGAGATTGAAGGTACCTAGTCTAAGATGTACTAAGATGTGATTTTTTAAAAAGTAGATTACTTTAAGAAATAGGGAAAAAAGAGGCAGTATGTAGAAAACAGTATTGGTGGATTTCCAAAACACACTGTCGGCTTCTTCGTTTTTTGATGAGGTGCTAAAGATGTCAGTGTCTGAATGAGACTGGTGCGCGTTTTGAATTATTAAACACTTTGGTTCATTTTCATGTACTCTGAACAAAATTCATAAGTTGGTTTTGGCTACCATGACTTCACTATTCAAATCTCTCTTTTCACAGTTTAGCATCTCTAGACAGTAAAGTTTCCATTTATTCATAAGAAAATCCAGCTGCCAAAAAAATCTTTTAAAATAAAATATGATGTCTTCTTCAGCCCCTTAGAAATCCTCAGTGGCCATAAATGACCATATTTGTTTATTTCTACTTGGGCTCATTTTCTGAGTCAGAAAGTGGGATGTAGAGACTGATAATGACCAATCATATTATTTGGCCTGTGGAGATTGTTTTACCCAAGAGTAGACATATTCTTAAGACGAAGTCACTACTCTCTTTTGAGAGCTTGAGCAATTTGACTGAGATAGAACTAAATTCCTAACCATCCAGAGCCTTTGCTAGCCTCAGAATTTAATACAAGAGAAAACAAGTTGTAAATATTATAAAACAAATAAAAATACCAACCACAAAAACCATGGGCAATAACCAAAACACCACAAAAGTAAGAGAAAATTTAAAAAGAAAGAAGAAATCAAAACCCAAAGTGAAATAAAACACAACATCCCCTTAAAACTTTGCTTGAAGTCGGGCAATCCATTTGAGTTGGGAGGATCTAAGAAGTTACTTTAAGTTTGCGAAACTCAAATCTTGACTAGAATGTATTCAAGCTCTATGACATTAGCAGTTCTATGTACGAAAGTTACTCACGACTTCTTGACGATTGTCACTAGGAGAGTTTTGTTTTGACACCACTAGAGTGGGAGGAGGAAAAGGAGGAGAAGGAGGACAGGAAAAGGAGGAGGAGGAGAAGGAGGAGAAGGAGGAGAGATGGAGGAAGAACAGTCTTCTGTATGGCAGAGTCAAATTGTTTCTTTAGCTCTAACTTCTTCACATTTCTTTTTTTTTTTTCAGTTGCGAGTTTTCATTTATGTTCTCCACAGTGATGAGAAACCAACCTGGCTGTTGTGAACAACGGGGTAGGAGGGACTTGGTTTTCCCCAGTTGTCTATGTTCATACCTGCCGCATTCACAAAAGAAATGTCATCAAGAGGCTCAAAGGCTCGTCCTTCTCAACACACACATTTCTGGCAGAAAAGCTTCCTGGTTTGCCTACTGTAAAAATCCATTCCAATCCACAGAGTGTGAATTCCAGGGTTAGCAAGGGTTCGAAAACTATTGTTTGCTTTTTGTAAGGATGGAAAAGATCTTCAAAAGTAATTTCTGAAAAATTCTTGGGGCAGTAGATTTAAGAAAAAAAATCTGTTTGAATGAAATTTAAATAAATTAGTATGAATCAGATCAAATTTCCTCAGCCCTCACCGAGAAACACATGCCAGGCGCAATGTGGTTTTATTGAACCCTCCGCTTCTGAGTTTGAAATGTTTAGCAAATCCAGAGTTTTGAGGGCAATGGTTTGTGGTAAGCAAATTGAGGTGACCAAACTTTTAGTTGATTTTATGTCTCCTGAGGTTAAAAACTGCTACATAACTCTCTAGCTCTCAGCATAAATTTTAAATAAATGTGGTCTTTTATCTGGAGATATGTATTTCAATTGTTAAGCATTACTACCCGAATTCCAAACATGTGCTGTAAGGGAGGTCCACTTCTCTGCCTTTCCTTTCATGCCCACATCCCAGAAATTGGACTAATCCTTTGTTGTAGTCTTCTTTTCCAATCTATCTCACCTATGCCTGACAGATGTATTCCTCTAGCACCGTTCCAACCATGTCATCTTGCTGTCCCAAATCCTGCAATGGCTCCTCAAAGTCTGCGAAATTCAGATGATTTAATTTGGCGTTTGTGGTCTTCTACGATATGATGCCAATTTATTGTTCCATTTTGATCTCCCACAGGTCTCTGGCTCTCGCCGTTGCTCCCCATGGTTTTCTGTCGCAATACACAATTGAACTTTCTCCACCTGCTGAAGTCCCTTCCGTCCTTTAGCACCTTGATTCTCACCTCTGGCCTCCTGGTCTGATGCATACAGACACCTTTGGGTATGAATGCTTTGCAGTTGGTATTGTAGTAATTTAGTTTGTCTTAGTCTGTAGATGCTGCACACCATGAGCACTTTGAGACTGGTGAGCAGGACCTTGTCTTATTTATTATGATGTTAGGCTTAAAAAACATCTACCTACAAATGGGAACTTGCAAGATGGGATGGTGGGGCGAAGGGAAGCAGGGTGGAAGGATGAAGGGGGAAAGGAATAGAATGAAGGCGAGAATTCATTGTCTATACTACAGAATTGAGAAATAGAAGGGAAGGGGTGGGTTGAAGGGTGTGTGTGTGTGTGTGTGTGTGTGTGTGTGTGTGTGTGTGTGAAAATGTTGAAGTGATGACACAGACCAGATGCACTGCATACATAAACTGCTTTATTGAGTGGCAAAAAATTCAATATATACCCTAAAAATTAAGAAAAGTGAGGGAATGGGTGGTTGAATTACTTGGCTAGAGGGGGTAAGATTCAGTCATGTAAAAGGACAGATAATGGAAGTGAAAGACTTTGAATCTCTGCTTCTTTGATGAATATGCTGGATTTTCTGAGATGATTTCACGTGTTTTTAGAATGGCGGTAGGTCAGTGTTATGCTTCCTAGACTCATGGGCAGAGGCTTGCATTTGTGCTTTATTCTTTAGAAAGTAAGTATATTCTAAACAAATTAGTTTTTCTTTGCCAGTTACAAAGTTGGCTAAAAATTCACTTCATTTATGTGAATCTTCTAACTTAGTTTAGTGGGTATTATAGGTAATTCTCTCCTCCCTCCCTCCCTGCCTCCCTCCTTCTCTCCTTCCTTCCCTCTCTCCCTTTTTTCTTTCCTTCTTTTCTTCCTTCTCTTTCCTCCCTCTTTTCCTCTCTTCCTCCCCTCTTTTCTCTCCCCCCCCACCTGCTTTCTCTTCTTTCTCTCTTTTCTCTTTCTCCTCATGAAATACCAGAGATTGATCTCAAGGCCTTGAGCCTGTTAGGTAAGTACTCTATCCTATAGACAAAGAGTATGATTCTTTACATGTAAATATTCTCCCTTCAGTCAGTAGAGAACTACAGATGGCCCCTTGTGCATTAAGATTGGCCCCTTGTAGCCATGGTTACATATGGATCATAGTAATCACAATCATGATCAGTAATCAAGAGTAATCATGTCTTGGTGTAAGACATGTTTAAGGAACATTATCCCATTAAGACACTCACAGGCCATGGGACAGCTATGTTTTCACACTAAACCAGATTAGAGAGGGGAAAGACTTGTTAATGATTACTGCAGGGTCCACTTGCATGACAGGTCTTGACCTGTGACAGCTGTACTTATTCTAGAACAAACACAGTTGGTTTCCAGTTCCATGCATTCAATCACAGCCAGAACAGTAGTGGGGGCCAGGGGTGATGGAGCTAAGAAGTTTTGAGCTTGTTTGAGATTGTTTACAATTGTCATGTCATTTAATTTTCATAAAGGTGGGGATTGTGCTGGTAGCTTTAGTGTGGTCTTGTTTGTAAACATTTGGGTAAATGCCCAAAAGTGGGATTGCTGGATCATAGGGGAGATCTATGTGAAGCCTTTTGAGGAACCTCCATACTGCTTTCCAAATGAAGTAAGGTTCCTTTCTGTCCACATCCCCTCCAGCATCTGTTGTTGTTAGAGTTCTTGATTTTTGCTGTTCTAACTGGAGTGAGGTGATATCTCAATGTTGTTTTTTTTTTTTTTTTTTGGGTCCAGTCGTGGGGCCTGAACTCTGGGCCTGGGCGCTGTCCTTCAGCTCTTCAGCTCAAGGCTAGCACTCTACCACTTGAGCCACAGCGCCACTTCCGGCTTTTTTTCTTTTTGCTTATGTGGGACTGAGGAATCGAACCCAGGGCCTCGAGCATGCAAGGCAAGCGCTCTACCACTGAGCCACCTTCCCAGCCCCTCAATGTTGTTTTGATTTGCATTTCTTTTATGGCTAGGGCTAAAGCTACCAGCACAACTATGTTTATTGCAGCATTATTTACCATAGCTAAGACATGGAACCAACCCAGATGCCCCTCAGTAGATGAATGGATCAAGAAAATGTGGTATATATACACAATGGAATTCTATGCCTCCATCAGAAAGAATGACATTTCCCCATTTGTTAGGAAATGGAAAGGCTTGGAAAAAATTATATTAAGTGAAGTAAGCCAGGCCCAAAGAAACATAGGTCCCATGGTTTCCCTTATTTGCAATATCTAGTATAGGTATGAGTCAAGCGGAAAAGGTCAGATAATGTGATGTTAGGAAAACGAACCCTTAAATATGTATTTTAATGTTTTCATTTCTTTCATGCGTGTGTTTCTAACGCATTTATAAGATTATCTCTTTGTTGCTTTGTATGTCCCTCCCCCACAGTGTAACCCCCGCTTTCACTATATTTGATGTCAGTATAACATGTGGAGGAGATGGGGACAAACAAGTCGTTTAAGGATTCAGGTGGATCTGTTGAAACAATGAGAAGTACAAAATGTCATGTCAAAACCAGCTTTACAATGTTTGTGTGGGGAGGAGGGGGGTATGATTGGGTGGGGGGGAGGGGGGAGGCTGGGAAGGGAGGTGAAGGGTAAACAAAGGAGGAGGCTGCAATGCTTGGTAAGAAATGTATGCATTATCCTGCCCATGTAATTGTAACCCCTCTGTACAGTATGTTCTCAAATAAAATAAAATAAAATTAAAAAAAAATAAAGGTGGGGATTGTGAAGTTGGTATGTGTAGTTTCATTTTTTATAAAGAAATGGATTTGGAATTACACAAGATCATCAGCTCAGCTGGTAAGTAACATAGCAGGGACTGGAACTTCAGTGTTTCTGATCTCCACTATGACTCCCTGGTCATTATTTTCTATACTTTACATGAAAGGGTAAAGATTAAGAGAAAGATGACTGCATACATAGGACCCTATTTGCTATAGGGGCTAGTGACACATTTCACGCTGAAGGGCTTTCTTTAAAAGTGTAACAGAAACAGAAAATGAAATGATGGACATCATGGGGTGGGGGAAGTAGAAATGGGAAATTGCTGTTCAATGCATAGAGACTTCCAGTTCTACAAGTTGGAAAGTTCTAGAAATCTGTGGTACAACATTACTAACTAGTAACAATATTGTACTGGACACTGAAAGTTTAAACCAGGACATCTAATATGTTATTTATAATAACAAAAAGAACAGCAAAACAAAAACAGTGAAAGGAAATTTTAATATAACTCATAAATAGAAGCATTTAAAACTCAATAATGATGTAAAGGATGAAGATTAAAATTAGCATCATTGAGTTGGAATGTCATAATGAAAGATATTGTAATGTTAATCTTGATAACTCATAAAACAACTAGAAAACATCCAGAGAAATAACTGCATAGCAAAAAATTGGAAGTGATTCTGTATATGTAACTTTCCTGTTTCGCCAACTGTATAAATGTAGTATTAGGAAATGAATAATAAATCACTTGTGGGTTCTAAAATTGAGAACACATGTCTTACTGACATGACTTAATGTGATTTGGTTATTGTTACCCAAAGCAATTCACAGACACTGGGAACTGCCTGCCGCTTTGGACAAGACAAACATTTTTGCTGTGTATATACAGCAGAGCCACTGGTTGTGGGGAAAGCAAAGAGTGGGAGGTACTTGGGCAAAACAGCTGCTCAAAATAAAATGGACGGGATGTGCCCAGGCCTCTGGTTTAACAAAATCATCTAAAATTGTACCCAGAGAGTTTGCCGATTGACACACGCCTCAGAGCATAATCTTGCTCATTTCATGTGGTTGGGCCATGGTCATTCTCTGCTTTAGGTTTTTCTTCTTCAAACACATATCTTTTATATGTTGTCTCAACATATCTTCCTACTTTTATGCTGTTAAGTAATATTCTAATCAGGAGTGGTTATTTAATGATGGATCAGATTCTTTGGTGGTTGTCAATGACTGAGTTGGAAGCCTTTGAACAGAGAGTGCATTGGATGTTTGAGCTAAGCCATGTGGAAAGTCTCTACCAACAAACACCCATTTGAGGACCTACTCTGTTCAAGGGACAGAGTATGGATGACAGGATTTCTGCGCTCAAGTACCCAGAGGAATATGTTGGCATGGGTTCGTTCTTCTTTTTTTTTTCTTCCGACGTTTATTTCTGCCTTAGCTGTGTATGTAAGGCTAGGGGAGGTGTCAGTATAAAATGCCTAGGAACTGTAATCTAAGGTGACTGACTCTGAGCAAGAGGAAGTTATTGTGTAGGAAGTGCTCCACCCTCAAGAGGGAGATCATTAATTTTGCTTTTCAGCCTTGATGGGAGTCTGAAGCCTGTCTTCCTATGGGAGAGAGGCAAGATGGTGCCTGGCATGTATGTGGGGGGCCTGGCAGGGTGGAGAAGATCTAACAGCAGAAAAGGAGTGAGAAAGGAAATCAAAAAAGAGGGAAGGAAGGGATGGTAGGGGAAAAACAAAGGAGGAGGCAACAATGCTTGATAAGAAATGGACTCATTACCTGGCTCATGTAACTGTAACCCCTCTGTAAAGAATTTTCTTTTTTTTTTAAATTTGTTTTTTAAATTAGTTTTTCATTGTGAAAATACTGTACAGAGGGGTTACAATCACATGAGCCAGGTAATGAGTCCATTTCTTATAAGCATTGTTGCCTCCTCCTTTGTTTTTCCCCTACCATCCCTTCTCTCCCCACCTCCACGCTACACTCCCTCCCTCCCCCTACAGTATTTTCACAATAAAAAACTTATTAAAAAAAAAAAAAAGACAAGGGACATTCAGCTCCTAGTGGAGGCGCCTCAGTGAAAGGGAACCTGAGAAAATGTGGGTGGAGTTTCGGCACCACTCTCTGATCCCACAGAGATCCTGCCATTGGCCAGGATCTATTGTTTTTGTTAATCGGTCCTATCTTCTCTTGCACATGAAGTTAAGCCTAGGAGCAGGGTTAGAGTGGTTGGTCAGAAATGAGTTGCTATTTTTAGGACTATAGAGACCATAGAGTTCTAAAAACAAGTTTATATAAGCTTCTGTTGGGAAAAAAATAGATTATCTTAACCTGCTAAAGCCATAGAGAAGCCTACTCAAGCAGAATTTGCAGGCACACCTATGGCAAGGAGAGAACATGAAATAGCATAGAAATGCACAAGGAGGCATGGGTACAAAGTGTGTGCTAAGACTTCTTTCTCTTGCTTTGTCTCCTCCTAGCTCACTGGCCCTGGACTTCTCAGAATGAAGATTGTCATTGCTGGCCCTCAAAGAAGAGAAATAGAGGATGAGGGAGGCAGAGTTATGAGTTATGGAACAAATTAGACTAAGGACTTGCAGAATGACCAAAAAGAAGGGTTGTGCCTTTTTGTTTCAATAGCTCATGAGTCCTTTCCTTCTCCTTAGCCAACGTTAACTGAAATTTTACTTTGGCTCAAGTACTAAGCTAATTGTTGGCCATTCCAAGATAAGAACTTCAGCCTCCCAAGTAGCTAGGATTAGAGATGTGAGCCACTGGCTAGAAAGCTTAAAACCCTTGCCTTAGCTTTACATACCAACTCATTTTTAAAATGAGTTCTATTATGTCTCACAAAGAAAAAATACCAGCTAACAAAGAGTGTAGGGACTGTTCATGACTATTTTATGTGTTACAGATTCTCTACTGGTTTTTACCCTGTCTGTTACTGTTTCCTAGGCTCCTAAACTTGAACTAGTGATAATTATTAGTTCACTTTTCTTGTAGGCACTTGGACTCCTATGAAAACAAGTCCATGAAGGGTTTTCTTTGACTTGTACCCTTTCCTTACTCATTCTATCCTGCTAAGCACTTGGGATTAAGAGATAAAGAAAGCACAGCCCCTATCTTCAAGGAACTATTAGCTAGTGGTTTAGAAAAACAACTAACTATGACAATCCTGCTACACATGAGTAACTGCTTTGTTGAGGATGAGTAGAGTGTTATTACTACAGGGTGATGCCTAGTATGGAACAGGGCACTGGATAAGAACACGTAGATTTCATCCAGCCACCTTCTTTCCCCTCTCTCTGTTCCTCTGCCCCCATATCTTCTTTTTTTTTTAATACATTTTTTTATTGTAAAAATAGTGTACAGAGGGGTTACACTTACAGGAGTAAGGTAATGAATACATTTCTTATTGAGCATTGTTACTTCCTCCTTTGTTTTTCCCCTACCATCCCTTTCCTCTCCACCTTCCCAATTCTTCCCCCCCCCCACAAGTTGTAAATTTCGTTTTCAACATAGTGTCTTGTATATCTCATGGTTACAACGATCCCCATATCTTCTATCTCATCCCAAAGCCCAGCCACTACATGAGTTTCCTAGGAGACAATGCCAAGCTGTAGAGCCTTCTATCTTTCTCATCTGAACCACCAATCTGGTATTGCTTACCAGCACACACACACACACACACACACACACACACACACACACACACACACACACACACACACACACACACACACACACACACACACACAAATCTGGTTATTATTTTCAGTGATCAGCTTTCTGATCAAAATTAAGGGACTGGATGTCCAATCATCCCTGCTGACTTGTGTGGGACATATTTGATTCACACATATGTGTTAAGAGAGCTTTCTAAATGACTAGGAATCAATATCCCAAAGTGCCAGGCTCTCAAAGCCAGACCTGTCCAGCTTTTCAGTGTTCCAGAAAACATGCTCTCGGGGGTGACAAGTGGCTGTCTGCCCTCGTGATGACCTGGTGGGCTTGACAGATGTCACATGCTGGGAAATGAAGAGTGAGGAGTATGCTACTTGGAGACAATCCAGAACTATTCTTCAAAGTGTCAGAAGCATCACAACAGGGTACAAAGTTCAGAAGTTCAGTTAAGTTCAAGGTCCTTCACCTTGGAAAGTTCTCATTAATTTCTTTCCTCTCTTCTTTGTACATCTCTATAAATGCTGCAGTTGCAAATTTCTCAGCACGACTTGGTCAAAATCCACTTAAATGTGCCAGGAATCTGTTAAAGCTATGCTGTCAAAAGTTGAAGTGTATGATCCTGAGAGGCTTAGATCCCTTCAAAAGTATCTAATTTTTAGCATCCTGATTTTTAGTGATGTTGAATTTCAGTTTCTTTTCAGTGTACCAGCTCTAAAATAGTTTTCTTTAGAACAAACTTCCAGAAATTTGATGTTGACTTTTAAAAAATTGGTATTTAGAATTTATTATTGTTATTGTAAAGGTGGTGTATAAAGGAGGTACAGTTATGTAAGTAAGATAAAGAATACATTTCTTTTAGAATAATGTCACCCCTTCCCTTACTGTGTCCCAGTTTTCCCTCCCATCACCACCTACAAGTTGTATAGTTAATTTTCAACATAGTATCTAGTGAATACCACTACCGTATTGGTTCACGCTTTGTCCAACCATTTCTGTGCTTCTCCGTTATCCCCCCTACCACAGACAGATAAACAAGACAAAAGGAAATGAAAACAAAAACAGCAACAAAGAAAAAATCTCATCTCTACTTCCTGGAATTTATTTCGATAAATATTACTTTATATGGTCTGGTGCACATAGTTATTGCACCTATGTGATTCTCTTCTCTGAATATATATTCTTTTTTTTTAAACCACCTTTAAGCCTAAAGAGAAAATGGAAACCAATGGAAACTTATGATGCAATCAATAAAACTTCAATAACAATAATGCTAGAATAATGTAATAGTTTTAGAAACTATGTTTTAGATTTAAGACATTTTTAATCCAAACCCTAGCCCTGAAAAATAAAAATCCCAAAGCCATTTAGTGACAGATAAGGTAGTAATGAACAGCTTAAGATACAAATAAAGTCAAAAGTACCGTTGAGACTTGTGAGTTTAGTGTGGGAGGAATAACTTCTTTAGAAGCATTGGAGAAATGGCATGGGACATTTTTGGTTGTCAGAATGAGGGCAAGGGCTAGAATGAGATTAGAAGGAAGCCAGGGATGCTCCACACAGTGAAAAATTGCCCTATTCCTCCTTCAGATTTGTAGCATCTGTTCAGGTATTCAGGTATCCAGCAAAATGCCTGTTGAAACCTAATCCCTTTTCTCTGTTTTATATATTAGCATACAGTGTTCTTTTGTATAGCTTAATTCTGTTGTTAGGAATGCAAGTACTTCACAAATGAGCAGGGTTTGTGTGTGTGAGGTGACATAGAAGGAGGGAGTGTTGGAAGGATTTTTCCAGGCATTGCTTTCCACCTAGATTGCTTACAATATTTGACTCTGCTTCCAATACAGCACACCTGTGTCACATTCACAGGATGTAGCACATAGGCATCATATGTGCCTTTCCCTCTTTATGCCTGTTAGGATGGTTACTCCTAAGCATTTGCATGACAAAAACATTATTGAAGATCTTACATTGCTTGTCTTATCTTTCTAATTTATAACACAGCTGGGATATATTTATATGCTAGTCCTGGGGCTTGAACTCAGGGTCTGGGTGCTCAAAGCCTGCACTGTACCTCTTGAGCCACAGCTCCACTTCTGGGTTATTTTAAATTGTTGTTGTTGTTGCTGCTGCTGCTGCTGTATTTTAGTGGAGTTAAAAGAGTCTCATGGACTTTCCTATCCATGCTGGCTTCAATCTGCAATCCTCAGATTTCAGCCTCTTGAGTGGTTAGGATTACAGGTCTCAGCTTCTATTGATTTTTTTTAAAACTTAGGTGAATAAGGAGGCTATAGTTTTTCTTAAAAGACAACAAAAGAGATTGTTAATAAAATATGAGTGATAAAAAAGGAGCTGTTGGGTTTGAGAAGATCAACATTTTCCCCCAGTTTTGACTGCCATTTCTTCTATTTGCCCCTTGATGCAGCGAAGGGACCTTACCCAAACTGAGCAGCTGTCAGGACCAGGCTCCTGACCCTCCAAAACTGAGATACATGACCCCTCTTTCTGTATAAAGTGCCAAGCTTTGGGCATTTTGTTATAGCAGTAGAAAACAGATGAATATAATTGAACTCATTTTGGAGAACTTCTCGTAATAAGGCAAACTTTGCAACTACTGTTATCTTCACATTATACATAATCCAACTTCAGTAAAAGGAGAATGTGCCATCCATGACAAAAAATCTTTTGGAATAAGCACCTTAATTTTCATATATAATTTAAATTGTCCTCAAATCACCTTTGAGTCATCCTTTCCTACTGTTATGCCATTAATATCATTGATAAATAGTTACCAGGGCCTTTTAATTATTACTTAAAGAAGTATAGGTATTCATTTTCCTAATCTCTATTTAAGATAATTAGGAATAATCTTGAAAGGTGACTTAAGGTGGTGAGAGCTCTTCAATAGAGAGTTCAAAACTATTCTGAGAGAATCATTCTTGTTACAAGACAATGGTGACACATCTTGTTATTAATTCCCACAGAGTGGGTGTTTCTTACATATCTAGCTATCACTGCTAGATGAAATTCACCCATTGTATTCTTCAGCTAGTCATTTTCAAAGAGCTGAAATAAAAACCCACGGCTTTAGAATATTTTCAAAATCTCAGGTGGTACTGCTGGCCTTTATCAATTCAGCAAGTGGAAATTTTAATGATAACAACACTTGACTCTTCACCAAGATGGTTTTGAAGTTCAACTTAGCAATTGCTGTTTAAAATAATTGACCCCGAAGCGTTCTAAGAGCATGAGAAGTCATGAATCATTAAAGAAACATTAAGTTCAGTCCTGAATAGCTTTTATTTATTTATTTTTTGGTTAGGGTTTTTGAATTATGCTAATTATTTCAAAAAAAAACAACCTTATCTATCTTTGGCAATTCTCCATCAGGAGAACTTTCAACTGATGAGAACCTGCCTGTTGCTCAATATATTAAGCAGCTCATTTTAAAAGACATTTTCTGTTGAAGTATCATAGTCTATTTACCTATGAAAACTTAAGGGCAATTTTAAGGTATTATAGTAGTGATAGGGAAAAGAATGTCCCAATTTGGAGACCTGGTAGTGCCTGTTAAAGAATAATGATTGCTGAAATAAGAGAATAATAAATGTGATAGAGAAAATACTGGATGAAAAGAGATTACTTAAAGAAAGCAAGTTGCTGGGCTCAGTGGCTCAAGCTTATAATCCTAGCTACTTGGGTGGGCAGAGAGGGGGTTGAGGTCTGAGGCCAGTCAGCATAATAATTCACAAGATTCCATCTTAACCACTAGCAGATCTTGATTCAAAGTCAACCTGCGCAGGAAAGTCTGTGAGACGTTAGCTCCAATAAACCTGTAAACCTGAAGTAGAGTTGTGGCTCAAAGTGATAGAGTTCTAACCTTGAGCAACAAAGCTCAGGGACAGTGCCCAGGCCCTGAGTTCAAGACCCATGACCACTCTCTGCTCCCCCACTGAAAGAGAATACTTAGTGTAGCGGGCATGGAAGTACATACTTGTAATCCATCCACTGAGATAGGAGGATGGAGAATTTAAGGTCAGTTTGTGCTATATAGCAAAACTCTGTCTCAATGAATCAACCAAAGCTAACCAAATCAAACCAAGCCAAAAGGTGCTCAACACTTAGAACACTTTCAATAAAGTTCAGTTAATATGAGGATTACAATATATAATTATACATTCTATGTTGATACTGGATTGAAATTCTGGATTGTATAACAAATTTGAAGAACTGAATGCTGATTGGAGTATATGCTATTGTTACAATGCATTTTGTTTTTTAAAAAAGTCAATCTCAAGATAGAAGTTTGGAGTAGTGTGTTGAAGAGAGACTATATTTTCTTTTCTTTTCTTTTCTTTTTTTTTTTTGTCGGTCATGGAGCTTGAACACTGGGCCTGGGCACTGTCCCTGTGCTCTTCAACTCAAGGCAAGCACTCTATACCTCTTGAGCCACAGCGCCACTTCTGGTTTACTAGTGGTTTATTGGAGATCAGAGTTCACGAACTTTTCTGCTTGGGCTGGCTTTGAACCATGATCCTCAGATCTCAGCCTCCTGAGTAGCTAGGATTACAGTTGTGAGCTACTGGTGCCCAGCTGAGAGACTACATTTTCATAGTTCTCAGGAATAACTAGATATTTGTAACTTAGTTAGAATATTAAGCATAATAAACCAGTCATTATGAAAAAGACAAGAAGGAAAGAAAATGTGTTTTCCTTATTCACAAGTTCACAAGCCTTTAGGAATCCTCTCTCTCTCTTTTTAAACAGAGCATATTATAAACTGTCATTGAAGAAGTCCCTGGGCTAATTCCAACCAATCTACATTGTTATACTAAAGGTTTTGGCCTTATTTTCTATCACTTCGCTTCTCCTTCTTAAATATATATATATATATATATAATATTTTTCTTAAGTAATTATACAAAGGTTTTGAATTCAACAAGTTAGTTTGTGAGTTCAATGCATTGTGTGTGTGTGTGTGTGTGTGTGTGTGTGTGTGTGTGTGTGTGTGTGTGTGTGTATAAGGTCCTGGGACTTGAGCTTTTGAGCTTTTTTTTGCTCAGGGATAGCATCCTGCCACTTGAGTCACAGTTCCATTTCCAACTTTTTGGTGGTTAATTGAAGGTAAGAGTTACAAGGACTTTCCTGCCAGGCTGGCTTTGAACCTGGATCTCAGCTCTCAGCCTTCTGAGTAGCTAGGATTACAGACGTGTGTCACCAGTGTCTGGTTAGCATAAAGTATCTTAATATTTTACCAACTTTCTGCTTCAACACTATGCATCCACTCCGGGATCCATATACTCTCAACTGTTTGAATGAAGTCAAGCTTTTCCTTAGTCCTAAGGTAGATTTGAATACATCTGTAAAAAATCTCCACTTAAAATATGCAGTTATTATCCAAGTGCCAAGTCACCCACTTGACAAGAATGCCAGGTGCTTTCTCTGCTGGGGTCTCTGTGCATCTGCCAGTTTATCTGTGTTTCTGTGAGTTGTGTAGCAATCCTTTTTCCAAACTTCCATTTTTTTTATTAAAAAAAACTCCTATCATTTATGGCCTGCATACAGTAATTGCTCAGTAAATGTGAATTGTTAAATCTAGTTTATCTTTATTTCTTAAAAAATGATTTGTTTTGTATCTTTTAAGATAAAGATTCCTTGGATCGGGAAGTTTTAGCTTTTTGTATTAAAAAAAGCAATCTCTCCAAAAATAGAAGATTTGGGGCACAAATGAAAGAACGAGGAGAGAAAGGTGATGGAGTATTTTCCTTCGTCAGACAGCAAGCATTGTCAGAAAAGGGAAGACAAAGGTCAGCATCTTTTCTCCTAGGAGGCAGGAATGTCTTGGTGCCTCTGGGAGAAAAGATACTAGAATTTCAGGTCCAGAGTGAGGGCAATGAGAAAAGGAATGATATTGATCAAGATATATTATGTTCATGGATTGACAAGTTGAATCAAAACCTCTTTATATGACTAAAGGTAGCAATAAAATATAACACAACAGCATTTATTAATTTTTAATATAAAATGCAGATTTGAAAACCCACCCCAATTTTTCCACCTAAATTTCTTATCTCTTAAAAATAAAAATGAAGCACTAGTTTTTTTTTTATTGTCACCTAACTTGACAATTTCCAATCTTTTTGTCTAAAGTGACCTATTAAGTAATGTTTGCTATTTCCAATTTTCTGCATCTTGATATTGCTTTATTTAGGAACAAGATCTATTTCTGGTGGACATTAAAAGATAAATCAATTTTTTTTCTCATTACAAGAGTAACACATGTTCTGATAGAAAAAATAGAAAAATAGGAGCAAGTAATCATCATTTGAGCCATGATAAAATTATGATATAGTTTTATAAACACAGATAATTTTAGATATAGAATTTTGTATTCTGCTTCTTTTTATTTAATATGTTATGAACACTACAAGGCATTTTCTTTCCGTGATACACAGTTTGCATGACGGGAAATAAACAACTCCCTCTTGAGAAAAATTAAAGCAGCCAGTGCCAGATGCAAATCTGACTTTAATTGGTCACATTAGTGATTCCATTTCCCCCTTTTTTGGGGACAGCTTACAAGTTTCCTCAGTCGGCTCCACCACACCTTCTCTTTCTTATCAAAGGATACAAGGTTGGGCGATGATATGAGTCACTTGTCATTTTGAACCTTCTGTCACAGCAGCAGGAATATTGAAAAATAAAGTAGAAAAGCCAGAAGATCTAACATTTTAGATACTTAATGATATATCTTACATTAAGTTATAGAGGTATTTGTTCAATGGTTTTGAAGTAATTTGATACCAAAGGAAAACTAAGCACCATAAAATAATCATAGCACACACAAAATATATAAATGGAATAATTGCCACATATATTCTATTATGCAAAAGGAACATATTGCATAGGGGCATTGCATTTAAACATTAGCATTCATGTTTGAAGTTTGGCTTAAGAAGTGCTGGTTATCCTTGGGTGAGCTATATGTGTCCCATCCCGATCTCAATTTTCTCATGTTAAAATGCAGTGTCTACTTCAGAAGGATTTTGTGGGGATTTGATGAGCTAGTCAGTGGGCTGAGGGTGTAGCTCAATGATAGACAGAGCACTTGTCTAGTTCTAGCCAGCATGAGGCCATGGGTTCAGTCCCTAATCCCATCACAGAAAAGACAGAAAAGAAAAAAAGACAATGTAAGACAGTCTGTCCAAAGAACCTAAAGCTGTAGGTAGCTCCCAAGAACTCCACACATGTTAGCTGTTACAGTATGGCTACAACATGGGAATGCTCTAACATACCGATGCTTGTCACCGCCAAATACTCATCAAAGCCCTGGAACCAGGTTTGTTGCATTCGATTGCTTCAGGACAATTTGCAAAGATACTGAGCTCTACTAGCTATTCAGGTTTCCTGGGGTGAACATTTACATTTGGATGCTGCTCTAGTAGAGATGGGCTGAGAGAATTAGCAGTTTGGCAGCTGGGAGGGTTGAAGATGGTAGCTGTAAATTCATGGTTGTCTGGGCTAGGGCTCCAAAGGCTTAGCAGATGTTTTTTGGGTGGCTAGGGAGAGCAGAAAGAACACCCAAAGTTCAATGTCATTTATTATGGACCTCACAGGGGGACAGGCTGCAGGACACGTTTATTTCATGCATTTCTCAGCACAAGCTGGTGAAGGTGATTATCATCTCCTTCCATACACAAGGACCGCTTTCAGTAGTTTCGGTACCTTTTCTAACGTCACAAAAGAAGTAGGTTCAAACCCAGGTCTAAGGTCAGATATACTGTTTTGCTGTCAGTTTTCTCTGTTGATGATGGTCTAGGGGGCAGAGGCAGTTTAGTGAGCTCTGAGTGGGACACAGCATGATAGCAGAGGCTGGGAGACAGCCTAGGGCCTGATTGCAAAGGGCCTTTTTGTTATTTATAGGGTTTCCAGCAATCCTTCTATTCTTTGAGGGACCTGCAACCTAGGGTGTCTTGCCTGAGAGGCATTCAGCACTTCCCCACAGAATGCTGTTAAAGTGGCCCTTGTTAGATGCAGTGACAGTGGCCACTTTCCCCGTGGGACTTCCTTTCATAATTGCTGCCCTCCCTCCCAAGGTTACTGAAAAGCAATAATCCCCACCCAGGTTCCCCAAGGCAATTTGGTTTGCTGGTTAGAAAGAAAACAAGACCTTGTTGATTATGTGTGCTAAGGCTGAGATGTCAGTTTGGCAACATAAAAGGTATTAAGGGCGAGTTTTCCTCCACAAGTGTAAGAGAATGGGGACCACAGTGAATCTCTTAGATTTTTCTAAATCTAAGAAGGAGGGTGGGGTGGCAAGGAGAGGAAATAAGCCTTCATTTTGTTTATTAATGAAGTCACAAGAGATAAGCTCTGCCCTGTCCTGGTAGGAGATTGAATTAAATTTTATTGAACAAACAAGCCATTCTAGTTCAGTGACTCATTGGGTGACTTAAATCAAAAGAAACCTAATTTACTCCTCTTTCTCTTTATATTTTACTATCTCTAGAAATCTAAAGAGGTCACCAATACCAAGAATATTCCAGTGGATTAAGGGTTGTCCAATCAAGTGCTGCTCAGTAGAAAACAGGGATTTCTCTGTGCCCTGTGAAGGTGGGTTAAGTCTGACACACATGTTCACTTCTGTACCAAATAGAATCAGTGTTGTGGGGGAGGGGTCAAACTTGTATCTGAACTGTAATGTCTAGGTAGTTTCCTATTTAAAAAATCACTGTAGGCTTTCTTGTTGTTATTTTATAGTGTATTTCTACACCAGGCTTATTATAAACTAAAAGCATAGGAGCCCTTGAACCAACTCATCACTGACTCCTCTGCTCCTTTGTGTGTGTGTGTGTGTGTGTGTGTGTGTGTGTGTGTGTGTGTGTGTGTGTGTGTGTGTACCGTGGCTTGAACTCAGAGCCTGAGCACTGTCTCTTAGCTTTTCTGTTCAAGGATAGTGCTCTACCACTTGAGCCAAAGCCTTTTACTTCTCACTTTTTGTTGGTTAAATGGAGATAAGAATCTTACAGACTTTTCTGCCCAGATTGGCTTCCAACTGTGATCCTCAAATTTCAGACTCCTGAATGGCTGGGTTACAGGCATGAGCCGCTGGTGCCTGGCACCACTGACTTTTTGATACCAGTTGTGACCATGTGGTTCATGGATGACTATGATTTTCAAGCAGAACCTTTGAGAGAAGCCTCTGTGCTTCTGTCTTTTATTTCAAGCCATCTTCTAGATATTTCCACTTGACTTTACTGCAAACTCAATCTGCCCCAGTTTGTCATCACCGTCTTTCCCTCAACTCTTCCTTTGACTTTGTTTAGCATTGACCTCATCTCCAACTTTTCAGATGGGTGGACCACCTCCCAGAGTTTCCAATATGCAGTGTTATCAAGTTGTAACATCCAGGTCCATCTGACTTCTCTGATTTGCATTTTCATTTCTGTTAGCATCACCGGCTGCCTGATTATATTTCTCTTGATTTATTGTCTGTCCTTCCTATATAGAAATATTGATTAATCTTTTGAAATGCTATTTCATCCTATCCAACTATTTTCTTGAAATTCTCTAATGATCTTCTTTGAATCAAGTTCAAATTCTTTTTTTTTTTTTTTTTTGGGTCCAGTCGTGGGCCTGAACTCTGGGCCTGGGCGCTGTCCCTCAGCTCTTCAGCTCTACCATTTGAGCCACAGCGCCACTTCCGGCTTTTTTCTTTTTGCTTATGTGGTGCTGAGGAATCGAACCCAGGGCCTCATGCATGCAAGGCAAGTGCTCTACCACTGAGCCACCTTCCCAGCCCTCAAGTTCAAATTCTTTACCTTGACATTCTAAGGCTTTCATTCTTCTCTCTAGCCAACACACTTTAGACCTTTTTCTTCACTGACCTTTAGCCTCCGGATTGTCAGACATGTCTCATAGGCAATTTGTTAGCAAGTGGACATTTTTCCTTGTGCTTTAGGGTTTAGCCCAAGGCTCTTCTCTTGTTTAGTCATTGCTGCCTTCTCTTGTATCCTTTTTAATGTTTATGTTAGTTATTTATGAATGAGGTTATTTGTCTCTTATTTAATGTTTATGTTATTTATGAATGAGATTATTTATTCTCTTTTATGGTCCTTGAAGTCATATATTTTTGTTCTTGTAATGAGATTGTTGATTTTTGGAAGATAGAAGTTTCCTTTCTTGTTCTTAGAATTGTCAGCACAGGATTGCATATAGTAGGTTCCAGGTCATCTACTGATTCTGGTCATTTAAAAGGGAATCATGCAGGTATTTGTTTGCTGAATCTACTAGGCCCCATTTAGCCCCTACTTCAGAGACAGAAGTTACTCACCATAAATCTATCTTAGTTCCATTGTTGTTGTATGGCTTAGGGTAAGTTGGGCTCATTATTCTTGGTATATGTGTGTAAATTTGGTATTTTGAATGAATGAATGATAGCCAGGAGGAAATGCTGGGCTCTCAGATTCAATTTTCTATTTTTCCTCACTCAGATCAAAGTAAATCCGTTAAATGATGTCAGCCAGGGTAACTGGAAGGCAATGGCTGTTTTCAGCTCTAGCTTTAGAAGGTGAAAATTGTTTCTCTTTGAATATGATTTTACTCTGACAGGTATTTAGAATGATCTTTCAACTTTTCTGCTTAGATCTGACTTGAATAACCTGTCTTTCAATAACATCTTTATCTCGTTGAGTATATTTGTGACAACTCTACCCTGGTTTTGTAAGTCTGGATGCATATTTTTAAGTGGCACTAAATGTTGGCCTTGGCCTGCAGCCCTTCTTCATGTCACTATGGCTTTAGTCTGCCCCTGCTCAGTTCCTGATAACCCAGACTTACTGATCCCCAGAATTCTTCCTCCTTTCTCCAATACCTCTGAGCTGTAGCATTTCTTGTAGTATATATACTCTCATTACGCACGCATGTATTATTACAGCATATTATTACCATAGCAAAGTGTCTTTGCTCATGGGTAGTACCATGGTTGCATTCTTCCTTGCATCTCCAGCACCTGCCACAGTGCCTTCCATCCGTGCGTTCCAGTGGAACTTCACTGACAGAATAGTGATGGGGAAGAAGCGAAACACTGAGGACACTGTCGACTCTTGTCTTGTGCGATGAAGTGCCCTTTCAGTGGCTAACCATGCTGCGGGTCTGGCACTTCCGCAGCTGAAGTGCTGGGAATCTTGAGCCAGGGCCCCAAGAGCACATCATTGAGTCCCATCCAGTGGAGCCAGGAAGTACCATAACCACAACCAGATCCCTGGCTTTCTTCTAGAGGAAGGTAAATATTGAGCCTTGAAACTGTGGGGCGTCACATGCTGGCACACCCAAGGGTGAGAAGTCTGGAGGAGTCACACTGCGGTTTCCTTTCTCTGCCTGGGGAACACAGGGCTGGGGGTAGAGGTCAGTAGCATCTTCTCAGCGAGACTACTTCCAAAATGGACAAGTTTGTTGTTTGTTTGTTTTTGTTGTTCAGGTTCTTCACATGGCCTGTGGCTCTTACAGGTGATGCTAAACGATGCCTTTAAGATTAGTGCAATGTGGCCACTATTTGCTACCAGCTCTCTCTTAGATGATGGATGCTGCAAGGAAACTCCCTCATCCATCTTTAATAACTCAGTGCGGACAGTTTTGGAACCTGCTGAGTGGCTTTTGATCGACAATCTTTACTGAAAGTGATATATGTAGCAAGAATGGCTATTGGATGCCACTTTTCAGATGGCAGCTTAAGGAAAAGAATTGAATCTCTGGGTCATGTCTTCATATAGGTTTTTGCCTATTTGGTTCTACTTCGGAAATCCACAATCACGGTGAAATATTTTTGTCATTCTTACTAAAATGACCTTGTGCTTGTGCAGCTAACAGGATCTTGCCTGGAGAGGCCAGTTTAGAGGAATACAGCTTTAAAGATCAAGATTAGCAAATTAACAGGCAGGAAAAGCCAAATAGTCAATTAACCTACTACTGCAAAGCCCCTGGCTGGTTTGGAGCACCAGGCTGTCTGAAATTTTTGCCCTGAATCCTCCCTCTGGAGCACTGGGCTCCTTCCCTCATCCTCGCGCCCCTCTCCCCTACCCATCCCTGGGAATGTTTTCTTTGTATGTCACTTCCTCTGCTGAGCCAGTGTGGAAATCACATCTTGTTGTTCTGAGACGTTGCCATGGGAACATCTCAACCTAGTCATTATCTACTCAGGCTACTGATTATATTAAGTCAGGAGGCAGAGCTGCCTGCTCTCTGAAGTTTGCGATTCCTCCACCATTCTCACCTCCCTGGCTATATCTAAGCATATTTCTTATCAACATAGTCTCTCCTGTTTCCCCTGCTCAACAGAGCTGGTAAATGAAATACATCCACAGGAAGCTGGCACTGGGATAATAGAGCTGTTATATTTCCATTGCTCCTGACCTCCTCCACTTGTCTGTTTTAGTACTTCTTCAGGACTGAAATATAATTGTTTCTCTCTTCTATACTTTTCTGCTCTGCCAAGCTTAGGGTGCAAAGACATCTCTCTTCTTTAAAGTTTTATGGGGTTAGAGCCACAGTTTCTTGCTACTTCTGCAGAGAAGCTTCTAGAAACTCACAAAAATGCCTTTCTTCTCCATTGGGTAAAATGCAAACAAAAAACTCAAACTGGCTTTCATCAAGTAATTTTGTCTTGTGTATTTCCATGCTTTGAGAATCTTGGAGGAAGATGTTTTAATCTTAATTCCTGGGGGGTACATGTTCTATATATTTTTTTAACTAACCCATAAAAATTGTATATATCTATGATACACAGGATGATATTTTGAATTAACTATATGTGGTGGAATGCTTAACTGAATCTAAGTGATCACCTCACATACTCATTTGTTTGTGGTAAGACATATAACAAATGTATTTTCAGGAACTTTCAAGTATATAATGCATTTTTTCTTAACTATAATCACTGTGCTATGCATAGATCTCTTGAACTTATTGTATGTGGTCTTTAAGAGGCATTGTTTTAAAGTACCTTTTGTGGGAAAATCTTATAAACAGTTGGCCTATAATTTATTGTGTAACCAGGACACCCTGGGAGTAAAAGATGGTTTTATTATTAAGAGTGCTTGGACAACAGGTGCAAAAAAGGACTGTACCAAGCAAGTCAGGTGTTTAACCATTTTATATTTAGAACAGGGACCTGGGTACTATATAATTATATAATATATATTATATAAATGTATATATATACATCTCTCCTAGAACAAGATTGTTTCTGCAATTAGAAATTATAATTTCAAATCGGAATTTTAAATCTAGATGAACAGTGAGATTCATATTGTTTCTATTTCCATACTCTGTAAGCTTGGTCAGTGTTAAGTACATTCTTGAAAGTAAAGCAATGTTACTTGGAGTTCAAAAGAAAAAAAGCCACTAACAAAGGGAAATGGACTGGATTGAGTGTCATAAAACAGTTCTATTTTTTTTTATAAGCTTGTAAGTCAGAGGTTGACAAGCTTTTCTAATGAAGGACTATGTATTAGATACTTTGGTTTTGTGAAAGTAGCCCTAGATGACAGACATGAAAAGAAATGTGCATAACAGTGTTCTCCAATAAACTTTTTGATCCAAATCTGGCAGGGGGGGTGGGGGCAGATGGGCTAGAACTTGCCTACTTGTATTCTAGTTATAGTGTGTGTGCGTGCGTGCGTGTGTGTGTGTGTGTGTGTGTGTGTGTGTGTGTGTGTGTGTGTGTGTGTGTGTGTGTTGGTACTGGGTCTTGAACTCAGGGTCTCATAATGTCACTTAGCTTTTGTGGTATTCTAGCACTTGAGTCACTCCTTTACTTTCCAGCTTTTGCCTGGTTAATTTGCCTGGTTAATAAGTCTTTCAGATTTGTCTACTTATGCTGGCTTTGAATATGGATCCTCAGATCTCAGCCTCCTTAGTTGTTAAGATTACAGGTGTGAGCCACCATAGTCTGGCTTTCATGATCTGTTCTAATATGTAGAAATCTCGCTCTGAGAGAGGATAAGTTATTCTGGGTATTAATCATGCTGTCCCCTGTCTGTTGTGACAGATTGGGGCTATATCTAAAGGAAGCAATAGAGCAATACAATGAGCCTTACTATTAGTCCAGTTTTCCTTATACCCATTCCAGTGCTTTAAGGCCAGTTCTGAAGTGGGTGGTGGAGAGGGAACAACCAGGGGTGTTGTGCATAGTGAAGAGCAGTTATGTAGATGTGACCAGGCATTTTAGAAGGAAGGCTGTACAAATGGTCAGCTAGGGAATAGATGCTAGAGTGATTTTTCCCCCCTGTAAATCTTAGTTTTTAAGTTGTGGATCAGATTCTACCTAGAGAGAGTGCAAACTGCAAACACAAGAAAAAAAATGAAGCCTTGGTCTATGAGCATCTGTGGAAGAAATGGACTCAGAATTAAAGTGAATGACATGAAGAGTTGCTTTATGCTAGTTTGAGGCTTACCATGTTGAGTTGGAACCGGTTGGTTAAAAAATAAAAGTTTTAGGAGAAAATCTCCAAATATTCCAAAATGCTTCCCTTTAGGCAGAAAGAACATACTAATATGCAAGCAAACCTCAACAAGAACATGAATGAGATTAAAAAGAATTAGTGGATGGTAGACTTAGGAAATAGCAGGAGCTGTGCCATGCATATATAGTTCCTGTGACTATGTCTACATCCCTACTGCTACAGTGTGTGGACAGATGTCCACATACCTAGTGCTACATGATCATGACTGCTGTAATTGCTAAGTCAGGAAACTGGAGGACAATCATAATCATGGTAGGGTTTTAATTTTAAGTAGACAGGGTACACATAGGTATTTTAGAGAGGGATGGGAAGGAATATAAATAAGGGAAAGATCAGAGGTGTTCAGTCCTTTTTGTGATGTTCAGTTAAAGGTGAGTAGTGGATGATTTTCATTTAGATCTAGTTCACATAATCTGTTAAAGGAGATTCTTCAAAGCAATTGGTATGTTAACTATATAGTTACTTAGAGGCTAGGAATTATAAAGGGATCATTTGGCATCTTGTAGCTTATTTATGATGTGTTTTATGCATTTGGAAAATGTGGAGACCACATATAAAGTACAATACAATGAAGGTAAATGAATGTCCCCTTCATGTATGTTATATGCAAAGGGACAAGAGTGAATGCGTTTTCCACAATAGCATGATGAAAAGAATGGAAAGGGACACATGGGTGGGTGATGAACATTGTCACTCAGTGATGAAGGCTCAAGATCACAGGTGGGGAGGAATGGAATGGAGCCTAGAAGGCTGGTAAAGGAAGCTGGGCAGAACTGAGCTCTCAGAAATCCGTTCAGCAGGAGGGTGACAGGATGGGAGGAACTCAGGTGATTTTTTATATAGTGACTTCTGTGTCAATGAAATATTTCTTGCAAACAATTTCTCTTTAAATATATATATATATATTTATAGTTGTTTCAGATTAAGAATAAAAGAAGCAATTATCATTAAAAGAAAACCACCTACAGGCATTTTTACATCCAGATGCTTGTGATGAAGACAATTAAACATTCCCTAGTCACACCTGCAAAGATCATTATGTAGAACCTTGAGATAATAAAGATATGGCTTATGTTGGAAACCATGAAATAACATCTTTTTCCACTATTGAGAGATTTTTGATTGTTTTGTTCTTCTGATTTTCAGAATGTGATATCATTGGAAAGTTCTGGCCTACAGGAAATAGTGAACTGGACATATTTGTTCATCTTTTCCCTGCTTGATAGACTGCCTGGGACCTAAAAATTCATGCAGTTAAGACAATCAAAGGTGTGACTTCCATCAAGAAGTTAAAAACAACCTATTTGGGGTCCTAGAGAGAGGTGAGGTATAAGGGGCTCCCTCAGGATGTGTCTAATGTCTAATGGCTCAATTCTGAATTCTAAAAAGTATCTCAGGGAGTGTAAGAGGAGTAATTTGTCTGTTGCACAGAAAGAGTTATTCCAAGTCCCTGTATCTCTGAAAAAGCTTTAAAAAAGAAAAAAAAAACCAGACATGCACATTGATAGAAGAAAAATGATCCAAGAAAAATACAAACATGTCCATCTGCCATTGACCTTTGAAGGACCTAAAGATCAGCAATAGCAAGTTCTAATTTCTCCTAGTAATTTCCAGAGGTCGAGGTAAATCAAATTACCCCTTGAGCTGAGCTTGTTTATGTCAAAGGAAAGTAATACTTTGTGGATGCAGTCCAGCACTTTGAAATTGATAGATTGGGTATGATAGGAGAACCAAACACTGAAAACCTTGCAGCGAATTGTGAAATTTATCCATTTGCTCCCTCCCTGCCTGCCACAAGTTCAAGGTGAAAGATGGTTAGGAGAGAAGATACGAAATTGGAAGACAGGACTGGTCATTGGCTTGGGTTTCCAAAGGAACTTAAGATTGAAAAAAGAAGATGAATCCACGTGTGAGCAAAATTTCAAATGAGTAGTAATGGAAGGGGAAGGGAAAAGCAGTGTGTTTGTTCAGAAGTAATACAAGGAGAAAGCTGCAGGTGCAGAAGAATTTCATCAGGAAGGCAAGAATATACCTCAAGGTCTTGGGTTATGTTAGAACCAAGAAAAATAAGGGGAAAAGTCAACGTAGTTAGCTGCTTGTCTTCACTGTCTTGGTATAGTGGAAGTCAGTTGCCATGGCTAATAAATGATTCCTAGCCTATTGACTGAGTGTTGGTGACTCCTTTCGCCAATTGTGGGTTTGAGTCCCACCGGCTCCAGCAAGTTGGGATACTTCAGGTTAGACAAGAGGGAATAAGACAATGGGGGTATAGAAATGGCAGATTGTGGCCCTGAGTTCAAGCACCATGACCAACCAAAAAAAAATAAAGAAGAAAAAAAGAAATGGTAACTCTAAATAACATCTATTGTAAAGTTCTAACAATAAAATAGGGCGGCATGTAGGGACGAGATGCTGGAAAGTGAAAAGATGACCTTCCTTGTATACCTCTTTTGCAATTTTGAATCTATGGCCTCTCATTTGGCCTCCCGGCAGCTTGGAGCCGTAAGGCCTAGCTTGTCTCTGGAATTACTTTACCAGGATGGAAATCAAAAGACAAAGGTTTCGCTTCCCGTTATGGGGACAGACATGGAGGATGGAAGGCAGACCTCAGGAGGTTTTGACGTTGAAAGGGGAAATAAGAATTTTTCTTTTTTCCATTTGTGAATATTAAAAAAAGAGAAACATTTGTTCCTTCCTAGGTCCACTTGATTACTCACTGTTAAGCAGGCGGAAGTCAATGAATGGGTAGGAGCCACGGCGTTCGGCAGGAACCCCAGTCTGACCCCTTAGTCGTACATCTCCTAGAAAACAGAAAATCCAAACAAATGTTTGACGACATTGGCCAGTGGACTCACTTTTCCTCTGTAAATCCTCTTTATAACACAGAACCCACACCAGGTGTGGCTTGAAAAGTAACTCCCTTTCGCCTCACTTAGAGAGAGATAGATAGGAAGGGATGTTTAGGGATGTTTAATTAATGCTGAGGGCAATACACTTGGCAATTCTCCAGCAAATGAATGATTGCTCTCTTGTATTCATCTGTGAAAGTGACAGCAATCGATGGAGTTTTCAAAAAATACGTCCCAGAGCCATATGATGAAGTCCCTGGGCCTAGAAGATCAACTGGCTTGCTGGGATTGTAGCTTTTGTTCTTCCCTTGCTTCTAGCTACCAGCACAGTGTGTTTTGGACTGGCTTGTCCCTTTCCTTCCCCGCAGGCTGTGTTATTGTTGTGCAATCTGCTCTGAGGTCAGCTTAGCTCCTCCTACCTCAGACCCTCAGCCACCTTTGCACCTATTGTAGTCTGTAGACTTTCCGGTGCTCATTTCTTTGCAGGTTTCCTTGAATGGCAGTGTTCATTTTACTTTTTCATGTGTATATCCTGTCTTCCCAATTAGAATAGATAACAAATAAGAGTGGAAAAGATGGTGGCCTTTAAAATAAGACAGCTTTGGGGCTATCAGGCTTGAGCACCTTTTTTTTTTTTTGTCAGCTGTGGGGCTTGAACTCAGGGCCTGGGTGCTGTCTTTGAGTTCTTTTGCTTAAGGCTAGCTCTTTTTGAGCCACAGCACCATTTCCAGTTTTCTGGTGATTAACTGGAGATAAGAGTCTCACAGGCCTGGGAAGGTGGCTCAGTGGTAGAGCGCTTGCATGCATGAGGCCCTGGGTTCGATTCCTCAGCACCACATAAGCAGAAAAAAAAGCCAGAAGTGGCGCTGTGGCTCAAGTGGTAGAGCGCTAGCCTTGAGCTGAAGAGCTGAGGGACAGTGCCCAGGCCCAGAGTTCAGGCCCCACGGCCGGACCCAAAAAAAAAAAAAGAGTCTCACAGACTTTTCTTCCTGGGCTGGCTTTGAAGCTCCATCCTCAGATTTTAGCCTCCTGAGTAGCTAAGATTATAGGTGTGAGTCACCAGGGCCTAGCTACCCGTGATCTTGAGATCTAACTTCTTTGCATCTCAGCTGCCTCATTGTAAATTGCATGTCTTAAAGTGCCATTGTCAGAATATGGAAAATAACCCTGTTGCCTGGAAATAAGTACTGGTTCATATCTTTCTGAACTGTCAAGCACACCATGTGACTTGCATTTCTCTATCATGCTTTGTGTGCTGTCTGGTTCATGATGGACTCTAAAGGCTTGTTCTCTGTTGACAAACAGTAGAAGACCAGAACCATCAGTCATTGCATATCCTAGCAATTGTATGGGTAAGAGTCAGAGAGGGCTTACATTCCAGGAGTGTCAATGAAAGAATCAGCAAAATCCACCCATAAACCACTTTCCCTCAGACCTACAGTAGCATGGGAACTCAATTTAGGAGGAGAAAAGAGGGACAGTGTTCTTGTTTACTTTCCTAATCCTTGTTGTTAGTAGGACCGGGTGAGATCCCATCCATTGTGACCCACACTCAAAATGCCCCCCCCCCACAGGGTCTCTAGTGTTCTTGAAATTCTACAGTACAAGTAGAGCTTCTAGCTCTTGAGCTATTCTCTACTTTGAATTTTATGTTGGTGCCTTATTTCTTATGCTTGAGGTTATTTGCTGTTTTTATTCTGGTATTGATATTAAAGGATGTTACAATTTGTGACATAAAAGGAGATAAGTGGATAAAAAAGATATTAAGCAAAATGAGAGGAGGAAGGAAGAGATTGAAAAATACACTTGAAAATCTGAAAGGCTAGGCATGGTTGTATACATCTGTAATTCCAGCTATTCAGGATGTGGAAATAGGAAGATTAGTTTGTGGTCACCTTGGACAAAAGGCAGCAAAATTGTCTCGAAACACAAGCCAAGCAGTGGCGGAACACACCTGTTATCCCACCTACTCATGAGCCAGAGATAGGAGGGTGGTGGTCCAAGGCTAACCCAGGCAGAAATATGAGACCATATTGGAAAAGCAAAACTGGAAGCAAAAAACTGGACTGGGGGCATGGTTCAAGTGGTAGAATGCTTGCCAAGCAAGCACAAGGCCTTGAATTCAATCTCCATATACATACAAACAGTATATATATTAATGCTGTTAGCTTTTGATAAGCTCATGAGTTGGGTGGTCAGTAGTAGAAGCAAAGTGCCAGGAAGACTTGAGGACTATCTTCCTCAGAGTCCCCTTGAACACAATATGTTTATAATGCTCTGGAGTTTACAAAGCACTTTCAAAAGCATCACAGTGAGTTTATTGTCTATTTTTTTCCCCATTGGATGATCACAGTCTGGCCAGGAGAGCTACTTTTACCCTTCTTATTTTATAAGTGAGAAAATAGCAGCTTAGGGAAGAATAGCTTAGGGAAGAATTAGCCTTTAACCCCAGAAAACGGGTCAGGCTGCTAAAAGGCACTTAGCAAAAATCTGTTGACTTTCTTTGAGTTTTCTGAACTGATAGTTTATAGTTCAAGTTTATAGTGAGTAGGATGCGTGTTAACTCTAGATGCTTAGATTTCACAAGCAGAGAGCTCTCTCAATATTACCCATGTCTTGTCCTTCTAAAAACATTTTTATTAGCACGTGGCTTTTCCACATAGGTATACAATGTACCCCGATCAAACTCACCCTCCATCACTCTCGCTTATCTAACCCCACTTCTTAAAATAATTTCCATGGATTTCATTGTTTTATTTTTGCATATGAATATACAGTACTTCTACCATATTTGCCCTCTTTCACCTACCTACTCCTAAACAGGGCCTGTTTTACATTCCTGTCATTTCTTTTTCTTTTTTTACATGTATGTTAATTGTTCAAAGTAGTTTCTCCATGGTATTTTACACATACACATAGTTTAATCTGATTAGCTCCATCCATCTCCTTCCCTATCCCTCACTCTCCCTATTTTCAACATCTTTCACTGAGTTTCTTGCAGGCATGGATGCAATGTATTTCAATATTATTCATCTCCTATCATTCCGTTTTCTTCTCCTAGTCCCATTATTTCATGTATGTTCTCTATTTATAGGTATATATGATCATATACACATGCAAACACACATACACATGTTTTGCATGTAGATCAGCTTCTATATGATTGAAAACGCTTGATCTTTGTCCTGCTAAACCTGGTTAACTTTGCTTAATATAATCTCATCATTTAGTTGCAAATGATTCAATTCATTCTTCTTTATAGCTAAATAATACTCCATTGCATATAACTACCACATTTTATTAATCTATTCATCATTTGTAGTCTGGTTCCATACTTTGGCCATTGTGAGTAGTGCTGCAGTGTAAATGTCTCTATTGTACCCTGTTTTACATTCTTGTAGATAAATGCACAAGAGTAGTATTGGTGGAATGTATGATAGTTCCATTTTTAGCTCCATACTGCCTGTTGAAGTTGCATTAGGTAACAGCCTCTTTTTCCTCTGAATACTTGCCAGCTTTTGTTGTGCACTTGATAATGGCCATTTGCCATGTCTAATCTTATGGAGTGTGCAGACTTGTCTCTCACAATGAAACAAATCAACAACAAAATGAAATCTTAGGACCCCTCCAGGCCCAATGTGTGATAGAACTTGCACTTTTAATATCCACTTGAGAAAATATAGCATGTTAAAGTAACAACAAATTCAGTGTTGAACAAATGAATTTATGTTCTATGGTAGAGCTCAGGTAGACATATAGATTTAAAAGCCACGTATATTTGAGAATGTGGGCATTTGGTCTACAAAGGTGTCTCGGCTAGTGGATTTGTTGACTTGCTACTAAAATTCTTTTTTTTTTTTTTCCCAGAGTGTTCAAGGCTTACCATCTGGAATTTCTTTATCTATTAGTATTTCTCTGTCAGCATTGCCAAAGATTTGCACTTGACTCTATCATTATGAGGGCACCATTTCCCCACCCCCTGAAAATGTCTGTGTGACATTGATGTGGGTTCTGAATCCTTTCACAGGAGGACTTGTCTACCTGAGAGTGTGAAGGACCATGATCATATAAGCCAAGTAGAGAGATCGCACTACACAGGGGAAAGGGAAAAGGGAAGGCAACACCATAGAAACTGGGGGACTCCTACACTGACAGGGGCAGCCTTTTGCCATGTTGATTAACTATGGACTAACCACTTTGAAAACTAGTTTTCTAGTATTCAACTTACATAACTATATTTAACTTATATAACTTATAGGGCTGTTGCAAGGAAATTTTAATTTGTGTGAAACTAACATGATTAAACATTTACTGAATACTTACCTTGTGCTAAACATTCCACATGCATTATAATATATCATTAATTCATAACCCAAAGTAGGTATTTTATTATCATCATCACCACCACCACCATCTTCTTTCCTAGATTATCAGCATTAAAAATTTCATAAAACACTTAAAAAAAAAACAAACCTGAGACCAGAATTTGGTATCTGATGAATTTGCTCATTGGCTCATGTTTTACCACTTGAGCCATGCCTCCAACTCCTGTGTAAACACCTGTATAAGCATTACATTTTCCTTAATGAAATAGATCCTCTGATTGCTATTTTCCAATCAATCAACTACACAACCCTTGTAATTCCTGAACTCTGAATACAAGAAGAATCTATTGCCCTGACAAATTTAAGCTTTTGTCAAATAAATGTTACATATGCAAAGAGCACTTGAATTGAAATGGGCTGTGTGAATAAGATAATTAAATTCTATTCTGGATCAGCAGGGTATCTATCTTTCAAACCAGAAATAGAAGGTAATCATTAGAAATACTATTCAGTAGGACGGAAATTTGTTGATAATTAATTTACTCCAGTACTCAATCAAGCAGGATTTTTACAGTATACCCCATTTTACAAAAAAGAGAAAATGACAAAACAAGCATCTGACCAAGGTACCTAAATAAATAAAATAAGTCAACAGCAGCAATAACCAGGGAATCACAAACTGAAGTTTCAGGGCCTTATGATGTCTGTAACTACAATAGGGTCTTAGAAATGGATTAGTCATAAATTTCAGACAAAAAATAAGGGTTGTAAATAACTGTTTTCAAGAAGTATTGAATGAGGGGCTGTTGATGTAGTACGTGGGTAGAGTGCTTGCTTAGTCTGCACTAAGCTTTAGGGTCTAGCCCCAGCACAGTAACAAAACAGAAACCAAAACAACTTCTTGTCTGGCACAGAGAAATGGAATTGTGTTAAAAATACTAGTATTGGAAGAGGCAAGACAGGCATTTTAGAAATTTTCATCATGACAACCGTGTAAGAAATTATAACCTATTAAAATTGTAAAACATTATTAAAAAAACTCAGTCCATGTTGTGAATATTCTGTTTAATTGAAGCACTAATGTAGTCAAATGAATGCTTTGAGCATGTATTTCTTTTCTAATATATAACATGTCTAATATATCTATATATAATCTATGTATCTATCTATGTATCTATGTATCTCTCTATGTATGTATGCATGCATGCATGCATGTATGTATGTATGTATGTATGTATGTATGTATGTATGTATGTATGTATGTATGTATCTATCTATCTATCTATCTATCTATCTATCTATCTATCTATCTGTGCCAGTACTTGGGCTGAAATAAGGGCCTCAAACTGTCACTGAGCTTTTTCACTCGAGGTTAGTGCCCCACCATGTAAGAAGTCATACCTCCACTTCTGGCTGGCTTCTTGCTGGTTAATTAGTGCTAAGAGACCCATGGGCTGAGCTGGGTTGACTTTGAACAGGGATCCTCATACCTCAGCCTCCTGAGAAGCTAGGATTATAGTCATGAGCCACTAGTTCCTGGCTTACATGTTCCTATTATGTGAAGTTCTCTTTCCTTTTCCCCTGCTTCCATGAGCCTCTTCTGATGCTAAATTGCTTCAATATGCCAGTGAGACAAGAAAGAACTCAGTACCCAGGCCCTGGAGGAGAAGAGGCCCCTGGGCTGCTGTCCTAAGGACAGAATGAGTGGTGTCCTGCTGAGCTGCTTTTACTGGCCCTTGGTCTCCGGCAATCATCTGTTTACCTAAGACCTTATATCCAAACTAAACAATTATTTTGACTATTCATTAAGTCCTTGTTTAACTTCAGCAGCTATTTTTTTTTTCCTGGCAAAGGAAAGGTGCGGTGGAAGCTGAAAGGAGGCGTTGACAGCTCCGAGTCATGTCCTCAGTCTGTTCTTATTGTGTTCCAGAAGGAAATCAACAGCAAGGGAATTCTTATTTTGAAAGGACTGTTGCTCTTTTGCTTCTTCAGGCTGAAAACATAACATATCGTCCTTTGTACTGAAGGCTGTGCAGACGGGGAGCTGAGCTAAGTCACTGCTGGAGCCAACACCGGGCTCCTGCCTCTCCCTCAGGGGACGTGGCTCCAGATGGACCTCTTGCCCACTTGGCCATCACGCGGTGTCTGTTTAGTGGAAGCCTGTGCTCAGGAGTAGACATTTATGTGGCCTCTTATGTAACTGGCAACGAAGGGCGGAGGCTCTGACAGTGATGACAACTTACAGTGGCTGAAACACGGGCCATATGAAGAGAACCAGACTCAGGCCCTGGGCGTGGTGTGTCAAGGTCATTTCAGGATGGGGAGATAGGGACAGAGCAGAAGCTACTGTGCTCCTAGTGCATCTGAGAAAAACGAAGAAATGATGAATCTCTTCCTATAAACAGGTTTCAGGGAGCATGAAGGAGAGAGAGAGGGTGGGGGAGGACTTCTCCAATGAGCAGGAAAGACAGGATGGTGGTGGAGTAAGAACAAGGGCCACCCAAATATGGTGGGGAATCTGCAGCTCTGGTGAAAACTATTTCTTTAAGCTTCCTGAGCACATTACTGATTCATGGCACTGCCGCTTCTAGCCAGATGAAGACACACACAACCAGATCCCCACATCTCAGATCCCCACTATTATCACATGGTGATGTCTCAGCTGCAGGTTTTGTTTATTTTAGCTGACTGGTCTTAGAATTACTTAAGAGAATGTTTTCTCCTAAGGATGTTTATCTAGGCCTATGGTGGTGGGGGGCAGGAGGAGGGTTGTGCAATTTAATCACTCCATAGATTTATGGGAGAGAGCAAGCAGCCAATTTAGATAACTCAGGCCAAGATGATTGTCCCAAGTTCTGTGATTTTACATGAAGGAGCTGGTGCAGCAAATAGACCCAAATCCCCCCCTTCGGAGGAACAGCGGCCTTCTATTTTCCCTTCTCTTCCTTTCATTTTCCTTTATTCCCCTTTCCTTTCTCTTCCCCTTCCCCTTCCTTTACCCCTCCCTCCCCATCTCTTCCTCTCCTCCGTCTTTCCTCCCTTTCCTCCTCTTCTCTCCCCTCCCTTCCTTTCCCTTCCTTTCTCTTCTTTTCTCTTCCTTTCTCCTCCCTTCTCTTTCCCTCCTTTCTTCTCCCTTCCCTTCCTCTCCCTTCCCTTCCTTTCCCTTCTCTTCAGCTCTGCTTTGTTTCTGGGTGTTTGATCTTAGGGACTTGCGTTTGTTAGACTGATATTGTACCTCTAGTTCTGTTTTTCACTTGTTATTTTTAGTTTAGCGTCTTGTTTCCTGTCTGTCATGAGATTGAGTCATATTTCACCTGCTATAGGTTTCCCATTGTCACTGGTCACTGCATCCATCTTCCATTTTTCTCTATGGGAATGGTGTGCCAAGGACTTTTCTGTCTGGGCTGGACTTGTACCATGATCCTTCCAATCCGGGCCTTCTCTGTTGCTTGGGATGACATGTATGCACCACTGTGCCAAGAAATGAGTGGAGAAGAGAGTCTTGTGAACTTCTCTGCTTGAGTTGGCCTTGGATTCCTTTTGTTCTCAGCCTTTGAAGCAGGTTGTGTTATAGGTGTAAGTGATTGGCACACAGTTCTTCTTTTTCATTTTTTATTTTTCTGAGTGATGTTAGGCTCAGGTGGTCACTAAGGATGTGCTGAGTTGGATAACAAGGGGGTTTTTATTTCTATTGCTTTGTCTGTTCCTCTAACTATTTGCTCTTACACTGTCACTGGGAGAGAGCTTTGTATATAGGAAAGAGAGAAGGTAGGAGTTCATTATCTAGAAACCTTACTTTTGGCAAAAAATCCCCACAAATTTTTTCAATGTGAAAAAGTTTTCTAGTCTTTATTGTTTAAGTGCATTTTTATTGTTATGATTAAGGTATTATACAGAAGTTAAGTTTTTAATCCTTATTAAAAAATCTTAAGGAATTCTTATTAAGCAATACTATACTACTACCTTTCAGCTTTAGTACAGGGTTATTGACTATTTGGGGACAAATGTGTACTTCAGGATTATGAATATCACAAAAGTGAAAATAGCAGTGCTTTATTTTCCAAAGGAGGTAAGGCAAGTTTTAGCTCAGACTGTAAACAACAAGAGCTCTTCTCACTTTTCAGCTTGATAGTGTTTCAGAGGGAAAAAGTGAAAAAAAAAACCCTAAGTTCCAATCAATGGGAACACAGGGGTCTAATAAAAAAGAAACTGAACAAGAAGCAGCAAGATTGACTAAGGAGACTTCCAAGAAGCTGTAAGGATACTTAAAGAATAAAAAAAACTCAACCACACAGGTCTTACAAAGACTGAGAGAGGGAGACTGATCTGAGGAGCTACCAGAAACCATGCACTCTGGGTCAGCTTAAGAAACTCAGGTGTCACGGTGGGTTCCTGCCTGTAATCCTAACTACTTGGGAACCTGAGCATAGGAGGATCATGGTTTGAGGCCAGCCTAAGCAGAAAAGTTTGTGAGGAGCCCTTGTCAATTAATAGCTGCTGGGGTTCAGGGGTGTGTGTGGTTCCAGGCCATCTCAGGCAAAAGAAAAAAAACAAAACACGAGACTTCACCTCAACAAAAGAAATTGGTTATGACAGAATATGTCTGTTATCCCAGCTACGTGAATAAAATATGTAAGAGAAGAGATGAGTCTGAAGAAAGAGAAAGTGGCTAAGAAAGAGAAGGAGCAGGCAGGAGAGGAGGGTACTGAGAAAAATGTGTATGGGGAGGAATTGAGTATGGGGGTGAAGGAGAGTCAGACGCGGAACATAATGTGCTGTCTTGAAATCCTGGAGAATTGGTTGTGCCTATCACAGAAATAAGAAGTTCTTAGAGAGAAGTGATTTGATGCCTTTGTGTGATCAGTGAGATGTCATACAAGTGCTAGTGAAGTCTCGTGGCGGGAAGATTCAATGGGGAGGCACATTGTCTAGGCCCCCTGCAGCTTCAAGTCTCTTGGAAGCACAGGACAATCCTAATTGTAAACTCAAACTTGTAGCTTTGGTTAGTGGAACAACAGGGAAGTCTATTGTCGAAGGAAATTTCTAAAGACTTTTACCAAGCCATGGAAATTGCTATGAGCTAATTTTGAGAAGGCAATATTAGATTTGAGCTCTGATAAATGGTTCGGAGTTCACTTAAGGCAAATATATATCTCAGTTTGCCCTGGAAAGTCCTGACTTATGTGTGTTGCCTAGTACCCATTTCCTCACCCTCAAAACATTCTGGTTTGGATTACACATTACACGGTTGCTCCAGAGATCCAAGCAGAGGGAATGCATAGACAACAGTTTCACAGCCAGAGGATGTCAGATCTGAGAGGCCACAACTAAGACAGCATGTCAGGGCAGCGAGGGTGGCATGGCGTGGATGCAAAATGAAGTTGGATCTTCATAGGATAGCCTGGGGAATATGATTTTATCCCAAGAGTATAAGGAAGCTAGGAAAATAGATGTGACTATTGAAAAAAATAAACCCAATAATATAGAGTGTGAGGTAAAGAATGAACTGGAGAGGGTTAAAAAAAACCTAGCTGAGAGATCAGGTAGGGAAGACAAGATGGGAGTTTACAGAAAAGGGTGGTGCAGGGAGAGAGAAATGAATAGATTTTAAAGATGTTTAGTAGGTAAACTGGACTTGATATAGTGATGGAGAGGAAAATATCAGAGATAAATATTTAATTTCTAGTTTGCATCATTGGATGACAATTCTAGAAGGACTCAGATAGGGGGAAGGTGTCCATGCACTCAACTTTGGCCACATTGAGTCTTATTGAGATGTCAAAGCAGAACGTTACAATGGGTTGAGGGGTATCTCTCTCTCTCTCTCTCTCTCTCTCTCTCTCTCTCTCTCTCTCTCTATATATATATATATATATATATATATATATATATGTAATTAAAGGAAGCTGTGGCCGTAGGTGAAGTTGTTCAAGGAATAAAGTAAGAAATGAACAGGGCTTAGCATCTAGCTTTAAGTGACTGTAACATTTCTTGTTAGGAAGAAGCTATCAAGATGGTGGTGGGAGGAAGATCAGAGGTTGTGTGTCACAGAAGCAAGCCCTACAATAGGGAAGAAATGGTTTCCTGGTAGACACTCCTGCAAAAGCAAGAGGAGTAATGTTGGAAGAGTCCATTGGGTTTGATTGAGTGACCAGGGTGTGAGAGAGAAGCAGAGCTCTTTGACCATCACACAGAATGGAGGAATTGGGAAGCTGTTTTTTTTTTTTTAAAAATCACATAGCTGATATTCAGAACTTAAATGATAAGTAGATCTTAAGTGACAAGTAAAAATTTAAATACAGCACTTGATAATATTTGCTTGCAATTGGCCCAACTATTATGATTGAGATAATGGGATTTCTTTTTAGGAAAAATATTATTGTGACTTTAAGAATTGTAGTAATCCTTATGAGTAATAAAATATATTTTGAAAATTGCCCTGAGAATAGAACAGTCCAGGTCATGAAAATGCCTATGAATTTTTGCAAAATGTAGTAATCACCTGTCCAACCACTTCTCATTCTTAAGTATACTTCAAGGGAAAAAATGGCTAGTGGAAATCCCTCCCACAAGAACTTTTAAGAAGGAAAAGATGGGCCTATTGCTATACACATAGTAAGATACAGTACCAACCAAGTTCCAATATTATGGAGTAATTTCTTGGTTTTTATTCTTTGGATAATTGGAGAGAAGCATTTTAAACATATTGTTTGTTTTCATGTGCTTCTGAATTTCGTGATTCTGGCTGGATACAAGAACAAACTTGCCAAAATACTGCAAGAAAAAAGATGTTGCTGATCATGGATAGGAAATACTCCAAGTCCCACGAGATGGTCTGGTCAGACTTCACCAAGTCTGCTGGCCTGAGAAGGACAGAGGCCACCACACTTGTGGCTAGAGCCCGCTCAGTACCAAGAAATACCTGGGAGTTCTTTATTCCAGTATCTGTGCCAACATGGCACTTGAGGTTTTCTTAAGCTCCAAGTGGTGGTCATTTTTCTGTTTGTTTTTCAGAAAGGAAACAGATGGCCAAAGCTGGACTTGGTAGGGAAGTAGTTGACTCTACTATAGTTTAGCCATAATATAGAATATTATATTGTTATTAAAATAGTAACTGAGTCGAACACTGGTAGTTCATGTTACTCAGGAGGATGAAATCTGAGGATCGCAGTTCAAAGCCAGCCCAGGAAAGAAAGTCCTGAGACTCTTATCTCCAGTTAATCACCAGAAAGCCAGAAGTGGCACTGTGGCCCAAAATGGTAGAACACTAGCTTTGAGCAAAAGAGCTCAGGGACAGCACCCAGGCCCCAAGATCAAGCCCCATGACCCACGAAAAGAGACTGAGATGTTAGGTTACTTCACCCAGATGGCATGATAGAATGTAAGTCAGATTTGGAACCAAGGTGATGTGTGTGGTACCATCCCTGTTCAGATATGCCCTGTGTGGAAGTGAGAGGGTGGGCATTCTATAGTATTTAAAGCCGTTTCACAAAGGAAAAAAGCAAAAGCTAGTTATTACCTCTGTGACTACACATTCTGGATTTCATTACATCTTCTGTTTTGTGGAATAGGGATGCTCATATCAAATTACTCATAAAAGTAATGATCAAATGAAATCATATGGATTCGATTTTTTTCTTTGGCAAATCCTTTTGTAGTAGAATCTTATTAGTAAGAAAATCTTTGGGGTTGCCATGCATTTTCGGGTAAGGAGCCTGTGTGGGGATCCAGTGCAGAAAGTAAGGGTACCTAGAAAGACATGCCTGAGCCTGGTTCACATAGCCAGCCCTGAGGAAGAAATCAAGATGGATGTTGAGTAGTTTCCAGAACATTCCAGAAGCATCTTGTTAAACCTTTTGATGCTTCTCATGTGAAACAACTTCTTTCCATTTTCAATGCCAACTCATGCTCAGGGCAGCCCGAGCAGAATATGGATGGAACTAGAGAAGATGTTTTAGCCACCAGGAAGTCCATGCTGGCTTCTCAATACCAGATCAGGCCCGACTTAAAAATGGCATCCCCATTGCCCATGTGAGGAGAAGATGCCATCACAGGCTCTGCTCATAAGAACTGTAGCATCTGATTGAGAATTGCCTGTTAGGATGCTTTAAACATTTTTTTTCCCCCAACCTGACTATGAAAGAATTCAGGCACCTGACCTTTGGCCTCCTGATTCCAGGTAACTGGCCTTAGCCCAGGCTGCAGCAAACAACGGGTGAGCTGTGACATGAGCTGTGACACGTGACTATACAAACAACCAAGCAACAACAAAATCAACCTCTATGAAAAAAATCACTAAGTAAACTCCCTTCTATCAGGCAGTAGTGCAAGTGCTATGGGAGGAGGGCAGAGGCTCACTGATGGGGTTAGAGCCCTTACAAAAGAAGTGGAAGGGAGTTGCTTTGCCTCTTGCACCCCATGGGGACACGTAGAAGGGGCCATTTTAGAAGAAGTTAGATCTACTTTACTTTTGGACTGCTTATCAGTACTGTTTGCCATTTCAGAAAAATATAGTAATTTTCATTAGCATGTTGTTGCAAAATAAAGTTGTCCTTTATTACCAGAAAAAGAATAATCTTATTGATATTGCCGTATAAATATTGACCATACTAATATTATACAGATTCTATATTGTCTTATTATGCTTTATGTATTATATAAATAATATTAATATTGATATTCCTATTAAAATCTGGGTCAGTGCTAATTAAAGTAAGATTAACGGAAGGAACATTATTAGTCTTTGAAATACAATTAAACAATAGGTGATTTAGAGGCTAATATAATCTAATGCAGTTGAAACATGGAGGTTTACATAATATCTCTTTTTAGTAGCAAGATTTCTTAAACTCTTCATATACTAATGTGCACTGAGAATATCCAGATGGATGAAATTAATCAGCATTTCTCAAACATGTTCATCCATTAAATATATTTTCTAAGGATCTTCTGAGATGATTGGGGGATGATAAGTAGTAAGGTATATATTTCACTAAGCATGTGTGTGTGCAGGCGCGTGTGCGTGTGTGTGTTTGTGTGTGTGTGTGTGTGTGTGTGTGTGTGTGTGTGTGTGTGTGTGTACCGTGTGGATCTCTATATGATGCTTAGATCATTGGAAGAAGGTTAGAGACCCACCCACTAGATCCATTTCTCTTTTTTTGTTTGGTTCCAGTTCTTGAGCTTGAACTCAGGGCCTGAGTGCTGTCCTAGAGCTTCTTTGCTCAAGGCTAGCACTTTACCCCTTGAGCCACAGCTCCACTTCTGAGTTTGTGATGGTTAAGTCTCATGGGCTTTCCTTCCCTGCTTGAAACTGTGATCCACAGATCTCAGTCTCTTGAATAGCTAGGATTACAGGTGTCAGCCACCAGGGCCTGGCAATTTCTCGTGCATTATCATCCCCTTATCCTTATCTTGTGTGACTGACTCTGTACCTCTGGTTTAACCTTTTTGTTTTGGTTGCAGTCCAACTGTATGTGTATTTGTTTGTTTCTACAATCTTGTTTTGATTGTTTACTATGTGCCAGACCTTGTTCTAGACTCCGGGAGACAATGACAAAATGCCCCTGCCATTATGAGACTGAGATACAGGAATCCAGGAGAAGACACACAATAAACAAAATCACCAAGTGAAGTGCTGTCTATCAGGTTGTAGTGCAAGTGCTATGGGAAGAGGGCAGAGCCTCACTGATGGGATTAGAGCCTTTACAAAAGAAGTGGAAGGCAGTTGCCTTGCCTCTTGCACCACATGGGGACACATAGAAGGGGCCATCTCAGGATGGGACATCTGCTGATGTCCTGAGCATGGACTTCCTGGCCTTGAGAACTACAAGCCATGAATTTCTACTATCTCTGTTGTCACCCTGAGATATCTTGTAATAGTAGCCTGGAAGAACTAAGACAGAGGGGACTCAGCGGGAACCAGGAAGCCACAATAGTTTATTGAAAGAGAGTGACACCATCAGACTAAAGTTATTATTATTTTTTAAAGGATTACACTGGTGCTTTGTTGAGAATGGATTCTCACGATGCTTCATACATTTAGCTGGTCCCCAAATGGTGATGACATCTTTTCCTATAACTCATGTCCTGTCTGTCTTGCATTTCCTATTCTAGTTCTGGTAAGTCCAGTCAGTCAGCACACTGGTTACTATGACACCTCTCTCCCCCACCCCTTCTCTCTCTGCTCCCAGTCCCAGCGGTGGTTTCTTCACTTAGTGCTCTGTTGAAGAGGGTGTGTGTGTGTGTGTGTGTGTGTGTGTGTGTGTGTGTGTGTGTGTGTGTGTGTGTGTATGTGTGTGTATGTGTGTGTGTGTGTATACTGACTGAAAACGGATGCTAAGCCACTAAAAATGTCCTCTTGGTGGCACAGAGGAGGAGGAAAGTGGATTATGACATACTGCTTTGGGTCTTTGTTGTTCACACAAGTTGCCTATCAATTTCATTAGCCTGAAGCAGATAGAAATTGGAGCAACAATGCTTGAATTAACTGAATGATTCCCTGTTACCATAAAATTATCTTTTAGAGTTTCCTGTCCTTATCAAGCCATATTGTCTTGTAGAATCTCTGTTAGTTAATGCATCTATATCTCATTTTTTGAATTATCTTTTCTATGAACTGAACTATGTCATTTTGCCCTCTGTGATAAATGACCCTGGAGAAGTAGTTCTTCAGGTCCAGATTCAATTACATAATTTTATTCTGTTTGAATTTGAGAATTACACTTGAAAAATGACTCTAAATATAGTGAAACAATTATTTTAGAAGTTATATGTAAACAATATTATTTATTCTTAATCAGTATTCACTGAGTACTAATTTTAAGTCTATTGGACTCATGAATGATTATATTAGGGATTACTATCACCATGAGCAATATAATATAATGATAGTGGTTTTTAAGATACCACAAGGAATAATTTCTTTTACTACTAACTAGTTAGTTTTTCATATCTGATATGATGATGCTTATGGCTTTGCTATTATATGTGTAATTGTTGGTACATACCTGTACATAATTTTGTACTAAGTATATGTTTGGTATAACATGTAACTTTTCATTTCATACACTCCAAAGCCTACCCAATGTATCTCTCAAGGGCATCTCTGATTTGTGCTCTACAGCATACACACACACACACACACACACACACACACACACACACACACACATACACACACACACACATTTGCTTCTCACTGAGTTAAATGTATCTGGTTGCTCATGTCCAGAGTCTTTTGAACTGGGATAGTAACTGTCCTAGGTTTGCCTGGCCACTCACTGTTCATAATATTTCAACACACTGGAAATCCATGCAGAATATATTGATTGTGAAACTGATGTGCATAATTAGTATTATCTGGAAACAACTCTCAAAGCATAGCTTATCATGTGTTTGATTTGTGAGACTACCTCTCACAATCATAGAATGAATGTTCAGAAACTCAGTGGTTGGGGAGGTTGGGTGGGTATTACTGAAACTTCTAGTGAGAAGGAGAAGAGGAAAGGAAACATCAAAAAAACTGAAAAACTGCATCTCGAAGGTCTGGACCAAGACAGAGATGGCCACTTTGACCACTTTTATTCAACAGTTTTGGAAGCCCTAACCAGAGAAACTAGGCAAGTGGAAGAAATACCAAGCATCCAAATTGGAAAGGAAGAAGTCAAATTGCCACTGATATAGATGATGTAATCTTATATATAGAAAATCCCAGAGACTCCACCATAAAGCTATTAGGATGAATAAACAAATTCAGCAAGTTTGGATAGAATATACATAGTTTTATTTGACAGATTCTAGCTAACTCTGTATGGGCTGGCCTGGAATTTGTGATTCTCTTGACTCTGCCACCTGGGTTTATAGATGGATTAGAGGCATGTGAGGCTGTACCTGGCTTACGAACAGTTGTTTTCAATCAAATATTCTGATTTAATTGATCTGGAGTGAATCTGGGCATCTTTTTATAGTTTCCCCAGTGATTTCAATGGGGAGACAGTACTGAAAGCTACCATTGGGTATTATCCCACTTTGTAACTGTACACAAAGATTGAAGGATACAGTCCAGTATACTCTGAGGTAATAGCAATACAGAAGATAGAAGCATACAGTGCAGAAAGTATTTATAACATGTAGTCTTTGGGCATTTGTGCACGGTGTCTGATTGGAATTTGGGTGCACTTTGGGGAACTGATTCTCACTGCTCAGGTGCTTTAGAAGAATCTTTGTGGCACAAGGCGAGCTGCAGAACCTTTTGAAAAGGAAGAGGTGATGAAAAGTGAGACCATTAACTTCTCATGGGTGGGAAAAAGAAGAGCCAGAACAGCAAACATAGAAATTGGCAGTGGAGTGGATTGTTTGTCAAGAGGGAACTTGTGGGTAGTGGAACGGGAGACAGAGAAAGGAAGGTTAAGTAGTCTGTGGTGTAAGAAATGCTCTCCTGTAAGGAGAGCTTTAGTTGTTGAGCTAAAACAGGGCCTTCAATGTCTGGTTGGGACAGAGAGGGGAACTGGCACATTTTAAAGAAACTGGATGGAACAAGTTAGTTCTCACACTCAAAACCAAATTATAACTAAGTAAAATGTACTCTAGCTATAAAGTATTTACTGACAAGATTAATAAGATATGCATTATATAATTTACTATAAAGAAGTTGCAACTCAAATTCTAAGGGAAAATCTAGGTAACAACACAAAGCCTGACTTTATCAGGATAGTATCTATGAGGCCATCTCTAATGGTCACAATCGCCTTAAGTGAAAGTACAATGCTTCATACTCCTAGGGGCTGAGAATGTGGCTTAGTGGTAAAGTGCTTGCCTAGCATGCATGAAGCCCTGGGTTTGATTCTTCAGTACCACATAAACAGCAAAATCCAGAAGTGGCACGGTGGCTCAAGTGGTAGAGTGCTAGCTTTGAACACATAGAAGCCCAGGGGACAGAGCCCAGGCCCTGAGTTCAAGTCAGGACCCGCAAAAAAAAAAAAATCATATGTGAGGAACTTCAGACTTGTAACATGCCTTCAACACTCATTACCAACTTCATTTGCTTCTTTCTGGGCAGTTTTAGTATAGCTTTTCTCCTTGAATCTTGATGTTGCACATAAATCCAGCTATTCTTTTCTTTCCTTTTTCTTTCTGTCAGTAGTGGGGGTTGAACTCAGGCCTGGGTAATGTCTCTGAGCTCTTTTGCTCAAGGCTAGTGCTCTACCGCTTTGAGCCACAGCTCTGCTTCTGGTTTTCTGGTGGTTAATTGGAAATAATAGTCTCACAGGGACTTTTCTGCCGGGCTGGCTTTGAACCTCGATCCTCAGATCTCAGCCTCCTGAGTAGCTAGGATTATAGGCATGAGCCATCAGCACTGGCAATCCAGCTTTTCTTTTTTTTTTTCTTTTTTGGGTCCGGCCGTGGGACCTGAACTCTGGGCCTGGGTGCTGTCCCTCAGCTCTTCAGCTCAAGGATAGCACTCTACCACTTGAGCCACAGCGCCACGTCCGGCTTTTTTCTTTTTTTTGCTTATGTGGTGCTGAGGAATCGAACCCAGGGCCTCAGGCATGCAAGGCAAGCGCTCTACCACTGAGCCGCCTTCCCAGCCCAATCCAGCTTTTCTTACAGGCATATGAAGGGATTTCAGTTAACCCTCCCCAGTGGAAGATACTATCCCTGGCAATAGTTCTGATGGGCAGTCAGTTCTGGGTCATTCAAGGTTAATATTAATCTGAGACTTTTTAAGTCTTAAATCCTGGCAATGATAGAAGGGATGGCATTAATCAAGAAGCATTATACTCTACACTTACTGGTTATATTCAGATCAGTTTGTACAACTACTTCGAGGTAATAAAAAATTCTCCTTCAGTTTTCTGCAGTATCTCAGAAGGCCTATATAGTTACTAGGAAAAAGTTTTATATTTTGTTAAAAAAAACTGCAGTGCTGAGAATCGAACCCAGGGTTTTGCCATACTAGGTAAGTGTGCTATTTACCTTGGCAAACCACTTCCCATATCATCAAGCCGGATAGCTTGAAAAGGCTGTTGGGTTGGGGGTGATATGCCTATGGTTGGATAGACTATGGACAGCTCCTACAAACAGTTACAAGTGTGTTTTCTGAGTGCTAGAGATAGAAGGCAGAGAGAGAGAAGGAGAGAGAGAACGAAAGAAAGAAAACACCCAGTGCTTAGAATGGAAGTCCTGGCAGGTAAGGGTTCTGCGTAAATGCAATAAATATAATGTCATAAATTTGAAATACCAAATATTATGCCATTTTATTTTACCCAAGTGTATTTCTTTCCACTTGGGGATATGCCTTAGATACAGATGCATAAAATGTTCACTTTGGCAAACTCATTTGCATTCACTTCTTGCTTTTCAGCATTTGGAAAAATCTACAACAGTGTCAATATAACATTCTGATTATGTTTTCAACATTCCCACTCATTTAGTTGGCTTTATGCAAAAATAATATTCAAAAGATGGCCCCAAAGAAAATACAGTGGGTACCAGGGTCATCAAATGAACAATCCCATCTTTCTCTGAGAAGGGAGCTAGGAAAATGGACCAATGGTCCATTGTTTTTGCAGGAGGTAGAGTGCTTGTTTGTACTGTTTTCTTTTCCCGATTTTTAATAGCATAGGACCATTTATTTATTGACTGCTTGAAATAAATTCAAACAGAAGAACTTTGTAAACGCTCTCGTCTCTGGTGCCAATCTTTTTTTGTTATTTATGAGCGAGCCTCTGAGAGTTTAGATGTCTATTTTTTTTTTAATTCCAAAAGTTTGTGTGGGGGTGAGCTAAAGCTCTTTTGTCTGGAAAAGAAGCTAGACAATAATTCAAAGCTCACAATTCTCCTAGGGCTGAGACACCACCAGGTCTAAGTGGGCTTCAGATGTGGTGGAAAATGAGGCACCTGTGTTCTTTCAAGCATTTAAGTTGGGTTTCTCAGCGAATAGGGATATTTTACAGTTCTGTTTTGTTTCCTGTGGGTAGGTATTGAGGGAGTACAAGCTGGAGTAGGGACCTAAGGAAGAAGATTCAATCCTGAAGTATTTATTGCTCCTTCCATTTACTTGGCTTTCTTATCCACACCCCAGATTTTATTACCTCACATTTTTAAAAATGACAGTTTTATTTGGATATAATTTACATACTTACACAAGTCACCCATTTAAAGAGTACAATTCAATGGTTTTTCATATACCCACAGACATGTGCAACCATCACTGTGGTCAATTTAGAACATTTTCATCACCTGAAGAAGAACCTGTGACCTGTGGTTGTTACCATTTTATCCCTCTAGCCTATAGTCCACAGCCTTAAGGAACCACTATGTTGCTTTCTGTCTTTTCCCTATCCTATATTCAGTCATATAATACAGTCTTTTGTCCAATGACTGTAATCTCATTCTGACTTAGGACGTTTGTGTTGATATTGTGCACTATACTTTGAAAACTTTTAATGGGTCCTTGATTTTCCTTGTTGCTTCTTACCTGTTTCCAGAGCTGGGACACTCTGCACAGCATAACATGTACAGCATACCCACAATTAGTGCTTGTGCATTTTTTCAACTAATTGCTGTTGCTTTGCAGAAGTTGTTCTATAATATCCCTCCAAAGGAGGTCACATCATTTCCCTGGCACACTGCAGAGTGGTGTCTCCTCCCTCTCTCTCCTCCACTATAATAACATGTTGCAACCTGCAACCTGAGATGACTTGGATCTTTATTCCCGGTACCAAGCCTTGATTACACCAATCCCCACTTGCTACCATCTCCATTCTGTCCAATTTTCAGGAATGCATCTTAGCAACCTACTTGCTAGTTTGAAGCTGTCCTTGACCAAAAAAATACTCAAAGTGACATTGAACTTTGGTCAGGGATGCTGGTGTACAGGCAGTGGAAGATGTCTGTAGAGAATTGCCACCAATTGTCCGCTATTCTTTATGTGATTTAGAGAGATTTTCTCTCACTGGTATTCACTGGTTGAAGCCATGAAAAATATAATTTTGTTCTGCTTATTTATCTGCTTCCATCTGGGATAGTTTTAAAAGAAAGTTTCCTGATTTCAGTTGCAGAATACAACTGTTTTCTACGTAACTCCATTGCAGTATGACCTCTAAGTAAGCATATGACAAACCTCAAGTTGGGTTTATGGATGTAGAGGGAATGCTAACCTTCATTTTCTGGACAAGACTAAGTTATTTTTTTTAAGGGAGCTTTGAATACCATAGACACATTGAAAAGAGGGAGACATAAACTATTGCTTTTGGATTGCTTGTCTAGCTTAATGCTTTTAGATCTAATGTAAACAATGTACATATAGCCACAGAAGAAGCAACTAAGCCTCATTTTTGTGGAATTAACTTAAATTCCAAGTTAGAATAAATTATGAGGGAAAATGTCTCTTGTTCTTTCTACTTTTGGTAAATAAAATTTGTTTTATTCTCTCTGTGTTTGGAAGTAACATTCTTCGAGACATTCTTAAGAACTATTTTTCTTTTGCTTAGCACAATTTCTGGTTCCAGATAAGGGTAATGGAAAACCAATTGGCTCATTTCGGACAGCCAATTAGTCACCTCCATTTATCTATATTTATGTCTACCATTAATATAAAGTACTCATGCCATAATCAATGCTTAAATAATAAAATTATCTGTTATAAAAATGTAAAATGAAAGAGAAAGGTATTTCTTTCTCAATACCTTTTCTTTATCATTACAATCTGAAGGGAGAATGAGTGGCCAAAGAGAAAAAGGTAAACAAACCATTGCAGATATAGTTTTGACACATGGAAACAAGAGTCTTTTCTAGTGGGCATGTGAAGATACTCTTGCCTCAGACTCTGGCGTACACCTCCCACAGCGTGGGTGGTGATTGGCACCTTCTTGTGCCACTGGGAATAACAGCTGGCTTTCCAATAGTCCTCCAAAGCAGCTGCTCCATCTACCTTGGCACTGAACGCACATGGCTTTAGTTGCTGACATTTTCAAGTTGTTGCCAAGGCTCTAAGAAGAGAATTTTCCATTTTATATTTTATTCTGAGTTAAATATGATCATCCTTAGCTCTATGGCAAAGGAAATGTACCTAAATCACCCTAGGATAAAATGCACATGTGGACTCAGGTGGGTGTGGACATTTTGGTGGAGAAAAGACTGGCTATGCCAATATAGGATATGTGCCTTTATGGGAAATTTTCCATATGGAATCATAATAGCATAAAGGTAGAAGATTAAAGGAATAAAAGCAGAGAGTACAAAGAAATATTGTAAAGTCACTATGAAAATAATGAGAACACTGAATATGAATATGAATAGCGTCATACTAGAACTGGAAAAGAATATGAGAAGAGAAGATACAAATTAAAGGTCCGTACCATTTTGCTAGAACATTCTCTAAGTACATGAGTTATATTGTGATTATTCAGACATACAATGCAAATACAGCCAGCAAATTAATATGAAGAGTTCACCTTGGAGGGAGAGGCAATGACTACACAATAACTGTTGGAAAAAGGTTAAAAATGGCTAAGAAAGAAGTGACCACAATTTGCCATGAAATTGTAAAACTTAATATCAACTTATCTGCCCGTTTCTGCTTGTCTAAGACATATACTAGTTATTGCAAAATGAACCCCAAGATAAGGACTCAAGACGTTATGTCGGAAAACGAACTTTACAACTTTGGTGCAGGGCCGGGGTAGGGTGGGGTGAGGAGATGGGAAGGGATGGGAAGGGGAAACAAAGGAGGAGGCAACAATGCTTGATAAGAAATGTACTCATTACCTTGCCCATGTAACTGTAACCCCCTCTCTGCCGTATTTCCACAATTTCAAAAAAAAAGAAATTGTAAAACTTGGTTGATAAAGCACAACTGTAAGAATCCAATGATCAAACATTCTGAGGACGAGTAATCCAAAAACTTCATAAAGCTCTGAGCCTAATAATCACCGAAGCTGTCCTGAATTCCGAAATACTGCTTGAGTCTGCAGTGTTGCTCTGACAACTCAGCCACATTCTCCAGTTTGTCCCCCCAGTGAGTGCAAGTACTAAGATGCCAGAGATTAAAGAAGGAACAAAGACACAGCTAACAGGACACCTAGCATCTACATTTGGGGATTAGAAGTGGAGCTGTTCGGTAGAAAGGCTGAGAAGCTCAAGTCCTCCTTCTTTTCAGTACTGACAGGTTTTCCCCATGCTTTGCCTCAGCTCCTTTTTTCTTTTGGTGCAATGCTGTATCTCCTGGATAGATGCCAGGATCTCTTTGGCCAATGAATATCAGGCTCTCCTATCTGCCCTGGGGATGTTATCTGATTCTGTTAGCCAGAAGTCAGCCAGACATGGAGCTGTTTCTCTGAACACTCAGCTATCCCGTGAGTTTCAAAAGCAAGACAAAAAGTACTACCAGACTCAGAAGTTTTTATTTTTGATCTTTAAAATTACCTTGAATTGGGGGGAAGGGAGGAGGCTGGGAAGGGATGTGAAGGGTAAACCAAAGGAGGAGGGTGCAATGCTTGGTAAGAAATGTACGCATTATCCTGCCCATGTAATTGTAACCCCTCTGTACAGTATGTTCACAAATAAAATAAAATTAAATTAAAAATAAAATTACCTTGAATTAGTTGTGCAAAGTGATTTCTATTTCACATTTTCATTTATGCCACACTCCCATGTGTGCAAAGCTAAGATATCAAAAAGAATCTCCTGAATCGCTGTCTCTGTGGAGTTTCGATCAAGTATCATAATTCCCATTTGCCCTGTATGAGGGAAGTGAATGGCGTGGCAGCGAGAGTGGTAGACTGATTTTTCATTTCCATCTGCAGACTTGGAATGTTCTGTCAGACTGTGCAGTTAAATGCTAGCCAAAAAGATGATCTGGTGTCTCGGGTGCATCGGTTACCGACTCTAGACCTCTCAAATGTGCTTAATACAATACTTCACTTTTGCAAATATTTATTGTCACACTTAATCAGGGTGAGAAAAACACTGGAACATTCATCTGCACATCTGTGATGTGCCCATCACATCCCACCAGACCTCTGAAAGTACCAGAACTAAACCACAGGAACCAGCTGTCTGCCAGGAGCTGAGTTTCAGAGGAGGATGAGGGATTGAGAGGAAAGGTGATGGTGATGAATAATTTTGAGATAAAGAGAAGCTATGGAGGTTTTTTGGAGTGTTTTTTTTTTCTACCTTGGAATTTAAAGTGAACTTCATCCCCTTGAATTATTTGGAACCAATTTTTACTCTTTTGTCTACTTTACTATAAAGCACAATAAATATTTCTCCCTCAATGGAGAAAATAAAGATGTACACTTTAGATGTGCTGGCATTAGAGAAAGTTCCTTTGTCTAGCTAAAAGATGTTAGGATTCCACAGCATGAAATGGTTCTGGAATTTTTTTAATATGTAAGAAAGAATATATATAACAGACCACTATTAGGTGTGTTTCAAGATAACCTTTCTTTATTATCAGCCCTTGTGGCAGAGACTACTAATGTAATCTTGTACTTCAGAAATATGAAACCTATCCCAATTGTGTGGTATATTAATCACTGATGCCCATAGTATGATCTGTTTTTGCTGTTTTTGGCTGTGTGGATTTTCTCTATCCTATTTCCCCTTCCTTCCTTCCTTCCTTCCCTTCTTTTTCTTCCACTGTTGGAGATTCTATCCCTAGAATTCAAGCTGGAACTATATTCCTGGTTTTCAGGGCAAATGGATTTATTCCACATGTAACTGAACTCAGTTGATTTGACAATGCAAGTTTCTGGGTCAGAGAAAGCCATTCGTTTGCATGGAAGTTCATCTAATGTTTAATGAATTGTGGCCATTTAGGTTTGGACTCCTATCTCAGAGCACTGCGAAGCTTCTTGATTTTTATGTGGGCAAATGAATGGGAGATGTATGGATAGAAATTATTTTCTAGAGACCTTATAAAGTGTCTCAATAGCATTGGAAGAAAGATACTGGTTGTTTAATTTCTAGGTCAAATCAAATTTTACATAGAAAGTCCCTCACACTTGGACTTAGGATCAGAGATCTTATATCAGGTTTCTAGTAAGCAAATTTCTGCAAGGATAGGCAGCAACTTAAATCAACAACAGTAACACTATTTTCAGAAACAGTTGTTTGTTAACATCGGGAAGAGGTGTCTGCTGTATCTGATGAGTTTGTTGCTTTCTGAGAAAGAAAAAAAAGTGGATGGGGGAGGAGAAAGAAAGAGAGAGGGAAAGGGCAAGGAGGGAGAAAAGAGAAGAGGTGGGGAGGCCCCAAGGAAAATGGTTAGTCAGTGAAAGAGAGCCAATCATAATCAGGCTATTCCAAGCCAACCAAAGCATCTGGTTTCTTTAATTTAGTACACTTCATACTAAAAGGCCAGTTTGTTTACACTGTATATTTTGAGTTATTTGAAATATCTCTTCCAAACCATTGGGTTTGCAACTTCAGGGGAGGCTTTCAAATGTGGCTGGAAAGTATCCCTACATCAGTATCACATGGCATGAATGGTATGGAAAAAAAAGAAGAAAAGCTACAGACGTTTTAATGGTAGTTAGTATGCCATTTAAGACTACCTCTATTATGCCTTTCTGAGAACTGAAAATGCCCCCTATTCAACCTTTAAAATATGCAACAAAGCCAGGTTTTTTTCTGTACAGGTGGGGCCACGTGCAGGCATTCAGCAGTACATGCTAAGGCACGGGGGTGAAGGGGTGAGGGGTGGATTTCTCATGTCTGCCGTATACTATGTGCCAGGAATACCACTCACATTTAAGCTGAAACATGAAACTAAAAATAAACAAAGATATCAACTCTGAGAAGAACTTGTTTGTAACCCTTCTGGAAGGGAAAACTAGGGTTCATACTTCAGTTTTCCAACTGTTCTCTCGTGGATCTTGTCTCTGAGAGCACACCACTAATAAGGCTTTAATAACCAATTCTAAGTGATAAGTATGGGTTTCTCCACTCACTGTTCTCGCCCAGACTCCAGCCTTGGATTTCCAAATAATTCAAGACACCGTCCCTTGCTTATCCTACTATTACATGGATTACCAACAACCCAGTTGTTTTTACCTAAGCACAATCTCTATATTTCTGCCACTGATGCCATATTTCTCCTAGTCATAAGAAGTATCAACTTAAGGAGTTATTTTCACTCTCTCTTCTTCTTTCATAGTCTCTTTTTTAGAAACCTCATCTTTTGCTATTTATTTTACAATACTTTTAAAATGTGTCCCCCTTTTCTCATTGCTCTCTCCTTATTCTTGAAGAATTCAATAATGGTTTGATTTTCTCATGTATGAAGTTGAAAAATATGTAATTGAAGGCAAAGACTAAGAAAAAAAATCCCCAAATATTGTAACTGAACAGAAAAGCTTTTGCTCTACCTACAAGAGACCCAGGGTTCAAAACCATTCACAAGAAAATAAATTCATAGCTCAAACCATTGACAAAGCCATTCAATTCATAATGTTATAGCAAGGTAGGTAGATTCTTACCCATTTATCTTTATTGTGGTCCAAGCTAACTGCATGACTGACCACAGCAGGCTTTCCACTGTGTGTTAGTATTTGGGAGATCTTGCCACCATTTCCAGCTGATTAGGTTGATTCGTCTTTGATGTTGGAGCTCAGGTAAAACAACAGAAGTTCAGACAGAGGAGCATTTGCTCCTCATTCTCAAGGCTCTCCAACTGGGACTGTTTGACCTCATCAGGAGCCGTAACTGCAGAAACTTATGAGGAAATAGCAACAGCAGTGCCCAGTGGGGAATGCAACTGAAAAACAGGAGGTAAGAACTAGGTAGTAAGAGGCTGGGCATAAACACTTAAGGCCTCTGCACGGCACCTCTGTGCCTGTGCAATCCCCACTGACGTCAATTCCATCCTGTGGATAATACAGAACCGCAGGAAAGAACCTGACATTGCTTCACACAGTTACCTTAACTCTCTAAAGTAATAGTTCTCGGAGTGTGGCTCTCAGACCCGTGGTCTGGGCAGTACATGAGATCGCTAGAACTGTCAACTCAAGGTTCTCCAGATGCAGTGAATCTTAAATGCTTGGATTGGGGCCCTATAAATTATAGCTTCAATAGCTCTCCACGTGATTTTTATTCATACTACAGTTTGAAGATTACTGTTATGATAGAGAACGAGAATAGGTAGACGTAAGCAAATGAGTAAGTGAGTGTATAAATATCCCAAATACACAACGAAAATGGGCTTATGAAGAATTTGGATGTAGGTTCTAGCTCTTTTTATACTTAGACGCTCAGCACAGAGTAGCTCTCACTAAACACTATTGACTAATTGATGACAGGATTCAAAATATTCTACCTAGCAAATGATGGCTAAAATTATTTTTTGTTTGTTTTTAGTCATTGACATCTAGGAAATAGAATACTAATCTGAGAGGCACAACTTCCCAGAATAATGAGAACCAGTTGTGATACACATGGAAAGGGTTGACGGTCGGAGTAGTGGAGCAGGCTGCTACTCCCAGCTACTCAGGAGACATAGGTAGGCGTACCAAGGCCCAAGGGAAGCCTGTTCGAGAGACCCTTTCTTGAAAAACACTCAAAAAAAAAAAAAAGGTTGGGTATGGTACTGGTAGAGTGTCCAGCCTCCCAGGTGTCCAGTATCCCCCAAAATGTTGATGCATACTTGAATGGGTAAGGTAGATTTCAATTAATAACCATCCCTTCTTCAAAGGGAAAATGAATCTTAAAAGACTAGTTTAATTTTCAATTCCTCAATTGTTTTAATATTATCCTTTCCTCCCTTATCCAATTTCATGATCAAATCTTGAAAAATTTACTTCTTCTTATGTACATATGTGTATATATATGTATATTATTTATATATGTATGTATGTATGTATGTATGTATGTATGTATCTATCTATCTATCTATCTATCTATCTATCTATCTATATATTGTTTAATGCTAGTACTGGGTCTTGAATTATGGGCCTCTTGTCAGTTGGCTTTTTCACTTAAAGCTGGTGATCTACTACTACTTGAGCCACACCTCCATTTCCAGCTTTTTTGTTTTTATAGTCAATCACAGATAAGAGTTTCAAGTTTTCTGTTCAGGCTGGCTTGGAACTGTGACCCTCAGACCTCAGTTCCTTGATGAATAGCTAGGATTATAGGTATGAGCTACCATCACCCAGCCCTATCTCTTATTTGCTTGAATTCATCTCATTTCTTACTTTCTAGACTTCCAATACTCTCTTAGTTTAGGCATTAGTTTCTCCTCTGAGACACTGTAGTAGCCATCATTTGTCTCTCTCCTTGTGTATGTCCTTCTTTGATCCATTCTTTGTAATTATATCAGTCTCTCAAATGATCACCCTCTCTTGTCATTCTGTCTTTAAACCTCTTTTCATGGCCTGATCTCACCTTGAGGATGAAACAGAAAGCCCCCTCTTATCTGACCTTTCCTAATTAGCCAGCTGTGTTGTGCCAACCCCATGATTTATTTGCTCCTCTCCCTTCTGTATGCTTGAATACTATTCACCTTCACCAAGTGGTTAGTTTACACAGATATACTATAAGACTCAGTTCAAGTACTTCTCTAGAGAGATCTTCTTTTGACCACACACCTCTCACCCATTTTAAAGAGGGGCACCCCTCCTCTGTGCAGTGCCCTATCTTGGTTTATCTCCTTATGTGGCTTATCTCTAGACAAGATTTTCTTATGTGGCTCAGGCTGGTTTCAAACTGATAACTAACTGTCCTGCCTTTGCTTCCTGAGTGATGGAAATACAGGCATGAGCACCCCACTGAGCAAGGCCGTTCCACCTCTAGTACATAACAGCTGCTCAACAAATGTTTATTAGGCAAAGAAATGAACAAATTAAAAATAAAGCTGCTAGTCCTTCCACAGGCTGCCCCTGAGGATAGAGTTGGATGGGTCTCCATGACAAATGGGTACCCACTGAACAAAATTGCCTTAGCAGAGAGATAAGACAGTTCCCAGCAAATGAGAAATGACTTCCTACAGACCTCAAACAGAATCATTTTTGATAGCCCATAGGGGGCTGGGAAGATGGCTCAGTGGTAGAGTGCTTGCCTTGCATGCATGAGCCCTGGGTTCAATTCCTCAGTACCACGTAAGCAGAAAAAGCTGAAAGTGGGACTGTGGCTCAAGTGGTAGAGCACTCGCCTTGAACTGAAGAGCTGAGGGACAGCAGCCAAGCCCACAAGGAAAACCCATAGAAATGGAAACTTGGAAACTTTCTTTTCATGCTGTTAATTTCTTCTCATGGTTCTATACTCCTACTAAGAAGGAGGGAGACATGTTGAAATGGAAGCCCTGAAGCCCATTTTTGAGGAAGTTAAAACTCAAGAGGAAAGAGGAAGGATTAAGAAAAAAAAAAAAAACTTCTGTGAGAATGTTTTTGTTTTCTTTGCCATGTTTTTAGCTTCCAGAGATTTGGGGGTAGGGTGGAATGGGGAGACGTGACACTGGACAGCATGTAACTTTAGGTGCTGATTCAAACTGATCATAAATTCTTTAAAAATAAAAAGGAAAGCAAATGGAAGATTATCTTTTCAAATGAATGGAAAAAGCCTGGAATTTAATTTTGTGGTATGTTCTCTAGAGACACAAGGACCTAAAAAGGGGAGAGATATTTGCTCAGCTTGAACATGATAATGAACACACGGAGTTTTTTTTTTCTTCTTCTTTTTCATCTTTCCCCTCATGGTTATAGCATTAAAATCTGGGGGAAGTGCAGGTGGGTGGTTGGTTGGGATCCAGTTCCCAGACCTTGATGCTCTTTTAATTGTCCTTGCTTTATTTATATTCTGACTTTTGGAGTGGTTTTCCCATGGTGACGTAGGACAGACTCAATGTACTAGTGAAGACCTATCCTTAAACTCTCATACTTATTCTCAGTGGGCGAGAGTTGCTATGTCCCAAGGGAACAGAGTGTTAAGGGGAGTGTTCTGATCTCCAGAGCAGCAGGAAGCCATGTTCTTCCAAAAGTCATCATCATCAACAATGAGGAAGCCTTTCCTTTTGACTTTCTTCATCCAAACAGCTGAGATTTGCGTTGTGACTTCTGGCTGCCAAAGTTGGGGTTTAACCCTCTATAATGTTGCCAAGTCCAAAGTCAAAGTGTTGGAAATTTTAGTTATGCAAATTAGACTTCACACCTTCTAGTGGCTAATACAGCCTCATCCAATAGAACTTTCTGGGATGATAAGTCGTGTGTTATCGAACACTGCAGCCTCCAGCCACAGGTAACTACCAAGCCCTTGAGATCTGAACTAAAAATTCAAGATCTGAGTTTTTAATTTTACTTGACTCTCATTCATTTAAACTTATAGTAAGCACATATGAGTAATGGCTACTGTATTAGTCAGCACAGTTGGAAGATAAGGTCTTAATGTGTAAAGCAGATTGAAGTGTACAAAGTGATGACTTTAAAATCAGAATTTTAAAATAATTCCTAATCAAGTCAGAACACTTTCATGCTTGATGGAGTTTATCTAACCATTTAAAAGATTTTGGATCTCTAGGTTAGGCAGTAGTATGAAGGCTATGATCTGGCTATTATGAAATTGCATGTGAAGAAGAATTATTAAAATTGCTTTTTCATGGATGAAGAGATTAGGGCTACTTTCCACTATATATATGTATATATATAATTTTATTCATTAAATATATGTAGATATTTAAAAACATGAGTCTCTTTTATAGAGTATACTTTTCTACATTACTGTTTCAAATGTATATATACTTCCTAAACATAAATTCTGCTGCTATACACTCTACTTTGGCCAAAGAAGAATATCTGAAGTTTGGGAAGGTTTTTTTTTTTTTTTTTCATATAAAGATGTGGACTTGTTGCAAAAAAAAAATCCAAAGAAAAGTGTTTTTTCTAGTTTGTTTCCTTTATATACCGGCTTTATTTTAATTTATTGTTTTGGATATTAAAGGTTTTCATTTGTATTCTAAGATAACCTTGTATTATCATCACCTATCGACTTTAATATTGAGCTGTTTTAGGAAATTAATTAGGTGGGAACTAAAATGGATCCCGTAGGCAAGGACACAGTGTCTGGTTGCATGAGAGTCATTCAGACAAGTACTCTTCTCTATTTTTCTTAAATCTGATGTGTAGAGAATACAGTTATTTATCAAATACCTATTTAAAGTGGGATGTAGCTCAACCTTTACTAGCATAGGAAAAATTTATTTTTCCTGATGAGTTGGTCCTTTGAATTCTGTCTTTTTTTTTTAAGCACAAAGCTGCATCTTCTTTATAGCTGACCCACAATGTTTTGCTCAGTATTTCTTCAGAAGAGGACCATGTGCCAGTGCTAAGACGTCAGTCTCATGTGATCTTTTTTTCTTCAATTTATCACCTGGCACCCTAGAGCTCTCAGCTCACATGTAGTTTGGCACTAGCTCACATTCAACTGAACTGAACATTTCATCCCGTGGCTAACCTCAGTTCACCCTGGGATGAGATTAGAATCAGGAAGCCAGGCCAGCTTTGAATCAGCAATGGATGACTCCATAGGCTCTCAATGATCATGGAAACCAGGACTTCTGAATAAATTCATGTTCATTACTGAGTAATTCAGCTTTTCAGTGAATAGCAAAAGAAAACATGCCACATCTTTGAATCATAATAAAATCTAGCAATCTCACAAAATTCCATAGTAATTTTCAAGATTTACTTTTATAAAACTCTCTTTTTTTTTTTTCTGGTGCCTATCCTGGGGTTTGAACTCAAGGCTTATGCACTTTCCCTGAGCTTTTATGCTCAAGGCTAGTGTGCTACTACTTTGGCCACAGACCTACTTCTGGCTTTTTAGGGTTTGTCAGATAAGGGTCTCATGGCCTTTCCTGCCTGGGCTGGTTTTGAACCACCATCCTTACATCTCAGTCTCTTAAATAGCTAGGATTATAGGTGTGAGCTATTGGTGCCTGGCTTAAAATTCTTCCATTTGAAAGATCTTAAAGCTTTTAAGATTCATTAAAATGCTTTTTAAAAATATAGAAATACAAGCTAAATATGGACTTCACATGAGTTAGATAACCTTTTATTTGAAATTTAGGTTTTTGCTAAGTAACATCAAACATGGGATAATTTAACAACTAATATTATAAGGGTTACTACAACTAAAATGCACCCCAGGACCAGCTTATTTAACTAACATCATTACAATCCCAGATCATACATCCCACTGGAAATTACATTCAAGAGTCTCTGATATTTAATTGTGTTTTAATTACCCTCATATTTATCATATATTTATGTTGTCATCTTTTGATTTTTTTAAATTTTAGACATAATTATGAATTTGTATTCTACACACACTTCTTACCCTCACACACTTCTTGTCCCTTCTTACCCTCACACTGCAATTCCTAATTGTTAAAATTGGGGGTTAAAGGGTCACAACAAATTGGAGAGAGACTCGAAAAATGGGATTACCTTAAAATAAAAAGCTTCTGCACAGCTAAATCTATCACAACCAAGCTAGAAAGACAACCAACTAATTGGGAAAACATATTTACCAGCAATATATCAGACAAGGGGTTAACATCCTGTATACACAGGGAACTCAAGAAACTAATCCCTCCCAAACCTAACAAACCCATTACTAAATGGGCAAGGGAACTAAAGAGGGACTTCTCAAATGAAGAAATTAAAAATGGCAAAGAAACACATGAGGAAATGTTCATCATCCCTGGTGGTGAAGGAAATGCAAATAAAGACAACCCTGAGATACCACCTTACCCCAGTCAGAATGTCCCACATCCACAAATCAGCCAGACAAATGCTGGAGGGGATGTGGAGAAAGAGGAACCCTATTACACTGCTGGTGGGAATGTACACTTATACAACCACTTTGAAAAGCAGTCTGGAGGGTCCTTAGAAAGCTAACGATTGACCTCCCTTACGACCCAGTCATACCACTTCTAGGCATCTACCCTGAACAACAGGAACCAATATACAAGGACACGTGCACCTCCATGTTTATTGCAGGACTGTTAACAATAGCTAGGATATGGAAACAACCCAGATGCCCCACCACAGATGAACGGATCCAAAAATTGTGGTATCTATACACAATGGAATATTATGCAGCCATTAGAAATGACAAAATAATGGCATTTGCAGGGAAATGGATGGAGCTAGAAGGAATCATGTTGAGCGAGGTAAGCCAAGAGCAAAGAGACAAACGGTACATGGTCTCCCTGATAAGTGGATGCTAAATCCAAAATGTTAGGTGATATGACAAAACTAACAGGACTTAAGAAACAAAGAACTCCCACTCATCTGGTTGAACCACTACCAAATATCCCCATGCTGCTGATCACATATATGGTATATAACATGTGAGCACTGTTATATATTACAGACTGTGATAGACAATTTGCTCCAGGAAAGTTAGAATGAACTTGTGACTTTAAATGAGCATCATTATTCCACAATACTGTGAAATTCGGGAAATTATGTAATCACTTAATCACAATAAAAAAAAAAGAACCTTGGGGAAGGTAGGGAGGGAAGGGATGGTAGGGGGAAAACAATGGAGGGGGTAACAATTCTCAATAGGAAATGTACTCATTACCTTACTCATGTAACTGTAACCCTCTGTATAGTATCTTTACAATAAAAAATAAAAATATTTAAAAAATTGGGGGTTAAATCATGCTCATTATGATAATCTTAACAGTTCGTAGCTGAGCCCACTAAGCATTATGCTTACATTTTATTTCTTGCATGATATTTATTTCATAATTTTATACACTCAGTTTTCTGGGTATGTGAAATAACGGTAAGAAACAGTAATAGTGTCAAACACCAGTCTGAAATTTTTATTATCTGGTCCATTTTACTTATTGACCTACTTCCTGTAGCTATTTATTACCATCTTCCTGGCCATTCTTCTTTCTCTCCATTGTCAGACTCTCTATTTCTCCCTGTCTCCCTGTGCTCCTCCTCTCCCTTTCTTTTCTCATACCCTGATTTTGATGGAACAGAGCCACTTGGAGAGGCTCTAGAAGAGGCTGTGTACATGAGAGACGTTGATATATTCCATATCTGGGTAAGTTGATTCACCTTCACTGTGATTAGAGGACTTGGCCATTTTGTCTAGGGGCCACCAAGTATGAGTGTCCGTCTTTCTCTCCTGGGGGGCTAGTGACCCCAGAGTCAAGTTCTGTTGCTTTATATTCACACTTTGCCTTCATCCCACTGATTTTAGAATGGTTCTTTTCTTCTTCTTTTGGCATCCCTAAACCCCTGTTTCCTTGTGCTATGTTTCTCTTTGCCTAGTTCTCTTCAGATGTTAAAAGTCTGCCTTCTTCTAAGACAAAAGAGGGTATTTTCTTGGATGTGTGGGGCAAGAGAAGAGATACGTGACGGATCCAATTCTACTTTTTGGTATTTCTTTGACCTCCCTTGCTGCCCGTCTTTACAGTACACGGTGGCCTTCTATTCCTGAATTTTTCTAAGGTTGGGCACCAATCAACTTCCTTCCTCCAGGTTTTTCTCTCATGCAGGCCCATGGTATTACAAAAAAATAAATATAACTCAGCCACTACCTGCCTACCCATGTTCCATCTCCAAATGTACTTCTTGTTTATTGTTGGTTCCCATTTCATTCCTTGATCTTGTGGGTTTACTCATTTTAAAAAATGTAATCTTATCCTGGGTTTTTTTGGGGGGTAAAACGAATATTTTTGATGTATCACATTTATCTGTCCTCTAAAAATTAAACATAAAATATTTCATCTGTGCACAGATGCAGACATTGAGATAGAAAAGAAGACACTTCATTGAAATTCCTGATAAAGGAGTGATGTAGGTAGGGCTGGAGGTTAATCTCCTTGGCTCTGAGCAGTCATGCCCGACTTGTGCATTGTTCCACGAGGACTCTTTATATCTCCCAGGGAATTCTTCTCCATGGTAAAAACCATGCTCAGGGAGTGTCCTAACACGATGTGAACCATACAGAGGGAGAGCATCATAGAGAATGGGCAATTAGAGACAAGAAGACTGACATTAAAAAAAAAAAGTATGCTGTGTAATAGGCAGCCATATCTCACCTAGAATGAGGTTTCTAGATGCAAAAGCAGCCCCATGCAAATGTGAACTCATACACTCTAGACAGCTGAGCTGGAAAAACAGCACAGGGCTGATCCTTGTTGGACTGGCTCAGAGAACAAGGAGCACCATGTCCTTGAGTGTGTCACAATCTCTGTGTCATCTGCAAACCATCTCATCTAGTATGCACAAAGGAAAGCCATCCATAGTCCCCAACAGTACAACTCAACAGGCATCTTTTATTCCCCCCTGTGAGAAGCCAGTGGAAGGGCTGGCCTTACACCTTGTAGTCTTTGTATATTAGTAAGAATTTAGATAGTCTTCCAGCTGTCAGAGAAGATCAAGCAAAATTTGTGATTCTCTTTCCTGTAATACTTGGAGGAATTCAAATTTAAAAACGTCTAAAGTATGCTTTCACAGGGCTGAAGGAAGCACTTGGGAGAAGAAAAAAACGTAAGAAAAAGACAGTGAGCCTGTAGCTTGAACGATTTAAGTCATTATTAAAAATGTCAATAGATTTTATGAAGTTGTTTTAGAACAATCCTCACTAGAATAACAACTGAATAATCTTTTATAAGAGGTTAGGAATCCAGATTTGTCCCCCATTAAAAATGTTTTTTGGTTATTCAAATGGATTAGGAATGTGTTTTCTACTAAAAAGTTAGGTCTAACATGAGAAATACGTATTTCTTTGCTTCAGGTGTAGAGCTTCTCGTGAAATTGTACTTCTCATTTGCATTTTACTTTCATTACACGTTTTATGTTTTATGTATGTTGAGATCCCAGCTGACAAAATACAAATTATCATCAGCATTGGATACTTACATTCTGATAAATTAATATCTATCTATCTATCTATCTATCTATCTATCTATCTATCTATCTATCTATCTATCTATCTATCTATCTATCTTTCTATCTATCTAGATATAATCCTTGGGGCTGGGAAAGTGGCTCAGTGATAGAGCGCTTGCCTTACATGCACGAGACCCTGGGTTTGATTTCTCAGTACCACATAAGCAGAAAAAAGACAGAAGTGGTGCTATGGCTCAAGTGATAGAGCACTAGCCTTGAGCTGAAGAGCTGAGGGACAGCGCCCAGGCCCAGAGATCAGGCCCCACAACCAACACCACTACCACCAACAACAAAAAAAAAGAAAAAAAAAGAAAAAAAAAAGAAAAAGAAAAGAAAAAAAAGAGAGAATCCTTAATTTGTAACAAAGGTAGCTGTAAATGTCATTATAACCTTAATTGTGTATTTTTGAGTCTGAAACACCAGCTCCGCAAAATGGGGCCTTGGTGGAGCCAAGGTCTTTCAAAAGTAAGTGAACTGGAAGACATCAGTGTGGCTCTAACCCAACATGACTGTCCTTAAGAAGAGAAAATCTGAAAGTAGATTGAGCCGAGGGGGCACTGTGATGATCTACAGACAAGGCAGAAAAGCCTTGAATGAAACAAACTACAGACACCTTGCACTTGAACTTTTAGTCTTGTTTAAGCTTCCTGCTCTGTAGTATCTTGTTATGCTAGCCCTTGAAAAGAGTCCCTTAATTCTGTGGCTCAAGAAACGGTTTCTTTTAACTTTTGCACAATTCACTCAATCATATCCTTTAAGCAAAAGGCAGAATCTTTAAGATGCATGACCCAGACCCTGTCACTGTACGTACAGATTAAGCCTCTCACAATGCGTATTAGGTTATGTTTTCTCTCTTTAACATCATCTTCACGCAGGCTTTTGGTTGTGACCCTGGTGGTGTGATCTTGCGGTACAGGAGTCACGACTCTGCTCTGGACCCACTCCTGTTGAAAACCGTCTCAGATATTCATCGACACACTTTCATGCAGAGAGTAGGCCATACAGATTGAATAACCGGCCATGTTCTTGGAGCAGCCCCGCCACAAACAGCACCATTCCCTGGGGTTTCTCCAGAAAAAGAGAAAGGGCATGCCGAGTCGCTCTTAGCTGTTCCAACCCGAAGGTGCAGGTGAGCCAACAAATGCCAGATGACCTGCTTTATCGAGAGCTGTTGACAAGCTTGAGACGTCCAAAGTGGACACCTGACCCATGTCTGTTGTCAGAAATTAGCCACCATAGCAACCAGGCAGGCTTCCTTCACACATGCTGGCCTTCAGCTCCACAGCAAAGGGTCAAGAAAGGCAGGATTCTAAATATCAACAGCATCACTCTGTCAGAACCTCTCCCTCGACCTTTCTCAGAGAAGGAAATGCAATGACAGGTTGAAAGTGAGCCAGGCCATCCAAGCCCAGAAAAGCTGCCAGTGATTCAGCAGAGGTCTGAAATACTCTGGCCTACATGATGGCCACACACTTTTGACAGGGGCATGCAGGCTGTAAGACTTAAGTGAAAGCTGATTAAGGTAAAATATATAATCGAAGACATGAAAAGTCAATCAAGGAGCAGAGAGCAAAATTAGAGTAAGCTGCTTCCTCTCCCTGAATCCTATTCAGTCTCTTCCAAGCACTTACAGATGAGTTAAAACTCTTGTTTCCTTTTCTTACCTTCTTCCCTCACCTCTCTCCTTGCTATTTTCTTCATCAAAATTATATCCTCTCTGATGCTAACCTTAAGCACAAAAGCTCAGGTACAATGCCCTGAGTTCAAGCTCCAGGATTGGTATACATACTGCCCCCCCCATTATATCTTCTCTGAGAGAGGGGACTATAACTGTTGTGTTTATCAATGCCAGTGTATATTCAGGACTGAGTATAGAATCTCCCATATAATACATATCCAGTAAATATTTGTAGACTAAGTAAAACTATTAATGCAACCAAGGAAAAAACTAAAATAGATTTATTTATTATTATTTTTATATATTATATTTACTATTATCTTATTCTGCTATATACTTTGTAAGAATACACTGTTATAAACATATCTCATTTTCTTTTTGAGTGCAGGTCTTGGGCTTGAACTCAGGGCCTCATACTTTCTCAGTTTCCTCTCTTCCTTACTGGTGCCCTACCACTTGAGCCACGCCTCCAGTTCTGGCTTTTTCATCAATTAATTGTAGATGAGTCTGGAGATTTTGTCTGCTCAGTCTGGATCTGATCTTCAATCTTCACATCTCAGCCTCCTGAGTAATTAGGATTATAGGCATGAGGCATCAGCACCTGGCTGTGATATTTTCTTAATATTGTTTTATTTTTTCTGATAAGAAAATTGAGATCTAGAGAACTACTATTTTCTCATGTTTCTGTCATTACTGAAAAATGAATCTAAAGTTACACTGATCGATCCTCCTTTTGAGTACTTTGAAACTAAAGTTTCCAATACATTGGAATTGAAGTTTATTGTATATATCTTTACTTGCTCATTTTTTGAGATGTAACCCCGGGCACTGAGTGTGCTCGGTAAGTGCTGTACTGCTTTCTGATGCCTCATGATTCTGAACTTTGTGCAACACTGAGGTGAAGGCTGAGGTTGGCTGAAGAGCCTGTGCAGCTGAGCTACAAGGCAGTCTCTGTAATTTTGTTTTCATTGGTTATTTTCAATCTATTTATTAGGTTGTTAAACTGAGCCATCTTGACTGCTCTTGGCCCAGGGTCTGACAGTGTCAATGGCACATTAACTATGCAACTATAGTGAAAGTAGTCAAGACTCCTAGGTGAGCGCCCACAGCTGCAATCCTGACAAGCAAGTTGAGAGGGGGTCGAAGGTTCAAGGAGATCTTGTCCAAACCTCTCTGGTTTGGACATCGAACTAGAAACCTCCTGGGGTCAAGGCTTCTGATGAGATTCCTGGAGCTTCTTGGTCCAGGCGTGGGTTTGGAATACTTGGGAAACAGCCGACCACAAAGATCTCAGGGCTCCTTGTTCTGGCTTGGTTTGGAAGTGCTGAGCTGCTTGAAAAGTAGGACACTTGAGGGGGTGGTGGAGATGCTTGAAAACCTCAATAGGAATTCCAATTGTTCATTTTGGGCAAGAGTTTGAGTTTGGTTCCTATGTAAGCCCAAAGAACTTGTTTTCTACTGACTGAAGATGCTTTGGATCCAAATCTTTAGAGTCCAAGTAATGTCATCATGTAAGAAAATTAGTCCATTATAGGAATTTGGTTGATTCTAATGTAAAAGTCATTATTGTTCCAAATTAAAAAAATAAAATCAGAGTTCTAAATGATCAGTGTGCTTAAAGCAGAACAAAAAAAAGTATCATTTTTCTAAATTGAGTGAATTAACATCTAAATGAATGTCTAAACTATTATCCTATCCACATCAAGTATGTAGCTTTTAAATAACAAAGTACAGTTGAGGCTGCACACATTGGCTACTTACTATCTGTAGTACAAGCTCATTAGGAGGTGGAGATAGGGAGGATTGTGGTTCCGTTTCAGCCCAGGCAGAAAGTTAGTGAGAGCTTATCTCAACGAACAGCTTACAATCCTATTTATTTAGCAGGCTGAGACTTGGAGGAGTGTGACTTGAAACTAGCCTAAGCAGAAATGTCCATGTGACTCCCTCAATGCACCAACAATATGGTGGATTGGAGGTATGGCACAAATGTTGGAGAACCAGCCACGAACAAGAAAGACAGGTCAGAACATGAGACCCTGAGTTCAACCACAGCACAAAAAATAACCCCACCTCCTGCCTAAAACAACAACAACAACAAACAACAAAATCCCACAAAAACCAAGCCAGTCATGGTGCGGCATGATTTAATCCCTGTTATATAGAAGAAGGTAGTAGGATGGTCACTCTCCAAGATTGGCTCCATGTAAAAGCATGAGACCCTATTGGAATAATAACTAAAAGGGAAGTGTGGCTCAAGTGTTTGCCTACCAAGTACAAGGCTCTAAGTACAAACCTCAATAGTACAAAAAAAAATGCCAAAAGAAAAATATAAGTCTAACAGAATGACTTAATAAATAATGGAACTTGATATCATAATGAGATTACAAATAATTTACCATCATACTACCCATAATCAATTCTAGCTCAGGAGAATTTAAGTGAGCAAACTTTCCTGATTAACTGTTTTTGAGTTTTAATTAGCTATTTCTTATAGTTCACTTTAAATCTTGCTTTTGTTTTCTTTAGGCTTGCACTGTTTAAAACATAATGTTTGTATTAAGTTGATAGGTCAATTCCTGAAAATTTAATCAGTATACTCACAAAGAGTTGATTTATAGGTGACTTTCTATATATTTTTCTGTGTATCAGTTTAACATCCTTTAATTTTAGGAATCTTTGTACTCACTTGAGATCAGATTTGCTGTTTGAACTTTTTTTTTCTTAAAAGCGACTTAAAAAAAGAAATACCCTTTCTTTAATCCATTGATATTTAAAAATTATATTTTTTGTGTGTGTGATAGTTTTACCAGGCATTTCATCTCCAACTTCTTTTCTAATGAAGATAATATGATTTTTAACACAGTAATTAAACACAAATAACATGAGGACCAGAGATGTGAGCTGAGTGGTAGATTGCTTGCCTAGTGTGTCCAAGACCCTAGATTCAATCCTCAGACATCAAGAGACAACAAACAAAATTAAAGATATTTTTTCATATTTTATAATTATATGTTATAGAACTAAATTCTCCAAAATGCTATAAATGATTCATTTGAAAGACTAAGTTTATTTTAGCTAGCTAAATATTAATTTAAAACATTCATGACAGGCATTATATTACTAATTTTAATTTGGGGACTTTCAAAACTCTGAGCATTTATGTAATTAATATTTTTTTTCTTTTCTTTTTTCCCCCCTCTCTTACCGATCCTGGAGCTTAAACTCAGTGCCTGGGTGCTGTCCCTGAGCTTCTTTTGATCAAGGCTAGGGCTCTACTAACTTGAGCCACAGCACTGCTCCTCCTGGCTTTTACCGAGTGGTTTATTGAAGGTAAGAATCCCAAGAACTTTCCTTTCCTGCTCAGGCTGGCTTTGAACTGTGATCCTCAGCTCTCAGACTCCTGAGTAGCTAGGATTATAGGTGTGAGCCACCAGGACCCAGTTTATGTAATCAATATTTAAAAAAAAAGAAAAAAAGAAAAAAAGAAAAAAAGACCAGTCTTGCATTTCTGAGGCAGCTTTAAACTGTAGCTTATTTGAAGGACTGAAGTGGAAGAGAAAATATCAGGACACATTGTTGGAGGATGTCCTCACTACTGATTAACTTTGAATTTCAGCATGGATTTGATGAGAGCCTTTTCACCTGTCTATATTCAAATACACACACACACACACACACACACACACACACATACACACACAGAGTCATCTATACTCCTTCAAATTGGTATGCAGATGGCTCACACTGAGGGGACACCTCACTGATGGTTCATCCTTGCCTATTCACATCTTGTAGCTTCTCAGCCTTTGCAGTGTCAGAAAGCATACCCCAAAGTTATTTCAGTATTGTTCCTCCCTCGCTATGTAGATTAATGGAGTGTATGCAGCCAACAACTGCACTGTTTTTTTAGGATCAAAATATGAATCACAAACTTTTCTTTCAGGGGTTGTGTTTCCATTTTTGATTCTCCTGAAGAAAATCATGAACCAGAAATTCAGTTACTTCTAAATTAATTAGATCATTGTTTGCTGCCTTGCCCCTTTCTGACCTTCTCCTTTCATTGACTCTGGAAGGGAAGTACATTCCACTCATTTCAAAGGAATGCCTGCAATTTGGCAGTAGATTATGCAAACTCCAATTAGTAATCCACAAGGTGTTGAAAAAACAGGCTTCTATGTGTGGGAAATTGTTGGCAGCTCTCTTCCAGCAACTTGAAAAGCATCTTCCTTGCTTAGATGTGAAGCTACATTCCCATTAACATGACCAGAAGGTCAAGATCACAACTACAATAGGTGAAATGGAATGCAAAACTAAAAAGCAAAAGCAAAAGGAGAAAAACTCAAATAGTCTATTGCTAAGTGTGTTTGTGTATGGTGAGTCCTTAATGCGTTGCTATTCAAATCTTAGAGTGTCCCGTATGGTTTGAGGTTTTATCACCTGAATGCTATTAATTTTTCATGCATTTTTTTCAATGAAAAATGTTTATGTTTAGGCTGGCTTTTCTAAGGTCTAGTGGAAGAAGTCAGGTTCAGTGGCTCATGCCTGTAATCCGAGCTATTGGGGAGAAAGAAGTAAAGTCATCCTGGGCAAGGAGTTAGCAAGACTCCAATCTTAACCAGCTAGTTGGGTGCCAGTGACACAACTATATGGGAGACACAGGAGGATCACTGGTTGAAGCTGGCGCTTCAACCTAGAATTAACGTAAAAAAAAAGGTGGGGAAAGGGTTGGGGATGGGTAGAGCACTTTACTAGAAATTATGAGACTCCAGTCCCAGATACAAAACAAAAGCAAAACCCAAAACCTAAACCAACCAAGCAACCAAACAAATGAAAAAGGAGAGGGATGAGAAAAAACAGTCAAAGCAATAAAGACAGATAGGGCTGAAACACACACACACACACACACACACACACACACACACACACACACACACACACACACACACACACACACACACACACCTTAATAAGGACTCACGTAGAACTGGGATTGTTTACTTTGGAGAAAGATGGGTAAAATTTTCAAATGTCAAGATAGTCTAAGCTGGAAAATTTCATCTGCATATCTCATTTTGTTATCCAGAACATTTTTATGACTAACGGGGGAAGACACATTTGCATCATGTAAAGGAATTTCTACAGAGATTAAAAAGTGATAGTCAAAGAAATACTTGGGGGTTCTAGACAGAGATGTGAATAGAATTTCAGTTTTTCTATCTCCAGATTTGTGCTCCATCTCCTCATCTCCTCTGCTTTGGTTGCTAAGTGATGTTAATTTTTTTTTTTAAATCTTCATTATGGTGCTTTATGCAAGTGAATATCCTAGTATGCTTCCAAAATTGGCTTTCATCTGCAGAAGAGAAAGAGGATTTGTTCTTTTTCATCTGCTCAGGCCATGTCTAGTTCATTAATTTATCTGAAGTATCATGCTTTAAGGGCTCTGCATTTCTCATAATTTATGGATGCTGGAATAAAAGGAATCATTTCCAAAAAAAGTTTTCATTTCTGTTCAGGATTTAGTGTAGAAAACTTCCTACCTCTCCCCTAAAATGACCAAACCCAACACAAATAGCACACAAGGCATCCAGATGGCACCTGTGGTTTGCAGGGATATTCAGTGAATCTGAGGAAGCCAAACTTCTGTGCCTAGACCACGGGCAGAAGCTTCCTGCTGCTGTGTAATGGGGATGGCACGGAGTGTGTTGTCTTACTTTCTTTGGGCTTCCTACTAAGCCTGACTAGAAATGAGAAAAGAGTCACATGTGGACAGGAATAGATAAACATTAAAAAATAAGATAAAGAAAGAAGAGAGAAAAAGAGAGGCTAGAAAAAAAAAGGAAGGGAGGGGTGGAAGGAATGAGAAAGGAATGGAGGAAGAACAGAAGAAAAGAAGGAGGGAAGGAGGGAGAAAGAGAGGAAGGGAAAGAAAGGAGGAGGAGAAGAAGAAGAAGGAGAAGAAGAAAGAAGAGGAGGAGGAGGAGGAGGAGGAGGAGGAGGAGGAGGAGGAGGAGGAGGAGGAGGAGGAGGAGGAGGAGGAGGAGGAGGAGGATGACCTTTGTGGAAATCCTTGGAATTCAAGGAGATTTAAAGAAAGCTTTCACAGTGATGTGTGAAATTGATGACCTGATTGTAAACTCCCAGATGAAACTCTGAAAATCACAGGGGAAAAATGTCATTTTCATATTGTTATTAAGGAGCTGGCTGAAAAATTCTGAACTATTAACTATTTAATGACCACCATGGTTCTGGAAAACTCATCTTCCTGACATTTATGCCTGATCAGACCTTTTTCAAATAGGGAATAAAACATTTAGATGAAAACATCATCTAACCATTATTCAACCGAATCTGATATACTTAATTATACAATTGGAAATGACTTAATACACAGTTGTGCTCTCCAGAGTTCTTATTTGCCATTTGGGTCTAGTTTCACTCTTTTGGAAGCACCATGTGTGGCCTTAGGCTATGTACAGGGTATGGGGAAATTCTGAGGGGAACGTGGCAGTGTTTCGGGAAATGGAGTTGGTGGACCCTCAGGATGTTTGCTGCCTTTGAAGCCTCTTCACACTGATCACCATAGCGCCATTAACTATGACACAGCAACCATCTTACAGACTAGCCAAACCATGCAGGACCCATCATAAACATTAGCATGACTTCTTACATGACAGAAAAGGGATAGCAATTTCATTCTTTTTACATACTTTTGTAACAGCCTCAAAAGTAAGTAACGTGATGTATTCTCTTAATTTGACTCCCTTACTTATATATAATTGCAGAAGAGAAACGGTTAATCACATGATTTCATGGCATCTCCACTGCAAATGAAGACAAGCCTACAAGCCTAGTGTTTAGCAATCATCCCATGTGGTGACTGTCAAGTCTTCCTGGCCTCAAAAGAGTTCACACAAATGGCTCTCCTGTTGACTGTCAGGTGCATGTGCCTTTGTGTTCTGTGGTGCTTGAGGTATAGGATTTTTACAATGATGAGGTATTCTATAGTTGTGTCTGTGAACATGTGCTACTTTTGTAAACCTACCAGTGGTTGGACTCTGTTATTTGCATTTGTTCATTCATTCATTTATTCTTTCATTCATAATAGACATTGAGCATCAATTATGTACCTTGCATAAAGCAGTGATGAACATTGTTTTTTTTCTCTTAGTGGGAGTCCCAGTGTTTATTTTTTTGGAAGGAAGACATAAATTAAACCAGTAATTGAAGTATGGATTAAACAAATAATTTGAGTGAAGAATGAAGGGCAGGATAAAAGCCCCCACTAGAGGGTGTCCTTGCTTCCAGAGCCTTCCCTAGCTAGGGTGCTCTGAAAGTTGAGGGCATCAAGCATAGCCATCCAGAAAAAACTGACAGCTAAGAGAAAGACAACAGAAGCCATGGCTTACCAGCCACAGGAACTGACTTGCTTGTAACAAGAAAGGAAATGGATGGAGATGTTTTATCTTGTTCTAAAGATTTTGGTTGCAGACAGATATGAAGGAGGAGGTAAACTGCATAGAAGAGTTGGAGGAGGAGGCAAAATGACAACTGGAAACAAGACTTGCTCAGAGACTGTCAAGCTTCCAGAGAAGAAATGGTCTCCATGAAGCCCCTTATGAAGGGAACTGGTTCGAGCTAAGTGGCCTGCTGCTAATGCATCTTTGGATCAGCTTATGTCTAGCCTCACCGTCAGTGAACTGGCCACTGACAGGGAAGCAGTGGGCAATTGGTGCATTTTTGACATAGAAAACCAAAGTGTTTATTGATGTTTGGTGCTTTGTACACAGATAAAGTAATAAGTGATTAGAATTGACCTGTATGTTCTTTTCCTCTCTACCTTCAGTGTTAATACACCTGCACTTCCAGAGAAATCCTAACTGCTAATTGTCTTCAATCACACACTAAGACAAATCCAGGAATGAAAAGTTCCTTACTTTAGTATTCTCACAGTTTCATCATATGGTTCACTGGGAACCAGATAATGTGTACCCAGTCAACCAAATAAAACTATGTGAGCATTTAAAAAAGCATTAAATAAGTATAGTAATATATGAGCCAGATGACAAAAGGATCCAAACAGATACACACAAATGTATGCACACACACACACACACACACACACACACACACACACACACTCACACACACACACACACACAAATAACTTTTTCTAATCTCCGATCAGACACTTGCAAACAATGGCATTGACACAAGGAGTGATGATTTCAGAAATGAAGCTGCTCGTTATACAACCAGATAATGATTCCATTTACTAAGAGTAAACTGAAACAGAGGGTGGCTATCAACTTCCCAATTTCTCTCATTCAACAAATATTATTGAGCATCTATTAGGAGGCAGCAATTATACACAGAACAATGTTGTGGGAAATAGAGTGACAATCTTTCTACTAGTATTTGTCTCAGAGAAACACTTCAGTCTTCCTTTCTGTTTTTCTATCTTTCTCTCCTCTCCTTTCTCTGCCTTATTTCCTCCCCCTCCTCTTTCTTTCTTTCTTCCCTTCTTTTGTTCCTTCGTTCCTTCCTTTTCCTTTCCTTTCTTTTTCTTTCTTTTTTCCCTCCTTCCTTCCTTCCTTCCTTCCTTCCTTCCTTCCTTCCTTCCTTCCTTCCTTCCTTCCTTCCTTCCTTCCTTCCTTCCTTTCTTTCTTTCTTTCTTTCTTTCTTTCTTTCTTTCTTTCTTTCTTTCTTTCTTCATTCTCTCCTTTCCTTCTTTCTTTCTCTCCTTCTTTTATTTAATAAGGGAAATATCTCAACAAATATTTATAAATCAGGAAGAACCCTAGACCCTAGACTTACAATCAGAAGCAGAGTTTCAATTTTGTCACACAGTGATAAAACATGGAATGTGCTAAGCATACAACCAGGCAGGCATTTGTTTAAAGTCTCCTCATATCTGCTAGCATGTGATCACTGGCACAAGTCAGTTATGCAGTCTGGGCCTCAGTTTCCCATTTGTAAATGCAAATTACAATTCTGTACCTACTTTCACTGAATTACTACAGAGTTTGGAGGAGGTTATGTATATCCAAAAGCTCCTTGCACACTTTAAGTTGCTATCTTATGGTATTTATTGTAATAAACATCTATATATTGTAATAAATATGTATATATTGCTACCATTTAGATTTTCTTGTACTTTATACTTTTTTCTTATGGCATTTTTAGTCTGCTAATGATATGATTTTGTTTTTTGTTTATGTGCTTGTCTTATAAACCCAAAATCTATAAAAACTTGACTATTTATTAATATGAATTTAACATAGTATATTGTTTTTATTTGTTTACTTTATTTATTAAAGTGGGCATTCAAAGCCAATCTGGGCAGAAAAGTCTGTGAGACTCTTATCTCCAAATTATCACCAAAATGCTGGAAATGGAGGTATGGCTCAAGTGATAGAGTACTAGCCTTGTGTGAAATAGCTAAGGTACTACACTCAGGCTCTCAGTTCAAACCCAATACCAGCACAAAAAAGAAGAAAAAAAGAAAAAAGAAATAAAAGAGAAGGCAGAACCCAACACACACACACACACACACACACACACACACACACACACACACACACACACACACACACACACACGGAAAAGAAAAGAAAAAAGAATAATGCTGCGATAAACATAGTTGTGCTGGTAGCTTTAGTATGGTCTTGTTTGTGATCCTTTGTGATCCTTTGTGATTGCTGGGTCATAGGGGAGCTCTATGTGGAGTCTTTTGAAGAACCTCCATACTGGTTTCCAAAGTGGCTGAACAAGTTTACACTCCCATCAACAATGCAGTAGGGTTCCCTTCTGTCCATATCCCCTCCAGCATCTGTTGTTACTAGATTTCTTGAATATAGCCATTCTAACTGGGGTAAAGTGGAATCTCAATGTTGTCTTGATTTGCATTTCTTTTATGGCTAGAGAAGTTGAGCATTAATGTGTCTAGTGGCCATTCTTTTTTTTTTTCCGGTCGTGGGGCTTGAACTCTGGGCCTGGGTGCTGTCCCTCAGCTCTTCAGCTCAAGGCAAGTGCTCTACCGCTTGAGCCACAGTGCCACTTCCTATTGACCATTCTTATTTCCTCTTCAGAGAAGTCTCTCTTTAAGTCATTAGTCTACTTTTTTTAAAAAAAACATCAGGATGTTATTTCTTTGAGGATTTGTTGTTGAGGGATTTAATTTTTTGAGTTCTAAGTATATTTTAGATATGAGACCCTTGTCCGTTGTATGGTTAGTGAAGATCTTCTCCCAGTCTGTGGGCTTTCTATTGATCTTGCTAGCTGTGTCCTTTGCCATTCAAAAGCCCTGCAGCTTCATGCAATCCCATTTGTCCAACCTTTCTTTGATTGGTTGTGTTTCTGGGTCTCTATTAAGAAAATTTTGGCCTGTGCCAAGGAGCCCTAGAGTTTCTCCTCTTCCTGCCTGAAATGTGTGTGTGTGTGTGTGTGTGTGTGTGTGTGTGTGTGTGTGTGTGTGTGTGTGTGTGTGTGTGTGTTGGGTTCTGCCTTCTCTTTTATTGAGGTCTTTGATCCGTTTGGAGTTGATTCTTGTGCAGGCTGATATATATGGATCTAGCTTTAGTTTCCAGCATCATTTACTGAAAAGGCTGTCTTTCTTCCATTCTATTTTTTTTTAGCTTCCTTATCAAAGAGTAGGTGGCTATAGGTCTGTGGGAACCAACCCAGATGCCCCTCAGTAGAAGAATGGATCAAAAAAATGTGGCAGAAGAAAATGACTAATAAAAAAGTAGCACAGTTCTGAATATACTTACCACTTGTTTGTGACCCTAGTTTCTTATATTTTAATGAATGGTGGATGGGGGGAGGGGCGGGGTATATCCCTAACTTCTTATAAGCACAGATATTGGCCACTATCTTCTATGCTGTAAGCCAAGTAGATTTTGGAAAGATGGGGCTGAGTTTCTGCCTCCATCAGAAAGAATGACACTGCCCCATTTGTTAGGAAATGGAAAGACTTGGTAAAAATTGTATTAAGTGAAGCCAGGCCCAAAGAAACATAGGTCCCATGGTTTCCCTTATTTGCAATAACTACTATATGTCTAGGACAAGCAGAAAAGGTCAAAAGTTATGTACATGTGACCATATAAGATGATGCTAAGCAAAATGAATCCCAAGATAGGGCACAAGTGGTTTTATCTTTCTTGCTGTTGTTTTTAATGTATTTATAACGTACCAAGTGATTCTTTTTGTTTCTTTTGTATATTCTTGCCCCATGGTATAACCCCTGTTATCACTGTATCTGATTCTGGTGCCCTGCATCTTGTTTATACATTTTTCTAATTTGGGGAGGGGAAAGGAAATAACAAAATGCTGAAATAAGGATACAAGTTGACCTATTGTAACAATGAGATGTACAAGATACTATGTTGAAAATGAACTTTACAACTTCTGTGTGGGAGGGAGGAGTTGGGAGCTGGGGAAGGAAGGGATGGTAGGGGGAAAAACAAAGGAGGGGCTACCATTGCTGGATAGGAAATGTACTCATTACCTTAGTCATGTAACTGTAACCCCTTTGTACAGTATTTTTACAATAAAAATATATATGGAAAATAAAGAAAAAAGTGAAGAGAGGGCAGAGCATATGGATAGAAAGGAAAAAAAGCATAACGAGAGAAAACGATAGAAGCAGAATGGTAATGAAAGGACTCATTCCTGTTCTCTGGACAGTCAGGGACTGGGTGAGGGTGTTAGGTTAAAACTCAGACTTGGAAATAATGTTTTTCTGGAAAAAACTCTGCAAAATAGTGATTTGCTAAGGAAGACAGAAGAATAAATGAGATATACATTTGTATCAACTGAATTTAAAATAACCGTTTTAATTTGGATGTGTTTTTAAGCTTTTTAAATGAATATTTTACATATCGATTTGAATTGTCACTTAGTATTTCTATTCCTCATTAAAAAACGGAACCATAAATTCTCTAAGGGAGACATTGTAGTTTATGTTTCTGCCCATTGCTCTCCAAGCTTGGCAGAGTTCAGGAGATAGAGGAATAGTCAATTTGCAGCAAAGACTTTCCACACACTATTTTCTTAAACACGATGCAGAATTATTAGACTTTTACTTTTATTTTATTTTTTATTATTTATCATTATTGTCAAGTAGTTGAACAAAGAAGTTGCCATTCTAGATCATTCTGGATTTGCAGAGTTATTAGAGTTTTATTTGTGGATGGCATCTATTTCAGTTGTGAGGAGGTAAGAGCTAAAATTCTGCATGCAAAATAGCTATAAAAACAGAACGGCATAATTTTAGGGAAATGAATCAAGTAAACATTAGATAGTATTCAAGGATGTTCTTAGAGCTTGCGTAATTAAAACTTAGAAATTTATGCCTTATGTCTAGGCTTCTCTTGCTCAAATGAAGCAAAACTACCCTACCCCTTTGCCAAAATTGTCATTCAGAACTTAAATCAAATGTGAACTAGATATCAAATGTCTGAGCTTTCCTAGCAGGGTTTCGCCCTTGCTTGGAGCTCCACAACTTCTAGTTTGGCTGGCTCTCAAGCAGAGAGAAGGAAAGTTTACATCTGCATAACAAGTAGGAAGGTACCTTTTGATTTGATGTCTGGGGAGTTGATTAATTCTGTATAATTGCTTTCAGGAGCTACTGAGCAATTGGAGCCAAGGATGGAGTCTGCATTCATCCTTTTCCCTTTTCCCTGCCTTCAAAAAATGAGTCACTTTTAACTCCTCCCCTGTAAAAATCACTGTTGATCACACTGGTCCAAACGACAGGTCAATGTGACATGTCAACTCTGCTCATTGCTGAATGATTTCAGAATGGCTCATTCATAATTCATGCATCTAAAAAAGCAGATTGTATGTTTAGGTTACTAACTTTCCAATCCTGTTTGATTTTTCCATAGCAGAACTTAGATGTCTTGCTTTCTGCTAAATTATTTCTATAATAAATCACTGTTCTTCCTCTTTTGTATCAGTATTTTCAATGAAATTCCTCTGGCCTCATAGTCATTGAAAGTAAATTGGCATAGGATATATTTTCTCTTAATTCTGTAAAACAACATATGTTAAAAATTCCCCTTCCCTCAGCCCCATCTTTCTGAAATCTGCTTGGTTTACAGCATAGAAGATAGTGGCCAATATCTGTGCTTATAAGAAGTTAGGGACATACCCCGCCCTGCCCCAGATCCACCATTGATTAAAATATAAGAATATCCCAAACTAGGGCCACAAACAAATGGTAAGTACATTTAGAACTGGGCTATTTTTTTATTAGTCATTTTCTTCTAAAAGCAATTAACCATATCCTTTTTTTCTTATTATTTCTCTTTGATTATTGTTTCCACTATACTCAGAATTTTCTGGAAATATGTCTTAAAGGCAGGATGGGGATATAGTCTTTGTCCAGCAAGCATACTGATAATTCTGAATATTTTTAGGGTTCTTTGGACACTTTTGGGTAAGCATATATTATATGTTTTCAAGGTGTCATTTTTCTCAGTTTGAGAACATCCAAACTGTAAATCTCATAGGGCAATATAATGGCTTCAATTAGACATCACTAGAAGACATTGACCCCTGCCTGGTTCATTAGGAAATAAGCTATTGTGTTGATCTTCTTACAAAATTCCTAGTTTCTGAGAAGTTTCTCCGATTATAGTTCTTTGGAAAAAGCCTGCGATTTGCCAATCTTAAATTCCTAAAAAGCTGTGGATGGAAATCAATAGCAAAGTACTAATTGGCCTTTTGTATTAATAAGTCTTAAGGGGGTATTGTCCCAATGAAATGGTAATCTAGAGACTCAATTCAAGAAAAATCTTTGTGATTAAATAGATCATGAATCATTAACTATTCAAAAATAAAAACAGAAGACCTTCATATTTATTTATTATTTTAATCCAGGATTTAGTTAACTACAAATTACTGGCAAATTCTATATGCTCTTAGAAAAGTTACTCCTATATGTAATTTGACCCAAGCTAAGTTTAACTTCTGTCTTTCTATCCTAATGCCTTTGGGACATCTTGTCACTTGCATGATTAGAGCTATTCCTCTTTCACTGTACATGTTGATGTATATTGGGTTAAAATTTAATAAAAAAATAGAAGTAAAAGTCACTTTCAATATTTATCAAGATTTACAAATAACTTCTTTCTACTGTGATTCAGAGTGATGAAGTTCAGATGAGGGAATTTAAACTGAGTATGTGTTTTTTGTAATCCATGTCACTCGGTAACTTTCCTTTCTGAGTTTACTTGGAAATACACTCAGAGAAGATGTCTGAATTTACAGGCCTCAATACATTTGACATTCAGCCACCCATCAATTTTGTACTGCATTGGAAGAAATCCATTCATTTTTGTATTTGTGATGTTCTCTTCAGTAAAATATTTACCTTTCAACATGAACACATACATTCTTTCCATTTTTTCTGAATCCTTGGAACTATTAAAAGGGTTTTTATTGAGCAGAATATTAGGTATCCTTGGAAATATTAAAAGGGTTTTTATTGAGCAGAATGTGATAAATGGGCTCAAGGAAGATGAAAAATACATTCTGGCTGGGCATGGTGGAACAGGCCTATAATTCCAACTACACAGGAGGCAGAAACAGAAGCATTGTGAGTGGAGGCCAGCCAGGCAAAGTTTAGTGCAAGTCCCAGAGCAAGCTGTTCCAAAGTATGATAAAGGGAGAAACTTCTCAGCAACAAGAAATTCTGTAAGATGACCAACACAATGGCTTATTTTCAAATGAGTCTGGAAGGGGGTCTGTCTTCTAGTGATGTTTAATTAAAGCCATTCAATTTCTTTAGGAGATTTCAGAGTTTGGATATTTTTTTTAAAATGGGAAACATATATAACATCTGCTTACCCAGAAACAACCCACAAAAGATATCCTGAAAAGCAAATTAAACGCAAAGGGAGTGGAGTCATGGCTCAAGTGTTAGAGACTTTGCCTAGGATGTATGAGGCCTTGAGTTTAATCTCAAGTGCTGTAAAGAGAAAAACTCACTCAGCTATTTCATCTGAACATTGAATAGAACAGTCACTGGGACACACCAGTGATGCAAAGGACTTAGTGCTTAGAGTCAAGGTAAAGAGTAAGACGGAGAAGCCAGGTAAATACTTAGGACACATCTCTGAGCTCATTAGACCTTACAGTGTACATACAAGTGGACTCAAATGTCTATCTCAGACCAAAGATAAACACATAAACATATAAACATTTATACCACCTAAAAGAAAGCATTTGCTTCTTAGTCTTTTTGTCCTCCCTCCCTCCCTCCCTCCCTCCCTCCCTCCCTCCTTTCCTTCCTTCCTTCCTTCCTTCCTTCCTTCCTTCCTTCCTTCCTTCCTTCCTTCCTTCCTTCCTTCCTTCCTTCCTGCTTCTTTCTCTCTCACTCCTTCTTTCTTCAACTTTAAAGATTTGAATGGCAGTCATACCCATTATGGTATTAACAAGAGGACATGAAGCAGGCATTTCAGAGAGCTGCGCTGTTCAGTTCTGCACACTTCAGAGCTGAACTGCCTGTGGAGATTTGAATTTCCCTCTCAGGGCTGTATATTTCCATTCCAATTCCCACAACTGCGTGCATGTGCTCCATCCCATAAGCAAGGCAACCCAAGGTTATGAACTGGGGTCACAATCTCTTTAGCTCCTCACGACAGGGTCTCTATGGAACCATCTTCCTGTGAGGGGATCTATAAGGCTCCCCCAGGTAGCATGTCTCCACATCTGATTAAATTCCTTGGAAGAACATCCTCCATCTCCATACAAAGAGTTCTCATCAAAAATTGTTCCACACACCCAAAGCCAGGGAAAAATGCTTTCTTTCCTAAGAAATCTTCCTGGAAACAGTATGTGCTGCCATCATTTCAGTTTTTCTTTGTCCTATCTGCTAAGAAATTCAGATCTTACTTTCTTCAACTCTTTATGTTCTTTTTCTCCTATTTTACACATGGCTTCTTTATTTCTTTTCTTTTTTATTGTCAAGGTGATGTACAAAGGGTTACAGTTACTTAAGTAAGGTAATAAGTACATTTCTTGTCAAACATGTTAACCCTTCCCTCATTTTTATCCTACCTTCCCTCCCCTGCCAACCCCCCCCCCAAAGTTGTACAAATCATTTCCAACATAATGTCTTGTGAATATCACTGTGGCAGTGGTATTTACACATGGCTTCTGCCACTCCTGACACAATCATTTTATGTCTTTGTGTATGTAGGTTTTGTTGTAAACTTTTTACAAACTTAAAAATACTTTTGGAGTACCAGAATCAACTCCAAATGGATCAAAGACCTGGAAGTCAAAGCAGACACTCTGAAAACATTACAGGATGGAATAGGAGAAACCCTAGGTCTCCTTGGCTCAGGCCGAAATTTTCTGAATAGAGACCCAGAAACACAACAAATCAAAGAAAGGTCGGACAAATGGGATTGCATAAAGTTGCAGAGCTTCTGCATGGCAAAAGACATAGCTAGCAAGATCAATAGAAAACCCACGGATTGGGAGAAGAATTTTACTAGCCATACAACGGACAAGGGTCTCATATCTAAAATATACTTGGAACTCAAAAAATTAAATCCCCCAACAACAAATCCTCAAAGAAACAACTGCCCAATAAATAAGTGGGCGAAAGACTTAAAGAGAAGCTTCTCTGAAGAAGAAAGAAGGATGGCCAATAGACACATGAAGAAATGCTCAACATCCCTAGCTATAAAAGAAATGCAAATCAAAACAACATTGAGATACCACCTCACCCCAGTTAGAATGGCAAAAATCAAGAACTCTAACAACAACAGATGCTGGAGGGGATGTGGACAGAAGGGAACCTTACTTCATTGTTGGTGGGAATGTAAACTTGTTCAACCACTTTGGAAAGTAGTATGGAGGTTCCTCAAAAGACTTCACATAGAGCTTCCCTATGACCCAGCAATCGCACTTTTGGGCATTTACCCAAATGTTTACAAACAAGACCACACTAAAGCTACCAGCACAACTATGTTTATTGCAGCATTATTTACCATAGCTAAGATATGGAACCAACCCAGATGCCCCTCAGTAGATGAATGGATCAAGAAAATGTGGTATATATACACAATGGAATTCTATGCCTCCATCAGAAAGAATGACATTGCCCCATTTGTTAGGAAATGGAAAAACTTGGAAAAAATTATATTAAGTGAAGTAAGCCAGGCCCAAAGAAACATAAGTCCCATGGTTTCCCTTATTTGCAGTATCTAGTATATGTGTGAGTCAAGCGGAAAAGGTCAGATAATGTGATGTTAAGAGAATGAACCCTTAGATATGTATTTTAATTTTTTTTTCTTTCATGCATGTGTTTCTAATGCATTTATAAGATTATCTCTTTGTTGCTTTGTATGTCCCTCCCCCACAGTATAACCCCTGCTTTCACTATATTTGATGTCAGTATAACTTGTGGAGGAGATGGGGAAAAACAAGTCATTTAAGGATACAGGTGGACCTGTTGCAACAATGAGAAGTACAAGTTGTCATGTCCAAAACGAGTTTTACAATGTCGGTGCGGGGGGGGGGGGGAGGGGGGGAAGGGGCGGAGGGGAAGGATTGGGATTGGGATTGGGATTGGGATTGGGAGGGGGGAGGCTGGGAAGGGACGTGAAGGGTAAACAAAGGAGGAGGCTGCAATGCTTGGCAAGAAATGTATGCATTATCCTGCCCATGTAATTGTAACCCCTCTGTACAGTATGTTCACAAATAAAATAAAATTAAATTAAAAAAATACTTTTGGAAATAGGTAGATGTTGCACAAATAAACTCTTCTCTTCAATCTTTTTTTTTTTTAACTTGAAATTTCCATGTAATATTTAACGTAAATATTCACTTAAGCCCTTACATCTGAACAGATTATACCTAGGTCTCTGGTTTCTCTAGAATGCTTGAGTTTGATCATATGGTTCTGAAGTTAAGAAAACTTCTCTGAGGGAATCCTACTTCTCTTGTCACTTATTCTTAATCATTCCATTACTATCTTGTTGTGAGAGGCAATGGAAGAGGGTAAAAACCAAGGAAAGGTGAAAATAGTGAAGATATGACCAAATATATTAGATATGGGAATGCACTGGTTAGTGTTTTTTTTTTAAAGTATATTACCTAAGACATTACATAGGCAGTAAAATTAAACTTGAGGAAGCAAACTCCTTTTGAGAAGAACCAGACTTAGTTTTCCTATGTCTCATAAACAGTCCGCTTCATCCAAGATTTATAGTGCAACCAAGCTAGATGAATTAGCTCTAGGACTGATTTAGAAGCCCTGTGTCATGTCTCTGAACACCTTAACACTAAATTCATCACTCACAATTTCAGGATGTGCTTCTTGAGGAAAGAGAAGAGGGCAGGGACTGAACAACAATGTGAGTTCAAAAGGGTTGAAGATGCACGTTGGGTATTTGGGTTGGCACTGGGACCTGGCGGATGCTTGTGATTGCTTATCTGACTTATCTAAACTGCTGACGTCAAAAGAATTAGGCTAGAAATCTTATGATTACAGCTTTTCTTGTGATCTTTTCTGGTATTTCCTGTTTCCTGTCAGGCCAAATATACTTCGAGAGAGGGTTATTTTATGGTATTTCAGTGTTTCTGTCTCAGTTAGAGCCAGAGGCACAGGGAGCACGAAGTTGAAATAATTAATAACATCAGAGAACCCTAGTGTACCCCTCCCCCACTCCCCTCACTCACTGGCATTTCTCTTTTAATGCATCAAAAAACGTTGCTGCAGCAGTTCACAGTAGAATCTTGTTTTCAATGGAGCCAGATTTATTGTTCATGAAAGAGAAGAAGCCATCTCAATTGTGTTGCTGTTAGCTTACTGGGTGGCAGGCAGGCTGGGAATGACATTACGCAGGAAGCCAAGAAAGCTGCACGGAGGGAGAATTTTAGAGGAAAAAGTAGCCACCGAAGGACACATTTTTCCATAAACACTTTATAGAAGTGGAAAAGAAAAACAAATGACTGAGGATGGGCCTGTCCAGGTCATACAACCTTATCTGCATGTTGTTAAGTGCTCATTAAATGACTGGGCCCAGGCCACTGGATGTGCTCAGCACTGATTGCAGGGATGCTGCAGAGTTGAGGTGAGTCGCAGTGGTTTATGGGTAAGCATTCTATAGCCTCACTGCTACAGCCACTATGCTGGGCTTCTCTGGCATACACTGTTCCTTTACCCTCACAGTCCTGGTTCAGTTTGCATCGTGACATTCTCTTTAGTGGATGATAACCCTTCTAATACACTGCAGACAACCTAGAGAGGAAAATTTGCAGGCGATTTGGAACTTGCCCAGATTGTTTATAATCAAATTTGGAAAACGAGAAAAAAAGTAAATGTTTACAGTGTAAGAATATGTTTGCATTATATATAACTGGAAACGCTTGGGATCTGAGTATTTCAAATGTTTTCTGTTTGTGGAATATTTTCATATCCATGATAAGATGTCCTGGGGATGGAACTTAAGTCTAAACATGAAATTTGTTTATGCTTCATATACTCCTAATATACATAGCCTGAAGGTAATTTTATATAGTGTTTGAGTGTGTCTATCTGTTATATGAGGTCCAGGTGTGAAATTGTTTATTTTGTGGTGTTTGTTTATTTTATAGTTATGATGATGGTGCTCAAAAAGTTTCAGATTTAGGAGGTTTTGTTTTGTTTTTGTACCTTCTTTCCACATCAGTTGTAGGGTTTTAACTCAGGGCCTGGATGCTATCCTTGAGCTTTTCTGCTCAAGGCTAGTACTCTCCTACCACTTGAGCCACATCTTCACTTCCTCTACTGGTGTTCTGAACTGATAGGCATGTGCTTCCCCACTTTAACCACACCTCCAGTCTAGATTTGGTCGTTTTCCAACTTGAGATGCTTAACCTGTGAATGTATATGTTTTGCTTATGAAGAGATGAGCACCACCCCTGAACACAGATGTGGAGCTGTGAGGTACTTGGAAAAAAAAGAGAGGTGAAATTTAGAGGGACTATTGTGCAGAATAGCAGTGTGTGTGTGTGTGTGTGTGTGTGTGTGTGTGTGTGTGTGTGTGTGTGTGTGTGTGTGTGTGTGTGTGTGTGTGTGTAGATGCTTGAGGCTTGGCTATAGCAGGCCATGTGATTGAGTTAATGTCATGGAGAGATATCAAGGGACTCTGAGCTGGCTGGCCCTTGTGTAGCTCTGTGGCCCTATGTTGTAAATCTCTGTGGAGGGGGCTCTCAGTTTTTTCACTTAAAAAATACAGTGGTTTCATCAGATGATTCAGAGTAATCTTTAATTTTCTACTGAATCCTCTGTGTGTGTGTGTGTGTGTGTGTGTGTGTGTGTGTGTGTGTGTGTGTGTGTGTGTGTGTGCACGCCAGTATTAGGACTTGAATTTAGGGCCTGTGAACTGTATCCTTTAGAGTTGTTTGGTCAATGTTCACACTTTACCACTTAATCTACTCTACTTCCATGCTTTTTGGTGGTTAATTGGAGGTAAGAGTTTCATAGACTTTGCTGTCTGGGCTGTCTTTGAGCTACAATTCTCAGACTCAGCGTCTTGAGTAGTTAAGGATGACAGGCATGAGTCATTGGTGCTCCACATTGAATCATTTTCAAAAGTCCTAAAAAAGTTAAGACTTTTTTTATTCTCATGTTATATGGTCTCTCTAAAATCTTTTTGTTGCCTGATACTCTTCACTCTAAACACTGCAAAGCTAAATGACTAAATTTCCATTCCTAACCATTTTATGTGCTATCTTATCTTTGTATCTTTACTATCATTAATCCCTCCACCAAAGATGGAACTTGCTCACATGTTATTGATACTTTGTTTAGTCCACTTAAATACATGGTCGTAAGTGGACATTCCAAAATATAAATCTTCCTTGATCACTCTAGGAAGGCCTAGTTAATGTCTAGTCTTAATGGAATATCTACAGTACTTGGTTTGTTTATAAATACATGGTTTTATGTCACTTGCTACTTTATAAGCTGCAGGAAAATGTGTTCTTAGTACACATTTTCTAATCTATTTTATGGTTCCTATCTTTGAAAGATTTGTTTGCTTGCAAAATGGCTGTCTCAACTGGTCACTGGTAGCTTACATCTGTAATCTTAGCTCTTAGGAGGCTGAAATCTGAGGATCATAGTTCAAGGCCAGCCTGGGAAGAAAAATCTGTGAGACACTAGTCTTCAATTAAACACCAGAAATCAAGAAGTGGAACTGTGGTTCAAGTGGTAGAGTGTTAGTCTTGAGGACAAAAGCTCAGGAACAATACCTAGGCCCTATGTTCAAGCCCCAGGACACACACACACACACACACACACACACACACACACACACACACACACACACACACACACACACACACACACACACACACACACACACACACACTTGGTAGCTCAAAACTGGAAGCAACATAACTTGGAAAAGTAAGAGAGAAAGACTGCCTTAGGTTATGCGACAAAGATTCAGGATTATGCCTTGAATTTGAGGAAGATGAGCATGTCTAGAATGTCAGCGTGGAATGGAAGAATCAAAACCAGAAATCTTTTGGAGGGTTTGGCATGGTTCAGGTGGTACAGTTCCTGCCTACCAATCACAAAGCCCTGAGTTCAAACCATAGTACTGTCAAAAATTAATATTAATCTATTAATTATCACAACAGAATACATTGTGTTGAAAGATTTGGGTTGATGAATTATGTAAACTTTCATGGAGTTTTGTGTAAATTACTATGTAATCCAGGAAATACAGATTGTAGACTAAAGGTGAAAAAAAATTCATCTTCTCAAAATTCTCAACATCTACTAAAAATGGTCACTAAACACGAAACACAGTTATAAAATTAATCTGCATCTTCACTCCATGCCTATTTCTTTTTAAAAATCAACCACTGTTGTTAGAATGACCTTTGCAATGTGGGAAATTTATCTTATCACTTCCCATTAAATTTTCTCATTGTCTAGATGTTGGATGTACCTTTTGGAAATGTAAGTGAGGTCCTTGGTAGGCAATTGATCTCCAGTGTATTTTTCTAGTGTCATCTCTAGCCCCTAACCATATGCTGTAATTTGTTATTCCTTAGCATTTATTGCTTTTAGTACAATTATTTTTTCTCCTTTGATGTTTCCCAATTAATTATAGTTGGAGAAATGCAGTTTACCTTGAATAATATCTCAAAATAGTCGCCTCATTGTTGATCCTTTACTACCAATTGTAGAGTCTACATTGATGACTCTGTCATGTGTTGGCAGTTGTCACAGACTTTGTACTGCTAATTCTCTTTGTCTCTCTTTTTCTTTCTTCCTCCACCACCATTATTGCCTTCTACCATTCACATATATCTATCCATCCATCCATCCATCCATCCATCCATCCATCCATCCATCCATCCATGATCGATCTTAACATTTTTGGGTTCAAATATTTTTATTTTCTAAGGAACTAAAAATAATGTCTAGATAGCCACTAAATAAACTTAGTTGAATAAATACTCTTGATCCTTCCTCCTGGCCCTAGAGAGTATGTTATTTTTGTAAAACATATGTAATTCTTCTTTTTTGTCATTGAATTGCTCGTATCTATATCTTCTAACAAGGCATACTCTCCCTTCTTTCATCTTCCTTTCTAGGATGATAGTATAATGCAATGTACTGAATAAACAATGAGGTAGATAATTATCCATCATAATTATTTATCTTAGATAATTATTAATCTTGATTATTAATTATTGAACTAATTAATTATTCAGTTATCTCAACTGAATAATTGAGTTGTTTTAGAAGAGAAACAGGATTTGTATTTTAATTTCTTTTTCTGCATATCTTATATAAATAACCAGTAAATTTAAAATCTCAATTTTTAAAATTTCTAAGTTAGAAATAAATATGTACTTGTTTAATGATCATATATAGTATTTAAGAATATTTTCATAAAATACTAAAAATATTTTCCATTCTGTGATTTTCTGGCATGGCCCAATTATTTTTGGAGGATTTGAAACATTTTCAAAAAAATTTTTAACACAAAATTTTAGTGAAAAATTTTTTATTCACGTTCTACAATGAATACTCACCAAATCAAGTAAATGTATCTATTATAAAGAGGGTAGGATTTACTTAGAGCTTACAAATTTGGTGAACTAACCATTTCCTAATTTTATTGACAACAAAAGTGTTTTCTTTGGGAACTGACTTAGGAAAAGCCATATGGACACAAGTTCAGAGGAGACAGGTAACTACACCTGGAGTGAGTTAAAGAGAGGAGAAAAGAGAAGAAGCAGATGTCTCTCTCATATCAGCCACTTTGGAAAAGGAAAGCATTATTTCTGTTTCAATGCTAGAATAACATAGGGAACCTATCCTGTCAGTGCTTTCCATCCTAAGAGCTGGGACCAGAAAGGAGAAAATCTCTCAGAAATAACCAGTTAGCACATTCAAGGACTGACAACATGTCAGACCTGCTCAGAATAAAATGAACTGTGTTATGATCACAATTCCAATTAGTAGCAGAGACAAAACCTCAGCTTTCAATGTGGGAACTGACCAGAAAGGTAAGAAACACTTCCTATTTCATTACACTTATGCAGTAGAATACACCAATGCCCAAGTCCTAAGGTAGTTGTTGAAACACATGCATACATTTTGAAAGGGAGGGAGGGGGAAGAGAAAAAGAGAGGAAAGAGGAAGAAGAAAGGGAAGAGAAAAGGAAGAAAGCAAAAGTGTAAACAATGGAGTAATCATATACTAGGTGATAAATAAGTAATATCCCATACTCAGGTATGGGAAACACAGTTTGTCAACAGAATATGTCCTGGCAATAAAGCTTGATGATAGATTAGCTGTGTTTTAGTCAATTATTTTGTACCCTAGTGGATTCTCTAGTAGGTTAGGAATATTATAGCAACAATGACAACAATTCCCAATTGTTTTTTCTTCTTCTTCCAGTTTGATTGTTTTGTGTGTGTTTGCAGTTATAACCCTTATTACAATAAGGGTTATTACCCTTATTAACCAGCCTTTGTAGGAAGACAATGGGATTCTCTTCATTCTTTTATTATGTAATACAGTAAAGATCTCTTTAACATATTGAGAGGCTGGCCAGTGGATAGAGTTCCAGATGGAGAATTCCTTCTCCTATGAAAAAAAGATGAAGGCACAGGAGAAAGGCATGTTCAAGAAGGTGAGAGGTGGAGTCTACACTGTGGAAGTATGGGGAGATACTCAGAGGTAGAGCCAATGGCACCTTGCAGATGTGTGGAGGAAACAGGTAGATTTGTATGTGCGATCCTGAGGCCCACATGCACCTCCATGTCATCTTGTAGAAAAGTTTATTCAGAAGAAGTAATTTAACCAGAAGAGACTGAGCACAATACTAAGAAAGTTTACATTTTTCTTATTGTCCATGAGGATGAGTAAAATAGCAAGATTTGATTAGTTGAGAAAGGAAACAGTATATTTTATTACATGGTTCCTTGCAGACATTTGAAATCTCTGACATCAATGTTCTAGATAGCAGTTGTTTCCTCATTTATGTGTGTGTTTTATATCATACATTTCCATTTTCCTTTCCTTTTCTTTTTTTTTCCTATTTGGTGGATCTGGGGTTGAACTGAGAGCCTTGTACTTGCTAGCAGGTGCTCTACAACTTGAGCCATGTCACAGCCCCATCTATTCCACTTGATTTTCTGTCTATTTCTTTCCCTCTCTTTCTAAATCACGTCCTTCAGCAAGCCCAATTTACTTTTTTGAGTCAGTTACAGTTAGAGACCCTGAAGGTGGATGTGTGTTTGGATTTTCTAAAGTGCCCCTTATTATGTACAGAGATTTATTTGAGATACTCAGGACCATCCCTAAAGATTTGGAGAAAGAGGCATGAAATGCAATCTTGTCCTTTGGCTTTAATTCTAGAAGTGGAGAAATATCTAAGAATACAGCTAGCAAAGTTTTGTAACCCATGGCTATTTAATTTTCATTTTTAGTGTTTTACTAAAGATTTATACTCATCCCCAATTGAAACTCCCTTCTTGATTTTATTTGATAGTTTTTATCTCTTATATCTTTCTGTTTCTATTACTGAGTTGGAGCAATTACCACTCAATCTCTGTTGAATTTGTTCTGTTTTTCCTCTCTAGTGTTTTTGCTTTTCTGCAGTAAGTTGGGACCCTTGGACTCAGGCCATCTGCAGCTGACCTCTGCTTTGTCTTTGTCAACCATGCCTTCTACTTGCACACAAAGCTGATTTAAGTTTTCTCTTGTTGCTGTAGAGGATATTCAATGTATTGACTCTAGAATACCCACAGCACCTGTGTGAGAGCCAATGAAATAAAGAAATGCTCAGAATAATGGCTTAGTTTATAATGCATAAAATATATACTATATTCCATACTTGCTTCTTAGAGGAGAAAGATTTTGAAGGAAGGGATGTATGATAATTTTGAGGAAATTTAAGAAAAGTTCAAAGGGATAATACTCATCTTTTGCAGTGACCTCTCAGAATTTTAGAGATGTCAATTCTAAAGAGAAACTTATGGAAGGAGAGCAAGAGAAAGAAACAGAGACACAGAGAGACACAAAGAGATAGGAAAAAAGGAAGGAAGGGAGGGGGGAAAAAGGAGGGGAAAAAGGATAAAATTTCCTGTGGAGTGGAGTTTTGCTTACTATTTCAGATGTGATATACTTCCTACATATTAGAAATACATTGATAGCTAAAGAAAGATGAGTAGTAGAAAAGAGTACACTTTCAATTGTTTCTGTGAAAGTAAATTGGCCTTTTCATGATAAAGTTCCTAATGCTTTTCCTTTGGGAATATGCAGAAGGCAGGGTTTTACTATTCATGTACATCAGATGATGTAGAAAAAGAGAAAGGAAGGAAAAAAGGCAAGCAAGGAATAAAACAAAAAAGAAAGGAAAGAAGAAAGAAAACAAAAAACTACTTCCAAATAAATTGCAGCAGAGAAGGTGCAAATAGCACCTTCTATTCAGCTTCACCCCCTCGCAACTCATCTGTAGGACACTGTGAACACTACCTCATGTACTCTATTTTTGTATTATGTCGAAGAATAGACAGGCTTATTGTCTATAAAAGACATGCCTTGGCTTCTTAGTGTAGGTAAAGTACTCCAAAATGCACGAACAGAGCAATTCTTTTAGACGTGTAGAAATGCATGTATAATTTGAAATGTATGCATTTACTCTTTTAGAGCAAAACTTTAGTTTTGTCTTTATCAGTAAATCAAACTTCTCTATAAGAACTATCTCATATTAGTTTTGAGTTCTGAAGTTCACCTAGTATATTCTTTTATTTTAAAAAATCAATAATGACTAATCCCGATTTTCTGCTATATGTTTAAAAACGATTCCATTAAAAGGGAGAACTAGAATTCATGTTTCCTGAATAATCTGTTCCAAGGGAAAAAAATATCATTCGTGCACTCACTTAATGGCAGCTTGTAAGTGATTTTATTCCTTCGGATAATTTCCTTTAATTTTTTTTCTTTCACATATGAAAATGTACTGAGTGACTGACATGTAGGATGAAAAGAAGAATACAAAGAATGTTCCCCAGATTCCCAAAGAACAGGGAGTTGAGGAGGGGCAGAAGGAAATGTACACTAATGACAGCAAAATAAAGTGATTTTCTATAAAATAAATACAAAGAAAGTCTGGAGAGAATACAAGAAAGGAAGACACAGAGCAGTGTCGCTCCTGGTCACCCAGAGGACATCAGCTCTAGGATCCCCTCTCCTACAGAGACCCCAAGTCCTTTGATGCTTCATGTCCTTTCTGGAAAATGGCTCTGTTTGTACATAGGCCATGTAAATCCTCCCATACCTTTTTTCATGTCTACATTATAGGTAATTCCTAATGTAATGTCAAAGCTGTGCAGTTATTATACTATTGCTGTGCAGTTATTATACTATTGCTTAGGGAATAATGGCAAACATTTTTTCTTGCCATGTAGACATTTAACAAATTATTCTTTTTTTGGGGGGGGGTATGGTCGTGGGGCCTGAACTCTGGGCCTGGGTGCTGTCCCTCAGCTCTTCAGCTCAAGGCTAGCGCTCTACCACTTGAGCTGCAGCACCACTTCTGGCTTTTTTCTTTTTGCTTATGTGGTGCTGAGGAATCGAACCCAGGGCCTCAGGCATGCAAGGCAAGCACTCTACCACTGAGCCACTTTCCCAACCCAACAAATTATTCTTATTTTCCCTTCACAATTCAGAACCCACAGGTATGGAGGTCCAGCTGTATTTTTCTTCAGTGACCTCAGGAAGGCTTTTTAAAGGGACTGGCATTCGGGAATAACATTAAGGAATCTGGAGAAATTGGGAACATGGAGGGAAGTAATTTTAAGCATTAGGAACATTGAGTAGAGAACAAAATAGGAAGTAGTGGAATGCTTGTCTGGGTAGAATATGAGTGCTCAGAGCACCACAATAACAAATATGATTAGCAAAGCGGGGAGAGCTTTGAATGCAGGGTGGAAGAATTTGGCTTCTCTTTGCAAATACTGATAAATCATTGGAGGGTTGAGAACATTGTTTTGTTTTTTAATTGCAACATTATTGATACCTCTAACTGCAGAATAGACAGAAGAGGGACAGGGGTAGAGAAGGACTGGAATTGGAGGCTACCACAGATAATAGATAAAACAATGTAAGGCTTGACCAAGAATCTTGTAACTGAATAGAAAGGAGGGAAAAGGCATTGAGAAACTAACGTGAACACTCAGAATTCTGATTTCCTGAGAATGTAGTAGTGTTTGAGCTCCTTCTAGACTGTTTTGGGTATTAGCTCCCTTGATGCTTATAGTAACCTTATATTAAAATGCTATTATTGTTATTACCTTTTTGTAAAGGAGAAACCAAAGTGCCAACAGAGCAACTTGACCATGGTCAAATCATCCAGATGGAAAAACTTTAAAATCTCAATTGTGCAAATATAGTCTGGCTCTCTGAATCTCTCTTATGGTATTGGGAACTGGAGAATGGCATTTTAAACCTGTGTTTCTATCATTCACAGAACAAAATCAAGTGAAAGAAAGGTTTGGGTCAAGGTGAGATGATGTGTTCCAGTTTTTATTTAATTTCGAATTCCCATTTAGATGATGTATTACGTCATCAGTAATTATTATCCAGTATAGCGACAGACTATTGTTCGTGAGTAGTTGTTTTAGAAATATATTAGGAACACATATCAGATTATCTGCTGTTGAGACTAATTGAGTCTTTTCTAAAGGCTATTTATTTTACTTTGAATGAGATCATTAAGAACTGATGAATATTTGAAGTATATGTGATTTTTTACAAGTGTTTTTCAATCTCACTGGTTGTACAGTCAATATTTTGAGTGGATAGAAAAGTTTAAATGAACAAGTGTTTATTTTCACACTGATGCTGTGGACAGAACTTGGATTCATAAATTCACAATTGTTCTTTTCTCATGAAACCCTTGATTCATAGATTCTTTGAGTTTATGTTGCATAGCACAATCTATGCTGTATAAAAATCAATTTTCCTTGAATTGAATATCAGTGTTCAGTCTTCAACATTTTAAATTTATGTTTGATAATTGAAAACATTTAAAAAATGTACTTTATATGTAAGTTTGAACTGTAGAGTTCAGGAACAGAACTCTTTTGGAGATTTTGTTGTCTAATATTGTTTGATATTCAGGGATGCAAAGCAAATTTTGGCTCTTTCTATTCTCCTTGAAGTATAGGATAAGTTGAAATGGCTCTAGGGAAATGAGTTGTGTTTTTTCTTTTCTTAAGAGAAAGTTGCATGTCTTACATTTTCCTGGAACCAGAAACTATTGAAATGCAAACAAGCTTAATAAATAAATAAGATAAAATGTAAAATTTAGACCAGAGGCACCAAAAAGAAAAGCAAGTTCCATAGCTGCAGAGTTTGCAGTCATTCGGTTGAATTTCAAAAATCAGATTATTTATTCAAGGAAGAACAAGTCCTGCTGGGGATGTCTGGTCTTAAACTGATTGCTGACTAGAATCACAATTGGAGTAATATTTGTACTTACAGCATGTGAGAAACCACCTGTTCCTTCTCAGCCTTTTTCCTTCTCCCCACCCCCACCTTGGTGCACTTGCTCATCACTGTGCTGTGCTGTAAGTTACTTCCTGTTGATCAAGAAGACCATACTCTGGATCTTTCCAGCCTTTGAACATTGGATCTAAAACTAAGACTGTCAAAACAAGCAGAAAAATGTCAAAAAGACTCAGTTCTTTGACTTATTTTGTAAGGTTTGCATTATGAATTCTCATGTTTGCCCATCAACGTACAATTAAGAAAGCCACACCTTACTTTAAATGTAAATTTGAATGACCTTGGACCTGCTTGGACTGTGGGAGTTTTGTGACCCAATAGAGTCACCAATGGAGATATGTCTCTGGTTCTGACACAATTTCAGTGTGACTCCCTTGTTTAAGTCTCTCTGATTCACCTTATTTCTAAATTACAGAGCTTGGGTTACTTGAAAATCTTTTGTATCAGAAGACAAAAAAATATGAATTTTGATGTAGTTAAATAATAGGGTGCAATCAATGAGCTGATTGACATCACCTCAAATATGCCAACAATGGCCAGAACCCCCTTCTAGAGCACACAGAGCCTTGACCAATGCCCAATGCCAGGAACTCCAATATGAAAGTGACCAGTCTTCTTTTCCCCCTGCCCTCCTCTGTCTACTGATATAACAGTCATTTAATAGTCTCCCGTAAATGCTAATCTTAAGAGAGTGGACTAACCCCGTCCCTCACCTGATCACCTCCTTCTTGCCACTTAGCTCTCTCCAGCCCACATCCCTCCTTTGCCTTCCATTGCGTATTATTCAGTGTATTTCATTTTAAAGTCTCTCATAAATACATATTTACATATTTATTTCACCATAACTTCTTTTGCTCTCTCCCTTTATTACCTAAAAAAATACCTCAAAATATTTTTGTATTTCACTTGTGAAGAACAAAGTTTCAGTGTTGTCTAAGAAGCAGGAGCAAAATAATCATGCCCTTCATGGGGGAAAATAAAAGAAAAATTTAAGGTTTTGTTAAATATAGTAAGAATCAGCAACAATGTTCTCTAGGGGCCTATGAAGCATCTATTGGTCCAATTCAGATTTTCTGCAATTTCATGGCTTCTAAACACTGAAACCTCTTCATTTGTTATCATGGGAAGTCCAAATATACACAGAATTTATACTATTTCATTTTTACTGTTTTCAGTTATAAGCCTGGCCAAAATGTTATATGCTATATATGCAACATATTAGACACCTGTGTAATAAAGACAGCAAAGCTGGGGAAAATGTGACTATTGAGGAAGATGGGCCCAGGGATGATTGAATTAGATTTTATAGTGCTCAGTTGGCTGAGCCAACTAGAAGTACTCTAAGTGCATGGCAATGCTTGGAGAGAGGCAGCACCTGATGCCTGGTAAGTTATTTCATTAAAGTTGTTTCTGAGGAGATGGAAGCAAAGGTGAGATTCAGAGGAGTGGAGAGAAGGAGAAGGAAGGAGGGGGGAGAGAGACAGAGAGACAGAGAGACAGAGAGAGAGAAAGAGGGACAGAGAGATTTTGTGTAGCCTCTTTATTTTTAAAGTCTACCATAAGCATCCATACATAACTGAAAACTGACAAAACATCGCTTTCAGACATAGAAAAGTGCTAGACTGTGTTTGAAATACACTGTAGATGCTCCTGGGCCTCACTGCCATGCTTGAGTGGTGGAAGTGGCACAGTTGGAGCACCGGTGTTGGGAGGACACAATGAATGAGGAACAAGAGGCAATTTGGAAAGTAAAGCATTTCATCTCCAGGGCTCATCATCGAGCCTTCTGCTGCTGGATGGGAGAGTTTCATGTTCATACCTGAAAGCTGACCCCCTCATCTCTGAGCTAGACAATAGTAATTTGTGCAAGTGTGTGATATTAATAATACATGATGTAAATAATAATATATACATATCCCTACAGATATGACAACATTTGTTGAATTAGGTAGTTTCATCAAAGGGTGCCATAGGAAATAGGAGTTTTAATCACTTAATTTCATGAAACAAACCAATATGGTTAACAGTTGAAGTGTCATAGTTCCATTTTCTTCCCAGGTGGCTTTCTCCATTTTTCTTACCCTATTCACATGAAATATGCAATGGCTTTTGCGTTACCCCATATCTTCTGACCAAGACCCATTTCTATGGGCTCCCATCTTCCAAATTCTACATAAACCTCAGTCTGATTGGTTTCCTTCGCTTTTCTAAGTCCTCAAGTCCTTATTGTTTACTAGAGACCAACATTTATCTCTCCCCTTCATGTCTTTTCTGGTCCAGAGCTTGACTTTTTAAATAGTACTTGTTCAGATATTTTAGGCAACTTAACTGCACAGAAGTTTCTGTCATAAGTTTTTGTAAAGTTTTTATAGTTTAGTCTCTGTGTGTCTGATCTATCTCTCCCATCCCTCGTCTTCAATGCTGTTTTGAAATGTACTCTTGTCCTTCTCAAGTGACCCCACTGCTTCCCAAATGTTTACCAATATTTTCTCCAAAAGAAGAGAGCATCTTGTCATCGGCGATGGCATTGTGTGGTTTACAGAGCCCGTGGGGGTCTTTTACAGAGCTCCCAGGCATCTTTCTGCCCTGCACCCACTGGGAGAAACATAGCAGGCTTTCCCCACAACTGTCCCCCACACTGCACATTCTTATAACATGACAGCACCCCTGTGATTCATCATTTCCACATTTGTGGGTGAGCTCTTTCTCCTCACATCAACGGGGCTGTTTGGATTATTATCACTTCTCAAAGGGGAAACTGAGGCAAGAAAGTTTACCAACTTGCTTAGGACATATGGGGCATGCAGACAAAACTAAGGTCTGGGAACATCAGCCATGCCGTAGTTGCCTACTTAACAATTGGAATATCTATGTATCTATATATATATAGATATCTGATATATATTTCAGATATATAGATATCTGATATTTCAGATATCTATATATCTGAAATATATATTTCTCTCTCTATCTATCTATATATATATCTGAAATATCATTTTGGAAGAAAAAAAGCAGCTCCAAGAAAATCTTCTGTTGGAAACGTATCTCTAACTTGTTGACAAGAAATGTCAGAGTCAGGATGAGCATTAAGAAGCATCATCCTATTTCACCTCTCCTCTTGGGGACTGGACCTCAGGAAATCTGACTATATAAGCTTGGACCAGACCTGCTGCACACGGAGCCCAGAAATCGGGTTTCTCAATTTCCAATGCAATGCCCCTCCTACCGTATCGCTCTTCATCCTAACATGCACTTCTAACCCAGCGCGATCGTTGGCAAGTCCCAGCCCTTGTACTCTCTTTGTACCACTTAGCTTCCTTTCCCCCTTTCGATGACTTTTAGGATTCTGCAAGGTAGGGATCAAAAGTGATCAGAAGCAGCCCCTGCACCTTCCACACCGCACGGTCCGTTTACCTGCAAAGCTCTGAAGAGCATCTTCGTGTTCCAGAATGCCTCTCTGTTTGCTTGCCTGTAGTTCACTTTTGGATTTCCAAACCAGCTTTACCATTCTGATCATCTCTGGCAAGTCCCCGGGCAGCGGCCCCTGCTGGCACCCGGGCCGGCCGCAGAGGGTGGAGGGCAGCACACCTGGGGCCGGCCACCTCCTGCCTAGCTCTGCCGAGTGGAAATACCGCTCTAGCACAGGCATTCTGCCCTGTTCCCCAGAAAAGGAGGTAGGGCTGCCGCTGCCGCCGCCGCCGCCGCCGCCGCCGCCGCTGTAGCTCCGGCTGCCGCTGCTGGGGCCCGGGCTGCTGCCACCAGACGGGAAATTCTTCCTGGGCAGGGGTAGGCAGCCCCCCGTGAAACCCTCTGCAGCTCTGGAAAGCCAAGCTTCCTCCAGCCTGGCATAGCCTCTCTGGGCTCGCCAGAACCTGCACCCCACGCTGGCTAGGGGCTCGCTGGTGAGGAGCTATGGCTCTGCTCCCTCCTTAGAGAGAGAGTGCTTTCCCGCTTCCTCTCCCAGGCACTGAGTTCACAGCACTTAATTAATCCCAGGCTACAGCTGGAACGACAGCAGGGGGAAAGAGGAAAGCCACTGAGATGGTAGCCTTTGCTTCTCCCTCCTCTTCCTCTGGATTTGTTTGTGTTCAGTTGGCTTTTCGTGCTTGTCAGAGTTTGTCAGGTGGCTGGGCTCTGAAGGGCTTCAGGCTCAGAAGTGGGGCTCCCCCCCCTCCGAGATGTCAGGCAAAGCCACTGCTTGGGGTGCAGCCTTTCAGGCTGGAATGCTGCAAGCCCCAAGAAGCTCCCAGAAAAAACTAAACAATAAAAGAGCTAAGCATCCACGGCACCAGTGGGCAGCTGCTTCAGTGGAGGAAGGCCTGGTGTGTATGGGAGGGGGACACCTTGCCCAGCCACTGTATCCAGACTGAGATGGGGTTGGTTTGAGATCCTTAGGACCCAGTTCAAACATTCTCCCTCCTTCTCCACACTCCTCCCACTTTGCTGTCATTTGGTTCTCAGCAAACTAACCAAGTTTTGGCCTCTTAGTCAAATCCCTTTGTAACCTCAGCTGCCCTTGAGCTGGAAGGGAAATAACACTGAATCACATTCCAAAGCCAACTTGAAAGAAGTGGATTAGGGAAGTGTCAAGGTCCCCGTGTATATGTGCAGTGGGTTTGTATACTCTGGACACTTGGCCTAGAGATGGTAAAAAGCTTGGTTTAAGAAAAGTCATCATTTTAAAGCATATTCTTAAGGGGGTATAACTGGTAGTGAAAAGACAGGGAAGAAAGTGTGGAAGTCATTTTACAGAGAGAGAGAGAGAGAGAGAGAGAGGAGAGAGCGAGCAAGAGAGACAGAGAGACAGAGACAGAGAGACAGAGAGACAGAGAGACAGAGAGAGAGAGAGAGAGATCATTGTGAACTTAATATCTGGGCCACTGACTACTGTGTCCCCATCTGAGCGTGGGGAATTGAGGACAACAGTGGGTCAGCCTCTTGTTTCCTGGAGCTCTGAGATGAAGGCACTAACCCTGGAAGTCAGAAGCAACACAGCAGCAAGAGATGCCCCCTGTCGCTTATGTGAAAGGCCTTGGACATCAACGAAAGTGGGTAGTATTATGCTTGGTACTTTTGTCAACAAATTGGGTTTGTAGGAATGATTTGAACTTGGCCATTCATGTGGATAGCCCCTGTTTTCTCCAAGGACATTGTAACAAGCCCATCTTAGTGCTTTCTTCACATCTCTGCCTTGCACAAGGCTTTGTTTGGTTTGGCACTCTATTTTGTGGACGTACAATCTGTTGCTCCTGTTCTACATTCCTTTCAGGCCTGGTTGATCACACAATCATTTGATGTTTCTTTAGGGGAGCATGAAGGAGGTTTGGAGAAAGGAGAGGAAAACCTGTAGAGTGTGTTTTGTTTTCACTGCTCTCACTTCATTATTTTTAAAACATTGAAAGTAGGAAAGCCTACAATAATCTTATTATTCCTCTCAACCCATCATTAATAAGCTTGGTTTTCCACACTGAATTAAGTGAATTTTCTTTTTTCTTTTGGTTCTGGTTGGGAACATATACTAGCAAAATTATTTTCTTTCCTAATAAGTGCAAAAAGACCAAATTCCTTTGAGGGTGCAAAACAATAATGAAAAACATTTGAAGACACTACTTTCTGTGAACTTTTAACATGGCAGTTTGGAGTGACTAATTCTTGTAACTAGCAGCTAATTGTCTAACTCAACGAGAGAGGAATCTGTGATCTGCTTTCTCAGGAGGATGTACCTTCTTTATTTCCCTCTTTGTGAGGATTGAAAGGATTTCTGCAGCGACACATTCCTCCTCACGGTTTGACAGCTTTTCCCATCCAAGGCTGTCTAGGATGGAGACAATTTTATTTAATAATCACATGTAAGCTGCTGTATCCCATCACCATGTTTCCTGAAAAATGTCTTAAACTCACTCCTCAGTCACAAACTTCCTTGACAAAACAACTGAAGAGTTCCCTAAGTGTTGGACTATTTTTATTTTTGTTCAGTTATTTTGCAATAGCACCAGGATATCCTGACCCTTGGAACAAAGGGGTGAAGAACAACAAAGAAAACAACCATATGATATAACATATCACACGCATGACTGCATTAAGAACTGCACATTTCTTTAGTACTGATTTTAAACATAATCCAAGGGTATAAATTTCAACTGTATCCACTACACTGTTTTACATATTCCCTTATATAAATATTCAGGAAACGTTACAAAATGTTGGATCATCGAACTTGACTACTTCCTATGGGATAGGAGTTAGGGCCAAGCAAACACTATTTCAACTTTTCATTTCTAAGGAGTAACCCACTTTAGAAGGCTTGAAAGGTGAAAATGTTTGCATAATTTAAAAGTTTTTCCCCAATATGGGATTATCTTCATCCCAGAGTAGAAGTGCAAAAATACCACAAGAAAGGTCGTTCTCATGGTATTTCTGGCTCACATAGAAACAGGAAGTACAGGAAATCTTGCGAGAAAGCTTGGCTCAGAAGATTTTTGGCTCAACTGAAGGCTTAGGAGACTGAGACGGACTGTTGAGATATTAGTATTTACTGGACACACACAAAAAAATCTCTACCACACTATGCCTCTGAAAGGAAGTTTTACTACATTTTTACCTTGCTTCTCATAGGCCTGCTCTCCTTGGTCTTCCAGCTAGTTACCTTGAAAGAGAAAGCTAATAAAGCTCTGATCTTCCCTTTACTTGATTGTTTATCTTGCTCTATTTTTCTCCAGCCAGAAGTCTGGATTACTAGGCATGGGGGAAAAAGGTGGAGGCATTCTATGCTCAGAGGAATCATGAAGCAAAGTCTCATTTATCTGAAGTGTAAGACTTCTTATAAATGTTAATATCAGTAATTAATGTGCTATAGAAAAGAAATGTTAAGATTAAGTCTCCAACATAAGCAAGTTCTTTGTTTAGGCATTGTGAGTCAATCTAACATCCCATTAAGTGGAAAACAGAGTTCTCTCTTCTTCAGTGAAAGAAAAGGGAACGAATATTTGCCAAGTCAAAATAGCTTGTTCATAATGGAAACTGAGATTAGATAGGATTTAAAAAATAACATCTTAACAATGTGAAATACTTATATTCCTTTCAGAGAAGGTAGGTTTATAACACGAATTTAGAAACCTGTATTCATTGCCTCTTTTGAATCTATCTGTAGAATCTTAAAAGTCCATCTTAATGAAAATCTCACTTCAGTTACTTCAGAAGTATGCTTACCCTCTTATTGACTCTCATCTCTCTTATTTATTTATTCATTTTTAAAGAAAATAGTGCAGGCCATTGAAGGAGTTTAGTCATTTTCTTCTGGACTTTCCATCAATTCAGTTCAGATATAAATGCATAAACATATGCTCTCTCTCTGCCCCCCCCCAACCCCCCCCCCCACACAATTAGGACCACCTTGTTTTCACAAATGTAATTCACATGTAATCTAAAATGAGCAGAGGAAGAAAAACAGGTCTTTCGACTTTGTTTAATGTAGTCTGAGTAGAAGAAGCTCAAATAATTTACAGTGTCCTTCAGGAGAAATAGAAATGTAATAGCTTTAGCCTTAGTTAATCTCAAGGAACAATGCCAGCAAGTAGGGAAAAGGATTTGGTCTCCGGACTGACCATACAAGGCAGTGCACATTTCCATTGTCACATAGGGGATGGGAAGAGAAGGTAGGGCAAGATGAGGAAAGACAAGGTGGGGAGAAGCAGATGGGTTGACCTGATAGTCATAATTTCATGTCACAGCAGATGTCTAAATGATACCCAACTGATCTCTAACTCACTCTGAAAACATGCATTAGCCTCACTGAGAGGTCAGGATTATCAGGGAGACTCTCCTGTGACAGCACTTCCTCATGTTCTGGGACCTGCTGGACTCCATTGCCTAGATCCAGGTTTTTGTTGCCAGTAATCTCTTCTGTTATTGTTGTTGCTATTGTTAATAATAAATAAATAAATAAATAAATAAATATATATCTAAAGGGAAAAAACTAGGATTACAGCTTGCATCAGACCTCTATCCTGGCTTTGTATATCTTGCCTAGTGCTAAGTTTACTATCTCTGAGGATTTTCCAGCAGCAAGTGAGTCCAATGTCACAAGCTTTGAGATCAACGTGGCAAGCAGACTTACTTTCCTCCCCTGGCTCTCCGCTGCTGGTGAACATGGATGGGTTCCTGTTCTCCCTGGTAACTGAACATCTGATGTCATGGCATGTGACAAATGGCCTCTAACTTCAGGCTTTGTGGGGTTTTCTGATTGTGAAGAAGCTTAAGTGGTGGTAGAGGACACATCTCATAGTTGGGTTACCTGTTTGTTTATTTCTAAACAGCTACAGCAATGAAATCTCCAAGATAACCCTCTAAAACTATTGGCTTTAGGTTTATAAAAGCCAGATTTCAGTCTGTAGTCACCACCAAGCTTTGCCTTAAGCCTAATGCCTTACCTATAAATGGGTATGAGAGAAATAAGAATTTTTTCCATCACACTGGGGTCATACAGGAATTAGGGTAAGATTGAAACATGAGCTCTTTTTAAAATGATAATACACTATGAATTTAATATTATTATTTTAAATTCTTCGAAGACATCTTACTTGATAATTTATCTAAATGCAAAGTTTGGCTACACTCTTTAAGGAATTGATTAGGAAGTAGAAAAGCCAAATCCAACCAAACTTGAAGTAAGTCTCTTCGGAAGTTCCCGTTCCCCATGAAAGCAAAGGCAGAAGTAGTGAACAGAGAAATGTGAGAGTGACCCATGGGAAATTAGTAAGAGATTTTAATGAAGGAAAGCAGACAAAGGCAAGCAAAAACATTGGTGTGTGAATGAGCAGATAGATAAAGAACAATGTGTGATCATAGAAATTGCAAGTGTATTTTGGAGGTGCAGCAATCTAGAATTCATATCTAGGGCGAAGCTTGTGAGATGGTTACCGTGGCTTCTTTAGTGCTGAAGTTCTACTGTGCACGTTCTCTTGATGGGGAATCGAGTTTCCACAATAACTAATGGGTATGTTTGATGTTTGTGAGTTACACAGCTTTGTGACATATGCTCTGGTAGTGAGCATGTGTCTTCAGCCTGCCTACTGGCCTCATTTCCCTAGACAAACTTATGAGAGTCTCACTCTTTTTAATTTTTGGCCTGGGGTTCTTTATTCTTCAAAGAATTTTAGAATTTCAGATGATCTTAACTAACCTCTATTTTAGTCTTCTCCTCCTCCTGCTCCTTCTTCTTCTCTGAGACAGGATCTTATTATGTAGCCCAGGCTGGCTTCGAACTCATAATCCTCACTGTCTCTGCCTCCAAATTGCTGGGATTACAAGCACACTCCACCATGCACAGAGGTAAGTGTTTTCTTTTTTAAAGAAGTGCATTTATTAAACCAAATATACAACTTAAAAAGTAGTCTAATCAAAGCCAGAAATATATATTGACATTTTCCTTTCTGTGTAGATATTGTGCATGACTTCTAAAAGCTCTTAATAATTAGGAAGGGCTCAGAAGACTCTAAGGAGGGTAGAAGGGAGATTATTCTCAAAGAACTGCTGGAAAATGCCAGGAAGGAGGCTTCCCCCTTAGTATAATAAAAATAAACGAGCTCTCCAAAAAGATATAGAAAGATTATTGATATAAAACAATACCACAAAAGGAAAGAAAAGTAAGGAATAAAGCCCTCCAACAATCTTCACCCTTGATAATATTCATTTATGGAGTTCAAAGTCAATTTGGAAGGAGAAAGTTTCAACTGCCCTACATGTTTAGAATCTAATCTTGCCACCCTTTTTAAGGGTTCTTTATTATTTCCTCTTCTCTCTTTCACCTATAACTTGCTGGCAGTTATAATATATTATAGCAAAAAGTATCTCTGAATGGTACATGTTAATGTGTACATGAAAGTTGATTGTGACTTGGTAGGTCTATTTAGGGACTGATCAGAGACTGCATTTCTAGCAAGTTCCCTGAGGACACAGGGATATGATCTTGTGACCACACTGAATGACAAGACCATAGCTCTCACAAGTGACAGCTATTTTCTGTCCATTTTGTATCAGGAATTCAGGAAAGAAATTGCAGCAAATGTCCCATTCTTTACAGGTAAGCCAATTAAAACTTTTAAAAACAATCATGTTGGCTGAGGTCAAGTATTCTCTAGAGAAATGAGCAACAGGAATTTCTGGGAAAGAACCAAGGTTGTATTCAAAGATTTTCATGACATTCAACTTAACATTGCTTGCCTTTTTAATTTGGTTTCATTTATTTCTTTTCCCCTATGGGTTAACTTTAAAGACAAGGTCAACTATTAGGTATAAGCCATTATGATCAACGCTTATGATAGAGTCTAAAAGAAATTTCTAACTAAATGCTATTTTAAAAAAGTCACTTTTCCCCTTTACCAAAATCAACTCCAAATGGATCAAAGACCTTAAAATAAAAGCAGACAGCCTGAAAACATTACAGGAAGGAATAGGAGAAACTCTAGGGCTCCTTAGCACAGGCTGAAGTTTTCTTAATAGAGACCCAGAAACACAACAAATCAAAGAAAGGTTGGACAAATGGGATTGCATGAAGCTGCCGAGCTTCTGCATGGCAAAGGACTAGCTAGCAAGATCAATAGGAAGCCTATGGATTGAGAGATCGTCACTAGCCATATAATGGACAAGGGTCTCATATCTAAAATATTCTTAGAACTCAAAAAATTAAAGCTCTCAACAACAAATCCTCAAAGAAACAACATTGCAATAAATAAGTGGGCTAAAGACTTAAAGAGAGACTTCTCTGAAGAGGAAAGAAGAATGGCCAATAGACACATGAAGAAATGCTCAACCTCTCTAGCCATAAAAGAAATGCAAATCAAAACAACATTGAGATTCCACCTCACCCCAGTTAGAATGGCTATAATCAAGAAATCTAGTAACAACAGACGCTGGAGAGGATGTGGCCAAAAGGGAACCCTATGTATTGTTGGTGGGAGTGAAAATTTGTTCAACCACTTTGGAAAGCAGTATGGAGGTTCCTCAAAAGAGTCCTCATAGAGCTCCTCTATGACTCAGCATCCCACTTTTGGGCATTTACCTGAATGAACACAAACAATATCATACCAAAGCTACCAGCACAACCATGTTTATTGCAGCATTATTCGCCATAGCGCCAAGATATGGAGCCAACCCAGATGCCTGTCCCTCAGTAGATGAATGTATCAAGAAAATGTGATATATATATATATATATATATATATATATATAATGGAATTATATGCCTCCATCAGAAAGAATGACATCTACCCACTTGTTAGGAAATGGAAAGGCTTGGAAAAAATTATATTAAGTGAAGTAAGTCAGGCTCAAAGAAACATAGGTCCCATGGTTTCCCTTATTTGCAATAACTAGTACATGGCTAGGACAAGCAAAAAATGTCAAAAGCTATGTACATATGACCATATAAGATGATGTTAAGAGAAATGAACCTCAAGATAGGAACACAAGTGGTTTTTTCTTTCTTGCTATTGTTTTTAACGTACTTATAATGCACTGTGTGAGTCTTTTATTTCTTTTGTATGTTCTTCCCCCAAGGTATAATCCCTGTTTTCACTGTATCTGATTCCAGTGTCCTGCATCTTGTATATACATTTTTATAATTTGGGGGAGAGGAAGTGATATAACAAAATGCTTAAATAAGGATACAGGTTGACCCAGTGTAACAATGAGATGTACAAGACACTATGTTGAAAACAAACTTTACAATTTTTTTGGGGGGGGAGGGAAGACTTAGGAGGTGGGGGGGAAGGAATGGTAGGGAAAAACAAAGGAGGAGGTAACACTGCTTGATAGGAAATGTACTCATTACCTTACTAATGTAACTGTAACCCCACTGTACAGTATTTTTATAATAAAAAATATATGGAAAAAGTCACTTTTCATCAGATATCTAACAAAACTTCAGCCAATATTTGTCATTCCACCCGTGCCAGTGGCTCACGCCGATAATCGTAACTAATCAGGAGACTGGGAGCTGAGGATCACTGTTCACAACCAGTTCAGCAGAAAAGTTCATGGGACTCTTAACTCCAGTGAACTAGCAAAATTCTCATAGAAGAGCTATGGTTCAAGTAATAGAGCCCCAGCCTTAAGTGAAACAGCTAATGGGAAGTACCCAGGCCCTGAGTTCAAGCCCCAGTATAAGCATAATAAAAAAATAAAATTTGCCACCTCTCCTTTCTGGCATTTTCTTACCCCCTGATTACTCTACTCAGAATGATTAGAATGTAGGAAAAGCTCCGAGTCTTGGGTTTCCTTCACTGGGGACATTCTCACCAAGACTAGTTCCTTCATTTAAGTTTTTAAAGTTTTATGCAAAGTGAACTTCGAAATGGAGTCTGGTAATCTTTCCCACTGTAATATTCTAAGCATGAATGAATGGTGAGCAGATGATTCCACAAAGAAATAACGATGGAAAAAACGAAAAGAGGCATTCATGGCATTATAGCTAGTGGCCAACCATGCTGCTGACTCAGATAAATGTACCGCAGTGCCATCTCTCATTTTTGTCTTAGCAAAACACACACACACACACACACACACACACACACACACACACACACCACACACAAAGTCAAATAAACTGTACCACTAACTGCACATTTTAACAGGTACCATGCAGTTCCAGTCGTAGTATTTATGAGAAAGTCATGCCAGAAGCTAGAGGCATGTGAAATCAGCTGGAAGATATGGGTAACAAAGAGCAGGAGGCTATAATGCCACCACATTTATATGATTAAAAATTTGTACAGTTAACTAAACAAGAACGCTTAGAATAAATGAAAGCATCTGTTGATAATTGGAAACACAGTTTGTTGTTTATTTTTTTTCCATTATCTTTCTTGGTTCTTTCTAAGCCTAAGTGCTTCTCTATGGTGGTGTACACCTATATTTCTCTTATTCAGGGGGAATATTTAGAAAAGAAGACAGAGAACGTTGGAAGGTATCATATTAACAATTAATGGCATCCCTATTCAGTTACAGGGTTTTAGAAATTGTCCTCTTTAATGGCAGGAGAATTGAGGGTAAGAATAAAGGGAACACATTTACTGTATACTATATTCAACAAACCCTATATAATACTATGTAGGGATTCCTACCAAATCCTTCTTTTTCTTTTGTTCTAAGGTGTTGCTGCAGCAACAATAGTATCATATCCAAAGAAATAAAGCAAGAAAGACTCCTCCACACTACAAAATTTGATAGCAATTCAAGATTCCCTAAGAGTTTTTTTTTTTTGGTAATTTTTTCCCCATTTCCCACTCAAAACTCTAGTGATAATTTGTTTCTTTCATCCTGTAAGTTACCTAAAATGCTATGTATCCTTTTTTTTCTTTTTTCTTTTGTCAGTCGTGGGGCTTGAACTCGGCCTGTGTACTATCCCTCAGCTCTTCAGTTCAAGGCTAGCACTCTACCATTTGAGCCACAGTGCCACTTTTGGTTTTCTGAGTGGTTTATTGGAGGTAAGAGTCTCACAGACTTTTCCTGCCTGGGCTGGCTTTGAACCGCAATCCTCATATCTCAGTCTCCTGAGAAGCTAGGATTACAGGTGTGAGCCACCAGCGCCTGGGTGCTTGTGTATCTTTTTGTCTCTAGGATATACTAATTGGTGTTCCTCTACTCTTATTTGATCTCTTGAGCTATCTATTCTTTGTCCTTCATGATCACCTCCTTGAATCCATTCTGTGGTCTGCTAATATTTACATTCCTTTGCTCATTAAAATGCATGGTAAAGTATACCTATCTGTTAAAAAATGTTCATGTCCCTCTTATGTTTATGCTTCTTAATGAGCGTATGGGGGCTCAACTTCAGAATCACAAAACTAGGCCTTTATTTTATTATTTTTTTAAGACAGAGTTTACTATGTTGTTCAGACTGGTTTCCATCTTACAATCTTCTTACCTCCATATCCCAAGTATCAGAGATTATAGTATATCACACCACATCCAGCTTAAAAAATAGGCTTTTAGTCAATATCTTTTAATGCTGTCATTCTTTTCTCCTGCTTTCAAACTTTGAGGAGGTAGTTAATTAAACTCCTACTGCGTTCCTGAAATCTCTCACTAGCCATTAAAAACTCAATCAAATCTTGTTTATCTTTAAAAGTTGTATCATGGCTTTGACATATAGTCAGGTTATTTTCAGATACATAACATATGAAAAGTGATGCCAACTATTTATATTAATTTGACACATGGAGAATGCAAAAGTAGTCCAAATCCCTTTATGGGAAATTCAATGCTTTCAAAAACAGGCTCCCACTCACCTTGTCTTATGAACACAGCCACACTTACAGTTCATGCACAAAAACATCAAGAAAATTATTTTTCTCTCTCCCTCTTCCCTCTTCTTTCCAATCTGTCTTTCTGTCTGTCTATCTCCACCTCTTTCCTTTTTTTAAAAATTTAATTTAATTTAATTTGTGAACATACTGTACAGAGGAGTTACAATTACATGGGTAGGATAATGCGTACATTTCTTACCAAGCATTGCAGCCTCCTCCTTTGTTTACCCTTCACATCCCTTCCATCTCTTTCCTTTGGAACCAGGGTCTCATTGTATAGCCCAGGCTGGCCTCTAGATCCTTTTGACTCAGGCTCCTGAGTGCTGGGATTACAGGCAGTGTTCCAGGCCTGGCTCACTTCAGTACTTTCTTTTTGGGGGGCCTGGTCATGGTGCCTGAACTCTGGGCCTGGGCGCTGTCCCTCAGCTCTTCAGCTCAAGGCTAGCACTCTACCACTTGAGCCACAGCGCCACTTCTGGCTTTTTTGTTGTTGTTTGTTTGTTTATGTGGTGCTGAGGAATTGAACCCAGGGCCTCATGCATGCAAGGCATGCTCTGTACCACTGAGCCATCTTTCCAGCCTACACTTCAGTACTTTCTTGATGAAGGTTATGGTAAAGGTGACTGTATTCCTCATGGACTGACCTTGGACCATCACTGTGATGACCACTGCTGTGTACTGAACCTGTTGGGGTTAGCAGGGGAAGATCATCTGAGCAGATGAAATAATAGGTAAATAGAATCGCAGCAGTGATTCTGTTGTCTCTGACCTTAATTCCAGTCTCTGAAGCACCAGAAAGTGACAATGTGGAATTGGTCATCGATTGGCTCTACAGATTTACCCAAGATATTGAACAGATTTTCCTTTTGGAGCCAGTTAGTAAGGCTGCTTACCACACCACAGTGCCAGCTGCATCTGTTTCTAAACAGCTTGACCAGAAATGGAAAGAAAAAGAGCCTTAAATGTTTCCAAGTGTTAAGGAAATAGCTTGGGTCACTTTTTGCATGGACAACAGTCCATGTGGCCATTCCGATCTGGCACCCAGCTGAAGTCTGACCTGGAATATAGATGAAGGCATGAAGCTGGGGACAGACACGTGTCCAGTGCACAAGACATCAGCTTTCTGCCTCAGATACATTGGCTTTACTTTCTTATGGCAAAACTAGTCTCATAAATATTTGTGCCAGAACTAGGGCTTGAATTCAGGGCCTTGATGCTCATGGTCTCTCACTTGCCCTTTTCCCTCAAGGTTGGTTGGTACTGCATCATTTGAGTCATACCTCCAACTTGTTGACTCATTGGAGATAAGAGTCTCATGGACTTTTTTTTAGCCTAAGCTCTCTTCTGTGATCCTTAGAGCTCAGCCTTCTGAGTAGCTAGTATTACAGGAGTGAGCCACCATCATCTGGCTAGTCATTTATTCTAACAGCCTCCTTTTCTAGGCAACTATAAACCTATCACTTCTCCATCACTTTTATAGAACAACTTTTTTTTTTTTTTTGGTCCAGTCATGGGGCCTGAACTCTGGGCCTGGGCGCTGTCCTTCAGCTCTTCAGCTCAAGGCTAGCGCTCTACCACTTGAGCCACAGCGCCACTCCCGGCTTTTTTTCTTTTTGCTTATGTGGTGCTGAGGAATCGAACCCAGGGCCTCAGGCATGCAAGGCAAGTGCTGTACCACTGAGCCACCTTCCCAGCCCCAGAACAACTTTTTTGCATGTGAAAGTTTTACCTCAGGAGCCTTTCATGTCTCCATTGAAAGAAAAGAAGAAATGAAGGGCTTCTGTATTCTTCCTCCTTGTTCCCTGTAATAATTTATTCATAAATCCATTTACGCATATGAAATAATAACTCAATTCTCAAACTCATTTTCTAACTAAATCCAATCAAGCCTAATCATTCTCTCTGATATTCTACATGTATAAAACATTATAATTTCATGCCTTGTTTTTTGTAATTGTTTATAGTCTGAGAATTCAACCTTTGATTTGATGACATTCGATTTTGAGAGAGCAGGTATTTGTCCCTCTGCTCTCTTCTATAAAGGATTGCCCAAGTGGTCGCAATTATAGTGGACGCTGAATTAGCACTGCTGTGCCTCTGATAGAAATATGGAGAGAGTTCTGTGTGGGACAGCCACAGCATTTTTGGGAAACCTCAGAAGGGATATTTGGTGTTGCAAAATCAAGTACTCCTTTCAACCTAAACCATATTCTGGTTTTCTTGAAATTATTGAAGGGTTAGAACTTTCCCTCCATTAACATGGATTGAAAAGTCACGTTTTCCCCCAAAAGTACAAACGTGCAAATGAAAGGAATTGCTTACAGAAATCAATGCAGGGTTTCACTCAGGATGCACCTCCATTGTCATATCTTTCTTATTTCTAGCTTGTTGAGCCAAACATGCCATTCTATCTATTTTCTCCAAGTTGTCATTTTTTTAGGGGGAGAGCCTTTTCTCTAGAACCTTTGGAGATAGTTTTCAGCAATGCAACAAAACATAACAAAACGAAACTGCTTGTATCCCTAGTAGAACTAGGGTTTGGATAAGCTGAGTTCTTAGGGCACTTTAGAAGATTAAATGAGAACACACGTGGGAAGTATACAGAGTAAGGCCAAGCACAAAGCAGGCATTCAATAAAATCCAGCCGTTATCATCTCCTGCAGATTACCTGCTCTCTTCTCCATGGAGCTGGCATCAATAACCCTTCTAGCCCCAGGTGCCATCAGTAGAACCAGCAGGGGTGAGACGAAGGTGATGGATGGAAGGGCAAAGACAGGACAGGTAAGTGAGGAAAAAAATAAAGGGTATATATTTAGTGTGGAGTTGTCAAGGAGCTGGAAGAAAAAACAGATAAAGATATAAAAGAAAATAGAGAAAAAAAAGGAGTCCAGATTTTTCACTAGCAATGATCTTGAAGGTTGCTCCACGACATTGCTGGCCCTTTCATCTTAATACTGGGCTACTGCAAGTTCTTTTCCTCATGGTCTACCTTTGAACATGGACTTCAGATTGTTTAGAAACTTCTCCAGATCGAACTATATAAAGTGCAGGGTTTAAATATTATTTGCAAATTTTCTAGTGCAAGCTAGACACTCATACACAGTGAAAACTGAGCTAGTTTATCTCTAAATCTCTAGAAATCCATTACAATGTAATTATTCCCCGAGAGGAATGGTTAGAAATGTCATTCTTTCATAGCCTATAGCTCTCCATCCAAAGATGAGTGTACTGAATTGTCAAGGGCTTTCCTGGTGAGATATTATCTCTTATAAGCAAGTCCCTTAAGAATATTGTAAAAACTCTACCCCTGGTTGGTAAATAAAACCTCTGGAAAGCTCTTTACTTTTTAGATTTTAAGAACATTATTTAGAGCATTATAATAGCAAGTTTCTGAGTGATGTCTTTGTGGCCTGAGAAATATAAAGCAAATAAATGAGTATCTCTCTTCCTTCTTTGTTTGCTTGCTTCCTTCCTCCTTCCCTTCCTCCTTCTCCTTGTCTCCCTTTCTCTCCCTCCCTCCCTCCCTTCCTCCCTCCATCCTTCCTTCCCCCTTGCCTCTCTCCCTCCCTCCGTCCCTCTCTCTCTCTCCTTCCTTCCTTCCTTCCTTCCTTCCTTCCTTCCTTCTTTCTTTCTTTCCTTCTTTCTTTCTTTCTTTCCTTCCTTCTTTCTTTCTTTCTTTCTTTCTTTCTTTCTTTCTTTCTTTCTTTCTTTCTTTCTTTCTTTCTTTCTTTCTTTCTTCCTTTCTTTCTTTCACTTTCTTTCCCTCCCTCCCTCCTTTCCTTCCCTTTTTTCCTCCTTTTTCTCCCTTTGCCACGGGATGGCTTCTGTGAGAGAACTCAGAAGTTTAGGGATGCTAGAATTGGTTGTAGAGACTATGTCAAAAGACAGTGAAAAATAGCTTTCTTCCCATGGCCAGAAAGCAGACTGTGGAAGAAAATCATTCTACTTAAGGGCAGAGGGGAGCCTGCCTGAAGGAGCCACTCTGTACTTTCTTTCTTGGCCTCCTTGTTGAAGAGTGAGGTTAGTGGTGTGGTCCAGGGGACAATCAGCTTTGGTGCCTTCTGCCATGGCAAGGGTTGAGATAGCATGGTCTGAAGCACTCTCTTCTCTTTAAGATCCTGTCCAGCTCAAAGAGGCAAGATTCTCCTTTGCTTATAGGCTATTCCTAAGCTTGCTGGGACTGGTCATGTCCTGCATTCTGGACAGTGTCATGGGCCTTTTGAACTGAAACATAAGTCAGGACAAACACTGATGAGACTATAACAGCTGCAAACCTTAGCAGGTTGCTTATTGGATACAGTGTATACTTGCTCAACAAATGACCATGTGATGGGGGAGGAGAGACTCATTAGGCCCTGCAGAACAGACCCATTCTTTGGAAAACAAGCAGTCATCTCAACATGGCCTCGTGGAAACTCAGTCAGTGTAGAACTGCACTATCAAATAACTAGATGAAGGAGGGGTTCAGAATCACCCTGCCCGCCGGGTTAAATGAGAGACAGTGGCAAAGAGCCCAAAGGAAGAACTTATGCTATGTTTTAAAAACAAAGCAGCGCAGAGTGAGGAAGGAGAGGATTGCATGAGATAAAATTCCAGCCAGACAATGTTGGGCTGTATAACGTACAGAATGACTTTGGATATCATTTGACGTGTGATGACCAGCTATTCGGAGGTTTTAGGAGAGTGGCACAATCTAAGGTAGTTTTCAGAAATCCTCAGTGGTAGCTCTGCGAAGTGCTTGCCTATCAGTCAGATTGGAGGCAGAAATGAACCAAGAGATGATAAAATTCAAGGAAGAAAGGATGACACCTTGGCTAGGGCAGTAGCAGTGAGACTGAAGGAAAGTTAAACAGTTTGAGAAAATATTTTGGAGGTAGGGTCTCTAGCTCATACCCATGGAATAGTGTGTGTGTTGGGTGGGGAGCTTGGGGAAGGGAGACGCTTCCCATTTCTTCCCATTTGTGAGATGGGAGGAAATAGATTCACATATCAAACATTGGGTTGGATACTTTGGAATGATTTTAGATAATCAAATAGATGGCTGGTAGGTATCTGAGTAAGAAGTATAAAAGTCCATCTCTAGATATTAATAGGAGAATTCTTGGCACACGATGTTTAAAGAGGAGGAAACAAAACCTTGTGCTAATCCAGGCCAATCTCATCTTCCTCCAAATCAATATTTAGGGGCTAAGAATAAGGAGATTGAATAGACAAAGCCCTTCTACTCAGGCATTCCTATTCCTCATTCCTAGAGGAAAGGCAGATCATATTACTATCGCTTTAATGAAGCTGTAAAACAGAGGTGGATATTCAGATAATGAAAATGATAACAAGTTGCTTTGCTTTGAATTATCAGACAGCAGAGACAAGAGACGACTTGAAAGAGGGTCATCTGATAGGAACAATTTCTTGTAAGTCCCTTAATACAGGAGTTTAATTAGAGACTATAACAAGCTGATGGGGTTGGTTGCAGATATTATATGGATAAAAACATTGCAGAGTTTAGACACTGTTTGATCTGGGGAAAAGCAATAAAATTCTGGAACTCAGTCTTCTTCCCATTGAAGACAGAGGTTGGATTTGATCTGCAGTCTTCTGCTGCAGAAAGGAAACCATGCTAAGGAATCAAGACCCATAAGCATAGTTTTTTCAATATAGTTAAAGGCTGTAGTATAATATTTTCAGTATATGGAATGGCTTACTATACATATACATAAATGTTTTCAAACATAAATGGATCTACATATATCCAAATGCTAATAAAAATCAAATACTTAGCTTTAAAAAGACTATGTAGATTGCCAAAAATTTTAGGTTCTTTGAAATTAAAAAAATATTGTGGGTGTATGTCCTGGAGCTTTAACTCTGGGTCTGGGTCCTTAAGCTTTTTAGCTCAATGCTAGCACTCTACTAATTGAGCCACAGTTCCACTTCCAGCTTTTTTTGGTGGCTAATTGGAAATATGTGTTTCATCGACTTTCCTGCCTGAGCTGGCCAGATCTCAGCCTCCTGTGTAGTGAGGATAACAGGTGTGAGGCACTGGTGCCTGGCCTTTGGGTTAATTTTAATTACATTAATTAGAGCAAGATGGTGGCTAGGACTCTTCAGAGATCTCCCCCACTTCTACATAAATGTTTAAAAATAACTGTTTACACACAAACATACTTTCATAAAGACTTGGAAAAATTATATTAAGTGAAATAAGCCAGGTCCAAAGAAACATAGGTCTCATGGTTTCCCTTATCTGCAATAACTAGTATATGTCCAAGACAAGCAGAAAAGGTAAAAAAAACTATGTACATATGACCATATAAGATGATACTAAGTGAAATGAACCCCAAGATAGGGACACAAGTGGTTTTTATCTTTCTTTCTATTGTTTTTTAATGTACTTAAAATGTACTGTGTGATTTTTTTTGTTTCTTTTGTATGTTCTTCCTCCATGGTATAGCCCTGTTTTCACTGTATTTGATTCTGGTGTCCTGCATCTTGTATATATATATTTCTAATTTGGGGAGGGGAAGGGAAATAAGAAAATGCTGAAACAATGATACAGGTTGATCCATTGTAACAATGAGATGTACAAGACATTATGTTGAAAACGAACTTTACAATTTTGGCAGGGGGCAGAGGCTGGGGAGGACTTGGGGAGGCAGGGAGGGAAGGGATAGTAGGGGAAAAACAAAGGAGGAGGTAACAATGCTCAATAGGATATGTACTCATTACCTTACTCATGTAACTGTAATCCCTCTGTACAATATTTTTACAATAAAAATATACACAAAAATACTTTCATAAGAGTTAAGGAAAGTAAAGGAGAGATTATAGCACCTAGTTCTTGCATGATAATAGGAAAAGACACTTTGAAGAGAGTAATTATTTCTCTGTGAAGTAGTATTGTCATTCTTTAATTATGGTTAATAAAAAAGAGGAATAAAAACAAAATAATGATAGCCAGTGTGGTAATTATTATTTATGCTTCATAGACAAGTATTTCAAATTATAAGATACACAAGGGGAAGATAGTTATAAGCATATTTGGTGTTTTCTGAATATCTATTGGATGAACATCAGCCCTAGTAGATATGCTTCAATAGATTGATACCTCTTCTTATTCTTTTTCTCATCCATCTTAGCTGTACTAATGGCTCAATGTCTTTATTATTTATTTCCATTATTTGTAAAATTATGTAAAAATTTGCTTTTGGGGAATCAATTCATTATTCACAGGAAACAATGCAACTTTTACAAGGCATTTTGTAATTTACTAGAAGAAAATTGGCTAAATGTTTTTGCATTTATTCATTCATATATTGGTTGAACCATTTATTATTGAGGATCATTTATTAATCTCAGAAGCAGGTCAATTTTAACAACAGTGGCTTTGCACTTCTGTAGTTTTTATTTTCATAACTACATCAAACAGCTTTAAAATTTTTGTAAAAATGGATACTAGCTATGAGCTCATAGTTAGGAGAGCAACAAAGCAGAATCAACAAAAAAATTAAAAGTATGGATTTAGCAGGTCTTTCCATTTCTTTATAAATAATACATTAGCATTCTTTCTAGTAGATGAGTAAAATTCCATTGTGGATATACACAACATTTTCTTGATCCATTAATCCATTGAGGGGCATATGGGCTGATTTCATACATTGGCTATGGTAAGTAGTGCTGAAATGAACATGGTTGTGCTGGTAGCTTAACTGTATCCTGGTTTGTAATGTTTTAGATAAAATGACCAGGAGTAGAGTTACTGGTATCATTTGTAAAAAAAAAAATGGAAAGACCTGGAAAAAATTATGTTTAGTGAAGTAAGTTGGGTCCAGAAAGACAAAAGTTTCATATTTTCCCTCAGATGTAGGAGCTAGAATCAGCTTATAAACTTATAAGTAAATATGTTTGGTGGGGTGGGGTCAAGGGAAAAGGTGTAGATGAATGAAGAGGAGAAGTGAGGGAGAATGAAGTCAAGAATTCGATGTATATCCTACAAAATTAAGAAGAGTGAGGCAAAGGGTCAGTAAGGGAGGGATGGGTGATGTGGGATGACATTGATCAAGATATAGTGTATTCATAAACTGCCTTAATAAATAAATGGCAGTTCATTTGTACAATTACTTAAAGATATATAAGGATTTAGCCTTGAGATATATACTTTTGTATAACTGTAAGTAACTATCTTCAGTAGTTAAGATTTTTTCTATTGTTCTGCTTTTATTTACTTGTGGTATACGTGAAGTACCAGTCTGTTTTCATAGCATAGGGTGTTCAGAACCTCTCCTTTACATGATGGTGAAGACATATGATAGGTTCAGGTATATTACAATGTTGGAGAATTGATTTCATTTCTATTCAGGTTACCCATAATGTCTATGTGCTAGGACCACTGAATGATATTCCTATATCTATCCAAGACTATTCAGAAGGAAACAAAGTAGTAAATCAAGCTTCATATCAGCTTATACCTGTAATTCTAGATACTTAGGAGGCTAAGAATGGGAGGATCATGGTGTTAGGCCAGCCAGAAAAAGCTCACAAGATCTTTTCTCAGCCCATAGCTTGGCTTGGTGGTATGCATCTTTTATTCTAGTTTAATGGGAAGATGAGATCAGGAGGCTGGTAGTTCTAGGCCATCCCAAGAAGGAAAATCCATGAAACTCTGCCTCAGCAGTAGAAGCTGGGTCTAGTAGTATATACCTGTCATCTCAGCTATCATTGGAAACCTACAATAAATAGGCAAGTGATGCTCCATCTAAAAAATAATCAGTGCACAAAAGGGCTGAAGGTGTGGCTGGTTCATTGGTATAGAGAGCCTGACTAGCAACCATGGGGCCCTGACTGCAAACCTCAGTATCTTTCTGTTTGTGTCTCTGTCTGTGTCTCTGTCTGTCTGTCTATGTCTCTGTCTCTGTCTCTCTCTCTCACACACATACACTATAAATACACAAATAAGTCAAATTATAGAAGAAAATCAATCCATTTGTTAGTGGCAACTTTGCCTGGCTCTTATTTTATGGACTGCTCAAGGGCTGGCCAGGTCTGTGAAAATGGAAATGTGTCTCCCTGATTTATATGGGATTAACTAACTTCTCCCTGAGACTCAGTATCCTCTGTCTCACCATTCCATCCTGTCGATTATGCTGTCATGAGATTTCAGTGGGAGTCACCTGATTTCTCCCAAGCTATGTGGCATGGTAGAGATGTGGGTCTGAAGGCTCCCACAACTTTTTAAATTCCAAATTACCATTTAATCCTGCTGAAAACTTTCCTGGCTCCATATTGACCACTGCCCCCATCTCTTGCTTCCTAGGGCTGTGCAAGGAATGCTGTAAAGAAATGCTGAAACACAACACAACCAATGCACAACGGTCAGGGGGTAGTGTGTGTGTGTGTATGTGTGTGTGTGTGTGTGTGTGTGTGTGTGTGTGTGTGTGTGTGTGTGTGTGTGTGTGTGTGTGTGTATTTCCAGGAAAGATGCTGCTTTTCTTTTCAACCCTAGTTTGAAATTTTAATGGTAAAATAAAAAGATGCTGGCTTTTTCTTAAGCCAAGCAAGAGCACATTGGTCATTCTAATCAGTGATATTTACACAATCCTTGTGTGCTTCAGCTACTATAAATAGGGGAGGTATTTTACTGAAATGATTTTATTTTTCATTTACCCTTCTTCCTTTGACACTGAACTTGAGAAAAAGATTACTGATGAAATTTGTTTTATAACAATATGTGTAATTTACTCCTATTTGGACCATTTAAATGACTCTGATGGTTATCAATTATTACACTGCAAATGACTATTAGGCTATTTGCTCTTATACTACATGGCCCTAAGATTGTATTATTTTTTAAGGTTTTTATGTCAGCATTTGGAGGGTTTTCAGTTCACTCTTACTATTTTCAGGGTAATTGGCTGTGGTAATCTTTCTCCATCTTCAGTTCCATATTTCAAATCTTCTGGAGGCAGTATAAGCTCAAAACCTCTGATAATAGTGTCAGTGTTCTTGTAAAGAAACAGGTTCAGAGTTAGCTACTTTCTCAGCTACAGCTAAGTTAGAAATTATAGTATCTCACTAGGAGAATTTCTTTTAAAATACACAGATGGAAACAATAGCTATTTTTGTCCTAAGGCCTGTTGTGGATAATTGAATTGGCTCAAGGCCTGCTTGTCCCAGACTTAGGTAGAGCTAGGGCACACTGTAGAGGCAAGGCCAGGTCTGGAGCAGATCCTCGAGTGCTCTGTGGGCTCTGTCATCATCCTGCTGTCTGACTGCCTTACCTCCCAAGCCTGAGTTTCATCAACTGGAAACTCAGAATTCAAACCGGTGCTCTCCAGAGGATAGTGTGAGGTGTGTGAGATAGTTCCTTGTTTGCTGAGCATCTATTATATGCCAGGTGCACAATTCCCACTTGTAAAGGGCAGGTCCTACTGCTTTGTAGCTTATCTAGTTAGGCTTTATTCTTTTGGTTTACTGAAGTTCTCACACATTCTTCAAGTAGAAAACAACAAGAAGGGAAGAGAAGGAATCAGAAATACTCTATCTGATACAGATACTGTTGTAGACATTTGTGTCTTATATCATCTGATCGTAACAATAGGACCTATTTTCCTCATTGTGTAAGTGAGAAAATAAAGGCCAAGAGATACTGTTATATACATACGGAGAAAAGAATGAGATGAATAGAAAACATTTAGTACAATTGGGAACTTAATTCTTAATCCTTTACAGCAATAATCTAGTGGGCCTCTTAGTAACAAAGCATCAATCATGTCTTTCTTTTATAGAGTTAAAATGGTAAAGTGAAAAACATCTTTGTCCACACATTAAAAATAGCTATATCAAATTCATTTCATTCTGCTTAAAGAAGTGTTCCATAGAAAACTTTGCATGAGTTAAAGACTAAATTACTTTGTTTCAATCATAATATATACTGAGGCTTGTTTTTTCCTGCCAAAATTGTTCTTTGGTTTAGAAAATTTCCCCTAGGTCATTTAGAAGTATTCCCAGAAAAGATGAAAATGCCAAAAACCTGGTCAATTTTTTTCAAGTATTGCACCAAGAATGGAAGGAATCTGGGCATCAACAATGTATATTTATCTGGTCACAAGGGAAAGAAGAGTCATCTGAATGCAAGAGGCTCAACCTTTGTCACATTGTCTCATAGTTCGCAATTTTCCCTCCCATTTTCTTGCTAACTGTACATATTATATGGCCAATCTTTCTGCATTTCTTATTGTCACTGTTACCACTTATTCTTTGGAGTAAAAGGCACTGAAGAAAAATTTGTTTGGGAGGGTCTCTACATTTTCAAAGGAAGGTGTCAATTAGATGTAACAAATTTGTAATTCCATTTCCATCTTAAAAAAAGAAATACAATTCAGGCATTGGTCTGCTCTGTCACCTTGAATCAGAAAATGGCTCCATCTTTTTTTTTTTAGTTTTTGATAGCTGGCACTTCAAAGGAAGGCAAGGGCTCTATCCGCTGACAATTGTATAAGCCTGCACAAGCAAAAATAAAATTCTCCCTCGACCCCTGCAGGGATCAGTGTATATATCCTGAAGCAGGAGAGATCTGGTGACGTTTGTTGTGGTTTGCTGACTCCCAGCAGGCTGGATTTTGCAGACTTGTCAGGAAAAAGAATCCCACCACTTTCTAGCAAAATTGAGCCCAAGAAAAGATTACAAACACAAATCCAGTGAAATAGGTTCTGGTGTTACCTTTGGTCTTAAAATTCTGCTGGTGTGTCTTTGCATACATGCACACACATGTATATTTGAACTCCAGGATCCATTTTAGAATCCCTTAGAGCTTGAATTCCATGTTTATTTAAGCTTCCAGGCAAAATGCTGGCAGCAACTGGCTTAACTTTCCATTGGCATCCACTTGGGCTCCCAATGGTCAGATTTGGTTCTTAATTCATGGAAAAATAACAGAGGGCCAATGTGTTTTATGCATTATCATTTCAAAGAGACAAGGCTTGGGTAGAAATACAAATCACTAATATTTAATTTTGTCTGTGATTTTTATTTTACTTATCTTCAGAATAACCCTCACTTGTTTCCAGCCCTGTCTCAGTTATACAGACATTGTTGGCTTTGCACCTTTCATCACGTCATAAAAGTGTTCGAAACTAGCAACTAGAGGACTGCATTAGGCCCAAGTTCTCTGAGACACAACAGGCAAAAGATTTTTAACAGGGAAAATAGTTGCATCCTAGATAAAAGTGAAAACCTGCAAACTAAGAGCATATTCATAAATTATATAATCAAAATCCACTCTCTTTCTCCTTATATTATATTGCCATTCCCTTCCTGAGCTCTTATACCTCTGCTAAAAGCCCTCTGATTCATCAGTTGGCTAAGTTCTTTATGTTTATTAAAATGGATGAGGCAAAAATGAGTGGAATATATCATATGTATATACATATTAGGAAATAGTATGTATACTGTGTGCAAGTTAATACTGTTTATTGCCAGTGATGGTATGGTTAAATGACTATTTTTTTCGTTATATGTAGTTTTAGTTTATAGTTCAAGTTTTCTAAAATGAATATGTAGGTCTTCTCAAAAAAAGGAAAATAATTTCAATCAATAGCTTTTAAGAAGTTACAAGGGCGAAATTACTCAGATGCAATATAAATGTCCAAACTTTTTTTTTTTTTTTGTTGATCATGGGGCCTGAACTCTGGGCCGGCACTGTCCCTCAGCTCAAGGCTAGCACTCTACCACTTGAGCCACAGCACCACTTCGGCTTTTTCTGTTTATATGATGCTGAGGAATCAAACCCAGGGCCTCATGCATGCACACTACCACTGAACCACCTTCCCAGCCTTCAATGTCCAACCTTTGAAGAAAACATTACTCTGAAGTTAAGATGAGTGAGTTTGGAATTGGTGCATTTTAGTGCCAGTTCTAGAGTTTTAAACCAGTTTGTAATAGGAAGAACCACATCGGCAAAATGTATCATTTAAGACTATTCAGCCTTTGCCCATATCTAAAGTCTTTACATTTGTCCACCAGTTTGCACAGTATATTGGCAGTTAGTTCTAGTCTTGGTTATTCCATCTGACAATGGACTATGTGTCAATAAATTTAATGCATCCACAAAGCACAAAAAGAAGAGAGGCGAGTTACCCCTATTTTCCACTAATGCTGGATTCCTTCTGATTATTATAACTGTTGCAAACGTTCTCAGTTCTGGTCTTCTAGCATGTGTCTAGAATACTCCTACCAGGAGAATTCCTACACTTATTGTAGGGATGAATTTGGCTCTTTCCCAAGTCCCTTCTTGGTTCCCAGCACCAATTGTGATGGCCTTCAGTGTGCTACAGCAACCATCCACGTTCACCAATCATAGCCCCCTCATGCGCCACCTCTGATTGGAAGGCCATGTGAAACAGATGTTCGTGCCTGGCCCAGAGTAAGTAGGACAAGGACTTCTCTGACTTCTGTCAGTCAAAAACTCTGTTCTACAGGATTTGGGAAGACCATTGTTTTGGCCATCATCATAATGCTAGTGTTTTTCTCCCATAAAAGAACTGATGAAAAGAGGAAGAACCTTTTAAGATTTATTACAAGGAAATTTTAACTTATTGCACAATTTACTTAGTCAAATTTGTTATTCATAAAAAAAATACCTTGGCTTGCCTTAGAGAAGTGACTACACACACATTGGAATTTTAAAATAATAAAAAGATGAAAAAGATTTTTTTCCACGCTGACTATTGTAATTCTCAAAGGCAAACATTTGTGTTAGTTCTACACATGTTACATCAAAGATAACATGATTTGTGCTTCTTCTTTGAAACAGACCCTACATCTGTAAGCTATTAGCTTTTGTCTTTTTCTTCGGTTATATTGGAAGAGATCCTTGAATACTTTATGTCTTCATCTTTCTTGCTGTAGAATGGAGCTAATTCTGATGTCCACAATGTAGATGATGACTGCCTACTAATTAACGTGGGGGAAATTATTTTCATGTTGTACCTTATTGACCAGGATACTCTCTATAACTGAAAGAATTCTATCTCTTTTCATTTTATATGTTTAATAACCTCTTTCTACATAGACTAACATATCTCTTCCTCAACTCACAGCTAAAATGACTGAACTGGCAAAATCCAGGGTATTATTAAAGGTGAAATTATAAGAACTCCTCGTAATGGGAGGCATATTAACTGATACCCCTCATTCCCTAACTTACCCCTGTCATTACTCTAAAACTATTTTCAGCCCTCTGTATCTGCTAGTTTCATAGCTGTGGTTTCAACCAACTTTGGATTAAAAACACAATATTTGTCTAAGATGAACATATATTTTCTTAATATCATCCTTGAAACAATATGGTAGAATAATTATTTATGCATCATTGTATTCAGTGTTACAAATAATGTAGAGATTATTTCCAGTTTGGGGGAGGATGTGCAGAGGTTATGGTTATATAATGGACTTGAGCATCAATGGATTTTAATATCCTTAGGATGCTGTATGACCCATTCTCCTGGACTGTGCTTATCAGTGTACATATTAATAAAATTAATAAGTAAGGACAAAATTATCTAAACCAGGCAGTTTCTATTACTCTAGGCTGAGTCAACATATCACTCTCTGTAGGAATCTTGACTTCTCTTTTCTAGATGTTGTGGTTAATGAGTAGGATCTAAATTTCACTATGGGGTCATATCCAGTTGAAAACAAGAGCAAACAAGCAGTGACAACTCCAGGAAAAGATGAGCCCTGAGGCACCATTTTTTTTTTTTTTTGTCAGTTGTGGGGCTTGAACTCTGGGCCTGGGCACTGTCCCTCAGCTCTTCAGCTCCAAGCTATATAGTTCTATCACGTGAGCCACAGCACCACTTCCTTTTTTTTCTGCTTATGTGGTGCTGAGGAATCGAACCCAGGGCCTCATGCATGCAAGGCAAGCACTCTACCACTGAGCCACCTTCTCAGCCCCCTGAGGGGCCATGCCAGAGGTTCCTCTACCTCAGTCAAATGGTGGGTAGGTGATCTGTGAAGGTTGTCTGGGAAGGGACGTTAAGACAGAAAGTAAAACAGGGAAGGAAATCAAAGGAGTTGTCAAAGTGCTTGGGGGGGGGCGTATTTTCTTTTATTAAACTGTCACAAGTATGTTCCAGACTTAGAATTGAATCTTTCAGCTCATGAAGTAGGCATACACAAAACAAAGACTCTAGTTAGTTTCTTCCAAGGCATGAAATAACTATATTCTAAATTATTATCATTTCTAAACGAATTCATTCTCCATAAATCATCTAAGACATTAAACTAAATGGGTGAATCCTACCTTGTGTCTGGTACAAATTGAATGTAAACTTCAAAATGTCAGCCTTTGGTTGGAAGGCAGACTGGCCACACAGTGGGACCTGGGATCCCCCTGGGTGAATGAATCTCTGGGTAGTAAACCTGGGAGTGCCATATGCAGCCTCTGGGGCCCATGTTAAGAGGTTTCCCTCACAAACTTGTTTCTCTGTCCTAGCTTGTTCCATCCCTGGAGTCAGGACTGGCATCATTTCCGCTTCGCCTCCTCTGCATCTGTGATCTCAGGTAGGGAATCTAATTCTCATCCCTGTGCTTCAGATCTTATTTTCCATTTGCAGCTTCTGGCTTCCTCTGATTCAGCTTCCACATGAGAAACTGACTTAAAGGCTGATGAACTTTGTCAAAGTCTCTGCCATGCCTGGCATGTTTCTTCTAGAACACTACAAGAAAAAGCTGGAATATGAATTGAATGATGGGGAGGATCTAGTACTGCTATTAGGTCTAATGCTAAGTCATGCCCTGGGGGTTAGAAGCTCCTCAGTGTTGGTATAGATTATTTAAAGGGTTGACTTCCCAAAGTCAATCTGAGATTCTATTGTTTACAAGTCCATTTTTGAAAAAAATATCACCTGATTGTGAACGTGTTCAGAAATCTCTCAGTATATATAATATTTATGTCCTCAAAATACATTTTTTGTGTGTTTGTTTTTTGGTCATGGGGCTTGAACTCTGGGCCTGGATGCTGTTCCTGAGCTGAAGAGCTCAAGGCCAGTGCTCTACCACTTGAGCCACAGTGCCACTTCCAGTTTTCTAGTGATTTATTGGAGATAAGTGTCTCACACACTTTCCTATGCAGGCTGGCTTTTCTATGCTGGCTGGCTTTGAACTGCGATCCTCAGATCTCAGCCTCTTGAGTAGCTAGGATTACAGACGTGAGCCACTGGTGCCTGGCCTCAAACAGACAGCTTATTGGTCAAGATCTTCTGAATCTTGGGGGTCTAAAGACACATTGCTTCTCTCTTCACCTAAGAGTCTATGCAGAGAAAAAGGGATAGGTTCACCAGTCAGTTTCCTCTTCCTCAGCATATATAGAAATTATGATACCCAATCTCCCTTTCAGTAAAGTTTGGAGACACATTTTCCCCCCACATCTTTCATTCCCTCCTTTTATCCTTCCATTATTTCTCACTCCCTTTTTCCTCTTTCCTTCCTTCTTTCCTTTTTTCTTCTTTCCCTTCCTTTCCTCCCTTCTTCAAGTAAGTCAGTGAACATAATGGATTGAGTCAGAATGAGAATTGTGACAGCCTAGAAACACTTAATGGTGTTAAAGCTATAGGTGTTCATTTGAAGACAGGATTGAAAATAATTCAAGGTGTTTAAATCAATTAAAACACGTTGACTACAACAGAAATAATTTGTATTTTTAAAATTGGTATCAAGGAATGGGAAAGTACAATGTGTTATGGTATATGCCACCATTTTTTTTGTGGTTGTTAGGATTCTAGGTGGCAGAAAACATGACAATAAAAGGCCATTTTTACTGTGTAGGCTGACCTAAAAAAATATGGAAAAGCTAGCTGCTTCTCCTTTGAATAGTATTGTTACATAATTATATGGAACTTTCTATTAAGAAACAATTAAAATATATCAGTTGACTCAAACAGTCTTTATTAGACATGCTTTTCTCTATTGAAAGATGACATTATTAACCCATACACTGAATTAGAGACATTTGTTATAACATTTATAGTAGAAGTTAAGAATATATAGAATAGCTTGGAAAATGAGTTTTATGATTCTATTTCCAATGGGATGTAAACTGTGTGTGTGTGTGTGTGTGTGTGTGTGTGTGTGTGTGTGTGTGTGTGTGTGTGTGTGTGTGTGTTGGTTATATGAAATATAACAATCGCATCCTCTAATAAGTTGAGGATAAAAAGACAGTGTTAAGAAAAGAATTGTGTATAGCCCTCACTCACTGACAATTTCTAACATTCCCTGTTCCAGTCATCTCTCAGTATATGTTACATAGTTGATATTTTATATCATTTTGTGTTCTGTTTTCATTCAACATTATAAGGGAAACAGTTCTTACCATTAAAACTTTGCAAAATACAGTTTTTAATGGCTACATGATGTCTCAACATATGTTTCCATGGTAATTAAAATTGTCTCTTTTCTATTCTTAGGCATGTAGAGTGTTATTAAAATTTTAGTTCATATAAATAGTGCTGCAGAAACATCTGTGTTCAAACAACTTTTTTTGTATTTTAGATTATATTCTTGCCAAGTACTGGGGTCCTAGCTGCTCGGGAGGCTGAGATCTGATGATCACGGTTCAAAGCCAGCTGGGACAGGAAAATCCGTGAGACTCTTATCTCCAATTAACCACCAGAAAATTGGAAGTGGTGCTGTGGCTCAAGTGGTAGAGCCCTTGCCTTAAGCTGAAGAGCTCAGCAACAGAGCCTAGACCCAGATTTCAAGCCTCACAACCACTACCACCACCACCATCACCACCAACACCACCACCACCACCACCACCACCAATAACATACAGATTATATTCTTGGGAAGAGTCTTTGTTATGGAATTTCCAAACAAAAAGAACAAGTGAACATATATGCTCTTTTCACTATAAAAACTGCTTCCCTGAATTTTTTACCTAATCGGCAGGAAACCAAAACACTAAACAACAGAAAGAAAACTTGGATTGTCTTTGAAATAGAGTCATAGTCATAAAGAGAATGGTGTCTTCCAGTGTTTGAAAGTGGTTACTTCTCATGAACAGTTCAGAGCCTCAGACTTTCTTATCAGACTTAAGAATTAATCACAGTAGCATATTTCCATTTGACTACAATCTGAATTTAATGTTGCTTATTTTCCCAGCATCCCATGCTCAGAGAGGGAAAACTCCAATCAGTATATTTACGATAGTATACCCTGGAGCTTTCAACTTCATCACACAAGACTTCTTATCTTGAAAAAAAATAGAAGTAGGGTAACTGAATGAAGTGTTTAAAAATACTTTTTGGTACCAGATCAAAACAACAAGGCCAAGATAAAAGACTACATTTTGAATCAAATGGGCATATGTCTTCTGTTTAATATTCTACAATGGGACAGAGGATGAGGAGAGAGGAAAAGGGAGAGGATACTTACAGCAACAAAGCTAGATTGTTCAAGTGGGCTCACGCACAGAGAATGAACCTAGAACCCCCCCCCCACTCCTCTTTGTCCCGTATTGATAAAAATCTGTACTGTTTGTCATTTGCCTTTGTAGTGATAAAGAACTCATAGGGTTTCACTCTGTTTCTGCTTATTGGAAGTGGCTATAATATATAAATTAAGGAGAATCTAACTATTACATTTGATAAATCAGTGGGCTTCCAAGTGAGATCAAATTTTGCTCAAAAATATTTATGACCTAAAAAAGAGCAAGTATTTATTTGAATAGATAAATTAAAAAATCTAGAAAAACCAGTTTTATACTTGATTATTTACAAAATGCCAAAGCATAAAGTCATGATTTTGAAATCAGTAAACTCTATTTAGTAACTCTATGCTACTGTTCTCAGTTAAGTTGATTTAGGTTGACCTTCTGAACCTTAATTTTTATTTTATTTTAATTATTCCTCTGACAAATATGTTTGGATTTTTTGTGCAGAAAGATTTGTGAATTTTATTATTATACTTATTAATGTATACTAATTGTACATTGGGGTTCATTCTAACATTTCCATACATGCACATAACAGTTTTGCATTTACCTTTTCTGGTATAAACTTTTTTTTAATGGAGCACTCAAATTGTCTTATTTGTAAGGTGCATTTAGAAATTATAGATATGTTCAAGTCTGAGCTTGTTTTCCTCGACTGTTAAGTATTTCTGCCTTAGACCAGTCAGCTTACTTACTTTGTCCATACCTGAGGTCACCAGGATAGTGGTAGTTTTTAAGAATTTCATCACGGAATATTTTTCTAGTCTCTTCAGAAAAGGCTGAAGTTCTATTTGTACATTATTTAATGACTTTCCCTTTCTGTAGTGCTGTCCCTGAAGTGGCTCATAATCAGTATCTTTACTGGCTAATTAAGCAAGAGCTAGCGATTTGTCCTGACAAAAATCAAGCACAAACAAACAAAAACTCTGGGTATCTCTTAGAAACTCAGACATTTTGGTGGGATTCAGACACATCAATGAAAACTGTGCTGAAAGAAGCTTTTCAGAGGAAGTCTCTTGTCTGTTGATAGATTTGAAGGAACAAGTAGAAACAAAGTTGCAGGGGGTGGGTAGGTAGGTGTGTATGGAGGGTAGGGGCATGGAAAAGGATAAAGTTTGGGGCCTTGAGGGCTTAAGGAAGTCTTTATGCTATCCAAGGACAGAGCAGTAGGATTACAAAACATCATAAAGAGCCAGAATAACCACCAAACCATAGAGTTGAGTGGGAACATGAGTATGAGGACCAGATAGGTCTAATTCTCTTACCCTTTATCTGCAGAAGCAGATTTAGCTACTACTGATACTAATACTGCTTTAGAAAGATCTGTTAGAATGAGGATAGACCAAAATGGAACCCTAGTGCTCTGGTTATCTTTTTTTTTTTCCTATCCTTTTTGTGCCTGATAGGATTCACTTTTTCCTTTCTTTTTTGTAATAGCACAGATTTAGGTGAGTTGTTTTTAATGCATTCCATTTTATGTAAGAATTCTTAGCACTCTGGTCATTTCATATGTGTGGTAGTTAGGATGTGATTGTGCTAGATCCTTAATAAGTACTAGTTTAAGAATTGAGTTTCTTTAACCCTTCGAATACAATCACAGTAAGTTTTTGAGTGTGAAAAAGTCTCGTCCATTTGGCTTATTGAGCAAATTATGGTTTTATTTGTCCTTGTGGCATTAAATTGAACATTCCAGTTGGATTTGAGTAGAGTATTAACATTCTGATTATGAATTCACATATGCCTGTGTGGAATTACAAACAATCAATCAACAATTAGATATTTCTTTTCTCAGCGATGGTAAATAATGCTGCAATGGACATGGTTGGGCTGATAGCTTTAGTGTGGTCTTGTTTGTGGTCATTTGGGTAAATGCCCTGGGGTGGGATTGCTGAATCATAGAGGAGCTCTATGTTTAGTCTTTTGAGGAACTGCCATACTGATTTCCAGAGTGGCTGAACAAGTTTACACTCCCACCAACAGTGTAATAGTAGAAGAAGGTCAAAGAAATTATATTTGGGGAAATAAAACTTTCAGATTAAATTTATATAACTAACAGTGTTGGGGACCACTGTCCATTTTTTGTTTTCCCATCCCTAGATATGTGACTTTGAATGATAATATTCAACTTCTCATTTTTATATGAAGTGTGAAATACATAGGTACTTTAACAAATTTATTTATCCTTAAGTGTTTCTTTAATAGGATTTACAGGACAGGTAAACATTATTGTCTTCTAATCCATGGGTCCAATACAAGGAGAGACCATTTTAGTCATTGCTGTAATTTTTGGGGTGTTGTGTGCAGGAGACTATTCAAGGAAGGGGTAGTTTGAGGACAGAACTTGGTCCCTCTTAGATTTCTAGAAGCTGTTTTTCAGGCTGCTGTTTATCCTTTTGCTTACTCAAGCTAATTTTACCTCTCCTCTTATGTCTCTCTGGATAGCCCCAAGTTTTTACAAGGGTTATTCCATTCACTCCTGGCCAGTAAAGGAAAGAAAGCATCATTTATTCTCACCAGTCCTTGTCTTGTGAAAGATAGGAGACTCAAAGTTGAACTTGAAATCTGTACCTCCACATCGGTCACTTTGTTAATCTGCCCAACTTCTGAGGTTGAATCTGTCTTAATACTCACCATTAATTTAGTGCATCAGTAAACCATAAACCCTTTAATAATATGCCACAGGAATTCCCCAGTAGACACAACTCCCTGGCTTCCCTTGAAGTTACACAAGGCCTCCACATAGAAATGGTTAGGACTTTCAACAGACATGCTTTTTTACTAGTTTGAGGTGGCAAATAGGCTACTTCTAGGCTTGGTTTTAATACTCTCGCTCCCATTTCAGCCCTATAGAGGAGTTCAACCTAACTTCAATTCCTTGGGGGCAATTTTACAAGTATTAATGCATGAACCCCATTGTCTAGCATGGGCTAGGTTTACTAGGGGAGGAGATGGGGACATTTGAATCCTTAAAATTCTCTCCCCAGATAATTTCTAAGGGCTAGCCAGTATTGAAACACATTTAGTTTAGGACCTAACTGATAGTTTCCCTAAAAATGTACATAGTTGGTATTTCTAACTATTGAGGCATACTGAGACAGACATTAGCTTTTTTGGGGGGGGGTCCAGTCGTGGGGCCTGAACTCTGGGCCTGGGCGCTGTCCCTCAGTTCTTCAGTTCAAGGCTAGCACTCTACCACTTGAGCCACAGCTCCACTTCCGGCTTTTTTTCTTTTTGCTTACATGGTGCTGAGGAATCGAACCCAGGGCCTCATGCATGCAAGACAAGCGCTCTACCACTGGGCCACCTTCCCAGCCCCTAAGACTAGATTTTTGATGCTTGCCTTTTGAATTAGAAATCAAGTAGCTTCTGATTCTTTCCAATCAAGAGTCTAGCATCAAAGAATTCTTTGCATTGTCTTCCTTGCCTTCATCCTTCCTTTTTCCCCCTTTCCTTTCCTTTCCTTTCCTTTCCTTTCCTTTCCTTTCCTTTCCTTTCCTTTCCTTTCCTTTCCTTTCCTTTCCTTTCCTTTCCTTTCCTTCCCTTCCCTTCCCTTCCCTTCCCTTCCCTTCCCTTTCCTTCCCTTTCCTTTCCTTCCCTTCCCTTCCCTTCCTTTCCTTTCCTTTTGCCTGATGAAATTGATAACTCAATACAGCAGAGGCTGTCCAGACTCCAGAAGAAGGGGAGCTCAGCTCATAAGAGGACAGAGGGATAAGTCAACATAGTGACAGGAACATTTAGCTAACAGTAGGTTTCACAATTCACTATGACATTGGACGAGTCATCAAGTTTTCCTACACCCTTTTCTTTAGCCAAGTAAGAGGTAAAAACACCATGCTTTCTTTATAGGGCTATGAGGAGGGTTAGAGGATTATATACTTAAGAACAGTTTTATAAACTATAAAGTTTTCAACTTCACAGAAATTACTTTCTCACTTGTGTAACAGAGTTATTTTGAAGTTTCTTAAGTATGTTCTTTTTATGAGCCAAACATTGGAAAATAATATTTTAATATCTATGGATGAAACATGAATAGACATGTAGCACATATTTTGAGTCATATTTTCCTTCATTTATTTTTTATTTATCCTGATTACAAACTAACCACAAACTCTAGCTACAGGGAAAAATTAAGTAAAAAAGAAAGCTGATTTGTTTATTCTAGTATTCTGAAGTTCAGACATAGAGAATTCAGTATCATCACAATTGCTGTTAAATGCTTATTTCAAAACACCATGCTAGGTCTTGTGCTGTTCTGTTTTGATTTGAACTTTAAGATTACAAACTTTATTTCAAGCTAAAAGTAATGCAAAGCTTGGACACATATTTGCAATCTAAAATGATCTAGAATTATTGCCTCAAACTGAAGATGAGATTGAATGATTCTCAAAGGCTGCTATAGTCAAGAATTCTGTAGTGATATTTGTGGGAAGAAATGGAGAAGCAGCCCTTTCCAAACTTGGCATTTCAGATGTATTGTCAAGTAATGCAGAAGGAAAACCCTTTGAAAACTATTGGTTTTGCTTTCCCTCCACCATCTTCTCAAGGAATTAACTGGAGTCCAAGATATTACACTAATGATCTAAGGCTCCTACTCAAGGCAGTGTTTTTTAAATGATTTCATGTAATGAAATTACATATATATGTATATATATCTAATTTTCTCACCTCAAGACACCTGGATGATTGTCAAACCAGATTGCTGGGTCTCAATTCCAGGTTCTTATTGAAAAGGTCCAGAGTTAGACTTGCAGAAGAATATGCTTTTACTTCGTAGAAGATACATAGTCATGCAATAAACCAAATGTGTGCCCTTAACCAAAACCCCCCCCACAAATTGGTAATAACAAACTTTTAAGATTTTTCTAATTTCCAACTAATTCATAGGAAGAAAACTCTCTACCCATTTGATCAGAACATTTATATATGAATGCTTCATCTGGATTACATCTCAAGGAAAGAACATATTTTTACATCTCCTTTATTATCCTTCATTTAACACAAAGATAATACTATGGATTGCTTTAGTCTTTAGGTTCATCCACCCACTCATGTGCAAACCATTTAACTAATGATTATTATAGGGTAAGCTCTTAAAACATACTATCTTAGAGTCAGAAGGGACTGTGGAGATCCATCTCAGATTTCAAAGGAAGCATTTAAATGTGCTTCTCTCTCTCTTTACAGGTAGCTCTTTTTATTAGAAAGTTATGCTTTGTAATTTTCTAAAATTCGCTGTATAACCGCGCTTTATTCCAACTGCTGAAACCAAAAGGAAGCCAGTTCCTTTTTCAATATACAAGTCTCCAAGAAACTGAAATATGTTTTGTTTTTTGACACTGTCCTCTGCCTTACTTTGTCTTTTATAATTAAGAGATCTGTTTTCTGTAACTTCACTTTCTCCTATGATATAGTTTCTGTAACTTAGTCCAGTTAATTTCTTTCCTATGGATACAGTTCTGTTTTTCACTTTCATATAAAATAAACAGCTCAGAATACAAAAGACACAATGTTACAGGGGAAATTTCTGTAACACACAAATAGGATAAGCATGTGTTATGGGCTGACTGTCTATATCCACCTAAAATTCATATATTGATGCTGTACCCTGCAATATGATGGTACTTGAAGGTAAGCCTTTAGGAAGGAATTAGGGTGAGATGGGTCATGAAGGTGTGACCCTTATAACTGGATAAGTATTGTTTCAAGAGGAGATACCAGAGAGATTGTTTCCTTTGTTTCTCTGTCTGTCTCTGTCTCTCTCCCATGTAGAGACACAGGAAGAAGGCAGCCATCTGCAAACAAGAAGAGCTCCCTCACCAGAACCCTACCATGCTGGCATCCATACCTTAGCTTTCCAACCTCCAGAATAAAGAGAAAATAAATTTCTATCATTTGAGACACCCAGTCTATGGTATTTTGCTTCAGAAGCATAGAGAGACTAAGTCAACATACATTTTACACAATTAAAGAAAGAAAAAATATTTTTATGAATGTTATATAACATTCCTATACTTTATTCAACAAATTGTTTGAATTTAAAAATATGTCCGTAAAATCTACTTGCTTTATGATTTATAATTTGCACCTTGTAAGGTTATAGGACTGAGTTTTGGAACCTTATAGGAAAAATTAATAGTTTAGGGAAATGAGTAACTTTGTGAAAATGAGTAACTTTGATATATCCAGTATTTTGCCTCCCTTTTATGAATATTACACATGATATTTAGATATATGTTTATATATATATATATATATATATATATATATATATATATATATGATATTGAGTGGTCCACAGGGCCTGTATTAAAGTCCTGTTCCTCTGGCCTCTTGTGACAAAGAGATACTAAGGATGTTTAAAAGATAGGGCCTATAGGGAGGTTTTTAGGTCATTGGGTCAGTCCCTGAAGGATTTTGTAGGACCTAGCTTTTCTTTTGCTTGGTTTCCTGGCTCAAATGTAAGGGGTTTACTCTGTCATGAACTCCTGGATATTTTCATTCAGTGCCCCTGCCTGGTTTTGTACTGGTACCTCTAGAACCAAAGGCTAAATAAAGCCTTTCTCTTTACATCTTAATTGAGTTATTGTAGTACCTCAAAGCTAACTAATCATATATGTATGATATGTGCATTTATATTGTGCATATATACACATGTGCAAATATGTGCCTGTATCATACACACATATTTATATCATCTTTTTTGTTGGGCTTCTTGTTCAGCAAATATTTGTCTTCTTGTGTACTTAGTGAATAAAAGCACAAAGATGAGCTACAATATTTGGAAAATTGTCAAGGCCTTGCTTTATTTTTTTTTCTTCTTTGGAGGAAAGAAGTAGTAGGTGCTCTGTTGGGGGTGAGCAGATAAACACCTTTAGTGATAAATGGAATCTGTCTGTGCGAGCTAACTGCTATTACTTTGGGAGTTACTGAGTAAAGAAGTCTCAGATCTGGTGATGTCCATTTGATGTAGCCCACTCGCAATTAAATGTGAATGTTTGCAGTGCCCAAGTCTTCCATTAACTATGCAAGAAATTTCCTGCTCACCAAATCTAGTAGCTATACCATTCATCTCAAAAATCAGAGTCAAGAGACAGGGGAGCTTCCATATTTGACATTCAGTCTAAGAAACTCTTATGAATTAGTAGCACCTTACTATGTCCTAGAGGTAATTCCTGAAATTTGGACTGGATTTTATCTTAATCAAGATGCTGTTGAATGGTATAAAAAGGGTTAAATTCTATCCAGCACTATCTGTTCTCATTTTTCCATGATATGCAGAATTAGCATAGTTCTTTCTAGGGCAGGTTTCAAAACTCTTTGTAAGGAATCCTATAAAGACAATCCTGTCTCTTTTTACTATACCGATTTGAGGCTTGGACCATTCACACAGTAGGATACTCTAGTCTCTTCTCACAACAGCATACAAATCTCATCAGATGCTTGATTTGGGATATGTTGGAGATTTGGAGGAGTTATTTTTTTCTTAATAGCCATTTCTGTAAGAAAAACTGTGTGTGTATGTGTATGTGTATTTGTGTGCATGTGCATGTGCACATTGACACAGAAACTATGTATTTGGGGGGCACTATGTGATGTTTTGGTACAAATGTCTATTGTATAATGTTCAAATCAAGGTGAGCATGTCTAGCCTTCAATATTTATCACTTGAGAAAACTTGGAAAAACATGACACTAATACAATTTCATCACATGCTAAGAACTAGGATTCTTTCTTCTTTCCTTACACCTGTATTTTTCAGACCAGGCAGATTTGGTGTCATGGTATGAATGAAGGACCCATGTCATCTTGCTTGTGTCATAGTTTAACTTCCTAGTCTCCATCCTGTTCTGGTTCTGGAAGCCAGGCTGGATGGAGTTTCCGTTAAGTGTCCAGATTATGAAAAAGCTTTGCTTCATTGTGTGGCTATTACAAACCTCTATGATTCTCTCTGAATAAATACTGAGTTGTTCTAAAGGCCTACCTTCTGGAATGTTCTGAAAGAAAATTTTTGTTTGTGTAGATATCTTCCCACACTGCACTGGGAAGAGGAAAGCCAAAAGGAAAAATGCCATTACCTCAATTACTAGAAATTCTCAAATTTTATAGATGCTATGATAAACAAGTTAAGCAGCTCACACCTGTTAACAATGAGACTCACTCCCGTTCTCTACAGATCTAGGAATGTGAAAGCACCCATGACGAGGAGCAGATGCTGAACAGAGCCTTAATTCTACTGTCTCTGGGTACTTTTTATAATGCAGGGCTGAAATCCCCACTAAGAAGCAACTGCACTATAATTGGATCCCAGGGGTTTTATTAGCAGTGGGATAGGAGGGGAAGAGAGAACATCACCAGGTGTCTAAGCAACCAGTTTCACAAACACCTTGCTGTAAGGGATCTGGAGTTGGAAAAGAAAATGTTCTCAAGGGCTCAGTGGCCTCCATCTGCTGTCACTGTGGATGGGACCACCAAAGCTTGTCCTTCTCTAAGCTGCTTAGCTACCAGGACACCGAGGAAGGTTCCAGTCATTCTGAATTGACAATGCCTGGAATTAAGGTGAACACAGCCAGATACAAAAAGATTATTGGATCTATTTTTCTCATATTTAAGATTATCCCAAAGACTAGAAATAATTTTGAGTTTTCTCAACCATGGAGGTCTGTCATCTTTTGTGACCAGTCAAGACATGCGGCTAGGTGAATTAAAGTTATCAACAGTGTAGCATTCTGATATAGCAACTTAGCCAAAATGGAGTTGATTTCCAAAGACATCATTCCCTTTCAAGATAAGAAGTGTGATTTATTTTTCAAAGCTAATCTTCCTGTTCATCCTCAGTCCCTGTCTTCCTACCTAATTTCATTTTTCTATGTGTATAGGGGCAAAAAATCCCCTTTGGACCCTGCAGAAGCAGCATTTCTGGGAGAGCACAGAGACCACTGCTCACCTTGGGTTGTCCAGTTTCAGAAAGCTTCAGGACATGGCCTGGCACTGCCATCTGCCCTGCTCTGCTTACTTCGAAGGGCGGATGGCTATACAAGACAGGGTTGAATAGGGGAAATGGAGCTATTTGGAACTATTCTGTTTTCTTCCAAGTGGATTTTCCCTCTGAGTTTGCGGAAAATACAGACACATGACACTCCCTTTCCTTTGGAGAACAGTCACTAGAGAGAGGAATGCAATCATAATCCAAGTATGAAGTCTGGTGCTTAAACTGAGTTAGCCTCATTGCAAAAGGACAGGTGAAAGAGAGGCTTTCCGTTCCTTCCATTATGTCTAAGGGATGGTAGTGTTTCTAGAAGTTCTCCAAAGTTCCTTCCACCCTACTTCTTACCTAGCCTTTGCATGTATTCCCTTTCTTTTCTTTTTCCACTGGGTGACTGAAGACTGAGTGAAGTGGACCGGCATGCAGTCATAGGACTCAGGCTCCAAAGCTCTGAGCACTGCCGTAGTGTAGGCTCTGTATTAAGGAGATCAGACATCTGATCTCAGTGGATCCTCCTAACGACCATTCCCATATTGCGGGTCAGGAACTCACACACATTGCAAGTGTAAGTTCATGACTGATTCCAGAACACAAGCCCAAGCTAATAACCACAATAAGGAATTTTCTTTCATCTCCTCATCTTTCCCATAGGAAGACCCCGTCTAAATTTTATTTTCTATGTGAAAATTCAATATTTGCCTATTTTTGCTCAGAATAGCCATTGGTAAAATCTAAATGAGCTATATCATGTGCCATGTGGGACTCTATTGGTCATCAACTAGGCCCTTTGAATTGCAAAATGAATCATTTGCCAATCGGTTTCTGTAACTAATCGAATTAACTGCTCAAATTGAACATGTCTGTACTTCTTTGATTCGATGAAAATCTTTTGAGGGATGAATATGAACATGAAGTGGGAAACTCAAAGTTAGCAGTTGCCTAATATATGTTCTCACTGGAATGACATTAGCTGTTTTTAAAGGAATATTGGGAGACTACAATTTATTTCCAGGTCCTGTGATGAATAACTTTGATGTCTCAGGCCGGTTTTCCAACATGCGTCATTCTTCACTTAAGCTGACTGTTGTATCAACAGCCTGGCTGATGAAAAACCTTCCTGCAATTGTTGTGTTCTTATTCAAAGCATTCCTCTTTCCCCCATTCCAGCTGGTCTAATAGGTAGAGAAAGAGTTGCCAAATCCACCCGGTAGGAGCAGCTCCAGACTCTTAGCCATGCAACAGGCTGGTTCAGCTTCAGACTTTGCGTTACATCGAGGAAGTGTATTTTGTAAGAGGTTACTAATGAGGGGTGTAAGTGCTCCTGGCTTGGCGTGAAAGCACACACATATGGGAAATGAAAAAAAAAATCCAAGTAAGCATTGATCTTCCCTGGCAGCAACAACAGCTTCCAAAACTTCCATGCAAGAGGCAACCACATCCTGAAATATTTAGAAATGGATTCGGGGTGTTTATATTGAAAATCAATACCTTGTTATCTTTGGGAATCAGTGAAGCCTTACAAAAGCTATGGAGAGTCACTTGCTTGGGAAGGCTTAGAGAAATGTCTACAGGGTATTTAGGAAGTATTTTCCTTAAAATGCTTCATAGATGAGACAAGAAAAGCAGTTCCTGCTTAGAAAACTTTAGTGCTATGATGAATTTACTTAAATTGGATTTCAAAAAAAAGACGTATACCTCAAAACAAACTTGATATTTGATATCTCGTAGATAAAAAATGTCATTTTAAATTAAGGGGCTTCCTTCGCCCAACTTATTTGGACGAGTTTAGCTGGAGTGTGAACAGGTATCTTTGATCGCCATCCTTGGTTCTGAAGTCAGTTCAGCCCATGGTGGTTATACCTGAACCAACAATGAACAGTATTGTGCCAGAATTCATGGTGTCTCTAGATTGCAACTGACGTGGGTGCTTTTAACTAATTTTGCAATCAGTAGGTAATACAATGTTTGTCTAGTGTGTCTTGAAAAATTTCTCTTTAAGTATACAACACTATCTTAAAGAAAAAGTGAAATATGCAACAATAATTTATTAATAGTTTTGATTGTATTTTTTAATTAAAAGGATCAATGAGTATCAAAGAGCTAGAATTTTTTTTTAAAGCCTTTCCAAGTTTGGGGAATGCCCCAGCCCAGAATTTTGATCTATATGATTGTAGACAAGCAGCAGTAGTATCAACTGCAGACTTATTAAAAATGTAATCTTTCAACCTTCATCCCAGACTTCAGTTTTTTTTTCATTTAAACAGCATAATCAGGTAATTTGTATGCATGTTACAGTCTGAGAAACACAGGTCTCTAAGACTGAATTCCTCTGACCCTCTTAGTTGCGACTGATTGGATGAGGGAAGCATGCTGGATTTACCTTTGGCCAATCAGATTCTTTCCCTGCATTTGTAATTTAGGGAAGAAATGAAGAGGGACAGAAAGACAGAGATGGAGATATGTAGACATCAGAGTCAAAGAAGCCTGTCTGCAGAAAGAAAAAAGAAAATAAAGCAGATTTCAAGGAAATAGCACTTGGCTCTCTAGTTCTTTTTTTTCAGCAACTTTCTAAGTCTGGGCAAGAGATTGATCAAACCTGAGTTACACAAGCACCTCAGAGTCCCTATTCAAATCCTTCTGTTATGCTTAAGCCAGCCTAGCAATATGTTTTTTGATACCTGGAACTGATTGCTCTAGCAAAAGTGGGTGCCATGAATTGGATATTGAAAGAAGATGCAGGTAGGGACCTCAATCTATAGAATTTTTCCTGATTTAGTCCAAGTAGATACAAGTAATAATATACTCATTCTTAATTGGTGAAGTATTATTCTCAGTCTGTTGGATTGTACTTTTATGCTGTCTCATGCAATCTCACTTCAAACTGGGGCCACTTTGGGGATGGTTATCTAAATTGGTCAGTTTTAAATACAAACCCATCTCCTTTTTTTCCTCTCCTTTTCCTACTTCATCCCATCCACTGTTCAGCTTCTTGGAATGATCAACTTAGTGGTAATATCTGGGCCTGCCAAATTAGAAGACCTACTTACCCCCACCCAGGATCTGGGAGCTAGGCTACCACTGCCTTGTCTTCAAAGTGTCCGCAAAGATCATAACTAGGATCTGGGTGAGAGCAAGGTGTTGTTCTTCATGCCAAGAAAAGTCAGACCATTTTGCTAGTTTGGGTTCTAGAGTTTATTCAAGACTCCTGTGGTGGAGCTGCAGCTTAATCTGAATCCCAAAAGATGGCAAAAAGATCCTAGCTTTTCTCACAACTTCCTTCTAGAGAAATGGGAATGAAGAAAGTTCTGAGGAACCCAGATCTTTTTGCTATACCAGTATCAGGGTTGTATCCTTAGATCTATAATGCTTCTAGATATCAATAAAACCCTTCTACCCATGTCTGCTCCAGCAGCAGCCATGGTGGTTGTCTTAATAAGAAGCAGGATGATTTGACCTTCATGGACTAGATGTAGTAGATTTCAAGGGCTTCAGCCCTGTCCCAGCCAGCCTGAATTTATCCCCCTCTCTATGCCCATCATAATATTGGCAGTTGTAAACACACAGACAGCAAGCTTTCTCAGAATACACGGACTCTGAAGGATGGACTTTTCTTCCCTCATGTCTGAACATCTGAGCAGAGGTCCAGGGCTAGGTGAAGCTATCTGTGCCCATTCACTGCTGCTTGTACGTGGCAATGAGTGCATGGGAAGTATATGTTATTAAGGCCTGAAGTCAGAAGGCCTGAAAGAAGTCCAAATAAATGGAATGTCGAGACTCCTATCCCCAAAGTTATTACCTTATTATCTGAGATCTCTGAATATTTGGCTATCTCCAGGAACCCAACTGCCAAGAAGGAGGAGAAAAGGAAGGAAAGAAAAAAAAAAGAAAGACAAGAAAATCGGGAGAAATAGCCAAATAGCCCCAGGTGAAGGACTCACACAAGATCTCTGAAGTATGTTTTGGCATTTGTCTGCAGTTTAAAACATGGGCTCTGCAATCTTTACATTTTATATAATTTAAACCCTAAAAATGCCTTTTCACAGAAAATGTTCTAGAGAAAAGTATAACGAGTAAGTTCTAGGGACCTGGAATTAACAACAGCAAAAAAGACTGGAAAGCTGTCTCTCCATTTTCCTTGCAGCTGCTTCTGTTCAGCCCTGTTCACAGGTGTCTTCAGCGCATAGATTCTCCAGTGAGAATCCAGTAGTTCCCCAGAGAGGCCCCAGTGGCTGTCATCGAGAGAACAGGAAAATTGGCCCCCCAGGGCAGTTATGAGGACTGAGAGCCTTCTGTGACGACTGAAGGACCCTCACAACTCTCTCTGCTCCTGCTACATCCCCAGGTGGCCAAGAAAGCAAAAGTTGAATTGTGGAGAATGATCCTTAATGAAGAAAAAGTATTATGTTAAGTGAGGTTAAATCAGGCCCAGAGGGACAAACATGCATACTCACGTTTCACCTTATATGTGAAAAGTAGATTTAGCTTATAAACTTATAAGTAAATGTGTTGGGTGGTATGCAAATATATACACATGTATTGACTGAAATAGGGTAGATGCAAGGGAGAACTCAAATAGTGTAATTCCTTAGACAGGCAAAGTCAAAGTTCAACAAAATAAATACCAGGAGGCAGGTAGTTGGAATCAAGGGGAAAAGGGTGGACAAATAAAGAGGCAGAGAGGGGGAAAATGTAGTTAAGAGTTCAATGTATATTCTACAAAATTAAGAAGCTAAGGGGTGGGGAGGGGAGGGATGGGTGAGAATGTTGAAAGGCGTGACTCCGGTCAAGATGCTTTGTTAAATGGCAACTCCTTTGTACAACTACTTAAGCTAATCAAAAAAGCCTTTGATTAAAATGTAATAATTGCAAAAAAGCAGTTCAGAAGATATTTCAAATATCTAGTCCTCCTTAATAAAGTTCCTTCTAAGGGACCTGATTCCAAGGAATTCATAATTCACTGCCTTCTAAGGGTATGCTAGTTATATTTTTAACTACTTTGATTGGCTGGCATCTAGTAAATGGGCTGTTTTCCAAAACCTTCCAGAAGTAGATTTTTCTGGTGTGTGCTGCAGGTCTGAAGAGGAGAATATCGCCATTTCTGGGGTCCCTGAGGATAGTCTTTTCTTTTCCTGCTATCTAGGTCATGAACTCGATCTCTTCCACTACCACTGGGGTGAGATCCATTCTCAGTTTCTCAGTCCTGTGCCTGGCACCAAGCCTGGCACCCAGGCTTGATGATGTCAGCTCCTGTGGTTTCAGTTGTTCTCTCTATTCTCATACCTTCCATATTCATAATTTTTAGCCTTGAATCTCATTTAAATTTCTTAAGCTATTTTAATTTGGAAGTCTTGTTCTCTTGAGCCCACAGAAAACAGAAGCCTCCTTGTCACTTTCCCTACTCCTTTATATTAGTCCAGTGCTCCAAAGTGCTCTGGAAGAAAATGCTGAAAGGCTGTCCTTCCTTGGGGAAATACAAATGTGCACACATTCTCATCTGCAATGTTCCTGAGTTCAGTAGGGTTCATTTTTATTTTTATTTTATTTATGTATTTATTTTTATTGTAAGGGTGAGGTACAAAGGGGTTACAGCTACATTCTTCAGGTAATGTGTTCATTTCTTTTCGAGCAGTGCTACCTTTCCCCTTTTTTTCTCCCAGTTCCACAGGGTTCTATCCAAAGGAAGGGAAGGGTCTGGATTTGGGAGTCCAAGATTTTCTTTGAAGGGCCTAGTCTCTCTCCACTTTCTCCAAAGCTCAGACTCTTCCTAGTAGAAGGGAGATTCTTCTGGTGAAGTCTCTCTGAGTATCATGGAGTGGGAGACTGGCTATCCATAGGAGGAGCAGGCATTTTTACAGTCTCTAAAGCATTGCAGATGGTGGTCTGGTAGACATGGCTATATTGTATTTAAAAGTAAGGAAAATTATTTTAGCTGCTAATACTTAAAATATTTTATACACATATCTGAATTTCAAGTTCTTGGAAAAAAATGGAGTTGACCGTAGGGAACCTGCGTTCTCTTATAGCACTATGAGACAGTGCTCTTATAGACACTATGGGCTGTTCGCTGCCTCATAATGCCAGGGCTGGGGTTCACACCCTCTGCATGGCCTCATTGCCACTATCTCCTGTTCTGAAACAGCCAGCTTCAATCTTGCACATCCCCTTTCTGCGTCCTGGAGGTATCTAAATGCCTTGTCTTCAGGAGAAACATTGGAATAGAACAATTAAACATTTGAAAATTTACTCATAAAAACACCAGCATCATCTTGGACACAATAAGTACTTGGCACATACTGAATTGATGCTATTTTGAATCCGTACCAGAGAAGGTTAAATGAGAACCAGGAAGAGGCTAAATCTTAAGATAATGGTGATTGTATAGCTGTCTAGGTTGCTACAATCCTTGATTTTATTACAAGTACAAACAGTATCTGTTACATACTCCTGACATATGGAGAAGACGTGTTCTGGAATTTAAGTGCCTGTACATCTTATCAGACATGTTGTGAAGAATGAGTTGTTTTCGTGCTTCTCTGAGAGGAGGAACAGCCAACATGACATATGCAGTTAGTAATTACTCTCCACTTGCCACCTAAATTGTCACGATCCTAGTGGGCATCTTCTAACGTAATTTATTATAAAAAAATAGAGGGCAATACTAACTGCATGGAAATAAGATACAATGTACACACAAATGGTTAGTGGACATCCAAAAAGAAAGTTCATGTGTTTGTGCAACTCTAGAGAAACTGGAATCCTGTATATTCATGGGACTGGAAATATGGGTGAAGCTGCTATAGAAAACAGTGGGAAAGTTTCTCAAAATAATAAAAATATAACCATTATAGGATCCAGTAATCCTTCCCTGGGTATTTAGCCAACAGAACTGAAATCAGGATTCTACGACATATTATGATATATTAGCCCTGCTGTGTTTGTTGAAGCACTAACTGTCATCCTCAAGATGTGGAAATTACCTCCTATCTACTGACAAGGGAATGGATTAAGAAAATGTGGTATATACAAATAATGGACTGATAATCAATCTTTATTTTTTTACTTGATTTTTGGTGGTACTAGGGTTGGAATTCAAGGCTTTTGGCAAACACTCTACCATCTGAGCTACACCCTCAGCTCTGCCTGGGTGTGGGGGTGATATCTGTAAACACAGCTACTTGGGAGACAGAGATGGAAGAATCAGAGTCTGAGGCTGGCTCCAGTGGGGGAAATGAAGGAAAGAATGAAATTATATTTAATAAGAAATAAACTAAAGCAAAAAGGTCTAGAACATGGCTCAAATGACAGAGCTCTGGCTTAGCAAGTATGAAACCCTAAATGTAAATCTCAGTTTCTGTTTTTAAAAAAAGGGGGGGGGGAATTTTGCAATGCAAAAGAATCTTGAGGACATTATGTTAAGTGAAATAAGCTAGACACAGAAAGACAAATATTGCACAATTTTGGCTAAATGAGATGCCTAAAATAGCCCAAGTTTTAGAATAAGAGGATAGAATGATGGTTTACAGTCTAGGAGAAGGGGGAAATGGGAATAAAATTTCAGTCAAGCAAGATGAATAAGCTCTGGCGATTTGCTACACAGCATAGTCAACAGTACTCTGTTGTGTACTTAAGTTTCAAAGAACAGATCACCTCTAAAGTATTCTTACTACACGAAATAAAAGGAAACAAATTAGAATCTGCTACAAAAATACAATACACACACAACACCCAGGCTTTTAGGAGGTAGTAGATTGTTTTGAAGACAAATTCTGCCTCTTTTCTTTCTATAGCCATTCCTATACCCTCTCAGCTGTGCTAAAGGCAGTGTCGCTGTCTAAGGTTTCCTTTCTTACTGGTCTATCATCAACAGTCAGAAAAACATCTTGCTCATTTCAGTGTTACAGAATTTGAGGCAATCGTGGTAGTTAAGATGGTTTGCTGTTGACCAACTGAATGGTGATTTATAGCACAGTCACTGAAATTATTTTTAAAATAAAAATTCCTGGAAAAAACAGTACTTCCTGTCCAAACAGTTCTAAGAAACGTAACGAGATGTGTGTGGAGAGGGAGGAGGAGGATTAGCAAATAAACACACTCACTTCAAAGGCTTCCATCTTGTTTTCATACAATCTAAATGAGATTAGATGACTTGGTGATTTATGCTACCACAATCTTCCGTTGCTTCCCACTTTAAATACAAGTATGGTTATAATTACGATCACATGAACTTGGATGCTTTAGCTTCTAAAGATGAACATGGATGGCTCAATGATGAACAAAACAGATTCTTAACATCTTCATGGCAGCAAGGCTCATGGCCTCTGAGTTGTATGTCTGGGTCCACAGGTCCTCTTATGCCCATTTACTACCTTATAGTGTCTTACCTATTCTAGCCTAGACAATAACAATAGTAGCAATGGCAACAAGCTACTGAAAAGTAGTTTTAGTTGTACTTTTATTAGCCTTTACAGAAGTGGCCTGGTAGGGTAGGTGCTATGGGGACTGTTATTTCTGCTTACCATGAGGAAGCAGACTCAGACCATGGAGAGATTTACTCTATAACATGCAGCTAACAACTGGCAGAGCTAGAATGCCAGGCTATATCTTTGAATCCGAATCCAAGTACATATTCACTCTAACACTTTAATTCAACAATGTGACTAGTTTCTGGATCTGTACTAAAATTTGATTCTATTGGGTGTCCATGGATCACACCAGTAATCCTAAGCTTTTTAGGAGGTTGAGATCTGAGGGTTGTAGTTCAAAGCCAAACCTCGACAGAATAGTCTGTAAGACTCCAGCTGCAATTAAACGAGCAAAGAAGCTAGATTGGAGGCATGGTAGAGTGCCAGTCATGCAAAAAAAGCCAAGAGAGAATGGGACACCTGAAGTTCAGGCCTGGTACTGGATAACACACACACACACACACACACACACACACACACACACACACACACAGTTGATTCTACAGCATCTATTCCCTTATCATAGATTCTATCTATGTTCATGTGCTATTTTCTCTTTCCAAGAGCCTCTTTTTTTCCAGACCTGTGAAGTTAATTCTGCCAAGAAGGTCTGCCTAAAAGAGCAATCCCAAACTACTATACAGTGGCTTGTCCACGTCCTTTGATTCAATTAGCCATGGATAAAAAGTATTAGGAAAAAGCAATTTGAATCCATACTGAACCCATGCATACATTTTTCCTTGTCATTATTTGTTAAACAATATAATTGAACATCTACTTCCATAGCATGTACATTGTATTTTATGTTATAAACAATCTAGAAAATGATTTTGAATATAGATATATAAGAATATGTATAGGTCATATATAAATACCATTTTATATCAGGGAGCTTGAGCATCTGTGAAGATTGGTATCTTTGGGATTCTCAAAAGATACTGTGTCAATATGTCCAAATTTCCCTTTTTAAAATAATCACCCTAATAATATTAGATTAGGGCCTACACTAATGGTCTCATTTTAACTTGATTAACTCTGCAACAAGTCCAAATGAGATCACATTCTGCCATACTAGGGATTAGGAATTCAGTGTATGTGTCTCAAGGGGACGCAATTTAATCTACAACAATGTCAACCTCTACCTCTTATCTCCCTGCCCCGTCTCAGTTCAGAGCATCCAGTCAATTGCTTAAGTAAAAAATTCACAGCATTGTCTCTTCCTCTGTTTTCTGCATCCAATCCAGAGGAAAGAATGACCAGTTCTACCTTCAAAATATTGCCTGACTCCAAGCTTCTCACTGATCTACTACAGCCTTCCTAGTCCAAACCATTAATTTCCTGTTCAGATTAATGTCATCATTCCTTCTAAGTGCCCACACTGAATCTATTTCCCACACAGAAGTCAGTTTGATGTGTTTAAAAGATAAGTTATGTCATTCCATCTTCCTCTTTCAAACACTGAATTTAGAACAAAATCTAAACTCTTATGACATTCATTAAGGACTTAATATTCAAAGTCTATTCTGGGACCAGAAATATCAGATCACCAGCTGTTTATTAAGATACACACATAACGAAACGCTGAGCCCCATTTTAGACTTATTGAACCCACATCAGCATTTATTAATAACTCCAGGAAATTTGTACGAATACTCAAGTGTGAAGTACTTGCTTAGAAAACCTTGCCTGTATGATTTGGTCCCATCTTTGGACTCCTTTCTTTCCTACCTCTCTTCCATTATTTCATCCGTTTCCATGCTCTGAGCTCTATGCTATTGTTATTCTGAGCTGTTTCTGCCTCTCAATGCTTCTTAGTGACCTTCTTTGAAAAAAAGCTACCCTCCACTACCAATACATCATCCTTTACCCCTCGACACTATTTTTTTTTTCTTCATAGCCTGTATTCCTACCTGAAATTAAGTATGTGTATTTTTTAATTTTACTTATCTCTGCCAGTGACATGTAACCCTTTATGAAATCCAAGAGATCTAGTTTATTTCATTCATTGCTATTTCTTCCCAAGCAAAAAAGCAGGCTGGCATTTAGTAGGTGCAATATTTATTGGAATATTAAACAGTTACACTTTGCTATAAAATAGGCCATTGTTTTCTGCTGACTCCATTGTTTCCTCTAGAGAATACTCTTAGTCTACTGCTGACTATCGAATGGCATTTTACTAGTTCAATGTTGTCTTCATTGTTTCACCTGGGTTATTTTCCCTGCTCATTTCTTCTTCCCCTTTCTTTCCTGGGCTTTTCCCCATTAAGAATGAATCAGGATAAGCCAATGAGCAGCATGAAATCATATGCAGTATATTTAATAAGGTTTTTATGGCATTGCAGATACCTGCTAGAGCTACTGGTCTTGAAGTTCATGAAATCAAAGAAAATGGAAGTACTTCAACCTTACTATAAAAGTTTGGCAGCAAACTCTGTCCAGATGGTGGCAACATTTCAAGCTTTGCTTAGGAACTAGTCATCTTATCTCTTCATCGTTGAGGCCTTGTGCTCTCTAATGAACCAAGGAAGACTCTGGAATATGGTTACATGCCAATGAACCTGAATCAGTTTCCTCCTTAAGAGAAATTTCTTTTTAAAGCTCTCTTTCTCTCTCTCCCTCCCTCTCCCTCTCCCTCTCTCTCTCTCTCTTTCTCTCTCTCTCTCTCTCTCTCACACACACACAGTATATGGAAAACCTGTTTAAATTGAGTTTGGATATGAATTTGAATCCATTTCAGTGTTGCCAAAAGGCAAGACTTTCCTTACAACACATGTAACTCTTTCGAAGTCTTTAGAAGAGAAGAGGAAACTAGGAAACTACTTTTATAGGAGTCATTGACTTTCTCTTAGCCTCCTTGGTCTGGAAATTTACAGTCTTTGTGGGCCTTCAGGTCTTGCCCAAGCACACTAGATCCTTTTAATTGTTCTTTCTGTTCTTTCTCCCAAGACCTTTTCAATCTCTTTGTCACACCCAGTCTTTATCCTGTCATGAGATTTACCACAGGATATAATTTGGGGAAAGCAGATAAGCCAAACCATTCGGGCTCATATAAAATTAAGCATTTCTAATTATGAAAAAGGACAATTATGGACATTGACTCTCAGCAGCTTATTAGGAAGCAAATGGCAAGGGCGTTTGCTGTTCATTCTGATCTTGGCATCTAGTTGCAGAGATGTTGCTGCATTTGCTCTGAGCTCACAGTGTTTAGGGCTAACTCCTTTATGCAATATTTTAGCAATTTGAAAGCTATAATTCTAGTGCTGGAAATTCTATTGACTTAGTTACCTTTCAATGAAGGCAAAGCTAGTTTACTAAATTACCAGGGTTTCTGTAGAGAGTGAACGGTGCTCACAAACAGCTGGCCTTGGTCTAGACAATATCTACCTTCTCCTGGCGCTTTATTTACTTCACCTTACTTTATTCAAATTCATTGTTGGGGCTACTTGTTGGGTTTTTGGATGTGTTGGAAAGAAGGAACTTGAGACACTGGGAAGTTATGGCATACAATCTAAGGGGAGAGATAGGATACAAAATTAGACCTCTAGATTCTCCATAGAATCTACTGGTTAGGAAATTTTCTGAACTTTCAGTGTTTTAACCAGGACAAGAATAAAACAACTCTGAGAGGAAGACCAGGCCCCAGGCTGACATGTGTCCTAGAATATCAACACATTTTTAAGAAAAATGCCACTACAGGGAAAGAAGGAGTCATAGTCTATTCTCTGCTACCACTTTAGCTTAGAATGCTCAGGAGGCTAGCTACAAAAGACTAGAAAGTAGGAATGCTGGGGGATGGGACATCACTAATTTCTTCCTATTTCTATTACCAAGCATAGTTCTAGGATTATAGTTGATGGATGGAGAATCATGCACTGTGTTTTGGGGCTAAGTTTCTCTTTGTAAATTCTGTACAAATTCGACTTTCTTAAGAATTGCTTCATTGTTGGTGGGAGTGTAAACTTGTTCAACCACTTTGGAAAGTAGTATGGAGGTTCCTCAAAAGACTTCACATAGAGCTCCCCTATGACCCAGCAATCCCACTTGTGGGCATTTACCCAAATGATCACAAACAAGGGAATAAAGCTACCAGCACAACTATGTTTATTGCAGCATTATTTACCATAGCTAAGATATGGAACCAACCCACATGCCCCTCAGTAGATGAATGAATTAAGAAAATGTGGTATATATACACAATGAAATTCTATACCTCCATCAGAAAGAATGACATTGCTCCATTTGTTAGGAAATGGAAAGACTTGGAAAAAATTATATTAAGTGAAGTAAGCCAGGCCCAAAGAAACATAGGTCCCATAGTTTCTCTTATTTGCAATAACTAGTATATGTCTGAGACAAGCAGAAAAGGTCAGATAAGTTGATGTTAGGCGAAATGAGCCCCAAGATAAGGACTCAAATGGTTTTTCTTTCTTGCTATTGTTTCTAACATATTAATAAGGTTTTTTTGTGGCTTTGTATGTCTTTCCTCCTCGGTATAACCCTTGTTACAGTGTATTTGATGTTGGGGAGGGGAAGGGAAAAAACAAATTGTTTAAATAGGATACAGGTGGAACCATTGCAACAATGAAATGTACAAGATACTATGTGGAAAAACGAACTTTACAAATTTGGGAGGGTGATGGGAGGGCAGGGATAGTAAGGGGAAACAAAGGAGGAGGCAACAATGCTTGATAAGAAATGTACTTATTACCTTGCTCATGTAATTGTAACCCCTCTGTATGGTATTTTCACAATAAAAAACTTATTAATATAAAAAAAGAAATTGCTTCAAAATTTTCCTTAGAGTTAAAATGAAGTGAGATGAGAGGAGAGAAATGCATTTTCACTCCCTAACTGAAAGCACCCACCAAAGGGCCTTAGGCCAGTCTGCTACTTGCATTGTTGAGACAAAATATTGGACAGAAAGGATTTATCTTGCTCAATTTTATTGGGCTCAATCCATGCTTGGTTGATTTTATAAGATTGAGGGAAACATCATGGTGGAAGAAAGTTCTTTAATTATGAGGGATAGGAGACCAAGAGAGAGACAAGAAGGGATCAAAAACAAGATGCACCCAAGGACCCACCCTCAGTGACCTATTTCCTCCAGCTCACTCCCATCGTCTAGAATTTGTAGAACTTCCCAAATTAGCACACCAGCTAGGGACCAATCGCCTAGAACATAAACCTTTTGGGAAACATTTTCTGTGTAAACCTGAACACCAGGGCATTCAATGTGGCTTTCAGAGATGTCATCACCCCAAGCCTACAATGAACCACCTAGTCACTCCCAAGGCCACCATGGTACAACCCCAAATGATGCCTGTTTAAGTTAAGGGCATCTGTGGGGATGTGGTGCACAAATTCCCAAGAATTCAGGCTCACTCTTTCTCTCTCTTTTAAAATAAAACTCATCTCCTCAAGCATTGACTGTGACTCTATGCTACTATTTAGGGAAGCTAGGTAGTCATAAAGGGAAAAATAGAAACACAGAGAGCCTCCTCTTCATTAAAATAAAAGCTAAGCTGGAGTCCTGTCTAATTTATCATTTCCAAGTATAATTTTTTTTTGTCTTTTATCACCCATTGTGTTTACTTGAAGATTCATAGGCACATTCAAATAAGGGAAACCATGCAACCTATGTTTCTTTGTGTCTGGCTTACTTTGCTTAGTATAATTTCCCTCCCCCCCCCAAGTCTTTCCATTTCCTTACGAATGGTGCAATGTCATTCTTTTGATGAAGGATATAATTCTATTGTGTATATATACCACATTCATCTACTGAGTGGCATCTTCCATAATTTGGCTATGGTAAAACAATGCTGTGCTGAACATTGTTGTGCTGGTAGCTTTAATGTGGCCTTGTTTGTGGTCTATTGTATAAATGCCCAGGAGTGGAATTGCTGGGTCATGGGGAAGCTATATATTTATTCTGAGGAACCTCCATACTGCTTTCCAGAGTGGTTGAACAAGTTTGCATTCCCACCAACAGTGCAATAGTGCTCTCGGGCCACATCCTTGCCAACATCTGTTATTGTTAGTTTTCTTGATAATAGCTATTCTAATGGGTGAGGTGGGATCTCAATGTTGCTTTGATTTGTACTTCTTTTATGGCCAGAGATGTTGAACATTTCTTCATGTGTCTATTGGCCATTCTTACTTCTTCTGAGAAGTCTTAATTTAAGTCTTTAGTCCATTGAGGCTTATTAGTTGGGTTGTTGTTTCTTTGAGTGTTTGTTTTGGGGGATTTAATTTTTTGAGTGCCAACTATGTGAGACCCATGTATGATGCACAGCTAGTAAAAATCTTCCATTCTGTGGGCTTTCTATTTATCTTGTCCTTTGCTATACAGAAACTCTTCAGTTTCATGCAATCCTATTCATTCAGTCTTTCTTTGGTTCACACGTTGAGCCCAAAGGAGGATATTCTTAGAAGATCACAACAGTTCAATGGCTTTATGCATATAATCATATAAAATGATTTTTTAATGGAAATGAACTCCAAGGAATGGAAACAAGAGGTTTTTGTTATTTTGCTTTTTGGTTTTGTTTTCTGTTTTTTTTCTCCTTTGTCACTGTTTTTGAGTTCTGTACCTTTTGTCTTGTATGTAAGTTTATTTGTAGAGCCTATGTTGAAAATGAACTATACAACTTGTGTGGGAGAGGGGTTGGGGGAAAACACTGGGAGAAAATGAGGGGACATGTCACACTATTAAAAAAGAAATGTACAATGAGAAGTACAAGTGGTCATGTCCAAAACGAACTTTACAACGTGAGCATACCTATGCTTACAACGTCGGTGCGGTGGGGGGGAAGGATTGGGATTGGGATTGGGATTGGGAGGGGGGAGGCTGGGAAGGGATGTGAAGGGTAAACAAAGGAGGAGGCTGCAATGCTTGGTAAGAAATGTATGCATTATCCTGCCCATGTAATTGTAACCCCTCTGTACAGTATGTTCACAAATAAAATAAAATAAAATAAATAAAAAAGAAATGTACTCATTACCTGATGTAGGTAACTGCAGTGCCTTTGTATATCACATTTTCAATAAAAATAAATAAAATAAATAAAAGCTATGCTAAATATTGATTTAATCAAGAAGGAATTTCTCATGGAGGAAAGCATTCTAGGGGAAAGTTGGCCAATCACTTTTCCTTTTTGAGGCCTAACCACTGAAAAGTGAGCTGTCCTTAGTGAGCTTTGTAAGTTAAATGCATAGTAATCACTATTTATCTGGAGCATCTGGTATTCAATCTGTTTATCACAATTTCCTTGATTATATCCTTTGATATTCACTTCAGGACAATTGCTTTTCCTTGTGTTGTCAATTTTTAAAAATGATAATACATCAGGCATTTTTAAGTGGTAGTCAGATCATGTGATATCCAGACTAAAAAAATGTTCTTGGGATCCTCATCTCTAATGACATTAAAATCTATCTTCTGTTCCTTACTTCTTCTCTTGTTCTTCTTGGTGCTTTCTGGGCTTGTTTATGTATCCTTCTTCTCAGCATGGTTGCTATGCTCAAGCAAGGTGAGCATACCTATGCTTACCTCAGGAAAAGATTGGTTATCTATTGGAAATTTGAAGTACTACTTCTATCCCTTTCCCCATTACTACATTTCTTACAGGACCTGCCCCCGCATCTGATTTCCCCTTTATCTGTGGCTTTACTTTTTGAAGTTTCATGGTCTAGAAACATTAAATGGGCAATTCCAGAAATAATCCTTAACAATTGCATGCCATTCTGAGTAGCATAATAAAATACCATGCCACACCTTTCTTATTCCATCCAGAAGGAAAAAGCATCTTTTTGTCCAGTGTATTCATATTACATATAGTACCCATCCAGTAGTCACACAGTAGGTAGCCTAAATATTAGGTCAACTGTCATAGAAACAGGGTATAGTGTGCAAGTAACCCTTATTTTATTTAATAATGACTCCCATACAAATTGGTGGTGCTGGCAATTTTATTAACACTTCTTGTTAGAATGGTTCTATGTTATTACTAGTTATTACTGTGCCTTATTTATAAGTTAAGCTTTCTATCACTAAGATGTAGTAAGTAGCCCACTGGTTATAAAACAGCCCAAGTCCTGTTTTATACCACATTTCCATTCATATACTCTATATCCCTCCACAGGAGAGAGTTATCAGGGCTTCGACACTTGTCATGTGTGCGTTTTAGTAGCACAAACAAGTTGTGTGAAATAATCTTTGTTTCCTTAGAAATGAGAGAAATAACCTGAACTCTCTTTTATTATAAGACTACTATTTGGTGAACATTTGGCTATTGTAAAGAGATCAAAAAAGGAAATTACAATCATGCCTCATTCTACCACCTGGAAAGACAAATGCATTTCTTGAAATATTTTTATTGGTAAATTATAATTCTCTCCTTCAGCTCAGTGGTGATATTTTTGCCTAAATGTAGATCTCTTGTCCCCACAAGCCTATATCCAATACTGATAAAGAGTGAAATGAAAGTGCTTTGCTGCTTCATTCCTAGAGTAAGTGTGTGTAAAGTCCATGAAAACTACCTGTGGGGGGAGGGATGAGAAAGAGCAACAGAAGGGTGAATTGGATCAAAGTATATTATGTGCATTTATGGAAATATCAGAATGAAGTATTTTTTACAATTGATATATGCTAATAAAAAACATGCAGGGCTTGAGTCTGTAAATGCTTATATGATTTCATAATAAGTGTCTAGACTACTGATTTCTTAGAATTAGATTTATTAACTGCAATGTTGAAGTAGTCAAAAATAGTGTTTGTCTTCTGAATGTAGACATGTAGGAAAGTTTTTGACATTGTGTGTGTGTGTGTGTGTGTGTGTGTGTGTGTGTGTGTGTGTGTGTGTGTGTGTATGTGTGTGTGTGTGTGTGTTGGTCCTGGCGCTTGAACTTAAGGCCTGGGCACTGTCCCTGAGTTTTTGTGCTCAAGGTTAGTGCCCTAATGCTTGAGGCACAGCTCCACTTCCAGCCTTTTGGTGGTTAATTGGAGATAAGAACCTCAGGGATTTACCTGCCCACGTTGGCTTTGAATTGTGATCCTCAGACTTCAGCTTCCTGAGTAGCTAGAATTATGGGTGTGGGCCATTGGTGCCCAGCTGTAGTTTTGCACTTTTAAGAGCAAAATTGAGAGGGAAGTCTGAAAATGGGCCACCTACCCTCACATATATACAGACATATTATCCTAATTCCCTACCAGGATAGAATATTTGTTACAATGAACAAATTGACACAATGAATAAATGCAAACATTGACACATCAGAATTGCCCAGAGCCTATAATTTATATTAGTGTTCACTCCTGGTATTGGTTCATAGACTGGGTTTTGACATAGTCACCATTGTAGTATTGTACCAAATATTTTTACTGTTCTCCAAATTCTCTGTTGCTTTTCCTGCTGACTTCCCATATTCATATTATAACTTCCCATATTAATACTATAACTTCATATCTGTAAAAATTGTATATTTTGTAGTGAAATAAAAAAATGAAACCCAACTGGCCCAGTAGAGAGATGCTTTACTTATGATCCAGGGTTTTGCTTATCTTTCACTGTGGATAGGTGATGCTTACTAGGATCATTTGTGGACAAACTATTACTTTGATTTAGGCTATAAACTCATTGAACTCTCTCAACTCAAATGCTCATTGACAATCAGCAAATAAAACTTACCTGCTTTATTGCTACCATCAAGCTGATGATTTGTTTACCTAAAAGATAATCATAATCTTCACTAGAGGCTATTACATAAAATGTTGTTTGTATTGAGTTGAATGATGAATTATGCATCCTAACTTTTACTGAGGATAATTACTGAGCAGTAAATTGTTTATTGGGCTCTTCACACGCAGCTGGTTGGGAGGGGAAACTGGCAAAGCTACTTTGGAAAACATTTGAGAAAAGCAGTTAAAGCTGAGAAGATATCTGTGTATGGCCCTACAGTTGCAGTTCTGGGTAGATATTTGAGAAAAGATAGCATTTTGTGCACAAAATGACACGTGCTAAGATCTTAATAACAGCATTATTTGTAGCAATCCCTAAATTTACAGAGATATTGAATAAATGGCTAGTCACACAGGTGTGCAAAGGTAGGCATGCAAATATGCATATGCATACACACAGTGGAATAATCTATGGCTGTCATCAATAATCTTTTTTTATAAAGGAACACCCAGTAAACATATCAGGCTTTGGAGATTACCACTCAACTCTATAGAATGAGCAGGTCTATGTTCTGATAGGACAGATGACAGGTCAGATTTAGTCTGTGAGCTATAATTGGTGGGTCTTGCTATAGAGTGAACAAACCAAAAGGATGAAGAACACTGTGTGTGACAGTGTGGTGAGACCTCACACACAGAACTGGGGGAGAGAGAGCAGACACTCTTCAAATTCTTTTGTGTAAACTTTAAAATTAAGGACTAGTGATAAAGACTAGTCAGGACAGAATCTTGGGAGGTAATGTCTAGGTATCAGGGGATAGGGAAACTGTTGGGCATGGGGTAAGCAGCTGGGGAATGAGAGATTGTATTGATGGGAGTGGTCAAAGGTGAATAGATACACTGGCAATTTTAGATTTCAAATAACTTCATACTACTTGGGAACACGCTATATAGGAGTTCTTCTGTAGGCCAAGACAGGCGAGGAAAGAGTTTTCTAGAGGCACGATCAGCTGGTGGGAGAGGGTTAGGGATGAATACACAGTTTTAGAAGTTTCTCATATCTTCAGTAGGAAATTTTTTTGCCCTTCTTTGGAATTGGAAGTCAATGGTGGGTGCTAAGGTAGAAAGATAAATAAGAGAACACCCCAGCTGGCTGGAGCACAGAGAAGGGATTCAGTACTTGTAGTATGGGGGTGAGGAAGCATCCCCATGCAGGTTACCTTGTCCAGCCATTGGCGGCGGAGGAGGAGGAGGAGAAGGGATGAGAAGGAGGAGGAGGAAAGGAGGCAGCTAGGGAGAAAAGAGAGGGGAGGGCCTTTATGAGCAGAGAGCAGTCACTTTCTGATATGTATACTGTGCAATAGCTATAGTTTGAATTTTCTGCATTTTTAGTTTTAAAGCATGGGCTATGTTGCAATGGTTGGTTCACAGTTGCTAACCTCAGCCCTCTGAACAGTGGGGGTATGTACACACACACACACACACACACACACACACACACACACACACACACACACAAACACACACCTACCTCTGATCTCTTCGTTTCATGTGACATTACTTATTAGTTTCAAACTATCCTTGATGTTTGCTTCTATTCCTCCTCTCCTTGTTCCCCTCAAAGTATCACACTTTCTTTTTCTTTTTAAAAATGGAAGTGATTAGATGGCTGCTCCACTCTGTCTCTATTTTTCCCAGTCTCTCTTGACCACTTTTTCTTACATACAGGTTGAAGGTTCGCAATGACTGTCTTGTCTCTTCAGAAACGTTATCAGTTTCTACCACTTCCTTTTCCCCCCATCAGAACATTCCACGAAGTCCTTCTTCAGTCGGGATTTTGGTAGGTACCATTCTATCTGTGCCTCCCTTTCTCAGAGAAGCCTCCTTTCAGGAGAATGCCCTACCTCAGGTCTCTGCCACTTGGATCCATGACACTTTTTGCCCTCTGCTGTCCTGCTAATTATTCTCTTGTTGAATAGAATGAGTTCCTTTTAACTCTGCCTTCCAAGGGCAGAAACCAGAACAAGTACACAGCATGTGCCTATAAATGTTTGCTGATTACACAAACTTCTGAAACACAGTTTTGTACAAAGGGTAATAGATACCACTGAAAGACCCTTGCTCTACTGTTAGGCTGAAAATGAAGGGAGTTTAAGATCAAAACGTCTTGCACTTCGGGGTTTGACAGCTTCCCTTTGCTTGTGGTGTTATTTTTCAGCTAGCTCTCACCTGAGCCTTGGTGCTCAGCTGTGTTCAAAAGTGTGGCATTTTGTTGCTGTGGAAATGGAACAACATTCCACAGAAACCAACTGTAAAGTAGGAAGTTGTTTCCCCATGAAAGTAATATTGATTTCCAAATATACATTTTTGGAAGGCAGCAAGATTACCTAAAACTTTTCAACCATAATCCTCAGGATGAAAAAAATCTGTATTTTATAAATCCAGAAAAGACAAAAATAATGGATCTCCTTCTGCCTTTTGGACACCCTCTTCTACCTACCCAAGAATCCACTGGGGCAACAGATTCTGCCTTCCTCATTATTCTATGAATGTTTATAGCACACACAAGTAGAAAGCTGGACATACAATGGTGCTCAGACATATTTGCTCATCTCTTTACTCTTAGGATAGGTTCTGATGGCTTACTTGTGACCTATGTTTTTCTTATCCAGGAATATACATCAATTGGCTTAGGGAACTGCCACACATCCATGCAAGGGCTGACCCTTGGCCTTGGCTGTGTTAGAGAAGAGTTGTAAATGTTGGATCAACCTGACTCAGTTATGCCTTACAGGTTTATGTGGTCCTCATAAATGCATCAGCATATGCCCAACTGGGCAAAAGTTAAATTCTTATTAGCTAGATGCTGTAGTTGATACTCAGTGGGAGTAAAACAATGTCCTTCCTTTCATCATGTAATGAACACATTCAGTGTCTATAAGTATGCTTTGGTGTGAAGCTGGAGAACAGCATGGAACAAGTAGACAAATATAAAATATGCCATTTGGTAAAGAAAAAAAGTACAATGAAAAGATAAATCAAGGCTTGGGAGAGTTTTGGGCAGGTGGGGGGAAGGTGTCTCCACTGTGTGTTTATGGAAATACTCTCCAAAGGTTTTATTACTTCAACATTCCTACAGGAAGAATGAGTTAATATATCTAAGGTTTATGAGTGAAGTACTTTGTATGTACAAGTTAAACATAATTCAAACTTCTGATATTTTCTATCCTTGATAAATTCAAAGTAAATAACTTAAAAATGTTTGTCTTTCAACAGAAACCTTATTTTTAAAATCAAGTGTATATGAAAAACTGCTTACAATAAGCTTTATTTAATAACCTATGATTGTTACTATCATATGTTAATACTATTATGTCAACTATTAAAACTTTCATACTATTTTCAGGCAATAATTCTGGTTATATTTATATTTATGTTATTTCTAATATTATTTCTAAATTGTAAACACTTGAAAATACTCAAACCCATCGAAATAGTTTTCTATCAAAAACATACCAAAGAAGTCAATTGTGTAAAGAAAAAACACTGTAACTAATATGAAATGAAATGCAAGGGCTTACAAAAATGCTATCGTATTAATAAAATTATATTTACAGAATTTCTAAAAGTTTGCTGACTGTTCTATTTTTTATTGTCATTTTACCCTCAACAGATTTAAATAAAATTGTTGCTAGTACTTACTACTCCATTTTAGAAAAAAGTAAAGACCTTAGGTGACTTGCCCATAACTGCACAGTAGTTAGCTGGTACTAAGCCTTTCAATGGAACTATTCTTTCTACTATGGTGTATATCTAATTTTGCCTTAGAATAGATTATGAATTTAAGAAGCTATCTATTGACCACAAAAAAATGTCCATAAACTGGGGCCAGAAATGAGAACAAAGTATTAGTATAAAAAGCTTCCTAATTTTATTAGGTGTTGAGGTTCCAAAAAAAAACTTTAAAAAAAGAAAGGTATAACTTTTCTCTGTCTTGCTTCTTAACTGAGATTCTATGATATCATATACCAATGGGAGAAGATAGACTCAACATGTATTTAATAAAATCAAACCTAGAGTTCAGGTAATCAGAGGCAAGAACACATTTGATTAAAATTATTTGAATTCTCAAGTACGTAGTTAATGTCTGTACTTATTAGTACCTATCCAGAATGAATTAATAGCATATTCTATAATACTTATAACTAAAATTTAAAAAATGCTATCTTACTAAATGAATGAATCCAGAGCTTTTTTTAAAAAAATAAAACAACAACAACAACAAAAAACTTCTGTTCTTTTTGGAGCTTATGATAATAGTCAAGTAGTACTCTACACTCAGTTCTCAAATTTCTTTCCAGTATGTTCTTTTTTCTTCTTTATGAACAGAATCACTTACTATTGTTTTTATAGTTCCCAGATTCCTGATATTTGGTCTTGGATCCCTGAAAATACTGCTACTTGCTTCACTTTTGTATCTGAATCCATGTGTCTGTATATCCCAGATATACACACTTCCTCCAACCGTTCACTCATGAGCTCCTACTGCATGCCTCAAAGTAAGATTAGAATCTTTTGATGGGTTGGAAAGCTTTGGTGTATAATCTGTGCCCCACTGGTCTTTGGATTCCTAGTGTTTAGTTCACTACCTTGAAGATGGATGGAACTTGATATAATTTGATTAACAAAGTTTACCTGAATGTTGGGTTTTGCTGTCAACATATCACGTAACTTTGAAGAATAGGTTTCTTATTTTTCAAAATTGCCTTCATATTTGTATTTATGAGGATCTAAATAATACTGCTTTTCAGTTGCCTTTCTAAAAACTACCAATGCCATAATCAATAATTAATCTGTTTCTGAATGTAAAATGTTCCATGATTTATTATGTATCCATCAACGTATTGATGGGGTAATGATGTTCAGGGCTGGCTTCCTAACAGGCATCTCCTCACAGAACATTTCCTTCTATCACTGGAAAAACCCTGAGGCTATGAGGGACTGATGTTATTATTTCCACGTTGTAGGAAAACTATCAGTGGGAGCTTAAAACGAAGAAGCAGATTTTTCAAATGCATAGCTTCTTTTCCTTCCAGATCCAGGGCTAGAAAGATGCCTATGCTCTTGTAAAGTGATTTCAAAGGATTAATTTACCATTCCATTACTCTGAAAATTATAAATCTAGTTTAATAATTTATAATAAATCTCAACCCAAATCTGAGTAGTATGAATATCGCCACCTGAGCCAGGAAGGAAAATGGGTTCTTTGAGTACCTTCAAGTGGCCACACCATTCAGCAGGATTGGGGTCAGGTGTGAAACAGAGGCAGAGCTCCAGAATATTCCCAATTAGAAAACAAAAGTAACCTTGAAGGGCTGGGAAGGTGGCTCAGTGGTAGAGCGCTTGCCTTGCATGTCTGAGGCCCTGGGTTCAATTCCTCAGCACCACATAAGCAAAAAGAAAAAAAAAAAGCCAGAAGTGGCGCTGTGGCTTAAGTGGTAGAGCGCTAACCTTGAGCTGAAGAGCTGAGGGACAGCGCCCAGGCCTAGAGGTCAGGCCCCATGACCGGACACCCCCCCACAAAAAAAAGTAACCTTGATAAAGAGGATAGAGAGACTGAGCCAAAAGCATCATAAGTTATAAATTAAAAGTTTCTGTTTTAGAGAATCTCTCTCTGAGAATGAGGGACACAAAGAAGCAGAAAGATGCACCAAGTTTGACTCCAAATTCTCTTGTGAGATTTCTTTTCCCAAGATGGGTCATTTCACAGAACAGGTTAACGAATTAAGTAAGAATTGAGTTGACATTATTCATTGTTCATAGTTTCCTTAAATATACCTGACTCTTTTAACCAATATTTTTCTTATACTTTTGAAAACATTATTTTATAATTTACTATACAGTATACATTGATTATATGACAAGAGAGAATTGCTTGTCCACTTTCTTTTTCTTTTAGTTTCAGTTCCACTACACTTAATTAAGGTATATGTCTTGTATATACGTGGTTATACTTGTACAGATTTTGGAGGCCACTTTGAATTTAAGAGTATTCATTTAGCTAAATTTTGAAAAAAGAGGGGACTGGTTTGAGGAGATGTGAACTTGAAACCCACTAATTTAATCCTGAAGAAAAGAAGAAAAACAACGATTTATTACACTTTGGTGCTTAATTTGGTTATTATTCTTCTCAGGACAATATTAAGGAATAGAAAACACTAATGATTAGTGCAGCCGGCTCCACATATAACCCATTACCTTCATATGTAACACAAATTATTCTCCTGGAACCAGAAACAAGTCTCTGTAAGGAACATATGTAACAGTTATTTGTTCTCACTTAATATTGCATTGAATGCAGTGTTTTGGAGTAACTTCAAGGTGAATTTTACACTTACTTGTCATTGAATGTAATAAGCCAGACACATAATTTTCAGTGAGGATGCATGGAAGTCATGAGGTAGACAATTCAAAGCATAAACTGCATTTTTCAGAATGATCTGAGGATTCAAGACTGAGAGAAAAGACCTGCAAATATGACCCCAGCTAGACTAGTGTATTCTGTCTCCAACTGTTCTGGAACCAGGGCACAGCTGGGATCCTGGCAGTCTCTCAAACCTGAAGTATGGATGGGCAGAGATGAATTGGCTGGAGGGGGAGAGCCAAGACTTTGACAATTTAATGACAAGGATGTCTCGGGGAGATTCTAACAGGGATCTTGATATTGGAGCAGACTAAATATCAAAAAATATTTGTAAACATGCAGGCTGTATATATTTGGTGTTATTGCTTGGAAACTTTAACTCATAAAAGTGTCAGAAAATTATGTGTAAAAATGCAGAATACACTATACCTGTCAACACTTGTAAAACATAATTCTCCTTTTAACTATCAGACCTCGAATCCTCTGCCACTGGAGATAGAAAGTTTTCTGAAGAAACGCTCTAAGAAGTCCTAAGAATACCATGTCAGGTCTGTCTTAAAGGAAGCCATGAACTACTAAGACAGAAAATGTAGAAGAGATTTGTGTGTGTGTGTGTGTGTGTGTGTGTGTGTGTGTGTGTGTGTGTGTGTGTGTGTGTGTGTGGAGGGTGTTGATACAGATATTCTTTCTTGAAGAAAATAGAAGATGTCTCAGTTTTAGTGCTGCAGTTATTTATCATGTGAACTGTTCCTGTGGATTTCAAGTGACTGAGCCACTCAGCTTCTCTACTTATCACTATGTACCACATTGATGTTAAACACCCACCCTCAGGAGCATGCTTGCTAATCGCAGGATGATCCACGTCTATTGATGTCGCCAATAATTTTATTTTGGTATTATTTCATCTACTAATTCAAAGGGCTTTATAAATCTTGAAAAGGTCTCAGAAATCCTCTTAGAAAGATTAAGTAGGAACAGTCTAAGCCTTCTTAGATGTAAGTTCCTTGAGGGCACAGGTAGTTTTCACTATGCATAGCTTTAGCTTCAAGCATTATAGACTGTGAACAGGTAATATTTAAAAGTAAAAATAAACATGCATTCTTCTTATATGTCCTCAAATGAATAAAATTTCCATTCTCGTGCTTCTATGTGTATATATATATATACATATATTCTTTAATTCTATATTTTAAAAGAAACAAAAATCTGATAAATGAATGAAATCCACAAGGGTAATGATGAATGTTTGCTCAGACAATGTACTGTTCTTGCCAAACAAGAATGAAAAGGCAGACATCTTTTAATTTGCTTGGAATAAGAGACCTAATATTAGAAGACTCATAGGATGGATTTTTACTTGTCAGGTGAGTGCTCAGTTGCAATTGATAGACAGTAGTGGTAAAACAAAAATAATTTATATAGCCACTTTCCTATTTTGAAATCTTGTGCAATCAGTCAGATTAAGCATAAGGTTCTGAGTTCAAACCTCATTCCCACCAAAAAGAAAATAAAGATACCACATGTTTTTAGCCTTGTTTTCAGCCTCTTATCCTTTTTCTTTAGTTCTTTTGCAGGTAGTGTCTTTTTTGGGGAGTGGGGGGGGGTGGGTCCAGGACTAGCTTGATGCTGTAATCTTCCCATGTATACCTTCCACATAGGTGGGATTATGAGCAACTATTAATTGGATCAGCTTATTTATTGGGATGGAGTATTGCTAACTTTTTACTGGTTTGGCATTGAACTTTGATGTGCATGATCTCTGCCTCCCAAATAGCTGGGCTTTTTAGATGTAAACCACTGTACCTGGATTTATCTTTTGTCTTTTAAATAATGAGCATTCTTGGATTGTTTGTGTGAAAATCTTGAATTATAAATAACTGAGATCATTCCCTGTCTCTAGTATTTGTTTTATTGCTATAGCCAATGTAAAGTTCATTCAACATACTTCAGTGCCTTATATGAATTCTAAATGTTAGAACTAAAATTTTATACTTTAGAAACTTTCCTATCATGACTTGACCATTTTGACCATAATTTGACCATTCCTCACACTGACGCTAGTATAGAAGTATTATCTACTTATTCTAACCTACAAAATGAGGAAAATAATACCACCTTTTTTTCTTAGCAAAATAAAAAATGAAGAGGTCTCAAAAGGCAATGATGAGGTACCCTCTCATAAGAGCAAATGATTATTTACAACAGCATTGCTATTTGTTACAAATGCATTGTGGGTAATTGTGCTGGCTTCAGATTAGTTCAAATGTGTATTTCTCCCACAGCTTTTATGTGTTGTAAATACTTCATAGCTTAAGATCAATCTAAACATTTCTGACTTGGGAACAATGTGATTCTTCTTGCCTTTTGATCAGCGTCCTCTTAAGCCACAATACTCAACTCTCTGTTTATATTGATGATCCAAAAAAGTTTTGAATGACTCTGAAGCGCGGGTCCACACTTAGTGGACCAAAATATTTTTTTCATTGTTGTTGTTATGTAACATTCCACAAATGTGTTATAGCACTGTATAAACCCACACAACCTCCAATTCTCTTGTAAATAGAGCAAGAGTCATTAAGGCAACAGAATAGTGACTTCACAGGACATCAAATGCTTAATAAATGCAAAATGAGAAGCCTTCTTACCTAGCATGCAAACACATTTGGCATTCTGGTCAGGGCTCTCAAACAAGATTTCGCCACACCTCTGAAATAGAAAAATAGATGTAATTATTTTAAAATTTCGAGTCGGGATTCTCAAGGAAATACGTCCATGTAAATATAGATGACCATAGTTCATTCTACTCTTGTTTTGTTCAGCCATCTGGTGCTAGAACCTTTTGTCGTAAGAAGAGACTTCTCTAGTAGTAAAGTATTTGGGAGGTAAGTTGGGATAGACCATTGCTGCCTGTTGCCTGTTCCTGCCTACAGGTGATTTTGCGCTAATAGTTTCTATTGCCATGGAAGACACACAATGCATTGGGCCAAAGGATCAGAGGCTAATCGCTCTCCAAGTTGGTTCTATTCACTTTTATAATTTTTAAGCGACTCACTCTGCAATCAGCACACAGAGTAGCCAACATATAGCTAGGTGGCCAATTCTTAGCTTTTTAAATTCATTCAAGAATAAAAACAACGGAATGAAATAGTGGTGTTTATAATGTTTTTGTGTGTCCACAACTCATAGAAATGTCAACTTTGTTATCTACATTTTAGTGTAAACTTGCTTGTTAAGATGTAGATACAGTGTTCGCTTCGGCAGCACATATACTAAAATTGGAACGATACAGAGAAGATTAGCATGGCCCCTGCGCAAGGATGACACGCAAATTCGTGAAGCGTTCCATATTTTTTATTTTAATGTTTTCGTTTCTTTCATGCATGTGTTTCTAACGCATTTATAAGATTATTTCTTTGTTACTTTGTATGTCCCTCCCCCACAGTGTAACCCCCCGCTTTCACTTTATTTGATGTCAGTATAACATGTGGAGGAGATGGGGACAAACAAGTCGTTTAAGGATTCAGGTGGACCTGTTGCAACAAGGAGAATTACAAAATGTCATGTCAAAGCAAGCTTTACAATGTCGGTGTGTGGGGGGGAGGGGGGTATGATTGGGTGGGGGGGAGGGGGGAAGCTGGGAAGGGAGGTGAAGGGTAAACAAAGGAGGAGGCTGCAATGCTTGGTAAGAAATGTATGCATTATCCTGCCAATGTAATTGTAACCCCTCTGTACAGTATGTTCTCAAATAAAATAAAATTAAATTAAAAAAAAAGATGTAGGTACAAAGCAAGCTCTAGAGAACCAGTAAGTTATGAAAAGATAGGCCATATTTGGGTAATGAATGTAATTGGCATATTTAGTTCCTGAATCTGTAACTAAAACATATAAATAAAAGCCAGAAAAATAATCCAGTTAGAAAAAAAAAATAAAGGATGCAAGCAACTCACAGGGGATTTGAATAATTAATAAATACAGAAATTATATGTGGCAATGCCCACAATCAGGATTGAGCAAATTATATATAAAATGGGGTTTCTTTTGAGGTAAGCATTTTGACAAAAATTTAGGTTTCATTATTATAAAATGTTTCCAAGAAAGTAGAGAAAGATGAAACTTTCACACTTAGTGGGTTAGTGTACAAAACTATAAAATCACTGGTGAAATCTGTCACACTATAACAAGTAATTTTCTAGAGTTTTAACTAGAGAATTTTTTATCTACAACTTTAATATTCTGATTAACAAAATGTAGATACCATTCAAAATTAGAATGCTATTTGACAGTTAAAATGAATTAGAGCTTCATATACTCAGACATGAAATATATAAAACCTCTAGCATTCAAATTGTAAAGTATTTAAATCACAATATGTGATTTTCAGTTTTATATAAAACATATGTTGTATGCAAGCCACATGAAAGTTAAACCAGGAAAAGATCTCCACTTTATATGAGCTTGAAGTATCTAAAAGTATCTAAAATATTTATAAATATATTAATTTATAGAAAAAGCAAAATGAAAATAATAACATTAATAAGGCATCAATTATACAATAGGAGAAAGAGGAATGGAAAATGAGTGTGGCTCACACCTGTAATCCTAGCTACTCAGGAGGCTGAGATCTGAGGATTGTGGTTCAAAGCCAGCTCAGGCAGGAAAGTCCATGAGGTCTCCAGTTAATCACCACCCTCTCCCCCCAAAAAAATAAAAAGAAAGGCTGGAAGTGCGCCTGTGGCTTAAGTGATAGGATGTTAGTCCTGAACAAAAAAGCTCAGGGCTAGCCTCCAGGTCCTGAGTTTAAGCCCCAGGACTGGCAGAAGAAAGGAAAGGAAGGAAGGAAGGAATGAAGGAAGGAAGGAAGGAAGGAAGGAAGGAAGGAAGGAAGGAAAGGAAAAGAGGGAGGGAGGGAAGGAGGAAGGAAGGAAGGAAGGTCAGAGGAAGGAAGGAAGGAAGGAAAGAAGGAAAGGAAGGAAGGAAGGAAGGAAGAGAGGGAGGGAGGGAGGAAGGTAGAAGGGAAGAAGAGAAGAAGGAAGGAAAGAAGGAATTGAAGAAATTGAAATATAGAGAAGAAATACAAGGATTTCTAGCTTTTTCCATAATAATATTTTTTATGGTCCTGGGGTTTTGAACTCAGGGCTTTGTATTTGCTAGGCAGGTGTTTTATCAATTCAGCCCAGCAGTTTTTTTAAAAAAAATCTTAGTTACTTTTAAAACATGATCTCATGGTTTTGCATGGACCACAATCTTCTTACCTATTCCTCTTGTGTAGTTGGGATAAGAAACACATGCCACCAGTTGAGATGGGGACTTCCTGTCTTCCTCCTGGACCGGTCTCAAATCACAAGCCTCCTGATCATCTCCTCTCAAATATCTGGGATTATGGGCAGGAGTCTATCATTACCTTTGCCTTGAGTTACTCTCTCAACTTCTTTCTATGCAAAAACATTTCATAATATGCCCTCATATATAATCCTTTGAATATAAAAATGTCTCATGGTACCAGGCGCTGGTGGCTCAGGCCTATAATCCTAGCTATTCAGGAGGCTGACATCTGAGGATCTCAGTTCAAAGCCAGCCTGGTCAGGAACATCTGTGAGGCTCTTATATACAATTAGCCACCAGAAAACTGGAAGTGGTGTTGTGGCTCAAGTGGTAGAATGCTGTCTTGAGCTGAAGAATTCAGGGACAGTGCCCAGGCCCAGAATTCAAGCCCCACAACTGACCAAAACAAAATGGTTCATGGCACGAAGCATGGTTGTACCAATAGCCTTATATAACTGCTTTTGGGGAGACCAGTGTCCCTCTTTCTTTCACAGTTCACAGCTTGGCTAGTTCCATTTCCATCAGCCTTTGTTATAACTATTCTTCATATAAGACAAAGTAATTTGAAAGGAAATCTTTTTACACTAAGAGGGGTGAGTTGAGAGAAGAGTAGATGACTCCATCATTTCCAAGTCATCCCATTGCTAAGGCTGATCCACATTGTGTGCAAGGAAATGAACAATTGGCTCAGCGGTCCAAAGAAGAAGACACTACTGTGGGTCAAGAGGATGGCCTGTGCAGATGCCTGGAATTCTGAAGAGGATGGCCTGTGCAGATGCCTGGAATTCTGAATGCAAGAGGTGTTTGTTGAGGTCAAAAGAGAGAGCTCCTAGCACAAGAGCTTTTCCCAACTACTCTGCAGACCTAGGGTGATTTTTATCGTGACACTTAATCTCTCTGAGCTTCATTTCCTTGTAAGTAACATGGGGTTGTTGATTATGTGCTACCCAGTTGGGTCAGGGAGCAAATGCATGGATTAATGGCCCATGGAACTAATCCGACTGTTCCTGATCAGTTTGTATTTGGCAGAGGGTAAGTCTGTTCAAATAACCAGGATCTATTTTCTGCCTCACCTACTTTTTAAAGTGGTATTTTTATGACCTGAAAGAGTTAATAATTATTTTAAAGTGGAGGGTCAGTGGTTTCTTAAGTTTCCAAGCTTTTGCAGAACCAAGTGCTAGGAGGCTCTTTTCCTGTACACTCTGGGACCCACAAGGACATTACTTGGGAGTGGTCTCTTACCCTTGGTTAACAACACCGCTCCCCAGTGTGCTAGCCTGGAGGAGCTGAGCCTTCACTGCATGACCTTCCTGAGGGCAGGGTTGGCAGCTATGGCTACAGTAGGCCAAGGTTGTGTCTGTGTGGTCCTTTAGGGTCTTGCTCTTGTCCCTGTGTGTACATACAGCTAGGAGTACTTTCTGCAGCTCCCGTGAAGCATGCATTCCTGAACAGTCCTGGCCTGCCTGGGTTCATTGGCTAGACAAGTTCATTATCAAGCAGCAAGGGCAGGTGCAGTGGCCTTTCCAATGAGGACGGCCCAGTCTCCTTCCTGGTCTTCGTCTCTCTGTATGGGACAGCTGAGACACCTTTAAGCAGCTCTCTAATTGCCCTGCTTTGTAAAGTTACCTGATGATGGAGCAGATTTTTTTTAAAGCAGTGCCCAGCAGGGAATCTGATTGTACTTAGGACTTGCAAGAAACCAGATTCTTTCCAGTGATTTTTCTTATTGATGCCATTGTTTACTTGGGTTTGGCTGCCAGTCTCCTGCTTTCTGTGCTACCCATGATGATAACTCAATTTAAGTGATTAATTAGGCTAAGCCAGAGGGTCTTGGTCTCAGAAAACTGTAGTTTCTGTCACAGAGGAAGATACCTATGGGTCTTTCTGGGGTCTGAGGTATTGCATCCCTTCTCCTTAATGTCCTAATGTTTGCTGGGACTTCCTGGCCTAGTACCCTCTGACTGAGGGACCCCGAGTTTGTGCCTGGTTCTGTTCATCAGTATTCTAATTCTTAGGTTCTCATTTATCATTAGGGACTTTATCATTGTTATGTCTTCTATACCTGAAGCACGGAGACTACCTTGTTCCTGTCCATCTCCGCCAGAGAACATTGACTCCTAAAATCAGGCGGTAGCTTTTGCAGTGTCCATCCAAGGGGCTGTGGCCTCTCTAGCAACAGAGACATCATCCTGGCTCATGTTGCCCTTCTGTAGCACATAGAATAAGCTGCACATGAATTCAGGTATATAACCCAGTTCCTGTACAGAACATGAAGAATCAAATCACGTTCATCATCGATGTTCCCAAGATGCCTCATTGCTTTATAGCTGCCTTGGAAGACTACATAGACTAAATATTTGTTGATTCTTAACATTTGCTGCGTCCACATTATGGGCTAAGCATTATTCTAAATGTTGTATATTTACTATTTCATACTCTCATTATAATATATACTTATATGCTTATATACATATATCTATATGTACTTACACACATGTACACACACCTATCTGTCTATCTGTCTGTCTGTCTGTCTATCTATCTATCTATCTATCTATCTAATGAATTGGTTATTAATCCCTTGGCCAACATTTTTTTATATTACATTTAGAATTCAACTGGGCACCAATGGCTCATGCCAATAATCCTAGCTACTATGGAGGAGGAGATCTGAGGATCATGGTTTGAAGCCAATCTGAGTAGCAAAGTCTGAGTCTTATCTCCAATTAATCAGAGAAAAAGCCAGAAATGGCAATGTGACTCAAGTAGTAGAGCACTAGCCTTGTTCAAAAGGAGCTCAGGAACAAGGTCCAGGCCCAGAGTTCAAACTCTAGGACCAGAAAGAAAAATACTGCATCTATTAGTCAGATAACCAATGTATATTATCAACCTCAGTGTTCATTGGTGGTTCAATGGGTAGACAGTGGCATAAATACAAAATGACAATTATTCAGCCATAAAAAGTAAAATTCTGGGTGGCACACGGTAGCAATATCCGTAATCTCAGTTACTTGGGAGGTAGAAGTACAGAAGATCATTATCTAAGGCTAGCCCAAGAAAGTTAGTGCCAGATTTTCTCTACAAAACAAACTAAAAGCAAAAGGATCAGGCACTATGACTCAAATGGTAGAGTGCTGCCTACTCAACCCACAATGTGGAAAAAGAAAGGAAGAGAGGAAGGAAGAAAGAAGGAAGGAGAGACAGAAAGAGAAAGAAAGGAAGAAAGAAAGAAGGAAAAAGAGGAAGGAAGGCAAGAGGGCAGGAGAGAAGGAAGAAAGAAAGAAAGGAAGGACATTGGCATTTTCTGTAATACAAATGAACATGGAGAATATCCTGAATGAAATAATCCAGGCACAGAAAAGCAAATGCCATATGACCTCACCTATATGAGACATCTAAAAACATTGCCTTCATAGAAGCAGAGGGTGCAATGGCAACCTCTTATACATGGTTGGAGAAGAGGAGCAGTTAGAAATTTTTGGTTAATGGACATAAAATTCTCAGATAGGGAGAGTAAATTCAAAAGTTATATCATATATTATTGTAGCTACAGTAATCACAACACATTGTACAGTTGAAAATTTGAGAGAGCACATTTCAGTGTTGTCACCTTGAAAACTGGCAAGTATGTGAGATAATACATGTGATAATTGGCTTATGCAGTCATTCCATAATGTAGACATTTCTAAGTGTTCCATCATATCACACAAATGCATACTATTTTATCGACTTAAATAGAAATGGAAATACTGATTTTCTACAGCTGTTAGCAATCTAAAGTTAAAACTATATAATTTCCATGAACAACAGGAGAATGCAGACAAGAATTACAAAATTGAAAATGAGGGAAATGGTAGGTAGAAAAGGAAGGGGTGAGAATGTTGAAAAGGTGACAGGGATCAAGATCTACTGCATTCATAAATTGCTTTGTACAGTGACTTAAAGACAATAAAAAGCTCTCTTAAACAACTGCCCAATAAGTAAGTAGGCTAAAGACTTAAGGAGAAACTTCTCTGAAGAGGAAAGAAGGATGGCCAATAGACACATGAAGAAATACTCAACCTCCCTTGCCATAAAAGAAATGCAAATCAAAACAACATTGAGATACCACCTCACCCCAGTTAGAATGGCAAAAATCAAGAACTCTAATAACAACAGATGCTGGAGGGGATGTGCACAAAAGGGAATCCTACTGCATTGTTGGTGGGAATGTAAACTTGTTCAACCACTTTGGAAAGCAGTATGGAGGTTCCTCAAAAGACTCCACATAGAGCTCCCCTATGACCCAGCAATCCCACTTTTGGGCATTTACCCAAATGATCACAAACAAGGCCACACTAAAGCTACCAGCATGACTATGTTTATTGCAGCATTATTTACCATAGCTAAGATATGGAACCAACCCAGATGCCCCTCAGTAGATGAATGGATCAAGAAAATGTGGTATATATACACAATGGAATTCTATGCCTCCATCAGAAAGATTGACATTGCCCTATTTGTTAGGAAATGGAAAGACTTGGAAAAATTATATTAAGTGAAGTAAGCCAGGCCCAAAGAAACATAGGTCCCATGGTTTCCCTTATTTGTATTATCTAGTAAATATCTGAGTCAAGCAGAAAAGGTCAGATAAGGTGATGTTAAGAAAATGATATGTATTCAAATGTTTTTTTTTTCTTTCATGCGATTGTTTCTAACACATTTATAAGATTATTTCTTTGTTGCTTTGTATGTCCCTCCCCCACAGTATAACCCCTGCTTTCACTGTATTTGATGCTGGTATAATTTGTGGAGAGGCAGGGGAAAAACAAATCTTTTAAATAGGGATACAGGCGGACCCATTGCAACAATGAGATGTACAAGTTGTTATGTCAAAACCGAACTTTACAACTTTGGTGGGGGGGGCGGGGAGGATTGGATGGGGGGCGGGGGGAGGATGGGAAGGGATGGGAAGGGGAAACAAAGGAGGAGGCTACAATGCTTGATAAGAAATGTACTCATTATCTTGCCCATGTAATCGTAACCCCTCTGTACAGTATTTTCACAAAAAAAGATGATTTCTTTGTTGCATTGTATGTCCCTCCCCCACAGTATAACCCCTGTTTTCACTGTATTTGATGTTGGTATAATTTGTGGAGGGGAAGGGAAAAAACAAATTGTTTAAATAGGGATACAGGTGGACCCATTGCCACAATGAGATGTACAAGACGTTATGTCAAAAAACAAACTTTACAAGTTTGGCTTGGGGACGGGGAGGGTATGGGAGGGGGAGGTGGGAAGGGATGGTAAGGGGAAACAAAGAAGGAGGCAACATGCTTGATAAGAAATGTAGTCATTACCTTGCTCATGTAATTGTAACCCCTCTGTATGGTATTTTCACAATTTTTTACAAATCTCTCTTAAATACACTGCATTTTTTCAATACCTTCGTTTTATTTTAAGCAGTTTATTAATTTATTTTTGTACCAGTATTTGAACTCAGGGTCAAGTGCTCTCCCTTAGGTTTTTCCATTCAAGATTGGTATTCTGCCACGTGAGTCATAGTACCACTTGTAGCTTGCTGGTTAATTGGAGGTAAAAGTTTCATAGACTTTGCTGCCCTGGCTGGCTTCAAACCACAATCCTCGTATCCTCATTTGCTAGGATTACAGACATGAGCCATCAGCACTCAACTTCTCATTATAAATTTGGTTATAAAAATTGATATTTGGTGTAACGTGTGTGTGTGTGTGTGTGTGTGTGTGTGTGTGTGTGTGTGTGTGTGTGTGTGTGTGTAGTGCTAGGAATGGAATCCAAGGCTTTGCCCATGTTAGAAAAGTGCTTTCTAATGAATTTAAAAAATTTTACTGAACAAAAGGGAAATGTACAATAAAGTAGACAAAAGTAAATGCACAATAAACTAAATGTACAATTTTTTTAAAAGCTGGAAAAACTATACTTTTTAACCTTTATAATGAGAACTGGTATGGCAATATTAGTAAGCTACTCAAATGAAGTTCTTAAAGATAGTGACAAATTAATTTCATCTTCATTGCTTAACTGACAGCTCTTTAGGTTTCTTAAACCAGTTGCTGCTCTCCCAGTCTTTTTTAAAATTAATTAATTGCTGAGCACTGATGGCTTATGCCTGTGATCCTAGCTACTCAGGAGGCTGAGGTCTGAGGATCATGGTTCAAAGCCAGCCCAGGCAGGAATGTCCGTGAGACTCATCTTCAATTAACCACCAGAAAACTGGAAGTGGTGCTGTGGCTCAAGTGGTAGAGTGCTCGCTTTGAGCTGAAGAGCTCAGGAACAGTGCCCAGAGCCAGAGGTCAAAACCCCCCCAAAATTAATTAATTAATTTTTATTGTAAAGTTGATGTAGAAAGGGGTTACAGTTACATAAGTCAAGTAATAAGTACATTTCTTTTTGAACAGTGTTACCCCTTCCTTTGTGTTCTCCAAGTTTGTTTCTTCCTGACCCCTCCCCTTCAATGAGTTGTGTAGTTCATTGTGTAGTGTCTAGTGAGTATCACTGCTGAATTATTTCAACCTTTGTGTCCCCCATTTTCTGTGTTCCTCCTTACCGTCCCCAAACAGATAAACTTACAAATAAGACAAAAAGTACAGAAATAAAAAGGAGACAAAGGCAAAAAAGATCCTCTCCTAAGAATATACTCCTTTGGTCTCACTGAGTGAATGTTTAGAGTCCTTTTTAATTTATCATGCCCAAGTATAACTTTTTTTTTCTTTTACCATCCATTGTGTTTACTTGTAGATTTGTAATTACTACAAACAGGGAAAGCCATCCACCTTTGTTTCTTTGGGTCTGGCTTACTTCACTTAATATTTTTTCCAAAACAACAGTGAGATTCACCGCATCCCAGTTACAATGGTCATTCAAGAAAACTATCAATAATAGATGCTGGTGGGGATGTGGCCAAAAGGGAAGGCTACTACACTGTTGGTGGGGATGTAAACTTGTTCAACCACTTTGGAAAGCAGTATGGAGGTTCCACAAAAGACTAAACATAGAGCTTCCCAATGACCCAGCAATTCCATCCCTGGGCATTTTCCAATAGACCACAACAAGTCCACACTAAAGCTATCAGCACAACCATGTTCAGTGCAGCATTGTTTACCATAGCCAAGATATCAATCTAGATTCCCCTAAGTGGGTGAATGGATCAAGAAAATGTGGTGTATATACACAGTGGAATTCTATGCTTCCATCAGAAAGAATAATATTGCACCATTTGTAAGGAAATTGAAAGAGTTGGAAAAAATTAAGTAAAGTAAACCAGCCTTTTTATTTTTTGGGAGTAGCTACTATCACTGGAATGTGCAGGCCTCTCCTAGACCATAGGGGACTAATCCTTTCAAAGAAAGTCCCTTGATCTCTTCAGAGCTAAAGAAACATCAGCAAACAAATAAAACCAAATACAAGATAGAACTCCATTATTGCTTAGAATTTTGCCCAGCATCAGTTAGACAATAACAGTTTTTTTTCTAAGTACATAATGTTGTTATACAACTAATTAATAAAAAAACAAATAATTAATAGGTTATGATTTTTGTTCTTTCCACATTTACAGGATTTTCTTTTGAAAAGCAGAAAGGAATTTGATGAAGATAATTAGGTGCTTATAAAATTATTGGAGGACCAAGCTAGACTCTCTCCCTTCTTTTCCCCCTCCTGTCCAACTCTGCCCTGAAATGACTGTTAGAACAAATGTTCAAAACTGGTCTAGCAAACTCTGCTCATTAGTCTGGTGGCCCACAGCTGGAAAAGTGGGAAACCAGGAGGTATCACTGAACTGTTGATTCAATGAACAACACATGACAGTGATTCAGGGCTTAAAAAGCTTTAGGCTGGATTGTGTCTTGGGATCCATGAAGCTGGTGACTGAACAGTGTCTATTACTGCTGAAATGCAGAACACCAACATCTCATAACTTGAGAACTCATTAAAACAGAAGATGAAGAATCCTTGACATATGACTAGATTCAGTTCGGAAAAAAAAATCACCAAAGTACAATTTCCTCAGCCAAAGAAAGAGCTATCATTCAGACCATTGGGAAATTGCTGGAGACAATGAGGAGTATGAAAACATCTTTAGCCTGGGCTGCCTTCACCCCAATCAAATTCCCTTTCTCACAAGAGAACTGAGATCCCGCAAGTTTGCCACATAGTACACATTTCTCAAGTGAGATTTGGAGAAAACAAGACAAATGCCTGCATGCTGACGTGTTCGTTGGGATTGCATCTGTTTGATTTGCTTACCCTGGAATCCCTCAATGTCTAGGATGGTGACTAATGTGTAATGGGTGCTCTCCATGTTTACTAAACCAAGGAAAGACAGATTCCTTGCCTGCACTCTGTGGGACATACTGATATTATCTGTGTTAGCATGAGAAGAGATATTTTCCTGACATTTATGCTTACACACTAGTAAGCGCTGTCAGGACATAGGATGTAGCTACAGTGTGTGTGGCTTCAGTGGAGCGATAACAGACGAAAACTACCAGTGGGAGGATGTTTCAAAATGGCAGCACTGATGGAGCTCAGAACTGAATGGCACTAATCAGATTCCGATCCTTACAAGATAAATGTGGAGGGTAAATGGTTTTGATCTGCACAGTATAAAATGCTCGCTTCTGGTGAGACTGAACACCCCCAAATTTAGCAAGGCCTCCAACTTTGGAATTCTATTAATTTTTAATCAAATAATTGAGTGACCAAAGGAATATTCAGAAAAACAGTATTGAGTGCCCAGTCTATGCAGCTATGCACTATACCGTGAGTGTGGTTATAAATCCAAATGAGATTGAGATTCAGGCTAGATCGTGTCCTCAAGAGAAACTTATAGCACAGTCTGAAGTCAGAATATAGAAAACTAAGGAATCAGTCAATGGTGGGAACCTGCCCCTTCGGTGATGGGCCATACACAAAGCTTCCAAAAAGAGATGAAAGTAAAGCTTGAGTCTGGAGGATAGGGGAGGGTTGGCTGGAAAAAGGGAGGGCTCCTGGAGACAGATGCTTAAGGAATTAACACTGGAATTACAATTGGATGGCAGAAGATAGTGCTCATCAAGGGTATGGCCTGGAATTTTCTTTTTTCCTTGCCCATTTCTGTCTCAAAGAATGCACAAAGTCTGAGATGTTCCTTACTCCTTTCTCTTCAATGATTCCAAAGAATGGCTATGACTGAAAGAATCCCCCCAGCCACCATCAGAAACCTCAGGAGAGGCTGACTTGTGTGACTGCGGAAGCCATTAGCACCTCCCGTGGCACACATCACACTTTCTCTGCTCCCGAAACAAGCATTTCCAAGTTCTCCTTCTTTACTGCGGCCCAAATCCACAGTGTGTTCTGCAGCCCTGTCTACCGCGTGGGTGGCAGAGTCAGACCTTCCTCTCTAAACACTGTGGCAGCCCTCAGCCCGCTGGTGCCAGAGGACGACAGATTTGGAACAGGGGCCTGATTTCAGCTCAAGCTTGTATTTTCCTTCCTAAGCTTTTCCAGTGAAAGAGCAGATTTCCATCCTATTGCAGGCTGTTAAAACGTCAGCCTAATAAGTTTTCAACGATCTGTCAGTGCAGATCTTCGGCAACAACCTGGCACTGCCTCATGGTCCAACCCAAGCTCAGCCAGTCAAAATAAGAGGCATACCAGCAAGAGAAAAAAAAAGAAAATAAGATAATCACCTCAAGCTAAGCAGAAATTCTTAACAAACCCATTGTTGCCAATAGTCAACAGCAGTTCTGTGGTCTCCATTCCCTGGTATGACCCTTCAGGAAGAACCATCCTTCCTAAACCTCTCATTAGCTATGGTTAGGAATGACTTGAAAGATATTAATGCTATTGCTATTGGAAAATGAGCCTACTAGCTTTTAACAGCTTTGTTTTCTTCTTCAAAGAACAAAATGTTAGCTCAATGCGTATGCTTTCTATTAGAAAAGAGCCAACAGCAGCAATCTCCAGAGATTCTCTCAGCATTTTATTACAGACCCCTATTTTTAAATGTTTAAAAACTACTTATTACGAACCAAAACTTGGAAAACCTGGTTTCAGCTGGAGTATTTTTTTCTCTTTTTTTTAAGTTTGGAAGAGAAGAGGCAGAAGGCAGAACTGTATCGTCTGTTATTCCAACCCCAGACAATAGAGGGCACTGGAAAAGTTGTGGGCTTGCATCTGGCATCTGGTTGACCTCCCCATTAGCGTGATCCTGGAGTCACATGGCACACAAGTTCAGTCACCATGTCTTCATTCCCTTATACACACTGAGATGAATATCGAAGACTGCAATTTTCACTATACAGTACAATGACTTGAGCTCCTGAGCAAGCATCATTTTAGCAAAATCTGTACCTGAAAACTTCATGGATGGGAAGATCACCAATACATCCAGTTATAGGAGCTGGGAAAGCATTGGGAAGTAGGAACTTGGGAAGAATTCTGGTATGGACTCAGAGAATCACCCTATACTGCATGACAATATATGCCACATATCTGAATAAACGGCAATTATTTTCGAGAATTTCACAGTGCAACTTCATCTTTTATTTAGCAATTCAGAGTTCTAAGAACTGACAAGTAGCTACAGTAAAAAAAACAATGTTTAATGTATAGATAGTGAGTTTTTAAGGTGATTCCCATAGATGATTAGTAATAGAGAAAATAAGAAGTGGTACAGAACAATTAATTGGTGCATATACTGGAAAACATTTAGCATATGGAGGTTAAAATCTCAAAGCTTTTCCTTATCAGTTGTGTTATCTTTGGTTCATTTTACTTATTTTTTAACTCCTTGTATTGCTGCTGAGGGGGTTACAACACCTACCTCTCTACTGAATAGTGTCATATAGAAAGAATCATCTTGGATACTCTGTGGTCTATATGCTGGTGGTTTTGTGGAAGGAAAGGGTTGTAAGTAGGATATGACCATTTGGTGGGTCCCTGTACAAAACACAAAGCACAGTTCTTCCAACTAAGTCATAGGATGTTAAGAAAGAGAAAATATTCTTCCTCCTACAACAAAAAGTACTGGTACTTCAGAGAGGAGGGACCTTGAGAAGCCAACAGTTCAGAGAACAGAGCTTTGTGGGGCATGATGAGGATGGAAACACTTACTAATGAACCCTTGTCATTGGCACTGAGAAAGGAAGGACCCAAATGGCTAAGAAAGAAATTCCCTTATGGATGATCAGAATAATTTGTCACATTTTGATAAGCATGGAAACATTTCTGAATAATGTATTCTTCCTAGATAAAGGAGAAAGGAACTGACACTAATAACACGCCCTCCCCCACATACTCCTCGCTGGAAGCTGAAGCACAAGATAAACTGGGTGGCTGTTTATTCTTAGTACCATAAAAATGTAAAGGCAAAAATTCAAAAGGCAAAATGAGAAAATGAAGGGACTTAAGAATGGCATCACGAAGAGGGGCTACAGATCACAGGAGAGAAGGAAAGTGGAGAGACATGAGGCTAGGAGAGGTTGCAGAGACAAGATCACGACCTTGCAAGACTCCATTGGGTGACTGGACACAGGCCTAGGTTCTGTAGGCTATGGATCTGAGTCCTTGCAAGACTCCATTGGGTGACTGGACACAGGCCTAGGTTCTGTAGGCTATGGATCTGAGTGGAGTCACTGCAAGTCACAGACCCACTCAGTTGGAGAGTAGACCCACAAAATGTTCAGGAATCTTTTGTAATGAGAGTACTATGGAACAGCCACATTTGATGATGATCAAAGCTGTTCCTTACTTTCTCGACATAGTCTTAGGTAGAACAAAGGTTCTGTGAATTGGGGTACCACCTGGTTAGTGAGTTTAAAGCTATCATCTCTCTTCTTAATGCTCATAGTGTTGACAATCAGCAAGGTTGGGGAATACTACCAGAACTACTTGCCCCTTCAGACTCCCACATTGTATGACCTTACACAGGTGTTCAGAACCAGGTTTCTTTAGGTGAAGTATCATCTGTGTGGTCATTATAAAGAGTAGATAGTAGAGATGAGAATGACACTTGTCATATTTTCAAGTATAGTATGGCTATATTGTGAAGACCATGACCTTCTAACCCACGCATGGAGTAAAGGTTGAGAATGCATTAAATAAAAGTGATGATCAGACAAAGTCCCTGCATCCTAAAAGATGGAGGAATTAGAATCTGAGGACAAGAATGCCTTCCCAGTGCTTTGAAGGGCAGCCTACTCTGAGAAACTTCTAGGAATGCATGCTTGCTATATCAACTGTCACCTTCAGAGTATGGTCTGAACTAGAACGGGACTCTACTTCTTCCCCCTGCAGACAGGTAGCAATGCTTTAGCATGAGACCCTGCCACCCTGGGAACACCAACTCAGCTTGCAACAATCTATATTCTTGCTTTATCCAGTGTGTTGTCAACACATATGTATTCACAATTGTTGTTTAGCAATCTGACCATCGTTTCCAAGCTTTAGAAATTGGTTTTCCTGATTTACACTGTAATTTTCAAGCTATGTTATAAGACATGGCAGACAGCAAAAGTTTCATAGGTAATATGAGCCTTGTATTCTAATCTTTGTAAAGGTATCATGATTCAGAGATTCAGGGATCTTACCCAGCCTGTTACTGAATGAATATTTACTCAAGACAAAGAAGTATTTATAAAGGGCTCCTTGCAGTTCAGTACAGCAATCCTCCTGTATGTAAACCAACAATTAAATGTAATCCTATATACTTAAGAGTTTGAAAAGAAATTCAAACCGGTCCTTGGAATTAAATAACCCCAGTGCTAGAGAAAATGACTTCCAGAACATCAAGCCCAACATGGAAACACAGGGCCTCTGAGCCACAAAGGAACAAATACTTTTCCACAGGGATAAGGCTTGCTGTGTAACTACTTGTGAGGTCAAAGATCCCAATGTTCCCATAGACAATCAAAAAACTATGACTGGCCGAAGTGTACAGGCCATGTCCATATGGACAGCTCTGAGACATGGATTTGGTCTCTGAACAGAGCCTTCTACTGGCAATCACTGATAACTCTAAGTGAGCTTAGTGTTAGGAAATCCAGTATTATCTTAGGGAAATGACTGACAGGTTTTATGAGCTATCAGTGAAAACGGAATCAGATATATTTTGCTAGTCATATGTTCTGCTTTGATATCAGTTTATTAAATGGCAAAATATACTTGGACAAGAGTGCTACTTGAAAGACATCTTCTTTTGGGTCTTCCTTTTTCAAGGTAGGAATTGTCTGTTTAATTTATAGCCATTCCCCAATATGCAAACAATAGCCATCATATTGTAAGTTCTCTATAAATATTGCTTGGTAGAAAGAATGAATGAATAATCTAGGATGAAAATATACCCAAATTATTCATTACTTCATGGCAGACAAGTAAAAAAAAAAAACACACAAACCTGTAAGGCCAGGTGATGGTGGCTAACACCTATATAACCCTAGTGACCCAAAGGCTTAAATCTGAGAATTATGATTCAAAACCAGCCAGGGCAGGAAAGTCTATTGGACTCATCTCTTTTTTTTTTGGGGGGGGGTTCTGGTCATGGGGCCTGAACTCTGGGCCTGGGCGCTGTCCTTCAGCTCTTCAGCTCAAGGCTAGTGCTCTACCACTTGAGCCACAGCACCACTTCTGGCTTTTTTTCTTTTTGCTTATGTGGTGCTGAGGAATCGAACCCAGGGCCTCATGCATGCAAGGCAAGCGCTCTACCACTGAGCCTCCTTCCCAGCCCCTGGACTCTTATCTTCTTAACCACCAGAAAAATAGAAGTAGAGCCTTGGTTCAAAGTGGTAGAGTGCCAGCCTTGAGCAAAAAGAGTTCAGGGACAAGGATTATAGTTTTGAAAGAATTCTCCAAGAAAATTAAGATTGTCAATCATCTATCTATCTATCTATCTATCTATCTATCTATCTATCTATCTATCTATCTATCTATCTATCTATCTATCTATCTATCTCTCTTTTACATATGTGCTTGTGTGTGTGAAATTTTACCAGGATTAAACAAAGAAGTAAACAAATTTTGTTTTAAATGGTCAGGCTCCATGCCCCATAGCAAGACAACAGGGGTTCTATTGTCTATACTCTGTCTCACTGGCATAAGCTTAAAAATTAAAATAGCAGTGTTTCAAGTGCCTGGGTAGAAAAACTGTAAGGGTCACTTGGGAATTTCTTGTAGTAGTAGGTGTTGTACTGCCATGTATTGAGTTCTCCTTCTAGTCGTTGCTTGAAGACCATCTTAGAAATAAGAGATGAGTACTTCTTTGAGGTTTGTTTTTATTAGTATGTATACTATCCTAGAAACACTTAGTGAAATAATTAAAATGAAAATACCAGAGAGGGAGGCACCAGCAAGGTAAGAGTTCATTATTTTTAGTCTATTGATCATCAGCCCCAAATCACTGAGATATTTTTAATTATTAAAACTAGGTGGGATGAATTGAATCCTTTGTGATCATAAGAACTGTAAAGTTTATGGGAATTATTTTTTTTAAAAAGGAATATTAACAAATGGGCACAAAATTAAGAAGAGGCTTGTGAAGTGTCAGTAAAGTGGAGGAGTCTTGAAGAATCATGCTTCATGAGCTTTCCAGTAGGTTACTCTGTGAAACTTTTAATATGACCTGATGATATTTATTTACTGGTACCTATTTAGAAAGCTAGTAGCATTTTGCATATGGAAATGCAATCTTAGCAAAGTAAAACATGGAACACAATCATAACAAGCAATAGAAATACAAGAAGGCACACAAATCCTATTTTATTAATTTACTAGTGTTAAAATTGAAAAGCCTAAGCTATCTTAGCATGAAGACTGTGTCTCAACTTTGTACTGGTATGTGTAGTGATACCTAAAGGATGTTTAACATAAAGCAGGTACCTCATAAATGCTCTTTCGTGTAAGGCTGAAGGAAAATAATTGCATACTAAGAAATGTGACTATCAGTTTAACAAGGTGTATTAAATTTAGACATACCAACTCAAGCATTTATAGAGATCACTGTTGGTATGAAATGATTGTGTGTGTATGCAAGGTATATTTTCATATATATATATATATATCTGTACACATACAATGTATGTGATATAATTGTTTCTGGTATTCTGAAAGCACAATGATTTAAAGTTTAGGCTTTTATCTGAAGTCTAATAACAATTAGTATGAATTTCAGCTCCTCCATTATTCAGTTCTTTGACCTGGAAATTGACTTACTTATTCTTTATCTCTAGGTCTCTGTTTTCACACACACACACACACACATGCACATGCACACATGCAGACACACACACACACACACACACACACACACACACACACACACACACACATGATACAGAGAGGAGTTGCCAGGAGGTCAAGAGAGAACACATATTAAGCTCTGAGCACAGTGCTCAGAATAAAACCAGACTTTTCCCTCTGGGCATTGTACTACCTTTCCTTCTAGTCAAAGTGACCCTTGGCTTTTCCCTTTGTCCTAGAAGATCATGTCTCCTGATCTTTGGGGAAGTATACAGGAGAGACAGGGAGTTGGCCTTAGAGTTCAGCAGCTTATGTGTGGCACTGACCTGAACTTGAACTTACTTCCTCATCTCTAGCATGACAGAAACCCTGTCTACCTCACAAGCCTGTTCTAAGTCCAAATGTTAGCAGAAAAGTTCCTGGTTCAATAGTTTGACTGTATGTATATGTGTGGTGGTATGTTCTCTCTCTCTCTCTCTCTCTCTCTCTCTCTCTCTCTCTCTCTCTCTCTCTCTCTCTCTCTCTCTCTCTCTCTTTCTCTCTCTCTCTCTCTCTCTCTCTCTTTCTCTCTCTCTCTCTCTCTCTCTCTCTCCATCTCTTTAATTTTAATGTCTATATTTCTTTTCACCACAGGTTCAAATTTTCCCCAGTACTCAAGGGCCCAATATAATAAGGTTATTTTTTATCTTTCCTGATTTCTTTTAGCCTAAATTGATCTTTTAGTTTTCCAAATTTCTTGTAATTATTTTTTTAATTTTAAATTTTATTGTAAAGGTGACGTACAGAGGGAATACAGTTACATAAGTGAGGTAATAAGTATATTTCTTTTTGAACACTATTTACCCCCTCCTCCATTTTCTCCTGCTTTCCCCTCCATGACTCCCCTTCCCCCAAGCTGTGAAGTTCATTTCCAACACAGTGTCTAGTGAATATCACTGTTGCATTGGTTCACCCTTTGTCCCACCATTTCCCTTTCCCTTCCCCAAATCAGATAAACTTATATGCATATATATAAGTAATTGAAAACAGTGACAATGGGGAATGAAACAAAGGGAAAATAAGAAGACAAAAAGAGAAATAACTAACAACGGTACAATGAAAAAAACCTCCTGCTTCTATTTCTTGGAGTTCATTTCGGTAAGCATCATTTTATATGGTCATATCCATATCGCTATTAAGCCACTGTGATCCTTTGCTAAGAATATCCTAGACATATTCTAGTTATTACAAATGGGTGGCTCACTTCACTTAATATAATTGCTTCCAAGTTTTTCCACCTCTATATGAATGGGGCAATGTCAATTCTTTCTGATGGAAGCATAGAATTCCATTGTGTACATACACCATATTTTCTTGATCCATTCACCACTGAGGAGCATCTGGTTGGTTCTATATCTTAGCTATGGTAATCTTGTCATTCTTTCAGCCACCTTTATGAGGTTCTTAAGAATTGAATCCAGGCCTGATTTATTTATACATTCTGCACTGCCTCTGAAATATCTCTATATAAGTAATACATGTATCCATGTTTGTGTATCATAACAAAAAATATTTAACAAGCATCAGGCATCTGCTTTTAAATTCATGTTACTTTATTTTACAAAGAATTTTGTGGTTGATGGATATTTCTCTTTGTGATGTTTCTCTCTGTCTCTTATATACAGGTCACATCATCTGCCATTCACATATGCTTATACACCTACACATTCACACATTGCAAGGAGTATTAAACCTTTAAAACCTGTCAAAGCTTTAAAATCTCAAACCATTCCCCTCAAATGGTGTGTTACAGAGTACTGAGTTCATTGTGCAATTGTGTTTGTGATGGAATCTCTTACGTATTTTTCAGGTTTCTAAGAGAGGAGACATTTCCCTGTCACATTTTCTGCAATACATTTTCTTGTTATAACTCCAGGAAAAAAATGTGACTATGGTTACTTATTTATTATAAACGAACATATTAAACTCTTGGAATTAGGAAGTAATATTTAGTCACTTTCCTGGCCCATTGCTACTCAGACCTTTGCTTTTATTGATGACTTCACTCTCTCAGGGCCTTTCTCCAGCTAAATCTCAAGTGAAGCATTGCTCCAGCTAAATTGCAAGAGTAATTCTTTTTCCTTTTTTTCCCCCAAACAAATGATTCTTATATTGGATAAAATGCTCAGTGTGATCTATACAAATAAGTCATTCATATTTCATTCACATCAGATGATCAAAAAGGACTTTTTCAGAGAACCAAAGTTAGTTGAAATTAATAAATAAGGAAGTAAAATTATGGAATAGTTCAAAATAAAGAGTGAAAAGCAGGATCTGGCTATGAATATCTTTACTCATTGAGATATGTGTTCATTGTGTGAAATAATTATTAGTCTTGTCATTAAAAAATTTTAGACTTGTATGTGGCTTTTATTTGCTAAAAAGGAAAGAGTATCTTTTCTGACCATTAGTGTAAAACCCTTAATGTAAAGCAATGGTAATGTATCAACTGCTTAACTGAATCCTTTAAATACATGGTTAGGAATTTTGTGAAAAATGCTTTCTCATAAGGAAACTATTTGATGATCAGAATAATTTTATCAAAGGGCTCTGGCAAATGATATGCTTAAAAATGAAATCTGACACAAGCTATCATTCACACATATAACTCCAAGTAGCTTCAGAAATCTTATGTTGAATTAGAAAGCAAATAAATGCCATGGTTTTACTCTTAGTATACTCCTAATATATCCAAAGGTGAATTCTTTGAAAATAACTTCCATAATATTTTAGTTAATTTTTACCACTCAGCTTTGTAAGCCAAAATCCTTAGTGGTTTGCTTGATTTTTCCCTTTTTTTCCTCACTCTACTACCTCAACTTAATGCATTTTGTATCCTATTTCTATTTCTAGAATCAGACAAATTTTTCTATTTTCTTTTGATACCAGAGGTTTTAGATCATCGGAAAATAAAGGTGTTTGGAAAACTGAGTGTAATGTTAATTAGATGCTCTGTGTATCCTATCTACTATATTGTAGTTAGTGCCAAAAGAGTACAATTGTAAAAGATCAGCATCTTAAAAAGGGGATGGTGTGAATTTCTTTTTAAAAACAAAAAGTGCTGCTGAGCGCTGATGGCTCACATCTTTACCTCTAGCTAGTCAGAAGGCTGAGATCTGAGGATCACGGTTCAAAGCCAAATCAGGCAGAAAAGTCCCCGTGAGACTCTTATCTCCAATTAATTACTCAAAAACTGGAAATGGAGCTGCGGATCAAAGTAGTAGAGTGTTAGCCTTGAAACAAAATAGCTCAGGGACAGTGCCCAAACCCTGAGTTCAAGCCCAATGAATGACAAAAAAAATTTTTTTAAAGGAAGCATAGAGTACATTGATTGTCTAACTCCATTTCTAATATGTTTATTAAAATGGGTGTTCCTGGGCTCTAAAATGAGAGACAAAGGTGAGGACCCAGGAATTTGGACAGATGAGATGTACTCTGGGGATGATGGCACCGGTGTCTCTGAAATGCTGGTGAAGGGGAATATGTTTGCCAAGAAAGAGGAGACCTGAATTCTACTGAGAGAGAGTCGGAGACAGCTTTGATTTTGGGTAAAGGCCTTAGCCTTTATGAGCCTCTCCTCTTCCTGGCAAGATGACTTAAACTAGGTGTTTCTTAAGTTCTTTTAGGCCTAAATGTTTGTTCTTTAGTGATTTCCTGATGAATGTAGCCAGATAACAAGCAAAGACAGATTCGTCACACTGCCCTAAGTCTCAGGAATCTAGAAACCTGAGTCCCAAGCCTAGATCTTTGACTTAGGTAGTATTTACTGAACACACTCCTTCAATTTCTACAATTATTTGAATTTATTCCAGCAGTTCTCATTTGTCCAATTTTGTAGACCTGACCACAAGCAAGGGAAGTCAAATGTTTAAAAAACTTGTCTAGAAGCTTGGGACCATGGGTGTAAGCCCTTAAATGAGGACATACTTGTGTTATTTTTTTAAACAAAGTAACTCCATCCAAGAAAATTGGACCTTAGAAAGATACTATCAAATTTCTTCTCCAAAATGAGTATAAAATACAGCCAATCAATTTCCCTAACAATAAAACTACTATACTTTTATAATATACTTAAAAAAGTTGCTAAAAAAAGTATAACAGAACTCCGATCCTGGTGGCTCATGTCTATAATCCTGGCTACACTGGAGACTGAGATCTGAGAATCATGGTTCAAAGCTAACCTAGACAAAAATGTCCTTAAACCTGTCTCCAATTAAATGCCAACTGGAAGTGAGGCTCCCAAGGTAGAATACTGGCCGTGAGAGAACTGATCAAGAACATAAGGATCTGAGTTGAAGCTCTGGTACTTGGCACACACCACACATTTTATAATATACATACATACATACATATATATATATATATATATATTCCTATTTGCCCTCTTACAGACTGTAGGTGCTAAAGATATGATATGCAACTCAAGTCTTCTTATACCTTATAAGATAGCAACTTGTCAGATAGTCTCTATCTAAAAATTGATTAGCACACATAAACCACTGAAGTCAAGAAAGTCCAATAAGCTCAGTCTCTCCATCTGGATATAATGCAGCACAGTGGAATAATACCTTTTTGTTTGTTTTATTTGCTATTTTACTGCCCAATGAGGACTCTTGTTAGTCTATTAAGAAATCTCCATGTTGATATTCAATTCACCATTAAAGCAATCTTATTAGTAGCTTGCTTCTTGAAAATAGAAACTTGGATCTTTTTGCCATGTGGCTCAATATTAGAGAGCAATAGGATTTATAGTCCTTGGGAAGACAAAGATTATTTAGGCTGTCTCTGTGAACAGTCTACCAAATGTTATGCTAAGCTTGGTATCATATTTAGACATCGGTAACCTGTGTTGTGCCTGGTTAGACAGTTTCCAAGTTTCTATGCACTTCTGGAAGACCAGGATCGTTGACAAAGAATCCCTCCTCAGGATGGGAGTGTGTGTATACACAGAGGTATCTGTTCCCCTCCACCCCCAGGGAAGGTGGTACTTTCTCCCTGATCCACTCTCTATTCACTGTATACATGGTTTCCCACCTAAGAGCTTTCTCCCAGTACTTGGAGTGGTTGATCTGCATACATGGATTCTAAAATTCACAATTAAATGCAACAATTTAAGAATTCACTCCAAATAGCAATGAATGGAAGTCCATTGCTATCCTTTTAAGTCATTGACTATTCTTTCTCAGACCCTACCATCTGTTGCAAGATCCACTTTCTTAATCTAAATACAGCATCTGAAGAGGTCTTTGAGATAATAAGGATTGGATGTCAGGGTTTACTAGGTATATTTTCCTCCGTGGGCATCTCAATGGGACAAGGATCACTGGGTCAGAGTAGTTATTGGGTCAACAAGTCACTGGTGGTCAGTCTCCAGCTACCACCAGAGACTTGCTGAATGCAGCAAGCAGAATGTGCCTCTGGTGGGCTCTGTAAGCTGTGTTCATAGCAAGTGGTCAGTGCCATCCATGCACAGGGCAGTGGAGAAGCGCTACTCTAAATCACAGAAGGAAGAGAAGACTAAGTCAGACAAACATATTCATTAAAGTATGCGTGAAAATTCTTTTAAGAGCAGTAATCTTTAGATGAGTTTTGTGGAACCATATGGTTTATCAGATGTGAGTTCAGATGGGGTATATATTTGACTAAATTTTCTGCTAAACTATTTTAAGACTATAAAGGGATGAAATAGAACTACTAGGTACAGATAAGTGGTTTTTAAGGTTTTTTGAATGGACTTAGTCCAGTGTACATTTAGAGCGTGCCACCTCCTGTCATTGGTTATCTTATAATTGAACTTGAATGTGACTATTTCCCAGATTAGAGAAATTACAGTTCTGTGTGCGTGTGCTAACATGAAAGTAAGGCAGTGGGTATAGTAGGACATATTCTCAGTACTTCAGTCAGTTTACTACCTGGTGAAACCAGGCATCTTGACTCAACCTGCCCATGGCATGAATTAGATACGTGCTTCATATTGATGATGTAACAGAGACAAAGCTGTCTATTAGAAATAGAATATAAGCCACATAAGCAATTTAAAATTTTCTGGCAGCCACAAAATAGGGAGGAAAAGGAAACAGACTTTTAAAAAAAGATAAAAGCAAAAACTAAAAAAGTAAAAGGAATTTGTTACCATATTTCACTGAACCAAGGATATCTAAAATATTATCACCTCAGCATTAGGTTAATGATGAGATACTTGATGGTTTTTGAAATCTGGAATATATTTATACTCACTGAATAAAGCAACTTTGGTTAACATCATCTTACATGGCCATATGCCATAGCTTTTGGCCTTTTGTGCTTGTGCTACACATGTACTAGTTATTGAAAATAAGGGAAAACATGGGACCTATGTTTCTTTGGGCCTGGCTTACTTTACTTAATATAATTTTTTCCAAGTCTTTCCATTTCCTAACAAATGGGGCAATGTCATTCTTTCTGATGGAGGCATAGAATTCCATTGGGCATATATATATATATAATATGAAATTATATATATATACCCATTTTCTTGATCCATTCATCTACTGAGTGGCATCTGGGTTGGTTCCATATCTTAGCTATGGTAAATAATGCCGCAATATACACTTCTCTAATTTGGGGAGGGGGAGGGAAAAACAAAATGCTTAAATAAGAATACAGGTTGACCCATTGTAAAATGAGATGTACAAAATACTATGTTGAAAATGAACTTTACAACTTTGGGGGGGGTGGGGATAATTGTGGAGGTGAGAGGGAAGGGATGGTAGGGGGAAAACAAAGGAGGAGGCAACAATGCTCAATAGGAAATGTACTCATTACCTTACTCATGTAACTGAACCCCTCTGTACAGTATTTTTGCAATAAAATCATACAAAAAAAAGAAAAGCAACTTTGGCCTTAGGTTCATTTCTTGTACTCCATAACTACATCCAGACAACAGAGTTTTAGATCAAAAGCTTTTGCATGAAATATTAGGCCCTTTGGCCTTCCTTTTTAAATTTCCAGTCAGCTCATTGTTGGTTATGAATATTCTTCTATTCTTTTTTTTTTTTTTTGCATGTGTAATTTTAAAACAGGTGAGAGTGCTCCTAAATTAGAAATAGATCACCTTTAATACTGGAAACTTGAAAAGAATATTTGATAATGCATTGGTCAGAAGGATGCAAATGAAGCAGAGCCTGGGTATGCTGACCCTGACGGCTTCTTCACCATCATTCACTGTGGCAGCTGCATTCATAGCGAAAGCAACATTCAGATGCACCACTCAGAAAGCAGCTTAGAAACTGCTTTTTTTAAGTTATGGAGATCATTTTTTTTGCCAGTCCTGGGGCTTGAACTCAAGGCTTGGGTGCTGTCTCTGAGCCTCTTTGTGCTCAAGACTAGCACTCTATTGAGCCACAGCACCATTTCACAGGCATTCATTTCCCAAGGCCAGCTTGGAACATGAGCATTAGAACTCAACCTCCTGAGGAGCTAGGATTACAGGTGTGAGCCAGCGGCACCTGGCTTGGGAATCACTTTTTAATGGTGGTAAAAACCATCCAAGACCTCACAATATTCTAGGCTGTGGAATTTTTGCACAGTAGCTCTATACTTTCTGCCAGGTTTGTTAGTTTAAAAGAAAATGTAGAGAGCATAAAGATAAGATTGTCAGGTTATTTTGGCCTGTATGCTTTAAAGCCACGAGGAAAGTATTTATTGTTTGTGAGGAGAAACATTTTTTTTTTCAGGAACAGCTCATTAAGCTGTATGCTAACAAGTATTTTATATGTGTTGGCTGTTACTAAAAAACAATTAGAACCAGGGTGTTGGAGACCAGGGAATAAGAACATGAATTCAGTAGAAGATACAAATTAGCTCAAAGACAAAGATTGTGTACAATCATTATAAATTCAGTGTTTTGAGAAAGTCACTGCTGTTGATTTTCTCTCTTTGTTCAATAGGTTTGTGAGGGAAAAATAGGAGGAAAATGTACTAAAACTGGTCCCAGAGTTGGCGTGAGTAGGTTGGATTTGATGATGTTCTGAACATAATAATCCAAAATAGTCCTGTGGCATCAGAGAGAATGCTGAAACAGGGAGGTCTCTCTGACCTTATTCCCCACTTTCCTTCTCTAAAGAGAGTTATATGTAGAAGGGATTTCCTGACCCTCCATGAAACAGCTCACAATATATTCACCCCTTCCTGTTCCTAGAGGAAAGGAATCAAAGACAGAGATACAAGGAAGAGGCTAGATCTACAGCATTACATAGTTTCCCCATTATGGACCATTAGGCTACTGTCCTCTAGGCCTGCTTTGTGCATTCAAACCTACAACCTACAAATACACAGGTTGACCTGATTCTCTGGGTCTTCATTTTCATAGGAAGAATCTGTGCCAGGTAAAAGGCATATTAAACAAGTTCAAAGGCTTTTGTCATAGAGGTCTCAGCTATACACCAAGTAAGAGGTTAGGAAAAGATATTTCGGTTTCCCTACAATTTTTAACACACCAAAAAACAAAAGGGCAAAACAGTTAAATACAGAAACATGAGAATACCAGGAAGATAAATACTAAGGAGATAAATACTATTTCAGAGTTTGAATTCAAGAACTTAAGCACTTAACCAGTTGAGACAGATCCTATAAGCCTTTTGCCTTTTTTTTTTGGATAGGGTCTTAAGTGACCCCCCCCCCAGTCCACCCAAGGCCAGCCTCAAGCCATGATCTTTCTATCTCTATCTTCTGTCTTGTGAGGCTATAGCCATATACCATCATGCCCCACTTGTTTGTTGACATGAAGCATCACTAACTTTTTGCCTAGGCTGGTTTAAACTATGATACTCCTATACTTTGTCTCCATGTAGCTGAGGTTACAGGTATGAGCCACTGTTTCTAGTCCATAAATGCTATTTCAGGAAACCTACTTAAGTGAGATAGTAGAATATAAGCTGCCCCAAAGAACTTTCCAGGTAATGTTTTAAGCTTATCCTATTATTATTCTAAAGTGTTATTAAACCATTGTTTTTTTTAATTGCAGATGCACTTTTGTTATTATTTCTATTTTTGTAATTTTCACAATCTGTGCACCATTAGTTCCAGAATTAATTTCTTTTATTCTGAACCCCTGGTGTGTTTGGGGTAAGGTAATGGTCAAACTCATTTTTGCTGAGTTTTCCTTAGTGAAATATTTCTCAAATAGTTGGTCTCACTAATTTTTGTGCCTATTTAAATTTTTTTCTTTGTAAACCAAACAAACTCAATCTGGCAATGCAAGATCACATCACAGTCTCACTAATACTGCTAATGAAGGGTCACCAATGAAGCAAATATGAAAGTCAGTAAAGTAACAGAGGTCGACTGAGATATCACCTTATTGGAAAATCTGAGGGTTTTGAAATGACATTTGAATAGCTCACAATGGACAAATAACAGCTCCTATAGTCACTAAACTTTTTCAGGACCTTATTGATATTGTTTTTTTTTCAAACTAAATTCTTAGCAGTCAAGGAATGTAATATTTCTCCAAGCTTGGTGGTGCTCACCTATAATCTCAGCTACTCAGAAGGCAGAGATAGCAAGATCTTAGTCCTGATGGCAAATACTACTGGTCCCAGCTACTTGAAAGGCGAAGGAAAGGGGATCACAATTCAAGATTAGTGTGCCATAATTAGTCTGACCTCTATCTGATAAACAAATTACAAACACAGAAGGGCTAGCTGGGTAGGTGGCTCAAGTGGTAATTTTCCTGCTTGGAAAATGTGAGGCCTTGAGTTCAATCCTTGGTATTGAAAAAAAAAAAGAAAAATACAACATTTTAGAGTTTTAAATGATGTATTTAAAAATACAAGATCTTGTGTTTTTTCAGCATATGTTTTGATTTAATAAAATAATATCAGGAGATGCCAAACTATAACATTTGTAGCAGCTACTTACTTGTATAAAACAGAATCTTCCATGTGTTACAAGAAAACAGAGAAACATTAAATGCTGAATTTGATATAAAACTACAAATATCACCCATCACGTCACTCAGACTTTGCATTTCTGTGCTATTAAAACTACCTCTTTCTGTTTGGTGATGTGTGAAAACCTCACCTACTCAACCTAATCACTTCATGGTGTGACTAGACTTTAATAAATATTCCCTGTGTTTTCCAATGCCTTTCACTGACTGACATTATAAATAAAATTCTACTTTGATTTCATATAAAAAACAAAAACTATATACTATTCCAATAGTTGGAGCTATTTCATTTGTTGCAAATTTAGAATAAGATCCTGCCACTCAAAAAGTGTGAAATCTGATGTCCTAAGTGCATGCCACGTGGTAAAGCAATTCCAATCATGGTGAAACAATGGTATGATTCTCAACCAGACACCTCTCCTCTACAGTCTCGGATGGCTCATCTCTACATGGGTGTCTCTGTACTTTTACTGGGCTTTGAGGCCATACTCATCATGCTTCTGCATGCCTCCTCTCTGGCTCCATCTTGGCCTTAGGTTCATGGATTCTCCCAGAACACTAGTTACCCTGCCACCAAGAAGGACGTCTGTCCCTCTATCTCAAATAAGCTTGCCTTTTCAGTGAATTCTTATTCTTGCTTAAATTATCAACTCAATTATTATCCCCCGAAAGAAACATTCATTCAGCTGCTCCTCACCCTCCCTAGAATGGACCTCTACATCATGGGTTATTATTGCTGCTATATATGTTGCTATTTATTTTGGTCATGTATTGATTACCTTCTTTCCACCTCTCTGTCTTTGTGCAGGTCTTGGGGCTTGAGCTTGAATGCTGTCCCTGAGCTTTTGTGCTCAAGGCTAGGACTCTACCACTTGAACCACAGCTTTACTTCTAGCTTTTTGGTGGTTTATTAGAGATAAGAGTCTCATTGACTCTCTTGCTTGGGCTGATTTCTAACTTCAATCCTCAGATCTCAGTCTCCTGAATACCTAGGGTTACAGGCATGAACCACTGGCAATGGCTTTAGCTTGAATCTTTTAAATTATAACTTTTATGATATGCAGAAGTCTATTTGTTCCTACAGTTACTGGATGATAGTAGAGAATTTTTAAGCAAGAATCTCAGTTTTCCCACATTTATGATGAGGACAGAAATACCAACTCCTTCCTAGGGGTCTTGTGGATATTAAAAGATAAAAAGTTCTGTATAGTACACTAAGAACAATGCCTGCCATGTATTAAATATTTAATTTTATTTGTTTTATTTGTTTTTTATTTTTATTTTTTGTGAACATACTGTACAGAGGGGTTACAATTACATGGGCAAGATAATGAGTACATTTCTTATCAAGCATTGCAGCCTCCTCCTTTGTTTACCCTTCACATCCTTTCCCAGCCTCCCCCCCGGCCCCTCCTTACCCAATCCCTCCCACCTCCCCCCCCCCAAAGTTGTAAAGTTCATTTTCGTCATGACAACTTGTACTTCTCATAGTTGCAACGGGTCCACCTGTATCCTTAAATGACTTGTTTTTCCCCATCTCCTCCACAAATTATACTGACATCAAATATAGTGAAAGCAGGGGTTATACTGTGGGGGAGGGACATACAAAACAACAAAGAAATAATCTTATAAATGAGTTAGAAAACAAATGCATGAAAGAAAAAAACATTTAAATACATATCTAAGGGTTCATTTTCCTAACATCACATTATCTGACCTTTTCTGCTTGACTCATACATATACTAGATTTAATTTTATTTGTTGAATGAAAATACACATTTAAAAATTTAGTGTACCTATGATTTGTTCCCATCAGTATTTCAAGAGGTTTCCTTCTTGTAACCAAATTACTTTCAAAAATTCTATCTATATGTATTTCTCTATAAAAAACAATGACCTTCGATTTCAATAATTAAAATTATTGTGATGATGTATTTTACATAAAATTTTTTTGAGTTTAGGATTTTTTCTAGACCTGGATTTATTGGATGCAAGGATAATAACATGTTTCTTTAATACTGCTATGAAACACATTCTTAAAAGTTTGTTATAGTTTGGGACAGCATTACATGAGATTGCTTGTATATCTGTATCACTAATTATTGTTATGTTAAAAACATTAGCTAATTTAATAAGCAAAAAAAATTACTTGAAGCCAGACACTGGTGGCTCATGTCTGTAATCCTAGCTACTAAAGAGGCTGAGATCTGAGGATCATAGTTCGAAGCTGGCTTGGGCAGGAAAGTCTGTGGGACTCATCTCCAATAAACTACTAAAAAAATCCAAAGTGGTGCTGTGGCTCAGGTGGTAGAGACTTCAGCAAAAGAAACTCAGGGATAGTGCATAGAGTTCAAGAACCAGGATCAGAAAAATAAGATTTTATATGTGTGTGTGTGTGTGTGTGTGTGTGTGTGTGTGTGTGTGTGTGTGTGTGTGTGTGTGTGTGTGTATGTGTGTATATATAATTTGAATTAAATTTTCTAGCTTACAAATAATATTCATGTCCATTGCTCAATGTGCATTTCTAACCACACTATTATGTTTTTTCCATGTATGGTTGGGAATATTAGAATAAGAAGAGTCCCTTATTACAGATATTAACTAGTATCCTATGTAGTTGGTATTATATCAAGTTCTTGTTGTGTTCTAATTTTATAAAATTTTTGTGTGTAAGCTTAAGTTTTTATGTTGCCAAATCTGACATCTATTCTCTCATCAATAACTTCTGAATTTAGTCCCTCCTCCTTTATCCTGGGACCATTGCATAGACACAATAATATATCTATTTTCTATGGTTCTTAAAACAAATAGCTATTCATCTTTATGTAGCATTTGTCTTGTATATTCTTCTCCACCTCTTCTTCCTCCTCTTCTTCCTCCTCCTTTGTATCTTTCTCTTTCTCCTTCTCCTTTCTCCTTCTACTCCTTTTTAGCCATACTGAGGTTTGAACTCAGTCTTATGTATTGGAGGCAGGTACTCTACCACTTGGGTCATGCCTCCAACCTTTGTTTTGCTTTAGTTTTCAGATGGCATTGCGCAATTTTTCCCTGGGCCAGCCTGGACTCTCACCTTCCAATCTATACTTCTGTGCAGTTGGGATTACAGGCATATACAACTGCATCTGGCTCTATTTTATACACTTTCAGGCAGTCTGTACAAGGATCTCTGCATATTTCACAAGTGAATTTTGAACCTTTGATTCAACTTTTTGTTGTTGTTGTTATTTTTTGGTTGGTTGTGGGTCTTGAACTCTGGACCTGGCCACTGTCCCTGAGGTCTTCAGCCCAGGCTAGCGCTCTACCACTTGAGCCATAGTGCAACTTGCATTTTCTTGTGGTTCATTGGAGCTAAGAGTCTCATGGACTTTCTTGCCCAGGCTGTCTTTGAACTATGATCCTAAGATCACAGCTTCCTGAGTAGCTAGGATTACAGGCGTGAGCCACTGGTTCCCAGCTTGATTCATCTGTGTGACTCCTCCAGGGCCGGGCATGCACCTCGTTGGTGTTGCCCATGCCTACTGCAGATTTTGTTATAAAGTACGCATTCAACCTATGGTTGTGGAATGGCATGAAAATTTTTCATGAGAAATATTTCTAGGTAGCAAAAGAAGGGGCATGAAGTTCACTACCTAGACTGTGTTGGCTACTTGTTTCTTTTTTCTTCTTTTTATTAATAAACACTAATAAAACAGGATGGATAGCTCTCAAACGTTCTAGTAAAGCATGGTAGAAGGAGGTTTTCCAGAAGATAGTTACCTCCCTTTTTTAAAAGCATCTGTGCTATGGCATGGAATCTGGCTGAGAGCCAGAAAGGGCTGGCTGTGAGACATAGAATGGAGCCAAATTCTAAGATGGAACAAATTGTAAAATCATACAGCATATTACTTTGATGACCAACAGGAAAAGTTTTTCTACGTCATCGAACCTTGTCCAGCAAGGTACCTATGGTGTTCTTGTGAGCTTAATAGATAACAACAAAAAAAAGTACAAATACACTAGTATCTAAAGAGTTTCTTAAGACAGTTTATAAGTAATTTTGTTTGGTGTTCATGTTCTGTAATAGATATTCATCTTCAGTGAAAAATTCCTCCAGTAGGTAAAGAATCCCCTGGGAATACTGGGTCAGTGCTTAGTGATGAAATCAAATAACCTCAAAAGATGAAAGATGCCCTACCGTTGCTCTGTAAAACGATGAATAATTAGAGTCAAGCTAGATTAACTACACAGTGGGGTGGAAGAAGGCATTTAAAATCACAAGTAAACTCAGTCTCATTTTTGTTTTGGAATGGTTCCTGCACTTACATATGAATAAGAGGGTGACTCATCCCCTTGGGAATTCACAGTACATCAAACCAAATTAGGAAGCCAGGCAGCTGTGACCTGGTTTTTATAAGGGCCAAGAAAGCTACAGAGTTTCACTCCTGAACCTTACAACTTCTGATTCTTTCCCTCTGTCACTTGAGATGAGGGCAAAGCCTTATGACCTAGATCAGACATCACTCTTGCCTTGTCTTTTCTTACATTTTCTCAAGTTGTCTAAACTATAGTGATAACAACCCCTCATAAAGTGAGTTCTAGTCCCAATGCTCACTCTAGGTGCATTGAAGTGTAGATGGGAGAAAGCTCTAGAGTGGTTACTCTGTGTCTGTAAAAATGCTTTATATTGTTTGGGGGAAGAGTAGGAGTGAAGATGCTAAGGAGAATAGAAGGAGATCTGAAGTTTTGGGGTTCTTTTTTATTTCTCAGTCGTGGGGCTTGAACTCTGGGCCTGGCGCTGTCCCTCAGCTCTTCAGCTCAAGGCTAACGCTCTACCACTTGAGCTACAGCGCCACTTCTGGTTTTCTGGTAGTTTATTGGAGTGAAGTTTCACGGACTTTCGTGCCCGGGCTGGCTTTGAACTGCAATCCTCAGACCTCAGCCTCCTGAGTAGCTAGGATTACAAGCCTGAGCCACTGGCACCCGGCTGGGGTTCTTTTAGTAAAAAAGTAGGAATTGGAGAACAGGTCTAACAGGTTGTAATCATTTGGGGTGTGATAATATCCCTCTGAAGCACTTACAATTTACACAGTCAGTATGGTTTTGGGTTTTGTTTTTAGAACCTGGTTTTTATCTAACCTGTTGGAATACAATTGTGAGCTATCTTTTATTCCTTTATTTTCAGTGACAAATCAGCTTTGTTTACTTGGAGAGAATAAAAACTCCTTGTAAACAACAATTATCTAGGTCGTGTAGCTTTAAACACTAAGAAAAGTAACAAAGTTCCAAACAAAGACCAAAAGAGAAAAACAAAAGGCGAAAAGAAAAGAAAGGTCAGAATGCCAGATGATGGGGTGCATTTTTGCTACTGAAATTTTAATATAAGGCAATCTATTATGGAGTCAGCGTGACAAACAGGAAATTTCTGTAATAACACTGGTATTTATATTCTAGGTTGGTGACAAACAATTCTCTCATGGATGTTATGTAGGGGAAAGCTTGCTAACTATTGAGCTCCTTCATTTCTGAGAGAGGGACTTTTTTTTTTAACCATTACTATTACAACCTACAGCCTTCAGAAGCCATCATTCATCTAAGTATTCAAATTAAGAGAATCAGATCCATCTGCTATCTGCAGTATTAGGATGACTGCTGAAACAAGACACCAATTGTGGGAGGGGAGAAACATCTTATTTTTCAATAAGCTCTAGTTATTTCTTGATATTCTCCTCACAGAGGAATGGAGTTAAGCCAAAATATTGTTCTCCACACTCAAGTGCCGGCCTTGGCATCTGGTCACCCTTTCTTTCTTACCCATTCACATTCTTCAAAGCTTTCACATGAACAAGGAACTGCGCTGACACTTCTGAAGAGAAAAAGAAGTCACCAGTGCTGGCACCTCCCACGAGAAAAAGAAGTCACCAGTGGCAACTCCAGCCGCAAACTGTTTATCAGAACACAAAGTTCGGTTGAAATCCCACAGTGACGTCATTGCTCAGCACTTGCTGATGAAGCTGGAGACATTTCCAAGGCTGCTTCATGGGGACTGGGTATTCTGCACCGGAAATGGTCAACCAGCTTGCACTTCAAAGACTTCTCTTTACTAGGTTGTGTTTAGCTCTTAAAAGAAATGGAAAGTAACCTAAATCACAGACCCAGGCTAAATCTGTACTTAAAAGGATTCCAGAAGAACTTTGAATGCTGTGGTTATTTTTCTATGGGTTGATAAGTTAACTATAATTACTGATATTTAGGTGACGGACTTTCTGAAACAGCCTTAGGCTAGGGCAGCCCTACTATGGAGTGGAAAGCAAGTTCCAAGGAGAAGGAACTGCCCATGATTTGAAAAGCAAATTGTCCATTGTCCGTATAGACGCTTGGAAGTGGAAAACCAGGATAAAAATGATCGCTTCTCAAAAGATTAAGCAATCAAAAATTTAGGATTCGTGTATTTAGAAAGATAAAAGAGTTTGGAAGGGAATTTATTTGCTTGCTATGTGGCAGTCAGTATGGGAAACAACCTTTTTCTGTGGTTTTGCATTCTAATAGGAAAATAAAACAGATATAAGCACTTTCTAGTAGGAGAGATAGGTGATCATCTTAAGCTCTTTTTCCAAGAAAAAGCTTGAATGATGTTTAAATGTCTTTATGAAATTTTTATTTGATCGCAGAGGATCAAGTTAAAGGTTAACATAGTCTTGTCATCAGCATTAAAGAACTTTTTTTTTTTTTTTTTGTATTATCTAGGACAATGGAGACTACAATATATACAGCCTTCAGAAGTAAAAGAGCTAGACTTTGATTTTCTTGTCTGTAAAATGGGGTTCAGAGATATATACTTTAAAGATCTATTGTAAAGACTGAAGGAATTAAATTTTAAAGAGCTCTGTAAGCAGCACTAGAAACAATAACAGCAACAGCAATAAGTGAGGTTAATTTTGTGCCAGATACTGTTCTGTCCGCATTAACCTTTTCATTCTCACAATTCCTCTGTGAAGCGGATACTATCTCAAAAACCATTTACATGTAAAGAAGTCATGGAAAGGTTAATTGACTCAAGGTCATTCAACTCATCACTGGTACTGTCAGAACTTAAACTCTCAGTTCTCAGTCTAGAATAGCTTCTGCCTACACAGTATATCTTGAAATATTAGGGAAGACAAAATACATTGTGCTTTGCCGAAAGACCTTCTCTGTAATATATAACACACATAATGTAAGGGGGTTTAGGACATGTAACTATCATGCCAAGGAAAATTCACAAGAAGGACACGACTATGAATGAATGTATTTTTAATAATTTTAGTCAAAAATTTTAAGTGGCTATATTAAATATATAAATATTGCTAAATAAGTTTCAAGAAGTCAAAAAGGATTCAGAAAAGCAACGATAACAAGTGAAAGAATGGATCCTTAGGTGAACCTCTTAAGACGTCCCTTGTTAGAGCAAAATGAACAAAGCGCTCATTATCTGCTGCCCTTATTTTTTCAATGGAAATTGAAGACTTGCAAAAAAAGGAGGCGTTGGGTAGCATGAGTGGAAAGATTGGCTCAGATTGTTCTCTTCTCATATTATAGCCAGAGGAGTTCTTTTATCTTGAGAAGACATTTGTGATTCTATGAGCTGAACACATATTTACCCTGGGGAATGACTTTCAGACTCAGTTGACCTGAAAATGTGATATGATATTTTGATACTTTCATATTTCTCCCTATTAGAAGTAATAATTTGGGGAGAATTTTAAATGAATACACAAAGCAGTCAGCTCTTTTTTAAGTTCCCAGAAGACCACAGAGAAAATAAACATAACATAAAACAATCCTCATGTAAAAACATAGCAGCAGAGTTAGAGAAATAATCTGATTAGAAATGCTTTATTTGTTATTTATGTCACTGTATGGGATGGGAGTTACTGTATTACCCATACTGTATGGGATGGGAGACTGTACTTATTCCTCATCTAAGCATAAATGAACATTTAAAAATATCAAAACCAGCCAGGCACCAGTGGCTCATGCCTGCAATCCTAGCTACTCAGGAGGCTGAGATCTGAGGATCGAAGTTCAGAGCCAGCCTGGGCAGGAAAGTCTGTGAGACTCTTATTTCCAATAAACCACCAGAAAACCAGCAGTGGTGCTGTGGCTCACATGGTAGAGTGCTAGCTCAGGGACAGTGGTGACCAGGCCCAGAATTCAAGCCCCATGACTGACAAAACAAAAAACAAAACAAAACAAAAAAAAAAAAACAAAGCCATTGTGTTTCTGCCTAAATACCTTGTGACATGTATTTCCCTAAGTTATATCCAAAAACTATTTTTACAGCAAATAAAGTAACTTGCTTCAAATGAAATTTAAAATTCCAAATAGTTTTAAAGCTTCCCATAAACTACATTTTAATATGGCATTTCATCTTGCAGGAGTACTATCTGACTTTAGTAAAACATATGTCATCCTTTGCACTTTCCTTGACTGCTTCAGAGCTTCATGTCTCCTGGCTTCAGAAATGATACCGAATGTGGGAGATTTAAAGTCTGAGGTCTCATACACATTTCTTTCACTACGAGACTCATAAAAAGTGTAGGTAGTTTCTACTCTCAGGCACAATGAAGTAATTGGTCACAATGAGTGTATCCAACCATAAATTACTGAAAAAACTAGATAAAACACTTGAAACAATGCTTCAGATGTAAAAGACACAACAGATAATGTGGTCCCTGAGAAACAGGAATCCCACAGTAGAAGTTCCTAATGCCCCAGCTCTCTGTCTAGGCCTAGGGTAGACAGATGGATGGCTAATTGGTAAGCTACATTGAACCAGGACAGTGAGCAGTAATCTTGATGAGCAGAAGAGGCAGATACTAGAGTTTGGGGCTGCTAGAATAATGAGGACTTTGGAGAAGACAAGAAGTAGGAACTATAAAGAGATGAATTTCAAAGTTCTGCAGAAAGTTCCTTACTAACCTCCATGTGTCCAAGAAAGATGTGAAGTATAGTATTGAGGGGCTGTGATGGAACTATTGACTGCAATGAAAATGACAAAACAGTCCATCAAATAGACATGGAAGACCATGACCAACTTCATTCTGTGAAGTCAATACTATCTCAAGAACAAAGCCAGATAAGGACATAGCCATCAAAGAAATTAAAGGACCAATTTCCTTGATGAACATAGACATAAAAAATGATCAAAGTACTTGCAAATCAAATACAGCAACACCTTAAAAAAAACACAGTATATCGTGATCAAGTTGGTTTTATTCAGAAATTCAGGATGGGTCAATATATGAGAATTGATACATGTAATCTAGCACAGGGACAAAGTAAAGAACAAAAAATTACATGATTATCCCAGCAGATGGAGAATTGACAACATTGACAAAATGTGGACAAAATTCAACAACTCTTCATAATAAAATTCAGTATGAAGCTTGAAGTTAGCCAGATTAATAAGGCAATTTGCTTATGCAAGGAAGAAATTAAATTATCCCTATTTGTAAATGAAATGGTTCTGTATTTAAAGACCCTAAAGATTCTACCAGAAAACTCTTAGAACTAGTAAACAATTTGAGCAAAATAGCAAGACTTAAAAACCAACTTGCAAAAGTCAATAGCTTCTTGTATACTGAACAGGCCGAGGAAGAAGTCAGGACTACAATTACATTCATCATAGCCTCAAGAAAATAAAACACAGGAATAAACCTAAGGTAGTAAAAGACCTGTATAGTAAAAACCGAAATGCTAAAAAATATTAGACACTAAAAGAAAGACCTTTAATGTTCACAGACTGGCAGAATTAATATTATGTGAATGAGTGTAGTACTGAAAGGAGGCTATAGATTCAATGCAACTCATCAAAATTCCAATGTTGTTTCTAGCAAAAATACAAGTCACTTCTAATGAACCCAATAGTCAAAGCAAATTTGAGCAAAAAGAGCAATGCTAGTGGTGTCATAATAACTGATTACTTATTACAGAACCACAGTATCAAAAATATCATAGTTATAGCAAAAAAGACACCTAGACAAATGGAATAGAAGATTGAGAAATAAGGTTAAACAGCTACAACCATCTGAATTTTGACAAAGAAGCCAAAAACATACACTGGGGAAATCACAAATGTTGTTGGGAAAACAGAATATTCACTTGGAGAAAAATAATACTAGACATCTGTGAACAAAAACCAACTTAAAACAGAGGAAAGTTCTTAATTTATGACCTGAAAAATTCCTAAAGGAAAACATAAAGGAAAGCATTTGAAAATCTAGGTAAAGGCAAGGAAATTTCTGAATAGTATTCCAAGTGCTTAGGAAATAAGAGCAATAATTGAAAAATGGAATTGCATCAAATTAAAAAGCTTCTGCATAGCAAAGCAAATACCAGAATCAAGAGATAACCGCAAGATGAGAGATAAAAAATGAAAAATAATATAAGAAATGGAAAATTGAATTAAATGCAGTTTTCAAAAGAAGTGTAAATGGCCAATAAATACATAAAGAAACGTTCACCATCCTTAGCTAAAAAGGCAATGTAAACCATACCAATACTGAGATTCCCTCTCACCCCAGTCAGAAGGTCCATCATCAAGAAAATAATAAATGCTGACAAGGAGGCAGGTGAGGGAGGACAGAGATGACCTTTATATCTGTTGGTGGGAATGTAACTTAATAGGGCCACTATGGAAACCAGTATGAAGATTTCTCAAGAAACTAAAAGTAAAACTGCTTTATGATCTTGCTATAATGCTCTGGACACATATCATAAGGACTCCAAGTTCATCTGCACACACACACACACACACACACACACACACACACACACACACACACACACACACACACACACACACACACACACACGCACTGGAGTATTATTCTGCCCTAAACAATGCAATTATGTTGCTTGCAGGAAAATATGTGGAACTGCAGATCATCATATTAAGTGAAATAAGCCAGACCCAGACAAACTTTGCATGACACAAATGTAAAACAGGTGATGGGTATTGTTTGAGGAGGGAAAAAAATAAGAGGTGGTAAAGGCAAAAGGCGAGGCTTCTGGAGGAGGGTGATTATGATCAAAATATTTTGCATACATGTATAAAAGAGAACAATAAAACCCAATAAAATAAGAATAAGAGAATAATAAATGACTATAGTATATTATATACAAATATGGAAATATAACTCCTTTTGTACAATTAATAGGTGCTAAAAATTCTAGAGTATAAAAATTCTAAATATAAAAGAAAGTAAGGACAAAGAGTGAACAAATGCAGCAATGATATTCACTAGACACTGTGTTAAAAATGAACTATATAACTAATGATGGAAGGTTGGGAGGGGAAAATTGGGAGAAAATGAGGGAAGAGGTGACACTGTTAAAAAAGACATATACTCATTACCTACCTTATGTAACCCCTCTGTACATCACGTTTACAATAACAATTTAAAAATAAAGAGAGAATAAAGATGTTGAGTAGAGTATAATAGAAGGTAAGGCACTGAAGAAGTTAGAAAAAATTAAAATTAAAATAAAATAAAAATAATAAAAATAAAAATTGTAGAAAGTAAGCCAAAAAGGGTTGAAAATCCTTGTAGATTTTTTAATAAATAAGTGCAATTCTAAAGTGTAATTCTAAAGTGTACATGGAAAGGTGAGAGACCTGCACAATATTACTTTACTATACATATTTGCACATACACACACATATGCATACCCACAGTAATTTTATCTATCTTAGACCTAAATGTAAAAGTGAAAAATGAAGGAAGAGAAAAACACAGACTATCTTTGCAGTCTTAGGGTATGCAAAGATTTCTTGGATGGAATACAAAAAAGTTACTTTTTAAAGATAAATTAGACCATCAAATTAAAATTTGTTGTTTAAGCATGTATTTGTAGCTTATAAAATTTGTTCTAAATTAACTAGGTATTATGTTATATGAACTATATGTTATAAATACTTCAGGAGGTTATCATTTGGCCTAGACATGCAATAAGGAAAAATATCCTCAATAAAACATTTTATGATACTGTTCAAAAAGAAATGTACTCATTACCTGACTTATGTAACTGTAATCCCTCTCTACATCACCTTTACAATAGCAATAAAAATTGAAATAGAAAAAAATGTGACAAAGGAATTGTATATAGAATAGCAAAAAGATACTACCAGTTAATTGCAGTTCAGTATTAACCAGATTACCCAATACAAAAGGACAAAGGAGTTGGGTAAGTGCACTGCATAAGGAAACATGGTAATGTTCCTGTGATCAGTCACCAGAGAAATGCAAATTTATATCACAACAATTTATCATCACACACCCATTAGAAAGGCTTAACTTAAAAAATATGAAAAACCTAACAAACTTTGGCAAGGATGCAAAGCAACTGCAACTCTTTTACGTTGTGGCTGCAAATGCAAAATGGAAAAGCCACTTTGGAAAACAGCTGGGCAACTTCTTACAAAGGTAAATATTTATCTACTCCATGACCTAGTAATTCAACTCCTCGCTGTTTACTCAGAAGAAGCAAAATGTGTCTTTACAAAACTACTTGTACAACAATGTTTGTAGGATCTTTACTCATCCTAGACAAACACTGAGAACCAACATGTCTATGAGCAGAACAGATAACTTCATCCATACAGTGAAAGTTGTATCACCAAGGAAATGTGAAACAAAATACACACTTCAACTCAGATGACCTTCAGATTATATCAGGCTGTATGAAAGGAGCCACACACACAACCCCTCCCCTCCCAGCACATTCTGTTGAAATCCACATAAGTTCCACAACAGGTGAAACTCATCTATGTGCAAAAATTTAAAAGAAAAGAAAGAAAAAATTGCAACAGATTTTGTTTACAGTGGAAGGAGATTAGACAAAGTCCAGAGGGATTTGGGGGAGATGTCTGTAGCCCATTCCTTAATGTGCTGTGTGCTATGAAAGGCGTGAACATTTCTCAAAGCACATCCAACTCTAAACACATAAGATCATTGTACTATATGCAAATTATATGCCTTCCCGCAACAAGGTTTAGCAATGACATTTCCATTGCGAGAATGAAAATGAAAACCAAATGAGACACACTTACTGGACACAAGGACAACTGAAATTCAGAAGATTGATGATACTAAGTTCTGGCAATGATGTGAAGCATCTGTAAGTCTCACGTCTTGTTCACAGGAATGTAAAGTGTTGCAAAGTCTTTGAAAGCAGTTTTGGAAGTTTCTAATAAAGGTAAACATACACCCAATCTATGACCCAGCAATTTCAAGAGAAATAAAAACATATAGCCACATGAAGGTTGTCAGCTTTTTTTTTTTATAGCAATGTTGTATTTACTTTTATTCTTTGGAAGACAAAGCCCTACATGCCTATTGACTGATGAAAGAGCTACATTCTGATGTCTATATATTAGAATAATGATCAGGAACAAAAAGAATGATAGTGGATGTAGACAGCATCCACAGCCACACCAACAGAGGGAAAATCTCCAAGGTAAAAGAAGCCAGGTCAAGGCTAGCTGCTGGATGGCTCCTGGTCTCAGAAAAGCAGATCTGTGCAGGCAGCAAGCAGATTACTGGGAAATGGTTGGCAGCAGAACAGGGAATGTCATGGAGAGTGAGAATGCTCTACATGCAGATCATGCTTCTTGCACCATTGCGTATGTTGATCAGAATTTAAAGAATTCAAAAGAGGCAAATGCCAGTGTTTGTCCATTCTACTTCAGGTAAATGGTCCAAGTTGAATATCAGTTTTTCCTTCTGATGGAGTAACTATCTAGGGTCATCTTTGTAACCATGGAGGGATTGATCCCAGGCCCCCCAAGGATTCCAGAGTCTACAGATGTGCAAATCTGGTACAATATTTACCTTTGAATTCCCACATATTTAAAATAGTCTTCAGATACTTGTAATTCCTAATACAGAGCAAGTATTATATAAATAGTTTCTATATTCTACTAGTTAAGGAATAAAGCAAGGGGGGGAAACATGTACACATGTAGTACAGAACCATTTTTTCCCAACTATTTTTAGTCTTTTCGACTGGTTCAGTCCCTGAGTGCAGAAACAAAGACTATTCCAAACCTGTTTTAAACAGGCCACTGTAGAAGGTTGAGCTATGAGGAAGAAGTGATAAGGCTTAAAGCTTAAGCTACAAGAAAATCAGATAAGTCCTCAAGCCTCTTCTGAGCCATATAGTGCCAACACTGTATTGCAGTCTCCTCTGCATTTCTGGAAAACATGGATTCTCGTAGCAGTAATGCGTGTGTCACAGTAAAAGGAAAGTGCCATGATCATCTTCTTGCAGGAGTTTCAGCCTTAGGAAACTGACATGTTTTCCCCCTCTTAATGAGAACGGTGGCGTAAAGGGAAGGCGTATATCTGTTCTCATACTTTTAAATGGTGCCAACAAGTCCTGCTGTGATGTAAATAATGTATCTTCTTTCAAAGACCAGTTAAGAAAAGCAAACCACATCCAAGATGATGACAAAAACTAGGAACATCTACACTTGATCTGGAGACTTAAAGTATGTTTGTTTGTTTTTCCTTCAATTCAGTATGAGGTGGTTGGAGAAGAGAAGTTAAAAGGAAATCAATATTTAATTTATGGAATTGTTTTATAGATGAGACAGGTAATGATGGCAAGTCCTATAGACTTCCAGGCACATAGAAAGCATTCAGTGAATGTTTGGCACTATGATTCATGTAAAGTGAATGGGATTTAGAGTTAGAAGATAAATGCATCATGAAGGGTTATGGCAGGACCCGGTGTTTCTCAGACATTCTCACTTATAATACTGAGAAGTCCTGTGTGCTGTGCAACTTTACAGCCAGGTAAAATAATGGTTCCCTAAGCTCTGGCACTACCATCAACCAATTGTGTGATCTTATTTCTTTCTAGGTTCTTTAAATGTGAGCCTCAAGTCCTTATCTGTAAAACAAGAATGATAAAAAGAAAAAAAAAGAAAATAGATGCTGATGACACTTAAAATAATGCTTGAGAAGAAATTACCATATCTTGGAGACCCTCACTCATTTTTCTTCATGGCTTTTGTTCATTTTCTTTTCCTTTGCTGCAATGCCTGTTCTCCTTCCTGTCCACTCTGTTGACTCTGCTTGTTCCACGAGTTTCTTCTTCTCTTAGCTGCTCAGCTAGCAGACTAACAGAACACTCAGAAATAGGACGCTGGATTTTGGGCATTTTACCCAAATGTTTACAAACAAGACCACACTAAAGCTACCAACACGACTATGTTTATTGCAGCATTATTTACTATAGGTAAGATATGGAACCAACCCAGATGCCCTTCAGTAGATGAATTGATCAAGAAAATGTGATATTGCCCCATTTGTTAGGAAATGGAAAGACTTGGAAAAAATTATATAAAGTGAAGTAAGCCAGGCCCAAAGAAACATAGGTCCCATGGTTTCCTTTATTTGCAATATCTAGTATATGTCTGAGTCAAGCAGAAAAGGTCAGATAAGGTGATGTTAGGGAAATGAACCCTAAGATATGTATTCAAATGTTTTTTTTTCTTTCATGCGATTGTTTCTAACACATTTATAAGATTATTTCTTTGTGGCTTTGTATGTTCCTCCCCCACAGTATAACCCATGCTTTCACTGTATTTGATGTCTGTATAATTTGTGGAGGGGAAGGGGAAAAACAAATCGTTTAAATAGGGATACAGGTGGACCCATTGCAACAATGAGATGTACAAGTCGTTATGTCAAAAATGAACTTTACAACTTTCGTGCTGGGGGGGGCGGCGGAAAGGACTGGGGAGGGCGGGGAAAGGATGGGAAGGGATGGGAAGAGGAAACAAAGGAAGAGGCTACAATGCTTGATAAGAAATGTACTCATTATCTTGCCCATGTAATTGTAACTCCTCTGTACAGTATTTTCACAATAAAAAAAAAAAAAAGAAACAGGACGCTGGAGATTTTACAAGTGATGTCAAATAGCTCCTCACCTCTTCTGATCATAGTTGTCGGTGTCTAGTGTGTGTGTGTGGTGGGCGCTGGGTTGATATTAGATACTTCTAAACACATTCACACCATTTACTGTCAGAAATTTCTTTCAGCAAGGAAATTTAATAGTTCTTGGCCTCTCCATGTCTTTTAGAAAATATTTCCACATGTGCCTTTTAGTCCACAAATTCAAGAACACTTTTATCAGTACGATCCAATATAAATATTAGGCAAATTAAAAATGCAAGGCACATACAAAATGAAAAAAAATCTAGTAGCCAAGTATTTCTAGTGGTCAAAAGTGATCACTTCAATGTACAAACAATGCAAAATTATTAATAATTTATTTTTTACCAGTTATTTGAGAAGTTTTTTTCAGTAAATCCTAATTCAAGGCCCCAGAGCAAATGCTCAAAACCCACCAAAGTCTGTGGCCAACTTATCAGGCTGTGTAGGTTTGGACCTTTGTGGTTTTCTGCAAAAATTCCAAGTGTCTAGGCCTCTACCAGATTAGAGCCCCTAATATATAGCAAACACAGAAACACAAAAGACGCAGATAGCATGGTGGAAAAAAAACATATTCAAATATAGACTTAGGAAATTATATGATAAAGCAGCACAGTATTCCTGGATCTATCTAAATGTGAGTTGTTTATGTTATATCGGTTAAAAAGTTAGGTCAAAGATAGAGAAGCTGCTGGCTGAGTATTGAGAAATACTACTTTTGTTTATAGAAAAAGAGAACTTTCCTTTCCCTTGGGGAAAGGAAATACATGATCTGTGGTGGGTAAGTTGGCCCAGTTGGTCACTGGAGAAAGTCCATCACTCCTACAAAAATTAGGGCACTGAGGATTTGCTTATACTTTTTCTTGAACAGCTGTGGGTGTAGAGATTTAATAGACCACCTAGAATTTTCCTGTCACAGCTAATTATTCATAGGGATAGTAAACGACTTAATTAGAGTTCTCCCAGCCTTCTTACAAAGAAAGATTGTGTTTAATGAGATGTTCACTATAATCACTGAATCATTGTTCATAGCCAAATGTTTTTGCCTTTTTACTCTTATATCTCAAATATTTTCCTTCTGTGAAAGATTTACATGCACAGGAGATAGAAATTTGTGCTATCAACATCATAATTTCTGCCCTCTGATCTAGTTTTAACTCTTTAATAGTCATGCTGATATTTGAATGTACATACAGAGTAATGGTCAGATGTACTTTAAGGATATGGAGTAATTTTAACACCATTTTCTTCACATTATTTAATAATATCTTTGGTTATGAGGTAAGGTAATCAGAGAAAGCTTTAAAAGTTTGCAGGTGTTAGGGGGAATGGGGATTTTAGAGGAAGAAGGGGGAAAGAATAAATAAGCAGAGCACAGAATTTTTTAGGGTAGTGAGAGTACTCTGAGTGCCACTAGAATGGAGGATTTGTATCTTTATACATTTGTCCAGATTTATGCAATGTACATTAACATCTAAGTTAAACTACACACTTTGGGTGACCATGAAGGGACAATATAAATTCACTGATCATAAATGTACCACTGCAGTCGGAGATGTAAAGAATAAATGAAACTCTACCTATAATTTTATATCTACTAGTTTATGATTCTATGAAGAAATACCGAGGCTGGGTATTTATTATAAGAAAAATAGTTGATTTAGCTCATGGTTCTGAAGATTCAAGGGCATGGTGCTGGCACTGGCTTACCTTCATATGGCATAGCAATGGTGGGAGCATGTGTGAGAGGAAGATAGCACGTGGTAAGACAGGAAGGCAGGGAGAGCTTCGGGGTTAGGCTTGCCCTCTTACAACAACGCACTCTTGCAAAAACTAACTCAGGATCCCACAAGAGGTTCTTAATCCCCTTTGAGGACAGCAGCCTCAGCTACTTGAACAACTCTTCCTGCTTTCCACCTCTGAAAGGTCAGCCTGCTTCTCAACACCACCACACCGGAGCCCTACCTCCCACACAGACACCACAACCAAACCGTAGCCACAGTTGGTCTAGAGAAAATCTCCTTCCCTATTGCCCAATTTTTCTATAATCCTCCAATGTCTCTAAAATAGACTTTTAAAGTAAAAAACAACAAAACCAAACAGTGTCTAGATGTTTCCACAGGAGTTACTGAGTAGTAATTACAAGCCATTCTGATGTTCCCACTGCACATTGTGGAGGATCTCAGTGCTGTGTGTTACAGACCTTGGATGCTGTGCCTTATATTCTTGCCCCTGCCATCCCTGCCATTGTCGACAGGTATCTGAGTTGTTTCCACCTTTAAAACAAGATCACAACACTTTCAAGTATTTTTTGTACAGCTCCTAGATAAAAGCTGCGGGGGGGAAAAAATCAGCTTTTCAGAAGCTGGGAAGAGTAGGTAAGTAAGAATTAGGAATCAGTTGAATGGGTTTAGTTTGGATACCCTAATAACTAAAACTTATGGTTTCTAAGATTGTCCCAAGGCCATCTTAACTCAAGGTATCAGTGACTGGTAAGTTGTAAGCCCTGTTGGATTTTGCGGTGGATCCTTTTTGGAGTCCACATACTGAGCATTACTATCTGATGAACTGGTCTATAATCACAGACCACCATGCACTGGTAGCATTCAAGGTCAGAAACAGTCCTAAATTTCAAATGTATCTTTCCAGTGGCCTTACTGGTCCCTATCTGTCCTACAGGCACTTCTGAAGCAATCCTATCTGTCAGGTTTGGGGTCCCAATCCAATAGAAAGTTACTTTTCATATGTAAGCAGCAGAGGACGCTATTAAAGGATAACCAGTACCTGGTACAGTTTGTAAGTGTTAGAGGCCAAGGTTTAAGCTTCTCAACCTAGATCCATCCCATAAGCACAACTGTTGAGGGTCCTAGTGCTGTGCCTTGAGTTGCAGTACCTGCTACTTTGTTCCCACCAGCTCTGACATCGTTGATAGACGTTTGACTTGCTTCCAGCTTTTTAAAAAGGGCTGTCACAATATTCTTTTGAACATTGTAATTCAGCCACATCTTTGTCAAGAGTTTATAAGCTGGGAAGAAGAGGTAGGTGAGCCACTAGGAATCAATTTAAGTGATTCAGTTTGGTTACCCTAACAACTGTGACACGGAGGTTAAGAATGCATGTGGACTCAAGTGAAATCCCATTAACCACATTTGTATAATGACATCCTGGGAAAAGTATAGAAGACTGAAGAAAAAGGAAAGAAAAAGAGCCTCACTATATTTTGAGTCAAAATAAGGAATGTAAATATATTCATTTTGTGACAAACTTTGCAAAATAGGGAGGGCATTCGAATCATTTCCTCTAGCACAGTTTTATCCTGAGCACAGGCCTATCCTGAGCAAGAGCTGTAGGTTTTACTGTGGAGTGGTCTGGTTAAAATGATGAATGTTTAGCACACAGACAGCCATGCCGGCAGAGTGAGAGCTACACACTGAACAGCAGGATAAAGGCAGCTCTTGGAGTGCCTCCAAGTTCGTAAGACTGGAGCCAGTAGTCCAATGGGTAAAGCCCTTGGTTATTGTTTAGTAAAGATTTTGAAAAATTGCTTGATAAACTTTAAGATACCATCAAAAAAATCACTCTGGTCTCTTTTTCGCCCCTGAACATTTATTTAAGAAGTTCCATAAAACACTATTCAGTACAAGCTCTTTGCAATCGTAGCCTGGGCTTGATCCATAGACCCTGACTAATACCCCAAATCTCCCTGTAGGCCTGTTCTGCCCAATGTCCCAGATCATGGCATTCTGGGCACACTTCCTGAAGACCCAGCAAAGATTGTGCTTTGGAAACTATCGCATCTAATTGAGAAAACAAGGTGGATGTTTTCTGAATGTCTGAGATTATTCTTTCTAATTTGAACAAAGAAGTGGAGGAAAATTCCAGGGCCCCCAAAGCCCAGGGCAGGCAAGTTCCTTTCTGTCCTTGTTCCCCTACTCCTTGAACAATCTAGCAAAATGATGCCTGCTAACACCACTCCAAAAAGTGACCCGCATGCATTCCAGCTGCTCACCACACAATCAGTTCTTTCTGTCTGCAGAAAGGCCTGGGATTCATGCTGGCTTCTGCAGAGCACAGTTAGCGTCACATTGGCCCACCCCCCATACCCGTGCACCCACACAGAGAAAGAAAGAGAAACATGGGAAGACTGGTTATACTGGCTGTTAAGAAGTTGTCCAGGTCCCAGGTTTCTGAGCTGTTTATCTGCCATGTTTCAATCTCAACTTAGGTGATACTTTGAACATCTACAATATTTTTATAGAATACAATGATCTAAAGATATGTAAGAAAGGACAATAAATTCCCAGAACGTGAGGGAGATAATGTAACTAGTACAGTGAAAACAACTGATTGCTGTGTTTAGCTACAACTAAGCCAAAGAGATTTTGGAAGCTGGCTGATTTTTCTCTTTTTTCACTTATACTCAACTTATTTTCATTTATCAGCCATGAAAAATAAGACTTTTCCCTCAAACCCTATATACATATACACATATGCATGGATTTTACAATGTATATGCACATATGTATATGTATTCTACATTATTTGTCTAAGTAGAGAGTAAAGTCTAAAACATCCTTTTACAAAATTATTTTATCAACATAATGTAATATCCAGGTACATTTACTAAAGGCAATGTCTTAGTTGGGAAATACAATCCTCAAATATATTAGCAGCACTTTGGTTAATTTTTTATTTCATAATTTAAATCATATTTTCTATATTTGTAATATAATCTGATTAAGGATGCCTATATAATATCTAGGTCTTAGTACAAAATGAAAATGCAAGGCCCCTTGTTTAAAAATTATTAAGGATTTCAAGGTGGTGAAATACTAGCCCTTCAGAATGCAGGGCCTTGTGCAAGCTCTATTTCTCTGGTTATACTCAAGAAGTATCCCTGAATGAAACTTTAGGGTGTCACAGAAGTTTTTCACCTGGCTTTACAAAACCCTATAGCATGTTGCATGTTTCCCAGATATATTTGTGTAGAGAGCTCAGTTCCCCAGTAGCATCATTGGGAGGTGTTGATCTTCGGGAGGAGGGGCCTTATGAGAGGTTCTTAGGTCACTGGGGATGGTCCATAAAGGGGATGATGACACGCTGTCCCATTCCTCTTTCCTTTTCTGCTTCTTAGCCATGAGTTGGGCAGTTTTCTCTGTCACATACTCTCCACTATTAACAAACTGTCACCCCCAGCAGAGATCTGAAAGCAATGGATCCTCCCATAATGAACTGGAAGCTCTAAAACCATGAGACAAAGGAAAACTTTCCTCTTTAGAATTTAATTATCTCCATGGTTTGTTATGGTGATGAAAGCTGACTGATGTGGCAAGTGAATTTTGCATCATAGAAGGAAGCTAACTTTGTGAGGTTAATCTTGTGTCACATATGCAGGATGGATAAGAATGACAGTTGTTGATGTTCAGCAACCATAGACCTCCATAGATACAGCCCACAAAAGATAGAGACGTTAAGGCGTGTATTAAAGTTGTACTGATGTTATGATTGATAATAGTACCATGTTCCTACACATGTCAAGGTTACTTTATACATGGTGTTGGATGTAATGTTAGAATACATCTAGTACCATGCTATTATGAAGATCATTAAGATTCTTTTGGAGGGAAGTTGGTTGGACATGACATGAGAAGAACATATGGATCAAGGTAATCTGTTGTTTATAAGCATTTCTTGTTTTATTTTAGAACTGTAGTAGCGCAGAAGGAGAAATTGCAAGGTCAAATACTTTAATGCTGTGGGCATGTGTTATGAAGACACAATCTCCCCATACTTTAAATATGTATAATCAGGTTTTGCCATCAATGAGCAGAGAGCTGTCCCCTGTCTAATAAGTGACGTGCTAGAAGCATAGGAACATTTGCTTCTATTTCCAGGTGGAGACATTTACTTATTCTGACTCACCATGGAGTCAGGTGCTTGCTCCACTTTGCAATAATTCAAACTTTGGCAAAGCAAATTCTGGCCTTAGCAGCCCTGAGAAAGTCCAGTTTAAACATACAATTTCTTGCCCATTCCCTGTGGTATTCGAATATAAATAAGACATTTGGTGTGATGTGCACAAACTCTGAAAGACAGACAACTTAAACCCCAATTGCATCTTATTTAATTTATAAAAAAGTGATTTAAAGTGGGCTGGGGCTGGCTCAGTGGTACTGTGCTTGCCTGGCATGCACTAGGTCAGGAGTTTAATCCCCCAGCTCTGCTAAACAAAAGCAATTCAAATACAAAAATGGAGTAATAAAATAACTTTATATTGACAATACAGTTTGCTTTGGAAAATCTTCTGGTGTGTTCTCACATATTTTTCATACGTTCATTTTTAAATACTTAACAGAATAACCCTTCTATGGGGGTATCATATATGTGATACTAGGTTTTTATTTTCATGCATATTCACAAACACTATAGTATCATTTTTTCCAAAAAAAAATCAGATTTCTATGCAACATGACTAACTCACTTATACTTGCTCTAGAGAAGCAGAAGAATGTTCTGATGGTGTTTTAATTCAAATATGTGCTCTTAGTCAAAATTATATCCCAATTTGTTCATGGTCTTCCTTGGACTTAGACATCAATGTAGCTCTTCCAGAATTGTTCTAAATATCTAGAAATTCCTTTGGTTGACATCGCTCCTAAAAAACATGCTGAGAGTTACCCAGATATTGGAAGAACAGAGAAACCTGGGCAGAGCCAGTGTACTGGGATGAAAAAAATTTACCAGCGGCTTTGGAACCAAGCATTTTCAGCCGTCTCCTCTTTGGCGAGTCACAAACACCTGTGAGTTTTAGGAACTCAAGCTCCTCATCAGTAAAATTTCATGGATGCAGTTTTATTCCCCTCAGATGATAATTTTTATAATGATGAACTAAGATGGTCTAAAATATGGCATATGTATGTTTAAGATACCATGGTGAAGAATTAATATGCACTTTAACAAGGAATACCAGGAAATTGAAACAAATCTTGTTTGGAGTATAGGTACAGTAGTGGGAAGGGGGGATGTGAACGTAGAGGAGAGTTAGAGTGAATGCAGTCAAAATCCTTCATGTACATGTATAAGAAGGAAAGCTGCTGAGACTGGTTTAGGAGGAGGAAAAGAGAGGAGGGAGAAAGATTGAGAGGGTGATTATGACCAGGATGTATTATATACATAAATGGGTGTGTTAAAATGAAATCCCTTTGCACACCTTACTGATGCTAATCACAAAGAAAGAAAAGAAAAATAGATATCAGTCATCTGATAGTGACTAGTGCAGTATAGTTAGAAGTGAAATCTAAACCCCCAGTTTTGACATTGTTTTCTATGTCGTTTCACATTACTTAGTCATTGATTCTACTCACAAGCCTTGAATAATGCGGCATCAAGAATTGCTTTGGGAATAAAAAAATAAATTATTATCTGAATATCAAAATGGTTAGGAATATAGATCTTGGAGTCAGAGGGCCTGATTTGTAAACCAAATGTTACTTATTCAGTTTTGGACAAATCACTTAACCTTTCTGATTCTGTTTTCTAGTGGATGGAATGAAGGGAATAATACTACTGCTTTACAGGTTTGCTTTAAAGGCATCTGTGTGGCCAGAAACAGGCTAGCTTCCTTCCTTATGTGCCAATCATATTAAAAGCTCCATGATGACTAGCAATTATACTTCCTAAATCGTATTAATTTTGATTGATTTAACTGTATCCTGAAAAAGCACAAATATAATACAAGTTATATTTTCTTGTCAGGAGAGTTACTTAAAATACTTCTGAGGTATATACTGTCCTCAAGATGTACACTATTGATTGAAAAAGGAAGGGGACAAAACTAAGATTCAAATAAAATCGTTACGTTTTCCATTTGTCATATGGGTCCTTTATGAACTTTTAATAGTGAGTCTGAGAGGAGGCTGTGTCAAGAACACTGCTTAGAAAGTGCTTAGGAATGGGTTCGATTCCTCAGCACCACATAAGCAAAAAGAACAAAGCCGGAAGTGGTGCTGTGGCTCAAGTGGTAGAGCTCTAGCCTTGAGCTGAAGAGCTGAGGGACAGCACCCAGGCCCAGAGCTCAGGCCCCACAACCGGACCCCCCACCAAAAAAAAAAAGATTTTGGTGGTCTTAATCCTTTGGTCAAATTGACTTTGAGTCAGTGTGGGATTGAACAGTGTAAGGTACACCCCAGGAGGGCTCCATGCAGATGACTACCCCCCACCCCGGGCATCCTATACATCTTCTACCACTACATGTGTGAACTATATAACTAGCATACCTGGAGGCAGTTGTCTCCCCCTTCTATGAAATCACATATTGTTCTGCCCCCTGGTCACTCCTCTCATCTGACTGTGGGAGTGTCCCAGGCTCTGAGATCATAGCCACATATGAGGTAGCCACACCTGCCACAGATTTCCCCCACCTGACCACAACTTCCCTCACCTAGCCACACCTTCTCCTCAACCCTGCCTTAGATTAGACATGGCCCAGGGGGGATTTGGCCATTTCTAGCCACCTGGAATCCCCAATCTGGCCTGAAATCAGAAGTTCAGAAATAAACTGTTCTTTGCCTGAATAACATGTGGTGTTCTCATTGACCACCTACCTAATTAACCTAACATGAAAATTTTCCAGTGTAGCAAGTGCTTAAACATCACAGAGTGATTATGTGGGCAAATACTTTCACTGAGAGCAGTCCACATAGAAAGAATACATCAGACAGAGAAAAGGGTGACAGGAATCAAAGGGTTGAGTTCTGGTGTCCTGGAATCAAATCAAATATGGAATCTATACAATGTATAGATTACTCTGTGCAAAGCTCCATGTTTGGAGTTGTCTGTCTATGTTGTTCCAATTGTTTAACCACGGGGAAAGACAGGTGAGCCTTAAGTTTACTTTCTTTATGTGATTAAATAATTTGCAAGTCATAAAAAAAAAAAAAAGAAAGTGCTTAGGAAGCTTAGAAACTCTATGCTTCACATAACTGCCCTGTTTTACTTGATGTGTAAAGAGGCGATCTTGCTTTATTTTCCACATTATGTCTGTTGCTGACTCAGTGCACAAAAAAGAACAAATTGTGTAATTTGAGTTGAGAGCAATCATTTTTTGCAGTTGTTCTTTTAAAGAGAGAGAGAGGAAAAAAAACCCTTCACATAAAGAGCCAAAACTTGCTTAGAGATCTGTGTGCTCAACTGCTATTGACGTCACTCGGAGGTTGTGTGGGCAGAAATTGGCTGACTTCCTCCAGCATGTCTTTTGAAAGCTGAACATATTGAAAAAGGGGAAAAAAGCACTCTTTAATCTCAAACAACAGTAGGGGAGAGGAGCACCATAAACCGTTCTCCTGTTGATATCCAAACACCTATCTGGGTGCTACATATACAGAATGAAACTCTATAATGTCCAGAGAGGGGGAATGAAGTCCTTTCTATCTGAAAAAAAAAAAGAGGACATGAGGTATAAACACCGAACTGTCTTCAGAAATGCCCTTGCTTAATCAGATATGGAACCTGAAATGCAGACAGATTGAGACACGTGCCCAGGTTAGAGTGCCCAAGGCTAGAGGAGGAGGACATATTCTATTTTCTAGTTCCTTGATCATTCAGGGTGATGTGACAGGTGGAAAAGGTCTCCATACTTCTCTCTCATCGTGTAAATCCAGAGTGTTGAAGTGCTACCTCATGAAGATAAGGACTTTGGTTTATGGTAGAAGATACAATAAGCTGTGCATAGTCTGTTGGAATTGAAGGGGCTGTCTGTACAATGGAATGTGGTGCTAGCTCTCCATTTGGAGCTTGATACTTCCCCTCCGATCTCAACTCTGTGAGCTCTACATCCCACAGCTCAGGAAGGCTGCCTCTTGGGACAGGAACATTGTCAAGTCCATACTTTAAAGAACCACTTAATAAGAGGCAACACTGTTTCCCCCATCAAATAACAGACTTTACATCCACCATAATGAATCCCAGCAGGCACTCATCTCCCATAGCGGAGTACAGAGGTTTACTATGGTCTTAAGTATGGATCATTACATTATTTAACTAGCTGCATAAACTTACATCCATGGGAAAAGTCATACAGGAATGCACTATTTTTACATTTCTATTTCTATCTTGTTTCATTCTGCTTTTTTTCCTAAACAAAGACATCTTTCATTGGAGGAGGTCACCTGTAGCCAGCTAGTTTGACTTATAGTGACTGTGGTATTCAAAATTCCTTGGGAAAAAGACCTAAGAAGGCTTTTAGGAAGACCAATGGCGTTTGGACTCAAAGAATTAACTACTGGGATAGAAGATGCTTTCCTTAACCAGTCTAACTATTCCAGTTGGCTATGACCTAGATGCTATACACGGGGCTAGAAGAACCTGCTGTTATCCACAATGACATAGCTGAGAAGGTCTGAGTTCAGAAATCCTACTAATTGTAAAAACTGGGTATGGTAGACTCTCTTACATGTGAGAATTTTGAAAGAATTACAAGGTCAGGAAGTCATCTTAATGATACCATGGAAAAATAGTGTTTGTTTGAGCTAAGAGAAGATGTTTAAACATTTGGCATCTGAAGTAGGCAGCAAATACACATACCTCCCTGGCAACAGAAGCAGAGAGACATGAAGAGACAGAGAAGATGAAAAAATAGATCAATAAATAACCAAACAGTTGGTTTGGAAAGAAATAATCGTAAGTGGAATGGGAAAGAACTGGATAAAATAGGCTCGGCTTGGAAGAAAATGATAAGTACCACAGAATTACAAGAATTCTGCTGGAAAGAATAAAGATCAGAATTAGTACCATCTAAAGCTTAATCTGACACATAGGCAAATCAAATGAAATGAAGAAAACAGCTGAAGGAACAGAGACTTGAGGACAAAAATGGCAAATATGATAAATGGATCTTAAAAATCCAACCTAAAGTTTATTCATGATCCTAGCAAAGAAATAATTAAGGAGCAATGCTGACATCCAGTGAACTATATTTCTATATTAAACATGCTGACTATATTCAAGAAATTAAAATTTAAAAGTAAGAAAGAGAAGTATTTGGGCTGATACACTCCTAGCAGAGGCTTTCGCTTATGAAAACAATAAAGTCTTATGAAGTCCAGAGTTGGAGCTGTAATTCAGGCAGTAGATTGTGGGGGCTTTAGGCGGTATGTGGAGATTTGGTGCAGTCAACATTGACTTTGGAGCCAGCCGGATTTGGTTTGATTCTTATCTGTGTCCAACTTAGGCAATTTTGTTTTGCACACTTGGGTAATTTTTTAGAGCTTTCTGTTTCTCTCTTCATCTGTAAAATGAGACTAGTGCTACATACATTAGAGTTGCAAAGGTAAAAGTTGATAAGTTTTGAAGACAGCAGGTATATATCACATAATTTATACTTATAAATCATTATTCATAGACATACATATGTGCGTATAGATATAGATATAGATATATTGAAGAGCTTAGTTTCCTCATGATCCATGGCAAGATAATTTTTGTTTTTTAATGGCAGTAACTCCAGGGCTGGGCTGATTGGTTCCTGTATGAACAGGTTCATGTGAATCAAGGTTTGCACATGGAAGCTGCACGGCTCTAATCCATCCTCCCACTCTAGTCTTGGGCAGATTGTGACTTCCTCTGCACAAGGAGAATGGGCTGTCCTCTCCCATTTTCTCACATAGCTATTTTCGGATCTCTCAGGAGATCTTCTATTAGTCTAGTAGCAAATGGCTACTAGAGTTGAGGCTAGTCACATGGCAAAATATTCTAGATGGCGAGAAAGACAGGTAAGACATTCCTAAGACATCATTCACAGACAATAAGAAGATCAGACCACTGAAGCAGACAGGGAAGGTGGGTTCAGGAGACCCTGTGTAGGATGCAAAAAGTGAAGGAGCAAGTCTTTGTTTAAGAGGAAGTAGTAAATCCAAGGCAAAGGTTTCTTCTTTTTCTCCCTCCTCCTCCTTCTTCCTTCTCCTCTTCCTTATCTTCCTCTCCTCCTCCTCCCTCCTCCTCCCCTTCCTTTCCTCCTCCTCCCTCCTCCTTCTCCTCCCCTCCCACTTTCCTTCTCTTCCTCCTCTCCCCTCCTCCCTCTTCTCCTCCTCCCTCCTCCTTCCCTTCCTCTCCTCCTCCTCCTCCTCCTCTCTCCTTCTCCTCTCTCTGCCTCCTGTCTCTTCCTCCTCTCTCCTCTTCCTCTTATCCTCCTCCTCCTCCTCCCCCTCCCCCTCTCTTCCTTTTTCTTTCCTCCTCCTCCTCCTCCTCCTCCTCCTCCTCCTCCTCCTCCTCCTCCTCCTCCTCCTCCTCCCCCCCCCTCCCCCAAAGAGCAGAGCACAGACAGGAATGGCTTACCAAGGCCTCACAGGATGTAACTGAAGCCTTCATTTACAAGTATAGAAAACTCTTCTTGGTCTTAATGTTTGAAATGTTTTCATGAGGTTTTATTTCCATTCCCAGGTCACAATGAGTTGACTTGGTAGCAAATAGTTTCAAAACATTGCTGCCCATAATATCCCTGGAGCATCTTGTGACCACATTTAATTTTAAGCTTTGTTCAAACTTTTACAGGCAGGCGAACACTGAACTCACATTGGATAAAGGTCTTTTGGGGGAGGGGGATGTGCTGAGAAAGAACATGTTGGCGTCTATCAGAGAAGCTAGGGTACAGGGCCACTTTCTGGTTCATGAGCAAAATCTTTCCTCCCTATTCCAAACTATCATAGTACTTTGTGTTGGGGAGTTTGACACACTACATCTGGTGTGTCAGGAGTAAATATGAGTTTATTTTCCAGTGCTTGAATCAACAACAGTAACTTTGAGCATGGATTCATTAGTTTTCACTAAAAACAACCACTGTTGGTACCCTGGTTATTATGGATTTCTTTTGGATGACATTAACAAGTCTGACTTTTAAAAAGCTAAAGCCAATCTGCATATAATTGTCAGTTCTACCTCTTTTACTTGAATTTTATTATATATTAGACAAAGGGAATTTGCCTGCTTTTTCTGATTTGACCACTTAATGTGTGACTTCTGGTAGGAATTTATTAATAATTTATTAATAAATTTATTAATAAATATCCAATCATCTCACCCAATGTTTACAATTAAGCTATGATTCTTTTATGACAAATTTTTTCTTTAAAGAAAATTCTAGAATCAATTGTTAGGAATCAAAAGCTACTTTGAAGTTTTATTTCACAGAGTAGAAATTATGATTGATCCCACCTGGGTAAATATGTTCCCATATTTGGCAAGACCCATCTTATACTGATGTGTCCAAATGTTTCATTTTCAATTTAAATGACGTGTTCAAGATGCGCTGTACATGGCCATCGAGCTGGGTGGAAAGTTCAGCAGCTGCACATCCTTTCAGATAGCTTGACTTTGCCAAACTCATTGACAACGTGGGAGTTGTAAGCGTGCTTTGGGGGAGAGCAATGCAGGGGTCTTTTATCCTTGGGTTTTTCTATCCTGTGCTTCCCATTTGCCTTCTGTTTCTTTCTGAGAACAAAACTCTTATTCCAAGTCACATTTTAAGGAAAATAGGAAGTGGTTATAACTGTTGTCATTCTGAGTCTGCACAGTTTTTTTGGTGTGGGTTTCTCAGCTCCTTAGAATCTTTTTTTTTTTCTGTGAATTTAAATTCATTTGAAGTTGGTAGTTAAGGTACTTTTCACGCGACTTAGTAAATCTATACTTAAACTTACTCTTTGGTTCTATTAAAATAACAGTGTAAATTAATGGTGTCAAATAAAGAAAATCACATAAATGATGTTTGAAATAAAATTATCTGATTCATTAATAATTCATTTAACATACAAATAAGCCTCTCAGAACTTTGTTTAGTATAGAGACAATGCTTTAACCTACAAACATGTAAAATATTAAGCTGAAGCTGAGAATAAAGTTTTTCTTATGGTTGTTTTCGCTACTGACATTTTAGTGGTTTCTTTAATTACTATTACTTTAATAGCCCTTCAATTAATTTTTGGAAGTAGGTGGTATATAAATTCTGTATGAATATAGAGAGGGATCAGGATTTTAACTAGAATGAACATCTTGGTGACAGCTTAAAAGATTCATTTTAATCAACCTATCTATTTTTAAAAACCTTCGAAGTTTGAAGTTAAATGTTCCTTTTACTTCAGTGACAATGGTGTAGTTATTCTTAGGATCAGGAGTTACTGTCATTATTAATTTCTGGATAAGGGATTATCAATTCAAAGAGCCTATAATTGGGTATCTGCTATGTACTTGTCATAGAAGGAGACATGATATAAAAAGGAATCTCCTATCCCTCCAGGTATTTACAGATAGGCTGAAATCTAAAAGAATACAAACCACGGTAAGCAGCAAGTGGATACAAAAGAGGAGTGAGACTTCATGAAATATAAGTTCCATAAGAATATGGAAACAAAGCACAGAATGAAGATTCACACATTTTTCAGCTTGGTCCATTGTAAATATATAATTATTACCTAAAGCATCTTCCGAAATAACATTGTGAAATAGCTTGTAATAATTCATAAGAGAGTGGCTAGTTGAACACTTCCAATCTTCCATATGTGAACTTATTATAGGCTATAATATGTAACAGACCACATCTGATGCCAACCAACTTTACTCTAGTACTTTATAAATAACATGGAAGATCTGGGCTATCATAATATATTCCCCTCACCCGATATTATGCCAGTACTGATTACAGTAACTATTTAATGATTAGAACCGCTTTATTTCATTCCTTGCATATCTCTGGAAAATCTAAGAAGTGAGCCTGGCATGGGTGACTCACATCTATTATCTTGGCTAGGGAGGAAGCAGAGTCCTGGAGGATCATGATTTGAAGTCAGCCCAGGCAGAAACATTCCTGAGACTACATCTCTGGCTAACCAGCAAAAAGCCAGACTGGAGGCATGGCTCAAGTTGTAAAAGGCCAGCCATGAGAAAGGAAGTGGAGTGAGAGTATGAGATTCTTAGTTCAAGCCACAGAAATGGCATGTACCCCAACCCTTCCATATCAAGCAGATAGTATAAGAGGTGCATCATGATAATAGAGTCAGGATTATAGTACTAGAAGTTATATAGTTCAAATACTTTTCTGATATATCTGTTATAAAATTAATGTGCTGTCTCTTCTTCTGGGTTAAGACACATCAACAATCAACAGTATCATTTGGAGGATATTTGGGGTCATGGTACCAAATGAATTTGCTGGTTTTGTAACTTTAGATTAGTTGCTCTTGCATCCCCATATTTCTGAGTTATTCTCAACAGTTGAGTATAGACCAAACGAAATCTTTGACAGGAGTCCTTCTTCTCTGAGAAAGACGACAGGAATATAAAGCAGCAAGGCGGATTCTGTAAGTACTACTTTTATGTGCATTCATCTCCACAAAGATTTTCATCTTCATGAGTCTCACTTTTATTGATTGTCTTTTACCTATTACTATTATTATTCTTTAAGTTCTCATCTTGAAAATAAGTATCCTGCTTCCTCTGAAATCTCAGTTGTCAAACATGGCATGATATGTAATATCCCTGCTCTTCGGTCTGTGTGAGAGAAAACCCACCGTGGCTTGCAAGCACACCAGCTGTAGCACGGGGACCATGAAAACCCAGGCACGTGGCTCTCCACAAAGGAGGCCAGTGAGAGCCAGTCTAAGCAGGAACACTGCACACTGAGGGGCACATTAAATGAAACCTCTTTGGCATGTGACTTGTGAAGGCAGGAAGAGAGAAATAGGCCTCTCCTCTATATTCTAGATGTTTATAAAATGGCGTGTGAATAAATACTTCATTTGGGGGGGGAGTAGCTTTTCGTAGAAGATCTGGCTCCTGAATAGAGCAACAAACATGGAGAAGAAGCACCCCCAATATTGCTGTTGTTAGGGGCTGTGGCCATTTTCTTATCAGCACTTTCCGCATTTCCTTCTAGGGATTTTGAGAAGTTTCCTTGTACTTTTCTGGACCTGCTGTGACTCGTTTTGGATCCACAGAAGCAGATGAGTTTCCCATGACCACTTCTTTTGATCCTTCTCCAGGTTCTCCTCCTCCTATTCTTTTTTGTTTGTTTGTTTTGTTTTGTTTTTTTTTTCTGTAGATACATAATGATCTCGAGGAAGATGGTGCTGATTCCTTGGAGAGTTTGTGATGCATATTTGATGCTGGTTTTCATGCTAGATTGCCAATGGAGTCAAGCTACACCTTTGAAGCTGTGCATATATTCCTTGTTTTATCTCCAGGAGGACAAGTGCTGCTGCCCATGAATCATTTATATTCACTGGAGTGGGGAAAAAATCAATAGGAGCTCTGAACTGTTACTTCGACCTGCGTGAGTGCACAGGAGATCTGCAGCTCAAAGCACCACAGGGAAGCCTAGAACCTGTCTTATAAATTTACTGTCATAAACACATTCAGAGTAAAGGACAATTTTCGAAGGAAACTCTTCTCTATCACATCCCGATGTTATATTTCTTCTGAAATCTCCAGCGAGGGAACTTCATATTTGAAAATGTCAGTTTCATTAGGGTGAGTTTCTAAATTATTTTGAGTTGTGGATAATGCAAAGTAAAATCAAATTTTATAACTCAAAAAATGGGTATCTTATGTCCCTGTCCTCTTTATACATTGGAATGGAAATTGGAAAAGAAAAAAAAAGAAGAAGATAGCACTATTGAATAGCTGCAGTAAGCTGGCTGGTGTATAAACCAGTATCAGAGTCCTCCTGGTTCAGGCTGACCATGGGTCAGTGAGAACCTGGATCTGGTTAGACTACACTCTTACCCAAGTGTGGGTTAGGCAGGGGTGGAGCTTCTTTCAATGAGTGAGTTTGCTGCAGAGAACCTAAAGACAACCTTAAGAATTTGTAATTTAATATATCTAAATGAACTCCCAGAAATGGAACAAGAGGGTTTCTTTTCTTGTTGTTTTTGTCTTCTTTTCTTCATGTCTTGTCTGTTTATCTGTCTTTGGGAGGGTAAGAGGAACGTAAAGGTGAGACAAAGTGTGAATAAATATAGCAGTGGTACTCACTAGACACTATGTGGAAAAGGAACTGTACAACTTATTGGTGGGGACAGGAGGGACACACTGGGAGAGAGCCAGGCAAGGAGTGGCATTGGCAAAAAAAAGAAATGTTCTCAGTTTCTGCCCTATGCGACTGTAAGCCCTCTGCATTAGTACCTTTATAAAAAAAAAGAAAAAAAAAGAAAACTAAGAATTTGTAGTTGAAGTATGATCCATGGAAGATCAAAATGCTTTTATTCCCAGGTAAATTCCAGAGCTAAATTTTACTTAAAGCTGAAGTGGAGTTCATAACATAAGCAGAATTTATTGTTACTATAATAAAGACCATCAAAAATGAAGATGGCTGAAAGGTGTGGGGTTCATCAAGAAGGAGTAGCATCTTGTTTTAAATAAAAGGTTCACTTAAATTCACATTTGCATACCATAAATTTCACCTATTGTGTACTTGCAGCTAGTTAACTCATCCAGTCATGTACCCATCTCTGCAAACCACTTTGATCATGTTTCTGTCACCCTCCAATTCTTGATCATTCAGCCAGACCTTGCTCTTGTCCCAGTCAACAGCCATGGAGCTCCTGTCTTTGTAAACTTGCTCTTCGATAGACACAATATAGCGGAATCAGAGGACACATGGTCTTTTGTCTGGTTTATTTCACTTAGCCTAAGGTTTTGGAGGATCATTCATATCATTGTAAGTATCAGTATTTAATGTTAATCTTTTTCTGGTGATGAGTACTGTTCTATTGTACGAGGATGCTATATTATCATTTGATAATTTTCTAGTTTTGAGATATAGTGAACAACGTTTTTATGAACATTTGCACTTAAATCTTGGTGTGGACATGCTTTTCATTTTTCTTGCACAGGTGCCAAGAAGTGCAATTGCTGAGCCACGTGATGAAAATCAACAATTTCCATTTTTTTTTAAACAGTCAATCTGTTTCCTACAGTGGCTGAATTAATTTATATTTTCATCAGCTATGAATAAGAGTCCAGCATCTCTTTATATTCATCAACTTTTGGTATTGCCAGAGTTTTTGGACTACAGTTGTTTTTAATGGGAATGTAATGGCATTGCATTGTGGTTCAATTCTGTTTCCTGATGGATATTGATATTGAGCATCTTATACCTATACATTCTACTTATACCTATATATTCTGTTTGGAGAGGGAAATACACAGACCTCTTCATATTATCATAGATGGAAGTCCATCCATTGCCTTGTTGAGATGTTCTTTTGTTTTCTGAACATTAGTTACTTCTTGTTATCTCTCTAGCTACTCTGTCTTCCTTGTTGACATCTCTTCTTCCACTTGGATTTCAAATGTTGTTTTGAATTCTCTTTGTTTCTTAATTTATATGTTCTCACTCATATCATCTTACTACAAGTGCCACATTCATTATGTTAATTTTCCAATTGTTTTTCTGTAACTCTGATTTCTCCAGAGAGTTGCAATTAAGGTATTGGCTGCTTCCATGAAAACTTCACTTGGCTACTTCATAGACACCTTAAATTCCTGATCATGCTCAGATCTAAACAATACTTTCCCAATACTGTCCCTTTCTCTTTCCTTTCCTCCCTCTTCCTCTTTTCCCTTCTCCCTTCTCCCCTTCACTTTTCTACCTCCCTCCCTCCATCCTTCTTTCCTTTCTTCCTTCCGTTCTTTCCCTCTAGGTCTCTTTCTAAAATAAAATTATGACCTCATTATCCTTTCATGATATATTTATTTTTATTAAATTCTTAAATCTACAACAAAGCTTATAAGGCCATCACTTAATTCTTGATCAGACTCTCTTTAGCTCTGGCTCTCCTTTGGTGTTCAGCAAAACTGGACTTTTCCTCCTCTCTTGATTGTTTGCTCTCAGTAGTGCCTCTGCCTTGCCTGTTCCAGCTGGTCAGCTCCCGCCAGCTTTTGGATCCCCACTTAAAGACCTTTTGACTCACTTGGTACTTGTTTCTGCACTTAAATACTCTGATTATATATCATATATATGATATATATCATATATATGATATAAAGGATTATATCATATATATTATATGACATATTATATATAATAGCCTCATTTACACACTTTTTTTTCCAATAGCAAGAAAATAGTCATTTACCTGATTATTGATGTGTAATGGATATAATGCTTATTTTTCTGATTCTAAACTCCATGAGGACAAGAGGTTTTTTTTTTTTTTTTTTTTTTAGGACAAGAACTTTATTGCTTCACCATTGTATCTTCTGAGCTGAGCAGAGGAGTTAGCTCCAAGTGGGGATAATGGATATTATTTGTCTCATGAGGGTTCAGAAAATGGGGCCCTCTAATGCTCTGAATTGAAGAGGACTGAGAGGGTCTCAGAAGCAAGAAGGAGGCTCTTTGCTTCTTCCAGCTGTCGGTGTGAAGCATAGTCACAAAGAAACTCTCTGATATAACTTGCCTGAAAACATAGCTCATTGGAACCTCATTCTGGAGGGGTCCGGCCCGTACCCTAAGGGGAAGGAAAGCTATACAGAATCTGCACAAACAAATCTAGCTGGGCTTCTCTTTCCTTTCATGACCATTAGATCATATCCTTTTATCCAATCATGTTTTTCCACAACTAGCCGCTTCTTTTATTATTAGATTTAGCAAAAACGTACAGTTTTCTCTGGGTCTCAGGTCTTTATTATGAAGGATCTCCTGTCACATAAAATTTTATTAAATAGAATTAGGCTTTTCTCTTGTTAACCTGTCTTATTACATATAACAATATGATGAGCAAAGAAATCATATTTTTTAGCTCATGTAGTCTAAATGAATTAATAAGTAAATTAATGTTTCTAAGAGTTCTCCAAGAATACCCATAGATTACACAATGAAATCTACAAGTGAAGGCATAAGCACTTTGAGTTCCAGGCCAGCCTTGGCAAAAGGAAATGACAAGACCTTCTCTCATACACAAAAGGGATGGAGGCATAACTCAAGTGGTAGAACATTTGCCTAGCCTTTGCAAAACCCTGGGTTCAACTGTGTGTGTGTGTGTGTGTGTGTGTGTGTGTGTGTGTGTGTGTGTGTGTGTATGTGTGTGTGTGTAAAACCAAAATTGTTGCCAGACACATTCCTCTCTAAGATGCACACATAAATGATAATATTACCTATACTAGATATTTATTAAACTTTACATTTGGCTTTTGGAAATCACACAACTTTAGATATATTTATAGTGTTAATACTTGTTTCTTTAAGTGTGTTTTGCTCTGAGAGGGCCATATTCATTTAGCTTCAAAGTTTTATAGTTGGAAAAGTATTTGTCAACACTAGAAAATAAAGCTAGCAATACTTGACTATTGATATCAATTATTGTTCTTTGATATATAATTCTAAAAAATTCAAGCTTGTGACATTTCTTTCCTATCCACAATAATCATAAATAAGCAAAAACATACATAGATTCATCTATCTATCTATCTATCTACTATCTATCTATCTATCTGTCTATCTATCTATCTAATCCAAACTTTTTTGGAATTGTGAGGCATTAGATAATTTATCTGAGATCACAAAGATAATTATCCAGAAGGATAATTGCAAGCCTTAAGAAGCCACAGAACATAACCATTAGATATACATTTGTATCTACCCAGATCTGGCTCAAGTTTTGGCACTTACTATTGGTGGTGTGATCTTCAGTAGATTGCTAATTTCTCTTAGCCTCAGTTAATGTATTATTATTCAGTGGGCTCATAGTGCTAACCACAAGAATTGTTTGAGATAAGACAGGCAGGGCGCTCAGCACAGTAGCTAATGTATAGTCCGAATCAGTAAACGTGACCTGTACTACAGATGGAGAGAACTGAATGAGGAAGAATGACATGAGGATCACAGATCTCAGGGACCAGTAGGAGGTGAACTGTTAAAAGACAGACATAGTAGCATCAAGCCGAAAGACAAAATTTGGTGTTACAAACAATGAGAATCCATTCAGAAAGGAGCATGTAAGAATGTGTTTTAGTTTATAAATTTAGATTTGACAGCACTAAAGTAATTGTGAATAGTTATGCTTATTTAGACCAACAAACTTTCCCCAAATGAGATCATTCAAAAGGTATAACTTAGTACCTATAATTAAACCACTTCAATATACAATAAAGACTAAATTAAATATTTTCCATAAATAACAGATAATTACTAATTACAGGACTTTGCTTAATAATTCTGAAAGCAAAATACAGTACATTGAATTTGAATAAATTTACCACATTTGCATATATATTCAGTATATATTTAGCATCTTTCCTTTGTTAACTTGTAGTTACTCTTTTCTGCTCTAAGCAGATTCTTCTATGTTCTTGTACTTTTCCTGGTAGAGTTCCAGGTTAGGGAAGGATTCCTTTCTCTTAAGTCTGTACAATTAATCTGTACAAAAATTAAAAAGTACTAGAAGCCAAGACCATTTATTTTATCTCCAACCCATAGTTTAGGGTCTGGCACAGTATAAATGCTCAGGAAGTATTTGTCTGAAAAAGAACATAGAAAGGAAGGAAAAGGATAAAAAGGAATAAAATACTGTTTTAAAATGTTGTTACTATCTTGAAAAGCTCCTTGGGTTCTTACACATCTTCACAATAGAAGTATTACTGAATCAAAACTCTACACTCAGAACAGCTCCCATTCTCTCCTTTTTTTTTTTTTTTGTCAGTCATGGGGCCTGAGCTCTGGGCCTGGGTGCTGTCCCCAGCTCTTCACCTCAAGCCTAGTACTCTACCACTTGAGCCACAGTACCACTTTTGGCTTTTTCTGCTTATGTGGTGCTGAGGAATGGAACCCAGGGCCTCTTGCATGCAAGGCAAGCACTCTACCACTGAGCCACCTTCCCAGCCCCTCTCTCCTTGTTTTTTACTGGTGCACTCTTTAGCAAAGATAGCCATTGCCAGTCTTGATGGATATAAGGCCCTTGTATATTCCATAAAGCACAGTGGAGGTTAATGTTAGGTTAGGCAGGAAACTAGCAGCAAACTTCACTGAGTCAGATTATGTGGCTAACTCAGAGCTGATAATACTATCCACCCTAAGAATCCTCAATGATAGACTAAGTTCGAACACATAATCAAACTGTGCCTGGATGCCTACAATTAAATAGGGTTCCATCAGAGTACTGTATCCAAACAACCCTGAGCAACTATTGATTGGACTTAGCTATGCTCTTCTATGCCAGAAGTCTCCCCAACTTGAGGAGATACCAACTTGGTATCACAGGTTCTTTCTTCTGCTTATCCCATAGGATTATACAAGTTCTCTCATGTTCTCTTTCTAACTAGTTTTTTAGTAGCCAGCTATTTCTTTTCTTTAAGTAACTTTTCAAAGCAAAAGCCCTTGGAGTGGGGTTCTTTACAACTAATATCAGGTTGTCTGTATTTTATTTTTGTCACAGATGTTAACCTGTCCAGAAGTCTATCTTTTCCTTCTTCTGAATGTTTATAAACATTAAAAGACTAGAATATATCAATGGAAGTAAGCACTGGATTTTTGAAAGGGTGGAGGAATAAAAATGACATTTCAGATCGTTGTTAGACTGGACATTCTTCAGGGAACTATTGAAAAGATGCTCACCATTCATTAGACAGACTCGGAACCATGCAGTCTGATGGTTCAGGACTAAGATGATAGCAGTGAGAAACAAAGAAGCAAATTCTCAAGGCACCATGATGGAGAAAGGCCCAGAATAGTTTGCTCTGACAGCAGGGAAAAGGAGAAATGGGAGATATCATATGCCATTAAAATCAAGACTCTAAGGTAGTGAAGAATAGGAATGTGATGACGAACTAGGAAATTGGGAGGAGAGTTATTTTGGGGCTTCAGAATATCCTGCATCAGGCTCACCTCAGAGGACAGAAATCGTCCTGCTGCTCACAGGAGTCAGGATGGGCTCTGCCACTGACTAGATGTGAGGTATTAAGGAAGCACTTAATTGGCCAGGTATGATTTTCAGGACACCAAATGGTTTCATTGGTTACTACTGCCTGTCTCTCCTAACTCAAAATTTGTCATTTTGCTCATTTTGATTTTAGGTGGACAGCTAGAGGAAGAGAATAAAAAGCAAGAACTGGAGCTGAATTCAAGAGAGAGAACGGTGCCTGGTAGATCTCAGTGCTCAATAAACCCCTAGTGACTAATTGGTATGTTTTTGAGCCATGTATTTAACAGGTCTTTGGTGGGGGTATTTCTTATGTGCATATATGACATGTACTAATATTTCAGTGGTAGTTAAAGAAATTTAAAGATTTAGAGAGAAAACGACATATTGGAGTCTCCCTGATGCACTGGGCCTGGACACTGGTATTTGAGAAATGCCTGGAGTGACGGAGGAGTCTTAGTCTGAAGAAGAAGGAGTTTGTTCTTTTGTATTTCAACATCTGCCTTGCAAAAGTGAGGACATGTTTTTTTCTCCAATGCACTGATGATGATAGATGCACATGGCTTTCAGCTCTGGGCAGGCTTTCCAATGTTTGGAATTATTGAACTATTGCACATGTTGGGAACTGTTGAAGTATCCTTTGGTCATCAGAAGTATTTACACAGGAAAATGTGATAATCTAGCATTGTCACTGTAAACTGCATCTCATTACCAATATAAAAAGTGCAAATCAAATGAAATAAAGAGTCTCCAAAGCTTAGTGGCATATACAAGAAAAAAAACAACATCCTGCTTAAAATTGGATGGACACTACAAGCAGTGAGTACTTTATCATCATCATCATCATCATCACTGTTATTTTGTTTGAGAAGTGAAAATCACTATACATGGAAATATTTGGGGAGAAAGCCTAGAATCGATACATTCAGCTTATGAAGAATATTTTCTTATTAAATAAAGTCTAGATTGAAAAGACAGGGAAAGAGTTGCAGAAGAATTGATAAATCCAAAGGGAGAACTGGAGAATGTTTAAAATAAAAGAAACAGTGTGGACTATGATTTGATATTGAGGAATAAGAATTAAAAGGGCCAGAAGTGGCAACAACACAGAGTGAAAGAAAGATGAAAATACTCTTTGCTCATTTGAGGACTTTAAACACGACACACAGAATATTGTAGCACACAGAGAAGAAATTTAACTGATGTCCTTGTTGCTAGGTGGTCACATTGCATGCCAACAAACAAAAACTCACTGAGCTGTGGATCAGTAGAAGAACTGGCAACAGATTAATACCAAAAAGCATGGGTGATTCCCCCAGAAAATCAAGCCAGCCGCTCCTTCCGCCTTCACTTCTAATTCCAAATCTAATCAATTCTTGCACATTTGTCTGAATTAAAAAACCCTTTCAAATTGTATTATAAAAATTTAGCAAAAATAATTTTTAACTCTATTAACAAAGATTGTAGTTGTCTTAAACCTGGTCCACTTGGGATTAAAAAGTACTTGGAGGATGGGAGAGATCAAAACAGACATTCCCCCCCTCTTAGGATTGTTTTTGACAAATTTTCAAATTTATTCGTTTGAAAAAAAAAATGATGCCTAAGAAAGAGAATTGAACAAATTATTTCAGTTGCCCAGTGTGACTACTTCAACTGTACTCATCTAGAGTATTTGGAGTTTTTCTGAAATAAAATCTCATAGAATGTGGAGAAAATCAAGGGAAAATCTACAGAGATGATAATGACTTGCAAATGGATTCAGTTCTGGTGTCTGCGTAAATTCCTTTATTTATAGTAAACTCTGGCTAGCCTTTATTAGTTTATATCCCCTTAAGGTTTTTAGGCCTGCGGCTGTTCTAGATTAGCAGGTCATTGTGGTAGGTATTTGTTATTAAAAAAAAATAAGCACTTTACAAGACCTTGCAGTTAGTATACAGACTCCAGCCATGACCTTACTATTTTTTGTATAAATCAACTTTGTGATTCCAGCTTAGACATTCTCAGAGATATGCCTCCAAGTAGCCTTATACAACAGCACAGAGCAGAGCATCTAGATGTTACAGAACTTATATTCAAATAAAAACATGTGATGCAGACTCCCCTCCTCCCTTCCCCCCCTGGGCTGTCTATAATTTCAAGCTCTGAAATACACAAACAGAGGTAAATGTGTGACACTGAACTTGGCCTGAGTCTTATCCTCACATGATTATCGCCTGGAAAATAAAAGGTAACTACTTTCCTGTTTCTGGGATTAGCACTATTTGCAAGCTTATAATTTTGTTGATCCATTTGCTGAGCTCTAGTATTATCATGATTGCAAGGCTTTCTTCTTCCCTACTTTGTCCATATCCCAAATGGGAATCATTCAACTGAGCACTTGGAAACCTCTTTTGCTGAACAGACTTTGTTTTGTTTTGCTTTGCTTTCTTTTAATACAGAAATCTTGGTTTTAACTTCCTCTACCTACTTCAGGGTCCAGTGGCAGATCACCTCCAAGTTCTGTCTTACATCCCAGAAAGGAATAAGTACAAATGTACCTCACCATGCCCAGGGACATGGTCCCATGCATTGCCTCCAATCCTGTGTCACTCAGGTTTTCTAGTTCAAACCTGAAGCTTCCTTCCAGCCCCAACACTGCTGTGATGTCATCCTTAGCTCCAACGGACATCTCAATTCATCCTACTCTTGCCTGAGCTATTTCTTTCCTAACTCATTAATATATGCTGCTTGGCTCCATCCATTTAAACATATGCTACTTGGCTAGTGGTAGCAATGCAATCAGTATTGGCTGGACGAATAGACTCGAGAGACCGTAAGTCACTCACTAACATTCCTGCACAAGGGCCCCCAGAGCAGAGATTTCCTAGGCAGATGTTTTTTTGTTTGGTGGATTATCTGAGGTACCTCTGATGTCCATCAGAAACCCAACTTACTCTTAAACAACACAAGCCATAGAGAATCAGTCTGGCATGTGTTGGTGGGGAAGAGGGTGAATATCAGCAATGTCGGTATATGGTTTGTAGATGATGCTTTATTATGAAAATAAAGAGAGGTGATTTTTCTAGAGCATCTGCCTTCATAACCTGCTCACTGTTCTGCTTTACCACGTACACTAAGATTGAAAAAGAAATCTACAAGAGGTGGGGTTGACTTTTTTCTTTAAATTCTTAGCATATGTTTATGTCTTTACAGAATTTTATATCTATGAAACTTAATTTGTATTTGGAGTTTTCCAGTGTTTAAGCATTCCTTATGTCAGCAAATGCCAAGATGAGCTACAAGATTGTAACTTAAGGAATCGCTACATTGGGTTAGGAAAAACTGATTGTCATGAGGACCTGAAGTCTCCTTTTCCTAATCTCTGCTAGTGTGTACACACACAGTTCTGTCTTGCTTTTTTCCCCTGTCTTCAAAATATTCTTCAACTATATTCTCCAACTATATTTTCTTGATGTGAGAACCTATATTTTCAACATTATTGCTCTTACATCAACATTTAGCAAAATCTGCTGATTATACTTAGTGTTTAAAATGTTAGTGAGTGGAGTATTAGATAACCACTTAGAAAAGTACATTAAAAACATATCTCTCTGAATCCTACGAAATTGGCTCCAGCTAATAAAGAAGTGGCAGAGTTTGACAGTCTTACAGACTCACTGTGTAAACAGACCTTGAATTCTATGCCTGGCTTTCTTGCTGATTAGTTCTAAATATTATTATTTACTATACTTGTTGATGTTTTGACTAGTTTAAGTTTTTCTTTGGAAAATTGTTATCTGTTTTCTGTTTGTTTGTGGAGTGGAAAAATCTATTTACCTCATTCCTTCCACAGAACAAAATATTTTATATTTAATATGATACTCTTTGAAGCAATAAGAGTTTCTTATTCATCTTTGTCCCATACTATGACATGCCCAACTCATAGTAAGCATTTAATAACTGCTTAAATTTAATAATGGCTTAAATTATGGTAGGCTCTTTGAATATATGATATAAAAATGAGAAACCACAAAGCCAAAAATGGATGAAATTGGTTATATCAATTTTTACATGGACTATAAAACACAGTAAACAAATTCAAAAGATGAAATATATACATATATATAAACTTCAAAAGGCATACACAAGATATGTGACTAAGGGCTAGTGTTCACAAGGTTTTAGGATTCAAATTTTAAAAGCAGGTTAATAAGAGTATGAGCAAAAATCACAAAAGTGCATACCAAATGACCAGAAATATATAAAATAGCTTATTGTCCCTGATAATTAAAATAAAGCTAATTAAATCATCTATCAATTTTCAATCAATAAGAGCACCAAATAATCACATGATTGATTTTTGGTGACAGTAAAAGTAAAATACATTCTTCATGTGGTGGGTAGGAATAAAATATAACAAAAATAAGTTAGTTAGATCTGTTGAAATTTCCATGTCATAAAATTTTTACTCATTCATTCTAATGCTAGGAATTTATACATGGGACAAAAATTTTAAGATAGCGATGCTTAGTATAGATATGCTAGTATAATTATACAATATTTCAGTTAAATAAGGTTTAGCACATTTTTGTAATAGTGATATCCTAGAAACAAGTACTTATATTATTTTGAAAAAATAAAAAGAACACAGTAGAATCAGATGTACCATTATGGAAAAAGTATTGAAGTTGTGTCACATATTTAGTATGATTTTACTGGGAATTACTAAGGTCTTTGGCATGCTGAACCACTTTGAGACATATTTCCAGTTCTTTTGCTTGTGTTTGGTTGTGTGAGAAGGTCTCACTAATTTTCTCAGCTGCCCTTGAACGCGATCCTCCCTGCCTTCACCTCCAGGGTAGCGAGGATTACAAACATGTGCCACCACACAGCTATGACTTTAATTTATATCTATTAAAATACCTTAGAATTTTGTTCTCAACAACATGATAATTATCTTAGTAGGCCTCTTTGTAATTAAAAGTATACTTTTTTTCAAGAACTAATAAGATATGTGAAAAAATGTAAATATCCCATTAAGCACAAAACAAAGAAAAGAAAATTTCTAAGCACCAAAGCAAAGAGAGAGCTTAAATCCAAGTGTCACAGATGTGAGAGAACTTAACTAACAGGGACAGCACCTGAGGGTGAGATTTCTTGGTCCACATTCTTAGGCTTTTTGGGTTCTTCTATTGATGTTCAACTGCCAAGATCTACTTCTCTATAACTTGGGATTTTCCTTCCTGAGAATGCTAGGAGCCTGTTCTGGTTTGTAGATTTCATATTGAAAATATGACATTAAATATGTCACCATTTCCATATCCTTCCTCCAAAGACTTCCTAGAAGAGAAGACAAGCTCCTTTATGTCCCTGGGCAAGTTAATACCCAACCAGGTTTTATACTATTACCTGACTTCCCGTTTCACTCATCCACTTAGATCCATGGCTGGCAATCACATTATATTGGTTTTCTTTCTCCTCCTCCTTCTTCCCTTCTGAACCAATGGAGTTCTATGGACTTCTCAAGGAGTCCATGCATTATTGAGTCCTCAGAATCTGCTTCTGGGGAAGCCAAAACTAAGGAAGAAGTGAATGACTTCTGGGATCTCAGGCATAAGAGCAGGGTATTCATATCTACTCAAGGCCAAAGTGAAGAAAACAAAATGCCAGAGCCTTGCAATATCACAGTTCTGGGCTGCAGAAATAAAAGGGCTGGCTTATTGTTCTAAGGAAGTGACAAATGAATTCATTTTTCTCTTATATAGGAATAGAGGGAAAAAGGTTTAATCCACCAAACACCTTAATTGAGAAATTAAAAACCAAGACCAAGCCTGGCATCTGAATAGCATTGAAATCTAAATGTAAAACATTAATGTGTAAATTGGTTTTAGAAAGGCAAAATATTTAAGACACTATTTGGAAGCAAGCCTAAAGTACCTAAGAGACAAAAAAGCAATTTCTGTTTAATATTAAGTAAATAATTAAAAAATAATACAAAGGAAACAAATTCACCTAGTTAGCAGATAGGAGAATCAAAACATAAGTAAGCAGAACATTTGAAAAGAATCCACAAAATACAGCCAGGTGCTAGTGGCTTATACCTATAATCTAGCCACAACAGAAGCTGAGAGTTGAGGATGGCAGTTCAAAGCTAACTTGGGCAGGGAGGTCTGTGAGACTCTTATTTCTAATTAACCACCATAAAACCAGAAGTGGAGCTTCATGGCTCAAGTGGTAGAGTGCTATCCTTAAGCAAAAATGTTCATGAACAGAGTCCAGGCTCTGAGTTCAAGTTCCAGGATTGACCCCTCACCCCACCCCACCCCTACAAAAGGAAAAAAACACTACAAAATAAGTGTGCCAGAAATTGCTGGCACTAAATTTGACTAAAATTGTATGGTATGAATGGTATTCAATTTATGTGTACAAGATGCACATTCATTTGCATATCAATTCACAAGATACATTGTACTCATAAATTGATGTGTTGAATTGAAACCCTTTTGTGTAAGTGTTTAACGATAATGAAAGAGTGGTACTCTGAAAGAGGAATGGGTTAAATATTTTTGAAAAACAAATGTATCTTCCAGAAATGACATATATGGTGATTGAAAGTGAGAACTCAAACACAGAGCTAAACATTTTAGATATAACTCAAAAGATTATTGAACAGGAAGAGAAATCCATGAAAATTGTTTGTGATCATGTAAAGAAATCATAAAGAAAAAAGAGGCTACAATGTTTAATGGAATGAAACTGGTGGATAAACATGTAATAGAAATTCAGGAAAGTGACACTAGGTAGGAAATAACAATTTTCAAAGAAAATACGCCTGAAATCTCACTGGGTTTAGTGAAATATAGCCCAGGAGACATAGGAAACAGGAGAGATAAAGTATTGGAGTATAAAGCAGGATAAACACACATAAATCTAGATCTTTCCATGAACCTACAGAACATGAAAAGACAGAGTGTGGCACCTCAGCTGTCCCCTTAAAACAGATGCTGCAAGATGTGCAGGCAGGCAATGGGCTCCAGCCATAGGCCTCACAGTGTGTTCCTGGAGTCCCCTGTGTCCCCAGGACACGGTGGGAGGCTGCACTGTGGCCCTTCTGTCCTGTGACAAGCTCTCCTATCAGGCATTTCTTTCTAAGAGAACCCATGAGTTGAGCTGAGTTGTGGTTCTTGGGCATCAGCTAAGCCTTTCCTGTACCAAACTCCTTTCTTCTCCCTTCCCTTTCATGATGTCAGAGAATCTGTACTGTGATCTGAGGCTGTTCCTTCAATTTCCACTTTGCTTCTTCGTCCTCCACAGGCACGTCCCTTCAGGGGCCTTTGGTATTTATACTTGGTCTTGGCGCTGATTTAGAGAAGACCTGAACTTTCACAGAGAAAAGCAGAAATGACATAGTGCCATGAAGTCACGTCAGTTGGCTGCACAGGATTTTTTTATCAGCAAGAGATAAAATGGCAAGTGAATATCATTTTCAAAGTTTTGGGAGAAAAGAAATGACTGGAACTTACTGAATTCGATCAAATGCTAAATTATCATTCAAGGTTGAGGGTTAAATAAGAATATTTTCAGTCTAAGCTTTGAATGTATTTACCATTTATAAATTCTCAAAGTTTGAATGTGACCCTAAAAAGGGAAAAAAATGAAGTGTTGGGAGCCATGTTAAGCAAATTTGAAAACCTGTAGCTAAATTTATGTAAGCATTTACTAAAAATTCTTAAGAGATAATCCTTGGGTTTAAAAAACAGTAGAGATGAGAAAGGGACAATAATTACATAGTGATAAGCATGGACACATTCTCATTTTAGGATGACTTAAGTGAGTTATTATTCTGGAGAGTGGTGAGGATACTGAATACATGTAAACTTATTTATTTTAATTGCACAGTGATATGCAAAAATCATAAGACCATGAAAATGAAATGCTCAGTCTCCAAACCAGTAGAGAGAAAATTAATTGAAACATTCATCCATCAAGTAAAAAGCAGAATATGTGAAGGAGTAAAAAAAACCCCACCAAACACAAATAGAAATCTCTTACTCTATAGATATATGTATAACACACACACAAACACGCGCGCGCGCGCACGCGAAAATAACACAAGGAACACCACCAAAAACTGCTAAAATGAAAGCAAGAGAAGGGAGAGAGGCTAAGAAAGAGTAATATATGAGCTGAACACCTGATGGCCCATGCCTGCAATCCTAGTTATTCAGATCTGAGGATTGCAGTTCAAAGCCAGTTTGGGCATGAAAGTCTGTGAGACGCTTACTTCCAGTTAACCACCAAAATGACAGAAGCAGAGCTGTGGCAGGTGGCTCAAGTGGTAGAGTGCTAACCTTGAGCAAGCTCATGGGATAGTGCTCATGCCCCGAGTTTAAGCCCCCAGGTCCACGTGTGGGCCCACACCCATGTGTATGCATACCCACATGTAATACAGATGGAGTAAATTTGATCAAAGTACATGATGTGTATGTTGTAAATATTACAGTGAAGCCCTTTTGACAGGATCTTGTATGTAGCTCACACTGATTTTAAACTTGTCCATCTGCCTTAACTTCCCACGTGCTAGGCGTGTATTTCCATGCCTAGCTCAGATAGGACCACTTGCCTTGCCTCTCTCGCTCTGGCTCTGCTACACTCATCTTCTCTTTTCCTTCTTCAGTACTGGGGATTGAACTCAGGGCCTCATATTTGCTAGGCAAGTAGTCTACCACATAAACCATGCCCCCAGTCCCAGATGTATTTTCTGACAGGGGAAACCTACAGGTTTGTGGTGAAGAATAAAGAAAGATAAACAGTAATTGTCACATACTGATAGATCATTAGATCAGTTTTGCTCTCGGCTTGAGACCCCAGCTCCGATGAAAGCATTGTAATAAGGAACTTCCTTTTGAAGGAATAATTGTATGCCTGGACCAGTGTTAATTTTTTCCATACTCATAAAAAGGAACTAATTATAGAATATTAATTGAAATCAGAAGATCAAAACACTAGCTTGTTGGACAATATATCAAGATATACAAAATGATATGTTTCTATTTAGAGGATCATAGACAAAATCATCATGAAGTCCCAGATAATTTTACTCTACCAGTTCCGAGGTTCTTGGAATCAGAGTTGAAGTGAAAGGTTTAAATATGGAAAAATGAGAAATAAATACAGCACATTCACCCAATACTACTGTGTACATGGATAGCGTTAAATCAGGTTATATTTATATATATTTTATAGTGTTAAAACAGGTTATATTTATCAAAGTTCAGATGCACATTGAATATTTTATTGTATATTAACCAACTGGAATGTTCATTAACTAAGCAGAGTCTACTGCAGCTGATCTAATTTCATGTGTCTACATATTCCTGACTGTTCGCATCTAACAAAGAGAAGAAACTGACCTTGTAAACATTTGTTATGTAGGGAGGAGTCACAATCTCTGGTTTCTGTCGATCCAATTTTGCAATGAAAATGATTGATCAGAGCAAAGAGGAAGATGGTTTGGGTAGTACTAGGGACTGAACTTAGGTCCTTGGGTTTACAAGGCAAGCCCTCTACTGCTTCAGCTACATATTATTCCCTCGACTTTTAATTTCACTTTTAAGATAGGGTCTTGCTAATTTTGTCCAGGCTGACCTTCCAAGTAGCTGAGATTATAGATGAGCACTACCATAATAACTGACAGTTCCCATTTGAAGAAACTAAACAAACTTTAATTACAAAGATAGATAGATAGATTTTTTCGATATGACTTTTGCTTTTCAGTATCTTATGGGAAATAGTCATTATGCTCATAAGGACCACATGGTTCAGTGTAACATGGAGGATGCTGCACAAGAAATGTATGAGCCATGTTTGGAAGTTATTAATACCATTATGAAATCTTTAACCAGGAGTTTATTCTAGTTTAGCGTAGGTAGCAATGCTAACACTGTAAATAGCCATTTGCAGTGAAATTCTAGATGGCTTTCTTAAGACAATTGATCAGAATGCTACTGGTTGCAACTATAGAAAACAGCGGACTGCCTTGTGCAAGCACCAAAGCCCCAAAGAGAGCTGGAATTGCACCATTTTTGACAGCTCACAGAAGCATCTGTTAGGGAAAATTGGAAGAGCTAACGAGAAACTGTTGCCCTAATCACAATGTTACTATGCATAAAACTTCTCATGTGCTGAAATCAGTTGTTTTCTTTGAAATATCACTTCTGTTATCATTGTTCCATTCAGTTTCCTAAGCATGATTCATTAAAAAAAAAAAAGAGATGATATGAGGCTCCAAGGCAACAACAATGATATAACGAGCAGCAATTAATATAGTTACTTAGATCCTCCCACAACCTACAGTGTTATATTTGAATACATACACACATTCAAATGTGAACATATATGCATATTTTATATACAAACATCCTCTGACAACTACAAATGATTATTATAGCTGCTAAAAATGAAAGGAAAATGAGTCACAGAACCATAGTAAATTTTTTGAGTGACAGACAGCATCAAGACTAGATTTCCTATAAGAATGGCCAATAGACATATGAAGAAATGCTCAACCTCTCTAGCCATAAAAAGAAATGCAAATCAAAACAACATTGAGTTCCACCTCACCCCAGTTAGAATGGCTATAATCAAGAACTCTGATAACAACAGATGCTGGAGGGGATGTGGCCAGAAGGGAACCCTACTGCCTTGTTGGTGGGAGTGTAAACTTGTTCAACCACTTTGGAAAGCAGTATGGAGGTTCCTCAAAAGACTCCACATAGAGCTCCCTTATGACCCAAATGATCACAAATAAGACCATACTAAAGCTACCAGCACAACTATGTTTATTGCAGCATTATTTACCATAGCTAAGATATGGAACCAACCCAGATGCCCCTCAGTAGATGAATGTATTAAGAAAAAAATATATAAAAAATATATATATAATGGAATTCTATGCCTCCATCAGAAAGAATGACATTGCCCTATTTGTTAGGAAATGGAAAGACTTGGAAAAATTATATTAAGTGAAGTAAGCCAAGTCCAAAGAAACATAGATCCCATGGTTTCCCTTATTTGCAATAACTAGTGTATGTCTGGGACAAGCAGAAAAGATCAAAAGCTATGTACATATGATCAGATAAGATGATGTTAAGCAAAATGAACCCCAAGAGAGGGACACAAGTGGGTTTTTTTCTTTCTTGCTATTGTTTCTAATGTATTTATAATATACCATGTGATTTTTTTGTTTCTTTGTATGTCCCTCCCCCACAGTATAACCCCTGTTTTCACTGTATTTGATGTTGGTACCCTACATCTTGTATATACACTTCTCTAATTGGGGAGGAGAAGGGAAAAAACAAAATACTTAAATACTTAAATAGGGACACAGGTTGACCCATTTGTAACAATGTGATATACAAGACACTATGTTGAAAAATTAACTTTACAATTTAGGCGGAGGGGAGGAGAGGGGGGAGTGTAGTTGTGGAAGTAGGGGAAAAACAAAGGAGGAGGCGACAAGGCTTGATAGGAAATGTACTCATTACCTTGCTCATGTAACTGTAACTCCTCTGTACAGTATTTTTACAATAAAAACATATTTTTTAAAATGACTAGATTTCCAGTCTTTGCCCGGTGATATTTTCTGTGATTAATATACTTGTGGTTTCCATAAGTACTGACTACTTTATAGATACGGAGATAACCAAGAATAAGGTAACTCTTTATCTTTGGTTTGCTAGGTCTAAATAAAAAGTGAATAAAATGTATTCCTAGAATCTTAGGAAAAAATCTTTTTTGAAAAAAACCCTCCAAACTCCACCAATCCCTTTGCTTCTGTTATTTCAAGTCTATCTATTCTTTGCACTTTGGTTTCATAGCCTCATTTATAGGCTAGCTAGACTTTTGAGGACTGATGGGAAATCAAGCTTTCATGAATCAAATGGTATCTATAGAACCATTCTTAGAACTCTAAACAAAAACAACTTCATAAACTTGAAGATGTCCATATTGTCAAGAAGAGAGAAGACAGTCACAATGATACAATTTGGAGTGACGGCTCTAGTATTTGGGGCCACTGTAACCATGACTGCACTAAAAATTTCTTAGAGTTAACATGGAACAGCAGATTAATTCCACTGTTTCTTTGTGCTCCTCTCAAGTATAAATGGAAAATTCCTGTCATCAGGGTCCAGGCCGGAAGCCACAACCCCTCACTCCTAGCGATGTATAAAGAAGCTTTCATGTCTGCAGAGCCTTCTAAAGCATGAACTCTGGCTGAGCTCCAGTGCTATAGGCAGTATGATGTGAAAACCAGATGTGTGTGCACTGGAATCATTTCCTGGCTCCTCCTCCTCTCTGACCTTGCTGTAATGGAGGGGCCCCTGCCCTCCACCCTCTTCCTCTTTACATTGTCTTCCTAGGTGAGCTCATACTACAGCCAGGCTTTAAATAGCACCTAGGCCAATAAATTGAAGTTCAGTTCTGATCTTCCTTCTGAATCCCAGACTTCTACATCTGTTTCATTAATAGGCATTGTATGTTAAAAAAACAACACAAAACAAAATAATGTATCTTAAATGCAACTCTTAGCTGCGGCCCTCTATTCACCAACCTCGTCCTCCTTCAATCTTCTATACCTCCATGAATGAAACCACTGCGATATACAAGTTCCAAATACAGAATTTATCAGTCATTCATGAATTTGTTTTATGTAGTTGATATGTACACAATAGGCAGAATTTATTCATGAACACATTTCTAAATCTGTGAGTGTGCACACATGTACATAACATACATAATCCTTAAAACAAACCTATGAGGTTGATATTATTAATAGCACCTCCTTTAGTTTTACAATTGAAGAAAATGAGAAGAAATTCCATGTCCAAGGTGACAAAGGTATTAGGCTCCTAAGCCTAGCCTCAGAATCTGGGCACACAGGGCTGTGTGTTGCTGTCTATTCTTCCAATCCCATCTCCTCTCCTGCCAAATACCCACATCTGAACACTGTCCACTGCTTCATTTCATGGCTTCAGTCCTCATACAAGCCACCTTTGTCTCCCATCTTGCTTGCAATAACCATGAGCTACTCACACCAGCCATCTTCCTCACAGGCAGGGTGATCGTTTTAAAACTGTGTCTCTACAGGGACTTGTCATTTTTTGTTACCCTGCCCTATTTTCCTCAGCAAAACCTGAAATAAACTGCTATATCTACTAATTTATGTGCTGTCAATATTCTCTAGAATACCAGCTTCATGGTGATAGGAACCTTGTTGGCTTTAGTTCCTTTTTTTTTTTTTTTTTTTGGTCATGGGGCTTGAACTCTGGGCCTGGGTGCTGTCCCTGTGCTCTTCAGCTCAAGACGAGTGCTCTACCACTTGAGCCCCAGTGCCACTTCTGGTTTTCTAGTGGTTTATTGGAGATAAGAGTCTCATGGACTTTCCTGCCCCAGCTGGCTTTGAACTGCAATCCTCAGATTTCAGCCTTCTGAGTAGCTAGGATTATAGGCATGAGCCACTGGTGCTGGGCCCGCTTTACTTGTATATCCTGAATTTCTAGGCCATATTAAGGTCCCAAATATACAATGATTAAGTAATGAATTAGGCTCTAACACTTAAAATCAATGACATTATCTAATCAATGGGAGTCAATGATCTAATAAAAAGGAGGGAATTATGTGTATATGTTGAAAGTTCATTGAAGCTGCTTGAGAGGCATAAACAAATTAGAATTTTTCATCACTAAATAAATATAACACACTATTCATCTATTCATGAATAGGGCAATGTATATGTATACATACATATACAAAAATACATGTAAATGCCTATCTGTGTATATGTATTTTATATATATATATATACTTAAGAAAATCAATATCAAAAATTAGAGCTAATTAATGTCATAATTTGTTAAAATACTTAGATAATTTCACATCAATCAAAATAAATCTATATCCATTCCAATTCTAAGGTCTATCACAACTACTTTTAAAAGTGGTTTTATACGTAATTTTTTAAAGTTGTTATAATTATAGTACCAGTTCGAAGAGTACTTTTGCTAGTTGTTTTTTAAATTTACTTTTTTTTTTTTTTTTTTACTTTAACTAGTTTAAAAACTTTTAGGATAGTATGTAGTGGTTGTCAAGTTATATACTCACATGTATACACAAACAGTTCAATCTTAAATTTTCTGGTATTTGACTGTTTCTGATTAAAAAAAGCAATTCAATGATTTAGTCATTGAAACATACATACACAAGCACATGCAACAGGAAACAAAAGCATTTGAATCTCTGAGACTTTTACAATGAAAAAAAAATCAAGTAAAGCATCCAGACAAAACTAAACAAGACAAGGTAAAATATTGGGTTCAGTTAAGCATGTTTAAAAATTCACTTGGAGTTGATAGTGAACACAGTTCTGTGCTATTTCTGTACTGTGGAGAAAAGTTAGAGTGATCTACCAAATCACAATTCAAAATGTTCGTGGTAGCTCAACAACCAATAAACTTTAAAAAACCACTTTGCATGTACTCATTTGTTACATCTTTGTTTGATAAACTACAGGAATTAGAGGGGTTGACAGTCAAAATATTTCACCACTAGCTTGAGATGATTGACATGCCATCTTGGCCTCAACCCGTGGAACAAGAGCTAGGACAAGGGCAAGGACTCAAAGAACCCTCTGCTATGTGGAATTTGAAACTCATCCTAGCTGCAGCAAAATAACTTCCCCTAGCCCAACTGGAAAATAAAAAGCTATGATCTCAGACCTCTTTGGTGATAAGTGACATCATTTGGGGACTATTTCCCTGATCGAAAATAGTTGAACAAATCTTGCTTATCAAGATATAAGTAACACTTTTCTAAATAGAAGCCCCATTGCTCAGAAAATAAGAACAGGAATTTAAAAATGTGATTGTATTGAATTAAAAAAGGAAACAATGACTAGAATCAGAATAAAACCTATACAATTTGAGAAAAACTTTGCCAGTTATTCATTGGATAAAGGATTAATATCTAGAATATATAAAGTGCTTCAAAAATTAAACAGTAAAGGGATAAATAATTCAATAAATAAATGGTCAGATAAACAGTTTTCAAAAGAACTACAAATGGCTAATGAATATATAAAGAAACACTGAACAGTCTTAGCCATAAAGGAAATGTAAATCAAAACATCACTGAGATTCTATCTCAACCAGCCAGAATGGCAATCATAAAGGAAATAAGTAATGATGTGGGGAAAATGATGATCTGAGAAAACAGGAAATGGGGACTTTTACATACTGTTGGTGGGAATGTAATTTGCTGTAGCCACCCTGGAAATCAGGATAGAGGCTCATCTAATAGTGTACAAACAAGGCCACACTAAAGCTACCAGCACAACCATGTTCATTGCAATATTATTCACTATAGTGAAGATATGGAATCAGGCCATATGCCTCTCAATAGAGGAATGGATCAAGAAAAATGTGCTACATACACACAATGGAATCTGCTCATCCACCAGAAAGAATTGCATGAGAAACAGGTTGCATGTTTTCCCTCATTTGTAGTAGCTAGAATGTGCCTATAAATCTATAAGTAAACACACTTTGGTGGTAATCAATGAATTAACTGAAGTGTGCTAGACTTAATGGAGAAGACAAATAGTATAATCTTTAAAAAGACTAAGTGAAGGCCCAACAAAATAAGTATCAGGAAATGAGTACTCGCAAGAGGGGAATGGGGACTGAGAGAAGAGGGGTGGAAAAATGAAGGGGGAAGGGGGAAAATGCATGCAAGAATTCATTGTATGTACCATAGAATTGAGAAAATATAAGGGAAGGAGTGGCTCAATGTGCAGGGGGTGAAAATGCTGAATAGGTAACATGATCAAGACGCATTGTACACATAAACTGCTTCATTAAATGGCAAGAACTTCAATATATAACCTAAAAATAAGAAAAGGGAAGGGATGGGTGAGAATGTTGAAAGGGATAACATTGATCAAGGTGCACCATATTTACAAACTGCTTTGGTGAATGGCAACTCCCATGTACAATTAATTACAGATAATATATTCAACAATAATAATTTTTAATAAAAAAGATATGCCCAGTATGGTGGTTCACATCTGTAATCCTAATAACTCAAAAGGCTGAGCTCTGCAAACCACAGTTCAAAGTCAGCCCAGGCAGGAAAGTCCATGAGACTCTTATCTCCAATTTACTACCAAAATGCCAGAAATGGTTCTGTGGCTCAAAGGGTTGGAGCACTAACTTTGAGCATAAAAATGTAGGAACAGTACCCAGGCCCTGAGTTCAAGCCCCAGGACTGGCACAAAAGAAAAAAAAAAGGAAAAAACTAAAGATAGAACTAGCATATGATCCTGCTACACTATTACTAGCCATGTATCTAAAGGAATGCAAATCATCATACAGTTAAGATAGCTGCATACCCCTGTTTAGAGCAGCACTATTTATAGTATAGAATCTGTCTATATGTGAAAACTAGAAATAAGTCTCAATTTATAAAAGTAAATTATCCTAAAAAGATAAACAGCGCATTTTCAAACTGATATTTTCCTTTAAATACATGTATATCTAATCTTTTGTATATTACAGTAATTAGTGATTAAATTCTAAAGATTTAGCACATTTTAAAAAATAAACATTGTTTGTGCTCAAATACACTGGAATAAGTCTAGAAAATAGCACAGGACAAACTCTCATAAAGAACTATTAAACCAGACACAACCAAGAAAAGATAACAAATTGTGAGAAGCAATAGTTATATAAAATACTATTGGCCTGGTTTTACATAACTAAACCAGAATTTAACCTAACTAAATTTACTCCAGTTTTTGTAACTATCTATATAGTCAATTCACTAATTCCACAGGACAAGTAGAGTACTGAAAATATTAAAATACACATGGACTCTCATTTTCATCTAGTAACATTAAATTTGCCTGCATAGACTATAATAAACTGTTAAATAAGATAGTGAATAAAGTTGCTAAGAGGTCATTTTTGTTAATTTATAATAACTATGCTAGAATATATTATCATGAAAGTCATAAATCAGGAAGTGATATATTTTGTGGATATCTTTGACTGGAAATGTGAGGTACAGATGAAAAGCAATCCACAATGAACAGTTCTTTGACCTAGGAGCTGTTTAGCATATTAACAATCTTGTAAATGGTGCTTGTCAAATTCCTATAGGCAAATAACAATTATAAAATAATTTCTCTGATGAAATTTTAATTATTTTCTTTAGAAACTCTGTAAACTATAACATACATATTAAAACACAGAAGGTGATTTACTTGGCTGCAATTTTTATGGATACAACTTACTATGTAAAATTCATTCCAGATACACAAGAATAAAACAGAAAATCATGATTTGAGAATTTACTTTTGGTGGATAGCGGAAGACATTTTCCTGAAGACTGTCTTCCATAACTTGATGTATACATCCTTTGACATAGGTGCCAGTGGCTACTTGAGAGGCTGAGGAAGAAAGGATTATGTTTGAGGCCAGCCCAGGCAGAAAAGTTTATGACTCTTTCTCAATCCATTGATGGTTGCAGTGGCATATACCTGCTCTTCTAAGCCACACTAGAGGCTGAGATTGAGAGAGTAGTGGTCCAGGTCAGTCCATAAGATTCTATCTCAATGGAAGGAAACTGGAAGGTTGGTGTACGCTTGTCATCCCAGCTATGACAAAGCCTAAAATAGGTGAATTGTAGTCCTGTGCATGCCTGAGCAAGAAGTGAGATGTTATCTCAAAAATATTAAGAGTGAAAAAGAGCTGGAATAAAGTTATTAGTATACTAAAGAAAACCCTATACAGGGCTGGGAAGGTGGCTCAGTGGTAGAGCGCTTGCCTTGCATGCATGAGGCCCTGGGTTTGATTCCTCAGCACCACATAAGCAGAAAAAAAAGCCGGAAGTGGCGCTGTGGCTCAAGTGGTAGCTAAAGAGCTGAGGGACAGTGCCCAGGCCCAGAGTTCAGGCCACACGATCAGACACCCCCCCCCCAAAAAAAAGAAAACCTTATACAGAAACTCAGGGATTGTAAGAAGGAATGAAAAAGACATGATTGTATAAAATAATAATCATCATTACTATTTTAACTGATTATTGAAATATAATAATTATTATATATTATATAATTATATAGAAGTGAATACCTAACAATAAAGAGACACAGCTGAAACACAGCACATAGACATTTTAAAAGAAACAGAATGGATATTTTGTTTTATAGATTTTAGTGTGGTCAAAGTAGAATTAAACGCAAAGGAAATCAATTGGATGTTTTATTATGATAGAATTTCTATTCAATTGGAAATTACTACAAATCTAAATTAACATCTAAATTTCAGTCTTTTGTATAGTCATCTTTCTGAGATATTGTTTCTTAATTGTGAACCTCCAAGAAAATTTTAATGCCACATATTCAGTATGTATGTGTGTACATATGGGAATTCACTGAAAATTTTTAGAGAGCTGTAGATAACGACTATCCCTTAATATCCAAGAACCAGTTATTGTCCCCATTCTGAAGCCAGACTTGAACAACACAGCATAAAAATATTAAATTGAATTCTATTACATTGCCGATATTCAACCCTAATCTATGAAAATGTTAAATTAACATTGCTTTTCACAGTATGTAAACAAATGTTAGGAACACTAAAAGGAAAAGTAGACAAGCCTTCATTGTGAGAAAGTTTTAAATATACTTATTTTAGTGATCATATTAGTAGAAAATCAGTAACAATTCAGATTGGAATGACATGTTGATGACCCATGGATCAGTCGCTAATATTGACTGCATGTTAGGTTATATGGATGTTTCAACAATATTTAAAAATCTAAATTTTGTTCAGTATGATCTAAAACCATAATAGTCATCAGATGCTGGTGGCTCATGCCTTTAATCCTAGTTACTCAGAAGGCTGAGACCTGAGGATTGCAGTTGGATGACAGCCCAGGCAGAGGTCCCCATGAGACCTTTGTCTTCAATTAACTATTAAAAAACTGTGGAGGTCGCGCCGTGGTTCAAAGTGGTATAGTACTAGCCTTGAGCAAAGGAGCTCAGAGACAGCACCCAGAGCATGAATTCAAGCCCTATGACCTACAAAGATAAATAAATAAATAAATAAATAAATAAATAAATAAATAAATAAAACCAGAGTAGTTACAGTAGTTACATAATTAGAGATTCTAATACATTTACAAATTAAAATATAAACATAAATGGCCTATGGATCCTAAAACAAATTGAAATTGAAATTATTTTGGGCTGATAAAGAAACAATAACTTTTAAAACTTAGGAGAATCAACTAATACTATGTTAGGGTGATATTTTTTGCTTTGAGTGTATATATTCACAAAAAAGAAAGAAAAATATTAAAAACCCCAAAGCCTAAGAAATTTACCAAAATTCACAATAAAAGTAGAAAATCTGAGTAGGCCATATAAATTAATTGAATTAATTTAATTAAAATTTTGAGTAACTATCCACAGAATGGAAGAAGATTTTTATAGGGCCTCATATCTAAAATATATTTAAAGCTAATAAAATAAGCCTTCCTAAAATAAACTCTCAAACAAACTCAATTAATACATAGGCCTAAGACTTAAAGAAAGACTTCTCAGAATAAGTAAGAATGTCCAATAGACACATGAAGAAATGTTCAACAACTCTGATCATAAAAGAAATGCAAATCAAAATGACATTGAGAGTTTACCTCACCCTAGTTAGATTGATCATTATCTAGAAAACTAACAATATCAGATGTTGATGGGGATGTAGCCAAAAGGAAAAGCTACTACACTGTTGGTGGGAATGAAAACTTGTTTAACTACTCTGCAAAATAGTACGGAGGTTCATCAAAAGACTAGACAGGCCAGGCAATGGTGGCTCACACCTGTAATTCTAGCTATTCAGGAGGCTGAGATCTGAGGACTGTGGTTCAAAGCCAGCTGGGGCAGGAAAGTCCATGAGACTCTTATCTCCAATAAACTACCAGAAAACTGGAAGTGGTGCTGTAGCTCAATTGATAGAGCACTAGAGCTGAAAGACAGCGCCCAGGCACAGAGTTCAAGCCCCATGACCCACAAAAAAAAAAAAAAAAAAAAGACTAGACATAGGATACCCTATGACCCAGCAATTCTGCTCCTGGGTATTTATCCAATAGACCACAAACAAGGCCACACTAAAGTTACCAGAACAGCTATGTTCACTGCAGCATTGCTTAGCCAAGATATGGAATCAACCCAGATGCTTCTCAGTAGACAAATGGATCAAGAAAATATGGTATATATACACATTAGAATTCTATACATCTATCAGAAAGAATGGTATTTTACCATTCATAAAGAAATGGAAAGACCTGGGTAAAATTATTTTAAGGTAAGTAAGCCAGACCCAAAGAAACATAAATTGCACTCTTTCCCTTATTTGTAGTAATTAGAATGTACCTATAAATCTACAAGTAAACACAATGGATGATAAACGCAAAAAATTACACCTGTACATAATAACTTATACAGGTTTCTAAACATTCACACAGTCAGACCAAAGGAGGATATTCTTAGGAGAGGATCACAAAGGCTCAACAGCTATGTGCATATATGATCATATGAAATGATGTTTATAGAAATGAACTGGAAACAAGAGGGTTTTTTGTTATTTTGCTTCTTGTTTTGTTTTTTAATTTTAAAATTTTTTCTCCTTTGTCATTGTTTTAGATTTCTGTACTTTATGTCTTCTAGACAAGTTTATCTATTTTGGGGAGAGCATGGGGGAGCACAGAAATGGTGGGAGAAAGGGTGCAGCAAAGGGTATAAAAATACCCACTAGACATTACGTTGAAAATGAACTACACAGCTTGTGGAGGAAAGCGGGAAGGAGGTAAAACTCTGGGAGAAAATGAGGGAAGAGGTGACAGTGTTCAAAAAGAAATGTATTCATTACCTGACCTTTGTAACTGTAACCCTCTGTACATCACTTTTATAATAACAATAATAAAAAAACTTTCAAAATAAATGAATAAAAATAAAATAAATAAAACTGTAACTAAAAATCTTAACCACAAAATATTCAGACATATGGATTTTTACAAATATTTAAATATTACCAAGTATTTGTGGAAAAGTGAAATTATATAAACTCAGAGAGTTTTTTTTAAAGAATACCATTTCCAAACAATAAAGTCACAGCAAGAGCATAATGTCCTGGAGAAATTTTGATAAAAGACAGTTTGGGGCCAATTATGTCCATCAACAAAATTTCAATTAAAAAATAGTAGTAATTCAAATATAGGATAATGGTATTTTTTTTAAATAAAGGAATACAATGCACAATGACCAAGTTAGATTTATTCCAGGGCTACAAGTTTGATTTTATATTCTAAAATCATCCACCACTATATTAGTGAAATACACCATTCACTTTCAACCACCACTATAATCAAATAAAAAGGGAACAGTTAGGTCAGAATAAATGTTTTAATATGTAAACCACATAGGAATAAAAGTATACTTCTAAGTGTCATAGAAAATATACTTAATGGTAGGATGTTGAAAGCATCCTTTTAAGATTGGGCATAATATAATATAATATCATCCACCAATATTCCTAGCCTGTACAATAAAACAAAGTTAATTAGCATTTAAAAGGAAGATATGTAACTACCAATATTCTTGGATACTACACCTATGCTATGTAGAGGATAAAAAGAATCTACAAAGAGTCTTTTGGAAGGTGGAGGTAAAAGGATTATAGTTTTAGTCCACTCCAGGCAAAAGCATAAGACCCTATCAAACACAAGTTAAAACTAAAAAGACTGGGCATGTGCAGCTCAAGTAGACTAAGGCTCAAAGTTTGATCCTCAGGACTGTTCAACCCTGCCCCTCCCCCAAAAAGAAAAGAAACAAAATACAATTATATGCAATAACCTATGGAGTCTCAACATGCAATAATGAAATGTGGACAACATTATGGAATTTCTGACATGATGGAAATATAAAAATGTCATTTCTTAACTTGTTATACAGAGGTTCACTTTGAACAAGTAACACATGTTTATATATTAGGTAATTTTCAGTTCTGTGTGCTATAGTTTAATACATAAAATTTTTTTTAAACTTCCAATCCTACTTGTATTATTCTATTTTTTGTTGCTACCACAAAACACACAGTACTGAGTAAATTATAAAGAAAAGAAATATAGTCTCCCCATCATAGAGATTAGGAAGTACACAGCCTGGCCCTGGCAGCTGGCATGGTGCATAATAACATGGCAGAAAGAGAAAGGATGAGAGTAGGCCTGAAAGGGAGGAGGAGAGCAACCATTTCTATAGCAATCTCTTCTCAAGATACCCAACCACTAGTGTGGTGATGACACTAATCAATTCACGGGAGTTCTGTTTCCAAAGCTCCACCTCCTGGCACAGCTCTATTGGGAATCACATGCCCTGAACTTGAATTTGGGAAGACATACATTCAAACAGAAGCAAAACTCTATGTCTCTTTAATATTTGAAGCATACAACACTGTACACAAAAATGATCAATGGTTCAGCAAGTATTTGTTTGGTGAACTGGTGTTTGAACTTAGGGCCTTACCAGTTGCTCAGCAGGCATTCTACCACTGAAGCCATACTTCCAGACTTGCTGTTTTTGAAGTGGTTTGGTGATGGGTTCTATTGCACATATTTTAATCTCAGCCTCTTTAAGCCTCATGACCTAACAAGAATGATCTGGTGAAGGACTTTGTTTGCATATGGGAAAATAGAACAATGAGATCTATTGAAAATGTTGTATGGAGTAGAGGAGTATGGGAGGGTGGGGGAGAAGTGAGCTTGATCAGGACACATTGTCACAATGAACCTTCCCTTTTACAATTAATCTATGCTAATAAGAATGCTTTTATAAAACAAAATAAACTCATCAAAATCCAAAAAAGAACTGAGAATGAAGTGATGTGACATTTGTATCTTGAACTGAGTATAAAAGTCAGAAATTTCACCTGGGTGCTGTAATCCTAGCTACTCAGGAGGCTGAGATCTGAGGATCGAGGTTCAAAGCCACCCCAGACCGGAGCGTTAGTGAGACTCTTATCTCCAATTAACCAACTACCAGAAAACTGGAAGTGGCACTGTGGATCAAGTGGTAGAGCGCTAGCCTTGAGCTGAACAGCTGAGGAACAGTGCTCAGGCCCAGAGTTCAAGCCCCACAACTGACAGAAAAAAAAAATAGATTTTTTTCTTTCTTTTTTTTTTTTTTTGTCGGTCATGGGGCTGAACTCTGGGCCTAGGAACTGTCCCTCAGGTTTTAAGCTCAAGGCTAGCACCCTACCACTTGAGCCACAGCACCACTTCTGGCTTTATTATGCTTATGTGGTGCTGAAGAACCGAACCCAGGGCTTCATGCATGTGAGGCAAGCACTCTACCAGTGAGCCAACTTCCAAGATGAAAGTTAGAAATTTTAGAATCACACCAAATTATTGTTTTAGAGACTTATTAAAAGCCCACATTAAATAAGTTGGCAAAAGTATCATTCTGAGCGTCTGGAATTTGAACTCAGAGCTTTAGCTTACAAAATCAAGGCACTTTGAAAATGTTTGATCCTGTTTGTTTGAGTTTTTTTTTCCTTCTTTGATTTTTCTTCCTCTAAACAAAATATACAAGTAGTTTTAAAATAACCCATGATTGCTTTTTTTCATTTACTAAGTTAATTTAATTTATTTAGTTTTTAAAGATTTACATTAAAGGAGCCCAGGCTCCAAATACAACAATAAATGTCTAAAGAATTAGCAAATAAAAATTTTAAATGATGAATGATTACCTTTTCCAAATGGAACAAAAACAAAGTTGAACTTATATTTTCATTTCATTGAAAAATCAAGAACACTAATCTCAAGAACAAGGAAATACACTATATTTCTACTGCATAGAAAATACCTCTTCCTTGCGTTCAATGACCTTCTAGAAGGAGGCATTCCCCGGACCTCTGTATTACTGCAGCCTCTCTTTTCATGAGAATGCTGTCCACACTTTGTGAATGACTGAGCTCTTTCATCTGATGGGAGACCCAGCTGGCAAATGGCATAATAAGAAAGGGAAATGAAGGTCTTATTTTTTCCCCTCCTGGAAACCCAAGAAATGTATAAATCATATTTGAACTAAAGCAGCATTAATTACTTGTATAACTGCACAATTTTCCTATATAAGTAGTGTTTCCTACTGTTTTGTGAATAACTGATTTTATAGCATAATTTTAGTTTCCTTCAACATTATTTGGGAAAAATAAAAGTTTTGCATTAATTCAAAAAATCCATATAAACCAATTCTAAAACAGAAAATTTAGCTAAACTATAATAAACCAGGAAAATATCCATAGAATAAAACATGTAGATTCGGTGTATGGAGACAGGTCTCAAAGGGCTGAGCACACAATGGAGTAAAAGCTTCTTGGACATTTCTCCATGCTGTAAATACCTTTGGGGTTGATGAAATTCTTCATTTTCTACTTGAGGAAAGTGATGTCAAACTACTCAAGCTGCATGATAAGCCAATGGGGTTGAAGGAAGAAGCTAGTGAAGGAAACTAGAAGCAGAACAGAGTATCTGGTTGTTTTGTTCATTTGTTTGTTTTTGGTTTTTTCCTTTAACACTTCTTTCAACTTGAAATGATCATGAAATGATTTTTAAAATGTTGGCAGTTTTTCCACTAAAAATGAAACAAAATTTATAAGGGGAAATTTATAGTTGATCAATTCCTCAGAAATGCAGGAAAAGTCAGTTTTTCTCCCTTCCCATATTCCAGTTGCCCTTCCAGAAGCTACTGCCCTATTTTCATCTGACTCAGCAGACATTTTCTATGAATGTGTATAAATGTATATAACCATGTATACCAGTGTTAATGCAGTATTTTTCTGATTAATAAACACATCTGGTAAATCATTCCAGTTTTTTGCATATAGATCTATCTCATTCTTGTATGTAACTATACTGTATATTATTATATGGATTTAAAGTGATGAATTCAATAATTCACTATTGTAGGTTCAGATAGTTTCTGATTCTTGTATTAAAATAGTGTAAAAAGAAAGAATTATAAGTGCTCTTAGACTAAGATTTGCTAAGGTCAAAGAGTATGCAACCATTTACCATTTGGTATCTTTAGATACCAGGTTAAGGCTAAACTAAAAGAGTGACTTCTCATTTACACATTTGGACCCATGGAAACACATTCCTCATGCCAAAACAGATGTGAACTATACCTCCCATACCAGAAAGAAAATTTGGAGAGTATATCTAAGTCATGTGTAATTGTTTACTTTTGAATAAACTCTGTGTGTGTGCGTAGAAAAATTTCAAAGAAAGGATATTTTATGTATTTCTTATATCTATGATATTGTGACAATGTAAAACACAAAATATATTAATAACAAAAACACTGAACAGAATTCAATGGAAAAAAGCTTTACATGAATTTACTAACTACTTGGAAGGAAAAATTAAATATTACTACTTTTATACAAGGAAAACCCACCAAAACCTCTCTAGCAATCTTGTTTTTCTCTCTCCCACTTCTATATATATAAGGAATATGCTAATGGTTCAGTCCTGAGCTTGTCTAGGTAGATTACAGAATTTGGAAAGACAAAGGCAGCCAGCAAGGAAGACTAGGAAACTGAGCAGAGTTTAAGAAATCTGCTTAAACTCCTACTATGATCTCTGGAAGTTCAGAGCCACAACCTGAAACTTCCCAGCAACTTGGCAATTTCCCGGCACATTCATACCATGGTGTGCCAGCGCTCCAGCCCATCACTGTTCTGAATCTTCCTAATTTTCATCAAACGCCTGCTGGGCTGTGGAACTTCGCTCAATGTTCTCAAATGACTCCTGCTTCCTGTAATTCCTAGACTTCTAAGTTCAAGGGACAAAGCAGACAATTCCAAAGCAAAATGTGATTTACCATCTCAGGCAGGTGCCGTGGCTGAACCAGCTTATGGTCAAACTTCCAATACCATTCCAATTTTTAAAGAGTGCCACTACAACTATGAACTCAACAGAATAGCAACATCCTCAATGATCATATCAAAGCATGGTATAAACAAGTATCTGCATGGATACAAAACTGCATTTCTTACATTTCAACTTGCATCAGGCTACCTCTTCTGTGTAGATTTTTTTCATTACTACCTCTCCCATATACTTTTCTTGTTCCTCCATTTGTCTGTACAGGTCTACTCCTTTGTATTTATGTTCAAGCAGAATGAGTTTCCTGCAGATTGGAAACACTGTTTACCTCTCTTCATTTTCAGTTCAGCTCCACAAAACTCATGACATATTGAAAAAGTGGGAATGAAAAGTTTGTCATTTTCACATTTATATATATAAACAAAGCCAAGGATGAGGCTAAGAATATTCTATAAAGTCTAAACTAAACAAATGTTTAGTTAGAAGTAACCCAACATAAACAGTTCCTTCTTCAGGTGAGGAAATTGAGGTCAAGATTAAGTGGGTGGCTTAGAGACAGTGGGTAAGTTGCTGTCTGTGTGAGGATATCCACTCTGGTCCTCGTCTTTGTTCATTGCTCTTTTAGTTTGCGCCATGCAATCGCTCAGTACAAATTAAACCATTTAGATATTTCAGTACTTCTTGGCAAAGTTAAAAGCATGAATGTATTGATTTAACACTAGAACTTCAACACACATTTCCTTCTATTTGAAAGCACTCACTCAGTTGGTCTAGTTTCTTATGGCATTTCCCTCTTCTTTTACTTAGATTTGCCTATCAGTTACTTCTAAGACTCTTAATATAACAAGTAGATATGTCATGAGTCAAAGCAAGGATGTTGACAGACCTATTAGAGATGCTTGGAGAAACCTTATGGTATTGAACCCTAGTCTACTCTCATGTGGAAGATGAGGCCTTGTTAGAGATGGTCTCACCAGTGTGTGAGGAACCAGGTAAATCTCCACCTGTCAGGTCCTTTCTTTGACAGTAGTTGTATCTTCTTGGAGAGACTCTTCCTTTCCGTAATATCTTTGGGATGCATGAGCTGAACTATGAAGGTGATGAATTCTTTGGGAAATAATTTATATACATAGAAGTTTCCCTCCTGTTACCTACCTCAGCAATGTGCATTGAAGCTCATGCAATACTGTTGTCTTCCACACTAATGTTCCTGCCTGCTCTGATCTTCACATTTGGCAATTGTCTTTACTCTAGAGAAGCCCTATTAGTCATGCTTGAGATTAGTTTACTACTTAATAAATTCCTTCCAACACCATGTTCTGTGAGTTAACAAGCCACTTCCCCTGTGATTTCAGCCCGGCTCACAACAAATTACACTTTGGAAAAACAAAGTCTTAGTCCAAAGCATTTTCCAGGTAGCACATTTCCACGTTGAGGAACCTTGGTCATTTTTACTTTTGGACTTTTGGCGTCCTTTTGCTGAAAGTAACACGTCAAGGTGTGCAACGCCCTATTCTTTCAAAAGTTCTTCTCTAGATAATATTTTAGACCAGACTACATTTTTTCAAAGTGGTTTTTAAAAAAGCCCTGTTTGGAAATTATTTATATAATTTACAATATATGCTAGGTAAATCCCCAGCAATCGTTTTAACTCGGTTTTTATGGAGTCCCCACAATGGATAGCTTTTGTGCCAGACACGGAGTAAGGCTATCATATAATTGTTTTGTCCATGACACACCTTGGATTTTTCCACCCTTTTCTCAAGTAACTTGATTTAAAGGAGAGTTTTTGTGTGCTACTTTACTGAAATAATGTTTGTCACAAATAGTTCAACTAAATGAGTGTCTGCTGATATCAGGCAGCTCTAGTGTCAAGTAAAAATTCTTATAAAGAAGAGAGGGGTTTTGCAGTTGCAGCTAGTTAACTTCAGACCTCTCCTCACAACAAAAAGGAACTTCATTTTATTACAGCCAGTGTCTATCAGGTTGTAACCACTGACACCAGTCTTTGTTTCACCAGCCAGTAATAAAAGATAGAGCAGAGGAAATGGAGGAGCTGCAGTTAGGCGTTTGCAACACACCAAGCCCTTGTTTTCCCACTAGGCGCTGCCGAAAAGCAATTGTCCATTCACAGCACAGCCTCTGCATTTCAGAGCTAATATTTTGGCAGTCCTAACTTGGTACATTACAGTCTTCTGCAGTTAATTTTGTTAACCCTTTGAAGTGTACTACATGTTTGATAACCTTGTTTCGTAGCCCTGCCAACATGACCCAGATTGACAGATTGCTGCTTCTCACAACTGAGAATAGAAACTTCAGGAAATCAAATAAGACATTTGGGAGGGAGGTAATGATTTCAAACAGCCCTGTCTTACTTACTATTGCCTAACTTTGAAGAGAAGAAGGAAACCATGACAAGCCATCTGTGACTTGAATTGCCTTTGAAATAATTGTTTCTCTGAATAAGAAGTTTTTATTTTAGCAGAGCCCCTTGGGCCTATTATAATGTCTCACTGAAAACAGCATTAGCCCTATGTTCGTCTCTCTCTTGCAGCATTTAGTGTGTTTCCTGGATACAAATGCACAGGACTGCCTCCTGGTGCAAACAGCTTTCCTCTATCACTGCAATAGTCGCCCTGGACAGACCAAATGAAGAACAGAATTTTCAGATGATTAATTAGTCCCCAGGCTCAATCACTTAAGTCCCTAATTAAATATCTGGCTCTGCTTTCAACTGTTGTAAGAAAAGATAATTAGCAAAATTTGCAGTGGTAATAAAGTTTTATTTTCCTGAGTGAATAATAAGATCTGAATCACTGGCCGGGTAACTCAGTACCAACATCTAGCCTGTTGACTTTGAAATTCAAAACATTTTTAAACTAGAAGACAACAAGACAAGAAAGTCATGTTTTCCCCTCCAGATTCTAGGATTCGGATACCTTTGATCAATTTGTGCCCAGCTGCTTCCTCTTTCCCACTAATGTCTTAAATTAGTCATCTGCTACCCACCAACATGATAAACTCAAGGAAAGCTCCGACTTCTCTTTTTGTTCCTGTTCCACAACCCTCACCAAACTCTTTACCCACATTTTCCTACCATGTTCCACCATAAATAAGAAAAAGGACCCAACTATAAGATGTACATTGGAAAACAAATATTGCACTCATTAAAAAGGATTTTTTTTTAAGTACAGAGAAAATGCCTGAGTCTCTCATTGCACTGATTAGAATGCAATCCTATTGCCCTCAAACAGTTAATTCAGGGTAAGGGAAAATGTTTAGTCAGTTCGCCTAGAAAAAAGGAAGGAAATTCAAAAGCTGGTTGCTGGAGGAACAATCACAGACAAATACATATACATATATATAGATATATGTACAGGTTCATTTTAAGTAAAAATCCTGCCATCTCTCTAATGAGTCTGTCCTCTCCAGAGAAATGAGCTTGCCGTTTAAATTTGTTGTACATACCTCAACCATTAAACAAGACATTTAACCATAGTGGCTGCTCTGTGACCTTTGAGTGGCGTGGAATCGCTGAGCGGTGCTGCTCGTTCATGAAGACTTGTGCTGCAGAATCCAGCAACTTCATCCAGGATTAGGAATACAAGTATGCCAAAAAATAAAAATAAAAACTAAAAAAAAAATAAAACAAAAGAAAGAGGGGGGAAAATAAAAGAGAAAGAAAGAAACACAAAAGCGCACAGAGAGATCAAGCAGGAAGGGAGGTCAGAAAGACTCTCTGGGTGAAGACACTTTGCTCCCAGACAAGTGCTGGGACCGAGCCGAGCCTGCTGCAGCGCCCAGACCGACCAGTGACTGGCTGGGTGAGCAGGCAGGCGGCCGGCCTGCGAGGCTGGGAGGTGCTGTCGGTTGCCACAGGCAAGGAAAAGCAGAGACCAATCGGCTTCAACGCTGGCAGCTCGCTGGAGTGGAGCCTTTTCTGTTTATGTTTCCTCATTTCAAGAGTGACGTCAAAGGGTTTAGTTTTTCCTCTGCATGTGCTATTAATTTTCAAGTACTGTACTATGGGAAGAATGTGTGTGTCTGTGATTCGCCAGGGTGCTCTGCTCTCAAGAGAACCTGAGGAACACTTTCTATATTCAGAAATACTTGTTTAAAAATTTTTTAAGATAACTTGTGGGATGGGTGCCACCATAAATAAATACAAACGTACCTAAATACATAAATAAAAATTTCCTAAGCTAAATAATAGCAGGAAGAATTCCATTTTCTGTGTGTGTGTGTGTGTGTGTGTGTGTGTGTGTGTGTGTGTGTGTGTGTAGATGTCCCCTTCCCTAGCTGTTGCTTAGTTGTGAACTAATTTGGTTTTACCCTTGCCTAAAAATACATTATTAATAAATCCCGAAAGCCATGGATACAGAATTGTACGTAATGAGTAGATGAGCCACAGCACAGGTAGTGAGTGATAGAATTTATGTGTCAGTTGCTGCATCTGCTCCTGCTTCTGTCTGCTTTTTGCAGCTTCTTGGGTAAAGCCTCAGGATTGTTCACCTTGGAGATCTTCAGGAGGAGGAGGAGGAGGAGAAGGAGGAGGAGGAAGTGGAGGAGGAAGAAAGCAAGGTGAGGCCATGCAGGTATGCCTGGGGTAACCGCGTGTGCTTTCGTGGAGTGTGTGAAGGTGCAGTTATTTAGAGATCTTCTTCTGCCAGGAGCTCCAGTTTATCCCTGTACTTTCCTTCCCACTCTGGAAAATCTCTGTGGCTCCCATCTGTTGTGTTTACCTCCCCCAGATACTGTCTTTCCTCTACCCCACCCTGAATTCTACCAACAGAAGCTTTTAAAAAAAATTCAAGAACTTACCTCTTCTATCTATGAATTGTTTTGGTAACTTTTCCTGCCAGCTCCACGCCAATGCCAGAATGATAAGGGAACACGTGACTCATGCTGGCTAATCAGAAGTCTGCATTGCTATAGGCACAATAATGTTTGAGGGGTAGGCATAACACTCAACACTTAATCCCTTTTTAGATACTAACACTGATTCTTTGAGAAAGAGGGTACTTGTATCTAAGTTAAGTAAGGTTAAGTAACCTTGTTAAGGGTTAATTTCTGGTGCTGAGAATGTGGCAGTGAATTTAGTATTTTCTCCCATAGATTTTACGAATTTTGAGAAGTAGAGAGACAGGAGATTAAAAAAATTAGTAACTATAAAATATCAAGTGGTAACAAGGGCATTGAGATGAAGGAAGATAGGAATCCAGTGTGTGTGTGTGTGTGTGTGTGTGTGTGTGTGTGTGCTATTTTAGGTGCGATGATCTGGGAAGCACTCTGATTAGGCAATTTTGAGCTGAGGCCTACATGAAGGCCAGAAGCAAGTCACATGTGTCTGCATTCCAGGTAGAAGAAGCAGCATCAGGATCAAAGACATGTGAAGAGATTTGGCAAGGGGATTGGGAGGCTGACTGGGAAAAAATGAGCAAAAGGAAGAAATAGCTTTAGGAAGGTGTGTCTGGGACAAGATTTCGAAACATATGATAGCTAGATAAAAGATTTAGGCTATAGTCTAGGATGGAAACTCTAACCAAGTGTTTTGACCCGAAAACACTCACATTCTCACATAAATTCAGCAGCATTTCTCTTTCTTCTGTGTAGAATATAGATTTCTAGGGAGCATGGGCAGAAGCAGAGAGACCAGTAACAAGGCCATTGCAATAAAAGTGAGTAAATGTCGTGGCCTAGGCTTTGGTGAGAGCAACGAAGAAAGTGAGAGGGCCAGAGTCTGGAAGGCTGCGTGTGTGCTTGTCGGTAGAACTATCAGGGTTTGAAGATATGAGATGTGAAAGACAGGAGTCCCACATTCCTGTTTGAGCAAACCAGGAGAGGATTGTTGTTTACTCGTTTGGGAAAGACTTGATGAGGAAACAGATTTTTGAGGTGAAAGTGATTCTAGAGCTTCATTTAACATCAATGGATATTTATTGTATACTCTGGACCAGTAACAGTATTAGATACTGGAAATATAGTAATAAAGAATGCATATGCAGACACAGACACACATACACATGTGCACACACATTTATATAATTCTTTGCCCTTATGAAACTGAAATTCTCTTGATGATGGTAAGAGTATATTAATAAATATAAAATTTAGGTAGGATATTGGATGGTAACATGGTGGAGAAAATAATAAAACGAAGAAAGTCTCTGGTCAGATAGACGCTTACAATCTTCAGAGTACCTAGGGTGGTGAGGGGGGAGGGGTGGGAGGGAGGGTCTCACTGCCGGTGTGATATGGGAAGATCATATAAGGCTTTCTAAGCCATTATAAGTACTGTAGCTTTTTAAAAAAATCAGCCAAGGTGTAAGATGATCTGATTTAATTTTAACATTCTCTTTACAGAAGGTGTATAAAGGCCAAGGTTGATGAGAGGAACTAGTAAATAGACCGTTTTGATAAAATAGAGTGATCAAATTGGTGGTGTCCAGCATGCTGTCAGCAAGATTCTATACTTTGGTGTTAGCATCAACAAGATTTGTTAAATGAATGCTAAGTATTATATATATATATATATATATATATATATATACATATATACATACATAATGTATATATGTATGTATGTGTATATATACATATATATATATATATATATATATATTAGTTAAAAGAGGCAATGACCTCTCCAAAAATGGAGGTGTTGTCAAATGGAAGAATGGAGCTGATATTAGCCAAGGAACAGTTCACACAGAGGGGTATGTTAACTTTTCCTATACAATATCACAGAGCTGTCCCTGGAATCCAGGGGACAGTTCTGAGCTATATATATATACATCTGTAAGTCATTAATACATGCACACACTGGGAGGGATTACTAAAATAATGAGTGCAGACAGAAGAGCTGCAGGCAGTCCACAGTTACCAGGAATATGAAGAAGAACCAGAGAAGGGGGCACCTCCAATAGTACCAGAAAAACCGAGAGAGCGGTCACTTGGAAGACAAATTAAAGAGTTGAGCAATTGCCTATATAAAATAAATACTAAATGAAGGCCAAGAACCAACCACTAAGTTTAGAATGAATAATCTAAACTTTGATAAAAGCAGATATGGTGTGGTAGAATCAATAGAAAAGGTGAAAGATGGAGAATGGAAGAATTGGGAATTGGGTGTATAGATGGCTCTTTCAAAGGTGTTGCATTCACAACTCCACCAAGAAACACAAATAATTGGAAGCGATATCTTTTATTATGGGTAAAATATTGTCATCTTTATATTAGTTGAAAAGAACCATTTGTGAGAAGTAATTGAGGATGTAGAAGAGAAAAGGGGAAATTTTTGGAGCAGAAGTGCAATGTGGGACATGCCTCCCAGAATATTCACATCCAAATCTCTGGGACCTGGAAATATACTACCTGATGCAAGAAAAGGGACTTTGCAGATATAATTGAAGTCATAGATATAATTGGAATTATAGATCAGAAAGCAGGGAGCTTTCTCCTGGGTTGTTTATATGTGCCCAATCGAATCTCCTGAACCTTTAAAAGCAGAAGACACATTTTGTTTTCTGGATGGAAGCAGAAGAGAGATCTTGTAAAAGGAGAAGTCAGAATGTTCCAAGTTTGAGAAGGATTCAACACACTGTGCTGTAGAGTCATGTGCAAAACCAGAGAGAGGTCTTTGGCAGTTCAGAGTGGTTTTCTAGTTGACATCCAGCCAAGAAATGAGAGCTTCAATCTGATCACTGCAAGGGATGGGATTTTACCAATGACCTGGCTGGATGTGGAAACAGATGCTTTTCTAGAGATTCCAGAATGGCTCATACCCTGCTGCACTTTGCTGTCGACCATACGTGATGTTAAACAGAGTACTCAGGCCAACATGCCTGAGAGCCAGGACCTAATGAATACGTTGTTTTAACCATGATATAAAACTACCATGGAGTTACTGGCATTGGAAAGAAGAAAGGGAAACAGAAAGGAGGGTGTAAGATTGTGAAAGTTCGCTGTAACTTCTAGCTCTTCAGTGAATTTGGAATTTAAAAACAATATTGATTAAGAGAAAGGATAGGAGCCGTGGTGGAGGTTTGAAAAGATATAAAATAATTTTCCAGAAGAAAACCCCAGAATTACCAGCAAAGTATTACTAGGATGACCAACAGCAAGAGGGCCAATTTGAGTATAGTCATTAGAAATTAAAGTGATACTACATAGTATGCTACCTTTCCGATGCCCAGGAGGTGTCCAAATAAAATGATAGGGAGTTTATGTGCAATTCTGGAGAGCTACGGCTAGGTGAAACAGTATTGAAAGTCACGGGAAGGCATGAGACGAAGGAATAAGGATAGATTGAAGGACACTCCAATGTTTAAATATTATAAAAAGTGAATAGATCTAGCAAAGGGTACCAAGAAGGGGTTGTCATAGAGGTGGAAAAATAAACAAAATAATGGTTTCTTGAGCACTAAATTGTAGTGATGAGTGGCATGGATTGAATTGTGTCACCTTACCACCTACATTCCTATGCTGAAGTCCTTACACCATTTGGAAATAGGGCTTTTAAGGAGGCAATTAAAGTTACATGAGCTACAGAGGTGGTCTAAACCTGATGACTCTGGTGCCTTTGTTAGAAGGAAAGCTTGCTCTCTCCCTCTGCCATGAAGGACATCAAATCAGGACTGAAACTTCAGCAGACTCTAAGCTTTACTGGCACTTAGAGTTCAGACTTCTAGTCTCAGAACTGTGAGGGGAAAACTTCTATTGTTTAAACTATCCAATCTATGGTATTTTTGTAATGGCAACTTAAACAAACTAATATAGACAGTTACATTGGTCAATGAACTCTTTTCAATTTCTTTTGCCAGATATCATGATGTCATTTAAGTTGGTTTCCTGCTACTTATTATAGAGAGAGTCCTAACAACTTCAGTCTATGTAGTCCCTTTTCCAAGAGGTGGATGTGATGCTTTCCTTCCTCATATAATTTTGCTACCACTTGCAGTTTGAAAAAAATCTAAGAATATATCTGTATCTATCTATCTATAATCAATATTTATATTTGTGTCTATGTATCTCTAACTCTACCAGATGAAGCAATATTCACTGAAGACTACTAGATTTAAAATATTTAGTATGAGGAGACATTATTATTAAAATACTTTGGAGTGTTCTTTGAAGCACAGCATTGGAACTGACCACATTTTCTGCAATTTATTAGTTATAAAAATAATCTAAAAGGAGTGACCTTATTTCAAGCCTTTTCATTTCCTTTCTTAATCCCCTTCTTCAATAGCTCATGATCCATGACTCATACATATGACTGCTCTTAGTCATTTTCTTTCCTTTATAATTCAGCTGTCTATTTTCTTTATAAAGGGATTAGAAAATACAATTTTTCTCTCGTTGACAAAAAAAAATCAAGGTCATTTACCTGGTAAGGAGAAGAACAACGCCTTTTTTAGTTGAAGATCAGAGATAAACCTTATTTTATTTTTATTAGTTTTTTCCTTTTACATTGTTATTATTAAAGCATTGCACAAAGGGGTTACAGTTTTATATCAGATCATGAGTACAATGCTTCTTGGACATTTACACTTCTTCCTTTGCTTTCTCCCCATTTCTCCCTCTCATCCCTACCCAGCTAACATAGTTTATTTTATAATGTAGTATATGTTGAGTTCAATGACTGCCTTTGCTCATCCCCCGTTCCTATGCCATCCTTTGTATAGACCCCCCCAAAACAAAACACAAATAACCCAAACAACTGAAAACAAAACAAAACAACATCATTTTAAAAATTATTGGAATTCATTTTCATTAGATAGTACTTGAGATGTTTAGAGGAGTTACACATTTGGATTCCTCCCTTTCTATACTTCCTCTAGACAGTTTGTATGTAAATATATTAAGCCCTGTATGTTAACGTGTTTAGTTGTATTTTAGATCTAGCTAACAGACATGGCTTTTTTAAAGTGATAAAGGAAATAGGAAATGAGAGTTCTAAAGGGAGAAAAAGTTTAATGGAAATTCAAGGAGATCACTTCCATTTGGGGGACTTTGGGAAGACTTGGCACAATGTAGGAGGCTTCCTTTGTCATTAACCAGGAAGATACACGTCATATTGAGGGATGGACTGGTGGGTTCAGAATGATAGGAACACAGGATGTGGGAAAGGAATAATGCATTGTGTCCCCACATGGCAGTTAAGTGACAATGAGATTTGAAATTTGAATTTTACTCTGGAGAGATTAGTGAAGGCTTTCAAGTAGGGGGTTGAAATAGCAGTACTCTTTCCCTATTAGCAAAATGCTCTAATGATGGATAAAGAAAGACATATGATTACAATACAAAAGAATGAGTAATGTGATAGGGGGAAATCCAGGGTGACTTGAGAGAACATTAGAGAAAAATCAAAACCAGATTTTGAGCTAAACAATGCCTGTATTTGAGGACACCAGTGTCTGCATTGAAGTGAGAACACTGGATACAAAAGGAAGGAAGCTGTAGATTGTGGGAGACACTCCACTATAAATAAAAAGGATCTTGGATGGGAAACTGTTCCCATCTCAGATGATGGTACATGCAGTAAGAGCATATAGATGAAGATGAGTATGGTCCATTCCTGGAACCAAAGCAAAGGCAGTTTGTCTGAAGTGATAAAAGGTAAGACAGGACAGAGCTTTTTCATCAAAGAAATTGAATTTCGTCCCAAGAGAACTGGAGAATAAACAATAATTGTCATGCTTACATTTGCACCTTCTGATAATCACTTAGACAGTTATTTGGAGACCAGAGGGAAATCTGGAGACCGAAAGACCAGGAGGAAATGTGTCTGTCTTGGATGGGGTTAGACATGGACACATACAAATATCTAGCAGTTGCTTAAAAAGCAGCAGTCTAAATCTCTGATAGATTGAAATAGAAGATGAGGGGTTTATTGTGGAGTGAAAGTAAAGCATGAGATAGCCAAGGATGACACCCAAGTTCCATTTATGTCAAATGAATATTATTCATTCCAATATGATAGCTATGATATACTATTTATTTCAGTAAGTTCAGTTTTAATGTTAGTATCTGAGTGGAGTTAGATATACCATTATAAGACAACAGAAAAACAGACCACAACAATTTTTGAGGAGCATCATGTTGGCGAATAAAGCCATCGGAGCTCAGGAGAATGTGTCCCCTGAGAGGGGAAAGGAGAGTTAGGGGGAAAGGAATATCATTAAGAGCTAGACAAGCACAATAAGCCTACAAATAGATGGCAAATGAGTGGAAATACAGGAAGAAAAACATAATGTGATCTTATAGAACCCAAGGAAAATAGTATTTCAAAATGTAACATAGTGATTAATGCCAAGGTTACAGACAGAAAAAAAAATATATATAATAAAAATATAATATAATATATATTTATTTATAATTATATATAATATAATAAATGAAAATTTAGTGTATATAAAGGTAGTATTATAGGTGAATGGAGAAGGAATAAATTACTGGTAAATGAAGTTGAGACCAAGACTACAACATTAAAACAAACTAAACTTAGACTCATTCCCAAATCCAAAATACAAACACCAAGTACAGACAGAAAAAAGGGACTTAAACATAAAAAATCAAAATGTAAAATTTTCTGAAGATGTAACAGGAGAGAGACATGATCTCAAAGTAGGAAAGATCTTTATAAAATAAAAAAAGATATCAAGCAAATTCTACAAAGGAAACTGATAAAGCTGCCTATATCCTAAGTCTTCTACTTGATCAACAATGTTTCAAATAAAGTTAAAAATTAAAATATGCCATTATATAGGAAGATATCTCTATTGGGCATCTGAATCTTAGCTTGTGTGGTTCTAACAAAAGTGAACGAGGCTACAAAGCAGGTATTGCTACCACAGATTGTTGGTGGGAGTGAAATTGGCTTAAAGCCATCATCAAAAACATTTGAGGACAGGTTTCAGAATGCAAATTGTAATATTTCTTTGAAAGATAATACAACCAGGCCTTTAAAATTCAGGGTATTTGAAGGTATTGAAGGGTATTTGAAAGATAATACAGACTTAATCTCCACCCTCGGTGAGGTGTGGGACTGCTGTGCCTTCTCTCCAGACCTAGTCTCTGAACTTAGTACCATTCCTAGAACCATCCTGGACCACACCCCCCAGCAAACTCCCTTTCCAAATCTATGTGACAACTCATCATCTCTGTCAACTGATGCTATAGTTTACACCAACTTGTTTGTCACTTCGCTCTAACCTGATCTACAAGGGAATTCTTCCTTCCTGTTGGTCATAGGGTAATGACACAGTGAGAGTACATCTTACTCCCTTTAGAAATAGAACTGTTATTTACCTATAGGAAAGTTAGTGGTAAGCATAAAATAAGCAATATTTACAAATATTGATTAGGGTAGACATTCTAGCATCAACATCTTAGTCAAAGTTCTACAAGATAAACATTAAGAAGTAGGTACTTCTAAGGGGTGGGGTCAAGGGGAAGGGGGTAGAAAAATGAAGGGGAGAAGACGGTGAGACTGTAGTCAAGAATTCAATGTATATCTTACAAAATCAAAAAGAGTGAGGAAAGTGTGAACAAATGCACCAGTGATACTCGCTAGACATGATGTTGAAAATGAACTATACAACTTGTGGGGTTCAGGGATAGGGAGGGAAAAGTGGGAGTAAAAGAGACAAGAGGTGACACTTTTCAAAAAGAAATGCGCTCATTATCTGACCTATGTAACTGTAACTCCTCTGTACATCACCTTTACAATAAAAATAAATGTAAAAAAGAATAAAGGAAGAGGTGGGGAGGGGAGGGTGGGTGAGAATGTTGAAAGGGATGACATTGATTAAGAGGCATTATTTCATAACCTGCTTTGCTAAATGGCAACTCCTTTGTACAATTACTTGAAGATTACAAAAGAATGAATCATTTAAAATCTGAGGAAAGAAATGATCAGCCTTATTAGTCGATTTTTCCTCCCCTGCCTGTAAAACACTTTTCATTTTAAATTATTTTCTCTTTTCATTCTACCACCTACTCATCTTTCATTGAAGCTGTTTCTCAAACCAACAGACTATCTTAGGACTATGTCTCCAAAGTGCTAATTTAGCTTCGAATCATGGCAAGAATCTCAAGCAGAAAAGGCAATTTGCAAACAAGAAAGAGGAGGCGGCAGGGGGGGAAATGACAAAGAGGAGGAAGAGGAGTTGAAGAGGAGGCAAAGGAGGTAGTGGAGGAAGAGGAGGAAGAGAAGGAAAGGCAGAGGAGGAGGAAGGGAGGAGGAGGAAGAAGGAGAGGATGAGGGAGAGGGAGAAGAAGAGGACGAAGAAGAAGGAGGAGGAGGAGAAGGAGAAGGAGGAAGAGGAGGAAGAAGAAAAGAGGAGGAGATATCTTCTAAACTACCATTTAATGCTTATCATCAAACATTCACCATCAGGGAAAATTTGTAAATCACAACTTAGTGCTCGTGAGCTCCCTTCTGAACCTTGGGTAACTGAACTTCCCTTCAGACTTCCTCTGCTGTCCTTGTTCCAGCCACATCCAGCTCCTTGTGAGCACACATACGCGAACATCAGTCCTCCTCCACCCAACTTCTAAGTTCATTTTTCATTCCTTTGATCTATTTCCAAGGTAAAACTATTACCACATCATTTACAAACCTCTAGAAAGTGCTCATTTGGAACATGGAAGTTGTCTGATAACTTAATCCACATTGGTGTTTTTATAGGAGAGATGGAAAAAAGGAGGAAAAAATTGTGTCACTACTTCTCTGGCCATAATTGCCCAAACGGGTATTTTTTAATCTAGGCATATGCCATGCTATAAATTTTAATTGTACTCCCCAACACCCCCTCCGTCTCTCTGTTTCTCTGTCTCTCTGTCTCTGTCTCTCTGTCTCTCTCTCTCTCTCTCTCTCTCTCTCTCTCTCTCTCTCTCTCTCTCTCACACACACACACACACACACACACACACACACACACACATCCAAAACATATTTCCAAGTCTCAACTCCCAGTTCTTCAGACTGTAACTATGTTTCTATCATTTAGCACATAGTAGGCCATTACTATGTTGACTGAATTGATGAGAAAATGGGATTGGTGAGAGACATTGTATGTAAATCAAATATGTAATTTGAAGAGACTGAAAGGAGGCCAACATCAGCTGCTTCGTAACTTGGCAGTCAAATGTACTGAGAGTCCAGACTACATGTACCCAAGGGAAAGAAATTATATACTTTATTTCATAAGCAAGACATGACACTTTTACTTTGCAAGACAACAAAGATTTGATGTGCAGGGGCCATAGAAAAGATATTGCAGGTAGCATTAATGAAGAGACTAAGGGATTGTGTCGCAGCAGAGCTTTTGTAGGAAATGCCTACTAAGGACTTTGGGAGGACAGTGGAAATACATGGAAAAGTGAATAGGGCAGATGTTGAACAGTGAGAATTTGCTACTTCTAAGCAAAACAGATACTTATAAGCAAAAGAGCGTAAGGTCAGTTTATTTACCAGAGATCTCTCATATCAAATTCACTAAATGACTAACCAAACATTTCAGACCCTAACAAGTTTTTGCATCTTGTAGTTTTATGAGTGGAGCAGTAACAATTTTGATACCACCTGGGCCACTTAGGATAGCTGTAACTTACCAATTTTTACAGAACCAATCCTTCTGACAAAAACCTTAGGAATGTAAGATGATGACTTTTCACATCTATATTCACATTTACTTGAAGACAGGGAAAGGTGGAGGGGCCTGGGTATAGTGTTCTTTGGTCTTGGATACAATTAATATGCTTTATCACGTTTTGGGGAAAACAAGGAATTTTTTTTTAGATTGTATTAAATGAATCAGACATGAAGTTGATTTTGTAAGTTGAAAACTCTTAAATATGTATGATACTTAGCATGGCACTTTCATCCTATTTATTGAGGAAAATGTTTTGATTCTCAGCTTAAAGAATAATAGCATATTTCAACATAGGCTTGAACACAGATGATTACCCTGAAACAGCCAAGCCCACTTGACCTGTGCTGCATGGCTGCAACTTAGTACTGACATGTGCACTTTCTCCCCTGCTCTCACAGAAATCCCCATGCACATCCTAGTTCAGTTCATAACACACATCCACTGCCTTCCATGAATGGATTCTTTCCATTCATTCTTTCCTTCTTGTTTTCTCCTCTGAGCACACTCTCCACCTCCCACCTTCCCCCTCTCCCCCATGGCAGCTCATTCACCTCTGATTAAATCAACATACTGTAGAAAACTTGCTTCTCTAGTTATTTCTGTTTCTCTCTAGCTCTGCCTCACTTCTTGTCACCAGCCTCCAAAGCTGCTATGAACTGTTAATTCAATTTCTAGAGCTCTTGGCTTTCTTGCTTAAGTATTGAAAAGTCAGGAAAATTCCACCTTCTATTTAACATCATTTGGATTTTCTTTCTAAACCAAAGCAGAGCTTAAACTTAAAAATTTGTGATAAGGACATTTTTTCATATTTTTAGAGATACTATTAGAGCTTTAAGAAAAGCTAGAATGGTAAAGATTGCCAAGATTCTTAATGGAAATAAGTGATTCATAGTCATAATCATTTGTGTGTATTCCCTATCCTTTCTTGTACAAATCATGATTTCCTATACAAGACAGATACTTGATTAATTATTCAATACTTTCTCAAGCACTTTCTGTGAATCCTAAGTGTAGCATCAGATTGGGTAGATAGCCTTTATCACTGCAGACAATATGTAACCTCGGCATGTACTGTGCTTGTCTCCATGGATACCAAATTTCTGTGAATGGTGCTTAGTGGGAAAAAAATCTATAGGGGAAAGCTAAATTTTGCTCATTCTTTTGACTCAGGTCTTCTCCTTCCTGATCCTTCTACCCTCTGAAAATTTCCATCCGAAGTTGTGAGAAACCTAGCACATGGGTACAATAGAAAACCTTTGCACTTAGATCACAAGGTGTTTTGCTTATATCTTGTTGTCTGTTCAGTAAACACTGAAACACAGAAATTGAGGTGGCTACAGGAAAATGGGGAAACAGAAACTGAAGCTTGTTTCATATATTCTACTTAGGAATTGGGCTCAATGAGAACAGTACATGAGGGAAGGTGGCCTAGGGCAATTTATCTTTGTTTGTTTGTTTGGTAGAAAGCTAAATTGAAATGATAAACACTAACAGAGCAACAAAATTACCAAAGGTGTTTTCATTTGGGGATCGAGCATTATTAACTTAGTGAATTCTGAGTCTCGAGGAAATGTACCATGTCATGCTGTTCAAAGCTCTGGTGGATTGTTGTTTCTTGTTATTAAATAAGCAAAACAGAAAGCATTTTTATTACTGTAGAAAAATGGGATATATTAGTAAGTTGTGAAAAGAAACATAAGAAGGGAATAAAACAATGGAGTATGTAGTCTGCTTTGTACATGAAATTTCTCAATTCTGCATCTATTACCAAAAAGAATAGGATCCTTGATGTTTTGTTTTTGTTTTTTTTAAATTTGAGAATCATTGTCCTGCTCAATGCTTTGTTTATTTTCTGGTTGGTATTTGATTTTATTGCTGAAAGTTGTTTTAAGAGCAATAGATACACTAAAGTTAGTTTCTGATATATTTTCATCTTGGTCATTTGTTCATCCTGAATCTAAGAAGGAAAAGGGGACCTGAGACAATTAGGTTAGGAATCATGGAGGAAGACTTCATACCAAGACACTAAGAGGCAGGAGAAGAAATCCCCAAGAAACTTCAAGTGAGGATCACAGAGTCTGTGGGCTGCTGGTAGCAATGCTACTAAGCATGGTGTCAAGGCTACTCCACAGTGATCCGCCCCCCCTCTCCCGCCACTACCTCCTGCACTCAGAGTGAAGTCAGTTGAAACTTCCTGGCAGGAAATGTTATGGCTTTCCAGAAGGCGTGGGTAAGCAATCTTCTGGAGACTCAGTGCTCCTTAGGGATCAACTGGATTGTGTTGAATCCACTACCAACCATAGGTTGCACATCAGGCTTCTTCTTCTTTTCTTTTGGTGAAAGACATGCTAAATTTGGGATGTAAGGAATTTTTCCCATTTAAAAAAATCTCCATATTAAAAATTCATGCCACTAATAGTGAAGATAAGTAGAGGTAAGAGTGAGTATAATTATCTCCCTGCAGACACCTTTTTATCAAGCGCGCGCTCTCTCTCTCCCACTGTAGGGATGGTAGAGGGAGAAGGGAGTCTCAGGAAATGTTCTTGCATAAACCATCCTCTTTGGCATTCTGAAGCATGATTCTCTCTCCCCCTTTTCTTTTTAAGTTAGGCAAAATAGACATTCAGATATTTCTTGATCAGTCATAAGTCAGTATCAGGTTTGCCTGAGAGAGAAACAGACTTGGTTTCTGATTCAAAATTTAATGCTCCGAATAACATTATTAAAAAAGATACAAAAGTAGATGAAAAAATAGAAGTAGCCATAATTCTAAGTATATTCTGGATTCAACATTAACATACCCAGTAGGTAGAAAGGAACATGATGGTTCTCAGGACAATAATGGAAACATTTATTGAAAATGAAGGATTTATGAATTGGATAATATCAGCCAATTATATCCTTGAAAGTGTCTGTCAACTCAGATGAGAACAATTCAAAAAACTCTCAGAAATACAGACTGAGGCAAACAGCAAATTATTATTATTTACTTCAATGGAAACTTCAGTGTACAATCTGCAAACCTAAGGATAACTTAACTCCTACAGAAGAAGGTGATGTCAGAATTTTATCTGGTACCCTATGAATAACTAATGTACCTCATGACTATTTTTTTACATATGTCATTTTCATATCAATCAGCTTTCAAGAATACAATAAAGACTAATTTTTCTGTTTATTTTTATCTTTTCTTTCCCAAAGCTTTGGCCTGCCTCATTGTTCTCTCTACAACTAGACATCAGTTGAATAGTGAGGGAAATTAATATGTTCCTGCTCTGTGGAGTAGCATGTCATACATTGCTTTATAAACTATATCACTTCCTGCTTGGCAGACTCAGTTATTCAGATGGTATTTCCACACACAGCATACATACATACATACATACATACATACATACATACATACATACACATACTGAGTAAAACTGTTGCCTCAATATTTATTGTAAAATTATTTTCCAGTATCTGAAGTTGTCAGATCAACTAGATCTTGTAGAGATATAAAGGAAATACTAGCTTTTTATATATAAAACACAACCCAGGCTCTCATTCTTCATAGTCTACATCAGAACTCTGTGGGACTTTGCTATATACTTTCATAAATAAGTAGAAAGCATCAAGAGAGACTATTAACCTGTCCAAAATTGTATGGTTAAAGTCTAACATTTAAGACCTGGACACTGGTAGCTCACTCCTGTTTGTAATCCTAGCTACCCAAGAGGCTAAGACCAGAAGAACATGGTTTAAGACCAGCGTAGGCATGAAAGTCCATGAGACTCTTTATTTCCAATTAACCACCAGAAAATTGGAAATAAAGTAATGGCTCAAAGTGGCAGAGCACTAGCCTTGAGTGAAAAAGCTCAGGGACAGCACCCAGACTCTGAGTTCAAGCCCCATAACTGACTAACAACAAACAAAACAATCTAACATTTAAACTCAAATGCAACTATCTCGTCATGCTATGGGTTTTGCTCCATTTTCTCTCTAAACACCAATGGTTAAATCACTAAGAAATCAAGCCTAAATATGTTTAAAACAGTATTTTAGTAGTCCTCCTAATTTATTATTTATTGAGAATTCAAGTCAAGATACACTTGGAATTCAAAGGAACATCAATTTCTACCACCTTTTTCTGGGGACAATTTAAATCTGCCATCCAAAGGTCTGAATAATACAGACTAATGCTGTGGTTTCAATGTGTCTCGTTCAAACTTCAGGCATTGCCAATGTAGTGGTGTGAGGTGATGGCTATGAATGAGATCTTCTCCCTCAAGGATGAGATGTGGCATCTTCTGCCACACGAGGAAGCAGCATTTGTCCTCTCTGGAAGATTGAGCCTGTGGAAGCAGAGACCTCACCAGAGAAACAAACCTGTTGGCATCTTCTTCATCTTTGTTTGCCCAGCCTCCAGAACTATAAAAAATAAATTTCTGTTATTGATAAGTAAGGCTGCCTCAGGCATTTTGTTGTAGCAGCACAAATAGAATAAGATAACATTTTACCTATGAAACAGTGAAGGCAAAGAACTTCAGTATCTTCTGAAGTAATAAAAAAATCATCTGTCCTAGAATTAATACTAATTTCTTTATCCTTATTAACAATTGTGAAGATAACTTTTCCAAAGCTAAAAGCTCATTAAAATTAACTTTTTAAAAGAAAAATGGTTAGATATTCAGAATTCTTTTGGATTTATCAGTGGTACTTGGATGCTGTCATTTACTGAAGTTTGATGACTGGTGTCCTGTTGGCCAACTCCATCATAGACAAACCATGGAAACATGGAAAAACCATAGAATGAGGGTAATTTCTTGGAATCTCCAAGTATATTTTGATAAGCATATGAAGTGAGTATATTGTCAAGGATCTTAGCCTTCCAAAATTTATCTGTCATTCCTGATGATAAACAGTGAAGAAGAACAGTGCTGAAGGTGAACCTTCTGCCCAGAGTCTTTACCTTCTTTCTTCTTTTTGTCCTCAGCCTCTTTAAAACTCCACATGCTCTATCTGAACAGGGAAAGACTTGAGGCAAATTGGCATCATGGCTTACAAGCCAGGAGCTGGTTGATGGCCAGCTTAGTGGCCTTAGGGGGGACTGAGGGACATACAGGGGCAGCTCAGATCTGATATTCTATGGACAGCTTAGAAGTGACACCAATGACCTAAATAATGCCAGTTGATGCCAAAGTTTGGATATATACCCTTTAGAACTTAGGGGTTTCCAATATGAAGGGATTAAGTGGACACTCATACATAAAGTCCTGGGGACAGTGCACACTTCCAGACACGGTCAGGGTACAAAAGGGACAGTGAATGGTCCATGCCTCCACAGGAAGCTGAAAAGCTCCTGGAGGTGGGTATGGCTAACCCCACAACTGTGCTCCATCCAGGCCTCTCAGTCCTGGGCTGCATAGCCACAGGGAAAGGAAGGGCCTCTGAGAAAACACAGCTCATCTTCAGCTAATGTTTACCTGGGTGATGGCCCAATTGGAGCTGGGACATCGAAGTAGAAGAAAAACCAGTTCCAGATCTTTATTCTGCCACCAGCTCAGAAGGCTGCTGATTGTTGAGGTCTGGCTGACTCTTTCTGAAAGAGCACACAGAGGAAGCCATTGTTCTAAGTCAGATCTAGCATCAGAGGAGAAATTTGACAGTACAACCATGTCTGTAGCCAGACTTTTAGCACTTGTCCAAAATGCTTGGTTGCAACACTTACATTCTTACTTGGGTTTGAAGAGTCTTCTGTTCTCTTTATACTGTCAAAAAATCCCTAAATTATATGATATACACAGTACCCTAGATGCCAAGAGGGGGATGTTCTGTCTCTCTCCCCAAATTAAAGAAATGATTACAGGAAAGTTTTCTATGGAAAATCCACTCATTTTTTAATCACCTCTTCTTCTAAGCCTCTAATTTTTCATAGGAAGCATTCATTTTCTGCATGCTTCTTGAATAATAAAATCTAGAAGGAATGAGTTAATGTCACCATGTTACATAAAACCTTTCTTATAAATGAGTCTCAAGTTATTAACAATAATGTATGTGGTTTATTGAGTGCAGAGGACAGTGGTAAGAACTAATTGAGGATTTCCTGTACTGTCTGGGGCTGAGAATAAGGGACTGCATTGTGACCTCCTTGCCCCTTTCCTTCTGAGCCTAATATATCAATCATATAAAATTAGTGTAATTAGAAAGCTGCCTTAACACAGAAGGATTCTTCCTCTAATTTTTTATTAATGAAAACTTAAGTGCTACTATAAAGTAAATAAAATTTCCTATTCATTGAAGTTAAATGAATGGGATCATTGTAGCTTTAAGGGACTCAAACAATTTGAGTCTTGGATTGTTCAAAATGCAAATGGGTTCTCCCAGAATGAACACAAGTTTTGCTTAGAAAATGATGAATGCCTCCTCCTAAGCTTGATAACTGCGTGACTCCCAAGTTTGCAATTTGTTTCTCCAGCATACATATCTGTTCCAGTCTCATTTCTCAGTACTACTCACCTGCTGCCTACCTCAGAAGGCAGGCATTGGTTGTAGGTGATGCCTGGCAGAACTGGAAATGTCGGCCCTGGTTGAAGGTAGTATGCTGTCGGGAATGTAGGAAGCTTCTCTATCTGAAGTCCAAGGTGCCAGCTCTCCTCTAGCTGGGCAGACGAAAGAGGCTGGGCTGAGAATGAGATGGGAGGAAGTAGATTTCTTCACGAAGGCCTCCTTAAGTCCTCCTCTGGGCTATTGTAGAAGAGGAGGGCGTGACAGGAGTATCTTGACAGAGGAAGCCATGTCATCACCATTAGGTTATTCTAGGCTGAGCATGAGTTTATTAGGCCAAGAGTTGTAAGGGAAACAGGAAAGATAAGGACCTAGGGCTCTAAGTTTCTTCCAATTTTTCCATTGAATTAGGATGGATTTTAGATCACAAGATATTTGACCTGTCATTTACGTAAGTGTGTTTTAAGAACAGGAAATCTTGTTAAGAGAAAGAATGAGTCAACAATTGGGAGCCCCATGAGCCATGCTCCCAGAACTGCAGGTGCTGGGGTCTCATTAGTGGAAAAGAAGGCAAATCTCTGGCAGTCATAGGGTGGCCAAAACCCCCACACAAGAGCTTGTGATTTTGAATTTGATTTTAAAGCATTTTAAAATAATGATGTACTTTTTCATATTGTTTTCCCCTTTCACAATTGAGTTCACATAAGGCACTTTTGAAAATGCTTTTGCTTTTCTTGCAGCACTCCTTAGATCTGGTTTGTTTCTGAAATAAACAAAGCCAGAGAAAACTTCTTTATGAAATCTAAAGTTCTTCTAGTTTTACAGCCACTGCTCTAGATAGAATACCCGTAAGTGTGGAAGTGTAAGTGGTGAATATCTTCCTAATTATGTGCTGTTTCAAGTACTAATTTTAAGAGTTGTAATGCATGTTAACTAGCTACTGGAAGATTTCCAGCTTGTGTTGCCCACTGATTCATTCTATCAAAATGGCCTTGCTGAGTACTGGTGACTCACACCTGTGATCCTAGCCATTCAGGAGGCTGATATCTGGAGATGGTGGTTCAAAAATTGTAGAGTGCTAGACTTGAGCAACAAAAGCTCAGGGACAGTGCCAAGGTCCTGAGTTCAAACTTCAGAACTGGCAGAAAGATAAATGGTCTTGATGTCCTTGTGTGAGATGTGATTATGTAGGAAACGACTCTTTCCTCAGGTAAGCCTCAGAGGTTAGTGGTCTATCTAAACTCATGGCACCCTGTGAAGGATCAACAATCACAGAGAGGCTATGGCGCCCACACACATCACATAGCTAGCTGATGTTATAGGAAGTCTAAAACCCAGAAATGGCTACCTATAAAGCTTGATGACCCCTTTTGTGTGTTGTATGCAGCTCTTGTTTTGTAGGGGAGAGGAGATAAAATAGCCAATGTCACGCTGCTCAACAGCAGATGCAGACTTGTTCCAGCAGGTCCCCTCTGTACTAGTAGCCACACCAGAAGATCCATTTGATTATAAGGATGTTCTGGCTCAGCCTGGCTAGGGCTTCTTCATCTGCTCAGACCTCCTCTTCATGTAACCCGATCGCCAACGATGTCTTCTATTTACTACACAAACATGTCCACTATAAAAAGATGTCATCTAGAAAGATGAGGTTTATATTCTTTCCCACATCTGATTGTTTCTGTCTCTTACTCCACAATCTTTATAACATTCTCTAAGTCTTATTTTGAATTCTTATTGGCTGAAATCTAGGACATCTAACTGACATACAAAATTGTATCCTGTCTGATCCTTTCAGAGCCAAGTGAGGGGCAGGGATGTGAAGTGGGTTGTCTTCATTATGTGTCTACAGTAAAGTTGCTTGGTAGAAATTTAAATGTCTCTTTCTTAGGCTGACCATGGTTTTCTTCTTTACCTCTATGTAGCCAACAAGAGGACAATGCTTGCCATTTAAAGAGAGTCTTGTTGAATGAATACACAAAATCATCTCAAGGAAACTTTGATACAATAGCATATCCCAGCAGAAATGATGATCTGGGATAGTCATGCGAGCTACCTGACTCAATCCTACAAACTTATTTTTGTCAATTTCCTTAAATCCTTTTTAATGTCATAAAATAGATAAGGATAAAGTGTTTATGCATATTCTGATAGAGTCATGAAAAGCCTAGCTTTAGATTTTTGCTACCAGGTTGGTTCTCACAACAAAAGTTTGTACAATATCAAATCATCCTTCCCTTCTTGTCCTTTCTAGGAGACATGGAACAATTTCTTCATGAAAAGAAACACATTCTAAAGAATGGTCTCTGAAATTCTAAAGAACTTTGAAGAAGCATCTTGAATCCTGAATCCTGATGGTTCTAATGGCTTTCCAACTCATGGCCTCCAAATTCTCTATCCCTAATTTTTTCTGGTGAGTGTTTCTTTTCCCTCAGAGGGTTTTCTCAACTGGACTCCACAGCTCGTGTCAGCAAAGAGAGAGTCAAAAATATCCTTTGTGTGTGCCAAGAAAGCGGTAACCACACATAGACAAAATAGAGCACTTATCCAGACTTTTGACACCAGAGAATTGAGGCAGATTGCTAGTAGGCTAGCTGGAGAATTGGCAAGATAATTGTCTTCAACACAGGAAAAGTGAGTTCAATTCTCTGAAGTCTTGCATACGTTAGCAAAGACAGGATAAACATGAACCAGGGCTTGGTGGGTTTTACTTCTGGCGGCTCATGGTCATTTATGTGCCACACGTCTTATGAAAATAACACTGGCAAAAATGTAGCCACAAATATGTTTTGAGAAGTAAGCTATAGAGTATGTACACACTCTGACACGTAATTACTATGTGGGAATGCCAAGTTCTGTGGAGAATGTTTTGCATTTGCAACGTCAATGATTGGCCTGTGCCTTTCTTCCTCTACCACCTCCAACTATGCGGCTTCCCTGCCGCCCACCACTGCTGTCCTGATGCTTGCTAACCTCATTACTCTAACAATTTTTTTATAGCATCTACCAGTCAGATCAATAAAACATTAAGTTAAATTGGATATTCATTTACTAATTCAACATCTACTTATTGAACTGTTGGTACATGTGGTTATGGCCTAGTATTCTGTTCACAAGAATAAAATGTTCCACAGAGGCTCCCAGATGCCTCCTAAGCTTGAGTGGAAACTAATAAGCCCAGTGCAGTACAGTACAGTGCAGAATGACAGGCCCAATCAAGAGCAGGAAGGACAAAGTAGGTAAACAAAGAACTTGGGCTATATTTGCAAGCACTATGAACAATTACTTAAGCCTTGTCATTTCACTGTGTTTGTGAACATAGTTTCCCTTTTATTTCAATTCAATTCAATAATGAATATGTAACAAGCTTCTAAAAGGGGGTGGGGGAGAGCTGTCACATAGCCAGACAGAGAGCTGGATTACCCATGTTCTACTCTGTAGCCAGTTTGAAGATAAGACAGCAAGCGATAACCCATCTTGAGAAATGTCGGACAAGAGGCCCATGCTTGGAAGGATAGAAGGTCAGGGGTATGGCTTGAGTCACAGAATGGTCCCCTACACATCAGGAGGAAAGATCTCATTTAGCTGATGATTAGGCCTTATTTCTGAGCATTCTCAATAAACTTTTCTACTAACCTTTTTTCTTTTTAAGCGAGATATCTTAGAGAATATGTATTCAGCTTTTGTATCAATTGTTGACAAATGTGATCATTTAGAGGAATTTTTTCTTATCATATTGAAGTCAATTAACATCTTTCCTATGTGTCAGGAGCTATATTAGATACATAAGGAGTAGGAAGTCTCTGCTCTCAATGAGCTTATGTCCAAGTTGGGGAGATGGCAATGGCTCTCTCTCTCTCTCTCTCTCTCTCTCTCTCTATATATATATATATAGATAGATAGATAGATAGATAGATAGATAGATAGATAGATAGATAGATAATGTACACTCTCTCTCTATATATATGTAAATGATTTATTTGCTCTGAATATGTTTCTGCTCTGCTCTTGATTAAGTTCAAGTTATAAAAACAAATTCTTTTATCACACAAGACCAAATAAGGTTTTCTTTCATAAGTAGCTACATCTTGAATTATTATTTTTCTGAGAAATTCATGAGGGATTTGTTGAATTTTTCTTGGCACAGGAGTGATGAAAGATCATTCAGGAAATTTTGTTTGCTAAATATGGAGAAACTAAGATTGAGAACCTTTGTATTGGCTTCTGAGCACCTACTGTATTAAAAAAGAGAAATGGTCTTGGATAAGTTAATTTGGTAGAGGAAAAAATAACAATTTGTTACTCATGGGGGAAAAAGACAATCCAGAGTCTTAGAAAAAGATAAGCCAATGGAAAGAAAAAAAGGGATGGGAACAGGATAATGTGAAGATATACTTACCAATAGAAATTGAAATTCCAGTCATCTCTGGGAAAAATTATTCATAGAACTGATCTTAGGACTGTTGTGTTTTAGTTGTGATTGGTTGTGATTTTTTTCTTTTTTAATGCAAAATGTTAACATTTTGGAAAGCTGCGTGAAGAAAACATAGAAGGTCTTTTGGTAATTTTATAATATTTTTATAAGCCTGAAACTATCTTGAAATAAATCTCTAAAACATAGGAACACCTAATAAGTTCAAACAGAAACTAGAAGAGCAACGGAATAGATACCTCAGCAAAAATTTCATCTTTGACAGGTAGATACATTTCTCAGGAAGACAATGAATAAACTAATAAAACCCAGCTTCCAGGAAGTAAAAGCCATCATGAATTCTTTCTACAAAACAAGCAAATACCAGCACTTCTAATAAAGAAAGCCTTGTCCCGTACCTTGGTTCTTACTGAGTGGTATGAAGGGCTTCAATGGTAGGCTTCTCCCTGGGCTGTCTGAAGTCTGGGGACTTCATCACCTGGAGTGTCTAAGACAGGAGACAGAGGGGGATTTTACTGGTTCCTTTCTGGAATTGGTGAAACTCAAGGAGGTACTTGGAGAACCTCACCATCATGAAGTTGTTGACTCCCAGACTCTGTAGGTCTGGATTAAGCATGTACCTTACATTCTGGTCATCCATTCACTTAAACACATGTGCACTCACATATGCATATATGTGTGAGCACACACACACACACACACACACACACACACACACACACACACACACACACACACACACACACTGAGTAAACACCAAGTGCTTTAAGGATGAGTCCTGGGAGGAGGACTTGATCTTTGTACTTGATCTTTGCCCAGCCTTCCTGGTGATGATTTGCTGAAGTCTCCTACCCATTCTTTCAGGCAGAGAGCTCACTGTGTTTCTCTAGCTTTTCTGTTCAGCAGTTTGCTTGGCCTAGGGTCTCTTCACTGATAGTTTACCTTGACGTCAACTAAGCACAGCCATTAAGAGACAATTTAAGCAAAAACTTAGAAATAACATGACAAAGAGACTGCCCTTTCAAAAAATACTTTTTTCTGGCCAGATACCAAACAGCCCTTAACACTTCATCCATTGATAAACTTGTCCTTTGTCTGTATCCATCAACAAGCCTGAGAAACATATAGATCCTTTGGGGAAAGCTGGAACCTTTATTGACAATACAGAAATATAGGCCTGTGTCCTTCCAAACATTAGCCCTGTGTATAGAGAGCCTTTTTGGTGGTGTTGTGTATGATATTCTCCATAACAACATTGTCTCGGTAAGGGCATTAAAAGTCAACTGCAACCCTTTGGCCTTCAGGTTTTAACACTCTCAGCTCATATGCAAACACTTCTCTTTCGAAGCCACCAAATACTCATCGGGGAGATAGTTTAAAAGAAAACATGTTCACAGTTATTATCAACAATTCCATTTATGGAATTGTCCAAGACATTTAGATAAAATAAATCAAAGAAAAAATGTGTTTTCATGATCTCAAAGAGGTTAGAATGCTAGTCTGAAAACACTCACAAGGTCACAGTACTTAGTCCTCTAGCATAAGGGGCTCTCTGAGTTTGTGTTAATGGGCTGAATAAGGTCAGGAGATCTCCCTAAAGCTGTAAAGAAAGGGGATAGTCAGAAGGGTGAGATTAATCCAAGATTCCAGGCGAGTTCCAGAAACTAGGACCAGAAATTTACCAACAAATGGGACATAACAGATGCTGAAAATGGTAGCTGATGCCAGGGGACCAGAGCCAGATGAGACAGGGAATGAGAGGGCACTTTAGCTTATCAGAGCAGTAGAGAGGGTTCTAACAGGGGCATAATTGGTATGAGAGCATCCTTTGCTCACTTTTTCATGTGTGGGTTGTATTCATTTACTGATTAATCTATTAACCTGTGTTCTAGGCCCTTGACTTAGTATGAGAGCTCTAATATGAAATAGTTTCAACACAGATGATCAGAGGAGGCAGACAAATAGGATTATCATACTGAATGCAAATACATGCAGTGGCGGAATAAGGGCAGAGTGCTGCAACTAGCCTGGGAATCTCTGCTTAATCCAGATTTGGGGGAGTGGGAGGGTATCAAGGAAAAGTTCTATTCGGAGACCTGAGTAAGCTAGCCATGCATGCTGGCGGGTCAGGCTGGATCAAAGTTCAGAGAGTGGACATGAATTGCCCAGAGTACAAGGAAGGATTTAGGAGAGACACATTTTCATTTTTATCACTAAATGTCAATGACCAAATACTAGACTTAAAAGAGAAATACAATCTTTTATATTTTGATTATAAAATAAGAATCCTCTGAAGTTATGCCAGAATAGACATTGCATTGTGGACAATTTTGTTATTTTGAGTTAATATTTAATAGCAAGTGAATATATCTTAATGTGAAATAAATTCCAAAACTTCACTAGCATATTGTAGATCAATTAGGCTTTGGCTGATGTCTGTGACACACTCTGCTTCCCAACATTCAATAACAGTGTAGTTCTGACCACTTTTAATAATGATCATTAAAATTTAGAGATTAGAGTTCACACATGTAAGATGCTGCCCCAAGTATTTCCTTTGTTCAGATAACAGCAGTGAGGATGATAATAATGACAGAACATTTAAGAACTTAACTGTGTGGCAGGAGATTGCTGTAGACTAAGAACTAAAACCTGAGGAGATGTCACAGGACAGAAGTGAGAGCATTTGTAAGACCTGGGACTTTTGGAAGCAGATGGGAGATGAGAAATTCACCAAGTATGAAATTGTTTTTGTGATTTCAGGTACCACCATTTTATTTCACAACAGGATTTTGACAACTGTGGAACTAAAGGATGATGTACTGATATTGTGATAGCAATGACTGCTCTGAGACTGTGTTAAATGATCAAGAAAAGTTCTTAGGAGCTCTGACTACTGAATAGGTCTGGATCTTTCCATTTGATAATTCAAGGTATCAGTAATGTCTGAGGCTGCTCATAGATTTGGTGGGCAAGACAACATAATATTGGTTTGTACTGGTTCACAAATTTTGAACATGGAAGAAATAACACACTAAAGGGGGAAAGTGCAGAACAAAGACCTGGTTGAGTTACAGGTGATGCTGGTAGGATTGTTTTCTAACTTGTATCTATGTGAGAGTTCCTGGGAAGGAGAAAAGCACTTTTTCCTCAAGTTCCTACTTTTATATAGAATCTGATTCTGTTGGCAGTGGCTGAGGGTAGAGGCCAGGAACATACATTTGTAACAAGCACAAAAGTAAGGAGCAAAGGTGGCAGGAGGGGAGGGAGGGTGAGAAGAGGCATCTGTGCAGGGAAGATGGCAGGAGAAATACAGAATCCAAAGTGACTAGAAGATTAAATGAAAATGATATTACAAAGACAAGTTATCTTAAAGTTGACAATTATAATTTCTTGTGTAGTTATTGTTTATTCTTTGCTGTAGTTTATTCTTCTTTGGGAAGAAACAATGGAAAAGGGACCCCTTATTATTCAGTGTGTGCTGCATGCTTATAGGATACCAATCTGCTTCAATTACTTGCTTTCTGAATTTCTCGATGGTTTTCCAGTGGCGGGAGCTAGGGGTGGATTTCAGGTGTATGGTCAGACTGAAGCAAGGCTATAGAGTAAGAAACGCACAGAGGTGAGTCTCTACTGCTAAAACTTCATCTCCAAGGAGAAGGAAGGTAACAGAGAATTACCTATGAGGACTGTAAGAGAATTTCTGGTTTAAACAGCTTTTATTAAATTCCTAGAAATATTAAAATCTAGTAATTACTTCTAGTATTATATAAAATAAAAAATAAATGGTTAAAATCAAGTAGTAATAACAAATAACCAAAGTGACAATTTAATCAATGTGATTATTTGATTATTGTTAAAAGGTTTTAGATATGTAACACATCAAGTACCAGAGCAAATGCATGCAGGAGAGATTTTCTACCTTGAGGAGTACATAAAATAAATTGATGGCCAGCTAATATGAACAAAAGTATAAAAAGTATTTAATACATTTTACAAAACACATTCCTTGTATTTGAAACACTTTAAAAAATTAATATCAGTCCTGCTACATACATTGTAAAGAAAGGTTCGTATACATTTTTCCAGTAGCACCTTCTTAGACTATTTCACCAAACACATTACTCAATAAAATAAAGTTCCCAAAGAAGAGCAACGAACCATATTTGATTGAAGCAAAGAACAAACTCAGTGAAAATATCTTACTGTGAAAAAAAATAGACATAAGTAAACTGTTGCCTTTTTAAGATCATTTTCCCCTGTAATTCAGAATCCCTTTTCTGTTTTCTGCCACACAGTCCCATGGGCCACTGCGCTGCCAGAAAGAACCATAATCATGGGCAGCCCAAGCCAGACACGGGGTCAGGGCGAGCTGGAGGCCAGAGTTGGCTGGTGGAGGGGCTGAGCCTCCCTCACTGGAGTCAAAAACTTGACTTGAAAGCAAATTACTTGTGAAGGAGAAGCAGATGTAAAGGTGATAGAAATTAGTAACTCCTGCTGATAGTGAACTTTATTTAAATAGTAAATACTCAAAAAATAAAAGGAAAGCAAAAAGGCACACCAAAAAGCCCCAGAAAGCACACCAAAAAAACCAAAAAACAAAAAACAATCTACCACCAATAAAATGAACAAGGGAAGAATACCAGACAACCTATATCTTAGGTCAAACTACTCTTTAACAATGTTTTATAAAAATGAGCAATTATGAAAGAACTTAGACCTAGATGCACATTTGTTTTGATAGAGAAAAGTTGTATGAGAGTTAAAATACACCAAGCTTGTCTACCACTGAGTGGTAATAACCAAGCGGAAGGGCTGGGCATAGTTTTGGCATACAGAGAATAGGACTCCAGGGTCTACTTACTTCAACCTATTTGCAAAGCCTACTATTAGTGGCAAGTGACAGGGGAAGGGGTGAGCAAGCAAAATGTGAAGGCCTTTCCCTTAACAGCATATTGGCAACTGATATTATATAATTTCCTTTTGCTAACCACAGAATTACTGGTCATTACAGATTTGAGGCACTGTGCATTGTTGTTGTCATCTATTACCCTGCACAATATAGTTTACCACAAATATAGCAATGGAAGTTTAAACAGTGAAATCCGAGGAAAACGCTACGATTTGCAGAGTGATAGTTCAACCAGAAGGAGATGTGTGACTTTCTATGGGAATTTACAATGAGTGTGGGATCCTGGACGATGGTTGAAGATGTTCAGAATGTGCTTTTAAAAGGAAAAAAAAATCAGCTGGGCACCGGTGGCTTATGCCTGTAATTCTAACTACTCAGAAGGCTGAGAGCTGAGGATCATGATTCAAAGCCAGCCCAGGTAGGAAAGTCCATGAAACTCTTATCTCCAATACACTACACAGAAAACTGGAAGTGGTACTGTGGCTCAAGTGGTAGAGTGCTAGCCTTGAGCTGAAGAGCTGAGGGACAGCACCCAAGCCCAGAGTTCAAGCCCCATGACTGACAAAAAAAAAAGGAAAAAAAATCAAATTAAAGGAAAATAAAATAAAATATTATAATTCACTCTGATCATCTCATACAAAAGTTAATCATACTTTACAATCATACTTTTAATCATCATACTTAATCATACTATTGTATGATTAACTTTTTATTTTATTTTATCCTTACTTTTTATATTTGTCTTTATTATTCTGGGTATACACATGAATTGTTTGAAGTTTAATTTCATATTCCCCATCTTCCCTTCTCCCCTGAATCCTTAAATATCCACTCTATACAACCTAAAGCTTATTCTCTTTGACACAAACAGATTCAAATTCCCCTTATAAATAGGATCTAAATGATCTTGATATTCCATGTGTTTCAAAACATTTGCAATTTAAGTTTTAGAGGGCTCACATCAAAAGAATGATCATAGCAAAACAAGAATTCCTGTATAGATTTTCTTGAATCTCAAAATGCAGTCTGTATTGGCTCATCCTAGCCTCTTGAAGCAGGGCCATTATACTGCAATTTCTAGTTTAGCCTTATTAAAATTGTCAATATGCTTGGAAGGAATATGTGTTCTGCCTCATTAGAAAGTAATAGATGAGTTGGATTTCTAGGATCTTGTCATTTCTGAAAATGACCCAGAAGTGGTCCTCTTAGGAAACAAGATGGCAAGATCCTTTCCCATGGGGAGGTACTGATACATGGCAGGTGCCAAACACATGCCACATGCAAGTAGTTTAGGGACACATAGGAGTTTTGGTTTACTTCTTACGTAAGCAATGTGATGTGGGTAGTTTCTCCATTTTGTAAATGAGAACACTGAGATTCAGAGCAGTAAATCTAATTGTTGAAGCTTACAAGTGCTAGAGTAGAAGCTGCATGAACACAAAGATTGTGCTGTTTTCATTCCTGAAGGCTGCAAGTATGCAAACCCCACTTGGAGTACAGTGAAGCTGGCCTGGCCAGTAGTCCTCAACACTAGAGCTGAAATATATCTGATTTCTTGACTCCCAGTGAGTCCCCAACCCCACTAGACCACACAGAAGGCTTTGATGTAACAGGATCTGGATTTGGCTTATTTGTCCATGCATCTACTCTCTTTCATCTCCATGAGTCAAGCAGATTTTTCATTCTGCTCTGGGATGACCAGAGCTAAAGAGTCTTGTAGAAATGGTGAGATAAAGGAAGCCTTAAGAATTTGATTCCCTCTTCAAATGCCTTTAAAAAGTGTTCAGTCAGGCTGGGAAGGTGGCTCAGTGATAGAGTGCTTGCCTTGCATGCAGGATGCCCTGGGTTCAATTCCTCAGCACCACATAAGCAGAAAAAGCTGGAAGTGGCACTGTGGCTCAAGTGATAGAGTGCTAGCCTTGAGCTGAAGCTGAGGGACAGCACTCAGGCCTAGAGTTCAGGCCCCACAACTGACTAAAAAAAGTGGCCATTCATCCATCAAGGCCATTGTTCTTACACATGGCCAAGAGTAGGATGTAATTATTATCAGTCATCCAGGCATCAGTCTGGAAAGGAACACAATTAGTAGGACCTGAAAAAAGACAGGCAAATGGAAGATTAGGGTTCAAACTTTGTAAATAGGGCATTGCATTATCAGTTAAATTATTAGAAAGTTTCAAAAACATCCATGTTTTACTTTTTGTTACAAATCTGCTCAGAATATATTCCCATAACTCAATTTCTTCCACCCATCTATTACTACCAACTTGATGAAGTGCAAATAAATAAAGGGCAAATAGACTTTTTCTTTCTTTCCCCCTGAGGTTGTGAGTATTGAATCGTGGGCCACACATGTGCTAAGCAACTGCCCTGCTATTGATTTGTACCGCAGTCCTCACTCTCCAAGATTTTCTTCCCAGGAGGAATCATTTCTTAATTGATTTTGATATCAGCTCATCTCAGTTCAGGGGGCTAGGAGATGGAGATGGCTGTACTAGGCATCGGCGATTTCCCTTTTAATACCATCTTCCCAGGAATTCTATGTCCATTCCCATCATCATCATCAGGAATTTGTATAATTATATTTATCTTCATGACCCTCAAGAAGGAAGCCAACAGAGGAATATGACATTGTTGTCCCTTTTTTCCAATAAAGCTTTGAATTGTGACATTGTTGTCCCTTTTTTCCAATAAAGCTTTGAATTGTTATCAATTTGTACAGATTCATTATATTTTGAATATACTAAGCATTGCAGATTTTTGTGCAATTATTTCCCTTTTGTGCTCAGGCTGGACTCGAACTAGAATCTTCCTGATCTCTGCCTCCCACGTTGTATATGTGTGACCCACTGCAGCTGGCTGGATGTTTCTATGATGGCCTCTTTATGCGAGAGTGGTATTTCCCTCATACTGTGAGTGAGCATGATCCAAGTAGCTGAAGGCCTGAATAATACTGACTGACCCTCCCTGGAGTGTGAGGGAGTTTGACTTGGCCAATGCCTTTGAACTTGAACTGCAGCCTTGGCTTACCTGGGTCTTCAGCCTGCTGATCCATCTGAAGATTTAAATGTGCCTGTTTCTGAAATCACTGGGATTTCAGATAGTCCTATCTACCTACCTATCTGTCTATCTGTCTGTCTGTTTTATCCAGCCATTCACCCATCTATCTTATTGATTCTGGTTCTTGGAGAATCTTCACTTACACATATGAATTAAGTCTTTATTACAATATCTTCAAGGAGTAACCATATTCCTCTGTTTAGTGAATGGATGAGGATACTGAGGTCTTTAAGCTTCAAGTGCTTATCTGAGATTATTCAATTGGTGTACAAGTATAGGACTGAGTAGGGATTCAAACTCAGTTGATTCTTTTATAATGCAAACAAAGGCATTCCAGACCAATTCTGCCTTCCTACTAGTTTCTGGAGAGTCTCTTTCAGCACTTCCATCCTTCCTTATGTTGGCAGAGAATGTTATGGTTTACAAAGCACCCTCTTCGTGGGCATGCTGTGTCGTAGGCCAGGCTGGACTTGCTATCTTTATAGATCACAAGACTGAGAACTGAGAGAGACAGTCATTTACTCTGGGTCATATGCAGCAAGAGCCTTGGTAGGCATGGAAGGATTCCATGTGGTCACCATCTCACATCAGGTCTACTGGGGAGGTAGGTGACATCTGCTTGAAATGATGGAACTATCTGCATGGTTTTTGCACAAATGTATTTGGCAGGAAGGTAGACCAAAAAAAAAAAAAAAAAAAGGAAAGGAAAAAAAGTGGAGACTGAAAAGCAAGAGAAAAATAATCAGGCAAAATATTCATTCTTTTGTGAAATTTGTTATAACACTCACTTCTTTATTAAATACACATAGAAAATCTAAATCATCTTTGCTGGCTTCCAGATACTTTTTTAAAAAAGCAGTTTTGAGTCTTCACCACAAGCACCATTGGAAATAGTATGAAAATATCTTTTGGCACCAGTTTCCTTGCTGTGTGTCAGTATTCAGAATGCATGCGAATGCCTAGGAGATTTCAAGCTGGAAGAGGAGTCAGTGACTTCATCAGGATGCTCTCTCCATGTTCCCAAACATGCAGAGGCAGCAGCCTGGGCTAGGAGCTTATGCTGAATGCACAATGGATTTGTGCAGGACGTGCTGGATTTTCTTTAGCAATTAATTACTTTTACAGCTGCTCTTCTAAAAGCAGAAGAGACAAAATTGCACTGTTTGTTCCACTGAAAGTGCAAAGTGAACCAACCAGCAAAAAGAGATCCATAGGCTCTGCTCGCAAATAAACCAAGCTTTCCCTTTAATGTTTTTGCTCATTCAAAAATCACTTATAAAAGGGTAGCAATAAATAAGAAAGCATCTGCACATTTTTCCCCCCCAAAACTTCAAAAGCGTGGTGAATAAGGTAGTAAATGAAATCTGATGTTCAGTGAGTGGGAACTTAACAGTGAGCATGTTATCCCTGAAGGACATCTAGATGAGTGTATCATGGTTCTGTTTGGTCAAGTGAGAGCTCATAACAGAAATTACAGGATAGTTTATTTAAAAATTAAATACATTACATCTTCACTTAATTCTCCATTGTGCCCCAAATTTAAATCTGCCCACTGAATGCCATCATAGCTGGGAATAGCTATCACACAGAGGCTGTCTCTGCTACCTTAATTCCCATTCTCTCTCTGCTGTCTCTGCTTCTCCATTCACTCAAAGCATCCTTTCACAGCTGTAGTTTCAGGGCCAGCCTCTCTTTCTTCCCTCTGAGGGATATTTATTTGCATAATCATTTTCAGTTTCCAATTACTCCACTGAGCAACCACTACTTAGGATTCTCATCAGTCTGTTGTTGCTATTATCCCTTGAATACCAGACCTGAAAAACATATCGGAAAGTCGGAAAGACATTTTAGAGGAAATTAAATGAGATAGCGACTCTTCCAACAATTCCCTTGTGTAGGTTTTCAAAGGAAGAATTGATAAATAATATGGAGTTTATCCACCACACTTTTAAGAAGGTGTCATTAAATTACAGATCTCTGGCACACTTGTTGATGCTGGTTGATACCAGCTTTTCAAAAACGCACTTCTCTCTTTTTTATAAGAAAACAGAATTGTCTTAATTCTTCATTATTATGTCCAAGAGTTTACACTTGAAACTACGTTTACATTTGAACTAAAAGTAAATATTGGCTGGAATTCAAGATTTTTAAAAAACAAAAATCTGAAGGGAAATACGTTAATCCATGTTTTAGTGTATTAACGTGTTATAACAGTTTTTGGAAATATACAAAACAATTAAAAATACAGCAACACTCCTATTTGATCAGTAAATTACAGCCATAAAGAAGCTATTACTGGGCTGGGAAGGTGGCTCAGTGGTAGAGTGCTTGCATTGCATGCATGAGGCCCTGGGTTCGATTCCTCAGCACCACATAAGCAAAAAGAAAAAAGCCGGAAGTGGCACTGTGGCTCAAGTGGTAGAGCACTAGCCTTGAGCTGAAGAGCTGAGGGACAGTGCCCAGGCCCAGAGTTCAGGCTCCATGACCGGACCCCCCCCCTCCAAAAAAAAAGAAGTTATTACTTGTAAAGAAAGTCAGAGTTTTCCTCATATCTCTTCGACTGAGGAGAATTGAAAATGACTTTATAATTCATTATCTTGCTATTATTAATGATTTAGATACAGAATCTGGAGGTGCCCATCAGGAAATATACTATTAGACTTACCACTTTTAGCTTGGAGGAAAGACAACTTCTTCCTAGTTTGTCATATTCTACAACTTGAGCCTACAAATTTAACTAAGGATGCATCAACAGAAAAAAATATACATTTTATTTGATATTAGTATTTTTACATATGCAGGGCTTCACAAGAAAAAAATGTAGTGAAAAACCTTAAAAAGTGGTAGGTGTGGGAACTTATATGGCATTTTAACCAAAGATGATAAATTACAGAGGAACAACTAGCCAAAGGAAAGGGGGACTGGGCTTCCATGGGTGGTACATTATGGGCAAGTAGATACGTGAGGGGACTAACTGGGAATAAGAGCTATTTAGTAAGGTTTGTTTGTTTATAGAATCAGTACGTATTGTTTCCTATAATGGTAAAGGAATAATCTCCTTTTCCTGACAAGAGGGTTTTATATTCTGCTTTTATGAATATCGAGGGAACACCGAGAATGACTCTTCATTTTAATGCATATTAGCATATTTGAGGGTGACATATTCAGATTCCTTTCAGGCTCTGTGACCTTCCATAGTTCTTCCAGTAAGCCAGGCCCAAAGAAACATAGGTCCCATGGTTTCTCTTATTTGCAATAACTAGTATATGTCTGGAACAAGCAGAAAAGGTCAAAAGCTATGTACATATGACTATAGAAGATGATGTTAAGTGAAGTGAACCCCAGGAGAGGGACACAAGTGATTTTTTTCTTTCTTACTATCGTTTCTAACATATTTATAATGTATCATGTGATTTTTTCGTTTCTTTGTATGTTCCTCCCCCACAGTATAACCCCTGTTTTCACTGTATTTGATGTCGGTGCCCTGCATCTTGTATATACACTTCTCTGATTTGGGGAGGGGAAGGGAAAAAACAAAATGCTTAAATAGGGATACAAGTTGACTCATTGTAACAATGAGATGCACAGACACTATGTTGAAAAATCAACTTTACAATTTAGGCGGGGGGGGGGGGGAGGAGAGTGTAGTTGTGGAGGTGGGAGGGAAGGGATGGTAGGAGAAAAACAAAGGAGGAGGTAACAATGCTTGACAGGAAATGTACTCTTTACCTTGCTCATGTAACTGTAACCCCTCTGAACAGTATTTTTACAATGAAAATGTATAAAATAAGATACAGATACTCATAGCACCTGCCTCATGAGTTTTGGTGGGTGTTAGATAATCCACACAAGGAACTCAACACAGAGGTTGGCACACAAGAAGAGTCCAATACAGGTGTTTATCCTTATCTCCACTAGCCTTTTTGTGCTTTCTCTATCTGAGATAAGAGTACAGGCCTATGAACCGTGCCTGATAGTAAGCATCTACATGAACATGTGTTCAAAAATGTAGGAATAAGTAAAATAGTAACAAGATCATTTAAAGTGCCAATGGTTCATGAGGGATTTAAACATCAATGGAAACAAAAGATAATCATGATAGAAGGTTTAAAATGAAGAATACAAAATTTAAGTTTAGATTAAGTAACTGTAACTCCTTAGTTACTCGGTGTGTGTGTGTGTGTGTGTGTGTGTGTGTGTGTGTGTGTGTGTGTGTGTGTGTTCCTCATTGTGTCCTCTTGAAACCAAGGTATCACTTCTTTTTACATAGCAGTCCAATCAGTCTCTAGGTCAGGCTGGTGTTTCCTGCTCCTATCCATTACTTCCTGTTAATCCTCAATCTTGCCCGTGTAGACTCAGATTAATTTAATCCTCTCATAGATAGTCTTTTAAAATCTTCAGTTTTGCATATCCTATATTCTTCCAAGATATTGCTTTTCTTCTAAAACCATCTCAATTATTTAATGTCTCTGATTTTGTGTTGCTTAATTCTAAGTCCTTGGATTCACTTTCAGGGCATCATACTCTCCAACGGTAACTATTTTCAGGCTGTACTACTTCTTCCTCACAGTCACTAAACCAATAATCTACTCTAGTAAGAGGGCCATGCTCTAGCATATGAAGATAAAACAAACCTCAGGAGCAAACTCCCTACATGGCTTCATCTTTACAACAAACCAATTTTTAATAAATATACTTAGATATTCTGAATTGTGGAACAAGTATTAATATACCTGCTGTGGTAGCAATGTGGGCTTTAGGATGTAAGACCACTTGTAGGGAAGGGCATTTCCTATATCTTATTTTCATATTTGAATAAACACCTGAATAGAGATGCCAAATGTTCCAATTCTATAATAGAGAGACAGAGTGGTGGGAAGAGAAATGAGTTATGGTATTAGCAATAAGAATGTTTAAGTCTCTTGGTTAAAGTTATGAGACTTGGAAAGTCAATGGAGGAGAAGACAAGGATGCAAAAAAACTAAAACTGGTGCAGCTAAGAGAACAAACCTTATTAGAGGGTTAAGAGTCTGCCTGCCTTATCAATACTCCCTTACTCTTCCAGTGGGAAAAATGCTAATTAGGATGTCCTAAGGTCATCAATTTTGGGATCTGGGCTTCTTTAAACAGGAAATAGTGAGGAGAGCAGAGGGACTTGGGAAGGCTTTCTGACCCACTGAGGCATAACTCCCTTAAAATCCGCCTCAGGAGTTCTCAGTTTTCCTGAGCTGCAATTTGAGTTGCTCATGAATTGACTTTAGGAGTGGGACAATTTTCTGCTCATAATCATGCATGCATGATTTTTGTCAGTACATTTTTATGTTACTAAATCTTCTCTGGAATCATAACAGTAAGATAGTTGGGCTCCCATTATATTTAGAGCTTTCTAGAATCTTCATAACTTAATTATTCTCACTGTATAAATAAACTGAAGCTCATTTCAGTTAAGTGGTAGATCCAGGACTGCAATCTAACCTGTCTGTTCACCTCTAGGGTCCTAAGTTTTGTAGCTTTCTTCAGAAAGATCTGAATGTACCTTATGGGTATCTCTTGTTGGTCCTCCTCCCCTCTCCCTTGGCTTTGATCTTTCATCTTCAACAAAAATATGAATGTAGCTTCTGCTTCTGAGTTGAATGCATACTTCAGGAAGGCTCCTATTGCTTTTGCTCCATATTCTTTTAGCACAGGTTGGGCTGAGAGACAGACTTGGATGATAAAAATATAGTTCCCATGTAATCCCTTGTAAAGATTTAAGAGAAACTGTAGAAAGAGAGCAGAGCTAAGCTAATAATTCAGTGTACATCTGTTAGTTATAACACAATAAAAGAGAGAGCCAGGTACAGAATATAGCCAAAAGTTACATTTAGAAGATAAATGCAAGATATTTAGAAAGCACCTCATAAAAAATTTATGCTGTACTACGACGGCCTTCAAGCCAGACTGTGGATGCATCAACAAATCTTTATAGAGAACTATTATGTGACAGACATGGTCTAGGTGGCTTGCATACATCTGCCTTGTTTTATGAGCTTCATCTTTCCTATGGAGTTTCTTATAAACTTCACAGCATTCCTGTGCTCAGACTACCTACCATAAACTATGAAATAGATTACATTAAAGGCTGGGCCAATAGTATCAGTGAATTTTTCAAAGTCTGTACTTTATTGTATTCATTCACTTTTATTACTATTTTATCTGGAAATATAAGGTACTTTTTCATTTGTAATAGCATTCTCACAACTTATAATTTGGCTAATTATACCTTAGAACTTTCAGTTCATTTTGCTTTGAAGACTATTACTGAATGTTGGATCAAAACATTAATGACTTTTCTAGAGCTTTCAATCCTTTATAACTGTTTAAAAGATATGAAAAAATCCATACTGCTTTGGTATTTGTTTGCCCAGACTGCATCAAATTCCTTGAAATGTGTGTGTGTGTGTGTGTGAAAGAGAGAGAGAGAGAGAGAGAGAGAGAGAGAGAGAGAGACAGAGACAGAGACAGAGACAGAGACAGAGACAGAGACAGAGACAGAGACAGAGACAGAGACAGAACAAGATTGGAGAAAGGAGAAGGGGGAAGGGGAGAGAGGGGGCTTGGGGAAGGGAGGGGGACAGATCAATAATCAATACTCTTTACCTATTAGAAAATATAACATTAGTGAACAAAAAATGTCTAATTTTTAAAATTTGACTTGGATCATTTTATTCTTATGATTTATGTCTTTTAACACCTACATTATTAATTTAGCTAATTGGATCCTGCACCAAGATACACTATTAAATCCTACTGAAAGCTGCCTTGATTCATGTTCCATTTGTCAGCCACTGATTTGGGCTTCTGTTTTATTTTTTTCATTTTTCATCTCTGATTGTTTTTAACTCATGGCCTAGTGCTTGTTAAAGAGGTGCTCTACCACTAAGACATGGCCCTAGCCCCTCTTTGCTCTATGTTTTGGATAGGGTCATCCTCTCTCTCTCTGTCTCTGTCTCTCTGTCCCTCTCTTTGTCTTTGTCTCTGTCTCTCTGTCTCTGTCTCTCTCTCTGTCTCTTTCTGTCTCTGTCTCTCTCTGCTTCGGACAAGATCCTCCTAACTCTCCCTTCCTCATAGCTGGGATTACCAGAGTGTGCAAACATGCCAGCCTTGTTTTTGAGCTAGGATCTGAATATTTTGCCCTGGCTGGCCTCACACTGTTGGCCCACTGCATTTATTTTTCTCATTCTTCCTTTCTGGGGAGAGGTGTGAATTTGTGTGAAGCTCTCAGTTACAGATGGGGTTACACACACAGAAGGTGTACACGAACAAATGAGTGAACAGAGTTCTTTTTCTGTGGAACTTAATGGCAACTGGCCTGCTTTGAAAAACACCAGGCCTCTTTTACTAAAAACTGGGCACCAATCCAGCTGAATCCAGTTGCTATTTTTTGGTCTCCATTCTAAGAAGTTATCATTTTCATGAGAATGAGGTGCTTATTTTACCACAGACATTCTCACTTTGGAAAGCAACTCTTTGTAGCTCTAATTTCTCCCAGAGCAGTATTTTCCAGGCTCATTTTTGTCTTCCGTATTTGGGCTTCTGCATTCTCACTTTTTTGGGTAGAGATACAATTTTTATTAGCATGTACTTATTGTACAAAGGGGGTTCTTTGTGATTTTCAGTTCACACCCCCACACATATATACTTTGATCAGTTCCTCTATTGCTCTCTGTCCTTTTCTCATCTCTTCTTTTTCTTTTTACAATTTTAATAGGTCTCATTAGGTTACTGTCAAACACACCTAGAAAATGCTTAAAGCATATTTACCCTCCTCAGCCACACCCTTTGCTTTCTACTGCTTACCTCCCTTTTTCCATTCATGTTGTGTGTGTACGTGTATGTGTATACATTCTGCATATAGAAGAAAACAGTATTTTTCATTCTGTGTTTAGCTAATGTCATTTAACATAATGTTATCCAGTTTCATCTATTTTACCACAAATGACATAATTTCATTCTTATTTGTTGCTGATTAGGATTTCATAATGCTCTATTCAGATGAATAGATATCCCATTTTACTTTGAGAATTTTTTATTAGCATAAATGTTATATACATTGTGATCCCTCCACACCAGCACACAATATATTACTGTCGATTTTACCATATAGGCACACAGTGTTTTTTGAACAAACTTGGCCCTCTCCACCGTTTCTTAGTGGTTGTACCTCCATAGTTGGACTACCATGAATAATGTTGCAATAAACATGGGTTTGCAAGCATCTCTATCTAAGTATGTGGACTTATATTCCTCTAGATGTATGTCCAGGGGCAATAGCAGAATCATTTTGAAGACTGTACTCTCTGTACTTCCTCTATCATAGCTAGGTTGAGACTTGGTACTAAACTATAAGTAGAAATAATAATGATTATTCATTTTAATTATTCCTATTTAATTCACTCAATTTTATTCCATTTAATGTTTGATTGTATTTATGAAATTGCTTCAAATCATGGCCTGATTTTGACAATGCTGATATTTTAATAAAATGTTAGTTTTTCTTTTTCTGCTGCATAGTTAATGGAGTATGTCCATAAAAATATGACTAACAGTTATTATAAGCATTGTTAGCATAATGGATATTACAAAAAAGGTGATTAACATAATTTTATGATTCCTGCTAACAAGAGAAGTTTTTTGATAGGCTTTTCTGGTGTTAAGTCAGCATCACATTTAGATAACATCTTCAATGTAATTCTTCTCTTCTTTTTTTTGGGGGGGGTGGTAATTGTATGCAGCACTCTACCACTGAGCTACATTCCCAGCGGTAATTATTTCTGCTAGATTAACTCAGTGGTCTAGTATACTTGTGAGAACTCAAATTTTGAGATTTAGAGATTGGCTATTTTTGCTAAATACAGCATAACATTATTGCTTTTGGAATTTAATCAATGGACATTTTCATGACTGTTATGAACTAAAGGTCTGTGTCCTCTCCAAATTCATGAGTTGAAGAGCAAGCCCGGAGTGTCACTATATTCATAGTCCTACAGAAGTAATTAAGGTGAAATGAAGCAATGGGGGTTTGGCCCTGATCCAGTCGAATCACTGTCCTTGTAAGAAGGAAGAGCAGCATGCTTACTCTTTCATGTTCTTCACCCCCACTCACTCTCACAAACCAACCGTGCTGGCCCCTTGATTGTGGATTTTCATATCCAGAGCTTTACAAAGATCAATTTCTTCAGTTTAAACCACTCTATCGTATTTTGTGATAAAATCCCCCATAGACTAAGAAAATAAGTATTTTCTTCACAAAGGCATTCTCAAATTGAACAATGAAGATAATGCAATGCAATAAAGATAATGCAACCTTGTGTTTTCCAAAATAAATTTCTGCATCGAAGTATTGAAAAACTGTGATTATTTTATGCTGCAAGGTTCTCTCGGGGAGCTTTCGCTATAAAATAAATCTCTCAAAAGCCACTTAAAACTATGGATTCTGGTATATCTCAGAGATGACATTCAAGCTTTATGATAGTTTTGCACTTCCAAATGCAGTGCAGCAAGGCAGTTCATCCTCATACATAGACCTATAGAAACTGCTGAGAAAATTTTAAAAAGAAAATATTCATTAGTTCTAGCTAACATTTCATTTTTAATACTTTGTGTTTCCATATTGAGAGTTCTTATTTTTATAGTCTTTACCATCTTGTCTTCCTTTAAGTCACTGAGTATTAATATAATAGATCTTTCAAAGAGATAGTCTATTAATTTCATCATCTGTTCCATTTCTGTGTCTTTCTTATTGAATGCTCTACTGGTTATAGGCCACATGCTTTTCAATCTCTTTGTATAAGGGCAAAAGGGAATACTACTCGTGTCCCATTTAAACACATGAACAGAGAAAAAGCACACAGGTTTACTTCATGCAAACTAGAGATTTGTAGCCAGGAGCCCAGGTGGTTCAGATACCTATACACCTTTCTATAGGGGTATGAAGGTGAATTTTGAGAGGAAATAATTGTTAGGGGAATGAGTGGAGCACAAGGACAGAATTAGATGCTATTTTTTGAAGGATGAATGGTTCCAGAGCCGTAATGACTTGTAATAAAATCTATACAGGTACAAAGACACCTCTTCATTTTCTTTTCTGTGATATTAGTTCATGAAACCTCAGGGTGTAGATCAAGGCAATTTTTTTCTTTCTTGGTGGTCAAGGCTTTAGGCAGATAAATAACTGTTGGAGTATAGCCTCTTCCATTATCTGCTGACTTTCAAGGACTTTAATATAAAATAGCAGCAAGGTGTTATATTTTAGGGTAAGTTCTTATTATCCTATGCTCCTTCATTTGTAATTTGTGGTAATTTTTTATTATAGTGTGTCAATATTTTTTCATTGACTGGATTTTGTCATCCTTAGTAGAATATTGAGTTTTTATTTCCATAGTTAGTAAATCAATGCACAGATGACCTCAATTCTTTTAAGGTAAGTCAGGAGTAACTTTTATCTGGGACTATCTTTGTGGAGGTTTTGCAGAATCTTCTGTATTTAATAAAGTCCTTTCCCTTTGGCAGATATGAAAATAAAAGGGAAAATTGCAATGAAGGCAACATTGACAGAGCTTTCCAAAATGGAGCGGGGAAGCCATAATGGCAACAGGATTCACACATTCTCAAGTTATTCCCTGGGAATTTGGGCTTTTGATCAACTTCATCTTTTGATTGCAAGCATCTAGAATGACCAGATAATTGCATCGTGTCTCAAAACTGTCCAGATGCGTGTCAGTATGTTATCTAACATCAATAGACTTAAAAAAAAACTATGTAATGCATTTACTTCCTACTTTCAATAGTTTCTGAATTTAATTTGATCAACACAGGTTATTTAAAAAATGTTTTCTTGCTCTGTTAACTCTGAGAGTTCAATTCCCAGTTCTCTCATTCTCATTCTTTTTCTAGAAAATATACTTAATCGTGGCTTAGGCAGCCTTGGTTCTTACATCTACACCTTCAAATGCATCTGGAGGCGGTGTGGGGGGACAACGATACACATTTCTGAAACTCTTTCTGCTCAGGTCATTGACCCAGTCATACAATTCTTGCCATCTGAATGGTCTTGAATTCAAATTTCAGTCTAAGCTTAGAGTTGCTGGGTTCTGTTTGACCTTCTCCCTAAACTATCACCTAGAAAGCAAGCCAAACAGAAAGAAAGCACAATTTCAGGGCAAATCTCATTTTTCTGCCCTTTTTCAAGAATTATTGTCACATGGTGTCTTTGGTTTAGTATCTAAAAGTTGTGATTTTATGTATTTTGTCCAGTTTCACAGTTGCTTTTGGCAGGAGGCCTACTGTGACAGAGTTCCTCTATTCTGGCTGGCAGCAAAATTCATTTGTTCTGCTCACTTGTTTAAGCCCCCAAACAGACAATTCTACTTACATATATTATGTTTCAGAGGTTTCATGCTAAACTAAATGGAATAAACTCCTCGACAAGCAGACATGCTTAAAACTCTCTTCTTACCATCCCCTTCCAAAATTCTATACTGTTATCTTAACAGCAGTTTGATGGTCTGCTTAGAAATTTGCCTGCAAATTTTATCTTGTTGCTTTTTGTCAGCTCAGGAGCTTTCCAAATTTACTGTGCCTAAGTATTACAATACAAAGCAATGATCCCCTTCTTACAGAAATATTTAAGTGTTATTCTAGGGTAGTTTGGACTGTACCTTATTTTACAAAGTCTGCTTTTATGCCTAATGTAAAATTTGATCCTATTTATTTCTTTGGTGATATTGAAATTATTTTTTGTATTCTTATTTGTTTATCCTATGTAAAGTTTCACAAGCAACTCAGTCTTGTGGGAAGAAGATGGAGGAAAAAAATCTACAGAAAAAAACTAGAACTAAGATAGAAAGGAAAAGGTGTATGTCTTAATTTCTCTTTGAGTGTAGATTGCAGAGGGGATATGAGAAGGTGGAGGTGAGCAGTCTCCTGTAGGCAGAAAATTGAATAATGATTTGTCCCAGGCACTATTTAGGTTAACTGGCCACGCTAGTATTTGTTCTATTGAAATTCTTTTAGGTTGTCTGTACTTCCAAATGTTTTCCAATTCTATTTTGTTGTTGTTTTGTTTTGTTTCACTTTTGTTTTAAAATTTGAAAGAAACTTTAACTTTGAATAAATAATTTTAGACTTTTAGGAAATGTATACAACCAGTACATAAAATTCTCTTACACATTCACTTAGGTTCCCCTAATTAATGTTTTATCAGATTTGTTTTCTGTAGTAGTGTGTGTATGTGTGTGCGTGTACACGTGCACGTCTATATTTGTGTGTGTGTGTGTGTGTGTGTGTGTGTGTGTGTGTGTGCTTGTGCTTTTTCTGACTTTATATGACACCTCAAGTTTCAGCTTTCTGGTATTCACTTTGTTAGATTGTACGTTAGTTACCAAGTTAGGCCATTGGAATTCTCCCTTACATATGACATAATTTAGTTAATATGTTTGTATATATATGCATACGTTCCTGTATATGATAACACATAGATTTATATATTAGAACTAACTTCCACAAATGAGGGAATATATATATACTTGATCTATTTGGTCCAGTGAAGTATATCTATTCTTGGCTATGGGGAAACAGTGCAGCAATGAACATGGTTATACAAGGGGATTCACTGTATCCTAATCTGTGGTATTTTGGTTAAATGCCCAAGAGTGGTATTACTGAATCATAGGATAATTCTATTTTAAAAACTTTCCAAATCTGGGCTGGGAAGGTGGCTCAGTGGTAGAGTGCTTGCCTTGAATGCATGAGGCCCTGGGTTCGATTCCTCAGCACCACATAAGCAGAAAAAGCCAGAAGTGGCACTGTGGCTCACATGGTAGAGCACCAGCCTTGAGCTGAGGGATAGCACCCAAGCCCAGAGTTCAGGCCTCACAACAGACAAAAAAACAAAAACAAAAAACAAAAAAAAGTCCAAATCTTGAAAAAGAGATGATCATCTAGGTATGTAAGGCTCTTTAGAACACCCAGAAGACCAGATCAGATAAAAAACAAAAACCAAACATTTCCTCAATAGAGTAGCAACAAAACTTTAAGTTTAGAAAAAAAAAAAAGAAAGGGAACTTTAGGCTGTTTGAAGCTACTGTAATTCCTAATGTGATATAATTAGAGTTATCCTTGATTTTGAGCTATATACCAGTGCCTAGTCTCATGGTGTTTATATCAATACACTGGTTTATTCTCCCAAGTGTGCTCATGTAGTATTCAAGATCCTTAAGCAGAGACACAGTGTATTTTAAAATACTTTGTGGAGAGACACTAGAAGTCTGTATTGGAAATTTGCCAGGTTTTCCATCCTAGGCCTATAATCAACAGCTGGCAGTTTAGGCTAAATATTTATGGTGTTGTTAATGAGAAGTCTTTTAGAATTTAATAAACAAGAAGACATAACTAAATTTAATTTATGGAAGTAATTTTTCTTAAACAATAAAAATACACTGATTTGAATATTATTTTCTAAATCTACATTAATCCTTAAGTTGACATATTCTGTGCTTTTATAGAATGTAACATTGTTTCTTTGTTCTCTGTTGGAATGAACATTTATATATGCTTATTCTTACACTTTAGGGAAACTATTTTTCTCAAATTCCTCTAAGATTAGAATTTTTACATCGAGTAGTTGTAATCTTAGCTACTTTTATTTATTAGTTCTGAGCAAAAGGTAATGCTATTATAATGAGTTCAGAAGACCCACTTTTGTGTAATAATCTTTTTTCTTCCTGTTTTTTTTAAAAGAACTGCATACCTTTTGCAAATCTAAGAAATCAATTGCTGTGAAATACTGTGCTTGGAATGAGAAAAAAATGAAACATGAAACAAGATTTTTACACATTTTCTAATTTACATTAATTTCAAGAGAAATTGTTCCATATAGTTCTGAAACATTAAATGCCATCAAATCAATGGTAACATAAAAAAGCATTGGTGTTGAAACCATGCTCATGGTTTTGGTTGAATAAAGGACGAGAGAACAACTTTTGTAAGGTAATTATTTTTTCTGCATTTATGCTTACTGAAGTCTGTAGCTCTCTGTTCTGCAAGTTCAATGAATGTTTGTAGCCCCTGGGATAATTTTAGAATTCACTATGTTTATTATATCCAATGTTTGAGTTAAATTATTGAGCATATTTAAAGAAGTTTCTTATTTTGAGTTATTAGACAATAAAGTTTTATTGCAAAATGCAAAACTTCAGATTATACAGAAAATTTCAATAATGAAAAATTAAGCAGTAGCTGGAATGGTCTGGAAAAATATTATTATGAAGAGATAAACAGATAAAACATGCTAAATATTTTAGTATTCTTTTTGCTATAATTCAGTAAGGTAAGCATAACTAAAACATCTTTCTGGATATAAATTTGATATTTAACAAATAAATTACTAATGTACAAAATGCAGTATTTTGGTAACTCTTCTGCAAATAAATATTTCTGTATGTTTTGGAAAAAAGTTGACATAGCCAGGATTAAACTTCAGTCATATTGAATACAACTACTCTGTCTGGGATTTCTATCCAGAAGTAAAAATAAATATTATGAGCTATGATCTGATTAACCAGGGAAACAATTGTAATCCAGAATTAGGCTAATTACACACCTAAATACTCCATAATGAGTAGTCCAAGAAGGAGAAAATTTCTTTTAATTAATAAAATAGGTAATTTACCTTGAACATACAGGCTTCAGAATATTACCGGCTTTCTTTCTATAGTGGTATAACTAATTAATAGAAATTATTATTTCAACTGAGATACAATCATTATTCCATTATTTTGATTTGGTTTGGCAGTGTGAGCTATGCCTTTAACTAGATTCAAAACATGTGTAAAAAAATTGAGGTTATTTCTTTAATTATAGTTAAAATAGTAATTTTTATACATGAGATGAGAAAAAGAAAATTGAAAAAATGGCATTAATCTGGTATATTAACAATGAAGTGTCTTATTAAGTACATTCATTATTTAGAATTCTTTTTTCTTCCCATGACCTTGTATAAAGAATATATAGCATAGTAGCTAGCTTTTACTTGGTATTTTGTATTTTTCAGAGTTTAAAACATGTAATTACATTCAGTTCTTACCACAGCTTCAAAATAAGTGCGTATACATTTGGTACATTTAAAGCTAGGAAGCTGGAGGGTGAGAGCTTAAGCATCTTGTTGTGATGACTCTGAGATGTGGGAGGAAGAGCCGTTGTCTTCTGGCTTTTAGATCGATCACACTGGTGCTCCTTTAACCATGGCTCTAAATTGTGAGATGCAGCCAGATGGCTGTCAAGTACTGTGCATGGAAAAATAATTAGCCCATCCTAATTTAATATTGTGTCTTTTCAGTGTGGATAAAATGTGAGTTTGTTTGAAGGACAAGAAAGAATGTGCATTGATGAACTGTTTTTCCATTCTGTTTAGGGTTTTAATTTGGCCAACAACATTTTTTCATCTTTAACTTATATTGTATATTTATATTTTATAAGAAATAATATATCCATCTTGTTATAAATCAATGGAATTAGCATTTCTTAAACAGGTATTTGTCTTCTAATTTGTTTCAGTTTGTCAAATATGAATTCCAAAGGGCCTGTTCTTTTATAAAGCATCTTTAAAACCTTTCTGAAAATTACCTTGCTGGTTCATTTTTCAGTGACATCTTCAAATCACAACCAATGGACATAAAATTTAAAAACAGTGTTTTTCATACATTTTTTCATTGCATTTTTTCTGAAAGGATTTGTGGCTTCTTTTTTCATAATTACATAAAAAAATAAATGTTAGCATTGAAGAAAATAAAGGCAATATAATCAATATAGTTCAAATAAACATTAGTGACATAAAAACTTTTTGAGCAATGGGAATAACTCTAGAATGACAATTTTATTTCCTGGCTGACTTCTAAAAAATTAGCATCAGGTCAGAGAAATTGCTCAGTTATCACAAAGCCTGCGTAGGATACATGAAGTCTTAGATTCATTGTCCACTACTGAGAAACACCAACAAAAGTAGGCCAAGGAGATGTACTTATTCTGGAATATTTTGGTTTCCTGAAGTGAATTGTTCAAAGCAATTGCATTTTGCTTGGAATTACATCTAACTGATGTCACTTAACAAGTGCTATCCTTCCTGGCTTACATTTTAAACATATGAAATTTGAAAACGTACGTGTTGTTGTTTAAGAAAACAAATTTCTCTTTTTTCTTCAGCTTTTACCATTTTGATGATGCCTTTCAACCTGTTTCCAAGTCCATGTAGAGTCTGTAAGTAAACCAATGTCTCTGATGCATAATCTCTTTACTCTCTTCCTGACTTTCTAAGAATGGAAATCTACCAATACGTCCCATCATGTGCCACTGTTTTTCATATATCATATTTAACCCTTAAATAAGACTTTGGAAACTGTCTTTCTATAGTTAAAGAATCTGAATATTATAAAAATTAAACAACTTTTTACCCAAAAAACAAAACAAAACAAAAATTAAACAACTTTTCAAAAGTAATAAAGTTAGTTAGTAGCATAGCAGGAATCTTGAGTTCAGCTGATCTAGGAGCTATCATTAAAAACTACCCTGCTATGGTGCCTCTGCTCTTGTGTGTAACCAGAGAGCTCCTGCTTACTTTTGTCCTCCCTATGTAGGCCAGCTACATTTTAAACTGTACTCAATGCATAATAAGTTGATTATTGAAATACTAATCCTCCTAAATTTTAAACTAATTGTGTTATGCAGAAGAAGAGTAAATTCTATAAGATCTCAGCTCTCCTAGTGTTGTTCATTCCAAATCTTTGCTGCATGTTATTTTCCTCTCTACTCTCTCTCTGTGTGTGTGTGTGTGTGTGTGTGTGTGTGTGTGTGTGTGTGTGTGTGTGTGTGTATACCATGTGACAATTTGGAAGTACATAGCACTGTCTATACTGCTACAGAAATAACTGTGATTGTATATAAAATAATATATTTCCCCAATCCTACTAACATTTAAAATTATTTTATGCCTGGGGCTAGTAGCTCATGATTGCTTTCCTAGCTTCTCAGGAGGCTGAGATCTGAGGATCACAATTCAAAGCCAGCTCATCATTCAGGAAAGTCCTTGGAACTCTGATCTCCAATTAACCACCAAAAAGCCTTAAATAGAGATATAGGTCAAGTGGCAGAATTTTCCACAAGGAAATCTTTTGGAATAATTCATTTAGTTCACAAATATGTTTTGAGCACCAACTACAAGTTAGGTCTCCAGGAGCACAACTATGGACAAAGCAGACAAAATTACTGGCACTGTTGGAGCTTCAATTTCTGGTCAAAGTTATCAAAAATATTTTCTACAATGTGTACTTGTATAAAGATCATTTTAAATGCCTTATATTCACAATTACCTTTTTTTTTTGTGACTGGTTCTCTAAGCAGCCTTAGTACATAAATACTGGAAGGAAAAGAAATAAATCAAGTCATGCCCCATCTAAATGGGACAGGCAGCATTTCAGGATTGTCCAACTGAAACATAAGTTTAAACATTAGAAAGTGACCAACTGCATTGAAGTCTGAATGTATTCACTTGTCCAGAATTACCAAGAGGTGAAGTCTAACCTAATTCCCATTTCCAGATGCAGTCAGGTTCAAGCTTGTCTCTGTAAAAGAGATGAACATGGCCAGTCTGAAACAAACTCTGCTGGATACAGAAGTAGAAAAGTAAAAGATTGAGATCCTGCCAATTGTCATTTGGCCAAATATTTTGAGACTTTTTAAGGTCTTTTACCAGAAGATTACCTATACAAATAAAACTTTGATTTAAAACATTGAATGATGAGACAGTAAGAGACATCTAGTTTGCTTAGAAATTGGCAATCATGGAGGACAAATATAAAGAGGAAACCATTTCTCTGTGATGTTTATTATTTGGACTGCTTTTGATTTAATCTCTGATATTTGTTCTCATAAATGTTCTTTCTTCTATTCTGCTTCCTCATCTTAAACTTATTATTATTTTATAATTATACTCAAAAAGCCAGAGACAAGTAGGGAGGTAATATGCCTGGATTTAAGCCAGGGCCACCCAAGCTTAAGATAGATAAGAATCTAGCACCATAGTCAAGATTCTTAGAAAAAGCCACATAAACTTTACTTGCAACCTATGGTAATATTTAAAACCCCGTTAAACTAGGAAAATGAACTTCATATTTAACCTAAATTTCCAATCCTATTATGGAGGCAGAAAACAGCTGGTTCTCGTGCTTCACATAAAAACAAAATCACTTTTGTTGCTTCGAACTGAATACTATGGCATTTTTTTTAAAGCTTTCTTATTATGAAATATTTCCAGAATGTCAAAGGGTAAAAGAAAACTGTAGTAAACATCCTTAAGTCTATTATTTGCTGCAGAATTATTAAACATTACAAATATAATCAAATATTTTTGTTTTTCTCTCTAGCTGGACACTTTTTTCTATCTATCTAATATAAGCAGTAATGTGATGTTATATTTATTGTTTACATGAATATTTTTAATCTTACATTTGTTGTTTACTCAATAAAAAAGATATAGTAGCTCTCAGGGTTTTTCAACCATTAACAATGGTATCACTGAAAGTATACCTCCCTGAAACTTTTGTTTGCTTTTTCTCAATTAAATGCTTTGGAGAGATTTGACATTGAGCCAAATTGCTCTCCAACCTTCTGGAACCAATTTATCCTTACTTAGGTATTTAAATTTTTTCCAGTATTTTTAATACAATCATATTATATAGGAAAAGGTAGTGAAGGAAAAGTGAAAACTAATATTAAATCACCTTTTGGTGATTTAACATGTTTGGGGGTTGAGGAGGAGCAAAGATGATTATTCGTGTCTATTGGACACAGTATTTTGTCACTTGTATTCTTCATAATTTTGTCTCAATGTTGTAATAAAGTTAAACAAGGACCTAAAATCTTACCGGTGGAAGCTAGCTGAGATACCATCTAGCTCCTGAATTTAGGGTATGGATTTCAGAACAACAAATAACAGTGTTTGAAGCAGGTATTTCTGACTAATTGAATCCCCAAAGAGTTTAAATTAAAGGACAGCACTTTAGTGCCCCCTTGGGATAACCAACCAGAACCACCAGGAAAAAAAAAAAACCGACAACCCCAAAGTAGTAGAGGAACTACTGGGAAAGTGCAAAGATCCTGGAGTCTAGTAGTACTCTAGTACTGGGATGGTGAATAGGTCCAAAAGACCAAAGCATAATATATGTATGAAAGGAACTATCACAGTGAAACTCAACAATACATATAGTCAATATTCCACCATTTAGGAATCAATATCGGTAGGTTCCGATTGATACCTAATTCTCTTGCTCTGTGGTTCTTAAATCATTTGTTCTTTCTTGGTGAGTTGCTTTATGAATCTATCTAGATTCTAAAGATAGTAAAATATATTTTCTCAAATTCTATTGCTTTTCATTGTGCATTGAAAGGTTCATTAGACTTATTTTTTTATATCTCTATGCTCCTCACTTGTAAGAAAACAATAGCATATATATTTTAAAGACTGGTTTAAAAAGATGATTTGTAATTTTACAAGACAGTGTTAATCTACATTTGGAAACTTTTATTTCAAGTACAGGCACAGAATAAAATCAAAGTAGCATTGAACAAGCTAGCACATTTGGAAGTGTTTATCTATTTAAAAATATTAAACTCGGGGACTGACATATCTGATTTGGCGGTGGGGGGTGGGTTGGTTCTGTATTCTCCATGAAAAAGGGTACCACCCATCATCAGCCATGAGAAGCATTATGTTCTAATATTTATAGCATACTTGAACTGCTTCTGAACTACTCATGAAAACCTTAACTTTGTGGTTTAAATATAATTTTTATAGAAACATTAAGAACAGATACATAAACCAATCAAAAGCCAAAATATGTAAATATGGCAATTAAATCAAAGTAGTCTAATTTTTTATCACAAAAAACATAAATCATTATTTACTCATCAATATAGACTATGTTCTAAAATAAAGATAAAAGCAAAGTGCCTATGCCTATATATTTTTATAATCTTATGTAATTTGATCGTATTAATGGAAATTATTATAGCCCAAGTAAATGGTAACTTTTCTCCTAGCTGTAATCAATATCAACTTATTTTTCATCCACTTCAGCATAAAAAATGGTTCCAATATCATAGACTACATTTCAACTGTTAAAACTGTGTTTGTGAATACAATATCTCTAGAAAATGTAATAATAAATTCTTTGACAAAATTTGCTTTGTAATCAGTAAATAGTTGGATGCCTCTATGAAGGATTATTTATTTATTTATTTGGTCATGGGGCTTGAACTCTGGGTTTGGACACTGTCCCTCAGCTCTATCAGCTCAAGGCTAGTGCTCTACCACTTGAGCCACAGCACCACTTCCAGTTTTCTAGTGGTTTATTGGAGGTAAGAGTCTCATGGACTTTCTTGTCCTGGCTGGCTTTGAACCATGATCATCAGATCTCAGCCTCCTGAGTAGCAAAGATTACAGGCGTAAGCCACTGGCACCCAACTGATAATTTATTTTTAATACTACTTTTCTTAATATTATGTTTTAATATAATTATGTTTCTTTTTTCCATTACAAATTCATGCTGTCAAAGAATTTGAAGAAGAAGAAAAAGAAGAAGAAAAAAGAAGCATAGAAGAAGAAAAGTATTTCATGTTTGAGTTGAACTACCTATTTCAATATTTGACATCTAAGCAATAACACAGTTAAGAGTGTAGAAATCAGATTTGGTTTTACTGATCTATATTTGTTTGGTACTTCTTACATAGTACCCATGACAGAAAAAAATTGAAGTCTAATAAATAGGTTTTACTCTTATAATTATAATATGGCCTTCTATCACAGATTTTAGAACTTTGGTAGTGGTAAGAAAAGTTTCAATTATTGATTATATTTCTTTTCACTGTTCTTAACCATGAATCCAGTCACTTCATTTCCAACATTTCTTCTTGGTACACATGATAAAAATTAGGCAGATGAAATGGTGAGATCAGTGGTTCATGATAAGTTACCAAAACCACAAGGCAAAAATAAGAAATTCCTACAAAGAAACATCTCCCTTGGAATTTCCCACTAACAATAAAAAAGGTATGTTTAATTTTAGAAATTCATGGGCCAGCCAAATAATATCGGTTTTTATTTTTAAATTTACTTTTATTTATTATTATTTGTTTATTCAACTACTCTATTGTTCAGTTTGTACCAGACTTTATTCCTCCATTGAATAATGTCAATATGTATTTTTAACCCACTTTCAAACAAAATACGGGCAGCCTTCTCCACACTTGCTTGTTTTTCTCAAGGCATCTGTTTTACATCCTACCCAGATTCCAAACACACATAATACTTATGTGCCACCAGGCTGATCAGACTAGATGGCAAGAAGTGAAATTTCAGCCAATTTTATTGTTGTCTCTATACATAATAACAGGTTGAGAAGGCTTTATATACTGTAAATCAAACAACCATTAACTGTAATTTCATATCACATATATCATTACTTACATTTGTTTTAGGCTTGTACTTTTATTTACAAGTAATGTGAAACTTTGAAAGGTGTGTATTAATTGGATTTTGGTAAAGTAGTAGTGGGGAAGTCTTTAGATGGACTTCTTTCAGACCTGCCATTTATAATTCCAATAGTAAATGATTTTAAAAATTGGTATATAATTACCTTAATTACTGAACTTACTTTATAGCATGATATTTTCTTTTAAAATCAACTTTATTGTGGTGTAATTATGAGTGATGAATTTTGGAAAATGCACATTTGAATAATGCTGTCCAAATTGGGATCTGGAGTTTGTTCATTCTACCACTAGGCTTCCTCTCCCCCCTTTGCAGTTAATTCTATACTACTCCCTGCTCAGCCCCATATAACCTTTGCTTGTTATAAAATTATATTTAAATGTAATTTCTAAAGACAGACTAGGTTCTGACTTCTTTGGCTCATTGTAATGACTTAAGATTCTTCTGCATTGTTGAATGTATCAATAAGTTATTGTTTTAATTGATGAGTATTATTTAATCATCTGAATACACCAGAAAATATTTTAGAAATCATATAAAAGCATTACTGCTTTGCCAATAGTTGTTACTGTATTGGATACAGATTATATAGATTATGTCTTTCCGTCTGGAGGAACACTGCTGTCAGTAAGGCCTGTTCATACCCTCTGTTTATTGTGTTGTTAATGGTAAATGTTTCCTTGGCTTTTTTTTTTTTTTTTGGCAGTTGTAGGGTTTGAACACAGGACCTAGGTGCTGTCCCTGAGCAGTTTTGCTCAAGGCTATTGCTCTACCACTTTAAGCCACAGCTTCACTTCTGGCTTTTGAGTGGTTAATTGGAGATAAGAATCTCACAAGTACTTTTCTGCCCAGGCTGGCTACGAACCACAATCTTAAAATCTAGTCTCCTGAGTAGCTAGGATTATAGGCATGAACCACCAGCACCTGGCCCTTGACATTTTTTTTAACTCTTTAGATCTGTGAGTACAAAGGAAACTTTGACACAAGAACTTAATAAGAATTGCCTAGAAAAGATCCTAAGTACAGTAAATTTACTCATATTTATCAAAAACATCTCACCTAGGAAGATTAAAGGTAGAGCTATAACATATCACATTTTACTATGTACAGTAAAATAAAATTCTAAGTCTTCAAATTTTTCTTGTAGAGAATAAAATTGCTTTAAGTCTTGCAAATGTTAATTACTATTTTTATGTAATAAGAGGAACTACATAGTATTTCTTTTTATTTGTGTATATTAAAACTCCCATCTATATACTGACTCCTAAGTACTTTCTATAGTAGTTGCATATGAAGGTTGAAGACTGAAATAATTATTACTATTTGCAACTGTGCCACTTCCTAACAAATCTCATTTTCTTGTTCTCTGGTACTGAATATGACAATTTTCTTGGATTCTGGATGTCAACATGACATAGCTGTCGCACATCTCTTTTGATGGATTTCTTGAACAAGGGAGAGTATCTGCAGTGTCCAGAATCGACTTGATGTCCCAGAAGTGTTAGAAAATTGTAAATCTGCTGTGGCACCAATGGACTCATGTCCCCAAAGCTCTTTCCTAGATATACAGCCCTTCTTGATATTTGAGTTTAGGATCTATATGTAGGGGAAGACAGAATTTACAGTACTCAAGATTTCTAATCTCATTGACTTCTGGAGGTCAAAATTATTGGTATGTCACTGTCAAGTAAAATATCTCCCTGTAAGGCTGTGACATTTAGGAAACTATACCAATTTTGACTTATTAAGCAGGGAACACCAGGTGAGAACACAGATACAAGATTGATGCTTTTATTTTTATTTTTATTTTTGTGCTAGTCCTGGAGCTTGAACTCAGGGCTTGAGCATTGTCCCCGAGATTTTTTGCTCAAGGCTAGCACTCCAACACTTGAGCCACAGCTCTACTTCTGGCTTTTATGGTAGTTAATGGAGACTCTCTTAGACTTTGTAGTTTGGGCTGGCTTTGAACTGTGATCCTCAAATATCAACTCCCTGAGTACCTAGGATTACAGGCGTGAGCTACCAACACCCAGCTAAAACTGATGATTTATAAGCCAAGATCACCAAAAACTGCTAGCAAGGCAAGAGAAATTGAACGACTCTTCCCTTTAGCTCCTTATTCTTTGACTGATAAGCTCAGCACTGATAGATAATGCATCCTTTTGCTTAAGTCTCCTTTCTTGTGGTACTTTACTATGACAGGGCTACAAGATAAAAACAGTGTCCTCCTCCATTGGCTAGTGTCCAGTATCTTAAAGGCTGCTGATTTATATTTTATATTTATTAATGCTGTTTCATATACTTAAATCATTATCTTCAGATACTTGTACAAAATGTATAATATAAAAATGTACAGTATAACACATCTATTTATGAATACATTGTTTCTCAATTCCACCCATTTTTCTTTCTCCACTCCTATCTATCCCATCCTCACCCATCTCCTGAAACTTCTTTTATATATTTTTTCTATTTTTTATTTGCTTCAGGTAGAATAAATCCACTGCTTATTAATATTTACCTTGACAAGAAGTTAAAGGCCTAAGATTTTTTTAAAAATTTCATTCTTTGTGTTTTCATGTGGAATTTTTAATAGATGTTTAGGCTTACTAAACTATTTATGAACTATGTCATAAATAGAAAAAATTATGATAGGATTCTGAAATATGCATGAATCTCCTATGTGAAAGTACTTTCTCAAAGGAAATACATATACACAGTACACAATACACACACATGCACACATATACACACACACTTTGATAACCTTACTGATCGTTTTTCAGCTGTTACTGTTTTGCTAAGTCAGATTTTAATATTAGTTTTATGTTATTTGTATATAAAAACATGGCACATTGCTTCACCAGAAAAATTATATTTGGGGGTTACAGTAATTATTTACAGTCCTATTTTATTTAATAAAACACAGTAATACTATATAAGTAGGGAAAAATCAAATATGTACACCAAAAAGTGAAAAGAGTCAAGCACACAGAAATATAATTGAATTAGTCAATTTAAGTTCAATGTTGTATAGTTAACAAATAAGTCCCAAATCTCAGTAACTCACAATCACCAGTTTGTATTTCACTAAATTATAGGTTATAGATTGAGGTTCTGCCCTAGTGTATTTTATTTTTAGAACAAGGCTAAAGTGAAGCCTTCACCTATGACAAAAGTTTAAAGAATGAGAGAATAAGAAGCCAAAGAGCTCAGGCAACAACTTGAAGATTCTTGACAGTGAAACATATTACTTCCATATATATTATTAAAATCCAAAGTAGGTTATATTGCCAAGCCTGAAGACAATGGGCTAACAATGGACTCAGAAAGTTCTAGGTTAAGAAAGAGTGGAAAGCAAAAAGTGGAATATTGTTATAATAATTATACAATCAACAAAAATTTGTTGAGATAGTCACACTAACTTTCTATAATTTGTCCCTTTTTCTTAGGCTGAACTATGACAAGTTGGACATAAGAATAAAGAGTGCATTTTAAGGGATGAGATTATTAAGCTAATTTTATGGAAAACTTCTTGAAGACTGACTAAAATATATAGAATACAATTATAAATTTATACTATTAAAAATATAATGGAAAAATTAAATCAATCATGCTAGAAAGAAAAGCTTCTCTCAAAATATCTACAAAGAATTAAACTTGTATACATGATTATAAAAATAAAGCATTATAATTTTTTAGTGCCAAAAAAAATCTACAAAGAATTATATGGTAGTTTTAAACTAAAAAAAAAAAACACTTTATAAAGGGTGTGCCACTATTTTAAAGGTGTCAAGAAACACTGGGTCAAGGATAACAATGATCGAAATGTGTGAGAGTACAAAAACATACAGCTTAAGTGTAGACAAATGATCCACTTAAATATCTAAATAAAATTTTGCTAGTATGATTAATTCAGTAAAGCTGGGTGCTGGTGGCTCATGCCTATAATCCTAACTTCTGGGGAGACTGAGATCTGAAGACCCTGGTTCAAAGCCAGCCTGGGCAGGAATGTCTGTGACTCTTATCTCCAATCAACTGCCTCCAAAATAAAAGCCAGAAGTGGTGCTGTAGCTGAAATGGTAGAGAGCCAACCTGAGTGATAACTGAGGAGAAACATCCAGGCCCTGAGTTCAAGCCCCAGGACTGGTACCAAAAAAACTATTCATTAGAAACTACAAAATCCTGAAACTGAAAACAGTTTTGACATACTTTAATACATAATGCACAGAAAACTGTTGAAAGTCTTTCTAGACTGATTCCATATCTTGGCTATGGTAAAGAATGCTGCAGTAAACATGGGTGTAGTGGTGGCTTTAGTGTGTCCTTGTTTGTGTTCTATTGGATAAATGTCAAGAAGTTCTATGTTTATTTCTCTGAGAACCCTCCGTAATGTTTTCCAGAGTGGTTAAAAAAGTTTACATTCCCACTGATCGTGTAATCGAGTTCCCTTTTGGCCACATCCACACCAGCATTGTCCCTCAATGAGTAATTGGATCAAAAATTATGGAATTCTCTCATCCATTAGAAAGAATGACACTGGACCATTCATAAGGAAATAGAAAGACTTGGAGAGGATTATGTTAAGTGAAGTAAGCCAGCCCCAGAGAAACTCAGGTTGTTGCATGGCTTCTCTCATTAGTGGGAACTAGAATGTGCCTATAAATCTAGAAGTAAACACACTGGGTGGCACTCAAGCAGTTAAAAATGAATTAATTGAAGGATAAGAGAATGTATGGCAAAAACAAATAGTATAATTATTTTTTTTATTTTATTTTATTGTCAGGGTGATGTACAGTTACATATGTAAGGTAGTGAGTACATTTCTTGTCAAACTTGTTACCCCATCCCTCATTTTCTCCCCCCCTCCACTAGCCCTCCCAAGTTGTACTGTTCATTTCCCACATATTGTCTTGTAAGTATCACTGTTTCATTGGTTCGCTCTTTGACCTTTGTCTCACCATTTTGTTTCCCTTCCCTTCCCTAATTCAAATAAATGTATATTCAATACCCAGGGTTCCAAAATCAAATGCAGTGACAACAGGGATAAACCACAGGAAAAAACACACAAAAGAAAAAAGAAATCATATAGTACATTACAACAAAACAACAAAGAAAAAACTCTTGTTTCCTAGGAGTTCATAATTTTTTAGAAAGACTAAGTCAAAACCTAACAAAATAAATACCAGTAAATGGGTACTTTCAAGGGAGGGGTCACGAGGAGTGAAGTAGAAGAATGAATCACTGAAATGAGTCAAATGCAGGCAATAATGAATTGTATATGCCACAGAATTGAGAAAAATAAGGGAAGGGGTTGGGTGGAAGGGGAGTGAAGATGTGGACAGGATGACACAGATCAAGATGCATTGTATACAGAAATTTCTTTGATAAATGGCAAAAATAATACATAATCTAAAAATTAAGAAAAGTGAAGGAATGGGTAGGTTGGGAGGGGTGAGTGAGAATGTTAAAAGGGGTGACATTGGTTCAGAGGCACTGCATTCACACACTGTTCAGTTGAATGGCAACTTTTGTACAATTACTTAAAGAAAAAAATATTTGAAAAAAGACCTTCTATCAGGATACGTTGAAAATTCTTTGTACAGCTTCTTAAAAAAACACTTGAAACACATGTTTGGAAAAAAATCATACCTCTTACTTCTAAAACTACTTTCCTATTTCTAAAGATTGTTACCACAAAACAAAACCCAGTTTTGATCTGATGAACAATTATCAAATTTATTTCATACTTAACTATTTGCAGAAACAGATATACATGTTTTAAAAATAATAGCATAAAAATAGCAAGCAATAATGTAGATTGTTACAGAAATTTCTAATACTGTAATGAATAGATCTGCCTGTTAGCCAGGCAGACAAAGCTCCAGTATATATATATATATATATATATATATATATATATATATATATATATATATACTATAGTATGGAGAAATATATACATATGTATACATATTGCTAGTATATATCTCTATATAAGTTTGCCAGTATGTGTCTCTATGTAATTTTGCAGGTATGTATCTCTATATAATTGTGTTCATATATATGTATAAAATTTCATTAGTATATATATGTGAAAATTTTCTAGTATGCATTTAATAATACACATATATAAAACAAACACATATCTGAGATTACATATATTACTATGCATAATATATGTATGTATAAGTGTGTATGGATGCCTCTTACACACCTCTCAATATAAGCAGTCAACTCAGTTATACAGTGGTAATTATTAAATTTCAGAAATAAGATATATCATTGTGGGACTGGCTACTTTTCAGAAATCAAAAACTGACCATATCTTTTCTTACAGGCTTCTTCTCTTCCCACATCTCCTCTAATTACAGAATACCTTTTTCTACTGTTCAAGCTGTAAAATGTGAATCTGTCTTGTATTTCTATTTCCTGTTTGTTTCCACAATGAATCATCAATCAAATTTTGATGATCCTATTTCTAAGCTAATTTTTCTTTAGTAAAACATTTCTAACTCGTATTTTCACCACCTCATTTCAGACTCGCTAGTTCCATCTTGCCTGGAAAATTGTGTCTATTTTCTAGCTGTTTTTAATCCTCAGCCTTGCACCCTCCAAATGAGCTTTTACTTTTCTGTCTGAGACAGTATTCTAAATTTTATTGGTTTATGTAACACATATCCTTAAAAGATTTAAGTCCAGACCATGTACCTAGAGTGAATTCAAATCTCAGCTCTGTGTTCAAGGCTCTCCACAGTCTTGCTGCAGGCTAGATTCCTAAATTTATCTTTTACTAAAACCTACCTTCCACCTACACCTTCAACTTCAACCAGATGAGACAGCTCACCTTTCTCCCACGCATCTCCCATCGCTGGGCCTCTGCTTATGCTGTCCTGTAAGAATGCCTTTCCCCAGGTTTTTCTGCTGACTTAGAACTTTTCAGGCTGCAATGACTTTATCAGACTGTAGAGAACTTCCAGGAAGTAAGAATTTCAAATCTTATCTCCTTTAAGTAGATTCTAAGATTTTTTTTCATTAAAATTTTATTTACTCACTCCAAATCAGTGGAAAAAATTTAAAGTTTCTATATTTCCAAATTTGCTTTATTTTTGTTAGCTATGATTACATTTATCTCTTTAAATATCTTGTTAGTTGTATAGTGCTCAGAATATATACAAGCATTTTATACCTACTCTAAATAAAACTTTACCAAGGTTAATACATGGGGAAAAAGTTGCAGATTCTATTGGGACTCTAGTGGTTACAAACACAGTTCTGCCACTAATAGAAATGTGACTTTGTGCCCAATTTACCTAGTTGCAAAATGGGAATGGTGATGATATTACCTATATCATATATGGATGTAAGGGATTTAATGACAATACATGTAAATTACTTATAATACCTAGCAGATAGTTATCTCAATGAATATGACTAATAAATTAGCAGGAAATGTTTCAAAAAGAGGTATGAGCAATCCTTCATTTAATTTTTGTTTAAGTCGCAATTTCCTTCTAGATAGAGATAAGCAATACAAGTCCTGTTTAGGTGAATAATATTAGTCCTGTTTTTAATCACAACTATATATGAAAGTCAGCTTCGTGAATTGAGTTATAAATGCAATTTTTCACCATTTCCCCTATAATAAATAGAAAGCATAATGACCATGGCTAAAAAGTTAATATTACACTATTATCTATTTGTATGGCTCAATTGAAAGCCAAAGTACAATGCTAAAGAGTTTTATAACCTAGTGAAATTTATTAAGTTGAAAATTAAGATACATGGCTAAATACAAATTTTCATATAAATGATCCTAAGTCCTAATAGGGATTAACAGGGTTTTACTATGCATCCCAAGCTGGCCTTGAACTCAATTTTCCAGTCTCAGCCTCCTAAGGGCTGGAATTACACGCTTCTAACATCATGCCCAAGAAATAAGTCTTTAATTTGTAAAGTGAGCATAATTTGAGAACCAGTTAGCTCAAATCACAAGTGATCTTTCAGCATCTTTTATAGGACTAATTCAAAATAACTTTTTTTTTTTGGTCCAGTTGTGGGGCCTGAACTCTGGGCCTAGGCTCTGTCCCTCAGCTCTTCTGCTCAAGGCTAGCACTCTACCACTTGAGCCACAGCACCACTTCCGGCTTTTTTCTTTTTGCTTATGTGGTGCTGAGGAATCCAACCCAGGGCCTCATGCATGCAAGGCAAGCGCTCTACCACTGAGCCACCTTCCCAGCCCCTCAAAATAACTTTTTTAAAAATTGTATAACTATGACAACATCTAAACTAAATAATGTTTTTCTAACTAGTGATTTTAGTTTAACAATAAAGGAATTTTATTAAATATACTTTTCTTGCTGTTTGTCTAACTATTTGTCCTTAAGTATATGTCCTAATCATTTGATTATTAAAGCAAAAGTTACAATGACACAAAATATACACTACTTAATAATCAACACTCTTAAAAGACAATAATGTAATAGTTATTTGATATTACTATACATAGTAAGTCATTGTAAAGTTATGTGATATAAAAGAAAACTCCCGTGAATTACTAATTCTTCTCTTGGAAGAATGACCTTATTAGTTGAGAATGATAAGGGACCCATTGGATTTTCTTAAAATCCTTCACAGTAGCCTTGGAATGCCTAGTGTAAGTACTGGGATGTTCCTTGACCTATTCAAGAGTACTAAAAATAGCACATTTTCCAAAAAGTTCTGTATAAATAAGAACAATAAGTAAAGAAAGAATATCTTTTTTGCTTGAAGAAAAATTAAGACACAGAGAGCAAAACTACTAAATTTTGCTTTTTCTTTTTTTCTCTCACAAATTGATCTTCAAATTGAAAAGTGTAGGATGGCCAGAGTCCCAACTAAAGTAAATTCTGGTTGATTTAGAGCATACACTTCCAAGAGTTAAATTTCTATTCACATGTCTCTAATCATTAAAGCTGTATAAAAATAATTGGAGATAGTGATTAGATGATGAATTAGAGGTGATCAGTTATTTCTGTGCTTATAAATGAGACAGAAAGAGGGACATCTAAAATCAAATGCAAGATTTCAGACCAGTTGAAAGGAATTGCAAATGATTCATCCATGATCTTAGGCCTGCCTAAACACTGATGAATAAATACTTCAAATTAAAGAATTGGGTGAGGGGACCACCTATCTAATAATGTATCTAAAAGTGGGCAAAGCTAGAAAGTATCTCATATCTCACTCCTGGACAGATACCTACTCACTTTAAGGTAGGCAAAAAATATTAATACCAAACCTAGTCATTTTGAGAATCTGTCAGATAACATTGCTGAGAAGACTAGATGTAGGTACCACAAAGTAGAAACTGAGCGTCAGGCCCTCACTTCTCTGTAATAAAATAGATAAAGAGAAGATAAAAGATTCAGGGCCTTCCTTCAACATGACTAAGAATATCCAATATCAAATAGTTCTCAAGTAGAAAAGACAATATAAAAATGTAGGAAACCCTACAATCTAGTAGAGACTTCTACCACAACTATGGGAGTAACCACAAAAGGTTCATTCTATATACTCTCCATAGCCTACACCATATCAGCCTGAATTACCAGGCTGAATTAACCATTCTTGAAAGACCTGTACGTTCTTAAGTTCTGATATTATACATAGTGTGCTAAAAATCACTCAACGCAGCTAAAGAATCCATAAGACAGCTGAACTATGAAGCCCAATTCAACACTACACACAGAAAGAAATACCTCCAGACATATTGTCAAGAGAAGGCCATTTATTAAGTTGGCCTTGACAGTAAAAGGCAAAATTTGTGGGTGTACAAATTTCATTATAGAAACACAAGAAATATGAAAAATAACAAGACATTTGAAACCTAAAGTTCATAATTATATAGTAACAGATTCCAAGATATCAAGGTAGATAAAATTTAAGATAAGGAATTCCAAAGAACTCTCAAAACTTTTTTAAAGGCCAGTAAATTCTTGTATAGATATGCATTTGAATTAAATAAGAAAGATAGCATAGGATATAAATAGGAAATTCTATAGAAATTTTGAAGAAGAGCCAAGCAAAACTCTTGGAATTGAAAAGAATGTCAGATAAGAACTCAGTTTAAAGCTTTATGAACAGACTAGATTAAATGGAACAAAGAATATTAGAAGTTAAAGACAAATATAATGAAATACAACATTCAGACAGTAATAAAAAAAGACAGAAATTAAACGTGTAATATCTCCAGGCACTAAAAACCAAATGTATGTGTAATTAGAATATATAAAGGAGCTGGGTGTCAGTGGTTCATGCCTGTAATCCTAGCTACTCAGGAGGCTGAGATCTGAGGATCATGGTTCAAAGCCAGTGGGGCAGGAAACTCCATAGACGCTTATCTTCAATAAACCATTCAGAAAACTGGAAGTGGCTCTGTAGCTCAAGTGATAGAATACTGGCCTTGAGCTGAAGAGCTGAAGGATAGCACCCAAGCCCAGAGTTCAAGCCCCACAACCAAAATACATATATATATATATATATATATATATATATATATGTATATAAAGGAGAAAAGGAGGGGCTGGGAAGGTGGCTCAGTGGCTCAGTGGTAGAGCACTTGCTTTGCATGCATGAGGCCCTGGGTTCGATTCCCCAGCACCACATAAGCAAAAAAAGAAAAAAAGCCGGAAGTGGCGTTGTGGCTCAAGTGGTAGAGTGGTAGCCTTGAGCTGAAAAGCTGAGGGACAGTGCCCATGCCCAGAGTTCAGGCCCCACAACCGGACCCAAAAGGAGAAGAGGAGTTACAGATTGATGGTATAGGATGCCTAGTCTGTGAAATAATAGCAGAAAATCTCCCAAATCTTAGGCAAGGCATGGACATCCATGTGCAGAAGTTATTATCTGAAATACAAATGCATAGAAAAGAACTTATCCACAATATTAGATATATAATGTATTATATAATATATATTACATATATAATTATAATATATAATGCATTGTTATAAATAATACATATTTTATTTCTTAGAAAAAATAAAATTCCATTATTGCTATTTCCAGAAAATGTCTTTTTCACAACTTAAGGAGAAATAAAGACATTTCAGGATGAGTACCACTTAAGTGACTTTATGAACACTAGACCAGCAATATAGAAGCTCCTATACTCAGAAGAGGAAGAAAGATAAACTTCATGAAAACACATGAACTAATAAATCCCACTAGAAGAGTAAGCATGCAAATGAAAAAGAGAAAGATTCAAACAATATTAATACCATAAGCTTCCAAATTTCTAAGATGAAGAAGAGCAAGAAACTGAATATTCAGAAAAAAAATAACAGAATTGCAAAAACTACACATCTTTCATTAATAATATTGAATGAGTAGTCTTAATTGTTTAATTTAAAGACAAAACCATCTGAATATGCTGCTTAAAAGAAACTCATTTTAATCAAAATGACAAAAAATTAAAAGCAAACATGATTATTTAAAGCAATTGGAATCTGAAAGCAAGCAGGTGCTGCTACACTTATATCAACAAAATAGATTTAAAACAAAATCAGAAAAGACAAAGAATTTCAATACATATTGATCACTGTAACTTTCAAAAGGAGATAAAAATATGTACGTATATGTTATATACATTAGATATGTGTACATAAATGCATAATATAAATAATACATATATGTGTAATATTATGCATATATACATATATGTATATATAAATATATATAAATTTTATAAAATGCACCACTAGACATAAGGGGATATAAATAGGCTTTAATGCAATAATAGCAGATGTCTATAATACTCTACTCCTACCATACATAAAGCATCTGGAAAAAAGTCAAGAAACATTAGCATTAAATCACAGTGTAGAACAAATGGACTTAATAGATATTTATGGAATTTTTCTTTTAATATGTATTCTTCACAAATACATATTCTTCTCAGATGCACATAGAACATTTTACAAAATGGATTAAGATTACAAGACTCTTTTTATTGTATTTTACCTGACCACAATGGAATGAAACTAGAAATCAACAGGAAGATAACCTTCAGAATCTTAACAAACAAACAGAAATTAAATAACATACTGTTGAATGAACAGTGAATTATTGAAAAAATCCAAAGGTTATATCTGAAAAAAATCTTTTAATAAAATAAAAATGGAAAACAACACACAGAGCTCAAAGAAAAATTTACTACAATGAGCCTTTTATAAAAGATATAGAAAGTTCTCAAATACACAACCTATTGTTACATTTTGAGTCTTACAAAAACAAGAAAAATCCAAACCCAGACCAGTGGAAAGAAAAAATAATAATAAAGACTAAGGTTAAAATTAATAAAATAGATTCTAAAAAGAATAATACAAAGGATCAGTGAAACAACAGTTGGTTCTTTGAAAAAAGAGAATTGATGAAATAATTTAGTTAAACTAACAAAAATAAAAGAGGAAAGCTACAAATAAAATTAGAGATGAAAAATTAGACATTGCAACAGAAACAACTGAAATTTAAAGACCTTTATTAAAGAATGTCTTTCAGTTCTATAATCGAAAACATTGGAAAGTCTAGAAGAACTAGACGAATTTTTAGATAGATATGACTTACAAAAATGAATCAAGAAGATATTACTCTAGGCATTGGTAACTCGTGCCTATAATCTTAGCTACTCAAAAGGGTTATAGCTGAGGATTGTGGTTCAAAGAGACTCATCTCCCACTAACAACCAAAAAATGGAAGTAAAAGTGTGGTTCATGTAGTAGAGCACTAATCTTGTGTGGAATAGGTAAGCATCCAGGCCGTGAGTTTAAGTCCAGAACCAGCAAATTAAGAGAGAGAGAATATTAAAAACTCATAGAATAAGAAATAATAAAGTTGGACAAGTTTTAAGTATCTACCACAAATGACTAGTTCAGAACTAGATCCATTAGGTACTAAATTTTAGCAGACCTCTAAAGAAGTAGCACCAATGCTCCTCCAAGTAGTCTATGAATCAGAAAGTAAGTAAATCTTCAAAATTTATTTAATGAATTATTACTCTTAAAGCAAAGCCAGACAAAGAAGTTACAATGAAAATAATATTATAGACCAATTTTTTTGATGAACAAAAATGATATAAATATGAATAAAATATTTATAAAACTGATTCAGCAACACACTGAAAGGATCATGAAACATGATCAAACTGGTTTCATTCAAAGAATGCAAGGATGGTTCAATGTACATATGCTATCCAGAGCCAATATCATACTAAATGGGGGACAATTCCTCTAATATCTGGAATAAGACAAATGTGTCATTTCCTACCATTAAAATCATAAATTTAAGCAGAAGTGATTAGGCCAGGTAATGAAATAAAAAGTCATACAAATAGAAAAATAGTAAATAAAATTACCCATCCCCCATGATAATATTCTATTTGTAGGAAATCCAAAGGCCTACCAAAAGACTTAGATCTATTAAATGGAATAAAGTAGCTGGATTAAAAAATTAACATAAAGTAGTTTTTCTATATACCAGTAATAGACTTGCTGAGACAGAAATCAGGAAAGAAATTGTATTTATAATAGAGAGAGAGAGAGAGAGAGAGAGAGAGAGAGAGAGAGAGAGAGAGAGAGACAGAGAGAGAGAGAGAGAGAGAGAGAGAGAGAGAGAGAGAGAGAGAGAGAGAGAGAGAGAGAGAGAAAATGAAAGAGACAAAGAGAAGGGTGTGGGAGAGAGGAGATATAGGGAAAGTGAGAGGGAGTAAAAATGGAGTAAAGGTGGGCTGGGAAGGTGGCTCAGTAGTCGAGTGCTTGACTCGCATGCATGAAGCCCTGGGGTAGATTCCCCAGCACCACATAAGCAGAAAAATCCAGAAGTGGTGCTGTGGCTCAAGTGGTAGGGCACTATCCTTGAGCTGAAGAGCTGAGAACAGTGCCCAGGCCCAGAGTTCAAGCTCCATGGCCAACAAAAAAAGAAGGGGGAGTAAAGAAAAAAATATCCAGGAATAGATCCAAGTAAAGATGTAGAAAATGTTTTAAATAAAATTACAAAACTGAAGAAAAAATTAAAGACACTGAAAAAAAAACTTGTTAACAAACACAGTTATTCCCCCTAAAATTGGGCATATAACCTTTTCAAAGGAAGAAATATAAATGGCCAATATAATATATGACAAAATGCACAGCGTAATTAGTCATCATAGTAATGCAAATCAAGCCAGGAGCCAAAGGCATATGCCTGGAATCCTAGCTACTGAGGAAGCTAAGATTTTGAGGACGGTGCTTCAAAGCCAGCCCAGGCAGGAAAGTCTGAGGCTCTTTTTAAAAAAATTTTTTTAATTTATTTTTTATTATTTTTATTGTGAAAATATTGGACAGAGGGGAATTGCATGGGCAAGATAATGAGTACACTTCTTATCAAGCATTGTAGCCTCCTCCTTTGTTTCCCCTTCCCATCCCTTCCCATCCTCCCCCGTCCCCCACCTAATCCTCCTCCCCACCCCCCACCAAAGTTGTAAAGTTCGTTTTTCCACTTAATGACTTGTATATCTCATTGTTGCAAAAGATCCACCTGTATCCCTATTTAAACGATTTGTTTTTTCCCTTCCCCTCCACAAAGTGTACCAACCTCAAATACAGTGAAAGCAGGGGTTATACCATGAGGGAGGGACATACAAAGCAACAAAGAAATATTCTTTTAAATGTGTTAGAAACAATCACCTGAAAGAAAAAAAAACATTTGAAAATATATCTTAGGGTTCATTTCCTTAACATCAACTTAGCTGATCTTTTCTGCTTGACTCAGACATATACTAGCTATTGTAAATAAGGGAAACCATGGGACCTAAGTTTCTTTGGGCCTGGCTTACTTCACTTAATATAATTTTTTTCTAAGTCTTTTCTAATTAACTCCTAAAAAGCTGAAAGTGGTGCTGTGGCTCAATTAGTAGCCTTGAGCAAAAAAACTCAGAAGCAATGCTCAAGTCCTGAGTTCAAACCCCAATACCAGCATATTTTTTTAAAGCAGTGCAAATAAAAAGAATGTTGACCTACCATGTTTCTCAGAATTGCTATTAAAAACTTAAAAATAAATGCTAGCAAGGATGTAGCACAAAAGGTATCCTTATATACTGTTGATGGAAGATAAATTAGTATAATAGCTGTGAAAAAAGAATGGAGGTTTTTTAAAAAGCTAAATAGAATGAGCACAGGATTCAGCTACACCATTCCTACATATAGAGCTGAACAAATTAAAGATACCATGCAATAAATTTATGTGCACATGCATTTTTATTGGCTGATTAGCTATTCATAATAACCTAGGTACCCATGGAATTAGTCTATGTGCAATCAATGAAAAATAGTTAAAGAAAATTACATAATTTTATTATATATGCATTATATTTATTTTATTATGTTTCATTATATGTTTCATATATATATATATATATATATATATATATATTCAGCTATAAAGAAAAGTTTTCCTGGTTTTTCCGGAAAGTATATAAAACTTGATACTATGTTCACCAAACAAAACTCATAAAAATAAATATCACATGCTTTCTCTCACATGCAGAATCTAGATTTTTTTTTGTCATGATATGAAAGTAGAAGGGAAAATATTTGGAAAGATAAAGGATGGGTAGTTGAGGTTAATATAATCAAAATACACTATATGCTTCTCTATATGGATAGAATTGTAGAATATCATGTTGAACAAACAAATCACTTAATGACAAGTATCACATGTTTTATCTCCTATGTATAATCTAAAAGATTGCCTGAGAAGTAGAATAGGAACTGTTAGAGACTGAGAATGTTTCCATGAGCACGCAGGAAAGAGGAAATGGCAAGAGACAGTGGAAAGAAGCCTGCATATAATGAATGCACAATATATGCATGCATAAAAAATGTAATGGGAATTTGATTAAGTTGTATACTAATATGTTTTTAATAAGGCATGTGAAGTAATAAGACATATTAATAAAAAATTATCATAGTGCTATTTGATAAATTCAACATAGCTTTTGTTAGTTACTTCTTTTATTGGATTTTCTTGTCTCAGCCAAGCATATATTCAGAAAGTGCATAAAATGCTATAGCTTACTAATGCCAGAAGCCTTTCTTTTGTTCTGCAGAACTTCCCCAGCATAGCTCTCAAAAGAATATCAAATTCTGACACATTCAGTTACTTTCTATGACCTTGGAAAGGTCAGATTCTTAATGCTTTCATTTTCCTTTTTTTTACATGTAGGATATAAAATAATAATATGGAACTTTTATATAAATTGTATTCCATAAGATTTTCAACATTTATACAGATAGCTTTATATTGCCAAAATCTTACTCTCAGTAATTCTTAATACTATTATTTGAATGAAGATAATTTTACTTTGGTCACTTGTTTATTTTTATAATGAATACTATAAATAACCACAGAAGTCTAATGGTATTTTTAAAAATATTAAGACAAAAATGTCGATTATATTTGTAAAGGGGATTTTAGTATCCATTTTCATGTAGTTTTATTAATAACTGTAGTCTAAGCTTATATAAAAATGGATGCCATTTTAAATATAATACACCATGTATTGTAAAAATATTTATTTCTCTGATGAATACTGTGGCATCTTTAACATGAAGCTTCCATTACTTCAATTACAAGTAGCTGAAAGAAGTAAAGGGCATGTGAGAGGTAAAGGGTGTGTAGGGTGGATTTTATGAACCACAACTGGAAATATGTATTTTCTGCTCCCAACTGCTAGAATGCAGTTGCATGTCTACACCTAATTGCACAGTAGACTGTATATATACATATATATGTATAAACATAATATGTACAGGTATATTTAATATACCTATATTTGTATATTGTATAAACCCATTTACCTATATTATATATAATAGATATAATAAATCAATATGCTATCTATGAGTGTTTAAAAATATCATCCTGATGAAAAGATATATGATGTTTTAAACAAAAGCAGTTATGGTTAAAGGAAGATCTACTAACAAATGGGGAGATTCTCTAGGCATCTTGTTAGATGAAAGCAAATATGTACATCATATGAAAACTACAAATATTTAATCAAAATACTTTTAATCCTAAGATTGTCTAAGTAATTTTTAATTTATATTTTAAATTATAAATTTTGTCCAGATATATTTATTTCCCTTTTTTTTACATACACCATTCTTCTATCATAAAATTTAAAGATAATTTTCCTTACTTTAAAATATTCTGTATTTTCCTGGCAGTAGTGTTTTATCTATAAATCTGTGAAAATTCTATTAATGAACTAATAGTTGTCAGCACTAAATGCACTAGGTACACCATCATGTAAAATAAGGTTCCAATGGACATTTCTTAATGTATATGCATTACTTTCTCACAAGAAAGATAAAACAAAAAAAGAGCCTACTAAATTGCTAAATTTTATATTCCATAAAATGATATCATCCACTAACATCTTTCTGCTCTTGGTAGTAGAGTGGTAACACATTTGTTACCCATTTGAAAGTGTAATTTCACTTGAAAAATACTGAAGTAAAATACTACTGTATAGTATATTGTATACTATTCCCTTTTGTTGTTTACTTAGCAAATACATCATTAATTTAGCATATTTCCTTTTTAAGTATGTATACACCTTTATTTTGTAAGTATTGTAGGGATTTAATTCAACCTTGTGCTTACAAGACAAGTACTGTGTCACTTATGCCACAGACAAGTCCATTTCACTTCATTTTTCATAATTCTCCTACCTCTACCTTCTGAGTGGATAGAATTATAGATATGTGTCATGATACCTGGCCCTGTACATACTTTAAAAGTAATCAGATGTAAACAAAATAAGGGTATTGATTTTAAGAACGTGGTCAGTTTCTTAAAACTCAAACACTGAAAATCAGCAAGAATATCAGGAAGAACTCTGAAATTGGAGAAAAAGCTTCCAAGAAAAAAAGTCAAATGGCCATTAATATGCATTTCATTCCATTTAATATGAAGTGTTGAAAACACAGAGATAAGACAATAGCCATAATAAAAATTAGAGACTAACTAAAAAAAGACATGAGTCCTAGATTAGAAAATTATGCCAAAATTTTATTTCTGTCTTTTAGGCTCCATTCCATCTTATTTTTTCTTTTTTGCCAAATAACATGTGCCATGATGTAATTCCTTCTCTTCTTCGGTATTATTTCCCTTTCTTAATACCTGAAGTGCACTGTTTCCTTTAGAAGTTTCTGTTTCCTTTAGAAGTCCGTTTCCATATGCTCCAGGATGACACAGTTAAGGTTCTCATCTGCAAATAGTCAACTCTGCCCCCGAAACAACTTTGTCAGTTGCTTAGTTCGTGCCAGAAAGAGATGACTCTGTGGTGTAATCCAAGCAAAATTAATAACAAGCAATTATTCTTAAGCATTCTTTATTTAAAAAATATTTTGTTACTGTAAAGGTTAGGTAGAAAGGGGTTACAGTTATAGAAGTCAGGTAATGAGTACATTTCTTTTTAAATAGTGTCACTTCTTCCCTTATTTTCCCAATACCCTTCATTTGTTGTAACTAGAATGTGCCTATAAATCTACAAGTAAACATACTGGATGGTTTAAGCATTATTTTTATACATCGGTCTATCTAGAGACATAGCAGTGAGGAACTAAGAGTCCTGGAGTGTTTTGAGAGAAAAAAAAAAAAAACTTTTGAAGAAAAGTGAAAAAGAAAGGGTTTCTTTTAGGTTGGAGGTGTGGGACTTAAATGCCTGCCTACCAACCACCAGGTCTTGAGTTCAAAATCCAGAATCACAAAAAAAAGAATGGATGGAATAACTAGTAAGTGAAAAAATGGAGGGAGTCAAAGTTACAAAGAATGAAAAACATATTTAAAAGTTCAAAGAATGCTACCGAGTAGCTTTTCACAAGTTTGTTTTGAGCAATGTTTTATTTCACTTTTCATGTTTTACATTTTTATCCCAAAATGCAGACGCATCACTGAAATTCCTGTAATGCACACTTGTAAGTGTGGACTGAGAAAATATTTCCATTGCTGTGAGTTTTGATATACTAAATATTCCCTTTTAAGCTGTCCCGCCCTGCCACAAGGGATATTCTGCCAAGGAAAGAGATGAGCTCACCATTTTTTGAGCTTGTTCAGTGGACATACTTAAATGAAGTCATCTGATGGGAAGCTGACCTCTTTGGTAGGTAATCTCTCATGGTAAAATGTTGTGCATGGTTAATAAGTCACTTTGTTGTAGGATGCTTTCAATGTGTTCATTGTTCATATTTGTAAAGGAATCCTCTCTCAAAATCAGGGATCATGAATGGCACACTAGCCTACAAAAATCAACCCATTATGTACAGTAGGTTTAAGTCTCATTCAAACTAACCAATCTCAGTTTAGATTCTGTACAAATCAATTTGTCCTGGATAGGAAGACGACAAATGAAGTAGGAAAAACAATCTTTCATTGTGTGGTTTTTTTCACTCACACTTTCATCTCAGTTAAATCTTACATTATTGCATTACCTTATATCTTTTTCTATACTTCAGTTCTGGTTTGCTTTTTTTAATGCTACTTGTCTTAGTCTGTTCTGTGTTGCTTTTACAGAATATCTGGAGGCTGTGGTTAACACAAGAAAGAGGCATGTTTAGTTCCCAATTCTGGAGGCTAGAAGTTCAAGATCCAGTGGCTGTATCTGGTGAGAACTTCGTGCTGAGTCCTAACATTGCACAGAAGTAGGAAAATCCAGTGAATATGAAAGGGAGAAAACACAAGGGACATCTCAAAACTCTCACACCAACTAATACAGTCTTATATGAGGTAAAACTCAATGACTTGTAGGCACAGTAAGTAACCCAGTCTTTCAAAATAAGCATAAATCCTTTCATGGATATAGAATCTTCGTGATCTAAACAGCTCTTCAAAGTTTCATCCTTCTTAACCCAGTTACCAGGGACCAAAGTTCAATATGAGTTTTGGGAGGAACAGGTACATACAAATGACTATGCAAAACCCTCATAGTAGTATCTTTAAGAACCTCAACCTCTATATTCTCTTTCCTTCAAATTAAAAATCTCACATTGTTTCAGTGGGTAATCTTGAGAAAGAATTAGACCAATTGCTTAAAATAATTTATATATTTTTTTAATTTAATTTTATTTTATTTGAGAACATACTGTACAGAGGGGCTACAATTACATGGGCAGGATAATGCATACATTTCTTACCAAGCATTGCAGCCTCCTCCTTTGTTTACCCTTCACCTCCCTTCCCAGCCTCCCCCCTCCCCCCACCCAATTATACCCCCCTCTCCCCCCCCACAAAATAATTTATATTTTTATAAATGTCTTCTAAAATGTGAATTTATGCACGGTATTTAAACTGGTTATCAATGAAGTTCACTAAGATATGGTAGCCAAGATAATAAAAATTGAAATTTACAAGTTTCCATGCTTCCTCAAAAATATTAATCTAATTTAGAACTGGAAAGAAAAGTCTGTCATCCTGGCTGTTAGGATAAAATTTAGGAGCCCCAACAGTGATCCTTTCAAAATATATGTTTTTAAGTTAAAAAATAATTTTAACCACTTTAATAAAAATACTTGTGTTCATGAAGCTCCTCTGCTTCACTATAAATGTATTTAGTTTAAAAATAAAATAGGAACAGATTTATGTGGTATAGTGTGATATTTCAATAGGTGTACACTATATCAATATCATTTATATTCTTATCTCCAACACTATTTCTTTGAGAACATTTGAAATTCTGCTTTCTATTTAAAAGTATCCAATTAATTGTGGTCAATCATAGCCACCTTACTATGCTACAGAACATTAGAAGTTATTCCTTCTATCCAACTGCATTTCTGTATCTATCAACCATTTTTTCTCCACTTCTCTTTTTCCTTCCCAACCTCCTAGCCTCTGGTAATAACTAATCTACTTTCTAGTTTTATGAGATCTCCTTATCATGAAGGAGAAAGAAAGAAAAAGGTTTGGAGTTTTACAACGGCAAAGTATTTCTAGTTGAAAAGCAGGAATAGAGTTAGAAAATACATCAATACAACCAGTCTTCTAGTCAGTGGGATGGATGATTATGTTTTACAGGAAGATATTTAGAGAAGATTTAAAACTAGGCTAAATAAAGGAAATAATGAGAGGTAAACCAAAGTATTTGTAAGTGGAGGATAGACTGACTTTAGGATTCAGGCTTAAAATTGAAGATCGATAATAACTATATAAAATAAGAATTATGATGAATTTTATTCATCTCACCTCCAAGTCTCTATTTCTGCATCTTTCCAATCCAAAATATATTTTCATAAAGGAATTTGTAAGTCTTAGCTTCTTATAGAAATATATGATTCAATAGGAAAGAAAGTAATAAGTGAAGTATTGGATCTACCCATGGGAACGGTATCTCCGTATGTCATCTCTCTATTTTCATCCACTAGAACATCTAAGCAGTTATGCTGATCACTTCCCTAGTATGGTTTGGGTCAGTTATAGATTATGTACTCTGTAGATTCATTATGGCATTTCCCAAAGCCTGATAACATTAACAAGGTTCGACTAATGTACTCTAACTTGGTGCTAGAAATATCCTTTTGTGCTGAGCCTCTGGCAGTATAAGAATTTTAAAAAAACAGCCAGCAGAGAACCTTTCTTTACTGTGTTTGTCATTTTTATTCAGGTGGCTATATCAAAATACCTTATTCTGGATAAGTTTTAAACAAGAGGAGCTGATTTTTCACAGTTCTGGGGTCTGGAAAGTCCAAGATATAGTCCAATACCATTACATGTCTGTTGCTCATAGACAGAGGCTGCAGTGGGTCCTCACATGGCAATCCCACCTTTCTAAAACCAATCCCAAAGAACCTTCCTCCCCCCAATTCCCTGCCCTTATAACACTGGGTATCGAATTCCAACAATTGAAAGAGGAAACCAATGTTCAAGGTTTGGTTAAATTTATTTTCTTATACTTACTTCCCCCTGAATCTAATATTTTTATTCCTAATAACATACCTCATTTATTGATACATTAATTTCATTTGTACTTAAAAGATGATAAATATGACAGTGTTTCAATTTAAGGAAAATTCAACTTGCAATTGCAAATTCCATCGAGTACTGGAAACTTTATTTCATGCAGTTCTTTTTGTTTCTAACTTTAATTCTGTTAGAGTTCTTTCAATTCTTGTGTTAGAAACATATCTGCTTCTTCATTATATTTTTTCACCTTTAGTAAATTGCTTCTCCAATAATTTGGATTTCATAAAGGCCTGGACAAGAAATATAAGGTGAAAATTCATGATATTTGTCTTCAAAGTTCCATACAAGTATATTACACATTACTATTTTGCTGACTTTAGTAATTAAAGGCAAAGTTCAATATTAGATAACAAAATTGCCTTTTGTTATCTAATATTGAGAAAAGAGGGGAAGAAAATGAATATCACTTTTTAGGAAATTACTTCATGAAACATAAATCACCTTACATTTGCAACATCTTTTCCTCAAGGTACTCAAGTTTTTTGTGAAACAGATTTACATTTTAAGTCTTGACTAGTTCAAGTTAGTTTCATAAACATGGAACACTTATTATGTGCAGGGTACTGTGCAGTGCCCTGCAGGGGATTCAATGATAAATAAGATTCATGCAGTTGAAGAATTTACCACTTGCCAGAGAACTAGCAAAACACAAAAATAATGCACAAGACAGATTATAGAGAGCCATTTGGCTTCATGGAAAAAGTATATAGTTTTTCCTGTCCAACACAGTTGATTTTCCTCTTTTACACAATAGATACTAGTAACTGAATTAAAATCCATTGTAAGACTTTTTGGGAGAAATAAAGTAGCCAGCAAAGGATAGATGTGTATGAAAAGAGGTTTCCATGTTAAGACACTAACTAGTAGGGTCTCAAGATAAATATAAGGAGTGAAAGAAAGGAGAATAAACAGGAGATGGTAGATTAGAAGGAAGTCTCAACAAAGATCTCAACTAATTTCACAGAGGAACTTGGAGCTAGGTAGTTGAGTAGCATTCTTTCATGTTGGCCTAAGGAACACAGACAGACCTTTAGAGTCATAACTGGGAGTGGATTTCCTACAGCAAAAGGAAATCACTTTGTAAGAGCCAACCATCTTTGCTCAAAGAAGGGCAAATATCAGAGTTGAGAAACAAGAGTTTTAAACGATAGCCCATCAGCCTTCATACCACCAGGAACAGGGAAATGCAAACTTAGATTCTAGTAGATGAGGACAACTGGAGAGGGAGGAGGAGGAAACAGAGTGGCATACCACACAGTCCATTTGGTATGTTGATATGTTGATATGTTAAATAAATTATTTATGGAGAATGCATATAAGACTCAGAAAAGCCGAGCACCGGCGGCTCACGCCTGTAATCCTAGCTACTCAGGAGGCTGAGATTTGAGGATCATGGTCCAAAGCCCAGGCAGGAAAGTCCATTAATCTTATCTCCAATAAACCACCAGAAAGCCAGAAGTGGTGCTGTGGCTCAAGTGGTAGAGTGCTAGCCTTGAGCTGAAGAGCTGAGGGACAGTGCTCAGGCCCAGAGTTCAAGCCCCATGACTGACGGGGGTGAAAAAAAAAAGACTCAGAAAACTCAGAAAATACAGAAAAAGTGAAAAAAATGTGAAACTTCATATTAGTTACAATGCATTTTTAAATTTTAATATTTTATTAGATTCAATGAACAATATGCCACATTTATCACTTGAACAATTAAGTGAAAAATTGAGATGCTTGATATTCTCACTCAGATGTATGTTTTCCCACTATAGGACACCTCCATTTGTTCTACTAATATTATTTCTTTTCTCCAAACTGTCAGGTTTGATAAACTTTTTTTCACATTTTGTAATGTTTTTCCACTTCTGTTATACCATCATCATAATGTATTAAAGTGCAAATGAGATAATCAGTGCTCATGGTACAGAATATGATTACAAAAGATTTCATGAATGCACCAACATATGATGTGAAATAATAAAATACCTCATTTTAGGAAATATGTTTCCTTAAAAATCCAAAGAATTATGAAAGTTGGTCCATAAATCATCATGAAAATAAATCAGAAATAATATAATGCTAATTATGGAAGTAATTTATAAAGTAACATCATACTAATACAATATGATAATAGAAAAGTGTGCTAACACTCCCTGTCTTCCTTTGTAAAGAATTGGCTCTTTGCAATAATCCTCACGTGGGCTCCTTTCCTGGCAACCAATGGACTAGAGTTTGGGCCACCTCCCAGCAGCCTCTGGCCTTTATGGCTTACACTTACCCCTTCCCATCACCACCTGAGAGAATGCCACCTCACTGCCATGTCGCGAAGGGCATGCAGGAAGAAAGGAGTCTCCAGGAGGTGGCTGCCAAACCTTTAGATCCCAATTACCTCAAACTCATCATTTGCATCAGTCTGGAGAAGGAAGGGAAGTAGGGTTCATTGCCCAAGCCTGCAAGCTCTTGGTGGTGCTGGATATTGGGCAGCTGTGGCTCAATCTACTCTATGGTGATGTTTTTCAGGGAATAAGACATCCCAGCCTCTCCTCGGGCAGGTTCCACATTGTCTTCAAGAAGCACCCCTTCAAAATCTTGCTGCTCCTCTATAACTTCCTTTTTCATGGGGCCCAACAGTTCTGAGGTAGCCTCAACCGCAGGGGTGTGGTGGTTGCCAGCATCTTGTCCTGGCACTCTATGCCTTCACCTGCAAGGTGCAATAGCAGCTCTTGCATCTCCTTCTTCTCACCCTTCTGCGACAGCTGGTTGACACACTCCTCATTCTTCTGATATAGCTCATCCAGGATTTCCATATGTTGGTTAGAAACTGTGGAGTCTTTACTGGCAGTCATGTGTTCTGACAGTTGGCTGCATCAATGATGGAGTTCATCCACTAGATTCTGGTAGTCCACCCTGTGTGGCAGGTCACGGATGAAGGAGATGTTTAGCCTCTTCTTGGGCTCCCATGTGTCCTGCTTCCTCCAGATGCACTGTGGTTCCAGCTCTAGGGAAAGAGGCCTGGGCTCCAGCTTTATCTGGCACAAGGCCACCAGGTTGACCAGTCATGTGCAGTGTCTTGCTGCTTCTGAAGCTTCCAGCCAAGTTTTACCTTCTTTGATTCAGCAACTGATAGCATTTCAAGGTAAAATCCCCACATGTTCTTTACATCCTCTGGGACAGTAACATCAGGTAGAGTGACCTCTTCTTCTTCGTTTCCTTCTTCTTTGTTCACTCCACCTTCTCTAGGGAAAGCCAGGAAGCTCAAGTGGGCTCACAGCTGTTCTTTCTCATGCCCTGTTGCCTCCAGGCACCTCAGCGTGTCCTGGAACTTTTGAAGTATCATATGGTCTCCCAACTTGCTCTGTACTTCCCCTTCTTCAGTTGTTCCAGCAACTGAGTCTGCCTCAGCAGGTGCTGCTGCAGGGCCTCCTTCTCTGAGGTCAGCTGCTGATTGGAGGCCATGTGCTGTTCACAGGTGGAACTGAGCTCCTGAAGCTGGGCCAGGGACTGGTCATGCAGCTCCTGCAGATTCTGAGCTGTGTGGCTCTTTAACTCAGCCATCTCTTCCTATTCTTCTAACTTCTCCTTTCGCCAGCCCAACTTCTCCTGCAGATGTTTCTTCCCCTGCTGCTCTGAGTGCAGGATGCTGGTGAGCTCCTCCTTCTCACTGCTCAACCTGTGGAAAGCATCCTGTAGCTAGGCCAGCTGATAATTTAGCTCTTAGTTGTGCATGTGTGTGTCTCATGGTCTCATGTTCCCTCTCTATTGTCTCAAGGATCTTGTGTTGCTCTTTGGCATGCTAATTCCATTCCTCAGCCTGCTTCTCCAGTATCCAACAGGCACTCCTGCTGCTCCAGTTCTGGAGAGTGGGGCTCTGATTTTCCTGTATCTGAATGTGAAGTTGTTCTCCAAATTCTTTAGCTCCTTTTGCATCTAGTAGGCCTGGGCCTGCAGCTGCTGCTCAGCCTGAGATGGCCCTACAGGAGGAATGGCGTGGCATCTGTGACAGCTGCTTTCTCAATTCCACAAGGTTACTCTCTCAGTCCAACACATGCCTTACACTTTGCTCTTTCTCCTCTCTGTCGGTTCATCTGCTGCAAGGGCTGCTGGACCTTCTCCTTCCATATGGAGCTCTCCATTTTCAGGTCCTCCATGGAGTTGTCTCTAACTTAATATTGTCACCAACTCTTTCACGTTGTTAAGTTGTCTTTCCAACTCTGCCTGCTCCTCTAGTGCTTGTTGTAACTAAAATTATGATCTCTAAAGAGCGAGACAAACAAAAATGACAAAAAATTTATTTACAGACTCAACCACCAAACCTCCAAGCCTCCAATGGGCAGCCCCGACCTTTATGAGTCGGTCTGCAAACCACCAATTTCTCCAAACCTCAGACCTCCAAAGCCCCAATGCTCCAACGGGGAAGGCTTCTCCCTTTCTTCCCCTCCTCCTCCTCTACAGGCCTCTCCACTCTCCACAGGCCTGCTGTGCTCTGCTCCAGGAGGCCTCTTCACAGGCCTCTCCACTCTCCACAGGCCTCTCCACAAGCCTCTCCACAGGCCTCTCCACAGGCCTCTCCACAGGCCTCTCCACTCTCCACAGGCCTCTCCGCTCTCCACAGGCCTCTCCACTCTCCACAGGCCTACCCTGCTCTGCTCTCCACAGGCCTCTCTGGAGGAAAGCTCCAAATGACCCCTCGAGGAGGCTTGCCCTGCCCTCCACAGGCCTGTCTCTGTTCCGGCAGGCTTTCCTGTCCTGCTGTCCCTCTCTCCACTGTCCCTCTCTCTACTCCCGGGCCTTGCAACACACAGCCTATATATAGGCTTCATCCCTCCCAACTCCAACAAGACTCATGGCTTCATCTGCCTAACGGTTCCCAACTGCCATTCATGCCCCTCCCCCAAGCTGCCCACTGTCCAATCATCTTGACAACTGCCATATGGGGCTAGACCCTCCAGCAAGCCTGGCCACGGGGCCACGCTGATTAGCTGATTATCAGGGCTGCTAGGTTATTACAGTAACTCATGAATTTTGATCTCCATGTTGGCCTTCTGTGTCAGAAGCACTGCCAGCCTCTCCTACAGCTTGGTATCATCTTCCTCCAGGTCATCATAGCTTCTGTCTTTTCCTGGAGCTGCAGCTGCATGTTATTCAAGGATTTCATGAGCTGGAGGTTGTTCCTGTTGGTCTCATTCTGCGTGCTGGAACCTGCAGCGACAATGTCACCTCTAGCTCTGTAATGCACTGCTGTGAAGCCTGCAGCAGACTCCCTGCCCCAGTTCTCTTTCATTGGCCACCTGCTGCATGTGGGCCAACATCTGTATGGACAGGTTGTAGAGCTCCAGCTCTGTTTTCAGTGCTTCTTGCACAGAGGCCATCTTCTCATTCTCTTTCCTCTGATGATCCTGCAGGTCTTCTTTTCCTGCTTCAGTTGTTTGACCTCACTGCAGAGCTGCTGAGTTCATGGTCTGCTGGAGTCCAGGGCAAGCACCAGGTGTAGGTAGTGCCTTTCCAGATCCTTGGTGTTATTGGCCTTGGCAGCTCTGACTGAGCCCAAAAGCAGGGGAGGCTCAGGTTAGTGTGATCTTTGGTCAAACCCTCAGTTGGATTACCGACCCCCGTGGTGTTTTAGGGTTACCTCCCTTTGGTTTCCTTTTCTTCTTGGATTCTGTAGGTCCAACAAGACAATTCCTCTGATGGTATTCTTGCAGTCATTTGTTTCCTGCAGATAATTTTTCTCATCTTGTTTGATCAGACATCCCAGCACTGGGATGGGGATGATGGGAGGGGGGCACATTCTCAGGCTCTCTGAAATCACCTCTATTCTTTCAATAAGGACCAACTAATGTCTACTTCCTACTGTATCTCCCAAATCATCTGATTCTCTCACCGTTCAACACTTCTACCTCCCTCAACTGCTGGTAGTGGTGTAAGTCAACAGAGGAATACCAGAGTAGGCAGCATGGAATGTGAGCGGAGCTCCAATTCTTGCATCCCATTAGTCAGAGAGAAACATGAAAATAGGGGGTGTGGCCAGAATATTGTGATTCAGGCAGAATGAGTGGAGTCACAATGAGAACTGAAACCCTGTCCAGTTTGGTTGGGGGACAGGTGGGACCTGCTCTAGCTGTATAGGTGCACAGTTTTACAAGTCACCTTTCCCAGCTTCCATAACACAATTGTGGTCACCAGAGTTTCTGCCAGGCTTCCAACTTCCTTCAGGAAGTGGTACCAAGAAACACAGCTATCTGTGTCACGTCAAATGTCTTCAGGTCTTCACTCCAAGCAGAAGTAACTCTCTTGTTCTACCATAATTGCTGACTTTTGAATTCTGATCAGAGAACCACTAAAGGTTCATAATGGCTTTGGTATAAACTTCTAGTTACTCTGGGGCTGAAGGGTTTAGGAATATCACAGGTCCAGGGCTCCTCTCCATGAATATTAATTAGCCATGATGCATACCTTGGCCATGCATAGCACAACACATGTTCTACACACTGGCTGGTGATCACAGAGGATTCAGAAACAATCATGGGGGGAATGAGAATTTCTGAGAATTCCAGCTGTTGCCTTCTTGAAATATGTGAAATCTACACCAGCATAGAAAGAAGAATAGCAGATGAGGGCAAACAAATCTGTTAACAGAAGTTAACTAGCCAGCTACATCCAAATGTTGTCCAGTGTGTCCAGAATCCAGGTTCTGGGGCAGCCTTCTACCACTCCGGAGCCTTGGACATCTACCTCATCTCGGGAGTGATTGGTTGTCCTCCAGTGCTCGGCTGAAGTGATCTATGGTGTGTAGCCAAATTTTCCTTCCAATGAAAAATTAGTGCTGGTTGTGGCAATACAAACCTGAAATCCTCTCTGATCAAGTCACTTCTTTGGATTAAGGTTGTGAAATGCGTGTTACCAGGACTCAGGGTAGCAGCATCCTCAGTCCCATGACTGAAGATGGCAGTGACCACGAGCCCTTGCCACAGGGATCCTGTAAGCATTTTTGACATATGCCTTTCTGCTATTTCCTGAAGTTATTTATTTTCTTCTGAAATGATGATATTATGGTGGATTTTTTGTGTCCTGTTTTTTCAACATCATGAACATTTCCTGCCTAAATAAATATTTTTCCCTAAGATGGTTCTGCTTTTATTATCTTTTATACAGATTTACCAGAATTTGCTGAACAAAATTATAATTTTATGATTTTTTTGTAACTTTTTAAAATGCTTCAATGAACAACATTGCACATTTTTCTGACCATTTCCTTAGGAAATTTTCATAAAAGTAGAACTGCCATGCCAAAGACTATTCGCATGTCTAAGGCATTGGTATATGTTGCCAGATTATCCTCTGGGAAATCTTGTCAACAGTGTTTGAGACTTTGTTTTTTCACCCTTGCCAAGATTGATAATTAACCTTCCTTTCAATCTGTGTGGTTTAAGAGGTAGCTTTTAATATTGTACATATAAATGCAATAGGATAACACAATTCCACAGCACTATGAAAATTCAGAAGTAGAAGGAATTACATTAAATCCAGGAGAATGAGAAAAGATTTCCAAGAAAAGGAGAAAGATGACTTTTAATACTGGACAGAATTTCAACAAGTAGAAATGGATGAGACCAGGTAGAGAAAACATTAAGAATAAAATTAATATCAAGAGTAGTTGAAATTCTTCTTTGATTGGACTATATGAGAAAAAGAAAACTGAAAATAAGATGAAACTAATATAACATGAGGCAAAAAGAACACAAATCCAAACAATAACCACTTAACTTTTGTGTTGATAAGAACTTGGAATCTATGATTAGAGCCATTTATTTCTTCTGAAAGCTTTGATCACTTCCACTGAATAAAAACACACAGAAATCCTACCATCCTTAAATGATGGAAAGAAAGCATATATAAAAGGAAGAGAGAAATAATGGTTAAGCCAAAAATAGTGGATAAAAATGGATCACCTTGACTACATTTAAATGTATGAAAAAGACACCATTTATATCTGAAAAAGAAAAGAGTTAGAGTAAAATTGCATTATATGATAACAAAGTCTTAGCATGCAGATTTCATAGTAATCACTGGAAAGAGAAACAAAGTTAGTTAATTCATACAAATGTAGGCAAATAACCAATAAATATCAAAAACATGCTAAGCCACACTAGTAATGAGATAAAAATATGTCTATAGAAAAATGAGATACCTGGGCTGGGAAGGCGGCTCAGTGGTAGAACGCTTGCCTTGCATGCATGAGGCCCTGGGTTCGATTCCTCAGCACCACATGAGCAAAAAAGAAAAAAGCCGGAAGTGGTGCTGTGGCTCAAGTGGTAGAGTGCCTTGAGCTGAAGAGCTGAGGGATAGCGCCCGGGCCCAGAGTTCAGGCTCCATAACCAAACCCGAAAAGAAAAAAAAAAAAAAAAGAAAAATGAGATACCATTTTGCACAAGAATTTATCCAACAATGTAACAACCTGTAATATAAAAAAGTAGATGAAGTTGAATTTAAATTTTGTCCCTTTTCTCTCTCTCTAATGGAGCAACATTTCTATTATTGAACAAGGACAATGGTGTTCAGGGGCTGGTTCCCGGTCTAGCAACATCAACATCACTTGAAATTCATTAAAAATGCAGATTCACAGGTCCTATCTTACAGCTAGGAAGATGTAAATTTAAGTGACACTGATGAATGCTAAAGTTTGAGAACCACTGGAGTACATAAATTAAGAATCATTAAGGAACTGAAGTAGAAAAGAGACATCACCACTTGTTTATGACAATGAAAAAATAAATGATTCAGAAAACATTTTGTTGGGGGAGTAAAAGAAATGTTAGAATTTGAGATATTAACAGTAATTTAGTGCTGAATAATAATGAGATTTAAATATTATAAATATTTATAAATATCATGATTATAAATAAAGAGAGTAAATTGAAATGGGGATGAAAATCATGAGTTTTATAAAGATCATAGGGATATGGCCAGGGAGCTGGAGGAAAAGGAAATAGTGTTAAAGTCATTCTGTGGTAACGAAGAACAGAGTATGGGTGTATGCTTCAATATTGAAATTAAAAAGAAATAGTGGAGTGTTCCTTGACTATCAGTCAACTGACAGTGAAGGGTCAGTATTCTCTAGTTAGAGTTCACTTGGAGAAGGCTGGGATGTTCATTGATGGGATGGGTACGTATTAGTGAAGAACAGTTTGTGAGCCTGTAGATGAAAGAGTAGAGGTTTCAGATGGAAATGATTCTGTAATATTACATGCTATCATTTTATTGTGTGCACTTTACTAATTTTAGATCTGTTTATCAGAAAAATGGTAACTGGATTTAGCATGTTATAAAACATGTTAATCAAACATATGCCTTCTCCTTCATACATTACTCCTGGTACCAGTGTCTAAATTGTCCAGTTTAGAAATTAGGAGAAAGTTGTTTCTTTTTATTTTCTTAAGTTGAAAACTTGAACCATTTGTACTCTTGTCCTACTTATCCCAATGAACTTTACAGTGACAGCCCAGTGACCTTTTTCTTCTTTCAGAACCTTGTGTACTGCCTTTCCATATCTGAGCAAGTGGCAGTATGGGAATTCTCTGATTAGAGCTTTTCTGTTCTTCCTACTTCTTATAAAGATATCAGGTAGAACAGGGTTCTTATTCTGAGAAGTTGACAGTTTATGGTGAAAACTTCAATAGATTTAGCTTGGAAAGAAGTAAAAGGGTCATTTCTCAAGGAGTGTCATCTTTATCAGTAACCCCACAAAATGTCAGTTTCAGGCAATCTCTTTTTAAAAGTTCAACTGGCTAAAGGGGATTGTAAAGATATTTTTTAAAGAAAAGAAGAACCACCAGATTCTATTTTCCTCAAAGACTGTGGGGGCAAACTTCCAATGCTCACCATGAGCCAATGTGTGTAAAAACTGTAAGATCAACTCAGGAATTAAAAAGCAAATAAGTAAAACACTTTATAGGGTCAAACTCAAAAGGACTGTACTGTTCTCTGTACAGAAATGAGGTTGTATGCTAGCTTTTAAAATGAACCACAAATTCTGTATCAGTCTCAAATGGGAAATATTATTTTATTGAATAATAAATTAAAAATGAATTCACTTCTTTCTACTTATAACTTAGTAAGGACTTATGATGTAGTCTTTACAGCCAGTGTGCAATTCTTCAGTTAACAAATAAAAGAAGTATTTATGAGTCTGTGTGTACAATCATCTAAAATGAGAGGTAGGGACAAAAAATGCTTCAAGAAGTATAATTTCTGAATTAAAAAAACAAACCAATGTCCTTCAGGGGTTCAAATATGCTTGTGGTATTAGCATTGCCCCCTTAAGATTTCAAACCTGGTGAGCAAGGAACAGGGTACCTTTGAATAACCCTCTATCTCCATTCACAAGAGGAAAATAGAAATACATTTATAAGGATCAGTTTGGAATTTTATTGCTTTTGGCTAAAGGCCATGTGAAGACTTACAAAGTAAAGAGTCAATGTTATACAATTATTTAAATAAGGATCAAGAGGGAGTAAAGTTGAATGCTTCCTAGGTAGGAATGCTTTGAATTTCAAAACAAAGATTATAATAGAAGCAAATAATTAAAATGTTTAGCTTACATGTAAAAATATGATTCTTGTTTCTGAAGCAGGAAATACAAGTAGGCTATTGTTCTATTCAGACAATAAATATTTTATTTGCTCTCATGAATAGTCTAGCTTTATTTCAATACATAGGAGACTAAAATTCGTGAATGGCCTATGAGTACAAAAGGTTTATATACACAGTCTGAAATAAAGAGTTTGTAGATACTTTGAGTTGTAGTGAACAGGATTTCAAACAGGTTTCTACAAAGTCAGTACCCTTAAAGGTCTAAGATGACAGAGATCACCACCAGTGGCTCACACCTGTAATCCTAGCTCCTCAGAAGGCTAAGATCTGAGAATAGCGGTTCAAAGGCAGCAGAAAACTCCGGGGGACTCTTATCTCCAATAACTTACTCAAAAAAGCCAGAAGTGGCTCAAGTGTTGTGGCTCAAGTGGTTGAGTGCTTGCCTTGAGCAAAAGAAACAGGGACAACGCCCAGGCCCAGAGTTCAAGCCCCAGGACTGGAGGGGGAAAAAAGGAATTTGTGAGAAGATATGGATTTTCTTCAATGAACAATATATATTCAAACACACATACAACATTCTGCACAGCAGATTATGGTGATTACAGATTCTTTGATACCTGTCTCTGGCCTCTTTATAAGTCTAAGTACTTCAAGTTAAGAATACCTGAGGAGCTGGGTGCCAGTAGCTCATACCTATAATCCTAGCTACTCAGAAGGCTGAGATCTGAGGATTGTGGTTCAAAACTAGACCAGGTAGGAAAGTCCATGAGACTCTTATCTTCAATTAACTACCAGAAAACCAGTTGATATAAAATCATATCAGATATAATGTAAATGCACCACATATACACACTGTGTAAGTGTGCATGAAAGGTGTTAGGTTAACCTCACATACTGTGCTTGTGTTCAGAAAGGCCTTTTGTTTCAGTGATAGAGAACTTCCTTCCAATACAACCTACAGTACTACTGTCAGTATGTTTTAATCTGTACTACAAAATGGGCAGGTGTTTGCTAAACAATAATGGCCCCCCTCAGCTGACAGAGTTAAATCAATGACATCAGTGCACATTAACTAAAATACATTTTCCTCTATAGCCGAACCTTCTATGCAATTAACCTGATGACTTTGAGAGAGCAGAGAGATTAAATATGGAATGTGGTCTTTTCAGTTGTGCCTTTCAGGCTGTCTCCGGCATATATTTTTCATATATACTTGGACCATTTTATGTAGCAAAGAGATAAGAACCATCAACAAAGCAATTCTATCCTAGCAGTTCCTCGTCTGAAATGTGTCTCTCCTTTCCCAGCAAGCTTCATTCTTTCATTTCAATTCTCCTATATTTTGCTATCACTCTTTCTGCTCTAATGTTTTAGTACATTTAATAGGCATGTTTTATTGGTTCTACTAAGACTATCACCATGACTTATTTTTGGTTAGATTTGTTTTTAATTTACAACATGGTTATTCTATAGGAAACATAAAACAGGAAGTTCTTGGCTTGTGGTTTGTTTCAGCACAATGATGACTACATCAAATGTACAGAAAGCACAGAATGAGCAATGAGAACCAAAAATGGAATAAGTCACTGTGAACCTGAAGGTATTATCTGGAAATAAAGTCCTCAGTTCTCATGTCCATTTTCAAAGCCCTACCTACCTGTGAAATAGCTTCATGAGCTCTATATATAGCAGGGAGAAGAAACACTGCCAATGAGATTTTTTCCTCAGGGCCAAATGGACTTCCTATTATCACTCATATCATTTGGAATGAACCAAAGCATTATCAGCTCTTAGTAACACTCCTGGATGTGCTGTCCCTCTGTGTGTGTGTGTGTGTGTGTGTGTGTGTGTGTGTCCCTGGATATATACATATGTGTGTGTGTGTGTGTGTATGTGTGTGTGTGTGTGTGTGTATATATATTTCCTATCTAACATGAGAGGAAATGGGAAGATGGAAAAGAGAAAAGTCAGTAAAATAGGAATGGTGACAACCTTGAATGCTTATCATATATTATATATATTATTTTATTTATTTATTATATATTATACTATTAGCCAGATAGCACAAATACAACATAAATAATGGATTTTTATTACTTCAAATACAGGTTTTTTAAAAAAATATTTGACCCATGTCCCTATAATACAACAATTCCCAAACACATAGGGAGTTCACAAAGTAAGACAGATTTTTAACTTTCATCCTAGAAATTCTGAGACATTGATTCTGGATACTATGCTACAGTCTTAGGTTGTTTCAACTAATTAGTTTTGGAAACACCAGGATAGTGAATCTGAGAACTAAATTTAAAATGTTTTTCTGCCAGAATTCTAGCAAGTGATCTAAGGTTACACAAAAGGGTTAACCTTGATTAATTCAATGAGAAAGGTAATTATATTAATCAAAGTGGCTAGATTCCTCTCAAAGGGCTCATTTCTAATTAAGCCTATTCATTTATATAATTGTCTTTCTCAATTGCGATGGCCGAAAAATTAGCATGCATGTTTTACTCGCTTCATAGAAACTAACAGAATGTTAAGTTTGCCAAGCTCACCACTGCCACTGCATCATTGGTACTGAGTGTGATTTTCAAGCATGATTTTGATCAATGAGTACATGGATTTTAAAGCATTATCAACTGTTATTAAAACCTCTGGATGTACTTTCCCCAGGGCCATGTTAGATTTGGATCTTTTTATGGGGGGGTGGGGGTGGGAATGACGGTTGTGGGGCTTGAACTCAGCCTGGGCATTGTCCCTGAGCTCTTCAGCTCAGGGAAAACACTTTTCTACTTGAGCCACAGTGCCACTCCCGGTTGTCTGGTGGTTAATTGGAGAAAAGAGTCTCACAGGCTTTCCTGACTGGGCGGTTTTGAACCGTGCTCCTCAGATCTCAGCCTCCTATTGAATAGTTAGGATTATAGGCGTGAGCCCTGGCACCTGGAGTTTTTTATTAAAATGTACATTTCCATCTGTTTCTCTATAACTTTCTGCATCCCTCCTTGGCTAATTTGCTTCTTCTAATTCTCTCTCCTAGAATTTCCAATTGCCATTTTCATTTAAGAAGACCTTGTATCTAGTAATAAATCTGGAATTAACAAACCTCTTTTACTTTGAATATTACCATGTTATCCAAATATTTATATATACACACACTTTAAGTATAGTGTGTGTAGGATTATATAATAACTCTCCTAGGAACAGGTCTAGGATGTTATCTCAGCCCACAAGATCCAAAATGGAATGTATGATTCAAGCATATTTATAGACTATAAAATCTGATTCCCTGTACAGAATCTATATGAAATGCCAAGTCGTTCATAATGGAAAATTAGTTAAGAGTGTAAAAGGAAAAGGACTCCATTTCAAACATCTAGATTAATCAAATTCTTAAAATTTGGAAAACAATTTTTAGGCTCAAACTTTGACTCTTTTGATTGCTACTTTTTTTCCATTAAGGAACTGTTTTGGAAAATTTGAGTAAGATCTGTTTAACAGCTTTCAAATACACAGTGAGCCAAAATAAGAAGTGAATAAAAGATGTAATGAGGGTTATTCAAAACATATTTTTAAATGACATTTTTACCAGAGATTCTTTTATACAGGGAAATGCATATATTCCTGAATGGTAGAGAATTATCATTTTATTAGTACATACTAATTGTATAAAGTGATATGTCTATATGTATTAGATATGTTTATAATGTGCTTTTGTTCAAATTCAAAGTATAAATTTTCTTTTAAAGTGAAATTTTAAGAGGGAAAGCTCACACCTGCAAATACAATATATGATGAAGAAAGACAAACTTTCTCCTAATCAAAATTAACATTCAAGAAGTTCAAATTTTTAATCCAAAATCATTAGCATAAACAGACATTTGCTATCAGCAAAGTATTGCTCTAATATAGGCATTAATATGAATTTAGAGCACATTAATTTTATCAGTAGGAATTTTCAGAAAGTCTTTTTTTAAAATTTTATTTATTTTTTATTGTGAAAATACTGTACAGAGGGGTTACAATTACATGGGCAAGATAATGAGTGCATTTCTTATAAAGCATTGTAGCCTCCTCCTTTGTTTCCCCTTCCCATCCCTTCCCAGCCTCCCCCCGTCCCCTCACCCAATCCTTCCCCCCCCCCACCAAAGTTGTAAGTTCATTTTCGACATGACAACTTGTACTTCTCATTGTTGCAATGGGTCCACCTGTATCCTTATTTAAATGGCTTGTTTTTCCCCTTCCCCTCCACAAATTAGAGCAAAGTATTGCTCTAATATAGGCATTAATATGAATTTAGAGCAAATTAATTTTATCAGTAGGAATTTTCAGAAAGTCTTATAGCAAATAAATATTTCAGATTTACAACTGAGTGACAAACATTTTGAATTACTAAATCATTTAAAAGTCTCATAATTTTAATTTAAAACAATACATACATGCACAATTATACACTGAATTCAAGGTCTATTTGCAAAGGCATATACACATCCCAGGATATTCAACAGTTTCTTTTGGCCTCAATTCTCACAAGCTATAAAATTCCATATGATATGAATTTGTCCTGTAGGTTAGTAGTTAGTAGTATAATGTTTGATAAAGGTAACGAAAAGAAAAAAGTCAGATTTAAAAAAGAAAACTTTCATCCCAAGGAAGTATTTTCAACTGATTTTCATGCATCATAGTTAAATTAAATAGAGAAAGTATATTAACTTTTTATCATTTCTGGTAAGATATGTAAAAAATACTTAAGCAATTAGAATTACCATAGAAAGTATTATTTCTATTTTTATGTGTTTTTCATTTTTTAATTTAATTTTCTTGTAAAGATGCTGTATCAAGAGGTTACAGTTACATCAATAAGGTAATGAGTACATTTCTTGTCCAGCATTGTTACCCCCTCCTTTGTTTTTCTCCTACTATCCCTTCCCTCCTCCCACCTCCCCTACTCCTCTCCCCCCCCCATTTCCTACACAGTGTCTTGTGAGTATCATTGTTCCAGTGGGTCATCCTGTGTCCTTGTTTCAGCATTTTGTTATTCCCTGTCTTTCCCCAAATTAGATAAATGTATATACAAATGCAAGGTACCAAAATCAAATACAGTGACCACAGGGATATACCATAGGAGGAAGAGCATACAAAGAAACAGAAAAATCACATAGTACATTAAAAACAACAACAACAAAGAAAAACCTCTTGTGTCTATATCTTGGGGTTCATTTTGCTTAACATCATCTTATAGTCATGTGTACATAGTTTTTGAGCTTTTCTGCTCATCTGATATGATTATCCTAGACATATGACAATTATTGCAAATAAGGGAAACCATGGGACCTATATTTCTTTGGGTCTGGCTTACTTCACTTTAACAAATGGGGTGGTGTCATTCTTTCTGATGGAAGCATAGAATTCCATTATATGTGTGTGTGTGTGTGTGTGTGTGTGTGTGTGTGTGTGTGTGTGTGTATGTGTGTGTGTATACACACCGCATTTTCTTTATCCATTATCTTTTAAGACTAATTGTGATTATTAAATAATTACATAAAAGTATTTAGAATGGTTAACACACAGCCTCACAAAACTGAAAAATAATTATTTCTTCACATTTGCTTTTTTTCCCTCTGCAATAGAAAAGGTTGACATCTCTGATTTCTAGCCCCAGTCTCTTGCTAGAGGAAGCTACATGAGTTTAGTGTGCCACTGTCTGGTTTCATGGTTCCAAATTTGGCCTTAAATTAGAGCTTTGGGGCTGTTCCTGTTCCATAAAAGTTAATTTTGAAGCCCATGCAACTGATATGGGCAGGGATCCAGTTCTTCATGGATGATTCTTCTTCATCATCAATTTTAACTGACTTAGACCCCTATTCCCAACCCCTTCAGCCTTCCACTGGTGGTCCCGTTCTGGTTCTCTACCCTTTTTAAAAACTGTCTCTCTCTCCCTCCCCCCCCCCACACACACTCTTAACTCCTCTTGAGCAGGTACTGAAACCCTAGTCCCTTTTGTTCTAATTTGATCACAATTTTCCAGTTAACCTGTAGATTTCCTTTTTTCTTTTCAAAAATATTTTTATTGCCAAGGTGATGCACAGAGATGTTACAGTTATATAAGTAAGGTAAAAAGTATATTTCTTTCTTAAGCCCCTAACTCTGATACACTACCTCCTCCTCCTCAAGATGTGGTTGAGAGAAAACATGTAATTGAGGTCCAAGAAATCAGACTTCATGCAGTAGGGTCATTCACCTACATGAAGAACATACTTCTAAGGTCCAGGCCCTCAGAATTCTGTATGTTCTCTCCAGTGTTTTCTACAGCTTAAAAAATTAAAAAAAAAAACAACGATTTCATCTTCCTATCTTCAAGTACATGAGTGCCTTTAATTGGGTACAGGTAGTCTAAAAGAGAAATTCCAAACTAGTGCTGACTAGCTTTCAGTGGCAAGCATTACTTCTTCTATATAGTACTTTAAAAAAATAAATCAGTATGTTTGAGCACTGAACCCTTTTCCCTAGCTTTAAAAGATCTCTGTAGCCAATCATACTCCTTTGTATGATTCTAAAGACCACTAAACCTGGCTTCAACACAACCTTGGCAACTCCTCATTACATCTTTACAAACTCAATGATGTGCCACAAATTAAACTTCTCATTCATGTACCACTATACTCATTATTATATCTGGGTCCATGACATTGCTTGTTACACAATAAGTTACTGAAACTCACTTCAAAAATTCTTATTGTTTCACACCAGTATTCCCTAGAAATTCACTCAAAAAAATAAACAGAAGCTGGGCAGGAAGGCCTGTTATCCTAGCTACTCAGGAGATAAAGATTCTGAGGATCATGGTTCACAGTCAGTCTAAGAAGAAAACTCCACAAGACTCCATCTCCAAATTAACCAGAACAAAACTGGGTTACAGGTATGGCTAAAATTTTAATGTTCTAGATAAATGAGCAAGCTGACCAAAACATGAAGCTCTGAGTTCAAACCCTGGTACTAGAAAAATAAAAACAACAATAGATATTTCAAGTGCTCACTTTGTGTCCAAGATGTTGAATTGATTGTTTCTACTGCCCTCAGCTGCATTCTGGCCATCCTTGCCCACATTAAGGCCTTCACAGCCATCCTCCAATTTGAATAAAAAAGGAAAAGCTACACCAGCCTGCATGTAAGCTTTCCGTTTCCTGACACACCTCATGCATATTTTCCACTGTCATAAGAATAATGTTCCCAAAATACAAGTTTATTATAACTATTGGCTTTCAAGCATTCCTCTCTCCCTTGGAGTCTCATAAAGTTTCATCTTAGAACACTCTCCAGCCTTCTCTTCCTGGCTCATCTTCTGACTCCACCTGCCTATGTTTAAGGTTTCTAAAAGGTCATTGCCCCAAAACAAGAGAGCATTCAATTTTTGGTTGCTACTTCCACTTCAGTACCAACCAGAGAAAGTCAGATACCGATGATATACGAAGTTCTGCTTCTCATTATCTCACTTTCAACTTCCCTATGACAATGGTCTCAAGTAAAAACACACCTGAAGCCTTTCCTTTCCCACTTTTCTGCCTATTGAATTTTTCATCTCTGCCAAAATGCAAATGGTGATGGCTGAATCCCTTGTTATAGAAAGCTTTTCTTGTTAGGTTAATTTTTTTAACTTATGTAGCCAGGTTCAGCAGATGATTTGTTTTGTTATCATTACAGTGGGTTTTGTTGAATTGATAATCCCTGCCCAGCATATATTTCATAATGGCTCATTTTTGTCATCATATATACTACTAATGTTATCATCCATTTTAAAGTTATGATGTCTCCTTTTTAGTTCTTGAAGTTAGTAGTTTTGTGCTTTTCCTCTTTTCTTTCATCAGGTTAGATATTCATCTACATTATGGATGTTGAAATTTCAAGACCTAGCTTTGGATTTCATCAATTTTTTCATCTTAATTCTTTTTATTCTACTTCAGGTTTAACTTTTCTTCTCTTGCTAGTTTTCTTATAGTAAAACTACTAAATTTTGATCATTGATATTTAATATTTCTTCTTTCCTAAAAGGAGTACACAGATTATTTAAGGTTTATTGTTAAGTTTGACTTGATTAGATTCATAGAAACATTCACTCTTGGAATAGTATAGTCTACTATTAAAGAAAAACCCTTGTTGCGTCTTAACTGCACATATGAGTAATGGTACTCCATGAGAACTCTTCATTCTATCTAGTACCAATAAAAATGATTTCCTTGTCCGTGTGAATCATTGGAACCTGTTCATCTCACAACTTTTGGTCTTTTCTATATATGCTTGTCTCTGTATCTTTCAATACTCCTAAAGTCCTCCTATGTATATTTCAAGTACTCTTTGTCTGCATAACTCTGCCTTACCTATTTACTGATAATTCAGACTTCCTACACTTGAAGCTGTCTCCTCAGTTATACAAGGACAGCTGTTTCTTATTTAGAATCTCCCTGAGCTCGTATATCTGGAATGTGCTTCCAGGTCTTGGACAAATGTAGGACTTACCTCATTTGTTTCCCTTTATTTAGGGTTCACAGTCCTATTTTGGCTTTTGACCAATGTCTGAATGTTTTTCATATTTTGTCCAAGTGTTACACTTGATTACTCCATAGTGATCTTCACTTTTGGCCTATGAAATTTCATCTTCTATGCTGTGTCCATGTAGCTGCATAATTCTGACAAGTGAGTTTAACTATGCCACTCTCTTGGTAACAGTTTCTAATAATCTAAAAGTTTGATAATCTTCACAGTCCTCAGGATGTGTTCTAAATATTTTAACATGTATGTGAAGCATTTATGCTTCAAATTTCATCTTTCTTCTTAGACTTACATCTTGTTATGGATCCCTACCCTCACATTTCTTCATATTAGACCTCAGTTTGCATGTCTAGTTCCTCAAACTTCCATAATTCTTTTTGCATTTTGTCCTTTGTACCTATACACTGTTTCATTTAGCCAAAATACTCTATACCCACTCAAACTAAAATGTTGAAACTTGTTTCAAGTTTTGTTTTTCCAGAAAAGCATATCTGATCCAAGAATGATGTATTCAAGGGACATGCCTCAAAAGAATATTCCTTCCATTTGCTTCCTACAATTTCCTTGGATGTTTTTAATTTTAGCGAACATTTTCTTTCAGATTTCCCCATAAGGCTGTCAGTTCCTTGATGCAATGATTTTATTTTATTTATTTTTTATTTTTCTAGACCTGGCATCCCCCAAATGGGCCAACCAAGCTAGATATCTCACATGTCATAGGAACTCAACGAACACCTGTCAAATAAATGGAAAATAAAAAAATAATTTTGCCAATTGATATAAACATCTGATTTTAGAAAGAAATCTGGTATAATACTATAGAAAGAACAATTTCACTAGATGAGCAGTCCACAAACATTTTTAACAAAGTTTATAACAGTATTATAGCCTTCACAGACCATGTACAGTAATGTCTTATTTTCTAAACCTATTTAAAAATACAAAAATTGTTCTTACTTAGACAACTATTTGTTCTAGACACACTTTGAATCTTGGCTTTTAAATATTAGCAATGAAAGTGTGGTCACTTACCAAATACTGGCTCAATCACTAGTTATGAAAATGGGGTCACTTTTAAACTTCTCTGATCTTCCATATGCAAATAATAATTTATCTTCCACTAATGTTCTAAGAGTGAAAAAACTGTGTTAAGAGTATAGCGTAACTAGGCATTGGTGGCTCACACATAATTTTAAGGACTTAAAGGCTGAGATCTGAGGTATGGGTTTTAGCCAACTGGGCAGGAAAGTCCATGAGACTCTTATCTCCAATTAATCAAAGAAAAAGCCTGAAGTGGAGCTGTGGCTCAAGTGGTAGAGCACTAGCCTTGAGCAAAAGGAGCTCAAGGACGGTGCCTAGCTTAAGTTTAAGCCCCAGGATGGACAAAAAAAAAAAGAGTACAGTATAGTGTTTTTCACACAGTGATATAAAGTTCTAAATTATATTAAGTACTCATTGTGTGCCCTGAACTCTTTTATATTATTAAACCATTTAGTTTGGCCTTTACTATAGCATGTCTGCTATAAACAGACACAAATATCATTCTCATCTTACTGGTAAAAAACAAAAGGCAGAAATTAACTGACATGCACAATGACAATGTATTTAAAGGTAGCATAAAAACCTCACTAATCTCATATTCTAACCTAAAATTTCAGCAAATTTTATTTATTTATTTATTCATTTATTTATTTCAGCCTGGGTGCTTGCTTAAGGTCAGTTGCTCTACCACTTGAGCTCCAGCTCCACTTTCAGTTTTTGCTGGCTAATTGGAGAGTTTCATGGACTTTCCTACCCAGATATGTGCATCCTGTGTAGTTAGGATTACAGGCATGAGCCTCCTTTACCTAGATTAATCATTTCTTCTTTTATTTCCTTCTTATGAAGGGAATCTTTCCTTCTTCTGATTATATATGACCAAGTTTTCAGTTCTTAACAAATTCTTTCAGACATTCTTTTAGTTTCTGAAAATGTGGTTACAACTTATGAATTTGTGTGTAGTTACAATTTATTTTAGTTAATAAATTTTTCTGCTGTTCCCACCCGCAAGGACAGATGTTTATAAACTCTATATATGTGGTCTTTCCCTCAGAATAATATTCTGTGAATTTTTTTCTTTGGTGTGGAATGTGATTTAATTCTTCATTATTCATACATTAAAAATATCATATACTAACTTGAGTCGAGTTTATTTTCACAATTGAGATGACTATATCATTTTTATGCTGTCAGGTTTTTGTTTGTTTATTTGTTTTTGTGGGTCGGGGCATGAACTCTGGGCCTGGGCGCTGTCCCTGCACTCTTCAGCTCAAGGCGAGCACTCTATCTCTTGAGCCACAGCGCCACTTCCGGTTTTCTAGTGGTTTTTATTGGAGATCAAAGTCTCATGGACTTTTCTGCCCGGGCTGGCTTTGAACCACAGTCCTCAGATCTCAGCCTCCTGAGTAGCTAGGATTACAGGCATGAGCCACCGGCACCAGGCATGCTGTGAGTTTTTAAATGTTAAATTCTTGGTGATAGTTTAACTTGTACATTTATATGTTGCTATCACCGTAGTCACTTTCTAGGGGAAGTGTTAATAAACAGTAGAAGAAAATGCAAACATACATAGCATGCACAGTCCATCAGAGTAATTTAATTTTAATTTTTATTGTAAACTCATGATTTGCATTTACAACAGGTAAATTTTATTCTCTTTTGAACTAACTAGTTTTCAAATAAATCTGGTTCATTTTAAATACTACCACCATGTGCCTGCCACATAATGACATTTTAATGAATAACAGACTACATGTATCAATAATAATGGTCTCATAAAATTACAAAGTAGATGGAAAATTCCTATCACCTAGTGGCTTCATAGCTGTTCCAATACAGAACAAAGCATCACTCATATGTTTATGATAGTGTTGGAGTAAACAAATTTACTGTCTTGTGATCCATATAAAAATATAGGTCATACAATGTTGTACAATACTTCATAATAATAAATAAATAAATATATTACTTGGTTATGTATTTACTATGCTATCATTATTTTAGCGTATATGACTTCTATTTATTTTAAAAAGGTTCAATATAAATTAGTCTGCTGTATCACTCTGTCAGCCACCTTCTACAGTTTTATGTACTATATCTCACTATATCTCTGGACTGAGTCAAAAGGCTACATATAGGAATTGACCTGTACCATCTGGCTTTGTGTAAGTGCTTTGTGTGATATTTGCACAATAATAAAACTGCCTGACAATACATTTCTCAGAATGTATCCCAAGCATTAAATGATTGCTATTAATCAACTTTTCATATATAATATTACAATTATAATAACCATGAATATCATTGTGAAATAAAATAATCATAGACCTTTTTCCAAATGGAGATATAAAATTTTCCTGGAATAAATGTACATTTTACACTAGACAGAAATTCAAAGCTATACATAGCTTCCCAAATACTCATCAACCAGGCTTTTTTTTGTTGGTTTCTATTTTTTTTTAGACAGGACACAACTATGTAGTCAGGTGAGTCTCAAAGTCAAGAACCTTCTGCTTTAGTCTCCTGAATGCTGGACTTACAGGCATGTTACATGATGCGTGTAACAAGTTTCTAAGAGGGAGAAAACTATCCCCACACCTCCATCCTGATCTTCTGCTCCTTCATTGTCTCACATCAGATCTACTTCAGTCTCACTTGCCACAAATGTTTTGCCCTAATTTCTATGACAGGTCTCTACCTTAGATAGTGAGGATTAGTTACCTCCAAACCATCATTTTGGGGCTCAATTTTATTTTACCCTTTACTAATCCTAGAAATTAGCCTTGACAAGATTTTTTTTCTCCTTGTTCCTGAGCCTCCATTTCTGTTTAACACCTAGAATGCTATCTTTTTTTTTTTAATAACCAAGTCTCCATCTCATGAGATTCTATGTCTTCTTTTATTTTCCTTGTATGTGCCTTCCCTTGAAAGCCAGCTTGGTGGTTAAGACTATTGCATGCTTGCAAACTTTCCTAAAGCCAGTCACTTGCCAAGAAAAATAAAAAAGGTAAACCTCTAAAGCTCCACACCAAAGATCCATTTTTTTTTCTGTTGATCCTACTCAGGACAACTGCCAAATGCTAGAAAGTAGCTTTCACTAATATACATATAAAGAAAGTTTCTCCTGGCCAGAATGCCATTTCTGGCATCTACAACCACTTTGTAGGCCTGGGGAAGATATTATTGGGGTCTCCCCAGTGTCCCTTGCTAGAAGACTACATCTTTTGACATAGCCCCATTCCACCCTGAATTGCATAAGATGCAATAGCTCCAGCCAGAAACAGTGGGACCCTTTCTTATTAGTATTTCCAGAGAGCATGGTGCATATCTTTAAAAATGCACGTATCTTTAGTTTAGACAATGTGGTTGTTTCTTATGGTCAAAACTTATATCTTACTCTTACTTGTCACTGCATTAACTGATGTAGTAGTTAGAACACAAAAGATGTGCAACTGATTATTTAGAGAAGGATGGAGAGCAGAAGAAATGAATGTGTGATAGGAAGTCAAAAGTTAACAGGGCTTCCCAAAATGTTCTATTCTTTGTAAATGCCTTGTATGTACACATTCTCAGCAAGAAGATAAGGAAACTGAGGACAAGAGAAGTATAGTAGCATGCTAAAATTCAGACATTAGCTAATACTAGAGTTGAAACAATTTTGACCTAAGTCTTTCTTACAAACTGTATGGTATCTTCATAACTAAAGAGAGGTATCTATTTATCTAGAGAGACATATAGATATAGATATTTTGCTTCACATTTATATATGCCAATACTGTAATAAACTATAATGTGGCTCCTGAAGGAAATATCTGTCAGGATGCCATCCCTGCAAAGAATTTCAATCTAGTTTTCTCTCTCAGTACAACTTAATGTGGTTCTTGAAGGTGACACACATGCCTTTTAAATATTGTAGTTGTTGTTTTGTTTGTTTAACAGAAACTTGGTGTCTACTGCCAAAACTCTGTGAATTGTGTGGTGCATGACAAGGCTAAGAGTGGGGAGAAGGGTTACGTAGTCTCCAAGTCCAAAGCACTAATGGAACAGACTTGTCTAACAAGGAAACCAGTGAAGGCCTTTCTCTTTTCAGATGCAAAAGACTGTCAGAGGGACAAGTCACAGGCCATGAAGTAGGGGCTGGCTATGCTGCAATTTGTTGCTGAAATGACAAAGAACAGAAAGTACAAAGTGGGCAATGTAGGAAGCCTCAGAAGAGGCAATGGGCAGTCCCAGGATTGCCAAGTGCCTGACTTGGGTAGTGCAACATCTTTGCTTGGAAGCCTTCAATCAAGAAGGACTTCTGAAGTCTACAACTGTAATTTCAGACCACAAGAGGAAACAGGGCTCTCTTAAACTTCTATTTTGCCGAGGAAGTAGATGATTTAAATAAGTCTGTTTGACACATGCCTATCTGACTTCCCAGTTCCCTTGGGTTTCTTGCAGGTCAGCCGTAAAGCTATTCCCTACTTGTTCTAACAGGATTTATGCACTCTACATCTGGTATTCAGCAAACATACTTTTCTTCCTTTTTCATTGAACTTCTGCCCATACACACATCCAGGGCCTTATTTTAATAGCGGGATTATTCCCTGTGTATTTAAATACACAGGAAACAGGAAATCATCTGAAAGAACACAGTGATCTCATGGTTATATCACTTTCTCCCACAAGCCCATTTGGAGTCAGAGACAAAGACAAGATTCTGGAGCTTATAGCTTGGAGTTACTCAACCTGAGAGACTGACTGACCTTAAATTCTCTCCTGGTTCTTAACATAGTACAAATTAAGAAAATTAAACAACATTTTCATTCCAAGAGATAGAACAAACAGTTATTTGAAGAATAACTTTTACTCAGCTCTCAGAAACATAAGAATTTCTTCTCACACAGGTGCCTGTAAAAAAGGACCTGAGGATGAATATGGTTTTTATGTACACAGACACAGACTCAGACACAGACACACAGACACAGACACACACAAATAGAACAACGAAAATTTTTGTTCTTAGTGGGGAAGGGAAAGGAGGGAGGAGGGTAAATGAAGAATGTAGTTACTTTGCCAAGGTGTCTATTCCCAAATCAAGATTCTGAATTGAAATCATCTTTAACAACTAATTGGTACCCCCCCAATTATAGTAAGTTCAGAAGCACACATGAATTCTGAAATCTGAAATTCCAGTCTAAAGTAATAGAAATTTTTAAAATGCTGTTCTCTGTTCCTTGATGTTTATGCCTGCAGAATGGAAATATAAGACTATTGCCTATCTCATCAGACACAGGGCTTCTAAAGAACCGAAGCTGTAATTAAGCTTACTGACTCTGGAGCCAAACTTCTTTGTTTATACCTTGGCCCTAATACCAAGTTTGTGAGTCAATGGCCCAATCTATAGGTTTGAATAGAGTAAATAATCAATTTCTATATAGTGCTTGGAAGGACCCTTTGATGGAAAATGACAAACTGAAAACACTCATCTTCCCCCTGACAGCCACATCCTGAAAAATACCAAAATTACCCTTGCTTCAGATCTTGCTGAATCATCCCCCCTCTTCTTCCTCCACCCTAAACATACCTTGTGAACTGAAGACTATACTATTTGTTGACATGTTTGCTAAAAACGGATGTTGTTAAAAAACAAATAAAAACCTTTCCTGTAACTCAAGACAAGATTGCTCTCCGGCTCCACCTCCATTTTGGCACAAAGAGCCCCTTGCCCTGGTCCCATCCCCCCATGCAATAGGAACTACCCCTGATATCTGCCCCCACCTGGCTTTATTTTTCTGCCTAATAAAGGAGACCTTAGTTGTAAGAGAAATGGGCCATTTCTTCTTTTTCAGTCCAATAAAACCAGTTGGTCTGTCAAGTTTGCCTTTCTGGTTTTTTCTTTAGTCATACTCATAGGACTCAAAATATTTCCTTACATTTGGTGCTGAAACCAGGGACTTGAAATATTTCCTAATACTCCTATCCCAAATTAAAGCTCTCCAAGTATATTTCCAAACAGTTCCATTAAAAGCATTTTTTTTAGATTTTCAACTTGCCATTAAACAAATCAGCCTGAGTCAGAGAAAATAAAAAGTATATTTGCCCCCATCTCTGTGGCTCCATAAAAACAACTGAAAAAAGAAGACTAAATCTAAGGGAATTGTTCAGTGATTAAATGCTTCTCTGGCTTTCAAGATGTCCTGGGTTTAATCTCCAGAATTGTAAACAATAACAAAAAACAACAATAGCAACAACAAAACAATAACCCCAGGTATATATGTCCTAGGTATATATATACAAGAGAGATTAATAACCTCAGTCAGTATGTTCCAGTGTCTTCTGGAGAGCTTTGAAATTACTGACAACTGGGTCCCTAGCCTTAGTCCCTTAACCCTACCCACTACTATCCAAAGATCCTGATGCAATTAGCACAGGCATCAGGATTCCAAAAAGCTCCCCAGGTAATTCTAATGTTTAGCCAGGATTGAGAACATCTGGTCCAGTTTCATGATTAGGCAGATGTATAAACCAATTAAGTAATAAACAGTACAAAAATTTGGGGGAAGCAGATTGGCAAACTGGAACAATGTAGATGTAGCTGCCTTTTGTTGTTTCTAAGCCTGAAGGCTCTGTAAGTGTTGAATCTTGATGGTAGCATGCCTCCTTCAGACTAACTGACCTGGGTGGATGAGGGAAGGGATAATTGCCTCCCACTCTTAGATTGACCAAGAACTAATTTAACTAGAAAGTTAATAATTTATAGAGAATCCACTTCTTTCTAGAAAGAAGATCACTTACTTGGGAAAGTAAATGAACATCAGAAAACTGCTTAACAAATCTGTGAAATCAGAGTCTTGGGATCTGAGGGACAGTGTGTGTTTGGACTGAAGTAGTATGACTGGATTCTTAATTGTAGATTCTTAATTGTAATTGTATGGTTTTCAACCTTGCTACATCTTAGCATCACCCAGCTTGGGTCATACTACAGAAAAGTCAAAGGCGAAGTCCTGAGTCTTCTTTTTTCAATTTTTCCCAAATGGTTTTACAGCACAGCAAAGTTTGAAAACCAGCAAAATTATTCTTCCTTCACTGCTCCCAAATTCCTCTTTTCAAAGTTTCAGTTCACTTGAAAACACACTTACCTATATATTAGAAACAGTAAGTTAAGATAGAAAACACGTTAATATGATCTAATCCCTCCAATACAAGCAAGTTTCTGATTTGATGTATTCTCTCTCTTTTTTTTGGAGAAGAGATAAAAAATAAATGTATTTAACTTTCTGAGATAAAGTCCCAAAGCTTGAACATTTTCCACATTATAGGATTAGGTTTTTGATGGTTCAAAACATTATAAAGATAAGAACAACAGTTTTAAGATAATGTTAGGCTATCAGGTTATGGGCTGCACAAAATCCCTTAAGGCGTGTAATGCATTTGAAATGACAGATATGGAGATGAAACTTCAAGTTGTATTTACTACTCAAGAATATTCATTTAGTTTTTTACTGTTGGAATGTATAAATTCTTCTAGATTATGAGAACACGGTTTCTTGTTCAATTCAAATACTCTTTTAGGCATAAGGGAAAAAATCCAAATTCTGGAATTACAGGAACTATTAGACCGTGCATGGTTTTTATAAGACATTAGCTAATTGAAGTTAGTTTGTATTTATATTATATAGATTTAAAAATTATATAGAACCAAGCCGTAGGTTTTGTGACTCACTTTATAATATCACATTTCAATTATAAATGATCTTTTAATGGTTTGAATACTCCAATGACACAATGAGTTAGTTCTTCCGCTAGGCCACACTATTGTGAAAATACTGTACAGAGGGGTTACAATTACATGGGCAAGATAATGAGTACATTTCTTACCAAGCATTGTAACCTCCTGCTTTGTTTCCCCTTCCCATCCCTTCCCATCTTCTCCTGCCCGCCCAATCCCCCTCCCGTTACCTACCCCCCCCCCCCCCCCCCCCCCGCGCGCCTCACCAAAGTTGTAAAGTTCGTTTTCGACATAACTACTTGTACATCTCATTGTTGCAGTGGGTCCACTTGTATCCCTATTTAAACGATTTGTTTTTCCCCTTCCCCTCCACAAATTATACCGACATCAAATACAGTGAAAACAGGGGTTATACTGTGGGGGAGGGACATACAAAGAAATAATCTTATAAATGTGTTAGAAACAATCACATGAAAGAAAAAAAAAACATTTGAATACATATCTTAGGGTTCATTTCCCTAACATCAACTTACCTGACTTTTTCTGCTTGATTCAGACAGATACTAGATATTGCAAATAAGGGAAACCATGGGACCTATGTTTCTTTGGGCCTGGCTTACTTCAGTTAATATAATTTTTTCCTAACAAATGGGGCAATGTCATTCTTTCTGATAGCAGTATAGAATTCCATTGTGTATATATACCACATTTTCTTGATCCATTCATCTACTGAGGGGCATCTGGGTTGGTTTCATATCTTAGATATGGTAAATACTGCTGCAATAAACATAGTTGTGCTGAAAGCTTTAGTATAGTCTTGTTTGTGATCATTTGGGTAAATGCCCAAAAGTAGGCCACACTTTTTAAAGTTTCTAACTCCCAATAAGTGAGTACCATACACTGGCAACCAAGCTATCAGCTCATGGGATTTGGAGATCTTTGACGATCCAAATTTAAGCAAGTGTGGAGTGAAGAAAGCATGAAAGTGGCTAGTGGTGGGCATGGATTTACATTTATTCCATATCTGCTCAACTTTCTGGCAGTGGCAAACATTCCTCTCTTTAAACCTGGAATTAGTGGTGAAAATAGAGTTTCCAGAAAAAAAAAAAACAGTTGGAGGGAATGACCCGTGAAGATTGTAAGTAGAGTCAAAGGTACTAATGAGTTCATCAATGCTGCTACTTTCCCCTTTCATCTTGATAAAATTTAAATTCTCCAAGAAAACCTGACAAATACAAATATGCCTTTAAAAGTGCAGCCATAGAGATGAATTTCACTGTAATTTGAATTACTAAATTAAATTAATAAATTACTTACTAATCCTTCTGTATTTCTGTTTTCCCCACCAGCAAGTGGGGGATAAGAGCAACATCACAGGATTATATGGGTATTATGACATAACTGTAAAAAGAAGAACACAGCTTGCCATAAGGCAAACGTGAAATAAATGGTAGCTATTATTTTTATTGATATATATCCAATAGATTACAAATATCTGACTAGAACTAAAATATTTGTACCATGTATTTTATAGACAAAGCTTTAGGGAGCAGAGGTATGCCCAAAGTATTTGAATTTAGAGTGAAAGGTCATTTATATACTCATGTATCTGGAAAGGACATAACCTTACCTGAATTTTCTTTATAGAGTCTGTTACTATATTAAGATACCTCTTAAATTGCACCAAATTACACAACCAGGTCTCTTTAGAACAGGGTGTTTATTTTTAATTTGAAGGTGCCCTTGGGTGTTTCCATGTTCACAGTCAAAGCCAAAGACCTCAAAAGTGTTCAGAGTTTGATTGGCTGGTTCAATGTTGGAATGCAATTTGCATCCCTTACCTTCCTAAGCTCCCATGAACTGGAACTCCCTGTAAAAGTAGCTCTGAGAAGCAGCTATTTGCTTATTCATTTACTCAGGACCAAAGACTAAGTAGACATCACAAAAGTAGCTACTTCTTCCTACTTTAAGGAACTTTTTGTAGTTGTTGTTGGCACAAACACATCCCTTGGGATTGAGCTAGCATTAACTCTATACTACTTGATACAAGCCTTACTTCTCCTTTAAAACCTTAGGATTTTGTGTGAAATCACTCTGGCCTTGTATACTCATGAACCTTGAGTAAAATGAGCAAGAATTAAAACAAGAACAAAAATTCAGCCAGGTGCCAGTGGCACACATCTGGCTACTTAGGAAGTTGAGATCTAAGGTTCATAGTTCAAAGCTAGCCTGACCAAGAAAGTATATAAGACGTTTATCTCCAATTAAGCACTAAAAAGTGAAAGTGAAGCTGTGTCTCAAGAGGTAGATTGCTAACCTTGAGCAAAGAAGAGCTCAGAGACAGTACCTCTGCCCTGAGTTCAAGACCCAGGACCCACACTAAAGAAGAAAAATAAGAAATCTAAGAAATCATATTTTCCTGGGTTCTTGAATCCTTTTAAATCAAACCTTTTAATTTTTCTAAAATAATAATTATTTTGATTTAGTGTATCTTTTATTAGGAACAATTTATTATATGAACAGTTTTGTTGTAACTATGCACAAATTCAAGAAGTTAATAAATACTTCAAATTTTGCAGACCTTAAAATTTTACAAGAAGATGAGTATAATAAAGTAATTACCACAGAAAAGAAACTAATTAGGGGTTAATTTGGTTCCTAAGGGGGTAAAAACAAAACACTAAAGAACTTATTTTCGGTAAGTTCTTAAGTATGGAAGAATGAGTAAATTTGCAAAATACTGAGGTGATTTGAGTTGTTATTCAAAATGGAGATAATAACAGCAACAAAAGACTACATTTTAAAGAGTTGAAAAATAAGCCAGCCCCCGTGGTTCATACCAATGATTCTAGCTACTTGGGAGGCTAAGATCCAAAGAATCAAAGTTCAAAGCCAGCCTGAACATAAATGTCTCCAAGACCCCATCTCAAATTAACCAATGAAATTCTGCACTGGAGATACAACTTAAGTGGTAAAGCATCAGCTATGAGCAAGAAATCCAAGGAAGAACATGAAGACCTGAGTTTAATCTGTGGCACGTGGGCAAAAATAAATTGAAAAAATTTTATATAGGTAGTTGGCAGTTCCCTATAAGTAATAGTGCTGAACACATTTCCAAGCATATAGAAATAAGGAGAAAAGTACTTATGGATATGGACCACATCACAGAATTCAAAAACAAGAAATCTCCAAAATGCCAAAACATCTAAGAAGCATAACAATGACTTCAGAACTGGAAAAGATGACAGGTCTCAAAACCTGAGGTTTTCAAGGGCCATTTACTACCAGAATCTGGCCCAGGAAAATATATTTACAGCAAGAGTAAGCATTGGGCTCCCTGTGCAATGTCAGAACCTCAGAAAACACAGCACTAATCCTGAAGGAATCAGAATATCTGTACATATATGTCAAAGGTGAATGCTGGAAATAAGCCAACAGCCCCACCATGAAGGTAGAAAGGCTCTTCTAGGAAGAGGAGAACTCAAGATTGAATGGCGGGTGGGAGTAGGGACTGAGCTCTCATTATCAACACACTTAGAATTCCAGGCTGAAAAAGTAATAAAATAAAAAATATCACCTTAGAATGTTTACTTGGGTCTCCAGTAAATATCATTCATCTGACTAAAACTCATGATCAAATTAAAACCAAACAAGGTACCAGGCATTATTAAAGGCAGTTTGGAAAACATGGGGCACAGTGGTAATAGAACAACACAAAATGGAGTTCAGAATAAGTGTGCTAATCTTATTTAAAACATAAAGAAAGAAATATATAAAATATATTATACAATTATGTAAAATATATGTATATAATATAGTTATATATTATATAAATATATAGAAATATAACATATTTGTAAATAAATATAACATATTTATATATAAATGGTATATAAGTATATATTTATATAATGTTTGTTATATTATATATTTATATAAATATAATGTTTGTTATATTATATATTTATATAAATATATTCTATAATTATACAATATATATTATACATATCATTATATAATATATAATATATAAATATATAAATGAAGTTATGAAAAAAGTTCTAAAGGGCCAAGTAAAAGTAGAGTTATTCAAATTTTTCATTTTCTTCAGATTGTGCAGCAGACAAGTTATACTTGAATTCAAATATATAACAGAATATGTTTGTAGTACAATGGAGAAAGAAAGTGATGAAATAAGTAAAAATGTTAACAGTCACAGAAACTAACATCCTTCTCATGAGTTCCAAAGGTGTAAATGAAGAGTGTATATATAACATTTCAAGATAAAATGATAGAGAACTTTAAAAACAAACAAAAGTATAAATCCTCACATTGGAAATTCCCACCTATGGCCAAGTAGAATAACTCTAACAATGCAGAAAAAAGATTTAAATGGCGTACAAAAATAATATAAAAGAACAGTTAGTGATGTGGTTGACAAACTCATTTGGGGTGAAATGATAGAGGTTCTAAATAGGCCAAGTGTTTATCTTGTAGGACACCACAGTTCTTTTTCCCCCCTACTCTCTTCACTCCTTTTTGTCATTCTTGGTCTTATTATATTTTCCATTGAATATCTTTTAACATAAATATTTCTTTTTTCATATTTCATAATTTATATTTTAAAGCCGGTATCTTCCTATTGTTCATTTATTCCAAATATCATATTGGTGAAAGGTATTTAATCTAAAAATATAAAAGATAATTTTTATAAGACCCTGTCAATATTCATTGACCAAACTTTTCCAAATGAATCAAACATGAAATATCTATCATCTTAATCGCCAAAAAGGGTGACAAAATATTTATGTTCTTGTTGAACAAAAGACTGAGAGTCAAGTACCATGTCAAGGTTGGAGGAAGAATAGGTGACATGCCAGTCCCTTTCCTCAAGGCTTTCTCACCATCTAGTGAGAGAAACATCAATTAATTCAACAACATGCCTTATGTGCTGTCATGGATGTATTCACTTGTTTATAGGGAAGCCACAGAAGAGGACTTCTAACTTGACAAGAGGAGGTCAGAGAGTCTTTGAGGAGCAGGCTGTTCCAGAGCTGCAGCGAGAAGTTGAGCTAGCTAGGCACAAGACAGTCTGAATCTCCAGGGCGTAGTAAGTGCAAGTTGTTTGTTATGGCTAAGGAACACAGAACAAATATAGACCTTCTGAAAATGAGAATGGAGAGAGACAAGCAGATGCCAGATCACAGAGTGCTTAAAGTTTAACTTTATACAAATGGCGATAGGAAGTCAATAAATGCCCCCCACGGAACTTGGATTTGTGTTTGAGAATGATTAACTTCGCAGTTTTGTGGAGGGTGGTTTAGAAAAGGGCAGGACAAGAGGTAGGGAGAACAATGGGAAGAATAATCCCACTGAAGATAGAGAAGAAATATTTTGTTTTGTTTGTGCTGAGGAATTTGTCTTCTTAAATGAAATCTTACATGAAACCTTACACTATAGACAGAAAAGGATAAAAGTTCAAAATTCTGACAAAAAAAGAAAAGAAAAGAAAATTTTAAAGACTCCTTTCTAAAATACATATATATATACATATATATACACATATATATATATATATACACACACACACACACACACACGCACGATGGTACACCTTTTCCTAGCTACTTGAAAGGCAAGAGAAGGATCAAGATTAAAGGAAAACCTATCTGAGAAACTAATTAACAAAAAGAGATGAGAGAGAATTTCTAGGGTACTACACTTGCCTAGCAGGCATGAATCTTGAATTCTAAGTACTGGTATAGGAAGGAGGGAGGGAAGGAAGGAAGGAAGGAAGGAAGGAAGGAAGGAAGGAAGGAAGGAAGGAAGGAAGGAAGGAAGGAAGGAAGGAAGGAAGGAAAGAAGAGAAAGGAAGGAAAAGAAAGGAAGGAAGGAAGGAAGGAAGGAAGGAAGGAAGGAAGGAAGGAAGGAAGGAAGGAAGGAAGAGAAAGGAAGGAAAAGAAAGGAAGGAAGGAAGGAAGGAAGGAAGGAAGGAAGGAAAAGAAGGAAGGAAGGAAGGAAGAAAAAAGAACGAGAAAGAAAGAGAGAGAGAAAGAGAGAAAGAATAAAGCAAAGCTCTACTTTGTGAGACCTCACACTGGTGGAGGGGAAGGTAGAAAGTGTGAACCTCTCTTTCTACCTTCCTCTTTCATACTGCAGAACCCTCCCACCCTCAACACTGTGAGAAGCAGAGTCTAAAAACCACTGGACTGCAGGGATATATTTCAGGTGTAGAAGCAGTTTTTCCACTATTTAGTTTAATAAACTCTTTTAGTGTCTAATCATCTGTAGTATCAAGCTGCTCTTTGGTTTCTAAAGGCAATCTCCACAGGAGTTCCTAAGATGCCTTGTTTTATTCTTCAGATGGCAAATAAATATTGCAAATAAATCTCTCAGTGTGTCTCTAGCCTCTGCAACTATACATCAAAAACCAGTTATGTATAGTTCTATGGAAGCAGCTATTCTGACCCTCTCTTTCCTGGATTGATCAGGGTATGATGACTTTGGGTTCAGACCACATAAACAATTCAACAGCTTCTGATCTCAGTTAAGCTCAGCTTTTATTCTCTCTCCTGAGAGAATCATCTATCTACATGTTTTCAGACTCTACTCATTCCCATGAAATGAAATCCAGCTATCAACAGTGAGTCTTGACACTATTTTGAGCTCCATGCTGGTGGTTCTCCAAAACATGTTTAATTGGCTTCTGCATCCACTAGTATTAGATAAAGCAAAACTTGTAACTTCCTATACCATACCTGCTCCTCTACCCAGTTTCCTAACCAAGCCAAGTACCCAGAGTACCCAACAATTACCCTATGCCATTTCTCTCTAACCCCCACCAAATTGCCTCACTCAATAGAACCCGTTGTTTCCTAAGACTGCTCACAACTCCCTGCTTCTTTTCCTGCTTCCTGTTGCTTTCCTCTGACACCCTGAAACTATCATGATAAGGACTGTGGTAATTACCAAATACTCTATCTGCTCCTCATTTTGCTCTTCTCCTCCCTTTCCCTCTCCTCTAAAGTTGTTAGATGATATACTCTGTTGTAAATGATTATTAGATTCATTTGGTAGTCGAGGATGCAATTTAATGCTATTTCTTTGTTGACATTCTGGGTGATATGTCTATTACTGAAAGCAGGTTACTAAAGTCCTCTATGATTAATATTATTATAATAGAGTCTATTTTCCCCTTTACATCTATTCATATTTTGCCTTGTATATTTGGGCAAAAGCAGTATATGTTTGAATCAGGAAGTGTGATGCCTTAAACTTTGTTCCTTCTCAAGACTAGTATAACTATTCATAGTTGTTTGTGGTTCCTCTTGAATTTCTTAATTTTTTCTAATTTTGTAACCATTGTTAACATTGGTTTTCATTGTATCTAAAGAATACTTTGGGGACATTTTCAAATACATTTTACTATTTCTGACTCCGATAGACAAAGGTAGTCTTACCTTGCACCAAACCCTATGGAATTCAGTACTGAGCGCCATAACATGGTTCTTTTTCTTTCTATCCCTTTTTTTCCTGCCTTTCCTGCCTTTGGGCTTATGCTATTTTTACTATTCCTTCCTTGTCACACTAAGTGCAACATAATGAATACCACAAAACCTCTATCAACCAAATTGAACTAAACACACAAAAAATTTTATTCATTGCACTTCACAAAATTTTGTAAATATTGTGGCTTAGTGGTAGAGTGCTGCTCAGAATGCATAAAGCCCCGGGTGCTGTGGCTCAAGTGGCAGAGTGCTAGCCTTGAGCACAAAAGAAGCTCAGGGACAGTGCCCAGGCCTTGAGTTCAAACCCCAGGACTGGCAAAAAAAAATGCAACAAACTGCTTTTCTTTCTTTTAAACTCAATTTATGAAAAATAGAAAATGTTCTCAAGCTAACACGAGAGGACTACTAATAGGTTTAGATATTAGGCTTATTTCTTCTAAATAATGAACATAATTTTATAGAAGAGAAGAACCTAAAAGAAAAGATAAATTAAGTTAAATGTCTAATTTTATCCTTTGGATTACAATTTGCTACTGACGTGCAAAGCTTAAGAATTTCCATTGCTTATATCTAAAACCTATGTATTTGTAACTCTCATAACAATGTTTTTAACTTAGTAATATGTACTATTTGCTTTATTTTTATTTGTTTTCCATTCTTTTAGTCATTATGTTTATCTTTACTAAAGAAATATTTCAATAAAACATCAATTTCAGCAAATTTTGATCCATAATAAAATGTTTTATGCTTTTTAGTAGACATAGAAAATATGTCTTATGGGCTGGGAAAGTGGCTCAGTGGTAGAGCACTTGACTTGAATGCATGAGGCCCTGGGTTCGATTCCCCAGCACCACATAAGCAAAAAGAAAAAAGCCAGAAGTGGTGCTGTGGCTCAAGTGGTAGAGTGCTAGCCTTGAGCTGAAGGGCTGAGGGACAGTGTTCAGGCCCAGAGGTCAGGCCCCACAACCAGACCAAAAAAAAAAAAAAAGAAAATATGTCTTATAAGCCAGATGCTGGTGGCTACAACCTGGAACCCTGGTTACTCAGGAGGCTGAGATTTGAGCATTGTGGTTCAAAGACAGAAAAGTCTGTCAGACTCTTATCTCCAGTAATTTAGCAAAAAGCTGAAAGTGGATCTGTGGCTCAAATGGTAGAGTACTAACCTTGAGCAAAAACGTTCAGAGACAATATACAGGTCCTGCATTTAAGCTCCAGCCAGTACCCCTGAGAGCATGCACAGATGCACACACACACACACACACACACACACACACACACACACACACACACACACACACACACACACAGAGTTGATTAATTTTTACCTTATTTCTAATGTATCAGTAATGGGGATATAACAATGAAATCACTTCTTCTTCTGCTTTTGTTTTCTTACCAGGGTCTTCTTAGGAATTCTTACCTGGAAGTGGTGCTGTGACGTAAAGTGATAGAGCACTAGTCTTGAGTGAAAAAGCTCAGAGACAGCACCCAAGCACTGAGTTCAAGTCCCACCACAGCAATAAAAATAAAAGAAACATGGGGAATTCTTACCTACCATTTCTTGCTTTCAGCTACAGTAAGGAAAAGTATCTGAAACTAAATCGATTATTTCATAACTTGAAAAAAAGCTCGACATCTCAGAGATATGATTTTTATAGCTCCTTATGTTGTTTGACTCCAAAGCAAACAGATACAAAACTAAGCTTCAAAACCCAAAAGAAATCCAAATTTAGAAATTAAAATTAAAATTAAGGTTCATTAATAAGTTAAAGAATCCCTTGGCCCCATCAGTGTTGAACTACTTAAAATTCAATCATATCAAAACACGTGGAAAAATTCAAATTGAATAAAAGTTTTTTTCTTCTGAAAGATTCAAATGGTTACTTTTCACTTTGGTAATCTGATATTCACCTATTTATTTGGTAATACACTTTTTTCCATTAAGTAGCAATTTCTTGATCATGGAAAATTATATATGTTCCCTCAGATTAAAATAAGTTGGCCTACCTCCAGCTTGTAATTTATAGGAATTCATAAAAACAACATTATAAAAATGCTTGAATTCTTAACATGTTTTTAAGATCATATAAAAGAAATGCCAGTTAATGATCTGTGGTATCCACTGGCCCCATTTATTGGCTCTATGGAGTATTTTCTCTTCCATGTATACCCATTTAACTGTAATTCACAAACCTTTCAACTAGCTTAGACAATTCTGGAAGGATTTCGTTTGGCATCTAAATATATAGGTTGTCCTTGCCCTTGACCATGTAATATAGCATTCTATGGCTATAATATACAACCAACTTTCATGACCTATGGAAAATATGTGGGTATCAATGTAAACAATTTTTAAAGAGATGGAAGGGAGGGAAGGGAGTAGGCATTAGAAAGAGCACACACACAGTTTCCTCTTGTTCTGTGGGCCAGGCACATGAAAGCGCCTGGGGTAGGGTGAGCACCAGCTGGCCGGCAGCAGTTGTGCTATGGAGTCAGAGGCCTCTCTGCAGATCTGCATCCTCTCTTATCCCACAGCTCATTATGAAGTCTGCTCACTTGGCCTTCCTTATGCTGTTTACCTCATCTCAGTACAGAGGAAACCAACTCTAAAAATGTTTTCTGCACATCACATTAACTTTATTTCATCCTGATTAATTCTGAGGACAAATGGATTGTGGTTGGTTTTTTCCTTCTGATTTATTTCCATTAAATTCTATTCTTTGTCAAGTTAATCTCAGAAAGGGTTCGTAATAGGTGACTGTATACTGCTTTATGTTATTCTGTACCTTCATTTCCTTTCATGTTTTGTTGGTTCCACTTCAAATTTTGAAATGAACTACTCCCCAGAGTATGATATAATGCATTTTTAGTGGATGGGACATGGAAATTACATGCTTTTAAGCCCTTCTGAAACAGTAGTGAGATGAATTCATTACCACACTGGTTCCATTTCTAGTAAAACGTTTCATTAAAACTCTGTAGCAATGTATCAGAAAATGGTAGGGCTTCTGCTAGTGCTGTTCCTCTGATCTTTCTAGATAAAAAGTCTTTTGGCTACCTTTCTAACCTAATCCTCTACTGATCCGTCCTTACCCCAAATCAGTTCCAGTATATATCAGGTCCCTGTCCCATTGCTGGTCCCTGAGAACAAGCAAGGACATCCACACCTCAGAGCCTTTGTTCCTCCTGCCCTCCTGTCTAATGTGCCCTATTCTACTATATCTCTCTGCCATGGTTCCTGAGGGCTAAGCAGTCCCTGCTTGTGTAATCTTAAAGGTGTCATCTATAATCATCCTAAGTAAAAAAAGCTCATTTTCTGTCTATGACTGTAGGATGCTAACTCTACAAGAGTAAGAACTGTGTCTGTCAATAAATATCTGGAGAATAAATATGTGTTTGGTTAGCAAGATGTTCTGTAAGTAACATCTATGGTAGAAAAAAAATATTTGAGGGTGAAAGGGATTCAGTCCTGTAATTTACTAATTAAACTATTAGGCATTATCTATATTGAAGAAAGCATAAGGAACAGTAGCTACTGGAAGGATGAAGAGTGAAACAGACAAGTTTTTCAGAACATAAGCCATGCCTAGTTGGAGATGAAAAATAATAGGTTAGGTGTAGAATGAGATTTCTAAAACCTTGTGTTTATAATTTGGAATCTTTTTCAGATGCTTACAAAGCAATTAACTATAGCAAATTAATTGAAACTAAAAGTTCAGTTTTTAAAATTATAAATACTTTTAGAAAACCACAAAATACCTTTCATTTCACTAGAAGGAAGAGATGCAGGGCAATTTCCCCCCATCTTCTTTGAATCCCCTTACAAACTCCCTGCCCTCCTTTATGTGGTAGAGCTTCTAACCCCCTTTCCGCTAGGAATGGACATGCTACCCAGGCTAGCCAGTTATCATCCTTTAATCTAGGATTAATTTAATCACTGGCAAAAACTCAGATGTTTTTCCTTCTGAAAGACTGCATACTGATTGTCATATTTCTTACTACATGGAAAAGACCAATTTACATAGGAATAATGCCAAAAAAAAAAAAGGGAAAGTAGAATTGAGGAATAAAAAGAGAGAACAGCCTGACGACCTTTGAACATATCTGAAATCAGCTCTATACCTTTTCTATCCAGATTTTTCAAGTTACGTGGGCCAGCAATTTTGTTTCAGTCATTAAGTGGCTGAACAAACACAGAAAGAAATAGAAACACGGACAAGTCAGGGAGGCAGGACTGCAATCAAAGCATAGAAGCAATGGAGGAAAATGTGTTGAACTAAATCTTGCAGTTAATAAAATGAATCATTTTGCCAGCTGACATTCCAAAGTCTCTGTTTTTTATTCATGTTCTTACTTCAAGTGCCAGACTGAAGATGTTCCTACCTTCCAGTGCGAGCATAGAAGTAAAGACATCAGATATCACTATCCAGGAAGGCCTGATGCAAGGATAAGGACACCAAAGCCCTTGCCAGTCAGCAAGAAGATGGTCATAGTCTGTTACCCAGACTATGTTACCCAGTTAGTCTGGTTGTGTAATGGGATTTTAAAATTAAAAATAAGTAATATTTTAAATACCTCAATTACAATTATTAAGGTGAAAATTTTGATAGATATAACCCAAATAAACAAGAGACTTCTGAAGTCATCAGGAGTTTTTAATTCTTTTTTTTTGGGGGGGGGGTCCGGTCGTGGGGCCTGAACTCTGGGGCTGGGCACTGTCCCTCAGCTCTTCAGCTCAAGGCTAGCGCTCTATCACTTGAGCCACAGCACCACTTCCAGCTTTTTTTCTTTTTGCTTATGTGGTGCTAACGAATCAAACCCAGGGCCTCAGGCATGCAAGGCAAGCGCTCTACTACTGAGCCACCTTCCCAGCCCCAGGAGTTTTTAATTCTTAAGACAAAAACTTTAAGGATAAAGTAAAGATGTGATTAGAAAAGGGTATTGTAGTTGTCTTTTGCTGTTGCCATTACAAAGCTGATTCTTTGGTTTTCAGGATGATGTTTCCCAAGCTTTTATACAAACAAACTATTTTGGAAACAAGTTTAGGTTCTGATCCAATATATCTAGATTGGAACCCAGGAAACTGCACTTCCAGAAAGTTCAGGTAATGAAAAACAAAACAAATCAGGATCAGGATTCAGGAAAGGACTTCATTACACAAATTCAGTGAAAATAAATGTGCACAAAATAAAACTTGGATGTTCATAAAATTTCTAGATGATTCATATTCAAGTTTGAGATGGACTTTGATTTCTATAAACAAACTAAATAATTCTATACCAATAGGGAAACATAATCAGAGTGCCTTTGAGTAAATAAAAAAGAGAAAACGAGAATTCCCTTCTAAGACTAAATATGGGTATTGCTCTATCCTGAAGCACCTAGATGAGTTATGAAGTAGATCTGGCCTAATAACCATTAGTGATTCTATATTTAAATAAAAAAGCTAAAAGGTAATATAGAAGGTGAGCATGGTTGCTCAAGCCTGTAATCCTAGCTACTTAAGAGGCAGTGATTGGAGGATTTGGGTTCAAAGCTAGCCTAAGCAAAAGGAAACTTTCACAAGATGTCATCTCAATGGCTGGGCACATGGTGTACACTTGTCATTCTAGCTATGTGGGAAAGCACAAATAGAAGGATAAAAAGCAAGCTGACCTAGGCATCAAGCAAGATCTTATCTGGAAAATAAGCAATGCAAAACAAGGCTTGTGGAGTGTCTCGAATAGTAAAGTGTCCTAAATTCAGTCCCCTTACTGTCAAAAGAGAAAAAAAAAAAAACAACAACAAAACTGTCAAATATGTGATATCAGGCACTGACAAAAAGAAAAGTATAGTAGAGTCACAAGATGGCCTATCAAGAATGTTAAGGTTTAATGAATATATTCTCATGGAAATTAGTAGGCGCAGAGAAGTGGGTAATCATTAAAGCCATGACTTACTCAGACCACACATCCTTTGGGACCTAGTACAAAGTAGTAGTTAAAAGGATTGATGTTCGTTTCCCAGCCATAATTTGTAGAAGAGACACACACAAGTGAAGGCCATATGGACATTATACAGGCACATACATACTCAACCAAAACCATTTGAAAACACTTGATAATATTTCTTGAATGACCATGTAATTGTAACCCCTCTGTGCGGTATTTTTCCAATATAAAAAAAGAAAAATATATTTCTTGAATGAATTCAAGAATATCAGAATTCTGTTCTAAATAGCTGAATTTTAATTTGTGTGATTAGCATCTAAAGTGTTTGAGGGTGACAACTAACATTCTTCAGCCTCAAGAAAGCTAAGTCTCGTCATTATACTTTTATTTGTTTAGGATTACAAGAGGACCTGGAGGAGGGTATTATGTTTGTATTGCAAGTATTAAAAATCAGTAAGAAATGTTTAACAAAACAGTAAGGTGTTGGGTGCCAAGAAGATAAAAGTACACTTTTGTTGATAAAAAAACCCACTGAAATTTCAAGACTGGAACAAGAAAGACACAGCTTTTTAGAAGTGGCACCTACTCAAATGGAAGAGAGCAGCACAATTCCATTTGGTTTTGAGCCTAGTCTAGTCTGGCAGAGTGGAGCTGTCTGAGGGCTCTCGAGCCCTGGAGAGCACTTTCTGGCACTGCATGAAGGAAGGGACTGGTACATTCTCTTTGTTCACAGACTGGCTTTCTAAATCACCCAATTCTATTACTACTATTCTCTAGGTTCCTTATTTAATCCTTTAGCTACAGGCTTGTTTTCCCAACCACTCCCAATCACAATTAAGTTTTTATCTTTAGTCTTTAGGCATATTCTCCATTCTAGCTCTGACCCTGCTGATTCATGGTAATAGCTTTACTTCATTTTTCAAATGAACTCCTGACCTCCACTGAGTAATGCCTCTCTTTATATCACAGTCTCAGGATTGTTTGGCATTTATCATCTGGTCCAATTACCCCTTTTTTTGGTCTGTACTGAAGTTTATACTCCAGGCCTCATTCTTGTTAAGCTTTACTATTTGAGCCATGCCTCCAGATATGTTTTAGGTGATTATTTTGGAGATAGAGTCTATTGAACTTTTCTACCCAGGCTGGCCTCAAATTGTGGTCCTTCAGATCTCAGCCTCTTGAATAACTAGGATTATAGGCATGAGATACTACCACCTGGCCTCTTGTCTACTTTTTAAATAGGTTACACCACAAATCACTTCTTTGAGTAAAGGTCTTCTTTTACTTTTTTTATTCTCATAAATAATATAATTTTTAGATTGATTCCTACCTTAACTATTGTGAATAGTGCTACTATAAACATGAGTGCATAAGTATCTCTATTGTATGGTGTCTTACATTCCTTAAGATTTATGTGTAGACACTAAAGCTACCAGCACAACTACGTTTATTGCAACATTATTTACCATAGCTAAGATATGGAACCAACCCAGATGCCCCTCAGTAGATGAATGGATCAAGAAAATGTGGTATATATACACAATGGAATTCTTTTTTTTTTTTTTTGGGTCCAGTCGTGGGGCCTGAACTCTGGGCCTGGGCACTGTCCCTCAGCTCTTCAGCTCAAGGCTAGCGCTCTACCACTTGAGTCACAGCGCCACTTCCAGCTTTTTTTTTTCTTTTTTGCTTATGTGGTGCTGAGGAATCGAACCCAGGGCCTCAAGCATGCAAGGCAAGTGCTCTACCACTGAGCCACCTTCCCAGCCCGATACACAATGGAATTCTATGCCTCCATCAGAAAGAATGACATTGCCCCATTTGTTAGGAAATGGAAAAACTTGGAAAAAATTATATTAAGTGAAGTAAGCCAGGCCCAAAGAAACGTAGGTCCCATGGTTTCCCTTATTTGTAATATCTAGTATATGTATGAGTCAAGCGGAAAAGGTCAGATAATGTGATGTCAGGAAAATGAACCCTTAGATGTGTATTTTAATGTTTTTTTCTTTCATGCATGTGTTTCTAACGCATTTATAAGATTATTTCTTTGTTGCTTTGTATGTCCCTCTCCCACAGTATAACCCCTGCTTTCACTATATTTGATGTCAGTATAACTTGTGGAGGAGATGGGGAAAAACCAGTTGTTTAAGGATACAGGTGGACCTGTTGCAACAATGAGAAGTACAAGTTGTCATGTCCAAAACGAGCTTTACAATGTCGGTGCGGGGGGGGGGGGGGGGGGGGGAAGGGGGGGAAGGAGAAGGATTGGGATTGGGGGAGGGGGGAGGCTGGGAAGGGATGTGAAGGGTAAACAAAGGAGGAGGCTGCAATGCTTGGTAAGAAATGTACGCATTATCCTGCCCATGTAATTGTAACTCCTCTGTACAGTATGTTCACAAATAAAATAAAATAAAATTTTAAAAAAGATTTATGTGTAGATATGGTGTAGCAGGATTCTATGGTAGTTGTATTTTTAGCTTCAGTATAATTTTATTTTTGAGGAATCTCTACTTTGATATTGTTGTTTATTTTCAAGCATAATGAAGAATAAAATTATCTCCTTTGCAGGAAAATGAATGAAACTACAGAGCAACTGCATTAAGTGAAATAAGCCAGACTTAGGAACACAATTTATTATGTTTTCTTTCCTATGCAAAATCTCAACCTAAAAGAAAATATGACATGAAGGTAAAGGAGGATTGTATGAGGGGAAACCAGTGGGAGAGGAAGTAAGAAGAAGGGATGGAGGGGGATGAATATCATCATATGATCAAGGTACATTAAATTCATGCATGAAGATTGCATAATGAAGTCCATTGCATTATTTAAAATTGGAAAGAGTAATAGAGGGGATGAATATGATCAAAGTATATTATGTTCATGTATGGAAATATAACAAAATCTGTACATTTAATATATGCTAATAAAAAGATACCTTCCCAAAGTGTAAGCTGTTTAGCGCTCAACATGAAAAAAAAGAAAATCTATGTTCCATAATCATCGAATAATTCCTACATCTTGATGACTAAGTGGATTTAAGAAAAAATGCATATAAAATGTCAGTCATAACTGGGTGCTGGTGGCTCATGCCTGTAACCCTAGCTACTCAGGAGGCCGAGATCTGAGGATCACAGTTTAAAGCCAGACCAGGCAAGAAAGTCCATGAGACTCTTATTTCCAGTAAACCACCAGAAAACTGAAAGTGGCATTGTAGCATAGTGGTAGAGTGCTTGCCTTGAGCTGAAGAGCTCAGGGACAGGGTTCAGACCCACAGTTCAAGCCTCAGGACCAACAAAACAAAACAAAACAAAACAATGTCACCCATATGCCCAGACGGATGATAGCTAGATAGAGCTTGGGTAATATGTTCTCTAAAAAGAGAAGATATCTATCATTTGTTATGAAATAATATATTCCATTTGTGGCCATATTTTATACATTTCTTAGTTCAAAGTTAGACAGGCAGCTAAATTTAGATCAACATACATGCCTTTGCTTTGCAACTAAGATTACATGCTTGGTACCTGTGCTCATCAAATAAAACCCCTATAAAATTATTTTCCATTTCATTCGTAGCCTCATTGACTTAAAACTATTGTCCCTTATTCTTAAAATAAATTATTTTAATTTTATTTCATTTTATTGTGATTTTAAATGAATGCCTTTTTTAGAAATAGCTAATCATTTTTACACATACAATACTAATTTAAAAATCAGCATCCACAGACTATGCTCTTAGGCAGAGGCAGGATTGCAAATTTGAGGCTAGCCTGGGCTAGTGAGCTCTAGGCAGATTAGTCTTCATATTAGAAACTATTTTTTTTTAATAGGAGACTAAAGGGATGGATAAGACACCTATGCTCTTTTCCACCTCCGATTTCAAATTCCTTCTTGACAGCTGTCTTTCAAAAATAAAATAAGAAGATAAAACTTATAGACCACTGTGGGAACTTAATTTTTTAAACTTCAAGTTTCATAGCTTTTAGTCAGACCTTAACAAATTTTCTTTAGTGATGACTGGTCAGTTTAAGGAATTTTAAACTGAAATAACAATATTTCTTAATTGAAATAACAATATTCCTTAATTTTATAAGAAGTTCTAATAAATAATAATAACACAGGAGAACTCTTAATATGCATCCAGCCTGGAAGGATTGAAGCCAAAATGAACATCCCTGAACTCTGAATGAACAGTTCATTTACATGTGGATTTGCTCATTGAATTTGAAAAGTGTGTTGTTAAATCCATGGAGAAAAGAGCTAGTTCCTGTCTGTACTGATTTGTATCCAAACCATAAAGAAACTAACTATTAATTTTGGAATATAAATTCATTAAATTACATATTTTGCTATTTTTCATTATGGGAATACTGACTTCAAAATGTCTTCTAACAATACTAAGAAAAATAAAATAACATATTCATCTTGTACACTTTAAAACTATGCTCTCCAATATCTAATAGACATTAAAATATTGCATAATGACAATGCTAATCTCAAATCAATATTTCTATTAGTTCTGATAAATAAATGGAAATTTTTCCATGCCAATAAATTCAAGCCACAATTACATATTTTTGTATTTACCATTCAATGACTCTTTAGCTTAAATCTAAAAGTTAAGTGGGATGAAAGGAATAAAAGGTTCATGGGAGGAAGGGAACAGAATGAACAATAACTGAGAGGCTGGAAGAAGCTCTTGAAGAGGATCTGTGGATGGAATGTAATGAGGGACAAGGAAGTGAAAGAGGAGATTTGTGAAGTTAGCAGGGGCAGGATCATAGGCAATAATATTATGTCTTACTAGGGATTTTGGCCTGCGTGTTAAGAGCAAGACACTGTCCAATCAATCTGTGGATGTCTAGGCCATCTGCTGAGTTAAGCAATGCTGGAAAAAGCTGACAAATTTCTCTTTTTGAGAGATGGGGAGTGGAGCAGGCACACTGAGTCTGATGTGCCTATAAAATGTTTGAGCTGGGGGCATAAGACTGTAATCAAGTCTGAAGAAGTGCTGAGGGGTGGGAGGGCGCTGGCAGGGCAGACCTGAGCGACTGGAGGCAAAATGCAGGACCCCAATGCAGACACTGAGTGGAAGGACATCTTACGCAGAAAGGGCATCCTGGCTGCGAAGGAAAGTCTAAAAGAGTTGGAAAGGGAGGCAGAAGAGGAGGAACAGCGAATCCTCCAGCATTCAGTAGTGAAAACGTATGAAAATATGACTTTGGAAGAGTTGGAAGAGAATGAAGATGAATTTAATGAGGAGGATGAACGGGGTATTGAGCTGTACAAGCAGCGAAGACTGGCTGAGTGGAAAGAAACTCAACTGAAGAATAAGTTTGGATTAGTTTTGAAGATCTCAGGAAAGGATTATGTTCAAGAAGTTACCAAAGCTGGTGAAGGCTTGTGGGTAGTCTTGCACCTTTACAAACAAGGGATTCTCCTGTGTGCCCTTATAAATCAACACTTCAATGAGCTTGCCAGGAAGTTTCCTGATGTCAAGTTTATCAAGGCCATTTCAACAACCTGCATACCAAACTACCCTGGCAGGAATTTGCCCACTATATTTGTATACCTTGGAGGTGATATCAAGGCACAGTTCATTGGTCCCCTGGTGTTCGGTGGAATGACTCTGACAAGAGATGAGCTGGAGTGGAAACTATCTCGGTCTGGAGAGATCAAGACAGACCTAGAGGAGAACCCCAAGAAACCCACTGAAGACAAGCTGCTATCCTTAGTGCGGGGCTCTGTCCCCATGAGGAGCATCAGCAGCTCCAACAGTGACTGAACTCTCACAAGACTTCAGCAGCCATAACTTTCAAACTTTTTTGATGTGACATATAATCTGGATGTATCTTCAGAAGAAAAAAGAAAAAGCAAATCTTTTTTGGTTTTTAGCCTTTTCACAACTATACTTTAAATGTTATATATTTCAGAAATTAATGCTGAGAATTACATTAAATTTCTGGAAACTCAAAAAAAAGACTGTAATCATAGAATTTGGGAGGTAAGGGCAGGAAGCTGGGACAGGAAAATCATGAGTCTGAGGACAGCAGTGATAAAGTTCTTTCAGCCCCCACATCTTTACCCACACCTGTTGTTTCTTGATGGTAGACATTTTGCCTAGAGTGAGATGGGATCTCCATGTAGTTTTGATTTACATTTCACTGAGTAAAGACACTGAAAAAATTTTAATGTGTTTATTGACAATTTATACTTTTTCATAGGTTTATATATGTCTTTTAAATATAATCTTCTTGGTTATATTAATAGCTAAATGTTTCATGTGGTACAACAGGTACAGAGTCTGGGAGGGCTGCAATCGGGAAAGAGGGTTGGGTTTTGACTGACTGGAATTCCATCTTAAGCATTTAATTCTATGTTCTCTCCTTTACATTGAAGTGCTCAAGTGCAGACTAAAAACAAAAGTTACAGGTTGAAAATATGGCATTTGACTATATTCATTTTCTCCTTACTTTCTATCCTTAATTTCCCCTCAGTTTACCTGTATTCCCTTTGACCCCCAAGAGACTAAGAACAAAATGTTCTTTGAAAATTGTTAGGTAGGGTCAACAACTGCTAGTGATGAATGCATTTGCCAGGAATTATTGTTATAATGGGACTTTCAATAAGAACAGACTCTTTATGCTACTACTCTTAGCAGGCATTAAATCAAAAAGAGCAAAGGAAAAGGAAAAGCTCTGAATTCAAGCATATAAACATATCACCTCCCTTTCTAGTTTCTTGCCAATTTCCTGAATCTTGTCAGTATATATTGTGAGTGTTATAAGATTTAGGAGGTTTCTGGTAAGGAAAATTATTTGTACTTTTGAAAGAGAGTATGTGAGGAAATGGGAAGTTAAAGGCTAATTGCTTTGCCCAAGCAGGAACAAAACTGGGCTGCTGTTCAAGATTTCTTTTTAATTTTGATGCTAAATTAGCTTTTAAAATCATAGCAAAGGGGGAAACTAAGTAATTCTCTATGATACAGCAGATGTATTAAGAAACCATTCATTACTCTTAATAGAGAAAATAAATTTCCCTAAATAAAAATGTGTGGAAGAAAAATTGCTTTATCATTCAGAAATATTTTCAACCTGAAAAGTTTTAGATTTCTGGCCAGGCACTGGTGGTTCACACCCGTAATCCTAGCTATTCAGGAGGCTGAGATTTGAGGATGGTGGTTTGAAATCAGCCCAGCAGCATGGTCCATAAGACTTTTATCTCCAGTTAACAACCAGAAAACTGGAAGTGGCTCCGGGGCTCAAAGTGGTAGAACATTAGTCCTGAACAAAAGAACTCAAGTATAGTAGCCAGGCCCTAAATTCAAGCCCCACAACTGACAAAAAATATAGTGTAACTGTGACCCCTCTGTACATCCCCTTGACAATTAAAAAAAAAGTGAAATGCAAAAAAAATATAGTTCATGTGGGCACAAAACACCTAATTGCATGTAAATAAAACTTTTGAAGATATTCATCTATTTGTCCATCTAAAATTTCATATTAGATTTAAGGGGAGTCTGAAATTGTTTTCAAATAGATTTTGAACCATATCAAATTTGTTCCTTTCTGGTTGACAAGGAGAGAATATCAACAGTATCACAGTCACGATAAGCACATAGTGCATGATATGCAAGTGATAACTTCTTTCTAAACAAATGGATGAGCCTGAAAACTCAGACATGTATTTACTCTGCTATGTCTGAGAAATGAATTATAGAAAGAACATCAAAAGCAAGCCAGCTTCCAATATTAAACAAAACAGTTTTTGATTGCAAATTAAATATTATTCAAACACAAATGCTTATCTCAGTTGAGTTCTTTGCATTTCCTTGTAGTGTCAATGAAATCTAACTGTAGATCATTCAGAATAATCATTGGGTTGGTATTCTAAAATTGTCAGTCTTTATTTATAAAGATCAATTAAACACTAGCCAAACAGGGAGAAAGATCTTTGCTTAAGAGTTTACCTCCAATTACTGAAAGCAACTTTGGATTTTTTTGCCTCTCAATTTTATTTTCAAATATTATAAAAATAAAAGACCAGGGCAAGTTCATGAACTTTAAAGTAAATAAAATTTAACTTTCTAGAAGGAAGCATCGAATTTAAGGTTGAATGTTATTTTATACGTTCTTGAAATTTGAAGCTGACCATACTTAATACAAGTTGCATTTTTCATATTCACTATCTTTAGTGCTCTTATTGTGGAGTTGTTTTTTTTTTTACCTTTGGAAGTGCTAGGAGTTCAGATTTATGCATTAGAGGCCAAGTGACTTGGAAGTTTTGATCATCAAGGTGATATATAGAGGGGTTACAGTTACATAAGTAAGGTAATAAGTACATTTCTTGCCAAACTTATTACCCTTTCCCTCATCTGTAATCTTATAGTCAAAGTGTTCTCAATGTTCAGGTAGGACAGGGTAGTGAGTGTTGCAGTACAGTTTCTCATCACTAGACCGGCTTAGTTGTCAAAATTTTGCTCATATTCTCAGGGTATGATGTCTGATATCCAGCACCACACAGAGAAGGAAAACTGAAGTCTCTTGTATTTCTTGTATATGGGTTAAAGTTAAGTGGGTTGAACATAAGTCTGATGAAGGGTCAGGTGTCCACTTCTGCACTACCTCAACCTTAGAAGTTTTTCTTCTTTGTGTACTGGAACCCACAGCTGGCTGCTTGGTGCTTTTGGTCTATGGATCAGCTAGATTCCCACTTGCTTCATCCACAGTCAGCAGCTAACTACTGAATGTCAGTACTCAGCCAGCCACTGGTAGGTGTTGTTTCTCCAGCAAGTCTCAAGCTATGCAACTTGCTCTAGATAGGAAAAGTATAGCATAGACCACCATGTGTTCCATTGCCCAGGGACCCAGAGTTGCTTTAATTTCTCACTTTTCTTACATGAAAGTCCCTCCCTGTCCATGACCATCTATCACAGCTGTTGAACTGTAAGATTCTGTAACTGACAGTTTCAGGATTCCTGAGCTGAAAGTATTTCTTGTTTTACAAGTCCCCAATCTCAAATTCTGCTTCTCATGTATGCTAATTCAAAATAAAATAAAATATTGTTAAATGAAAATAACTACCCCTCACCTGCCTGGATTCTGATCTCCAAAGCCAGTTGGCAGTTCTTGGACAGTAAGCTCTCTACCAGCCAAGTGTCAAGTACTTTGTTGCAGAAAATGATTCTCAGGCATGAAATTTCTGTCACAGTGCAGGACAGAACCACTGAGTGCTGCATCTTTCACTTCTCTTCCTCCTGTTGACTTCTTAGCTCACCTGCCTCAGAACCTCTCCCTCTCCATGAACCTCTTGCTGTCTCCTTCCTAGGTTCTATATTAGGTGTTTCAAACAGTCTTAACTGTGATTTCTCCCTTTTCAAGACCCAACAATCTCAGTCTCAAACAGGATACCCTAACTCAAGATGACAGTTCATCACATGAAATATGAAGAATATTATGAAAAATATGAATAATATGAAGAAATATGAAGAATAAAAAGCTGCACCATCAGATGCTGACCTGTCATGCTGAGGGGTCACTGCCCCACTTGGTCCACATACTTGGGTTGAAGGGTCAAGGGATATCCCATGGCTAGGTCTGTCACCATGCTTACTTTGTGGTAGAGGTTACATTTGTTCTCCTCCCCATTGGGGGAGCTGTGGGTAGTCATAAACTATTTAATATATTTTGTGATCTTTCTGTTTTACTATACTTTTCTGCTGTCTTGTTCCTCTTCTGTGGTTCTTGGCACTTTTCGTCTCTGGTTTTTCTGAATATTGTTCCTCTTTGTTGCCCAGATTCTTTTTATTCACAAAGTCTGTTTAAGTTATCTTCTACTCCACCATCTTGCTGTTTTCCTCTGACTGTCACTTTTAAGAAAAGTCTTTTACTTTTCACTATAAAGACCTCTTTATTTACTGTGCTCTTTCCTGCCTGCTAGATGATCTTTTCACTGCTGTGATGATACCATAGTACTAAACACTGTATCAAGCAAGAACCAAAGCCACCACAACTTCACCAACTGCTGTCTGCCCACTAGTAACACTTTTTATCCTGCATTTAAAAACCTCATGGGATAAGTAAGTTCATGACTCATTTATAAACACTTCTCTTTACTTCCCAGTTATGATCTCCAATAGTTTCCTTAACTACAATGACTATACATTGCTTTCTGTCAAAAGATATAACTTCATACCTTTTCTCAACTTCCCTCGACTCCTTTCCTCAATAAAGTAATTTCTGAATGGCTTAACTGATTCCTGGGCAAATAATGTTTGCCTATCATGTTGAGGACACTTTGTTCATGAGACAGCTAAACTGGGTGCATCTATTTCTTACTCCTGAAGGAGTCAGCATTTGTCCTATCTATTTCATTAAATCAGAGCCCTAAAGGTAGATGCTTCACTATATTCTTAATAGTTACCAATTGAAAGCAAACTGAAATTTTATAAATAACTGTGCCATTCTGTTGAAAAGCAAAATCTCATTGACTAGGTCAACCAAACCTCTTCCTATATTAGGTGTTTGCTTTTACTGGTGGCCCCACAGTTCTCTCAAACAAGGAAGCACATGGTGTTTCCTGTCCTTCCTGTTACCTTGCAGGAAATGCTTACTTTGGGTAATCATGGATATACTAGATGGAAAAGCTAGCAGAGGAGACAGAGGAGAAGCTAACACCAAACCCAGATTTGTTGTGAGGCAGGGGCACTGCTTGGTAAGGTGTTTGTGTTTGGCTTTTTATATCCACTCCCTACCTGGTTCTTTTTCTAAGCCCAATATATACATAAACAGTAATCATGTACACTAGCACTACTTCGTGTACATGAGAAGTCAAAATGTTAGGTGCTAATGTATTTTCACTTTATATATTTTCTTCCAAAAATTCCTACTATGCAAATTCACTATCCATTGAAAACAATAACTCATTTCATAACTACCAAAGTAAAAATTTTTCACTCTGTCATTAAGAAAAAAGGAAAACATAAAATCTACATTACACCACACACACACACACACACACACACACACACACACACACACAATCACTAACATAAAATATTTTCTATCTTTCTTTCTTTTTTTTTTTTGGTCGGTGGTGGGGCTTGAACTCTGGGCCTAGGCGCTGTCCCTAAACTCTTCAGCTCAAGGCGAGCACTCTACCACTTGAGCCATAATACCACTTCCAGTTTACAGGTGGTTAATTGGAGATTAGAGTCTCACATGCTTTCCTGCCTGGCTTTGAACTGCAATCCTCAGATCTCAGCCTCCTGAGTAGCTAGGATTACTAGCATAAGCCATTAGCGCCCAGCTTAATATTATTTTCAACACAGAGGAAGGAGTAAGATAAAAGTCAGTAGTGGTAAGAGAAAAACAATGAGGAGGCAGCAATGCTTTTTAAGAAATGTACTCATTACCTTGTTCATGTAATTGTAACCCCACTGTATGGTATTTTCACAATAAAAAACTTATTAATAAAAAAATCAGTAGTACTCACTACAAGCTGAATATGATGTTGATTCATATTCTCCAAGAAGCAGGCTTCAAGACAGAATTAGACATTTGGAAGGATTGTAGGGGAAAAACAAAGGAGGAGACAACAATGCTTGATAAGAAATGTACTTATTACCTTGCTCATGTAACTGTAACCCCTCCTCTGTACAGTATTCTCACAATAAAATACTTATTTTAAAAAAGAATTAGACATATAGGAAATACACTAAGAAGTGCTATTCTGAAGCACAAGAAAGTGGCTGCATAGAAGAAGCTGATGAGGGCCTTCAGATCATGCTGCAGTTTTTTTTTATACTTCTTCACTTGTAACCGATTTAAATTGTTTGATTTTTGCTAGTTATAATAACTTATTTCTCATTATCAAACCAATAGAGTTAATTTGTCCCCAAAATTAATCATATTTTGCTTGCCATCAGTGACTCATACCTATGACCCTACTACTCAAGAGGCTGAGATCCAGAGAATCATGGCTCAAGGCCATGTTAGGCAGAAATGCCTATGAGACTCTCCAAAAACAGCAAAAAGCAGAGCTGAAAGTGTGGTTCAAGTGGTAGAGTACCAGTCAAGAGCAAGGCCCACGTTCCAACTATAGTACTTTCCCCCAAAAGGAAATATTTGTAAGGAACAAACCATAAGAATGTCATAGAATATTTTCTTTATCTTCATCAAAACAAAATGCTGAAGTCAAAAAGAAATAACATAAGCTAAATATTAGATGGACTGTGAAATAATAAAAACAACTCTGTAACTTAAATACCCTTAAGGCACAAATTCCAGAAAAATTAAATATCTACTTGAAAGAAGTTTGAAATTTCCTTCTAAGTAAGGAAAAGATAGTAAAACTGACTATTTCTGTTATTTATATCTAAATCTAAGTGTTAAAGGAGACATTAATTTAATAAAATACTAGAAAGTGTTGACTGGATACCCAAAGTGGCAGAGTCCAATTCCATCCTCATCACTTTCTAGATGTGTAGTCAGTTACTTAGCCATCGCATGTCTCAGTTCACTCATTTGTGAGGTATTTATATTAACTGGAATCTAATTACTATCATTTGTTTCCATTGCAAAAGATCTGTGAGAATTAATGGTTCATTTTTTGAATACCATAAACAATGGCTACATTAATTTAAAGTATTACCTATTTTTGTACCTCATGAATATTTACATCATGAAGCAGAATGCCTCTAGCAAGCAAGTATGGCACCACATAACTGATAATAAACACCAAAACAAATTTCTGAGGTTCAAAAATCTCAGATACTTGTAACATGTTCTTTTTAAAAACCCTGACATTTTCAAGTACAAAATTCATACTCAAAATGCATCCAATTAGGGTTTTTAAAACGTAACCACCTTCATATTAATCCTTGAATATGAGGGTAAGGAATTAGTATATGTCTAGGATAGTCCTAGCAGAGGATCACAATAGCTCAATAGCTATGTACGTATGACCATATAAAATGATGCTAATGGAGAGTTTTTTGGTTGTTGATTTTGTTTGTTTAGTTTTTCTTTTACATCAACTTTTTTCTCAGAACAACCTGTGTGAGTTAACCTACCCCCACATTGCCAACTGTTGTAGGAATCATATTCCTTTTTATATGTACCAAAGTCTCATATTCAGCAATGAGTTCTGGGTTGCAAAAGAGGATTTACTGTTTGCAACTGTCTGTAAGGCTGTTGTTGTTTTTAATGTACTGTATGAAGTTCTTTCTTTTTTCATATATATTTTTATTGTAAAACTACTGTACAGAGTGGTTACAGTTACATGAGTAAGGTAATGAGTACATTTCCTATGGAGCATTGTTACCTCCTTCCTTGTTTTTCCCCTACTATCCCTTCCTTCCCCACCTCCTCAACTCCTCCCTCCCCCTCCCCAAAATTGTAAAGTTGTTTTCAACATAGTGTCTTGTACATCTCATTGTTACAATCGGCCAACCTGTATCCTTGTTTTAGCAGTTTCTTATTTCCCTTCCCTTCTCCAAATTATAAAAATGTATACATATAAGATGCAGGACATCAGAATCAAATACAGTGAAAACAGGGGTTATACCATGGAGGAAGAGCATACAAAAGAAACAAAAAGTACATTATACATACATTAAAAACAATAGCAAGAAAGAAAAAACTACTTGTGTCCCTATCTTGGGGTTCCTTTCACTTAATAGTTCTTTCTTTCTTTCTTTTTTTCCTTTGGTTTATCCTCTGTAGTCACTGTTTTTGATTCTGGTATCCTGTGTCTTATATATATGTTTATCTGATTTGGGGAAAGGGAAGGGAATAACAAAATGGTGAAACAAGGACAAAGGCTGAACCAATGCAATAGTGATACCCACAAGATATTAGGTTGGAAATAAACGTTACAAATTGGTGGTGGGGGCAGTGAGGGAGGGATAATAAAACATAATAAATTTTAATATTCTATTTATTAGCACAATGGACAAATACTATAACTATTATACTATAAAATATAAAACATAGATACTAAGTTAACAAAAAGATTATTACGCCATTGCAATCTAATTAGTATATTCAAATTTTAAATGTTTAAATTCAATATTGTTTTCATTGTAATATACAAACTTTCAGTTGCTCATTACAGATCATTGCTCTTCAAAATCAATGCATTAGACTGAACCTGTTCCTTAAAATCAATTCAACATCTGTAGTATAAACTACTCTGAATTACAAATTTGGTGTTATGATGGACATGTCCAGTGAATTCCTTTCTTCACCCACTATTGAACATTTTTCCAAGTGCATTAAAAATCTCATTTATCATATATGTGAAATATAAGCAAAGTGGAAGCTATAGATTTTAAAGTAGCATTCAAAAGACAGGGCAGAATTGTTTCAAGTAATCATATTCTCTAATTTCTAGACACTTTATTCCATTGAGCATACTCTTCTAAAGCAAGAGGAATTAAATGAATTTTGAGCTGTTCCACACTGATCAAAAAATGGCAACCATGAACGCCTAGACATCATTTGGAGGTCAAGATGACCTTTTCAGAAAGCACAATCCAATTTAGTTCATAATTATTCTGCATGTCTAACAAAAGCGCATTCATGATTATTTTATAAAACTCCATCTGTCTAGATAAAGCAAACCATGTTTTCATGTCACTCCATAATATTAAGCAATGTGATTAAGTGTTCACATCTGTTATCCTCTTATTCTTCTCCTTTATCAGCAAATAAAAGGAAAACATGAAAGAACTAAATTGATCCTGAACCAAAGGAAAAGGAAAACACTCCACCTTTTTGCTTATCCACACTGACAAGCACATTGCTAAGATCTAGATGCGAGAGACAATTATTTTCAAGGTAAGGGAAAGTAACAACTTGAAAACTTCTCCTAACAGTCTTTACCACATACAATTTATCTTATTATCTCCTAGAAAAAAGATGCATAGATTGGGTTTACAGTGATAGTGTTATCCACCTGCTCTTCAGTCTCTCCAATACTTCAGTACTTTAAGAAAGGCATATATAACTATGCATTCAAGCTTATAGTCAGAATGTCCTTATATTCTAATTCTAGCAACTCCACTTAGAAAATGCACAACGATGAGCATCTGCAATATAAACTACTCTGAATTACAAATCTAGTGTCATGATGGACATGTCCACAAATTCCTTTCTTCACCCGCTATTGAACATTTTTCGGCTCTTGAATTTGGCGCTTTCATTCATAGCATTCATGCAACATACATGCAAAAACCCAGGTTGGATACAAACTCCTCCTCCCCCAAATAAAAAGCAACATTGTTATTACATCTAAATTAAAAGTGACAAGTTGATTTAGCACAGAAAGTGGGAATAATAAGCATATATATATATATGCTTATTATATATATATATATATATATATATATATATATATATATATATATAAGTGCTAGTTACTTTGAAGTAAGTTAGAGAAGAGAGCATTAGAGGGATAAATGTGGCCAGATTTGGTTATTCAGAGTAAGTCTTACTGTTATTGAGAAGACATTATTATTTTCTCAATCAAGCATATAAATGATTAAAATAATTTAGTGATAAAGGTGAGTTTGACAGTGATGAAGGGACTCTATGCTTAGTTAGAAATCAATTCTCATTTAGAATAAAGAAGTCTGTAATCTGAACTAAGGCAATGTAAGGAATTTACATAGTAAATTTTTATGCAATTCCAACATTTGAATTGTTATTTGGTTTATGATACTTAGCCTCTGGCCTGTGAGATATGGAGCAAGGAGAAAAGCATAGTATAATAATGCTCATTTTAGTTATTAAATTGAAAAGATAACCAAATCTTAACTCATCATATAATTTTGACTGGTACAATAGTGCTCCTCATGAATTCAATTTTTAGTTTGTTACTAGTACTTAACAATAGTCTAAAAACATGAAAAGGAAAATTCTGAAGATAAATAATCCATAGTTTAAAATAATTTTATTAGATTATTTTGTTATTAATTTTCTATTTTATTATTGTTAATCTCTTACTGTACTCAGTTACAAATTAAACTTTACCATAGGTATGTTTGTACAGGAAACAATATAGAATATCTAGAATTCAGTGTTAACTCTGATTTCAGATATCCATTGGGAATCTTGGAGTATATCATTCTTTATAAAGTGACATAAGTAAAACTAATAGAATAAAAGAATGAAGCATTAGTTATGTATTTGCAAAATGAAAATAATAATCTAATTTGTCATGTTATAAGGATTGAAATAAATATACCCTGAATATCAATGTCTGACCCATCCTTAGTAGTTTTAGCTAGTAATAGGAATGTTGGCAAAATTATTGTTTAGGGGCTGGGAAGGTGGCTCAGTGGTAGAGTGCTTGCCTTGCACGCATGAGGCCCTGGGTTCGATTCCTCAGCACCACATAAGCAGAAAAAGCTGGAAGTGGTGCTGTGGCTCAAGTGGTAGAGCACTAGCCTTGAGCTGAAGAGCTGAGGGACAGTGCCCAGGCCCAGAGTTCAGGCACCATGACTGGCAAAAAAAAAAAAAAAATTATTGTTTAGAAAATTATAACCAGTAGTTCCTCAGACTACTGTAGATTTTGTATAAACACTCCACTCACCCTTCCTTTATCATATAGCTTAGCAGGTCTCTCAAAAATCTTATAAAAATATGAAGATAGGAAAGCTAAAAAGCAAGTGTCACAGGGAAAGGAAACTGATGCTAATTTTATTTAGTTGTCTAGCATAATGAATGCATTGAATCCTCATAACAATTCCAGAATTATATGAGGATTTTGGGACACAAGTAAATCATTAGCATCATCTCCACTTATTCTCCAAGTAACAGCCACAAACTTGATCATAATGGGTTAATTCCAGCCTACTTCAGAGTTATGATAGTGTCTGGGATTAAAAAGTGTTTTTCAAATTCAAAAGAACTTTGGTATCTTCATTCTTTTTAATGAGATGCTAGTAGCTCTCAGGATTGCATACAGGATCTAACTGAACAGTTAGTGTCATAATATTCATAATAAATAATAATTCTCTTTTTTCTTTACAAGAAAAGGTTTAGTTTTCATAAAATTTGTGTAGACAGTACTGGAGAAAAAGAGGCTTAGCTGGCAAAGAAGAAAAGGAGATGAGAATTTTTATAAAGCTGGATGTAATGGCTCAAGTGGCAGAGTCAAAACATCAGCTTGTGGGGGGGATGAGAAGGGATGGGAAGGGGAAACAAAAAAGGCAGCAACAATGTGTGACAAGAAATGTACTCATTACCTTGCTCATGTTATTGTAACCCCTCTATATGGTATTTTCACAATTAAAAATAATAATAAATCAGCTGGTTGTCAGTGCTCATACTTGTGATGCTAGCTACTCAGGAGGCTAAGATCTGAGAATTGGGGTTCCAAGCCAGCTGGGGCAGGCAGGTCTATGAGATTCTTATCTCCAATTAAATCACAGAAAAAGTCAGAAGTGGTTTTGTGGCTCATGTGATAAAGGGGTAGCCTTGAGCAAAAGAAGCTCAGGACAGCAGCCAGACCCAGAGTTCAAGCCCCAAGACCAGCAAAAAACAAACAAGCAAAAACATGCAAATGCATATGAGACCAAGTTCAAACCCCAATACTAAATACAAACAAACAAATAAATAGATAGATAAATAAAATTTTGGAAGCCAAGTATAGAATTCTGTGGTTTGAATGGGACCAATAAAACTTTGGAAGCCTAGTGTAGATTGTTGTGGTTTGAATGGGACCTCCAAATTTCATATATTAGAAACAAAATCATCAAAGCCACATGTTCATAGGATTTATGGGTGGAGTTTTAGGGAAGTAATTAGGATTAAATGAGGTTGTAACATAGGTTCCTATGATTGCATTAGTGACTCCTGCAATAAGCACTCTAGTTCTGTATCACCATGTCCTGATCCAGCAGGAGACAGTACCAGATGCTAAGCAAATGCTGCATTGAGCTCTTGAGCTTCTAGAAATGGGAAGATTTCTTTATAAATTATTCAGTCTGCGGTGTTGTTAGATAAATAGATCAAGAGAATAATCATAACTTTTACCTTAGAAAATAGGATTTTACTTCATTTTAAGGCAGTAACAAATGGATTTGCATTTCTAATAGTTTTTAAATTGGCTTAGCTACAATTTCTCTATGGCTGAAAAATAAAAGGATTAGGTTTCACCCAGTTCTACATAAAAGTAATAAGCTACAGTTTTTCAGAACATTAGCAGATTAGATACACTTTTATATAGATGATAACTTTGGAAGTTAGTACATTAGATTAATGACAAAAAATTGATTTGTACCACTCAGAGTGTTCTAATAAGCATGTAGCTATTTCTATGAGGCTAGTAACTTTTATACTGTCAGTTCTCTTGATTCATCTTCTATATACAGTTTTTCCTTTTTTCCCTTAAAGTTTACAGATGTTTGGGTATCCATATAATATCTACCATGTCAAGACACTAAATCAAGGTTTATGAAAGAGTGATTGGGTGTCAATTAAAAAAATATCTATTATATGTATATCAATTACTAAGTACCTATCTCAACACTGTGGATGGTGCAATGAAAAGAAACAGTTCCTATCCTCATGAAACTCACATTCTGATGAAATAGAAATATATAATACATCAATGTTAATGATTGCTTAAAGAAAATAATCATAAAAGAAATTTCTAAGCTGGGTGTTGGTGGCTCATACCTGCAATCCTAGCTAATCAAGAGGCTGAAATCTGAGGATAGCGGTTCAAAGCCAGCCCGGCAGGAAAGTCCATGAGACTCTTATCTCCAATTAGCCACTAGAAAACTGGAACTGGTGCTGTGGCTCAAACAGTAGAGAGCTTCCTTTGAGCTGAAGAACTCAGGGAAGCGCCCTGGCCCACAGTTTAAGACCCACAACAACAAAAAAAGATTTCTAGATTGGAACATAGGGAAATGGCATAACATGCATACCTAAGCCCAGCTCCAAAATTTATTCTAGAATTTCAGAATGTAATATAAGTTTTGTTTTGTTTGTCACTGTTGTTTTAATGATACTTGGATTTGAACTCAGAACCTCACATGTGCTAGGCAGGAAATCCCACTTGAACCACATCTTCAGCCCCTTTTACTTTGTTGGCTGGGAGTCAAACATTTTTGCCTGTAATGGCCTTTAATCACAATCCTCCAGATTACTGCCTTCACAGTAGCTAGGATTATAGGTGTGCACAACTCTCATTGGGGCTAGAATAAGTACAGATAAACAAAGCCCTTACAATTTAATCCTGATGAAAGTCATAGAAAAGGCTTCTTTATTTATGGTGTGTGTGTGTGTGTGTGTGTGTGTGTGTGTGTGTGTGTGTGTGTGTGTGTGTGTTGCTAATTTCTAAATAGCAAAGATAAAATAATTTAAAGATTGTTTACAATCTTTACAATTTAAAGATTGTTTACAATCTGAAGTAATGCAAATGCCAAGAACTGAGAGTAAGTTCTGCCTAGGAATAACCTGTTAGTAGAAACAAATCAATGAGAGGCCATCAGCTGCTGTTTTCTGTGATAAACTTCAGCAAGGAAATGGTCAAAAAATGGTTAAAAAGATGATTTGAGGCTCCAAGTCTCACAAGCCCTGTGACAGCACACCAAAGATTCTCTTTGAAAAGTGCACAATTACCTAGTGGCCTTAAAATAGAATCCAGAAGCACCTGGTAGAATTTATCCACTGGTAACCTGCCTTACATCCACCTGAGAACCAGATTTACAAAGTGTGTATAAACATGAAACCAATAATGAAAGGTTGTGAGAACATGTAAAGAAAAATTTCCAAAACACAATTTTAGGATTCTGTGTGTGAATAAAATTGAGAGTTCAAGTAAAAAATTTTGTAACCCATTTCTAACATTTTGAAGTAATAATTAAAAGAATAATTTCTGAAACTATTTATTTATAACTATATTGTTATAACTATGTATTATAAGTTTATCATCATTCACAGGGTCCTGTGTACATTAAAAATAACAGCAACAAAGAAAAACCTCTTGTGTGCATATCTTGGAGTTCCTTTTGTTTGCATCATCTTATATGGTCATATGTACATAGCTTTTGACCTTTTCTGTTTGTCTGGTAAGATGTGTGCCTTTACAAAAAAGGATGCATTAACATTTTTTTGTACTTTTACTTAAAAAGTATTGTATAGTGAGAAATTCACAAAAAGTACAAAGAAAACAACTGCCAACATTCTTCAGCCCAGAGATAACCTATGATTTCTTTCATCATGATTTCTTTGATTCCATTCATGGTTTTCTATAGTTTACTGATGTTGAAAGGTGTGTGTGTGTGTGTGTGTGTGTGTGTGTGTGTGTGTGTGTGTGTGTGTGTGTGTGTGTGTGTGTGTGTGTGTGTGTGTACTGATAAAATGAAAGCAATGTGTGGTGGGGTGGTTCACAATTGTAATTCCAACTACTAAGGAGAAAGAGACCACAGATATCATGGTTTTAAGTGCAGCTAAGACAAAGTTAGTGAGACCCCATGCCAATCAAATAATATAGACAACATGATATGCATCTATAAACTCAGCTACTGGGAGGCATAGGTAGGTGGATTGCAGACCAGAGATAGTCCTGGGCAAAAGCACAGAACTCTATATGAAGAATGACTAAAGTCAAAAAAGAGCTGGGTCATGGGACTCAGGGGATGGAACATCTGTCTAGCATGTATGTGTCTCTGACTTCAAACCTTATTAATGCCAAAATCTAAAAAATAAAAAATACACTGAGATTTAACATCTGCCATATTAGTAAAGCAATACACAATTCAACATTCATAAAAATTTGCTTGTGCAAGAATCATTTTAAGTCCATGAAACTATAAATTAATACAATAACATTACTTTTACTTTCCTATGGAAGTTATTAGAAGTACAAGAAATACTATATGTTCTATGGTGCTTGTTTCAGCAATAAACAATAATGAAAATTCAGGATCAAATGTCTCATGTCAGAAAAAAGGTTAAATAAAATCTTGTAAGTGTATATAATACAATGCAGTGATAACTACCTGGTATTTCTTATAATATGATAGTAATGTCACAAAACAAATTATGATCCAGGTTGTATTTTTTAAAGACTGCCTGAAACCTAAGCTACTAGATCTTCCAGAGCCCAATACAGATTTTTTGACATGTCTTAATTCACAAGGAAAAAATATAGTTGCGGAAAGGTTCAGGCACACATTTTCCCCATTCTCTACCTCTAATAATAGTTGTAATTGAATTAAGCAAATGCTACTAATGTACAAACAGAATCTATAGCAATTCAGTGCATTTGAAAGTAATATGCTTTGCAAGGACCAATTCAAAGCCAAATATATCATTGACATGTGTTGTAAAAATAAAGAACTTTTATGCGTACAGTGTCAAAATTCTCTTTAATATAGCTTAGAGTTATAATTATTAAAACCCACCATAGAAAATACATAATCTGCACCATGTAGACACCACACCAATCTTGTAAAATCATACTAAAGCTTTCGTATTAATTAATCTGAGCTTTTACTGATTTGAGTTTGTCATCACTGCATGTATTCTATACACTGCTGTTTAGAGATCAATTATTGTTTCTAATAATAGCACTTCTAATAAAATTCTTTTAAAATTAAAATATGAGTTATATGTAACAACTTCCATGGTTTGGAGCATGCACCAAATAATGAAACGATAACTGCTGGGTGCTGGTGGTTCGTGCCTGTAATTCTAGCTACTCAGGTTCACATCCTAGCTATTAAAGTTAAAAGCCAGACCAGAAAGGAAAGTCCAGGAGACTCTTATCTCCAATTAATCACAGAAAAAGCAGGAAGTAACCCTGTGGCTCAAGTTGTAGAAGGCTAACCTTGAGCAAAAAGAGCTCAGGGACAGCGTTTAGGCCCAGAGTTCAAGCCCCAGGACTGGCAAAACAAGAAGGCAGAAAATGAAGGAGAAAATGCTTCAAAGAAGGAACAGGAGGAGTGGAGACAGGCACCCCATCTCACAGGCAGCTTGTCAAAACCATCTGAGTGTTTATTTTCTCATCGCAGACGTAGTGGTTTTGATATCTACTAAGCCTACATGACTAGATTGCTATGGTGACCAAAGCATTTTAGGAAATATGAAACTCTGCTTATAATCATTAGGCTAGAAGAGAAGTTGTTATGTTTGAATGTTAAATGTCTACCAGAAGCTCTGGGTTGAAGGTATACCTGGCAGCTGTTGATTCTATTAAATATAATAGAAACATTAAGAAGTGGGACCTAGTTGGAGGCAGCGAGTCACCAGGGATTGTGTCCTTCAAAGGTATATGGGTAGTATTGTGTGGTTCCTTTCCGTGCTCTCTTGCCCTCTGCCTATCTCCCAGAAGTTTCTTTCCCAGCAAACATGAGGTGAACAGCTCTAATTCACCACATTCCTGCTGCCATGAAGTTCCGTCTCAGTAAAGATCCAAAGTGACAGAGCTAAGTGAAAATAAACTCAATTCTCTGAAGCCATGAGCCAAAATAAATCTTTTCTTGTTTACTTTGACTTTCTCAGGTATTCTGTCACAGCAACAAATGCAGAAGTCTACTCTGAGTTTCAAAACTATTTTTCAAAGCCAAATAACATGAAACTTACTGTAAGATACAAGATCTATGAAATGAGAGCTACAATGGTAGATGTGACCCTGTCTTACTCCTCTTCCAACCACCCCCTAACAATACTGGCCACTACAATACTGCACAGAACTTTGAGGTTATGTAGAAATCACTTTACAAACTACTGCAGAAGTGGACACTTAAATTATGAGTCTTTCGGGGCTGGGAAGGTGGCTCAGTGGTAGAGCGCTTGCCTTGCATGCCTGAGGCCCTGGGTTCGATTCCTCAGCACCACATAAGAAAAAAGGCAGAAGTGGTGCTGTGGCTCAAGTGGTAGAGCGCTAGCCTTGAGCTGCAGAGCTGAGGAACAGCGCCCAAGACCAGAGTTCAGGCCCCACAACCGGACCCCCCCCAAAAAATTATGAGTCTCTAAAAAGAGTCTCTTATTTCTTCCCTACCTGCTCCCTACTTTCAATAGGCTCACATGGCTTTGAAAAATAAAATTGCCTGCTGCTCATTTTCTCTTTTTAAAATATAGGATGGCTGACTAAACTCTAAATTAATTTTCTTACTTTGTACTTAACAGGAGAAAATAATTAATAGTTCCTCAAAGAATTTAATAAGTAAAATGATTCTTAGGGCATTTTATTTTTAACTAGTGTTCATTAGTTTATGAAGTGTGTGCATTAAAAGGGAAATGTTCTACATACCTTTGGTTGATTAATGACCCTCATGCTAAGAGGAAGGCCATTCATTGAAGTCATGTGATAAATAAAAAAGTATAATGAGAAACAGGGATATTTTCTGACTTCTCACAAAGTTCCATTCATTAGATCATACTTATTTTTTTATTAAGCATGAAAGAAGGCATGACAAATGTGGAATCCTTTCCAAACCAGTTCTCTGTACCTCCAAAATGACTTTGCCATAAACCCTGAAGTATTTCCTCTTTTCATAAAATGAAGTACAGTTTTTTTTCTGGGAAATATAAGAGAGTATGTATATATAAACAGCATAAATGTATCCTGCTTTTTTTATTCATAGTTTATTTTCTGTACTTTGGAATATTCCCTATTAAATTTATTGAGTCATATTCTTTTTGTCAAGACAGGCTATCATTGGGAATTAGATAAGTCTTTCCATTGAGTGAGTTTCTATGAAATGTTCTAAGTTCATAATATGTAATATCATTTTAAAATATGTTTTTCCTCAAGTTAATTACAATAAAATCTTCAAGATAACACTTTTTCCCTTCAGTACCTCTGTTTGAATCCAAGGACTTGCACTTTTCATCTTTGTTTACTTCACTGGCAGTATTCCACTTGAACCATATCTCTGGCTCTTTTTTTTTTTGGTGAGTATCTTGGAGATGGAGTCTAGTGGATTTTTCCTGGTATGGCTTTAAATCCTGTGGATCTCAGCCTCCTGAGTAGCTAGTACTATAGACATGAGCCACCACTCCACAGTTACAATTGCTTCTATTTCAAAAATAACGTATTTTCAGTATTTTATGGTGAATAACAATGTGAGCTAAATGCATGAAACTTCAAATAAAATATATTAAATATCAAAAGAAGAATACAAAATTATCCTCAACCCTCAACTACCTGGATTGAGACTTCTTTTATATATTTAAGCTCATAAGACCATACATATTATTGACACAGACTCCTACTCTTCACTTAATATAGCATACATTTATAATTAAAGATTTTACTACAGGTGGACCCATTGCAACAATGAGATGGGGGGGGTTGAGAGGGAGGGAGATGGGAAGGGATGGGAAGGGAAAACAAAGGAGGAGGCAACAATGCTTGAGAAGAAATGTACTCACTATCTTGCTCATGTAATTGTAAGCCCTCTGTATGGTATTTTCACAATTAAAAAATGGGGGAAAAAGAGAAAAAAAAAGATTTTACTATTATTTGAGTAGCATTTTAGTATCATGTTGCATGGATGAAGAAACATTTTTTAACCAATTTTATATTAATGGAAATTGAACACCTGTTATCTGGACATTTGAAACCCGAAATGCTCCAATATCTGAAAAATTTTGCGGAAAACATCATATCATGAATGAAAAATTCTGTACAATAAAACTGTTTCATGTGCAAAGTTATTTAAAATACTGTATAAAACTCCTTTCAGCTGTATGTATGAGGTACCTATGGGACGTAAGTGGATTATCAACTGTTGAAGCTTTCACACTCAAAACCCAAGCTGCTCTCAACAAACCACCATCCTTGGACCAACCCTTCAACATAAGAACATTTTGGAGAAGATATTTCATATTGAAACCATAACAGGTATTGATTTTGTAATTACATATTTAAATTGCATTATTAATTCAGTAGATTTTCTACTGATTCTCTTTGCGCAATGTATAGGAAATATTTGCTTGTCAAAATATGGAGTTTTACTTTGCATTACATATATTTTAGAAAAAAACTTTGTAGAGATACTCAAAGTAGAGATTTAATTCAGGATTCACTCCATCTTCTTAGTTATAAAATTTTAATCTGTTCTTGATAACTCTTCTACTTGTACAAAGTAGCAGGACTTTATGCTTACAAAGTATGCAAAGATTTATACATTATTATAATTTTATTTCAGATAGAAAAACTTACTGGTAAGTATCTTCTGTAAGCTTTGATAATTCTGTCTTCGCAAGAGCTTTCTAGCCTGAGTGTTCTGGTGAGATCCTTCTTGAGAGATTAGGATCCAACTTGCAAGAATGTAAATACATATATAAAATATTTTCTAAGTCCAATTTTTTTATTTTGTTAGGCTACTCAGTTTAGAAATTAAGAAGAAATACAATAATTTACTTATAATTTTTATTTTTATTATTTAATAAAATGCTAAATGTAAAATTAAACTTGAAATTAAATTTATCATAAAATTAAATTTGTTGTGAAAATCAAATTTATCATGAAATAGAACATAACAAAAAGACTAGTTTTTACTATATTTTGTGCTGTTCAGAATTAGAACTACATTTTCACCTTGACTGCATTATCCATATTAACAACATCACAATGAAAAATAAGTGAGAGATAATAAAATCTGAATTATCTTTGGGCAAGCTGTGTGTTTCTAAAAAGCTACATATACAGAGAATTTCCCTAATTGAATAATATATTTCATTGACTCCAGAGCATGTAATTTAAATTTTAACATCTTTAAAATTAAATGTCATGTACAATAATTGATATATCACTGCATAATTGGCAACATTCCTCATATAGTGACAAATTAAATAATGACAATAATCTTACAATCCATGGTTTTAAGATTAGACATATTATGATATGTTTAACATGATCAAGGAGCTCAGTATTTTAAAAGTTAAACAGTAATTTATAAATGATTCTTTAGTTCGAAAAAACTATCTCTAATGTAGAATTTTTTTGCCAATTGGTGGATTATAATATTTTAAGGGTTTTCAGTTTTTCAAAGAAGTAAATCTGAACTATCAATTGATGGGGTGAACTATCAATTAATCACCTCCAGGTCTGTGCACACACTCAAATTCTGACCATTTCAATGTGAACTATCAATTGATGGGGTGAACTATCAATCACCTTACAGACTGTGCACACACTCAGATTCCCATACAATTTCACTAAGTACATGCAGGGCTGGTTGATATCATTACCTGTAGGGATGTGAAGACTATAGGTGCAGAGAAATATTATCTGTTACATGGGGTCCGGCACAACCCCCACCTTCCAGCTAAACCAAACTCTGGTCTGTGGATTATCTGTATCAAAATCATATTGAAGCTATGAGCATACAGCTTTCTGAACTCCATATCAGATACAATGAATACAAATTTTTGGACATTGTAGTTTCGGACTTGGAGAATTTTAAAAGCAATCTCTACTTGTTACTGAAGTATCAGCAGTATCTTCATCATGAATGCAGAATTTACACCCCCACCAAGAACTTCTGAATCAGCGGGGATGGGTGGCTCACGCCTGTAATCCTAGTTACTCAGGAGGCTGAGATCTGAGGATCACGGTTCAAAGCTAGCCCAGGCAGGAAAAGTCCGTGAGACTCTTATCTTCAATAAACCACTCAGAAAACTGGAAGTGGTGCTGTGGCTCAAGGGGTAGAACTTGAACTGAGGAGCTGAGAGGGACAGTGCCCAGGCCCAGAATTCAAGCCCCACGACCAAAAAACAAACAAACAAACAAACAAAAAAAAAAAACTTCTGAATCAAAATCTACACTTTTAATAAGACCTTTGGTCATTCATATATACACTACAATTTAAGAAGTTCAGATCTAGGAGATTCTAGTGTGCTGCTACATCTTTCTTCTTACTGTTTCTAAGTTTATTTTTCAAGGACAGCAAGAGGTTTAGCCTTGCTCCATAAAGAGAAATAAAGGAGGAAGAGAGTTTTATAACGGACAACAGCTCTCACTAAAATCCTAATTTCTCTTAGAATGTTAAGAGATTTCCCAAAATTGGAAACTTAATTACTACACTCACTAGAATGCTCTTCTAATTGGTCTAATCAGGAAATAAAGTATTTCTGATTATTCATGAATTGCTAACAGATTTACAACCTAGATCATTTATTGTTTTAATAAGGTTTCAATGATATTACTCTTTTTTATCAGTTATTATGAATAAAAAGTATATCGTATCATATCAATTATCCCTTCTCACATCAAAAATACCCAAAATATTCTGCGGCTTTTTTCTCAGGAAGTACATAGCTGAAAAATAGTTGAAAAAAGAAGTAAGAGGAGTGGGCTTAATTAAGAAATTCTTTTTGTGTCTTGATTATTTTCTTCATAGACTGAAGAGTATCATTCTGTATTGACGATTTCTGATTTTATAAAGTTTTTGTTTTGTTTTGTTTTTTACTTATAGAAAAGCCAGCTAAGCTTATAAGGTTACCTAGTTATTGTGCCACTTAAAAATAAGGCATATTTGTCAATTACACAATAACACATGAATTATTATAAATAAATGCTATCCAGAATGTTAGAAGAATTTTACTTTGTTCTATATCTGGCCAGATAAAGTGACCTCTAAATTTTTGCATAATCTGTACTTCTCCAGAACTTTTTTTTAAAGCCACAGAAACAACCACATTTATGCACATAGCACCATAGCAAAACCATGTGAGCAACAAGGTGGAAAGAACAGGCCTGGGCCGGTGCTGCTGGAATGTGCTTGTGATATAAACATCCAGAAGAATGACCGTCTAAATATAGCCCCAAGAACAACATTTAACCTGTTTACAGGTGAGGTAGATGATGTGTTTCCTCAGGCACAAGTGTTAACAAGAAGCCTCTTCATGTCATCTTTTAATTTTTAATATTCTTTCTCCTTTGGATAGGAACAACTATCAACATTTAACTGGTACAAGCACTAATATGTCAGACTGGCCCCAACTATATTACTAAGCTTCTCCAGGTCCTTCATAGACCAGTCTTCTGTTTACTATACAAGAGTGCCAGTTCTGTTATTTCTTCTGTCATGGTGATGGCAATGAAACTGTGGTGCAGTTTATAAAACCTACCCTTGGAAGTGGTCTGTGGTTCAATTGGTAGAGTGTTAGCCTTAAGCTGAAGAGCTGAGAGACAGAGCTCAGGCCCAGAGTTCAAGCCCCAGGACTAACAACAAAAAAAAACCAAACAACAACAAAAAAACCTTATCCTTAATAAACCCTGTGGATTTAACCCATGAGTCCTGTGAAGTTGGACTTGGCCTAACCAATAGAAGGAGAAATGCTGACCATCTCTTGATTGTTTTGTCTGTGAGTTGCATGCTCTTCTCTGGACTTGTTGTTGCTATTGGTTTTGGTAGTTATTTTTTGGATAGAGTCTTGTACTTTTGCTGGGAATCAGCCTCAGACTGATTTGCCCAGTTTGTAGAGATGGAGAACTCATTAACATTTTGCCTTGGTTGGCCTGATACTAGTAGCTACGATTTTTACTCAGCCCATTCTTCACCTCATACAGTCTGGTTCTTGGTTCTTGGACAAAGGGTACAATAGTTCAGTCTTTGGAATGTGTTTTTTAATTTTTTTTATCTTTAGCTAAGTAGGTGCTATTTAACAAAGCAGTTTATGAATATAATTTATCTTGATCAATGTTACCCACTTCAACATTGTCACCCCTCTTCTGCTCACCCCTTCTCTTACTTTTCTTAATTTTGTCATATATAAAATGAATTTTTGACTGTGTTCTCCCTTTTTCCCTTTTCCATTCACCTTCCCTGCTCCCCTTGGCCCCACCTACCACTTGCATGTATCCAATTCCTCATGTTGATTTTGTTGGGCTTTGACCTAGTCTTTCTAAAAGATTATACTACTTGAGCTCTCCTTAGAGTCTATTACACCTCAGTTAATTCATTTGTAGCCGCATGCATATCACCCAAAAATTTTACTTAAGAGATTTGCAAGGACATTCTACCTAGTAAGTAAGGGAAAATATGCAACCTTTGCTTCTTTGTGTCTGGCTTACTTCACTTAAGATAATTATTTTCAAGTCTTTCCATTTCCTTATGAATGAATGGTACAATAGCATTCTTCCTATTAGATGAGTAAAACTCTGTTGTGAGTATATAACACAATTTCATAATCCATTCATCTACTGAGTAGCATCTGGGGTGATTGCATACCTTGGCTATGGTGAATAGTGTTGCAATGAAGATAGTTGTGCTGATAGTTTTACTATAACCTTGTTTGTGTTCTATTGAATAAATGCCCAGGAGTGGGATTGCTGGGATATAGGGTAGTTCTATGTTTAGTTGTTTTGAGGAGCCTCCATACTGTTTTCCAGAGTGGTTAAACAAATGTATGCCAACTGTGTACTAGAGTTCCGTTTTGGCTTCATCCTCACCAACATTTGTTGTTGTTTGATATGTTTGCAGTGGCCATTCTAACTGGAGTGAGGTGGAATCTAAGTGTTATTTTGATTTGCATTTCCTTTATGTCCAGAGATGTTGAACATTTCTTCATGTGTCTATTGGCCATTTTTACTTCTTCTTCTGAGAAGTCTTTAAGTCATTAGCCCATTTCTTAATTAGGTTGTTGTTTCTTTAAGGGTTTACTCTTTTGTGTCTTAAGTATATTCTGGATATTAGGCCATTATCTAATGTATATAGAGCTGGTAAAAATCTCTCATTCCATATGCTGTCTTTTCAGCTTCCTGAATATGCCTTTTGCCATGCAGAAACTTTTTAGATTGATGCAATTCTGTCAATCAAGTCTTTGATTTCCTATGTTTCTGGAATTTTTTTACTTAAAAAATTTTGGGGCTGGGAAGGTGGCTCAGTGGTAGAGCGCTTGCCTTGCATGCCTGAGGCCCTGGGTTCGATTCCTCAGCACCACATAAGAAAAAAAATAATAATAATCATGGCGCTGGGAAGGTGGCTCAGTGGTAGAGTGCTTGCTTCGCATGCATGAAGCCCTGGGTTCGATTCTTCAGCACCACATAAGCAGAAAAAGTTGGAAGTGGGACTGAGGCTCAAGTGGTAGAGCCCTGGTCTACAGCTGAAGAGCTGGGGGACAGCGCCCAGGCCCAGAGTTCAGGCCCCACAACCAAAAAAAAAAAAAATTTCTATGGGCTGGGAAGTTGGCTCAGTGGTAGAGCACTTGCCTTGCATGCATGAGGCCCTGGGTTCTAGTCCTCAGCACCACATAAGCAGGAAAAAAAGCCGGAAGTGGTGCTATGGCTCAAGTGGTAGCGTGCTAGACTTGAGCTGAAGAGCTGAAGGACAGGGCCCAGGCCCAGAGTTCAGGCCCCACGCCGGACCCCCCCACCAAAAAATAAAAAAATAAAATTTTGACCTGTACCCAAGAGCCCTAGTATCTCTCCTACTTGTTCCTATAATAGTTTCATAGTTTATTACATCGAAGGCTTTGACCCACTTTGAATTGGTACTTGTGCGAGGTGATATAAGGATTTAGTTTTGGTTTTCTGCATATAGATATCCAATATGCCTGGCACCATTTGTTGAAGAGGTTGTCTTTCTTCCAGCCTATGGTTTTGGCTTACTTATTGAATATTAGATGGGTACAGGTCTGTGAGTTTATTTCTGGGCCTTCTATTCTTTTCTATTGGTCCTCGGGCCTATTTTTGTGTTAGTACCAAGCTGTTTTCATTACTATGGCTTTGTAATTGAGTTTGACATTTGGTATTATTATTCCTCTAACACTGCCAAGTTTTGCTTTTGCTCTTTGGGGTCTTTCGTTATTCCACATGAATTTTTGGATTGTTTTCTCTGTCTCTTTGAAGAATGTCACTGGGATTTTGATGGGTTTTTGCACTGAATTTGTAAATTATCTTGGACAGTATTGCCATTTTGACTATGTTAATTCTTCCAGTCCCAGAGCATGAAAGGTCTTTCCACATCCGTAAATCTTTTTCAATTTCTTGGAATATTCTTTCCTTGATTTTTGAGGATGCAATCTCTGCTGGACATTTGTGTCTTTCCAGACTACTACCCAAACCCTTTTCTGTCCTAATACTCTGCTTCAGTTTCTTCAGAACACACATCACTATTTAGTATGTTCTTTTTAAAATTTGTACATCGTCATGCTTTCCTCAGGAGTGGGTTTGCTCCAAAATAACAAGGAGGACCTTGATTGTCTTGTTGCTTTTGTATTTTCTGATCTGAAAGAGAGCTTAAAGGCTTTCAATAAATATTTATTACATAAAAGATGAGCTATGGTAGCCAAAGGAAAAAACTATTATGAATATATAATAATCAGATATATTAACTATTAACATTATTCTGTAATTTGAGAAAAAGTTGTGGTCAGGCAGAATTAGTTTAAAATGAAAACTTCACATTTATAAAATGTCCCATTTTTATTTTAGAATAGGTCTATCTTGTACTGTTCCTTTTCATCTACTCCTTCCAAGAAGTGTAGGCTCCCATCATTAAAATACAACTCTGTGGTTCTCATGCCTCAGGCTAAGTCAGGAAGGAACACACTGTATTAAAAATACTAGTACTGGTCCTATTCTTGCAAACTGCATGCAGGAATTCTTAAGTGAATGGGTTCTCAAATGAAATAAAACATTATCAGCTTGCAAATATTTTATTTTCCCTACAACTCTTTAGAAATGGATCCATTTCCAAATTTAAACAACATTTATTGGCTTGAAAAACTCACTGTATAACCTTTTAATCTAGGAGTTCTATATATGTTGAATGCAGAGTATCTCTGTAATAGCATTTTATGTTGTGTGGGTGAGAAATATTTCTTCCCCAGAGAGAAATGAATTTTGCTAGGCCTGCCCAGTCTAGGCACTAAAGTCTCTGTTCTACTTAAGGTGATAAATAACTGGGTTTGTTAAAACTGGCTTTTTTCTTAATATATATTTTTATTGTAAAGATACTGTACAGAAGGGTTACAGTTGCATGAGCAAGGTAATGAGTCCATTTCCTATGGAGCATTGTTACACCCGCCTTTGTTTTTCCTCTACCATCCCTTCCCTCCCAAACTCCTTCTTTCCCCTCGCCAATATTGTAAAGTTTGTTTTCAACATACTCTCTTGTACATCTCATTATTACAATGGGTCATCCCGAATCCTTATTTCAACATTGTGTTATTTCCCTTCCCCTCCCAAAATTAGAAAAATGTACATACAAGATGCAGAACACCAGAATCAAATACAGTGACAATGGGGATTGCACCATGGGGAAGAACATAAAAAGAAGAAAAAATCACGTAGTACATTATAAGTAAATTAAAAAGAACAGCAACAAAGATAAAACCTCTTGTATCCCTATCTTGGGGTTCATTTTGCTTAGCATCAGGTTATATGGTCAGAGCTCCCCTATGACCCAGCAATCCCACTTTTAGGCATTTACCCAAATGATCACAAACAAGGCCATACTAAGGCTACCAGCACAACTATGTTTATTGCATCATTATTCACTAAAGCTAAGATATGGAACCAACCCAGATGCCCCTCAGTAGATGAATGGATCAAGAAAATGTGGTGTATGTATACAATGGAATGCTATGCCTCTATCAGAAAGAATGACACCACCCTCATTTGTTAGGAAATGGAAAGACTTGGAAAAAATTATATTAAGTGAAGCAAGCCCGACTCAAAGAAACATAGGTCCCATGGTTTCCCTTATCTGCAATAACTAATATGTGTCTAGGACAAGCAGAAGAGGTCAAAAGATATGTACATATGACCATAAAACTGGCTTTTTATGAACTGCCAATACAGTTCACCATCATCACCATGATAGAGGAGACAAAGTTATGGCCTGGAGAAGCTGTAGCTGTGACCAGATTGACATTTAATAAGGTAATTCTATTATCAGTTAAATGTTGAAAGTTGGTCCTATATTATATCTGGAGAAAGGATACAAAAAAGATGACTAACTTCTTTTTAGCATTTGTGCTGAGGAAATACCCTGCTGAACTTGACTGCAATCAAGTTAAATGTCTGCTAAGCGTGGAGCTTTGTTTGTAGGGCAATTATTTTCCCTGATATGGTCCATATTATCTGCCAGTAACAATAGCCACAAGTATTCTACACTTTGATAAGTTGCAGAAAACAAAGAAAATATTGTGTTAATGATACCTAATCTATAATCTGAAATTTTCTCTACTCACTACAGTCATACCCTCCAACCTCAAAGGTATATGTAGTATTGTGGTAAATTACCAGTTGTTCTTCATAAAAGAGTTGATGACTTTTAGTCAGTTTGGAAAGTAATACAGGGACTCAGGAATCAGATATTTAGTTTTGAATCCAGATCCTCCAGTGGTTTGCTATGGACATTGTTAGTCACTTGGTCTTCTCAACAGGAAAATAGGAGTGTTGATCTGAAAATTAAATATACCAAGGCACATAAACTGTTCAGCATAGTGTCCAGAAACTCAGAACCTTAAAATTACCTTTTAAAATTTTCTGTCCAAAACAAAACTTTAAATGTATTTGGCTATTTTTCATTATCTTTAAGTAGTTGTACAAAAGAGTTGTCATTTATCAAAGCAGTTTATGCATACATCTTGATCAATGTCACCCCTTTCAATATTGTCATGTAGACCTCTCAACTCAGCCCTTCCTTCACTTTTGTAAATTTTGTAGGATATATATTGAATTCTAGACTGCATTCTTCCACCTTCACCTCTTCATTTGTTTACACCTCCCCCCTTGACGTCAACCACTTTCAAGTACCCCTTTTCTGGTGTTTATTTTGTTGACCTCTGATTTTGCCTGTCTGAGGAATTACACTATTTGAGTAATCTACTCAATTTCATTTAATACATTTGTGTACCACCCAATGTATTTACTTTTAAGTTTATGAGCCAATTCTAGCTTCCACATATGAAGGAAAATATGCATCCTCTGTCTCTCCAGGCCTGACTTACTTCACTTAACACAACTTTCCCAGGTCTTCCCGTTACTTTACAAAGTATAAAATATCACTTTTTGTAATGGGTGAGTAAAACTTCATTTTATGTATATGTATGTATACATATACATATATGTATACTTATACATATATCATATGCATATGATATATATTGTATATCATATATCATATATATTACATTTTCTTGATCCATTTGTCCACTGAGGGGCATCTGGGCTGATTCCAAACCCTGGCTATAGTAAATAGTGCTGGAGTGAACATGGTTGTTTTGTTGGTTTTTGTTTTTGTTTTTACTGTATCCTGGTTTGTAAGCTTTTGCATAAATGCTCAGGAATCGAATTGTTAGAGCATATAGTAGAGCTTAGTAATGCAAACAGCTTGGTACTGGCATGACAATAAGTCTGAGGATCAATGGAATAGAATAGAAGATCCTTAATAAACTCACAGATCTATACTCATCTAATATTCAATAAGGGAGCGGAAACCATAGGCTGGAAGAAAGACAGCCCGTTCAAAAAATGGTGGGGGGGGGGTGGTGTAAGGGGAAGGGAATCTGGATATCTACATGATGTAGAAAACTGAAAGTAGATCCTCTTATATCACCTTGCACAAGTATCAATTCAAAATGGATCAAAGACCTCAGTGCATGAAACCATGAAACTATTACAGGAAGGAACAGGAGAAACATTAGAATTCCTTGGCACAGGCAGAAACTTTCTGAGTAAAAATTCAGAAACACAGAAAATCAAAGGAAGACTTGATTAATGGTATTGTATCAAACTAAAATGTTTCTGCGTGGCAAAGGGCATAGCTAATAAGCTGAAAAGACAGCTTACTGGAATGGGGAAGATTTTTACCAACTCTACATCTGATAATGGCCTAATATCCAGAATAAAAATGAACCTTCAAACAACTAATAGCCTAATTAATAAATAGCCTAATTAATAAATACTAAGCTAATGAGAGACTTCTCAGAAGAAGTAAAAACAGCTAATAGACACATAAATGCTCAATATCTCTGGTTATGAAGGACACACAACTCAAAACAACACTCAGATTCTACCTCACCCCATTTAGAATGGCCATTATCAAGAAAACAAACAATAACAGATGCTGATGAGGATGTGGCCAAAAGGGAACTCCAATACAGTGTTGGTGAGAATGTAAAATTGTTGAATTACTCTGGCAGTATGGAGGTTCCTCAAAAAAAACTAAACAATTTGGCTATTTTTATTGAATGTTTCTTTTCAATGTCTTTATCTGAAACTGATGTTCCAGTCTGTTTTTCTCTCTGCTTCATTTTGGATAATTTATTTTACAAATTTTGCCAGTCTTTTCATCTATACTGTTAATTGTATGATGAGCTCATTTGATACAACATGTTTTGGCCCTTGTCATTTAGGTTATTTCTCTTCTCATCATATCCATGTTTCCTCTACGTTCAATATGTGCAGCACACTTATAAACACTGCTTTGATTGTATTTTTTCATTTGTGGTCCATTTCAATTTTTAATATCATTAGAACCAGATTTTCTGCTTCTTTGCATGCCAGGTAGTCTTGTGTTTGATGTCTTTATGTTGAATTTAATGTTATTCTTGCTGAGTTTTGTTGTTTTCCTTTACATAGCATTGGGTTTTATGTGGTATATGGTTAAATTTACTTGGGAGTCAGTGAAATCACTTCAAGGCTAGTTTTGAATCTTTACTAGAGTATGTAGAGAGCACTTCATTGCAGTGTTAATATACCCCTGTTATGAATGTGAAATCCTTCTGAACATTATACCTAGTACCTTCTGCCTGACAAATTATTTCCATTTGTATAGAAGAAATATGAACTATTCCTAGACTATTTGAGCTTTGATTTAGAATTGTTCTGCTAATTTTCTTTGTGATATCTCCTCCCCCAATTCAGGTAGTTTCTCTTTGTGCATTGTAGAGATTCACATTCATCCAAAGATTTGTGTGGACCCTTATGCAGACCTCCAGAGTTTTTCCTCATTATTACTATGTCCTGAAAATTCTAGGTGACTTGGCTTTTGAATTTCAACCCTTTTATCTTCAACTTAGCAAGCTCTCTGGTCTCTAGAGTGCATCCTCTCTGTGCTATGTAGTAATTCAGAGTTCACTTATTTCTTTAGAGGATTCCTTTATCCTCTTTTTTCCAATCTAAAAAGCAAGAAAGAGAGAGAAACAGAGAGATAGAGACAGAGATGGTGAGGCAGAGAGACAGAAAGAGACAGGGACAGAGAAACAGACAGAGACAGACTTAATTTCCTATTTGCTTATGATATGAAATCTCTGTTACTTCAGTTAGATGGAAACAGAAGAAATACCTATTTCTTTCTTTTTCTTTCTTTTTTTTTTTTTTGTCGGTCATGGGGTCTGAACTCTTGGCCTGGGCACTGTCCCTCAGCATTTCAGCTAAAAGCTAACGCTCTACCATTCACAGCACCATTTCTGGCTTTTTATGCTTACGTGGTGCTGAGGGATCAAACCCAGGGCCTCATGCATGCAAGGCAAGTATTCTACCATTGAGCTACCTTCCCAGCCCAGAAATACCTATTTCTTTATAAAGCCTTTAAGTGTTCTCAAAAAGCTTGAAGAAGTGTGCTCAAAATTTACTTCTAATTATTTTGTGTCAATAGTGAAGCGCAGGAGTAGTAATAGTCACTATACTTAAGGCTAGAAAAAAGAAATATGTTAAGAAGTAAGAGAACATGTTATAATATTATGTAAAACATTCCTTCAAAGATTTTAGTAACTAATAACAAAACATAAATGGGTGTTTTTAACCTAATTCTAGTAGTTTTAGGAAATGAAGCTATTTGATAATTTTATTTACTCTGGAATCACATGACATTTTCTCATCTTTATAGGGAAAATTCTTTCTGAATCAGGATTAACAACTAATTGAAAGACATTTCAGTGAAAAATCCTGCCATGACTCTCTCTTTACTTCCTAGAAGGAAAAAAAGATTTCTAGAAAGTCAGTTTTGTTCTATTGTCCTTATGGAATCAATTAACTGTTCTACCATGTCAAAATAAATGTCATTATAATTTTGCCATGCCCTGTCTGTCTTGTAGTACTCAGCTCATATTAAAGTTGTTCTCTAAAGGCATTGCATAATTTCTCCCTCTTTTCACTAGGTTGGCAATTTCACACTTGTGAATTACCCAAACTTAGACCCCCAAAGTCTTAAATGCCTACATGTTCCCAAAGACTCATAAACTCACCAGCTTTCCTCAGTGTTACTCATCCTTCTTGCCAAGCCCTTGTCAAATAATTCATTTTGCCAATTCATCTCTATTTTTGTTTAAAGATTAAAATCGCTTTGATGAGTGCTCAGTTCTGTAAGTCTATTCACCAAAATGATGCCAAATCTGATGCTGTTAGTAGGAACCAGTATGGGATGGCAATTTATCCCTGATAGCCTTAATGCTGCTGTTTGTAGTATGGTTTAGGATGCACCATAGCATTTAAAGTTTTCCCACTGGTGCCTTTTCCTCCCAAAGGGTTCAATAATATTTATTCTTCTTTTCATGCAACCAATAAAAAATCATAAATAAACAGTACTGTGACCTTAATAGGTTTGTGAAAGTAAATATAATTTGAGTATTCTTTAATAAATTATTGAACTCATTAACAAAGAAATATGCTAACATTTATAACAGTCATCTTAATGGATGAGTTAAAAACAACCACAATCATTTCTCAAAATCATAAGCTTTCTTTTAATTATATGTATACTATTATATTATCAAATTATTTCTTCAAAGTAAGTGCCAGTATAATCTGTACTGAAAAAGAGACACAAATAATGAGTTGGTAATATTTTTCCCAGCAAAGTTTTAATGTTTCTCAGATTGTTGTTTTTGAATATATAAGATAAAAATTACACAAAAGACAAGATAGTAATCCATCATTTTAATTATAATAAAGAATTTAAGTTGGAGTTCCACTTCCAAATGTATCACTGACCATTTATACTTAAAATAGCTTTAAAATAATTTATTTGTCTATGTTGTAGAAAGTAATAGTTGTAATTAGAATAGGTAACTCCACCAGAGATGCACAGAACCAACAGTTTTGCATTGTTGGGCCACTTTTACTATATGGCATTCTATGACATATTGTAAAGTAACCAGATTTAAAAATTAGACAAGCATTAGTTGTGCATTATTTATACATTTCCTTAGTATGCTGTCAAAATTGCCTGTCACATAACCAGAGCTAAATAAATTCAAGAGTAAAAGAATGAATCAAATAAGTGGCATACTATATTTTGCCATTAAATAAAGGGAATATTAGTTAATTTTCAAGATAAATATGATAGGTTTGAAGATTATGTTTATAGTTTTATTTAGTTTATAAGATATATAAATATACATTGTTACTATATACAAAATTATATATGTATAGGCTGCTATTATATATGCATATACCATGTATATAATATTTATATTATGTATAATATAAATGTTATATATAACATATAATATATATATTTCCTATCAGTTCTGTTTTTCTGGAGAACTCAGACTAACACCAACCAATACCCTACAAGCCCAAAGTGGTATCATAGGAAACACAAAGGCCCCTGGTGACTCATTAGGGTGAGTACACCTGGTTCTATCCTTTGATACTTAGACTCCGGGAATTCTTCCTATTGTGATCACAATGCCATATGAAGGTCTCTGTTGATGTACATAACTGGGTATCTGTATATACATTCTGGAGGAAGTCATCCTGTCCTTGCTAAATGTTACCTCAAAGCTAGAATTTCCATTGTGTCTTTAGAAGACTATTCCAGTAGTCTGTGAAGCAGCTACTTCTAGATGACACATAGTGATGGTCCATAGATTTAACAGCCTCAACTACACCTCCATCAATATAAAGTACATTTCCTTTCTGATGTCATGATGTGTAGAATTTTTACATATTCTGTAAAGCTCTGAAAATAGTGCTACTTAAATCTCAAAATGGGAGCGATAAATCCATACCCAAAAGTCTGGATAAACCAATGGCCTTTTGAGGTCAAAGGTCCAATATGGCCGATTTGCCATCAAGTGGCTATTTGATGTCCTAGAGTAATGTCATATTAAGGGTTCCTTATTGTTTGCATTTTGCAAACTGCATGTTCAGATGCAATAGTAGATATGCAGACTTTGGTAAGTGGATAAGTACTGCTGTCAACTTAGATATTTCTCTCATTTATTTTCTCCATCCTGCTATCATGTCATTGTCCTCATGAGCTATCCATTGGTTCCTGATAATGAAGACTTGATTATATGAAATTGCCAAGTCGCCTTGTCTTTTTAATTATTCAGTGCCTCTTGCATGTGGTTTCCTTTCTTGTAGGCACACAAAAAAATTCCTTCACTGACTTTCAGCTGACTTTCTTCAGCTCTTTAATCTTGCACCCTTCTTTTACTGTCTGTCATTTCCATTTCATTCTGATCATTGTTTTCTCTAGGTTTCAAAGTCTCACCCCAGCAGAAGTTTGTTTCATTACCTCTCCAGAGTCTCAAGAAACTATTCACAAGTCAACAAGTTTTTATTTATGCAATATCTTTTCTGGGCCTTTCAATCAAGCCTCCTCAAAATCCAATCAAAAGAATACTCCCCCAGCCTCTGTCACTACATGCAACTTCCTTTTTCTCTCTTATCAGGGCCAGCTCATTCCCAGTGAGTTGTGTTGGTTTTTAGCTCTAGCTGTCAGATTAACAATCAGGAAAGAGTATAGAAGCAAACCTAAGGGTGAAATTGTCTTAGAGAGAGCTCTGCAGTATCTTCCAACAGAAGGAAGTTTTCCTTTAGAGGAAGGAACTATTTATATAGGCTCTGAGATTGTAGGAATACCTTTAGTGCCAAAACCTTTTAATGACATTCTCCAAGATGTTCTAATTCCATGGATCAGGGTCCCAGGACCTCCTTTTACTGAGCACTTAACTGTCTCTGAAGTTTTTTGACTTAACTACAAAATGTATCTCCTTCTTGGTGGAACATATTCCTTTACTTGGGAGATAAGGGTGTGTTTAAAAATTCCCATTGGCAGTTGCATTAAGCTCATAAATATTTGTTAACCAATATCCGTTTTCCACTATCCTTTGTGGGACATCAGTGCAACTTAGCAATCAATAGTCACTACTTTGGCTAGGCATGTTGACTCACCTTGTAATCCTAACACTCTGGAGACTGAGGCAGATAGGTTGTGGGATTGAACAACATGGTTATATAATGAGTTTGAAGCCAGTTTGAGATACACACACTTTTTCTCAAAAAACAAAATAAAAAAAACCAATAGCTGAGCACTGGTGGCTCACGCCTGTAATCCTAGCTATTCAGGAGGCTGAGATCTAAGGATCATGGTTCAAAACCAGCCCAGGCAGGAAAGTCCATGAGACTCTTATCTTATCAAAAAACCACTAGAAAACTGGAAGTGGCGCTGTGGCTCAAGCGGTAGAGCACTGGCGCACAGCCCAAGCCCAGAGTTCAAGCCCCACAACCGACCAAAAACAACAACAACAATAATAGTAATAACAAACCAAATCTCTGTTTATCTGGTTTCCTAAGTTACCATGAATGAAATCTTAAGTGGTGGCCTCCAAGTATATCTAAGTCCATGGAACCCACAGTCCTCTTCACCACATGGTTGAAGAGTTAGCCAATTCCCACATCCTATCTTTGTGTCTATCTTCTCAGATCCCTGCATAAACTATCTATGTCCTCTTAAAAGCAGGTGTCAAAATGAGATTAGTGCAAGATGCTTATAGGGTGGCAACGTCTGTGAAGAATAAGGAGGTTGGACCAAGAGCAGGCATGGGCAACCTTCAGACTATATGGCAAATATGACTGATTGATATGAAAGGAAAGAAGGCAAGCAGGACTGGGCATCTCCTCAGCCCACAGCACAATTATGATGAAGTTTTGGCCAGGTCATTTGGGAGCTCCCAAGCAAAGCATGTTCACTGGTGCTAGGGCAGGAATGGGCCCTAATACCCCTGCCAAGTTCACTCACTAATTGGGAGAAACCCAAGGCAAGCATGGCTACAGCATTCAGAAGAACAGTGATTTGTGGTTGATTACTGATTTTCCTACAAAAGTTTTCTCATAAGAGCTCTGAACAATGCATCTCAATTTGTGAACATACTGAGAGATGAATGGCTATTGGAGGTAATTCCTGAAAGAAGTTTGAGACAAATTAATAACGGCTGCATAGAAAACTAAGCTTGACAAAATGCAATTAATAGGAAAAATAGTTATACAAGAAAATATATAATTCACTGTGACTCAGTGGTGAATTGTATTTGAATAATCATAATAAACACGGAATTTAACCAAGAAGAACTTACCATACAATTTAATCAAAGACTATATTGGCAGGTTAAAAAAGTATGAATAGAGAAAAATGAAGTAATAAGAACAAAATTTATGTATTGTAAGAGATATTATCTAGATATTATCTAGAAAGGAAAAGTTAAGAAGTAATAGAAGCAGATTTATTTTAAGATACTAAGTCAATAATAGGAAAACAGAAATGATTAACTCTTTTGACTTTTTTTTTTGTTTCGGTGGTACTGGAATTTGAATTCAGAACCTCCTCCTTGCTAAGAGGGTACTTTACCACCTTAGCCACACCCCAGATGACACTGGTATCTGTAGAGAAAATAAATTTATAGTGGGGAGAAGTATAGCAGCAAAGTGCTATTTTAAAATTCATTGCATTATTTGATTTAGGAAAATTCTGCCAATGTAAAGCTTTGACTAAAACTCAATTATGTTTTTAAAGTCAAATAGTGTCTAATATATAGTTGTAAATCCAAATTAATGGTACTAATTCCATGCAATTCTCAGATACTCTGCTAATAAAAAATATATTAATGCTCCTGTTATGTATGGTTATTAAAGGGACATGCTTTTAATCTTACTTGAGATTTCACTGCAAGTATTTTAGCATGCACAATTAAAAGTATTGTGTACTATGTCATCACAAGATTGCAAAATAAGTATTTTCAAGTCAGGCAGTAGGGAGTTTTATGGGGATTTTAGCTCATTTTTCTGATAATATTCACTTGGCTTAATGTTCACATGTGTCAGCTGTTATCAGCTGTCCATGTGCGTCATTGAGTGAGTTTTGTGGTATTATTTGCAGCCAAAGGAAACACAAGGGAAATCATCACAGCAGCCCCACACATTTTAATCAGTTAAAAAAGAAGTCTGCCCTCTCACTGGTATTTTCACACAGATCCTCAGCAGCAAGCCTATTATACCACAGCAATCAAAAATGCAAAACAGAATAACTGTAGATGAAGTCAGATAGCTGCAAATTCAATCTTAACTTCAAAACAACATAGTTCCTATGAAGTCAATAATCCTGGAAAACCCTCTAAGTTTGAAAGTTTGCATTGACCCTTTTATTAGTTACTTTCACTTTTGTACAGATACATTTCCACAGATTTTTCCCTTTTCTTTCTTTCTCACACATTTGGTTCATATTACACATACACACACGTATAAATCAATTTCTAAAAAGGAACATTATGAAATAGCCATCATCCTATGTAACAAGAACAATTTGTTACCTAACATAAGGTACTAGAGTTTAATTTATTTTCCTATATTAAATTATTCCTGGTTCTGACCCTTCATCACATAGATAGGAAAGCCAATGATTCGTATTAAGTCATTGATTCTTACTGCTCCTTTTTTTTAGGGACTTCACAAGGATTCCAGGACTGAGAAGATCCAAAATTTCTATCCCTCTTCTGAGTCCTATATTCTACTGTAGCATAAATATTCTTCCCTATCTTGGAGAACCAGTGATGGAGCAGCACCTAGAGATTAGACAGGTGCTTCTCTGTCTTTGGTCTTCCTCTATCTTTGGTCCCCTCAACGATGCATCCCTTCAATCACAGGCTACCACTCCTAAGGTATTACCTTTACAAATACCCTCCTGACAATCCTCCACAACAGCAGCCAGCTCCTACATTTTTTTCCCTTTTTTTCTTTCTTTTTTTTTTCCTGATAAGGAATGGGGAGAAGGTGAGGTATAGAGAAATTACCCCTTTAAATGATTGATACCTTGGCATGCCACAATTATTAAAATGTTTTCAGTTACTTGTTCAATTTTTCTTAAGGTAATAAAGAGTAAGTGTGGAGTGCTTGCTTTCATGCCTGAAATAATTACAATGATTTCTTGCTAGCCACGGTAGCTATACTCATGAAAAGTTTTGGGGCTGGCAGAACAGTTGGATGGCAATACATTTTTACAGAAAATAAAAGGCTGAACAGAAAAAAATATAATGGCTAAATATACACAAAACTTTAAAACAGACTAAATAAAAAATTTAAACCCTGAGTTAATCCCAAAACAAATCATACCTATCATTAAAGTCTTGTTCTGCTAAGATGCCAGTTGCTTGTGCCTGATATTCTTGCTAATTGGGAGGCTGATAGCAGTAGGATTATTATTTGAGGCCAGCTCAGGTAACATGTTCATAAGACACCTTCTCAAATCATAGCTGAACATGGAATACATACCTATCATCTTAACTATGTGGGAGGCTGCTATTGGGAGGATCCAGGTTGCAGGCCAGCCCAGGAAGAGTTGGGGAAGTGGGGAGGAAACGGATGGTAAGGGAAAAATAAAGGAGGGGGTAACAAAGCTCCATAGGAAATGGACTCATTATCTTGCTCATGTAACTGTAACCACTCTGTACAGTATCTTTACAATAATATATATATATATATATATTAAAAAAAGAAAAGTCCATCCTAATGAAAAAGCTGTGTGAGATGTTGAATATATTATTCCAACTACTTCAGGAAGCAAAAAAGTCCATTCCAATGAAAAAATCTATGTGAGGTGTTGAACATATTATCCAACTACTTCAGGATGATCACAGTACAAGTATGAACCTGAGCAGGAAGTGAGACCTATCTCAAAAATAACCAATGCAACGAAGGCTGGAGGCATGGTTTAGTGACATAGTACCTAGCAAGCAAAAAGCCCAAGTTCAAACCCTAGAACAAAAAATACAAGTAAACACACAAAAACTGGTTTGAATATGAAATCTTCTATCAGAGCATTTTTTAATTTGTTTCAAAACTGCTATTGCTGTCCATGATCTATGAGTCAAATATGAACATCAACCTGACCATCCAATTAAAAATGTTGAGAACTGTTCTCTATTGACTTTAAATTTAATGTTTTCAGGGTAGGTATGGGAGTGGATGTAGTAAGATCATAGTTTTGAGTCCAGCCCAGGAAAAAAGAAAGTGAGATCCCCATCTCAACCAAGAAGCCAAGCATGATGTTCTATCTATAATTCCAGCCATGCAGGAGAGATAGGTAAAGGATTTCTTGTCTAAAGCCAGCCACAGGCAAAATACCCTACCTGAAAAATAACTTAAAGTAAAATTTTTACAAAGGGTTAAAATTATGATTTGAGTGTTAATTCACCAACCTAGAAAATACAAGGCTTTCAGTACCATTTCAAAAAAACACTTAGTACCATTAAAAAAAAATCATGTCTTTCATCTGTACTCTTTCTCTCTCTCTCCTCTCTCTCTCTCTCTCTCTCTCTCTCTCTCTCTCTCTCTCTCTCTCTCTATATATATATATATATATATATATATATATATATATATATATAGTCAAAGGTCCTGTCTACACAACTCTCATAAAGGGCACTTAAAAGAATTCACAATGTTGCTATTATTACATTATTGTAATAACTAATGTTATAATGTTAATAGTATATCTTATAGTAATATCTGCATAAATTTCTTCATAATGCTTGAGCTGTTATAAATATGAAATTTCTTTGTTTTCTAAATCAAATACAATAACTGTTGCTAAAATTTCATTCATCAAAAATGGAATCATTTCCATATTTGTTATTATTTGTACTCTCTTATACCCTTTTACAGAAAATTTGTGTCTTCCTATAAATTATCCAAACCCAGACTGGTTTTCTACACATTCGTTGAAAGAATAAAATTTAAAATATCTCCAACAGGTCTGAACAAGTAATTTGCAGAATGAGTATCCTTTTGTGCTGCATACAGAACTCCTGAAGCATATGCTAAAATACTAATTTTTGGCCCTATTCCTGAAGATTGTAATTTGATAGATCTGAGGCAGAGCCCAGAAATTTGTATTGTGCATATTTAAACAGTTTAACAAGTTACTTTGGTACCCAGGTTTAGGGATAACTATAAAGGATTTAACTAAAATTTGCATTACAAAAGATCTCATATCTTAATTTTTATATAAAACTTAAAATCACATAAATGGACCCTACAGCTCTAGATGCTATGGTTGAGAAGAGATTATTATAATTAGGTGAGATATATTTTTACACTTTATATGTTACATATATATGTTACACTTTTTTAATATATATATGTTACGCTTTTATTGTGGCAAAATACACATAGCAAAAGAATTTGTCATTTTAGCCCTTTAAGTATACAGTTTACTGTATGAAATGTACTCACATTATTGTGCAGCCATCAGCACCCATATATTTTTCATCTCCAGCTGAAATTCTGTACTCAGTAAGTACTAAATCTTCTTTCTTCTTTTCAAGTCTTCACATCTGAGTCTTTGCTCTTTTGTTTTCCAACTTTGACATGCTTTCCCATTGCAAAATCCCCATTCCATAACCAAATATTTAAATTCTTTCAAGTATTTTCTCTTCCTATGGCTTTAAAATTCACCATCATTCCCTGGACTGACTCTTCTAGGTTCTTGTGACTCTCCAGTCAAATCTTCACACATGAGTGATCTATTTCCCAGGAGCACTATTCTATAGCCTTCTTCCTCTCTCCTTCATCTCCATAGGCTCTGAGTCTGTTTGGGTCCTTCTGTCTTTTAAAGCAAACACACTTAAGTCTGTGGCCCATTTAGTAGTCCACCAGTTCAACTGCCAGACATAGGAATGTGGATGCATATGTTCACCTAGAGAGTGGTTATTTAATTAATGCATGTGATGCTATGTCCAATTCTCATTGTCCTAAGTAACAGAACCAACAACCAGGTACCTGATCAACATTCTATTTTAACATAGAAAAATATAGTTTTTTTCAGAAGGTGTTAGTCAGCTTTTTGTCACTTGAGTCAATTTGCATATAAAAAAAAGGTTTATTTTTACTAACAAATTTGGTAGTCTCAGTTCATGCTCTTTTTGCCCTGTTGCTTTTGAACCTGTGGAGAGGCAGCACATCATCATGAGTTTACAGCAAAGCAAAGCTACTCATGTCATGGCCAGGAAGCAAAGGAGAAAAGAGGAAGAGACTGGCATCCCACAATTTCCTCCAAGGGAATGCCCTCAATGACCTGAACACTTCCTGCTGAGCTCTTTCTCCTGGACGTTTCAACACTTATCAGTAGCATTTTGATTCATTTTCTCCTGCAGAATTCATGGAAAATGTTTACAAATGCTCCAAAAACCTTATACATTTTCTCCACTTAGCCTGTAAAAACAGTTATTTAACAACTTATTGCCCAAATGAAAGCTCTGAATGTGTGCAAATACCATGGTTTTCAAGCTCATTCCATTCTAACGATATATTCCGACTGAAGTTTGGAGCTTATGTTAGTTTCTCTAATATCTGATACTCATGAAATGGTACTTACCGCATAATTTTTAAGAAGACAAAAATGAAACTTTCACAATCAGATAGCTGTGAGACTTCATCACCATATACAGAAGAAGTACCAAGTGGCAGTAGAAATTATGAAAAAAGTTAAAAATCATAGTACAGAGACAAAAGATTTTGTTTCTCTGATAATGTTCTGGACAAAGACATGAAAAATAATAACATTGGCTTAGAAGCACTTTTGTTTTTAGAAGATACTAAAGGTTAGTAGCATATCTGAACAATTTCATGCCATTTGTCCTTCCTGTTTTCACATATTGTTAATGACAGCTACATCCTGATCATAGTCTTATATAAAGACCACAGAACAAAACATGAACCAAAAGTTGTGTGGGGTGGTAATATAGAAAGAAAGGAAAGAGTTGCAAAAACCTATTAAAAACATGAATTTCCTGCTGCCTCCCACTCTCCCTATTTTCTGTCTGAACTACAGTAAACAAAGTTCTAGATAGAGTGAGTTTCAGAGATCTAGTCATTTTTCTCTTTTGTGAATGAGTTTTTACTCCTGGAATAGAACAACAGGAACAAAAGATTTATGTTGGAAACATTATGAAGGTCTAGTTTCAGTCATTTCCTATATGTTTAATCTTTGCCAGCTTGACATTTCTAGGCACCGTGGTCCCTTCTCTTCCAGTTATATGGTTAGCAATTGGATAACAGCTGAAAAGAATATGTACTTCCCTCCTCAATGTCCACTTGGAAAATTTTGTGATATTTCAATTTATATTTTTGTAGTTTTATCATACTGAGACTGAAGGTTTTTTATTTAGAATTTGTGTCCTCAGTGGTTTCTGAGATTTCTCCAGAAATGAATTTAAATTTTTCATGAAAGGGATCAAAACCCACACTTAAAAGGGACAAAGCAAACATCTACTAAAACTTCATTGTTTTATAGATAATAAATCTTCAGTCCAAAAAAAAAGCTTCAAGCATTCAGCTTAGTTTCTTTAAGTTAAATTATTATTTAAAGTAATTGAAACAGGACAAAGACAAGGCAGAAAATTGCCTTAGTAAAGAATTCAAATCAAGAAGAAAAAGCATAATATTCCACTGGAAAATGAATGAAAGTTAATTTAGCAACTTAACCATCATACTGGGAATTTCCTTTGTTTTGTTTTTTGATAAATCTTCCATTTCTTGTATCTTCTTTCTTGATTTAGCCCCTCATTTTCAGAGTACATCCTCCAACAAGTTACTGAGAAAATTGGTAAGAGAAGGTACCTTAGAGGTCTGAAACTATCACTGTTTTTACTATGATATGTTTGGTCTCACTATGTGTAGATTTCTACCCTTGAAAAATAATAATACACATAAATTAAAATTTTATTTCATCCTTACTTAGGCACAAGTACTTATTAGTGGGATATATTTAAAGCTAGTAACTGGTATCTTCTCAAACAAACTTGCAGTAGATGCTGCCTGCCTCATGTTCTATCCTCATTGATTGACAGAGTACCTACTTGTTTATAATTGCATTAATCTAGCTTTACAAAGTTGACATCATTAAAAGGAATGGAATGCAATCTTATTTCAGAATTGTGATCTATTACAATATTAGTTTCCAAGAGATGTCAATACCACTGCATTTCTCTAATAATTTAAAAATTCAATGCCACCCTGTGAATTTGCTACTGTAAGGTCTTGTGTCTCGGTAAATAGTCTGAAAACTTTAGGACCAATCACTAAGAAGAAAATAAAAATTTAATTCCCTTAAATTCCCTTATTGTACATGTATATTGTTAGCATTATATATTATTAGCATTTTTGGTATGTGTATTCACTAAATATACTATATTTATGTATATCTACATACACAATGCAAATATGCACCATTTTCTATGTATAATATAAATGTAGATATATTATAGCTACAAACATATGTTCCATATAAAGTTAAATACTTTTAAATTATAGACAGATATATACCAAGATGATAATTATTTCTAACTGGTAAAAATTTTAGTATTGCTTAATTCTTTATGCTTCCTATGTTTTACATTACTAAGATGTTCTAACATACTGAGACAAAGCAGCAAACCTCTATTTTGGACAAAAGAACTTAAAATCATAGGTCCAAATTCCATAGAACTTCTTTTACTGAGAAAATTCAGTTTAGAAATCACTCAGGAAAAGAATTGTCCCAGGGCTGTGAAGGTGGCTCAGTGGTAGAGTGCTGCCTTGCATGCATGAGGCCCTGGGTTCGATTCTTCAGCACCACATAAGCAGAAAAAGCCAGAAGTGGCGCTGTGGCTCAAGTGATAGAGGGCTTGCAAAACAACTGTGGCAGAATCATCACACTTATACTCAAGTAATGCCTATTTTACTTAGTAATGACCCCAAGCACAAATTTACTGTCAACTTAATATCAATAAACTATTACATTTATTTTAATTTATTACTATTGCTGTTATCTTCTTACTGTGCCTAAATTAATTAAACTTAAAGGATATGGATATAGCTAAGTAGTAGAGAGTTTGCCTGGAGTGTGCAAGGCCCTGAGTTTGATCTCTGGCACTATAAAGAAAACAATTAAAGTTTATCATAGGCATGTATATATAGAAAAGAACACCAATATATATAATTTAGTATTGCCTGAGGTTTCATACAGCCACTAGAGGAGAGGGACAATATCCAAAAACCAAATAGATAAAGGGAGATTCCTGTGTTGTCAAGAAACAGATGAGAACCTCTCCTCTTCCTGTTATCATAGAACTTGATGAAATGATTTCTGCTACAAAGCTGGAAGAAATAGGAGGGAAAGGGAATTGAGAGATAAAACAACCACAAAAATCAAACTCACGCTTGGAAGCACACAAAGGAGGAACATGAACAATAAGCATGAGACCACTGAATCAAACCAAAAAGCTTAAAAAGATGAGAGACAAAGAACTCTAAAAGATAGGTAAAGAAATGAAATGCACACTAATTTAGCATTCCTAGAAAAGGGCATGAAGACAGGAAAAATATAATTCCAAAGCTATTTTTTTATAAATATTTGAATCTACCAATGTTTTGATAAAATGTTTCACACAATGTTTCAGTACAAATACATGCAAGAGATAAAAGAAATAAAGTAACTTTCCAGCCCCAGGCTGGAAAACATTTACCTGTATAGTAGTACCCTTAGCCTTCCAAAAGTCATACTAGTATCAAAATCTCATTTTACTTTGCCAGTGAGAAACTTTTACCATTATTCATTTGGTTGTTTTCTCACCTGGCTTTTGCCCGCGGTGAAAGATGGGAAAGGCAGCATCAGAAAATTGAGATTCTAGAAATAAAGTAGATTATTCATATTGTTCTTTAGTTGAGGAAAAATTATTTAACACAGTTGCTATGTTAATGTCCCCAGAAAATATGTTACATATTAAAGGAAGGAAACAATTATAAATGATAAATGTGTTTTTGTTCTATTATTTCATTAGTTTTGTGTTAAAGAAAATGAACTAAATATGAAATTCTCTCTCAAGAGCTCTGCAAGGAAGCCCAGGGTTCTACCTTTTCTCAATTAAAAAAAAAAAAAGCTACATAATCAAATGAATAAAAAGCTGCTCTTCAAATGAGCCACAGAATATTTTGGTACAGCAAAATCCAATCAGATGAAGAACAGATAACCTGTTCTTTTACCTGTATGTTCTTGACTGATACTCTTGATTTTCCACAGTAATGGAAATGAATATAAGCAACTTAGAAGATTCCCAATCTCCATACAGAAACCCGAGGGTATATAAACTATTTTATTTCACTCATCAAAATTTCTGTTAATCCCTGAAGCTGGGGCAGACGGAATATGGTGAAAATTTAGGATTTGCTACTCACATCAATATTGTTTTAGACTTTTGCCATTTCTCCAGGGTTCTTTCTGCTAAGGAAGGTCCCTCAGCATGAATAACATGGGACAAGAGAGGGAAGAATACAAATGGAGGACTGAGTTACAATCTTTGCCTTTCTCAGAAAGCAGCCCTATCACAGTAGGCTCCTTGTTTTCTTTTTGGGACCCACTGGATAGACCCAGAAATCCCTCTTGCAGGGAGTCAGGTTGGATGAAGGGGCCATTTCCTAATATACCCTGAAACAGGAACTTGTGGGAGTGGACAACAGGGTTGTAGAGATAGGAGGTGGAAGTGGGGTCTGTCTGAAATCCATGTTTGAACTACCATCACATTCTCTCTGTTCCTTTTTTCCTTACAAGCATACACACACACACACACACACACACACACACACACACACACACACACACACACACACACACACACACACACACACACACACACACACACACACACACACACACGATGGTTCTTCCTTTCCAGGAAGTAAGAGCAGAAACATATTTCTCCCCAAATATTTTCTCTCTATCCAGAGATTTCTTTTGTCCTATAAATGTGAACTTTTTGATGGGATGTTCCCTGTAATTTTTTTGCAGCCTCTTTTAATTTCCTGTTTATTACCATGTCACATCCTTTCCTTGAAATAGTCAGTAGAAAGCAACTTGGCTGCTTAAATAGTAAGGAGTGGGATAAATCAATAGAAAGAAAAACAGACATATTTCCTAAAATATTAGAACCAAACTATTACATGTATCAAGCCTTACTTGATAATAAACCTATATCTGATAATGGCTGATGATCTAAAAACTCAAGTTAAATAGTAAAAATTCATTCATTGTTAAATTTTTCTATCCTTTTCTCCAAGAACATTTTTCTAAATTCATTGGAATTTTAAAATATGGTAATATTGTTACCTTGTACATAGAAATTTAAAAGTGTATGTGATATAAATCAGATATTATATGGGTAATATTACTGGGAAGATATAAAAATCTTAAGTCCTTAAGTTCCCCAATATTTTTTACCTTGGGAAGCCTCACAAGGTTCGCATGCTGACTGGATGCTTGTGTTCTTGATTTTCTGTGGTTTTTCCCAGAACAGGCCAAACTGAGGTCCTACAGAGTGCTCAGACTGATTTCCTGTCTTCTGTCAAATGGTATTGTTTCCACTATAATGCAATGATCCTGAGAACCAATTACTTTTGTTCCTTCCCACATAGAATAGAATATCTCCCAAATAACTCTATCAGTTAAGTTTCTTTGACTGAAATAACTAAAAACAATTTTACCTAATTTAAGATTAAAGAGAATATATTGATTCTCATAGCTGAAAATTCCAAAGTTGGAATGATTTCATCCTGAGAGACTGTCTGATGGGTCCTGCCATCTTCAGGCTCTGGTCCTGAGACAGCAGAAGAGATAGAAATGTCTTGGATATTGTGCTAAACCATTCACTGCCATCGTGGTGCAGTGAAGGTCTTTGAAAATGCAAAGCCAGTTAGAAATACTTTAGGCTCTCTACTTTGGTCTCTCACATCTACTCAAGTCTGCCATCATAAAACAAAAGCAATCCTATATATAAATAAGCAAACTATATGTGTTTTTAAAAGAAACAACTTTGTCTGGGGGTATTGGAATTTGAATTTTATGAAATAGGGGATTTTATCCTTCTTGCTTTTTGGCTATCATTTACATAAAACACAAAAACCATTTTGGCTCACAACTTTATATAAACATGCTTTCAAAAGAGTGCCACTTTACTGGTAACATATATACTGAGAATGAAGAAGAATGTTCCTCAAAGTGAAACTAATTTAGTCCTGAACAAGAAACACATAAACACATAAACACTCACCCCACCACCATGTTTCATGATTTATTGTCACTAGGGCTTGAGGACATGCTATCTAGTGAACTCTTAACATTCATTTTAAGGTAGAAGCATGACAGCCAACCTTCAGGTTTCTAAGCCCATAACACAACACTAATGTGGTTCAGTTAGGGAGAGCTCATGTACTAGAATACTTCCTGTGATTCTTCAAAGCTAGTTCTGCACCAGTCTCCTGATTAGCATTGCCAAACGATGCTACAAGCACAGGTGCTGTAGTGCCACCTCCAGGCTAAGTTGGGAAGTGCCCATCTGGGTCCTGGATTGGAATTTTGAGGTATCTTTTACTTCCAAAGCACTCAAACTATTCCAGAAAAGAGATTCGTTATCCTAGAATCATAAGGTCTCAAGATCACTAAAAGTGTTTGGCAAATTCTAAAGATCATAAGATAATTCATCATCTATTTTCCCATCATATCTACCCAAATCAATGGTTTCCTCTGAAAGTTTTGAAAGATGTGTTGTCTGTGATGAGTTCTTGGTGCTTTCTCCTCTGCCCTAACACTCTTACCCCTATACTTATTGTATAGTATTGTCATAGTAGTGTCACAGGGTGAAGATTTAAAAATACAAATTAATTCTCATGCTTCTCACCAACCAGTAACACTGAAATTTCTGGGAGTGGGGTCCAGGCACCCCTGTAGCAATCAAATTATGAAGACAGGCCTGGGGACCCTAACCATCCAAATTAATTTTCTCATTCCTTTAGTGGGGCCAGCCTCATTCAGGAAAATTGGAATAGGAGATTTTTTCCCACCAAAGTTTCCTTTGATGTACAGAGGTACTTCTCTTTACCTTTTCTTCATCACAAAAGCAAATACCATAGTTACAGCAACACATAGCCAAGCATCCCCAACTGTATACCCATTCATAAGGAAAAATGTTTCAATTCCTCTGTCTACTTCTTGACAAGGAACTTTGCTAACTTGGTGGATGTAGTCTCTTCTCCTTAGGATGCTCTCTCCCTGCATCTCACTGCATACCAGTTTCATCTCCATCTGCTAATATTGCTCAAAATAAACCTTCCCTGATTGATCCTCTATTTGCTGTACAGCATTTCTTGCTTCTTGCTTTTATAATGTTTAGGACACATATTGTATCAGACTGCTTTTCATCAAGTCTTAAGAAGCAGCAATTATGAGACACATAATTAGTTGAAAAGCCAGGGAACAACAAAAGCTGCCAATATAAAATAACAAAAAAATGTTACTTGGAATTTTCATTTGATGTATATTGAAAGAGTTCTTTTAGTGAAATTGTGAATATTGAAGAGCCCAGTGTTTTGTTAGCATTTCTTACTTAACCAATTGATAGTCTCAATTTTTCTTCCATCAAATTACATGTCACTAAAGTAAAGCAGCCGCTGTTCAAACTCAACAGGAAGTTTCCTATAGTGAAGTCTGACATCTTAATGATAGTTCTACTTGAGAAATGAATTGGTCACATGAGCTTCTTGTTGTTTGGAAATTTCTGTTATCTCTTGAAAGGGATTTGACAACTTCTCTTGCCTTTAGTTGAATTGTTTGGCATGAGATACCAATAATTCTCACATTGTTTTGTGCACATAAATCACCTATGAAGCTTATTAAAATAAAGGTTCTGATTTTGAACATGTGGAATGGGGAATTTTGAACATGTGGAATGGGAATTTTGTAAGTCTGGGAGTCTACATTTATACTAAATCCTTGGGTTATTCTGATGTTCCTGGTCCAAAGGCTAACTGTGGCTCAACAAGGTGAAAGGCATCCCTTTTGCACACATCTTAGTCATGACACTTTGCACCATGCATTCAACTACACTTTCTGGGATCTAAAAACCATTTTATTAATTTGCAAAATAAAATAAAATAAAAGTGGAAGTTATTTTTCCAATTACATATTTACCTCATTGATATTAAATATACACTCCTACTATACTGTTTTTAACCTTCCTGCATACATGGTAACTCATTGTCCTAGTACTTAGTTAAAGTATAATTTTAAGGGCATTTAAAATTACAACTCAGTTAACTGTGCCATATCCAAAATTCACAAACCTCAGTAAGCAAATATACCCACACAAGCCAAGAACCATTAGGACTGCACCAGCCATAGTGGCATCAACACAAAGGTGCAAGCTATAGGATTGTTATAGAATTACATAGCTATGTTCTTGCTCCATTTCTCCAACTGTATGGTGAGCTACCTGACTGCCAAGACTAAGAAGGCCTTTGTACGAAGGGCATAATAGTATCAGGCCAGAGGTAAGTGTGTGAGATACAAATGAAGTCTTGATACTCAGTGTTTTAGCTGGACCAGATGCAGGTGTCTTATGCTTATTTGCACATATATGTACACATATGTTTGAAATGTTCTCTAGATGTATCTACCTCAAGTTCACTAGGATAAACTGGGAACAACAGTGTCAGTTAACAAAAGCTTTGGTGGGTAGAGTAGATGGTAACAGTATTAAAAATGGTGTGAGATTCTGACTATCGTGATTTGCTTTTGGTCCCTGACTGAAGTACTCTCCACTCTTGTAGTTAGCCTGTTTCATTTTTCTTCTTCATAAGTGATAGCATAAATCAATGAGAAATTCAAAATTCTTGTATTATTATTGGGTCTTCTAGTTCATGAGCATCTCTGATAAAAGTGTATAGCTTCCCTCCCAACTAAAAGAAATGTGAGAAGAATTAGATCAGCATTTTGCAAACACATTTCTTGAGATACTGTTCATTAACAGAGAAGTTAGAGATATAAATTAGGTAATTATTGCTGAGAAAATAATGTACAATCTTGGTAATTGTAGCAAAATAAAATTTAATGATCTTATTTTATTAGTGCCACAATAAGACAGCTATTCAAATAAGGAAAGTCCTCTATCCAAAGAAAGTTCTCATTGAAATGGAAATGAGATTTTTATAGTCCAAAAGTATGAGAATTTTGAGAGACTTGTTTCATTTTAGAGTTAAAGGAATCTTAGAAATGAACATGTAAGCCCTTAGTGTTCATTGGATTGGAAACTTTAAAGGTCTTTCTATCCTTACAAATTGTAATAGTCTTTAAAAGTTTAGCATTATTCATTTGAATATATGAGGTTGCTAAAATACTGGATTCACAAACCATTTCTTTTTAGGTATGCTTAAATAAATTATGTAAGTTAAATAGTTCCCACTTAGAAAAGGACAGGGAAAATATCAGTAGTGAAGTCTCTGGCTGCAATCTTGGTTCCTATATTATAGAACCTGTTTAAAAATGCAACCATTGCCCCTTGATGGGAAGATATACAACCAATAATTTTCCTAGCTTAGGGCATTAACAGTAGAATTTTTAATGATCTGTAAGATAGGGAAATAAGAAATGTTTCCTTTTTTAAAATATTAGGTCAATATTCTTAATATCCTTATTGATCTATAGTTGATATATTATGCCATTTAATTATATAACATATACAATAACTATATATTATTGTAAACATCCAGTTTTTAACCGTAACCTATGAGACATACAAAATTAATGCCAGCCAAATATTACCAATATACAGAAAAACTATAGATAATAAAACCCATCTTTCAGAGGATAGAAATGTCAAATTTTCTAGAACATAATCATTATTTTTTCTAAGAATATTCATGTATCCCATAAAGAAAGTAGAAGAGAATGATGGAAGGACTGATGCCAATCAAGAAGCTCTAGACACTTCAATCGACAAATTAAACTGTAATCCCCTTGTATGACTTTTGGAAGTTCAGAAAAACTAAATAAAATAGAAAACAAAAAAAGGAAAAAGGTAGTTCCCAAGAGATCAACTTTGTTTTGATTCAAATTTTTTATTGGTAGTGGTACAGGAGTTTGCACTCAGAGCTTTGCATGTGCTAGGTAAGTTTTCTATTACTTGAGTCTTGCCCCCAGTCCACTTAGACTTTAACTGTTTTACACATATGATCTGTTGTGGTTTTGTGTTAGCGCACTAGCCTCAGACCATGGTCCTCCTACCTATGCTTCCCAAATAGGTAGCTTATCAATATGAGCCATCATGCTTGGCCTTAACCAAATTCTTTATAACAGTATCTAACTGCTTGAGTCTAAAAGTCTTCCCATGAAGTATACTTAGATCTAGCAGCAATTTCTTATCGTTGAGAGTACTTTTAGCATTTCTTTGTTCATTCATCCCTACAGAGATATTTATGAAGAACAGGCCTCTTTTATATATTTGATCTCTCATTCTGATGTGTGTAAGAAATTGGAATATTGACTAATGGCCTGAAAAGCATTAAGGTTACTTTTAAGAGATCTAATTTATGTTAAAGAAATTTTGTTACTGAAGTCAGATGGTCCCTTGTAGTTTTTCATTTCATGTACAAATTGCGATAAGGGATGTTCTAAAGCCCATGTAATAGGTTCTTGAGCACCTCCTCTAGATTACAAACTTCCATAAGTTACCTCAGCCCAAACTAAACCCTGAGTTGCAGTGATTTGTCCTCATGTCTAGCTGAAGAAAACTGACAGACTTGTCGATACAGTACGTTGAAAGCCAGAAAAAAGAAAATCACACTTTCTTTGCAAGAAGGACAAAATGTCAGGAAAATAATACTCATAAAAAATTAGAACTTTGGTGACCTCTTGTGGAATAATTTATTAGCAGCTCAAAATACAACAGTTCCAGAATGGAACTGAAAACAAATTTTTCTTAGTAAGACTGAGGAAACATTGATGGGATTGCTGAGAGTCAAATGAGACTGTTAAAACTAAAAACACCTATACATACATAAAAATATCAATTAAATATTAATAGTTGTATTAGGCTACATGTTCAAGAGAGCTCTCATGTGCAATAACACACAAAAGAAATATTTAAAAGAAATGTTAAAATATCTTAGAAAGTCTCCTATCCTATGGTCTAACATTAATATAGTTATACCTATAATGATTACAAGAATGGAATCTTCTGGTTTGATTCTTGTGATAAAAATAGCCCCTGACTTACCATGGTTCAGTTTATGATTTATTTTTTTAAGTTCTTGATGGTGAAAAATGGTACCCATAGAGACATTCCATTTTTTACCTTCAGTATAGTATTCAATAGATTTAAAGGAATTACATATATTCATGTAACCTCTTCTATCTGTAGGATAAGAAATAACCATCCAATCACCTGTTAAATCTTTCATACTTATTGTCAAGAGATCTAATAATAGGGACTTTGGCAAGAGATTATGAGTTAACCAATACTAAACTACCAGAGATAATATTAGTGCTCAAAAATGAATAAGTAAGTAAAAAGAAATAATCTCCATCATTAATAGTCAACATTAATATTGCTAGGCCCATAATGAGTACAGTAATGGAAAAAATTAAGGTATTTCTGGTTTGATTTCAGCAGCGGATAATCGCTGACTCACTATGGTTCAATTTCTGATTTTTTTTTTTTTTTTTGCAGTACTACGGTTTGAACTATAAGTTTTATGCTTGTGAGGCAGATGCTCTACCACTTGTACCACAGTTCCAGCCCTTTTTGCTGTGGTATTTTTGAGATAAGTGTCCCCCATCCCCTGGGCTGGCCTGGACCACATTCTTCCTATTTATGCTTCTCTCCATAGCTGGGATTATCAACACATACCACCATACACAGATTTTTCTCTTGAGCTAGGATCTCCCATACTTTTTTCCCAGACTGTTTTCAAATTGTGTTTCTTCCAATCTCTACCTCCCAAGTAATTAGGATGCCAGGCATAAGCTACTAGCACCCAACCTCATTGTCTCTTACTTGAAAAGCATTTCAGAATTCTGGGGGGTTGAGGGAGAAGGAACCATAGTGCTATACCTTGCCATTGGATGAGAAGTAAAATAATAAAGTTAAATTCAAGTGTCAAGAAAGCAGATGTAGGCCTGCTATGACTTACACATAGTCTCTAGTATGTATATCTCTTGCATTTCAGCAGAACATCTCTATTGTGCATACACACTGAAACATCAATTTCTTGGAATTCCAGAAAAGGGCTCTTCTCTCTCAAGAGTGATTACTTAATAACTAGGTTTATTTGCAACTTTTTTGTATTTACTTTCTTTTTATTTATCATTATTGTAAAGGTGGTGTACAGAGGGATTACAGTTACATGTCAGGTAATGAGTACATTTCTTTTTGAATAGTGTCACCCTTATTTGTAACTTCTTGATTTAAAAAAAATCTAACATATGCATACTGGTCAGACAATTCATTCTTTTTAGGTTTTTGTCTTCTGAAATCTGGTGTGTGAGCAGCCATTTCTGAGTATACTAATCTGAAATATGAAATTTGAATGTTTAAGAAGTAATGCTGATAGAAATAAGGGTACTGAATACATATTGCAAAGCTAAGAACCAGGTTATCAAGTATAGCTACTGAGATATTAACAACTTTTCCTTTGCTTACATTTGATTCTAAATAAATTCTGATAAATTCTGATTGTTCACTTATGAGACTGTCTCTTGGTTGCAAATAATTACAAACTATCCATAAAACAATATTTTCTTTCCATCTACTTAAAAATAGTTCAACTTTGAAAGTCAGGTATGTTAATAATTTGTGGTTAGGTTTTATAATTTAGATATAAGAAGACTAATTTGAGAATTTACTAATTACCTTTCCCTTGCTTGAAGCATTTATATTGGCTTAAATATGCATATTTTTAATATCCTAAAACTTAAGTTCAGGGAACGCTTAAACTAATTTTAATTTTTTATTACATAAACTTACAACATTAAAAATAATCTGCAGATCTATACCCACACATAATTATTGTCATATTATCTCCTAAAACTTCTCTGATGACAGTTTTACTTTTACACAGTTACAATCTAGAGGCTTCCTAGACTGGACAAATTTCCATTTCCATGTTTTTCCACAATCTTCCTAAATCTCACTGTAAAGATGAACAATATTTTATTATATTAATGTCCCATCTTCTAGTTCTCATTTATTTATGGTTACACAAATTGTTTGCATTTATTTACTATTGACTGTGGTGAATATCTTCATATAAAAGCTTTAAACTAGCCGGGCGCTGGTGGCTCACGCCTGTAATCCTAGCTACTCAGGAGGCTGAGATCTGAGGATCGCGGTTCAAAGCCAGCCCGGGCAAGAGAGACCGTGAGACTCCTATCTCCAATAAAAACCACCAGAAAACCGGAAGTGGCGCTGTAGCTCAAGTGGTAGAGCGCTCGCTTTGAGCTGAAGAGCTGAGGGACAGCGCCCAGGCCGAGTTCAAGCCCCACGACCGACAAAAAAAAAAAAAAAAAAAAAAAGCTTTAAACTAGCTTTGTTATTACAAATAATGTATTGTCTATTTAAAAAATAGCTTTGGAACTGTCGAGGTCAGAACAAAGAAAGAGATGTCATACTACAAATGATTTTACTTGGAAGAGTTTAATGAAAGGACTACTTATAAATATATGGGCAGGACAGAGTATAATAACATGGGTAGGTGAAGCACACAGAGATTAGCAAAAGTGGGATACTATTACCAATTCATTAGGCCTGAAGTACAAGGGCAACTAGGATGTTAAGATCTAGAACTGTAGACAAGATAATACCTGATGATAAACTGTGGCTATTGAGCCTTTACTGAAACTATGATGAAGCTGAGAAAGATGGGGTAAGATCTCCTAATCTATTCCTTCCTGCCTTCCCATCTCCTGCTATGCCCCTAACTGGCGAAACTCAACTGAAATTGGAAGAGAAGAAAGAATAAGATAGGACAAGTCTCTGAAGCACAGAGACTAGATCTACATAGGGAGTCAGGGAGTCAGATGGAAGAGAATAATTAGCATAGAAGCTCTATGTTTCATTAATTTCAAACTGGAATTAGAACAATATTTAATTTCCAACAGCACTCTCTGCCTCTTTTTTTGGGGGGGGGTCCAGTCGTGGGGCCTGAACTCTGGGCCTGGGTGCTGTCCCTCAGCTCTTCAGCTCAAGGCTAGCGCTCTACCACTTGAGCCACAGCGCCACTTCTGGCTTTTTTCTTTTTGCTTATGTGGTGCTGAGGAATTGAACCAAGGGCCTTGAGCATGCAAGGCAAGCGCTCTACCACTGAGCCACCTTCCCAGCCCCTCTCTGCCTCTTTTTATGCTTTATTTTATACCCCATCGTTATCATTCTTTAATATATTTTCCTTAATATGTATCACTTTGTTTACTTTCCATTTCTCTCATAAGAAAAATTCCTTTACCTCCATGATCTCAAAATGTATTTATTGGATGCATAAGTAGATTAAGGGAGAAATGTAGTATAGGTTTCTAGGGAACCAACAGAGAAATCATCAGATAGAAGTCTTAAAAATATGAGGAACTTGTCTGTGATCATTTGGGTAAATGCCCAAAAGTGGGATGGCTGGGTCATAGGGGAGCTCTATGTGGAGTCTTTTGAGGAACCTCCATACTGCTTTCCAAAGTGGTTGAACAAACAAGACCATACTAAGACTACCAGCACAACTATGTTTATTACAACATTATTTACCATAGCTAAGATATGGAACCAACCCAAATGCCCCTCAGTAGATTAATGGATCAAGAAAATGTGGTATATATACACAATGGACTTCTATGCCTCCATCAGAAAGAATGGCATTGCCCCATTTGTTAGGAAATGGAAAGACTTGGAAAAACTTATGTTAAGTGAAGTAAGCCAGGCCCAAAGAAACATAGGTCCCATGGCTTCCCTTATTTGCAATAACCAGTGTATGTCTGAGTCAAGCAGAAAAGGCCAGATAAGTTGATGCTAGGGGAATGAACCCCAGATAAGTATTCAAATGGTTTTTTTTTGTTTTTTCCTTCATGCAATTGTTTCTAATATATTTATAAGATGATTTCTATGTTGCTTTATATGTCCTTCCCCCATGGTATAACCCCTGCTTTCATTGTATTTGATGTTGGTATAATTTGTGGAGGGGAAGGGCAAAAACAAATCATTTAACTAGAGATACAGGTGGACCCATTGCAACAATGAGATATACAAGTCGTTATGTTGAAAAACAAACTTTACACCCTTGGTGGGGGGGGGGTGTTCATGTGGGGGGAGGTGAGGGGAGTATGGGAAAGGATGGGAAGGGGAAACAAAGACAAGGCAACAATGCTTGAAAAGAAATGTACTGGTTATCTTGCCCATGTAATTTTAACTCCTCTGTATGGTATTCTCACAAAAAAAAAATATATTTAGGTAATGATGAGGAATTAAGAATAATGATAGGTAGGTAATATATTGGGACTGGTCTTTTATTCTATTTTACGATAGTAATAAAATGATAATATAAAATTTTTAAAAATGAGGAACTGTAAAGGTAAGAGACTTACTCTGAATGTCAAAGCCTTAGAACATGATTTTTCAAAGTAAAGTCTTTGTACCTAAAACAATTTTCAATATTTTAAATTCAAATTGATTGCATTATAAAATATCACATTAGTAAAATGAGTAGAGCGCTTACTTATTTAGAACTGTTTATATACTATAATGCTGAAACATAATAGTAAAGCAAGCAATGCTTTCTATGGATTAACTTTTTTAGAATGGCATATCTCTGAATTGAAAGTGAATACTTGTAAGTTCCATTTTTTAATGTTGCTTTCCTGTTTACCCATGTTCTTTATTTAAGGATTAACCTTTGGGTAGTTAATGGTTCTATGTGAAACAGATGTGTATGCATATCTAGTCTCTATCATGTACCAAAAACTATATAAAAACATCCTACTAGCCTGTATATTAGTGGCTCAAGCCTGTAATCCTGCTATTCGGGAAGCTGACATCTGAGGATTGTGGTCAAAAGCCAGCACAGGCAGTAAAGTCTGTGAGACTCTTGTCTTCAATTAAGCACCAAAAAAGCCAACAATGGAGCTGTGGCTCATGTGGTAAAGGGTTACTCTTGAGGAAAAAAGAAGAGTTCAGGGACAACACCCAGGTCCTGAGTTCAAGCTCCAGCCAGGACTGCCCTCTTCCTCAAAAAAAAATACCTACTAATGAAAAAGTTATCCAAATGCTTGTTAAAGATGTAAAGGTAGATTTTATTCAAAGGCATGGCAATAAGTATACAGAGTGCTGCAACAGGGTATCTCAGCGGAGAAAAACTGGAATCAGCCCTTACTTTAACAACAAAAGGAATGATTTCATAACCAAAGAGCAGTGTTAAAGTCTGTTGGTAAAAAGATAACTTAGGAGGAAATGTCAACGATAAAGGGTTTTTGGCTAAACTGACTTGACAGGATTATTTAGGAAATAAATAGGAAGTCAGGCTGAAAAGATGTGGAAAGTGGCCACATGTGTGTATGTTGGGGGAATGCATCCTACACTTACTTATGAGAATTCTTGCTCAAACAGGATTCAACAAGGACAGAGATAACGTGAGATCTGGTTAATTAGTAGAGGGACTTAGAGAAATTTGACCATAAACATGGTGAAAGGAGGGTTTCCATCACACACATAATTTATAAAAAGAATTACATTAACTGATCTTTCTCACTTCATCTCCTTCCACCCTCCCCAGCCCTAGACACCTACACTTAACTACTACATTGAAGCCCTATACTTCTTTTTAGGTATGACATCTACAAAAAAAATCACCATTGCTAGGAAAAATCATAAAGACTGAAACAAAGATAATGAAATATTGGTCTTTAACCTTGCGAAATTTCTAAAACAAAATAGTTCAGAAAAGATATGATGAACCATAACATCCCATCACCTTCTACCAAATCTCCTTCCTCATTCTAACTCCTTTACATAAAGTAAAAATTATCAGAGCTAAGGAGGAAAGTAGCAAAGATTAAGGATGACCTGACACCAGTCTTGGAATGAGTGGCAAAATGTGAGGATAGCATAGCAAAGGAAAGTATGGCTGGGTTAGCTCTCTGTGTGTGAGTGTGTGTGTGTGTGTGTGTGTGTGTGTGTGTGTGTGCGTGTGTGTGTGTGTGCGTGTGTGTGTGTGTGTGTGTGTGTGTGTTTCAACAATGGCTTAATTGTATCCCTTAAGGTTCACAAGTTGGAAGCCTGAGCCCCAGTGTGGCAGCGTGAGACATTCTCAGTCCTTTAAGAGACGAGGCCTAGCTGGAGGTGTTTAGTTTGGGGGTGGAACTGTCCTGAGAAGGAAGTAAAATGGTTTTTGTGAATACCCTGAGCTCTCCTCAGAGGAAGTTATTGTACAAGCAAGCTTGACCCTTGCAGTGTTCTCTGGCTTCCTGTTTTATGCTCACATTATTATAATGCCATCTGCCAAGAAGTCCTAACTAGAGCCAACCTGATAATTGTATTATGGCTTAATTTTCCAGGACCATAAACTAACCCTCTTTTCTTTATAAAATTAGCCTCCTTCCAATATAGTATCAAAAACAGAAACTAATGCAAAGCAGGTGACACAGATTTTAAAACATTCATGAGAAAACAGAGTTACACAAAGTCCTAATAGCAGAACTGTCAAGAATTAGACTCCCAACTAAGATAAATACAACTGGCCTTGAAGTCACTTTTTTTCTGAGATCACTCAGTAACATAACTATATGTGCAGAAAAGTCCAGGAATATGAGATTTGTGGGTGCTGGTGTAAAACAATTACTGCAACAACCAGTCACTTGGAGTCCAAACTGGAGACAGAAATAGACAAGTGGTGGAAAACTGGAATAACAAAGTCATGAATTGGGAGATCCTACGGCCTCATAGAGAAGTCTATAGAGAATAAGATGTAAGAAGAGAGCAAGAAGCATGCTGGTGAGATTATTGCCTGAGAAAACAAAGTTTAGAGTCTTATCTATAGTTGTCAGTGTTAAGCAGGGGAGAAATGAAGATTATTGACATTAGAGAGGTCGAAGAACATCAAAATTAGGGAATAGGATAACAGGATTTGGAAGGGAAGATGAGATGTCAGATTCTCGGGTAGAGGAAGTGAGTGTTCCAGAAGAGTTGTCTTTCTAGGAGAGCAAGTATTAGTTATGACCAGCAGGTAAATAAGTCCTCTTCTAACACATACACTTAAGGGTGAGGTAGAAGTATCTGGGGTGGTAGAGGGTATATCACATGTGTTGATTCATAGAGTCCCAACAACATAAGAGTGAGGAAAAATAATGTCCTGAAAGCGTTTAGATTTCGGCCAATCACTTAAGTGGTAAGAGTGTAAGGTAAAATTAGTCTCAAAATTTTAAATGGAAACTTTGATATCACAGTGCAACACAAGACCATTTCAATTGGAATAGTCAACTCATCGGGGAAGTCTGAAGTGATGAGGCTCACACAATCTTCCCTGAGTTTCAGATAGATAGACACGGCACTGTTTCATTGTGTTTTTAGCGTCTTCAAACTGGCCAAGTTTACATCTCTTTCACCTTCCAGGTTCTGCTAAATTTTAACTTCGTGGTAAGGCCTTCCCCAGCTGACCATAAGAAAGTGAAAACCTCTCATTCTAAATTTTACTACTGGGTTTTATTATCTGCATCACATCTATTACTTCTTTGTACTAGAACTGAGTTACGTAAAAAAGTCAACCTTGTTTTTCTCATTCACTTCTGTGTCTTCAGCTGCTTGGCACTCAGGAGATGCTCAATAAATATTTGCCGAGTGGATGTTTGCATTTGTTGGCAACAACTACACCAAGGGATTTATGGGCCATTTTGTTTATATCAGCATAGCAAATGACTTTGCTATGAACAAAGATTAATAATAGAGTCAATCTAATATAGTGGACCTTTAAATATCTTAAGAAATCATCTAATGTAGCCCTAGATAATCCTTAAAAAGTAAAAGGAAAATATTAATATATATATATCATTGTGTTTTTATTAGTACATTCTTTTGAAATATAAACACCAAATATGTTGATCTCTATGGGTGCCCAAGGCAAGCAATTAACATTAAGAATCAAAAAGGGTGGCCTTTCCTCTCAACAAGTTTAAAGTTAACAAGGAGGGAGTCTAAGACACAGTTTTGGTAGATAGATGACCACAAAATGCTATTGTAGCTCAGGATGCTGAGTCAGATTGCCCAGCTCAGGATCCCAATTTGTTCCAAAGCCCATTACTTTTTTTTATTTTTTTTTAAAGCATCAGCTTCAGCAACATTACAAATGAAGCTAACAAAAATACATTTTTCATAGGGCTATTTTATGAACTAAACAAATCAAAGAATATAAAGCGCTTAGCAAAATACCAAACTTATTGCAAGAATTCACTAAATGCCAATTGTTAGAACTTACAGTTCTTCCTAAAGGAATCTTTAACTTAATTGGCTGTTCTGAAGTGTTGTTCTTTCTTTAAAAAGCTATTCCTGGCACCACCTCTGAAAGTGACCACGTATTCTTATTTAGATGATTAGTTTTACTGTATAATCAGAAACCTATTCTAACCTCATATTATTCCTCAATAAGCAAATTGTCATTCACAATATAATTCAATAAGAAGTGACTATAGAGGAATCAACAGCTTTCTCTGCTAACATAACAGCCTGACTTCTATAAAAAAAAAATGGATAATTTTGTTAAGATTCCAGTCTGTCTTAATAATTACTAATCTGGAAATTTAGCACTAATTGTTTCAATCATGAGACTTAAAGATTACTTTTTTTAGTTTTTGTCAGCATAGAGGTATGAACTTAGAGCCTCATGTTTGGTAAGCCGGCATTCTACCACTTGTGTTATGTTCCCAGACTGAGAGTTAAGACTAGTTGTCTGCAAAAATGTCCATTGTAGGGAATAGGGAAAATGGCTCAAGTGGAAGAGTGCTTGCCTAGTATACTAATATCCTGAGTACAATCCAAATTACTGGGATGGCAGAGGCTATTGTAAAATATCATTTACCATTTATTTACTTCTAGCATTATCTAAGAACAAATGAATTCCTCCAGAAAGTAACTATCCTTTGATCTATAAAACACAGTCTTTAGCCAGATACGACTGGGTTAAAAAGTCTTGCAGGGAAAATATGCTAGTAAATATGCTGGAATCATGTCAAAATAAGCTAAAACCTGCATCATTTATTAATTATTTGAACAAGATTTCTTCCCAGACAATTATAGCCAGGTAGATTTTTATGTTCATAAATGTAACAACTAAAATATAAAATCAAAAGGATTGATATTTTTAATTTGACCATTATCATATAATACCATATAGCATATAAGAAAACATACACATATGTAAAATTACTGAAAAGCATTCTCTTGTATATCACATCCTTTGATTTATTTTTAACTCATATCTACCTGAAAAATAAAAGAGAAAGAAATCCAAAGCATTCAAGTCTATAATTAAAATTCAATACTAGAAGTCTTCTGAAAGAAGTTTGATAATGATGGAGCCAGCCTAGTTCTTATCCTATCCACAAATAATAAACCTTGTCTCTCTTTGTCTTCATTACAATATGGGTATTAGAAAATGTTCATGTGTGCTACGAACAACTATAACTCTGGAACAACACTTGCAATCCCAAAAGTCAAAGCTAATTTATTCCAGGCATCATTTAAGAAAATCAGCACATCAAAAAGTAGTAAAATATTATGTGATTTTTTTAATTGCAAATAATGCTCACATACATTTTTGAAGGAAGAGTTAGAAAAGTGAACATTTTAAAATAACTTCAAGATTAATGTTAAAACATTCTGAATTGGCCAGGTCACAAAATAGCAGAATATGTAACTTAATTACAGTCTACATATACATATACTATGGTTTTAGAGACAATTTTCACTTTGGCTATTTATTCTAACAGTATTCTATTCCCAACAATAATAATATTTTATTTCATTATCCTGTTGGAACCAAGTTTAAACACACAGCTGCAGTATGTTGAATTTTCAAAAAAACAAAGTCAGTCCAGTTTCATGAGTTTGGAGTTTCTATTCCATATTTGAATTTATTTTTATTGGAAAGGAAAAATAGTTATAGCAGCACCTGGTATAGTGCCATGAACATAGTAGAAGCTTAATAAATATTTATCACTGTAGAAGTTAGGAGAAATACTGGTTTGCACTCTCGAAGAGATGTTGGATTAGGAATACATTGCTTGCAAAAATACATAAACAATGAATGAAGTATCTGAATCTTGAACAAATTTTGAAAATGACTACTTTTCAGGAGGCCTAATATATAGCAAGGATGTTTCTTATAATTATGATTAAATGCATTAAAATACAAACAACTGTTTAGAAAAACAGACTATACTGAGTACTGGAGAGTCTTACTCTATTGTATTGTGATCTGAATGGTCTTGGCAAGAAAGCCAAAAGAGAAGTCCAGCTGTGGATCTGTACGAAGGAAATAAGCCAAGACTAGTGGGGACAAGGCCAGTCTGACTATATGACTATAGCACTCCCCCAATTTAGCTTCTAAGGAAACATACCAAACCTAAATCCAAACCAGATTAATGCTGGTAGTCACAATCTGGAATAAGCCATGTGAGAGCATGATATCAGGAATTGGTTATATAGGAAATGTTATATTACTATCTGATGGATGACAGTTTTATGTTTGGAGTAGGAGAGGGTTGTCTGGATTGTACAAAGGCCCTCTCCAGTGGTCTACAAAGGGAAGAACATTAGGATAAGATTCATATCCCCTAGAGAGAAGAAGTTGGCAAGAGTAGTCAGTTTCTCAGGCCCAGACTGTCTGGCTGGGGTTCAAGGCCAAAATATATTTCCAGCAGAGAATGATGTGCAAACAAAGAACAGAGGCACTTGTCTAAGTATACAGTGGGGTTAGGGTCAGGAAAGAGAGGATTAATATTAGCGGCCACATAGATATTTACAAAGAGCTCTCTCAATAGCAGATTTAAGGAGACAGATAAATTCCAGACTCTGTTTATCGATATGAATAGAACTTTTAACAGCCTGCCAAGCATGGGTCTCACTTGAGTAACAACTTGCTGGTGTAGTGTCTATAGGCTGACATTTTACAGAAGCTGCTGGGCATCTATTATTTAAAAACTGTCAGTTTGGGACATTCATTTTTGTTTTACCCTGGAGTAAACTTAAATAAAAAAATTATGTTACTGTAGACTGTTTACTGACATAATTGAATCCTTAAAAATGCATCTTTACTGTTTGTTCACTAGAGTATACTATATACTTGACTGGTACATAGTTAACATTTCAATAGGTATTTGTTGAACTAAAGAATGAATTACTTAGATACTTACTAAGCATTGCTATAGGTCTCCAAAAGTTGGAGATGACACCCCTTTCCAGTTAAACTAATATTCAGCTGTTTTTCAAGTCACTGTGATACTTAATTTTCAAATAAAAAATGGGAGAAGTATCAAAGGTATTTTTCATGTCTTTGCTCTATGAAAATAAGGAAATTTATTAATTATTTTATTAGATTTTATCAAGAAATCAAAACCATATGTCAGAGGCATGGTTAAGTGGTATAGCACTTGCCTAGCAAGCATAAGACCCTGGGTTCATTCTCGGAGTATCACCAGATATTTGGTCCAACATTATACTGGGTTTTTCTGTGAAGTTATATTTGGATGAGTGTAACAATTAAATAATCAGGTGCATAAATAAAAAGGATCTTTCTAACATTGATGGGTCTCATACAATCAGTGGAAGGTGTAAATGGAACAAGAAGACTGACCATCTCATGAATAAAAGGGAATTCGTTCAGCTTAGTTATGCTCAAGCTGAGATACTGTTTTTTTCTTACTGTTGTTATTTTTGCGGCCTTGTCCCCCTGCCTTTTGGATTCAGGTTGAAACACTGGCTCTTCCTAGGCGTGGGACATGCCAGTCTGTGGACTAAAACTACACCACTGGCTTTCCTGCATCTCCAATATGCCAACTCCTGTTTTATGGATTTAGCCTTTATACTCACATAAACCATTTCCTCATTACATGTTAAATATACATCCAATTGGTTCTGTTGCTTTGAAGAACCATTGCTCATCAGGGAGTTGTAGGTTTAGCTAATGCAGTAGCTCAACAACAATCAAGGGTCAGATTATTGCCACTTCATTATGCTAACATCTTAATATCTTGACTTGACAGCATATGCTAGATCACCTCATAGCCTACATAGCTGGTACAACTTAAACATCACTTACTAGCTACATCCAGAGTCAAAATATGGACATTGTTTCTTCTTTTTAAGAACATGCCTTTCTGAGAAGCAATCCCAGCCTACTTCCTATTGTCTTTTAATGAATAAAAATTGCATGACTCTTCTTAAACCAGTCTCTGCAAAGCAACAAATTACCACGGCAATTCTATCTCTTTGAGATAGGGGGTCTTAGTCAATTCCCTTGATCCCATAACTCCATAGAAGATAATCAACTAAACAAGTTTTAGCATCAAAAAAGAAGAATGGATTTTAGAGCCCACGTCTTGCCATATATGTCTTGCTTTTACTATTCATTTCTATGTAGGTGGTAGTCATGAGTTTCCCCAATAGTTTATTCTTATGCATTTCTATTGCTATTATAAAGGTAATATAAGTTAGCGTACATTTGGTACAGTGTCACCCCTTTCCTTGAACTTTCCCAGTTTTCTCTCCTGTCCCCACCTACAAGTTATATAGTTTATTGTCAACATAGTGTCTAGTGAGTATCCTTGCTGCGTTTGTTCACTCTTTGTCCCACAATTTCTAGGACACCCTCCCTTACTTTCCCAAAGACAGATAAATGTACAAGATGAAAGGAAAAACAAAAACAAAAACAGCAACAAAGGAAAAAAACCTACTGGGGCTGGGAATATGGCTTAGTGGTAGAGTGCTTGCATGAAGCCCTGGGTTGGATTCCTCAGTACCACATAAACAGAAGAAGCCAGCAGTAGCACTGTGGCTTAAATGGTAGAGTACTACACTTGAGCAAAAGAAGCTCAGGGAGGGACAGTGCCCAGGACAGGCAAAAATAAAGGAAAGAAAAAACCTCATTATTTCCATTTCCTGGAGTCCATTTTGATAAATATTATTTTATATGATCATATGCACATAATTATTGCACTTTTGTGTTCCTCTCCTAAGAATATTCTCCTCTGGTCTCACTGAGTGTGAATACCTAGAGACCTGTATAATTTATCATGGGTAATTTTTTAGTCATCCAGTGTGTTTACTGGATTTATATGAACATTTTAGCTACCACAAATGAGGGAAACCATGCAACCTATCAACCTATGTTTCTTTTGGTCTGGCTTACTTCACTTAATATAATTTTTTCCAAGTCTTCTTTACTAGTATTGAGTCTACAAACTGGCTTCATCATCTAAAGGATTCTAGAGTTCACAGTCCAGATCTCTACCTACTGCTCCAGAACAGAAGTCTTCAGTCCCTGGCTTAGCCCATTCCTACTATATAACAGCATAATTTACAAATGGAGATTTGTCTAGAATATGGAAAATCCAAAATGACAACCATACATTCAGTATCTGGAAAAAAAAAAAAAGCCTGGTTTGTGCTTCAAACCTAGTTGCTGGGTTCTCACTTGTAAAAAGACACATACTCTTTATCCTCACATAGTGGAAGAGAATGTATAATTGCTTAGTTAGAAGAGAAAAAAAATTCCAAGATTATAATACTAGAAGATGTTTATAGTATCAAAATATATTGAAGTCATGAGATGATTAGACAATACCCAGAAAATTATAGTTATAACCATAGGAAAGAAGTAGAATTATTTGCAAAAGTTTAGGATTAGAATTACAAAGGTCAGCTTTTCTTTTCTTTTCTTTTCTTTTCTTTTTTTCTTTTTTTGGTCAGTTGTGGGGCCTGAACTATGGGCCTGGGCACTATCCCTCAGCTCTTCGGGTCAAAGGTAGCACTCTACTACTTGAGCCACAGAGCCACTTCCAGCTTTTTCTGCTTAATGTGGTACTGAGGAATTGAACCCAGGGCCTCATGCATGCAAGGCAAGCACTTTACCACTGAGTTACCTTCCTAGCCCTGCAAAGGTCAGTTTTTCATAAATTGTCAGATAAAGTGCTGAATGCTTACTATTAGCTTGTAAATAGTAAGGAGATGTTTGGGGGAATTGTGGGGAAACATGTTAGCAAACATTAAAAAGCCATAAAAGAAATACTATTAAACTATTTTATATAAATTGGATTACTCTATGTTCTCTCAGAATTTAGCTTAACTTGATTGTTTTTAAATTAGAGCTTAAACCCAGGGTCTTGAGTGTTCTACCACTTAAGCCAAGCCTCTAGCCTTTTATTTTGTATTGCTCTTTTAAAGAAGGTCTCATTAACTTTGCCTGGGATGGCCTTAAACTAAAATTCAAATTGGGATTAAAGATAGGTGCCACCATACTTGTTTAGCTTAATGAAAATGAAATTCTATATAAATTAAAATTAATCCTATATGTCAGACATGATTTGTGTTGACTACACACATTTATCTCCTCTAATAGCCCAGTAAATTCTCCTAAAGAAAATACACACATCCCACAAGCACATGTACATATTTATGTACACGCACATCTATATGTATCTAAACATACACTCAGATAGGAGGATTTCTTTTCCTGATTCCCTGCTCTCCGCGCCACCCTACCCCTCCCCCACCACCAATCGAAAAACCCAAAGGTCACCTAGATCACCTTGGAAACCCTCATCCTGATTGTGTTGTGATGGGGAGCTGACACTGGTGGGCAGATTTGGATCTTACTGAAAACCTGACAGTTGTGTTGGCCTGGGGCATGAGAGACACGGGTAGGGGGAACCCACCCACCACTCCCAGCCGAGGATCTTCTTGGAGACCCTGCAATCCATCATGAAGTTCCAATATAAAGATCATCCCTTAGAGTATTAGGAAAAGTAAGGAGAAAAGTTCTGAAGAAATATCCTGACAGGGGCCCTGGAGTGACTCCGCGGGTGGAGCTCGGGTGTCATTGTGGAGAAGGCTCCTAAAGCCTGGGCGCCTGATCCGGACAAGAGGAAGTACCTGGCGGGTTCTAGTTCTTAATCCCAAAGAGGATCCACTTGCCATCCGAGGCTGCCTTGTTTTCCTTTGTCATAACACGGTCCCCGCCCCCACCAGCGCCACCTTGGGCCAGTTGTATGAGGACAACCTGGAGAGCTAAGGGTCTATAGGAACCGAATGGTGGAGGTCCAGCCAATGGGAGTGCCTGGACTTCGGCGGGAAAGGAGGGTTGGAGAGGCTCCTGGAGAAGGAGGGCGGCCCCCTCTACGGAGAGATGGAAGCGGATGGACAGCATTACACTGCACACACTCTCAGCCTATTTTTCAGGTGCTCCTATTTTTTTTTTTTTTCTTGCTTCCTCTGCCCAAAGAGAAAGTATGTAAGGACAGAGCTGTTGGACTGGTTTTCACAGAAGCCAGGGGATGGTGTCATTTCACCGCATTACTGAGAATTCCTTTTGTGCCATCCTCTGGTCTCCGTCTTCTCAGGATGGGGTACAGGGGGTGAGGGGAGGTAGAGAAGAACAGATCACCCCCTCTTTGGACAGGGATTTCCAAGGTGAGTGGGAAAGGGGGAACAGAAGTGACCCAATGACACACCCATCCATTGTAAATGAAGGGTTCTGGCTCCCCAAATGTCTCTTTACCTTCTCCCTCCCTTCTTGTCTTATTTTGGGGTGTCACAGAGCCACCCTTATTGGTGGAGTGGGGTGTTCCTTAGATATTTAGGGAGTCAGGAGTCAGGCATGAAGATAACTTTTGAATGCTATAATAGTGTAAAACTGGAATTAACCCTTTATCCCACACACTCCTTGGGGTTTCATGAAGCCCAAACATCTCCAGTTGTGGACTGAAACCAGCCTTCTAGCATTCCCCATGTGCTGAATCAAACTGTCCTGTGTGGAGAGAGGGGTGCTCTGAAGGAAGGTAGATAGTCCACACCTGTCAGTCATGTGGAGCTGTGTCCCTTCCACATCTTCCCTCCCCTTTCTCTCCCTTCAGGCTTACAGGGATGCTTACAAGATAGCCAGCTGCTAATGACAACATGTACTATGAGTTTTCTTTTTTCTTTTGTGGTTTTTTCCCCCTATGGTTTATCCCCTGTTCTCACTGTATTTGATTTTGGTACCCTGGGTAGTGTCTATACATTTATCTGAATTAGGGAAGGGAAGGAGAACAACAGAATGGTGAGACAAAGGACAAGGGAGGAACTAATGCAACAGTGATTCTCACAAGACAATATGTTGGAAATGAACTGAACTTGGAGGGGGTGGGTGCTGGAGGGAAGGGAAAGAGGTAGAAAAATGCAGGAGGGTGTTAACAAGTTAGGCAAGAAATGTACTCACTACCTTACTTAGGTTACTGTAACCCCTCTGTATATCATCTTGACAATAAAATTAAAATTTTTTAAAAATTATGTAGAGATGACAATTTTGAGTAACTCATGGGGATTTCTTTCTTTTTGTTTATTTTTCACATTTAGGAATGAGGTAGGGCTGAACGGTGATGAGCAGGAATTGCACTCAGACATTACATTTCAGTTCATCTCTGCTAATGAAACGATCTTTGATTCCTGTTGCTGCTATTTCTGCTTTTGTCAGCTGTAAGTTCTTGTGTAATAAAGTTAATATGGTCAGTCTGAGAAAATAAAATAGCTGCTTATCTTAAAAGCCAAAACAAAACCCAAAAACATGCATAAAGAATACTGCCTATTAAGAGAGAAGAGAGAGGCAAAAACCAACTAAAAATAGACATAAAGTAAGCTCTAATAAATAAGAAATGTCATCATATTTCTTAAGGAGATTATTCGTTTAGAAGAGTGATAGAATGAGATCAAAGATCATAGCCAAAGATATGCTCATGTTTTTCTCCAAGGAACCCATGCATACTATTTTATATAAGGAAAAAGTCTTTGCAGATGTAAATCCAAGATCATCTTGGATTTCCTGGGCTGTTTCTGAACCCAGTGATAACCATCCTTATAAGACTAGGGAAGAGAAGGAGGTGATGTGGCTAAAATCCAAGGAATGCCAATACCCACAAAATGATGAATGAGTACAGGACCACATACTCCACTAGAGTCTTAAGGAGGATTATATTCCTTCTTAATGTATTTTTTAATGACTTCCAGGCCCATGAAGGAATAAATTTGATTGTTTTAAAACCACCATATTTATAGTGATTTGTGAGAGCAGCCACAAAAATAGTTGTGGAGGTGGGAGGGAAAGGAGGGTTGCAGAAAAACAAAGGAGGAAGTAACAATGCTTGATAGGAAATGTACTCATTACCTTACTCATTTAACTGTAACTCCTCTGCACAGTATTTTTACAATAAAAAAATGTATTTTAAAAAAAGCGGAGAAAACTGGCCTTTCAGAAATACAGAAAAGCTCAGAAAACATCAATTGGAAGGAGGTAGTAAATATGGGGCTGAATAGGGAAACAAGCTGGATATGAGTGAAAGTTAAAATTGTTCCTCCCGCTCTACTTGCCCCAAAATTGGAATGCTTGGGGAATGTAGGTAGTTAACAATCAAAATTTTAAAAAAAAAGGCTAGATTCTTCCCTACAGGTACTACAGAGTCCACAATGAGACTGCTCCCAATCAAAGCATTCAAAGCAATGTTGATCAGTTGACAAGCTCAGCCCACAACCAATCAGGTTCTCACTGCTTCCTTTTTAAACAAATGACAATTAAGGAATCCCAAATATTTTTAAAGGCTCCAGAACTAAAAGAGTTGCCAAGAGAGATAAATTGAAAAACAAGAGAGTACAAAAAGTTGAATAATGCACAGAGCAGAAAGGAGAAGGAAAAGAAGTATCCCTTTTATGTTACACATAGGTACTTTTAATTTATTCCAAAGATTTTTTAAAATAAATAAAATTATAAATTTTCTCATGTAAGAAGAGAAAGAGCTCATTAAGTTAAATGATGTTTTGTTTTTAAAATATTTTACATCATAATTATGTTCATATATATTCTCAACCATGATTTCTAAGAAGGGCTGTCTCATCTGTGGACACTTAAGCAGAGGCCTTCCAAGAAGAAGGCCTGGTACCTACTAATGACAACCGCTGGGAAGTCCCTATTTTCACCATAGGTGAAAATAAGTCTGTTCTTAATCCAGTAGTATTTAATACAATATAAAAATTAAGTACTAGCATCCATTAAAAAGTCTTACGATTCAGGAGCAGGAATAAAACAACCAAACTGTGCCTTTTCTCTCCAATTAGAAATGGATGTGCTATCTGCATGTTATTTAATGACAGAAAAGGGGCCTGGATGGCTGGACATACTGCTAAGTAGAGTTTGGAGATAGAAGTACCATCTAAACTACACTCTTGAACTGTTGTTCAGCCTTGAGGTCAGAGGAATCTCATTAACTGTTATAAATCCAAATGTGAGGATTAAATCTCACTAGTTTGGGTAATAAAGCATTGCATAAAAGGCAGCGGTCATTCTTAAAAGCAAATCGTCAGCTATAGGTGATGAAATATGTGATGTTATGCTGCCACCTAGTGATCACTGCTTTAGAGTCCAAGATTGCGAATAGGCGAAAATGAATTTGTTTTAGAAATATTTAATCATTCCTCTTACTCTTTGAAGCAGTTCCTGTTCATTAGGGATTCTAGAACCTAAATTTATATGTTTTCCTAATTTCCTATAAATGGTTTCCTAAAGACAGTATTCATAGGTAGACAAAAAATCTTCAGATAGCTTGGTATACTATGGAAAGCTAAGTTAATTTATACCCAATCCATATCTATGTATTCCTGTGGTTTTCTCATTTGTACTTCACTATATAGAAACTATAAGAAAGGCTCAATTATTTCACTAAGTCACTATTTAAAATTTAAAGGTAATTACAATTACAAAGCAATTCAATTTGGGCCATTAGCACAGTGGCTCATGCAAATACTTATGAATGTAATCCCAGTTATTCAGGAGGTTGAAATCTAGAGGACTGTAGTTTGAGGCCAGCCCAGGCATAAAGTTTGTGATACCACTCTCAACTAATGAAAGTATGGATGTGGTGACATGCACTTGTCATCCCAGCTTTGAGGAACACATAAATATAAGCATTGTGGTCCAGTCCAGCCCGAGCAAAAAAGTGAGACCCTATTCAAAACACACAAAAACAAAATGTTTAAGGGACTGGCTCACATGGTTGTGAATCTGCCTAATAAGCTCAAGGCCTTGACTTTAAATACCAGCACTCAAAAAAGTGTGAATGTACAAATTTCCCCGTAAAATAAGAAACTAAAAAAGAAAGGATGACTTTTTAAAAAAACTGAATATGTGAGAGGGATATCCTAAAAAGAAATTTAAAAATCAAGTAGAAATGTTGACCAAGTTGGGTAGTTGACTTCACTAGAAAGTAGAGTAAATTGTAACAGGGTGGAAAAGAAGAAAGAGTAAGAAATAATAGTAGAAAGCAAGTGCTGAGGACATTCCTATCTTAGGGACATTGCTGGTAGCAAGAATATCCTAAAATGTAATGGTTTCCAAAACACAGGCTATGAAGCCTTGTTCAGTGTGGGAACTAAATATTTGCATAAGTCTGGAAAAATACCAGCAATGGGACTCAAGAAAGCTTGTTTTTCAGGGCTAAGGTATGGGTACAAGAAAAGAAATCTCCCATCTGATTTATAAATGTAGGGTCCCATACATTGGATTTGGATTTATATTTATACCAACTTCTGATTGGACAGGGGACATAGGAAGAAGAGAAAAGTCAAAGATTATGCCAGGTGCTTTTGCTTGGCTAGAGTAACTGGGGAAATATATTGCTATTACTTAAGATGGAGAAAGTAGTAACTCAGTTATGTGCTCTCAATTAATGAGAGCTAAAGAAGCATACATGTTCCAGGGGCAATGGCTCAAGCCTATATTCCCACCTAATTGGGAGGTGAAAATTGGGGACATGGTTCAAGACCAACCCAAGCAAGCAAAAAGAAATCCAAAAAGATCCATCTCAACCAATGGCTAGGCACAGTGGTGTGGGCAGCAGCAATGGTAAGCACAAGTAGCAGGGTTGCCAGTCTGAACATAAAAGTGAGACCCTACCTTGAAAATTACTAGGGAGGGCTGGAAAGGTGGCTCAGTGGTAGAGTGCTTGCCCTGCATGCATGAGGCCCTGGGTTCTATTCCTCAGCACCACATATGCAGGAAAAAAAAAGCCAGAAGTGGTGCTGTGGCTCAAGTGATAGAGCGCTAGCCTTAAGGTGAAGAGCTGAGGGACAGTGCCCAGGCCCAGAGTTCAGGCCCACGACTGGACCCCCCCCCAAAAAAAAAACCCAACGAAGTAGTAGAATGCTAGCCTTGAGCACAAAGAGGCTCAGGGATGGTGCCCAGGTCCTGAGTTCAAGCCCAGGACTGGCAAAAGAAAAAAAAAATGACTAGGAAATGAAAAGGCTGGAGGAGTCCCACCAGAGTTAGAATGCTTGATTGCTCATGGTCCTGAGTTCAATCCCTAGTACTATATAAAAAAAGGATATTACTTCTTTCATTTTGAAAACAGCTCATTATAGGCTTACTGGGTATATCCTACTGAAACTAAACATTTCTTCCTCTGTATCTGTATCTCTTGACTTTCTGTTGTTAATTAGTCATTCTCCATCCAGTTATCTGGGCCAGACATCTCAAACACTGTTCTTGGTCATTAAAAAAAAAAACTATAAGTTTACAGAGAAACAGTTAAAAGAGCATAAAGAACTTTGCTTTTGCTAAATTTCTCAAGCATTGACAAACTGCATTTGCCTTTATCACTTCTCTAATCTACATACTTATATGTACATTTTTCTAAATAATGTGTGCAGATTGCATATATGAAGCATCATTACCTTTATACACCTCTATGTATATTTTCTAAAAACAAAAATACCTTCTATGTTACCAGAATACCATAATCAGAACACAAAATTAGCATTGTTAAACTTAGCATTTGCTGTCAACTAAGGAGATAAATCTTCCTACTCTGAATAGCCTATTTAAATAAAAAGTAAACATTAAAAGGGGTACTTATGATAAAAGTCTACCATTAACAATGATTTAATGGTTTTTAACAATTCTTTCAAAGTTTTTATATGATGATTGTTTTATTATCTTTAAGTAGTTGTACATAGGAGTTGCCATTAAACTATTTAACAATTTAGCATTAAACTATTTAACAAAGCTTAACTCTCAACCCAGTGGCTCAGAAGAAGGTCCCTCAAAGCTCTCTCAATACCTGTAGTCTAAATGTATCATTCACCAAATCAGATTCATTCTATATTTTTAATATCTGAGTGACAGCCTATTCATCTCAACTAGATATCCTAATACAAAAGCCTTCAAACTTTTCACAGACTATAGTCTGAAATAATTCCCTTACCAGTTCCCTCACTTCAGTTTTAACTAAGTTCCACTATTACCAGAAGAAACTCATTCAAAATATAAGTAAAGCTAATAATGCTGTCTTCCTTTTCTAAAAGCCATCTGTAGGAGAAAATCTAATTACTTTCTCTGGTATACAAGATGCTTCATCTCTCATTATCTTCTTGTTTCAATTTTGTGTTAGATTTAATTATGTGCACCATGAAATGTTATGCTACATTGAATTATGGATATCATGAAATTTTATTAAATTATCCAACTGTGCTTATCAAGCTCCAGTCCTTATACAATTGTTCCTCTCTGAAAATCCTTCCCTGTAAAATGTATCCTCCATATATTGACCATCCTTTGATTTGCAAGTTGACTAACTCCCCTGAACCAGCACCATTGTAGACTTAGATGTTGATTATATTTATTAGTTTCACTCTCTGCATAGTATTATGTCTCCATCTTCAGCATATACCACAATATCTACCAGATAACAGTACTTAATAAACATTTCTAGAATGAGTAGTGGATAACATATGTTAAGTTCTTCCTATAAATGTGCAGTATGTTTTACATACTTTTCATTTGTCCTCACAACTTCCAGTTTTATGATGTTATAGTGCAGGTTCTTCATTCCTGGTCAGAAGTTGTTTCAGAGCACATTTATCAGGTCTATCAGAATGGCTAACATCTCTTGCCTCCATCTTTATAAAATTTTGCTGAGGTGTAGTAGTGGGGTTAGAAGTCAGGAAATATTTCACAGCAGATGGGACATTTATGTAAAGTTCTAAATAATGTGTAGACTTATCTAGGTTGGAAAGAATGCTATGTGTGTAATGTAGGTATGTATGCATCTATCTATCATCTATTTTTCCTTTCTTCTATGGGCCAAATGCATTTGAGAGCAAATTACACTAAAAGTAATGATAGCATAGAATGCTTACATATTGGTTTCTGAACACCATTATACACTAAAAGAACAAAGATCCTGGGGATAAATGGTTGATTCTAGAGCAGGAATAGGAAAAATCCAACATTACCCTGGAAAATAATGTTGTACCGGAAATTGAGGAAGTTCTTATGTATTGGTGAAACACATCAGAGATATATAGAAATTATAATGTACTAAATGAAACAGAATACTTGAGTCCATACTGAGATAAATGAGTATCTTGAAAATGGAGATGAATAAAAGTTCTTTTTATATTTAAATGACAATGTTTAAGTGCAGAAGGAATAATACCACCATGTAGAACCCATTAGGCAATAATCAATATATGCTAAAGGAAGAACTTGAGAGTTTTAAGAAGCATATATTCATAGTTCACTAAATATGTATTCATTATAAAGGGGAAAGTCAAAATCGGACAGGGTAGCAATTTACCATTTAGGAGAAGTGCTCAGAGGCACTTCTCTGATATTCCTTTCAAATATAGCATCTAAATCTGAGCATGAGGAAAGATCAGACAAGTCCAAACTGTGGGACATTCTACAAACCATGGACCTATACTCTTCAAGGGTCAAGGCGATGAAAGAGAAAGGAATATCTAAGGGTCTTTTTAGGTTGAAGGAGAAAGAAGAGACTAAATGGAATACATGATTCTTTATTTTGATCCTTTTTACTACTAGTGTTTGCTATTCAAACTGCTGTGAAGGGACTTTTGCCATCTCCCTCCTTTTGATTATATAAACAGGCTTTGGACTCACAAAGTCAGTCAGTCAGAAGACACCCTGCCCATGTGTTTTGCAACATGAGGCCTTACAAAAGGCTTCTCTCCAGTGCTCTTTTCTTGTCTACCCTTTTACCTTTATCATTAGAACAGACTTGAGCTGGTAACAGGGAAAGAAGATGGTGAAAGAAGTGATAGAAGTGAGCAACAGTGGTAAGGGCAGCAGCTTCCACCTTAGTGGTAATAGTGGTGGTGACAGTGACAGTAGGTAAAAGGGCAGATGAAGAGCTCCACAGAAAGATTAGGACAGAAACAATGTGTGGCAGAAGAAAGGGAGACAGCAAGGTCAGCGGAGAGTGGTCCTTGGCAGTTGGAAGAGTTCCAGAGATACACCAAGCCTTAAGGGTCAAGGTCTCAGTCACCCTAAGTCAGAGATTTGTAACGCTTGTCACTGTGGGGCTGAAGGTCCAAGCACCTGATGCCTGCATGAGAGCTGTAACATTAAATGTTGCTGTCTGCTGCCACTACTAAATGCTACTAGCTGCAGAGTGCCAGGCCGCTAGAGGGTCAAGTCTGGAGGGTAAGTCTCCAATGTCACTGCCACAGCTGCATTTCTCTGGCTTCTTAAAGCCTAAAGCTATAGGCCCCTAGCTGTTACGGTTTGGAGATGCAAGCCTCTAGATCTGCCTGTCTAGCCCTGAGTCCCCAAGAGCCTGGGATTGACAGTGATTCCTATCCTAGCAGAGTAAGTGGACCCCAGAAAGTTGATTGGCCAACTCTAAGAAGGATGGTGGTTTCAATCAAGATGGGGGTGGAAGGGGGGGAGAGGGGGAAGAGTTTTAAGTGGAAAAACTGAGCAGCTCAGTTTGGCACGTGACTGACACCTCATGTGGGTTTTTTTTGAGACCCCCAGTGTTGAGACTTGCTCTTCCCAGGTGCCACGGCAGTGAGCATGGAAAAGCAGGCTTCCAAAGAGATGGCACCTTACCTCTGACCATAAAAGTGTGTGGTTTGCGAGGGCGGAAAAGGATCTGTACTTGGAGTGGCAGAAAGACAGAAAGACAGGAAGGAAGGTAGGAGGGAGAAAGGGAAGGAAGGAAGGAAGAAGGAAGGAAGAAGGAAGGAAGGAAGGAAGGAAGGAAGAAGGAAGGAAGGAAGGAAGGAAGGAAGGAAGGAAGGAAGGAAGGAAGGAAGGAAGGAAGGGAGGGAGGGAGGGAGGGAGGGAGGGAGGGAGGAAGACCACGCACGTCGTGGTTTCCATCCGGGTGATCGGAGCCCAAGATGGCGCCCGCAACAGAACTCTGCACTAGAGGGAGGGGCAACGTGAAGAAAAGATGACGTTCGTTTAATGTTTGCTTCAACTGCGGGAGCTGGCGGCGCCAGGCGGATCGGGCACGAATCCCCCTGTAGTTGGTTGCGGGCGCCAGGCGTGTGAGGGGGTGGCGAGTCCGTCTGTCTCGGGGCTCCGCTGCCTCACTCATTCATGTTTCTTACCCGGGGCGGCTTCCAGCACAGCCTCTCCGTCTGGCGAGGCCACCTGTGTGTTTATCCCGGCGCTGGTGACGGTTCCCAGCCGCCAAGTTTTTACAGAGGTGAAGGCCGGGACGCGCCCCAGCCCCTCCTCAGCGCTCGCGCCGCGCCTCCGCGGCTCCGGGTGGCGGGAGTTTCCTTCCCGCGGGTACGCGCGTGGGGAAATGCGAGTGCGTGCGTGCGCGCGCGCGCGCTCGCCGGCAGGCTAACAGCCCGCGGGCACGAGCCGTGAGTCTGCCGCACTGCAGCACCTCTCAGCACCGCGCGGGGGCGGGGACGCGCAAGAGGGCGCCCAGGAACGGCCGCGGTCCAGCCAGCCCTGTGAGGGCCTCCGCTGGTTACCATGGGAACCGCGGCGTAGGCTGGCCTGACGTCAGCGAGAGGCGCGCTACCCGCACTGCGGCACGGGGGTCTGTTCGCTCGCGCAGCCCAGAGCGCGGGGAGCTGGTGACTGAGCTGCCAGCGCTGCGGCCTTCTTTCCTCCCTCCGTCCCTCCCTACCCTGCCCTGCCGGGCGCAGGGAGCTATTCGCACCGTCCCGGCTGTGATCCCGGACGGGACAGGCCTCGCCGCCGCGCGTTCCTCTCTGTGAGTACCGCTTCCTGGGTGCGCTGTGGCGGGAGCCCGGCTCTGGAGGCTCGGCCTGCCCCGGCTCCTCGAGGGGCGGCGGCGTGGGGGGCTACTCGAGGCGGGGGGCGCGAGGCGGAGCTGCACCCCGCAGGCCGCGCGCGCCTCGGGGCCTCCCCGGCGAGGGATGCGGTCCGCGCGGTTACCACCGCGCACCTTCTCGGGCGGTCTCGGATCACCGAGGCTGTCCAGCGTGCTGCTCTGACCCAGGACATTTACCTCTGCTTTTCCCAATTAATCCTTTTTCTTTTTCCCTACTTAAAAGCTTCAATGCTGTCCAAGCATGATCCGGACTAAGTATACTTATTTCCTTTTAGAAGGTGCAGAATCTTGAACCTGTGAAATGTCTTCTTAATTACATCGGAGAAAAGGTGATCAGTGTGTTCAATTAATTAGATGGCTAGTCAGTCGCTTCGGTATGCATAACAACAGGAAAGAAAATGTAGACGCGGAATCTTGGCGCAGCTTTTCAGTCTTGCTTTTTCCTAGTCAAAGAACAGGATGCTAACAGGTTTTTCACCTGTTGCAGTAACGATCGCTGCGACTGCCTAGGCTGGCTGGGGGAATTTGCTTTCGAGGAGGGACTCAGGGAATTGTTTTGGAATATTAGAAAGAAATTTGAATGTCAAAAGTGTTTTTAAACGCTAATTAAAAGCTTGTTTATTTAGGAAAACTGTCGTTGATTTCGTCATTGAATTATGTAAATAGGATTTTTTTTTTGTTTCACAAAATTCTGCTTAAAAAATGAATTAAGCAAGCCTGCTTTTTTCCTTACCTTGATGTCGAGTCACGTACTGCGTGGTAATCAGATGGTCAGAGCAGAAGAAAATGAAACGCAATCCATTTAATTTTCCTACGCAGTATTTTCTAGAAGCTCTGTAAAAGACTTTGAAGGGAGAAATTTAAGAATTATGGTATACATGAAATTCAGGGATTCTGTTAAGGTTAACCTTAATTTTTGCAGATGTCATTAATCAAATATTAGTTATTTTTCCATTATATGCTGTAGTACATTAAGAGAGAATTATTTCTGTAATGTGTTTGTTGTATTATGACTAAATTATTCTAAGTGCTCATTAGTTCAGATGTGCATTAGACTATTAAATAATGACAAATAATGTAAATGCATATTTTTCATAATTTCATCTATCAGTTTATTATATAATTATGTGTGTTTATTAAATGGACAAAGGAATTTTATTTAGCACCTGAAATATGTGTTTTATTTTCTTTTTTTGATATTTTTTTCTTTTCACAGTAGAGTAGGTGCCATTTTAATTTGCCAGGCAAGAAAAAAAAAACACCTAGTGAAATTAAGTAGCTTGCCCAGCACCACCCATCAATAAGCGACACAATACAAATTTAATCCCCAGCCTTTTTGACACCAGAATAATTTTACAGCCATTTTTTCTTTTCTTTCTTTCTTTCTTTCTTTTTTAAAAATTAGGATACCAGGTAAAGGGAGCACTTGGCTTGATCCCCCAAAAGCTAGCAGTGTGATGGTGCTGGTGGTTGGGGGTGGAGTCACAGAACATTTTTGCCAGGGTGAAAATTCAGAATTGAGGTAAACAGATAAATGATAAAAGGATCCTGGGAGCAGGTGAAGAACGGGAGGGACTTAGGGGAAAGTATCACTTACATTTAAATGTCAAAGGCCAGTTTTCACTGGCAAAGGAGGGAAAGCCATTTCTCAGAGGGAATTGTACTAAGGGCAAATTTGGCACATTGAGGAGTGCCAAATAAGTGTTTTATACATAGTATAAACAAAGACAAAGAGTCATTTCATAAATGACTTTGGACTTCAGTGGTAGGGACTAGCTATTTTTTTTGTAGGTGGCTGGAAGCTAAGGAAGAGTTTTAAACACATGACAAAGTTGCATTCATATTGTACAAACTCACTCTGGTTGCAATGTAGAGTTCAATTTAGATTTTAAAAAGGGTGGGTGGGGGCTGGGAAGGTGGCTCAGTGGTAGAGTGCTTGCCTTGCATGCATGAGACCCTGGGTTTGATTCCTCAGCACCACATAAGCAAAAAGAAAAAAGCCGGAAATGGCGCTGTGGCTCAAGTGGTAGAGCGCTAGCCTTGAGCTGAAGAGCTGAGGGACAGCACCCAGGCCTCACGACCGGACAAAAAAAAAAAAAAAAAAAAAGGGTGGGTGATTGGGGAGTAGAAACAATCTTTTTTGGTGGAAGGATGCAGGGAGTGCTGGGGATCTAAATTAGGCCCTTGGTGCCTGCTGAGCAAGTAAGCTATATTCTTAGCAAACTTAAACAACAAAACCCTTTTTTTTTTGTCTCTCAAAGCTTCTACTTCTGTCATGGATTTAAAGGACAATGGATTTAAGAGAACATACCCTACCTACTTTCCTGTTTTTTTTTTTTGTTTTTTTTTTTTGAGATTATGGCTACCAGGTTTTTGCCCTTTCATAGTCAATTTTATTTGTCTTCATGTGACTTATTATAGATGCTGATTATAGATCTAGTGGCATTGTTCAAAATTTGCAGCATTTTTTGACACCACACAAATGTAGCCCACCTTTCTTAAAACCTTTTTCTCATGTACTATTTCTTCTAGTTTTTCACCAGCTTCTTCATAAACATTTTATTTTATGGGCCTCAAGAGTTCTTTTGAAATTTTTTTCTTGTCTCTAGTGTGCATGAATATATATGTATAATATATGAAATGAATATGTAATTTATAAAGCATATATAATACACTTATATACAAATACATATATTTATAAAATATATAAATATGTTTTAAAAGATATAAATACATTTATATGTATAAATATACATAAAGTGGTACTTTACATATATGTACATATGTACATATATAAATGATTATATATGTATATATGTATGTTACATGTATATACAAGTGCTTCTCAAATTTTCAGGAGATATTCTTGCTACATTTATATATTCTATTTATTGTACTAAACATAATTATTACTACTATAATAATACCATGATAGTTGCTGTTACTGTTTTCCATGTATACATTTGAAAGCTTGACATGTGCTAGGTAATGTCCCAAGAATTTTATCTGCATATTCTCACTTAATCTTCATAAAACCTGTGAATGATTTACTATTATTATTTTTTGACAAATAAGGTTAGGTCTGTGGAGATAAGTCTTCTGGCAGGTGGAACTGAGGTTGGAATCCAAGGATCTGTTAATGAAGCTAATGCTCAGCATTGCTCAGTGTCTCAAATACTCAATTACATGTTCATACTAAGCTCACTGTATAAGAAGTCCCAATTAATATTATAGCTAATATTTATTCATGTTTGCCCAGCCTGCAATGCAGTTGTAAATCACTTAACCCTTACAGCAAACCTCTGAGGAGCCACATCAGGTTAATTTAACAGCTAAGAAAGCAAATTTTCCAGAATCACACAGGTGGCTTTGGGGAAATTAATTCTAGGACTTGAGTTTTAATCTATCCAGTATACTGTGTTATAATACAGCTAATATTATAGGTCCATTTGTCTTAGTTTAAAGGCATGAAAATAATTCTTGGTTCTTTCTCTTGCCTCTTTAGTGATTTAATATTTGTAAAATGGCATATAAAGTTTCTGCTCTATAGAAAACATGTGTCAAATACAAGTAAATCTTTTTTTTAAATTTTTATTTATTTTTTTATTGTGAAAATACTGTATAGAGGGGTTACATTTACATGGGCTACTCATAGTCAGATGTTTGCCTGTATATTGAGTTAACAAAGAATAGTATTAAAAATTCTTATTTTATTTGTAATTCTCCCAGTTGTTGTCAGGCTTCTGTTACTGATGCACTTACCTTTGAAAACTCTCATTTTTCTAATTTGGCATGAATTTGGAAAATAGATGACCAGGCTAATTGGAATAATATCTTTAGACACAGTAATACAGGCTTCTATCGATAAAATTTTGAGTTTTCACTCCTTGGATTTAATGATCTATTTATGTTATAAATTAACTCACATAAACAATATATATCTGTAATTATCCTTTTTTTCTTTTCTTTTCTTTTTCTTTTTTTTTTTTTTAACATTTCTTCTCAGATTTTTCTGCTAGAGGAATGAGAAATGGATCCCCAGGGAATTGGAACATAAGCTAATATTGTCTGAGCCAGTTCAAAATATGACCTTCCTTTTTAAAAACAAGCTTCAATTTTATTCATAAAATGTATGAATAATGCCCACATGTGGGTATTAATATGTTCATTTTAGATGTATACCCCATACTTAAGTAAAGTTGGCAATTCAGGAATATATATGCTGAGTTTACCCTGAGTTATCCATAGCGCCGACATAATACATAACAAGGTATTTATTAGAGGAAGATGGTACAGATGCCTACCATCCACTATTAAAGCATAATTTCCTTGGAAAAGGACCAAAACATTTAAATTTACTATCTAACTGCTATCCACAAATGTATTTGTTAATGTATTTTAATAATTGCTCTTGGAAAAGTTAGTCTTAAAATAGTTTGAAAAAGCACATTAAAATGTTCTACAATTTATTAAAATACTTTAAACATGTATTCTCATACTGTTTGCTATTTATTGCTTTCCTTGATGTTTTTTGTTTCAAATTTGATTAACTAATTTCAGAACATATTCAGATGTAATTCAAGTAATTCACATAAGATTGGAATAAGAGAATGTAGCATTACTGTTTGAAACCTGGGAAAATAGTGGAATTGTCATGGCATAATCTAGGCATGATTTAGAATTTTTATTTGGAAGTTTCATTTTATAAATAAATCCTTTTTGTTTTAATAGGATACTGATTGAGTCAATGTTTTGCATTATTTATCAGTGCTCGTCATAAACCTGAGACATGTCTACTGGTAAGACTTCCTATAAAATTTGTGTGTAAAATTCATATTTTAAGGAATTCTTAAATAAGTGAGCAAAGTGTATGTCATTAACTAAAACATATCGAGATAGTATATATTTTAGACTTTACATCTTCTGTAGTGACTATCAAAATGAAAGCATATATAATAATTCTTGTTTAAATGAGCATATCTGGTTTCAGTACACCTTTATTTACAAAATCAAATGACTAGTTAATAGGCCATAGTTTGCCCATAACTTTTCTAGGTCATTCATTCCTTTGTTCATTCACTATTTAATCATTGAAATATATTTAGTAATTCCCTACTCTGCGCTAGCCAAAACTGATAAGTAGCAGCTAGAGACCCTTGAAGTCAATAGTATAATGGGAGAGGTAGACAACATATTTATTTACCTAGATATGCACAGGATTATATATGTTCCATTGAGTTAAGTGCTACATGCTATATGGCAAAGAATAACTACTAAGTGAAATCAGAAAAATTTAGACCTTTTAGACTGTGGTCCTTTTTAGAGGTAACAGCTCACCATTCACATGAAAAGGAACTTGTTCTGACAAAAGAGCTATGAAAAGGGAAGCAAGATAGAGATATCCAAGGGAACATTTGTCATGATTTGAAACTAGAAGTAATCAAGTCAGGAGGTAGAGAATCCTATGAGGATATAAAGGATTTGTGTAATTCTTTTTTTTTTTTGGTGGGGGGGGGGGCGGTTGTGGGGCCTGCACTCTGGGCCTGGGCGCTGTCCCTCAGCTCTTCAGCTCAAGGTAGCGCTCTACCACTTGAGCCACAGCGCCACTTCCAGCTTTTTCTTTTTGCTTATGTGGTGCTGAGGAATCGAACCCAGGGTCTCATACATGCAAGGCAAGCGCTCTACCACTGAGCCACCTTTCCAGCCCAAGGATTTGTGTAATTCTAAGTGAAATGGGAAATCTTCAGTAATTCATTGAATAACCTGATTTGTGTTTTAAAGGAAAAAAATATTATTAGTTAAATGTCAGCTGTAAGCTGGGAAAGTATTAGTTGTTTTTCATGTAGATGGATCTTTGATAGAATTATTGTGACTGTACAAGTAAGGAAAATGAAGTTTACAGATTTTTTTTAATTGTGAAAATACCGTACAAAGGGGTTACAATTACCTGAGAAAGGTAATGAGTACATTTCTTATCAAGCATTGTTGCCTCCTCCTTTGTTTCCCCTTACCATCCTTCCCATCTCCCTGCTCCACTCCCCCCAAAGCTGTAAAGTTTGTTTTCGAAATAACATCTTGTACATCTCATTGTTGCAGGGGGTCCACCTGTATCCCTATTTAAACAATTTGTTTTTTCCCTTCCCCTCCACAAAGTATGCCAACATCGAATACAGTGAAAATGGGTTATACCATGGGGGAGGGACATACAAAGCAACATAGAAATCATCTTATAAATATGTTAGAAACAATTGCAAGGAAGAAAAAACATTTGAATCCTTATCTTGGGGTTCATTTCACCTAACATCAACTTATCTGACTGTTTCTGCTTGTCTCAGACATATACTAGTTATTGCAAATAAGGGAAACCATGAGACCTATGTTTCTTTGGGCCTGGCTTACTTCACTTAATATAGTTTTTTCCAAGTCTTTCCATTTCCTAACAAATGGGACAAAGTTTACAGATTTTAAGTTACTTCTCTAAGGCTATGTGGCCTATAATGGTAGCTGGTATTGAGCATTACCAGTAAAACATGACTTATCAAAGGAAACCTTTATAGGAAGTGACAAAAAGGGAAAGAGAGATAGAAGTGATTGAGATGTCACTAGAACTAAAAGTAAAAGTTAGACTCAGTTGTTATACATGTAGGTATCTATAAGACTTTATCCCTTAACACAATAGTAATTTAGGTATTGTTGTATTTCAGTTGTTTAGAACATGACAGGAGTCTTTATCTTTTGTAGTCGAGAGTGAAGCCAAAATAAAAACCAAAGTTTGCTTTGAAGAATTACTTAAGGCCCACAGTGATCTAATACATGAAAGGAAAAAATTAAGGAAAAAACTTGCCAAATCTAGAGAAGAGATCTCAGTGAGTAATTGATCATTCAGTTGTGGTGACTTAAATATATGTATACAATTATTTTTGTACTAAGCTTGTATGGAATTTTGAAAATTAAAACAGTAAGTCAGTGTTGTGACTGGTAACCAATGGTAAATAAAGTTTACATCAGAACCATACCACTCTTAGATTGTTTAATTTGGTCTTGAGTGTTGCTATCCTACACAAACTAGACACATCGGTGAAGATGACCAAAACATGAGGAAATTCAAACTACCATATCATGTTTTGAGGAATATATTTCTAATTTCAGAATTGTGAACAATATAGGAAATAATATCTTCAATACTTAATGGCTTGATTTTATTGAGGCTTAATTTTTTTACTATGTGCATTGGTACCATGAAGCAGTAATTATGTTTATGTTTGAGGTATACTTGAAAGGATTAAAAATACAGAACTTGGCCTGTCATGGTGGTTTGTGCCAGTAATCCCAGCTACTCAGGAGGTTGAGATCAAGAAAATTGTAGTTTGAAGCAAGCAGGCAAAAAGATACTGTGACTTCTCTCAATAACAAGACAGGTATGGTAGGAAAAACCTTTAATCCTAACTGTGCAAGAGACATAGGTATGATGGTAGAACAGACCAGGCATGGCAAAATTCACAACACCCTATCAGAAAAACAAACCAAATGGTTTAAGACCATGGCCCAAGTGGTATAGATTTGCCTAGTAAGCATAGAGCCCTAAGTTCAAACCCCAGTAGTACACACACAGAAGAAAAAACAAAACTCAAAACATTTCTCAACAAATAGCCACTGTATACAACTTGATTCCATTGGTATTATAAAGAGTCTAATAACATCCACAGTGAGGACACTGTTCACTCTTCATACCTGTCTATTTCAATTTACTCTTTCTCCTTTGACCATAATCTTTTGTGTACACACACACACACACACACACACACACACACACACACACACACACACACACACACACACATTCTTTTTTTTCCAAAAATCATTATGATGAAGATTTTTAATGCCAAAGTACAACTAGCCTAAAAGCATATGAAATTTAAGAAAGTTTCACCACTTTCTATATGTATGCTAAGATGAAACTTATGTTAGTATTCTGTCTGGTATGCATCACTATACCTATATGCTCAGGTAATACAAACATAAATAAGCTGTAACATTGGCCAGAATCCAGCCATAAGCAAATGAAAGTTTGTAATATGCATGTACCACTTACACCAATGTAGTGCTAGAATGGGACAGATTGATTATCTTCCATAGTAAATACTGTTCTAAAATAGAGCAATATTTTCTGCTATGTTTTGTCTGGTGGTACCAGTATATAGTATGGTACCACCCATGGACTTTATAACCCATGAACAAAGTGCTAAAAGTTTAAGCCAAGAATTCTGAATGAAGTAGATAACTGGAATCTGGGCAGAATTTATACCCTATACCTAAGTTTAAGTTTAGATGTTGAGGGCATAGAAGTGTGAAGTCACTAGGTTTAATCTACCAAGCTTCTCTTGGCAGATACCAAACAGATTTGCTTCCAGAAATAAATATACCAGGGAAAAGAAAATAAGAAGAAATGCTCTAGTTCAAAAGAAGGAGAGCTTATAAGGAAAACAATATTTTTGAAATAATTTTTAACTCCAGAAAGTAGAAGAGGTAAGAATACCTACTTTCATTGACTAGATACATGAGTCTTGTCTCGGGGCAGTCTTCTAAACATTATATAAGCACTTTATTTTCATTTAATATAAAACATAATTATGAGGTTTTAGGTGAACGGATAGGGAAACTAAATTACAGATACAGAGTAACTTTATAGAGTAACTTGCCTAAAGTTACGTAGTAAAGGAAGTGGTGCTGTAGCTCAAGTGGTAGAGCGCTCGTCTTGAGCTGAAGAGCGCCCAGGCCCAGAGTTCAAGCCCCATGACAGACAAAAAATAAAAAAATAAGTTACGTAGTAAATGGTGGAAACAGTATTCATTGACAATCTGAGAGTTTACTCTCCTAATAAACACAATTCAGTGTTACTTTTAATGAAAGGTGAAAAGATTGGACCTCTCTGGATAAAGAACAAGATTTTCTTTTGTATGTAATAGGCTAGGTCTAAACTGGGGTTGATATCATGGAAAAATCTAATTAGTGACATCAAACAAATGTGAGATTCTTCCATGACCAAAAATGAAAGAAATAACTGTTATTTCTAGTACTAATGGAACAGAGAAGAAGTTTTTTTAAAAAATCAGATGAAACTTTTCTAAAGTTAAAATATCTAAAGTGTTATGAGATGACTAATGTATCAAGAAACTTTTTTTCAGGAGAAAAAAATTACAAATATATAAACAGACCTCAACTGCATTTCAGACTTTATAAAAATTTAAAGGACAAGGGAAAATATAGAATAATTAATACCTACAAAATGCCCAGAAAAATTTCCACCCTTTAAAAATCATGATACCAGCTTGATAAGAAATGTAGTGATTATCTTGCCCATGTAATTGTAACCCCTCTATACAGTATTTTCACAATAAAAAAAAATCATGATACCAATATTATGGGGGAAACTGTAAATCAAAAAAAATACCACAGTTAAAGTTGTAAGAATAAAATGAGACATGTAAGACAGAAAGCTGATGTAATATAAACAATGAGAATGAGAAAAATATGGCTTAATTTTCCCTTTGTTGTTGTTGTTGAAATATATAGATAATATTGGTATCATGATTTTTAAAGGGAAAATTTTCTGGGCATTTTGTAGGTATTAATAAAACTATATATTTCATTTTGTAAATGCTGATCTGGCATTAGTGAACATAGTAGAATATGACCTATAGTCCAAAGGTACATGAAACAAACTCTAGGAGATAACCATATAAAAGAGACAAATAGGATGTATAAAAAGATCAAGTCAAATTTCTAGATATTAAAAGTATTATATATGAAATTATAAATAGACTGGATAGAATAAGATATTGGAGACTGCCCTGGCTCATGACAGCTGATTGTTATATATCAGGGAGTTTGTAAATGGATTGTGAAATGGTTGAAATCCTTATTTTGTACAGGAGAATGAAGCACAGCATCAAATTTATCAGAAACAATTTTAGTTATAAAACAATGACACAATGTTTTTAAATTATTGGAAGATAATTAGGCATTAGCTTGTAAATCTAGAATAATTTTGGCTTTATCGAAATCAAATATTGAACTTCAGTCTTAACAGGAGATGAATAGGACCTCAAATGGATCATACTCAAGTAGCATGTGGCAAAGCCAAATATATTTAAGGAATCCCAACAAAATCTTGCAGCCAGAAGTAAAATGCATAATATCTGATTTTAAGAAGAAAGGTAAGCTGACTGGGCATGTGGTATGCGCATGTAGTCCCAGCTCAGAATGTATCGGCTGGATAATAGTAAGTTCAAGACCAGCATGGTAATATAGTCTACATAGCAACATCCTGTCTTCAAATAAATGAATGATTAAGCAAGTGAACATAGTAGAATATGACCTATAACCCAAAGGTACATGAAACAAACGCTAGGAGACAACTATATAAAAGAGACAAATAGGATATATAAAAAGATAAGTCAAACTTCTAGATCTTAAAAGCATTATATATGAAATTATAAATAGACTGGATAGAATACAATATTGGAGCCTGTCCCAGCTCATGACAGCTGATTGTTAAATATCAGTGAGTTTGTAAATTGATTGTGAAATGGTTGAAATCCTTAAAGTATTTTGTACAGGAGAATAAAGCACAGCACCAGATTTATCTGAAACAATTCTAGCTATAAAACAATGACAATGTTTTAAAAACATTGGTAGATATTTAGGCATGGTGATGTGCCCATAATTTCAGCTACCCAGAAGGTGGCAATAAGATCATTGAGAGGGGCTGGGAAGGTGCTTGCCTTGCATGCATGCGGCCCTCAGCACCACATAAGCAGAAAAGGCCGGAAGTGGCTCTGTGGCTCAAGTGGTAGAGTGCTAGCCTTGAGCTGAAGAGTTGAGGGACAGTGACCAGGCCCAGAGTTCAGGCCCTATGACTGACTACCCCCCCCCAAAAAAAAGAGAGCATTAAGACTCAAGGCCAACTTAGCCAAAAATGTATTGTGGTCCTGTTTCAAAAAATAAGTTAGAGCAAGATGTGGGTGACTCTGGCCCCAAATTAAGATCTGAAGATCATGATTTGAATCCAGCACAGGCAAAAAGATTTTAGTTCCAATTAACCAGTAAATGCTGAACTGGAGATTTGGCTCAAGTGGGAGAGCACCAGCCATGAGTGAAAGGCTGAGCAAGAGCTGGAGGCCCTGAGTTCAAATCCTCGTACCAGCAAGTCTGCTCACACACATCCACACACCCACAAAACCAAGCTGCCCAGGGTAGTCTATGTATATAATCCCAGCTATGTGGGAAGCAGACGTAGGAGGATCATAGCCCAAGGCCAACCCTAAGCAGAAGCATAAAGCAAAGGAGTCAGGTGTGGCTCATAACTAAACATGCTTTCCTAGCAAGCATGAGGACCAACCTCAAACCCCAGTATTCACACACACACAATTACTGCAATTCGGACTGTCAACCTTGGATTCTATATCAAAAAGACAAATGTCAGGTAAAATAAAAACCTTTTTAAGATGGTTAAAAGCTGAAGTAATTCTTTGCCAGCAATCTTGATATACAAGAAATGATAAAGGTCATAACCATAGAAATTTGAAATTACATCAAAGAGTACATAAATAGTAAATATAAAGAGGACTTTATTTTTAAGACATCTTAAAGGATAAGTTTTAAAGTAAGAATAATGATCATTGTGCAGTTTTAGTATGTGAAGAAGTGAAAAGTAGGACAACATGCAAATTTGGGAGGACATAAATTGAAGTGTACTTCAGGTTTCTTTTTTTTTTTTTTTTTTTGCCAGTCCTGGGGCTTGAACTCAGGGCCTTTCTGTGCTCAAAGCTAGCACTCTACCACTTGAGCCACAGACCACTTTGGGATTTTTCTGTACATGTGGTAATGAGGAATTGAACCCAGGGCTTCATGCATGCTAAGCAAGCACTCTACCACTAAGCCACATTCCCAGCCCCTTCTTCAGGTTTCTTAAAATAGATGTGAAATAGCATTTTGAAGGTAGACAGATACAGGTTAAAGATTTGTAAGACTTGGAGTAATCACCCAAAAAGAAAAGGAGAGCCTAGCTAAAGCTCCAGTGATGATATGAGCAAGCAGTCAGAGAGAGAGAGAAGAAAAAAGCAGCCAGGAAAAATAGAAGCAAGTAACCAAAGAGTATATTTTAACTCAATCATATAAAAAAATCACTTCACATATAATGGCGCAAACAGACCCATTCAGGGTTAAAGGTTTCCAGACTGGCAAATAAACAAGCCCCAACACTAGTTTAAATATAGTCTTTAAATAGCTAAAGACTATTTAAACCCATTTTAAATATAAAGACATACGTGTTAAAATTCACAGAAGGGAAAATAATATGCACTATAAAAAGAAAGTTAAAGTAGTTACATTGATATCAGAGAAAGTATATTTTCGGACATAAAATTAGCAAGGATAAAGAGCAGTAAAGAAGACTATTTTACAATAGAAGAGTCAATATATAAGAGAGATAATCACAAATATATATAAACCCACTTATAGAGCTTCAAATACATAAGAGTAAAACAAGCTCACTTCTGTAATCCTAGTCACTTGGACAACTGAGAACAGGAGGATTGATCTTTGAAGTCAGCCACTGCAGAAAAGATCAAGAGACCCCACCCAGTTTGTACTTGGGAAACAGTGGCACACACCTGTTATTTCAAGCTACATGGGATAATGGGAAATGATAATCAGCAGTACCAGGCCAGTCTGGGTAGGAAAGCTGTGAGATTCATCTCACACCATTATTATGTGCCTTTGGTCTGAGTGACAACCAGAAGCCTAAAGTAGGATGATGGCAACTCGGACAAGTTCTGGGACAGGATGCAAGAATGTCCTAAAAATAACCAATAAAAAAAATGGGTAGAGGTGTGACTTAGCTATTCTGATTGTCAACACCCAATCCCAAGTCAGATGTCCACCATAATTATATTGTTGACATTAACTCTTTGGTGAAATTGGTACAATGCGGCCCAAGTCTTCTGCCATAAAAAAATTCTTGTCAAATATAACATTCCAAGGGCTTCATTTTGCTTGACAATGTCTAGTCCTGTAAAGAGTGTTTTAGCAATCAAGTCCTCCAGGTTGTTCTTATGTACAACATCTAACCAGACTGATCATGAAAAAAAACATAGAAGACATAAATTACCAATGTTTGGAAACTTAGAATATTCACCGCAGATAATATAGACTTTAAAGAGACAATAAAGTATGCAATATACACAAATATATTAACTGTAATATGGTATTTTCAGAACATAATTCAAACACATAATTACTTAGATTTACAGTCCAACAAAATGATCACCAGAAAACTGGTACTTCAAAGGTGGGGAGTGTTAGGGAAGGAGGATAGACAAACAGAAGAAGGGGCGAGGAAAAGGCACTCATAAAATTCCATGCATCTCCTATGAAATTAAAATGAAGGGGAGCGATTGGTTTGGGAGGGATTGGGGAGAATGATGAAAGCAGTGACATTGATCAAGATGCACTATAATCATAAACTGATTTGTTGAATGGTAACTCTTTTATACAACTAATTACAGATAATAAAAATATAATTTAAAATTAAAAAAAATAAGGATTGTGAATTACTTCAGTATAACCAATTTAGCAGCTGAGATTAAGTGCATAAAGTACATGAAGGGCACAAACTTCCAAAGTCTAAGCACAAAGAAGTAGATAACTTCAATATTGCATATCTTAAAAAAAAATTGAATCTGTTTTTAGAAACCTCACAAAAAACACTAGTCCCACTATCATTGACGTATTGTACCAAACACTGGAGGAAAGAATAGTAACCATTATATCCAAACTTTTATGGACCATTCCTTTTTTCTTTTTTTAAATGCTCAATAATTACTCTGATACCAAAGCCAGACAAAGATATTACTAGAAAATTACCAACCACTATCCCCTGGAAGATAGATTCAAAGATCTCCAGTAAGAGATTAGGAAATAAATAATAGTAATTGTCTCAGTTATACATTGTTATTTTGGCATTGAAAACATTACTCAATGTAATTCACCATATCAAAATATTAAATAAGAAAACAACATGATCATCCCAAATGCAGATAAAGGGAAAGGGAGGGACTTGGAAATGTGTATTACCTTTCCGTGAAATTTCTTAAAAGGGTAGGAAGGAACCTTTTCAATATAGGCTTCTAAAAATCTCACAGCTAATTTCATATTTAATGACAAATGATGAATTGCTTATGTCTTAAGCTTAAGCATGTTAATGGTGTGCATTTACAATTACATTGTAGACCTTGACCAATGCAATAGTACATTTACCGGTAATGAATTACCTAAAATTTAAAAATTGTTCAATAGCAACAAAAATATGTAATAGCCAAGCATAAGTGTATTACATAAATGTGTAACATCTGTACTAAAAAGCTCTATAGTGCTGAAAATAAAAGAAAATAAATAGGTGCCTGTGTTCATAGTTTGGAATAATCAATATTGTTAAATTTATTTCTCCAAAAGTTTTATTGATTCAGTTCAATTTAAACTTACCAGCAATTTGGTATGTAGAAACAATTACAAAATTTATTTGGATATGTAACTACCAGACCAAAAAGAAAAGGAATTACTCAATTGATTCAAGACTCATTGTAAAGCTATTTTAATTAAGACAACCTGATAGGTGTATTTGTCAGTAGAGCAAAATAGAATCTAGAAAAAGGCCCAGTGTAAATGATCAGTTGGTTCTTTGTTCTTTTACTTTGTGTGTGTGTGTGTGTGTGTGTGTGTGTGTGTGTGTGTGTGTGTGTGTGTGTGTGTGTGTGTGTGTGTGTGTGTATCTGTGTGTGTGTCTGTGTGTGTGGAGGGTGGTGGTGGGTGCTTGCTGGAAATTGAACCTGACTCCTTGCCCATGCCTCATTACCATTGAGCTTCACTCATACCCTGATCAGCTAATTCTTGATAAAAGTTATCAAGGTTAATTTAATAAGGGAGAGGATATTTCTAACTAAAGGTCCTTGAACAGTTGGATATCTGTATACAACACAAAAATTATAGCCATATTTTGTTTGGAAAGTAGGAACTCAGTGAAGACCTTCATATACAAGCTAAAACTATATAACTGATAGAAGAAACAGGATAAAACCTTCATAACTTTCACTTAGATTAGAATAAATAAATTAAACACTGATTCATCTGATTAGCTTTAATTTTAAAAATATTTTCTTTGGGACCAAAACTTAACACTGCTTCTAAATCTTAGTTATCTCCTTGGTGATTATTTCTTTCAGGAGTATTCTTACTGTTCGTTTACATTAGTGCTTCATTTTTGGTCTTCACTGAAAACTTTTTACATATGGTCCATTTTAACATCATAAGAATTCAAGGTTATAACTAAAGAAAACAAAAAAATTAAAAATTAAAGAGAAGCTATTTTTATTACATTTAATTTGGAAAGTTTTTTTTCAGAAATGTGGCTCTATAATTTACCTTTAAAGATGAGATAGAGTTTGGAAATTTTAAGTGAGCAAAGAAATCCTGAATATGCTAAAAATTGGATATATATTTGAGATACTAGTTCTTTCCATATTTTTCCATATTTTACTATACTACCTGTTTTTTTGACTGCTCTGTGTGTGTGTCTTTTTTTTTTTTTTTTGTCGATCGCGAGGCTTGAACTCTGGGCTTGGGTGCTGTCCCTAAGCTCTTCAGCTCAAGGCAAGCGCTATACCACTTGAGTCACAGCTCTTATTGGAGATAAGAGTCTCACGGAGTTTCCTGCCCAGGCTGGCTTTGAACCTTTATCCTCAGATCTCAGCCTCCTGAGTAGCTAGGATTACAGCGTGAGCCACCGGCGCTTGGCTTGTGTGTGTCTTGAGCTAAAGGCGTATGTGCTGTCCCTGAGATTCTTTTTGCTCAAGGCTACCATTCCACCACTTGAGCCCCAACTTCATTTCTAGATTTTGGGTGGTTTATTGAAGATATAGAGACTCAGATTTTCCTGCCAGGGCTGGCTTTGAACCACAAACCTCAGATCTCAGCCTCTTGAGCAGTGAATTGCTTTTCAACGGAATTCTAATAATTGAACTTCAGTATTCTTTGGTAATTTCATTCATATCAAGGAGAAATCATCTTGATTTTGACTTTTAGAGAAGTTTGGTTTTTGCCCATTCTGTTTTACAACATATATGTTAAGGGTTTTTTTTTTTTCTGTCAAAGTTTTCTATCATTTACAGACTGATCCTTATGGTTTTTCTAAAACCACACTTACCTTTGGGAACAGTCTTCTCTTGTTATCTGTGATTTTGGTTTTGTTGTTTTTATTTTTGTTTTGAGACTGTTTAACCATGTAGGTTAGGCTAGGCTAAAACTTCAAATCCTCCTGTCTCCCATACCCAAGTGCTGTGATTAGGTGTGTGAGTCACCCCTAGCTTTGAGTCTCTTAATATCGCTTAAATTATCTGTTTAAATCCTTTGGGAATTTCTCTTAATTACTTACTTCCAGTTAATAACATTCCTTTGTGATTTTTCAGCCTTTCATTGATACTTTTTTCTGTTAAAAAAGTTCTCATTTCAAATAATTTTGATTAGGGAAAGAAGTATAGCTAGCAGTTACTATTTTATTATTTGCTAGATAATCATTTGGATTACCAAGATTTTGGTTGTACACAGGCTAATTGCAGAGTAATTGTTAAGCTGTAGACTTGATTTTAGAGGATAATTATGGAGAAAGAAAAAGAACCCTTGTATGTTTTCTGTTTGAGAACTTGAAATGTTTTATGCTTGAAATGTTTCAAAGTCTCTTAATTAATTACAGTGGAGATTTTTCTGCTAATGAAGAAAGTGGCATTTAAAATTTGAGTAATTAATTTACTTAAAAACCCTTAATTACTCTTTTAATTCTTGGCAGCACTGGGATTTGAATTCACGATCTTCTGCTGAGTCATGCCTCCAGCCTTTAAGCATTTATTATTTTTTATTCCTGCTCAGATGTGTGCCAAAACTGTAATCCTCCTATTTTAGGCTTTCTCCTTTAGCTGAGATGACAAGTGTGTGCTACTGTGCCCTGCTTCTTCAACTTGAGATGAAGTCTCACAGTCTTCTACCTGGACTTTCCTGGAATCTGGATCCTTTCAACCTCACTCTTCCAAGTAGCTAGGCTTACAGTCACAGGCAACCATTGCCTGGCTCTTAAGTACTTTTTCATGTTACTTAAATAATTTACTTAGTCTAAAGTTACTTTTGGGGATTTCCAATCTAATTCTGGTATGTAAACTGGTGAGTCATCATCACATGCTCTGGAACAGTATCATTCTATCCAAGAAAGAAAAAAAAACAGCAAATAATATTTTCAAAATTAATCAGCAACTATTGTTTTTGTCTTTATATAATAGACTGTGCCTCACTGAACTTTCATTACTGTGTCTTCTTTTCTTAGCTTTCCACTAGCAGTAATCTTCAGGATATTAAGGAATCTAAAAGTGATCATATGAGTTGCACTAATACCACTAACCCAGAGAAGAGCATGCGAGTCACTAAAAACAAACTGAGGAATACACAATCAGCAGGTGAAGATCCAAGTGATGACATCAGTGTAGAGGAAGACAAGCAAGGGAAGCCAAACAAGAAAGTTACAAAGACCACACAAGATATGGAACCAGAAATTCCCGATAAAGCTGATTCTACACATCAGAAAGTTCGAACAAAGGCACAGGCAGGTGGTGATCATCAGAAAAGTGATAAAGTAAATGAAGGAAAAGAAAAAAGTGATGCAGAAGGGGAAGAAGATCTGATAGAAGCATATCAGCTCCAGGTAGCAGAAGAAATGGCAAAGGAGATTAAGAAGAAAATAAGGAAGAAGCTGAAAGAACAGTTGACATATTTCCCCTCAGATACTTTATTGCACGATGACAAACTGAGCAGTGAAAAAAGAAAAAAGAAGAAAAAGAAAGTTCAAGTAGTGTCTAAAGCTGAACCAAGGTACTTTACACTAATAACATAAAAGTTAAAAAATTAAAATAAGTAATTTTCAGCTTTTTGAGTGATATCTCGAGTTTAACAAAGAAAATTCCTACTATTTTATTTCAAGATATTTCCACTAAGCTAATAATGGCTTACCTTTTCACAGTACCTTTCAGTGTGCTAGATGTTTTACAGAAATTTAAGGAATTATTGCTTAAAAAAGTTCATGAGGGGGCTGGGGAGGTGGCTCAGTGGTAGAGCGTTTGCCTTGCATGCATGGGTTCGATTCCCCAGCACCACATAAGCAAAAAAAAAAAAGAAAAAAGCTGGAAGTGGCGCTGTGGCTCAAGTGGTAGAGCACTAGCCTTGAGCTAAAAGAGCTGAGGGACAGTGCCCAGGCCCAGAGTTCAGGCCCCACGACCGGACCTCCCTCCCCCCCCAAAAAAAAGTTCATAAGGAAGTACAGTAACATCATTCTATTTTGCTGATATTCTAGAGCTGTTTCTCCTAAACCTAAATGATTCACCCTTACTCAAAAGTAGATGACCAGTGGTAACAAGGAGAAGGGAAATCAATTTAGTAGAAAGACATGCTAGCATCCATTGCTGCTTTCAATATTAAATAAAGCTCAGAACAACAAACATTTATTGTTTCACACTATCTGGAGTTCAGAAATCTTGAGTGACTTAGCTGAGAGTTTTTGAATCTCAAAAGGTTCTCTCACAGGTTGCAGTCAGGATGTTAGCCAAATCTGAAGTCACTTTAAGCCTGGCCAGGTGTAACATCTGCCAAATGACACATGTAGTTCTTGAATCTCAGGAAATCTGTATTTAAGCTTTGCCATGTGGCAATTGGCAGGTCTCTGGTTCTGACTTGCTTTTAGTGAGAGACATCAGTTCCTTGCCATATGGATCTCTCTACATGAGTTACCTCCTCATGGCTGCTTGCCAGAGCAAGGACTTTGAGAGTAAGAGCGAAAAAGAAGTCACATCTTTTTTTTTTTTTTTGGGTCCGGTCGTGGGGCCTGCACTCCAGGCCTGGGCGCTGCCCCTCAGCTTTTCAGCTTAAGAGCGCTTGGGCGCTGCCCCTCAGCTTTTCAGCTTAAGGCTAGCGCTCTACCACTTGAGCCACAGCGCTACTTTCAGCTTTTTTCTTTTTGCTTAATGGGTGCTGAGGAATCGAACCCAGGGCCTCATGCATGCAAGGCAAGCACTCTACCACTGAGCCACCTTCACAGCCCAGAAGTCACATCTTTTTAGGACATGATTTAGAAGTATGATATCCAATACCTTTACCACATTTTATTAGAAATGGATGATGATATCCAGCTCACACTCAGAGGTAAGGGGATTCTACAAAGAAATGAACATAAAAGAGCCAAGACTGCTTTTCACAGAGTACTGCAAACTTCCTTCCCATAGCTACTACATCAGTGAGGAATTGGAAAGTCACTCTCACTTTAAATAGGGTTAATTCTTGAATTTGAATTAAAACTACGTCTTATATGACAGTGGCATGAAAAGGGTAGCTGAATTTCCTTTAATAATCGTATTGGTAATTGACAAAATAGCAAGGCCTTCTGGAATAACAAATATGAAATATTTATTTGTCTCAGCCCCATTTTTTTACAATGATAACTAAATATATTGGGAGTTCTTTTTCTATTTTTTTGTTTTTGTTTTTGTTTTTTTTTGGTCTGGTCGTGGGGCCTGAACTCTGGGCCTAGGCACTGTCCCTCAGCTCTTCAGCTCAAGGCTAGCGCTCTACCACTTGAGCCACAACGCCACTTCCGGCTTTTTTTCTTTTTGGTTATGTGGTGCTGAGGAATTGAACCCAGGGCCTCATGCATGCAAGGCAAGCGCTCTACCACTGAGCCACCTTCCCAGCCCCTTATTTTTCTATTTAAATGAACTTTTTAATTAGATAAATTCAAGTAAATTTTTAATAGGCAGCTTTCCAGTAAACATGTTCTGGAATACTACCACTTACCATTTATTGGTTCCATATGGGTTTTTATTTTACTTATATCCTTCTGAAAATGTCACATAGGAGTCACTAAAATCAACAATTAATTTTTAACCTAAAAAATTGGCATAGCCAAAGCCTCTTGAAATCAGAACTAGAACAACTTTTTGGCCTTTAAAAAGTCATTAAAGGGCTGGGATATAGCTCAGTGGCAAAGCATTTGCCTGGCAAGTGCAGTGTGGTAGGTTTGATCCTCAGTAACAAAAAAAAAGAAAATACAAAAAAAAAAAAAAGTCATTAAAGCCAGGCACTGGTGGGTCACACTTGTGATTCTCACTCACTACTCAGGAGGCTGAAATCTGCGGATCAAAACCAGCTGGGCATAAAAGTCCATGAGACTCTTATTTCCAGTTAACCACCAGAAAACTGGTAGTGGTGCTGTGTCTCAAAGTTGTAGAGCACTAGCCTTGAGCAAAAGAGCTCAGGGACAGTGACCAGGCCCTGAGTTCAAGCCCACAACCAGCCAAACAAAACAAGTCATCAAATACACAGAAATTTGTTCATTAATCATTTACTTTCAGTCCTCTGTAAGACAGGTCTATTTCTCACAAAATGCCATTGCCTCCCTTCTTCCCTCTCTTGCCTCCCTCCCTCTGTCTTTCTCCCTCCCTCCCTCTCTCCCTCCCTCCCTTCCTCTCCCTCTTTCCCTTCTTCCCTCCCTCCCTCCTTCCACCCCCTCTCTGTTTTTCTTTCTTCTTTTTTTTTTTAAGATAGAGTTGTACTTTATAGCTCAGGCTGCCTTGAATTTACTCTGTAGCCAGGATAACCTCAAACTGGCAATCCTCTTGCCTCAGCCTCAGGAGTACTAGGATTATTCCCTAGGTTTTCGAACTCACATTAGGCTGACTCCAGGATATGGTAACTCCTCACCCAGTATAAAATAATACCTAATGATGACCAGTTTGATTGCTAGTCATGGCTAGACAGTATATAGAACTTCTGGCAGAAATAAAACTTCAGGGTTGTTATTACTTCTGTTTCCATTTACTTTGTTGTTCAATAAATAATAATTGTAGTAACAATGCATTTGTAAAGAAAATGCCACTTGTGTTATATATGCAGCACGCCAACCATCTGTGATGACACAGTTGAAAGTGAGCAAAAGAAGGAATGTTCAGTTGAAGCTGTAACCTCAGATTCTCATCAAGATGATGAAGTAAGCTCAACAGAACAAAACATAGATGAGAACTTGCCGGATAATGCAAAATCCAAACCAAAGAAAACAAAAAAGAAGGCTAAACCAGGTTTGTAACTGAACATATATGAAAAATGGTTTCTTTTAGCAGAAATAACTGAAAAAATTGTAATCTTTCACATTAAAACTAAAGAATATGGCTTAATGTAGCATATTTGTCACTTGTTCTTGATTCATTTAGATTAAAACCTGCATTCATTTGTATCTATGCATCTTTTTAATAAAGGTGTATTACCTAAGTCAGTATTAGTTTGTAATTTAATTAAACTCTAGAATGATATAGACTTTGTAGTTAGAGTTGTGGAACATAAAAAGCCCTTTTTAAATCCTGAATTTAGAGCTCCTAAGTAGTTAATTCAGTTGAGCTTTCATTCATTAAAAAACTATTTTGCCCATTTTTTATTTTCTTAAGTGTATTAGTTATGGTTATTTTAAAATTATTTTGTGGAAACTATTCTCTATCATCTGTGAGTCTGTTTCTGTTGTCTTTTTTCTCGATTATTGGTTACATAATCTGCCTCTTCTATCTCTTCTATAACTCTTTATTATAGTGTGAATATTAATTGAATACAAGAGACTCCCATATGATTTTTTTTTCTTCCCTTGAGAAGGCTTTCCTTTTCCTCACATAGGCAGATAAAGAGTGTCCTATCAGTACCCCATCAAAGTGCCAATCAGAGCTAGATTGTAATTCAGTGCATATTAAATAGAATTTTAGTCTATTTAATATACATTAGTTCTGTACTTTTCTGATGCTTTTACAATAAGCTACTTTTAACTTATCTTTTCCAAGTTGCTTTTAATCTAAGTGTTGAGCTGCTGCATCCTGCTACATCCTATCATAAAGCAAAACTTTCATTTATAAATGAACTGCATTGTATATAGTCCATGTAAAAATAACTAGATGAAATTAATTTTAGTTTTTTACATTTTTCTTACATTGTTGGTCATAACTTGGAAAAATTAAAGATTTCTCATTTTATTTTAATGATTAATAAGTATTTTACTTTTATAGTATATTATGTTACTGTCTATCCTTTCTTTTCCTTTGAAGTTTTATTAACAAAGTGAAATAAGCATGGATCATAAAAGTTAGGTTGTATTTAAATCCAACCATAAGAACAATTAATTAAATACTGATTTTCTTCCCTGACTGTAGTTTCAGATGATAATGAAGACATTGATGGTGATGGTGTTCATGAAGTAACAAGCCGAGATAGTCCAGTTTATCCCAAATGTTTACTTGATGATGACCTCGTCCTGGGCGTTTATATTCACCGAACTGATAGACTTAAATCAGATTTTATGATTTCTCATCCAATGGTAAAAATTCATGTGATTGATGAGAATACTGGTCAATATGTCAAGAAAGATGATAGGTAATTTCTTTTAATTGACCAGTTAACCCTTGAAATGGAATCTGTTTACAGAATTCTTCTTTTCTGTGATTATTAATACTAAAGTCATCAGGAATATGAGTTGTAAGTGTACATTAAGTATACATTTGACACTGATAAATACATTTTACAGAAATGGAGAATATCCATTTTAAGTGGAGAGAGTTTCTACCTAGCTTCATAATGAATTTATGCCTTAAAACTTGCATTATAAATGACTGTAAATGTCCTAGTTATGTGACCTCATAATTTCCTTTTAAATTAATATATGAATATGAGGTGATGCTAATGAATCTTGATTTTTCCCCCTAGAATTACTTCTATAGATAACACATGTCTTCCTTGACAGCTCAGATTAGAAAATACACTAAAATAAATTACTGACATACTATTATAGTGGAATTTAAAAATATTTGCTTGGAAAGATGATAAGAAATGAAGAAATGATGACTGTGAAAAAACATTTACTTACTTGTCTTTGGACTTACAAAATTACAGCAGCTCAAAACATTGTTTATTTTCTTACAATAAAACTTTATTATGCTTTTTATTACAAACTTAAAATTATAAAATAGTTACTTTAGTTCAGCTCTTTATTGTAAAGGTGCAATTATTTCTTTTACTTTATAGTTCTTGATAAAGTAATTCTGTGAATCTTACTGATAGTACTTAAATGTGAGATGATAGTAAGGCACTACTACTTTTAAGTTTAATAAAATTAATTTTTAGTTAGATAAATATAATTTCTGGTTTTGTATAATAGCTATCCATTATTTCTGGTGGCCTCCCTTGTGCACTGTATTTTTTCTCATCCTAAAAATTATCATGAATTGTATTAATAGAAGTATGTTTATTTCAACAGTGAACGTCCAGTTTCATCTTACTATGAAAAAGACAATGTGGATTATATTCTTCCTATTATGACCCAGCCATATGATTTTAAACAGTTAAAATCAAGACTTCCAGAGTGGGAAGAACAAATTATCTTTAATGAAAATTTTCCCTATTTGCTTCGAGATTTTGATGAGTGTCCTAAAGTCATCTTGTTCTTTGAGGTATGAGATGAACAACTAAATTTTAATTAATATTAAATTATATTAACATTAAGCTGTTATTTTTAGTAGTTCAGTAATGCAGCAAAGTACTGTAAGAATTTAATCCCTAGGATCTAGACTTTGCAATATTTTGTATCAGTGGGAACCTGTTTTAAAAAGAATGATAACTGGGAGGATGGGAAGGGATGAGAAGGGGAAACAAAGGAGGAGGCTACAATGCTTGATAAGAAATGTACTTATTATCTTGCCCATGTAATTGTAACCCCTCTGTACAGTATTTTAACAATAAAAAAATTAAAAAAAGAATGATAACTTAATTGATGAACATTAACTAGTGCCAAGAGTTAGCCATTTGACCTAATCTGTCCTATAATCTTGTACCAACCCTGTAATGATGAACAGAAGTAATATGTCAGATCTTTTTTATATCAATCATCCATTATGAATCCATTTTACAGAGTGGAAAGTCATTTAATTCTTATCAGGGTCCCTTAATATATCCATACTACCTGGATTAGAAAAGATAAACATACCCAACCAGGCACTGGTTGCTCACACCTATAATTGTAGCTACTCAGGAGGTTAAGATCTGTGGATTGTGGTTCAAAGCCACCCTTGAGCACAACAGATTGTGAGACTCTTAAGATCTAGTTAACTAGCAAAAAGCCTGAAGTAGAGTAACAGTTCAAGTCGTAGCGTGCCAACAATGATCAAAAGCACCAAGCAAGGACAGAAGGCCTTGGGTTTAAGCTCCAGGGCCAACACAAAAAAAGCTGGGCAGGATGGTAAGCACCTTTTATTTATCTTTGAAGGAAGCATAAATAGGAATATCATGATCTAATCTAGCCCAAACAAAATCAAGATACTATTTGAAAAAATAACTAAAGCAAAAAGGACCAATGATATGCCTCAAAGCAGTAGATAACATACTTATCAAGCATGAAGCACTGAGTTCAATCTCTAGTGTACCCACACATACATGCAAACACACAAGATAAATGAAATCCATTATTGTTTAAGCAGCCTTCAATAGAAATTATCTTACCTATTAGTTCACCAGCAAGTTTTGAGTGACAAGTACCTAGAATACAAAAATGTACCGTGAAGATGGTTGCAAATATTTGATCTCTTAGGATGGAGGTATGAAAGAAATTCTCTTGAGAAACCTCACTGTAATTTAATCCAAGAGAAAGCCTTTAACTTCAGAAAGGTAATACAAAGAAGGACCAGGAAATAGGCAAACACACAAAAATAGGGTTCTGACTTTTTAAAATAAATAGCCATTTGAACTTTTGCTTGATACATTAAGAATAATCAAAGCTCTAAGGATCCTATTAGTGCATTTTTGCTTGGACTTACATTTGAGGTAATATAAAAAAAATTAACCTCGAATATAGTAAAATCTTGTCTTAAAAACAAGACATACAGAGGGAAAAACACGTATTTTCACTTCCTATAAAGAGACATTTTTTAGTATCCAAATAATTTTTAAAATAATGTATCATTAGAAAATACTAAATTTTAAGTGGTATAGTATTCTTAGAAGTAAGTTTTTAATTCTTTTTTGCAGATTCTTGATTTTTTAAGCATGGATGAAATTAAGAATAACTCTGAGGTTCAAAACCAAGAATGTGGCTTTCGGAAAATTGCCTGGGCATTTCTTAAGGTATGTTTTTCATACATCTTTGTGCACATTTTGAATAATCTCTAAATTAGATTGACGTTTTTTTCCAAGTCAGTTTGAACCTCATAAGAAGTTAAGACAGAAGTTAAGATCATAATGATGATAGATCAGTTGTTTACTCAGATTCTGGTGAGGATCTCAGTTGTTCTGGTGAGTCAACTGTTGGCTTCTTGGTGTGTGCCATTTACACTTTTGTTCTTAAGGATGCAGCATTGAGAAAGACATACAGTCCTGCCATTATTTTTTCAGTTCAGTGAATATTTATTAAGACATTTATGTGTGCCAGCTACTAATATTGTCAGTGAACTTAAAGGAGAGATTCCTTGAGATTCCTTGACCTCATCAATTTCATATTCTAGCCAGAAAAAGCAAACAAAAAGCCCTACTCAATTATACAATTTGTAGTTTAATCACAGTTTTTATTGTAAGCGTTTATTTTAAGTTACAGGGTAGATGATTAAAACAGATTCTGTAGGGTGTAGAATATTAAAAATAACTTATAGAAACTATGATTTGGAAATATGACAGTAAGAGGGCTAATGGAGTGTAGAGAGCTTAGTAGTTAATGACTATATGTTATTACTCAATTTGATACTCTTCCTCCTCCCTTCCTTTCATATTATTGAGTTCACTGTTATCGTCTGTTGTCTTCGTATCCCTTCCTAGATTTGAGGAGTGGAATGGAATGAGGTATATTTTGCATTGCTGTTTCCTTGTTGATATATCATTCCTGAACATTTTACAGTCTGGATTTTGCCTGTACCATTAAAACTTCTTCATCCAAATCATTAATTATTTCTGTTTGCCAAATGTGATCATTTTTTGCTTTTTTATTTATATTATTTGTTGGTTATGGGCTTAAACTCAGGGCCTGGGTGCTGTCCCTGAGCTTTTTTGCTCAAGGATAGTGCTCTACCACTTTGAGCCACAACTCTACTTCTGGTTTTCTGGTGGTTAATTGGAGATAGAATCTCATGGACTTTCCTGTCTGGGCTAGCTTTGAACTGTAGTCCTCAGATCTCAGCCTCCTGAGTAGTTAGAATCACAAGTGTGAGCTACCAGTATATTGTTCATTTTTTATTTCATCATACTTATGTGCATTTGAAACATCATTCTCTTGAAACTCTGCTACGTTATTAGATTTCTTTCCTGGTTTTATTTATTCCATTCCTTCTTAGTTTTTCAGTTTTCTCTTTACTGTCAGTGCTACTTGTAGTTTCATCTTTAACTTGGCTCACTCTTCTTTTTTTTCATATTTGTAAATGCTATTACTTACTGGACATTCTAACTTGATTACTCAGACTCTCTCAAAGTGAATATCCTGCCAAACCTTTTAACCCTTTCTCTCTTTTACTGCTTTAGTAGCTATAGTCATATGTAGCAAATTGAGTTCAGGTTTATTCAAATTAAATATATTTAGAACTCCACTGACTGGTTGCACTAGCACCACTTCAAGTACACAATAGTTCTTTGTGATGAGAAGATTCTATGTTGGATAGCCCAACTAAAGAGCATTCATGTCATCATACGAAATTCTGTTGGCCAATGATACCTTAGAGCCCTTGTTGACTTTCAAAACAATATCTCAAGTTGCACCAATCAGAAACAGTTATTAAATATATCCCCTGTGCTCAATGCCTACTCTTCTGGCTTACATCATCTTTATATTCTGTCTGACGTGTGATAAAGCTTCCAACTATCTCTGCATTCTTATTTATTACATAGATCCTGTTTAAATGCATGGTCTAGTGAGAGAGGACTTATTCTGAATTGGTGAAAAAAATATTTTCTTTCTTTCTTTTTCTCGTAAGAATCTCCTCTTATTTATTTAGGTAGTTTTGTTTCATAGCTTCTTAAAAATAGACCTTTTTAAGAAGACAGACTAAATTATTTTTAAAATACAGTGAATAGTTTAAATCAATTTAGTTATCTTAAAATCATTTTGACTTAAAAAATTAAACCATAATTTTAGCCATTAATTATAATATAATAAACAAATGGAAAAATCTGTTTCTGTGTTTACATAATACATATTTTAATCTTTATCCTTATTAATGAATGTGTGTTAGTCACTTCCTTTCTGAAAAGTGCTCTGCCAACAATCTGAAGTGGTTGTTCATGTGAGAAGAGGAAAGTTTTACTTTTATATGAAAAACAAGCTGAAATTGTCTAACCATTTGTGTGAATCTTTCTCTTAATAAATTTAAGTAATTTTGTTGTGGCATCAAAAGCATTTTTCAAATGAGTTTTTAACTACCTATTGTTGCCTCATTGGACATATGTTCAAAAGATAGTATTTTGTGTGAATTAATATTTTAAAGCTTCTGGGAGCCAATGGGAATGCGAACATCAATTCAAAACTTCGCCTGCAGCTGTACTACCCACCTACGAAGACTCGATCACAATCAAATGCTGTTGAGGTTTTTGAATGGTGGTCCAAATGTCCACGAAATCGCTATCCATCAACATTGTATGTAACTGTGCGAGGACTGAAAGTTCCGGACTGTGTAAGTTCATAACACTTATGGCTTCTCTTGATGACACTAATGATCACATGGTATATTTCTTACTTTAAATAAGCTATGGTCTTGAACATTATTTTAATAGATTTCTGTAGTAAAAAGATTCATTAAGAGATTTATATATTTATTTTGTCGTAGTTGATACTTAAGAGAAATGTTTTCCTATACAGAGCCAGAAAGCAAATATTTTAGGCTTTACAAGCTATATTTTCTGTCAATTTTGTAGTATTTAATAAGCTGTTCAGACAGTAATGTGTTGTAGGCCAATAAAATTTTCTAATAACAATACAGTAAGCCAGATTTGATATTAAGCTATAATTTTCATAACTCTGATTTACTTATTTCTCTAGTGTATTCAAATAGTTAACAAATAATATTTTGATGTCATTTTCTACAGTAAATGAACATTGTAAATGATCTGAGAAAAGGATTAATCCTAAAATCAAACACATTTTTCTTGTTATAAGACATTATTTGTTATATGACACTAATTTTTCAGGTTAGTTGTATATTCTGTAGTTGATAGTATATACTGTGACCAAGGAGTTGATTTGCATTGGTTTGAATGGCATTCAATAAAAAATCTAACATTAAGAAATAAATTTTTAAAAAACATAAAATGAAATTTTTTTAAACAATGTTTTATTATATATTTTATGATTTTTGAAGCCAGGGGCATCATAGCACATTATATCTATGGCAAAGCATCGGGCAGGTATTGATGAGGAAGAGCACACAAGAGAACAGTTATTAAAACCATTTATGCAGTCATAATAATTAATTTTTATCCAAACTTTTAAAACTTATTTATTATAGAACTATACTCTAAAGTACATCATTCTATTTTATTTAGAATAATGTGTAAATGAAAATAGAATTTTTTCTTGATTATATTTTGGTAATCTTTCAACATCATTTGTCTCATTACTTTTCAAACAATATATGCTAGGGAAAAGAAAAGCATTAACATGATATAAAGTTGCCCATTTTCTGTACATGTTTAGATAAAGCCATCTTATCGTTCTATGATGGCCCTTCAAGAGGAAAAAGGTAAACCAGTATATTGTGAACGTCACCAGGAGCCAAGCTCAGTAGACACAGAACCTGGATTAGAAGATTCAAAGGAAGTAGTTAAGTGGAAGCGATTGCCTGGGCAGGTGAGCTGTTTCCTACAGTACTGGATCAAAAAACTACAATAACTCCTAAGGGACTTAGCTTATTACTTACTATCATTGTTAACCTTAACTTATTTTTCATTAATTCATATGACAAATAACAGTATTAAAGTATTTTTTAGGATGTTTTTGTCATATGGGCAGTTGTATTAGTTTGCTATAACAAAATACCATAGACAAATGGATTCAACAGCAGACATTTATTTCTCACAGATCTAAAAATCTGAGACGTCAAAGAGCAAGATACTAGCCAGGTTGGTTTCTGATATGCAGACATCTTCCTTGCTATGTGATAGAGAGGGAGATAATTTCTTTCATGTCTCTTCCTTTAAAGGCAGTAATCCCATTTACAATGACCCTACAGTTAGTGACATAATTACTTCCCAGAAGGCTCTCCTCTAGATATCCTCATGTTTTGATTAAGGTTTCAATGAAGGGGTGTGTGTGTGTGTGTGTGTGTGTGTGTGTGTGTGTGTGTGTGTGTGTGTGTGTGTGCGTGTGTACGAAGAAGTGTGTGTGTGTGTGTGTGCATGCACGCGCGCGCGTACGTGTGTGTTTGTGTGTGTGTGTGTGTGTGTGTGTGTGTGTGTGTGTGTGTGTGTGTGTACGTGGGTACACATGTACAAGCCAGTACTGGAGCTTGGCTTGAACTCAGAGTATTGGTTGGCTTTCATTATTATTTTTTGTCAGTCATGGTGCTTGAACTCAGGGCCTAGGTACTGGCCCAGAGCTTTTATGCTTAAGGCTAATGCTCTAACTTTGAGCCACAGCTCCATTTCTAATTTTTTGGTGGCTAACTGAATGTAAGAGTCTCACAGACTTTCCTGCCTGGGCTGGCTAGCTTCAAACCACAATCCTCAGCTCTCAGCCTCCTGAGTAGTTAGGGTTACAGGCAAGAGCTATAGGCACCTTCTTTGTTTGGCTTTTATGTTGTTGTTCATGATTGGTGCTCTACCACTTATGCAACAACTCCTCCACTTCTAGCTTTTTGAGGGTTAATTGAGATAAGAATTACTTGTCTCTAACACATTAATAATATTATTTTTTGTTGCTTTGTATGTCCCTCCCCCACGGTATAATCCCTGCTTTCACCGTATTTGATGTTGTTATAATTTGTGGAGGGGAAGGGAAAAAGCAAATCGTTTAAATAGGGATACAGGTAGACCCATTGCAACAATGAGACATACAAGTCATTATGTCAAAAATGAACTTTACAACTTTGGTGGGCAGGGAGTGGGGGGAGAATGGGATGGGAAGGGGAAACAAAGGAGGAGGCTACAATGCTTGATAAGAAATGTACTCATTATCTTGCCCATGTAATTGTAACCCTTCTGTACAGTATTTTCACAATAAAAAAAACAACAAAAAAATTTCTTAGAATAATCTCGCTGGGCTGGCATTGAATTGAGTTACTCAGCTTTCAGCATCCTGACTACCTAGGATTATAGGCAAGAGCCACCAGTACCAAGTTTCAAACACAGAATTTTGAAGGGACATAAGCATTCACTCCATAGCAAATATCAAGGTGCCAGCAAAACTGATAGTCTTTGAGGCCTCTTTTTGGCTTGCATATGGCTACTCTTCTGTTGTCTCTTCATATGGTCTTTGTTCATTAAGATCTGATATTTTTTCATCTTACAAGTGTGCAACACTGCTGAATTATAACTACTCAGATGACCTCATTTTAACTTAATGTTGTTTTTAAAGACCCTATCTGCCACCATTACTTTCACAGATGCACTAGAAGTGGGACTGTAACATACTAATTTGAGGTGAAAACACAATTCAGTAACAACATTAAAAAACCCAGATATTTGATGCCTATGAGAGATTTATTGCCTAATGTCTGGATTCATCAATTTTTTTATAAGCCCTGGTTTCTTTGATCCAATTTTGATGGATATAGTACTTTTGCATTTTCTACTGCTTGGGCAACATTTAACCTTTTACTTGAGTTTTCTTCCTTAGCCGTTTTTAATGTGGTAAGAATATACTATTATTTAAATTTGTAATGTGTTGATTTGTTATGTCTTATAAAGGATGAAACAGTTTGTGTGTCTGAGTAATGGAATTACTGAGTAGTAATATGTAGTAATGGAAATTAACTAGTTTTTCTATGCTATGTTTTCCTAATTTATATTTTTAAATGTATATTTCTTTAGGCATGCCGGGTTCCAAACAAGCACCTCTTCTCACTAAATGCAGGAGAACGAGGATGTTTTTGTCTTGATTTCTCCCACAATGGAAGAATATTAGCAGCAGCCTGTGCCAGCCGGGATGGATATCCAATTATTCGTGAGAAATAATCCTTCCTGTTTCATCTGTGATCTGTGTGGCAGACATTCTTTGGTTTTTAAAATTTATTGAAATCTTAATTTTAACCCTAACATTTCCTTTTGTTATCTTTGACCATTTCTATTTCTTTAATGATATTCTCTTTTTTTGGTGGGAAATCATTCCTATACATTAACATTTTAGGCATTGTTTTTTAGATCTTTCCTTATATTTATAATCATGGATTTTAGGCTTTTGTTGAGAAAGATTAACATCTAGTCTTCCTCATTTTCTGTGTGAACAGGTTTGGTACCTGTTTGTTCCCCTCCTACCTCCCCATTTTCCACCTCCTGGGTATAGGTCATACTTCCCTGTTTGTTTATTTATTTATTTTTTAAGACCTCATACTTCTATGTTGGAAACTGGTTTGATTTTGTTGCTGTTTGATTAGTGACTTTCTGGACTAACTTTATAAAGTCTTATTCTTTGTCAAATATTGCATTCTAACCTCTACTCACTTAGGTTAATGATCAACTAATTAGGGCTGGGAAAATATATTTTTTTAGTACTTTGAGTGGATAGGTCTGAAGTCCTTTGTCAGTGGGCTCTTATATACACTCAGCAGGTGCTCTTTCTATCTCTCTCTCTGTAACTCTCTGTGTATCTGTATTCTCTCTCTCCTCTCTCTCTCTCTCTCTCTCTCTCTCTCTCTCTCTCTCTCTCTCTCTCTCTCTCTCTCTCTCAGAATACTTTCCATTCTTCAGCAGTTTATAACTCTGCCTTACCCTTCACTTCTTGTTTGTACAGCACCCCCATAGATCAGCCAGAGTGATAGAGGCAAAACCTTTGGAGATTCTCTTGGGCTATACACACAGCGCTTTACATATGTGCATGGGAATCCTAGATTCTCAGAAATATTTAGGAGCTTTTCAAAGTTTCTATGGCCATCTCATTTGCAGTTTTTTTTTTCTTTAATGTCATGCTCTATAGTGAACTTCTTGTTAGGTACAACTCGCATGGTCCTTTTTCTCAGCTACAGTGTTAAATGGTGCCAATGATAGTTCAACCTGCATCCCAGGATTAGGATTGTTGTGTATACCCTGCAAAAAGCCAGATTAAATACAGTAAAGCCAAGTTCTGAGTTATGCAGCCTTTCCTAGAACTGACAGACTGTCAGATATAAGTCTCTGGCGATAGAGCTTTTAGAGAACTTCAAAGCAGTTCTGCACTTTCCAATGTCTGGCTACTAGCCTTTTGACTTCCTTGGCTTGTAAGACTACTTTAGAGTTTAGGAAAGAGAAATCAGATCATGTAAAAATGCCATCAGAAAGTTCAGTGTTCTTACAAAGATTCAATCTATTCTTGGATAAATACTTGCAAGACATGCTTAAGGTGCAGAGTTTTGAAGAGTTATTTTGAGAATTTTTGCTATTGTCATTATTGTTTATCAGGGAATGGATTTAATTTTGTTTCTTAATTTTGCTATTTCAGTACTTCTGTACCACTTAGTGCTTTAAAGAGCAATTGCTTTCACCACTAGGTGGAGGTAGAGACTTAGAAACTTTATTCTGTATTAAGCATTATTTTAAGTTCAGTTGTATATGAAACATGATAATGGTACATTGTCTGATTGAGTTGCTCTAATTCCCTTATGCTGTCATCTAAGTAGTGGAATTTCTTTCTGATAACAGCACTGTTTAAATTTAAATTTCAAACGTTTACTATTAGAGTTTATAATATTTATGAAATTACAAATTATAAAATATGTGAAATAAGTTGCAATATTAATCTAATTTAATACTTGACTAATACAATGATTATCAAAGATTCTTAGAGAATTACTTTGAGCAGATGAGATTAATATATTAAATTGTATTGTACTGTTTTAGCACAGTATAAAATATTGTGTGTGAATTTCTGTGTTTAAAGCAAATGCAAAACTACTGTGACTGTCTTTAGTTATAATTTACAAATAGTGATTAACCTTTGTCTAAATTATTATAAATTATGTATATATTGTTGGATTAAAGATCTAGAAACTTACTAACTTTCAAAAATCTACATCAGTTTATGAAATTCCTTCTGGACGTTTCATGAGAGAATTGTGTGGCCACCTCAATATTATTTATGACCTTTGCTGGTCTACAGATGATCGATACATCCTTACTTCATCATCTGATGGCACTGCCAGGTTAGTATACTCATAAAGTATTTACTGTATATGCTGCTTGCCATCAAGGAAAGAGATGTGATGTAACTACTTTAAGTGTAACTTGTATTTTACCAATGATCATAGTATGCATTATGCAAACTGACCAATGAGTTAAGTAGTAAAACTGCTTGAAGGCATTTTTTCTTAAATATGTTTCATTTATGTAACATATAGCATTTGGTCATCACCATCTTTAAATGTTTATTTTGTCAAATGTTCGATTATGTCACCCATTTGATTAATACCTTGAGGTAAGGTTATTAAATATTTGAGTTTTTTTCTTTCCTAGAATATAAGCTCTTCATGGTAAGGATTCTCTCTTCTCTTTTAGCTAGATATATAGGCCAGAACCCAGTGGTGCTCAGTGCATAGTAATTGAAGTGAATAGGTACTTGATGTTTTAAAAAGTTTTATAGGTTGTTAAATATTTTCATTTTGCATATTGTTGGTCTTAAAGTATCCCCTTTCCGTTTAATAAGTACCGTGATAAACATTTTAGTTATTGAGGCAAGTTTCTCTATGTAGCTTGTGGTAGCCTCGAACTTGTATTCCTCCTACTTCAGCTTCCCAAGTTCTTGGATTGCAGGCATGTGCTACTACACCTGGCTCAATAAAACATTTAAAGGCGTGTGTGTGTGTGTGTGTGTGTGTGTGTGTGTGTGTGTGTGTGTGTGTGTGTGTGTGTGTGTGTGTGTGTGTGTGTGTGTGTGTGTGTGTGTGTGTGTGTGTGTATACTCAGGCTTAACCTCAGGGCTTGAACAATGTTCTTAGTTTTTTGGCTCAAAACTAGCACTCTATCTCTTGTGCTTAAATTCTGGCATTTTGGTGGTTAGTTGGTGATAAACATCTTATAGACTTTAAAATTAATACTAATTAATTTGTTAACTTAATAAAATTAATAATTGAGTAATAACTAATTGTTAATATGTAATGTTATCATTGTATATTATATAACAGTATTAATGAAATAATTAATGGTTATTAATAAATAAATAATAATCACTCTACATCACAAAAATAGTGTGAAAAAAGAGAGAACCATCATGGCTAGAACTAAAAAGACAAATGTTTTTGTTTTGTGTTGGTCCTGGGCCTTGAAGTTAGTTCAGGCGCACTATCCTGAGCTTTTTTTTGCTTAAGCCTAGTGCTCTATCACTTGAGCCACAACTTCACTTCCATCTTTTTGGTGGTTAATTGGAGCTAAGAGTCTCATGGAGTTTCCTGCCTGAGCTGGCTTGAAGCTAAGATCCTCATATCTCAGCCTTCTGAGTAGCTAGATTATGGTATGAGCTACTAGTGCCTGGTTAAAAGATGTTTTTGAAACAAGTAAATGATAATTGATATGAATAACCTAAAGTGAAAGGAAGGGAACAAGAATTGCTATTGCTTACAAATGGAGTTTTGGTTTTCTGAAACTTTTTCAGAAAAAAGTTTTTAGAAACCTTCATGGATAGCTTTGAGTTCAGTTTTTACACAAAAAACATTCATTTTTATTTTAAAAATAGTGCATCTATTTTAATTGTGTGTCATTGTTTTGATGATAATCTACCTAATTTCTGTAGGTTACAAAGTATTTTACATAATGTCACTAAGATTTATTATCAAGCAATTCTTATTCTTTTTTTTTTTTTTTTTTTGGTTGGTTGTGGGGCTTGAACTCTGGGTCTGGGTGCTGTCCATTAGCTCTTCAGCTCAAAGCTAGTGCTCTACCACTTGAGCCACAGCGCATCTTCTGGTTTTCTGAGTGATTTATTGGAGGTAAGAATCTCATGGACTTTCCTGCCCTGGCTGGCTTTGAACCACCATCCGTAGATCTCAGCCTCATGAGTAGCTAGGATTACAGGCATGAGCCACTGGCACCAGCTAGCAAGCAATTTTTAACTCTCTTAATACTTCCTTCAAGTAAAAATTTTGTTCTTAGTAAATATCCTATTTCACATAACATATGTTCACTGGAAATTTTATCTGAAGTAAAACTGTGCAATGATACATGTACTTTATTGTTACTTGAAAACATGTATTTTCACTTCCTTCATTATTAATTTGGGTCCTTAGTAATTGAAGATCACAAACTATATTTTAAGCAGCTGCTGAAAATACAGAATGTTATTCTTGATTAGCCAATTATATTTTTCTCATTCATTTTTACTTTGATAAGGATTTTAATTGCCTCAACTATTAGGTAGTAATTAAGAAAATGAACTTTAAATTCCCATTGTAAAATTTAATGTATTCTAATGGTAATGATTTAAACATACTTTTTAAAAGCTACCGTTTAGCCAGGCGCCAGTGGCTCACGCCTGTAATCCTAGCTACTCAAGACGCTGAGATTTGAGGATTGCATTTCAAAGCCGGCCAGGGCAGGAAAGTCCATGAAACTCTTATCTCCAATAAACCACCAGAAAACAGAAGTGGCGCTGTAGCTCAAGTGGTAGAGCCCTAGCCTTGAGCTGAAGAGCAGAGGGATAGCACCCAAGCCCAGAGTTCAAGCCCCAGGACCAACCCCTCCCCCGCCAAAAAAAGCTGCTGTTTAACACATATTTAACATTTGTTGCTAGATTTTAACCTGTTTTTAAACATTGCTATAAATGTGAAATATCTAACAAAACAACCTTTAGGATTTTCTTTTTGGCCACGACTATAAGGAATAATAATTTTTTTTCACTTTTTATTTATTTTTATTGTGAAAATATTGTACAGAGGGGTTACAATTACATGGGCAAGATAATGAGTACATTTCTTATCAAGCATTGTAGCTTCCTCCTTTGTTTCCCCTTCCCATCCCTTCCCATCCTCCCCCCGCCCCCCACCTAATCCTCCCCGCCCCCCCCAACCAAAGTTATAAAGTTCGTTTTAGATATAACGACTTGTAGGAATAATAATTTTTAAAAATCAGCTAACATTTAGAGGAAGAGATAATGAGACTGTTAAACATAAAGGTAGTATTTAATGTATGAGAGTCTTTTCTATTAAAATAATGAGCATTGTAGTTTTTATTTTATTTTACTCAAGAATTCAGAGCAACTTCCATATGGTTTTTAAGTCTTTGGGATCTTCCTATTCATTGTGTTGGCTTTAATATTACAAATATAAAGTTTATGGAAATCTTGTTCTCTAAACCTCGACTAATAAGCATTTTGTAACAGCAATATACATAACCTAAATGCAAAATTGTTAAAAGTTTTTTCCCATTGTTTTTCAATGTAAATGGTACTGCCTTACCAACTTCTCAACATGTATTTACTTGATATAAAAGTAACTAGGTTTCAAATATATGTGACCAAATATGCATAATTTTATAGTATAGATTACACTTAATAGATATATTTGATAATAGGAAACAGCTTTGTAAAAATGTAAAGAATACTAGTCTTCAAATATATGACATTTATATTAGTTTACCATTGGTTATTGTGCAAAACCAATTGGCTGTATTGGTTCTTAGAAACACTGAAAAAGAAAGTTTTACCTTTTATAATCAGTATGTAACTTTTGATCCTTTCCTAGGATATGGAAAAATGAAATAAACAATACAAATACTTTCAGAGTTTTACCTCACCCTTCCTTTGTTTATACGGCTAAATTCCATCCAGCTACAAGAGAGTTGGTGGTTACAGGATGCTATGATTCAATGATACGAATATGGAAAGTTGATATGAAAGAAGATGCTGCCATTTTGGTTCGACAGGTTGATGCTCACAAGAGTTTTATCAACTCACTCTGTTTTGATGATGAAGGTATGTCAGAGTATGTTCCAATGAAGGCAACTATTACTACACTCTTAACGCTATTCACTTTTGTTATTTTATTTATTCCCTGATTATTTTTGAGTTTTTACTGGGTCTTAGATGTTATTGGAACAAGACATATTAAAACTTCTAAAATTTTTGTAAGACTAGTGAAAGTAATTATTTAAGATTAATATGGAATAATATGTGTTCAGTAAACCAAACAATCTGGCTTCAGAAAATGGGCTACAGACACATGTCCTGAGATATTAATTTCTTTCTGTATTCCAGTTCAGGTAAGTGACAAAGGGAAATGACAAAGGGAAATGTCATGAAAAATAATTTAAAAGAATGAAGAACTTGTTAAAAGAAAATTGAGACTAGATTGTAAGTTATATTGTACTTTTTGGCTTTTTGAAACCAAAATACCCTTTAGTAGACCTCAGATTGTTTAACTGTTTTACTGGGTTATGGTTTCCCCAACTTAACATAATTTGTTTCCTAACTCTGTGCCATTTTTAAGTGAGCAATTTTATTTTAAAATAGGTCATCACATGTATTCAGGCGACTGCACAGGGGTGATTGTTGTTTGGAATACTTATGTGAAAGTTAATGACTTGCAGCATTCTGTGCGCCACTGGACTATAAACAAGGTAAAACTTCAAACACATGACATTAAAGTAGATGCTAAGGACATCTTTTGTTGGGTCTTTCAGATAAGTAACAATTTCCTCAGTCTCTACAAAGTTCATTATCATTAATTAGTTCTCACAAGTTTATGATAGCTGACTGATTACAACCTTGTGAAATTTTACATTTTCCCCAAGCTTTACTTTCAGTTTTTGTTCATTCATTCATTTATTATGTTGTGATCAACCCAGGGCCTTCTACAAACTAGGCAAAAGGTCCACTATTGGTCCACTAAAGGTCTAGTCCCTTTAGTTTTTTCACCCTCAATTTTCAGCATGGTCAAATTTTCTGTTATTTTTACCTTTTTTTTCTGGTATCATGTCACTAAAAGTAGTATGCTCAGTGCTTTGGCAATAGTACTTTCAGAATTATCCAATTATAGCAGGATCTAACATTTAATCACAAAATTAACCAATTGTAATTATTTCATTTGAAATTTGCCAACTTCCTAGACACCAATGAAAAAGCTCATTTTGGGGAAAGATTGTTTTAAAGATGGTCTTTAAGCAATTTTGTTGATAAGAATATTTTTATGTTGTTAGTTCAAAATACAAATGAGGGGGAAACCTAGGGGAATGGGTACAAAGGAGTGATATTGTCCAAAACAGAAATTTATTTATCACCTGACTTACGAAATGGTAACCCTTCTATATATACCTTAATAATAACCATAAAATTATATTAAAAATATAAATGGATTAAGATTAATTTGTGATTTGGCTGCATGCCTCCTTCCTTTCTTTCTTCCTTCCCTTCCTTCCTTCCTTCCTTCCTTCTTTCCTTCTTCTTTTTTGTGTACTGGTACCAGGGTTGATTCAGGGCCTTTGAACTCTTCCTCGGTTCTACCACTTGAGCCACATCTCCAGTCCAGCTTTTTTTATTGGTTAATTGGAGATAAGATCTTGCAGACTTTTCTACCCAGGCTGGCTTCAGACCACTACCCTCATATCTAGCCTCTTTAGTAGACTAGATATGTATGATCCATCAGTGCCCACATTTTGTTTTTTGTTTTTCATAATGGAAAAATGCCAATGGCTCCCTAATGAGTGGAGTGCTTATATTTTGTTGTTAGCTAGGTATTCAATGTCTTTGCTTGTGCTTTACTAATATAAAGAAATATATGGCTGAGTAATGGTGGCTCACGCCTATAATCCTACCGATTCAGGAGTCTGAGATCTGAGGCTAGCGGTTTCTAGCCCAGGCAGAAAAGCTCCTGAGACTTTTATCTCCAGTTAACTACCAATAAAACCAAAAGTACCGCTGTGGCTCAAGTGGTTGAATACTAGTCTTGAGAAAAAACAAAAAAGTTGAGGGACAGCACTCAGGTCCTGAGTTCAAGCCCCTGATGAGAAGAAAAAAGGAAATTATGAAAGAAGTTACTTGGTAATTACAAATACTAAATCTGACAATACTTTCTCTAAATTATACTTCACTCTTTTTCTGCACTTTGGTTTTGATTTTATGCTGTTAAATTCATTGTGATTGCTACTATCTCCATTAATCCTTCCCCATCTCAAATTTGTTGTAATTTAGCTCACCAAAATGGACATCTTTGATGTCAGTGTTTCATTATTTTCTGTAACTTTTTAAAAATCATTTTGAGTTACCTTTAATTAGTTGAACAGAGGAATTGCCATTTAACAAAGCAGTTTATGAATACAATATATCTTGATCAATGTCACCCCTTCCAACATTCTGACCTATCTCTCCCCTAACCATCCCGTCCATCACTCTTATTAATTTTGTAGGATTTTTGTTGGATTCGTCTCTGCATTTCCCCCCTCTTTTCTTCATTAGTCTACTCCTCTCCCCTTGACCCAAAATCTTCCTGGTGTTTTATTTGGCTGAACTTTGATTTTTTTTCTAAGGAATTACACCATTTGAAATCTTTCTTGAATCTACGGTATTTCAGTTAATACATTTGTATACACTTGTATACTATTCACCCTTTTTACTTCAGAATGTGTAAGCTAAATCTAGCTTTAACATATAAGGGAAAACACAGATGCTTCTAGGCTTGACTTACTAAACTTAACATAATTTTTCCCAAGTCTTTTCTTTACAAATGGTACAATGTCATTCTTTCCAATGGATGAGTAAATTCCAGTATGTATGTATGTATGTACATCATGCTTTCTTGATCCATTTGTCCACTGAGTGGCATTTGTTTTCATACCTTGGCTATGGTGAATAGTGCTCTAGTAAACATGGCTGTGCTGGTGACTTTTTATATCCTAGTTTGTATAGGGTAAGTGCCTATACTTGTTATTCTTCTGTGTATCTTCTGACCAACAGCCCCCATTTCTTCTACCTCTCAGCCTGTGGTGACCTGTGTATATTTGATCTTTTTAAATGGCTTAGATTTTATTTGTAAGTTGGATGATGCAATACTTTTCTTTATGTGTGGCTTAATTCACTTAGCATAGTGTCTTACAGTCTCATCCACATCATAGCAAACAGCAATATCTTACTCTTTTTTTCTTTTTCTTTTTCTTTTTTTTTTTTTTTCTGTTCCAAGGCTTGAACTCAGGGCCTGAGCACTGTCCCTGAGGCTCTTTGTGCTCAAGGTTAGCATTCTACCACTTGAGCCACTGCACTGATTCCAGCATTTTTTTTTTCTGAGTAGTTTATTGGAGATAAGAGTCTGTGGACTTTCTTGCTCTGGCTGACTTCAAACTACAATCCTTAGATCTTAGCCTCCTAAGTAGCTAGGATTATAGGCATGAGCACTCGGCTTATCTTACCCTTTTTTGAGACTCAAAAATATTCCAAAGTGTGAGAGTGTGCATTCATGCTTAAATATTCATTTGTCGACAGACAAGTTGTGTCTATATCCCAGTTATGAGTAATACTACAATGTACATGTTAGCATACATATATGTACAAGGTGCTGATTTTGTTTGCTTGACTACATGCCCCAAAGGAGGATTCTAGATCATTTGATGTCTCTAGCTTTAGTGTTTTTAGAAACTTCCATAATGTTTTCCTTATCAGCAGTGTACAAGACTGCTCTTTTTTGTACATCCTAGACAACATTTAGGGGTTTCTCTGATAATCACACTAACAAGTGTAAAATATTATTTCATAATTGTTTTAATTTGCATTTCCCTGGTTCTTAATGATCTTATGTTCATATATCTTTTGACATTTTTACATCTTTTGAGATGTCTGTTCAGGTCTTTTGCCCATTTTTAAAATTTCAGTTATTTGTTTTTTCATTAGTGAGTTGTGTGAATTCTTTCAAAGCCCCTATCAAATAAATGATTTGGAAGTAATGCTTCCCAATTTGTAGATTAAAATTGATTTTGTTAGTTGGTTATTATACAGGTGCCTTTTAGTTAAATGTAGTCTCATTTGCTTTTGCTTTTATGACCTGAGCTTTTGTTGTGATACCCTTAAAAAAATCATTGTTAAAGCCAATATTTATTAACTTTTCTCTTCTGTTGTCTTATAGGAGTTTTATAGTTTCTGGCCTTATGTTTAGATGCTTTACCCATTGTGAATTGGTTTTAGAGTATAGTGTATCTTAAGGGTACTCATTTTTATGCAAGTCTTGTACAGACAATTCTTCAGTGTCAATGTCTTTTCTAACTTCATTAGTTCAGTATCTTTTTTTTTTAGTTCAGTATCTTTATGGCTCCCTCAAATAACTACTAGAAATAACAAAAGAAAAGAAGAAAATCAAATTTCAAATTATAGTCTAAGTTAGATGATTCCAGAATTAAATGTCCAAAACATAATATTTTTTTCTCTTTTTTTATTGTGAAAATACTGTACAGAGGGGTTACAATTACATGGACAAGATAATGAGTACATTTCTTATCAAGCATTGTAGCCTCCTCCTTTTTTTCCCCTTCTCATCCCATATTCCCCTCACCCCTACAACCCAACCCTCCTCCCCCCCCCCACCAAAGTTGTAAAGTTCATTTTCGACATAATGACTTGTATGTCTCATTGTTGCAATGGGTCCACCTGTATCCCCCTATTTAAACAATTTGTTTTTTCCCTTCCCTTCCACAAATTATAACAACATCAAATACAGTGAAAGCAGGGGCTATACCGTGGGGGAGGGACATACAAAGCAACAAAGAAATAATTTTATAAATGTGTTAGAAACAATCGCATGAAAGAAAAAAAAACATTTGAATACATATCTTAGGGTTCATTTCCCTAACATCAACTTAACTGACCTTTTCTGCTTGACTCAGACATATACTAGTTATTGTAAATAAGGGAAACCATGGGACCTATGTTTCTTTGGGCCTGGTTTACTTCACTTAATATAATTTTTTCCAAGCCTTTCCATTTCCTAACAAATGGGGCAATGTCATTCTTTCTGATGGAGGCATAGAATTCCATTGTTTATATATACCACATTTTCTTGATCCATTCATCTCCTGAGGGGCATCTGGGTTGGTTCCATATCTTAGCTATGGTAAGTAAGACTGCAATAAACATAGTCGTGCTGGTAGCTTTAGTGTGGTCTTGTTTGTAAACATTTGGGTAAGTTCCCAAAAGTGGGATTGCTGGGTCATAGGGGAGCTCTATGTGGAGTCTTTTGAGGAACCTCCATACTACTTTCCAAAGTGTTTGAACAAGTTTACACTCCTACCAACAATGCAGTAAGGTTCCCTTCTGTCCACATTCCCTCCAGCATCTGTTGTTATTAGAGTTCTTGATTATAGCCCTTCTAACTGGGGTGAGGTGGTATCTCAATCTGAAAACATTACAGGATGGAATAGGAGAAACCTTAGGTCTCCTTGGCACAGGCATAAATTTTCTTAATAGAGACCAAGAAACATAACAAATCAAAGCAAGGTTGGACAAATGGGACTGCATGAAATTGCAGAGCTTCTGCATGGCAAAGGACATAGCTAGCAAGATCAATAGAAAGCCCACGGATTGGGAGAAGATCTTCACTAGCCACACAACAGACAAGGGTCTCGTATCTAAAATATACCTGGAACTCAAAAAATTAAATCCCCCTACAACAAATCTTCAAAGAAACAATTGCCCAATAAATAAGTGGGCTAAATACTTAAAGAGAAACTTCTCTGAAGAGGAAAGAAGGATGGCCAATAGACACATGAAGAAATGCTCAGCCTCTCTAGCCATAAAAGAAATGCAAATCAAAACATAATATTTTTAAGACAAGTATATGAAGATCTGAGACTTATCTGAAACTTGAAAAGTTAAGTTTTAGATTTTGTAAAGTTAAGAGTTTTTTTTTATTTGCTTTTAAAGAAAATGCAATGTTAATAGTATGAGTAAATAGTATGTATGAGGTGCTTTTTTTAGAATGCTAATATTTTGGGATGTGAATAATATACAAAACACTTCATTTAAATTCAGCGTTACATAAAATAAAAGTATAATTTGACATCTTTATATTCAACCCTCAGCTGAAGGTTCTGGAGATTTTTTTCCTAACAATTTAAAAATATTTCCAATAATGAAATTGAAAATGCCATTTTAAATTAATACTCTAAGAGGGACTTAAGCTTAGGCAAAAAGAAGTAAATATTACCACTTAATATTGACTTTTTTAAAAGTTAATTTTATTTCATTTTATTATTTTTATTTTTGTCGGTCGTGGGACCTGAACTCTAGGCTGGGGTGCTGTCCCTCAGCTCTTCAACTCAATGCAAGCACTCTCCCACTTGTGCCAGAGCACCATTTCTGGCTTTCTCTGCTTATGTAGTGCTGAGGAATCAAACCCAGGCAGGGCCTCATGCATGCAAGGCAAGCACTCTACCACTGAGTCACCTTCCCAGCCCTTGACTTTTTTTTTTTTTTAACTTCTTTAGGAAATTAAAGAAACTGAATTTAAGGGGATTCCAATAAATTATTTGGAGGTTCATCCCAATGGAAAACGTTTGCTAATCCATACTAAAGACAGTACTTTGAGAATTATGGATCTCCGAATGTAAGTACATTTTGGTAATTTTTTTATTGTAAAGATAACGTATAGCGGGGTTACAGTTACATGAGTAAGGTAATGAGTACATTTCTTCTTGAGCGTTGTTACCCCCCTCCTTTGTTTTTCCCCAGCGATCCCTTCCCTCCTCACCTCTGTAACTCCTCCCTCCCCCCCCCCCAAGTTGTAGAGTTCATTTTCAACATAGTATCTCATACATCTCATTGTTCCAATGGGTCAACCTGTATCCTTCTTTCAACATTTTGTTATTTCCCTTCCCCTCCTCAAATTAGAAAAATGTATATACAAGATGCAGAGTACTGGAATCAAATACAGTGACAGCAGGGGTTATACCATAGGGGGAAAAACATACAAAAGAAACAAAAAAAAATCCCATAGTACATTATAAGTACATTAAAAACAGGATAGGTATTATAGGATAGATAATGAATAAATATATATTTATAAAATGCATGTGTTTCTGACCTGGAAATTTTGCTGTTTGGTTAACAGCTGACAGTATCTAAAAGGCATTTTTAACATTATTTTTGGTGTCTAATGAGTGAGATCAGAGACAATGCTAAGCCCAGAAGACAGCCCTCCCACTACCACCTCCTGTCTCCAGATAACCAGCCCTGTGTGAACAACTCTTAGACTGAAATGTGATCAATGCCTTTTTATTTTCACAATTGAAAGCAGAAACTTTATATTCAACAGTGAAGGATTATCTTTTTCCTGTATGATACTGGAATGGTATCTTTTGACATAATGTAACTGAAGGGCTATGGCTTTTGGTTCATGCGTCCTTGTTTTCTGTTTATTTCTAAATAAAGGCAAAAGAAGGCAGCCATCTTTAATATAAAAGGAAGGGGAGATGTATGTCATACCAGTGTGGACTTTAGTGTACTTTTGTTTTGGTGTTAGAATTCCTGTTAAACCATGAGAGAAGGCCGCTGTTTTAGTTTTCCTTATCATATTAAGAAAAGCAAATGAGGTAATTTATCTCTATTAGTTTGATTTTGCAAGTGTCTTTTTTTCAAATACATTTTTTATTGTGAAAATACCATACAGAGGGGTTACATTACATGAGCAAGGTAGAGTACATTTCTTAGCAAGCATTGTTGCCTCCTCCTTTGTTTCCCCTTACCATCCCTTCCCATCTCCACCCCGCCCCCCGCCGCACCCCCATGCCAAAGTTGTAAAGTTTGTTTTTCGACATAACATCTTGTACATCTCATTGTTGCAATGGGTCCACCTGTATCCCTATTTAAACAATTGGTTTTTTCCCTTCCCCTCCAAAATACAGTGAAAACAGGGGTTATACCTTGGGGGAGGGACATACAAAGCAACAAAGAAATATCTTATAAATATGTTAAAAACAATAGCAAGAAAGAAATACATTTGAGTCCTTATCTTGGGGTTCATTTCGCCTAACATCAATTTGAAAGTGTCTTTTGAGTATTGATTGTTAAGTTCTTTAGTGCTTATCTAGAGATTGGTGCTCTGGGACAATGATAATAGGCTTAGTCCATATTGCACTCCTCTAGACACACATACACACACACACACACACACACATACACACACACACACATACACACACACACACACATCAGCATTTAATTAGACTAAAAATTAGATTTTTCTAGGATTAAAATCTGTTTATTTTCACATCATGCTTGGCAGTTAGCAGTTCTCAATATGTGTTTTATAATAATTCAAATATTTGATAAGCCCATTATATGTTTTAAAGTAACAGTAAAGTTGAGAACCATAGTTTAATCTTCTTTTAAAGGATCTATTAATCTATTTGAACTCTAATCTTGATCCATCAATAGAATTTGATAAGATAGAATTCACTATACATTGAAAACATGAAACAAACTTCAGAAGTGGGATAATGCAAATAAATACAGTCATAAATATACACGCAAAATCATTTTTAGAAATTGTGTTCATGATAGGGAAAAACTGAAAACATTTAAATTTAGTTCAATGAAAGAACATTTCTTAGAACAAATTTAGACATAATATATACCTATCCAAATGAAAATGAATTATCTATCTTTTTATCTCAAAGTAACAGAAGTATATATAATAGCCTACCTGACACAGTTAGCACTGAAATTGTGTTAGCTATTACTTATAACTGAAAAGGGACAGAACGTTGTGTACCACAATTTAGATGATTTAATATGCTCTGTTTTCATAACTTAAATCTCTCTTATTCAAATGTACAGTACCTGGTAAGTTTCCTGGGCACTGAGATCAGCTTTTCTTATTCTTCTATAACTTGTCTACCATAACCTATTCTCAACTATAATTTGATGAATACAAATTAAGTATTAAGCATTTTTCACCAAGCTCCTCTGGCTCATGCCCTGTTACTTAGGGCACATCTGAGGATCATGGTTCAAAGTTAGATTGGGCAGGAAAGAGTTATCTCCAATTAACTATCAAAAAGCCAGACATGGAGTTGTGGCTCAAGTGATAGAGCTCTAATCTTGTGCAAAATGACCGTATAAGATTATGCTAAGAGAAATGACCCCCAAGATAGGCACACAAGAGGTTTTATCTTTGTTCCTGTTGTTTTTAATGTTCTTATAATGTACTCTGTGATTTTTTTTTGTTTCTTTTGTTTGTTCTTCCCCCATGATATAACCCCTGTTTTCACTGTATTTGATTCCGGTGCTCTGAATCTTGTATATACATTTTTCTAATTTGGGGAGGGGAAGGAAAATAACAACATGGTGAAAGATACAAGTTGACTCATTGTAACAATGAGATGTACAAGACACTGCATTGAAAATGAACAAACAACTGAAAAACAAAGGGAGTAACAATGCTTGATAGGAAATGTACTCATGGGCTAGGAAGGTGGCTCAGTGGTAGAGCATTGGCCTTGCATGCATGGGGCCCTGGGTTTGATTCCTCAGCACCACATAAGAAAAAAGCCAGAAGTGGTGCTGTGGCTCAAGTGGTAGAGTGCTAGCCTTAAGCTGAGGAGCTGAGGGGCAGCGCCCAGGCCCAGAGTTCAGGCCCCAGGACCAGACCCAAAAAAATAAATAAATAAATAAATAAAAAGGAAATGTCCTCATTACCTTACTCATATAACTGTAACCCCTCTCTACAATATCTTTACAATAAAAATATATATTATAAAAATAAAAAAATGATTAGCGGCAGTGCACAGAGCCTGACTTTAATCTCCTGGATGGGTGCACACATGCACAAAAATTACAATAAAATAAAATAAATAACAGATTTTCTCACACGAGTTTCTTTCATGTTTAAAATAGGTTACATTTGTATCCTTTTTGTTTATAGATTGGCTGCAAGGAAATTTGTAGGTGCAGCAAATTATCGAGAGAAGATTCATAGTACCTTGACGCCATGTGGAAGTTTTCTCTTTTCTGGAAGTGAGGATGGTATAGTATATGTTTGGAACCCAGAAACAGGTAAATGCTTTTAGACCTTCTTTGAGGAAGTGTGGTTGAATTTTCAATAAGTATGAAAGCTACCATTTTCAAGAAAATTCTAATTTCAGGTTTTTAGAATTGAATAGTCTTTGACTTTAATGTAAGTCTTTAACTAACATTAAATTTTATTTTTTGTTCTAAAATCATGGATTTAGAATTCCACATTAAGTCAAGGCTTATTTTTTTCTTGCTATTGAGATCCTACTGAATTTAGAGAAATATTTACTTTGGAATAGAATGCAAAATTAGAAACATCTTAAACTGAATTATAATAGATGGTTAAATATCTTCTGTGCATTAGAAAACAATCCTAGGAAAGATTTTGATATTTGACACTTACTTAACAATAGTATAGTTTTCCTCCAGTAAAGTATTATACTGTTGTTCACTTGTATCTCATCTTTTTTTTTCAAAAGTAAAGCTAAAACTACTAGTGTATTTTTAATAAAAAATTTAGTAAGTTTAAAAAATTCATTCATTTAAAAGTATTTAATTTCTTCTTATATATTTTTTCTTTCCTTTATTTTAAATAGATCACATAAATTTTTTCCCTTGTATTATGTTTTTGTATGAATCAGGAGAATCAGGTTGCTTTTCCCCATTCATAAATGGATCTAGACTCTTTGATTTTTTTGTTTGTTTGTTTTCTGGCTAATTTCCCTAGGTTCTACCAACTTCTGTTTAAGTCATCTTTTATCTTAATCATAGGTATCTTTTAAGCAGATGGTACTTCAAGTAGCTTCTAGGGAAGCAACAAACTAGAAAAATTAATCCCTCTATTTTTTTCTGTTTTAAAGTTTTATAATTCCTACTCTAGTTTTACCTAAAATTATTTATTAGTTACAACATAGTCATCCTGTTGAATTGATTGACACTGATCAAGATACTGCTTTGTAAAGTAGCAACTCTTCATACAACTAAAGATAATATAAAAAATAATTTAGTCATGCCTGTGTCCTGCTTCCTACCAATGTCTACTTTACTTTCTAATAAGCCCTTTATGTTTACTTTGTGCCTTGAAAACTTCATGGAAGGGTTTGGATTGAGAAATAGAGAAAGCCCAAAAGAACCTATCATATAGATAATTGTTTAGTAAAATGGTACTCATGCATTTCTAAGTCTTCAAGGTTTTCATGTAAATATGTGAGCTTCAAAATTACTATAAATATTTTCACATACAGTGCAGATAAATCTCAAGTGAGAAATAAGTGTCATAATAAAAGCTATCAAGTCTCTCTTTTTAATTTAGGAGAACAAGTGGCAATGTATTCTGACCTGCCATTTAAGTCACCTATTCGAGATATTTCTTACCATCCATTTGAAAATATGGTTGCATTTTGTGCATTTGGGCAGAATGAGCCAATTCTTCTTTACATTTATGATTTCCATGGTAAGTTTCTTGCTTGATAAAGTCTACTTAGAATAATATTTGCTTATTGAATGGACCAGAAATCATAAGCTCTGTAAAATCTGTTATCTTTGAATTAATATGCTTTCTTGAATATACTGTACAAGGCTGTAAAATAAATGGTTAGCTTTTTTTTTTTATTTTGGCTGGTTGTGGGGTTTGAACTCTGGGCCTGGGCGCTGTCCCTCAGGTCTTCACTCAAGGCCAGCACTCTACCACTTGAGCTATGGTGCCACTTCTAGTTTTCTGGTGGTTTACTGGAGATAATAGTTTCACAGACTTTCCTGCCAAGACTGGCTTTGAACTGTGACCCTCAGATCTCAGCCTCCTGAGTAGCTAGGATTACAGGCGTGAGCCACCGGCGCCCAGCTCAGTTTGCATTATTTTGATGTTACAACATTTTATTTTTCTGTAAGCATCATTAATATGAATCTAAGTGTTTGTGAAGTACAAATAATGGTTATACTTTTATGTTGAAATCATAGAAAGATATCCATTACTTGATTTGTAAATCATTTTAAATAAATGACAGGATCTATGGAGTGTGACTATAAACTGAAATGAGTGAATGAAAAACTTTTCCCTAGCCGGGAGCCTTTGGCTCACGCCTGTAATCCTAGCTACTCTGGAGGCTGAGATCTGAGGATTGCAGTTCAAAGCCAGCTGGTCAGGAAAGACCTTGAGACTCCTATCTCCAATAAACCACTGGAAAACCGGAAGTGGTGCTGTAGATCAATCGGTAGAGCACTTGCCTTGAGCTGAAGAGCTGAGGAACAGTGTCCAGGCCAAGAGTTCAAGCCCCACAACTGACAAAAAAAAACAAGAAACTTTTCCCTAAAACTATTTGGGAATAAAAAGGTGACTATACATAGGAAATATAATTATTTAATATTTTCAGTTTAATACAGCTTAATTTTAATTTTTTTTACTATAGCATGTAGTTTTAGTAAGTTTTTTAAGAATTTTAACATAAAAAGTAGGCAAAAACTAATGTTTTTTTCACCTCTAAAGTAAAATTATTCTATCATTATGAAAATAAGAAATTAAAACTTTGAAAAAGGTTTTCTAGGAATTATTTGAATTTATGTCAGTTGTTCATATATTTCATATATTTCATTTGTATTCTGAAATTTTTTACAGTTTACTATTAATGCAATCATTCTCAAAATTAGTTTTACTTTTTCTTCATATATTAGTTCATGTGTAAAAATGAAAGGTCTTTCTTAGCCTATTTGATTTGTTTAGGATATTATGTACCCTCATTCAGTTTTTGGTAAGCAAAAGAGGTCTAAATACATATGTAGTTAAATAAATATACATTATATTAGTAACTTTAATGTAGAAAATTTCAATGAAGTACTTGTATAAATAGTTTCATTAAGCATCTACATAATAAATTGCTTAATGTTTATCAGCATTAACCAATCTAAGTTAGTAGACAACTGAGATAAGTTATAAACCTGAGGATTTTTCTTTTTATTGTATCAGTGATGTGCTATTTTTGGTGAGTTAACATAAAAATGATACACAAATTTTATATTTGTTTTAAATAACTTTCTAGGGAAAAAGTGATTTCTACAACTTCTATGCAAATTTATAAAATGCTATGTAACTCTAAAATTGTCATTCAACACAACATTTAAATTTACTAGCAATTGTTAGAAAACTATCATCCTGGTTATAAGAAAAGATGAATTAAGTTCTCAAGTCATCCATTTCCAAATCTGATGACTAGTTTTGACATGTATCCTGAAATAGTTCTTTTTTTGTACCATTCTAAATCTTAATATAAGTGTAGAGATTTATGTACACATTTTAATATTGGAACTGTTATATAGGAAATAAGCAACAATTATTTCCTCAAACTCTTAAGTTTTCATAGCAATCTTCATTAAGCTTCTAATTTGCCTTTTAGACTTCTGAAATTTTACTACAAATGCAACTTAAATTTCTGCTCTTTTCTAACCATTTTATTTTCTGTTACTGTTAAAAAGATCTCTTCACTCAGAACAAGCAAAGAATTTTAGTGGTACTATAATTCACAGGGCTAAGCCTCCTGTTCTGTTATTTCAGTGGCCTTACATAATCTTTTTGCTTTTCTGAAGCTCCATTCCCTAATAAAAGTACTACTAGTACTGGTAGTACCTGCCCTACCTAAGAGTTATTTGTTAGAAGATTGTGGAACAAAGACTATAAAAGTACTTTGCAAACTCATAGTGCTTATCATGTTCACTTACTACCAGTAAACACTTGACTTTATATGTGTGATATGACTTTAATGTGTGTTAACTATCTCTCTATGGGATGAAGTTGAAGTTTCTTTACTCTGATGGTCAGCCTTTCATTTATTGAAGTCCATATCCTTATAGATCAGTTGTATTACAAAATAAATGCATAAAGTTAAAAAGATTATGTCCACATTGTATTAATGTAGAGAAAGAATTTGCATGAGTGTTTAGAAATAAGGATGTTCAAATACTAACAGATGAAGTAAGACTTAGTTAATGCAGTGTATTTGGAACACAGGTTTTTTTATATAATAACATACTTATATAGAAATTTTAAATTCAAAGTGTATCAACACATTTCCCCAACTATTGGTTGCCTGTTTTTAAAAATAAGAAACTTAGGAGAGGGCAGGAAAGGTGGCTCCGTAGTAGAGTGCTTGCCTTGCATACATGAGGCCCTGGGTTCAATTCCTCACTACCACATAGGCAGAAAAAGCCATAAGTGGCGCTGTGGCTCAAGTGGTAGAGTGCTAGCCTTGAGCTGAAGAACTGAGGGACAGTGCCCAGGCCCAGAGTTCAGGCCCCATGACTGACCAAAAAAAAAAGAAACTTAGGAGAAATAACTTTAAGCATCCAAGATTTAGCACAATTCTTGTGAATGGTATAGGTCCATAAGAAACGAATCACTTCACGCACTGAAATTTTTCACTACTTGAATATAGGCCAGAATTGTCAATTCAAATCATATTTAAAATTTATCTTAGTTTATCTTAGGTTTATCTTTTTTAATATAGAAATATTTTGCCTGAAAATAAAGTTTACATTTGGTTTTAAAATAAATTTTAATAGTATAAAATATAAAAGGCCTAGACAGTTAAGTGAGTTTTACATAGTATTAGCCAGAACTTGTGATAATTTCCAAGTAAGAAGAAGCAAGTTCATTTTTTTGTAAGCTATGTAGGCTGTGAATGAGACTGTGGTAGCTTTATGTATCATTCATCTTTCAGTTCTAGCAAAATCTGTGAAGAGTGAGCAAGCATTTTTCTCTGGTAAGCATATGTTCAGGTTGTGGTCTTTTGAGTCTTTCAGTCTACTGACTTTTTGCTTTTTTGGTAAGAAATACAATTTTTACTTTCAGACGATAGTTTTATTTGCTTGATCTTGAAAAGGTTAATCATCTAGTAGTAAGAAATTTAGTCACAGAGTACCACAAGTAATGTACTTGAAGGATTCTCATCATAACAAAGTGCTAATCAGAGAAACGGCTTCTACTGAATTAATTTTACAATGACAGAATTTAGCAATTAATGTTTTGTTATTAATCAATTTTAGCCTGTTTGAGTCTCTAGGGTGCTGTTGTACATGTAGATAAAATCACAGTACCCATTTAGCACTTTCAATGCCCTTAGTACTGTTTCAAGCACTTTATATCTATTTACATTTTTTTCTTCTTTTCTTTTTTTGTCTTTTTTCTTTTCTTTCTTTTTTTTTTTGTCAGTCGTTGGGCCTGCACTCTGGGCCTGGGCGCTGTCCCTCAGCTCTTCAGCTCAAGGCTGGCACTCTGCCACTTGAGCCATAGCACCACTTCTGGCTTTTTCTGCTTATGTGGTGCTGAGGAATTGAACCCAGGGCCTCACACATGCAAAGCAAGCACTCTACTTCCCAGCACCTCTATTTACATTTTCATAGCAATTTTATGCAATAACTGTTATATTATTCCTATTTTACAGGAATCGGGGATTAAAGCAATACTGTATGGTCATTATGTCCATACTCCCATGTGATAACACTAAACTGCATTATTAACAGATTTCCTGAAATATCAGTTTTTGAGAAACCAAACTTTTTTTCCATTTTCTCTGAGGAGTGTATAATTTCTTTGTATTTTTATATTTTGGAGGAAGTTAATATGAATGTTTACCATTTTTGTAACCAGTATTCAGTTTGAGTACTGACTTATAGAATTATGCATATAGTATTTTATTTTATTTATTTTTTATTTATTTATTTTTTCCAGGGCCTCAGGCATGCAAGGCAAGCGCTCTACCACTGAGCCACCTTCCCAGCCCCAAGAAATAATTTCAAGGATGAAATTTAGTGGTTTTTTTTTTTTTTTTAAACTCAAGGCTAGTGCTCTACTGCATGAGTCACAGTGCCACTTATGGCTTTTTCTGTTTATGTGGTACTGAGGAATCAAACGCAGGGCTTCATGCATGCTTGGAAAGCACTCTACAGCTAAACCACATTCCCAGCCCTGTAATTTAGTTTTAAAATGCGATTATGTAGTTCTTGCAAATTTATCTCTTTCAATCCTTTTTTTTTTTATTGTAAAGATACTACACAGAGGGTTACAGTTACATGAGTGAGGTAATGAGTACACTTCCTCTTGAACATTGTTACCCCCTCCATTGTTTTCCCCCTACCATCCCCTCCCTCCCTCCCTTCCCCAGGTTCTTTTTTTTTGATTGTGATTAAGTGATTACTTAATTTCCGGAAATTTACAGTATTGTGGAATAATGATGCTCATTTAAAGTCACAAGTTCATTCTAACTTTCCTGGAGCAAATTGTCTATCACAGTCTGTAATATATAACGGTGCTCACATGTTATATACCATATATGTGATCAGCAGCATGGGGATATTTGGTAGTGGTTCAACCAGATGAGTGGGAGTTCTTTGTTTCTTAAGTCCTGTTAGTTTTGTCATATCACCTAACATTTTGGATTTATCATCCACTTATCAGGGAGACCATGTACTGTTTGTCTCTTTGTTCTTGGCTTACCTCGCTCAACATGATTCCTTCTAGCTCCATCCATTTCCCTGCAAATGCCATTATTTTGTCATTTCTAATGGCTGCGTAATATTCCATTGTGTATAGATACCACAATTTTTGGATCCATTCATCTGTGGTGGGTCATCTAGGTTGTTTCCATATCCTAGCTATTGCGAACAGTGCTGCAATAAACATGGAGGTGCACGTGTCCTTGTATATTGGTTCCTGTTGTTCAGGGTAGATGCCTAGAAGTGGTATGACTGGGTCGTAAGGGAGGTCAATCTTTAGCTTTCTAAGGACCCTCCAGACTGCTTTCCAAAGTGGTTGTATAAGTGTACATTCCCACCAGCAGTGTAATAGCGTTCCTCGTTCTCCACATCCCCTCCAGCATTTGTCTGGCTGATTTGTGGATGTGGGACATTCTGACTGGGGTAAGGTGGTATCTCAGGGTTGTCTTTATTTGCATTTCCTTCACCACCAGGGATGATGAACATTTCCTCATGTGTTTCTTTGCCATTTTTATTTCTTCATTTGAGAAGTCCGTCTTTAGTTCCCTTGCCCATTTAGTAATTGGTTCATATAGTATTTTAAATAGAATCAAATCTTAATTTGTGAAGTTCTTAGTATTATTGATTATGTGAGGTATTGTACCTCATTTTTCTCTAGGTGGCAATGTCTCCTCTGAACCAGTATTTACTGGAGTGCTTTTCAGTTGTCATGTCTCCAATAATACATGTCCTTATTGAGCACCTATTGTGTACCAAGTTGAGCTAGGATATGGGACTCAGATTACCATGTCTTTTCTAATTGTTTATGCTAAGTAGTTGATTAAACTTCTGAAAACACTTTAGTCGAACTATATGTGATTTCTTCCATTGACATAATTTTACTAATAGAATTCAAATTCATTAATGATCACTTGCACTCTTTGTTGTTGATTTATTTTTCATACTCTAGTATGCTTTACTAGTTCAGCTTTACTAGTTCAGCAAAACCACAAAAAACCCTTTAAGCTTCTATAAGTTTTTGTTATATAACCCTGCTCATTGCCTAAATCTTTATAATGCCCTGTTAAATATAATGCCTCGCATCCTACAAATGTGAAAATATGTTTGAATTAAAGTTATAAGTTTTATAGAAAAGCATTGTCTTAAATTTTATAAAAATATGAAAATGAAAGTCTCAGGAAAAATGAAGTAATTTGCCTAAGGTCACCTCTTTTTGATAGGCTACCATGTGATACTAGGAGTTTAACTCAAGGCCTCACAGATGCTATGCTAGTGCTCTAACACTTGAGACATGCTTCTAGTCCTAAATGTGCTATTTGTCTTCAAGTATTTAAGCAGGTTGTGTGTGTGTGTGTGTGTGTGTGTGTGTGTGTGTGTGTGTGTGTGTGTGTGTGTGTGTGTGTGTGTGTGTGTGTGTGTGTGTGTGTGTGTGTGTGTGTGTGGCAATACTAGTGGTTAAACTCAGAGTCTGTGCTTGATTAACAATCACTCAGTAATTTGAGCCAGGCATTAAGCTCTCTATTCCAATATTTAGAATACCTTAAGATTAAAAGTTTAGCTGGATGCCACTGCTATAATCCTAGCTACTCAGAAGGCTGAGATCTGAGGATTTTGGTTGGGAGACAGACCAGGCAGGAAAGTTTCTGAGACTCTTATCTCCAGTTAACCACCAAAAAGCCAAAGGTGGAACTATGGCTCAAGTGATAGCCTGGAGCAAAAACCAGCTCAGGGACAGCACCAGGCCCCAAGTTAAAGCCCTAGGACTGACACACCCATACACAATAACAATAATAGTAATGAGTAGGTCCATCATCCACAAAAGTTATTTCGTGCCCTTTCAAAATCTCTTTCCTATTTTCCTCATGCCATACAATTACTATGAGTTAATTTTCATGTTCCAGAATTATATTTACATTTTTAAGCCTGCAAGGCTCACTTACTTGAACTTGTGAAATTATTATATTTCCTTCCTGTTGGTTTTATAGTATCTAATAATTTCACATTTGCTAGTTATATTGTCTTCTCATTAACAACTATTTAGAATACATTGTGTGGTTTCTGATCATTTATTAAATATTCCCATTCTGTGACTTTATTCAATGATGCTTTTGCTGTGATGATTTGAACTAATTTTGAATTCATTTTTTTCAGTAGCTCAGCAGGAGGCTGAAATGTTCAAACGCTATAATGGAACAGTTCCATTACCTGGAATACACCAAAGTGAAGATGCATTGTGCACCTGTCCTAAACTGCCCCATCAAGGGTCTTTTCAGATTGATGAATTTGTAAACACTGAAAATTCTTCAACCAAGATGCAGCTAGTGAAACAAAGACTTGAAACTGTCACAGTATGTTTAATAATCTTATACAGTTGAAATTTTAAACCATTTCTATTGGTTTATGTTGCTATGTACATAAATATTAAGTAAATTTCTTTAAACTAGGTTTTTTTATGCTTTTATAGTTACTTTCAAGTGCTTGTTCTGAATTCATTAATTGCAATAGACTGGCTAAATTTAGGGTAATTCATCCTGCTGGTGTGACTTGCTATCTCTGTAAAGACCAGCCCAGGACCTAGTGGTGAAGGAGGGCTCTAAATCAGAAGACCACACCTAGGACTTGCCACATGGGTACGGCCCTACCCATCTACTAGGAAAGGAAGAGAAACTATAGCTATGTCAGTCCTATCCTAGGACCCCTTTGGGGAAGGATGGGAGCTACAGGTTTAGACTACCAACTTAGGAATTCTCAGAGCTAAATCACCAAACTACTTATTTAAAGGACAAATGGTATTCTAACAGGTAATTTATTCCCAGGCTTTCAACATCTTATATAATCATGCTTGAGATCTCCTGTCTCTTTCAGTGGTTCTTTTATTATTTATTTATTTATTTATTGTGAAAATATCATACAGAGGGGTTACAATTACATGAGCAAGGTAATGAGTACATTTCTTTTCAAGCATTGTTGCCTCCTCTTTGTTTCCCCTTCCTATCCTTTCCCATTCTCCCCTCACCTCCCCCCACACGATCACCCCCCCACCAAGGGTGTAAAGTTTGTTTTTCAACATAACGACTTCTACATCTCATTGTTGCAATGGGTCCACCTGTATCCCTATTTAAACAATTGGTTTTTCCCCTTCCCCTCCACAAATTATACCAACATCAAATACAGTGAAAACAGGGGTTATTCCATGGACTTCAGTCTGTGTATCAGACTGCTAGGCTCCACTTTAGAGTCAGCTATTCAGTAGCCTCATGATTTTGCATTTTTGAAAAGTAATTCCCAGGTGATGCTGATGCATTCTGGTTAAAGAACCACATATTAATAACTGGTCTGGTTCACAGTCTCCAGCACTTAGAAAGAGCATACTAAATAGTTGTTTCATGTCCTTGTCTAAACTGTAAGTTCCTAGAAGGCAGTTCTTATTGACCTATCTTCTGATGTGCACACATAGTTTTTTAAATAATTATTTAATAGGTGGGTATTCTAAAGGGAAACTGAATCCTTAAATTTTCCTTGCATAAAAGCTCTTATTTTATCTGTGCAATGCTTTTATCTTCATTCATATGTCCCTTTAATTTTAATTCTTTGTCTTTTAAAGATTCCTTGTTGTTGATATTTTTTCCCCATACCTGACCTTCTGCCTTGAGTTCTTATCTCTAATGCTATTTGTATTACCATATGTCCAGGTTCTAGTCACTTATTAACAGCCTGTGGCAAAAACAAAACAAAACACCATTGCCCTCTGCACATGTTCACTACCTTTTTAGACAGTGTTGACCGAATATAACTTAACTATGAAGTTTTCAGTCTAACAAATAGAACAAAAAATCTTATTTATCTCATATAGTTATTGATATCTATGTACAGAAGAACACAAACATATTCAAGTTTGATAGATGGCAACCAATATTCAAGCTATATTGTAAGACAGTCTTTTAATAATACATTCAAGTTTGTTAAGCTCACATTATCTCCTTTAACAAAACAGCTTTGTAAAATATGCAAGATGGTGATTATTATCCTTCTTTATAAACAAGAAAACTGTGTCTGCTCAAAAGATAGATGGAAAGTTTATTTTAGATTTTACAACTACTAACAATATAATCTTTCTTACTCTTTTAAAAACACTTCTAACTTTATAGAGAATAATTGTTTCCAATTTGTAATTGTTCAGCCTCTGCTGGTGCTATATACAATGGTAGGATTTATATAAAAACTAGGGAAAAATCAAGAAGTTATTAGAAGCAGAAGGTAGTATTTCCCAAATGAGTAGAGAGTTTGATTTTAAAAGAATAGCCAACAATATTTAGTATCTCAGGAATAAATTACCCTCACAAAACAATAAAAAAGAAAATAAAAACAAAGCCAGGAAAAAGAAAATTTGACAAACAAAAACTGTACTATAATTCAAAGTACACATAACAGGAATACCCAGATACACCAGAAATAGTAAAAAGTTTGGCTGCTGCATATAACCCATTGAACAATCAGTCCAAGTTTATTGGTGTTCAAAGATAATAATAAATTTTATTTGAAGCCATAGGGCCATTAAAAAGCTAATGCACATTAATAAAAAAAACAATTAAAGGCAAAGCATTATCTTAAAATGTTTTGCTGTAAGAAACAATATTTTAGATTGTGTTGTTGATGAAGCACAAGAAATTGGGGTTTCTTTTAAAGAAGAAATGAAAATTAAGTCTGAGTTTTTTATTTTAAAAAGATATCTGACTAAGATAAAACGATCCAATTAAATTGACATTGAAAATAGTAAAGTTAACTCTTAAAAATGTAAGATTAATAATATAGGCTGAGGATTAATTTTGGAAAAACACTTTAAGAATTCTGAAAAAGGTTTGAGTGTGGTAGTACATATCTGTAATCCCAGCTACTGGGGAGGCATGTTAGAGGATCATGATTCAAAGCTGGCCTTTACAAGAAGTATGAGAACCTATCTGAAAAACAAACTTAAGCAAAAAAAAAAAAAGGGCTATGGGCATGGTTCAGCATGGCTCAGGTAGTCGGATACTTATGAAGCAGGAGTCCCTGAGTTCAAACTGAGCACAAAAACACCCCAGGTGCCACAAAAAAAGAAAAAAAAAACAGGAAAAATGATAGATGAATACTATAGTTTAGAATGTAGCTTTTAGGCTAGACTGTGTTATGTACAAGTATAGATGCACAGATTCTAACCTTTACTTGTTTTATGACAGAAAATTAAGTAAGCCTAATTTTCCTAATCTGTAAAAGGGGGATTCTGATATTCTCACTTTACTGGATTAAGATGTGCCAGGCGCCTATGGCTCATGCCTGTAATCCTAGCTACTCAGGTGGCTGAGATCTGAGGATTATGGTTCAAAGACAGCCCAGGCAGGAAAGTCCGTGAAACTCTTATTTCCAATAAACCACTAGAAAACCAGAAGTGGCACTGTGGCTTAAGTGGGAGAGCGCTAGCCTTGAGTTGAGTGCAAAGACAGCGTCCAGGCCCAGAGTTCAAGCCCCATGACTGACAAAAAAAAAAAAAAAGATAACAGTGAGATGCTAGATGTAAATTTCACACGGTGTATAATCCATTGAACCACCAAATATGTTACAGTTGATAATAGAGAAATGAGTTTGAGATAGACTGTGCACATTGTTTATCATTGTTGCTTGGAAAGAGAGAAAAATGTGAGAAGAAATTCCATAGATACCTTGATAGAAGAACTGGCTATATTTATCTTTCTGCTTCTCCACAAGAGCCAGGTAGGATAATGAAACCAGTTCTTGTCTTATCAGGTATTGAAACATGTTACAAAGATGAGATCATGATAAAAAAAAAAGTGTGATGCAAATTCATAAAGATACACAGATCAGGGGCTGGGAAGGTGGCTCAGTGGTAGAGTGCTTGCCTTGCATGCCTGAGGCCCTGGGTTCGATTCCTCAGCACCACATAAGCAAAAAGAAAAAAGCCGGAAGTGGCGCTGTGGCTCAAGTGGTAGAGGGCTAGCATTGAACTGAAGAGCTGAGGGACAGCGCCCAGGCCCAGAGTTCAGGCCCACGACCGGACCCCCCCCCAAAAAAAATAACTAAAAATAAAAATAAAAAAAAAGATACACAGATCAATGGAGAAAGTAGGAATGGTTCATTGTTTGGTATTAGGAAAGCTTGCAAATTATTAGTTAACTGAAAACTTTATTCACTTTCTATCTACATCCTAGGTCTCACATCCCAGTCAAATCATCTTTGGCCAAGGAGCTAAATACAAAAGTAAAAATTGTTTTAAAACTACCAGCTAGCCATGAGGCTCAGTAATAGGGTGCTTGCCTAGAATTCCAAAGACTCTGGCTACCCCTTCAGCACTAAAAACCACACACCAAAAAAAAAAAAAAGAAAAGAAAAGAAAAAGAAAAATATTTGTCTTATGTAATATATTTAATTTTATTTATTTGTCCTAACTGTCTTAATCTTAAAAGCAGTAGAAAATCTTCCCCTCCTGTACTATCAGTATAGAACTTTAAATTTCTCTGTTTAAAATAATAAATGTATTTATATGTGTGTATATATGATATATACAATATGTAATGTATTATACATTATATAAATAATATATCATTTTCTATATTATATAAATATTTCCTTTATCATAAGTATATAATTAAATACTACACATTATATATTATATAATATATGAATTTATTTTATATGTATATATACCATATATACCATTTGTATACATATTTATATACATATATACACACATACATACACATACAGCACATGCACATACCAAACATCAACCTGTTTACATAAAATCTAGTAAAGTAAAAGCCTCCTTAATTGTCATAAAATTGAATAATAAAGACAATGCAATTTCAAAAGCATGAATAAAAGAAATAAACTTAACTTCTAAAAAGTGTATATATTCATTTCTTTTCTTACAACTTTTATTTTAAAGGTTGTAGGAAAACAGATGCATTATCCATTAAACTTCAAAATAAATAATGGAAGGAAAAAGAGGATGCTTTGTTGAAGGTGATATGGTATGTTCTTAATGTAAATTGCTAGATTTCTTTCTCAAAGACAAGTGATAAGATGTATTAAGAAAGTTAAGCATTTTAGAAAAAAAAATTTTAAACCAAATATTCAGTGAATGACTTTGAGATGTTTTATTTCTGACGATAGCTACTTCTTGACTTTTCTTCTTTTATAGAAGTTAGTCTTTAAGGTAGACCAAAGTGCAAATTATACTCAGCTCTGGATTTAGATTGTTGGAATGTTGAAACTAGTTTTTGTTTCTCAGTTAAATTGTTGAATATGGTTTAAATTAAAAATTATTTCAGGGGCTGGGAAGATGGCTCAGTGGTAGAGCGCTTGCCTTGTATGCCTGAGGCCCTGGGTTCGATTCTTCAGCACCACATAAGCAAAATGAAAAAAGCCGGAAGTGGCGCTTTGGCTCAAGTGGTAGAGTGCTAGCCTTGAGCTGAAGAGCTGAGGGACAGCACCCAGGCCCAGAATTCAGGCCCCACAACCGGACCCCCCAAAAAAATTATTTCAGTGTGGTAGTTCCTTTATTTAATATTTTAATATAAAATGAAAGCAATCAGAGATAATCCAAATTTTAAAAGTAAATCTGAATAGCTACATTCAGTTTTTAAAGTGTAAAGAAACTACTTCAGTAGAAAACATAAATGACTTATCTAAAATCTTAGATAGTAAAATCTCTATAGACATAAGAGCAACTTGGTGATAGATATTTTTTAAGTTCCCTATAATTTAATTCTATCAATCTTTAAATATTAAACTCAACATCCTGAAATCACCTTGGTCTTGTGGCTTTTCTCATATTAATATCATTTTATACTCCTACTATTTTCAGATAAATGAAAGAAATGTGAGAATAGAATAAAGTAGATACAAAGGTAAAAAGAATAAACTATGTATATATATATATATATATATATATATATATTTTTTTTTTTTTTTTTTTTTGTCGGTTGTGGAGGTTGAACTCTGGAGTCTGGGCACTGTCCCTCAGCTCTTCAGCTCAAGACTAAACAAAAATATTTTTAAGAAATGAAAACAAATGAAGGAAAATAAGTTGATAATTGATTATTGAAAGTACTTTTTCTCTTTAATTTATTTAGCTTTTACCACATCTTTTTTTTTTTTTTGGTCATGGAGCCTGGGCCTCTACCACTTGAGCCACAGTGCCATTTCTGGTTTTCTGATGGTTAATTGGAGATAAGAGTCTTACAGACTTTTCTGCCCGGGCTGGCTTTAAACTGCAATCCTCAGATCTCAGCCTCCTGTGTAGCTAGGATTATAGGCATGAGCTACCAGCTCCCAGCCTTTACATCATTCCTTTTTAAAAATTAGAATATACCTGCTCTGGGATTGAGATAAAGGTTGCCTTTGTAAAAAAAAAAAAGTGTCGTGTATTTGCTATGCATTTTTAAAAATACATCATTTTTGTTCCTATGTAGAGAGAATTTGCTGAATTTTTTATCAGATATTATCTGGGATTGCATCTTCGTTCTTTTTGTATTTTGCAAACATTTAGGTCAATGGAATTCCCACCTTTGTCACACTGTCTTTTCTGTCATTTCTTATAGTTATATTTCAGTAGACTCCAAATTCCTTTCCATGTATAGGTTGTTTTCCAGTTTATAGAGGACTGTATTACTAGAGGTAATTAGTTTTGTTACTAAAGTAGGAATTTTTCCTAATGTTATTTAGGTTCAGCATGTGACTCTGTCTGTGTGTGTGTGTGTGTGTGTGTGTGTGTGTGTAGTGCATGATAATTTCAGTTTAGCAGATATTTAATAGTAAAGGACATAAAAGTAATGAAATAGCCATTTACTTATAACATAAATCATTTAATTGTTTCATAGTTAGAAGAGTTAATATCAATACCAAGGTAATAACTAAAATACATTTCTACAACCCAGGTAAGACCTCACATTCAATGCATTCTGCATTTCTGATCCAGGAATTTGTTCTTATTAGTTCAACCACAGTCGATTAGAATCTAGGGTACCTACTAAGAGTAAAAAGTTTTACAATGAGTTGATTTACAAACCAAAATCTGTGATAGGAAATCCTATAATGAAAGCTAGATATCTCTAGCTACTTGAAGACAAAAACTTCTCATTAGAAGTCACAGTGGTGCTAGTTTAAAGTCACAGATACAGGAACTGGAAGAGTATGCAAGTATTTTATATCAATTTGGAGAAAAAGATTGATCTTCTCCAGCTTACAGGAGATTTTACTGTAGATTTATTAGTGATAACATCTATTTCATCCTAAGTAATATTTACTATAGGTTTCTGGCACTAAGTGCTTTATATGCTTTGCTATATTTAATCCTCAAATCATACTGTAACATAGTACTAGTACTGGTTTTATACTTTCAAATTATCCATTGACTTAACACTAGTTCCTCTTCTAAAAATGATTCTTGGCCTTGTCCTGTGAATTATAGGCCATTATTTTTTAGCCTTTTAAAGATAGTTATATTCCTTACAGTTAGTGCTGTTTATAGGAAATTGTCTGATATAAATTGCTAATGTGGAAATGGTACCTATCAGTTATAGAGATACATGAATTCTGAGTATGTATTTTAAATCTGTCAGTGCTCTAGTAGTTTTATTATATATGCTAGTTGTATTGAGGAAGCAAGTCTTTTTTGGCAAGTCTTTCTTGGGCCTTACGAGTACCTTTGCTATATTAGCAAGTTAGATTTATCATGAATATTTCATTAAGTCTTTTTAAATTATACTCTTTCCAGCTCATTGGAAATAATGCAGTTACAACTGCAGAATAATAAAGAAATGATCAGATTCTGGTTTAGTTATTAGAAGATTGACATCTGAATGTGTTGAAAAGAGTCAATATTTTAATAAAATCATGAATACTTCTTTATTGTACTGTATTTCTTTTAGGAGGTGATACGGTCCTGTGCTGCAAAAGTAAGTAGTTTTTATTACCAGGATGGTAACTTAAACTACAGTTTGCATTGTGATATCCCAAAGAGTTGTAATGCACCATTATAGAGTTTTCACCTTTTACAAAAATTACCCTGATCTCTATATTCTTTATTGGAATTCAGATTTGTCAAGGAATTATAATACTGGAACCTGAAATTTCAGTATGGGTAAATACTTAACAATTAGCATCACAATTTTGAAGATTTCTTATTCAGATATACTTTTAGTAAGGGATCAGTAAGATCAGTGTATTCTTTGAGGTAAATTTTATATAATACTTAATGTGTAAGAGACATCAACCATTACAGTTTTGGTGGGTGTCTGATGATAAATTTATAAACATTGAAATACACATAAACTGGACATCTATGATATGCTGTGGTGAAAATTCTTTTTATTTGCTGGTTACATTTCTTTTTCCCATTTGACTATATGCTGATACAGAGTAAACTGTTGTTGCTATTATAGTTTTAAAAGGGAGAAAACTGAAGGTTATTGAAGCCTCAGATTTTATATAAAGATAGTAGTGTACAAAAGGTTCTTGGTTATTAGACAATTTTAACTGAAATGTATCTAGATAAAAACAGCAGCTAACCTCTGTTTTCATTCTTTCTTCTTCATCTGCCCTCTTTCAAAATTCAGTTGAATAGACAATCATTTATCAAATATAATTTATGTTATAAAATAAAATATGAGACATCCAAATGGAAAGAATTAGAATTATATATGTGCTCAAAGACTGCTTTATATAGTGTCAATACAGGGAGAAAAACAATTGTTTTGTTTAGCAAAAACCTATTATGCAGCCCACACATGTAATACAGCAGGCTTTCCATTTTTTCCCCCCTTTCTGGGGCATCTTAAAAAAAGGAAGCGTGTCAGAAAGTACTGGTCTTGCCCCATTGCTGAGTTGTTCAGTATCAGTCAGATCCCATCACATTTTTGCCTAATTATCAGTCAACAGGATATCAAATATAGACCAAGGGAAGGAAGATGGGAGGGGGCGGGGAAGAGAACAAGCTATACTCTGACTTGGACTTCAGATGTTCAGGAAACTTGTTCCTGATAGCAGTGATTGGTATAATGATTACAGCTCCAAGATCACTAAGTCTTCTTCATGTGCATAATATTTAGCTAGTAGCAAAAATAACTTATTTTCTGAATAGCAATTCAAATGCTGCATATCCCTCCTTTATAATGTCCAAAGAGTAAAGAATCCTAGTGTTTGTTCTACTGATCTGGAAACTTTCTGGAAGTGATAAGTCTGACCTTCCTCTTTGTACACTTCATATTTAACAAGTAAAAGTTCGTTGAAAAAATGAATAATGCAGATTTGAAATTAGTTATGATCTAGAAGATTAACCTTACTAATGTGTTGCTGTTCTGTGTTACATTATTACTGAGCTATAACTCAAATACCATATATTTACACTTTTAGGGTGCACAGTTAGTTTGTTGTTGTTACTTACCATATTCACAATTGTGCAATCATACCCACTTTGATTGTAGAACATTATCATGATTCCAAAATGTAACCCTTTATCTGTTAGCACTCTTAGTTCGCGCGCACACACACACACACACACACACACACACACACACACACACACACACACACACACACACACACGACAAAACGTACCAAGAATAATGTACTTTCTATGGATTTGCCCATGTACATTGAGTCTTATATGATCATTTGAAACTGGCTTTTTTTTTTTACTCAAAATAATTGTTTCCAAGATTGTTCCATAACTATTACTTATCACCACCAAAGATTCCATTGTATATGTTATGTCTTTCATTAATTTGTGAATATTTAGGTTGTTTACTTTTTAGCTACTCAGAATAATTCTTATGAACAAATGTGTATAAGTTTTGGTATGGAAGCATGTTTATAGTCATCTGAGTTTTGGGGTCATTTTATAACTATATGTAACATTTTGAGGAACTTCCGAACTCTAGTACCATGTCAGAGTCCTTCAAGCAAGGTATGAGGCTTTTAGTTTGTTCTCATCCTCATAAACTTTGTGGTCATCTTTTTTATGAAGGCCATTCTAGTAAATAAAAAATGGTTCTCTAATTGTTACTTTAACTTGCATTTCTATCTTGCCTAGTAATATTGAGCATTTTGATGTGCTATCCATCTTTAAAATTTTTTTTTACCTTTTTATTATTCACTTTTAATACTTTTTTTATTGATACTGGGTACAACTATTCAGTTGATGTTTTGCACTATTCTGTTGACTTTTCACTTTCTTGATGCTTCCCCTTAAAAATAAAAGCTTTTAGTTTTTATGAAATGTAGAGAATTTTTTTGTTTTTTTTTGTTTGTTTTTTGCTTTTTTCTACTTTATCTTTGGTACTTTTTGTGTTATATGTAAGAGAACATTTCCTGACCCTGGGTTTCAAAGTTTTCTTCCAGAATTTTCTTCAAAGCTTTTTCAGTTTTAATTTTTACACTTAGGTTTATGACTTCGTTGTTGTTGTTGTTGTTGTTGTCAGTCATGGGGCCTGAACTCAGGGCCTGGGTGCTATTCCTGAGCTCTTCAGCTCAAGGCTAATGCTCTACCACTTGATCCACAGCGCCACTTCTATCTTTTTTCTGCTTATGTGGTGCTGAGGAATCGAACCCAAGGCCTCATGCATGCAAGGCAAGCACTCTGCCATGAGCCACCTTCCCAGCCCTGGTTTATGACTTTTTAAATGATTTATTATATGATGTGCAAGTCCAGTTTCACTGTCTTGTATGAGGTTGTCTGGTTGTCCAGCAGCATTTGGTTAAGAACTGTTCTTTCCTTGTTAAATGAAATACTTCTCAAGAGTCTTTAATTTTTAATAGCAGGGTTTATTTATGCATTTTTATATTCTGTACCCTGGATAATAAACTTTCTTTCACCAGATACTGGTAAGGTATTTCTTTCCTAAATCCCTGACAGATTTTTACCTTAAAGACTCAGTTATTTTTATTATTTTTTAAATTAAGAATCTTTTAAACAGTCAAGTACAGTGCCTCAAGCCTGTCATCTTAGCTTGAGGCAGATATCAAGGGAACACAATCTGGGGCCAGCTAGGGTTAAAAAGAAATTTACAAGACTTCATTTCAACTAATGACTGGGAAAACTAGCATGTTGTCTCTATCCGAAGTTCCGTTCCCAGTACTAAAAAATATTTTTTTTGAAACATAATTATTGATTGCCTACCAGTATGTTTTAGATTTGGGATGTAGCATTGGACACAAACATTTTATTATAGGAATACAAAGGGACTAAATGAGGTAATTCCAATCAATGAATGCTGGAAAGTAAATAAAATAGGTCCATAGAACAAAGAATAATGGGAAATGACTCTAAGAGGGAGATTGTGGAAGGACTCTTAAAAACACTTAAAAGGAACTGGTCATTTCTTGCAAAAGTCCTAATCTAAGAATGACACACTTAGGGAACAGAAAGAACTCACCAGATAGTGAAAGAGCAAGAAATAGGTTTTATGACAGAGCTGCAGAGTTGATCAAAATAGATCATGCAGGTCTTTTTAAAGGAACTTGTGATTGTGAAGTTTTTAAACTAGAAATACAAGCCATAGCAAATAGAATAACAGTCTTCCAAGCAGAGAGATGTTATTGTAGTCCAAAAAAGAGATCATAGGCCTAGACTGGGGTGTTAAGAATGAGGATGCGGGCAGTGGACAGATTTGGGATATATTTTGGAAATATTTTCATTAGGACTTGGTGATACATCCAAAGTGAAGGAAGAAAAGAAATGAGAATAACTTCTGTCTTGGATTTCAATACATGTGCAGATGCCATTGGTACTTTATAATGAGAAAAGGAATGTTGACGTGGAGGGGCAATTGTTAAAGTAGAATTTGGTATTTGAAGATAGCTCTGAAGTAGATAATTAGATGTATGTGGCCTTACACTCATACTGAAATCCACTTTTTAAAAAATATATTGGGAGGACAGCTGAGGCAGTAGTCTAAGAGAAAGCAAGTCAAGGAAGCCCAGAGAAGTATATTTCAGGAAAGAGTAGTGAAAGAGTTTCACATGCTACTGAGGGAATTAGAACAGACTTGACTCTGTTTTTCCCAAATTGATAGCTTGGTTACTTTGATATAAGCTATTTAAATGAATGTTGGAGACAAAAGCACAATGAAACTAGGCTAAAATGGGAACAAGTCAATGTGAAGCTGCAAGGGTAGACCACACTTCAAAAAAAACATGCCACAACTTGGAAGCAGAGGAATGGGGCAGGAGCTGGAGGAAATAGTAATTACATGCATAATAGAGACTATTTCTTTGCTGATGTGATTAAGTCAGTAGCGATTTAGCAATTGATAATGTGCCATAAACATGGTAATTGCTGGAAGGAAGTCCTTACAAACATGAGAGGGATGTAATCTTGAGTTCTCATGTAGGGATTGGCTTTAAGGAAAGGAATTTTCATCTTTCTTTAATAGTAAAGGAGCTGGGTAAATATACCAATACAGATTTGATAATAGGACAATAGAATGTTCTCATCTGATTGCTTTGCCAGTTGGAAATTGTAAAGAGCACTTAAGTTGTAATAGCCCTAGAATCTACATATGAACTTATAATTTAAAAATTTTCTTGTTCTTTCCTTTGTTTAGAGTCAGATTGAAGCATATCAGAACTGCCCTGATATTTATTTATAACTGGCATATCTTATAAATGGGCTTATTCTGCCTTCAGTTACAATTAATTTTGTCTAAATGTTTCCATATTATAAGTTGCTAGGAAAAAAAGCTCTCTCTGCCTCTTCCATTTTTTTCTCTCTCAATTCTTATAAATCCTAATAAATCCATGTAATGCTTATAAATCTGTCTTTCCACATTCTTCTGTAAACTTCTTGAAGCCAAGGGATTTGACCTGTTTTTTAATATATCACTTAGCCTAGATTAATATAAATGCTCTCAAGTTAAATTGTTAATTGTTTTAAAGTAGTAAGATATAATCTTTTTAGAACATTTTATTTTCTGAAAACACTTTTTAGGATTAAAAATAGAGCCAGGCCACCAGGCTCATGTCTGTAATCCTAGCTAGCCAAGAAGCTGAAATCTGAGGATCTCAATTCAAAGTCAACCCAGACAGGAAAGTCTGTGAGATTTTTATTTCTAACTAACTACCAGAAGAGCCAGGAGTGGAGCTGTGGCTCAAGTGGTAGAGTGCTAGCCTTGAGCAAAAGGTCAGGGACAGCACCCAGGCCTAAGTTCAAGCCTTGGGACTGGCCAAAAAAAAAGAGGGAGGGTTAAAAATAGAGAATCCAGAGAAGATAATTTTTCAAGTCTACATTAGATGTATGTATGAGAGACAGACCGGCAGATAATTCCATCATGAAGAGACAAAACTGATTTGTGTGAAATATGGCTTTCAGTTATTTGGAAAGGGTTTTTTTGTGTTTTTTTCTTTTTTATTATTAAGGTATGTACAGAGGGGTTACAGTTACATAAGTAAGGTAATAAGTTCATTTCTTGTTAAACTTGTTACCCCTTCCCTCAGTTGGTACTCAGGTATTGTATATATGTGTATAGGAATTAGGGAAGGGAAGGGCAACAACAGAATGGTGAGACAAAGGGAAAACCAATGCAACAGCGATATTCTCAAGACAATATTTTAGAAACAATCTGTTTTTTGTTTTTTTTTTTTGGGTCCAGTCATGGGGCCTGAACTCTGGGCTTGGGCACTGTCCCTCAGCTCTTCAGTTCAAGGCTAGCACTCTACCACTTGAGCCACAGCGCTACTGTCTGGCTTTTTTCTTTTTGCTTATGTGGTGCTAAGGAATCGAACCCAGGGCCTCAGGTATGCAAGGCACGCGCTCCACCACTGAGCCACCTTCCCAGCCCCAACAATCTGTATAACTGGGGTGGGGGTAGTGGGGGAGGAAAAATAAGAGAAATTGAGAGAAGGAGTAACAAGGTTGACAAGAAATATACTCATTACCTTACTTATGTAACTGAAAACCCTCTGTGCATCACCTTGACAATAAAAAAAAAAAAAAGAACAGGAAGAATTTCTAAGTAGGCCAAATGAAGAGCAATAGTGAAAGTTAAAAGTGAAAGCTGGGCACCAATGGCTTACAACTGTATACCTAGCTACTAAGGAGGCTGAGATCTAAGAATCGCGGATCAAAGCTGGCCTGGGCAGGAAGCCAGAATTGGAGCGTTTTTGTTTGCTCTCTATATTGTACTACTGTAGAAGTGGCTATGCCTTTAGCCTGTGGTAAAATAGTCAGTAGAATTTGGAAAGGTTTGAGAACATACCTTATTAGAACCAATACTAAGATAATAAATCTTACTAATGCTTTTATCTTGGACACTAAAAGAAAAGAGATGTGTAACTTTAAGAGGTATGTTTTTTTATAGGTTTGGAAGTGAAGAGTTCAGAAAGGTTTTCCTGTAAATTAGGTCAGTATATTAGAATAGAAAGGAGGGAAAGTCTTAGAAAAATCCAAGATGTCAGAGGCAAGAAGCATAATGCTAAATGACTTATTTAAATCAGACTAGAGCTTAATTTTGAACTCTACATAGAAGAATCATATCAGTAATCTTTGAACTACCTTGGTAGCTATCAAAGAATCAAAATATCTTGATTAAATATTACAAAATAAAACTTTGTAATGACTGCTTCAAATTTGAATTCTGGTTTTAGTGACTGTAGTAGTAATGAACTAGGTAGGTTAGGGGTAAAATTTCTTTTTTTCTCCAGTCTTTTTTAAAATTATTTTTTATTTTTTATTGTGAAAATATAGTACATAAGGGTTACAATTACATGGGCCAGGTAATGAGTACATTTCTTTTTTTTTTCTTTCTTTTTTTTTTTTTTTTTTTGCCAGTCTTGGGGCTTCAACTCACTGTCTCTGAGCTTCTTTTGCTCAAGGTTAGTTCTCTACCACTTGAGCCACAGCACCACTTCTGGCTTTTTCTGCTTATGTGGAACGAGGAATTGAACCTAGGGCTTTATGCATGCAAGACAAGCATTCTACCACTGAGCCACCTTCCCAGCCCCATGAGTACATTTCTTATCAAGCATTGTTGCCTCTTCCTTTGTTTCCCCTTCCCATCCTTTAGGAGTAAAATTTCTAATATCTTACCAATTCCTTTAACAATCACTTTTCTATCACAGCTTGTAAAGGAAATATCTGAGGGCCTAGAGATATTTAAATTTCTCCTTAAGTTACCATAGTCCTCTTATTTCATTGATTTTCACTAAGAAATCATAGCAACATAGCTACTTTTAGAATTTATATTCTGAGAATGTAAAAGACAAAGATATTTGACTGTATACTTTGACTCTCACTTTAGCTCTAACTTTCTATGTAGCTTGCTCTTTAATACTGGAATTGTAATTTCTACACCAGATATATAATTATCAACAAATCATTTGTTGTGTTACATTTACTTCCAGAACTGTCTTCAAATTAAAATGTTACCTATTTTATTGTTTAGATTTTTGGAAAAATTGACACCTCTTTAGGGAAAGACATGCATTTGTGAACTTTTAGTAATATGTTAGTATCAGCATCTTTTCAGTTATAATTTAAAACCAGTTTGAGGAGTCTTCAAAGCTTAAACATTTATAAACAGTTTTTCATTTGGTGAAAGCATATAACCTAAAGTCAGCTAAAATGGTTAGACCTGTAAGTATAGGTGAAAATGAGTGTTGTATCTCTCCCACAAATTTTAAATGTTATATATATATATATATATATATATATATATATATATATATGCATATGTATAAAACATTCAAATGACATCTATGTCATTTTAATTTAATTTTAAGGCAGTGAGATTTTCTTTACATAAAAATTAACCCACTTCTACAGAATTAGTGTTTGCATATTTTTGCATGAAGCTGCCTGTAACCTAAAAGAGTAGGCAAATGGTTTTGTGATTAACTTGGCAGAGGTTGTTTGTAATTTTTTTCTTTTTTTTTCCTTTTCTGAGTCTCATTTATGCCTTTTGTCTTTAGCATTCTCCAGTATAGAGATATTAAACTGACTTTGGCAGACTGTGGTTTTTGCATGAAGCAAGCAGAAATAAGGTGTTGTGAAAAGAGGGTAGGTTGGTATAGGGTAGACTATCTTAGCCAACCTTTCTGTTGTTGTAAAGTTGTTAAGCAATTCTTGTCCACAGCATATATTTCAAAAATAGATATTGCTTCACTCTATTTAATGGTTATTATTATTTTTCTTACCCTAAGTGATAAATATCTTTAGGTTAGTTTTGAAAATGCTTTGTGTTCTAATTTTAAATCATTAATAAAAGCAATAATCACAAAACTTGAAAATAAAAATATCTGCCTTTTTATGTGTTTATTCATCATTTTATGGACATTAAATGGTCCAAAAGAAAAGAATATAATTACAAAAATGATTAGGAAGAACATGTAATTATTTCATTTTGAAATAACATTTTTTAAAAGAGTGACAGGTCTTTCTATTTGAACAAAGACATTAAGTATTCTGTTCTAGCTTTGCTGGCATTATTTGTTTCAGCACACAAGGTAGATGACAAAAGGCCATCCTGATTTTGTTAAACTATTCTGTCTCTTCCGAAATAACTAAATGTGAATAAAATCATAATCTTATATTGAGATACATGAATTCATATCCCCAGCATTTACCTGTGTTTTGCACCAGATTTTAAATATATGGCTTAACATGTAGGGGAAAAACTTTGAAGAATACTTCAGAAGTAAAAATAATGAATGGATAAAAAGAAGTGAATTAAATGTGACAAATATATCCTTTTATAGACAGTACTTCCATTTAAAGCATAGAACTCTGGAAGATTTACTGTACTATCATGCTAAATTAAATATACCTTCCAATATGCCTTCCAAATGGCATCACTAATACACTAATAATAGATACAGTACTTTATAGTTTATCTTTTCCTATATGTATGTATGTATATATATATAAAATATATATAATAGTACTTGGGATCAAACCGAGAGCTTTGTGCCTACTAGATAAGCACTCTACCACTAAGCCATATCCCTGTCTTATTTCATCTATTTCTTATTTGATAATGTATCTAGTATTTAGTGGTTAACCTGTAAATCACACTTTATAATACTAGCTCAACTGTTCTGGTATATTCACATTAAAGCATAGATGTTATTTTTAATCATCTCCATTTAAAGATGAATAAAAAGATACTGAGTTTTATTGTTAGTTTAGGTAATATAATTATTCAACATTAAATTTTATCAGTGTATAATAATGGATCTGAGAATTTGTAAAGCTGTATAATATTTTAGCATTGATGTAGTATACACTTTCTAACTACTTTAAAGAATATTTTAGGGCTGGGATGTAGCTCAGTGGCAAAGCGCTTGCCTAGCAAGTGCAACGTCCTTGGTTCGATCCCCAGTACCAAAAAAGAAAAGACAAAAAAAAAAAAAAGAAGAATATTTTGGATCTGGGAATATAATTCAGTAGTGGAAAACTTTATCTAGGATGGCAAAGCCAGTGTTTGATTCTAGCACTGCAATAAAAATTGTTTTATGAACTTATAATAAATTAGATAGTTTAGAACTGTATTATTATGTGGTCTTCATTTACTATTCACCAAATCTGTTAAAGCTCTTTGTTCCAAAGGAAAAATTAATCTAGGATATACTGTTTACTATCACTGTTTGAAGGAAAAGAAGCATTTACCAAAATGTAAAAAGTGAGTCAGATAAAGGGCATCTAAGTACTCCCTTATACAGTACTCCCTTTTTCAGACAGCACACCAAAGGGGAATTTTTTTAAATACTATTGCAGTGGAAGTCCTCTGTGTGGTTTTGGTTATTTAAACCAAAAGTAAAGAAAAGGAATTTTCTTGTGAATTTGTCGATTATGTATTTGTGGCAAATTTTAAAATCTGGCTATTTAAAAAATTCTTGCATTATATTGTGATTCTTGGAAGTAACTAAAGGAATAAATAATTATCCAATAATAAACAAAAGACTGGATTTTCCCCAAAATTCTAATTCACAAAGATAAATTTATTAATGAAGTTCTCAAACATTTTTAGTGGGTTGTTATAGGAAGATAGCTAATATTTTAATTATAGTTAAAAGGTGTTAGGCATTCCATCAGACATTCATAGCAGGTTTTATGCATTATAAAACATTACATTCACTTAAAAAATTTAATTGTCACTTATATAGTCATACTGTTTTTAAACAGAATAAAAAGTAGTTTTTGATGCAGTGGGAAGTATTTCACATGGCAGGTCAGGTACCAGCTGTATTATCTGTGTCATCATGCTTCATATAAACAGAGGAGTGCCATTTCTGAAAAGAGGGTTCCTGCCATTTTACTAAAATGCTAGAGAAATGTGGATACAAACATTTTAGCTTTTCCTTAATTAAATTGTATGTTAAAACTGCTGTGTTTTAAATGACGAAATAATACCAATTCTGTGACAAGGAAACTGTAAGAAGTCTAATGTGCTTTTGAATAGTTATACCTTTATCTCTACTTCATTCTTTTCTTATAAAAAAATTATTCTGTCTAGTCAACTTTAAAAACTAATTGTGTAAATCATTACTACTCCTTTTGATCTACCATGTGTCCTGATTTGAGCAGTAAGCAAATATTTCTCATCCAATTTTTGCATCAGTAACTCAGGAAATTACACTGTAGTTCTAATTTGCCTTTTCTATTGCAGGTCAACAAAAATCTCTCCTTAACTTCACCACCACCCACCTCCTCACAACAGCCTAAATTAAAACAGCCAAACATGCTGACCCCTGAGGAGATCCTGCATCAGTTTGGTTTCGCTCAGACTGGTGAGCCCTTTTCTTTGATTATTATTTTTGTGTCCAAATGCTAGTTTTTATGAATATACATTTCTCTTCAGAAATAAAATGTCTAACATTCTAATGGTCAGGTTTTACACTTAAATTCTATTTTATCGTCTCATTTTTGTGATCTCATAGCAGTTATTTCTAAAGTAAATTTAGATTTGGTAAATTAATAGTAAGTATTTTGTATACGTGCTCTATAAAACAGATAATTCAGAAGTTGGAAGACCTGTAACATTTAAATATATTGAATGTAACTCAGTTACCCAGTTGGATAAAGGAATGTTTGTTTTTATATTTAAAGATGGCTCTTTCTGTTCATTAGCTATCACATACTTGGAATTATTTTACTTGTTACTGAATGCATTAAGAAAAGTGAGACAGTTGGAAATTACAAAACTTTTTGGTGCTGTTGTTTGAACTTGAGGCCTTGAACTTGCTAGGCAGATGCTTTAACATTTCAACCATACCATCAAGTCTCAAGATAACAACTTTTTAAAGTGTTTTTTATTGTAAAGATACTGTACAGAGGGATTACAGTTACATTGAAAGGGTCGAGATGCTTGCTCTGAATGGAGGACACCAAGAGACGTTCTCATGCAAAAAGCCAAGGGCTTTTATTTGAGCAGGCTCAGGCTCACAGCATGACCTTAAACCAGTCAGCAGCTGAGAACCCCGAGCTTCCCTGAGGGTGACCTTATATAGGACTTTATTATCCGTTATGGCAAAGCCTGCGCATTAGTAGCCAATAGATTTAAAGTATCGCATCGGGGTCTGCACGCAGGCAGCCAATCATTTTACACTGAGTCTCATACTTTTACCAATCATCTTAAGGAGAGATACATGTCCTAATTTGGGCTAGTAAGAGATACGTGCAAAGCTGCATGTGCAAGCAGATCCTTGGAATGGGGCAGTGACGTTTTAGACACAGTTTCCTGGAACAGGGCTGGTGCCTTTTGTTTGTTCCCTTGTTCCCTTTAGGGTGGGGTTGGGTAACTTTCTACTCAAGGGGGCTGGGATGGCCTCTTTCATTCCCCCCTTTTCTTATGTGGGTCTTCTAATCCTAGAGACCCCCATTTTGTAATGCCTCATATTGTTGTCTAATGATAAGTAGTTTGCCCTCACCCATCCTGTCCCTAATGAAGGCAATTAACCTGTTCAGAATACAGGCCCAATTGTCAGGAGCAAAAGTAGATGATGATGGGCCCTGCTAACGCAGACAACAATGTGGTGAGCCATGGGGATTGGGACCACCAGTTTTCAAACCAACTGGCTCCGGCGGCCTTTTCCCATTTTTGCTCCTCCAGTCGCTTAGGAAGCTTGGCCATGGAGTCACGCACTACCCCGGTGTGGTCAGCATAGAAGCAACATTGTTCTTTTAGGACCGCATACAATCCTCCGTCTCTAATGAAAACCAAGTCTAGGCCTCTTCGATTTTGAAGCACAACCTCTGACAGGGAGGTGAGGCAGGTTCCTAACGCAGAGATGGAAGCCTCTAGCCCCCTCAAATCCTCTGCTATAGCAGCCTTCAGCTGTTCCATGTGTTGATACCCTTGTACATAGGCAGCACTCCCCACTCCCGCCCTGCTATGCCCGCTACTGCTCCTAATCCCATGAGGACAGCTAAGGTCATGGTGACGGGTTCCCTTCTGTATCGGTGGGTCAGGCCCTCCACCTGTTCTTCAAAAGAGGGGGAGTCGTGGTATATAACCCAGGGGTACAGGTGCACTAGAACGCAGAAACCAGGAAACCGACTCAGGTGATGGAATCAGGCAGGAGTTCCTCCAGGTGATTGTCAGGCCGTCGTTGAACTTTACCCATTAAGGTGTACAGCAGCAGCAGCAGCAACAGGGTCTCTCAGTGGCTCCAAGGGTCTGTCATACCTCGTGCTGGGCTGTAAATTCCTACACAGACTGGTTAAGGATGCAAGTAATACATAGGCTTGGCAGGCTGTGGCCCCATTAGTTTTTAAGAACATTTAGACAATAGCCCAGGACAATTTGCCAAAATGACAACTTTTTACTAACCAGATATTTTTGTAAATAGACACAGAAGGCTTAGTCTTGTAACCATCTCTGACAGATGCAATCTCCACACTTGCACACCTACAGCTGTTAACACTATTCTTTATGCCTTTTTCAAAAAAAAAATTATTTTGCTACATTTTTCCAAAACTGACTCTGGACTCTTAATCTTAAAAAGGGGGTTGATAGGCGAAGGTCCATCTTCTGTAACTTCTTCAAGCTGACTTCAAGGGCGTTGATCCTACCTAGCCAGGAACCTATAACCTTAGCCTATTTTACAAAGAGCTTATCAGGGTTAGATGTCATTAAGAACAATATTTTAACTTCTGACAACTGCACAGAACTTTTCTCTGGCTACAGCAGTGTAGCTTGTTTAGCACTCCGGTTTGTGAAAGCATCTTTCTGGCTGACTTAGGAATGTGATCTCTAGTGACCCAAACAATGCCTAAGTTACCTTTGCAGGCCTTTAGACAGATATCAATAGAAACACACTCTCGGGCTGGGAAGGTGGCTCAGTGGTAGAGCGCTTGCCTTGCATGCCTGAGGCCCTGGGTTCGATTCCTCAGCACCACATAAACAAAAAGAAAAAAGCCGGAAGTGGTGCTGTGGCTCAAGTGGTAGAGCGCTAGCCTTGAGCTGAAGAGCTTGGGGACAGTGCCCAGGCCCAGAGTACAGACCCCACGACCGGACCCCCCCCCAAAAAAAAAAAAAAGAAAAAGAAAATATCAAAGAAACACACTCTCAGGTTTACAAACTTTTTCCTGAGCAGATAAATTTCATGTAACTGGTGTCAACTCAAAAAAGTTACTGTCAATTAGAGCTTTTGGCACTTAAAGGAGTTGAGATTTAAACTATCCCCCACATTTTAAAACATTAGCTTTTTACTATCACAGAAGACTGGCAAGTTCCTGTCCCTTACAAGGTAGATAGTCATGGACATTAAGCATGCTTACAAACTCTTCCCATGACCTCCCGGCTCTGACCAGTTTTGAAGGGCCACTCACAAATGACTCTAGGATCTGACATTTCTGTCATCCAAGCAGTGGCTTACTGCCTCTGGATGCTCCTCCATTGCTTTCATCCCAGGAGTGTCTTCTCCACATTGGGATAAATGCTTCATTGGCCATTTCCCTTTAGCTGGTCCCTGGACTTGAACTCTGGGCCTGAGCACTGTCCCTCAGCTCTACAGCTGAAGGCTAGCACTCTGCCACTTTGAGTCCCAAAGCATCTCTGCTTGCTCTTTCAGCACTCTGCTGGCTGAGTAGAGGTGACAGTCTCACAGGGACCTTTTTCTGCCGGGCTAGCTTTGAACCAGTTTCAGATCAATGAGTCTTATAAAAGGCCACTTTACTCCAATTAAAAACAACAAGGTGGTCAACATAGAAGTAGCTTTTAAGCATGCACTTACCTGAAACTTATTAAGAGTCAAAGTTACATTTGACAAACTTGTAAGAATCCTCTGTGCTTTGCTCTGGGCTTTGCTGGAAACTGTTAAGAAAACCTATAAGAGCAAACTAGAATAGCAATTATTTAGGTAATCCTAATTTTTCCTTTGTGCATATTGAGGCCAATGTTAAAAACAATTTTACTTTTAAACTTTATATCCAAAAATCCATTCCTAATTTTTAAGCTTCTTATTAATCTCCTTTAATATTCTATACTTTAGTTTTCATTTGTGTTTTGAAAAGATCCCTTGAAATCTTGAGGCCAAGTGGCTCCATTCTTCTTCAGGTCCCGTAGCCATACGGGTCCCTATTCACATGCAGTCCCATTAAGCTATATGATAATGTAACGTGGCTTTACATGATTCAGTTTTGTTTACTTAATATGCCTGATTCATTTAAGTCATAGGCTTTCTAGAAAGTTGATTGAAACAAATATATAGGAAAATTATAAAAGTGGGATGTCTAGTCACTTACAAAATGGCCACATTAATCCATTTTATTCATTAAAATGTTAGTCTTTAGGGAAAAAAATTCTGCACTGTTTTTAGATTGCACTCCATTTTTGAATCATTGCACAATCTTGGGCAATTTCTCTAGGGTTGAATTTTTTGTCATGTTTACAGGCAAATGAGGAATTTGTTGTCTCTGTCTTCAGAATTCTAAGATTTTGTTCTTTGTATGTATCGGTCAGTACTGGGACTTGAACTCAGTACCTCATGTTCTCATGGCTAGCACTCTGCTACTTGAATCCTGTCTCCTGTTCTAGTTGTTAGTTAATTGGAGATAAGTCTCTTGGATTTATCTTCCTGTGCTATCTTTCAACCATGATCCTCAAATCTTTGTATCTTGAGTAGTTAAGAGTTATAGTGTGAGCCACTGGCACCCAGTCCAAAGTCTAAATTTTTAGCATTGTTCAAATAATTCATGATTGTACAAATCTAACAGATTTGAAAAATAATGTAAATAGAGTGATAATGTGCAGGTTTTTGATGTTTGCCTTGTAAAGTATAGGAAAATCTGTTCACAAATCTACTAGGTATGAGCCCACAGCCACTGGAAGGGGCAGGGTTTCCTTAAGCACCACAGTTAAATGATCTTACTTACATTCTGGAAGGCACAGTGCTAAGTGGTCTTATATTCTGCCAAAACTTTTACTGATATTATTTGTTCAAGGTAAAGTCTTGGTAATGAAGACTGCTAAAAAAGTAAATCTTTTTACTTTGGTTTGTATGTCTCCCAAATTCTAGAATACTGCCTCATTTTTTCTAAGATTATTTTAATTGATTACTTTGGTATAGGTCATCTCAAGGATATGAAATAAATGTTACAGTCTCTGTCTTCAGGACTTCATGTTCATAGTGTGAAAGAAATGAATACGTAGATAAGCCAGTATAATGAATTTTAAAATTACAGCATAAAAAATGTGTCACAGAAGTGGGATAGATAGTTAAGACATTTCTCAAACCCCATGTCTAGCTGGGACTCTTCAGATCTTGCCTCCCAAACTTTTCCTTCTTAATATTGGTATTCCACATCAAGATTTGTTCAGTAATTTACTAAAAATTATGAGCTATTTTACTTTTAATTTTTTATTTTTTTAAGTAACTGTACAAAGGGATTTCAATTCAGCACGTCAGTTAATGAGTACAATACATCTTGATTAATGTCATCTCTTCCATCATTCTTCCCCGATCTGTCCCAACCCCACACATTACCTCAAGTTACCTGGTATCATTTTTGTATATGTACATTGAACATTATGATTATATTTACCTCCCTGGCCCTTGACTCCATCCTGTCTAACAAAACATGTTTCAGCTTCCAGGTATTCATTTAATAAACTGTAAGTTAGTTGTTCAAAGGAATTATACCGTTGGAATCCTCCCCTGTTTCTACCATTCTTTAGTCAGTTTGTTTATATATGTATATAGCCTTGTATAGGTTTTCATATATGTTTATAAATTAGATCTAACTTACACATATGAGAGAAAACATGCACCCTTTCTCTCTTTGATTCTGACTTACTTCACTCAATATAATCTTTTCCAGGTCTATCCATTTCTCTCCAGAGACATAATATTATTTTTCCTGATGGATGAGTAAAATGCCATCATTGATGCATATATGTGTGTGTATATGGCTATTTATATGTATATGTATACACATATACATATATGTGTATACATATATATGTATATACATACAGATGTACATATATAATATAAATATGTGTATATCACATTTTCTTGATTTATTCATCCATTATAGGGCATCTGGGCTATTTTTACAACTTGGCTATTCTGACCTTTAGTGCAGCAATGAACATGGATGTGTACCTTTTCCTTCTCTCCCACTGTTGTATTCTACATTCAGAGTTCAGCCTAATCTTTCTCATTTCAATGATACCTGAACCTAGTAATCACTAGGTGATTGCTGAATAGTCTTTGATTAATATCATATTTGTTAGCTTATATTTGAAAGATAGTGCATTTTATTTTATATATTAAGTGAATTTTTTCACAGCAGTGCTTTAAGTTAGATTTTATTCAGATTGAATGGATAAGTGAAATAATGTAAAATGACTCATTTGGTTCATCTTACATTCATGTAATCTTCATATCATCTTTTTAATTATAAACTTGGAGGTTGTAGTACATTTAAGCTAGTAACATGATAGTTCTTGTATTTCAAAGGAAAAATACATTTTGGCAAAAATTAGGAAAGTGACTCACTAAACACAGCTGATGTTAAAAGGGAGTTTCCATTTTAAGAAAAGTAAAATGAACTTCAAAGAACTTTCTTAGCTTATCAGGGTTGGCAGAGCTTTCTGTTATTATTTCTTAGTGAACTCTAAACTATTAACTGAAAAGGAGTGTTCTATTTAATCTTGATTTCAAACTTTCCAAAAATCCCAATATTTTAATTCACTGGTGAGATAGGTGAAAGGAACAAATTAATTGTTGATAATATGCAGGATTAACCCATTTTCTATAGACAGACAGTCCTTAAATGTGCTTACCAATATTAAAATAAGAGTCAAAAATATTTTATCATCAAAATTTTGAAAAACAAGACTTTATTTTCCATGTATGTTATGGTAGAAAAAGCATTGGACTTGAAGTCAGAACATCTGGACTTGTTTCCTAATTCTGTCCCCCGTAACTATTTTCTTATGTAATTAGCTTCTCGCCAGATAAATGTCTCTATATTTTCTATTATAGAATTGTTAAGATTATAAAATATTAATACTTTGAAACCCATAAAATATTATGAGAATAAATAAGATAAAGTTACAGGAGGTTCTTGTTTTTTCTTTCTCCCTCTCTCATTTTGAAATCATGTAATTTTCATTGAGGCCAAAGGAATGAGAATCTTTTTTTATTTTTTTATTGTGAAAATACTGTACAGAGGGGTTACAATTACATGGGCAAGATAATGAGTACATTTCTTATCAAGCATTGTAGCCTCCTCCTTTGTTTCCCCTTCCCATCCCTTCCCATCCTCCCCCCCGGCCCCCTACCCAATCCTTCCCGCTACCCCCCCTTCCTGCTGCACCAAAGTTGTAAAGTTCAGGAATGAGAATCTTATTTTAAGACATAATTTAATAAAGCACTTTAAGTGAAGATAGGAAAAAGAATGTATCCAAAGGAAAATAAGGTTATAGTTATATATAAAATATAGCTATATTAAAACTATACCAGAAGACATTTAGATAAAATAATTTTAAGATAAAAGTTTTCAAACAAATATTCAAACTTGAATAATTCATTGGAAATACCTAACTTTTGAAGCTTTAGCATTCCACATGTACCAACCTTAACCCATCTTAGGAATGTGATAGGCAACCTTAAGATAATTAAAATCAAAATAGCAGGTCAAAATCAGAGAGTATAGGTTAAGTTGGGGTCAGTTCTTCTTCACTAATAGTATGTTACATTTGTTCATTAATAGAAGCAACTATATACAACAGAATAAACTTCAGATTAGGAATTAACACCAAATTTCTAATCTTGCCTTCATCACTCATTAAGTCACTCTTCAACTCACCGAAGGCCAAATAGTATATTGGTACTATTTGTTGAGATGAACATTCTACAGGGCTGAGTTTTGGCTCAGTTTGAGTGTGTTTCTAACATGTGTTGAGCCCCTGGGTTTGTTCAACATACTTAGGGGAAAATATTCCAGACCATGCCTTCAAGGAATCAATAAATTTTTGGTAGACAAATAGACACTGCAATTCAGTCTAGGAAGTCTGAGACTTAGGGGACTGGAGGAACTTAAAAAGAACTTAAAGATTTAAGATTTCTGAATTGCTAGTCCCCATTAAAAAGAGAAGGTAAGCCAGACACTGATTGCTCACACCTTTAATCCTAACTACTCTGGAGACTGAGATCTGAGGATCATGGTTTGAAGGCCACCACAGGAAGGAAAGTCCATGAGACCCTTATCTCCAAATAACCACCCAAAAGCCAAAAGTGGAGGTGTGATAGGGTGCTAGCCTTGTTCACAAAAGCTAAGTAACAGCACCCTGGCTCATGAGTTCAAGCCCCAGGACCAGCACAAACATCTTTAACTTCTGTAACATAAACTCAGTAATAGTAGTTTAATTTTTTTAAGTGATAAAAATGAAGACAGGATGCAAATGGGTAAGTCATATAGCAAATCCAACCTACTTAATCATCTGAATTTTTCTACTACTTAGTCTCCTGAAGACCAAGAATTATTTCCAAAGCTAATTTTGATATTCAGTACTTTTTCTCTAATCACCAGTCAACACAAAAGTTCTAGGTATTGGGCTGATTTTTTTTTTTTTTTTTTTTTTTGTCGGTCGTGGGGCTTGAACTCTGGGCCTGGGCTCAGTTCCTGCACTCTTCAGCTCAAGGCAAGTTCTCTACCACTTGAGCCACAGTACCAATTCTGGTTTTCTAGTGGTTTATTGGAGATTAGAGACACACGAACTTTCCTGCCTGGGTTGGCTTTGAACCGAGATCCTCAGATTTCAGCCTCCTGAATAGCTAGGATTACAGGCATGAACCACTGGAGCCCAGCTTGGGCTGATTTTATATTTGGATTTTTTTCCGGTCACTGAGAAGATCTTAATAGCTTTGATTTTTTTTCCCCCTTAATACATGACCATTTCATATTCCTCTTCCAAAAGATTTAGACTCCACTTGTTAGCTTCTTTTGTTATAATATTTGGGATTCTAAAATTCATGTTGGTTCTATACATTAAAGGTAAAAGGTACTATTTTAATATTCGTTATTTATAAGAGATTATCTAGTGGTCTGGGTTAAGATACTAGTTAAATACTACTAAATTTTATCCCCCTTACTTACAATAAAAGCCCCTATATTTTTTAATGTTATTTGAATTAGTTGAGAGTTTCTACACATGACAGTAATTCAAAATATAATCTATATATTTATAATTTGCTAGTTTTAAAATAATTATTATTAACTAACTATAGCAAATAGTAATATTCTCAACGAAATGTTCTTCATGTACAAGGATGTACCTTCAGTATTAATATCCCCATTACATAATACATTTCTCCTAGTGTCTTCCAAGAGAAGAGTGTAAATATAAACATTTCTCCTAATTTGAATCAGCAAATTCAAATTAAATCTGCCCACTATTTTTCCTAGCCATTCATTTTTTTGGGTGGGGGGGAGGGTCCGGTCATGGGGCCTGAACTCTGGGCCTGGGCGTTATCCCTCAGCTTTTCAGCTCAAGGCTAGAGTTCTACCACTTGAGCCACAGCACCACTTCCGGCTTTTTTCTTTTCACTTATGTGGTGCTGAGGAATTGAACCCAGGGCCTCAGGCATGCAAGGCAAGCGCTCTACCACTGAGCCACCTTCCCAGCCCCTAGCCATTCATTTGTAAGAAACACTTTTATACAGTAGACACACACACACACACACACACACACACACACACACACACACACACACACACACACACACACACACACACACACACACACACACACACACACACACACACACACACACACACACACACGGCCTCATGCATGCAAGGCAAGCGCTCTACCACTGAGCTACCTTCCCAGCCCCTAGCCATTCATTTTGTAAGAAACACTTTTATATAGTAGACACACACACACACACACACATACACACACACACACACACACACACACACACACACACACACACACACACTGTGCATACATATCGTTGCAACCTTACAGTTTTCTACATTTTTCTCTATCTGTTCAAAATACAAAACTTACCTTAAACATTTTTCTGTCAAACATGTTTCTTTGTATGTGGGTGTATTTCTTTTGCATAAAGGGCCTTCTCAAGTTAGTTGATATAGTATATTGTATCATTAGCCCAGTAAAAAAAAAAAAAAAAGAATCACAGGAAATAATCATAAATTGTAGAAAATTTTCAAATAATATCTTATTGGTTTTAACAAATATAAAAATTGCATAGTTTAATCTTAAAAATAACCAAAATATGACCTAACTCATTGGATTTATATTGTAATGATATTCTAATGTTCATTTTTTATGAAGCTTTCTAATTGATATGTGAATAACTTCTTAATTTATCTTATTTTATGCTTTGAAGATTGTACAAGTTATTTTTCTATAGCCTCATTTTTGAAGAGCTATATGCATGACTGAAATATAAAACCTAATCTCAGAGAAAAATATATTAAGTCTCAAGCATGTGTAGCAAGATATATAAACTGATTGCTTTTTGTAACATATGTGACAATAATGTAATCATTACCCTGAGTGAGCAGCATGAGTTTCCTAAAAGAAGCTCCCATATTTCACTCTGCTGTCTCGTTTCTGGGAATAGCATCGCCATTCTTTCAGGTGGAAACTTTGTTTTATCTCTATTTCAGTTCTCTGATTCTCTCAATTTACCAGTTATCCTTTTCTTTCTGTGATCTCTCATATCTTATTTATTTTACTTTTTCTAATATAGATATTTTATACTTGTCATTACATCTTTCTAATATTTCAGAGTTCTGCCCTCCAAATTGGTGTTTCCAATTTGGTTCAGTATTTTTCATTTGTGTATACTTTCTGTGCTTTTCTTTCATGCCAGTGATTTTTCCTTATCTCATTATCTTTCTTAAAGATGAAGGATTCTTCTATTTTGTTCATTTAAGCACAGTCGACAGTCTATTTTGTTCATCTAAGTACAGTGTCTGTTAAGAACACTGTATATGTAGCTAGGAAAATTAACTGGCAGCTTACATTTAGGACTAGCCAGTGGGAAGAATGGATCTACTTGTCAGGCTGTCAGGATAATTTCCTGAATGAGAGTATCAGGAACAGTTTATCTACTCTGTAAGCCTTCACTCTTCCCAAATGATTTGTTCAGTATTATCAATACCATTGATTCTTTTTCGTGGTTAATGTTGGTCAGACTCCATTTTATTTGGTTCTTGGGATTGGCTCATAAGTGTTTTACCTTCATGTTGCTAATCCCAATGGTCAGTTCTTTATCCTTATCTTACTTGATCTATCAACAGCATTGATATATATTTGGTCACTTTTTTGATATATTTGGTATCAGAGTACCACACTCTCTTGATTTTTTTTTTCTTATCACATTAATCTCTATTTTCTTTTGCTGATTCTCTTCTTAGTCATCTTACTGGATTGTTCTAGTGCAGTTTGACTTTCTTTAGTTCCCTACATTTGCTTACATCCTTGGTGATCTAAAGACTTCAAAACAAATTTTATATTCTAGTGGTTCTCAATTACTTATCTTCAGCCCAGCTCTCTTTTCTAAACTATAGATGTGCACAACTCATTACAGTATTCTGTAGCCTCATGTGTCTATTGAGTTCTTGATTTTAAACTAGTATGACTTAAGAATTAAAATTCCTTTTGTTCACATTTAAGTTTTTAACTATGGCCAGTTCAACACTCTCTTTAAAAATAAAAAAAAATTAAAAAAACACCAAAAACGCAGTATTGACTGACCATTGTAGGAGGGCTAGAAGTTCCTTATTTTTTATTTAAATGTAAATCAATACTTTATGCCAGTGTATTTAGATTATGTAGATCCATATTCTGTTTTTTATGCTATGATTTTGAAAACGTTATTTCATGTTAGTGACTTGTCATTTGAAAATATAGAGTAGGAAAGTATTTACTACAAGTAAAAAATGCCAAAAATGGATTTTAGTAGAATTTACATAAGTTTATATCTTTATGATTATATTCAGAACTACTTTAATCATGGAACTTTTTATTTTAAAGTTATCTGACTTCCTAGCAGATTTTAAACAGAAAAAAATACAGTATGTTCTTAGAATTAAACATAGTAAATGTCTTACGTGAAAACCATATTCTCTGGTACATACATCTTCTTCCAGAATATAACTTTTATGAAGACTAATTAAACATTTTCATTACAAAAGTTTTTTGGGGGTGTGTGTGAAAGTCCTGGGGCTTGACTCCAGGCACAGATGCTGTCCTTGACCTCTTTTGCTCAGGGATAGTGCTCTACCACTGTAATGGAAGTAGAGCTGTGGCTCAGCCAAGCAGTAGGCAGAATATGAGGGAAAGTAGTGTTCTCAGAACTCCTAGACCAGTGGGAAATTCAGGAAATAGTTGTGAACAATGGTGGCTAATTAGTTTGGCAGGAGTATTAAAAACAAAAACCCTGTGGTGGTACAGAAAAAGGAATACATCTGTTTAAACATATTACCTATATAGTTTTATGACTGTAGTTCGAATTCTGTTTTGTGTATACAGTATTGAACAATCTTATCTATTTAAGAAACTTCTAAATGAAGAGCCTCTGTTTTGTTGCTAAACAATAATAAGGCTAACATCTCACAGGTCATATGGTGACTTTAATTACTGTGCTATATTTTACAAATTTATCTCCTAAATTTAGTATTCTGAAAATAAGTAAACTTAAAAAGCACTCCAACTTTGTGTGTGTGTGTGTGTGTGTGTGTGTGTGTGTGTGTGTGTGTGTGTGTGTGTGTGTGTGTGTGTGTGTTTAATTGGAGATAAGAGTCTTGTAGACTTTCATTGTGTTTAACTGGAGATAAGAGTCTTGTGGACTTTCCTTCTTAGGCTGGCTTCAAACCATGATCCTTAGATCTCAACCTTCTGAGTAGCTAGTATTGCAGGCATGAGCACTGGCATGATCACACGCCCAAAGTGGTTTTTATTACATAATACTGCAGTAGCATTTTGTAGGTTTTGACAGCCTTATCAGAACATAATTTATACCATGGCAAAAGTAGTGTATGTTTTGCAATTTACTGCTCTGTCTCCTGAAAAAAGGAAACTGCAATCAATTTCCTCAAAGGTGAGGACTAAAGGAAGAATTACAGCTTTGTATGGCTGCAGAAGGCAAAGTGAGAGAGTAGGTTACAAAATGCTAGCATGTTAGTACTAGTTATAACTTTATTGTTTTTAAACTCTAAGAATAACACTACATTTAACACAGTTATTAACAACCATAAAAATACACTTTTCTAATCTAAAACTGAAAGTGACTTTTTAAATTTTAAGGTAATTAGGCACAGAAAATGATATTATAAAGTGTATTTGTAATAATGTAAACTTTAATGTATTATTATCTTTTTACTTTTTGTCTTTGGAACTGATTTTCTATAATAAACTTAATACATGCTTTGGAAGAAAATGAACATTCAATAACTTTAAAGCCATTCTTTACCTGTTATACAGTATATTATTTGGTATTATACTAAATGTGTCTATATATACAATATGTTAATCACACACTTCTAATAGTGAAAAATACGTAAGTTTAGAGTTAAAGGTCAATTTTACTTTCTAGTAATTAATTATGCTTTTCCTTGGAATCTTATATCATCAATCTGATCACATATGTCAGCAATTCTGTGATTGTGTAAAAAGTGGTGAACTTTTAAAAATAAGGACCATTTTTTTATTACCAGTTTTTCTTAGTGTTGGCAATGCCTAGAAACAAGCAAGCAGTTAGTCTTCACTAAGCAGAAGGAAAATGAAATATTTATGTTATAAAAGTAATTGTTTCCTTTGTAAATCCCTGGGTCTCAAAGTACCCCTTTAAAAACATAACAGTAGTTTAATTTTAAGCATTTTTTATTTATGTCTACTGAAAGTCTGGAAATTTACAGGAAAAAGACCTATCTAATGTCCTCATTTATTCTTAACTCAGGTTATAAACTGATGAAACTACACTAATGATAGTCCTAAGGTTTCCCTTCCAGAGGTTTGGTACATACTTTTGCATTTTGTGGTTTAGTCCGTTTGGTCTGAATAGTGAAAAGTCTATGATATCATAGAATTTACTGGTAATGTTTTCTAGAAATGAATATCTACCACTTATTGAAAGAAGTTGACTAACAATGGAAATTGGGTTTAGGATACACACTTTCTGGTAATGATAGAGACCTCAAGATAATGTTGATTTGTATTTTCCAGAATTTTTAAATTCTTTTTTTCAAGAAGCTTTGTCCTTGAATGAAAAGTGAATAAAATATAAAGAATCATTTTGTGTTGTTTTTAGTCAGCAACCAGTCTAAGAACAAAGTTGAAAAGAAATATAGAAACTGTTATGTTAAATTACTCAGTGGAATGACTGGTCATTTTTCAAAAATAATGTGAAAGTTTTTATTTTAACTGTTTAATAAGTAAAAAGCAGAATATTGTTTTAATTCAAATCTTTTCAGGTCAACTTTTCTTTCTGAAAAATGTTCACCTTTAATTTCACAAAGAGTAAATGACTAATTTTTTAACAGAAACAAAAAAAATCCTATATTTTGGTAGAAATACTCTAATGAAATCATTATTTACTGAAAATAGTCTTACAATTTTAAAAATTGATTTATTCAGTTTACCAGGCAGTATTTATGGGAAACGTACTCTAGGATCATACCTAAAAACTAATAATTATGTCTCATATTTATCATTAGCTCATATTTTTATTTTCCTAATTATGTCAAAAATATCCTAAGAAATTTTGTATACAGATTTTATTTAGCATTAAGTCCAGATTTATACTCTTCCACTGAGCTAAATCTCCAACTCCCAAAATAATGGTTTATTCTAATGCTGTCAGCATGTGTACTATATTGACTGGTATTCTTCAGTAAGGTAGATTAATTCCTTTTTGCTTTCTCTGCTTCTCTTTTTTATGATTTTTCTCTAAATTTGTCATAATTCTTTACTATCATTCCTTTGTTGTTCAAACTGTGTCTTACTTTGGCAACACCTTTATCCTATTCTATATCTTCCATAAGAGCCATTTAACCTTTCAGCACTTCCTTACTTAGGATGTTTTTGGGTCACCTTGTGATTTCTCTGCCCTAGAGCTTTAATAAGACATTTCTTCAAGGAGCTCTAGTATTATAAATAAAAAATGGAATTCAGAAACTACAGACTGGACTCAGTGCACCCATTGCTATTAGCAAGTCATTACTTCTGGGTTCTTCCAGTGAACATAGGTAGAAAGTAAAATTTAATTTTTAAAAAATGAGTTTGAATTACCATTACAATTCAAACTTACAATTATCTTTATATTTGTTTGTCTTAACTATACAATAGGGAAACTTAATATAACAAACATTACAAATATTTTCTTTGTCTTTTGGCTTTGACGTCTCAGAGGATTTGTGTCATTGAAGCCTGGTTTTAATTGGGATACTCTGCCTGTTGGTTGGGAATATTACCTACCATCTAATTTTCATCCTGATAGTCACTATTTCCTTTCTTTAAAATGAGGTCCTCTTTAGTGTTTACTAACTGTATTAGGTAGAATTCTTTATTATTGTTTTCCATTTGATCTGTTTTTAAGAGATGCTTTAATTCTCCATTGGTCTCAGTGCTACTGGCATTTTTGTTAATTTTGTATTCTTCAGGTTACTGAGGCACCTCTTAAAGTTGGCTTTTTGCTTTCTTTTTCTCTTCATGGTTTCTGTTCCCAAGTGTACTGACAGACATTTGAGTTGTTACCCAAACGCAAACAGGTTTCTCTTCAAAAGTCTCATCAGTTGCCACTTATAGCCAACTCAATAATTTAGCTTAAAAGCCCAAGTAGAAGCCCCTGCCTTGATAAACTAAAAACATTAATCTGAAAGATATTGACAAGTCTGCAGGCATTTATCATCCACTGGCTAAGAGCACTCAGCAAACCTGAAAACTCCATTTTTTCCCCAAACTTTTGGAAAAGACTTGATCAACCTCCATAGGTCTTCTCTTAGCCTCAAATACAACTAAGCCCTTTCTGGCTCATCTTTAGCTCTAACATACTGGCAATGGATCCCAGGACAAACTTCTTGCTCATGTTCTGATAAATTTTTTATCAGGAAGAGGGCTGATAAATTCTAGAGTTAGCCAATGTACATGATTTCAAACTTTAAAATCATTCGCATGAAAGAAAGTATTCACCTAGAAAGTGGAAACATTTATCACAAAGAGAACTGCAGAGGTAAAGATAAGTTGAACTGCAAAATTGAGGATAAAATTTACCTGAATGGTAAAGAATGGTCTGACTCCAGAGATTAAAGATCTCATCAAGGAAAAATTAATGATAAGAAAGACACATTAGAAATATGCTAGTAAGAGTACTAATTTCCTAAATAACAGGAAAATACTACAAGCTTCTGCATAGGAGGACTAAATTGTTTCCTTAGAAAAGAAAATCAGATTAGCATTGAATTTATCTAAAATACCAGAAGTTGGATGATAGTGGTCTTACACAGACAACCAAAATAAAAGAATTTTTAATCCAACAATCTATTATTCAATGGCTCTTTGGATATACAGTGATTTAGAGTGTTCTATATAAATGATACAACTGAATTAGAGTAGAAATCTCAAGGCATAGGAGAAAAAAACTTTTTTTTGTTAGGCATAGTATAAAATGTTAAATTTTTTTCTTACATAATTTTTTCTTTATAAATTTGTAAAAAAAAATTGTACAAAAAAAAAGAAATCTAAATAAAGTGAATTGCAAGGAGAAGAGTTACAGCTCAATTCAAAAGGCAATCTGTTGTCAAAATTCCGTTCTCTCAGAAGAGGTCAGTGATTTTTTTAAAGCTTCAAATGACTGGATAAAACCACTTAGATTAGGAAGAGTAATCTATTTTACTCAAGACCTACTGACTTAAATGTTAATCCGATCCAATAAAAGCCTTCAAAGGAACATCTACAATAATATTTGACCAAGTGTCTGGCACAATGGCTTAGCCAAGTTGATAGAAAATTAACATTACAACAGCCTACTCATTATGAGTTTTCAACTATTGTTATACTTAATAAAAGTAAAATGAGGCACACAAATACAGATTTTTCAAAGTGAAATTTACATAAAATAGCAAGCTATTTTAGAACATTTTTTCTTAAGTTATTTCTTTTATTTAAGGATATAGATTTGAATATTGGATTTTTATTCTTTATGTTTACATAATTTTAAAGTTAGATTATTTCCAAGTAAAGTTACTTCCTAATTAGATAATAATTTTAAAATCAGTAATTAGCCTAGGTCAATTTTATAGCAGATTACAAGTGAGGAAAGACATGTAAATTGTTGTTAATTCCTAAACCCATCACATGACCTCTCTTTCATGAGAGTAAATGTGTCATGCCAAGCCATGAAGACTGACCACACTTAAGACAGAATCTGGTTCATCTGCTGTATATTTTTTAAGACAAGACATCTCTGTTTTATTAAATGTGAAGTTTGAAATAATAAATAAATTATTATTTATACATCTTCTATCCCTGAATGGCACATACCCACTTAATAAATGATACTTGATGGATGTTGATATTGCACTTTCTACTGAACTGGCTAACAATATTGACAAATCAGGGGAGAGGTGTTTGTTTGGCATTTTTGGCTTTGAAATAGTGTTTTTAATGAAACAAATTTTTATGTTGTGTTTCCTACTGCTTTGTTCACCTTAAATATGCTCTTGCAAAGTAAGAAAGGCAGTTGTGTTCTATTCATATCACTTAATCCTTTATCTTTAAGAAAAATTAGTTACATGCTTGTAAAAGAGAAAAATTAATACTTTGAAGTAGGAATTTTGTTGATTTTTATTAACAGGGAGAATGTTTCTCACTCTAACAAGTCTTGGACTGTTATTTGTACAGACTATTCTAATACCTAACTCACATGTACGTATGCTGATGAACAGAGATTGGAAAATAAATGAGACCCACAGCTTGAGCTTGACTGAACCAGTTTCTTACAGATGAGATGAAATGTGTCAAATCCTTAAAGGCTGCTTATTATAAAGAAATGCAATAAAAGACACTGGAAACAAAAAGATAAAAGGATATTTCTCAAGAATTTGCTATAATGTTACCATTGTAAATGAGAGACTTAGAAGAACTTTTTTTCCCTCAAACACTCCATGATGATTGAATAAATAATAGACTATGTCATAATAGGAAGTCACATCAAAGAAAAATCAAATAGATGTGTCCTTTTGAGAAAATAAGGAACAAGTAATCCCTTTCATAGTCCTTATGATATTTTACTATAAAACTTAAGACCTCAAGTCAGCAGTGACAGATAATAGTATAATTTTTAGTAGAAAATAGGATATTGACACATGTTAACTTACTACTTAAGATGCCCCGTGAATGGAAAAATTGGCTTAGCTACAGTCAGATATCTTAGCTAAATTCACCAACTGTTTCTGACCAACGAATTCATGAAATCATTCAGAAAGATACTTCCATCTGAGTGGAGCTTTTTTCTTGTAAATTGTATATTAGAAATATCTCAGGATATTGGGTTGTTGCATAGGAATAAGAGCACCATTTCAAAAGGAACTCAGCAAGACAAAGTTTACTTCTGCACAAGGTTGCACCATCAGCCAAAAATCTGGTAAGCAAGCACACCGAGCATGCAGGCTGCTCCCTTTTTATACCCAACTCAGCAGAACCTGCCCCTCTGCTCACACATTAGCTGAGCTTAGGCTCATAATCTGCAAAAGGATGTGGCTTAATTAATAGGAGCAACTAAACATCAACAAACTTTTAACAGTATGTCTTAATTAAAGTTCTCAGGAAAAAGATGCATAACTAAAATGTTTTTAACAAGGACCAAGCCACCTGGCCAAAGCAGGAACCTAAGAAAAACAATTTTCTCAAATTAAAGGAAAGGAAGCAAACTACTTTGATAGAAAAGAGCTTTTCTCATATGTATGAGGCACATGTATTAAAAAGATGGATAGGCATAATAACCAGATGTATCTAATTCTTTTCTTTCCACAGGAATTATCAGCATAGAAAGAAGGCCTTGTAACCATCAGGTAGATTCACCACCAACGGTAAGACAATTCTTCCTATATTTTTAATACTGTTGAGAAGGGTGGGAGATGTAACTCAGGTGGTACATTGTCTGTCTAACATGCTTGAGGACCTAGATACACACACACACACACACACACACACACACAATCGATACACACACACACACACACACACACACACACACACACACACACACACACACAATCGTAGAGCACTAGCCTTGAGTTGAGCTGAAGAGCTGAAGTACAGCGCCTAGGCCAGAGTTCAGGCCCCACCACCAACAAAAAAAAAAAGAAAAAAGAAAAAGAAAGAAATTACAAAGGTGTATTAGGTGATATGGTTATGACACAAAATCCCAATGCAGAAAACTCTTAGAACCTTATCCCTACAGGAAAAGTAACTTCATATTTTCTAACTAATGAAGAAATTTTTTTTTCTGAGATTCAAGAAAACAAATACTTTTTCATAGGTCCCTGGTTATATTAATTTTAATAGAGTTTCTGGTTTTATTTAAAATAAAGCTCTTTAAAAATGAATTTTGTACAATAGTATATTACTAAATGTCTTAAAATAGTGGGAGAATGTCATAATACTTAATTTCCAGGTTACTTTGCTTTTTTAATATAGAAATAAAATATTTTTATTCTATTACTAGAGACCAAAAGGCATTGCATTACTATTTATTATATACTATAGATACTTTATGAAAGGCAGAAAATTAGATTTACCTGGTCTCTGAATATATTTATATAAAATATACATTAGTTGATAGTTTCCCTTGGGAAGATTCATACGATGATGCAGGATGAAGTACATCTTACTTTTCCTTCAACATAATATTCTTATGTTTTCTATACAATGTCTTTCAAGTTTTTCATATGGCTTGCCATTTCCTATTGTGAGAAAGATATGGTAATACCTTTTTTCTGAGGAAATAAGGATTATCTTAAGCCATATTTGAAATTTTTGATTAGTAATTACCCCACAAGAACATTGCTTAGTTTCTATTTGTGAAAAATCCATATAACTGAGTAATTTAAAATGTTTGACAATGTGAGGGACTCCAGAAAAGACTCATGTATGGGATACTAAAGGCACTTAGCTATATAGTATGTGTTTCAGGTTTCCTTCAGTAAGTATACAAAAGTGTCATAACATTATAAAAGTTTAATTCTTTAATGCTAAATAAAAGATTGTCAATTAAGGAAAATTTATTTTTAATGTATGCAAATAATATATCCACATTATTTTCCCATAATTTTGAAATTCATTTTGTTCCTATAGTGTACCTGGAGGCACCTGTGTTTACATTTGTTTTGTTGGTACATTCTAGAACTAATGAAAGTACAACTCCACTCAGTTTTCTTGTTATTCCCTTGAGGCTGATTGTAGATCATCTCATGCTGATAAATTACAGAATAAAAACATCAAAAGAGAATGGACTAGAATTTCTGAACAGCTGATGCAGAGGGCCTGAGTGACTTCTTGCCCCTGTACCTAATCCCCAATTTCCTAGGGCTTTGGTCTAAGGGAGTGATAAATGCAAGTTGCAGCTATTCAGCAGGTGAGGAATGAGGAATTGAGAATGGAGAATTTTTCAGGCCTCTGTTCCAGGGAATGCTATATATGTATATATGTATATAAATGTATATATATAACATGTATATATACACACACATATATGTGTAGTTAAAGAACCATAATGTAATGTCTAGTATCCCTTAAGTAAATATAGATTAGACTGAGAAGAAAACCATCTGTTAGCTTGTCAAATGCTCCTGATTACTTCCTTTTTATTATTTCCTTCTTTGATTTTTATTAATTACATGAAGTCTTCTTTTTTGCTGGTGTGAATTTTTTATCACTTAAAAAGAATGTGAAAAAGAATATCCCTACATGGCATGAACCCTTACATGAAAAAGAATAAAATTTTTTAACTCATAATACCTCTAGTTTTACATAGTAAGCTCTTAATTTTGTTCATATCTAAGAATAAAATTTCAAACTATTTTTCAAGAAATACAAGTTGAGAGATGAGTTACTTAAAGTATACATACCTAAAAGTTCCCTCAGTTATCTTTGCATAGGACATGTTTTTGTTTATTTAGACATAACATTTTCATATAAAAGCATGATAGTAATTGACCTTCTTTGCTTCTGGCATTTAGTGTTGTGGAAGAGACAATGATCATCAGCTGATTGTTATCATTTCATTTGAGTAATCTTCTAGGTCTACTTGTATATATTTTATTTTTATATAATGTCCTAGTTCTTATTTGATGATTAAATATGGAACGCTCTTCTCACTGACATTTTTCCTTAATATTTACTCACACATTGTACTGTTAGAGGAAAAGCAAATAAGGCATGCATGATATAATATTAGATTATATGAAAGGAATTAGGTCATGCCACTTTAAGAACCAGTTCCTGCACCTGCTTATAGTCTGTGGTGGCAAGGTAGGGTATTATCAGCCTCAGATTAATCAGAGGTCATTGTCTGCACCCTGAAAGACAGGTGTAAAAGTGAGTTAATAGTTAAGTCAGCACTGACTTAGTCTTTTATTTACTTTGAATGAAGGGTTTATTTGAAAATCAAAGAAAAACCGCAACTAGAAGGAAATGTTTCTGAGGAGGATAGCTAAGACTTTTCTCTTTAACTGTGACCATATGCATAGATTTCCATATATTCTGACAGAATCAATATACATTAAAAGATACCAGGCTGAATATACAAGGAATCTTATAGTGATTTGAGTATTGTTTTTAATTAATTTTATCTGAAGCTGATATAATATTTAAATGGCATCAGTACAGGCTATTCTAATAAATGGCTTAAATTTTTGTGAAGTTCCTACATTTCAGACATGTAATGGTCAATTAATATTACTCCTTTATTCTTATTCAGTGATCCTATAGCTCTTGCTAGTGAGAACATGTTTTCTTTTCACAAACAGATTTTTGGGGTGTAAAAAATAATAGCTTTTGGGGGGTATAAAAATAATAGCTTACATTTTCAAATAAACTGACACATACCAATTATGGAATATTTGCCACTTGTCTGTTAACCTTAGTTATTAGGATTTAAAGTTTCCCTCCTTGATTTAAAATTTAAATATTGTCTCAGTATTATTCTTGGTATCAAACAAACTTTACAAGCTAGTAATTCATTCTACATTTACCATTCCATTTATATTTTCTAAAGATAAATGAATATATTTTTGTTACATTGTTTATCAGTAGTAAACCTTAATATGTTTTAGACTTATTTTGCTATTTCAGAAATATTTGAGATGTCCATGACGTTGACTATCTTTAACAATATATTTATTCATAAAGGCACTTCTGAGTTATAGAAATTAAATCGTTTCCTTAGTATCATGGATTGATACAATATTTATACTGATTCTGCAACATTTTGAATCATTGATGTTAGATTTTGTGTGTGTGTGGGGGGGGGGTTGTTGTTTTTTTGGGGTTTTTTTTTGGGTCCAGTCGTGGGTCCTGAACTCTGGGCCTGGGCACTATCCTTCAGCTCAAGGCTCAAGGCTAGCACTCTACCACTTGAGCCACAGTGCCAATTCCGGCTTTTTTTTTCTTTTTTTTGCTTACGTGGTGCTGAGGAATCAAACCCAAGGCCTCATGCATGCAAGGCAAGCGCTCTACCACTGAGCCACGTTCCCAGCCCTTGATGTTAGATTTTATTGTTGTATTTAGGCCTTTAGGTTTATAGTTTGCTGTGTATTATATTATTACACTTTAAATGATATCCTTTATACATACATATGTAAACATATATATGACTTCCACATTTTAATGTAATATTTATAATAGCTTGTTCATGGATAAATGCATGAATTCAAGTAAAATGTCTTGATTCAAAGGGTATATTTTATTTTCCCCAAATTATGGCATTTTCCAGGAATTCATAGTATGTAATCTGAAGTGAATATGCCCCTATAAAACTCATTAAATAGAACCTGTGGCCAATCTCTTCCTGTAGATAATTGCAGGGTGGAGAAGGAACCCATAAACTATAAGCTTTTATAACTTAAATCATAAAAGAACCTGTTTTCACTTATCAATAAAGTAGTGGTTCTATTAAGATTCTATTGAAATTCAAATGTAATTGCAAAGTGGGTTCTCTTTCAAAGCACTTATAGTTGTCCATAGCACATTTTTAAAACATATCTTCATTTTAGTATTTTCTTCCATTCTTTATAATTTATGAATCCTACGTTGATTTCTTTTACTGTTGGCAAACTCCATTGACTTTTGTTTTTCCATTTTGCTTTGTATTGCTAAATTTTTTATCTAACAAACCTGCAATTCAGAAAATTATCAGAAGACAATAGTACATAGCATAGTGCTATACAGAGCCTTGTATAACAAGGCTTGAAATAACAGAATTATATCATTTGTTGTTTTCATATGTTTTTATATACAAAATACGTCTTTTGGGTAGAACTTGAGCTCATTCAGAAAGTGATGTAAAAATAGAATAGTAATAGATGGATAACCAAAGTTCAGAGCAGCTATTGAAAGAATAAAACAAAACCTGTAATTTGAAAAGGAAAAAAAGTAACTTTCATGATTATAGAAATATCATTTTCCATTTGGAAAGAAATTTATCAAAAAGTTACCAAACTATTGAAATGTTGGTGGCTCACACCTGTAATCCTTGCTACTTGTAAAATGAAAGTAAAAGGTCCAAGATCCAAGGGCAGCCTGGGCAGAAATGTTTGTGAGACTCTCAAAATAACAAAGCCAGAGGAGTTCAACTCCAGTAATGCCAAAAAAAGAGATAAATGTATAGATGTGAAGGTAGGTAGGTAGCTAGCTAGCTATGAAGGGAGGGTGGGGAGGGAGAGGAGATAGTGTTGTAGCTCAGTGGTATTGTACTTACCTAGTATTCATGAGGCCAAACCCTGAAAGTTGTTGAATAATACACTGTTTTTCTTCGAAGAGAGACATCTACCACCTGCCCCTACTAATGCTCCACAGATTTTCTAGCTGTAGTCAGGTTTGCACAGTTCTATATCTCTGAGCTGTTCTGTGCATGCATGCATGAGTGTATGTGTGCATGTGCGCATGCACACGAGTATGTGTGTGCATGTGCATGTGCACACATGCGCACGTGCAAGCCCCAGTCCTGGAGCTTGAACTCGGGGCCTAGGTGCTGTCCCTGAACTTTTCTGCTCAAGGCTAGCACTCTACCTCTTGAGCCACAGTGCCAGTTCTGGCTCTTTGGTGGTAAGTTGAAGATAAGAGTCTCAGACTTTCCTGTCCAGGCTGGCTTTGAACCACAATCCGTGGCTCTCAGCCTCCTGAGTAGCTAGGATTTCAGACATAAGCTTCTGGCACTATTTTGTTTAGATGATTTCACTAATCTATCATAATTCTGTAAAATAAAGACATTGTATTATCATCATCAACATTTGCCAGTGAGAGAAAACTGAGGCATAAGATCTTTAAGAATTATCTGGAAGAATTTAAATTTAGTGTGTGAATGTGTTATAAAAAACAAAAGTATAAACATTCTAAAATAATTAATTTATGTGAATTCAACTTTTATGTTACTCAGTAACCTAAGACAAATTTTGTGGAACTTAAAGCAGTTAACATTTAGGAAACAATTTATGTTTTAAAACCATTCTGCTATATACTGTCTTATTATCTGATCTGATCTTCTCAATATCACTTTTAATGTGATTAGGCAGGAGGTGTTCTATGAATGATGTAGACAACAGAATACCACTGGAAAGGCAGAATAAAATGATGGTTTAAAGGGATTATGAAGATCTTGAGAGGAGAAACAGCTCAATACAGAATCCTTCCCAGGAAGTTATTTAAGAGAATCAATTTCTAAAATATCCCACCCACCAAGAAGTTTGAATCATAATGATTTGAAGTTAATGGACCAAATCTTAGTTAATACCCTAGGAAAAAGTGGCACTTCCATTTTAATAGTTGTGGGATGGGTTAAAGACACCTATGTTGCAGAGAGTAATCTAGATGTGAGAAGAGGATCTTGGGGTTTGGTGGGAAGAAAGAGGTTCAGAAGCTGTGGTTTTTCTACTGCACTGGTAGAGTCACCTGTGACCTTGAGAAAGGAAATTACAAACACCTGCCACACTTCAAATTCTGCTACCCACATGCCACAGACAGCTGTTTGAAGAATAGGAGAGAAGTTATGAATGTCCCAAAAATGAGGTGATTGGGCTTTTACAGTCTACCTTGAGACCTACTTGAAAAGCTCATTGAATATACTAGTTCCAGTTAAAATCCCAGTGTGACTACCCAGCTGACGTTCTAATTTTAACTATTCTTGTCTTAAATTTAATTTTATTGTCAAGGTGAGGTAAAAAGGAGTTACAGTTACATACATATGTAAGGTAGTGAGCACATTTCTTGTTGAACTTGTTACCCCCTCCCTCATTTTTCTCCTACTTTCTCTATTCCCCAATCACCCCAAGTTGTACAGTTCATTCTTTCCTTTTTCCATTCAACTAGAAAAAAATCTTTATAGGCATTACTTAATATGGATAACATTTGATAACCTAAAGGACCTATAAATGAGTGTAGTTAGGGCCTTCATTGGATCTTCATTGCTACTGGTACTAACAGCGGCTGGCTTCCCACTATTACTTTGGTAATATTCTCGATATCTCATAGACTTTGCATTCACTTTTCCCTTATATTTCTATGGTATAACCTCTTCTCCATTTGGGTAGCTAGAATCAAGATTCTTCTCTCTGACATGGAAAGTCATGATCTCTTTTATCTCTATTTTTACCTGTATGTCTGCTTTATTCATCACAAGCAATTTCACATCCCCTTGCTGTCATTTCTAAGATTTTAAAAAATTATCTGTAAGTAGTTGTTCAAAGGAGTTGCTCTTAAACAGTGTCTGAAAACAGTATATCTGGATCAGTGTCACTCCTTTGAACAATCTCACTCATCTCTCCCTACCCACCCATTCCCTCAGAGCATAAAATTTACCCTTTTAAAAATCTATAGTTCAGTATATTTACTATGTGAGAATCACCACCAGATGTTTTTTAAACATTAGTTATTCCCAAATCAAACCCCACACTCTTAGCCCTGCCCTCCTTCCATTTCCTTATCCCCCCCTAGCCTCTGACAATTACTAGCCTATTTTGTCTGTAGAAACAGACCTAATCTGGACATTTTAAGTTGCTTTCTATATAGACTTCTTTGTCTTTTTTTTCTTACACTAGTTTTTCAAGATTTATCCTTGTAGTATATATCAGAATTTTATTCCTTTCCATGGACAAATCATTTAAATATGTCACATTTGTTATCTATTACTTCACTAAAGGACATGAATTACTTTAATTTTAGCTATTACATATAATTATCTGTGAGCATTTATGTACCTGTTTTGTATGTGTGTGGGCATAAGACTTCATATCTTTGAAATTTAGAAATAGAACTGCCACATCATACAGTTACTCTATGCTTAACGCTTTCCAGAACTAGGAACACTGTTTCCAAAGTATATGAACCACCTTAAAATCCTCACAGACATGAATAAGGGTTCCAGCTTCTCCACAGCCTCACTCGTTAATGTATTTTTTTTATTATAACCATTCTAGTAAGTAGGAATCTCATAATTTTACTTATGACTGATGATGTTACTGATGATGTTACTGTGAAGAAATTCAAATCTCTTGCCTATTTTCTAATTGAGCAAATTACATTTTATTATCTTATATAAATTAGATTTTTTGATTGAGACAGACTGTGCTTATTTTATCAAAGCTAGAAATATTTGTGTGTGTTTGATACTAGAGTTTGAACTTGGGCCTTACACCAAGGTGTAAACCACTGTACCTAATCCAAGAAATAATACAATAATAAAATAATACAGATTTTTTAAATCTTTAGTAAGTCTAACATCTAAAATTTTTCAGGAACAAGTTCTGTTAATATTTTTTTTTTGCTTTCTCTCTGGTCATATTTTCCTGTTTCTTTGTTCCTTAATTTTTATTGATAAGCAGATATTGAGATAATACATGGCATACAAATTCTCATAGTCACAGCTGCATTGTCACTTGAAATAGAAGCAATTTTAAGCAGTTGCCATTAGTTACATTTGAAAAATGCAATACAACCAGAGTATATGTTCTGAGTTGTATCAAGTGAAAATGACCTCTGAGAATGGTTATATAATGCTACAGATTATACAATGATGCCTCTCTGAAGATGAAACTTTGGAACTGTTCCAAATCCATTCTGCTCACTCTGGTGACTGCTAAACAGCTAGCTTCAGTAGTTACCATGTTTGTGAGGCCACTGGCTTTCAATGCAACTCTGGACATAGAAAGGAGTAGTAGGAATAAGGCAATTTAAAACTTCATGAAGCTTTGTTTTACTAACATCTACCTGTTGTTGGGTTTCTTTTATTGTTTTTATTGTTTTTGTTTTAATACACACTCCTTGGATTATTGTGCGCCTTTGAGTAGTTTTCAGACTTGTTATACCATTCATGTTGGTAGTTTTTGGCAAGGTTCTTGCTTTCTTTGAGGAACCAGTTTTTACCACTCTAACATTCTGCAAGTGATTCTCCTCTTCTCATTTATGCTGAAACTTTTCCATTTGCTTTTTAAGATTCCATCTGCTATTTTTTTTATTTTGTAATTTAAAATACTTGTTGGTAAGTTTTAGTGTCCTCTTCTGAAAAGTCTGTATATCCATATGCATCACAATTAGGATCATATGCTCACATTGAAACATCTTCCTTTAGGCATATTTATTTATTTTAATTTCTTTTTATTGTAAAGATGCTGTACAGAGGGGTTACAGTTACATGAGTAAGGCAATGAGTATATTTCTTGTTGAGCATTGTTAACCCTTCCCTTGTTATCCCACTATCCCTTTCCTTCCCCACTTCCCTCATCCTCCCCGCACTCCCCCTCACTTCCCCCTGCACCCCCCACCCAAAGTTGTAAAGTTCATTTCCAGTAAACTGTCTGTGTGTATCATTGTTGCAGTGGGTCATCCTGTGTCCTTGTTTCAGCGTTTTGTTATTCCCCTTCCCCTCTCCAAAGTAGACAAATTAGGATTCTTTATTATCCTATAATTATGTTGTCATCTTCTTGACTACTATATCAAGTACTCAAATGTGTGTGCAAGAATATTTGAAATTTGAAATATTGGAATTTGAAATATTTAGACCTTAGTGTTGTAGTGACATGAACAATTAATTTTTGATACCTAGATATCTTAATTTTATTTAAATTTAGTACTCAAGATTTAGTGATAAACTTTCTGTCACTATAGCAAAACACTCAAGATAACAAACTTTAAAAATGAAAGAGTTTGCCGGGTGCTGGTGGCTCACGCCTGTAATCCTAGCTACTCAGGAGGCTGAGATCTGAGGATCACAGTTCAAAGCCAGCCCCGGCAGGAGAGACCGTGAGACTCCCATCTCCAATAAACCACCAGAAAACCGGAAGTGGCACTGTAGCTCAAGTGGTAGAGCGCTCGCCTTGAGCTGAAGAGCTGAGGGACAGCGCCCAGGCCCAGAGTTCAAGCCCCACAGCCGACAAAAAAAAAATGAAAGAGTTTCTTTTGGGTCATAATCTTGAATATTTTAATGCATGGTCAGTTGGCCTTGGGTCTGAGAGAAGACAGTACATCATTATGGAAGCACTTGGGAGGAAGCTACTCATCTCATGGCAGTCAGGAAACAGAGAGAGTAAGATTCTGTCCCTTTTCAGAGAACTCCCTCAATAATCTAAGACCTCTTATTAGATCTCACTCCTTAGAAATCCTATCACCATCCAATAGCCTCACACACTAGGGACCAATGCTTTAACACTTGGGTATTTGGGAGATACTTCTTAGAATCATAGCACTCCCAAAGGCTAATGTCTATCATCTCCAAGGGTCCCAATATCTTTTCAGTCCTAACAATGCTCAGAAATTTAAATTCATAATCACTTACAGACTCAAGGGCAACTCATCAATGAGCCTCTGTAAAAATAAAATACATGCTTAAAAATGCATTTCCGTTCTACAAAGGAGGACAGAGCATAAGGAGTAAAGATGGGCCAGGCACTGGTGGTTCATGCCTGTAATCTTAGCTACTCAGGAGGCTAAGATCTGAGGATCATGGTTCAAAGCTAGGGAGGAAAATCTGTGAGACTCTTACCTCCAATTAACCACCAGAAAACCAGAAGTGGAGCTATGGCTTAAAGTGGTAGAAAGCCTTGAGCAAAAGAAAATCAGAGATAGCGCCATGAATTCAAGCCCTATGGCCAAAGGCAGTGGGGGGGGGGGGGGGGTGAGGGGGTGGCCCACAAAGAGTAAAGATGGGACCAAAGCAAGAACTATATTAAAAATAAAATTTAGAACACTTTCAATGAAATTCTAGTGATTCACTGTGGAGACCTTTGTGAGTTAGGATTTTCAGAAAATATAGTTGATACCAATTAACTTAGTATGAGGTACCATCACAAAATACCATAATATTAAGTGACATATAAACAATAAAAATATATTCCTCACTTTTCTAGAGGCTAAAAAGTCCAAGATCAAGGTAGTAGCAAAAGGTGGTTCTGGTATGATTCCTCTTCTTGGGTCACAAATGATGAAAAAGTTCTGATACATTTGTGGGGGTTTTTTTGTTGTTTGTTTGTTTGTTTGTTTTGCCAGTCCTGGGGCTTGAACTGAGTGCCTGAGTGCCTGTCCCTGAGCCTCTTTGAATTCAAGGCTAGCATTCTACCACTTGAATCACAGCACCACTTCCAGCTTTTTTTTTTGAGTAGTTTATTAGAGATAAGTGTCTCATGGGCTTTCATGTCCTGTCTGGCTTTGAACTACACCCTCTTGAGTAGCTAGGATTATAGGCGTGAGCCACTGGTGCCCAGCTTGAGACCTTTTCTGTAAGACCATTAATTTCCATGTCTTTTATGATCTAGTCACCTCCTAAAAGCTCTACTTCCTAATATTGGTGTTAAGATTTACCAAAAAAAAAACAAATTTTGAGAGATATATTCCAGTCATAGCACCAGTCACATGTAAATTTAAGCTTTCACATATAAAGCAGCTTTATTTCTTAAAGCCAAAAGGTCAAGTTCACTTTGACTTCCAGAGTCAAAGTGACTTCCAGAGTCATCCCTGTTTGTCAAAGAAGAAATTAAATATATCCAAATGGTAAATTCCAAAGAATTGCTTCTCTGTTATTGTTTAAGTGTTACCCAGGAAGCTTTCCCACTTTATGATCACAAATAAGGCTGTACTATATTCTAATAAATTATTATTTTTGTCTTACTTTAAAATCTGTACATGCTATTCTGCCCTTATTTTTAAAGCACAATGTGGTAACACATTAAAGATAGAAGGTATGCCATATCATCTTGTCCAGCACCCTTATTTTACAGCCTGACAACCTGAGCATTTTGTGACACATTTTCCATTGGAAATAGATTAAACACAACACACATTCTTTTGGTTCATAATTTGATATACATTTTATTGTCCTTTATTATTTTATTAAAAATATTTCAAATTAAAGACTTTCAAATACTTGTTTGATAAGGTATTTTAACTTCACATATTTAGCATGATAGCAACAAATACTTTGGTACAGAGAAAATGAACTTTATGATGCAATTATTTACTTTTGTTAGATCTTTATTTTCTTAATCTATTATCCAGATAATATTCAATAGAAGCAATAGGATCTTGATTTCTTTTTTATAAGTCTGTTTAGGGTTTTTTTGCATGCTTATTGAAATAATTAGAAGAGACACTGTTTTTATCATATAATGCTTGAAGTAGAGCTATCTACTTTTTTTTTTCCTGTGGTCTAGGTTTTGAACTAAGAGCCTCACATTTTCTAGGCAGGCTCTGTACCTCTGATTCACACCTCTAACACAGTGCTATATACTTTTTTATTTGTATTAAATAAAATACAGGTAAGGAAAAACAAAGGAGGGGGTAACAATGCTTGATAGGAAATGGACTCCTTACTTTGCTCATGTAACTGTAACTCCTCTGTACAATATCTTTATAACAATATATATAATAAATAAATAAATGAAATACAGCCTCAGTGTCACCATTAGAAAAAGTTTTGCTTGAATATTTAGTAATATACTTCTGGATAACTCAGGATTCATTGTTAAATTTGGTGTTCAATTACCATTTTATTCTCTTTTTTTATTTAATATAAAGATCAAATGTACTTTCATTGTTATTAAGAAATGAGTCTTTTAAAGGACTAAAGGTATGGCTCAAGCAATAGAGTACCTGCCTAGCAAGTATGAAACCCCAGATCTAAACCTCAATACCAGTACTTCTCCCACACACACAAAAAAATTAAAAATGGAAATGAAATCATTTAAAAATGTTTATAATCTCCAAGTCATTGTACAAAGGGATTTTACTATAGTATGTTCATTTACGTGTATAATGAATCTTGTTCAGTGTCATTTCCCCATCTATCCCAGCTCCTTCCATTTCCTAGAGTTTTCTAATTTCATTTACACAAATGTGCATTGAGTATTATGACTGCATTCACCCACTATTCATCTCTCCAGTCATCTGTCTCCCCTCGCCAGTTAGTCCCCCAGATACCTTAGGCAAGATATGTTAGACAATTAATTGTTCAAATGAGTTACATTATGGAAACATATCCCTGAATATTTTAATCAGGTTATGTGTATATATACATATATACATATGGTTCTGTGTATATTTGCATATGCTTATATTATTATTAATTTATTGTTATTATATTATATATTAATTATATTAATTAATTATATTAATATATTAAATATATATTAATTATATTATTATTAATTTCTGCATGAGAGAAAATATGTTACCTTTGTCTCAGCCTGACTTACTTCACTCAATATTATTTTTCCAGGTCTATACATTTCATTGCAAATGACATTATTATTCCTGATGGAATAATGCTCCTTTTTAGCTTCCCTTGTCCTTCAATTTGATTCTCGGGTACCATATTGAACTACTTGGGGTTTCTCTTTGCTGCACTCACACATGATATAAAGTCTAAGACATTCTTGCTCTTGTTTTACCTGAATGTTCTAATGGTCTCTTAATGCTCATGAAAAGCTTTTTAAATAGGTTCCTCTCTTAGGGATTATCCTGTTTGCCAGTATAGTTAGCCCCCAGCACCACTCACATTAGAATTTGAGTGAATGAATCAGTACTCAAACTAATTGCAAAGAATTATCATGATGATTTGTCTGTGTGTGTGTGTGTGTGTGTGTGTGTGTGTGTGTGTGTATGTGTGTGGTTGCTTAAACTTACTATAAAGTTTCAAACCCCTTTAATCTGAGAGGAGATAATTGGTTAAGTATATTTTCCAGTATATACATTATTATGCCCTACTTTATACATGAATCAAATCTAAAGTGAATTATAGTCTCCCTCCCCTTACGTGCTATAAAGGATTTTTAAACGTATAGACAATGCCATATTATTTTGGCTTTTTTTCAAATGAAAGTAATCAAATGCAATGATTGTTGAACCAATACAAACAAGAGGATTCTCATAGGCAGACCTTTCTTTTTTTAAATTTGTGTCTAACAAAAATCACTTTTACAAGGATACTTTTAAAGGTAGTTCAGAGATGTATATTGGTGGTATGAAGTACTAAAACATGTTTTTCTAAAGAAATGAATCACAAGAAAAGATTAATGATAAATCAAATGATGATCACAATGGAGTTATATAATCGGGTTGTACCATTCAGTTTTTTTCTTTTTTATAGAACTATTAACCTAAAGAATTTTCTTTTAGATTCATCTGTTTAGCATAGAGAATGGGTTTTAAAGTGTAGTATAAAATACATTACAAAAAAAAAAAGGTGAGTGATGTAGAGTAGCTTGTTATTATTTGCTTTACTTAAAAAAAATTAGCATCTGCTATTTTGAAGCTAATCTTAGTATGTTAAATGTTCACAACCATTTCTCAATCCCACAGTCTTTTATCTTGCTTCTCCTGCTGTGTTCCCACCACCCCTCATCCCATTAGCAAACCTTGAGACAGCCTCAGTACTGCTTTGGTTTCAGCTGCTCTTCTGCAAGAGGAAGTGAGTGTTGGGGGTTTCTCTGTGGCACAGTTGTGATAAAGCTGTGGTGGTCTTATCTCTCTTAGGTAGTGGCTCTTTATGACTACACAGCCAGCCGATCAGATGAACTAACCATCCATCGAGGAGACATTATCCGAGTGTTTTTCAAAGATAATGAAGACTGGTGGTATGGCAGCGTAGGAAAGGGACAGGATGGTTATTTTCCAGCTAATCATGTGGCTAGTGAAAGTAAGTTTTATGCCCCCTTCCTCGTTTACTAATATGGTGTAACTAATAGTCAAAGATTTTTATTGTTTTCTACCCTTTAATGTACTGTCTTTATAATCTTTGCATATGTTTGCCAGTATATGTTACACTTCTCATCATACAAAAAGTTAAAAGGCAAAAAAAAAAAAAAGTAAAAAGGCAAGGCATTCGTGTGCATGAAAGCAGCTCCATTCTGAGATTGGAATAGTGTTATCCCAGGGGACCTGCCCCTCAAGCTATCTGTTTTCTCCAGCTTGACCCTCCTACCTGCTACACACAGTTTTGTCAGCTCTTTTCATGTCACAGTGACTCCATTGACCAGCATCTTAAGAATTTCTGGCTCCCTAACTCCCAGTCTTTCATTTTGTATACCTTAATCTTAGCAATTTATCTGCTAAAACAAAAACACATAGATTGTTGCACTTTCACATACATTAAGTAGTCACTTTTTTCAGGGAAAAAAAACTAACAAAAAAATTCCAAATATGAATTTCTGAAAGCTAGGCGTTCATTACTAGACTTTGAAAGGTGAAAATACAATTAACGCAGAGAGCCTGAAAATGAAAGGAATAATTTAAGACTGTGATGAAAAGGGAGTAGTACAATGCTTCCTCAGAAAATGTGTATCCTATCACCAGTTAACTTGATGATGTGTTAGAAAAAGTGCAACACTAAGGTCAGGAGATAAAGCTTGTAAAATCATCCAGCAACTCACTGTAGGTCAAATATCTATAACCTTTCAATGCTGATAAGCCAAAACATAATTTATACAAACTAAAGTTAAAGTACCATCTTGCTGGGAGACAGTCTTTTTATATTGCCAAGTAAGAAAAATCAGTAATGCTTTCAAGGAGTGATAGGCTGTAATACCTACAGTAATAGACATACCTAGAATACATATAACTATGAAAGTATGTGTGTGTATATATATATGTATATACACATACAACTACATATATATGTGTAGTTTGGCAGTTCTTCATTTAGAAACTCCAGCTACTCTTGCTTAATCGCAGCTGTTGAAACAATGAGAACTGCCACTGAAAGTAGGGCAGAGAATTTGGATATTTTGACAATCAGGAAATTAAAAGTGATGAGTTTTTGAGAGATGACTTTAAATGTCTACCTGAAAATCTTCCCCTAAAGTGTCATCCTTCCATTGTGCTTTAATTTTTCTTCATTAGGTAGTTTAATTTTAAACATAACTATTCCTCTAGTATAGTATAGTGTTATATCACTCACTATTTATGAGAAAAATAACTAAAATAGTGGTACAGAGAAAATTAAGAATTGAGTAAGTGTGAAAGAGAGAAGTAATTTGGGGGCTATTTAGTCCTTTTAAGGGGAAGAGATTTGCTAAAGGTAGTAGAGAACTGCAGTAAGACATGGGGGGCTACCTGAGAGACCAAGAGGGAAATTTTTCCTAATAGCTAAAGCCACGCTTATGGAATATTTGCAGAGATTGCTATACAGAATTAATTCTTTGTCTTAAGTAGTGACCATCCTGCAAATGACATAATTTCTTATGTCCCAGAATAATTCATATTTTCTTTTGTCATTCATTAACACTCTTTGGAAAAGCATTGAATGGCAGAATAAATAGAGAAAAATCTTACCATATCTGAGGATATAATAATTGGAGGTTTTTGTTGGAAGTTTCTTTGTTGGAGGTTGTTTTACTTTCTTTTTACCCTAGTGTTACCTAAGTTTAACAAAAACTCAACTACCCAATTTTAACATAAGAGGAAAAATGATTCTTAAAAGTATGTTGCATTCTGAAAATAGTAGCAAGAATTTCCATTGATCTTAATCTGAAACCAAATCTGCAAGGACTAAAAGTAAGATTATGTGTATATATGAGCAGAATCTCTATCAGCTATTCAATTGAGAACCACAGCCTTTAAAAAAAAGATTGTTTTCTTGTTATGAAGATCTTATTCTCTTTGTGTCTTAAGCTACTAGAAAGACAAACATAATCAGTTTCCCTTAGTCACATCTAACATCCTTTTATGTAAGACACAAACCCACTAATAATACTAACCCATATGTAAAGCCAGTAAATATATCTCATTATATTATTTATATAATTTTGATTAAATGTATTTTAGGAATTTCAGTTTAGAGTATCTTTTAACTAATAATTTTTTTAACTCCGTAATATTTGCTCAGGAGATAAAAAACAGGATTCTGTTTTCCAGGCCATGAATAAATGAATAAGAAAAATTGTTTTTTCATATATGTAAGAATTACTTACTTCATTTTATCTTTCCAAATTAGTGTTTCTCTATACTCTGCTTGGAAAAAGCCTCCTTAGTCTTCAGAGTCTGTCACATGTACACTTCTTTTATTCTCTTTTTCATCCACACAGTATTTTGTCTATAGCCCTCTCTCAAAAGAGTGCCACATCTTATTTACATTACAAAATATAATCTGTTCCTGACCAGATTGTAAGCTCCCTGAGAGCAGGGATTATCTTCACATTTCCGGCATTTCCTAGTAGATAACTTTACTTACAGTAGGTTCCTGGCAAGTGTCTATTGAGATAAAAGTAAATAAGCATCTACATGACCACACAGTAAGTGATATTACACCTTCTGTATTTCTGAAATCCTGCTGATTAAATTTTTCCAAGGGTAACTAATGGGTCAGACTACAAATTGTCATAACAATTATTACAACTATCTGCTGTATGTAACAAATACAAGAAATTGAATATCAACTTCCCTTTAATTTTATATCTGCCTTCCTCCATCATTTGTTTCCCTTAGAATAGTGTTCCTCAACTTAATTACACTAATTCCTTCTTCTAGCACTGTATCGAGAAATGCCTCCAGAGATAAAGGAGCGATCACCTCCTTTAACTCCCAAGGAAAAGCCCAAAATGGAAAAACCTTCAGCTTCTCAAAAGGTAAATATTTTCAAGAGTATGTGCTGCCTATGTATTTTGACTTTTTCCTTTATTTTTCATGCTTAGAATCCTTCATTATTTACATTATATTTTTTCTTTTGATCTTGCCACCAACATTATGAAATATACAAGGCAAATGTTATTATAGTCATTTTCCAGATAAGGAAACTGAGGAGGCTCAGAGAAGTTAAAGTAATCTTTCAAGTTATATTGTAAGAATGGGACAAGGGCCCAAAGTAGCTTGTATCTTTTAAATATAATGTTATTTCTACTCTAATTTACATCTTCGGCTGTCATAGTCATACTATTTTTAGCCCACTTGGTAGATACACATTTATGCTAGAGGTATTGAAATCTCCAGATCAAAGATGTTTTATCTTTCTGGATAGAACATTTACTTTTACTTAGTAGTATTCTAAAATATTTCTAAGTTAGAATGAATGTGGATGTGTTACCAGACAGAAAAAAAATGTGGTATATTTTAATCTATGCCATCAGGTACTATAGAGTTGTCAGTCAGTATTTTTCTGATATGAGTAGTACTTGGTAGAAACATTTAATAAATACTAGAGTAACATGTATATTGCTTTTACTAAACTTGTTTTATTATGTGACATTATCTCTTGCTTAGACTGAATTGTCTTGCTGTTTCTTCACTATGAAATGACAGATAGATAGATAGATAGATAGATAGATAGATAGATAGATAGATAGATAGATAGATAGATAATTACAAATATATATATATATATATATATATATATATATATATATACACATAATGTCATGCTGAAGCCTTCCTTGGGACATTTAGAAATGTCTGGAGACATTCTTGTTAGGTATAAGATTGGGAATGCTACTGGCAACTAGTGTATAGAGGTCATAAACATTGCTAAACCTCCTAGAGTACAGCAGATAGCTCCTCAACAAAAATTTGGCAAATATGGTAGCAGTTCCCCTTTCAGACAAGTAAGTGTAGGTGGGAAAATGGGAAGATAGAACTGAAATCTAGAAATTAAGGCTATCTTTAAAAATGCTTTGGGTACACTCAGAGTTATGGAGCTAACAGCTAACTCTTGAGAAGTGTAAAACTGAGTTTCCCTATCACCTGGCTAGTTTCATTTCTTAAGTCTAGTTCCTTTATCAAAATATATATGACTTGATTTTATCAAGATCCTACCTTTTAAACCTGCCATAAACTCTATCAGATGTTTAATTTCACACACGAATCCTATTTTTATTAACGTATATAGAATGTTTAGAAAAGAGGAGGAGGAGGAGAACATAAAAAGTGGTCTGATAAGTGACTAAGATTGTGGGAGGTCCAAGTTCCTAGAAGCAGAGCCTTGGTGCCAAGAAAGGAAGGATCATTCCTGATCATTCTCATCACCTCCTTCATTTTACAGATTGAGAAACTGAGACCCAAAAAGCTATTAGAGATTCATTCAAAATGAATCTCTATTAATTAGAGCATGGCCTCCATATTTTCAGGCCAGTGCCCTTTGTTTTTGTACATGTAGTCCATGGCACAAGTGGTTACAAACACAGCCAGATTGGGTCAGAATAACTTTTTATATCCTTGTTTATGTTTGTCTTTTCATGCTTTTTTTCATATGGACATACTAAGAACTGTATTGTTTATACTCCTGTTTTTGCATTTGAGATGGGTCTTGCTATGTTGCCTCGGCTGGCCACCAACTCCTGGGCTAAAGTAATCGACCTGCTCTGCCTTACTAGTAACTGGAACTATAAGCACACACCATTACACTCAACTTTATTCTCTATACTTTTAAAGGATGAGAGAGAGAGAGAGAGAGAGAGAGAGAGAGAGAGAGAGAGAGAGAGAGAGAGAGAGAGAGAGAGAGAGTAGGGGGAGTTAATTGTTATTTTTCTTTTTAGAAGAAAAATATACTTTATATACTTCTATTCGAAGCATAAAAAAATAAGTAAAACGATAGCTTTTAATAGCTTGGCAGCTGCCTCCTCTTATAAGTTCTTCCCAGTGGAAGAAGTGTTGCTAAGTGTGCCAGGTACCTTCCAGCATTTCATCTGACTCATGAAATGTTAGTGACTGATGGCTGCATTTGTTGCAAGCTCTTCCAGTGCAGAAAGGTGAAGCTTGAGGTGTGTTCTTCACAGTAGTCTAAATCCACAGACAAGTCAGTAATTACTCAGAATGTGGATGTAGGGGGATCTTTTCCTCCAAGCTTATTCTAGAAAATGTTTATCAAGATGTAATACAAATTTACACCTAAATAAATAGAATATTGGTGCTATGGAGGAGAAAAGTAACTTAGAAGTTTTGAAAAACAGTAATGCTAACAACTTTAGTTTCGTTATTTGTTTACAGTTTGGACATTTTGTTGTTTTCAAAAGGCCTCCATTTTGTTTTATTTTTGTGCCATTCCTCGGGCTTGAACTCAGGGCCTGAGGAGTATCCCTGAGCTTTTTTGCTCAAAGCTAGCGTTCCACCACTTGAGCCACAGTTCCACTTCTGGCTCTTTGGTGGTTAATTAAAGGTAGAATCTCATGGGTTTTCCTCCCCAAGCTGGCTTCAAACCGCAATCCTCAGATGTCAGTCTCTTAAGAAGCCAGGATTACAGGCATGAACCTGGCCCAGCAGCCAGTAGTCTAATCATAGATTCATTCAAGGGAGAAAAGATATAATTGAAGTTCCTTGTTTTAATTTTTAATATTTTTAAGTTGTCATGCTCTAAAAATAATATATGCCATAGTTTTAAATTTTCAACCAATGAAAAATAGTGTAAAATAAAAAGTAAATTTTCTGTGCTTAGAATCATGTGCATTCTAACAGGTTTCTGTATATCCTTCTGAGAATATTCAATTCACATATGAATAGATATGCTTTCTTCTTTTATAAATATATCTTGGGCATCTTCTCTTACTGGCACAGAAAATTCTATTTTAGACCCTTTCAAGCTACTAGAATGCTGTTTCCTTTTTCTTTTTTTTTCTTGGCATTACTGGAGTATAAACTCAGGGCCTTGTGCTTGCTTAGCTGGTATTCTGTCACTTGAGCCAAACCCCCAGTGCTATTTTTTGCTATTTTATTTTGGAGATGGATTCTGTTGGACTTTTCAGCCAGGACTGGCCTCAAATAGCCATCCTCCAGATCTAGGATTATAGGCATGGACCCTGAGCACTCTCTATTTCTTCTCTGTTTTTTTTTTCACTTGCCAGAAAACCTTCTACACATGTTTTCATATTGATGGAACTGTGTTTTTATATAATTGCCAGATGTATTGTAATAATTATGCACAAAAACGTTAGATTATTTCTGTATATGTAGAGCAATTGCTGTGATGGTTTTGCTTGTCTTCTAAAACTCATTAAAGGAATAATTATTGGCTTTGTTATTCCAAGTTAATTATGAAAATATCCATTATAATACATTTTTGCCTGAGAAGAACACTTAATTATTTTCAGTATTTTGCTAAGAGTAGTCTTACTTTGCTATGTAGAGACAGTAAGATTGCAAGTAAGGCTACTTAGTTCAGAAGGGCTGGCTCCTAAGCCAGAGTGAACACTCTAGTTACATACAGTCCAAAATATGAACAGATAGTCCAAAAGCATCAGAAAAATCCATTGTAGTTCCTCTTCCAGCGAAACATATATCATACATTTTACACTAATGATTATGTTAACGTTTCAGAAAACAGTAGACAATATATTGCTTTCAGCAATGGTAGATTTTTCTTAGTCTTCTGACAACTTAGGATTTTTGCTAATGTATTTTTAAAAATCACATTAAACAGAAAATTTTCCTTTACATTTTTGTATCAAAAGTGAATCCAAATTAGTCTTCACAACAGGAATTATGTGATTTCATCAATGTGTTCAATCAAACAACAAATTTGCTGTAGACAGGGATAATTTGAGGTATGGTTAAACACATTTTCCAAATACATAGAAATTACTCCTTTACACTAATTCATTGAAAATATAATCATAAGTACTATCTCCTACCCAATGCTGAAGAGTAATGGCTGCTTATATTTTTCTACCTTAGAAACTACAAGGATATATCTCTGACTTATTATGTTAAAAATTGAGTAATTGAGCTATGCTTGGATTTGCTGTAAAGTTTCAGGAATACTTGGAATATTTTTCATCTAAAGAGAACTAAATAAAAACTAACAGCATGTATCAAGGTCTAAAATTGTTGAAAATTGTCTAATAGTTAAAGTCCTTATATATTATATTCTATGGGGAATTGCAATTCAAGCAGCAAATCCTTTATTTTTCTTCCTCGTTACTTGTTTCAATAATTTATAGCACATATTTTAACAAAAAGTATTCTTTTTATAAATATAATTTTATGTTTGAAAAATACCTTATAGTCTTATCTAATGAGGTAACATTTCAACAAAGAAAGTAGCTGAGACCCCAGGGATGTAAGCAGCAGAACCAATGCAAGTCACCTCCTATGGACAGTCCTAACAATGAAGGTCCTATCCAAAGATGCATAGAATCTTTCCTACTGCAAGGGACCCATGAAGGCCTTAACATTCTTTAAGGTCTGGTGGCTAGTTTTGCTGCTGCTTCTCCTTTTGCATTTGCACCTTTGTTGTCCTCCATAGTACTGTCCTGTGAGCTCCAGCCCCCATTTCTGTCTTTGGACAGTTTTTCTCCATGTTCCAGGACCTTTGGATCTTCAATTAAATAAGACTTTTTCAGACTTATTGTCTTCTCAGTAATGTTTTTGCACTTAGTGAGTTTCTCTTCTTCCCCCCTACTGCTTCCCTGTCATTGTAGGTAGTCCTGATGGAAGAATCCCTATCAGTGAGAGATTAGGGAACAGTTAAGTCCCAAAAAGGGAAATGGATGACCCAAACAATTCATAAGTTTCCTGGAATTGTAGGAAATGGAATGGCATTCTGGCAATTCCTGCTTTGATATCTATAATCAGTTCCAATCTTCCCAAGCCAGGTCACGTAGACCACTAGGATATAAATGCATAGAAGCAGCATTACTTTGCAGTTTGATGTCAGATTTATAAATGGCCCTTGAAATGGGTAACTTGTCTCACCAGGCCTGGTAGAAACCACTTATCTGTCTTCCTCATTTTTACCCTGGAATTTAATCATACCTTAAAAAAAAATCATACTATAACCAAGTGCTGGTGACTCATGCCTATAATCCTAGGAGGCTAAGATTTGAGGTTATTGTCAGTCTCAGCAGGTATGAAACTCTTATTTCCAATTAACCAGAAAAATAAATCATAAATAGAGCTGTGTGTGGCTCAGTTGGAGAGCACCATGCTTGAGCAAAAAAGCAAAAAAGGCCCAGGCCCTGAGTTCAAGCCCCAGTACTCATACAAGAAAAAAAAAAACACATTATAGTATTGACTGCTCTATATTGTTTGTGATTATTGCCTCTGTGAGTCCATAGTCCTGTTCGTCGTTTCTTTGCATTAGATTTCTCATTTTTTACCCCTAGCCAACCAAAAAGTAATGTCCACATTTCTGAAGTTGCTGACTTCTCCCTCCAAGTTGATTTTGGCTCCTGCTTTCTTTGAGGAGATGCTATCTAATATGAATTCTCTCAAATGTTCATTCTTACTTTCTCTGTATTTCTGTGACTTTTTTCCCTCTCTGCAGCTGTTTTTAGATATTAGCAAAAGAAATTATCTTTTCTCTGTGGCAGATCTCTTCACTTGTAACTACTATGGCTTGCTTGATTTCGCTCCTTTCCACTTAATTGGCATTTTCCAATCACACAGTGATCCCCATCCTTGCTTTGGCATCTTTCTTTTTTATTTATTTGTTTAACATATATATTGAATGCCAGACACACTTGGTAGTACCCACTTGACATAATGGTCAACAAGTCGAAAATATTTTTTGCCTTATAATCTAAAGGGTGAAAGTAAACTTAGTCAAAAAGTTCTAAAACTAAACAAGGCCAACAAAAAGGTAGTAAGAGAAATAGGATGTCATTTGATGAGAAGGACATGAATTAGGTTTTCAAGATTACATTTGAAGCATTAGAAACAACAGGTGCAGAAGTCTGGCATGGCCAATATTTCATAATAACTGGAGCTCATTGTTGAAAAGAGAAAATACTAACCCTAAACAAATGGACAGAATTACAACTGCCCTTCTATGGCATATTAAGGAGCTTCACTTTAAGTGTGGGTGGTAGGGAACCATTGAAGTATTTACAGCTGAGTTATTACATGAGGGAAAACTCATTCCAGGCCTGGGGGATGTAGCTCAGTGGTAGAGCATGTGAGTATTTGTGAAGTTCCAGGTTTAAACACCAGCACTGTCACCAATAACAAGTTAATTCTAAGGCTGGAGATAGTGGCTCAGCAATAGAACTTGTATTTTTATTAGCTTTGCAAGACCTTCAGTTCATTTCCCAGCATCACTAATTAGATTTTTGTCACTTTGGGGGAAAAAATGCCTGAAAGAAGCAATTTACAAGGAAGAAGGATTTATTTTGGATCCCAGTTCCAGGAGTTTAAGTCCAAGGTCACCTCGTTCCTTTAAGACCTGAGGTAGTGGTAGGTCACCTCATGGCAGTCAAGGAAGCAGAGAAGGAGGGGCCAGGAACAACACTTACCCTTTAAGGGCACAACTCCCATGGCCTACTTCCTCCAAGTAGGCCCCAGTACCTAGTTTCTACCAACTTCCAATAATGCCATCAGATTATGAATCTATCAATGCCATTAATCTATTAATGAAATTGAAAGCCTAATTCATCACTTCCCAAATGCCCATCACCTGGCAAAGAAGTCTTTAGCACATAACTTTCAAACCATATATTAGATTTAAACCATAGCAATCAACAGCAATATGAAAACTGTTTGTAGAAGCTTTAAAGACTGGAAAAAACAATATTAAAGGAAATAAGACCAGTACAGGCTGTTGCAATAATCTAAGGTTATGAGGTACTAGGATTTGGTGATCCTAGTGAATCCATATAAAAGGAAAGAAACGTTGGTTTTAAATTTTAATATCTCTGTATCAGATACAGCAAAACTTTGAACTGAGTGTATTGGTATAATCCCAGCTTCCCAACTAATCAGGATGCAAAGACAAGAGGATCTTGATTCCAGGCCAGTCTGCCTAACAAGCATAAGTCCCTGAAGTACTACCAAAAAAGAAAAAAAAAAAAAAAAAGAAGAAGAACTTCCATTTGAAACTTGAAATGTTCAACTAGTTGCTGCTTTCCTGCAGGCATGCATCTATGAGGCTCAGGGGAGATTTGCAAGTCAGTTTTGGTTTTTAAAAAAAATGTATATTTTCAGAAAAACAGTTGTATTTAAATTAGTTTTGTTTAAAACTAACAACTTCCAAGTTATTTTGCAGAAAGATAAAGACCTGGGTTCAGAGTCTTACTTTGCAACCATAAACAGGCTGCCTAGGTACATAGGAATAAAGTTATATGAAGAATGAAAAGGACAAAGTGTACAAGACAGTACATAAAGAATGCCTGAGAACAAACTGGGAAAATATTTCTGTATAAAAGCTACTCCTAGAACAGTAGCTCTCTCTATCAAGTCTCCATTCTCCAGTGTTTGATGCACTCTCTACCTGCCTGCTAGAGGTACTGTCCTAACAAAGAAACCAGATCATCTGACTTAAAAGCATAGAAATCTTAGTTGACTCTCTACTTGTCCATGAGGTATAAGTTTCATAAATTTTATCTCCATTCCACCACTCAAAGATCAAATAGACATGTTGACCAATTTTCCTTATCTTCCAAACCACCTCTCTGAGCACTGTCTTGTAAACACATTCCTCAAGCCTTTGCATATTGCTTTTTAAAATTGTATCAGTGTTCATACTTTTCAGTCATCAGAATTTCAGTTTGTCTTTTTTTTTTTGGTTGGTCGTGGGGCTTGAACTCTGGGCTTGGGCGCTGTCCCTGCGCTCTTCAGCTCAAGGCAAGTGCTCTACCACTTGAGCCACAGCTCCACTTCTGGTTTTCTAGTGGTTTATTGAAGATAAGAGTCTCATGGGCTTTTCTGCCCGGGCTGGCTTTAAACCGTGATCCTCAAATCTCAGCCTCCTGAATAGCTAGGATTACAGGTATGAGCCACTGGCGCCCAGCTCAGTTTGTCTTTTAAGGTCTAGCTTGGTGCTCCCTCCTCTATGAGTCCTGAAAACTGGCCGGCTCCACATTAAGGCTCTCTTCCTTTATTCCACACATTTCCTCTTCTGCTGTACTGAGCTATGTATCTGACTGTCCCATGTCTACCCATCTTTTCCCCTTTAGATTCCACACTTTTAAGGAACCACTCAGCAGAACATTTAGCATAGAGCTTTCTCTTAAGAGTGGGGTTCCTTATATATTTTTTCCTTTTTCAGTTGACATGGTTAGTATCTAAAGCTAAAAATTATAAATCAAGATGGGATGCCCTCTGTTTTAATAAACTTATAGAATCAGCATTCCAATTCTGGATTTTTTTTCTTTCTGTACCGAGATTTATTAGAGGACTTGGTATCAAATAAATCCAAATACATCATTAATAGTAAATTCTAAAACCAGAGAAGCAACTCTAAACCTATACATATATATATAGTTGTACTTCTGGAGTCTGGAAAGAGTTTGTCCATAGGAGGTATCTTAAAAGAGTTCAGTACCAATTTGAATTTGATTATCATATCTATATATAGAGAAAACATCTTTTGTGTATTCTATAATGTGTAATCTAAAAATTCTTTTCGTTGCTATTGATTTTTTATTTAAGTAGTTGTAAGAGGAGTTGCCATTTTGCAAAGCAGCTTATGAATGCAATGCATCTTGATCAGTGTCATCTCTTGTCTCAGTAAGGATGATATAGTACAGATCTGCAGCTAATACAATAATTTCTTCCCAAGGCCACGAACACTGTTTCACTCAACAATGACTGATGCTGAAGATCAATGAGTATTCCATAACCTGAAAGCTCAAATTCATGCCATGTCTTAACTCTAGGTTGTAGATGAGTAGAAATAGCAATGAGAGTAACCCAGTAGTTTCAAACTTTTATATAAGAATAGGGAACAGAGCTGAGGATTCAGGGTGCCAGGCCATGCAAACCTAGGTTTATCCAGGTTCTATATTTTATGTTTATCTATGAAGCTTTCAGAAAAACATCATTTTGAAAACTAATTTTGCTGTCAAATCAGTTTGAAAAACAGTAACAACTTTGAGATGACTTCTATGTCCTTGGTAACTCTGGGCCTCCATTTCCTCATCTGTAAAATAAGAGAATGGTGATATGATAGCTTGTACTTTGATTCTGAGCCTCTCTTTTCATTTTCAAGTAAAAAACCCCAAGAGAGGTGAAGTGATTTACTAAAATCATGTAAGTTAATACCAAAAGCAAGATTAGAATTTAACCTACAACATTTAGTTTAGCATTTCTCCTCATACTTTTTCTAAAATTCTAATGAGGTTTAAAGCAAAAAAGTATAGACAGACATTATTTAGAAGAGGCAGATATGTCAGCAGGTGTATAATTAGCATGTAAAAATAAAGTAATACTGTATTTTAAATTTGCCTTATTTAAAGTGGATATGCTAACTACAACATACATTGATTGAACATTTACTTGATTTTACATTTATTCTTCAAGTTTATAGAAATAATTTGGGTGAGTTTGTTTGCATGGCCTGTTTCTCTTTTTAAAAACTACTTATAAGTTGTTTATATTTCCTGGTAAAACTTCACATTATTAGTGTGGCATTTTAAATCATTCCATTAACCATTCCTTTCATGTTAAGTCTCACTGCATCTAAGTGGAAAATCACTCCTAAAAAGTAGTGAGGGTTTGGGCAGCAGGAGTCTCTAACTCCTTTCATTCATCATCTCCGCTTTGCTCATCTTCCTCTCTTCATCCCCTCCTCTCCAAATCAAGGGTATCCATGAAGAGGAAATGAAGTCACAAAACAACTGAGAGGTGTGTGTGGAAAGGAGGGAAAGAAGGGCAGTCATGCTCCTTGGTCTTGTTGATGGTGGGGGGGTATTTATAGGCTGATCACATTCCAGCCTTGGGTGCTTTTTGCTTAAAGAAAAAGTAAAAACAAAAGAGCTCACAGAGACACCTCCTTCTTCCCCCTCCTTCTGCCTCCATGAGTCACTACCCATATGGCGTGCTGCTGCTGAGACCAAGAAATGAGTGAGTAAAGGTGTATAGAAGTCAAGTATTGGTCCTAATTGGTCCTAATTATCCTTAGATAATTGTCAGAAAAAACTTGAACTATGAATCCTGTACTAATTTAGGATTTATAGGATTTAAACATAAGTGAAACCATCTTTGTATCATTAAGGAAAAGGAATGGGGCATCCCTGTTACAATAATGTAATAGAACAGTGGAAAAGATGGCAAGGATAAGCTTTAGCATACTTAAGAAAACTTTTAGAGGAAATCATAGCATCCATTACAAATGAAGGACTCTACCATAATAGGACTAGTAAGAGCTAACACATGGCAATGTGTTATAACATTGGTTAAACAGGAATAACTATTTCAGTCTGACTTCTCAATCTTAACCTCTAGAATAGGTTTAAGTGGATGAAAATTTATGATCAGAGATGCATGATGACTGCTTTTCTTAAGCCCAATAGTTTTACTAAGTTTCATACAAATATCTATTTTTGATAAGCTACGGCCTTGCCATAGGCAAGAAATAGTACGTAGACCTTGTAAAGAATCAAGTAGTATCTTACTTTTAATTTGGTTACTATATTTGAGTGTGCAAAGAAGCAAGCTGTTCTACTTGGTTGATGCTTTCTGATTCAGGTTTTGATGGTTTTTCTGTACTTGTTGGTCTATTGCTTAAGGGTAGGTTAACTATTCTACAATTGGAATTAGTTCTTGAATTTGAAATTTTTCATATGTATGTACTTTTTCCCTAACACATTTTAACTGAGTATGATCAAGGTGTCTTTGGTCTTTTTGTTTACTGTTTGAGTCACTTACTGCAACACTGTCTTTTAAACCAATAAGTTTCCTCATTTTAATTCCTTTTTAAATAAATGCTTGATTTAAATCTGTACAGGTAACAATAATAATCATATAATATGGTCCAGAAAGCATAATATCCTCTTGAAATCTTTATGATAAACAAAGTAATATTTGTTTAAAAATACTCAGAGCTAGACCTTGCTGAAGAATATCTTTCAGGAATCTTTTTGTAACAGAAGAAATCTCAAAAGGGAAAATGAGCTTCAGTAGAGATAACCTTAAAAAAAGCAATAGTTACTCAAGACTGAAAGAGAAGGTTGTACTCCCCTTCCATTTCATTTGGTATTTTGTTATATGGATCGTTTTAATTTAAATAATGTAGATCTGAATCTGAATCATCTCTTTTATATGTATATAATTCAAAACTTTATTATACCACATTTATATTTTATTTTTGAATAGCAAATCTTTTTCCATAACACCTAATTATCTCTAAAAGATATCTGCTACAGCAACATTGGATTAACTTATAAAATGCTATATGTAATATTAAACAGTATTTCCTAAATATACTTTTAAATCTAGAGGAAGCATTAATCCTCAAGAGTGTAATTTGGGGTGTGGGGATGTGGCTCAAGTGGTAGAGCACCTATGTGGCTAACACTAGAACACTAGAACCACTGTAGCAGGAGCATGATTTAGTACCACTGAAGTGCTTGTTAGTTTGGTTTTCTCATGGTGCCATTAATAAAGATTGGGAACATTGCATAAATGGTAGAGTGGCTGTCTGGCAAGAGCCAGACCCTGAATTCAAAAATGCAGTACTTCCAGAAAATAAATAATACAAAATATACTGGACAAATGTTGTAAGAGACAGAGTTTTCAGTTCAGAATAGTGCATATTGTTGAGTGAGTCACTATAAAAAAGTATACTGGAAAGATTACAGAGGAAAGATTATATAGAAATGTAATCTTAATGCTTAAAATAATATATATGCCACATCATAGTAGAAGATTAATTTAGGTTTATAAGCAGGCCACGCATCTGTAAGCTGACTTCTTTTATAAATATGGATTCAACTAGTTAGGGAACTACTTCCTTAGCTTTCTATAGGAACAAATATCCTCATAAACATTCACTTTCAAGACAGGCATAGACATTCTTGTTCAGAGCATGTTTAAGGCATAATTCTTTCCTCATTCAGAAAGTTGGTGGGTTTTCAGCATGTGAATACTGACTGTTGTCTTCTCTCAGTTTTGACTTACTACTTGTTTTTTCTTCTTCCACAGCACTCAGTCAATAAGGACAAGTCCCAGGAGTTTAGACTGAGTTCACAGTCTATGGCACAGTAAGCAACTTCTTCTAAATTATCTGCAGTGATAAGCAATTAGATTGTTTTTTCATAACATGATGATCACATTTCAATTTTAACTTTGGATAACTGACTTCTAAAAGTTTTTAGCTTAAACTAAGAGGAATGTTTCAGTGGTTGGACTTAGAGAACACATTACAAAGTAATAATATGAAACAAAATAATGTTACGTTCAACTTGAGAGAACCTATCTTGACATTTACTTTTGTTTGAGCAACATTTGAAATAACAAGTAAATGATTATCAAATACCTATCTTGAGACATTAAAGAAAAAATACTACTTGAATATCATCATTGTAGAATCATATTATCACTGACAAAATATAACATGAATGTTATCAACTATGAACGGTTTAGCTATCCACACGTGCTCTTCCACTTCACCCGCCGTACACATAGGGATTCGCGTTTGCACTCACAGACCATTCTTGCTGAATTTCCTTCAGGAAAATATAAATTCAAGTTAACTTGCTCTCACAGTTCAAAGAATAATTTTGTCTTAATAACTCAAAAATTCTGGCTGAAATGACAGTAATGTCCAAAGCTATGCAGAGTTCACAAAACATTTCATTCCACAAATGAAAGATATGTAATTTTTAAATGGACTTTCAAAGAATTACAGAATTATGATGTAGAAAATACCTTAGAAATTCTTTCCACCACTCCTCTGTTCTCATGCTTGAGAAAACTTAAGAGAGCCATGTATAAAATTCACAGGCCACATTTATCACCTGTACCAAGTTCTAAATCTCTGGCCCCAGGCAACTGGAGTTTCTTTTCTAGCTAGATTCTTTGTCCTTAGTGAAGTATCATTTTGTTGTTGTTTTCTTTTGAGAAGTAAGCTATACTGATAAAGTATACAATTTTTTTATAGCTCTGTATAGTTTCAGACTATATTCACCCATATTAGGACATTTGTTTCTCACAATATCACTGAGAGAGAAGTAGACAAGTATTCTGACTTCTGTTTTACCAAGGGGGAAAACAAAATCTGAAAGACTGAGCCCTGTCCTGCAGGTGTTCAGACTGAAGAAGCACCCAGAAGAAAGTGGAGGGTAAGCTAGCAAAAGATGATCAAAGTAGACTGACTGGTGATGGGTTAGAGATTTGAGGTGGAGATAAAACAGACTAGAGATTGTGGCTCTTGAAGAATGCAAAATGAGAATTTAGGAGCAGCAGCAGGTTGGGAAGTAGAGGCAGGAGACAAGTCTTTATATGTCTATATGAACATGTGCCTGAGCAAACGTTTGTCTGTACCAAGAGTTTGGTCTGGTTCTAGGCCTTGTTTGTACTGCTAGAAAGAGGAACAATCAGGAACAGCCTTTCCAGATGAGTGACAGTGGTTCTTTGTTGAACATCAATCCAAAGGGGAAAATCAATCATCTCTTCTCTGTAGTTGGTCCTACAGGCAGGCGCTGAATTTCAGTGATAAGTGATACATAGTATATACCTTTGCAGAGTGTCCAGTGTGGCAAGGAAGTTACACAGTGCACAGTCATTTGCTAAATATAGATTTGCTGAGCAGCTCCCATGTTTCAGTGTTCAGGCAAGAGACATAACAGTGAACTGGTAAAAATCCTTGTCTCAAAGAACTAACATTTACTTGTATGTAAAATAAGTAAAATGTCTATATCAGATGTTAGCTACACAGTGGAGAAAAATAAAGCAAGGGTAGGGAAGAAGAGAGGGAAGTGTGATGGTTTCAGTTTTAAATAGTATCAGAGTTCTCACTGAGAAAGGAAAATAAGTATATGCAGCAGGGAGAGTGCAAAGGGCCCTAAGCTGGGAACAAACCTGGTATCTTAAAAGGATGGTAAGGAAGTTGCTGGGACTTTTGGAGTAGAGGAAAGCAACTGGGACCAGTAAACCATTGAAAGACTTTTAGCTTTTAAGCTACGTAAAATAAGGAGCTTTAAAGCAGAGACAGTGATGAACAGTTTATTAGCATCACTCTAAAATTTGAGATAATAGATTTTTTTAATTTAATAAGTTTTTTATTGTGAAAATACCATACAGAGGGGTTACAATTACATGAGCAAGATAATTAGTACATTTCTTATCAAGCATTGTTGCCTCTTCCTTTGTTTTTCCCCTACCATCTCTGCCCTCCCACCTCCACGACTACATTCCCCTCCCCCACCGCAAAAGTTGTAAAGTTCATTTTTCAACATAGCATTTTGTATATCTCATTGTTGCAATGGTTCTACCTGTATCCCTAGTTAAACAATTTGTTTTTTTCCCTACCCCTCCCCAAATTATACCAACATCAAATACAGTGGAAACAGGGTTATACCACGGGGGAGGGACATACAAGAAACAAAACAATCACCTTATAAATGTTAGGAGCAATAGCAAGAAAGAAAAAAACACTTGAGTCCTTATCTTGGGGTTCATTTCGACTAACATTACCTTATCTGACCTTTTTTGCTTGTCTCAGACATATATTAGTTATTGCAAATAAGGGAAACCATGGGACCTTTGTTTCTTTGGGCCTGGCTTACTTCACTTAATATAATTTTAGACAAGAGTAGAAGCAGAGTTGTTGTTGTTGTTGGGCCTTGAGCTCTTGAGCTCTTCAGCTCAAGGCAAGCCCTCTACCTCTTGAGCCACAAGGCCACTTCTGGTTTTCTGAGTGGTTTTATTGGAGATAAGAGTCTCACGGACTTTCCTGCCCGGGCTGGCTTTGAACCGCGATCCTCAAATCTCAGCCTCCTGAGTAGCTAGGATTACAGGAGTGAGCGACTGGCGCCCGGCTAGTCAAGATAATATTAAAGTTGCCATGTGAGACTGATGGGTACCTTGAAAATTTTGGACAATGGGGTTAATGAAAAGTAGCAGATTTTGTGTGCACCCATATACTACTAGCACTTTTAGTGCAATGTATTTGGTGTTCATTGAATTGCCTATTTAAAACATACAGTTTTAAATTTTGACATAGATATATGGCCATGAATCGCCACCATAATTAAGGCAATTAGTATTTCCATCTCCCCAAAGGATTTCTTGGGTTCTTTGGTAATTTCTTCCTATTGTATTTTTCCTTCCCTTCTATGAGATTCTTATCTCCAATTAACTAGTCAAAAAAGCTGAACTCAGAGGTGGCTCCCATTGATGGAGCACCAGCCATCAGTTCAAAAACTCAATGAGAGAAAAAAAAAACTCAATGAGAGTACCAGGTCCTGAGTTCATGCCCCAAAAATCTTCTAAGGAGTCCTTAAACCAGTATACTTTGGATTAAGAGGGATAACCAAAATCATAGAAGTTTTCTTTCTTAAACTTATTTATGTGGTGAATTACAATGCTTTTCAAATGCTAATAAATCAGCCTTCTATTTCTGAGACAAATACTACTTAATAGTGGTATATTTTTGTTGTATTTATTATATTGATTTGCTCATTTTTTTGAGAAATTTTCATACTTTGTCATGAGGAGTGTATGGCTGTAGTTTCCTTATCTTGTAATGTTTTATTTACTTTGGGTAATGGGGTAATATTGACTCCTGAAATGAGTTAGGAAAAAGTCCTAACTCTAGATTTCTATAAAAGTTAATACAGATTTAGTATTGTTTCCTCCTTACTGATGTCCTTTGTTAGGGTGACATTATTCTCGTACTTTCCTTTAGTTCATTAGACATGATTTCCATTAGTGCTTTTTTTTGGCCAGTCATGGGATTTGAACTCTGGGCCTGGGTGCTATCCCTCAGCTCTTCAGTTCAAGGCTAGCACTCTACCCCTTGAGCCACAGCACCACTTCCAGTTTTCTGAGTGATTTATTAGAGATAAAAGAGTCTCACCTACTTTCCTGCCCAGGCTGGCTTTGAACCATGATCCTCAGATCTCAGCCTCCTGAGTAGTTAGGATAACAGGCATGAGCCACCAGTGCCCAGCTTTCCTTTAATTCTTTAAACATACTTATACTTGTGGATTTCAAGTCTTTTGGCAACAAATCCACTGCCTGAGCCATCTGGCGGCAGTTTCTCATCATTGCTAGTAGGAATATATACTGTCCGAAGTATCCTGCTGCACACACTTGCTGATCTTCAGGTTCTCTCATCATAAAACTCTATCCTTTCTGTAACCATTTGGGAACTGTAGCCACTTTGGTCTCCCCAAACTCTCTGCTGACATTAAGGAAATTCCCTTCCCATGGAAGGAGATTTTCAGGACATTAGGGTGTATGCTCATCTTGTTTATCTTCCTCTCCAGGATTACTGATGTTCATTCACTGCTTGTGATTCATTATCTTGAAAACGGTTTCAAATATTTTTGTTTGTTTGTATGTTTGTTTTTTTGAGTCCGGTCATGGGGCTTGAACTCTGGGCCTGGGCGCTGTCCCTCACTCTTCAGCTCAAGGCTAGCACTCTACCACTTGAGCCACAGCGCCACTTCCGGCTTTTTTCTTTTTGCTTTTGTGGTGCTGAAGAATCGAACCCAGGGCCTTAGGCATGCAAGGCAAGCACTCTACCACTGAGCCACCTTCCCAGCCCCCGGTTTCAAATATTTTGTCCAGTTCGGGGATTTATTTTGTTTGTTTTTATTTGTACTGGGATTTGAACTCAGGGCCTCCTGCTAGCTATCCACTGTAGAAGTTGAACCACACTTCCAGCGTTTTTTTTACTTTAGCTGTTTTTCAGATAAGAGTCTAGACTTTCTACCCTCAGCCAGCCTTGGACCTCCTTACAGTCTTCCACTTAAGTGGAGTAACAAATGCACACCACTATGCCATTCATTAAGATTCCATCTTAATGAATAACTTTTTTCCCAGACTAGACTGAAACTTCAATGTTCCCAATATTTGCCTCCTGAGTAGCTGGGCATACAAACATGAGCCACTATCCTGGCCCTAATTTTTTTTTTCATTTTTACTGTTACCGTTAAGTTATTCAGAAAGAGCATTGCCTGTCCCACAGGTCAGGATATTACAACTCTTATGCATGAACTCCCTTGACTTTTTTGCTGTCATTAAGGAATATCTTATACATATGTGTGAACATATGTGTCTGTGTATGTCCATCTAAGTTGGGAACATTTTCTACTTTTCCCCAGGCATCTAGTATTCTCAGAGACAGATGGAACTTGTTTCATACTTGTCTCTTTGTCATGGTTATTAAGGAACAACTGTCACTCTGTGAATAATCATTCATATAGTTCTATCAGACATTTCTCTCCCGCCAATGCTCCCATTTTTCCTCCTTTTTATTCCCACTACCACTTCCCTAAATCAAAGCCATCGTTGAGTTACTTCAGTAGCTTTCTTACTGGCTCCTCTTTCCCTTCTTTCCTTCCTGTAGTGCTGAAATGGGCAAAGAACAGAGCCGTGAGGACCGAGGACACAAAGCAGATATGCAGGCAAAGAAGAATGAGCAAATCGGCCGGAAAGTCACCCTTATAGAGGTAAGAGGAAAGCCAGAAGAAGGTTCCATCATGTAGTCAACAGGAAAAGATTTAGGAAGGCTTGGTCAACAATGACAAATGCCAGACGGAGGAGAGGTGCATAAGAAGTGACAACTGCTCTTTGGGAATTATAACCAAGAGGCCATTTGCAGCTTTAGAGAAAAAAGTTTTGAAGGGAAGTCCTGGAAACATAAATCAGATTGTCTTCATCCTAAAAGAAAATGTCTTTATTTTCTAAAAATCTGGGCTGTAAATGAAAGAAAAGACTAGGCAGAAACTAGGAGAAAACACAGTGTGAAGAAAAAGTCTCTTTAAAGAGAATTACAAAAATATTTACAAACTGAGAAGCTAGAGTCAGTGAGAAGGAACCCTTCACTATGTGGTCTCAGAGAGATCATCAAGGTTCTAGGGGAGTACAGAGGATTTGCATTTAAAGATGGAAGGGTAGGCTGTGTTTACCTCTTAAGACAGCAAAGTGAGGAAATGGGTTTGAATGGGTGCTTTCTGTCAGGGGTGGACTTAAGAAAAAGAAAAGCCTGGCACCAGTGTCTAACACCAGTAATCCTAGCTACTCAGGAGGCTGAGATCTTAGGATCGTGGTTCAAAGCCAGCCCAGGCAAGGCAAGTCCATGAGACTCTTCTCTCCAATTAACTACCCGTAAACCGGAAGTGGCGCTGTAGCTCAAGTGGCAGAGCACTCACCTTGAGCTGAAGAGCTCAGGGACAGCGCCCAGGCCCAGAGTTCAAGCCAGAAGCAGATGGTTCATGTCTGTAATTCTAGCTACTCAGGAAACAGATCTGAGAATTCTGGTTTGAAACCACACCATGTAGAAGTCGTGAGACTTTAACCAGCAAAAAGCCCAAAGTGGAGCTGTAGCTAAAGTGACAGAGTTCCAACCTTGAATGAAAAAGCCAAGCAAGAGCCAGAAAACCCTGAGTTCAAGCCCCACTGCCAGCGCGCGCGCGCGCGCGCGCGCGCGCGCACACACACGCACACACACACACACACACACACACACACACACACACACACACACACACACACACACACACACACACACACACACACACACACACACACACCAAAATTATAAGTAAGTATAAAATAAATTACATATGATCTACACAGAAAGTTGAACAATATACATCAAAAGATGTTAATAGTTACTGAGTGGTATGATTGTGGCAACTGTTTTTCATTTTATCTAATGTATGTATTTTCTGATTTTTAAACTCATTTTTATACTCATACTTTGATCATTCCTTTCAAAATGAAAGTACTCTCAGAAAGTTTCAAATACAATCTGTTCTTTCTTCATTTAAGTAACAAAGGCCTCAATCACCACCACAAAGTACTTGAACTAGGACATGGTCTTCTGGCTCCAAGTGCAGGGCTGTTTGCATTACATGTGGCTTTGTCTGTTGACTCCTGACTTGATGGGAAGTGCTCACTGTGCTTGCAGGCAGAGGCTATGACTTGCTCACATCTTCTCTCCAGCACTTAGTGAGACAACCTGAGGTTTAGCCACAGAAGAAAACCTTCAGAAAGCATTTATCAGATTCAATTTCTTGTGGGATAGGGCCTAGTATTTTTATGAACTTTATTTTTTACACATACTATGCACACAAACACTAATTTCTTATTCATTTTCAGAATCTTGTTATACATATTTTCCTTTCTCGTCTCATCTAAAGTGCCTTTTAAAAGTGCTTACTTTGCTTCTCTTCTCTTTTGCTGTGAAAAATTTTGAACTTGGACTTACTGTGTCTGGGTTAGGTGACCCTTTTACCCCATCTAATGCCCTACCATCTCTTAGCTTTCAAGTCCCATTGCTGTCAGCACCCACCATGCCAACTACTATACTGGGTTTTTGGTAGTCTGTGGTAGAACACTTGACCATTTCTTCTCTTTCTCTCATTCTGTCTCTCTTTTCCCCTTCATACACAGTCTTTGTCATTCTCCATCCAGTATGCTTATTCCTCTAGTTAGTCTGAATCATTTCCTTTGAAGTTATAGTCTCTGCTCCCTAATTCAGCTTTTGTTAAATTTCTTCTTGAGTTTCCTCTTCTGATGGTCTCCTGACTTCTGTTTACTTTTCATAGTTCAGACTCCTGGTTCATTTAGCTTGTCCTACCTCTCTGCACCTGCAGGATCCATCTTGTTGATTTCCAGCTGTCCACTCCCTTCTCTTCTCTTCCCTTTTCTGTTTTTCATCATTTTTCCTATCACTACCATGAACTCCTCTCACTTTGTATTGTCTTATTCTTCCTCTAAGATCCCTTTACCTCTTCTCTGTCCTTTCCAGAAGTTATCAGGGTCTCTGTGTGGCTTAAATTTTTCTTCCCCATTTTTATCAGACACTAATTTAAGCAAAGTTTTACTTTTCCTGTCTCCATATAGGTATAGAAACTATTGTTTTTCCTGGCCCTTAAGTGGCATAGTACCTTAGCATACTCTACCTGTAGTAATTTACACTCACTTAATTGCTTTCATTAGGTCACATCAATCTGTTTTTGAGCTGCTGTATATGAGTTTACCTGTGCAGCTCTATTTAATATTTAAAATTAGGACATGTGGACGTACAAAAGATTTTTTTCTCTCATATATAAATTTTTCTTGCATGAAAATATTGTAACCATTTATTTAAGATTAGGCCTATTTCTAAAAGTGCAGGTGTTTGCTCTTACTTCTATGGGTGAGCTTTAAAGAATGGTTAGCCTTTGCCCTTTCCTGCCACATTGTGCTAGCCATTGCTTCTCCCAGGAGTGATCAATAGAGTTGCCTTCACTTTAACCCATTTATCATCGTTCAGAAGCTGCAGTTTGTTTCTCTGGGCCTCTCTATTTAGAGAAAGACAGTAATACTTTGTATAAGTCTAGATTCTCAGTGCTGCCTAGATCATTATACTGAAAAGTCTAGATTTGGTTCAACTTGATTATCTTGCACAAATTGTAGTATACCATGTGGTTTCTAAGAAAGTAACTTCTTGCTTCATCTACATACTTGTTCTTCTTTTTTGTTAATGATATAGTTTGTTTTATGCCAAAGCTGTATCTAGATATATGATTAACCATCACTGTCATGGCCAATCAAAAGTGACACAAACTATTTTGGATTAGTTTGAAAAATACAGTTAAATCAATTGTAAACATTAACACCAAAACATCATCCATGAGTATTTTTCTTTATTGAATATAGAACTTTACTTTGATTGCTTGCTTTTAAATTTCTGGAAGTTATGCAAAAGAGTTTTCTATACTACAGAAGTATATTTCTCTTGTTGTTATATTAACTTAATGATGGAGAAAGCTTTAAACAAAATTTGCTAATGATAAAAGAGATATCGAAAGTAAGTTTGACAAAGTAGATATAATAATTACTTTGGTTGTGTGTTTGTTATTACACAATGACTTTCCTTAAATTTGTTGTTGCCTGTACACACTAAGATTTGGCTATAGCTGAAAAATACTGCTTCATTAATTACCTTTTTTGTACTTTTCTCCTTAGTAAAGAGTTGAAGAATGAAGAGACAACAATATGTATAGAAATGAAATGACAAACCAAATATAATTTCTTCTTAGAGGTTAGAAAGTTTCAGATCCAAAAGAAAAAACATCTACTGCTTCTTGTCTTTATGAAAAAAACTAAAGAAATTTAGAAATGAAGTATGGCTGGAAAAATCAATGTGGCCTTGGAGCTTAATTATTACAACCCATTGTGATTGTTGTTGGTCAGAGTATTAGTACTTCTATTCCCAGTAATTGTATCAAAATCACATTACCACTGTTGGCAAGCCAGTAAGGATAAAATTATAATTGCTGCTCAGCAAACATGAATAAAAAGTATTTGTATTGTTAGAATGTCTATTAAAAAATCATTCAATATTGTGTCTGTAATGTGGTTATGTGTGTAATGTTATGCTCAGAATATGAAGTATCTGCTTTTAAAACAACCTTACTTAAAAGATGTTCCAAAATATTGTGTGTTTAAAATGATGCCAGCAACAAAGGCATTAAAAAGAAAACAAGTTGCTTTTTAGGATTAAAATTTTATGTTGCTTTTGAGTGATTATATATGTACTTGATAACACCTGAGTTAAAGTGATTTTTGGCTGGACTAGCAACTCTGTTCCAAATTTCCTTCCTTTTAAATACAGGCAGTTCATATTTAAACATATAAGTAATATGTAGATTTAACATGCCATAATATTTATTTTAGTTTTTATATTTGTTTTTAAATTATTACATTGTATTATTTATTTATTTAATTCCAGAATAACAGTATTATTACCATGTTGATGGCTTGTTTTAAAAGTTTGATATAATAGGGAAGTGTATTTTTTATTATCCTTTTTTGTCTACAATATGTTATCTGTTGATAAAATATTTAAACCCAAAATGAATACCAAATTAATTAGGAGAACTTATTTACCAAATAGAGACAATTGAATCTATTAAAATGAGTGAGAAAAGTAGTGTTGGGGATTGAGATGTAAATTTTGTCCAGATGTATACTTTATCCAAAGTGAAATACTTTCTAGTAAGATATGTATTTGTCTCTTATCCTTGTATATGTTGTAGAAGCATTAAAAACGGCAACTATGACCCTGCTATGGAGAACTTGAAGAGGGGGGAGGGTACGGGTGCTTTCAAAAGTGTTGTGTAGCATTGCTGATTGCTGCAATCTGCAGTCGTAGCACAGAGTCTGTTCTGCTAGTGCCAAGCTTCTGTCATTCTGGTTGTATCTCTGTGCTGCAAGTACAGCTGGGCCTGGGCAGCTTGAGTTATCCTCATGAAAACTTATTTTCTGTCTTGTGGAATGTACTGGATAGTTTTCAAATAAAGATATATGTCGCTGCAGTTTCAGCTTCTCATTTTGAGATGCTTGGTTGATTCTCTGATTTGAATTGAATTCACAAAGGGTTTCAATGGGGTGTAGATTTTATTCACTTATAAAATATTCCTTTAAGGGGAAGGGAAAAACCAAAATACTTAAATAAGGATTAAGGTTGACCCATTGTAACAATGAGATACACAAGTGAACTTTAGTGAACTTTACAACTTCAGCGGTGGCGGTGGGTGGTGGGGGTAGTTGTAGAGGTGGGAAGGAAGGGATGGTAGGGGGAAAACAAAGGAGGAGGCAACAATGCTCAATAGGAAATGTATTCACTACCTTGTTCATGTAACTAAACCTTCTGTACAGCATTTTTACAATAAAAAAGTACATAAAAGAATGAATTAAAAATAAAAAATCCCTTTATTTTCTGGAGAATCAAGTCATATAAGAAATGTTATTCATAAAATTATTTATTATGTAGGGGAAGAAGTAGCTGCTTTATTGCGATATGTAAAATCACAATAACAAGCAAATATTTCCTTTTATTGCAATGTAGTATTTTTATTCATTTGAAGATATATCGTATCTGTTACTAGTGTATTCAGAATAACTCAGAGCTGCCCTCACAGTATAGGAGAGTGCTTGGAACAGAGATTCAAATTTCAGTGTTAGAGGAATTTGGTTGGTATGCAAAGGATACTCATACTTGTAATGAGCAGGGGAAATATTTTATTATTAAAAAATTCACTTCTGGAATTGGCGCTGTGGCTCAAGTGGTAGAGCGCTAGCCTTGAGCTGAAGAGCTGAGGGACAGCACCCAAGCCCAGAGTTCAAGTCCCATGATCTACAAAAGAAAAAAAATTCACTTCTTTTTCCCAGACTCCAGGGGCAATAATGTATTTAATACCAGAAAGATGAACTAAAGAGCCATTTAATGCCCTCATTCTTTGTTTTTGTCTATCTCTTGTATAAGTATTTTAACTCAAGACAAAAAAATATTAGGGATGCTAAATATTTACTACATATTGGTGTTCATATGGAAAAGAAGAGGCTATTGCAATTACTGAAGATAACAGAAAGAGATAAGGCAAATACTAGGAGAATTGGCTCTATGTAAAGCCACGTCCTTTTCTACTTTTTCCTCTGTCAATGTAAGACTAGGGTTATGTTCATGAATAGACTGATAAAAAGTCTTCACCACACCCACTGAGAGAAAATGGGCTGGGAAATCATGAGAATGTCTTCTATGTAATAGGTCCTGATTAGAATCCAGCAGGCAATCAGACACCAGTATCTACTTGTAACATACAGCTTTCTTTGAAATTATTGAGTTTTATGTTTTTAAAGAAAGAATAATTTGACACTATCTTCTATATCAAAATTATAATTTTAATCATTTCTAGGAACGTTCTCTACTCATTTAACTCTATCTTGTAAAGTTTTTTCAGTATCAAAACTATACTGTAAATAGGACCTGCAAAGAGAATCAAATACAAGTTTTTAAAGATTTAAAGCAATTTGGCATTTAAGTGAACATTTTAAATGAAAGTAATGCTTTTAAATTGCTAATGCTTGGTACTTCTGAAATTTTATGCAGAATTTCTATCATACAAAAGTTCTTACTTTAATTTTATGTATTGTACAGAAAAGTTTTATTAAGTAAAAATATTTTCTCCTCAGGAAGTTTGGCAAAATATTGTCTGGAAATAATTTGCCATTGTATACTTTGTATGTCACCTTATTATGTATTTAGCCCACAAATATTTTTAAAAGGTAAGAAACTTTTAGAAACAATAGTCATAGTGACCTTAAGCTAGTAACCTTCAGTTTTTGTATGTATTTAAATGATTTCTGAAGGCCATAACTTAAATTAATGGAATATTCTTAAATGATATAAGACTTTAAGTATGTGTGTATGCCTTTTTAACTGCATTCATTTTAACTATGAGAAATATTTCCCAAATCTTTATTTTATTATTACACCTGATCTCATCTATTCTTGACATCCAATCCATAAGGCAGATAAAATCTCCACTGCTTTACAAATATGAAAGCAAAGTTCTGAAGTTAGGTACCTTGTCCAAATACACACAGCCTACAAACATCAGTGATGGCTATAAAGAATGCTTTGTTATATTGCACCTGAGATTCCTAAAGTAATGGATCTCAGTTGCTATGGAGAATAAAGCCAGTCAGTACTTAAAGTTGGAGACTACTCACACAGTTACTAAAAACAGATCCACTCAGGGACCAGAAACAGCAAATATTGTTTGTAATACAAGAAAGACCTAAAAAAACGAAATATGTGTGTGAAAATTATTTTCAGACATCATTTGTGTCATTCTAGAATTATTTTGGTGAGTCTTTATGTGATAGTTCTATGTCTCTTTAAAGAATAGTTTCTGTAGACTCACTAATTACATGTACAGTAACATTTTATTCAAGAAGCAGAAAAGGCGCCATTCCAGTCATATAGGAGATAATAAAAACATCAAGCAGCATGTCAGTCAAAAGGCTGTGTTGACTGGAGAACTCAATCTATGGATGCACCCAATTATCTACAGGAGAATGGAACGTCAGCATCGTTTAGGGTTAACAATGGGCGAACTAGGCAAAGGCAGACAGCTACTCACCACAGAAACCAGGGAAGTAAACTTAGTAATGAGGCACTTCATTCATCATTTCTTTCTGCTCTAATTATTAAGGTGAATAGAACATACTCTAAGCTAAGGCGGGAACTGGATAACAAAAACATTTGTTTTGTAAACACAATACTATATTTCTAATGATCCCCTTTACATGTACATCAAGCATGTGATGTGACCACCATGTGTTCCCAACTTGCTCTTCCCAACACCTCAGGTTCATACTAATTATGGATGGGTTTAGTGTTTCACAAAAAAAAAAATTGAGAACCTAGTACTGATAAGAATCTTGAAATAAAAATGTCTTTCTAAAAGGGGGATTTTATGTAAACACACACACCACACATAATTCATGCTCTACCATTTATCACTTATGTAAACATGGCCTAACTACACACATATGTCAATGTCACTTCTAAAAGTATTGAACAATTTAATATTGACTTATTGTAGTTCTCTTTTTTCATTAAATTACTTGAGCCTTGTCAAGCATGATTTTAATAATATAATAGAAAGAAATTTAAGAATGGTCTATTTATAGTTTTTTGTTTTTTGTTTGTCAGTCATGGGGCTTGAACTCTGGGCCTGGATGCTATCCTTCAGCTTTTCAGCTCAAGGCTAGCACTCTACCACTTGAGCCACAGACAGCATCATTTCCCGCTTTTTCTGTTTATGTGGTGCTGAGGAATCAAACCCAGGGACTCATGTATGTGAGGCAAGCACTTTACCACTGAGCCACCTGCCCAGACCCTACTTATACATTTTTATAAGTAAACTTACCTATTGCCAATCAAAGGATGATTCCTTAAAATTTATTGTAATGGAGATAGTTAGCTTAATGAAAATAAGAAAAAATAAGAGTGTGTAAAGGGGTTAAAAGCAAGAAACTGAGGAAATAACTGTTACGAGAGCAAAAAAAGGAGCAACGAAGCTTGCAAACAGCAGTGGTAAGACTAAAGGAAGAAGATTCCCTGGAGAAAAGAATGGTAGATTCACTTCAGTTTTTCAGTGTTTTTAGCTGAGGATCAGTTCATTTTTTTTTCTCTTAAATTTGTTCACTGGTCCATTATACAAAAATATTCTACAATTATTTTTTGCCATTTAGGCTAAATGAAAAATGGTTGAGCCCAGTAATGTGTTCTAACCAACTCAGACTGGTTAAAACAAAACTTCATGTTCAGATATATCTGTAGATGCTGCTTTTAGCAACTAAACATTTCCATGATGATAAAAAAAAGTAGCATTAAAATCTATGCACTGTAAGAACATCAAATTTTTATACTTATCATATGTGCAGGCAGACTTCATAATAAACTCGTCTATAGCAGCTGTAAATTTCTTGAGGATTTATCTAACCACAAATACATTGAAATGGGGAAATGGGTCTATATTAAACCATGCAAGATGCTGCTGGAGCTTTGCCATTTCTGCAACATCCTGTAATTAATTTATCATGACAGGTCTGGCAAACTGAAACATCCAATACACTTGTGACAGACTGTTAGACTACAGTTGTTGCACATCTACAAGCATGTAAAGTGAAGCTAGATATTTCTTCCAAGCATGACTTTAGAGGACATTCTATTTAGAGTGCCCTAGAGCCAGGAGCAACCTTGAATCGCAAAGTAAAAATACCTTAAGATATCAAAGAGTTCTTGGGCTGTAGTAATATTTAGATCTTTTCCTGAAAAGGGACAGCCTGGCAGAGAAGCGTGCAGTCTAGTCACTTATTCCCAAGCATGTGCATCTGGTGCTAGATATAACCAGGTTTGCACTGGGAGATTCAAAGGTCAGTTCAATTTTAACGTCTCTTGAACATATCATTTCCTGTAAATGAGGTTCCAAGAGTGCCACCTTCATACATGTAAAATCCTTTTCTGGGATCAGTGGTTTACTATTTTGCAAACATAAATGTGATATTTTATGTTTTTGCCAAATAGGTCCTAAAAATCAATAGTCAATTTCTAGCAGAAACAGGGGAGAAGGAGAGGCAAGGAAAGAAGAATGGAAGGGAGGGAGAGAGGGAAGGAAAGATAAATGAGGTATTATTATTTCTCTGTTGTTCTAAAGAGAAGACACTTCTATTTTTCATTACCTTAAAAAGGAAAAAGATGGGGCTGGGAAGGTGGCTCAGTGGTAGAGTGCTTGCCTTGAAGCATGCCTGAGGCCCTGGGTTTGATTTCTCAGTACCACATAAGCAAAAAGAAAAAAAGCCGGAAGTGGTGCTGTGGCTCAAGTGGTAGAGCGCTAGCCTTGAGCTGAAGAGCTGAGGGACAGCGCCCAGGCCCAGAGTTTAAGCCCCACGACTGACAAAAAAAAAAAAAAAAGGAAAAAGATTAAAATTTGACCTTGAAGTGTTAGGAAAGATCAAAATACACAGAGTCTGTAAGGTTTCTTGCATATAATAGTGCTTATTCTGGTAGCTGTAATAAGTTACCTTAAAAAAAAAAAAAAGAGAGCATTGTCATCTCTTTATCTGATATGTGTGATTTGTTGCAGGTAGTGCTGAGGTTGATGTGAAGGATGGATACATAATGAAGGAGAATCCTTGCTGCAAAAGTGCAGCGAGTGAGAACTACCTTGTGCAAAAATGCACATCCTTGCTTGTTTCCTAGAGAAGGAAAACAACAGGAAGACCTAAGAGGGCCAGGGAACCTAGAATCTGAAAGTTTCCATGAAAGGGAATGGTGTGAAGACAGATCCCAGGGTAGTGAAGAGGGGTTTTGCTCACTGGGAAGCCAGGAGAAGCTTGAGCGGGACTCCAGAGGATCCCAGCATACTTCCCAAAGGCTGTGAACAGGTGTCAACTAGTGTATTCATATTACCTCTACTGCTTTTCTTCCTCTTTAACTTATACTGTGGACACTGATCCTATATGACCAGAGAAATTTGCTTCTTTGGTCTAAGTTTTAAAGGAAAAGCAGCCAGCAGAACCCTAAGTTTTAATAACCCAAGGGAAAACCAAACCAAAGACAGGTACAATGGTGTACATCTGGGATCTCCGGCTATCAGCAACAGATGGACGGAGAGTTTAAGGCAAGCCTGGGTTGACAGTGAGACCCGGTTTCAACAATAACACCAATGATAAGGGTGGGAAAGCTTGTGCATCCCCTCCTCTACCTAAACATCCTGTAGAGGTTTTCTACATACAGCTTTGGAAATGTGATAGTGGATGGGGGGTATAGTCCAAAACACAAAAAGGAAGAGCCTTTTATATTGTTTTTTTTTTCCTTTGGAGACTTTGCCTCCTAGGGCTGAGTCCAAATCATTTAGTAGGTAATATTCTCACTTAAAGCTTCATTGTCAAATCTTAAACTAAAAAACTCCTAAATTTCTTCAACTTTCTACATTCAGACCTCTTTAAAACTAGGTTGTGACAAGACAGCCAGAGCTGAAAGTAGGTAAAAATATAAACAAGGTGAGTCAAGAGAGATGATATTTTTAGACAATGCCATAACTCTTTATGATTAATACCTCCATGGCATTATTTACACCACATTTTCTTCATTCACTGATTGTTGGGCACCTAAGCTCATTCTACATCATAACTGTTGTGCGTAGTGCTGTGATAAACATGTGCACGTGGTATCTCTCTGATATGCTGATTTACTCCTTCAAATATATGCTTGAATGGTATGACTCTCAAGTGAAGGTCATAAGGTAAGTCTAAGTTTACATTTTAAATGAACTTCTATACTTATTTCTATCACATTTACTTTATATTAATACCAACAGTGTGTGAGGATTCCTTTTTCCCCACCACATCCTCATCAACATTTGTTTTCTGTCTCCCAACATCCTGACTGGATGGAGAAAGAATCTTACTGTGGTTTTTATTTACATTTCTTTATGGCTAAGGATGTCAATAATTTCCTCATGCATTTATTAGTCATTTGTACTTCTGAGAACTGTCTGTTCGATTCATTTGCCCATTTATAAACTGGACTACTTGTTCTCTTTCTGTTTAAATATTCTGATCTCTGTGCATTCTGGATCTGAATTCTTTATCCTTGAATAGCTGATGATTGTTTCCTTTGATACACAGAAGTTTTTTAACTTGATGCAATCCCATTTGTCAATTCTTGCTCTTATTTCATAGACAGAGTCCTGTTTAGAAAACAATTGTCTATGCCTCTATCTTCTAAGCGTTCTATGTTTCCCTGCAATAGTTGTAAAGCTTCAGGTCTTACATTGCAATCCTGATTTGTTTTCAATTGATTTTTGTTTACAAGGTGAGGGGTAGGCATCTCATTTCAGTCTTCTGCAAGAAGATAATTACTTTTCCCAGTACCATTTGTGAAGAAGCTGCCTTTTCTTCAATGTCAATTTTTTTCTCTTTTTGTATGTTTTTTATTTTAAAAATACTGTACAGAGGGGTTACACTTACATGAGCAAGGTAATGAGTACATTTCCTGTCCAGCATTGTTTCCTCCTCCTTTGTTTTTCTTCTTCAAAAACAAATTTAGAACTCGCAATTATTTTAGCTGGGTGCCCTTGGCTCATGCCTGTAATCCTAGCTACTCAGGAGGCTGAGATCTGAGGATTGCAGTCCAAAGCCAGCCCAGGCAGGAAAAGCCATGAAACTCTTATTTCCAATAAATCACCAGAAAACCGAAAGTGGTGCTGTGGCTCAAGTGGTTGAGCGCTAGCCTTGAGCTGAAGAGGAATAGCATTCAGGCCCAGAGATCAAGCCCTATGACCAACAACAACAACAAAAAAACAAGAATTCTCAATAATTTGAACACCTAAATGTTTTAAGACATGTGTGTGTGTTTGTTTGTTTCAACTTTTTTCTCTTTCTCCTTGAATTTTCCAGACATCTCTGGCCACTGTCACCTACAGTGGTTTTTCAGAGGATTCCACATACATTACAAAATTTGTACCTTACCTAGCCATCTTGCCAGAAAATTAATCATCCCCCAATTTTTTCAAGCCAATCACAGGAAGGTTTTTTAAGATTTAGTCATCAGTTACTGACTGAGCAGAAAAAAAAAAAGGTCTTCCTCCCAGTACTATGTTCCTTCCCAACAGGAAAACTTCATCAATGTCAATAAATGATCAGGAAGCTAGGTTATATTCTCAATACAAGGGGCGATTGGTAATTAACAAGACTCATTTAGATGCATATCTTTTGGAATCAATTGTGGTTTTGCAATGGTCTTGTATTTGAATGTATGTACTTAATATGCAAAAACTTAAAATGCAAAGTTCTAACAGAGTCCAAATAAAAGCAAGTGAAAAGCTAGCAGGAAATATAATACAAGTTATTAAAGCCAAATAGTTATTGTTCAGATGCAAATAAATTGTGTTCCTTACGCTATTAATGAGCACTACATTCTCTAAAGCTTCATTAGAACAACTCACCAACTGGGAGTACCACAGAATCTTTCACAGAATCCTAATCTGACTTAAAGTCTTCCTTGATTTCTTTATCCACTGACTTTTCCCATTACTTTAGAATAATTCCTATAAATCTACTATTGCACATAAAAAATGAAATTCAGGTGCCTTGAAAGTGACCGCAAAAGAAAATGAGGAAAGGAACGTTGGTGAATGTAACTTTTGAGATGAAACCCTTTTTTCTTTTCTCAGAAAAGGCACTTGGAATAGGGAGACTTATAGCCACAAGAACAACTCAAGGTTTTGTAGTGATCGTAGTCCTTGATTGAGTAGTCTCCTTTTTGTATAATATCTATCAAGATGCTTCACACATAACATTGAACTGACCCATTTGTAAGCTCAAGAAATTTATAAATGGTGTCATATACTTTTTGTACACCCAGGACCTACCAATGGTTTTACACATAGTAGAAGGTCAGAATGTTGTCTCCACCAGGATGTGGATGCCTATAAAACAGTTAATATATTGTCAATCCTTTAATATTCTCAAGCTACCAATCAACAAGCATTAAGCATACCTTAAGCCTTTTCTTGTGCTGAATATAAACAATATCCCCAAGTGAAATACAATCTTAAAAAAAATTATCCAACAAAAATAAGGAATTTATGACTGGGTGCCATGGCTTAAGCCTATAATCCTAGGAACTTGGGTGGTAGAGATCCAGTAAGCATGGTTTTAGATCAGCTCAGGCAATAATTTAAAATTAACTCCATCTGTTCAGTTACAAAAGTGCATGCCTGTTATCCCAGCTATTCACGGAATCACAAATAGGAAGATCATAGTCTTCTTGAGCCTAGAGCCAGGCCCTATCTCAAAAAATCCATCAATACAAAAACAATAAGTGAATGACTTAAGTGGTAGAGCACTTGCCTAGGAAGAGTGAGGCCCTGGGACTGGGAAGGCGGCTCCGTGGTAGAGTGCTTGCCTTGCATGCATGAGGCCCTGGGTTTGATTCCTCAGCACCACATAAGCAGAAAAAGCCGAAAGTGGCGCTGTGGCTCAAGTGGTAGAGAGCTAGCCTTGAGCTCAAGAGCTGAGGGACAGCTCCCAGGCCCAGAGTTCAGGGTCCACGACTGACAAAAAAAAAAAAAAAAAAAAAAAGTGAGGTCCTGAGTTCAGATCTCAGTTCTGCTTATGGAAGGAATGTATGACATTTTATTAGTCAGCCATTTGACTATATTTTCCGTGACATAGATTTTCTTCTTTTTTCTTTCCTCATTCTCACACTGTCCCTCTACCCCCTTTTCCTTTTTGTCTTCTCTCCTGTCTGACAGCAGCCAGTGGCTTTCAACTAAACTCAACATTAAACCATTGAAAGCATTACTGATGCCAATTTCAGTCTGCCTTTGAAGTTAGGGTCTAGCCAGGCAGTGACCTGGAAGGCCTCTCTCCTCATTCCCCTACTGGAGCCTGAGCAACTCCTTATTAACATAAAAACACAATTTTAACATGTGGATGTAATCTTTCCTTTTATGTCATTTGTTTTTTTATTGAGGCAAATTAGCCAGAAGGTTAAACCTGATTTGCATCATGGTTTTTGCATTCCCATTCATCTGAGGGTAAAAAACCTTCAAAAGTCTTCTAAAATTTGCATCTCTGAATTCTATTGTCTGTGCATTTGATATTTGGATCACACTTCTTTTTGTAATTTTAATAGTATTTTTAAGGGAAAACTGTCTCTGGATCATACACAAAAGCTCCAACTGTGACTGTCTGGGCATTTAGGTTTAAGGATTCTCAGTCTCCTCATGTGGAGGGTTTGTTTTTTCCATGCTATGAAATAAAGCCATCCCTTTTATCACCTATATTTTTTATCATCTAAAATCCTCAAACAACTCTTTGTTCAACAGGCAAGCCAAATACTTGTCCTAGCATTTTTGACATGGGAAGTTCCAGAACTCCCTAAAGAATTCCAGGCTGAGAGAAGGATACAAGTCACACTCAGACCTGGCTAACCAGAGAAAAAAGATGGTACCCAACATCTTTTGTCACAAGTTCAACTGAGCCTGGTCTGTTGCAGGTCAGACCCTTTTGTGCTCAGCTTTCTGAGCTGACACTGGAGTTGCTGTTGAACACCTTTTATTTTTGAACACCTTGAATTGGAGGTATTTGAGGTGCTTGTAGCTTAGAAGTTATACTTACCCTTAGGATTTGGGTAACTGATTTTGAATAAGCTAGGGAGTATCAGAAGGATCAGATTTCTTGTTTGTTTGCTTCAAAATTCCCTCTATTATTAGGATACTACCCTTTAGTTTATCCGACTATACCATACTGGCTTTTTAAAAAATACGCTTATTGCATTCACAGTTGACAAAACTATCTTTTTCTACTATGAAACAGTGAGTGAGAAGCCTAACCAGTTAATATTTACCACGTTTCAAATTCCTTTTGCCAGAGCTATTTGTAAAAGTAAACAGGTCAAAATGAATCTCAAAGTTGCATACTCTCTGGAAAATCTACTTCATCCATTAATGTCTAAGTAAAATGCATTTTTTCTAATGTAAGATACAGAAAAGTTATCCATATACAAAATAGTGAATAATGAACAATGTGTCTCATGCCCTTCTGGGAATGATATTAGTAAGGTTACTTTTAGGGTGAAAGAAGATATATTTGTGTGAAGTCTTCATACTGGGCATGTTCCCATTCAAGGCTCCCTTTACTATCCTGAGGAGAGGCAGAGGCCCTTTACTCCCATTGCCCTTAGGCCACTTCCATTATGAGCAACAGTCTCATAGTCATCTCACTGTATCTGCAGTAACATCTTTTCATCATTTAATCCCAGTGTTTACCTTAGTGCCGCACATAGTAAGCATATTCAATAAATATTGAATGAAGGCAGATGTAGTCCCAGAAGTTCATTTTCTATATTCAGACAAACTGATGGAGGATTAATTGTAAGTCGAAATAAGGACTTACATACAACAGCATCATATCAAAATATATATTCCATGTATATTTTTTCTGTTTACTATAGGAAATCTACCTCCTCTCTCCCTTTTCCTCCTGCACCTCTTACCAAGTATACCCAAGTATACCCACCCCCTCCATAGCTACCTTTTAAACTCCTTTATTCTCTTTATTTTCAGTCAAAATTGTTGGAAAGGCCCACACCTTCTGGCTTCCAGCTGGTAATAGATGTAGACAAAAGCAAGTCAAACGCATACTGCATGTGTCTCTTGAAACAGCCTCAATTCCAGATGGTTGGAAGGCTTCCCAGGGCACCTGAAATTCAGGTGGAAGCATAATAGTGTTTCTCATCTGACGATGGTTCTCCTTTCCTCTTGCTGTGAGCAGCTGAGAGTAGGTGTGAAGAACTGACTAGCCTTCTGTCAGGTGTCTGCATCTGGTGTTTGCAGCCATGGAAGATAGGTTACTCCTGGAAATTTCTTTAGCTCTTGGCTTCACAGAGATAACCATGGGCATATATTGCATGTCTGCATCTGATTCCGAAAGATAATTTTGCTACTGAGTTAAGGGCCCGACGTCTATGGTTGTTTTTCTGAACTCTAGGCCAGTGACCTGTGGAATCTGCCTTTCATGTACTTGGTAAGGAATTTCTGCTCCAATCATCCTAGGCCTAGTGGAGTATGGGGTTGCACATAGTCCTTCCTGGACCTTAGTCACTGATTGCCCTCTTGCCTTGGGATGCTATGGATGGAAAGACATGCTAACATTCCCATTACAACCTTTTATTTCCTTTATTTATTTTTAAATTTTTTGTGGTACTGGCTTCAAGTCTTTGTGATTGCTAAACTTGCTTGCTCACCTGCCATTCTATCAATTAAACTCTGCCTCCAATCTGGCATTTCCCTGGTTATTTTAGAGATGGAGTCTCACAGACTTTTCTTCTCTGGCTGGTCTTGAACATCAATCCTCCAAATCTTAGCTTCTTGAGTTACAAGGATCATAAATATGAGCCACGATTCATAACATTAGTACAAATAGTCCTCTGGACTTAATCACGGAAAGAAGGAAAACTACATAGCCTACCTAGTTATAAGAAGGTAATGTGTGCAAGCAACCAGCCAAAGAGTAACTAATTGAAGAGCCAGATAGGCTGTGGCAACATTTTTCTGGCTCTCTGCTTGTAATTTTTAAGTCTTTTTATTGCTATTTCTGACCTGAATAAGTAGAAGGGTAATGACATAGCTTAAAAGTGAAATGGAGGTCTGGAGACTTAAAAGCATTTTCCTGCCAATAATGCAAGACCCTAAGTTCAAACACCAGTGACTGCCCACCCCCCACTCCAGCCCCCGAAAATAAAGTAGAATAAAGACAGTCTTTAGGTATTTTATTTGCGTTTTGTTCTACCTACCTAGACCTTAAAAGAGCTTCCAGCACCTTACACAACATTTCCTGTTTTCTTAATTCTTTCAAAATTCTTTTATTTGAAGTTTTAAGCATTGGCAAATCAAGTCATAAGGAAATCCATTTCCTTATGGCACAGGTCAGTAAGAGATCCAGAATGGAAACCGAGAATCTTCATTCCCAGCCCTTGCAGGGATAATGAGTAAGATGTATGCAGAACTTCAAAGGAAGCCCCTCCCTGTACACACCTCCTAGGCATGAGTCCTCCATGCCTATGTCCTCCATGGCCCTCCCACCACTGTGAGTTCTTAGGTGAGCATAATTGTGCTTTTGTCTTGGGCTTGGCTCACCCCACTACGCTCTATTCCCATCTCTACTCCCAAGCTCTCCTGGCTTGAAGCCCAGGGTAGGGCTTTGCCCTCAGTACTGTAAATAATGGTAATTACCTTTACAAACTTAAAAAAGATGGGGGGGACGGGTGTTCCCCAAAGCCAAGAATATCCAAAGTCTAGAGTGTGCAATAACCCCTTGTGCGTAAATCTGTTAGAATATGGGTGGGGCTGGAAAAGAGTTGTCTCCCTTATGGAAGAACCAAAGGGAAAAGAAAATCACCTGCTCTCATCTTTCATGGACCCCTCTGGGCTTGTGACTCCTCTGCTTCCAGATTGTAGTGGTGACTTTGAGGTGGGGGAGGGGGAAGGACTGTGAATATTGAAGTGGAGCCTAGGAGTTACTCTTATCCCTTATAAGGAACCACATAGGAAGCCTCTCAGAAGCATATTTGTAGGGCCTGCTCTAGGCTCTGGGGTGAGGAGGTCTTCCCACTCAGGCTGGAGAGTTTCTGAGGAATTTTCCCTACAGTGCATCTGGTTGACAGCATCTATTGTGTTGATTAAGTTGTCATCCATCCAAGCTTTGCCTTGTGAGATTATCACCATAGTGCCACATAATCTTAGCATTTTATTTCATGCAAAATCACTAGCAGCTGTTATCTCTGTCTGAGATCAAAATGATTAATGAATATTCAAAGTATTTCAACTCAATAGCTTTGGGACATACAGATACATCAAGGCTCATTCAAAAAGTTTGATTTATGAATGAAATAGATTGCTTACTGAGAGCCACAGAGTTCCATTGATGATTTTACCTCCAGATTAACCAATTTGAGTGTGGAGTGTTTAACATCTGGACAAATGCCTTCTCCCTAGCTTGAGCTCCTTACAAGAGATATATTAAGCCAAAGACACGGAGCACTAAGTGCCCTGATAGTATGTGATCATTGGAAACTTACTAAGATTCTTAAGGGAAGTGTTAGAGTCGTCTGTCTGTCATTCTTTCCACTCAGTAGGCAAATTCTAGCTCCACGCTGTGAGTTATTGAGGTCATGCTCTATTTGTGTGCTATGGTATGTTCCCAGCATTTAAATCATCAAGAATTTTCATCTGTGTGGTACCTTGTACTGAGATGATTTACATGGACCTACAAATATGAGAAGCCATCTGACCTATAGTACTAACACTTTATTAACAAGCTCTTCCTTGGGCTCAAGACCCTGCTGTGGGCTCAGAAAACTTTGGAAAGCTGAGCGCCCAGCCCACAGCACTCTAGCCTTCCCTGCAGTGTTAACTTGTGATCAGCTCTAACAAATTTCCCTCCTTTCCCCAGGAGGGCTCACTATTTAGAAGGTAATTCCTCCTTGGACTTGGCTTCTTTCCAATACTTAACTCTTGAGATGGTTTGAGAGCTCAGAGTTTTTAATCTATGAGTTGTTACAAATTGTTTTTACCCTTATATGACCCCTTAATTCATATACCCTCATAAACACTCCCTAAACAGATGGGATTCTACACAAATTCAGCCTCTATGGAGAGACTTTCCAAATAACGAATGTCCTTGTACACAAGTAGGAAAAGCAGTCTGGGGTGAGAGCGGGTCCAACTCCAGGAGAAGATGGAGGAGACAGCAAACCAGCCCCAGAACGGTGAAACTGCCCAGGTCTTCCTGCGTGGCCGTTTTCCATCTGGGCTGCACGATAATGTCTTTTCTTGCTGCTCTGGCTTCTCTTCCAAAATAAACTGTTTAAAAGAAAAAATAATAAGGGGAAACAGGAATTGGATTATAGGTCAGGTAGTATAAACCATATTGAGTGCCCAGTGAGTCCAACTCAGCCCTGTTCATAGTCATCTCCATCTGGGTGTCTCAATGGGAAAAAAAGTCACCCTAGCCTAGACAATCTTTTCTTCAAAACTATTTTACTCAGGTTGTCTACTTACTTCTTTCTTGACAAGGGACCTTGGCCTAAAGCACTGTTACCCTTCTTTTGGGGTTGATTTGCTTTGGGAACCTGATTTCTGAACCATGAGATTTGAAATCTGTGGTTCATCTCGGAGATGAAAGGGTTAAGCCTTCTGGGTAAAACATTGTCAATCACTAGTGGCTGCCACCAACATGAAAAACAAGCTGCACCTGTACTGGGGCAATTTAAGAGATTCTGGCCAACTATTTTGCTCTGCTGCTTTGTTCTGCCAGCTGCCATCGGTGCTTTGGATGCAGGTGGAAACATGGACTTTGCTATCTATAAAAGAATTTAATGGTGAAGATCAACTTCCGCTTCACCTCCCCAGGGATCAAAGTTTTGAGCTCCCCCCTCCCCTCCTTTTCCAGAAGGACTGAAAGAGCAAAGCTCAGAAAATGGGTGAGTTGTTGAGCTTCCCAGGATCCCTCAGACAAGTAGTAGAGCTTTGGTGGGTTCTATTTTTTTTTTATTCCTGATTTGAAGAAATAAAAGACGGGGACAGTGCTTTTATATATATATAGAGAGAGAGAGAGAAGTCAAGCGTCTGATGAAAGTAGGGTTGAAAAATTGAAGGTGGGGGGCCTCAGCCACCATCCTAAATATGTAGTGGGCAGTGCAAGGGCGACAAGGACATGAATGCTTCAAGCTGCTGCCTGAGGGTGTGACACGTGCGCTCGTATAGCACTGCACCTCTGGAGGATGGAGTGTCACAAATCTGTCCACATTCCTTTCCATTATACAATCAGCGCCCAGCAAAATGTATACATGAAAAGTAAGTTTAAATCGAGTGCACTGGATTACCAAGAAACATACCTCACCAATGACATTTTCCAAGTTCTTGTATTACTTCAATAGACAGTTATTATGGACCCTGTACCTGGGACCAAGTAGTTATGAGATATACATAGTCACAATGAGCTGAACTGTGTCCCCTTAAAATTCACAGGGTGAAACCCTGGTAGCTTACAATGTGGCTGTATTTAGAGACAGCCTTTAGGAGGCGATGAAGTTGAAATGAGGCTGTGGGGGTGGGCCTAAATCCAATTGACTCGTGTCATTTTAAGAAAAGAAAACTTGAACACTGCAGTGCACAAAGGACACTTTAAGCTGGAGCACAAAGGAAAATCCTCCTGAGCACACACAGAGAAGTCAGTTTATCTACAAGTCAGGAAGAGGCCTCTGAACAAACCAGACCTATTGATCACCTTGACCTTGGGTGTCTAGCCTCCAGAACCATGAGAAAACAAGTGTCTGTTGTTTAGACCAGTGGGGCAGTGGTGTTAGGTATGGCAATCCTAGTGGACTTAGGAAGCGTGTCATGTGATTGGCAGCCCTATTAGATGAATGAAACAATGAAACAAGGCTCTTGGCCTCAAGGGATATACAATCTGTTAGAAAATTCAAAATATGCCCAGCTAGGCAGGGGAGAAAGAGAGCTGAGTAGTGATACTTTCTAACATTGCCCAGACAGTGAGTGTCAAGAACAGAGCCAGAACACGTAATTCTAGCTAATCTTAGGACATATTTCATTATGGCACATACTATATGTGAATTCAGTGATAATGTATCATTCCACACCAAGATGAGAAAGCAAGAAACACTGTGTTAATTGTGTGTCAGAGGAGGGAGGAAATCTAGCAGATCTAACCTAAAAGGTTAAACTGGAAAAGAACTATGTGGCTAACTGCATATCACATGAGTGTGGGCCTTAACATTACCAATAGAAGCAAAGGGAAAATCTGTGTGTGTTTGTCATCATTCCACACGTGCTTTTAGATTGTTTCTTCTTGAACTTCTTGAACGTTGCTAGCTATTTCTTTTTAACCTCACTACCGTACAGACTGTCTTAAAGGGAATGTAAGATAAAAATGTAGAAGTTACTTCTGGGAACTCAATAGATTAAAACAGCTGAAGATAGCTTCTAGGCATGTCATGTGGTTGGCTGTTTTACCCTCTCATCTGCAGGAGAAATTGAAGTACTCTGGTGTGAATATCTACCAACTGTTCATGAAACTTTACTGTCCTTGGGATTTTTCAACAGTGTCACTGGGGAAACTGAGCTTCGACTTCCCAAAGAAGAATGCAAAGCTTTTGTAGGCCATTCAGATAGACCAGTAATATGGTGCATGACTCTTGTTCTGTGGAAGGTATGCTGGTAATATGACTCACGTGGGGTAATTCACCCAGATAGGCAAAGATCCGTGTGTGCAGAATGGAGACGGTATGGTCTCCAATAAAGAAAGAAGTTACTTTAAAAACTCTACTCTATCTCCAAAGGAGGTCTTCAGACCTCAGGCTGGAACCTGGATGAGTGTCAAATGCAAAAGCTCCCCTGTAAGTGGAAGAGTTGAAAACTCTCTTGCTCTTAAGTAGGGTGGCCAAATAAAACCCTGTCAAATTTGAATTTCAGATAAACAGGTCATTTTGAGTATCAGTATGTCCCATGCCACATTTTGAACATGTATTATCTGTCCCAGACTAGAATTCTGTGTGTTGTATATATCCACCTGGATGCCCTTTATTTTTATTTGCTAAGTGGGGCCATGTCATCTGAATAGCTCATACCAACTTCAGGGTGAAAGGAAGCCTGTTTTGTTCTATCTTAGTGGAGATGGGCCTAGAGCTGAGTCATATTGTCTGAAAAACTCAGGTTTGGAGGCAAACAATCTTGTATGGAGTCCCAAATCCAGCAGGTTACAGAAGGACTAAACATCCATATAACAGAAACCCGACAGCTTTTATGCTTGTATCCTCTGGAGTGCTTTCTGCTCTCTTTACCATTTATGCAAATCCCAGACTATCTCTATCAGTGACAAACCTAAAGAAAGGCTTTTTGGCCATAATTGGTGGGGACACTGAAAGGGAATCACAGTCCCTAAAGCAACAACACGTGCTGAAATCAAGAGCTAAAATAGATTCACTTGACCCTTCCTACCTGCAAGCCTCTGCTACTGTCATTTATCATCATTATTTCGAAAGCCTACAACAGTGTCTGACACAGTAAGCACTTACGAAGCATTTATTTAATCAGTGACTAAGTAAGCTATGACCAAATGTCCTATCCCAGGCAACCTGTGGGAGTATACAGGGTGGATCGCAGGTACTTGAGACAGAGCTTGGGAAATGTCAGCAGAGTGCTCCAGCGATGACAGGGACATGCTCTGTTTGCTCATAGAGCTGTCTGGTACAGGTGCTGTCTTCCATATCATGAAAGTTCACAAGCCAACTTGTGGCCCTGGGCATGACATCTTGTCCCTTGCCCTGGGGCAAGTCACTCATGCTGGGACCCTGACATCACATTGCCTTCTTCTTTCTTTCCCTGTCTCTCATAGAAACTATATCCCAGTATCATTTCTTCTACCTCATTAATAGTAGATTTAGTGAACTGGTCCTTTATCTCTCCCGCTTCCTCCAGTTTCTTAAGTATTCCGAGTTCTCAAGGAAATGACAATCAAGTAGGCAAGAGAGAGAGAGAGAGAGAGAGAGACAGAGACAGAGACAGAGACAGAGACAGAGACAGAGACAGAGACAGAGACAGAGACAGACAGAGAAAAAGAGAGAGACAGAGACAGAGAGAGAGGGAGAGACAGGGAAAGAGAGGGAGAGACAGAGAGACAGAGATAGACAGAAACAGATGGGGGATAATGGAGATAGTGATGATGGAAATAGAGACAATTGATGCTCATGATTGTAGGGATAGCAACTGGCAATTCACAGGACAGGCTGGCAGCATGAAAATTCAAAAGCTAAGTACATATGACCATAGAAAATGATGCTGAGCAAAATGAACCCCAAGATAGGGACACAAGAGGTTTTATCTTTCTTGCTGTTGCTTTTATCGTATTTATAATGTACCATGTGATTTTTTTCTTTTAGTTTCTTTTGTATGTTCTTCCCCCATGGTATAAGCTCTGTTTTCACTGTATTTGATTCTGGTGCACTGCGTCTTATTTACACATTTTTCTAATTTGGGGAGGGGAAGGGAAATAACAAAATGCTGAAATAAAGATACAGGTTGACCCATTGTAACAATGAGCTGTACAAGACACTATGTTGAAAATGAACTTTACAACCTGGGGTGGGGGAGTATAGTTGGGGAGGTGGGGAGAAGGGATGGTAGGGTAAAACAAAGGAGGAGGTAACAATGCTTCATTGGAAATGTATACATTACTCATGTAACTGTAACCCTTCTGTACAGTATCTTTACAATAAAAATATATACTAACCAAAAAAAAAGAAAAATCAAAAGTGCACACAAGCCGGGCGCCAGTGGCTCATGCCTATAATCCTAGCTACTCAGGAGGCTGAGATCTGAGGATCACGGTTCAAAGCCAGCCAGGTAGGCATGTCCAAGAAACTCTTATCTCCAATAAACCACTCAGAGAACCAGCATTCTGGCTCAAGTGGTAGAGCACTAGCCTTGAGCTAAAGAGCTCAGGGACAGCGCCCAGGACCACTCTGAGTTCAAGACCCACAACCGACCAAAAAAAAAAATTGCACACAGTTTTAAGCCTGGAGACAGTCTGGAGGCAAAATTGCTTCCTCCTTTTTTATTTGAGAGAGGAAAACAGTCTTTTGTCTTGATGCCTTCAACTAATTGAATAAAGCTATCTACACAAGGGCAAACAAGTTCACATACTAACTTGATGAGACAGAAACAAGCTCACCAAGATCCTTAGGAGCTACAGAAATCAGGGAGTGAGACAACTGGGCTAGAGAGGACAGAGCTGATGGCACCTAGATCGGAATGAGTAGGACCAACTCAGCTGCCATGTGCATCTATGGTCCTCGAGGTCATCATTGGCAAGATGACTACTGCATCTGACGGGTAGATTCTGAGAGCGGCGCTCTATGGAGGATCTGAAATCATGCCTCAGCCTGTCCAGCTTAGAAGGTGTTTGGTCTGTTTCTCTTACTGTAACATAATACCTGAGACTGGATAACTTATAAGGGAAAGAAGTTTATTTTTTTCACACAGTTCTAGAGGCTGAGCACCAGCATCTCCTTGGCTTCTGGCATTAACTGATTCTCTTACAAGAAATAGAAGTGCTTTGTGACAGCGGTTTACAAATCCAGACTACAACTTGTTTTTGTATGATTTTAAGCTAAGTATGCTTCTCACATTTTCAAATGATTGAAGAAAAATTTTTAAAAGGACAGTATTTTGTGACACATCAAAGTAATATGAAGTTAAATTGCAATGCCCATAAAGTTAAACAGCATTGTGGAAAAACATTTTGCTTATGTTGTTATGTATGTATTTAAATAGTATTCTAGATTTTTGTCTCTAGGCTCAGAAAACATTAAGGGTTTTTTGTTGTTGTTGTTGCTTGTTGGTTTTTTGGATTTTGTTGTTGTTGTTTGGTCAATCATCGGGCTTGAACTCAGGACCTGGGTGTTGTTCCTGCAGTTTTTCACTCAAGATTAGCACTCTACCACTTTGAGCCACAGTTCCACTTCCAGTTTTCTGGTGGTTAATTGGAGATGAGTCTCACAGACTTTCCTGCCTGGGCTGGCTTTGAACCAACATCCTCAGATCTCAGCCTCCTGAGTAGTTAGGATTATAGGCATGAGCCATCAGCACCTTGCAACCTGAAATATTTGCTACCTGGCCTTTCACAGAAAAAGCCTAAGTTAGGTCATCACCAGGTATCAGATGGCATGCCACACTGTGCCTTCTACCTCTTATCCTCAGACCTACTGTTTCTAATTTAATTTCACCATATGAAAATTGTGGGTGGGAATCTAAGGGGCCTATGGTTTGGTTTCCTTTCTTTTCATTGAAAACTCTTTTTAAAAAAGAACCCTTAGCAAGAAGAGCATTAGTAAGTAAATAATGCATGTCTGATTTTCTCTTCTTTTATCAAGTACTGAAAATGAATAAGTAGCTCTGATTGTCTCCTGCTTAGGTGATTAAAGTATAAGGGAGGAACACATTTGTTCTAATGACACAAACAATTCTTAATGTTTCTGTAATATTTGAGGTTACTGTTAAATTCTGTTCTATCTCATTTTTTATTAAAAAAAATTACTTCTCTGCCCACCACTACCCATCTCTGACTAATGCAGATGCCTGAAAATGATTTTCTTTTCAGGAAGATGTGGGATTTGGATATAATATTTGTCATCTTGGTAAAATGCTGTTTAGCCACTATCCTCAAAGTATGGCAGTTTCCTTCCTCTTCTTCCTGAATCACCCAGTAATTCCTCTTCCCTCTGAACCACCCAGTAATCCCATTTCATTCCTTTTTCCCCATAGGAGCTGGGCTGGAGCCAGAACATCAGTTTATGTCTGCAATTCTAGCCATTCAAGAAGGAGAGATAGGAGAATCATGGTTTGAGTTTGGCCCAAGGCAAAAACTCAAGACCCTATCTTAAAAATAAACTCAAAGCAAAAGCACTGGAGATGGAATGGACCAAATAGTAGAGCATTTGCCTAGTGAGTGCAAAGACCTGTTATGGAACCTGTTATTATCCCAAAAGAAAAGGCATGTAAACTTTGAATTTGTTCAGTAGGAGTTTGCTTTAAGCTGAGAAGAGTTGATGTTCATTTCTGTCAGATCTGATATCAATTGACACCAACTCTTCCAACGTTCTCTCAGCCCACCTCTCTGTGAACTAACTCATAAAGGCTTCTACAGAATTGCCTTTTATTAAAAACAAACAAAAAAAATGCTGGAAAGATTCCTTTAGAAGAGAGAAAGTCCTTTACAAAGTGAGTAATAATACCCTAATTATGCATTCTGGGGATTTGGATTTTCTTCTTCAGATATTCCTAGGTGCACACAGTTCCTCCCTTTCTGAAAAATATCTTTCTTGAAGCCTATTTACTCACTGAGCACCATTTACTTTTTTTCATAATTGATTTTGCAAACACATGTAAGCTCTTTGTGACAAGTCAAACAATAGAGTTACACAGAAAACCTCACACACCTCCTTCCCCCAGGCCCGCTTGCTGGGTGAATTAGAAATGATTTTAGGATGCCACAACATGTCTCCACATTCAGATAGGCCAAGACAAAGGGAGAGTTACAGATTTGTCTTTTATAGAAATGGGGGTGTTATGCAGCATATATATCACATAAAACTGCCATCAGTCATTATGGATCTATCACATTTGTCTTCATAGTTGGATGTCATTCCATAGACAGGGGTGACAGACTTTCAAAAGATTCACATTGCACAAAATAAGCACTAAACAGTTAGAAGATAGAGAGACAAAAATGAGCAACGTATTGCCTCTGATGGAAAGAATGATAACATATGGACACTGCATGTGGCAATAAAGTGTGAACAACTGTGCAGGGAAGGGTTTGTGGGAGAGAAGGGGTACAGAACGTGCAGGGGGGATTCACATTCAAGTGGCACTGGGTCCAACAGACAAGGTGGGGGGGAAGTGCAGGCATACAGAACGGAAGGTGCAAAGCCAAGGACATTTGAAAGAGCTTGGGTAAGTGCTGTGCCTGCCTGGGTGTTGCTGGAAAGGGCAGGGTGGCAGGTGGGCACAGATGGGTGTGGACTTGTACAACAAGCAAGAGCAGCTGGACTCATCCAGTGGACTGAGAGTAAAGGGGCGGTGGGACATGCACATGTTGAAGAAGAAGACTCCACATCTGTTTCTAGAAAGCTCTAGAAGACATCGGAAGGAGAGGCAATTGGTGTCATCAGGACAGGTGAGGGGCTGAGACAAGCAGTGATAGAAGAATGGGGGAGTGGTGGAGATGACCATTCTGAGCTCCAGCCAGAAAGACTATGGGCAGATTGCAGGGCCGGTGGTACAAGTGGTCTCTGGGCGTAGGCAGCCAGGTATAGCCATTGGAGGACGCAAGACTGGCCCGTGAGAAGTGACAGCTCTGTTTTACACATGTGGAGCTTGAAATGCATGTGGAACCTATCAGGCTTTTTGGACATAATACAAATACATGGTGATGATGGCCCTCCTCGGTGGCTTCATGTAACTGAGTAGAAGGGAATGAAATGACTCAAGAAGACCCAATCATGGACTCCTACCTCAGGAGGGGAGAGCTGCACAGAGCCATGGTTGTGCCTTGGGATGAGCTCACAAAGGGGCTTCTCCAGCAGACAAGCTTCAAAGCCGCTCCCCCTGCTAGATCACCTATGACAGTATGGCTTTGTCCGAAGTACTTGTGTGCCCCATCTTTAGGGCCATAGACACAGCTCTGAGAGTCACATGTCCTTAGTGCATGCTTCTTCTGGGATGACCAGAGTCACCTATGACCTCCTGGTTTCCTCATCCAATAGATAGTTACCATCCCACATCTTAGTCTATCCAGCAATCATTAGGAAGCATTCCACTCTGTGCCCAGAACATTGAGCTGCCTAAGACACCACCATAAACCAGATGGGTTAGAGAGACTGAAAATGACAAGTCTCCTTAGGGCGTCCTTCCAGAGTATGGGGTGTGACAGAGGAAAGATTCTCTGAGGGCCAGGCAGAGAGGATATTGGATAAGCAGTGAGATAAGGTCTCCCAAAGGGACTTCCCTAAGAAGAAGTCACAGTTTCCCAACACTGCCAAGGCTTTATCACATTTGAATTGCCAAGAATGCTAAAGGGCTAAAGGGCTTGACTGAAGCAAAAAAGGCAAAGCTGCTGTGCAGATGTAGGGCTGCCTCGGAGAGGCTGGAACAGATGCCTCCAGTCAGGGTCTTCTAGGCTGATACTGGAAGAAGCCCTCTGCCCTGCCCCTGCCCTTGAGGAGATGACTTGGGGAGGGAGTGGGGTTGGAGAGCAGGAAAAGGAACTTGAAACTGGGTATGGTCTGGGGAGTAGATGACCAGAAAGGCTTCTGGGACAAGGACGGAACCAAATAAGATCATGGTTTAAGAATGGCAACCATCAACTGCTACTGCTAATGGGTAGGCCCAAATATGTTTGTTTTTATTGTATTTTGTTTTTTTGTTTTTAAGGAGCTGTGGTATCTGATCATGAAAATCACCTTGTTTCCTATTCTTTACCATCTATAGCCTTCCCCAGGTCACAAGTTGAACCTTATTGACTACTGATGGTGATGGCAATGTCCAGGGGAAGGAGCGGGCAAAGTGGGTAAGGTGATATCATGGTAGAATGTTGAGATTGCCAAATGGATGAAGGGCAAAGTCCAGGACAGAGTTCTGATTGGGGTAATAGAATCAAGGTTAAAGATGGAGGAGAATTTAAGGATGCCTTCTTCCCTTTAACCCAGGAATCCTCAAATGCATTTAGGAGGGAAATGGAGTTCCTTTGGCAATATGCATTTGAGAAGTTTAAAGATCCTTCATGCTGTTCACAGAAACGATGGGACACAAAGTGAACTAATGTAACAGTGATACTCACTGGATGCCTTGTTGGAAATGAACTTTACAACTTGAGGGGGAGGGAAGTAGAGGCAGAGGGGAGGGAAATAGGGGCAGGGTTCAAGAGAAAATGAGGAAGGGGGGGTAACACTCTTCAAAAAGAAATGTACTCATTACCTTATGTGACTGTATCTTCTCTGTATATCGCCCTTACAAGAAAATTATGTATGTGTATTGTGTGTATGTATATATCTATGTCTATATTTAGATATAGATATAGAATATAGACATGATGATCCTTCATGTTACTAGCAGGATATGCTGGAGGGCTTGAAGAATAAATCACATCATCTTCTTTTTTACTTTCTGTGGTTCCAGTTACTCACAATTAACTGTAGTCCAAAATGTGAAATGGAAAATTTCAGAAATAAATAATTCATATGTTTTAAAGTGCATGCCTTTTTGAGTATCATGGTGCAATCTCATGCCACCCTCTGCCCTTGTCTTGGATGTGACCGCTTCGTTCAGTGTCTCCATGCTCGATACCCCACCCAGCTGCCCATCACTATGCAGCCGACCATGGTACCATGGTGTTTCTGTTCAAGAAAGCCTTATTTTACTTAATAATGGCCACCAGGTGCAAGAATAGTCATGCCAGCGATTGGGATATGCCAAAGAGAACAGGATAAAGTGCTTCATCTAGGTGAAAAGCTAAACAATCTTATCTTAGTAAGGAAAGAAAATTCACATTTGTCTCTGTTACTGAAATTGCCAAGTTCTACAATATAAGTTATTTTGAGACAGACTACACTGAATGACTTTTATGACAGAACATTGCGATGATTGTTCTGTTTTATTATTGGTTATGGTTGCTCACCACTTGTTGTCCCTAGTTAACACATTGAACCTTATCACATGTGCAGAGAAATATAGTATATTATTAAACTCAGCAGGTATCCACGGGGGAGTCGTAGAACATGTACCTTGAAAGTAAGCAAGGGCTAGTGGACGCCCACAGATTTCTTTTCCATATTTGGTCTGTCCCTGATCATTCTGAAGGTTTGGATAGGGTGGTGTTCAGATGGCTCTCAGTGGCATCAAGTTAGGGGACTACTGCCCTAAAAACCATGAGCTCTAAGAGTTTCAATGAAAGATATTGTTGTTGTTATTGTTATTTGGGGAGAAAAAGCTCCCTTTGTGTCTGTATGGTGGTAGGTTGATGGAGCAGAGGCTGGGTCTTGAGATGTGATGGAGTCTGAGATCTGAGCCCTCCCAGATCTTCTTGCATGAACTGAGTATTGCAGCCCCTTCAGTCTTGGTCTGCTCTTCCCATGGCTGCTCAATCTCCATGAAAATGAGGTGTCTGTTGGGAGGAAGATGACTTGGACTGGGCTTGGCTGGAATCAGCATCATCTCTGGAAACCAGGGGCAGTGTGGGGCACGCGGACCTGCTGCTTGGTTTCCAGCTCTGAAATCCTGCTTGCTTCCAGCTTTCCTATCTTATCAGAAAGTCAGGAAATGGCTAACGCCAGTCCCCTGTCCTCCTCTCTGAGCTTCAGAGAAGGAGAGAAGTCGCCTGCCCTGTGGAAATGTCCTTACATTTCTCAACTTCTCAGCAAAATACAAAAGGGAATTCCAATGCTGCTATGCTTACAAAAGTAAAATTTCAACGTATACTGAGACTTGAGGGCAGGAAAACTCTTCAGGAGGTTTCCTCCCCTTAGAAATGAGTCCTGCAAAACAGTGCTAGAGGAATGTCAATACCAAACTTCAAACTCTATTATAAAGCTGTAGTTGTAAAAACAGCTCGGTACTGGCACAGGAACAGGCCTGAGGACCAATGGAATAGAATAGACATGATTCCACTGCCATATGGCCACCTAATCTGGGATAAGGGAGCCAAAATTATCAGATGGAAGAAAGACAGCCTCTTTAACAAATGGTGCTGGCAGAACTGGCTATACACATGTAGAAAACTGAAGTTAGATCCTTATATATCATCCTGCACCAGACTCAACTCCATATGGACTGAAGACCTTGAGGCAAGAGCAGATACACTAGGGCTCCTTGGCACACGTGGAAATTTCCTAAATAAAGATACAGAAGCACAACAAATAAAAAAAAAAGGCTGGACAAATGGGATCATATTAAACTGCAGAACTTCTGCATGGCAAAGGATGCAGCTAGCAAGATCAATAGAAGCCCACAGAACATCTTCACTAGCTATACAAAAGATAAGGGCCTCATATCAAAAATATACCTAGAGTTCAAAAATTTAAACCCTCAAATTAAAAATCCTCAAAGAAACAACCACCCAATTAAGTGAGCTAAAGAATTAAAAGGAGACTTCTCTGGAGAGGAAATAAGAATGGCCAATAGACACATGAAGAAATGTTCAACATCTCTGGCCATAAAATAAATGCAAATCAAAACCACATTGAGATTCCACCTCACCCTGGTTAGAATGGCTATAATCAAGATATCTAATAACAGCAGATGATGGAGGGGATGTGGCCAAAAGGAAATGCTTACTAGAATGTTGGTGGTGAATGTAAACTGATTCAACTACTCTGGAAAGCAGTATGGAGGTTCCTCAAAAGAATGAACATACAGCTAACTAACTGATGATCCAGCAATCCCACTCCTGGGCATAAACCCAAATGAACACAAACAAGGCCACACTAAAGCTACCAGCACAACTATGTTCATTGCATTATTTATTTACCATAGCTAAGATATGGAACCAACCCAGATGCCCTCAGTAGATGAATGGATTAAGAAAATGTGTGTGTGTGTGTGTGTGTGTGTGTGTGTGTGTGTGTGTGTGTGTGTGTGTGTGTGTGTGATTCTATGCTTTCATCAGAAAGAATGACTTGCCCCATTTGTAAGGAAATGGAAAGACTTGGAAAAAATATATTAAGTGCATATACAAGGTAGAGGGTATTATCTGATTGGGGGAAGGGAAGGGAAGGGAAATAACAAAATGCTGAAAGAAGTACAAAAGATGGCCCATTACAACAATGATACTCACAGGACACTATGTTGGAAATGAACTTTACAACTTCATGGAGGGGAAGGAATGGGGCGAGGGAAGGAATAGTGGGAGAACAACAATGGAGTAGGTAACAATGTTCAACGAGAAATGTACTGTACTCATGTAACTGTAACCTCTCTGTACAGCATCTTCACAATAAAATAAAATTTAAAAATATATTAAGCGAAGTAAGCCAGATACAAAAGAAACATAGGCTCCATGGTTTCCCTCATTTGTAATCATTAGTATATGCCTAGGATAGCCCTAGCAGAGAATCACAATAGCTCAATAGCTAGGTACATATGACCATATAAAATGATGCTAATCGAAATGAACGCCAAGATATGGAAACAAGAGGTTTTTTGGTTTGTTTTTAATGTACTGTGTGAAGTTATTTCTTTGTTCTTTCATTCCCCCCCCTTTGGTTTATCCCCTGTAGTCACTGGTTTTGATTCCGGTACCCTGTGTCTTGTATATATGCTTGTCTGATCTGAAGGGAAGGGGAATAACAAAATGGTGAGACAAAGGACAAAGGGTGAACCAATGCATCAGAGATACAAGACTCTATGTTGGAAATGAATGTTACAAGTTGGGGGTCAAGGGAGTGAGGGTTCGGGAAGTGGGAGAAAAAGAGAGAGGAGATAACACTCTTTGACAAGAAATGTATTCACTCATTTCCTTACGTACATAACTGTAATCGCTCTGTACTTCACCCTTACAATAAAATTTTTAAAAAGAAATGAATCCCGCATCCTAAGTTTGAGGAATAAAATGTAAGGATTTCTGGGCACAATGAAAGGAAGAGCCTGTGAGTCTGTGGAGCCTCTGCTCTACCCTGCAGCTATGATACAAAGGTGGGCACTACCAGGAAATGAACCAGGCACGGTATTTGCCCCAGGTCTACATATGTCCACTCTGTCTATTTGGAGTCTTGGGTAAATAAGCCCCAGCCACAGAGCATGGTGCTGTGTGAGCACCACAACCTCTCCAATCCCCTCTGCCTTCTGATTAGCATCTCTCAAATTCAAATTTAATGTCCTCTTCTATAGTCAGAAAGCAAGACACGGCATGGGCACTTCAAACAGCAAGAGCCTTACACAGAGAAACCTTTAATTTGCAATTCTTTACCAAGCAATCAAGAGAAAATGTGTACTTCAGGGACATATCAATTGTTCATGGGCTTTTCCCACGAACAGTTATTATACAAACTGTACAGCATACACAGTGTACAGACAAACATAGTAAATTCCTACTGTAGTGTGAAGTTGGAGAGGCACTAATATAAATCCATGCTTAGAACTAGGAACTAGGAAAACTAAAGAATGGGGCAGAGGAGTAAAGAGAAATGGGAAAATTATATTTTGAAAAAACGATGGCATTGATCAACATGCATTGGACTTATAAACTGACATGGTGAATTGAAAGATAAAAGAAAAAATAAAATCAATCATGCTTCACTATATGGATTATCACTCATGATGCTCACATGTCTATTATTTATAACTCTATACCACTCCAAATTCTAATTGTCTTTTTTTTCTTTTTTTCACAGTTCCAGAATTTGTTTTGAAAGAACAAGGCCAAAGCTTACATTGTTCCAACAGTATGGCCAGCTGCTGGCTTTACCACAATGAGCTGCATTGTTGGGTAAATGGAGTCCCTCAGGTGAATATAATTATGCAAATTCTTCCTAACTACAGTCTCTCTGGACCCCGCAGCCTTGGGTACACTGTCACATTGCATTACCCAAGGCCTCACTTGTTCGCTGGGAGTGTTCTCCCCACCCACATCCTCAGCCTGGTCCCCAGAGAGAAGCGGCTGCTGGCTCTGCAGCCCAGAGGCCTACTAGGCCCACTCAGGACCTCCAGAGAAGACTGAAGCCTTTCTTCCAGCCAACAACTGTCCCACGTGGGCACACACCCTTCATTCTTAGCCTCAGGTGGCATCTGGCTTGATTCAAGGCAGGATCCCACACTCCTTTGTTTGCTTTTTGAGACAGGGTCTTGCTATACAGCCCTGGCTGGCCTCCAATTCAACATCCTCTTGCCTCACCTCCTACACCACCACATAATTCTACACAAGTCATTTTGAGGCCAGAGGTAAAAGAGGTGGGATAAGATGAGGCTCCTTCACTGAAAACCCTGGAAGTTATGTAGACACATGGTTACATGGTCAAGTGTTCACACACACTCACACACACACACACACACACACACGCGCGCGCGCACACACACACACACACACACACACAATTACTCCTCTCCCTCTACTCCAGAACAGGATAGCTATGCTACCTTATCTCTACTGAATAATAACAATTGTCCCCCACAGATGTAAGAACATTGGGCTACACTGTTTATTTATTGACAGTCATAGGCATAATTAGACCTGGTTAAAAAAAAAGTTCCTGAATGTCCTCACCTCCTTTAATTTACATAAATCAGTATGTTGGGGTCATTTTTTCTATATTTTCTGGCTATTTCCCATAGCTATCAAAATAGAATAACACCTACTCAAGGCTCTGAATAAACACGAGGAAACAAACTTTTAGTTAAAGGTTACTTTAACCTGTTTACTACCTTGAACTAGCTTAGTGAGATCAAAATGTTTTCATTAGTATCTGCATAATTTACCAATAATACTTCTCAGCAGTATGTGACTTGTACTCTTAGCTAGGTATTGCCTAAGTGACTAGGTTTCAAATGGACAGTATAATGACAGTGAGCCAACTACATTCTGAAGTAAAAATATCCAAAGGAAGTCAAACTTGAAACCATCCATTAGGAAACTCATTTACTTTAACTCAGCCTTAATACCAAGATGATCCTCAGGGAATGACATACTTTAAATCTCAAAGGCTGTGTAAATTATGCACAATTTGCCAATGAAGGCACGAGAATAAGCATTTATACAGAAGGAAAAACAAGAAGTGACTGGAAACAAGCTTTCAGATGAGACAGACCAGGCATGGAAGGTGCTCTAAGAGGGGAGATTTGCTTGCATATAACTTATCAGTTCATGGCATTGTATACATGTAAATACAAAAAGAAATTTCTACCTTCTCTAAAGTGAGCACAGAGTGGACCCCAGGGGAGCAGACCTTGACAAGAATTCCTGTTTTTAGTCTGTGGACTGTGTGTCCGTTCTCATAGGATCTCCTCTGCACCATAAGAGGGTCTTCTTAATAATCTTACTCTGGACCCCAGAAACTTTAGGGGAGAAAAAAAATCAACATCTTTTCTTCCAAGTTTATGTTCAAATGTTGGCCCTATCACAGAAGAGAGATGGACAAGGAAAAGGCATGTAAATGCATGTGATATAAGTTTTGTATGACATGAGGGATATCAGAAATGAGAGTCCTAATGATCGTCCCAGAGTATTTCTGTACTTTTAAGCCAAGTTTGATAAAGTGTCCGTCATGCAGAAATGTGATTGGAAATAAAGGCATTTAGCCTGATGGTAATAACCTGGGAGAACCAAACCAGGCCTGTGTGTGCACTGCCTTGAAGATAAGCATGAGCTCTTCCTCTGGGTGAAAGATGGCACCTCTGGAAGGAAGTTGTCCTCTGGTATAAGGAAGAAGGGTGAGAGATGTGCTTGTCCTGTTGTTTTCTCTGGATAGTATGTCTGGAACCCCATCATGCTTCACTGGTTTTCAGTGACCCGTGGTCTCAGCCCAGCTTATTGTTCATACCACTTGCTATAAGGGAGAAAATGCCAGATTTTATTTCCTATTGTTTGCTCAAAGCAGGGCATCACTATGTTACCCAAGCCATGTTCAAACTGCTGGGCTAAGTGATCTTCCTGTCTCAGCCTCCCACGTTGGCAGGGACTGCTGATGTATACCACTGCAATGGACAGGGAGTTAACTGCTTTACTAAGGACAAAATCATGTTAACTATACATCGTAGAATAATCCTGGCCCAGAACCACACTAGAGGTGGTATTAAGGCCCATAGTTATTGCTATGGCATTCATATCGTACTGAGTCTTTGCAAACTACCAACTATGACTTGCTCCCTTTCTACCACAAGGCCCAGCACATCTGCCAGACAGGATGGGGAACACATAACCAAACGCTGTCCTCAGAAAATTAAGCTGTACTTACCTTTCAAGATGTATTACAATGGTCATTGTGTTACACACTTTAAAAAAAAAAAAAAGAAAACAAAACTGCAATCTCAACTTTAAAGGTTTTATAAACCTGTCAAAAGGGCAGTTTTGCAAAAGGAGGCAGGAAGTAGAACTGCTTTTCTTCTGTTGGAGACTTGGACTTAGATACTGAAAGGAAACGGGCACTTGTAGCTTTATACAGTTGAGAAGACAAGAGCAGGTTTGCTGAAACGTTGACATCTCTTCCTCGCAAGCTGTCAGCTGAGGAACACTGCAAGCCATTGATCCCCAGCCAGAGTAGTGGTTCCTGGGGTTGTTAGAGTAGGGGGGTTGACTGCCAGGCTGACAGTGATATATAAGGCTTAGAAATGACAGCAGAACAATAGGAAAATTCCGTCACGTTGTTATTCACCATGAAAACAGGAAACCTTGTTCCCAATGGTAGTGAAAAACCTAGTTTCCATCCTTTGCTCTCTTCCTTCTGACCAAGCCATCAGACAAGTAGAGGGTGGGGAGGAAGAAGAAGAAAACCTTCCCAAAGACCACCGTTGGCCCCTGGTACTGGTAGAGAAAGTGCCTTCATAACGAGGTGGAATTCACTGTGTTTTATCACGGAGTGATCAATAGCTCATAATAACAAAACATTGATGATTATAATTAGTACGGTGCAGCATCCTTCTTCAATTCCTATTCAGAAGCTCTTATATCTGGTGCTTTTTAAACAGCATACACAGAAAGATAAGCACTCATACTCATTTTTCCAAACAATTACTCCCAGGTGTATGCAGGAAGTTAAGGCTCTCAGGCATCTCTTGAATAAATACACAAAGCAATTTATTTCCTTCTGTTTTTCTATTTTCTTTTAATTGGCTAATCTCCTGTTCCAGTCATCTCTAGAGCCAACCCAAAGCGCTTGTGTCTCTATTAGCAAAGAAGCAGGGGCTGTCTGCACCTGAAGAGCGGAGGTGTCTGGAGTCCGTGAGCTCCCTCTTCAGCACCACCTGGCTCTTTGGCTATGATGAGCCACAGAAGATGTAGCAGTAAAGAACACTGGAAAGATGGATTGAGTTGACACTGGTGGCTTACACCTGTAATCCTAGCTACTCAGGGGGCTGAGATCTGAGGATCGTGGTTTGAAGCCAGCCCGGGCAGGAAAGTCCATGAGACTCTTCTCTCTATTTAATGGCCAAAAAGCCAGAATTGGAGCTGTGGCACAAAGGGTTGGGCAAAAGAAAGCTCAGAAACAGTGCCTAGGCTCTGAGTTCAAGCTCCAGTTCAAGCATACACACACAGACACACACACACACACATGATTGAGTAAATTTCAGCTATTTTTTTCTTTTGAAAACTCTTTCCTAATGTTGTTTTATATGATAACTAATTGTTTGGCTTGGTAGCCCATTTATTTATTTACTTGGTTTTATTGGCACTATTAGGGTTTGCATTTATGGCCTTTGTTTGCTGGGCAGGCCCTCCCCTCTCCCACTTGAGCCAAATATAGCTCATTTAATACACGTGAAAGTCTTTATCCTGATTTTTCTTTTTAACTGAACATTTTGTAGTGAGCATTTTTCCTGATTCTGTAGGCTACATAGTATTTCAATGACTGCATTGTGTTGTCTTTTCATTCATGTTGAGTAGATTTCCTTCCTTTCCTTCTTGCTTCCGAGTTTGGGTTTCAACCCTACTTTCTCACTTTCTCTTTCTGCATGTCTCCCTGCTCCTCCCTCCCTTCCTCCCTCCCTCCCTCCCTCCCTCCCTCCCTCCCTTCCTCCCTTCCTCCCTCCCTCCCTTCCTCCCTCCCTTCCTTCCTTCCTTCCTTCCTTCCTTCCTTTCTTTCTTCCTTCCTTCCTTCCTTCCTTCCTTCCTTTCTTCCTCCCTTCCTCCTTCCCTTCCTCCCTTCCTTCCTCCCATCCTTCCCCCACCTCTGTGTCTTTCTGCCAGGTTGACAGTGATGTAGGGCTTAGAAATGTCAGCAGAACAATAGGAAAATTCCATCATGTTGTTATTCACCAGGAAAACTTTCTTTCTTTCTTTCTTTCTTTCTTTCTTTCTTTCTTTCTTTCTTTCTTTCTTTCTTTCTTTCTTTCTTTCTTTCTTTCTTTCTTTCTCTCTCTCTCTTTCTTTCTCTCTCTCTCTTCTCTCTCTCTCTTTCTCTCTTTCTTTCTCTCTTTCTTTCTCTCTCTCTTTCTTTCTTTTTTTTTGGGGGGTCCGGTCGTGGGGCCTGAACTCTGGGCCTAGGCGCTGTCCCTCAGCTCTTCAGCTCAAGGCTAGCGCTCCAGCACTTGAGCCACAGCGCCACTTCCAGCTTTTTTCTTTTTGCTTATGTGGTGCTGAGGAATCAAACCCAGGGCCTCAGGCATGCAAGGCAAGCGCTTTACCACTGAGCCACCTTCCCAGCCCTTTCTCTCTCTCTCTCTCTCTCTCTCTCTCTCTCTCTCTCTCTCTCTTTCTTTCTTTCTTTCTTTCTTTGTCTCTTTCTTTCTTTCTTTCTTTCTTTGTCTCTTTCTTTCTTTCTTTCTTTCTTTCTTTCTTTCTTTCTTTCTTTCTTTCTTTCTTTCTTTCTTTCATCCTTCTGTGTCTTAATTTATTTTCACTTCTACTTGCCCACTGCTCTTCATCTTTGGGGAATCGCTAAAGTACACAGTTACATTTTATCAGTCATGGTCACATCCATTTGGAGAAAGTCCTTCCCCTTGCTCTGCCCTGTGAGCTGAACAGTAGGAGGCCATCATTTATGTAATCCCATGCCCTTTGGCCACAGGATATTAATTAAGAGGAGCGTTCCTGATTCAACCAAAGATACACCCTATCCCACATCGAAGATCACAGCCCTTGATCTTGGAAAAGTCATATGTTTCCAACTCTTTTGGCTCTGTACTCCAATCCCCTGAGGTATCTGTGTCTGAGGGTGTGTGCCTTTAGTTCTGGAAGTCTTTGCATCTAAGAACTCTCATCTGTGACTCCTGAAGCCTGTTTTGGGCTACTGGAGATATGCCTTAACACATTACCTGCAAGCATATGCTAAGAGTCAAAAGTGCTGGGAATTTATGCTTCTCAGGGTGACCTTTAGCAATTGACTAACTAATGATGCCAAAATGTAAAAGCCCAGATAAAAGTTGGGAGAGATGGAGGAGAATGATGAAAGGGGTAACCCTTATCAAATGCATTGCACTCACAAACTGATATGTCTAATTGAAACCACTTTGTACAACTACTTAAGGAGAACAAAACAAAATAAGTATTAAAATATAGCAAAATAAATAAAATGAAATACTAGCAAACTTGCCTTGTATCTAGGCAAACTCAGAGCACCAGTTACACCTCAGAGTCAAGTTGGGACAGGAAACCTCACCTTCTTTGGATTCTCCTACTTTCCCATCCTCCATTTCCTTTTCTTGAGAGTAAACTACTGTTTATCTGTTTCAAAGGAGAAAAGAAAGAATGGGAAGGAAAGAGAGAGAAAAAAGAACTCTCATATCTTTTTGCAAAAGAGAAAGAGAAATACCTTTAAAATTTGTTGTGAGGTTTGTGAGGTCAGAGAGAAGAAAGGGTATTTTCCACAAGGAATCCAGAAGGTTCACTGAGCTGCAGCAAAATGAGGTGAGGCCTGCGAGGACTCCAGGCCTTCCACAGCTTCAACCGAAGAAGAGCCAGATATCAAAATCATTCTGTAGCTACCTCCACACATTAACCTACTGGCAAACTCACTCTAATGCAGGAGTAGCTTTGTTTTCTGAGTCAGATCTAATTCTGATCCTTTAAAATAGTCATGACATGAAGAAAACAATTTAATGACACTGAAAAACGCTGAGACCAGCTAACAATCTATCACTATGTTCTTATCTATCCAAAGTAATAGTATAAGACAGTCAGATCTTATCATCAGCTTTTGAGATTTCTTTGTTTCATGCCTGTTACTTTTGAGGACCATCTGAGACAGAATTGCACACCTGCCTTAAAAGAGAAGATGTGTTGATCCTTTTGGTGGCATCTTTCCCAGTAAGAATGGTTGATATGCTGATAGCTTTGTTGGATTGTTTGCATTAAAAAATATGGCAACCATCATTTATTTCCCTCTGTGGTGTGTCTCCCTAGCTCTCCCATCAAGAGGTAGAGCCTATGGCTCTTCTGACACTCAGCTGATCTTGTCGTTTGCTTTGACCAATAGAAGGCAAAAGAAGTGAATGTTTGCTCTGAGCTGCAGCCACCAGTCTGCCTGTCCCCTGGGAACTCTGCTGAGCCGTTGAATCCTCATTCAACCAAATCTAGAAGCAGAGTTGAGTGTAGATCCTTGAGGGAACCTGACTGAAGCAGCAGAACCATAGATTCACAAGAAACCACTAACTGCTACTATGATGAGGAGCTCAATTTGGGGATGTTTTGTTATATTTTCAGAGTTCCTTTTCTCTTCCCAGGTAGGTTCAAGGGCAAGTTCCACCCTGTTTTCAGGAGCAGTGTTAAATAGTAACCCTAAACAAAGGCTTCCCACAGGAACTTAGCAAGCCACACATAAACCCATTTGTTTCAGTGACATGCAAGTTATATTTCTGTGATTGATACAGAAAAATAGGTTGTATGCAATTTAAGGACTTAGTTAAAAGGCACAATATTATATTTCCATTTTTTTTCAAGAATGAAAATAATTATATGTAAGTTAAATAGTAGGTGCTTTGACCAAAAGGAAGGGTAGAATTGAGGAATTGAGGATCTCTGGAACCTGAAGCCTTTCTGAGAACTCCAGCTGTGTCATTCACATAGGGAGATGAATGACCAAAAATGTCCTTCCTTGTCTTTTCTTCCTCTTCCTTTTGTAGCACTGAGGTTTGAACTCGGGGCCTTTTTTCTTGTACTCCACCATGTGAGCAACATTCTTGCTCTTCTATGCTTTAATTATTTTTCAGATAGGGTCTTATTTATTTTTTCCCCCAGGGCTGGTCTTGAGTCTTACCTCTACCTCTCAAGTAGCTAGGATTGCAGATCTATACTACCATGCCCGATTTGTATATTAAAATGAGAGTCTCATTATATATAACAGAGACAAGCTAATGTTAAGATAGATCAAATAGATCTTTAGGTTTATTATCTGCAGTAATAGGCTGAAAGAGGAAACTCTCACTCTTGGTCAGACTCACTCTTCCTCTCTCCCTTTTTCTCTCTATCTCCTCTACCTTTGCCCTCTATTTTCCTTGGATTTCTGCTGCCTTAGGGATGACAGACTTCAGCATCATGGGATTTAGAGAGGGTCAAAAGACAAGGACACACTGGGCCCAGTGATTCCTCTGTGCTGCTACAGTATTTCATGCTTCCCTTTCATAGTGTTCATAATCACCTTTGAAGCTATGTATTTTTCTCTCAAGGTTAAGCTACATAAGGACAGAGACCTTTGCTCTGTTCACTTTCATAGCATCTAATGTAGAATGTCCACTGGCTTTATCCTTTGCCAGTTCTCCCATTGTCTTCTCAACAAACATGTACACATGACTGGACTTACTAAAGGCTAGTCACTGTGCCCATGGACAAGAGTAATAGTCTGGTGGTTCTCAAAGTGTGGATCCTGGGCCAGTGTTATCAACCTTCCTTGAGAGCTGAGGAAACTATCATTTCTCAGCCCAGACCTACAGAATCAAAAACTCTGTGGGTGGGACTTAGAAGTCCACGTCCTCCATCACAGTCCTCCAGGGGTTGCTGAAGTGTGAGAATCCCCATAGTCACAATGTCCCCAGTTGCTGGATACAATTACTTATGTTCTTTCATCCACCAATGAGGAATCTACACCACCTCATTTATGGGGTTTGCCAAATTCTCCTAGTAGCTTGGTGGGTCTTACCACTTCTTGTGGTGCTGAGGATTGAACACACTGACTACATTTTGAACCACTGGGGTGCTTTCCAAAAACTCTAGGCAGCTAGTTCCTCCCTGCCCCTCCCAGAAGTTGTTGCAGTTGTTCCTGGGTGTGACCTGGATGTGTTAAAGCTCTTCAGGTGACTGGAATATGTAGCTAAGCTTGCTAACATTGGAGGTAATAGGGAAGAGTACAAAGTAGATGAGAAATCAAACTGAACTCACTGAAGGAAACGAACACATTAGCTTGAGTCACACCATATTGCTGTATTTGTAGGTCAAATCCATCACAGACTAGTAATTTCATAAGTTTAACCTGCTAGATGTTCTCAACCTCCAATTAGGAGCAGTCATGGTGTATAACCAAATAAAAGGCCCAGGAAATGAAGCAACCACAGACTCATTGGTCTGTTCAACTGAAGCAGAATTATCTTTACCATTCATGTTGCTAATGTGATTTTTAATTCTTCTTCTTCTTCTAGGAATGGGGTCACATAATTTTCCCAGAAAGAGCCAAATACCTTTAGAGCCAGATATTTAAAAGAGCCAAATGTTGTAGACTTTGCAGACCACATGATCTTTTTTATTTTTAGTATTTTGCAACTACTCAATTCTGCCATTGTAGTAGGTAAGAAACCAGCCACAGACAGCAAGGGCATGAAAGGGTAGGGCTCTGTTCCAGTGAAATGCATTTACCAAAAAGGGCAGTGGGCCAAATTTTGCTAGGGTCTATAATTTTCCCACCCCTATTTGAGGCAATGATTTCCCAGAAGCGTGTTAGAAAGTAGATGTAGGTTGTCTTAGATCTGTGTGTGATTAATAGCTGGTTAATTCACTTATGAAATGAGTTAGTTGTAGGATACACAGAGAGCTCACAGATGCTGAGTAGGTTTCACATGACACAATCAAGTACTAAGTTTGTTGGCCTCCAAGGAGAGATGGTGGGAGATTGAAAGAATGTAAATGTCCCATCATGGACAATGCATACGTCAACAAGTCTTTTAAAACCATAGTAGTTTCCTATTTGATTTTACTTTTTTATAGTAAGAACTAGACGTCCATGGCTGAGCTGGTCCAAACTCATTCATAGTAAAGTAAACACACTCAGAGAATGAAGTGGGCAACCATCATGGCACAGGAAAGAGAGAAGCGATCCAGATTTACCTACCTTTATTTACTTAGTCTACCTTTAGTCATGGATTTTCTGAATACTTATTGTGCCCCTACCTCTTGGGCTTTGGGTTCTAAAATGCATTAACTTGTAAATCACATCAAGCAGGTGACTTGGGGACATCTGGTCAAAGTGCATGGAACACTTATTGGGGTCATTCCTAATAGAATGGTAGAAGATCCTTTCTGAATTCTCTGCTGCAGAGCTCCAGGATTTCCCCTTGCTTTATAGCATCATTAATTGTTTGTGGATTTTATAACTATTCTCAAAGTAAGTGTTAAAATCATAGCCTGATATCACAACTGCTAAAACATGAGAAGGGACATTTAAGACTTAAAGAAATAGAAGTTACTTTAATAAAAGCAAACATATAAAATAGGCACCTTTTATTCTTAATCCTTTGGGGGTTATCCAAGAAAATATTACTTTGTAATTATGTATATTGCTTATATATAAAAATGTATATGTAATATAAATATACTTCATTATGTTTTTTTGGGTTTTTTTGGGAGGGGTCCAGTCGTGGGCCTGAACTCTGGGCCTGGGTGCTGTCCCTCAACTCTTCAGCCCAAGACTAGTGCTCTACCACTTGAGCCACAGTGCCACTTCCGGCTTTTTTTCTGCTTATGTGGTGCTGAGGAATCGAACCCAGGGCTGCATGAATGCAAGGCAAGTGCTCTACCACTGAGCTACCTTGCCAGTCCACTTCATTGTTTTTTTTAAATTCTGTTTTGTTTAGGACATGCTCAACCAATATTGGCTGAAGAAATGAATGATTTAGGTTCTATCCTGAATAAATGAATTAGTTTTGTCCATGGCTAGATATTTGGGACTACTGAAGAATAGGTTAATAAATTTAGTTTTCTTTTTCATAGAAAAGTGGTCCAATAGAAACAAATCCAGACTCCATCCTTAATATCTCTCCCTCAAACCCAGGTTGATTTATATATTTATTTCAGAGGATGTTTGCTGGTAGGAAACACAATTCTGCCTCAAGTCTTCCAATGTCTGTGGGCTACTGAAGCTTTCTTTGAATTTTGTTTGTCTTTGATCTGAGGACATTTGTATGCTTTGTAATTATATACCAGGTTAAATACTTCCTTCATTTAAGTAGAAATAAATCCCAAATCACTGAGGTATAGAGTGACTTGAACAAGGTTTTTTGGCAATTGGATTAGAGACTGGTTTAGAACCAAAGACTTCTGTACAACAATGTTTTTGTTTGGCTTCCATGTTAGAGTCTTTGAGATAGAACATATGCAACAGAATCGTGTAATAAAAGAGGTGCACACGTACTGTGAACAGAATTTTGTTTCTTCATATATTGTAAAAGAATCACACAAAACATGGATCTAGAGACCAACGTTAGCTTCAACCAATCCTGGTAACATAATGACTCTAGGTTTGAGAAAATTTAGAGCTTAATATTTCTTGCACAGAGAGGCTCAGGGACAGAGCCCAGAAACAGAGTTTAAGCCCCAGGAAAGGCAAAAAAAAATATAGCCAGGCAACTGTGGCTCACTCGTGTAATCCTAGCTACTCAGGAGGCTGAGATCTAAGGATAATGGTTTGAAGCATGTCTGGGCAGGAAAGTCCATGACACTCATGTCCAATAAACTATTCAGAAAAAGCTGAAATGGTAGAGTACTAGCCTTGATCACAGAGAGGCTCAGGGACAGAGCCCAAGTTCTGAGCTCAAGCCCCAGGACCAGAAACAATTTTTTTTCTCTCTAGGATTCTATAGACCAATGGATATTTTAATAAAAATTCATGGATTCTACTGAATTTGAAAGCTATTAAACATACTTAGAAAACACAGCATTGAGGAAGTGACATTTGTTCCTAAGGGCAGGATTTTGTCAGTTTTTTTTTTTTTTTTTAAAGTATGGTGCCCTCAGCCCACCTGTGTTGGAATCATCTGGAAACTTGTAAATGCCTAAGCTTACACCTGAATCTTGCATCAGAATCCCTGAGGGGTGCGGTCAAGGATCTCTACTTTAAACAAGTATTTCTGAGTCCAATAAAGTCTGAGAATCACTGGCTATAAAAATTCTAGATTAAAGAGTAAAATAAAATATAAAATTAAGCTGCAAACATTTTCAAGGACAGGTGTTAGATGATTTCTTAATGGACAAAATAACAAAATGCATCAACACATAATCAAGAATTATATCCCATTAAAAAAAAACTCAGAGGACTTTGAAAAATGGCAGGGAAATTTTCAGATAAATTATTTGTTGGAAATATTCTTCTAGGAGAAAAGTGTCTTATGCAATCAATTCCTCCCAAATAAATTACTTTATGAACTGTAAAAGTGAAAGCAACTTTTATAGACTTCAGATCAAAAGATATATATATGTATATATATATGTATATATTGCAGAGGATTTTCCTCAAATTAAAGCACATTCTGTCAGAATAAAGAAGCAGTAGAAAGTATACTCCAATGAACTGTATCTGATAGATTGAATTTATCTGTTCCCACTGACCTGAGGAGTAATTTTCTACTATCTATGAATCAAGGATTTGAATAGGATTCTTTATATTTATATAAATCAGATATAAATTAATTGTTTTATTTCCCTGCCTAAAACCACTCAATGACTCTAATATCTCTTAGAACAAAGTTCAAGTATAGTGTATATGGCTCTCCAGCTCCGTATCTTTTCCTTTTCTCCACATTTCCCTTTCACTTTCCCAGTTTCTGAGACCCCACCATATTCTTTTCCCTGCCAATAATCTTCTCTCCCGTTCCTTTCATTCCTAAGCACTTTCTTTCCAAGCAGCTAACAAATACTGTAATATTACTAGTAGCATTACTGACAGTAGTGTAAGAGAGCCATTTGTCAGGAAAGTTACTCCTTATTTCAGTCCTGCATGAACCTGAGGTTTATATTACCATTGCCTTATTTTAATTATAATGTGGCATCTACATTTACCTCTGTAATTGGCAATGTACATAACAACCAGATGATCATGTAACATACTAGATGATCATATCACTTAAGTGTGGAGAGTATTGGCAAGGCACACATTTGTATAGTGCTTTACGTATTGCAAGATCCACAGTAGGGATGAACTCATTTCCTAGACAAAGGGGAAAAAAGGCTCAAAGAGCTTAATAATTTGCCCAAGCTTAAACTGCTAGTAGATGGCAGAGTTGGCACCTGGAAAACGACTCTGAGAGGGCATGAATATGCTAAGAGCTAGGAATCACAAAATGCCAAGCAGTCATACTAATAATTAAATGTAACAAACCCTCAGCTTTATGAACACCAACTGTATCATGCATATGAAAATTCAAAGTGTGAATTGGAACATAAGGAGAAGAAAAGGAATGTATGTTCAAAGGATAGGGCAACATAATGGAAAGAACACTAAGTTGAGAGATGGAGTCAGTGGTGATTCATCTGTAAGAAAGGAGGACTTCAGTCCAGTGCTGGCTCATGCCTAGCTATTCAGGAGGCTGAGATCTAAGGATCACAGTTTAAAGCCAGCCCAAACAGTAAGTTCGCTGAGACTCTTTTCCCAAATAAGCTACCAAAAGGCTAGAAGCAGATCTGTGGCTTAAGGGATATGTGTGCTAGTCTTGAATACAAAGCTCAGGTACCACACCTATGTCCTGAGTTTAAGACCCAGGACTGACACATGGCTGTGCCCACAGTGGAGATACCCTAGAAGGCTGATCTGGCTTACATCCATCCAGATGCTCCTTTACATTCTGTTTTCTGGTAGATTCTCATGGTGAGGACACCTGGGTGGAGATGCAAAAAAATAAGGGATGTACTTACTCCCTGTGATGTGCTTTAGGTGGTCAGGACTTTGCCAGAGGTCACTGTACCTCTCCAGGGCTCAGATTTCCCTATCTCTTCCCTTTTAGACAGCAATATTCTTCAATAGCTACATGCATGAACCACCCTGTGACTTTCCCATGCCCTGTCCACATCCAGGGTATCTCAACTCAAAAGCTGCTGGAGGACTGGGAATGTGGCTTAGCAGTAGAGTGCTTGCCTAGCATGCATGAAGCCTTGGGTTCGATCCTTCAGTACCACATATACAGAAAAAGCCAGAAGTGGTGCTGTGACTCAAGTGGTAGAGTGTTAGCCTTGAGCAAAAGAAGCACAGTGACAGTGCCCAGGCCCTGAGTTCAAGCCCTAGGACTGGCCAAAAAAAAAAAAAAAAAGCTGCTGGACTCCAGATTGATACATTCTAGAAGATTCTTCCCAGTTCTCATTATGATTTATTATATCAATGTTTTATCTTGGTTTGCTTGTCCATCTTTCTCCATAGAAATGATTCATTTTTTTTCTCATGAAATTCAGATGGTATAGGCAAATTGTGTGTGTGTGTATATGTGTATGTGTATATGCAAATTGTGTGTATGTGTGGGCACTGTCCTTGAGTTCCTTTTGCTCAAGGCTAGCTCTACCACTTGAGCCACAGTGGCACTTCTGGTCTTTTCTGAGTAGTTTATTGGAGATAAGAGTCACACAGAGGCTGGGAGCCGGTGGCTCATGCCTGTAATCCTAGTTACTCAGGAGCCTGAGATGTGAGGATCATGATTGAAAGCCAGCTCAGGCAGGAAAGTCTGTGAGACTCTTATCTCCAATAAATCACTAGAAAACCGGAAGTGGCACTGTAGCTCAAGCAGTTGAGCACTTGCCTTGAGCTGAAGAGCTGAGGGACAGCGCCCAGGCCCGGAGTTCAAGCCCCACAACCGACCAAAAAAAAAAAAAAGAGTCACATGAACCATGAATCTCAGGTCTCCAGCTCCCTGAGTAGCTGTGATTACAGACCAGGCTGGTCTATGCAAATTTTTGAGAGAGAAGAGTGGCTTCAGTTTGTTCCATCTTCTTAAGAGTCCAACTGTCACCAACAATCACAAGCATAAGAGAAGTCACAAGTTAAGTAAAATAAGGGCACAGCTTTATTTTGCGACAAGGCAGTAAGTAGTAAATACACTGTCATATCAAAAGTTCAGAGCCAGTCATCTTCCACAAATGTTCTTAAGGCAGCAACTGGCTATTGACCTCTGTCATTGTCTCCACAGCTGAAAACACAGAATCCGTGAGGCAGTTCTATGACCATACATTTAGAAGCTGTAGGGGAAGCTGATGGAACTCAGAGCCCCTGAACAATGCAGCTGAACTCAAAACAACACATAGGACATTAACAACATAGATCTCCCAAGGAAAAAAAAAAAAGAAGTGCAATGCATGCTTTCATAAACCAACAATAACAAAAATTAAAAAAACAAGTAACAAAAATTCAAAATCTCCCAAACAAGTTTTCCAAATGTATTACAAAAGGAAAAAAGCATATATATATATATACATATGTGTATATATGTATATATATATAAATAGAAAAGTCTGAAGTCTGAATACTAGTGCATAGTCAATTACCTAACACCAAGTGTCTTTTCTTTCCAATCAAGCTCTACTGCCCCTTTGATACTAGCAGCATGTCTACAGGCTAAGAACCATAGCAGCAAAACACATTTTTTTTCATTTGGCATTTACAAAATTAAATTACTGAATAAAAATATATTTTTGTATAAAACTATTTCATACAGTAATAATTTTAAAGCAAGCTATAAAAAACCCTCATAAAATGGTTTAGTACAATAAATGTACCTCCAAATGTAATTAACCACAAATGAACATTTACCATCTCCATTAATTGTCTCATGGTATTTAGCCAACATTTATAGTAATGCTTTTACTGATTTTTTTTTAAAAAAAAACTTCTACAAGTATGGTTAGTGATTGAGAAAAGTGAAATACTGGAGTACCTTTCTGTTTAAAATTTAAAAAACTCATCACAGGCAAAAATACTGATCTATTGAATTCTCTAAAATACAGATATATCATTTTATGTTTAAAAAATCTGCATTAAGATATTAACAACTGGTTACAATTCATTACCTAATAATTTAGGTAAGATTGCTATTCCTTTATTTTTAAATCCCTTTAGTTGAGTGAAATGCAGTAAGATTCCATCCAACTAGACGCACTTGGTGCTGCTCTCAACTGTTGTACCACAACAAAAATAGGTTCTTCTCCCAATCATGAAGAGTTTCATGTCGAGGAATGCAAAGTCAACTTGAAGTGTTCTGAAAACCATAATGCTTTTTCTGGAAACATCTCACATGACCAGAGTCCGGGCTGAGAATGCATTCACATATTTGCGAGCCTGACCGGAAGCAGTCATCTGGTCCTCTGTCTTCCCACAAGATGCAGGTTCCCAGGAACCACTGCAAGGCTAAGGGAGGAAAGAAAAGTGATGTCAGGGTCAGACTAGGAAGCACAGACTGAGGTCCAACAGGGGTTTCCAATCCCAGGAGGCTTAACTGGGCCATTTGGGCCTTCAGATGGAAATTGGCCAACACCAGTAAGCCTTTGTGGGAAAGACTTCCAACTAACTCCCTGACAACCACTCACCATTCTTAGGTGACATAATAACCGGAAAGTGCTTATTGTTAAAGGGGAACACCCACCCCAAATGGTTTCAAAAGCTACCACATCTTTTGCATACCCACAATGCCTCTTGCCTCTTAGTGATTTTACCTAGATGGAGACAGGGAGGGACATAGTTCTCCAGAGACCTAAAGTGAGTTTCAGAAAGTACTCACTAGGCAAACCAGTGAATGTTTGAGCCAATAACTTACTTAGGTGAAGGATTGATCAGCCTGCTAAGCATGGTATCTATTTTCAAACAATTGGCTTAGAAATATGTGCTTGGCAGTATGTCTTTTTTGTTGTTTGTTTCTTTTTCTGGTGCTGAGATCAGAACCAGGGCCTCACATACAATAGGAACAAGGGCTCTACCACTGAGTGACAACCCCAGCTTCTTGTATAGTCTAATTTGTACAGACCCATGAAAAGATACAAGATAGAACTAATATCCTAGTAACTGTATCTAGATGCCAGGGTAAGACTGTATGTAGACCCTCACACATATTATTTCATTTAAATAGTACAAGCACCCACCCCATAAAGATAGTTTCATTCTCCATTTAGTCAGAATAAAATTGCAGAGGTGAAGATTGGAGGTAACTGGCTGAGGTCTCTCCCGCAGCTAAGTGGTAGAGTAGCTATGAACATTGATTGGTCATCTGCTGCACAGACAATTCCTGCTGTGCCTCCAATTGAAATATGGGATATTGGTGCCTCCCTTAATTTCCAAAGTATTTAATACGATTACAGAATAAATACAAAAGGGTTGCAAAAATGCAGAAAGCACAGGGAAATGAATATCAGAAAATAAATAATACAATGAAGGGGCAAGATGTATACCCAAAATCTCATGAGAGAAAGCCCCAAATCTATGTTAACCACCATCTTGATAGGGCTCTCCAGCAGCTAACATATAGAGGGAAACCAACAGGCCAACATGAGAACATGTACCCCTAATTCAAGATGAAACCACTTGTTCAGGACAAGTACTACTTCAGGTATTGACATCTAAGAGGAATGAAGAATAGACAAGGCCTTTGCTCTTCAATGTCTCATGTGCCCTTTAAGGGACAACATGCACACATGATTCACAACGGGAAAATAGCAATGTTTGGGGGTTCGTGGGGCCACATGCAAAGGAAGAGGGGAAGAGACGTGCATTGTGGGACATTGCTTCATGGAAAGAACAAGAATGGGTATCATTACGGTAGACAGGTGGAAAAGCAAGAGTCTCATCCAGGAGGAAGAAGAGCAGGAAAGAATCAGGAAGCAGCAATTTATATATTGCCAGTGGGGAGGACTGAGGAGGAGAGAAAAACCGACACAGTGATGCTATAGCAACATTTAACATGGCCCTCCTGAGCACTGTATGCTCTAAGAGTTTTCACGGGCCTCATCCCATTTAACTCTCACACAAGTCGCCCCCCAGCATAGGTATTGGTACACTGTGTGGCCTATGGAAAAGACAATTTAAAAGGAGGAGAGAATTGGGGCAATGCACTCACGGTCACCTGGGTAAGAAATGATGGCGCAAGAATCTAAACTCAGGTACGATACATGAGTCAACAATTCTAATGAGGGCAAAGTGTTGCCTTTAGTAGACTTTTTGTCAAGAACCACACAAGCAGCTTAATAGGAATTCAAGGGAAATTCACCAGGAAATTCTTGAGATTCAGAGAAGGATCATAGGCTTGTAGATGGAAGGAAGGGACTGGGAAAGAATGAGGGAACAGAAGACACTGTACCAAAGGAAATGCACTCATTACCTGACTTATGTGATTGTAATCCCTCTGTATGTCACCTCTATAATAACAATAAAGTAATTTTTTTAAAAAGGTCTGATAATTTTTAAGAGCATTATAGTTGCAAGGTGGTGAGGTCTACTTGCCCCATGGCTGGAACACAGTTCCAGTGACATAAGCTTTTAGTGCCACGTTTTGACTTTCCTAGGATGCAAACTGAGTTTCTTAGCTTGAGCTATCTCCCCACTCCTCACCAATGTAAGTGGTAAGGTCAAGTATGGTTTACTCTAAAAGTTCAGGAGCTTAATGTGTAGCTCAATATACCACATAGCAAATGGCTTAGCCTACTCTTTTCCTAGGAACATTGTAACAGAGAAATGACAAGACAAACAGGACAGCTAGATACTCTGGGTGACTACTGACAGTAGGTCCTATTTAATAGTTTAATATTTTCTTAAACAACGTCACCATGGTGAATATAGCATTCTTTGAAATAGTTCTGAATAACTACTGCCCTAGACTCAAACATGTGGACTCAATATACATCTGTCTGTGGCGTGTTTCTGTACATTCAAATGTAGTATTTTAGCTTTCTTCATTGCTTTGATATTGTTGCTTAAATTTTGGGCACAAAACTGAAACACTAAATTGGCGGTTAAAAAAATTAAGGTTTAGCTGTGTGCTGGTTGCTCACACCTGTAATCTTAACTACTCAGGAGGCTGAGATCTGAGGATTGAGGTTCAAAGCCAGCCTGGGCAGGAAATGGTGCTGTAGCTCAAGTGGTAGGGTGCTAGCCTTGAGTTGAAGAGCTGAGGGACAGTGCCCAAGCCCAGAGTTCAAGCCCCACAACCGACCAAAAAATATTAAGATTTAGTATGATCTTTTTTGTTTTTCATAGGAAGACCTCTCATATTTATGGAGCTAATACTGTGAAAATGATCATACTGCCATTTTCTGCAGGTTCTGCGATCTACAGATTCAATACAATTCCTATCCAAGTCCCAATGTCCTTCTTCACAGAAATAGAACAATCAATCCAAAAGTTCATATGAAGTGTAAAAGGCTCTACACAGCAAAAGAAATACTGAGCAAATAGAACTGGTACTACAATACCAGACTTCAAATTATACCACAGGGCCATCATAACAAAAACAGCATGGTACTAACACAAAAACAGACATGAGGTCTAGTTAAAATGATATTTGTCCAGTTATAAAACTGGTGAATCCTTTTTTAGAAAGTCACTTTGCCAATATTTATTTTTATCTTTTCAATTCCTGAGCTAGTCTTTGTAGTCATTGTAGAAAACTATGATGCATGCTAACTACTATTTGAGAGGGAAGAATTCAGTATGGTGTGTCATCTACCTCAAAATGCTACACAGTGCTGAGAAATGATTATTAGATGAATATAGGCCAAGGTATGGGTCCTAAAGAGCATATGTCAAATATGAATCTCCTAATATACAAAAACCTTGTATGCAGATTTAAAATATTCATAGAGAAAACATATATCTTGAAAAGAAGTGGAAGGGGAAAAGGGAATAAAAGTGAGACTGGAAATAGATGTAAGCAACAAGAAATAAGGGATTACTTCTATTTACTCCGATTAAGTATTTTTCAGCCAGGTGTCAGCTACTTGGAGGATCTTGCATTATAGCGAGTCCTAGCAAAGATAGAGAGAGCTATTTGGATTGTATTTGATAAACAAATACAAGCTTAAGGCCAAACAGCATGGTTCAAGTGATAGAGCACTTGTGTAGCATGCATAAGGTCCTTGGTTCAGTTCCTAGTACACACACTTATGTAAATAAGTATACACACACTACCTAGCTGGGATTCAACTAATAAGTTTCCTAAATATGTAAATTAAGTATCTTAATAAAATACTAGATTCATATGACGGCTAATGAGAGTCAAGTTCTAATCTCTTGAACACAGCATTTAGGTTGACATAGAATTTCCCAAGTCTGTTCAGAAGAATGTCAGACTAAGACTTGCCGCTTCAATATGATTGCGACTTTGATACATTACCTGATTCATCATTGATTCATATTTGACTCTTTCTTCAAGACCAGTTATTTATGAAGCAGGGACCATATATTTTTCATTATTATGTTGAGAAAACTTTTCAGGCAATCTGCATCTTTTAAGACACAGGAAAATTTACAAAGCTATCACTCAAAATGACTTACATGTTCAAATTCCTCAGCATATAAACCTGGAATGTCAGTAGCTAGGGTTAGGCCAGGCGGGACAGCTTGAAACATCTAATTCTCCCAGGAATAACAAACGCTGGGATGAAGCAGCTAATGTGTGCCAGAATGAAAAGGCCAGACAGTGTGCTCCAAAGCTCTCCCTTTCAATGGGAGAGAAAAAGCCAGCACACTGTACAAACAATGTAACAAACTGGTGAGAACAGACACATACCCATGGCCTGAACATAAACACAAAGCAGGATCAAATGCTCAGGTACTTGGGTCAAAAGAGAACTGCTCCCTTTTTTTCTCCTCTGTTCTTGGAACCAAGAGCCCTACGCCAACTTTTCAAACAGACAGAAGAGCTCTATTGAATGCCTTTGTATTAAAAAACTACTGTCATCCAAATTTTGCATATCCTCCTTGGTCCCTCTCCTTAAATTTTAGTTTCACGTACAGTGAGGAATTAATAAGCATTATGGATTTCTGTGCGTACATTCTTGTTAGATTACAATGCCTAGGTGCTGTTGCCGACATGTGATTCTGGCCTAATGCATGTCACTGCTGATAATTCTGTCCACACATCCTCCTGGTGCTATCCAGAGTCACTGCACTTATCCTATAATACACTTTTCATTGCTCCTGCTCACATGTGAACTATAAGCTGTCAAAGTTTTAACGGAGATAAAACATTCTGAATAAATACTCAGATTCTTCTGTAGAAAATAGAAGAAATGAGACAAGTCTATGTATTCAGGTAGTTTTCTGTCAGTATCAGACTATCCTCACATTTTCATTTTGAATCTAAATAGATATTGTTTTTTTTAAATCATACTGAACAACAAGTGCTTTTATTAAATTCAGATAGCAACTTGTATAGTATCTGCGGAGGAGCAAATCTGTGTTCTGCAATGCAAAGACTTAATAAGAAATGTGAATACATCTAAAAGATATGTTGTAAAACCAAAGGAAAACTGGTGAGATGGTGTAAGTTTTTATTTTGTTTTCTTTAAAAATAATAAAGCAGAAATGAATTGTGTTGAAAAGAACGAGAAACAAGAAACATCTCATTATCCCTTTTTAACTTGTCTGAAGAAAATAATTGCATTGGATGAAAATTCTAAAAGGCAAAATTTCTTCTCAGAGGGACATCTTTTGAAAGGATATCTCTTAGGTGGACTGGGCACCAGTGGCTCACAGCTGTAATCCTAGCTACTCAGGAGGCTAAGATCTGAGGATCGTGGCTCAAAGCCAGTCCAGGCAGGAAAGTCTGTGAGACTCTTAGTTGCCATTAAAAACTACCAAAAGAGAAAAAATACCCAAACCCAGAAGTGGAGCTGTATCTCAAGGAGTACAGACCTAGTCATGACAGAAAAGCTCAGGGACCATGTCCAGGCCCAGAGTTCAAGTCCCAGAATTGGCAAAACAAAACAAAACAAAACAAAATCTTATATATAAGTTGTATCATAAAGGTAAAAGATGAACTAGGGTAGAAATGTTATTGTTAGGTTAATGGACACCAAGCTTCTTTGCTGGTAAACACTGTTCTATGTTCTCCCAGATCAATTAAATGTCTCCAACGTCAGGATTGTTAATATTGTTTCAGATAAAAGAACCTTAAAAGTCAGGATAGAAAAGATAGAGATGGATTCTGGAGGTTCTCACATCTACTCGTTTCTTACTTCCCAAGCCTAAACGAACAATTGTCCATGTAGATGGACCAATCCCAAAAATACAGTTTGTTTCAAATGTCTGCACAGTCTTTGATCTTGCACATTTATACACTTCCCAATAGTTTGTATCACATAGCCTAACGGGCCACAGTTTGGAAGAATATCTCTTTGATTGCCAGCAGGTTGGATCCCAACCGTGAAGACTGAGACAAATGCTGAATTGTTCTAAAGCAATTTAGCTTTTGCTGATCTCTCCAAGAAAGATTCGAGCTCAGTGTGTATTCTATGTGTAAGCAAACAAAACAAATGAAAAACCCATGTCCTATAATCTCTGGGGCAGGATACCCTCAGCTGAACAGAGCTCTCTGCTTCATTTAGGCTTTCCTTGTTCAACCCCAAAGCTGCACAGAGAAACCTTACGTGATGTATAACATTGATTGAAAGCAGGTCAATAGAAGTATTACTGACAGCTACATGAATTTTTGCCAGGGTAAGTGGAAAAAAGTGAGTGTGCAGACATCCAGGAGACCAGGTCAGCAACAGCACACTGTATCAACAGATGTTCAGAAAGATCTCTATCCCATGGAGACTGTTTCCATGCACACACAAGCAGTAGAAAAATAGAGAAAACTAGGAAATCAGTTCTTTCATCTTCACAGTACCTATGTTTTCTGAATTGTTTGAATTACCTAGCTCTTTTGGTGACCCACTGACATTGTTCTGCAAAACTAGAACAGGGAATATAGTATGCTACAGGAAATAACACACCATAGTGTGTTATTGAGGGCTCTTTGTCCTGTCATTTTAAGGACAGAGAGTTGAATAGTCTTTGCCTAATAACAAATACCATTGGCACACATATGCCCAGTGCTGCCATCTTGAAAACCCAAGTATATCCATTTGACCATCTCAGCAACCTTATGTAATAGCCCACAGTTCGCAGTTAACAGACAAGAACCATTTCATTAATTTTGTCATTTACTGAATTAAAGTCATACAAGTAGTAGAAAATGGTAGAGTCTAGACCAGAACCTTGTTTCTGTTACCAAATGAGTTCATTACCTTGTCAGCTATACTTATACAAAAAGGTTTGCCTTATTGTTTTGGAAATATAAAGCTTCATAAACAAATGACTTTAGGAGCAATCTAAATTACAGAGTCAAAAGCTAAGAAGAGTATCAACTGCAAGTTTATACTTATATTAAAATTGTATTTCATGTTTTGTGAATATGTTTCAGTAATAATGACTTGAGAAATTTACTTAGACTCATTGTTTTTTTTTTTTTTTTAAGTAAAACCATGACAAGTCAAGTCAGGAAATTAAAATTTAAGGCTGTCATTCTGTGGTTAGGAAAAAAAGGGGAAAGTGAGTGGGTAAGAAGCATATAAACACATCTTTTACCCTTGAGTTTTAAATAGGAATAAGAGGAAATTATAACTTAAGAGAAAAATACAGAAGCTGAGATGGTTTATAACTTAAGTAATGTTTGGGATCTATTAGTCAAAATGTCTACCTGAAGAAATGTTAATTAGCATAATGTATTTATCTCAACACAGAAAGCAAATTTAAAGTATACTGAGGAAAACAGGTAATCCCCCCCCCCCCCCCCCCATGCTCTCAGGAGAGCGCTCTGTGTACGGACTGCTTTGCTGTCTCTCAGGGTAATTTCTGAATGGTAGAATCCAAGTAGCTGTGCATAATGAATCAATCTTTCCTGATCCAAGCAGCAACCTCTCTAGGCTGAGCATTCTCATTACTTCTTTGTAGTCATTTTAGGTACTCTTAAGCCCTATACTCAAATCATTTAGTAAATGCTAAGATGTTCAATAATACTGCCTGTGAGAAATCTGCCTAATTGGGTCAGATTGAGTTACCAATGGACATACATGAAATAGCATTGTTTTAAGCAAGTAAAATTATCAAACTGTGTAGGAACACAGACCCATATCCTTATTTTGCTTTCTACAGTTTCAGTTACCCAAGGTCAATCATGGTCTGAAAACATGAAATGGAAAATTCAGGAAATGAACCATTCAAAAGTTTTAAATATGATTCTAGGGTATGGTTAGTTATTATTAATTTATTACTATGCTTAATTTAGAAATTAAACTTTCTCCCATATATATATGTATATATATATATATATATGAAAGAGCATATGCATAAGGATCCGTACCATCCACAACTCATTGATACAAAAGAAAGCACAAGTTAACATAAAGCTATTATTTAATTTTGAATTTCAAAAATAAGCAATATTCCTACTAAATAAAAAATGTGCTAATACAGTTCTATACTGATTACTTTTTTAATTTAGTAGCATAACTAATACGTGGTATCCTAGCACTGGGTGGTTCATGCTAGAAATCCTAGCTACCCATGGGGTTGAGCATCCATGTTAGAGTCTAGACAGAGCAGAAAAGTCCATGAGACTTAACCTCCTAAAACCAGATGTGGACTTGTGGTTCAAATGACAGAGTACCAGCCTTGAATAAAAAAGCTAAATGACAGTGCCCAAGCCTTGAGTTTAAGCCCCAGTATATTCTCTCTGTGTCTGTCTCTGTCTCTCTCCCTCTCTCTCTCTCCCTCTCTCTCTCTCTCTCTCTCTCTCTCTCTCTCTCTCTCTCTCTCTCTCTCACACACACACACACACACACACACACACACACACACACACCTACATACACACATACACACAATATCTGTGGTATAAAATTAGTCAACCTATTTTCATAAATATTGAAATACTATCAACTTTTTTTTCTTTAATTCTGCTAGTATAATGGTTTGAACTCAGGGCCTTCCATTTTCACTCGCTTGTTTGTCAACTTTTATATACTAAATATTTTATCTCTGAGTGAGTGGTTTTACCTACACACTGTTTGGTTAATTTAAAAGTTATTAGGAAACTGTGCACTTGTGGCTCATCCCTGTAATCCTAGCTACTCAGGAGGCTAAAATCTGAGGATCATGGTTCAAAGCCAGCTGTCTCCATGAGACTCTTGTCTCCAATTAACTACCCAAAAACCTGAAGTGGAACTGTGGCTCAAAGTGGTAGAGCACTAGCTTTGAGCAAAAGAGCTCAAAGACAGTACCCAGGCCCTGAGTTCAAGCTCCACAACTGACAAACAAACAAAAAAGAGAAAAAAAAGAAAAATTATTAGGATTCAAGTCTAGAAAAATAATAAAGTAATGATTCCTTCCCTAAATTTATTTATGTTTCACCCTTTGAAATTCAGACTGTACTTCTTCTATACTATTATAAATATAGGTTGAATACTAGGCTAAAGTTACAAAGTATCTGTAGAACTTAATTGAGCTTAATATGCTATTAGCATTATTCAAATTCTATGCTCTGGCTTGAAGGATGGCTTGAAGGATGTCTGGCAGTCCCATCTTCTGGATAAAAAAAAATCTATGCTCTAGGAACTGCAGGCTGAAAAATAAAATAAAATGGTTTTCCTTTCTGGATCAAGGATCCGTTATAAGTAAAATTGTGAAATGGTTGTCTCTTGCATTTACATCTTGCTAATCTGTTTTCTGTGCCTCTCTAAGGCCTGAGTAGAGATTAGCCTTTCTCATCTCCTATGTCTTAGTGATGCTGAGATTCTTTTCCAGGTGGGTCCTACCTGAGCCTGACTGTCTCAGGGACTTCTGCTTATCCACAACTACAGATGTTCCCTCTCCCACACTAGCCCACGGCCATCTTTTACCAAAGCAATTGGAAAGCTACCGGGAAATGATCTCATTTAATTAATAAGCCAATGTGCGTACATCTCTTCCTGATTTGTACTTAGTAATTTTTAAAAATGATACTGAAGCTGGGTGCCAGTGGTTTATACCTGTAATCCTAGCTACTCAGGAGGCTGAACTGAGGATTCCTGTTCTAAGATGACTCAAGCAGACAAATCTTGAGACCTTTATCTTCAATGAATCAGCAAAACAAAACAAAATAGAAGAGGCTTGTCTTGCAGTGAAAAAGTCAAGTGAGATTGTGAAGCTGAGTTTAAGCCCTAGTGTTGGCACACACACACACACACACACACACACACACACACACACACACACACACACACACATCTAAAAATATAAATAATAGTATCACAAACACTAAAATGGGAATTTTTAAGATTCTCACAATTTGGCCTGAGAAAACATATCTCTATGGTGGGAAAGCTCTAGAAGGAGAATGAGTCAGCTCTCAAGTCCACCTGCTACAGAGCCCTTTAATTTATAGCGCCAAAAATGACTTCCTGCTACTGATCAGAATGTTTTTTTTTGAAACTTTCCTGTGAGTAGAACAGAGGGGGCTGCAGTCTGCTGGATGTTAGGATAGTTAATCTGGAGGTACAAAGCTACCTTGGTAATATACATTGGGCTCAGGAATTTGGGTTGGAATTTGTTGCATTTTATCAACACATTATATACTTCATAGTTATCTCTTTTGATATTAAACCCTGATTGAAAAATGGCCTACTAAAGATCAGCCATAACATTGACACCTACCTTCTTTATTCAGATACATTGCAAATATTTTCTGTCTATTAATTTCAAATTTTACTTAAGATTTAAACAGTTTCTGTGCTTTGATTGTTTAGTAATAGATCATAAAGAATACAAATCTGGCTGGGCCCTGGTGGCTCACGCCTGTAATCCTAGCTACTTAGGAGGCTGAGCTCTGGGGATCCTGGTTTGAAAATAGCTTTGGCAAAAAAAGTCTGTGGGACTCTTATCTCTAATAAACCAGCAAAAAGCTAGAAGTGGAGGTGTGTCTCAAGTGGTAGTGCCAGACTTGAGCAAAAAAGCCAACCAATAGCATGCGGCTCTGATTTCAAGCTTTAGTGCCTACACAAAAATAAAAATAAATAAATAAATATCTAGAAAAAAGTGAACTGGCTGGGAATGTGGCTCAGTGGTAGAGCACTTGCCTTACATGCATGAGGCCCTGAGTTCGATTCCTCAGTACCACATAAGCAGGAAAAAAAAGCCGGAAGTGGTGCTATGGCTCAAGTGGTAGAGTGCTAGCGTTGAACTGAAGAGCTGAGGGACAGCGCCCAGGCCCAGAGTTCAGGCCCCACGACTGGACCAAAAAAAAAAAAATAAAAGTGAACTATACAGACACATCTAACGAGGGATTAAAAGCAGAAGGAGAACGCTGAAGGCATAGCTCAAGTCATAGAACCACCTGCCTTGCGGGGACAAGGCCCTGGATTTAATTCCTAGTGCCACCAATACACAAAAGCAAGATGATGATGTAAGTGTTACATACTGTATTAGTCATTGTAAAAAAAGAATGTGTCACTTCATCATGCTTGCAGGACCTGCTCTTATAAAACTTTCCAGCATGTTTCACATAAGTAGCAACAAAAACTTGTAAGTTGTTTCTTAGATACAAAGAAATTGTTTAGCACTGGAGATGTGGCCCAGTGGCAGAGCACTTGCCTGACATGCACCTATACTCTGGGTTGGATCTCCAGGAGCACACACACAAAAGAATTTTAAGGGATTACTTCTTTATGTCTGAAATAATAAAGACCACATATAGTCATGTATAATAGGTAGCAGTTTTTCAGTGGATCAAGCTTAAGTCACCAAGGTTAAAACAGTCATTACCTGCAAAGGACTCAACAGGGACCTGTTTTTAGGTACTGTGAATGCTTTGAGAACATTGTCTTCATCTTCTGATACTGGCGTCATTAAAACAGAGCTTGTAAGAATATTCTAAAGGGAAAGGAATCATTTAAAATTTAAATTAAGCTTGGATAAAATGAGAGTCAACCTCATTCTAACATTGTAGAGAGCAGAAATATTTTAAAGCTACAAATTAACAACAGCACAGTGGTGAAAATATAGCATTTAGAATCAGAGTTCTAGTCAGAGTTCTAGTCTGGTACCAGCCCTGCATAATCTTAAACAAATGGCCAATCTGCTCAGTGTCCCTGTTATTATGGTGGAAGAAAAAATTGTTATCAACTCTTCAGGGTTATTGTGAGGATTGCATGAATTAATCCATCTAAAGCCCTTAGATTAGTTCTTACCACTTAGTGCACACTGAATAAAACATTAGCAATTATTACTTGCTCTGATGCTTGAAAGACATAAAGGGAACTATTTCCAACTTCCCAATCATTAAGTGGTGGTGACCGAAGTAATGCCATACAGCTGGTCCTTGGCACCCATGGATTTGCCAACCAAAAATATTCAGAAAGAAAACTTGGCATCTGCCTGAGGATGTAGAGACTACTTTTCTCGCCATAATTCCCTGACCAACACAGTGTAACAGCCCTTTACATTGTCTCAGGGGTTATAAGCTTGTATATAAGTTATAAGTGCATATGTTCTATGGAAATATCAAGATACTTCCTGTAAGGGACTTGAGCATCTTCAGAGTTTGGTACTTGAGGTGGGTCCTAAATGCCATGAATTCTTCTGTGATGGGGTGAGACAGCTGTACAAGGCCACACCTCTAGTCTATATCATGGTTGGCTCCATGCTAGACACTTTGTAAAACCAATCACAGACAATCTAACTACAAGGAAATACTGCCTTTAGAAAACAAGTAAATTTTTAAAAAATGGGAAACGGCATTATATTTTCAAGGAAATATCCACAGAAATGGCAAGAACTTTGAAAACATTTTTAAAAATTGAAAAAAAAATCACCAATGGAATAGAATCTATTTCTAATACCTAAGCAAAACTCTCAACTTTCTATCTCCATGAATAATCACTATTTAAAAATCATGCAGTAGAGAATAAATAGAAATCAGAGGCATTAACGGGTTGTTGCTGCAACGATCTGAGCCTTCCCACCAATATTCAGGATTTTGTGGGGCCCAACTTCACAGAGCAGCTGGAGGCTTGTTTGCACGCACTTACTGGGGCATCTTCCACAGGTGTCGCCTGGGTAAACAGCTGAGTGTGTAGACTGTCCCCTTCCCAGTGGTTTGAGCAGAAGAAATTGCCCACTTTATCAGTTGGCGATTCCACCTAAAAGTAGGAAGTACTTTATCATTTCTAAGCTACATCTTCTATCAAACATTTCTTCTCAGGAGTGCCTTCCTGTGTCTCAAACAGGCCACATTACATGAAAATAAGTCCAAGAGGCACTGAACTCCACATGTTGGGAAGGTTCCTGACCAACAATTCAATTCTTTTTTTTTTTTTTTGGGTCCGGTCGTGGGGCCTGAACTCTGGGCCTGGGCGCTGTCCCTCAGCTCTTCAGCTCAAGGCTAGCGCTCTACCACTGAGCCACAGCGCCACTTCCGGCTTTTTTCTTTTTGCTTATGTGGTGCTGAGGAATCAAACCCAGGGCCTCAGGCATGCAAGGCAAGCGCTCTACCACTGAGCCATCTTCCCAGCCCCAACAATTCAATTCTTGCCAGTTGGAGTTTCTTTTCTCAACCATGGAATTAAAGACACTATTATTTTTCAATGTAAATTCCAATTTTCCATGGTATGAGAAAGTGAAGGAATACAATATTCACCATCAATGGAATCTGTGTTCCCAGGCTACTCTTTTTGATGTGTAAAAACATGAAAATTAAATATTTATCTTTTTATAACCTAGGATTTTTTTAGAAGTTTGTTTGTTTGTTTTGTCATTCGTGGAGCTTGAATTTTGGGTCTGGGTGCTGTGCCTCAGCTCTTCAGCTCAAAGCTAGTGCTCTACCACTTGAGCCACAGCACCACTCCTGGCTTTTTCTGCTTATGTGATGCAGTATAATTTTTTAAAAATCCTGCTGCCCTCTTTTCTGTTTTCTGTCTAACCATGATGTCAATGTGGCTTCCCATCTGGAAACGGTGGTGGCTACAGTGGAATGATAGTTTCTGATTGAATCTTGCATAGATCTTGGACAAAAAGCTTTTACATCGTGTATCCTAGTGCTTTCACATGGTATGACAAGTTGCACAAAAGAACGAACAGGCTTTGGGGTTGTCCTTTCCAAGGATCTTGAACTTACCTCTTGTTTGATCTTCTTAAGTAAGGGCGGTCCATTCTCTGGAAATTCAGTAACAATTCCAGATTCGTCGGATTCCTGTTTGATCACATCCTGTAGATCTTCCACTAGATGAGAGGGTGTCTGAGGCTAAAGGCAAGAATGGATATTCTGTTATTAAAGGATAATTCCTTTTTTTTGGGGGGGGGGTCCGGTCGTGGGGCCTGAACTCTGGGCCTGGGCCCTGTCCCTCAGCTCTTCAGCTCAAGGCTAGCACTCTACCACTTGAGCTACAGTGCCACTTCTGGCTTTTTTCTTTTTGCTTATGTGGTGCTGAGGAATCGAACCCAGGGCCTCAGGCATGCAAGGCAAGAGCTCTACCACTGAGCCACCTTCTCAGCCCCATAAAGGAAAATTTTTGACTGTGCTAATAAACTGACTAAGCCCAAGGACTTTTCTAGAACTTACTAGCATCTTCAAGGGACCATATTTAATTTCTTGAGCTGCGAGAGCATGTTTAAATGGTGTAGGAGTTCTTGGAGAGCTTTCTAGGATTGACCTTTTGATAGTTGGAGTTCTGAAACTTTAAAAAGAGAACAAACAATAGTTGAATAAGAAAGACAAGTATCCATTACATTGCTCTACTGATCAAACAATTTTCCAAAAAGTATACTAAGGTCTGTTACTGGTATGAAATTGGATTGCTAATCAACCATATGTATACATTAAGGAAAAGATAACATGCATACCATATATTTACAAATATTTCAAAATATTATACCCCAAAGACTAAGAGCACTGAAATATTGCTTCATCTTTCCTAAACGGATCTGAAGACACAAGTAATGTTCCTAGGTCTGTATAATGACGACATACATTGTGATACCTGGTGCCATTTGCTTCTGATTTTTTTCTACTCACTAAAATTGAGACCACACTAGAAAACCTGTGTTAACCTTACTTAGTACGAGTGTACTTTTCTCAGGTCTCTTATAATTTACACTTTTATTTTCCCTGCTATTTCCTTGAATAGTTGTAGTCTTTATCAATCTTGGGTTTTAACCACATGGGGTGTCAACAGACGTCCATTTTTCTATTTAATTTTTTTTTTTTGGATGTGGGTCTTGAACTCTGGGCCTGGGCACTGTCCCTCAGCTCTTCAGCTCAAGGCGAGCGCTCTACCACTTTAGCTACAGCTCCACTTCTGGTTTTCTAGTGGTTTATTGGAGATAGGAGTCTTATGGTCTTTCCTGCCCGAGCTGGCTTGGAACTGCGATCTTCAGATCTCAGCCTTCTGAGTAGCTAGGATTACAGGTGTGAGCCACCAGCACCTGGCTTCTACTTGAATTTTTAAAAGAAAATAACTAAGATTGAAAATATTAACCCAGTAAAGAACTATACTTGATCTCATTTTGAAGGTTAGAATTGGAGAAGGAAGTTGAAAATCTTTTCTGTGAGAAAAAACAGCCTTTATTCAATGAACAAACCAGACAGAAACATATAAAAACTATGCTATATGTGTACAGGAAAATTTTGGAGTGGACTACAAATGATTATTTAGTTTATCCCCCATCTCCTACCTGTAGTTTCGTTGTAATGTGCTCAAGACACATATTCAATGTGGGAATGTAGATAATACATACAGATGAAGCAGTAAAATTGTAAGCATACAAGCAGGTCAGACATTTGAGGATTATATTTTCATTAGTACAGGTAAATGAGATAAAGACTTTTCTTCAAATTAAGGACTTACATGGTATTTTCCTTGTGAGTTTTCACAGTCTGGTCTCTATGAAATGGTGTTGTAACAGTCAATTTGTGACCATTGAGAGGCGTGGAGGTTAAAGAAGGCATTTCCATGTCTAAGTTTTCATGGGTACTGGGAGTATTTAAGAACTAAACATGAGGAGAAAGAACAAAATTACTTAGATTGAACACTGGTTCTGTATTCAGCAAAAGTTAAAGTCACACCTAGACAACTAGCATGTTTTTTACTGACCCATTACACAAAATAATAAACATGTTCACGGTCATGTGAACATGATTGTGGAGCGGGAACTGTTTTACTTAAATTGAGCATCCAAAATTTGGAATTTCATGTTTAAGAAATAACATCTAGAGTCAATGCTGAAAAGTTGGTAAAAATCCTAAGAAAATAGTGTCAATGAATGATACTTGCCATTAATGAGGATGAGGCAGTTTTTTTTATTAACATTAAAAAGATTATGTGTAGTACATAATACTTGATAATGATAATAAACAACTATGGTACTGGAAAAAAGATTAAAGGTTTATTTGCTTTCACATTATTCTCTCTTTAAGAATCTATAAATATGTTATATAAGATTTGCTTACTAACGTTATTTCCACATAATTATGTAAAAAAATATTGAATAATATTATACAGCTGTCAGAACAGAAAAAGTCCTGGGGGAAAATAGGTATTCTTAAAATGATTCCAAGGTAAAGTGAGCTCGGGAAACATAATGTATCATAATATTCTCCTAGAAATTCACAAGACATGTAAGCATCTTAATAACTCTGAGGTGGATGGCCATAGTGGTCCATGCCTATAATACCACCTACTCTGGAGGCTGACGTAGGAGGAACCCAGGTCCAAGGCCAGCCCTAGGCAAAAAGCATGAGAAATAAACCAAAAAAGTAAAAGGACTGTAGGTGTGGTTCAAGTGATTCAAGTGTTTGCTCAGGAAATAACTGGCGTCCCTGAATTCAACATATACAAATGAAAACAAACTTTCAGGAAAGTCAGTCCTGGTGGTATGTACCTCTAGACCTATTTACTTAGGAGGCTGAAGCTGAAGGATTGCTTGAGCCTAGGAGTTCCAGGTCAGTGTACACAACAGAGTGAGACTCCCATCTCAAATAAAGTACGAAATGAAACAAAAGACCACGAAAACAAAACAATGGCAACAAATAAACTTTGAAGGGCACTCCAATAAAGAAACAAGTTTTCACAAAATTTCATATCTGTATATTTAGAATTTTTGTGCAACAATATCAAAGTTTTACAGAACAAATATTCTGTAGATCATAATTTGAAAAATGCAGACAAAAAAAAAACCCTTATTTTTTAAAACAAATTTGGCCATGAGGTAGTATGCTGGCCTAGCTTGCATAAGATCCTGGGTTTGATTCTTAGCACTTCCCCATCAAAACCAAAAAATCTTCAGTGAATATATTGTAAAAATATTTTGAAAGTGCCAAATTAGCAAATAATTTAAATTATTTTTAATAATTCAGGAACACAAGTCTGACTAGTATTATAAATACCATGGCAAAATTCAAAAGAACTCACATTGAACTCACATTTAGATCATTTTCCTTAAACATTTGTTTCTCATCCTCTCTCTAAACATTTCCACTTAAAGATGGATATGAATTTTTTTATAAATCTTCTCATTGCAACCCAAATGTTATATAATCATAGTTTCTTTGGGGTCAGTGAATCACACCATAAAAAAATGAACAGAAATGGAAAACGTGTTAGAATGTTTTTTTGTAGAAGGAGGAACTCACATGGGAAAAGAGAGACAGAAATGTTAAACTCTAATGTGAAAATAAAAGTATATCTCATGCAACTACCTTCCAAATTACAAAAAAACAAAAGTAAGAGAGAAGGTGTGACCATCATCAGTCAGCATGCAGCCAGCCTCATCTTCAAGAAGCAGTAGGGCTTAGTTAGCCCCAACTAGACTCAGAAGCAAGGGATGAGATGAGCGAGGACAGAAGTAATTAGTCATTTGTTCCAAAGGATTAGTTTCTAGATTATTAAGGCTCAGGTGTCTGCTGAAAATTAGTAACAGCTGTGCAGAAATCAGGCTCTACCTGCGAGGGGGAGAAGGGCAGGCTTTTGACAGGGGAAGGCTTGGGAGTTGAGCTGCTACCATCAGCAAAGAGGAAGGAGCTAGATTCTCCAGCAGCTAAGGGGCTGCCCTGGCCCCATTTTTTGCGAAGGATGACCAGTGGAATTGTGCCGTGCCTTGCTGGAGGTAAGGACTTGGGTGAGCCAAAGGAACCCTCGCTCAACATGCGTCTGTTCACTCTTGGGCTAGGCCCTCCTGCAGGTCTAGTCCCAGGGCCCTCTCTTTGCTGAAGTTGGCGGGCTCTGCCTGTGTGATGTTGGCTAGGTGAAAAAGTTCCTTCTTCAAAGAACTCAAAACTGCTGAGATCACACCATGCTGAAGAATCCTGAAACAATGTGGGAGGCACAGAGCTTTGAGACAGTGTGTGCACAATGTATGCCATTGTCACCTGAAGCAGAACCCTGAGCCAAAGATGAGAAGTGCAAGAAAACACTGGGTCCCTTTGCTGCATTTCTCCTAGCCAGAGGCAAAAGTTATTCTGTTGCCTTGCATTGGCGGGGTCTACGCTGCCTCATGGCTGGATTTTGTGCATATTCTGTGGGAAGTTGTGACACTCTCACTCATATGCAATCAAAAACACACAGAAAGTTCTATATGGCATGCTATGGCAATATCCAGTCCCCATCTAATGAGTATTCAATGAAGGCTTTTTAACCAATTGGAAATCAAGGAAACGAAGTGAGTGCTGAGCTCAACTTGATCTCACTAAGATTCATGTATCTCAATGAACCATCGGGCCCCGAATCGATGTGCACCATTTTGGCAAGTCCTACCCACCCACCAACTGATTATTGCTTCACATACACTGAAGGAGTGCTTTAAGCCCCATAATTTTTAATAAGCTATACGAAGGTAAAGGCAAATTCTAGAGAAGTACCAAGAGGCAAAACTAAAACTCAGTTAAAGGTAACTCAAACATCATCCCATCACCTCAGTGAGTTGTTCTGCCTTACAAGCCGAAATCATTATTTTTAAAGATACATGCATTTAAAGGAAATGTGCAGAAAGCTACTTTTTGTCTGGGTAGCTTAAGAAATTGGATCTCAAAAAAAATATATATGAACTAAGACTAAAATCATACTTTAACTTTTATATGACTCTAGGCCAATTAGATATGTGCGATAGAATCATGGCAATTATCTTTAAAGTGCGTTTTCTAATTCCTCTTCCAGAAACATGTACTTGCCTGGACAATTCTACTTACAGAATCTATAAATTGGAGTGTTTCTGCAAATTCTAAGAGGTTCTTAACATTATCCAGAATGGTGCCCTGGTGGACGATCATGCACCTTGCAGGTGAGGCACTTTCTTCAGGCAGGGAACCAGGATCCACTGGCAGAGATGGAGTGGAGTGGTGTTCTCCCAAACAGGAAACAGGTGCACTGTCTCCATGAGGTCTGCTGTGGTCGGCAATGGAGGTGCTCTGCCACCCGGGGTAGCTGCATGTGTGGTTCTGTGTCTGAGGAAGGGGAGGGGGGTGTAGAAATAAAGAAAAGAGCGGGGAGAAGAAAGGAAGAAGGAACTTAGCAATGATATTGCACAAGGTATCAGATGCTGTTGGAGGAAAGATAAAACTAGTTGCATCATCCACAACTTATGCCTATGAGACAGTTGTCAAGATGTTTCCTTCTTGTCAGGGTGAAGCCCCTCGCTTTTTAGTAGCGCACTAGTTTGTACCTATATAATTGCCCTAATTGCTGCCATTTTTGCTGAAGCTTCAACTCACGGGACTATGTCAAAGAGTATGAGATTCTCATATTGAATCTCTTAGAAATCTACTTAAGTATGATTTGCAAAAGGCAATGACTGCTAGGGTTAGGACTTGTGCTGTTTGCAAGCTTATCTATGGAAAGGTAATACTTTACTGATAAAATGCACCACATTTTTAAAACTCTGACTTGAAAGTTAGCCAAGCCTTTAAACATGGCTAACTAGCTAAAGCTACATAGTAAAAGACACTAAAGTGTTGATCTATAAGGAAGTACACCTGAAAGAAAAACACAGTTGTACATACTGTGCAGATTCCGTTGCCTCTACCCTTTTCTAAGGCTACAGATTGCACTGGAGCAGGGAAGGCCTGCCAAATGAACGTGGTCAGAAAAGCAGAAGAGCAAATTAACAGAAGTCTCCTTACAGCATGACCACGCAACAGGAGAAATTGCAAAACGGTAACTAAAGTGAAAAAGTAGTGGAACTGGCATGTGCACATAATCGTTTTATTTTTTAAGGAAAAGAAATGGACCCTCAAGGATACCTACTGTGTATCACTTCTTTTTCATGTACTGTGTTGGTTAACTACATATTTTACAAAGTACATGCTGTTTTCCCAGGTTGCTGCCCTATCACAAAAAAGATGTCAGAATTCAATAAAGGCCCAAACACAGGCGTGCCAGTGAAAGAATGCGGTTAAAGTTACTTCTGAGGAGACATATACATCTATATAAGCTTACCTATAGTTTATGTATTTTATAGTTTATGTATTTTATATTTTATATAGTTCACATTTCACGTATTATAGATTTCTATATTTTATATGTGCCTATCTATGCACACATGCATATATTCATATATATAGCATATATATACTGAATATGCATCAAATCATGTTTGACATTTCACAATATGAAAATATACAGGGTAAGAAAATAACAGAAAAAGAAAAGAAAATCAGATAAATAGACACTGATGGATACAGAGCTTTGTAAAGCAATGCAAACTTTACATTCAGTTTATCTTTATTAGTCTTCGAATTCATTAATCTTTCATAGGAAAAAGAAGTATAGTCACAAAGGGGTACTGTATTTCTGTTACAATAACAATCAGAACACTTCCCAGAGGCCCTAAATTCAAGCCCCAGTAACAGAAGTCCTTGTGATGAAGCCTACATTATATGGCAAAAAAAACACAAAAAATAATATTTGCTTACATTAAAATTTAGCAAAATTGGGGGGATTGCTTCCAACTTAATGTACATTCTGATAAACCACAGTATTTTTATTAGAAACAATGTCTTGTGCTTACATCCTGTGAGTGGATATATAGAGTTTGAGCCTAGTTTAATATTTAGAAGAGAAGAAAAAAATGCTACTAAGAAGTCTAGGGACAACCTGGCCCATCCCACCCTAGCCCAGCACACAAGCGCCATCCTTACTGGTAATGCCTGTTGTCCTTTCAGCTCATTCTCAGTAGACATTAGGAGCAACTCTAATTCCTTTATTCTCTTCTCTTTCTCAGGGTCTTCGTCATTATAGTGTCTCTGGAATTACAAGTTAAAGGGGAAAAGACAGACGTGTGACTGGAAGCTGTACAATGATTGCACTGCAGCTTAGAATGTGAGCCACCAGACCCAGATCAGAGCCTTAATGCAAAACCAACACCAGAAATCCTCCTGAATCATAGGAGATCTGACCCAGAATGGATATTGATTGATGTGTTACTTCAACTTGTAACATGATGACAAGTGTCTCCAGAAATCAAGATGGGTAGGTTACTGGTCTGAATGCTCCCCTCCCCTCTTTCTTTTTATTTAAGTGGCTGGGTGAAAATATGTATTTAACTGTAAGAAAGAAAGGATTTCTTCAATGTAATGCCTTACCCAGCTAGTGAGTTCTTTCACAGGATGATCTTACCTGAATGGCTGCAGCAGCTGGCTGAGGGACATTGACTATATTTACATGTAACGCTACAGGATATGGAACATGGCTGGAGACCTAGTTCAAAAAGCAAAACAAAGGCCCAGTCATTCCTGGATACATATGCTTCAGGGCATTGGCTTTTCTAAGGTTTTGTTCTGGCACTAAAGAAAATAGTACTTTACTGATAAAATTCACCAAACAAGTTTTAAAAACTCGAATGTGACATTCAGTCAAGAGCTAAAGCCACATAGTAAAAGAAACTAAAGATTTCACTTGTAAGGAGCATTTTTAGAGAAAAACACAATGGAAAATATAAGGTAAAATATATTTCATGAAATATATAAGAAGTCTTCATGGAAAACCAGTGGCACAAGCTGCTTGTAACTCAGAATATTCTTCGAATAAGAATTTTTAAAAAGCACAAAACCTCTGAGAATTCATTCACCTGAAGACCTTTCTGGAAAGTTTATAATCACATCCATGGAACAGATAATGAAGAGCAAAAAGCGTTTATGAATATGTTTGCATAACATTTTCATAGGATCTCTGTATTCTTATGTTATTTATTATTGATAATTCTGTTCATCTTTCCTGATATGTTTTCTTCATTATTCTTCTTTTCTACCCACTATAAATCCTCTCTCCATAGATATAAATATCTAGAAATAAGGAAAGAATGACACAAATCCAAAGGAAGATAAAAGGAAACTTCAGACAATCAATGTCATAAAGCTCTACTCTTGGCTCTGAGGATGAAGGCAAATATTTATGGAATGACTGAATTAAGATATTTTTCTAGTTCACTGTCAGAATTGAGCTTACAACCATCCATTGTGTTTTAGTGCTAAGCTACCTTCTTTTTAAATCTTTACATGTAGTATTACATTCGCTTCTCATTTTTAGTAGGGAAAAATAGTAGCCCAGAAAAATAGCTTCTTTTTCCCATTTCTCTTTGACAGCACATTCGTAAATTTATCTTCAGATTTATATTTACATTCCAATTAGATCTGAAGCAGCACAGTGCTGAAGCAGCAAAACTTCTAGGAGATATCAAATCCTGGACAAATCACTTAGTATTCTTGTTTCTGGGTATATCAATCAGAGATAGTCATAACTATGCCTATCTACTGCAAAGAGTACAGGTGAAAAACATGGTCTTGTTTATGCAAGCTCCCTGAAAAGTACACAACTGCAAAGTATCTTCATTATAACCTGGAGTTAAAATACTCATCTCGTTAAACCAAATTCTCAAAAATAGCTTACATTTTGTGCTTCAGAAATGTGGTAATAGGAATAGTCATTATTAACTGAGGGCTGGCCAGTTAGAGGGAGTTGAGATGAAGGTGAGGCATGGGTAAAACCCATCAAATGACCGTTCTTCTGGAAACTGGTAGCCACTGGTGGTTGACTGGTTTTTGAAGACTCCTGCAGGTAACCTTCCTGTTCCACCTTCCGACGCATTGTAGAATTCCAGTGGTTCTTGATAGCATTATCAGTTCTGCACAGAAATATACCGTAGAAAGTTTTACAAACAAAAATTGCACTTCGGATTACAGTTAATGGACAGAAAACTGTTTCTAACAGAAATCTATTGTTTGGGCCCACTAATCATTGTTTCCCTTTTAAATTGTTTTGGTCTTTTCCTATCACCATGAGTTCCCTGATGACTTATTTTAAATCCATAGATTTGTCTTATTCACATGATTTGTAAGGTAGGAATTTCTCTATAAAGTGTGATAGCTTTTCACCATTTTGTTCTCCTGGTAAGGGATATTTTCAATAGAATACCCTCTTCATTGCAAATTACCCCATGTGATGTGACTTAGGTGGGGAGGGGTTGGGGCAGGGCGGGCTACCCAGTACTACAGAGACTTGACAAAGTTTAGGAATGGAAATGAGATAGGCAGAATGTATACTCTATCGCTCATAGCACCAGTGAGAAAAGTTCAGTGAAAACCACTCCAAATATTCTTATTATCAGCTAGAGATCAGAAAATGGGATTCCAAAAGAAAAGACACTAACCCCAGGATATCTTCAAATTACAAAGCAGCTAAAGTTTTCCATTCTTGTGAAAACGGTTTCTTAAAAAAAAGAAAAAAGTTTTAAGACTCCTTTTCCTAGTCCCATGGGGGTGGGGCAAGATGTGCGAAAGAAAGAGGAAGTTCAATTGCCCTTTCGATTTTTAGAAGAATCAAGAACATATATTCTTGGACTACAGGGGAGAAAAGGCCTCTATTAACCAAACTAGAATTTTTTTGAACCTCTTACTAAGCCACAAGAGAGGAAATGCTCTGAAACATCACAAAGAAATACTACATGATCATTTCTCCACTTTTAGATTAAGAAGCCCAAGAATTTAAGTACCTTCAATAGCTTCTACCTTAAGATTTATAGCCAGTAGTATTTTCCAAAATCAAGAAATGATTTACTATTTAATCAAGTGGGACAAAAATGAGCTTCTATAGTTATCCTTCATAATGAGGTCATTTTCTTGCCTTGTTCATTAAACAGAAAAAAATGATTGTAGAAATATATTACATCATGGTAGAATGAAGTGTGCTGTAGATATTAGGAAATTAGTAGTTGGTCATTGCATTGGCTGCATGAATTCAGAACCAAAAATCAGCCTGACTGCCTTTCTGTCCTCATTTTCCTTGCACATATTTAGAGTTTTTTAATTTACAAACCACTTAGACATTCATTACCTAGTACTAGCTCAATGAAAGAGGTAATTAGTCATCTTACAAATGGAGAAATAAAGGCTGAGGAAAATTAAAAGGTTTGGCCCACATCTTACCATTGGATAGACAAATGAAGTTCTAAACAGATAAACAGTAAGATCTCTTCTTGTTCTAAAATCTATGGATCTACTTTCTCTCATGAAGCAGGATGGATGCCATATAATTCATTCACACATTTAAAGCAGAATACTCAATACCCATTCCCTTGTTTTTCCCAACCAATATATGTTTGTGACATGATATTACCGTCCAGGCAGTAGTTTTGCGATTTCCGCCCATCTGTTCCCCAGTCTCTTGTGTGCCTGGTAAATAATTCTGTCTTCCTCTTCTGTCCAGGAGGTTTTCTTAACTTCTGGATTCAAATGGTTATGCCACCTTTCCCTACATTGTTTTCCAATTCTCCCCTTTAAGTGCTTGGCAATAACAGACCACCGTTTTGGACCGTATTTCTGTACAAGCTCTATCACCTTCAGATAAACACAAAAATAATCTGTGTTTTAATGTTACTTCATGAGTCAGTGTAATCATGCTTCACTGTAACAAGATGTTTAGAACTTCTAAAACACCAACTTTCATTAATATCGGAAATATGAGAACAGAGTTCTTTATTTCCCATTTATATACTTTACCTTCTTCCTTAGGCTGGAAAACATAGAACAAAAGATATTGTAGGAATATTCTTAGTGATAAATAACATAGCCATAAAAGACAAAACTTACTCTTTGATCTTCTTCTTTGGTCCATGGACCCTTGATGAGCTCAGGGTTTAGAACTTTCTGCCAGCGATGTTGGCACTGCACATCTGTCCGATTCTGAATAAAGTATGCACCCGCACAAAGACAGGATGTGATAACCATGTAAAGTCACAGGAATCATATGTAGAAATGATACAGCAGTAAGAGAATATTTTATGGTATGTATGGAGAATATAGCTATTGCTCATTACTTCATAAGCTAAAGAATATATCAAAGTTGCATCTCTGTGTCCCTCAGGGCACAGAGGTTCCACATGAATAAAAGGAACATCAGGTCAACCTTAACCTCAGTCTATTGCATGTAGATGTACCAATATGGGTGGTCTACAATCAACTAGAGATCCTATAGTGACAGGCCATAATGGGAATCCACCTACAAATACTCAAGGTTTCTTTCCATCCAAGGAAAGAGATGTGCCAGGACCACAAGTATTTATTTTACACAAAGAACAAAGATGATAAAAGATAGGCTCTACTTTATAGGAACTGGTAATCCTATAAGAGGGAAAAGACAAATGTATAATTAACTACTACAAAAGGCTGAGTTTGATTCATATGCAAGAGAGATCAAAGTAAAATAGAGTCTGGATGAGAAGGATTCCCTTAGGAGGAATCCAAAATAGTCCTTGATATGGACTTTGAACAATGGTCAGGACTTTCAACTGGTGAAGCAAAAGGAGAGCAATCTAGGAAATGAAATCAGCAGAAACCAAAGCCCAGAGGAGGGAAAGTAGAAATATCCAAAGCTACTGTGGAGAGGAAGTAAACAGAAGCCTGGTGGCCCTAAGTGGGAGGGCCTTTGTTTCAGGTCAAGACTGTTTATTTAATTTGTGAGACTCTAAGTCACATGGGTGGTTTATTTTTGTTTTTATTTTTTTAGTGCTGAGGATTAAATCCTGGGCCTTGCACATGCTAGGCCACTGAGCTGTGCCACTGAGCTACAGTCCCAGGCTTGTTAGTTTGGAAAAGATAACATACAAATTGTTCTTTAGGAAGCTCATCTACCAATAGTGTGTGGGACTGATGGAAGAATGAAAAGCTACAACTGGGGCAGCTAGTTAGGAAGCTGCTCTAACAGCCCAGGTAAGAGGAGGGGTGTAACCTGTAGCCTGACATTGGAATGAAAAAGATAAGATAGTCTACAAAGGAATTCCAGGCTTCTTAGTAACCTACATGGATGTAAGGATGGACTAGAGGGATAAGTGAGAACCCATGTCAAAATTTTAAACCTAGGGAGTAAAGATAGGGTTACCGATGAAAGCAGAGGATGTAGATAGAAGAAGCTCACTTGGAGAAAAAAAAAGCAAATTTAATCTTCTAAGTTGTAACAGATCAACAAATGCTAATTTATATTGTCCTCATAAACAAGAAGAAATTGTTGTTGAAATGTGGCCAAAATTCTCTTAGTAATTGACTCAGAAGCCCATTTCTGGGTTATAATATAAATATAAGTGGGGTTGGAAGAACTCTCCTCCTGCTTCTTATATAGAGACAAATATGGAATGTCCTATGAAAGTGAAGCTGTGGCTCAAGTGGTAGAATGTCAGCCTTGAGCAAAAAATACCTCAGGGCCCGAGTTCAAGCCCCAGAACTGGCACAAAAGGAAAATAAGACACAAATATGTAATATCCTAGGAATGTCTATGAGAATATTTTAATTAATTCTGTGGGACAATTTCTTATAAGGAAGAAAATTATTAACTTACCGGGAGATAATTGGCAATAACTTTCCAGTCATCTGTTCCATTTTGTTCCACGAGCTTCTTTAGTTTTTCATCCTAGAACATTTAAAGGTAATCCTAGAATATCAGAAATTTACTGAATACCTAATTCTATTCAACTTATATGAACAAGGGAACCAAGCCCATGAGCCAATTCAGGAAAAACAACCTCAATAGTATCCAAATACACAGCATATGAATTTAATCCATTGGTTTAAAAAAGAGTTTTATTTAGCATCAGATGGTATTGTTAGTTGCATAAAGATAGGGTATATGATTTTACCTTCTAGACTTTAGTATTATCATCTAGAAATGGAAATTAATACTTATATCATCAGAATTATATGGGAATTACATAAAGTAATTATACAAAACTTTACAAGAATGCTTGGCATATATTGGGTGTCTGATGTATAGTAACTGTTTAGAGTTTTAAGTGAATTTCCATTGTTAGGCTCAGTAGCCATTAAATTAGGGCAAAGATAAGATCTAGATTAAGAAAGGATATTTACAGTTTGTTCAACCTTCATAAAAAAAAGAAGATATCATTTTGTACCTAACTTTAAGGCATGTATAATGTAATAAAATAATTTAGTTTTTGTATCAATGTATTCAATGCTTATTTAAGTAAAACTATTGAACCTGAAAAACAATGTTCTTCAGCAATTGCTTGTATCAGTCCGTATTTTTCCCATTATCCTATTTGTTCCACAAATGTCTTTCTAAATGTGTTCCTTTTTCTTCAAAAGATAAATTCATACATGGTGCAAGTTGCTGGTACAATACAGATACAGGACTTAGGAAATCAGTGTTGACATAAGAACTTCTTTATCCCCAAAGGCCATCTACTGCATAATCTCTCTAGGTGAACCATATTTCTTATGTGCCTCCCTGGGAATTCTATCTGCCTGTCAATAGAGATTCTGGTTTAACCAGAATGTGAATGGAAATGAAAGGGAATTTACTTCATTTGAATTAACTTCATTTGTTCTAACATAAAAGTAACTTTCCTTCACACATTAATAATTTTTCTTCTGAAGAATTTTCCATTTCCACAAAACAAGCTTTTGATAAACTAGCAGAAAAGAAATGATAGGGAGCAGATACAGCTCTAGCCATTAATAGATGCTTTTAGAGCAAACATAGGCTCTGAAATATCTTATGTCAAGAACCTTAAAGGAAGACAATATAACAAGATGAAGTCTATGAGTGTTTTGTTTTAGAAATAGCAATTCCATTCATTCATTTATTCAGTCTTTATGAATGGCCTTCTTTGCAGCAAGTAATACTGTGTTCAAAGTACACAAAGATGAAGAAACATTTAGCTCTACCTTCAAGAGACTTGTAACCTACTAGGAGAAACATTGTGCCATTACAACAATTAGGCAGAATAGGCATCTAGTAACATGGGAATATAGGCAGGTGCATTCAATCTTATTGCAAGAAGCCAGGGATGGTTTTATAGAACAGTCAATGATTTCGCAGGTAATGAAAAAGTAGCAAGAAGTAGTGGGACCCAGGAATGAGAACTCAACAGACAAAAAGAAATGTAGCATAAAGGGAGAAGAGAGAGATTCAAAGAACTACAAATAGTTTGGCAATGGATGGCAGAATGAGCTTGTCTGGGAGTGGTAAGGCTGAGGGCACGACACAAGATGGCTGGGATAAGCTCTTGATGAGCCCATTCACAAGCACCCGTGGCATTAGCTACCAGGTTGTTTTTCATAAATTGTAGAGGCTATATTTCCCCCTGTTTTGATAGAGTGCTTAGTTACCTCTTCCCTGGTCCACCTAGTTTTCCCCAAGTGACGCTTTCCAGACTTAGGAAGCAGCCCATCATAGTCATGATCACACATCTCAAGGTCTTCATCATCTTCATCACTACTGTATATACTGCAGAAAGAAGAATGGGCAGACATGGGCTGAAACAAGAGGATTTAAATTACTGGATTATAAAACCGGCACAAAAACTCCTCAATAAGCTTTTTGAAAATAAGGGAGATAAAACTTCACGAGCTTGCACAATAAGACTGTTTTCTGAATTCTGTTGCTGTAGTATTATAAACTGGTTCTGCTGTTACTGGTATCCACAGATACAGCAAAGGGCCTGGCACTTTCTATTGCTCTGCATGTTTAAACCTGCTGTTACTGTTAGACCAGTGACAAATTACATGTTTGGCAACCATCCAACCAATAAAGGCTTAAGTTTAAAATTTAATGTTAAGGATAAGAAAAGGAACAAGAGTCTACATCCTTTATATAAGTGCATACTCAAAAACTTTGATAAACAAATCAATTATGTTCTAATGGAGGGGGTGTTCAACTAAAATTTAACAACTTCAATAAAGAAAATCTCTAATAATATAATTACAGTCATCCTTTAAAGATTAGAAGAGTAGGAGAATTTAAGAGGAAAAGATTGTTTTAGCCCAAGAAAAGATAAACCCATCAAGTAATCAAACTCTTTTGCAACTAACATAAATATCAAATTATTTGTATCTCTGAGTCTGTATGACCTAACTTGTGGCTATGTTTACAATACTTGGTTTCCAGAGTAACTAAGTGAATAATTAGGCAGAATTCTACTAACTCTTGTATTACTATCTCTGACTAAATGGTGTTTAAAATATCCTAAAATATATCTCATTTTAAAAAACCAAGGGATTTCCCCCCCTAAGGAAATCTATGGATTTTTTTCTAAACATTATTATCTTCAAGTGCTTTCTTTCTTTTGCTACTTGAGTAAAACTATGAATTTTGATGATATCTGAAGTAATTACATGTTTAATGTTTATTAATCATTTATTGAATAAATGGAGGTAATTTTACTTCTAGTTGTAATTTTTCTTTTAGAACTTAAGAGATGAAAAAATTATATCCTTAGAATACTGAAATTTTTCCTTGTCATATTGGGAATTCCATTAAGCTCAGACAAATAAAAATGATTACAAAGCACTATCATAATACAAATAGTTGGTAAAGAGAAAATCTATATTTAGAATGGGTTTTTTCTTCCCAAATAGCTCACAAGTGTATGTTACCAACCTCCCTACAAAGCAAGCAAAAGTGTTTAAAATCATGAATTGGGACTCTTGTAATTTAAAACTATTATTCTGGACAACAACTGATGGTTCAGGCTGCAAGGTGACTGGATGTGTTCTAACTTCAAAATACTTCCATTATCTAGGTGCTGGTGGCTCAAGCTTGTAATCCCAACTAGTAATTCTCAAAAGGCTGAGATCTGAAGATCTTGGTTCAAAGTCAGCCCAGGCAGGAAAGTCTCATCTCCAATTAACCACCAGAAAACCAAAAGTAGAGCTGTGGCTCAAAGTGATAGAGTACTAGCCTTGAGCACAAAAGGTCAGGACCACATACAGTCCCTGAGTTCAAGCCCCACAACTGACAAAAAAAAATACTACCACAATTACAAAAAAAAATCCACTAAATTGGGGCTGGGAAGGTGGCTCAGTGGTAGAGCGCTTGCCTTGCATGCCTGAGGCCCTGGGTTCGATTCCTCAGCACCACATAAGCAAAAAGAAAAAAGCCAGAAGTGGCACTGTGGCTCAAGTGGTAGAGCGCTAGCCTTGAGCTGAAGAGCTGAGGGACAGCCCCCAGGCCCAGAGTTCAGGCCCCACGACCGGACCCCCCCCAAAAATCCACTAAATTGTATTCATATACTGTAGTCATTTTCCCATATATTTGGGGAGGGGTAGTTATTATAAGTCTAGGGGCTGTCAGTGGCTTTTTGAAGGCACATACTGAAGAGCTCTTTGGAAAACCCTCAAATGAGGTAGACCTTTGAATGGAGCCATATATTTAACTCAAATTAAGCCTTTGGATTTGTCTAGATCTGGGAGATCACCCTTTCAGAACTGTGGAGGACATTTCTCCAAGCTAGTCGTTGGGGCCCTCCGGGTAAACAGAAGAATCTGTTCTAGGAATAAGCACCAGATTCAGTCGTCCACAGGGGGCAGCCAAGGTAAGGTAAACGTACAGGGATCAACCAGGACCAGGGCTCTGGTGCAAATCGCTTTGTTGCTTTCTTTCCTGGCTTCCCTCCCTCCCCCTCTTCCCTCTCGGGCCCTTTCCCTCGCTACCCTCCTCCCCCACCAACTCCCCAGTCCCTCCCCTCCACCGAGGGATTAGATTCTATTTCTAAGGTACTTTCCAGCGCGCGTACATGATGCCCCAGTATCTTCCGTTCCTCTTTTAAAACCAAGCCCGGAGGCGGAGACGTGCAAAGCCAAGATCTGTGTGTGTGTGTGGGGGGGGGGGGGGGGAGGGGAGGGGAACGTGGCCTGTGACTGACTCCTGCAGGTGCTGGAGGCGCCCCGGAGGACAGCCAGCGAGCCCAGGGCTGCTCTCAGCCGAGTTGGCTGGGCAGGGGGCTCCTCTTTGAGCTTTGCATGCGACTTCCTTGCTCTCTAAAGTGACCCGATCACCTCAGTAGCATGATTAATTTCTACTAAGGACCTGAAATAACTTTTCCTTTATCTGCTCTGACAAGATCTCAGACCTAACAGTCAACAGACTTTCAAAGGCTGCGTTCAGGCTTGATGCACACGACTCCTCCACCTGCTAGACCCGGTGTGGTTACCAGGGTACAAGTATGAATGTTGCATTCTGTCAAGGAACCAAACCGTGCAAAGAAACGAAAAAAGAAAAGGGGCGCTGGTGTGGGGAGCGGGGTGTGGGGAGGGGTGTTGGGAAAAGGGAGGGGAGCGGGAGAGGAAGTGCCTTGCGGCCGCTACTGTGATTCTAGAAAAGGGGTTCCTATGCATTTCGCTGACCTGGTTAATAATCCTTGCCTAGCTGACGCTTGCCTTGCAAGAAATGGCTCGGATCCCGCCGCAGCCGGGTTTCTCTTCTCCCACCCTCACGCCCCCCCCCCCCCCGCCCAACACACACCCAGGCCAGGTTCAAGGCTCCCGCCCCTCCCCGCAGCCTCCCCTCCCCGCTACCTGAGAGCGGCGGGGAACCTGAGCGGCCCCGCCCCGCAAGAGCAACAGATCTTGGGTCGCAGAGCCTCTGCCGCACCTCCTCCCAGCACCCCCCATTCTCCTCTCACCCCCCCCAGTCCCCGCCTTCCCAGCTGCAGGTTTGGCTCTCAACCGAACAGGTGACCCCGGCGCTCCCAAAGGGGAAAGGTGAAACCTCTCGAAACGCCGCGCCCCAGCCCTGCGCGCGGAGGGCCCTGGGCGAGGCCTTAGGGAGCCAAAGTCCCCCCCCCTGCGCCTAAGTTGCCCCCCTCTTTTTCCCTGACACCCAGCCAAGCCGAGGTGCCGCTCCCCGCGCAGGCCGGCTGGGGTGCGCAGGCAGGGCCCGCGCCCAGGCTCTTTGCAACTTCCCGGTGACGCTCGGGGACCGGTGCCTGCCGGCTTAAAAGAGAAAAAAAAAAAGAAAAGCAATTAAGTTAGGCGCAAATTAAACACGCGATGGCGAAGCCGGAAGGTATGCTTTGCCTGCAGGACTTTTATTCCTCCCCCCCCCCGGACCCCCCGCAAGGATGGATTTTCCGAGGTCCTTCCAGTGGCCCCGCCTGGGGCCGGTGACCAAAAGGAGCGAGAGCCAGGGCCAGCTCCGGGCGTCCACGTGTGCGCACGGCGCCCGGCGCCCCCCGGGTCTTTCGCCCCCCACCCCCACCCGGGGGCAGTCTGTGGTCATGCGCCCCCGGGTGCGCTGCAGCGACCTTGGGGACTGTGGAGCTCTAGTCCTTTGCCACGGTGGGCACTGCCACCGTGCCAACCTCCACCCCACTCCCCTCCGCATCGGTCGCTCAGGGAGCCCCGGCGTGTCCAGTCCCGGAAATCCTGAGGCCGATAGAAGCTGCACGGCCAGCGAATGACAGTTCGGACGAGTCTGTCTGTCTCTCTCTTTCTCTCGTTCTGTCCCTTCAACCCATCCGTGAGGCCAACGTGCAAGAGGGAATGTCTCCCACCGTGGCGGCCGGCCTTGCAAGTGCGGTGACATGTGCAACGCGGGGGGAGGAGGCGCGCGCGTGCCCTCGACATTTGCAATAGACCTAAATAAAAGCCTTTCACACGATCAGGACTGGGATCTTCCAAACCAGGGCTGCGAACAACTTGCAAACCCGTTCCATCCCTCCCTAAAATCGTCTCCGCAGCCGCCTGTCAGCTGACACTCCTCCTGCCATCCATAAAGAATGAATGAAATTTAAATGAACTACCTGCAGCTACGAAACAAACCTAGCCTTTTGCCTCTATCTGCCATATGCTCTGCAATCTCAAGTCCAAACACATCTCAATGCATCTAGCAATTAGGCTGCGACTCCCTCGCTGGCACCCGGGGCATCAAGCCAGGCACCTGGTGAGTTCCCCCAGGGCTACGGGCACCGCCGCTCTGTCCCGCGCCGGAACGTGTTCTTCCCTCCCCCCAAGCCTTAAAGAGAAATGTATCCCCCCCTCCCGCCCCGCTCTGCCAGGTCCGGACCGTCCCGCACACTTTTCCATTCATCCGTCTCCCCAGCGCCCCAGGCAGAGGCTGACAGCCCCGCAGAAGGTCTGGGAATGAATTCCCACCTGCTCCCAGGCCCTGAGCTCCCCGCGCGCGCCCCCTCCCTAGACCGCCCGCCCCGGCTCCCCGTTACCTGTGCCGGGGTCTCCTGGCCATGGCGCGGCGGGCGCGAAGCTCCGCCGAGAGCGGTGGGGACCCAACCGGCCGCCGCCACCCGCTGCCCACCGCCTCGCGGGCGTCTCTTCCCGGCTGCGCAGCGGGCGCTCGGCACGGCCGGGGCGAAGTTTCTCAGGAGAAAGAGGAGGAGGAGGAGGAGGTCCCGGAGGAGGAGGAGAAGGAGGAGGAGGAGGAAACAGGTTGATATTAAAGTGTAAACTCTGTAAACAGAGATGCCATCAAACAAAGAGCTTTGGACACTCCCCCTCCCGCCAAATCTGGCGCCCCTGCAGTGCGCACGCGCCCTGCCCGCCGCCTCCGCGGTCGCCCTGGCTGCAGCCCGCGGGGCGGCCCGGCCGGCGCGGCCGCGGCTCCCATTCGTCTCCCGCGCCCTGGCGTTGAGTCTGGCGCGCCGCGAGGCCCGGACGGCGCGCGGGCGGAGAGCCCGGACCTGGGAGGGGGTGGCCGAGGGGGGCCCGCAGTGGCGGCGCCTTTTCCTGCGCAAACCCCGCTCCCGGATCGTGGTGGCGCCGGTCCGCGCCAAGTCTCCCCGCTGCCGCCGCCTCTGCGCCCAGGCAGCGGCAGCACCGTCGCCCCACGCTGCCCGTCCGCGGGCGCCCGCACCCCAGCTTGCCGCGCTTTGACTCACTGTGACGGGCGGGGGGCGGGGGGGGGTCGTCCGCATTGCGGGCTGGATTTTAGGTAGGATTTTAAACATCCCCCTGGGGATAGGGAGATTGGGGCGCCGGGGCGAGAGGGTGATGGCATCGAGGACGGGGGCATACTGTTTTCCAAGGATGCTTGGATAGCACGGTGCTCACTTTCTTTTAAAAGAACATCTTTAAAGTACTTGTAAGTGACCGAGGACACCTGCGGCTGTACAGTCCCCCGCCGAGTTCTCACTCCCTTCCAGCTCAGCAACCCACCTGCCACCTTCGAATGGGTCACGTACCCTTTTCTCACCCCGCCACACACCCAGCCCCATCCACCCTGCCCCGCCCAGGCGGTGCCCCCCGCGCACCCCTGCCTCCTCCGGGCTCAGTGAGAGTACCCTGGAACACACCTGCTAAAGGGGGGAGAGAGAGAGAGAGAGAAAGAGAGAGACAGACAGACAGACAGACAGACAGACGGGGGAGAGAGAAAAGAAAGAAAGAAAGAAAGAAAGAAAGAAAGAAAGAAAGAAAGAAAGAAAGAAAGAAAGAAAGAAAGAAAGAAAGAAAGAAAGAAAGAAAGAGAAAGAAAGAGAGAGAAAGAAAGAGAGAGAAAAAAAGAGAGAAAGAAAGAGAGAAAGAAAGAAAGAGAGAAAGAAAGAAAGAGAAAGAGAAAGAAAGAAAGAAAGAATCCACAGGGTTCCAAACACCCACCCCTATGGCAGAGCTCAGGAAATCCCAGACTTGCTTGCATGCAGTTTCAAAAGTTAAAACACTTTGACCAGTTAACTATGATTATTAGTGTCATTTGAAGGCAATGTTCTTACCAGCTTACAAGTTAGCAAAAAAGAAAAAGAAAAGAAAAGAAAGAAAGAAAAAGAAAAAGAAAAAAAAGCAAATCTTGTTCATTTAACTAGGGACTCCTGAACAAGTAAGAGAGAAGGCTGAATTTATAAGGATTGGTGATTGGGGGATTTTAGGGGAGTTTTGGTTTTACTTCCGTTTGCAGAGCTGTACTATTGGGGATTTTTTTTTTTTCATTCTCTATACACATCAATTTATTCTTCCTTTAATCTTTTAGGAGTTTAAGACGTTTGCTGACTGGGTTTGTGGGTGTCCCAAGCACCCCCCCCCAGCAGTTCAAACTTAGCTCAGAAAGCGTTTTCTCACTAAAAAAAGCATGTTCTTACTAAAATGAGTCATAATTTTATTAAATGGTGAAGCATGCTAAGTTTCAAGACTTTATCTGCTGTTTGAAACTTTGTTTCTTAAAAATTGTTACTTTGTTTCAATTTTTATCAAAACAAGTTGGTTACTCCTAGGATTTTGACATTCCTTTCTTCATGAGAAAAAGATTGTGAGATATTTCTGTTCACAATGCTGTAAGAGTGGTCATTTGTAAGATCATATATTTTTAAAGCCAATGCTTATTTCTAGGTTGTATAATAAAGTTTCTTTACATGAAAAGGAAACCAGAATTTGACATTTTATCTATAAGCACCTAGGAATTATCCCTAAAAAAATTGCATCTGACTTGGTATAGCTAATAGGCACGACTCCTAATTACTGAGCTTCTTGGATCTTCCTAAAGTAAGTCCAGAGTCTCTCTCTTAAAATAAGTATAAATAAAGCACATGAAACTTAAACTCTTGTTAATTCTTAAACTCTTGTTAAGTAGAAAGATAGCAAGTCAAAATTCCCTCTGTGCATAATTTCCCATGTAAGTTGTTTTTAGAATTCATATTATTATTTGTCAGACATTTTGTAGTACAGCTTTACATTTTTCTTCATACATGTGAAAATAAATAGTGGGGACAGATATAATCCATAAGAACGACACATACCATGAGTTTATTAGGCTAATTTGGGATATGCTGTCATCTGATAAATATATGGAAGGAAAAACGATCAAAAGGAGTGATAAAAATTCTTGTATGGATGAGAACATATTTTCAAAGATATTACAAAATGCTCATTGTAATTATACATTTTCTTCCTCTACTTACAGTTATTGACAATGAATTTTTAGATGACAATTTTATATATTTCATTACTCTCTCTTTTTTACTTTTATATTTTTTTATTGTCAAGGTGATGTACAGAGGGGTTACATAAGTAAGCTAATACATACATTTCTTGTCCAACTTGTTACCCCTTCCCTCATTTTTCTCCTACTTTCCTTCCCCCCTCAAGCCCCTACCCCCCAAGTTGTACAGATCATTTCCAGCATATTGCCTTGTGTACATCACTATTGCATTGGTTCTTTCTCTCTTTTTGAAGATCTGCTACATTCATTTAATGGTGGCAGAGCTGGGATAGGACTAAATTCAGATGTGGCATTTTATTTGTGATGCACTAGACAGGAGGCCAGAAAGCTTTCTGACAAGGGCTATATCAGTGTTTTAGGCTGTGCTGAATATTCTTCATGTTTCTTTCCTTGTCTGTTGTCCTCCATTCTCACAAGGCTTGGGCTGGCTTGGAATCTCAATTCTCCTAGTCTCTACTTCCTGAGTAGCTATGATTACAGGAGTGACACACTGTGCCCAGCTGTAAATATCTTTTTGTGTGTGTATGCAGAACTGAGGTGTTGAACTCAGGAATCACACTTACTCAGCTTGCTTACTTAGCTGAGCCTGAATCATGCCACTGCTCCCCTCCCCTTTTTTTGTTGGTTGGCCATGGGGCTTGAACTCTGGGCCTGGGCACTGTCCCTCAGTGTTTCAGCTCAAGGCAAACACTCTACCATTTGAGCCACAGTGCCACTTCTGGTTTTCTGGTGGTTTATTGGAGATAAGAGTCTCATGGATTTTCCTGCCCGTGGTGGCTTTGAACCATGAGCCTCAGATCTCAGCCTTCTGAGTAGCTAGGATTATAGATGTGAGCCACCGGCACCCTGCTACTGCCGTCCTTTTGAAATCATTTTTAACTCAAAAGCAGTAGTAGTCTTCAGGATGTAACTGGCCAGCATTATGATCCTCCATCTTTTTTCTTTGTGTGTGTGTGTGTGTGTGTGTGTGTGTGTGTGTGTGTGTGTGTGTGTGTGTGTGTGTCGGGGGTGTGGGTACTGGGCTTGAACTCAGGGCCTAGATGCTGTCCCTTCATTTTTATGCTCATGGCTGACATTAGACATAAGAGCCTCACAGACTTTCTTGCCTGGGTTGACTTCAAACTGTGATCCTCAGATCTCAGCCTTCTAAATAGCTGAATTACACATGTAAGCCATCAGCCCCTGCTGGATCTCTAGTGTGCATCAGCATCACTGGCTATAGCAGGGAACAAAGCTTAGTCCAAGCTGATCTCTAGTGACTGTGATGCAGTAGGTCTACAGTGGAGCCCAAGAATCTGTATCTTAACATATAATCAATTGGCCTTCATGGAAGAAGACGCTAGACCACTTGATTATCTAAGCTGTTTGAATATCTTTTGATCATTGCCAGCTTTCTTCCATGGCCTTTCTCTCCCTCTTTCCCTTTTACCTCTCATGGACTAAGGATTTGGGTTCTGTAAAACTCAAAATTATTCAACTCCATGGGAAGGTGGTCTAGGGATCAGAAGAATGTGCCAGTCTCTTCTTCCTTTACTGTTAACCTTCAGCTTTAGATCTGAAACTTGAAGCACAAAAATAACTAGCTGATTATGATGATGCCATTCCCCCTCCCCAAAGCAAGCATTTCTTTTACTCGAAACATTGGGGAAGGTGTATAAAATATATGAATTCTAGCTTCTTAGTTTCTGAGGGTTGAGAAATCCACATCCTAAAGATGAGTATTGTCAATGGTAGTCAGCCAAACATTTAGGGGCCCCATGTCTCTATACCTACCTTTTCTGCCTCTCTATCCCAGTTTGGCTCAGGACATTAAGAGGGGAATAATTACAGTAAACACCAAATGGTTAAAGTACAGAAAATTCTTGGTCATTTTAGCTAATGAAGAACAGCTGTACCATCTACAATTGAAATTCATAGGCTTGGAATTAAGCTTCTTGTTAACTCCCTATAAACCTTTCCAACATGGCAATACAGAAGTCTTGTCTTTGTGTGGTATATTTCATAGAACCGTGGAACATTTTGTTTATTTCTGCTCTGCAGATTCTTACTAACTTACATATTTCTGTGACCTGAAAACTAGCTTGCATCTTTTCATTGGAACTGAGTTTTAAATTAAAAGTATGAATCATTCCAGGAAGAGATCGGAAGAACATTCTAGGGAAAAGAGAACATGTTAGGAAAAGTACACAACTGGGAATCATAGAGTCTGTTTCAAGCATAGGGAAGATGGGCAAAACATGCATCCAAAAGCAGGTGCTGGTGTGTCATGCCTGTAATCCTAGCTACTCAGGATGCTGGTAACTGAGGATCTTAATCTGAAGCCAGCCCCAGCAAGAAAGTTCCATCAGACTCTTATCTCCAATTAGCCACCAAGAAGCTAAAGTGGAGTTATGGCCCAAGTGGTAGAGTGCCAGCCTTGAGCAAAAAAAGCTAAGGGAAAGCACTTAGGCCTTGAGTTCAAGCCCCAGTACTGGTAGAAATAAACAACAACAAAAGAAAAAAGTAAAAAAGAAAAAGAAAGAAAGAAAGAAAGAAAGAAAGAAAGAAAGAAAGAAAGAAAGAAAGAAAGAAAGAAAGAAAGAAAGAAAGAAAGGGAAGAAAGAAAGAAAAGAAAGAAAGAAAGCATCCAAGGCTAGATTGAAGGAAACTATATTATCAGAACCATTCATTCAGGATGTATCTAGCAGTACCGTCAGATAGATTGCTTGCTGTGGGCAAAGAGACTGAAAGGGAAGAAACCAATTGATTGATCGGGATCAGGGCAATGTACCACTGGCACCACCAAATCAAATAAGCAAAGAGATTGCAAATAACAATGCTGATACTAGGAACCATGCAATCTGGCCTATTCTGCCCTGTCCTGTCCTGTCTTGTCTCATCTTGTCCTGTCCTGTTTCATTCTGTGTAGTTCTGTTCAGTCCCATTCCAGCCCATTTCATCCCCTGGCTCAGCTTCAGTTTTATTTTATTTGTTATTCTATTCTATTTTGTTCTATTCTCTCTCTTCCTCCTGAGGAGTCCTCAATATTTTGGTGTCCTGTTTATAGGTTATAGTCCTGTTAAATTGCTGTCTGCAAAACATTACTTCAGAGGATGAAGTTCTTTCCTTGCTCCTTTAGCAAATCTTTATGGTATTTTCCTCCAAGTGGTCTTACAGGTACGTGTGTGTGTGTGTGTGTGTGTGTTTTCTTGTACCAATATGAAATCTCCAAGCTCTCTTTTCAAAGCTTTGGGAGGATATCCTTGGTACCAGTTGACAGATGTAATTTCTCTCCTACCTATCACCATAATTGGTTTTAGTCAGCTTCCCCTCTTCCGCTATAAGCCCTCCCCCCCCCACATTTGGTATAAATATAAAGAAGCAGCACCTCTCAGTCAGCTAACAAAATGCAAGCTTTTGCTAGAAACTCAATAGAAACAACAACAACAGCAAAAAAATTATGAATAATGTTCAAATGATAGCAGGTAAGGGCTTATTGGAACAGCAAAAGTGACAAGATAGCTAAGGTTCCAGGCAGAACACAACATCCGGAGTCTTATAGTCTACATTTTAAAGCCCTAGAGAAGGTGAGATGAACTTTAAAGATGCCTCTAGTCATTAACATTGTCTTCTCTCAAAACACATAGGTCTCCATTTCACCTTTCTGTACCTCACCATGTTCCCATAGCTCCTTATCAACCATAAGCACATGTAGAGTGTTTACTCAGGGGCAGACTCTGTGCTAGGCCTGGGCCTGTGGAAAGAAAAAGAAAATCAGGCCTTTTGCTAGATCATTCTTGCACACACATGGCCTTTTTCCATCCTTATGTCACCACCTTCTTCTAAGTTATCATTATTTTGCCTTGAACTACCATAACAGCCCCCTAATTAATTTTCCACCCTATGGCCTCTTTCTCCCCCAACCAGACCACATGCCCCCGTTCTATGAATCTCATTATAACTACTTTTGGCAGTTTAGTCATCTGTGTAAAGACACACAACTGGCTCCCTAATGTTGACAAGATAAGATCTGAACTCCTTCACTTGGCATTCCCTGTCTGGAGGTTTGCTCTGGCCTCTGTGCCTACACAACCTTCCCCTCAGGGTGGTAGTAGTTAATAACTGGGATGGTGCATACACCAACCAATCAGAAAAAGTTGTGGCTTTGGACAACCTGGAAAAGCTCCTCTGGGGACAATGGCTCAATGCCATTTTGCCTACAACCAACATATCTTCCTACCTTCACTCTTACTGAGCCCACTTCACTGCTTTCTCCCCCCAAATATCATTGGTAATCTCAGGCCTTGGCTTTCACCATGCCTTCAGCCTGCAATGCCTTCCTTCCTCCTCTCTGCTCTGTGAGTTCCAGTCATCTAGTAGATCCCTTAGAGCCTGGTCTTGTTTCTGAAGCCTTCCTGGACTTCTCCAGTCCACAATCATTCCCCTTTTCTCCCTGGGAGTTCCCTTAATGCCTGCCTGCCTTGACTCATCTTCAGCACACAGCTCCATTGCTTACTTTGGCAACTTGTTTATGTATCTGTCCGTCCATTTATTTTTATTTTTTAAAATAAATGTGCCTTATCTATCTCATCTGGGGTCTCAACTGCAAATAGGAATGGAGAACTCATCTTATTTTTACCTGTGTGCTTAATGCCTGGAACAGTCTTGAGCAGAAATATGCACATCAGTGCTCCCTAGGCTGTTTGACAATTGACAAGAAACTGGTTGGAGCTGTTTGCTTATTTGCCTATTTTAAATATACTTAGTAATGCCTTAGACTTTACTGTAAAGCTTGTAGTGTATTACTTCATTTAATCCTGTCTTTCCATCTATGTACTTTTTTCTGCCCCCACTCCTGCCCCTCCCCCCCCCCTTCTTTTTTGTTTTTGGCATTGCTAGGGCTTGTACGCAGGGCCTTAGTCTGCTCTGCCTCAGCTCACCATTCCAAGTTATTACTTTCCCAACACTCAGATGAGATGACTAAAGGATGAGAGAACTGAATGCATTTCCCTGGCCATCCAGAAGAAAAATGGCAGAGCTGGAGTGTAGACTCAGGATTTTGACTCCAAATTCAGAGCTCTTTCTACTACTCTGTTTTAGCCTCCAAATGTGCTTCTAGGTTCCTTGTAATTTTTCAGAAATTATGGGACCCTGGATGAATTCAGTCCTCTTCTCAACTAAAGGCTGATAGTTCGCAGATTTACAATTTTGATGTTGGTGGCACTTTACTTTTAAAATTGGTATAGGTTGCTATCTTTTTGGTGATGTGACTATTTCCTTTTAAAGCATGTTGTTTCATATTTTTCTGAATTTATCTCTATAATTACATATTTGTCTCCATTTATTCTAGCTAATATTTAATATTGAGTTTACCTAAAAACAATATTGGATTTACTTCCCAAAGATGTTTTAGTCTTCGTGAAAACTATTTGGTAAATTGGCATCTTTTCTAATCACCAGCATGTCCTAATTTCTCCTCTTCCTCTTTCTTCTCTTAAAGCTGAATCCAGAGTCTAAAAACAAAGTTGTTTTTTACTCAAACAGAACAAGAAGAAGGGAATAGCTTTGAAGGAATGATATCTATTTTTAGTCCTTCACATAAAGTAAGTTATGCAGTATAAAAGTGAACCATGTTAGGATTAAATACACCATTATTTTACTCTTGGCCGTTAAATTTATTCCAGAAATATAAAAATTCAAGAATCTGTAAAAATAACTACTGTAAAGTTGTGACTAATGTAGAGATTATTTACTCTGATTAACTTTTTAGTGATATAAAAATGACTAATAAAATATCAGTTTTAAAATTATCTTGATTTTTTAAAAATATTTATGTTAAACTAACCATTTTTATAGTTTATAATGAAAATCATCTCTAACAAGACTGCACCAAAGTAATTTTTATGGTATTGGGGTTTGAACTCAGGGCCTAGACACTGTCCCCAAGCTCTTGTGCTCAAGATTAGCACTGTATACATTGAGCCATAGCTCCACTTCCAGCTCTTCAGTGGTTAATTTAATATAAAACTCTCATAAGCCAGGTGCCAGTGGCTCAAGCCTGTAATCCTAGCTACTTAGGAGGCTGAGATCTGAGGATTGTGGTTCAAAGCCAGCCCAGGTAGGAAAGTCAGTGAGACTCTTATCTCCAATTAACCACCAGAAAACCAGAAGTGGTACTGTGGCTCAAGTGGTAGAGCTGAAGAGCTGAGGGACAGTGCCCAGGCCCAGAGTTCAAGCCCCATGATTGTTGAGAGAGAGAGACAGAGACAGAGACAGAGACAGAGAGACAGAGAGAGACAGAGACAGAGAGACAGAGAGACAGACAGAGACAGACAGAGAGAGACAGACAGACAGAGACAGTGACAGAGACAGAGATAAAGACAGACAGACAGACAGAGACTCTGATAGACTCTCTTTCCAGGCCTGGCTTCAAATCAGAATCCCTGGATTTCAGCCTTCTGCAAAGCAACAGGATGCTTGGAATTAAAATTTAGACCAAGTTCCATGCTTTAGCTCCTAGTGGAGCTTGAGTAAGCTCATGCACTCCATTTTAGTTCAGAGCCTGACAGAGCAACTTGGCCATGGAAAGACAATAGTCTCTTTTAAAATGTCAGGTATATGGATGCTGTCATATAAAAGTTCTAAATCATTAATTAATTTATAATTGGAAAATAATAATTGTACTTATTATAGGGCATAGTGTGATGTTTTGACTCATGCATAAAAGTTTTAATTTATTTTAGTTTAGATTACATAGCTTTTTGTGAAAATCATTTGGTGTCTTATAATTTAACAGGAGTCGATGATATACCTTCATGGAATATTAAAGAACAAGATATATGCAAAATACTTGCAGAAAGATGAATTTTATTTTTTCTTTACTTTTCTTATTCCTCCGTCCCTTCTTCTTTTCCTCTTTTCCTTCCTTTCTCCTTCCCTCCCTCCCTCCTCCTCCTATTCCTTCTTCTTCTTCTTTGAGATACAGTCTTGTATTTAGCCTCAAACTCAAGATCTTCCTGCCCAGGTCACCCAAGTGTTGGGATTAAAGCAATGGACCACAACTACATTTTTCTTACTAATTTGGCATGTATGTAGATATTTGAAATAGGTGTTACTAGTGTTAAAATTATGAAAAACAATTTCACCGTAATGAGCTTAAAGGTACCTTTCAGTATAGGAAAACCAGAATTTTCATGATGATAATGTTGATTAGATCCCCAAAGCATTTCCCAGTAAATAGATTTCTTTGAAAATTTCACATGAGAACAGATTTTGTAAATGTAAAACTGGATGCAGTTTCTGCAGACCTATAGTCAATCTTTGCTGTGTTTTGGCTTAAATGGTTCTTTTTGAAGTCTATCTATAGGGTTTTTTTTTTTCTGCCTAAATGACTCACTGAAAAGAAGATACCAAGTAAAGTTTTGAAATTACAGCAGAATGGGTTGTTGATATTCTCTCTCAATAAATGGTATTACCATTTTTACAGCTGTACAAAAGTCTGAAACTTAGATCACATTAAACAATTCCCACTCCCAACATTCAACCAAGCCCAAGTCTTCCTAAGTTCCTTTCTTTAAACTTTATTCATTAGCTCTCCCTCCTCTCTTAGTTTTAATCCCTATCTACCAACTTACTTCAGTCCCTGCATGTACCAGCTCTCCAATGCTAGGCTAGCCCCGTGAAGTCTATCTCTTCACAGTTTTAAAAATAAGGATTTATTTCAGGTAATTTCCTAAAGCAAGACTTTATGGCCCTCTGAGAATGGTAATTATTGGCCGCTCTGGCTGTGATTCCTGTCTAGAGCTATAGGAATGATTGGTAATGACTAGGCCCACACTCATTAAAGAAAACAACTGGGCTTTAGTAGTGTTATAATCAGGTCTCACATAAAGCTTTTGAAATGTAGTATGTGACTTGATATACAGAAAGTAAAGAGAATCAAATAAATACCCAAACAAGAGGTGACCAATGCCAAAGTCAGCTTCGCCAAGATAGAAAGACAGAACTTTAATTATCCTTACCTATTTATATATTTATCTCTCATTTGTTCTAAAAAGGAAGAGCTGATGAGATGACTCACTACACTGTGAAAGAAGTGCTTTTTAGTTCTATCTTCAGAATCTGGAACATCATTTGCAGGACTCATAGTTGGCATAGTGCTGAGTTGACCATATTCACATGGAAGAAACATTTATCCCTTCTTTAGAGGTCCACTAACATCGGTGACCAGGAGCTGACAAATCAAAGATCATGCCCAAGTTTCCTGGCCTGAGATGGAGGAAGATCAGCTAGTACATATGGTTCTGTGAGTAAGAACTGAGATTAGACTCAACTATCAAACAACCAGTAAAGTCATTGGAGAGAACCATCCTGTATAACTAAAGGACTAGTCGAAGGTATTTTCTCTGTTTACCCAATACTTAGTAACCATAAAGGAATATCAGAGTCTTGTCCCTACTTTTCATTTGAGTTCCATGACTACCTTGGTCTACTTATAACAATTGCCACTTAGTGAGCATTCATTTGTATGTGTGTTGCATTAGACATTGGAGTGAATAGCTTCATTAAATAGTAGGGAAATTCCAGTGAATGCATCCTTTTAGGTGGAACTGGGAAGATGCCTGGACTTAACCTGGCTCTTTAATCTTCCCTCTGTCTATAGGAAATATGGTACCTATCTGTGTACAATACTTTGCATGTAAAATGTTTCAATGATGTGTGCTTCTTGAATAGCATTAAAAGATTTTTATAATGTTACACTCAATTAAAAAAGCTGCTAAAGCAACTCCCCATCTAGTGAGCTGAGTTAATTCATTGATGGTATCAGGGACGCTATTTGCAGACCATCCCCTGGGATGAACTCAGTGGCTAAGCATGTGGCCCCAGAGATGTATTTACTCTGCTTGATTTGCACTGGTGATTACTTTCCTGAAAGAATGCAACTCCAGGCCAATATGGAACAGGCAGTGTTCATATTGTCTTTCCTTCTCAACAGAGATTAAAGAGAAGCTGGATGTTGATGGCCACATCACACAGCTTAACGGAGGCCTTCCAAATGAGGTCATGTCTTGCCTTCACCAGGTGAAAGAAGCAACAGATACTTCTAGGAAATGAAAAGGGTTTCTGGGACTGGCTGTGCTATTGAGCACCTTGTGAGTCTCCTGTTGTGGTGCTCTGTTTAATGAGTTACAACTTGGAGCTGATGTTTCTAGGTATCTAGAGGACAAGGAAGATGTCTCTTATTGACAGTCATCTCTGTTTTGTTTTGTTTGGAAAAGGAACCTGCCTAGTGTGTGATCTTTCACCTTGAGAAGATGAGATCATTTCTGAAGGTCAGTGAATTCTGAAGTCGAGATAGAAGCTGGCAATGGGTCTCTGTTATGGGTGCCTCACTTTTGAGAACTAAATAAGACAACACTGCCAGATCAGATAGACAAAATTACCTCAAGAGTCTGGGGGAGACTGCTCTGTGTGTGTGTGTGTGTGTGTGTGTGTGTGTGTGTGTGTGTGTGTGTGTATGCGTGCACACACATGCACGCATGTGTGTGGGCATGCCTGTGCATATGTTCTGGATCAATATGAAAATTAATTGAACAAAAGAAGGAAGGGAAACTGGAACAAGCAGAATTGATTGTGTTTGTATAATAAATTTGGTCTAATTTTGTTTACATTAAAATAGTGTCATTGTTCTATATTGCATATGGTTTACTTGCTATGGTTTACTTTCATTTAAAGTTTTTGTTAAATGATTTTTTTAAACTTTACTCTAGGCAGAGAACACTCATAAAGCAATAAAAGTTAAAATTTAAAGGTATATTTTAGGGGTAATGTGGGTCTATCAGTGAACTTCAGGGAACACAATTAAATTCATGTGTAAAATATAATGAATACAATGCAGGCATGTTTTTGTTTTGTTGTATTTTATTTTTGGCAGTACTGGGGTTTGAACTCAGGGCCTCATACTTGCTAGGCACGTACTCTACTAGAACCATGCCTCTAGCTGTTTTCTGTACTGGTTATCTTTGAGATAGTATATCACTCTTTTTTTTTTCTCTTTGCTTGGTCCTGTGTCTGGATCTCAATTCACTTATTCTACACTTCTGACCCAAGTTGGGGTGACAAGCATATGCTGTCACACCCAGATTCTTCTGTTGAGATGGCATCTCACAAACTTTTCTCCCTAGCCTGGAACTCAGATTCTCCAATCTTAGCCTTCCATGCAGCTGAGATAAAAGGGATGTGTCACAAAACACAGCTGTTGGTGGAGAAGTTATCTTCACCATATCTTCATAAACATCCAGGCTGGCCTTAAAATGCAATCCTCCCAATCTCAGCCTCCCAAATAACTGGGATTATGGGCATGAGATAGTGGAGTTCACGTACAGGCAGGATATCACTGTGTGAGGGGGAGAATCACCAAAAGACATGACATTCATGAAGGTCTTCGTGGATTAAAAAAGTGAGAATCACTGATATCTTGTTTTATATTATAGAATGTCATCAATTCTTCCTCATGGAATGAAATAGAAACCCATCCAAATCTAGTTCTTAAATCAATAGTCATTAATGGGAATTTTATGGAATCATAGCTAAGTATACTATGTGCCACACAAGAGATCTGAGATAAATGGAAATAATAGAGTTTGTAAGTCTTCAAAACAAAATTATGTACTTTCTCTCAAAACTTAAAAAATGTTCTTCTTCAAAGAAGATGCTGATTTCCAAACAAGATGAAATCTTGTGTACCATTAACCTTTTCCTCTCCCCAGAAATACAGATTCGACGAAAAAGAATCAGAATTCTAGTCATAAGCTTTTATTTTTTACACTTGAAGAACTGAAAGCTTTCTCTGTTTGTTATTTTCTGAAGGAGGGGGTTTCCTGTGTGTCTTTCTCAAGCTCTGGGGATCCCCTCATCTTCTGTGTCCTGGACCATATGTGTGTGTGTGTGTGTGTGTGTGTATACATACATACTATATATATATATATATATATATATATATACATATATATATATACATATAGTGAATATCCTTTGAGTCAATGAGGGCTTCTTCAGCACCATTGGTCATCTCTTGGCAGAGTGATCTGTATTTTTCCTTAACTGAATCAGGGTACTGTTTCCTGGCATTGGGGCTGACTGTAGGGCCCCTGAGGAGGAGGCAGAGAAGCTGTCTGATTTGAAGGGATGGAGGGAAGGGCTGGAACTTTAGCTGCCTTCATCAAGCTTATCATGGCTGCAATTCTATCTCCAGCAATGTCTCAACTTTGAGATTCTCTGCTCTTCTAATATTTATACCTTTTAAAAAGCAATCTTATCTGGGAGTTCTAAAATTAATCTAATAGTTTAGCTCTAGTGTCAGGAAATGGCTGTGCAAATAAACCTTGAGGGATGGGGTTGTTTGGTAGGTGGATGAAAGCCCAGTGGGTAATAGTTGGGGCTCTGTTGGCGTGAAAGGTAGACATGGCCTCCTGGATTTTCCCCTTCAATAGCTTTGACTCTACTTGGTCTACAAGTGAAGGGCTCAGTGAGTGTACTTTCAGCCCACAGTCCCTGCAATGCCAGTAATGACCACTAGGGAAGTGAACCTGCTTGTCATTTGCATTCATAAGGAAATCCCAAAATGTATGTATCAGTTTGCTCAAAACATTGAGGAAGAAAGATAGATTCTTCTATTATTATGCTGAGATCTTGAGCTCTAAAAAAGAATCACAAATGGTGTTTTACATGGATTATTAATGCAGAGCACTTTATTGTAGTTCAATAAAGACCTCTATGTCTCCATTACACAGACTAATGACACCTCCAGACATATTTACAGTAATTTTCCCAGCTGATATAGTTTAATTAATGATATAAGGACATAATTACATGTTTCAGTGATATTTCACATATTTACAGGAACTGCTGTAACTAGCTTAATTAGAGTAATTATGTAAATAGCTGATAATGCACAACAAATTACAGAAAAGAAATCTCCTATAGACTGGTGTGTTCAGCTTCTAAGCAAGCTTATAAAAAAAGAAAACATGTACATCTGGGGTTTCAATTTAAGACTATCTGGCCTCCCAATTTTGTTACTCCTAATCAGGCAGAACATAACTGTTGGAGGTTTAACAGTTAAATTTCTTCCTTTTCTAAATTCTGCTGTAGACCTCCTGTCAGTTGTTATTCTATAAAATTGCTCACTTTGCCTCGCCACTGGCTTGAGTTTCATGATGAGTTTTGTGTCATGTTGGGTAATGATATTGCATTCGCTGTGAACTAGAGAGTGTTGCTTAGGGAACACACCTAACATGACACCTCACACCTCTCTTTCATTTCCTTTCTTTGTCTTTTCTTTAACTGATATCTTCTGTTTCCATCGTGCTCATGCACAAAGATGTTTCTTTGGGCCAGCCCTCTTGCTGCTCTTTCTTTCTGTACTTTGGTAAGTATTTGTAGAGCCTGTTGGTGCTCTACTGTGGAGTTCTAACTCTGGTTGCCTACAAATCAAGTTGCCTTTCCCCTTCAACTGATTAACCTTGAGTCTCTAGGAGGAAGTAAGAGCCCCCATTTAAGGCGAAATAATGTCCCTCCTTCATCAGCTGGCCTATCTCCATTGACTGACATCTGGCACACCTCTTCCTTCCTTTGCTCTTTCAGACAACTGGATCCAGGTCACTGTTCTTGTGTAAGAAAGCCTAAGGAAATTCCACTGTGCCAAAAGAAATATTAACCTTCGGGTCAAATTTTAATTATACTTTGCTCGAATTAATGACTCTCATAAGCTTGTATGTTCATCCTCTGCCTCACTTTTCAGTCTTTCACTTGACCAAACTCATGTCCCCTCATCACCCAGCATGAGACCTCTTCTTCAGTCAGGCCAGACTCTTGGCCTTACCATGAACACCACTCTGGGCCTGTGTGCCTTTCCTTTCTTTGCTCTCTCTTGAGACTGGAATGGACCCAGTTTTTAAGGGAACTTGTTAAGCTTACCTCCTGTGAAGCCTTTGATCACTGAGCTCATTGATTTTTCTCTTCCAGGACAATGTCTGAATCATGGGAATCTATGAAACCTTACTGTGGTGGATTGTGTGGCAACCTCTTCTTCTGCATGGATGGAAGGCATTTTATCTGGGTTTGATGCTTTTGTAGCCCCTACCAATGCCTGTCATGGTGTTGGATGCCTGTAAGATAAGCAGCAATTTCTCATGCATGAATTCAAGTATATTTAATCAGAATCTTTGCCTGTGGATGCACAGGGTAGGTACACACAACTCTAGGAGGCCCCATCCAAAGTCAACTTTACTCTTATAAGATAGCAGCTCCCTTTTTTGCCAGTTCCTCTTGATGATATCTTCCAGATATCTATATCCTTTACCAATTGGTCTAATCTTGCTGAGAACTGGAATTAATAATACATCTCCACAATAATTTCTTTAAAGGAATTCATAGTCTATTAGAAGATTCAACTACATACATAAATAATCACTAAATCCTGTGATATATGTAAAGATAAAAGAAGGCAGGAATAACAGAAGTAATACAAAGGCAGGAAGTTATATTTAAATTGTAGAATTAACCAGACTAATATGTTAGAGCTGGAGAAAATACCAATACCACTCCTAGGTTTCTGGCTCTGTTGGCATTAACACAGCTTGTCAGAGTGGACAGGGAATTCTATATAATAAGGATGAAAGTGTTTAGGAGGCAAAAATCATGCTTTCAGATGTGTGACTTTTGAGAGATGCTGTAAAGCATTGATTTCATAGAATGCAATCATGCTGAAAAATGGAAAACTGAGAGCTATTAACAGATTGAGTAGTGGCTATGTGGAGATTTTGAGCTCTCAAGAGTGCATAGGGTGCCAAGTGGAGGGCCAGCAACAGAATTTCTAGGCGGAGAAAGGAACAATTCGTAAAGAACAGAATATGGGGTAGAAAAGCCCCAGAGGTTCAGGTGCCACAGGCTATGAGTTATGATAACTGAACAGGAGCTCTTTGAAGATCCCATTACAACAAATCCCCAGGCCGATCTCTAGCAGGAACACACATGTCAATTTAAGCATGACATTTTCTTTACCTATGGAATAGATGGCCTAGCATTTTCTTGCAAAACCTTTACATTCTTATTAGTGTAAGTTATTATGATTAATGGAAAATTTAAGTCAAACAGGAGACACTTGCATGTAGAAGGTAGGCTGTGATGTAAGAACTACAGTAAGGTGAGATTATCAGGACTCAGTGTGGACAGGAAGGCAGCAGAATTGCTCAACTGCTCCTATGGCCAACTTCATGTTGTAGAAGCTTGTGCCTGGCATCCTTCTTAATGCAAGGAACCCACGTTCTCCATCCCCTTCCATTTTGATGTACTTTTTCTCAGCTCTTCTCTATTCTACTCCAAGTCCATTTTAGATGTTTACCCAAGCATTGTTTTAAGAGTTTCTTACAAATAATTTTAAGTACCTTCTATTTATGATTTTGAAATTTTATCTCCAGTCTGAATCAGCCTTTTGACCTCCAGACTCTCATGGCTAAATGTCTGATCAGCAACCTTTCTTTCTAATTTAGCTCCTTCCAAGTCTTTCCTTCCCTGGCATTGGTAACTCATAAAACTCAGGCATCATCCTTCACAATGACAAAATCATAATGAAGTATTTTACAAAAAAATAACCTTAGGTGTTATTCTTATTTATCTTCATAATTCATTAAGAAATTTTTTTTGGCTTCACCTTTCAATAATATTCAGAATCTGACCACATTTCGTCACCTCTATTGCTACCACTATTTGCTAGTTTTTACTGTCTCCGTTGTTCTAATTGGCTATCTTTAGTCTATTCTTCCCTGTAGCACTTTTGCACCTTTCATCTTCCCATTGATTTTGCTCAGAGCATGTCTACCACTGTAGCTTCTCTGCTGATCCTAGAAGAGATTAAGCCTACTCTTATTACATAGAGCCCTTGCACTTCCTTCTGCCTGGATGCCCCTCCCTTTGTTCACACAATTTGCTTCTATACTTCCTTTGAGGTCTTCATTTACATTTCCTTTTGCAGTGAGACTTTTCTGTGCATACCATCTCCACATTCCCAGCACCTTTGGGACTTAACTTCTCTCATATATATATATATATATATATATATATATATATATATATATATATTACATTTATATATATTCATATAATGTATGTAGTGTGTGCTTATTTGTCTTTGTTATTGTTTCCTTTTCCCCTAGAATATAAGCTTTATATTTGCTATATATCCACATGCATAAAACATGGAGAACTGCAAATGGTTTGGACTCAAATGATTAACAGATAATGTAACAAGTCCAGGTATAGAATAAAGCCACAAAGACAAAATAAAGCATCCTATTAAAAGTATAAGGTTAGTTACGTAAGTGCCATTATAGTAAGCATTATTATATTTCACATCAGTGGAGAATGATAGGCAAGAGCTTGCATTGACTAATGTATTGAGAAAGAGAAAATAAATTTTGTATCCTAAACGTTCAAATACCAAGTTCTTTTATGGTGAACATAAATAGAAGAAAGTAAGACTATAACCAATGTCATCATTTTGTCTTAATTATCTTGGCAAAATATTGATCCATTTTCCAAAGGACACAATTTAACCCCTTAGGATCAAGAGACTGATTTTTTTTAAAAAAAAGAGAAAAACAGAGAGACAGGATCCAAGATTCAAGAACAGTCTATTAGACTGTACAGTCTATACATTTTGCTGTTTAAGTAAAATGCAGCATTTGACTTTGAAAACTGGTAACAGGAAAGGAAAATAGATATTATGAAAATAGATATTTTAGAAAGATAACATGAAGACATGTTTTCTTTCTTCAGTTTTTTTCCCTTTGTACTATTTCTATCTCTCATTTGCTTATACAGCAGAGGTCCTAGGTTCTGGGATTGAGAATCAGTGTTCTGATGCCAAGGGCCTCCTAACGGCAGAAACTGAAGTAAAATATTGAACACAGTAACTAAAGAGGCTGTTATTTCATCATGAGTTTTGTAACTCTGTAGAAGATACTTGAGGAAATTAGTATCTTATACATAGATGTGTATGTTTTATTTCTTCAACAGGATTTTGTAAGAGAAAGTTTTTTTTTAAAGAAAAGTATGTTCCTAAATTTTTTTTATCCATATATAGACACATATGCATTTCCTTGAAGCCATTCACAATAAACTTCCTTCATAAACACGTTAACTTACAGTGCTTTCTTTCATTAAATAAAAACTGGCAAGTTGTCTCTATATGCTGCTTTCTTCTTTTCAAAGCAGCTATTGGAAAAGAACTAAGATGAACAGTAAGCAACATAAAGAATAATTTATTAGAGCACTTTAGTTAGAAGCTGAATGAAGAGTTGCTCTGAGTCATATAATAGGGCATGTATTAGTCTCAACTTCACACATCAGATTATTGTTCACTAGCATATAGTATTAGTTTTATTGTTGTAAGTGTAAATAATTTTTATGTGTCTTATCAAATCAACATCTGTTCAACTGCTTCTCCATAACTTTATTGTTGGCTAGAATTAATTTACAACACAAGCATAGGACAAATTTTAAAACTATGTTGTTGTTTTGGGAAAATATGGTTGACCTTTAGCCAACTAGGCACCTAGAAGTTATATCTTTTAGATGTTAATTAATTCAATATTTTTTCCTCCTACCTCATGAGTCAGTTCAAATTACAAAAAAAAATAAAATGTGCTTTTTTCCTCATTTTTATACTATGCTTCATAACACTCTGAACTTTGAACTTCTTATCTATGATGGAGAAGAATAGATTTAGAAACAATGACCTTCCTTAATGTAAAAATAGTAAGTAGGACTATATTTGAAAATGTTTCTAGGTAGAGAATATACATACAATGGTTATGTCTGTTACAATCTTTCCCAAATCACTGTAATCTTCTCTCTTTTTTTCTTTTTTCTTCCTCTCCTTGTCTTCGTCTCCTTCTTCTTTACATATCTATACCTGAAAGGAATGTAAAGTTTTGTGTCCTGTTGTCTGAGTTTGTTTTGAAGCAGGCATTCTGCCTGTCTTCTTTCATGTTACCCTACTTTTTTGCCCCACTTTTCAAGTGCTTAACACAACTGATATCTGACTCAGAAAAAAAAATCACTCTCCCTTCTAAGTAAACATTAGTACACTTTTTTCTGTCTTATGTTATGACTCTTGTAAATACTTATTCATTCATCAGCATCTGTGCTGAATACTGGCAGTTCAGAGATTAAATAATACTAGAGGCTTGTGCTCAAGGAGATAGCAATTGGGAAGCTGATGCTTATAATGAACTTTAGTATGTGTGATTATAGTCTCTTGATGACAGTGTTTATAAGAAAGCATCAACAAAGGTTCTCACAAAGGAGGAAAAAGGAGCTGGTACTGGTAGAAGACTATCAGAAAGAACTCCAAAGAACATTTCTCAAGAAGGAACTTGCATGAGGAAGCAACATGGAAGCATGAAGTATCTACAGAAATAGAGAGCATCATTGACCAAGCTAGACATGGTACAATGGAAAGGGGTAGAGAGTGTAGAGATGCAGAGCACAGGGCTCATCTAAAGCAGAGGTTATTACCTCCTTTGACTAGTGGATCCTATGCACAGATGTTGGCCCATTGTTGCCAAGTCTTCCATTTTCTTTTTGTTAACAAGAAGATAGAAATTCTGTAAGATGGCCAAACAAAATTCCTTTCCAACAAAACATGTTTTAACATGAATGGGTCCACAGAACTCCCGCTAGTGGTATGCTCTGAAGAGTTACAGAGCTAGTAGAAAGTAGTAGAAGGAAAAGATGGAGAGGTAGGTTGGTGATAATTTACAATATATTGACAGTCTGGATTTATTCCAGACACATTAGAGAAAGATAAAAGAGTTTCAGCTAGAAAACACTCTTATAGTTGGGTTTATTATACATTCTTAAAATATTCATAGCACTTAAACTTTTTCTTTTCTTTCTTTTTTTGTTGTTGTTAGTCCTGGTGTTTGAACTTTGGTCTTGGGCACTGTCCCTCAGCTCTTCAGTTCAAGGCTAGCGCTCTACCACTTGAGCCACAGTGCCACTTCCAGTTTTCTGGTGTTTTACTGGAGATAAGAGTTTCACGGACTTTCCAGCCCAGGTTGGCTTTGAACGTAATAATCAGATCTCAGCTTCCTGGGTAGCTAGGATTACAGGTGTGAGCCAGCTGCTTAAACTTTCTATTTAAAAAACTGGACATAGACGTTATTTTATTATTTATTTATTTATTTATTTTTTGCCAGTCCTGGAGCTTGAACTCAGGCCTGTGCACTATCCCTAAGCTTCTTTTGCTCTAGGCTAGCACTCTACCACTTGAGCCACAATGCCATTTCTGGCTCTTTCTGTTTAAGTGGTACTTAGGAACCAAACCCAGAGTTTCATGCATGCTAAGCAAGCACTCTACCACTAAGCTATATTCTCAGCCCCTTGAATATAGATTTTATAAGGTCTCTTCACAGAAGCAGTATGCATAAGAGTAGCTCCAAGACCTGCCTGAAGTTATAACTGGGATTAATCAAGCACTCATGAATGAAGTGATCCGTAGTTCAGCTTTGTTACCATCCCACCATACTACCACCATCGGGTGTGTTTACAAATGTGCTCAGGGAAGCTGAGTACTGAGTATTAACCAGACTGCCATAGTCTTCCATGCTGAGTCTTAAATAAAAGTCAACCTTAATTTAAGAAAAAATAGCTTTAGGGGTTTGATGTATATAGTTCATTGTTAGAGTCTAGCATATATTAGCTCCTGGGTTTAATCCTCAGCACTGCGAAATCAAAACAAAACTTGACATGCACAAGTAAAATAAGTATATCAGGATGCATCTTAAGGATGCATTTCCATTTTTATACAGCACTGGAACAGGTGTGAGGAGATCTTATGTCAAAGGATGTGATAAAGCTGTGTAGTTCACGGTCTACCTGTCCTTATGGCCATGTCTACTGGCGCTGCTTTGTCTGCACTAGGCTATCACCACCCTTCCCTTCTTTACTCACCAGGGCCTGAGAATGAGTGGGCGTGAAGGAAAAACATCATTATTTTCCACCAAAGCTTTAGGGCAGGGGCAATGCCTGCTCTAGCTTCTCACATCATCAGTGGCAGGCCTAAGGCAGAGCTCAGCATGTTTGTGAGCATTCTAATGGGGACTGTGATGATTTAGTCTTGTGCACGGAGGAACATGTCTTTGGAGTGACAGCTCATGTTCCAGGACAGAAACACTATGTAAAAGAAATGGACCTCCTATCCCCCACCCCACTGCAGCTTTGAGCAGGGGTCTCTGACTTTATACAGGTCCCAGCCCAGCTTGGGGTCAAAAGTTGAAACTAATGACTAAAACTGGAATCTGAACTTTCAGTCATGATGGGTCTTAAAACTAGGACACACGTCTCCTTACCAGTGAAAATGTCATCTCAAACTTCTACCAGCCAGAGGAAAAGAAAGCAGAAAAGCCATTTAAAAGTGAAACTCGAATCCCTTCTTGGCTTTTTGGCTTAGATCACATGCAATGTCTGTCCTCCTCCATTTAATATTGGATATTGCCTCTCCAGACAATATATTAAATGACTTTTTGGAGCAAAAAGATGTAATAGGAGCTTGATCTGTCCACAACATGGACCAATTTGGTATTGCAGGATCTCTAAGCACTTTACCCCTTGAGCAATAGCTCCACTTCCAGTTTTCCGGTGTAGGAGAAAGCTATTGATAGCTTCTATCATTATTATTATTATGTTATTTTTGTTGGTCCTGGGGCTTGAATTCTGGGCCTAAGTGCTGTCCCTCAGCTCTTCAGTTCAAGGCTAGCACTCTACCACTTGAGCAACAGCTCCACTTCCAGTTTTCTGGTGGTTAAAGATAAGAGTCTCATAGACATTCTTGCCCAGGTTGGCATTGAACCACATTCTCAGATCTCAGCCTCCTGAGGATCTGGGCCACCAGTGCCCAGACTTATTATTATTATTATTATTATTATTATTATTATTATTATTATTATTATTATTATTATTATTATTTGTCGGTCGTGGGGCTTGAAGTCTGGGCTTGGGTGCTATCCCTGTGTTCTTCAGCTCAAGGCAAGCACTCTACCGCTTGAGCCACAGCGCCACTTCCGGTTTTCTAGTGGTTAATTGGAGATAAGAATCTCATGGACTTTTCTGCCTGGGCTGGCTTTGAACCATGATCTTCAGATCTCAGCCTCCTTCATAGCTAGACGTGAGCCACCGGTGCCCGGCAACTATTATTATTTTTAAGTGGTTAAAGATTGTACTTGCAAAAAAAAATTACGATTTCCTTAAACACTCTTTTAATTAGAACAAAGTCCTCATATTAGAAAACTAAACCATCTAGTAGGTAGCCTTCAATTGGACTTTTCCTTATATTATTTTCTGAGGAGTGATATACATAATTAATGTCTCTGCAGTGTAATTCAGATTGGGGAAAGTGAAAATGAAAACAATTTTAAAAATACCTGAAGCAGTAGAAAATTCCTGGCCTATTGGTCCTTCGGCGTGGTGCACATTGGTGGTCAAAGACACAGCCAAATTAACTCACAGATGTTGTCCATATACACCTACGTCTTCCATTCCCACTTTCACCCAAAAAGGGGAAAAAAAAGATATCCATATGCAAGGGGAACTTTGGGACTCAACTTTCATGGTTTGTCAACTTCCCTGTTCTAACTTTCACTACTTTCATTATCAGTATCAAAGGCCATATGTTCTTGACTCAATTTGGCTCCTTCCATTCTAGCATTTTTCTTTATTAAAAGTGATTCTTTGCAACTTTTCTTTGATTATTGGGTGTCAGCTCTCAACTCTTTTCTTCTCCAGTGCATTTGATCCTCTCCCTAAACCCTACGGAAAGTTCTGGGTCATCCATTTAAAATACAAGGGCCTGCCTTTCCTCAGTCTTTCTGAGAGAGGTGGGCCCTCTACTGTTGCCTTTTGGTATGACTCTTGGAACTAGAAAATTCTGGTGGCAGAGCATAGCTAAAATTGATAAAACGAAGGATAGCAACGGGTGCTAAACATTTAAAATTAAACCTATTAACAAAATAGAGACTTTAAATATTGTTTTTTTTGTTTTCATTGCACAAAGAGCACTGGCATGGGAAGAGGGGCAGAAAAAGCAGCTGAGAAGTCTTGTGTGTTCAGAACAGGCTCAGAGGCGATGTGCTCTGAGCACGGCTGTGCATTAGACCACCTGAGAGCTTTTATAAATCATTAGGGCCCACACTCTGCCTCCAGAAATTCTGATTTAATTGGTCTGAGATGAAGCCCACGTGTGAGGATTCTTTTCAAACTCCACCAAAGGATTAGAATATATTGAGGATGAAAACTGTGGTTTGTTCATTTGTTTATTAAATTGTCATTATACAGGTGATGTACAGAGGGGTTACAATTATATAAGTCAGGGAATGAGTACATTTCTTTTTTGGATAATGTCACCGCTTCTCTCACTCTTGGTTTATTTAGTTTCTTATTTCTCAGAGCTGTTTCATTTGTTGTTGTTGCTTTGTTTAAAAAATCTTTTCAGCAAACTAAGAGATTCTTTTGTTAGATTTCTTACAAAGGAGAAGATTCCTCATAAAAATGTTTTTAAAGTGTCTCCAGAAATTCACTTATTTATTTTGTATGTATGTATGTATGTACGTATGTATGTACGTATGTATGTATGTATGTATGTATGTATGTATGTATGTATGTATGTATATATGTATGTATGTATTTTTTGTGCCCATTGTGGGACTTAACTAAGGACCTGGACACTGTCTCTGTTTGTTCAAGTCTGGTGCTCTGACACTTGAACCGCAGATCCATTTCTGGTGTTTTTTGGTGGTTAATGAAGACTTTCCTTTCACAGACATTCCTGCTTGGCTAGCTTTGAACCATAATCTTGAGATCTCAATCTTCTAAATAGTTAGTATTACAGGCATGAACCACCAGCAACCCACTTCCAGAAGTAAAATTTCTGGAATTCACATAGGAAAGTGACAAAGTTAAAAAAAAAAAACCTCTTCCTGATTTTTTTTGTATTTTCAATAAAATATGTACAGAGAACCAGATTAACACAATCCCAGTCAGAATATTGCTCTCCCTTGCTTAGAGCTACTTTAATTGTCAACTCTAGGAGGAAAATCACAGTGAGTAGATCACAGGAGTTTGTAGGAATTCAGTGTAGCATTGCCTGTGCAGCCCCATCCCTTAGTGTAGCAGTCCACAGTTGGGAAGTTCTCAAAGTTAAAGTTGGTATTGGTAAAAGAAGCTTTACTGAGAAGCAGCTGTAGTCAGTGTCACTTAACTTGTCTCCTTACAGAAAATTCTATAAGACATCAGAAAGTCAACTTCTGATTTTTGATGCATAGCTAAAGGGTTTAACTAAATTTAACTATTATTTTACTGCCAAAGTATGTTCATACTAATATGACTAGGCTATGACAGCTCATATGATGAGAGAGGAATCAGCTAAAGTCTATTTTCTTCTTAGACTCCTGAACCAGTGCTGACTATGTGTGGACAGAGATGCAAGTTGTTTTTTCTCCTCTAAAAATTTCTTGGTAACAATTTGGAAGGTAATAACAATGGAGAGCATAGTGTTTTAAACTTCTTCTTGCCTTCTTCCAATTCTATTCTCACATCTTGACCCCTAGAAATCTTGTCTAACTGGTAAATTTGAATTTTCTCCCCTTAGGCTTGAGAGTTTAGTAATGAGAAGTGTGGGCACCATTTTCCAAAAGTGTGTCTTCCAATTAGCTTAACTTCTCTGGGCTTCATAGAATTATGAGGATTCAGCATACAGGTACTCTATATTATAGCTATTACTTAATAGTTTCTTGTAAGCCTTTTCAACTAAAAGACTAAATAATATAAACACCTTTATTGTTTAAAGGGTGATGTTGTATATTTTCAGTGATGAAATAGGATTTGAGGACTGAATATTACATATTACATCAAAAATTCTATTTCTCTTCTTAGGTTCCAGATTGAATCAATTTAGTTAGATATATTCAAATGTATTCAGCAGGTATATGTAGAAACAAAGAATGGGGGAAATGCAGTTATTTACTGGAAGATGGTATCAAGTAGCCACACAAGATATTATGTATCTCAAGGGTATACAAAAGTTAGAAATGATTTCTATGTTGGTTTACTGTATGTGTGGTTCTTCATATACGAAGAAGTCCCTAAGATGGACATTTCAGTGAGTGTGATCAAGACAATGTCTCTTGGCCTGAAGCACCTTCAAGTATGATGTTGAAGAAGAAGAGATACACCATTTTAAGTGCCTCTTCCCCCACCTCCCACATTCCTGTGAAAAGTAACCAGCTAATGATGTGCTAAGCTTGGAGGAATTATCTGTGATGACCAATTGTCACCACCCACCTGCTATTTGGCAGGCTAGGTGCTGGGAATGCAACCTGAGTAGAAGCAGACCTGGCCTGACCTGCCAGAGCTTGCCATCCAGGAAGGAAGACAGACATTCATTCACCAAATGATCAATTGGACAAGTGTAAAATTATACCTGTGACATATCCCACAAAAGGAAAGTGCAAGGTACAATGAGAGTCTAGGATTAAGAACTTGACCTGCCTAGAGAGGTCAGATAAAAAGCTTGGCCTAAAAAAGTCACAGTTGTGCTGAGGACAGATGGATGAGTAGTCATTGATGAGGTGAAAGGGAAGGAATGATGATCCTAAGCAGAAGGAACAGAAAGCACAGAAGTCTTGTTGCAGGAGGAAGCAAAGCCAGGAAAGGGAATTGAAAGACACCCAGGTGGTTAGGCCTGTGACAGAGTGTATTGAATTATTCTCCGATAGATTGAGCCAGTGGTGTGTTGGAGCTGGCTCACAATTTACTTCTCAGAGCCAGTTCCACATGCGTGTCTTCCCAACTTCACACTGAGTGGCATTAAGTTTGTAGCTTGAAAGTGGCAAAGATGAGCATACTTGCACCCAAAAAATGGACCAACTTCTTCACCCTCCAGAGCCAGAAAACCAGTATATCTCTTGACTGGACTATGTGATGCTATGTCTAATTCCAAAAATCGAACGGATGATTCTGGGTCTGGGATTTGAAGCAAGCAAGAAATATGGGAGAAAAAAAAAAGACACTAAGACTTCCTGTGATTATCATGCTGCCATAGCAAACTAAAGAGGGATGAAAAAAATGTGACTTTGCATTCTGACTTTCCACTCCCTTCCCCTTTTCTTCTATTTTCTGTCCTCTCCCTCTGTCCTGTCCTCAAATATTACAGGAACTGAGGTGGGAGGGTTGGACCTTTTGCTGTGGGAGCCCTAGAAGAGATTTACCCGAAGGCAAGAGTTGAGAACAGTGAAGTCTAATGCTGAAATTCAAGTTGCTTTCTTTTCTGTTCCTGATATTGGTGCTACTTTGGGAAATGAAAGAAGATGGGTGAAGGCCTAATGGTGGATCGTGACATGGTGGTGAAGGTAAAGTTGTGTGGGCAGATGACAGTAAGCAGAGCCCCAGAAGGCAGATTGCATACAGAATATGTGGAAGGAACACAGGTGATAAGTAACCATGAGGAAGAAGATGCTGTCTCTAGACCTTAGAGTAAGTGCTAGGCTTTCCACAGCATGGGGTGTTTCAGCCATGGTCTTTGTGGAAACAGAAAGAACAGAAAGGAAAAGAGAAGGAAAAGGAAGGGAAAGGAAGGAAGATTTCTAGATGTTTAAAATTATAATTTGTGCTTACTTTGGACAATAGGTCTTTTATGTTTTTAGTTTGCGTGTATATTTTTAAGCAGATTTCATATCTCTGCGAACCAAAGGTCTTGGGTCTTGGGTTTAGTATTCTGTGTCATTTTGCAGAAATACGATTTTCCTCCATCACTGCAAGTGTCTTATAGTTGGAGATCTATCTGAATCGCCCTTTTAGACTGCAATTCACTGTCTTGCAGAGTTGTTGAGATTTTATTTTTCCCGTTTAGGCTCCTTGGTGTAATTAGAGTGAGCTGCTCTGCCCTGCTCTCCTCCCTCAAGTCTGGAACCCTGGATGCAGGCATGTTACTTCAGGCCTTCTTCCCATTTATCTTCTCAGTGCTGTTACAAACCTGCTTTCTTGGGCCCAGAGGGAAATGGAACCTCTGCTGGTCTCCAGTTCCTCAGCCTCTCTTAGCCCAGAATTCCTGTGTAGACTTTGAAGACAAGATTCAATGTATTACTTCAGCCATTATGTGTGTGTGTGTGTGTGTGTGTGTGTGTGTGTGTGTGTGTGTGTGTGTGTGTGTGTGTGTGTGTGATCTATCTATCTATCTATCTATCTATCTATCTATCTATCTATCTATCTATCTATCTATCTATCTATCTATCTATCTACCTACCTACCTACCTACCTACCTATTTATCAAGCTGCTGAAGGGATAGAGTAAAAGTTGAGCTATTATTGGGAAAAGATCTGGCCAGGTCAAATTCAACAGAATTTTTCCTCAGATTACCCTAGGCTTCATTGTCAGTCCCTTTCCCATCCCCAAAGACCTACTTAATTCATTCACACCAAGGTATATGACTTAATAAGCCTTATAATGAGACTAAGAAGACTTCATTGATTATTGCTTTTAGAGCTATTTGTGTTTCATCAGAGGAAAAGAATTTTGCTAAAAGAAGCCCACTGTTGATGGACACAGAAAATCTGTTTGCAAAGTGGCATTTGGTGATGTTTTTGAGATTATTTATCCCACTTGAGGAGCTGGCTCCTCCTGGAGACTGAGTAGGAGCAGAAAGAGACTGAGGGCTTTGGGATGGAAAGGTCCCATTGCAATTCATCTAGCACTGATGGATAAAGCCATTCTTGGTGACTATATTTAATAACAATATCATATTCTTAAAAAACATTGGAGGCATGGTTTTCCTTTTTCAGAACGAGACTGAAAAGGCAAAAAAACTCTCTTAAATGGGTTGAGAGAAAGAAGTTAGTGGCTCCCATTCAGCTTCACTGGCCCCAGTGTTTATCTTATAAAGCCCTGGAACAAATCTATCTAAAGGGGAAAAATAACCACCAAGACACACTTACAGCCCACGTCTGTCTTTCATGAGACCCACAGGCCCCAGGGCTTCTAACCCTTTACCTTTAAACAGATCTCATTCAACTAAGACGTATCAAAAAGCTGAAATGCGTTGCCCACAATCACCTTATCTCTGCTTGTGCACCAGCACAAGGCTCGGACAGAATACTGAGGAGAAAGTCAAATATGCATCATAAGGTCATGACTAGAGCTGGATTTGGACATTTGAGCTGCTAATTCCATAAATGAGGACTAGTGATCTGTGTAGATGGAAATGAAGGCCAATTAGACATGATTAACATGTAGATTCAAAAATAAGATAACACAGCATTTTACTCTGAGACTTTGCCAGAATAGTTTAGTAAATTAAAATGAAATGCAGTCAAGTTGAGACATCAGAAAATGAGGTTAGGCAATATTATGTAAATACCTTAAGACCTGGATAATAAATTGTTGCACTTTGGAAAGGTGGATTCTTTTGAACAACAGAATTTTCTGTGACTTATTTCATGACTCTACCCACTTTCTGAAAGGACAAAAACTAGTGGAGAAAACAGCATTTTTTTTTTTTTGTTTAGGCAAATAGCAAACCTAGGGATACATATAAAGTTGTAGAGATACCCAAAGCTTTCAAAAGTAACTGGCGTTTAGGAGTAGTTGTTTGCTTTCAACTTAAAGCTTACAAGCTCATACCTATAACCATCAGGAGGCTGAGATCTGAGGATCATGGTTCAAAGCCAGCCCTGGCAGAAAAGTCGGTGAGACTTTTTATTACCAGTTAGTCAGCAAAAAGCCAGAAGTGGAGCTGTGACTCAAATGGCAGAGCATCAGCCTTGAGGGAAAAAAATCTAAGGGGATAGAGCTCTGGTCCTGAGTTCAAGACTCAGTACCAACACACACACACACACACACACACACACACACACACAAAGGCACTAGGTTAGTTACTATAAATGAAAACTAAAGAATGAAGTATAAATTATACTTTTTGGCTATAACTGTAGGTGATTAGAAAATAGAAGTGAGGATCATAATTCCTTTTTTTTCCTTCAAACATTGTCTGTGCTCGGGTTTCATTTTAACAAAGCTTTAGGCTTGTTAGGGTGCAAATTACACCGTGCTTGAGGCCAGCAAGATTTACTTAATGACTATCTTCAAATCACTGTAGGATCTTGAGGGAGGAATGTTATTAGGGCTCGGAGCAGTAAAAGCTCTGCTCAGGGAAAGCTGCCCCAGCCCATGGCCGCAGGCTTTCATCTCAGCCCTCATAAAGTCAGCTGAATTTCACCCTTACGTTTTATAGGGACTTTCTTCTAAGGAGAGCAAAACTCAGTGCAGACATTATCTAATTCTTCCTTGTAACCTTAATGTTGGGTGGGGCTGATGTTTTATTACCTAACCCATTTTACAGATGGGCAAATAAAATAGAAATAGACTTTCCCAAGGTCAAAGAGAAACCCAAAACAGCCAGAAGGATTGCTTGTGGAGTTTCTCAATGGTTGGCCCAAAGCTTTTGTGTGCTGTCTTCAAAATCACCAGGCAAGAATTGCCCACAAGAACTGACAGGTCAGGTGGGGCCAGGTTCTGAACCAGCGGGGCTGAGTTTGCACACACACATACCCTGTGGCTTATTAATTATGTGATGATAGACAAGTCATTGGTCTTTCTGGAGTGAGTCCTTTTCTTAAAAACAGGGCAACAAAGGCTAGAGATGCAGCTCAGTGGCGTGGCACTTGCCTAGAACAGTCTCCTGGGTTTGATTCCCGGTACTGCCAAATAAACAAAAGCAACAGATTTTGGGTACAGAGGTATACAGGCTTAAAATCCTAGTCCTTTGAAGGCAGAGGGGGAGGATCAACAGCCTGGGGCATATTGGGTTTCTCTCAAAACAAACAAATAACAATGACAAAACAAAACAAAACAACTCATGGCTGTATCAGAAGAATGCGCCACATGATATGGCTGAATTTGATGAAATAGAAATTTAAGTAATATGCACAAAAAGTGATCTCCGTCACATTAGTGTCCTAGAGCTCAAGCTCTATGACTGTTATGTTACAATTCATAGATACAAATATGAATGCTAAGCACTAAATTGACTTTATTATCTAGATTTGCTTCAAAGCGTGCAGTTAAAATTGACCATCATTATTTCTACTGCAGAATGGCATGACTTCAATGCAGTAAAAGGATGCATAAATCCATGTGTCCTTGATTTTCTCTTTTATTCTAATTTCATGGACCTCATTGGACATAATCATAACTCCTGGCAGAGCCTAGAGGGAAGTCTCAGCTGTGCTCCTGAGCAAGCTTGTGTATCTAGGCACTATATGGCTCTGTCATTTTTCTTCCTTTCCCAGTTTTCCCTCTCATCAATCCGAGTTCCTCTAGCTGCCATTATACATCATCTCCACCAGACACGGTGGCTCTCACCAGGCAGGATCACCACTAGTGGGTGTGCTGGGCTCCTCACTGAGTGCATGGGCCCTGCATTCTTTGGAGCATTCAGAAGTCCAGACTGCACTGAGCATGTGTGCTCCTCTTTTATATGCGCTACCCCTCTCCCTGCAGCTCAGTGTGTATGTCCTCTGTTCACATACATAGATCTCCCATTACCAACCTTCGCATCAGAGAGGTGAATCTATTACAATTAATGAGCCTACACTGAATGTCCTTACATCTCAGAGTCCATAGCTTATTCTCGGTGCTTTATTGTCTATAGTCTTGGCTAATTATATAATGACTTGTTTCTATCATTCTAGTGTCATGCACAGTATTTTTACTGTCATAAAATCCTCTGTGATCTGTATACTGTATTTTCATCCTTCGCTTTCCATTCAACCCCTGATCTTTTATTTATTTTTATAATATTTCCATAGGTCTGCTTTTTTTTCCAGAATGCCATATGGGAATCATACAATGTGAAGTCTTATCTGATGGTTCTTTCACCTGATAGTATGCATCTAAATTTCTTCGATTTTTTTCTGTGGTTCAGTGGATTTTTTGGTAAGTTCCTAATAAATAATACTCCATTATCTATATGTACTTATTTATTCATTCAAGTCCTGAAGGACATGTTGGTAATTTCTAAATTTTGGTAATAAAGAATAAAACTGCCATAAACCTTCCTGTGTAGGTTTTTGTGTGGATTTCTACATTTCTGACTTGAAATATTGAGAGTCTTACTATGTTTGTTTGACTGTATTTGAGACTTCATAGGAAGGAATTTTCACAGAGCTTGAACAGATGAACTGAAGACATATTGTTGTAAGTACAATCTTGGCGCAAATAAAAATTCTAAAAGAACTTTTGTGTCCAAACCAGAGGGATATTAGTATATATTAGACAAGGTTTTAAAATACATTCTTATTAAATTATGAAGATAAATCAGGGTGTAATTTGTAACAATTTGTTTCAGGATACTAAAAGTACTGGAACAAAGGCATTAACATTTGCCTCCCTAGTTTGCAAATAAATAAATGCTTGTGAAACTTCCAGACTCTACTTCTGAACTAAGAGTTTGGGGTGAAATATCAGAGTTTACTCTGCATTGAAATTTGACCCCTGAAAAATATGATGTGTGTGCATGTGTGTGTGCATACTCATAGATGTATACACATTGGCTATTACTCAATGAAATAGTAACACATTGGCTATTACTCAATGAAATAGTAACACCAATCTGGACTAAAGGTATCATATAATAAGTTAATTTGTTTATTTCTTTCTAGAATTGTTTTGGTCAGTTGTGGGACCTGAGCTCCGGGCTTGGACACTGTCCTTGCACTTGTACTCTACCTGTTGACCATGGCTCTACTTCTGGTTTTCTGGTTGTTAATTAGAGATCAAAGTCTCACGGACTTTCCTGTCTGGGCTGGCTTCAAAGTGTGATCCTCAGAACTCAGCCTCCTGAGTAGCTAGGATTATAGGTGTGAGCCATGAGCACCCAGCTTCTTTCCAGAATTTTGACTAGCAAAACTTTATAATATGTACAAACAAGTTCCATAATGGAAATGCTAAATTTGTACATTCAATAAGGATTGCATCCCTTCCCTTCATTCTCTGCCCCAACTGTTATTTAATATAAGAAGAGACTCTATCTTTTTGGTACACTCAAGACTCCTCTCAGTACATATAAATGATGTTCAAAAACCTAAAGAACTTCCAGAATGACCTAAGGGTACAAGAATACTAAGAAATATGAACAATGTGGCATACTTATAAAAATTGGCAAATGAAATAACAGAAGAATCTGGACGGATGGAGGATAGTCTCCTTCTCTCTCTTTATCCCAGTGCAAAAAGTGGTTAAAGCAAGTCACAGAATAACCTTCTGGGAAAGTAGAGTTTAGCAGTCTCACAATTATCTCTGTAGTTCAGCTGTTTTTTTTTTTTTAAGGTTGTTGCTTTGTCAGCCTATTTTATTTTGATTTTAAGAAGTTTTGTAGCAAGTTTAGGAAAACAAAAGTCTATGCTGAGTTATCACTGACTTTGTGGGTACTCCTACTTGCTCCCCTCCAGATGTGGGGATTGCCCTACCTTTCTCCTTACCTGCTATGCAGATCCCCAGCAACTTAGTGGAGTAGCTTCCATGTAAGCCTTTGCCTAGCTCTGCCCTGCTTTGGAGGAATCCATGCCTAAAAGTAAAATGGTCTCCCCAGTCTGGGACCTGAGTCCTGAGCTTTTGTGTTCAAGGCTAGTGCTCTACCATGTGAGCTACAAGTCCACCTTTGGCTTTTTGTGGTTAATTGGAGATAAGAGGCTCATGAACTTTCCTGCTGGACAGGCTTTGAACCACAATCCTCAGATATCAGCCTCCTGAGTAGCTAGGATGACAGTTTGAGCCACTGGCGCCAGGCAAAAAGAGAAAGTTTTTGATATAGAATATATAAAAACAATCCATGAAGAACTTTATCCTTCTAACAATCATGTCCCCTCAGCTCAGAAGACAGTTCTTCATAGGTACAAAAGAACAGTTTGCATCTTCCTGATTAAAGGTTTATTTATTTACTTAAAGACATTCAATTTTGTTTTTTAGTTTTTCTTATTGTTGTGGCATAGAAGTTGGAACCCAAGGCTTTGTGTGCCCTACCACTGAGCTAGTTATCTATCCCCAGCCCAGTTCTGTAATCTTAACTTAAAATTACATACTTGTGTATTAAGTTTTTCATTATTAGCCCATTTGTGCAATCTCAAGTTAAAGTTTTATAGTTTTATAATTTTAAGGTTTAATTGAATGCACTCTTTTATAAAAAATTGACTAATGTTTTTAGCGTTCACATCCAATTTCTTTGTTTATTGAATATTGCTATTTGCTAAATATTAACATTTTAAGAAACCAGCAACCATGTATATGTGCATTTTTTACTTCAAGATTATAAAAGAAGTCATCATTAAGAGGATAATGGGCTCTTACCATTTTAAAAGACAATGGTAAATAAAAGTCATTTTGACTCTGACTTTGTATTCATTTTGTATTCATAATTTGGGTGTGAGGGAGTACAAATTTGGGAGAAGATGGCACCTGTCCATGTTAGTCCTGTGTTAATCATTCATAAGTATTTATTGGTTAAACCTATTTGTAGAAGTTTTCAAAACTTCATGATTCTATTTTTGGATCCAGTGTGGTTTGAAGGCCCAGAAAATGTACATGTGCATCTTGAATTATTTACTCTTTTTGACAGGGAGAGAGAAAAGACATCATGATCCAATACGTAGAGACTGCTTACCCTTTGTGCCTCAGTTTCCCATGTGGCTCAAATGATCCTGTCTTCAGTCAAAATTTAGGTATTTATTTATCATGATTTTTTTCACTAGAGATTTTATAATTTAGCTGGGAATTAAGGTATAGTTTCCCTGGATTATTGAGTTTGGGGCCACCCCTATAATTTTGTGCTCAAGTCAAGTACAATCTAGTCACAACTTTCTGTATCTCCAACTCTCAATAGATAGAGTACCATGGCCATCTCTGATCACCTGGAATGCTCAGCTCCTGAAACAGTGCTCAGCACATAGTAGATGCTTGTTGAGTGATAAACGATATTGGTACCTTCTAATATAATGAGTCCAACGGAATAGACCAAGGGGACATAATATGTGCTTCATTTTTCATTTCATCTCCTAAAAGGTGGAGAAAGGGGCACTACTCTCCGAGAATGTTAGATTCATACACCAGGTAGATGTATCTGTAGAGCTGTAGAGGTGCTGTGGCTCACACCATAATCCTAGCTACTCAGGAGGCTGAGATATGAGGATCATGGTTCTAAGCCAGTGGGGCAGGAAAGTCTATGAGACTCTTATCTCCAATTAACCACCAGGAAACCGGAAGTGTAGCTGTGGCTCAAAGTGGTAGAGTGCCAGCCTTGAGCGAAAAGAATACACCGACAGTGCCCAGGCTCTGAGTTCAAGACCCATAACCACCCCCAACAACAACACAAAAGAAGTATCTGTAGAACCACTTGCCCCCGCCCCATATAAATGGCCAGTGTCTACATAAAGTGGAATGGAACAGCAATGAAGCTAGATCTAGGTTAATCTGTTTTCTGTTGTAGTAACAAAATGTTTGATCTGTTTATGAAAAATAGAAGTCTAGTTAGTTCATGGTTTTGGAAGCTGGAAAGTCCAACAGCTGACATCTGCTCAGCCTTCTATGAGGGCCAGAGACTTCATCATGACCTGACAAAAAGTGAACACTTTAGACAAGGCCACTCCTTCAACAATCTGTTAGTCTATTAATGGATTCATCCATTCATAAGGGTAAAGCCCCCAATATGCAGCAATTCATTAAAGGTCTTATCCCCCCAAAACCCATGAAAATATACATTTGGAAATTAAGTTTTCAACATGTGAAATTTGGGGCCTGCATTCAAACCATTGGAGGCAGGAAACAAAGAACAAATAGGAAAAGGGTGTATTGTAAGGCTGGCTAATTTTCTTGGTGATTGCTTCTCACAGAACCTCTTCTAAGAGGCTAAAGGAAAACATCCAGTATGAGACTTTTGAACAGAGGAAGAGAAATCTGCTGGACTACTTCTGTCTCTTTTCTTTCATTGGTGAAAGTGGGCTCATGGGACTGTAACTCTACCATGTATCTGAGTTCTGTTAGTGGATATAGGCTGCTCTTAGGAGAACAAGATTCATGGGGCCCATTCAGCTGGTGTGTGTCAGGGGGGCATCAAGTAGCCATTCCCTGTCAATCACAGCCCAGTATGAAGGACACTGAGGCTATGGTTATAAAGTCACAAGAACGATATACATCATCCCATTGGAGTCTGGATTCTTCTCAATACCCACAATCCTGAAAACTAGCTGTTGCTCTCTCATCAAAGTAATCATCTGAAGGCATGCATTTATTCTCTCTCTGGATGACCCCTTAGCTTCACGTTTGCCTTGGGGAGGTTCAAGTGTTTGAATTCTTTTGGTCATTTGGAGTGCAATTCAGATGTCATCTCCTTAGGCAGTTCTTAGGACCAGGACAGGCATTCGTCAAAGAGGCACATGTACACTCTCCTCTTAAGCATGTTTTCCTCTGTTTTTTAAAAAGTGTGCATTTTTGGTCCCACAAGTGAAGGATTTTTTTATGTTATGAAAAGAAAGGGTGTGAATGGGGGCCTCCAGTCTGCTCTCACACTCTGCAGCTTGGCAGTTCACATAGCCAAACCACAAATGGAACTAATGTCTCATACCGGCTTCCTATCACATCTGGCCTATTACGAATTAGCTCTCTCTCCCTATCAATGTCAAAATTGGCTTGTTTAGGATATGAGAAGGTGTTAGTTCTCTTCCTGTTTCTTTTTCATTCTCTTTAAAACAATTAATTTTGACTTTGAACCATTGGTTTTAGGTTAACGTAATGTTTTGGAAAGAAAAATCATTGACCCTAAATCATACTATCTCCCTTTCCTTCATCTCTAAGCTCCTCCTCACCAAAGTACCATGTACTGGTTCCTGGCCCCACCCTGAGACTTCCAAGACCTCCATTCTTTATGTACTTTATGGTTTCTGGCCCTCTGTGGTCAATATGACTAAGTTACCCACAGGCTGAGAAAGTCATGTGATAGCAGACATAATACAAGATGAAAAGCACAAAATACAATATTCTCAATAATCACTGCTAAATTTAATTTCAGATTTTTCAGGGGGAGAAAATGTATTCAAAGTTACTTTGCACCTTTCAAGTTAGCCAGAGCTTTTTTTCCCGTCTTCTGTTTTCTTATTTGTCTTAGTGACACGAAATGTCTGTAAAAACGATGATGTCAGGATGACACCACTAGTTAGCAATCCAGCAATAGACTTTCTCATGGAGTACAGCCATCTACTATTAAACACTTCATTCTATGATCCTTTGATTGTGATCACCAGGGTCTGATTGGAAACCACCAATGACCAGATTGGACAACTACGTGAGACAGTTTTTTTGACTCAGAGCAGCTCAGTGATTAGAAAGGCCTTGTTTCTATCTAGATCAGAAATTCACCTCTGGAGACATTGTTCCTCTGCCTCTAGTTCATCCTAACAAGCCATGTTTGGTAAAGTATGGTTTGTAGACTGCCTGGACTGGAGTTAACCTGTGTCTCTCCTATTCACAGAATTGGGAAACTGGCTGAACTGCTAGGTTTCTGGTGGAGTGACCAGGTACCTGATGCTACCAAACTTGGTTTAGAATATAGGACAAAAGCCGAGAAGTTTCAGAACATCTAAGTGCCTAAGTCATTTCCCCCCAATTACTGTTCTCATCATGTTACTTTAATAATCGAGAGACCACATGATTCTTCTGTTCCTCAAAACTGACACAGATTTTTAAATTTTGGTATCAAGAAAACTTATCTTGGTATTCAATAATTTATGACCTATTCTTCTTTCAATCTCAACTGGATTATGGCCCTGAAGGCCTGGGAACATATCCCATTGTTTTTGTACAGTATCTAGCATTGTGCTTGGTGAATAGCATATATGTAATACTAACTGGCTTAAAGGATTGCAGAATTATAACAATACTTTTGAAATTCATGATGATGAGTATGAAGCAGTTTGGAAAAATAATAATGTAATTTTCCTTCACTTGAATTTATGTTAAGATCCATACCAATAGTAAATGCCTATATAGTAAATTTTAAGTTAGATATGGGTATAAGTCCTTTACCTCCATATTAACCCATTTACTCATTACAGCAAAATATAGGATAGAGCCTCACATTATCCTCATTTCATTGATGAAGACCTTGAAGAGATTAAGGACACAGTAGTTAAGTATAGAGTTTGGATTTAAAAACTGGCAGAGTGTTCACAGGCAAGTTCTCTGGACTGCTACATTATACATAGTATCTTAGAAAACACACAAGAAGATATCCCTTTTAACAAAGATGAACACACGATTAAGTGCTAAAAGAAAAAGGGAAAAATATATGTCCTTCTAAATCTTCTATCATTTGTTGAGCTCATCCTTAAGATTATTGGCAATAGTGAAAATTCTTTCACATCTAAAAAGTTACTTGATTCTCAGAAAAAGTTGTTAGACAGGGGTAAACATTATGATGCCTTATTTTTAAGAGGAATGTGACAAGACTGATGCTCAAAGATGAGGGGAGCTTCTTAGGACATCTGTTTCTTGTAAAGGGTTTCCGTATCATTGGAGAATGTGCCTGACTTGAACTCTTTCGAACAGAGAACATACACTAGGGATCAAGCTATAGAAAGGTTTAAATTGGCAATGACGAAACCTCAGATAACCCTTGTTGGCTAAAATACTGCCATGGTGCAAAGGTAAAGCCAAACTACAAGATGCAGCGTTAGCTTGTGTGCAGGAAGCATTCGAGTTTCAGATTAAAGCTGCCTCAGTGATATGTTCAACTTCAAACCACTAAAATCTTGCAAGAATGTTTGCTGAAATATTGTGCTCAAAATATTCCTAGGTAGTCTTGTGAATTTTGAAACAACATGCTGTTTATGTCAAGATTTTTAGGAGCTAACATTATTGATTTAAGAGGAAAAGGTTCTATAATTTAATAGCCTTGACTTTTTACTATGGTGTCAAATTTCCAATAGTATATATTGTTATCAGTTATAGCCATTTGGTAGCTTGTATTTGAATTATTAATTCACTAGGAATCAGTCTAGGGTTATCAATTTCCCCATAATGGAAGAGAATAACATTTAGAAAAGTATCATTTAGAAGTAGTCTCATGATCGAATATGCTAATTTGTAAAGTCCTTTGAATAGCTCCTGGTCCCTAGTGAATATTCAGTAAAAGTAACTCTTAGTATTCTTACTATGAACACAAATGCTGATAGTATAGAACAATCACCCTTTCAGGACCACATTATAGCTTAGACAGTGGTACCAAGAGCTACACTGTGGAAAATCTATTGTCCCCAACTATCACTGAGAACTGATTTGGGATTTCTCATCCATTATTTTCTCTTTAGTCCATACTTAGCCCATTTATGTTACCCCAGGCTACTTTTTAGAACTGGTGATGTCTCTAATTTCATCCTATTTGTAACAGTAATATATTTTCCCCCAAGAACATGCTTCAGATGACATATGGAAATTTGGAAGGTACTAAGTCGAGTAGAGATGAAAATGGTCCATCAAGTAGTGCATCATGGGTGCCCTTTGCTTAAGCTTATTTTATGTGGTGATGAATTCATTTGCATCCCCACTGGTTATGCTAATCGATATATATGTGTATATGCATACATATATGCATCAAGTTACAAAATATTCATGACAGGGATACCCCTACCTTTCCCTGGGTAAAGTAAATTATGACTGGGCAATGATCTTAGTATAAAGGCTTTTTTTTGTGGGGCCTGAATGCTGTCCCTCAGTATTTCAGCTCAAGGCTAGTGCTCTACCACTTGAGCCACAGCACCACTTCTGGCTTTTTCTGCTTATTGGGTGCTGAGGAATCGAACCCAGGGCCTCATGCATGCAAGCAAGCACTCTACCACTGAGCCACCTACCCAGCCCGTATAAAGGCTTTTAATAAAACATAATATCTTCACTTTCCTCCTTTAAATCTCACTCTTATGGATTGGTGTTGTTATAATGAAACATCCCATATATTAATTTCTAAGCTCTCTTTTGAGACTGAGGCCAGTTCTGCACCCAATCTATAAACCTCAAAGGTGGCTAGATCCACTAAGACAGTGTTGTGAATAAATGAGGGAATGGAGAAAGTGTGCTTTAAATATGTTTGTTCAGGGGAGACATAATCAAGAGAATCAATATCCTAATTCTTAGGGAATACTTTTTTCTTTCTTATGCACTTTCCCTAGTTTTGCCTTCCAATGCCTGTTTCCTTTTGCCTTCACAGTGTCTCTAATTTATTTCTGTCTTCTCTCCATTCCATGCTTGCCGTGTTCTCTCTCTCTCTTTTTTTTTTTGTCGGTCGTGGGGCTTGAACTCTGGGCCTGGGCGCTGTCCCTCAGCTCTTCAGCTCAAGGCGAGCGTTCTACCACTTGAGCTACAGTGCCACTTCCGGTTTTCTGGTGGTTTATTGGAGATAGGAGTCTCACAGTCTCTCCTGCCCGGGCTGGCTTTGAACCGCGATCCTCAGATCTCAGCCTCCTGAGTAGCTAGGATTACAGGCGTGAGCAACCAGTGCCCGGCACGTGTTCTCTTTTATTTATTTCTTTTCAGGTAATTTTATGGGATTGTAAATCCAAAATACGGACAACCAACTTACAATGGCTGACGTAGGATTTTTAGGTTTTTGCAGTGGTTTGAATGCCATTGGTATTCAGTGGGAACCAGATTCAGATTTTGAGGTTTGATCTTTGCCCAGGCTGGTGATAAGTGGTGGGATCAATACTCCAGGTGCTGAGGAGAGGCAGTCAGCCCTGTGATCATGAGGGGAACCTACATGCCACTGTGCATTGCGTTGCTAAGTTAGCATCTTCAGTTGGTATGGTTATTACATGCATGTTTAACTTACAATAGGTTCATTGTACATGGCTGCATTGTAGGCCAAGAAATATTTGAATTAGCCATAACTTATAACACTAAGAAATTAAAGCTACAACAATCAGGAATTCTTTCTTCCCTGTTTGCTTGTCCTGTTTTTCATAATATTTCAGTTCTGGCAGAGCTCATAACACCTGACTTAGTAATTTACAATCCTTCCCCTATGCCTGCCCCTTTAGACTTTGCATACTGAGAGGCTTCTTAGATTTGCACAGCTGGGTCTCCTGTCTATCATCATCTTTGGTTAGCTCCATATTGCTTTAATGAGGGCACAGCCATTTTCACAGCTCACCCCTTTCTGGCCAACCTTGTACTGTGTGGTTCAGCTTTTAATTAATCGTGAGATCCATGCACTCAACAAAACTTTATCAGGTGGTATACATGGCTAGAGAGATAAGGGTAACAGACCTTTTCTTTTTTAAATTGTGTTTTTCTTGAGAGTCTCATACTGTAGGTTCTCCTGAATATAAGAAAATAAATAGTATTAAACATTCATGTACATTCATGTAGCTCCCTGTAAATGATACCGGATAACTGATTTTTAGACCAAATTAAGCCTAATTGACATTTCAAATGGAGGTATAATTCATCTGCAACCCAAAACTCCTCTTTATTCATTGTTTCTAAATACAATGTCCCTGGGGTTGGTGATATTGGCCAATGTCATGCTCCGATGTCATGCTTGGAACATGCAAGGCACTGAGTTTGATTCCCAGCACTAAACCCAACCAAATAATAAAAACTAAACAGAAAGAAAACTAGGTGATTGACAGAGTTTTCTACTTTTCATTTGGACGTTTTGATCTTGCTGAAGTCTGAAATTTTAGATAAGGCTCTGAAATAAGAATTTAACATCAATAAGAATTTTGTAATATGTACATTTGCTCCAATTATGGCTTGGTGGATGTTTGTGTTTGCCAAAATAGGGGGAGGGGTATTCCATAAAAGATACTGTGTAGAGTCCATGAGGAATCTACCTTATCTCAAAGTGTACACATTCACAGAAAACTAGTTTGAAAAGCTGCATATACTGAAGTGAATGAAAGAGAGATTAAGATACTCACTGAAACAGGAAGAATAGCTTCTCATCTGACTCAATCCAAAAAAATTCTCTAAGTGCCTTATGTATGCCTTTAAGACTTCAGCTCTAAGCAACCAGTGTTTTGATTTTAATATTGGAAATTAATAGTATTGATAATGCTATTAAACTGTGTCTAGAATTAGCAATCATTAAGTTTTAATAACTTGATTCTCTTTCAGAAAATATTTGACAGTGAATATTTGCATTTGCTAAGTAAGTTACAGGTGTGAATAATAGATGTAGTGTTGAAAGTAAGAATCATATTTGCTAGAATCGTATTCTAGTTAAAATCAAGTAGAGAGGGTAAATTACTCTGCAAAATAAGCATCTCAGACCTTGCATCCCAAATGAGATTTTCCTTTTGAGGTGTCCTTTTTGCCTTTGTCCAAAGACACTACATCCTTAATGCACAGACTTAAAGGGTTTTCTAATTTTCCACTAACTGGGTTAAGATGTGAGGCAGATTCTTCTTTTAATGACTTTTTCTAGGTAAAGATCTGATATGAACTAAGACCCCACTGATACATAGTATTTTGTTTGTTTCTTTGACTTTGATACATAGTACTGTCCCTGATACACCAGTAAGGGTGTTATCTTAAGAAGTTTGGCCAGCTGCCCGTGGTCATTATAACAGAGATGCTCCTCAAACCTAGGCCTGTTGATTCCTAGTTCCATTTGTTTCTCCGGTGTGTATTATAGAACTGGTTTCTATTTGTGTCTGAGTGGATGGAATAAAGTCACTCCATCATTCGAGTTACTGGAGAATATTTCTATTGGCAGGCCCAAGGACAACTTCACACCTCCTCCTTGAAAAGGTACTACAAATGTCAGTTTGGAGAAAAAGAGTGTAGGACCAGGAACCAGCAACCTGGCACAGGTATGGAAGTGGCAAAAAGGGAATCTCACACCTGATGGAGAAGTGCAATAGGAAAACTGGAGAAAAATGTTATTAGGGAGCTTCAGAAAAGAGAGAAAGGAAGAAACGGTAATGAGGACAGGTAACGCAGAATACACAAGGAGAAAGTGCCGGAAGGGAAAGACAGTAAATGGTTCAAGAAGGGAAAGTGGATGAGAATTATCAGAGGACACAAGTAAGTCTTTGTGGTAAGGGTGGAGGCGAAGACCAGGAGGAGACTCATGGAAACTGCCTAAAGAATGAAGAATCAATGTGCTTTTATCTTCATTAGAGAAAGCGGAAGTTTGTCTTATGTGACAAGTTGTTCCAACTCATTGTGTTGCACAAAGATACTGAATTATCTCAACTGTTTTCCATGAGAAATGTGTAGATTCTCAGGGTTGCTTTCTAGCAAATGCTCACTAACCAGCATGAACGTGAAGAGTTTATGGTACACAATGGTGCTATGACAAGAGCATGTCAGAAGAGCTTCCTACCTTCTGATGCTTTGAACTGGAATGTTCAGACATGAACAATGTCAATTTTTATAAAGCAGAGCTAACACATGGCTTGGAGCCAATTATATGTGATTCATAGATTTCCTGGAGGAGACATTCTTTTATACGTATAACATGTTGACTCTTTGCCAGTCCTAAATGTCCTGGTCAAGTTTTGTGGAAAGTTTGGTAAACTTCTTTAGATACCTAAAGGTCATGCTGGGTTCACAGCCCATATTGTGAAGGTTTAAGAATGTTTCCTCAAGACTGAATTGGATTTCAGTTAAATTGCATGCGAACACAGGCTATGTTTCAAGGCAACACTGAGTAGTTCTTTCAGGTAAAAGCCAGGTAAAATGCAAAGGGTCCACAGTGGGTTTTGGTTTGAATTTCTTCTTGGTTTTGTTTGAACTTGACACTCAAAGTGAAACTCGGGAGATCTGAACATCTTGCAAACTCAGGCTCAAAGAAGGTTTTCTGGAAGCAAGCTTTGCATGCTGAGAGTGCTGAGCTCACAGTGCTACTCCGGGCTTCAGTGTGTTCTGCACAATGGTCTGAAGAGAGTTTCATCTAGAAAATAGTCTCTTTTCATATCTGTAGAGGTGAGTAAAAGTTTTCAAAAGGACCTTACACTTCTTGCTAGATTACCTGCAAGGGCACATGCACAAATTCCCATCATGCTAGATTTTCAGGAGACTGTGACATGAAATTAACCAAGTCCTGTCTTACACTGCTCTGAATTAGGTGGGAATGAGGGCCTTTCGCTGATTTGGGTCATTCAAATTCAAGCTGAAAGTCACAACTATATTACCTGGATAGCTGACCACAGGGACATGAATATATGATGTCACTTACACTATTTTGACACATCTGTGAGAATAAACACCTGTGAAGAGAATTCTGCTTTTCTCCCACTACACCCATCCATGAAGGCCACTACATGCCTCTCCTTAGAACGTAAAGGCACAGAATGTGTGTAGAGAACACCATTGCCAAGGTAGTTCACAAGATATGCTTTTAACCTGAACAGAGGTTGGTGCTGGGGCAGAGGGAATTTAATTTACTGTTGGCAAACAAGTATGAATCATAAATTAAGCTGAACAGAAACGAGGGGTTTTTTGAGAGAGGAAACAGATTGGCAGAACTCTGGCATCTCCACAAAAGGAAATCACACAAAGAGAAAAGGATTAGTCAAAATAAAGATCAAATGAAGATCAAAAAATAAATTGGCTTTCACCCAGGAAACATTAGATACATATTACAAGCAGGTCTTTCCTTTCTTGGTGTGAAGAACAGAGGAACCACCTGATCTTCTCCTAAAGGTCACTGAGCAGCCCCTGTGCTCGTGATCAAAACTCCCCGAGACTCTGTGAAGGCCCAGTGCAGGTGCAATACTAAAAACATGTGAACTTTCTGGCCCCCAAAACTGCAAAGGACATACAGACTATGGGTGTTGATGAACAGAGGCTAAGGAAGTGATGCTTCAAATAGTCATGCTTCACAAATAAAGCAAGGGCTGCTTTAGCAAAATGATCAAAGCAGTATCTATCTATCTATCTATCTATCTATCTATCTATCTATCTATCTATCTATCTATCTATCTATCTATCTTCTTTCTATTATCTGTCATTTCCCTTTTCTTTCATTCCTCCCTCCCTTCCTCCCTCCCTCCCTCCCTTCCTTCCTTCCTTCCTTCCTTCCTTCCTTCCTTCCTTCCTTCCTTCCTTCCCTCCTTCCTTCCCTCCTTCCCTCCTTCTGTTCTTCCTTCCCTCTCTCTCTGCCATATATACACATATATATTATTATGGAGATTCAGAAAGACATTGAGCATTTTCAAGATTCTTCAAAGAATATTTGAGACATAGTTTTCACAAAGCTACATAATTTATGAAGCCCAGGTAGAAAAAAAAAGATGCAGAATCCCTTATTCCAAAGGCAGACCATTCTTCCAGGATGTCCTTCTTGGCTCATATTGTGTTTCTTAAGATTCCTTATTTAATCCGGGCGCCGGTGGCTCACGCCTGTAATCCTAGCTACTCAGGAGGCTGAGATCTGAGAATCGCTGTTCAAAGCCAGCCTGGGCAGGAAAGACCGTGAGACTCCTATCTCCAATAAACCACTAGAAAACCGGAAGTGGCGCTGTAGCTCAAGTGGTAAAGCGCTCGCCTTGAGCTGAAGAGCTGAGGGACAGTACCCAGGCCCAGAGTTCAAGCCCCACGACCGACAAAAAAAAAAAAAAAAAAAAAGATTCCTTATTTAATGTCACTCTAAGTGAAGATGAAATTAAAATTTGAAATTATTAACATGAGCATGAACACAGATACCTTTGTTTTATAATGTGTACAATCCTAAATGCAAATAAATGTAAGATCTATGCAGGATTCTGAAATTGCACAATTTGTATTTTATAGTTTATACATACATATGCGTTTCGATCTTACCTAAACTTTGGAAATGTTGGCAACATTAACTCAGATGCTATTTCACTTCTTTATGGTTATGTATTATACCAACATTTTCTACCTGAAAGAGTAGAGGACAGACAAAAGGCTTGGTTCAGAAAGTAACAGCTAGGTTGGGTGCCAGTGGCTCACGCCTGTAATCCTAGCTACTCAGAAGGCTGAGATCTAACCCTCGCAGTTCAAAGCCAGCCAAGGCAGGAAAGCCCCTGAGACTCTTATCTCCAATAAACCACCAGAAAACTGGAAGTGGTGCTGTGGCTCAAGTGGTAGAGCACTTGCCTTGAGCTGAAGAGCTCAGAGTTAGTGCCCAGGCCCAGAGTTCAAGACCCACAACTGACCAATAAATAAATAAATAACAACAGCTAAATACTTCTAATAAAGAAGCAGGATTGCTATATGACTTTGATATAGTTGATGGCTTTGATTTCTGCTTTATTTTTTTCTGCATCTTTTGGATTCCTTGTTATTAATTGACTCCTTTTGTAAGTGAGGCATTCATTTTCATCATGAAAATTGACTCAGTCCTAACAAGCATCTGTGCCATTCAGAAACTTCCATCTTAGGTTACAGAAAAGAGATCCAATCCCAAGGAAAACATCTTGCCAAACATTGACAGTACGTTGGCAGTATTGATGCCAATACTCCTTTCCTAGAAAGATATTTAAAATAAATTCTACAAAGAATGCGATATCCTCTGCAGAGGAGCTAAAAGTGGAATGATGCTGGAAATGGAAACAGTATTCTGTGATGTCACACTCTGAGGTCCTTTTGATTTGGTCACCATTACTCCTGTTCAAGCAACTAAATGAGGTCCCAATTGGGGGCAAATTAATTTTGGTGTGATGACAAACACAAATAAGATTTTTAATGTACTACAGAGTATTAGATGTTTTGAGTTTGAAATGAATTTACTCTCCAAGTAATCTCATTATTGTGCAAGTGCACACATATACCCACAAATTATTTGCACACAAGGGACTTTTCCATAAGGATAGATAAATGAAGTGACTGTGAATAAGAAGGGAAAAGTGTTAGCAGGGAATATACTTTTGTGGCCAGGAGCTGATAAACAAGCCCAAGCACAGAGCTATTCAAGTTGGGACTGGCTCTGAGGGAGAAGATGGAACAAAGCTTGAAATGATGCTCCACATCTTAATATTGGTGGTCCAAATCAATGAGCCAATGGAGAAAACTTGTTGTTCCTTTTTTTATAACCATACCATTCCATTTAAATAAGTTATCTTTAAATGACAAATAAAACTTTTTACATGGGAGGAAGGCCTGGGTTGGCCAAAAGTTCTAGGGGAACATGTTTAGGATCAGGGTATGAATCCAGTCAGCACCAAGCCCTTCACAGCCACAGATTTTCCCCTAAATCATAACCTCAGAGCTATGCTTCATTAGTCATATGGAGACTGGCAGAAGAAAATGTGGTTAGTTTGTACAAAAGAAACACTACTCCAGGAAAAAACAGCTCAATGTGTGCGCCCTTGAGACTGTGGTTCAGAAACATTTTACACAAGGGAAAACCATTTTATAAACAGCAAGTACCATGTGCATTTGAATTGTCTTAATAGCAGAAGTGGCTCTTTACCCTACTTAGTTTCTCTTGTGAGTAAGAATCTGAACTCCAGCCACAGTCTCTGTCTTTTATAGGCCTCTATTGTCAAGCAGAAACAAAATGTCAATTGTAATTCTTACTACAACTTAGGGTTTATGTTGATTATCTTACTCTTAATTTCAAGAGTGTGAAGGGGGGATGGGGCGGTCAGGAGGGGAGAGCTTATTTCTGACATTTTTAGCCTAGGCCTTTTGTGTGTGTGTGTGTGTGCTAGTGGCTTGAACTGTGGCTTGAACTCAGGACCCTGGCACTATGACTTAGCATTTTCACTCAAGGCTAGTACTCTACTACTTGATTCACAGCTCCACTTTCAGCTTTTTGATGGTTAATTGGAGGTAAGAGTCTCACTGACTTTCCATCCTGGGCTGGCTTTAAACCTGGATCCTCAGATCTCAGCCTCCTGAGTAGCTAGGATTACAGGTGTAAGTGACCAGAACCAGGCTAGGACTAGACTTTTGATTCTCTTTTTCTTTGTGTCAATTTATTTGTGAGAAGGACAAGCTTTAAAAGGCAACTGACAGCCAAGCACAGGTGGCTCATGCCTGTAACTGTAGCTACTCAGGAAGTGGAGATCTGGAAGACTGGGGTTCCTGACCAGCTCAAGGAAGGAGAGTCCTTAAGATGATATCTCTAAATCTCTCTTCCTCTTCTCTTTCTTCCCTTCCTCTCTCTCCTTACTTCTTCATTCTTCTTTCTTCTTCTCTCTTCTTTCTTCCTCCTCCACCTCCTCCTCCTTTTTCCTTCTCTCCTTCTCTTCTCCTCCTTCTCCTTTTCTTCTCCTCCTCTTTCTCCTCCTCCTTCTCCTCTTCCCTCCCTCTTTCTTCCCTTCCCCCCATACAGAAGTTTGAACTTAGGGCTTCGTGTTTGCTTGAATGCTCTCTACCACTTGAGCCATATCCCAGGCTTCTTGTTTGAGTTATTTTTCACATAGGTCTCACATTTTTTGCCTGGGTCAACTTCAAATGATAATCCTTTACCCATGTACCTTGCATAACCAGGATTACAAACACAGACTACTATGACCAGTTTGCTTTTTGGCACAGGATCTTATTAACTTATTTTTGCCCAGAACTTATTTTGGCCTAGAACTGTGATTCTCCTAGCTTCATCTCCCATGAAGTTGGGATTATAGACATGATGAACCTTTGTACCTTGTAGTAATTCTCTTTTGATAGACATTTGAATTCTCTCTTCCACATAAAATATTTTATATTAAATAAACAACAATAAATAATATTAGAAGTGCAGCATTTTGTATACATATACAGAATAGATCTAATTGTAGGAAAGAAGGGTAGAAATGGGAGGCAAACTATTAATTTGCCATTTCTGGTCAAATTGCTTTTGTGAAATTTGCTCTGGTTTGACACAAGCCTGGACAGGCTTTCTTTCCCTACTTGCTGCTGGGGTCTCCACTAATTTGGCAAACATTATGTGCATTGCTCTTGTCATGAATATCAGAAATGTTTTCACATGTTAGAAGAGCTTGCATTTCCTTTTTGTTGTCTGTAGGTTCTTTTTCAGGTTGTTGAATCTTTTTCTTCTAGTCTTTAGGGATGTTCCAGTTCCTCATTTGTCTTTAGATTTATTTCTGGTAGTTCTGACAGGAAGATTTTTTTCCATTTTCAGGTCCTTTTGAATTCTTAGATTCTCATTTTGAGACTTGATTCAGAAAAGATTTTTCTACTTTGAAGTTTTAAGGAATGTACAGATATTTTCTCCTTGTACCTTTATTTCTTGTATTATAGTTTATAGTTAACCATAGACATGTTTGTAATACCTTCAACTTAATATCTTTCCATTTCCTGTCCATTTCCCTTGACAAAATAAATTAGAAAAGTTTTTCTTTTCATACCAAATTGAAGAGCAATATTTACTGTAATGATAAAGTTCTAAATATATTTGGTTCCAGTATTATATTAAAATATTAAAATCTCATAAGCTAGTAGGATGTGTTCTAGAAATGCATTCAGCATTCATCATTTTATGACTTATTAGATTAAAAGTTCTCACATGCAATATGTTGATAAATGTCAATAAGAAGATCAAATTGACTGAAAGTCCAGAAAGACACCTGATAAGTCAATAAAATTTACTTATCTCAACATGACAGAAGGAAGCTATACCACCAGGATATATAGCAAAGAGGCTGGTGGCCTTCTCCAATAACAGACAGCACTGGCAGATGTGCAACAGCAGATAGTCAGGAAAAAAGGCTGGGAGTCACATGGGCACTCCTCCCAGGGCAACTGACCCATCTGAGCCCGGCCTTACATCCACAGGACTGTGGCCACTTTCCCACAAGGCAGATGGGCAAGGTGTGACTGCTTAATACACCTATCTCAGCAGCACCATCATGCGTCCCACTGGAAATGAAGGCCAGCTATACCCCTTGTCCGGAGGCAGGACAATGGACCACTGTTAGCATATCTGTCTCTTTCCTTGATGTCTTCAAGACAAATACTCTGCTTCTTTCAGTTATGTTCCTGAACTTAGAACTATAGAAAAAGGAAATATATGAATTGTAAAGTATCTTGGGAGTAATGTTTACAACCTCTCAGACCAGCTGTAAGACCCAACCTTTAAAGAAAAAAAACCAGACATGCTATAATTATCTCAACAGATATTTCTTGTGAAAAAGCATTTCTTGTAAATAAGGAAAAGTTCACAAAAATCTAAGTCTTATGAACCTATACAAACATTCTTATGAGGAAATATTAGACTAATTTCTACAAAGACAGAATTTCTGCTAAACTACTGAAGGTAATTTAAAAAACACACTGAGAAAAAGAAATTGAAATGATAAATTTTAAGAAGATAAAATTGCTGGTAACAGATAAATGATATAGTTATTGTAAAAAGTCAATAGATGAACTACAGATGTTAAAGTAAGAGTCCATTAAAGTGAATCCAGAATTAATATACAGAAATAGAAAAGTGGTATGTTCAAGGCCTAAGGTTCAATCCTCAACATTAAAAATGAAAAAAAATAATTAAATGACAAAAATAATGCCCTACATCAGATATAAAAAGTATAAAAGAAAGCCGGGCGCTGGTGGCTCACGCCTGTAATCCTAGCTACTCAGGAGGCTGAGATCTGAGGATCGCGGTTCAAAGCCAGCCCGGGCAGGAGAGACTGTGAGACTCCTATCTCCAATAAACCACCAGAAAACCAGAAGTGGCGCTGTAGCTCAAGTGGTAGAGTGCTCGCCTTGAGCTGAAGAGCTGAGGGACAGCGCCCAGGCCCAGAGTTCAAGCCCCATGACCGACAAAAAAAAAAAAAAAAAAAAAAGTATAAAAGAAAAAAACAAGAAAAATAATAAGAAAAAATACAAGATGCTTAGTAGTAATAAAAAGAATGAATGTTAACACCCACTTAAAGGGAAAGATCAACTTTTTTCAAGGTGCTAAAGAAGATTTAAAACAAAGTAGAGAGCCAAGTCATATTCCTAGATGAAAAAGACTCAACATTTTTTAAAAAGCCAAAAAAAAAATCTCCCAAACTTTTTAATTTTAATGCAACAACTTAATGCAATCACAATCAAAACATTTCAAGAATTTTAATAAAATTATAAAATTCAAAGAGGAAATATGTAAAAATGTATTTAATAAATGGAGACAGTTATCGGAGCTTGCCTTCATACATATGACATGATACAAAGTTTTGTAATGAAAATAGCTTTCTGTTGGTGTTGAGGTAGACATAAATATCATAGACAATAAAGTAGCCAAGGTATCAACCTTATTTAAATATAGCTGTGATGAAGATGATAATTTAAATGTGAGGGGGAAATAAATGTTACTGGGAAATTTAGTAAATAAACTTGAAAAAAGCATAAGTAGGCACTCTACCTCAAGGCCTGCACTCAGGAATCTACATCAACTTCAGATGGACTAGTAACTGCATATAAAACAAACAATACAGAGAAAGCGTTAGATGATTTCTGATATATCTAATTACTTCACTAAAATGGGATGGTTTAGGAATGTGGCACATAGTCATCCCTTACTAAATAAGAGCCCTTTCCTGTAAGTATGTTATCTGCAGAGAGCTGAGTACATCGCAGTCATCACTGAAGTTAGCTATTCCGTTCTCTAATCTCTGTCTCACCTGAACATCTCTTTGGCAGGTTTTTCAATATATTGTTTATCTTTCCAAGAATAATGGATCACATCAGGTTCATTTGGAAGAGGTTTTAGAATTTCATTAGATTTTTTAAAGATAAATATCTCCTGTAGCTTGAGCGCCAAGGCTTCTGTATAAATAGTTTGATTTATTTCAAAAGAACTGGGATGAATAAATGTCTGTGGGCACCAAGAGTAAGCCATCCCAGTCCACTTCTCCTGTTAGTACTTAAAATTATTTGGGCATAGTTTAAAGAGTTAAGAGAAAATAAACTATAGGTTGAAAGTAGCCATAATAAAAGTAAAGTACTCATTGGCTAAATGCTACTGATTCTCAAACTAAGAGATATAATCTATACAAGACCTGTAAGAAAACAACCTTTTTTTCCATAGACTCACTGAATTACAGCAGAGTTTGGGGTGGTGTTTCTTGGTCCTGTTTGCTTTTATGTTTGTTTTGCCTGACTTTGAATGCCTATCCTCCTGCTTCAGTCTTTTGAATGGAGGGATTACAGGGGCTGTGAGTGCATCTATTTGTGATTAAATTTCAGTGTAAAAAATGCTATGTCCTGAAAATTTTCACAACTCAGATTATATATACCAAATTCCACAAATTGGTATAGTTTACATATTTACTTCCTGTTAGTGACCAAAGGGAATTAATTGATGCTGTGGTGGTTATTGCTCTAAAGACAGGGAGGTTGAATAGAGACACTGCAGTCATTAAAATTCCACATAATCTCTGTGAACCTCCCTCAGGGTAGGCCTGCACCATCAATATGATGAGTTTCTGAATCACTATTGAGATTTTGTAAGCATGTAACAAATTAATCAAATAAAATGCATGTTTATTTTGAGACAAGGTTGGAAATCTTACAATAACATTTTAAACCATACTGATTATAGAAAACTATTCAAAGACATACCCAAAATTATTGCCAAAGGAGGAACTGGTAACATTTCAACTAAAATAAAAAAAAAGAAATTATTGATAAGATAGTATAGAACGATGTCTCAAGGGGCTGGATCAGTGTATTAAGTGCACACCCTTGGAAATTAAAGCTCCTGAATATTTTTAAGTTCCAATTGTGATCATCTTGTAAAATTTAAACAGGTATTGAATGGCACCAGATCCTGCCTGCCTACATCTATGTCTGAAAAAGTACTATAAAAAAGAATAAGAACAAGACTAGTTGGCAGATATTTGTAATCCAAGCACTTGAGAGGCAGCGGCAGGAGGATTGCAGGTTTAATTCTAATGTATGCTACAGCATACAGTTTGATCTACAAAGTGAGACTCTTACATCCCAAACCAAAAACAAAAAGAAAGAGCAAAAGGAAAAGAATGAACATGATGCAGACTTCATTCTAGTAACTACTGAATGGATATAATTTTAACATAGGTTGTGTAAAATAGAACATGATGTCATTAGTTTATTTCTCTTTAGCTGAAATTTTCAAACTATGTAATGAAACTTTTTCTTGCGGTGTACATGATATTTTACTCCTTAGTTTAAGTAGATTCACTGAAAGTGAGCCTTTTCAAGGGCAAATTCTCCTCCAATAATAGGATCCATAAGACATAGTTCTGTACTGTAGACTCAATAAAGAATAAGTTGAATAAGACATAGACTAGATACTAAGAATGTACACAATTATCTCTTATGCACACTCTTTTAAGAGAGAAATTAAGGATCTCTTCCCTAATTCCTTTTTCCTTATTCCCTCCAAACTACTGGTTCCAATATTGTGAGGACAGACAGTGAGTTTAATGATTGCAAGTTGAAAGTGAAACGTTCAGCTCTTTATTAAGCAAACATTGCACATTTTCACATCATCTGTGGACTCCTACTGTTTTGCTACTTGATGAAAAGAAAAAATATTTTGTTAACATATGAAATCTTTAACAAATGAATATATAAAGTAAGATTTCCCCCTTGTCTACTGAGTTCCTATTTTTTCTTCTAAAAGTTTGAAAAAGACACTGAGACTTTTGTTTAGTATTAAAATAATATAAGCTTTCATCTGTAAGAATTAAATGAAAACATTCTGAATGCCTGTGGTGTAGATGGATTTTTTACTTATACACATAAAGAGCTTAGCTAGAGCAATTTCAGGAATGATTGGTACCCTTTCAAATATATCACTAACCAGGATTTTATTATTATGAGTAGAAATTCTACCTTGAAAGAGTCCAAACAAAGTCATAGTGTTTATCATCATTATCATCCTCTCCACATCTGCCTTTCTCTTTGTTTGCTGCAATTTATAATATGAGCTTGTTTTGCTGACTTATTCAAAGAGTAACCTTCAACTTGGATTTCAGTATGAGGACTCAACATTCTGCATTCCATTCTGGAGAGGAAGTTTATTAAAGCAACCAAACAGGTAGATTACAATTCAGGGAAAGTACATCAAACGTTCAATACTGAATAATATTAAGAGGAATAAACTTAAAGAACAGAGGAGATATCATTAATTTGTTTCTCAGGACTGACTAGATCTGCAATACCCTTCAGTGGTATGAAAAGATTCTAAGGATTCTTTTCATTTCTTTTAATTTAAATTCTTTAGATTCTTTTAAGATTCTTTTAATCTGATGAGTAGATGGCTTCTGAACTTTTGCTATCTTCACGTGACATCTTTGTTATTCTGAGCAGGTAGTTATTTTCTCTTAACCTCACACCTTTAAGTTAGCCAACATCTTTGTATTTTTTCCTCTTTCTGCCTTATGCCCCTTTGACTTCTCTAACTCCCAGAAGCCCACAGCCCCACAGCAGATTGTCCCAGATGGCAATGAGTTGTAGAGAGCCAGAATTATTCAATTCCGAAGGGCTTTCTTTGTGTATGGGTGAATGGATGAGTAGTCATGTGTTTACTTGACTATTTTTGGTGTTTGGCTCTTGAAGTTAGATTATAGTCAGTGTAAAAAATAGGCAGTCTTTGGCCACGGACATCTGTTCCTCATTATTGTTAAAGGGTAAAGAACAGAAACAATATGGCAGCCACCAATTTTGATTGGTGACACCACAGATCAAATCTCTTCTCCACACAAAAGGCTCCACTTTATTTTCAGCTCCCAAATGAACATCATAGCATAGTCCAAGATTTTTCGTTCTATCTTTGTCTTCCTTCTTCCTTCTTGCCTCCTCCCTCACCTTTACTGTGTGATCCCAAATTGGTCTGAAACTTATTATGTATTCCAGGCTGGCCTTCAGCTCTCAATCCTCTTGCCTCAGTGTGCTGAGTGCTACCATCGTAGATGTGAACCACCATACCTAGCTATAAGAAGTTTTATTGTGTATAAGGTCCTCAACCTTCTCATTCCTAATCAATATTCTTATTCCATTTCTTTCCAGCATCTCTCTATAATTAAGACAACCAACTTAAATCCCATTTTCTTTTTTCTGCACACTTCTGTTTCAGGATCTTTAGATGCGTTCTTCCTTCTACCTGGATATGATCTCCATCTTTCTGCATGGAGATACCTAGGAGGCTCTGCCCTTCACTTACTCAGGTCTGTGTTTGAATATCACAAATACTCCCAACCACCCTTCCTAAGCCAGTTTCCATCTTCTCCACTCATCACACTCTATCCCCATGACCAACTTTAAAAAAATCACTAACAACCTTTTGTTTTATTAGATGTTTGTTATCTGTTTCCTCAAATTTGATCACATTTATGAATGGCCTGTGCTTCTAGCCCTTAGAACCAAGTAGATATTCAAATAGTAGTCACCATCAGTGCCCTGCTCAGATCCCTCTGGTCAGACCATTTAAGCATACTCGTTTAATTCTCTGATTAGACCAGTTAGAATAGCTAACTTGAAATAGAAAAAAAATAATCTGCATATCCAAGCTTGAGTACGATTTCTAGAAACTGTAGAAGGCTATTCTGCCCATCTGCCTTAAGCTGGTTTTCATTATGATTACAAAATAACTGAGGATGGGTAAATTATAAAGAAAATAGGTTGATTTAGCTCACAGTTCTGTAGGTTGAAAACTCAAACAGTACAATGCCAGCTCTGGTGAGGATAACCCTGGCTACATCACCTCTTAGCACATGACATCACATGCATGTGTGTAGGTAAGGAGACATTGTGTGGTCAGGCAGGAAGGCCCAGGGACTGAGAGTGGTCAGGCCAACCCAAGGGCATGACTCAACTTCTCTAAGGATCCCAACTGGGCTCTACCTCTCAAAATTCTACTATCTAATGTGAACTCAATTTTCTAATGCATAAACTCTTCCAAAGATGATCACATATGAACCATATGACCATTTTATGCAATAGGCTTAATGCCACAAATTAGCCTTTAATCCATTTTCCTCTTTTTTTCTGAATAAATACTAGTTACTTTGCCCTTAGTAGGAAGGGTTATGAGCAAGGACTGGAGTAGGGGATGGATATTCTGAGATTGAGGCCTCTGTTAATAATATGCTGTTGGCTTCCTTGTCTTCCCTGTATTGTTTTCCCTCTCCTCTATTAGCTTTATCATATCCCTTCTCATTTACTAGTTTGAACCCCTCAACTAACCTGTGTAGTTACCTTCAGATACTTACCTCAGGGTGTATATGGGGCCAGCCTAACCAAGAAAATAAACATTTGTCCCTTTGAATACTTCACAGTTCTAATTACACATGTAGAAAGGAGGCTGGGTAAGGAATGGTTAGGGCAGAGTTTCATGGAAGCTGTAAACTGGGTGGAGCAACAGTGCTATGAGCTCCCTTCACAGAAAGGAGTCACAATGGCTTCATGTAGGCAAAATGAACATGTATTCCTGACAGCACCTGAGAATCTGCAGCTGAGTCCTAAGAAATCTGTCAGACTGGACACAGACATTAATGCCTACCACACTGATTTCGTGGTGTAAAACCTGGGCGGTTGCACTGAGCCCAAACCTCGGAATGGCCCTGCATCTGGTTTCATGTTCTGCTATTGCCATCTGGAAATCTTAACAACCTGAAAGTCAGGAGTCTTGCATTTTCATTTGACGTGGGCCCCGCAAGTAGACAGTCAACCCTAAGTGCTCACTGTAGCTTCTAATTACTCTTGAGTAAAAAGAGTAGGATATTAAGGAATCGAATATTTAGAATGACAGAGAAGGCCTTCTTAAAGCCTTCCCACAGTTTAATTAAGAGCCCTCATTTCTGGAAACAGATCATTACAGCCATATAGGAGTCAGTATATAATAAATAGCAATAAATACTCTAGTAAGAGTTTATTGATAATAACTACTTGTGAATTATGAGAACATTTTCAAATGAATGTGGTAGTCTCAGTTTCTAGTTCATTTTGTTCAGGGAACAAATGCAATTGCTACTGACTAGAAAAATCATAAAAGAACACTTGTTGAGCAAGTCTGATTTATCATCTTAATTGATTTTCAGTGTCCTATTTTTGGGCCCTATTATGTGCTGGTGGCGTCAAAGGGAAGGCTGCCAATGATTTTTTATGTTTCCTGCTTTAACAACTGACATGCAAGATACTATCTGAAAATATCTCCTTGTGTTTGTTTACATATAAAATAGTGAGGATTATAAAACAGTATGTTTAAATATTAAAAGATGCCTTCTGAGATTAAATAAGGAAAAACATAGTTTGAGGAAAAAAATAATGATCTCTTGTGGAAAATTGCTAAGTCTGTGGATTTTCAAGCAGGGAGGCAAATGGGTGAAATACAGCAGCATTTTCCACTAACCAAGAGCAGATGTCATGTGACTATGGGTGTTGCATCTGCAGCTGACACCCACTTCAAAGAGCAGGTGCCTCTAGATGGTGAAAAAAAAAAAAAGAAAATAAAGCAGCTCTTGTCCTTGTCTCTGGGCAACCTTCAGGAAGTGATGGGTGGAAGTGAGGAGGATATGCTCCATAGCACCCCAGGATCACTGTGTCACAATGGGATGCCAGCGCCCATCTTCTCAGTGTGATTTCTCCTGGCCTTCAACACCAGAGACTGAACTGCTAGTGTTTATAGTTATTAAAAAGTCATAGCCGGAGGCAGGTGGCTCACACCTATAATCCTAGCTACTCAGGAGGCTGAGATCTGAGGTCCATGGTTCATAGCCAGCCTGCACAAAAAAGTCTCAATGAGACTCTTACCTCCAGTTAACTACTCAAAAATCAGAAGTGGAGCAGTGGTTCAATGTGGTAGAACAGTACCCTTGAGCAAAAGAGCTCAGGGACTGTACCTTGATCCTGAGTTCAAGCCCCACAACCAAAAAGAAAAAGAAAGAAAAAAATGTTAGTATGTTAGTGGTGAGAGAATGAATTTAGAACTTAAAAAAATTATATTAAAAATTAACTAAAAATGGATGCAATACCTAAACATAAGAGTGAAGGCTATATGGCTATTAGAAGAATACAAAGGAAAAGTTTAACAACATGGGATGTGGTAATGATTTGAAATATGATACCAAAAACACAGGCTATGAAAGGGAAAAAGAATAAATTGGACTTCAGCAAGATTAAAAATTTTGGTGTTTCAAGGAATATAATAACCAGAATGAAAAGCCATGGAGAATATACTTACAAAGCATATGTCTCATGAGGATTTACCATCCATAAAATATAAATAAATAAAATTCAACAACAAGAACTTAATTAGAACAAGTACTTAACTTTAAAATGGGCAAAGGAAAGCACTTTTGAGTTAAAAGAACAAAACAGGAGGCATAATACTACCTGACATTAAAATCTTGTATGACACAACAGCAACCAGAGCAGCATGGCACGAGCACATAAACAGAGACCAGCATAGCAGAACAGAGCATAAAAGCAAACATATTCATCTTCAGTCAACTGATCTTTGACAAAGTACTAAGAACACTTAGGAGAAAGAGCAGTCTAGTAAAAAAAAATGGTGCTGGAAAAATTGGATATCCACATGCAGAAGAATGAGGCCAGATCTCCATCTTTCACCGTACACAAAAATCAACTTGAAATAAATTAAGACTTAAATGGAAGCCTTGACATGATGAAACTACTAGAAGAAAACATAGCTGAAATGCTTCAAGACATTGGAGTGGGCAAAATTTTTTTTCTGACTACCAGAGCACAAGAGTCAAAACAAAAGACATTAGAAATTATATTAAACTAAAGGCTTCTGGACAACAAAGGAAACATGTACAGCCTGAGACAATCCATCACATGGGAGAAAATACTTGCAAACCACATGCTATAGTTTGGATCTGGATGTGCCTTGCAGGCCAATGTAGTGAATGCTTCCCTGCTGCACAATCAGGAGGTGGTGGAACCATTAAGTGGTAGGGCCTGGTGGGAGGAAATTAAATGACTGTGAGCACATGCTTGAAGGCATTGAGACTCTAGCGCCTTCTTCTCCCCCTCTCTTTGCTTCTTGATCACTATGAGGTGAGCATCTTCTATCATTCACTCCTGCTGTGAAGTGCTGCCTCACCACGGCCCCAGGATGATGAAGACATGCATCTGTGGGCTGATGCTCGGAAACTGAATGCAAACAAGCTTTTCCTCTTGAAAAGGTGATTTTGTCACAATAACAAAGAGCTGACTAAGGTGCTATACATCTGACATGGGGCTAACATAACAAATATATAAAGAACCCAATAGCAAAGCAATAACAACGACAAATACAATTAAAAATGGAGAGATTTTCTAACTAGGTATGTCTCAAAGAGAGACATAGGAATGGCCAACAGGTATTTCAAAAACTGCTCATATCACACATGATGTGGAGATACTACTGCCCCATTCCAGTTAGAATGGCAGTTATCAGTCATACAGAAGATGACAAGTGCTGGTAAAGATGTGGAGAAAGTGTGCCACTGCACACTGTTGGTGTGAATAGAAATTAGGATAGTCATATGAGAACAGTACGAAAATTCCTCTCAAAATTGAAAATAGGTTAGATGCGGTAGCTTCCAACCCAAAAGCTGGCACACACTCAGCATCTCAACCAATAATGGCACACGCATGCCGTTTCAGCTATGTGGGAACTGGAGATAAGCAATTCACTTTCCAGGATGGCAAAGGCAAAAATGCAAGACCTTATCCAAAGAAAAGCAAAAAGAGCTAGAGGAATGGCTCACATGGTCCAGCACCTGTCTAATGAGCATATGATCTTGACTGTGAACGCTAATATTGAAAAAAAAAAAAGAAAATAGAATCACTGTATAATTTGGCTCTCCTACTACAAGGTATATGAATCCACAGGAAGCAAATTCAATATGTCAAAGAGACAGCTGTACTCTGTTTATTACTGCATTGTTCACTGTAGTCCAGACGGAAAAACATAAGGGTCCTCTGACTGATGATGGCGAACAAAATGTGGTACATGTGGACAATGGAATTCTCTTCTACCACAGAAAGGGTGAAATCCCACCGTGTGAAACAATATAATGGACTGCAGACCATTAAGCTATGCAAAGGAAGACAATTACCTCAAGACCTCAGACAAATGGGAATCTGAAAATACCAATCCCATGGAAACTGAGAATATGGTTACCAGAGTCTAGGGAGAGGAGAAAGGAGGGAAGAAGGGGAAAGAAAGCATGGCCAGTAGAAACCAAATTTAAGTTACATAGAAAGTAAGAAGTTCTGGTGTTCTGCAGTGCAAGAAGGAGACTGTAGATAATGATAGTGTATCACACACACACATATATATATATATATATACATATATGCATATATAGTATATGTATGTATATATATTTAAAACTGGAAGAAAATTTTAAGCATTTTCAATTCAAGGAAATGATAAATGAAGAGATAGATATATTTACCCTGATTTTTAACATTACACAATATAGGTAGATACATAGATAAAAAGATTGATGATAGATATCAAAACATTGCATGGTACTCAATAAACATGTGCAATTGTGTGTCAATTAAAACATATGTGTATTTCTAAAAACTATCTTTGCTACCTGAAAATGGAGCAAAGGCCTTGAATAGAATTTTCTCCAAAGAAGATACACAGTGAGTGATCACATGCAAAACTGTTTGCTGTCATTACTCATTAGGAAAACACACATCCAAAACATTATATATCTCCCTAGAGCAATTAGAATAACTATTAAAGAAGAGAAATAAGGTAAAAGAAGCATTGTGAAGGGAGAGGAGAAATTGGAATGATTTTGCATTCATGTTTACTAACTACACTATTCCCAACAACAACAACAAAAACCCAGACATCTATCAACAGATAAACAAAATCAAAATATGGGAGATGCTAAGTGAAAGAAGTCAGATACAAAATGGTTGTTTTTATTCTTATATTTTTATGATTCCTTTAATATAAAGAATCTGTATTCAAGAGCTCAGCAAAATAAATAGTAGTTACCGGGGACTGGAGGAAAGGAGATTGGGAAAGGGGAGAATGGAGGGTAGGTGGCTGGAGGAGAGGGGCTGGAGGAGAATTGCTGGAGGAAAGGGAGCTGGAATATTATTGGTTTGTAGATACAGTTTCTGTTTGGAACAGTGAAAAAGTTCTGAAGGGGAATAGTGGTAATGAAGGATCAACAATGTGAATCAACTCAAGGCTGCAGAACTGGTTAAAATGGTAAATTTCCTGTTTATGTGTGTTTTAGCTTAGTACAAACTCTCTGCCTTCTGAAATATAGCAGAAATGTTTTTTCCTAGCTGGCTTCTCAGTGATCTCTGAGACCTCCTTGTTCTTTATCTTCTGACTATTGTTTAAGGGTAGTTTTATTCTCTCAAGTCCATATTTCTCCCCTCTGTGGCAGAGAATAAGCTGGTAGAAGAGAAAGAGAGTGAGGTGAGTCTGCACTGGCAGTCTTCAGACAAATGCTCTTCTATGTCTTGTGAGAGTATATAAATGTCCTTTGCTGTGTCCCATTCCAATGAACCACAGTATGTCTCTTCCATGGGCTTTAGCTTTCATTCAGGACAGCCCAGCACATTGGAAGATGTCAGGTAGTTTCTTCTGCAACTAAGGATGAAAGGTCATTTCTGTAGCTTTAACTCTTGAAGAATTTCCCTTGTCTTTTCCCATAGCTATCAATAGACACTCTTATTTTGTATCTACTACAATTTGTTAACTCATTTATTTTTGTCCCTTTCTAATTATGTCTGAGGATGAATTAGAAGCTGTAAAAAAGTCATGTTTTTCCCCTCATTCACTGTTTTTCTTAATTATATTGCCCAAAATGTCTGCACTTTGTTTAGTTTTATTATTTGCAAAGGTGATTCTGTGGTCTGAGTGCTTACACAATCTTTCCCCAGAAGCCTGTTAAAAATATCTGCACACAAAATATTGATATGTGTGATGTTGGTTAACTATAAAAGCTTTTTTGTTTTGTTTTGTTTTTGTCAGTCATGGGACTTGAACTCTGGTCCTGGGAGCTATCCCTCAGCTCCTCAGCTCAAGGCTAATGCTCTACCACTTGAGTCACATCACCACTTCCAGTTTTCTGAGTGGTTTATTGGAGATAAGAGTATCATGTACTTTCCTGCCTGAGCTGGCTTTGAACCACAATCCTCAGATCTCAGCCTCCTGAATAGCTAGAATTATAGGCGTGAGCCACCAGTGCCCAGCTTATAAAAGCTATTTTAAATCAAATTAATAATCAAGTAAAGTCCAATACTAGACCACAATGAAATTATGGCTACAATTAAATGAATGTAATTCCACGTATTGAAAAAAATTAAATTAAAAAAAGAATGGGAAGAATATTATGTCATATATATGTATTTGTGTTATATATGTATGCATATATATCATACATGTACATACATGCACACATAAAAGGGTACTTCATAGTGAGTTCAGAATAAAATCTGCCCAATATAAAGAGATGAAATACATGAATAAGAAAATCACAAAAAAAGATAAAAAATATTTTAAAATTTGGGTATCATCAATAATCAAAGAAATGCAGAACCTTATAAACCTATCATTTGTCATAACACTACTGAAAAGTAACTCTCCTTATATGATTGATTTTGAGACCATTTGAATGAAAACAATAACAATTGGATAAAGATTGTTTTAATGATATATATTATAACCAGGTTCATTTGGTGCTAGAAACACTCTAGCAAGCATAAAAAATATGGAGCCAAGAGATTCCACTATCACAAATTATTCAAAGATTTAAAATTACATTGGTACACAAGGATCTTCATAGCAATGTTACTTTTAATAGTGAAGCTTTATAAACAATATATGTCCAGTTGAGCAAATTATTCTATAATTATAGAATAGAATTTTAAATTGTACACAAGAATATTTAATGACAAGAAAAATTCAGAAATAAAATGCAAATTATAAATACTACATTTTGAAATAATTTTATCGACTTTTTTAGGCTTGGGCTTTTCTAAAGAATTTTACTTTCTTTTGCATTTTCTAGAATTTTTTTTAATTATAAGCTCTTAAGTGAGAAAATGTTAAATTTTTGATAGTGCATGTCGGTACATTACCAGTAAGTGTCTTTGTAGGGAACCGCCCTGATAACATTGTGTGGTTTTGATATAATAACATCTGCTTTCCAGAGTGAATGTAATCCTGATGTGTGTCAGGAGAATTCCTTAATCAGAAAAACCAAATTGCTTTGCTCTCCTGGAACATCACAGAAATTAGTCTCACAACCAGTCTTCAAAATGGAACTTAAAAATGGTATGAATTCTAAGTATGAGAGTACTCTTAAAGGAACAAAAACATTGTACAGTCTACCACTACAATGATAGAAAAGAATCACGATGAATGTCTGGACAGGCTACAGTGGAGATCTGAAGAAGTAGGCTCCAGTTCTATTTGTTCCAAAGGTGTGTTTTGGAGATAATGAGAACCTAATAATTCCTGGCATTATTATTAACCATGTGATTTCTATGGATTACATTCTGCAGTGCTTTACTATATCCAATCCTCATAACTTCTTTCTCAGGCTATTAAATATCCCTACTGACAATCAGTGAGCTTACTGCCTTACCCAAAGTTACTTCTAAGTTGCAGAGCAAGATGTGATAATATTTCCAGTTTGTTTAGTTCTCTAAAGCTCTGATTCCCCCCCCACACACACACCCCAATAAACATCAGTTAAAAGCAGTACTTAAATTAACTTAGGAGACAGCAGCAGACTGGCATGGCTTATGAAAAAAAAAGCATTACTAAACTACTAAAAATAATCTCACTGCTGTCAAAATTCTATTCAGTAAGCATTTAGTAAATGCCTCTAAACATTCTATATTGCATTTGTTATATATGGCAAGAGTATATAATGGTCAAAAACCAATTGCTGTTCAGAAGCTCAAAATCCAGAATGTAGGATTCAAATCCCAGCTCCATCACATATGATCTAGGGGAAAATCTTACCTTTAACTTATTTGTATTGCAGCATCCTTATCTGTAAAATAGGATAATAATGGTGTCTATCTCATTTAAAAGAGGTAAATGTAATGAGCTTGGAACAATCTTTGATACTTCTTATGTGCCAATCTATGCTTATTATATAACATATAGGTAGACATATATGTTTATATAAACAGTCTCGTGGCTGATTATGTAGCAGTGATAGTATTCATTGATAGAGTTACTATTTTACTTCAAATTTTGTATGTATGTAATTTTTTAGCCACATATACACTTCTGCTAAACAAAAGCCCTGTGAATATATTGAACTAATGTATGCCTGTTATTTCTGCTTTTATGAAAAAAATTATTTTCATTGTAAAAGTGATATACTTTGTTTTATGACCTAAAAAATAGGACTATCAAACTCAGACATTCAAATGATGAATGATATTTACAAGTATTTATATTTGAAAATACATATTTATTGAGTAATAGATCTCACAGATTTTATTAGTGTTCTGTAATAGAAGTTTGGAGAAAAACAAATAAAAAGACTAGACTCATAATTAGAGACAAACAGGACCTGACTATCACATACAATGGTCCAGCAAGTGGAGAACCTGTTTCTTCAAGTTTGTTCCAGTGGTTGAGACTGTGGCTCGTTGTAAAGCCCTTGTGAAATATGTGCAAAGCAATAGGTTTGATCCCTAGCAGTGAAGTTGCAGAAACAAGACAATGTGGACAATTGCTTTCAAAAATTATTGTTACAGTACTTTAATGTGTTTGCCTGTTAATTTATAACCTCATACAAAATTCTAGTTAGATGGTCCTGACTAAGGTGACAAGTACAAAGAATAAATTAGAAATTTCTAAAGCTGGAATCAGAAAAATAAAGCTTTATTCCATAATTAAAAATGTTAAGCACATATATACACAGAGAGTACATTCAGAGTAAAACACTTGGGTAAACATTTGGTAATTAATTAAATAATGAAATTCTTGGCAAAGTGTACCTTTCTGCCCACTAAGATGGATAAAATGATTTAAATATATATGGTTCATTTCTCTACTACTGCATTATAATTTTTTAAAGTAGCAAAGTTTACATGCCAAGTACAATCCATGCTGGCCTCATAGAAATAGAAAAGTTAGACCTCTAACCTTTGGAGGATATGCTTTTGGAACTCTTTTGGGTATGTTATGTCCTCATTCAGAAATGATCAGCATGTAAAAAGATGCACTCAAATTATTTAATGAAGAGCTCACATGTCTCCAATCTACTCATCAGATAAATTAACTCTAATATTAAAGTACTAATACAACGAGAATAGTTGAAGTGGTTAGTATCCTGGAGATTCTCAGCCCCAGGCTAGGCCATTTTCACTTAAAATACAACCATAATCATGCACATGTCAAAACTCATTTACTATGAAATTGATAGTGATTTTGAAATCGTTAATACTCATTCAAATAAAGGCAATGAAAATACTTTAACTTTCTCCCAGTCCTTCGTTCCCTTTGTTTGCTTATCTTTAAATGTTTAATGTTCTAAATACTTTGAAATAGCATTTTAAAACTACATCTTCAAATTCTACTTTATAGCGAATGTAAACTTTACCAAAAAAATCATTCTTCTCTTCTTTCAAAGATTGACCTAGAATGGAAATTCAGAAAACATCCTGTATTACAAACGTGTAACCAAATCTCCTGCTAGACTTGAAAGACTTTGAGTATTTAATCTTATTTACATTAAACAATGGAGTAAAACTCCAACAAAGCCTCAAGGGTTTAAAAAATTGTTTTTGGAAATAAGAAAAGCTTAATTTAAGCAGTAAAGATAATTATCACGCTTAAAGAAAAATAAGTAGCAGTGAATCATCAAGGACCATTTTACTATGAGTCATAATGACATGTGGTCAGAGCTACACTTTTTTTTTTAAGACTATCCTTTGGTGGTTTTCTTCTGCCTCCACATTTTTTATAATTTGGCATTACTTTTCTGGGGCTGAGACTTTTCATCTCTAGAAGATTCACTACACTATAAATACAGTCATTGTGGTTCCCATGGTACAACAGAGGTGATCACACACATACAAAGCCTCCTTTAGTGTCACCTACTCAGCCTGCTTCCCCACCCATCTTGTCTCCTATGCAGACACACACAATGTTCAGTTTATCAACAGGATCTTCCTGATTAAAAGGTGAGAAGGAGGAAAGGGTCATCTGAGATGTTTTGAGGGTAGATGTTGTACATCTCTGTGTCCACTTGTGGCTAGTGAAGCTCCTCCCACCCATAACCAGACAGTATACATGTGCACACAAAGAGAATGAATGGATGATGTATGAAAGAATCACCTTTGAGAAGGCTGGGTAGCATCCTTTATTGCATTTTAGGCAGTCCTTGAATTAAAACTAAGATGTAAGTGAGGACATTGGAAGAATCCAAGCATATTTGGCAATATTTTATAACACACGTAAAACCCTTTCCCATGGCTTATCTCATTAGAACCTCACAAGACCCTAGTTATGGAAGGGTGTGTTATTATTTGGGGGGAAATACAAGGTTCACAATCAAAAGATGACAATGTTTCTCCAATATCTCACCAACAAAACACCAGTTTGTGGGAGTGTCTGCCAAATGGATAGCATATCATTAGCTGTGGTCATTGTGGTAAGAAAAAACCATTCCAAAGATTAGAACACCAGCTTAGGGTTGAAATAATGTAACAAGTGCCCTTTATGTATACATAGACCAAGTGGCAGGAAATGTGATGGGATAGAAGCTTATAAACTAATATTATGTAAATAATAAACATTTAATGAGAACTTAACTATGTGCCAGGCCCTTTAATAAGGCCTCCTCTCAGACATTTTCTGCATTCTACAATTAAGTAACTTGAATCGTTTAGAGACGGAGTGGCTGGAACCAAACCAGATAGCATGTACATGGCAGGAACAGAATCTCAATATTCAAAGAGAATGGTTAAAAAAATACTGACCTTGAAAAATTTGAGTTTGGGGAAAAGATACATTACCCACAGCTATCCCAACAGAACAAACTCAGTTGCTCACATTAGAAATTCTGATTAAGTTCTTGAGAACTGTGACTAGGTTACATGAGAGAGGAAGGAAACCTGCATTACTGAACTGCTAATACAGATGGATGTAACTGTGGTACTATGAAGACTTTCATGATCATTATTAGTTGTCATCTAATATGACTTAGGACATGAAACTAGATATGTCAGAAAATTCAGAGAGGCATAGAATGTGGCTGAGGTGGGGGTGGGATGCTGGGAGAGGGCACCAATAGGGACTGAATTGGTTGATAAAGGGTTTATGGTGGAGCTGACTCCTGTGCTCTTAGAACGTAAATATACAAGAGCAAAAGGGCAGCTGGAGAACCCTATTGGTAAAGACACACTGGATTTGTGTGTGTGTTGGTTGAATGCAACATTGCTAAAGGCCTCCAACTTAAAGCTGAGAGTTTTGTGCTTTTCACTCAACATTGGGAACAATTAAACTTCTAGGAGGTTGTTGTATACCAAAAGAAAGATGTGGGTAAAGACTTCATCTTAGAAAAATTATCAATGCATCTGTTTATACTATAAATAAGGTAATGTACACCAATTTTTAAAAAGTAAAGTATAATCGAAGACTGAATGGAGAGATGCTATGGCCAAGGTGAGAGTCCTTAAAACAGTATTAAAATAGACCATAGAGTATAGAAATGGCACTGGAAATGAAAAAGATCTCAGACCTACTGGACATAGATCAATGAGGAGAGGGCGAAGCAAAGAGGGCGCCAAGGCAGAACAAGTGCAGACCATATGGTTCTTCTTATCTACAAAAGAAACTGATAGGTTGAGCCAAAGCCCCTGAGGGCCAAGCACAGACAGCCAGTAGAGGAGGGAGCGGTAGGGTCTGTGAAGGACTGGACAGCCCAATACCTGTCTTCTGTGGGTCACACATTCTCGTTGCTCACATTTCTGAAGTTGGAGTGCATTTTATAATTCCACAGACTTTAATAGTGAAGTAGTTAGAATGTAGTTGTCATTATTTGAACTTAGTCATAGGTGTTCGCATGCTGGCTGATTCTTTTAAATTAGTTATGTCATTGATACTACATATCCTGAATTTAATCTCCATATGAGATGTCATTAAATAGAGTATATTTGATATTGAAAGTAAAGGTATGACCAGGTGTTGGTGGCTCACGCCTGTAATCCTAACTACTCAGGAGGCTGAGATCTGATGATTACAGTTCAAAGCCAGCCAGAGAAGGAAAGTTCGTGGACTCTTATCTCCAATAAACTACCAAAAAGCTAGAAGTAGAAGTGTGGCTTCCATGGAAGTATGCTAGACAGCCTTGAGTGGGAAGGGGGGGGGGAGAGAAAGAAGCTCAGAAACAGGGTTAGGCCGTGAGTTCAAGTCCCAGGACTGGCACAAAAAGAAAAAGATAAAGAAAAAAGAAGTAAATGTATGTACAAAAAAAGCCATGTAGCTCTTGCTGCTTTTTTCTAGCTCTCTCTATCTCTCTGGCTGCTCTTTTCTAGCTCTCTCTGCTCTCTCTCTGCTCTCTCTGCTCTTTTCTAGCTCTTTCCTCTCTTTCCCAGCTCTCTATCCTTCCCAGGACTTTCCCAGCCACGTGGAGTGCCAACCTTACCTGGTCCCAGCAGGTCTACCGAATAAACCTACCCCTTACCTGAATACCACGTGCGTGCTGCTGTTCTTACTTGGCTAGCTCTCTCACTGCTCTTTTCTAGCTCTCTCTGCTCTCTGCTCTTTTCTAGCTCTTTTCTCTCTCTTTCCCAGGCCTTTCTCAGCCACGTGGAGGGCCAACCTTGCCTGGTCCCAGCAGGTCTACTGAATAAACCTACCCCTTACCTGAAAAAAAAAAAAAGCCATGTCAACAAAGTGGAGGAAAATACATTTGATATTAGTTACATTCTTTTTTTCATTGCTTCCATAACAAGTTTACATTAATTTCACAGATTAAAGTAACACGCATAGATTACTCTACAATTTCAAGGGTCAGAAGCCTGACAGGTTTTGCCAAGTTAAAATTAAGATATTGACAAGGCTGTATTTCTTTTTGGAAGTCATAAAGGAGATTGTTTCCTTGTTATTTCCAGCTTCTGACATCTGCTCACATTCCTTGGCTCATGGCCCCTTCCTCCATCTTCAGTGTGATAGGAAATTGACTTTTCATATCACATTTGTCTAATCTGCTGTGCAGATATCTCCATCTGAACTCTGACCCTAGCTTGCTAGGAAAGGCTCTTTGTGAATAGATTTAGGACCTCCTAGAAAATCCGGGATACTCTCCTCCTCTCCAGGTTCTTTTTGTTGTTGTTTTATTTTATTTTTTATTTTTGTCAGTTGTGGGGCTTAAACTCTGGGCTGGGATGCTGTGCCTGCACTCTTCAGCTCAAGGCAAGTGCTCTACTGCTTGAGACACAGCACCACTTTCAGTTTTCTGGTGGTTAGTTGGAGATAAGATCTCATGGACCTTCCTGCCCAGGCTGGCTTTGAACCGCGATCCTCAGATTTCAGCCCCCTTAGTAGCTAGGATTACAGGCGTGAGCCACTGGCAACTGGCTCCAGGTTCTTAATCACATTTGCAAAGTTTCTTTTCGCCATTTAAATTAACATAGTTTTAGATACAGAAATTAGATATTTATGGAGGACATTACTCTGTACATCATATTGGAAAAACAAAAATTCCTCCTTTGAGAAGTGACCATAGCCCCAAATTTTCTTTGAAAACAACAACCAATACTTGGTGGAAGCTCCCAAAAGGAAGTACCACAAATGTAATTAGTTTAATGTGATGAAATATGTTAAGTATAACAGAGAAACTTGCAGAAGATTTCATTGCAAACCAAGCTGTACAACTAAGTGAAGGGGAGGTAGCATGATTCCTTGGAATGAAAATGAGATATTTCAAATCCAGTAGGCTTTCTGATGAAGTTGAAGTGTCTCATAGGGGTAATGGTTTCCCATTTAAAAATCATTTAAAATCTGAGCCACATCACTTCTACTATCTTTGTATCTGAATTAGCTCACTCTGTGCCTACTGTTTCAGAGTTGTCCTCATTTTTTTTGCCCCTTGACCTCTTTCTATTATAAGACAAAAAGACAAGCAAGCTTTACAAGTCAGTTGTATGTGTTATTCCTGGCCAGAGTACGTTAGTGACAATTTCCAGTGTGGGTGGATTTGAGGCTCTGAAGGATGAATGAATATTTTCCAGGTTGCTTTTCTATCAACATCAAAGACTCATCACATTTGCCCCCTTTGCTGCTTCAGTCTTAGGCTTGTTACATAATAAGTTCCCTACCTTAAGATCTTTCACAAAGGTCTTATTTCATATGTTTATGTTGATAGTTAATTCAAGGAAGGCCTTTTGTGCCAAAACTGTGCAAGAGTCTTCAGTGTGTGTTAGCATATTGAAGTTAATGCTTAAAGTACATTCAGGAAGTGTGTTTCTCAGTCTTGAGAACTGGGCCTCTTTTGTTGCAGCTGTAGCCCCCAGGTTATCACTCGCCCACACTGACATCAAGACTGGGTTCTAAATAGTACTAAATGTATGCCTATCCAGCTAGCCCAGCCTCCTCAAATGTCAAAGATTTTCCAACCTGAGGGCTACTGAAAGCGCCAAAGGTTCTGGTGGATGTGATAAATATTATATAGGCCTCACAGCTTTCCAAGCACTAAGTAAAATATTCTGAAGTATTTAAATAAAGGCCATTTATATAACTGGATTTGGGCACTTTTAATTTAACAAGAAAAAAACCCAGCAGTATAATCATTCTTAAGTTAGTGTGAAAGTGGTGATTAAATGTAACCATCTTTTCTATTTAAATCTCTCTAGCCCCTGTAGATTTTTTTCCAATCAATGTAAATGTTCCATAAATATAAGCACACATGTAGGACAGTAAAATAAAATATTAGACACACAAAAAAATGAAAGAAAAGAAGCAAGCTAGGGTGGCCTAACAAATAACATGTAATATAATTGGTTTACATAAATTTCCAATTCCCTTTCCATTCCTCTGCTCACACCTATTTGGACCCTGCCACTTGTTTCTGCTGGTACTTATTTTCACACTCAAGAAAAGTGTTGACTGATAAGGAACTAAAATGACAATTATACGTAAGGACTACTCACTTCTATAGTGGCTTAAGGCAGTAATAAAGTTTAGAAAAAAATGTAAGCCCCTTTAATGGTAGGATTTCAGAAACAGAGACCAGGAGGAAAGAATTTCTGCTTGAGGGACAGGGCTGTGGTGTGGCTCACTGGTGAGTACTTGGCTAGCATGTGCAAAGACATAGGTTCAATACTGCAAAGAGAAAAGAAAACAAAAGAAAAAATCCTCCACGAAGCCCTTCAAATCTCTGCTTTGTGTTTAAATAGTAAACTGAGTTTTTTTGTCAGACTGTATAGGTTAAACCTTACTTTATCCAAAAGATTCTAAAATGAGCTTGGTGCCAGTGGCTCATGGCTGCAATCCTAGCTACTCAGGGGGCTGAGATCTAATGATCATCACTCAAAGCCAGCTCTGGCAGGAAAAATCTGAGATTCTTATCTCCAAGTAAGCACCAAAAGCCCAGAAGCAGTCATGTGGCTCAAATGGTAGAGTGTTATCCTTGAGCCAAAAATCTGAGGGACAATGCCTAAGCCCCAAGCTCAGGCCCCAGCACTAGCGTGCATGCACGCACATACACGTACACACACACACAATTCTAAAATGAATCTTAGAATCATTTTCCTGGGTTATTTTTCTTTAGAATTCACATAGGAACTTATATTCCATCAAACAAGATCCTAACCAATTTTAATGCTATGCAGATTTAAAAGATTATCATTCCATTCTCAATGATGTTGACATTTCCCAGTGGGTCATTTGTGTGAGGCTTAATTTCATGGGATTGCCTATGACATGCCAGCAGAGGACAGAAGGCGTTGCTGAGCCTGCAGTTGTGATCAACTGTGGCTGCCGTATACTGTTTAAGTGGGAATGAGCAGCAGTATGTGAGTTCTGGTCAGCCTGGCTCCTCAAAGCTGATTGGGCACATTCCCTCCCAGCTTAGGTTTAATGACTCATGTTGGTAGTCTCAAAGTGGATATGGTGAGAGTATTTGCACCATGAAATTTGGCAAACAAGACACATCAGGATAATGTGCTCGTGTATTAATTTTTGGAGAGCTGCCTTATAGTTTACCATTGATTAGCAGATTATGGACATTTCCCCAAAGAAAAAAAAGATACTTTATCCTTAAATTAATATTTATTTTGTGTTAGATAAACTCTAAGCCAGGTAAGCTGGACTATTTTCTCCAGCCGTCTAAGACTGCAGGTCATATAAGGACAGGCATTTGTCAAAAAAGTATCCAAATGCCTTTCCAGCATTGTGGATTCAATGGATATCAAAGTCAGGCACAGTCTCACATTTATGGTTCTTATAGCTTGGGAGAGGAGATAGATGTTAATCAAAGAAATAACATAATGTGAACTTCTTCTTCTAATAGCTTTGAGGAAGAGTGCCAGCACAATGGCTTGCATCTCTAATTCCAGCTACATGGGTAGCAGAGACAGGTAGCTCCAGGTCTGAAGTCAGTTTAGGCACAAGCACGAGATCCTATCAGAAAAACAGAGTGAAAATAAAAGGGCTGGGATGGGGCTAAAATGATAAAATGCTCACGTACACCCAAGTGCAAGACTCTGAGTTCAGTCCCCAGGACTTCAAAGAAGAAAGAGGTATCTAAGAGAGATATGTAGTATTACCTACATATACACAAGAGAATTTAACTTAAGGAAGGAAGGAAAGTTTATTTATAAGAAAACGATTGCCTGACGATTTGGAGGAACAGCACAATTTAAATAGAGCCTTATAGGTACATCAGCCTAGGCACATAGTAACCACTCACTGAAGATAAATGGTAGTAAATTGTGATCCACTTGAAGCCTGTAGTCTCTGTTGAGATTTGATAGCCACTACCTGGAAAACACAGGTTTATGTTTTTCTGTTTCAAAAGCATCTCATTTTGGGATGACAGCTGGAGATGTCTTTTAAAAGCTGGTTTTCAGGGACCGTTAGCACCTGTTCACTGGAAGACCTCCAGTTCTGTGTGAGATCATGTGATAGGCGAGTCATGGCCTTTAAGTATATACTAACCACAGAAGTAGCTGTGGTTTGCCTAGTTAAGGGGGGAGAAAAGAAGTTATTCTGCTTTAGCGGCCTATAACCTGACAGCTTCTGGAGTTGTGGTGCTGTCTACCTGCAGGCCTGGATGTTTGTTCCCACGTGTGCTGTGACCATATGGCCTGCAGAGCCAAACTTTCCTCACAGAAAAGTAACATAATTGTGAAATCATGTTAAAAGTCATGTTTGAACACAATTGTATGTGGAAAGTCAGCACCACTGACTTACAGCAATAAAACATAACGCTAGAATATGTTAAAGATGCTCCTTTGTGGATGGTGAAGGTGCAGGGGGCAGAGCTAGGGGAAGCTGGACACACCTGTCACTGTGTGAGAGTCCTTCTGAATGCACCAACTAGGACCTGCTTTGAGAGACTTCAGCAGCCTCAAGCAATAAGGCTCAACACTCACACTAGGGGGCATAGAGATCCAAGAGTTATTCATTGGGGCAGGGTTTGTTTGGTAGTATGTGATCCAGCTGTGTAACCTCAGAGCCCTTAGTATCCTAAGCTTTTATTTTCATTGAATTTCATAAAGTGACTAAAAAACATTCTGTATTTTAATTTGCACCTACCATTCCTACAGAAACTAAAGTCTTTCTTCATCTTTATCTGCTAGAGTCTGCCTGCTAAATAGGCCTCCAGAGGCCTTACACTGTGGTACTTGTTGAGGAGGTAGGAAACTTTTGGTGGATGGGACCCAATGGAAGGAAATTATGTCATTGATTGGGGGTGTGCCTTTGAAGGGGATCCTGGGATCGTGGCATCTTCTTGTCTGTCTGTCTGTCTGTCTGTCTGTCTCCACTTCCCAGATGAAGTGAGATAAATAGGCCCCCCACACTACAAGCTCCCACCATGATGCACTGTGCTTCCATGGACCCAAAACACATGGCATTTATCCACATGGCCACGTAACTACAGACTAAAATTCTCCCTTATGAGCCAAAACAAACCCTTTCCTTTTTTTAAAGGTGATTATCTCAGGTATTTTGTCATAGTCATGGGAAGCTAACTAATATACCATCCTAAATCCTGGTTTTTTATTTAGTCACTACCACATCATGAGCTGGAAAAAGGCCTTCCTAATATTAATAGTGCCCATATATCGAGTACATACTATTTATCAAGTATTATAGGTTGCCTATTAGACAGTAATCCCTACAATGATGCCCCGAAGGGGGTATTATCTCCTAAGTAAAAAAACGGAAGTGGAGTGGTATTAAGTGGCTTAACACAATTCACTTTTCAGTGACGGACTTGGGACTGTGTCTATGCTTGCCTGCATTCTTTCTACTATACTGAAAGTATTTTTGTTTCTCTGGGATTTTTGTTTGTTTCTTACTTCTTCCTTTCTTCTTGTAGTTTAGTCATTGTGGATGTAAACTTAGGAGAAATTATTCAGCTATTCTTTGGAAATGTCAGTCTATGAAGCAACCTCACTGAGAGGATTCTGACAAAATTGTCTAGCTCCTTCCAAATGTGCCTGACATTGAGTAAAAAGGAGAATATTTTTCTGCAAAACACATTGTTCAAATATAAAGATCATTTAAAAGGAACAAATTCCATCATCTTTATTTTGCAAAAGGACAGCCAAGGACAGTCTAAGTGCTTGTTCCTTCCCACAGAGGTTGGAACAGTCAAAGCTACAGGCAGTCCCCAGTGTCCAGTGGGGCACCTGTGTCCATAGTTGGGACCTAATGAATGGGCACAGAGGCCTCAGACCCACCTTGAGCCTGGCCTGTGACCTTCATGTTGGGTAGCAATGACCTTAGGTCCTGGAGGTGTCTGTTTACCTGAAAGTCCTCATAAGTCACAGCTTTTTCGGCAGCTGCCTACTCTTCCTTTTCAATCTCTTCAGGATCTCTGTATAAGCAGAGATCATACCTGACCTCCCAGGAAAGAAAGTGTCACGCATGTACAGAGCTCCCTAAAGCAGCCTCTAGCATGTCAGACCCACCCAGTGAGTCCCCTTGTTGTTGCCTGGGACAGCAGTGTCCACCCAGTATGGAGCAGAGTCTGTGTGGCAGAGCGAAGGTGAGCAGGCTAACACAAGTTGCCTCAGCGACAGGAGTGGCTCCCATGTTAGCAACAAGCTATGGCAGGCACTCCCCAGCTGGTCAGGATTCCTCACATCAGCAGGGCGTTCAATAGCAACAAAAGCTGTCAGCAGCAGCTTCTCCCAGGTCTTCCTCAGAGTGAGGACACAGGTGCCACGCTTTTCTATGTCAGATGAGCTGGAAGTCAAGAGTGGTGCCTCCTAATTGGGTACCTGCTGCAAGGAATCTGACATCCTCTACCTTCATACACAGAGCACCGGTTTCCCTTTCCCTTAATGACAGGAATCCAGCACAACACCAATCTGGACCTTTCTCTCTCTCAGAAGTAAGTCGGGAAAGATATTTTAAGGGTTTCTGAGAGCCTGGCATGTTCAAGTGAATTATCCACACTGATGTCCTACTAAAGGAATTTTTCTTTCCCTTTCTTTTTTTTGAAACAATGTCTCTCTTACTAGCTAGTGCAAGGTGACCTCAAAATAGTGATCCCAGTGCCTCTGACCCTCAAGAACAAGTGTGCACAGCAGTTCTGATAATGACTCTGATTACCTTTGAGACTTTAAAATACAGATGGCATAACCGCAACAGTAATCACAGACACACGATGTGTAATATAGAAACATGAAGTTCAGAGGCTTTACAAAATTCACAACAAATTTGGAACTCAAGTCAACCTGGAGGAACTATTAAATCAATAAAAATAGAAAACAAGAGAGAGCTACCTTGGTAAAAGCAAAGTAAAAGCCATTGTTTGCCTTTTTATGTAATTTTTTAAAGTACAGACATACTTTAAAACATGGGTTTAAATTAACTGATTATGATCTAGTTAGTCCTAGAGTTAATCTGTGCCAAAACATTGGTCTGTGTGTCTTCCTTAGCCATAGGTGACTATAGTAGGAGGTGGGTTGGGCATGTAGAATCTTCCGCTCCAAAAACGTCTAGGGACTCTTAGGCTAAACCATGAGTTTAATATAGAAACAATTTCAGAAAATGAAATATATATGAATAATAAATGTATAATAAATATATATCTATCATTGTTACTTTTTCTCAGTAATCAACTACAGGGTAGATATTTATTTTTGTATGGACCATCTACCCAAAAAATTCTTATCCAAGCATAGTAGCAAAGTCCTGCAGTTTCAGCACTTAGGAGATAAGACAGGATGATTGTGAGTTTGATTCCAGCCTTGGCTACATAGAGAAACTCTCTCTAGGAAAACTAATATTCAAAAAATTGATTCAATTGGTAAATAAATAAAAGTAATTTTAAATTCTGAATTGTCTATTTGGGTAAGAGTGGGAGTTTCAAGTTTGATACAGACATGTAAAAATTTTGTTTTCTTTAAAAAAAAAAAAGAGCTATAATTATCTTACTTCACTTCATAGTATCTTGGATCATCTTTGCTTTGACAACCCAGTCAAACACATACATTTTGTTCTTTCTTAGGACTTTGCTGGTGAAATATTTCCAATAAGCATAGTTATTTTTAGAAAAAGAGGAGGCTCCTAACTTTAAATTGAGAGCATGTATAATTCCATTTTCAACATATTGGGTAGAATCATGGTTTAATTTCAAAATCTATCTATTATCTATCTATCTATCTATCTATCTATCTATCTATCTATCTATCTATCTATCTACCATCAATTTTTGTTTCTTATATGTGAAAAATGCTGTAAACAGTATGAGTCTGATTGTTTTCATGGCTATGACATAAAAGTCAAAATATATTTATTTTCAGAAAATATTTAGTTGGGACTTTTCTCCTAAATGAAGTGTTGAACAAACTTACAATATATTTAAGGAAATACTTATTTTTGAAGCAATCATGTTTACTAAGCATATTGCATAGTTGACTATTCCAATAAAATTCATAAAACAATAAAATTTGTATTGATCCTTCACATCAGGAACTACATCAGTATTTTCATTAAACCATAAGAATACTTTGTGATCTGAAACTACTGAGGGAGAATTTGCTCCCTTATACAATAATAATACTTATATAATACGAAAAGACTATTACTTATATAAGAATATACTAAGCACTCATTTGCAGTTTGTTCCTATATGAACAGGTTCATGGACAAAATAGGAGAAATATATTCAACTATTTTTGATAAGTGAGTTCATCTGCAGAAATTCAGGACAACATGGCAAAATAAGGGCATTTCAAAAAAGGCATTAAGACAGGATTTATTATAGATTTTAAATCTAGAAAAAGAAATAAATAAGCAGCCTGTTTTCCTCGTGCATGCTGTGTTCTCTGGGCCTTCAATACCAGCTCACAGCTCTAATGGATGTACCGTCACTGCTTCTGGCTTTCTTCTTTGGAAGTTTTCCAGTTGCTCTTTATAAGAGCATAAGCCTTGTTCTCTGCAGCTGGTGACTTTGCAAAACTGGCTTATTTTTTGAGGTTTTTTTGACTTTGCTTTTTTTTCTTTCTGTTTGGTCCTCTAGATAGTAGTTGTTCCAAGAACTTGCTATAAATCATTTCTCTGATGACAAGCTTTGGATGATAACCATGGTAGGCTGTTGATGGCCTTGCAGAAGATCTGACCACTGTACCTCTTCACTCTGTGTTTTACTCTTAAGGCAGAAGTGTTTATGCACTTTTTCAGAAGGGCAATAAAGTCTACTTGACTGTATTGCAAGCTCAAGCTATAGCCTTAAGCTGTAGCCTCAAGCTATCCTGTCTCAGGCTCCAGAGTAAATGGACCATTGGTACTATGCCTTAACTTTTTAGCCATAGATTTCTTTAGTTCTTTAAACATTCTTGTAATAATCATTGGTTTAAAGTAGTTGTTTTTTCCTTTGATGTCCAATGTCTATGGTTCTTCAAAGACCATTTTATCTTCTTTTTCTTTTTTTCAGAGCTGAGAATCTTGTACATGCTAGGCAAACACACCCTCAGTTCATAATTGCTTTTTTCTTTTTCTTTTTTTTATTGTGAAAATACTGTACAGAGGGGTTACAATTACATGGGCAAGATAATGAGTCCATTTCTTAGCAAGCATTGTAGCCTCCTCCTTTGTTTCCCCTTCCCAACCCTTCCCATCCTCCCCCTGTCCCCCACCAATCCTCCCCCCCACCCCGCACCAAAGTTGTAAAGTTCGTTTTTGACATAACGACTTGTACACCTCATTGTTGCAATGGGTCCACCTGTATCCCTATTTGCTTTTTTATTTTTTTTGAAACAAGGTCTTGCCACTATCTCTGCATGGGCTGTCCTTGAGTTTGTTATTCTCTTCTTATTACATCTTGAATAGTAGGGATTATAGGCATTTGCTACCTTGTGGGGCTCAGGGTTAGTTTCAGTTGATTATTTCTTCTTCCTATGTATCAGCCACACTTTCCTGATTATTTGTGTGTGTGTTGTAACCTATTATTGTTGTTGAAAATCGGATATTTAAAATACTATAATGTGACAACCCTGCAAGTCAGATTCCCCACCCCCCACCCCAAGGTGTTGAAAACCACCTTGTGCAATTATGCAATTCAGCTATATCATCCTGCTGTGACAATGTATGCTTCTAGGTGATGGCAGGACAGGACATCTCTCTCTATGGTTTGAGGCATATGTTATTATGTTATATATGTTATTATATATATTATATGTATGTTACTATATAGGATTTAAGAAACAGCCCTACCCTGAAACTAGTCTCTTAGCACACTTGCCTTCAGGTGTGAGTCCCATGTTCATGAGTCTCTGCTGCTGAGTGCCCAGGATCAGACCCATGAGGGCCTCTCCTCAGAGACCTGAGTTCAAGATTCTAGGTTTCTGACAAGCCTCAAGTCTTTGTCTTTGGATGATAGTTGCTTCCTAGGGGGTATGCACTTCTGTGTTTCTTCAGTGGTCTCTTTTTGATGTTTTATTTTGTTTTAGTTCTCTAACATCTAAGTATTCTTTTGACCATTTTATGATATAGTTCTAATTTATATGACTGGTAAATTTTCTGTTTTCCTGTCTTGGTTCCTCGTGATGCCAGTGTGAGGCCACTAGGAGGTTGACTCTAGGGATGCATAAAAAGGCAGGAGACAAGAACAATTGTCTCTTTCAGGCTGAGAGAGCTTTGTGGATACAGAAAACAAGGAGATCTAAGTCCTTTCTTCAACTCTGGTCTTTGAACCTCTCTCCAACATCTATTGACTCCGCCTAACTGGGAGTCAGATGACAAAGGAGAAATGTGCTTTGCTAAGCCCCAGCATCACATAGGGTAAGTTTGGAGCTGAGATTTGTCTGTGAGGCATTCTTTTGCTTAACTCATTGGAGCACTTACTCTATTTTAGAGGATAGAGTGTTGCATGATTCTATAACCCTAAATAAAAAAATTAAAATAGTTTAAATTAACAAATAAGACACAAGGAAATTTGTTAGCTTGTTTGTATTTGGGAGGATAAAGGGGGGCACAGAAAAAGTGGAATAAAGGGTAAACAAATACAACAGTGGTACTCACTTGATACTATGTGGAAAATGAACTGTGCATCCTGTAGGTGGGAAGGGGAGTGAAAAGCTGGGAGAGATGGAGAGAAGAGAAGACATAGTTCAAAAATATTGTACTCATTACTTGATTTATGTAACTGTAACCCCACTGTATATCACCTCAACAATAACAATAACAATAAAAAATAAAAATAGTTCAAATTATTATCATTTTGTCCTTTGACTATATTTAAGGAAGAAAGGAAAAACAATACCAGTCCTAGCACCTAGTATCATAGTAAAGTCAAGCCAAGGTCAAGCATAAGAAAGCGAAGTTAAGTAATGAACAATTAACTCTCCACTTATCATGTAAGAATAGAAATTCGAATTTAGTACATTGAAAAAATTTAGGTCCAAGGAATAATAGAATACAGTGACAAAAATATCATATAATCTAACACTCTATGGTTTGCCTTGTGTTATTGCATGGCTCTTGTGTGTGAGGTAGGAAATAGGGTCTGGCAAAATTAGGAAAATGTGTGGTTTTAAGATTGGACTTCCTACAGTATTTTCACAATAAAAAAAAAGGAAAGAAAAAGAAAAAAAATTAAAAGAAGTTTCTACCTTGGAATTGTTTAATTAGATACTAAAGGAATAGTTTCTCATGTGAAATTGGACACATATTTAGTCTTTTCTTATACACTTTAACTCTGGGCTTCAAGCCCTTTTCTGAGTTTTCTTGCTCATAGTTGGTGTTCATTTTGACCAATGCCTCCAATCCAACTTTTCTGGTTCCCTGGTGATGGTGTCTCATGGACTTTTCTGCCTGGGTTGGCGTCAAACCTCAGTCCTTTAGATGTTGGCCTCCTGAACAGCTAGAATTACAGGTGTAAGCCACCTGCTCCCATCATTAAAGTTTCTTAGTTAAACTATTAAAGACTATATACAAACCAACTTTCACATTTGGTTATAGCCTATTCAACTTAGCAAATGTTTTCTATAAGTAAAATTGTATTATACATGTTGTATTCACAAATAACTAAAGTCTCTAGGGTAATAAACTAAAGGGATGCAGAACATTGAGAGGAAACAGAAAACAATGTCTGCAAGTACAGTTCAGAGTCCTCACTTCTTCTAGGAGACAAATTAGATGCAATGAAGCAAGGAAGAATCTTATTTCCAGTCTCAAGTCTTAGATTGATACCTCACTTGAGAAGGAATCAGGATAATGTGTTTAGCTTTTATCTAAACATAATGACCATGGCCAAAATAAGTAAAAACTTTCATGAATTTTAGGGCAATTTAACAGTCTCTGTATTCATTTCATAAAGTCTCATTAGCCAATTTATTTTTTTGCCTAGACTTTAAAGGTCTTTTCCTTTCCATTTTGTGGCTAATGTCTTCCTATTATCAAGACTGTACATGCCTTTAACATCCACCCATTCCCTGTCACATTGTTGTTTTGAGGGTTGAGGTCTGAGTGACAAGTACATTGATACAACTGAATCATCCTTCTGCAGGCATGTCTTTGTTATCAGATCGGTTTTCAAGTTGATTCATACATTTTAAAAGCACATCCGTTGAACGAGATTAGTCTTTGCATGGTACGACATTCAGGCGAGTAAGAGGTGATAGAATTTTTTACTTTAGACATGTGAACCAAAGTAGATAGTAAGCTGACATATGGCTAAGCAGTTCTTTTCTACCTGGTTATCAGATTAAGCCACCAGAGTGAGGCTTGAGAGAACATTTATCATGAAAGTTTATTGGATCAGGGCCAGGTTTCCACCCTCCTACTATGCCAGGATTTTCTAGCAACTATGCCAAGTTATGTCTTGCCTTAGTGGAAAGAGGATTCAGAAAAAAAAATGAAAAACTGAGAGGTAAAAAATAAAAAGCCAATAGAAATGGACATTTTATTGGATTTCTATGAGGAACCTCAAAAGCATCCCAAAGAAGATCATATAAAAAACCAGTAAAGTTGGAAACATGCATTCCATCAGTCCAACTTTAGAAAAGATTCTATATTACTGTATAAAATAATTATATTCCCTAATCATTATATATGTCGGAAGTACATATTAGCAACAGAGTAAATATCCATATTGTTATTAGTGAGGAAAATATGAACAATTACATTTTAAAGAAAAAAAATTTTGAGAAATGTGAAGAGTTGTGAGGCCCTTTAAAATTACAAGAATTATTTGGGTGCTGGTGGCTCACACCTGTAATCCTAGCTACTCAGGAGGCTGAGATCTGAGGATCCCGGTTCAAAGCCAGACCAGGGAGAAAAGTCTATGAGACTCTTATCTTCAATAAACCACTAGAAAACCGGAAGTGGTGCTGTGGCTCAAGTGGTAGAGCGCTTGCCTTGAGCTGAAGAGCTGAGGGAGAGTGCCCAGGCCCAGAGTTCAAGCCCCACAACTGACCAGAAAAAAAAATTACAAGAATTACATTATTCCACCATATAGCTGTACAAACAGTTCTAGATATGTCTTATGAATGAAGTACGACTTTCCTCATTTGAAACACAGAGGATTTAGGTAGGAAGAATGAATTTGTTTGGCTTGGAATTTATCTAGGCTGTGGGGATATTAGCACACCTTTGTTTCTTTGAGATTGTGGTAACCTTTCATGAACGAAAATGTCTAAAGTGCCCTGATTTTCCTTCTGGGTCAGAAACAAACTTTTTGTTTGATGGAGAAGACCATTCCATAATAACAGAACATATACTTTTGGAAGGTTCTCTTCTTCGCTTTTACGCAAGTACTCACATTCTATTTTCCCCTCAACTTCTTGGCTACCTTTTTTTCTCCTCCTACATATCTCACATCTCTCATTGGCATAAGCTATAAACAACAACAAATAGTCATATACTTATCTTCTCTCACCTAACTTGTTGCATCCAGATCACTAGTTTAATATAAAGATAGATATCTTTAGTCTGCACCCCTCCCCCCCGCCCCAGGTGCTTGGGATCAATAACCTTATTGGCAAGTGGCTTACTACTGAACTACACTCCCATAGTGTAACGATCATTAACCACACTAGGGTGTGTGTGTGCGGGGGGAGGTCATACCAACTTTCTGAATAGTTTTTTTTTCCTTTTCTAGTTAATTTTTCATGTCCCTGTTTCATTTTGGAGTAAAGCCTAACCCTCTTCTTGAAGGTCCCAAATTCTTTATTATGCCTGATTAAATCTTTTTACTGAGTTCCTATTTCCTATTCTTTCCTGTTTAACCTTTTTGTAGATGCCTATTTAACTAAGGTTGAGCTTTCTTCTTCTATTTTTATGCTTACAATGTTTCCTTACCTTTGCTTGCTATTTAATTAAAGATATAATCAAAGACTAGCTAGTATTGCAGGAGCTCTTAAAAGCACAGTAAGTCCAATCTCTCTTGAAATGAAAAATTACTCTTAAATTTCTTTTATGTTTTCCATAATGGGTAAAAAGCATTCTCTCTGATTACTCTCCATTCCATTGGTGGAAAGCTTTCTGTACATCACCCTCATATTTGATGGAAACTTTTTCCTTACAAAGACTACTTAACTAGAATAACACAAAATAAAATCCTTCCATAACTTATAGGACATGTCTTGTTTCCTTGTGGTTTTCTCTTCCTAGGGTAATTAGTGTCAACATATTCAATTGTTCTTTTTCTATAACATGATACTCATCTTATATTATCTTGGTCCCTAAATTTCAGTGTTGATGTTTCTGTGTATAATTACCTGTTTCCTGAGGCTTTCTGCCCTAGTCTATCTGGGCAGTTATAACAAAAATACCACAGACTGATCGGCTTAAACAATAAGCATTTATTCTCTACTGTTCTTGAGTCTGAGAGAGTCTAAGATGAAGGTGCCAGAAGAATTTAGTGTCTGGTGAGAACCCACTTCCTGGATTATAGAGAACCATCTTTTCCCTAAAATAGCAGAAAGAAAACTCCATGAATTACTTACCTTAGTCTCTATGTCCTAATATCATTACATTGAGGATTAAGATTTCAACACATGACTTCAGGTAGGACCAAAATGCTAATGTTTAACATTAATTTTTGGGAAGACCCCCCCCTAAGGTTAGCCTAAAGTTAATGTATAATATTTCTCTTCAAGATATTCCAAATAAATATTTTATTTGAATGTTAACATTCATTTGATAATTTAACATAATTTTTTAATTTTTCAAAATTTCTGAGCTTCTTACACATCACTTATAAAATATGCTTTCTCCTCTGTGTGTGTGTGAGCTCTAGTATTGGCACAAAACAAACAACAATAATTTCATATTTCAGGCAATATTGCAATATGTATGTGCTAGTCAGCTTTACATTCCTGTGACAAAGTGATTTAGAAATAAGCTTATAGGAAGAAAGGCTTTTTGTAGACCAAGATTTGGAGCTTTCAATTTCATGTTGGCTAGAACTTTCATGATCTAATCACCTCCCAACACTGCTGTGTGATAAGCCTTTAGGATATAAGCCTTTGGGGAAATATCATATCCAAACCACAACAATGAACTTTCCATGTTTACACTTAGAGAACAAAGATGCTAGTATTGCTATTATTCAAAATTCATGGAAATATTAAACTGGGAAGAAGCTTAGAACTCACCTTGGTTTACCATGACTACTGATTACTAACTTGGAAAAATACTAGGGTTCTTAAATTATACTAAAAATTATAGGAAGGGATTTTTCCTTTGCTCTAAATTGTTTCTTAAAAGGAGGCCAAAGAGGATAAGTCTTTCCAATCATACCTTCATTACAAAGAGTTTTCAGCCACTGCTCATCTTAGTAAATGAAGCATTATTCTTAGGTACCATAAAATATATGCTGAATACTGGAAATTTACTAGAATTCAGTAAATTCACAGTAATGTAGATTCTTTCTAAACTCCTAATAAACCTATAACTCTAGACTATCTATCCTAAGATATGGAAATAATTTTTTCCCCTTAAAATCTACAAGCCCTACCTCCACCCCAAAAGGTGACTTTTTCTTAGAAAAATGAGCACATTTTAAGGTAAAAAATGTTTATTTAAGGGGTTTAGAATGTATGAAGCCAATTCTCTTGAGTTTGGGGATGAGAAGAAAAGAGTGGATATGTAAAGCTAGTCTATGTTTGGCACTTCTTGTTGGTCTTGTTAATCAAATTGTGATTTAAAGAATATTAATGGACAATATCACTTTTCTTGAGCATTTTATTGTTTTCTTTTATGAGATAAAGCAATACTGAATTTTTATATTAAAACAGGTATACTGGCATGTTCTGAGTATAGGAACAAAATTATCTCAGCTTTACCCAGTCTAAAACACTTGGAAAAGGGCAATTGATTTTTTAGTATTTTACTGAAAGTTTGAAAACATTTTTTTCTTGGAGAATGTTATGTTTATTATTTTATTAGTACTATGAAGTGGCATGATTAGTTAACTGTTGCTTGATTTCTGCCCTACTTCTCAATCAAAAATTTAAAAATAACTTAAGGAACAATCAGTCCTTGGAATAAATCTGAATCAATTATCAGCTTAATTGATATGTAATTACCCAGTAGTAAAGTTCTTAAGAAATCATAAAAATCCCACATTAACATTACTTGGGGAGGGGCATTATATCAAAAGTTTCATTGTTCAGCTGTGGCTTTTTTTCCCCTAAAAGTATAAACCTTTAAGTAAAGTAACCGTTCCTTAAAACTTTTAGGCTATTAATGTGTTGGGCAACACGTGAAAGAGTGGAGAATACAGAATTTCATAACTTGTGAAATTTCCAGGCAGAAAATAAAATCCTTGTTATACCACCCTTCCGGAATCATTCTAGGATAAGACTTCAATTGGATGAAATAAAAAGTCTTTTGTGACTGTTCATGGTACATATCCTGAGTAGGCAATTTTCAGAACTGTGACTCATGACAAAAGGAAATCCCACAGAAACTTTCTAAATTCTAACTTATTTTCATATAAATGATCACAATCAATGGTATTATTAGTAGTCAGTTGAATATTATTAATATTTGTGTGAACTATGGGAGTCTATAGGCACAGAGCTCTTTTTAAAATCATGGAGTCGGGCTGGGAAGGTGGCTCAGTGGTAGAGTGCTTGCCTTGCATGCCTGAGGCCCTGGGTTTGATTCCTCAGCACCACATAAGCAAAAAGAAAAAAGCCAGAAGTGGTGCTGTGGCTCAAGTGGTAGAGCGCTAGCCTTGAGCTGAAGAGCTGAGGGACAGCGCCCAGGCCCAGAGTTCAGGCCCCACAACCGGACCAAAAAAAAAACAAAAAAAAATCATGGAGTTATTTATTTATTTATTTATTTATTTTATTTTTGGTGGTTGTGGGGCTTGAACTCTGGACCTGGGCATTGTCCTTGAGCTCTCGAGTACATACCACTTGAGCCACAGCGCCACTTCCGGCTTTCTGGTGGTTAATTGGAGATAAGAATTTCATTTTTCCTGCCTGGGCTGGCTTTGAATGGTAATCCTCAGAGCTCAGCCGCCTGAGTAGGTAGGATTACAGGTGTGAGCCACCAGCACCCTGCGGTTTACCATTCTTAAGATGGCCAGAACCATATCCAGTGGCTTAAGTAGTTTTGATTTAAATTACTTTATCATCTCAGACTTTTTCTAGATTTAGGATTTTAAACAAAACCTTGAGAATATACTCATGCTTATCAAAGAAATAGATCATGACAGGGCAAGGAAGGGAATTTCCTTCCACAGTTCAAATGACTTCCATTGAGAGCCTCTTTTAAAACCTTACAGTGTACCTTTTATGTGGATTTTTTTCCTATGTTTAAATTTGATTTACTAATTTTCTTTGCTTTGTATTTTCTTTTGGATTTAAAAAAACGCTTTTCTCTTTGATTTTTCATTTATATTCTGTTGGTGCCTTGGAACATTTTGCACTGTGAATATACATCCTTTTAGTGGGCAAAGTGATGTATGAATCCACAGGTGACACAGAAACAGGAAGTGCTCAAGAAAACACCCAGAAGCAAACAATTTATAGATTTTAGAAATTGTGCACACACTTAAAAAGGGTGTCCCACCTGGACTCAGAGCAGAGTGGACACAGAAAAGAAATAGTTCATGTTTTCTCTGAAAGCTTCTCATGCAATTTTCTTTAAAATATATCAGGTTACCACCTGTAATCCTAGCTACTCAGGAAGCTGAGATCTGAGGATTGCAGTTTGAAGCCAGCCTGGGGAGAAAAGTCCTCATGAGACACTTATCTCTAATTAACATTCAAAACTGGAAGTGGCTTTGTAGCTTAAGTGCTAGAGCTCTAGCCTTAAGAATCTAGAGGCCCTGGGGCTGGGAAGGTGGCTCAGTGGTAGAGTGCTTGCCTTACATGCATGAGGCCCTGGGTTCGATTCCTTAGCACCATATAGCAGAAAAAGCCAGAAGTGGTGTTGTAGCTCAAGTGGTAGAGCTCTAGCCTTAAGAATCTAGAGGCCCAGAGACAGTGCTCACACCCTGAGTTCAAGCCCCACAACCTACCAAAAAAAAAAAGATTATTAGATTGATAAGGATATAGTCCTTTTTCAACCTAGGTGGAAGAAATTTTATTAAAGATTTCCAAATGTTGTAAAATACCTATAGTTCCAGCTTTCTAGAAAGCATTTCTTGAACCCAGGAATCTGAGACCAGCTTAGGCAACATGGCAAGAGCCAGTCTTGAGGATGAGAGGTATGGGGAAAAAGGGTGGAAAAGGGAGAAAAGAAAGAGGAGAGGGGTAAAGATAAGGGACAAATTGAGGAGAGAATAATTAAAAGCATTTCCAGTAAGGTTGGATACATCCAGGAATGTTGAGAGCTGGGTTCTGATTTCTTGAACATAGTATAGACAGGCTGAAAGTCCCACAAAAGTGCCCTCAACTTTCCATGGTGCAGAGACTAATGTTGGAGTTGGACAGGAGGATGGCATGGTGATAGCTGGAGAGGGGCTGTCAGCAGTATGACAGGGCAGATTTGTTGAGTGTCACATGCTGTATCACCAAGCTGGAAAACATTAAGAGAACCATCAGTCCTGCTGCATTAGATTCAGATTGGTCTGTGCTGTAACAAATACTGGAGAGAAATAATTCATGGAAGGAAGACTTCATCTGGCTCATGATTTCAGAGATTTCAGTTCCTGGTTGGCTGGCCCATGTTTTGGGCTTGAGGCAGAACATCATGGCTGAAGGACATAGCTGAGCTAAGCTCCTCTCCCCGTGGAAACTAGAAAATAGTGAAGAGTAACAGGAAGGGATCATGCTAGATACACCCTTCAAAGATATGTCCCCAGGAACATGCTTCCTCCAGTTGGGCCCCTCTGCAGTTGTACCACCTCCCAGTACTCTTGTCAAAGTTCAAATGAGTCAATGGATGAAACCATTGATTAGGTCAGAGCCTTTATGGCCTAATCATTGGAAACAGAGACACAGTCAAAGGTGTGCTTTAACTAATTTCTAGATGTGTCTCAGCCCAATCAAGCTGACATCCAAGATGAATCATCTTGTACCTGCCAAGGTACAAGAAAATTCTTAATACTGTGTTGAACTGAAAGGCTTTATTAGATATGCCTCCTTGGGTGTCAACACTGAGGCAGAAATTCAAGCACCCAGGTGCCAAACGAGACGCACTTCTTCTTATAATATTCAAGGGCTAGATGGAACCCATCTCTATACAGCAGAAATAAGGGGGTGCACTGGAGAACAAAGCATGCTTGGAACATTTTGCACATGTTGAATTGTTTTAGATACAAGCATGAATTAGGCCATTCAATTCCTCATTACCATTTAATAATGTTCAATTTTCATCGTTCATCCTACAGTGACAATGAAAGTTCTGAATAGAGAAGCAACTGACTTTATAGGTTGGCAAATGGAACAGAGCTTTTTGTGGTAAGTGTGACCATCATAGGCAATGGCCCGTGTGCCAGACCTTGCTTCTCCATCAGCCAATTCCAAAAGTAATAGGAGTTTTCACTTCACTTAATCAGATACCAGGAACACTCTTCCTTCAAATGGGCTGTTTGCCAAGCTTCAATGAAAGAGGCTTTAAAAAAAAGTAGTAGCTTTATTGACATATTTGTTATTAACATAACAAAAAGTCACTCAGTTAAGTGTATAGTTTTTGTGCTTTTATAGCAGGGAGGTCATTACTAGGATTTGAATTTGCAAAGCATGAAATTGTTGAGGATAGTACTGGGATTTGAACTAGTAAAGCATGCAGTTCTTAAGGTGCTTTTTAAAAATATGTATTTACATGGCAAAAGGTATCTGTAATGCCTCTATATATCATCTCTATAATAACAATAAAATATTAAAAGATAAAAAATATATTTATAGGATTGTGTAACCATTTCCACTTCTACATCTTATCAATATGTTCAGCAACCATTCAATAAATTGATTTTATTTAGTTTAGTTTTGTACTAGCTGCTACACTACATACTCTTAGAGAGAATAAATTAAAGGATATTTCTGCCTTTAAGAAACTTATGTAGGAGCTGGGAAGGTGGCTCAGTGGTAGAGAGCTTGCCTTGCATGCCTGAGGCCCTGGGTTCAATTCCCCAGCACCACATAAGCAAAAAGAAAAAATCCGGAAGTGGCGCTGTGGCTCAAGTGGTAGAGCGTTAGCCTTGAGCTGAAAAGCTGAGGGACAGCTCCCAGGCCCAGAGTTCAGGCCCCACGACTGGACCAAAAAAAAAAAAAAAAAAAAGAAACTTATGTCAAGTTGGGGAGGTGGAAAGGTACAGAAGCAAACAGATAATTAGAATATTACTAATATATGTGGCAGAAGAGATAAACAGGAAGAGTTTTGAGGACAGAGAGGAAGGATATTTATTCTGTGATAGTCAAAGAAAGTGTCCCCACATGTATCATACTAATAGGACTTCCCCGAGCAATAAATAGGACAGGAGGACAGAAGTATATTCTAGGCCAGTGGAATACCATGTGCCTTGGGGCAGGAAGGGCATGGCTAGACTTGAACCCTTCCAAGAAGGAGCTGAGACACAGAGTACTTCTGGTAAGGCAACAGGTTTGGTGGCAGGTGAAGCGAGGTGCATGCAGCCTTGAAATCACAGTGGAACTCTTATCTTTCCAGCAGGTTGACTTCAAAATTTTCCCATTGAAAGCTTTTGAATGGAAGAATGAATGGTTACTAGAGCATTTAGGACAACATGAGCTTTTGAAGAGAAAAAGAAGAAACCTTAAAGAACTTTTTTTCCTATTATGTTTCATGAGGTGTCTGACAACTGGAGAGCCTAGGGTTGGGGTTGAAAGCACCTTGGGTAAAGGAAAACGTTTTTACCCAGGTGTTATCTTTTTTTAAAAGAACTGCTATTTCCCACTTAGTAGTTCATGCTTCATTGTAGAACCTTTTGAGTTTGAGGGTTTTTGTTTGTCTTTTCAGGGGATCACTGTGTTTGATAAAGTTCATGACCCCACTATTAAATTTCCAAGGTTTGATAAGTCCTGTGTTAAGCTCTCTATAATGCGACACAGAAATTGGAAGCCACCCGGTCTTCTTTGAAGATCTGCCACGGCTTCCTTGAACACCTTTCTGTGTTTGTTTAGGGGTGCTGTCAACACTTCTGTCAAACAGAGCCCCTGGATTGCCTCATGTTCTTTGGGGATAGAACTTTGTCTTAGTATAAGGACTTGTTCACAAAACCTTGCCAATTTTCACTTACCTAGATTTCTGCCTTTAAAAAGAGAAAGGAAGAGAGAAAGTGAAGGAAAAGAAAAAGAAAATGAGTGAGAAAAGTTGAGAAAAATTCCATAGAAGGTAAGAATATCACTGGATGGTAGAATTAACTTGAAAGATCAGGGAAAAGTCACCTCTGTGAAGGCTTTACAGGTATTTGGCAACAATATTCAAGCTGGGTAGACTTAAGTTATTAGAGTGTAATCAGAAGTTCTAAAAGAATCATAGAACTGCAAGGGATCCCATGATAGCTAGATAGTTTATAGTGCAGTCCTATATTACTGCAACTTAGAGAACTCTAGAAATAGTTATATGCAATGTTGAATGCCATAATTTCAATTGTTCACCCCTCTTTCATAATAATAAGGAACATTTTTATTTCATTTTAATAATTATAGATTACAGAGAGCATTAACATACTGGAAAATACTGATTTAAATACTGGTAAATTTTAAACAGCTGTCAGGGGTAATAGTGTTTTAGCAACAACAAAAACACTTAAATAGAAGTTCGAATAGATCAGCAATCACTCAATTTAGAATACAAAGTGGAAATAGAACACAGAGAAACAAAATACTCTGGGAATGATTGATATATTACCGAAGAATTTCAATTCACACGAATCAAAATTTTGTTTATTTCTCTCTTTAAAACAAGACATAATGAGGCATAAAAGATTTACTGAAGGCCCACATTTGAAATATATATTTGAATATACATATTTGAAATATACTGAAATCTAAGTAATAAAAACCCATTTCATGAGTTGTTTTTTATTTTTCTCATACTTTCAAGATTGAGCCTACTTTATGAATTACAAGGAGCATAAATTTTAAATGTACCATTTTATGTATGTATAAAATCATTGAAGCGGGGCGCTGGTGGCTCATGCCTATAATACTAGTTACTAAGGAGGCTGAGATTTGAGGATCGTGATTCAAAGCCAGCCCAAGCGGGTAAGTCCATGAGACTCTTATCTCCAATAAACCACTAGAAAACCAGTAGTGGCACTGTGGCTCAAGTGGTAGAGCACTCACCTTGAGCTGAGGACTGCAATGCCCAAGCCCAGAGTTCAAGCCCCATGACTGACCAAAAACAAAACAAAACAAAAAATCATTGAATGATATATAGAATATTCCCAGTACATCATGAAACTCTGCATTTAATATTACTATGTTAGTAGCACTGGGGTTTGAATTCAAGGCCTTATGCTTGCTAGGCAGAAACTCTAAAATTTGAGCCATGCCTCCAGAGTTGATCTTATATTTTTACTCAGGCCAGCCTCAGAATTCAACTCTGTTACTTATGTCTCCTACATAGCTGAGATTACTATCTATCTATCTCTATCTATCTATCTATCTACCTATCTACCTATCAACTATCTACCTATCTACCCATCTTTGAGACTGCATCACTTTTTTTCTGTAAAAACAAACAAATGAACTATTGCTTCAAATACCTTCCTGGTTGAACCTCACAATAACTGTGCTGAGAAAGGAAGACAGATTTAAAAGAAACATGTAAAATCTCATCTATTTAAAATTTTAGAAAACGCAAATGAAGCTATAGTGACAAGTGATCAGTTGTTGCCATGAGTTGTGATGAGAAGGCAGTGGAGAACAGAAAGGATATGAAAACACTTGAGGAAACTGGATCTATTCATTGTCTTGATAGTTTGATGGTTATTCTGATGTATACATATTTGAAAATATATCTAATTGTATACTTTGAATATGTACAATTTATTGTTTAAATTATATCTCAAAACCATTAATTTTTTTTCAGGAATATATTTATACTATTTCCATTTATATTTTTCCACAAATCAATGTAAACATGAATGAGTTGTATACTATTTGTATTTAACTTTCCCATTGGAAGAGACATGCCATTATATTTCTCTCCTTTTATTCATTAAATCTTTCAGTGGCAGACATATTAGGATGTCAGAGAATCAGAGAAAAAGCTTTCTCATTAGTAAAGGAAAGAAATAGTATTATTGAATTCCTATTATGTAATATCGTCAGTTTACATGTACCACTTATTTTGAACAAAAATACACTTTTTTGGTTTTTAACTTTTCTATTGTTATTATAAAGGTTTTGTTCAGAGAGATTACAGTTACATAAGTCAGGTAATGAGCGCATTTCTTTTTGGAGAATGTCACTCCTTCCTTCACTCTCTCCCAGTTTTTCCCTCTAGTCTCCACCCACAAGTTATATAGTTCATTTTCAACATAATACATGTAAATGTATTATGTAAATGTATGTAGTTTATAGATGAAGAAATTAAGCCCAAAGAATTTAACAGCAAATAGTGCAACTATGACTGAAACCCAGCCCTGTGTGACTTCTAGGACGTAGGGCTTTCCATCAAGCCATAATCAAATATAAAGAAATTTTGGGCACTGAGTAACATGCCTAATTGTTTCTGAGGAAGTCTGAAGCCTTTGGGAGAGAGGCTCTAGTTTCTGAGATGCACTGGAAGCTCTCAAGCATTTTGTGCTTTTTTGATTGACAGAGTCAAATTACATACCACCTACCAGGCAGAATTATTATTTCCTTATTCATTGGTCCGGTACTACATATGTGGTCAATTCATAAGTCTTTTCCTTCTACAGTTACCTCAGTGATCTGTATTTAAACCAGCAATGAACAATTGCAATGGGGTAGAAGCTACCAGTTTTATTTTAATATAATATTTGTAAGCATTCTTTGTGGTCTGTTTCAATTCTCACAGGGATAAATTATTACTCATATTTCTGAATTGGAGTATATTACATAAAGTTTAAATGTGTAAAATAACACTTAAAAGTCATAAAATAAACATAAAATTTAGTCCTGGAATGATATTAAACATATTAAATGATGATAAAGTGTAAAATAACACTTAAAAGTCATAAAATAAGCATAAAATTTAGTCCTGGAATGATATTAAACAGCATTGATGGTTAAGAACTATTAGGTAAGCGTGCATACATTCTAAGCCCCTTACAAATTTGTATTACTCTTACGATTTCTTTCTATTACGTATAATGAACAGCTGAGTGAGCTAATTCCTTTCTAGAATTTGACATTTGTCTTTGATACAGACAAAACCCATTTAAAAAACAAGCTTCAACACCGCAGCTGCTTCCTAGTAGTAATGAGGCTGGCTTTTAAACATATCATTACTGCCTTGTGCTCTATGAAGTGAGGACACTGACTCACAGGTTATGATTTATGTTTAGTATTCATCATGTTACACGTTTGTGTTCAGTGCATACGTCACGACGCTGATGAGCACCGGTAATTGAGTCCCTGCTCCATACCAGAAACTAGGAATTATGCGACAGTATAGTGTCGCGCTGTAACCAAACTCTAAATTTAATCATGTATGCCACATTCGGAACAATAATCCGGAATTCAGCAGTAGGTCAAAGATCCTGGCTAGCAACTTTCAGTCCAAACTAAGAAGTCAGAGGGACGGGATTTCCCAGCAGGCCGTCCGCGGCAGTCCGTCCGCCCGTGGGCGGGGCCACGCCGAGACGCTCCACCCCTACCTCCACCCTCCTCCACTCCCCCCCACCCGCCAAGCGCACTAGTGCGCATGCGGAGAGACGACTGTGACCCTGAGACGTCGCGCCGTGCGCAGGTGGGACGCCGCGCGTGCGCAGACGCTCGGTGCGGAGCCCGGCCGGAAGCCAAGATGGCGTGTAAGTGGTCTACAGGCTGCAGTTGGCGATCTATCAGTAACTGAGCCGGGTGTTTTGGAAGCGGCTGTGACACATGCCCTGACTGCCGCCATGGCCCGACATCGCAATGTCCGGGGCTATAACTACGATGAAGGTAAGTGGCCGCGAGAGGCCGGGACATCCTTGGAAGCTGTTCCAGCTGGGACCCCAGCCCGTGGTACCCAGTTGGAATCCCGGGACTGTGGCGCCGGGCTGAAGCTGGGGAAGGTAGCCGTGCCTAATTGGGTCGTGAGCGCGTCCCTCCGGAGCTGGGGTTCCCGGGGGAGCGGCAGGTGCCGCGGCAGCGCGGGGAGCCAGGCGTCCGGCGGGGTTGGGGCCCAGCAGGCCGCACCCAGCGCCCCCTCTCCCGCTGTGGGTCTTCCCTTCTGGGCGCCCACCTGCCTGCTCCGGCCTTCTCCCTCGGAGCTCTTGGCGGAAACGCCCGTGAAATGTTATTTGTAAAACGCAGACTGCCTTAGTGCTGATGTTCAGCCGACCTGCAGTGAGTACCTGTGTGTTTTTCCATGGCAGGTTTGAGGATGAACACACGTTTTGTTTTTAGTGCAGAACGTAGTTTGAACTGTTTTTTTTTTTTTTTTCCCAATTAAGTTCATTTTGGGAACGTCGGAGTCAGTAGAAAAAAGATGCATACCCCAAGAAGGGCAGTTGTAGAGTCAATCAGATATTCTTTTTTGTTTGTTTTTGGGTTCGGTCATGGGGCCTGAACTGTCCCTCAGCTCTTCAGCTCAAGGCTAGTGCTCTACCACTTGAGCCACGGCGCCACTTCCAGCTTTTTTCTTTTTGCTTATGTGGTGCTGAGGAATCGAACCCAGGGTCTCAGGCATGCAAGGCAAGCGCTCTACCACTGAGCCACCTTCCCAGCCCTCAATCAGATATTCTTGAGGCATATACTCAGTTTCATGTCTGACAAGGCTCAATATAAATGTTTTGAAATGGTAAGAAAAAGCAATTCTAGAAGTAAAAGCATGGACAAAGACCCACTGACTTAAATAAAATATGTATGTATGAATGTTCTCTAGGAATTTAAAAGAAGTTAAAAGTTTTCAGAAGAGGACTCCACGCAGTGGGTAATGGTAGTCATCAGGAAACATCACATTAGTATAAACTAATGTGAACGAATGCAGGTGAAGAGTAGCTTTAAGACTTAAGGCTTAAGGCATTGTAAAAGTGCAGAGAAGATACTATTAAACAGGTTATTATTGGCACCCCAGTAGATTGTTCTACGTCATCAGTGCACCATAATAGGGAAGGAGAGCTACACTCTGAGCTGTATTTGGAGATTGTGACCCAGGGTGTCCAGCATATGTTAATTTTCTGGTGTTCACTTTAGAATGAAACCCCTTTTGAGTAAGTTTTGTAAAGCATTGTCACCTAAGAGGTGACTTCACACTGGGAGTTACTTTTACAAGTATGAAATGAAATACATGAATAGACCTTAATGTTTCTCATTTATTTCTTTAATAGAAATGTTGCTCTAAGATCAGCATTAAGATAACGGGTAAAAGCAACAGAATCAGAGAAGCTACAAAAAGTAAAGAGTGACACTATTATGTGGCTACATAAAAGAGAACCTATAAACCAGATGGGAGTAGGCTATGAGCATTTCTATGTGAAGGATTCCTGGAGAGAGAAGAACTGCTTAATCTCACATAGTGCTGATCTCAAGGCCACCTGAGGTCAGGTTGTCAGGTCTCTTTGGAACAGTTGGTGACATCATAACCAAACTGGTTTTGTAGCCTAGGAGTCTCAACCCCTTTACCTGCTGATGAAAGTGTACTCATCTTCAGTATGCACTTTACTCTTATTCCCAGTGAAGCTTTCCTTTGGACTCTTAGAATCATGATTTAAAAATCGCAAAAATGAGTCTAACCTGAATGTCTCGTGGTCTAAAACTGTATGTTTTTTTTGGTGCCTCTATTTAACTTACACTGTGTTTTTCTCTGTAATTTGGGTAGTACTTAATGTGACTGTCTCAGCTACTTAGTTTTAAAAGTCCTAGTTTAATTTTACAGTAGCTGGCATAATACATAAATGTAGTAAATACTTCAAAATTTTGTTGAAGAAACAATCCATTTTTATCTAGACCACAAGAAATAATCTTTTTATATTGTAGCACTTTAGGGTCAATTTCAGTATTGACAAGGTGACCTTGTTTTAAAAAGTCTTGTTTTAATTATCAAACTATAGAGTTATTTGTCAGTTATTTGCCAATTAATTTATTATTTGGAATTATTAATTTGGAATTGTGATCTAATAAATTTATACCTTTTATCAAATCTTAGCACTGGTAATTTTTCTTTGCCACAACATTTGGTTTTAGCCTTTGAGTATGATGACCCTGATGTATGATTTTGCCAACCTCACATTGGTTAACTATATCTTTGGGAATTGGGTTGGATGTTATATTCCTGCTCATCTTTCCATAGCCTCTCCATTCCTGGTTCTAGTTTAGTTCATCTTGAGTGTTCCCAAATTGCTCTATATTTCTCAGGTTGACACTTGTTGTTTGGTTTTGTGATTTTCCTTTCTTGTCTGAATTCTCTGTCAGAATTTTAAAGTGAGGAGCTTGGAATGTAATCACTTTTGTACCACTAGTTGTCTCCTTAGTAGTCCTTGAAAATGTTAGTATTTGCTGTATTAGTGAATGTATTTAGATAAATAATGTTTGTTCCTAATGGCTTTTTAGTATTAAATAGTTTCATCCATTAACTTTAAGTAATACTAATTTTGTGTCATATATGCCCTTCTCTACGCCATGTTTTGCCATAGAAACCCTTTATAACAGGTATAGTGATTTGAAAATCATTAAAGTGGAGGGAAGTGCCAGAAGGGAAGGTGGCCAGGGAGGTTTGCTGCCTTACTTAGAGTGAGCAGAGGATGTTCTGCAAAGAAGTGATATTTAAGCTGGAGCCTCACCAGGAAGAAACAACCTTAGGAAAATCTGGGCAAAGGTTGATTCCATTGCGAGGGGAACAGGTCTCTTAGTTTCAGTGAAGTGAACACAAAGGACAGAGGGACAAACAGTGTAGACGCTACACTCTACCCTGTAGAGTTATTTTTTGTGATATGATTGTATACCCTGTGCTAGTGAGTTCTACGGAAAGTCCTTTGGTATAGAGATTTAAATGCATTTAAAAAGGAATGGATCTGGGCTGGGAAAGTGGCTCAGTGGTAGAGTGCTCACCTTGAGTTGAAGAGCTCAGGGACAGTGCTCCGGCCTAGAGTTCTAGCTCCATGACCACCACCACCAGCACCACCACCACCACCACCACCACCAACAACAACAAAAAGGAATGGATCCTATTTCAGGTTTTCTTAGCCTTGGAAGGACAATTCAAGTATATTGTATATGGATTATAGTTTTTTCCCCCCCTGTATCAGTACTGGAGCCTGAACTTTTTACTCAAGGCTGTCTGTCTACCACTTCAGCCACAGCTCTACTTTGGGCCTTTGGTCTTTAATTGGAAATAGGGTCTCATGGACTTCCCTGCCTGGGCTGTTTCAGATTTCCATCTCCTGAATGTCTAGGATTACAGGTGTGAACCCCTAACACCCAGTTTATATATAATTAATTTTGAAATTAGTTTTGATCACATGTGAAAATTTGGGAAACCTGAATAGAAGCAACTAGCTTCAAAGTAGAAGAACCGTGTACATTTTTATAAATACAGAATATCATTAAGTACTAACTTTGTGGATGAAATTCATAGACTTTATGGAAAAGTAGTTCTAGGATTTTTAATTTTGACAGTTTTTTAAAGAGAATTTAGATACTTCCTCATTAATAGTAAAACAACAAAAATGAACTTCTGAATGAGCTTATCTCTCTTTTTTTGTTTCAGATTTTGAAGATGATGATCTCTATGGCCAGTCTGTAGAGGATGATTATTGTATTTCTCCATCAACAGGTGAATTTCACTGTCTTGGTTTGAGTACTTAAAAATGCCAAGTAAAGGCTATTGCTTTTCTAGGACTAAAGTATTTCATAAGACTACACAATTTGTAACATTTGAATATATATATAAAATATATAATATAAACCTGTTTATATATAATAAACATAATATATACATGTGTATATGTGTGTGTATATATAGATATATGTTAAATTTTTAAAGGTATATAGTTTGTCCATTATAGTATTTAAAGTTTTGATTCAACCTGCTGAAGACTATGCTTTTGAAGTATGTAATCTTAATATAATAAAATAGTCATTCCATCAGTAATGAAATTAACAATCTCCAGAGGCAGACAGCAGTTAATTTTATATCTCCAAGGATACTTTGAATATTAAGAAGCAATGATGCTTTAGGTAAATAAACACTTCCAATTTTACATACTTTTTGGATACTTTTTTAAAATTGGCACATACTATACATACTTATGAGATAGCAGTGCGATATTTTGTTCTTTAGTTTATCTGCTGCTAAATAGTTTGGTAAATAAACTATATATAGTTCAGTCTGCTGATAGAGCTATAGAGATTTAGAGTACAAATTCCTTTATGATTCTATATTAGGACTGCATCTTCTATATCATCTGCAATCATAGAAGGAAACTGAGCTTTTTTACCTATCTTTCATGTATTTCTCTAAAAGTATGTTTGTCTTCAAATTTTAGCCATCCATCTATATATATAAAATCAACCATTGTGTATAATGTGGGTGCATGTATGTAGTGTATGCACACACGCACGCACGCACGCACGCACGCACACACACACACACACACACACACACACACACACACACACAGAGGAAATGCCTCACAAATTCCTCTATAGTTTTATTATAGCAGTACAAGGTGTACAACTTACCAGTAGTTAGGTGTGGTAAAAATACAATTCATAAAACTTCAAAATTTTAAAAGTTTGGTATAATTAAAATTATCTTCAAAGTCCTCTGGGATGGTCAAATTTTGTTTCTCTTCAAATTCATATGTTGAAATTATATCTCAAGGTCATGGTATTAGGAGGTGAGCCCTTTAGTAGGAGATTCACTTATGAGGATGGGGTGCTCAGGCATGGGCCAAGGGATGAAGAACATTTGGTCATAAAAGTTCTGAGAAATTATTTGCCTGTAGACTTCTTTTGGCTTATCTCCATTTAGTGATAATTTTATATGGCCCTCAAATAATGTTGACATATCCAAATGGACCGTTGCAGAAAAAAGGTTTCCCACCCCAAAAAATTCCTTTGCCCTCCCGCCTTGTGAGGACATAGCAAGTAGGCGCTGCCCATGAACCAGAGTTTGCCCTGATCTTAGACTTCCAGAGCTGAGAAATACATTTTTCTTGTTTCAGAAGGTATGGAGTTAATACAGTATTTTGCTGTCTAGCCTGAACAGTGTAAAATATTTTTCTTGTCTCGTAGTCTGTTAGGCTATTGTTTTATAATCTGTATCTGCTTAAATTCTATCTTTAGTCCCTGAAGACCAAACACATCTTTTTAGCAATTTTTTCTTTATAAAGGTATGTGTGCTTTAGAACTAGTCTTAAACACTTCTATTCCTTCTATTATCCTTTTCTAGTTACTTGTTTTGAAATCCAACTGGGACTTTATTTATGTGCCTTCGCTTAAGGTCATGTACTTTCCTCATTTAACCTAATCATGTCCTTTCCAGACTGTTGCCAGTCAGGATTCTGTTAGGAGATAAAAATTATACCAGGCACCTTACCTGAGGAAGTTTAACTTAGAAAGCTGTTAAAGTCTTACAGAGCAAAACACATGCAAAGGAAAACCAGAATATCAAGAAGGTAATAACTTCAGGAAGTACTTACAATCCCATTTCATAGGGGAATAATTAATTGGGTAGGGTTGAAACTGACTTTTTAGAAACTTGTGGAGGCTTCCTGAAACTGAGACTTAGACTACAAGAAGAGGGTTTTGCTTTATTGTTTTGAGTGTGAACTTTACAGGAGGGCTGTATAGGTGGTATTTAAACATCTAGGGTGAAATGCACTGCCCTGATGATGCTGGTGTCTCCAATGGGACCCTTTGAAGCTGGGGTTCAGCCTTTTGAAGAAGGGATTCCACCCTCCTGGATGGGTCTGGTATCTGCAGAGTGAAGGTGAATTTGATGCTTTTTCTGGGGACTGTGGAGAAACTGACATAATTGTTTACTGAAAGATTAATGTTGCCAGGATGATGCTGGCTAGAATAAGAAGCAAAAATGAAAAGAGTGTATACCTTCCTTCTCCAGCCTTTCACTTTCCCTTTAGCATCTTATTGGCTCATCCTAAAAGGGAGTCAGCTATCAAAGACGACGTGTTGCTGGGCGCTGGTGGCTCATGCCTGTAATGCTACCTACTCAGAGGCTGAGATCTTAGGATCGCAGTTCAAAACCAGCCTGGGCAGGAAAGTCTTGAGACTCTTATCTCCAATAAACCACTAGAAAACCAGAAGTAGCGCTGTGGCTCAAGCGGTAGAGTGCTTACCTTGAGCTGAAGAACTGAGGGACAGCGCCCAGGCCCAAAGTTCAAGCCCCATGACTAACAACAACAACAACAAAAAGACATGTGTTTCACAGACATAAACCACAGAGCTGAATAAATGGTGGGTTAGTAACTGGAGAGATAGCTTAATAATGACATTTCTTTGAAGCTCCCTATTGAGGGACTTGCGGTAATGTAGGGGTTAGTGATAAGAGAGGTTACATTTTTCTCCCCTAGGAGTCCCACTCTGTGTACTTCACAGGACTGTGGCAATATGGCAAGAGCCTAGTCATAGTAGGTGACAGTACTACTGTCCATGCCACTCACATTTGCAGTGCAATAGAGATGTATGGTATTTTCACGTATTTAAAATGATTATAAGGGTTCAGTATTAGAATGGCATTTTAAAGAATACCCCTTCTGTATGGCAGATAGTGGACTGAATGAGGTTATTGGATTAGGTAGACTTAGGAGACTATGATACTAATTTAGAGGCAATCAGGAGATTTGGGATTGTGTTCTTGAAGTAGGGTGTCTGTACCATCAGTATCAATTGAAGTTTGTTAGAGGGCACTCTTCAAGATTCTGAAACTCAGAGTGAGGTACAAGCAGCTGTTTGAACATGCCCACTAGATTATGGTCCCCCACAAAAAAAAAAAACAAAAAACAAAAACTGGTGGTGATGTGATGATGATTTTGTTAGCAAGAGTCCCAAAGCATGGGGGACATCACATGGGAAGAGCTGGAAGTTTGTGTCTCCTACACCTCTTAAAAGAATTGCTTTAGGCTGGGTGCTGGTGGCTCAGACCTGTAATCCTAGCTGCTCAGGAGGCTGAGATCTGAGGATCGTAGTTCAAAGCCAGTCTGGGCAGGAAATTCCCTGAGACTCTTATCTCCAGTTAACCACCAGAAAACTGGAAGTGGCAGTCTGACTAAAGTGATAGAGCACTTGCCTTGAACTAAAGAGTTCAGGGACAGCGCCCAGGCCCAGAGTTCAAGCCCCATGACTGACAAAAAAAAAAAAAAAGAGTTCAGGGACAGCGCCCAGGCCCAGAGTTCAAGCCCCATGACTGACAAAAAAAAAAAAAAATTTTTTTTTGTTTTTGCAATGAACTACAGGATTTTATTCTGGAATACCAAAGGCCACCTTTCCCCTCCACAAACTTGTATATTTTTATTACTGAGATCTTTACATATTTTAAAAGTCAACCTAAGCTGGGCGTGGCGACATATGCTACTTGGGAGGCAGAGACTACCAGAGGATTGTGAGTTTTAGGCTTGGCAGAGTTAGTAAGGCGCTATTTCATAAAAAAAGTACAAAAATCAAAAGGGTTGGGGACTTGGCACAAGAGGGAGAGAACTTGCATGCATGAGGCCTTGGTTTAATCCCTAGTACTAGGGGGAAATGGCAAAACCAACCTGTATTTTTAATAATCTTGACTTCCTGAGTTTGGAGGTGGAATTGGGAGAGTGGCATCCTGGGTGGAAGAAACTACTTAGGATGAGGAGACCATGTACTCATGCAGGTTTCAGCAAAGAGGGCTAAGAAAGGAAATAGGAACCAGAGATTGGGTAACCAAATTACTCACTCCATAATCCACTGCTTTAAGTCATAGATTAGAACCTTTAATTTTTCTTTGTAAGAGAAATTGAATGGTGCTTGCTTCAGCAGCACATACCTCTGTGGTCACTGTATTTGATTTTGGTGCCCTGGGTATTGTATATACGTTTATCTGAATAGGGAAGGGAAAGGGGACAACAAAATGGTGAGACAAAGGACAAAGGGCAAAACAGTACAACAACAGTACTCACAAGACAATATGTTGGAAATGAACTGCACAACTTGGCGGGGGATAGGGGAGAGGGAAAGTGGGAGAAAAATGAGGGAGGAGTAACAACTCAGACAAGAAATGTACTCACTACCTTATGTATGTAACTGTAACCCCTCTGTATATCACCTTGACAATAAAGTTAAAAAAATGAACATGAAATGGCATATTATAGTGTTCCTTAATCATTTTATATTCTAGCTGCTCAGTTTATTTACTCACGACGTGACAAACCTATAGACTATGATTATGAAGAACTGAAAGACTCTCCCAATTCTCATTTGAACCACCAGCTAAGTGAAATTGACCAAGGTATAGTAAAATAAAGAACTGTATCTATGATTCTTACTTGAAAATGATCAAACACTAAAAACACCAGAATTGATGGATTTATTGTTATTGTTTATGGTAATGACTATGGATAGTAACAATATTAGCATATTTTGTATTTTGTAGGAAATTGGAGATTTGTTCCTTATAAGGAGTAAATTTAATTGTATGATTTAAAAGTTAGCTGTGTGGCTGTTGGTTTTCAACTGGGAAAATTTATTTGGATTTTCCATAGGAGGGAAGTTCCAGTGATTTATTATAAGACATTAAAAAATTATTTATTTCATGAGTTCTCTATGGATCTTATGGTTAGCTTTCAGGAACTCCTTTATTTACAAAGATGCTAAGTCTGGAGAAGCTAGAACGAAAGATTGAAGACCAGTGTAATACTGTACAAGTGTCCTACTATTCACATTTGTGTACATTGTTTTAAACTAGAAGTTGTTTTAAATTAGAAACATTTTATGAATAATCTTTAAATATCATGTTGCCTCAAGCATCACTGAAGTCTTAGGTTGATATTGGCCTGACATGACATATAGGACAGTAATGCATCTGGTGATAGTGAGCAGGTTTTGATAGTGAGCAGGATTTGATAGTGGACTGATTTGTTTTTTTCTCTGCAGTGTCATTTCTTTCTATAGATACTGTAATTAATTTGTAATTTGTAAGTTGGAAACAGTAAAAAGAAATGTAGGAATCTGAGCTAAGTCAGTATACCAGCTGCCAACCAAATAGATAGATGATAAAAAAAAAAAAGGCCTAAATCTAAAAATATTATGCTGCAGAAAGAACAGAACAGAAAAAAAAATAAAAAATTAGGAATCTTGCTTGAAAATCTGGATAAAAGTTTGGAGAGGTGATATTTTATGAACTAATCAGTTGTATTAATTGTGTTCTTAGAGTATTATGGTAACTTGTGGGATTTATCCTTTTCTTATTTGTGTACCTCAGAGGACACAATAGTTAGGAGTTAGGAGTTCAATGCATGGTTGAGAAGCAAAGTTAACATTCAAGCTCACATATATGCTGGGCACTAGTGGCTCACGCCTGAAATCCTAGCTAACTCAGTTGGCTGAGATCTGAGGATTGAAGTTTAAAGCCAGCCTGGATCAGAAAATCCATGAGACTGATCTCTAATTAGCCACGAGAAAACCAGACATAGTGCTGTGGCTCCAAGTGGTAGAGCACTAGCCTTGAGCAAAAGAGCTCAGGGACAATCCCAGGTCCTGAGTTCAAGCCCCATGACCACCACCAACAAAAAACAGCAAGCTCACATATGTAAGTATAATTGCAATAGTATAGTAATTGCAACCACTTTTACCAGATGGTACTCATTTAAGGGCTAACCAGATATTAACATAGTTAATCCTCACAAGAACCTTACCAGCTAGGATGGTTTATTGTCTTCATTTTATAGGGGGAGGGGAAATGAGGACCAAAATAATAATGAATTATTATTATTACCTGGTGTTGTAACAGCTAAGGAAGTGGCATTTTGATATGATCTAAGCCAGTCTGCCTCTGTAACCTGTACTTTTAACCTCCCAATACACTGTCTCTGTTGTTATAGAAAGTAGTTCTTATAATAATTAGAAGAGGTTCTGAAACTAGCCAGTTATGCTAAATACTCTGTTCTTACATTCAGTAATTCACTCATTTACCAAATAGGTCTTAGTATTGCCTTTCAGCCTTTTAAGATAAATCTTCCACTGAAGCAAAGTAGAATTGCCCAACACAGTTTTTAACTAGTTTTTTAAATTACTATTTTTCTTTTGTTGGTATCAGTATTTGAACTCAGGTGTTTTCTTAGTCATGGGTATGAGCTTTTAAGTTCAGCTCTGTTTGATTTTTGTTTTAGTTATTTTGTTTGCCTGGGGTCAGCCTTAGGCTTTGATCCTCTCACCTATGCTTCCGACGCAGCTGAGGTTATAGATGTATACTATCATTTCACCTATTTATAGAGATGGAATCTTTATGCCTTGCTGCCCATGAACCTTAATGCTTCCTATCTCTGCCTACCCAGTAAGTGGGACAACAGTGTGAACCACTATATTCAGCCTTAATTGCTCTTTCTTTGAAAAGGAAATGGCAGTAGAGCATTTGAAGTTGTTGCACAAGTGGTAAAGTGCTTGTCTAGGAAATGCCAGTAGATCTTCTGTTCAACATGGAAACATTTATAATGAAGCACAAATTAGAGTTTGTTGAATTTTTTTTTTAATGCTGGTCTTGGGGTTTGAACTCAACATCTGGGCACTGAGTTTTTTTAAGCTCTAGGCTAGCACTCTACCACTTGAACCACAGCTCCACTTCCAGCTTTTTGGTGATTCACTGGAGAGAAAAGTCAAGCAGCTTTCCTGCCCAGGCTCATCTCAGCATCTTTAGTAGACGTGAGCCACAAGCACACAGCTTCTCATAGACTTTTGCATTAAAATAGTGACTTTATAATATAGTCACAAGAAAACTAAACTCTTTAAAGGATAATTCCAGGTTTAAGATTTTTGTTTTTAAAATGAATGTTCATTTCCTTTTCAATTTCCTGGAGTTCCTAATTTTTATGCTAGGTGTTTTCATTTTTTTAAGTTACTAAGGGTGATTTTAGTTGGCTGGCAAACAAGTTAGCCTAGCCCGGCGCCGGTGGCTCACACCTGTAATCCTAGCTACTCAGGAGGCTGAGATCTGAGGATCATGGTTCAAAGCCAGCCTGGGCAGGAAAGTCTTGAGACTCTTATCTCGAATAAACCACTAGAAAATCGGAAGTGGCACTGTAGCTCACGAGATAGAGCACTTGCTTTGAGCTGAAGAGCTGAGGGACAGCGCCCAGGCCCGGAGTTCAAGCCCCACACTGACAAAAAAACAAAAAACAAAAAAACCAAGTTAGCCTAAAAGAAAACTTGTAGTAATTATAAAATGTAAGGAATAAACTTAGTGATTATAATGGAGTTTGCAAAATTATGGTCCCATAGTTACCCTGCCTTTCTAATATACTAAAGGTGATCAGTGGTAGATCTCACTATTATCATTAAAAAGATTAGTATTACCATTGACCTTTTTTTCTTGTTCTTTTTTGGCTGGTACTAGGACTTGAACTCAGGGCTTCTTGCTCTCACTTGGCTTTTTTACTCATAGCTGGCATTCTATTGCTTGAACCATGCCCATATTTCTTGTTCATTGCTCACTATTTGGAGACAAAAGTCTTGGGATTTGTCCACCAGAGCTGGCTCTTAACTGAGATTCTCAAGATCTCATCTTCTGAGTAGCTAGGATTATAGGCATGAGCCACAGGTTCTGGAGACACTTTACATTTTTTTTGAATTGTGAAAATACCGTATAGAGAGGTTACAATTACATGGGCAAGATAATGAGTCCATTTCTTATCAAGCATTGTAGCCTCCTCCTTTCTTTCCCTTCCCAACACTTTACATTTTTTAAGCATTCATCAGTGTTATTCTGGAGGCATTTATTGTCATGTTGGACTGAAAATACATATTAGTATACACAATTTACAATGTTTTGAATGTATTATTCAAGAACATTTCATGTAGGTACTTATTCTTTTGGTAAGAGAAGATAAGTATATTATAGGTAGAAGATGATCATCAAATAATTTTTGCCAAAGAAGAGTTCAATAGACATGTAGAGTTTTAAATCCTTTTACAATTGATTAAGGGTTCTTTCATGGCACTATGTCTTACAGCTTTTAATCATTGTATGTTCTAGCTCGTCTTTATTCATGCCTTGATCACATGAGAGAGGTACTGGGAGATGCTGTGTCAGATGAAATACTGATTGAAGCAATTTTGAAGAACAAGTTTGATGTGCAGAAGGCCTTGTCCATGGTTCTGGAACAAGATAATGTACAGAAGTTGAAGGACAAGAGTGAAAAAGCAGTAGCCACAGGGAAGATAGCAAAAGGTATGCCTTTATTTATTCTTTTTTAGTTGTTTTACATAGCTGGAAATCTTGTTTGCTTAAGCTATTAAGAAAAAAATTCATTTGCTTAGGCTGTTAAAAATCTTATTTTGCAGTTCACCTTGAATATTATAAGTGATTTTCTAGATTATGAAAAATTTAAGCTGAATGCTCTATTTCCTTTGTTATAGCCTTAGTGCATATGTAATTATTTCACTACTTGTTTGCATAACTAACAGAACATATTGAAATAAAGTCAAATAAACGAAGGCATTTTTTCCTTTCTTGTTAGTGTCTTAGAGAATTTAATTGTTGCTTTTTTAACTCTAATGAAATAAGAGAAATTAAAAGATTTAATGTTTAAAATTCCCTCTGTCATGTATAAATATAATTTCATTTTAGATATACTATAGTTAAATAATGTATTATAATTAATCTAGAAGTATACGGTATCATCCTAAATTTCATTTCTTGACTAATGCTTAAGAAAAGCAATAATCTTTAATTTTAAATTTGTAGGATTTAAATTTGTAATTTAGTAGACATAAAGGAAGTGAGGCATAGTTGTATTGATATGGTTTCTATTAGTAAGAGCATAGTAATTTGTTAACTCAGGATATATACCTTGTAATGTCTAGGCTAGCCATTTATTACAGCAAAAATTTGTCTAATCATTTACCATACAATAAGAGTTCCTTGAGGAGTGAGCAGATGTGCATTTTTTACTTGAGCAATATGGGAATGAGTATGTAAGTTCTTCATGTTAATACTATAACAGATCATAGCAGGAACTATTACAGAGTGCCCCCTACCCCCCTACCAGGGGCTGTAGATTTAACCTAGAGCCTTGTGCATATTAAGTACATGCATTACCACTGAGTTACATACAATTTCAACTTGCTAGTTTGTTTTTAAGTTATTAAAAAAAGAGAGGAAAAAAGAAGCTGGCTTTTTCATGTTTTGAATTTCAGGTAATCAAATAATTAGTTAAGACATCACATTGTGAAATTGGTAAGAATTAACAGATTGAGTTGGTACTTACATGAATATATGCTAGTGAACAAAGTAATTCTGTACAATATTGTATTATACCTTACAAAAGTAATTCTTAATTATTTTTACCATGTTTACTTAATGTTAGACAATAGTACTGCTTTATTCATATACCAATCAAAAGAAGCATTTAGTAATTAAATGCCTCATTTCATGTTTTCTTTTGGTTGCTGTGACTGTCTTCTGCAAATGTCAACACATTCATCTGAAAATTAATGGCTTTTGTAAGGTAAGGAGTCTTATTTCCTTCCTTTGAAGTTTCAGCTGATAATGTTCAAAGTTCTTATCATCAACCAGAGAATCATTTGGATTGGAATAGCAAATGTGATTTTTCTAGCTTAGGAGCAAAGAATGGATCATATCATGCTTCAGTTGTTCCCAGTAACTATTCACTTCATAGGAAAAAAAAACTTGACAGACCTAAAATTGAAAAGAAACTAGAATCATGTAAGTTACCAAAAGAGCTTTCATTAGCTGACCTAATTCATGATATGCCAAGAGATTCTTGTAAAAGTCAGCCATCAGTTGGATTATCATCCACAGATAGTCTGGAAAGTCCCCTTTCGAAGAATGTAGATACTGATTTGTTAAGACCGTATGTATCCAAATGTGTTCCCAAAGATGATCTTGTTTTTAAAGGGATACCAGATTTAAAGTCCTTAATGAGAGAGAATAGAACAGCTAACAATTTGTCTTTTCAAAACAGTTCAGTACTTGATTTCCAAAGCAACCTAATAGAAAACAGCTTGGGAACTTTAAATAATCCTTTGCACTTAACTAGCTCATTGGAAAATATGACGCTTGGCAATTTAAATCTCGTTGAAAAGACTGAGGTTGGAAATGTCTCTTTAGTTGAACCAAGTGCCAAGAATTCCAGTTTAAAAAATGACAGTTTACACTTTGCCCAGCATGGAAGTCCATCCCTAACTGAACTGGTTGAGAAACATGAAGAAAACAACCCAAATCAGTGCTATACTTTATCTGATCTTTGCAACCAGTCTGCCAGTTTCCCAGATCTAAGTTTGGGATCCTTTCCCCTATCACAACTAGCAAATCGTACTCAGTCTTCTACTGGAATATCAGACTTAACAGGATCCCTGTCATCACTGGCATTTTGTAAAGCTTCTCCCTCAAGAGACCTTGAGAATTTGTCACTTTCTGATTTGATTGCAGAAACAATTGATGTAGATAACTCTCAGATTAAGAAAGATTCTTTTGATCTCAATTTATCTGAAATAAGGCCTGCTGGAATTGATTCAAATATTGACCTTAGTGTTCTGATAAAATCTTCAGATTTTGTTCCAAAGTCTACAGTTGACCAATCTGTTACTCCAACACCAGGAACTAAAGTTCTAGGTTCAAAGTTAGGAAAAAATGTCAATTCAACTAAGGATAAGAAAACCAATAAAGGCTGTGTGACTAGGAAATCACCTTTTTCTTTGTCTTGGACCAAGGCCCTTGCAGCTAGACCTTCAGCTTTTGCTTCAACATTGTGTCTTCGTTACCCACTGAAAAGCGGCAAGCGGCATGCCCTTGACCTGTATAAGACTTTTCGTTATAATAGACAAGTTGAAGATGGAAAGGACAAAGAAATAAGTCCTCTTGTAGCAATAACACCATTTGACTTCAAATCAGCATCACCTGATGACATTGTAAAAGCTAATCAAAAGAAAGCATTTTCTAGAGAATAGTAACTAAAGGAAAACTTGGTTACTGTTGTAGAGCTTTTTATTTTAAATTAATGTAAAGTCTTTGTTAGAATTACTTCATCTTATGGGATTCAAGTTACGATTTTTATTAAAATTGTTTTAAGTCAGTTGATAACATAAGTTGATATGGATTTTTGCACTGAAGAAATATTTTATACGATATCTTCTTATAGTAATAACTGGCTTTGATTTGATAGCCCATAGTGAAAGTATGTTTACATAGTGCATATGAAAATTTGATATTGTGAAATTGAACCTCAGATTCCTTTTTTGGCAATTCAGCTTTATAAGTTTTTATGATATATTTTTTCTATAAAAGATTTTGTGCTTTTTCTTAAACAGAACAACTGCTTGGGATTATTATAAGTGAAGATTATTTTTAGGACATATGGCATAGCATAGTTGGGACATGATTACGTTTTAAAATATTATTTGTTATCATTCCTAGTTTTATACTGTACATGAATACTAAGTTTTTCTCTTAGAAAATATTGAAATTCTTGACTTTTGAGAGCAGTTATGGATGTGGTTGGAATACATTTTGATGGCAATAAAATGAGATCTTTTAAGGGACCATGTAAATACTGGGGTTGTATTAACATAAATTATTTTTATATATTTTCTCAACTGTTTGTCCTAAATGTACACTTTAAAATAAATATACAGAAAGTGTTTTGAAGTATGGTTGCATGTTATTTGAATAGACAATTTTCTAGATATCTTTAACATTTTCTTTAGTGAAATGTGGAGTTCTTTTGCTCCAGGCAGTCATGTGCCCTACAAAGATGCCTCCCCAAGAGAACCTTTCAACTTAGCAGACTGAATATGTAATTCATCTTTTATAGTGGTAGTCCTCAGCTAGCAGTCACAATCATTGGGAGAATGTTTGCAAAATGCTTTTCTCTGGACTTGCTGAGTCGATCTCTGAGTGATGGTAGTTGGGATGTATATTCTCAAGGTGATTCAGAATCACATCTTAGAGAAAGAAATTGGTAGAATAGAATCATTCATCAAAAACATAAGTCCAAATAATTTTCTAAATATCGGGAATACTAAATTGCTAATTAGGATTATGAAGTTATGTATAAAATAATATAGGTAGAATTAGTATTTCTTATAGTGGTATGAAATGTTATTTCTTTTTTCTTTTTTTTGTTGGTCATGGGGCTTGAACTCGGCTTGGGTGCTGTCCCTGCACTCTTCAGCTCAAGGCGAGCACTCTACTGCTTGAGCCACATCACTACTTCTGGTTTTCTATTGGTTTATTGAAGATAAAGAGTCTCATGGACTTTTCTGCCTGGGCTGGCTTTGAACCGTGATCCTCAGATCTCATCCTCCTGAGTAGCTAGGATTACAAGCCTGAGCCACCGGCGCCTGGCTTGAAATGTTCTTTCTTTCTATCCTTCCTTCCTTCCTTCCTTCCTTCCTTCCTTCCTTCCTTCCTTCCTTCCTTCCTTTCTCTCTCTCTCTTTCTTTCTTTATTGGTTCTGGGGCTTGAACTCTGGGCCTGGGCGCTGTCCCTCAGCTCTAGCTCTCTACCACTTGAGCTACAGCGCTGTCCCTCAGCTCAGCTCAAGGCTAGTGCTCTACCATTTGAGCTACAGCACCACTTCCGGTTTTCTGGTGGTTTATTGGAGATAAGAGTTTCGGCTGGCTTTGAACCATGATTCTCAGATCTCAGTTTCCTGAGTAGGATTACAGGCGTGAGCCATTGGTGCCCGGCAAAATGTTAGTATTTCTTAATGGGAATAAAATAGCTGCTCTTTTTCCAATGAAAACATTTTTCTCTGGCAGCTGTTTTACTCTGCCTTTGATGATGTTTTTTGTATTATTTTATTTTCATAATGACATTCCAATATTTTTGCTCTTTGAAAATCTTGTATACATATTTTGGTGGGAAAAGGTGGAATTGTATCTTCATTTTTGGGCGGTACAGAAATATAAACTCTGTGCTTACTAAGTATGTATTCTACTTGAGCCATGTTCCCAGCCCTCCATTATTTTCATTCCTTTTTTGGTAGAAATTTTTTTTTGATCTTTTGAATTAAAAAAAATTTTTATGAACACAGTGCATCTTGATCAGTGTCACTCCTTCCACCAGTCTCACCTATTCTCTTTCATTTTTGTTGACCAAATGTCTCTTGATTTAAGATGATTTATCTTTTCTTCTCTTTATTTTTTCTTCTTTGTTGTTGGAGATTGAACCCTAGGGCCTTGCCTAAGAGTTTCTCTACCACTGGCTTATAGCCTCAGCTCCAGGTTTTCTTCCTCTCTTCTCTCCCTTTTCCTTCCTTCCCTCCCCCTTCTCTCCTTCCTTTTTCTCTCCCTCCCTCCCTCCTAATTTCTCCTCCATCTTCTCTCTCTTTCCTCTCTGTCTCTGTCTCTGTCCTCATTTCCTTTTTCCCTATCTCTTCTCTATCTCTCTCTTAGGCAAATGTCTTTTACTTTGCTGGATTCCTAGCCCTTTTTACTTTGATTTGATTTTTCAAGTGGGGTCTCACTTTGTTTGCTTGGGATGGCCTGGACTATAGTCCTCCTACATAGCTGGGGTGACATGTGTGGTATCACATCAAACTGCTTTGTTGAGATGAGATCTAACTTTTTGCTAGCCTTGAATCACAGACCTGCCATTCTGCTTCCCAAGTAGTAAGTCACTGTTTCAGGTCCTCAGGTGGTGCTTTTAACTGTGTGGATGTTAGCGCACATAATATACTTAGAACATAAAAGTTATAAGCTCTATTTAATGATTAGTTTTAAAATTTGGATTATCCGTAACAGCTGACTTTGTTTTTCTTGTCTGAAACCATGATCATTTTTGTAAATGAGCACATTTTGTAAATGTGTATGATACATCAGCCATTTATGTATAGGCAGTTTCTATTTTAGAAGTGAATTGTATTAACAATTATATTATAAATGATAATTTCTGATAGATTATGTCAAGTGAACCCAAAGATTTAGCCCACATTGAGGTACCTTTACCTTCTTTCTAACAAATTAATTTCTAAGTAGAGGAACAGTACATTTTAAGCAGACTATGAAATATGAAATGTAACCCCCCTTGTTGGCTGATTTGGATTGAAACTACCACTTAGGAGATTCATCTTGTGGAGGGAAAAAAAATTGGTGTGATAGGAATAAATGCAAAAGGGGAAAGCAACAATATTTCTGTTTTCCTTCTCTTGGCTGTTGTTCTGTAAGGCATGTACCTGATAGGGGTCCATGACTAAGGAAATGTTAGTCTCTAAAACTCTTAACGGTGGAGCCAGAACAACTCCTCGCTTCCTCTTGGTCATTGACTCTTGGTAAAAGGACAAGTGCCCACTTGTTCATAAACATACTCTTTGGGACACTGGTTATTGGCATTAAGCGCATATGCTCTGCCCAGCTGCTGTTCATTGACTGGTTGCAGTCTTTGGTAGTTCAGCTATGCTGAGTGTTTTGGGTTTACTTTATTTTGTATTTCAGTTTTCAGAAGCCTAGCCAGTTTTTGCATGTGGTAAAATGCATTCATATCTGACTTCAGAAATAGAAATATAATTATATTCTAAATGAAATAAACGGTACTCAGAAGTAACCATTTTCACCTTTCATCTTTTTAAAGATACAATGCTGTTCATGGATGTTTTGTCCTTTTTTATTCTAACGTCTTTAGTAGACTTTTTTGTTATGGTTCTTTTTATAACTCACTTCTAGGAACTAGAATTTTATTTCTGTAAGAATACTTTCTTTTTTCTCTTGCCTTTTCCCTCTTTCCTGCTTGTTGGCCTTCTGACCGACATTTCAAACTTCAGCTTTGAGTCTTTCTTTCTTAAACTTTTATGTTTTTTTTTTCTAATAGAACCATTCTCAGTGTTTTATATTTAATACTCAGTAGGAAGCCATGCAACTGTCTGTCACAGCAAGGATGAAATTGGTAATATGTTTTTCTTTGTATGTAATGGGTAGTTCTTAAGAATTGTTAAGAAAGAAATGAATTTCTTATGTGAGTGTTACCTTTTGTATTGACTTTAAATCTATATTTGGATCATTGTACATTGAAATAGAACTGTATATCTGAAGACTTTGTGTTTGTGTTCACTAAACTATATTTTATTATAAAATCAGTTTTATGGTACCTTTCAAGTTGTTTTCTATAATCAATGGAATATATACAGACAAGAAGTGTCAACTGGGCAGGGAATTTCTAATTTTCGTTGACCTGTATACGTGTAATTACATATAGCTCAAGGTGATTATATAATTTTAATTTTTAGTCTGTAAATGACTTGTGATATTTTGATGGTGTACAATTTTATAAAAGCTACATTTAAAGAAATTATATTTAAGGTTTACTAAGCAAGTGTACCAACATAATTTATCCATTAGAAGTTTCTATATAAACCTGATATTTCAGAATGGTATTTTGGTAATTTATTTAGAAAGTACTGTTCTATGTTTCTATAAACAAATTCACAAACCATCTGGTTGTGAACATTTTTTGTTTTTGTTTTATCTGGTGCTGGTCCTAGGTCCTGAACTTAGGTTGTGGGTACTTTCTTGAGCATTTTTGCTCAAGTGGTAACTGGAGCCATAGCTTCACTTTCAGCTTTTTTGGTTGTTTTTTGGAGATTGGAGATAATAGTCTCACAGACTTAACTGCCCAAGCTGGCTTTAAACCTTGATCTTCAACCAGCCCCTTGAGTGTCTAGGATTACAGATGTGAACCACTGATACTTATATATTTACATTTTATGATTCTCATTGGAGCACCTAATTTTTATTTATTTATTTATTGCTGGTACAGATAACTTGGTGCCTTGGATTTGCTAAGTAGGTGCTTTACTGCTGAGCTATATCTCCAGCCCTTTTAGGTGCTGGTTGTTTTTAAGATAGGGGCATTGACTCCTTCCTTTGCCTACCTATGGAGTACAATCCTCCTATTTTTTCCTTCCCATATAGCTGGGATGATATGAATGTGCCCCCATGCCTACATTCCTCTGTTGAGATGCATTCTTGTAGACTTTTCTATCTGGCTGGCCTAGGACCATGTTCCTCCATATCTTAACCTCCCTTGAAGCTGCTGTTACAGGTATGATTAAAAAGCACTTCACAGAACTTCCATTAATTACCAAATATATTTTGGTGAGTATTGATGGCATAATTCAGAAATGACAATGGAGAGTAGAATTGATAAGATTGCATTTCTGATGTTGCCCTGCCTGATTTGTATTGTATATCTTAACGAAAAAAGAATTTGGATGCAGGAGATACACCTGATGAAGGAGGAGGAGGGTGGGTATGAACATGATGAAGGGGAGAGTGGGTATGGACATGGAAAAACATAGCCAGGTTTAACACATTGGGTCATGTATAACATGACACACTTGAAAGTGGCATCATTGTTTTTCCTCATTCAGACTGCCATTGTCTCTTTCCCCATCTTGCTAATATAATTGTCTTCTAGTTGCCCAAACCAGAAACCCACCATCATCCATCATTCTTAGCTTCCTCACTCACTGCTCACTAGATGACTATTCCTGTTACTTGTATTTATAACTAATGTATTTATAACTAAGTAAATGTTTTAGGTACACACATAAACATGTAAGCACACATAAGAACCTCGATTTTCAGCATCCTGAGTAGCTAAGATTATAGGTGTGAGTGAGTCTGAACATGCAGACTTTTAATATACGAGTAATAAGGATGCACATGCATTGTTTAGCCCACTGCTGACCAGTTTTTACTTCTTTTAGGAAATACTGGAGACTCAAGGCCTCATATTTGCTAGGTAGTATTAATACCACTGGACAAGCCCTTTTTGCTTTAGTTTATTATTTTTCTTCAGTATTTGGCCTAGGACTGTGATCCTCCTACCTCCAACTCTCAAGCTGGAATTACAAGCATAGACACTCATCCAACTTTTGCATCTTTTAATTGTTTTGCTGGTCCTAGGGCTCGAATCCAGGACCTGGGTTTCTTTTGCTCAAGATTAATGCTCTGCCACTTGAGCCCCAGCACCACTTCCTGCTTTTTCTGAATAGTTTATTAGAGCTATGAGTCCTACGGATTTTTCTCCCTGGGTTGGCTTTGAACTGCAATCCTCAGATCTCAGCCTCCTGAGTAGCTAGGATTGCATGTGTGAGCCCCAGCACCTAGCCAACCTCTGCATCTTTACTGCTATACTTAGTCTTTTAAGTGCATTTTATTTTGATGGAATTACTGAACACTTAATTGGTCTTTTGACTTTTCAGTTTGTACTTTATGAATTATAGTCAGAGAAATCATTCTAAATCGTAGGTCAAATTCTCTCATATTTCCTAAGCCTCTCTGAAGTTGTTTCTGAGGGTGATCCTTAGATGCAAACTCACCTGAACAACTCTCCCTAAGCTTCCTCTTTTTCTATAGTGCTTGCTTTCCTTTTCCCCTCAGTTGATCAGATAATTTATTCTCAATTGGGAGGTAGAGGACCTTCTATGGATACTCATGGTTTACTGTATTTCTTTTGTTTCCCCCACTGAAATTGTAATCCCCCTCTCTCTGTAGTCATCCTGTTTTGTCCCTCACAGCACTATTATCTCTGTGTGTGTTATGTACAGGCTTGTTACAATATAAACATTTTTCTACTAAACGTGAACACGTCTGCATATTTTTACACAAAAGATACTAGAACCTCTTTTTATTTCTGTACTATTCAATATATCAGCTTTTAGATCAATGTCAGTCACAGTTGCATAGAATTATATTATTTGTTGTTGTACCATGATGTATAAAACCAGGCCTGTGAGTGAAAAATTTTAACTGTCTCCAATTGCTGTTGATAACAATACTAACCAAATACCCATGTTTCTAGATACTGAATGTGTGCCTACATTTTTTTTAAATAGATGCTGTTGCCTAATTGCCTTTAATAAAGGTTTTACTAATTTCCTTCTCACCAGATTATGTGTTTCTGCTCATACTTTTACAGAAAAGGATATTTTAGTATTATAAAAACCTGATAATTGAAAAAGTTTTTCATTTTCTTAAATATTTCTATAATGAATGAGGTTGGCTGTCCTGTCCATATACTTCATGCTGTCTCCCACCTCCCCAGAAAAACAAAAACAAAAATACCTGTTCTTAATCTTTGCTTTTTTTTCTGATTTAATTTTCATGAGTTTTATAGGAGTATGTTTGTGTACCTGCAAAACTCACAGAAGATCACCTTAAAAACAGAACTAGAGAAATTTCAGTATGATAAGGTAGATCAATACTAGAAAACCTTTTAATAATAATGTAATGCTTAATGTTGTCCAAGTAAGTCTTTGGCATCTATGAAGGAAGTACTTTCTCCAAGGATGTTTGGATATTATTAAACATCCATGATAAAGGAGAGAAAAAAGACAAGACAGCCTACAAAATATTAAAGTTTAACAAAAATAAAAAGCTACACTAATTTAAAAATTCATTCAGATACCCAAAATGGAGAGATGGACAGAATTTAGTTTATATCACAAGTAGCGTATTTTTTGAAAAAAGAATGAATACCTCAATATTCTTCATAGTTGAGGTACTATTATTGATGGATTTTCTTTTAATTTGCTCATACTAAATCTCTCTCATTGTAAAGGTGATGTACAGGGGGTTACCGTTAGTCAGGTATTGAGTACATTTCTTTTTGAACAGTATCTTGAGTTTTCAAGTAAAGCTTTTATTTAGAAAATGAGTTTAATTGTATTTTAGGATGTAGTTACTTTTTTGTATGTTAGTTACTTTTTTGTATGTTAAACTACATTTTATATATATTACAATTTGAACATCTAGTGTTATTTACAACTTTACTCAAATCACAATTTCACATTGAGGGTTTCTGATAAAGTTTTTTCCTTAGAAAAGAGTCGAAAAGGATGAAGTAGAGTTGGGAACAATTGGGAACCAGATAATATTTTTCTCCTTATCTATTCTGATGTGTCTATCATCTTGTTGGATGTCATCGGAGTCACCAAATGAGATAGTAACCATAGATTTATATGAGGAGATACAGCCTCTTCTGTCTCCCTTTTTTATCCTTCTCTTTAGAGAGTAAATCTTGCTATTATAATGATTTTTATATGAACTTTTAAATGCACTTAAATGTATTTCATCTTATTTTAGTCATCTTATACAATATTAAAAATGTATTTGATTTCCCTTTTAAAGTACATTTTCTTTGAAAAAAATCACTGAAAAAATTAGTATGTATTTTTGTTGAAGCAGTTAGAGGAATTTTATATTTCTTGTAAAGATAACTTCAGAATTAATTGGCTTTCTGCTTAAAATTATGTGGGCTTTTTGAAAGGAAGTGGTTGATTTCAGTGAAAAAAACTTGAGTTCAGAATGTTCTCAGATAGGTTTTAAGATTCTCTTTGTATATACACCTACACTGGAAAAATTGAAGCACTAATTACCCAGTTTAAAAATACTTTGCTTTAGATTCTGTTAAAGGAGCTTCTTCATCAATATCCAGTATCATATATTAATTACATAAATGTTATCTTGGACTTGAAAAACTTTACAAATTATAATTAGATTATATACATTTGTATGTACTTATTTTATGCTAAGACAATTACATTTAATGAACAGTATTATTGAATGCTTGTTAATATGCTAAGTGTTACTAAGTATTTTAGCAAGGAGATATATTGGAAGAAGATGACAAACTGATTCTGTTTGGCCAGCATACATTGCATATTTCTTTTTTATCCCCCAAATGTGCTAGCATTGGCAGTATAAAATTAAGGCATAGGCTCTTTTCTCTGATTTTGTAGAAATACCAAATAACAGCCAATTGCTTTCACTCTGAACATGTTACCTGTTTCTTATTTTTTGACTGCATGTAAAATTTTCTTTTCTGAGAGCTGCTATTTCTTAAGGGAAGACAGAAGTTAGCTAATGTATTGAATACCAGTTGAATATTGAATATCATACTTCGTATATATTTATTGGCTCATTCTAGCAATCTGAGGTGGGTGGAAATAAGCTTTGGCCTTATTTCACATGATTATTAAGAGAAAAATTAGAATCTGAAGAGAATTTTTTTGAATTTCCAATGCCTTTATATTGTTAGGCGTTATTTTCTTATATATACGTACATTTATATATAAAATACAAAAATTTTATGGGAATTATGGAAGGGGTGATGTTGATCAAGATGTACTTATAAATTGACTTGTTGAAAAACTCATGTATAGCTACTTAAAGATAAAAATAGTCATACATAAAGGATATATTCCTCTTATAATGCTAATAAGTTTAGATATTATATTCCATTTCTGTGTGTTTAGCTATTTTATTTGCCCAAAGACCTATCAGAGGAACTTTTATAAGTTTTAAAATTATTATTATAAATTTATTATTATAAACACATTTATGCATTCTCAATTATAAAAGACATTATACAAATGGTTCTATAATCATATTGGCTGAAAAAAATAATCAGAATACTTTTAAGGCTTGTAGGACGACATAAAGTGAGGCTACCCTCCAGAAAGTACAAGTTTACTTCTTAGATTTAATTAATCATAATAACCTTGGTGACATCTTGAAAAGGATAATTATATTACAGCAAAGCATTTTATATTTGAATTGAAGTTTTCACTAATAGGTGGACAGAATCAGATAAATTATCAGTTTTTCTTGGCCCTGTTATGCCAAGTCACCCATGTGTTCTATAAGTGGTATCCATAGTTCATTCATACTACTACAGATTAGTGTTGCCAAACATACCATTTATCCATAGAAAATTGTGTCTACCTTACAGGGTCCTAGAAGAAAATTCATATGATACAGCTAGCACAGTATCTTGCGAATAGAAAATGCCTAGGAAGTGGTAACTGAACTCAGAACCCAAGTTCTACTAAGTTCTAACTGAACTTGGGTCTGAGTTCAGTTACGACTAATGGTAGTGTGTAGTGAAGCAGAAGGGGTGGTAGCTCTGAAATTGGGGAACATCATTTTCTACCTACCTTTATCATTTGTTATCTGCATTACCTTCATTCATGATTGGATTTATTTTGAGGTTTAGTGTCTTTAAAATGGTGATGTGTAATATTACCTAGTGTAATATATAATTTTATCTATTGTCCAGATAACATTACCTAGTATTATAATGATTTATCTTTCACCCAGCAAAGTCTACAGTATAGAAGCCTCATAAAGCAATACCGGATTCTCTTTCCTTCCCTTTAATAATTGCTTTACATAAAAACGATACTTGCCACTATAGAATTTTTTCTGGAAATTGGTGCTGTTGCCAAGTCTTTCTAAATTATTTAGGAATCACTCTTGGTCCCACATAAGAATTTAAGACAGGGTTTGGTGACAGTATATTATATGCAGAAATACACAGGGACCTATTGTTATCTTTTAAAACTTAAATTTGCTTAGGATTTTAAAAATACAGTAGCCTTTCTGTAGTATTTGAGTAGATTCTTTGTCCAGCATGCATGAGGCTTTGGATTTCATCACCACCTCTAGAGACAAAAAAAAAAAAAAAAAAAATAGGTTGAATTTATGAAAACCCATGTATCTCCATGTATCTATATTTTAATGTTTTTAGGGTCATTAAAACATACTTGTTTCCTAAAATAAAACTCAATGTCTTTTAAGTTTGATTAATACAATTTAATTTTCGTTTATTATCTCTTGCTAGATAGATCCTTTTCTTGAAAATTTCCACAGGGTTCTTGTAAAATCAGAACAGGGGTTCTGATTTTCAGTGAGGTAAACTGTGAGATTTTTATCTCTCCTCATTTCTCTAGATGTTCAGTGTTTTACTGGTTTCATGACCTGAAACTGTTCCTCTGTAATTTAAAGGAGCACAGGTACCATGAAGATATATAGAATATCTCTTAGAATTTAGAGTAAAGTGAAATAGACAAAGGCAGAACATTGAAAAACACCAATGTGTCTATCTAGGTTTTTTTTTTTTTAAAGCATTTGATTTGTTTCTTTTGGTAAGAAGGCTTTATGTTTTAGATTGTCTTATTTCTGGTATAACACAAATTTCACAGCAGTAATATTTGCAGTTTTTTTAATTGTGAAGATACTGTACAGAGGGGTTCCAGTTGTACTAGCCCTTCTCTCCTCCCCAACTCCTCCACACCCAAGTTGTAAAGTTTGTTTTCAACATAGTGTCTTGTATGTCTCATTGTTACAATGGGTCAACCTGTATCCTTGTTTTGGCATTTTGTTATTTCCCTTCCCCTCACCAACAGACAAACTTTTTTTTTTAGTCCGGGGAGGGGGGAGACCTTAACTCTTGACCCTGGACACTGTCCTTCAGCTCTTCAGTTCAAGGCTAGCGCTCTACCACTTGAGCCATAGCGCCACTTTTGACTTTTTCTGATTATGTGTGCTGAGGAATTGAACCCAGGGCCTTATGCATGCTAGGCAAGCACTGTACTACTGAGCCACCTTCCCAGCCCCCAGACAAACTTTTAAATGAAAGTTGCCGATGCCACAGTATTATTGCCTTTATTTTCCAAGTCTTGAAGTAGTGGAAATTCTTTTTTTTGTGGGTGGGGAGGGTCCGGTTATGGAGCCTGAACTCTGGGCCTGGACACTGTCCCTCAGCTCTTCAGCTCAAGGCTAGCGCTCTATCACTTGAGCCACAGCGCCACTTCTGGCTTTTTTCTTTTTTCTTATGTGGTGCTGAGGAATTGAACCCAGGGCCTCAGGCATGCAAGGCAAACGCTCTACCACTGAGCCACCTTCCCAGCCCAAGTAGTGGAAATTCTTTGGCTGTAAAATAGTCACAGTTTAAATTTATTGTATGTACTAAATGGTCATTTTGTGTCAAGGTTTATAACCCAATCTGTTTATGTTTTTTATTTTTAAAAATGTAATGGTTCAGTAATATTTACATAAAGTTAAATGCCAGTCCCACTGAATATATTTGGGTTCTTTTATCTGATAAGAGATTGGTGCTGCATAATGGGCTTAATGAGGAATTTATTCTATAATTGGTTTATGAAAGTAAGTAGTTCTTAGTTAAGAATACATCACAGTGCAACTGTTCTATTGAAGGAAGTGACCTATTCTCTGTAGTCTGGTTTGTGTGTTCTCTTGTTTTTTTGTTTTTGTTTTTGTCGGTCATGGGGCTTGAACTCTGAGCCTAAGAGCTATTCCTCAGCTCTTCAGCTCAAGGCTAGCACTCTACCACTTGAGTCACAGCACCACTTCCTGGTTTGTGTGCTTTCTTTTTTTTTTCATTGTGAACATACTGTACAGAGGGGTTACAATTACATGGGCAAGATAATGAGTACATTTCTTATCAAGCATTGTAGCCTCCTCCTTTGTTTCCCCTTCCCATCCCTGCGGATCCTTTTCCCCCTCGTCCCCCCAGTCCCCCCCCAAGTTGTAAAGTTCGTTTTCGACATAGCGACTTGTAAGTCTCATTGTTGCAATGGGTCCACCTGTATCCCTATTTAAATGATTGTTTTTTCCCTTCCCCTCCACAAATTATAACATCATCAAATACAGTGAAAGCAGGGGTTATACTATACGGTGGGGGAGGGACATACAAAGCAACAAAGAAATAATCTTATGCGTTAGATACAATTGTATGAAAGAAAAAAACATTTGAATACATATCTTAGGGTTCATTTCCCTAACAGCAACTTAACTGGCCTTTTCTGCTTGACTCAGACGTATACTGGTTATTGCAAATAAGGGAAACCATGGGACCTATTTTCTTTGGGCCTGGCTTACTTCACTTAATATAATTTTTTCCAAGTCTTTCCATTTCCTAACAAATGGGGCAATGTCATTTTTTCTGATGGAGGCATAGAATTCCATTGTGTATATATACCACATTTTCTTGATCCATTCATCTACTGAGGGGCATCTGGGTTGGTTCCATATCTTAGCTATGGTAAATAATGCTGCAATAAACATAGTCGTGATGGTAGCTTTAGTGTGGTCTTGTTTGTGAACATTTGGGTAAATGCTTAAAAATGGGATTGCTGGGTCATAGGAGAGCTCTATGTGGATTCTTTTGAGGAACCTCCATACTACTTTCCAAAGTGGTTGAACAAGTTTACACTCTGACCAACAATGCAGTAAGGTTCCCTTCTGTCCACATCCCCTCCAGCATCTGTTGTTATTAGAGTTCTTGATTGTAGCCATTCTAACTGGGGTGAGGTGGTATCTCAATGTTGTTTTGATTTGCATTTCATTTATGGCTAGAGAGCTTGAGCATTTCATGTGTCTATTGGCCATCCTTCTTTCCTCTTCAGAGAAGTTTCTCTTTAAGTCTTTAGCCCACTTATTTATTGGGCAGTTGTTTCTTTGAAGATTTGTTGTAGGGGGATTTAAGTTTTTGAGTTCCAGGTATATTTTGAGTTCCAGGTATATGTCTGTTGTATGGCTAGTGAAGATCTTCTCCCAATCTGTGGGCTTTCTATTGATCTTGCTAGCTGTGTCCTTTGCCATGCAGAAGCTCTGCAATTTCATGCAATCCCATTTGTGCAACCTTTCTTTGATTTGTTGTGTTTCTTGGTCTCTATTAAGAAAATTTCAGCCTGTGCCAAGGAGACCTAGGGTTTCTCCTATTCCATCCTGTAATGTTTTCATAGATTCTGCTTTGACTCCGAGGTCTTTGATCCATTTGGAGTTGATTCTGGTGCAGGGTGATATATAAGGATCTAGCTTTAGTTTTCTACAAGTAGTTAACCAATTTTGCCAGCACCATTTACTGAAGAGGCTGTCTTTCTTCCATTCTATTTTTTTAGCTCCCTTATCGAAGATTAGATGGTTCTAGGTCTGTAGGTTCATTTCTGGGTTTTCAATTCTATTCCATTGGTCCTGAGGTCTGTTCTTGTGCCAGTACCAAGCTGTTTTGATTACTATGGCTTTATAGTAGAGTTTGAAATTTGGTATTGATATTCCTTCAGTACTGTTCTTTCTGTTGAGGATCGTTTTTGCTATTCGGGGTCTTATTGTTCCATCTGAATTTTTGGATTGCCTCTTCTATTTCCTTGAAGAATGAGGTTGGAATATTTGTGTGCTTTCTTAATGGACACTTTCTAACTAGAATTTTAATATGTAGATTCAATGAAATGATTTATTTCAAGTAGTTTCAAGATTTTCACACTGATTTCTTTGAAATTTAAAATACCTTATTTGTGTGTGTATGTATGTATGTATGTGTACTGTCAAAAAATGTACTTTCCTGGAAATCCCCTCAACACCTTCAAAATCATGTTTTTTAAAGTCAAGAAGTTTTGATCTGAATGACAAGTTGACAATTTGTCTGACATTAAAGGAGTTTTTTGTGAATGTTAAGCCATATAAGTAGAACAAATCTCCCTCTCTTGTTCCTTTCCTCCATGCCTTCTTCCCTTGCTTGCTTGCTTGCTTGCTTTCTTCCTTCCTTCTTCTCTTTCTCTCCCCCCCTCCTTTCCTTCCTTCCTTCTTTCAAATTACCCTTCTACAATGTTAAAGTAATATATTCTAAATGTAGAAGCAGGGAAAAAAAAAAATCCCTGCACTGGGGAGGATGAGTCCAGCCTGAATTACAAAGTAAATCCAGCCAGCTTAGGCTATGCAGCAAGATCCTGTCTAAAACCATCCAAAAGCCAAAAGGAGGAAAAAGCCTCCATGGCTTACCTAAAGAGAAAAATCATACTATTTTTTGCCATATTTTCTTCCAGTGTGATTTTTCTGCTCTTTTGTTTCTTTAAGATTGTATTGTACAAATAACTTTGCATCTTAGGTGTTCCTTTGCACTGTATGTAATCAACTTTTAGATCCCAATTCGAAGTAGGCATTTTCAATTAAAAGCAGAAACTAGTGTTCTGCAATACTATTCTATGCTCATATTTTTGTTTTGTTTTGCAGAGCTGAGAATCAGACCTAGGGGTTCATGCATACTAAACAAGTATTCCTACCACTAAACTCTACCCAAATGAAATTACTTAATACCACAAGTTTACTTTTGAATCTTGTCCTTTGTAATATATACCACAATTTGCTTATGGATTTTTATATGAAGACACATACTACCTTGGTTGCTTTGATTAGGTTTAAGAGCAACTGTTACTTTCTAAGTAACAGTTTTCATTTGTAGCACTGTATTTATGCTGATGAAAGTATTAAAATGTATATGCATTTTCAGTTGGTGTTTAGAAGTTAGGTAGGTGGATTACTCTCACTTAACAGGCTAAGTGGTTATTTTAAGGACTTCTAATGTTGATAGTTATGAACTAGTTAATCTTTTTATGCCAGTTAAGTAGTTCTCTGTCTTTTTTCTTTCCTGTTCCGTGATACCTGAGAGACAGAATGATGCTTGTCAGCATCAGTGTCTACCAGTGACAATGATTTTCAAGAAGGAAGAAGCAAGGTTCTGAGTTCTTTTGAACTGCTACTTTGACCAAGCTGAGAATCACTGGATTATATGACATGTTAACTTTTTCTCCATAAAAAATAATTTTTTATTAAATATATGAATGCTTAGTGTATACAAGTCATCTTTCTTTAATGGAAATATAAATATATAATATAATATAATATATGGCTATAAGGCTGGGAAGGTGGCTCAGTGGTAGAGTGCTTGCCTTGTATCCATAAGGCCTTGAGTTCGATTCCTCAGTACCACATAAGCAGAAAAAGCTGGAAGTGCTGTGGCTCAAGTGGTAGAGCGCTAGCCTTGAGCTGAAGAGCTGAGGGACAGTGCCCAGACCCAGAATTGAGGTCCCATGAGCGACAAAAAAATAAACTAAATAAAAAGTATGTATATAAAATATAAAATTAACCTGATTTTCACATGCTAGTTGGAGAGGTGAAAGGTGACATTTTTATTATTTTATAATATATGGTACATGATAATATATAGCAAAAAGCCTTTCATACTTAAATTATCTCATTTAGTTCTAGAGCTAAATTTTTTGGCAACTTGTGATATTTACGTTGGCTTAAAATGGTAGCATATTATGATGGTATATCTTACATCCTGAGGGTGAAGAAGATGGTATTCATCCATGTGTTGCAAGGAGAGGACGACAAGCTCATTGCCCTTCTAGTTTTCCACTGCAGATTCAGATTGTATTAGGCAAAATCTTTTTCTTTGTTAAGCAGAGGATGATCTCTAACTAGATGCAATATATTCTTAGATTTTTGAAGTGTACATATTAAACTGAATCAGGGTTTTGTTATTTTTTTTTTTTTGTTTTTTGTTTTTTTTTTTTTGGTTGGTCAAGGGGCTTGAACTCTGGGCCTGGGCACTGTCCCTGAGCTCTTTAGTTCAAGGCAAGCGTTTTACCACTTGCGCCACAGCACCACTTCTGGTTTTCTGGTGGCTTATTGGAGCTAGGAGTCTCACGAACTTTCCTGCCTGGACTGGCTTTGAACCTGGATCCTCAGATTTCAGCCTCCTGAGTAGTAAGATTACAGGCATGAGCCACCTGTGTCTGGCAGAATAATTGATTTTAACATTAATTTTTCAGAAATATTTGAGTAGTTACTAAGCATACTAGTTATGCTTAGTAACTACTAAATGCACAAAATCAGGATCTAGACAAAAGATTTTAATTTTCTGAGGTACTTGAGTTATAATTTTTTGCGAACATTTAGCTTCATAATGACCCTGGTTCAGTCATCATGGGAAACTACGTCCATATATCTGAGGAATTGCAATTAGAAGACAAGGGAGTGTAAAAGGACCCTGGAGTTTTAAAAGAGTGATCTTGAAATTGTACTTGATTTCCATCTTTATAGTAATGGCTTGGACAGAATTACCTAAAAGGATTTCCAACCTGAAAGTATATAAAATTGATTTTGCATATGGATTCCACAAGGAAGGTGAATACTTATTTTCTATGGCTCCTTATTGACTATTGGAGTTTCCTCTTTGGCTGACTTCTCATCTTCCAGTTTCTGTAAGCTGTTTAAGTGTTGACTTTTTTTTTTTCCAGTATTTTAATGGTATTCACATTTGTTCTGCAGACCTGATTATATGGCTGTTGTGTATGTATCTCTGTGCATATATCTATCCTAAAGGAATCTCAGATCCAGTGTGTCAGTATTAACATCTAGTTTAAGAGTCTTAGTTAGCAGTCACTTGTTTTTGACTTTTTGTTCCTAACATTTACTTACTCATCTTCTGTTAGTGGATTGTGTATGTTTCCTGACCCCTTTTATTCATTGTCTGTGCTATTTACTTGCTCAGCTATAATTTAGAATGTTTATGATCTCTTACAAAGTTCTCCTAACTTCCCTGTGTTATTTTCTAGTTGTTTATCTCAGTGTCCATCACATTTGTCAGAATGAAAATTACCTGAAAACAGAGATTATTACTCATATTTGTGTTTCCAGTGATAAAAACACGTTATAATTTAACCTGACAGACTCTCTAAAGACCCAGGATAGTTTCTAAGCAATGTTATAAAGTCTTTGGTAGTAGTGTTCAAACTACTGGCACAGTTATTTGTAACTGAAATATCATAGCAGAGTTCTCTATGGGTCCACCTGCTGTAATCTTGCACTGAATGAAAATCTAAGAGAAGCTAGACTTCTCTCCATTCCAGGGAATGTATTTCTTATTTGGTAGTGGCATCACCATCCTCCCTTTCTTCCTTGCAAGAAAAATCTGGGGACTGTTCTCTCACCTTTGTATCCATTCAGATCTCCTCTGTTGCTCTCATTAACCATCTTTATGCTCTCCTTTCAATCTCGCCTTTACAATCCATTACACAGTCTATGGTTTGAGCAGTTTTAAAGTGTGCAGTATGATGATATTCCTGGCTTTGGAATTCTTATTTGGTAAGAATATATATGTGTTCAATGAAGTTGCATTTATAACTCACCTTCATTTTTCCTACATTCCTTAGAAATATATGAGCTAATGGAAATCTATCAAAAAGTGATTTTTTTAGGTAGATGCCAGTAGCTTATAACTTTAATCCTACCTACTAAGGAAGCTAAGATCTAAAGCATCGTGTTCCAAAAGATTCCATCCCAAAATAATCAGCAAAAAGCTAGGCTGAAGGCCTGGTTCAAATGGTAATAGGCTATGAGCCCAGCCAGCAAGCTGAGTAAGTATGAGTCCCTGAGTTCAAACCTTAGTATCAGATTGAAAAAAGACTTGATTTGTTTTATTTGACATTCAGAAAACATGCATACAGTATTTTTATGCAGTTTAAAACGTTTTGGTTGATCAAGTGACTGGAACTTAACACACAGATCAAAATGTTAAATAAAATTCACATTTACTTCCCAAAGTTCATATCATCTTGGCAGATGGTAAGTCTCAGTGGATTTTTGTTACCAGATCATTCCTTTGTTGTTATGTACCCTTTGCTATCGTGTGGTAATCATTTATCCTAGCACTTGTTGATTCTGTAATCTAAAATTTCAGAACTAAAGAGGATAAATGGATGTAGAAACATCCAAATTAAAAATGGTATGTTTTACCGGGGATAATTTAGTCTTTGCAATATTTGATAACTGGGTCAGGTTTGTGTTTTATAAATTTTCTGTGGCACAGCCTTAAATTTCGAACTACTAAAGTTGATTGGTCCTGTGTATAAAATATTATAGGATATAAATGGAATCCTAAAACTAGATCTTTTAATGGCTTTATTTTTGTGTGTCTGTGTGTGTATGCATCTGTATGTATACCAGTTTTGGGGTTTGAACTTAGGTACTGGGCTCTGTCACCTAGTTTGATCTAAGTGTCATTCTACTACTTGAGCCACACTTTCACTTCCAGTTTTTGCTAGTTTTTGTCTAGGCTGACTTTGAACCACAGTCCTTGGATCTGAGCCTCTTGAGTAGCTGGGGTTACAGATGTGAACCATTGGTACCCAGAGGGAAATGCCTTTATAATGACTTTTAAGGAGAATGTGAGGGAATTAATAATAGAATGAGGAAATATGGCAGCATATTTTCTGGATAAATCACCATACATGAAGTTTCTCTAGCTTTTGCTTAATCTTAATTTGGCCCTCCCCATTTCTAAACAGTTTTAGTAATTATCTTTCCTAAGGCTATTTTACACTATATCCATTTTACATTCTACTTACTAAGTGAGAAAAGGAGTCCTTAAATCCATAAAAGAGTTTTTTTTTTTTTTTTTTTTTTTTTTTGGTCTAGTCGTGGGGCCTGAACTCTGGGCCTGGGCGCTGTGCCTCAGCTCTTCAGCTCAAGACTAGCGCTCTACCACTTAAGCCACAGCGCCACTTCTGGCTTTTTTCTTTTTGCTTATGTGGTGCTGAGGAATCGAACCCAGGACCTCATGCATGCAAGGCAAGCACTCTACCACTGAGCCACCTTCTCAGCCCATAAAAGATTTTTTTTACAAAAGTTTTCATTCAAAATCTCAGCTAAACAAATGTCTGAACATTTATTGATCAGTGCCCAATGTTTTTCAGAAATTTTGCCATTTGCCTTTTTTTATTTTTATTTTTTAGGGTCCGGTCGTGGGGCCTGAACTTTGGGCCTGGGCGCTGTCCCTCAGCTCTTCAGCTCAAGGCTAGCGCTCTACCACATGAGCCACAGCACCACTTCTGGCTTTTTTCTTTTTGCTTATGTGGTGCTGAGGAATCGAACCCAGGGCTTCAGGCATGCAAGGCTAGTGCTCTACCACTGAGCCACCTTCCCAGCCTCGCCTTTTTTTATTTTTAAGATTAACTCCCAGTTTGCTTATTAAACCTTTGTTACTAAGATATATACTTCAAATATTTCTTTTTTCTTTTTTGTCTTTATATCTACTACTTTTTTTTTTTTTTTTGCCAATTCTGGGGCTTAAGTCAGGGTCTGGTTGCTGTCTCTGAGCTTTTTTGTTGAAGACTAACACTCTACCACTCGAACCCATGATGCTACTTCCAGACTTTTTGGCATGTAATTGAAGATAAGAGCCTCGCTTACTTTTCCTGCATAGGCTGACTTTGAACTGAGTTTCTCAGCCTACTGAGAGCTAGGATTACAAGTGTGAGCCACCAGCACCTAGCCAATAACCACCACTTTTAATAACATCTCAAAGGTTTCTGAGCTTCTTGAAGAGTAATTTATTATGTATGTACCTTAAAAAAAATCTGGGTATGTCATAATCCAAGATTGTATACCTGTCATATCAGCCATGAGTTTCTGTAAAGTAGGAATTATACCTATTCTATAAAGTAGGAATTATGTAAAGCACTTGGAAGAAGAGCATAGTGCCCATAGCAAGCACCAGTTTCTGTTTCCAAATGTTAGGAGGTAGTTACTACTAAATGCAAGAAGTAAGAAAAGAGACTAAAGGAAGCTATTGCTCGAAGAAGGACTCTTGAGATAACTTGTAAATAGAGGTCAACTTGTAGTGGTAGAATTTAAACCCATGGGAGTTGATCATTAACCTGTTTATTGAAAGCTTATTATTGGCAGAGCACTGTGACTTGTGAATGATGTGCTCTTGTGTATAAGGTATTTCCATTAAAAATCTTTAAAAAGGGATAAGTCAGAAGAGAGTAATTCATGTGCATATGCAAACATGATTCAGTAATAGTCGGTAAATTCAGGAACAGTTGTATGGTGCTGTAGAGGTCTAGCTTTGAAAGGATGCATTCTTAAGTTAAAACCTGTACGACTTTCAGTCCCAGAAAGGATACCGTAGAGCCCTGGAATAAACAGTTCCCCTAGGTAACCACTAGAGACAGGAGGTGGTAGTTTGAATTAGGCTGTATTACAGGATAACTGATATGTGAGCAAGGTGAACTGAGCAGGGAGGTTGACTCAGCCACTGAAACACAATCATTTCACTTATTTGTCCCTTGTTTCTTTGTCTGTAAAACAAGTTGTTTTACTGAGTTAACTGTTAATTTTTCCTAAAGTGAAAATCTAACAGACAAATGATTCTTCTTTATTCTGCTAGAGACAGATCAATAATGATAGGAATCTTTAGAGTGTATATCTTTTGGGTGTACTTTTGTGGATTGTGCATGGTTTTGAGGAGGCTATGCAGACTCCTTTGGAATGGCAATTTTACCTCATAATGGCTTATTTGATATAAAGAGCAGCTTAGTGATTTGGCATAGATACATACATTTTCAGAGCTAGAAATCACTGAATTCAGTTAATATCGAATAAAGTAGAAACTTTATAACATGAAACTTCAGATAAGGGTGGGGGTGTGGTGCAGTATAACTCCTTGGGATTCATCCCTAGTGCCACAAAAACCCCCAGACCACCCCTGAAAAGTTTCAGATGAAAGTGAAGTTTGGATGCTGTTAGGTAACAATTCATGAGTAGTAAGCCAGGCTTAGATTCCAGCCTTCCTATAGTTAATATCTGGAGCTCATTTTGAGACTTACTGAATTTGAATGACAGTTTGGGTATTAACAAATGAATTGGCTGGAAGGATGAAAGAAGAGCGTGTACATTTTATGTTAAAAATGTGATTAAAGGGGCTGGGGGTTTAGCTCAGTGGAAGATGATTAAAAATTATGTCTCTTATTGGTCTGTGGCTAATGATTTTTAGTGGTTAGGTCATTCTGACTGGGTCAGTAGTGTTCTTCCCCCAGCCATCAGGTGCTCATTATTTTGTAATATGGCAGGGGAAGTGAATCCAAAGTACATTGCATTGCTGGTAGCAATAGCTCAGTGGATAACTGAATATAGGTTTTTATCTTTGGCTGTGGATATTATTAATTTGAATTAATGTGTTTCCAAAATAGCCTGGGCCAGTTTATCTCTTAAAAGGATGATTCTAGAATCAGATTTCCTGCATGAAGCATACAAAATTGTATTTGTATGATACATTCTTCCTGAAGAATGTGCCTTGCTTGGTTTTTATTTTTTATAGTTAGCTTTTTTTGTTGTTGTTGGTCATGGGGCCTGAACTCTGGGCCTGGGCGCTGTCCCTCAGCTCTTCAGCTCAAGGCTAGCACTCTACCACTTGAGCCACAGTACCACTTCTGGCTTTTTCTGCTTATGTGGTGCTGAGGAACTGAACCCAGGGCTTCATGCAAGGAAGGCAAGCACTCCACAACTGGGCCACCTTCCTGGCCCCTGTGGTTAAAGACATACCTGACCTAAAAACAAAAACAAAGTGTTTAAGGAACCACCACTTTAGTGGGTATAATGGTCTTTTCCCATCTACTTTCACATAGTAAGTTTTTTGCAATGTTGCATCTTGGGTCTTTACAGATACCCCTTCCCCCACAAAACTAATGTATCTTTGCAAATCAAGAAATATTTACATGACAATATTTGGAAAATATTAAAAGTGAACCATAATAGGAAATTTGAAGTACGTTTGTAGAACTTGGATTGAGACCTTTCCTTCCTTCCTTCCTTCCTTCCTTGCTTCCTTGCTTCCTTGCTTCCTTCCTTTCCTTCCTTTCCTCCTTCTATTTCCCTCTCCCTCTCTCCCTCTCTCCTCCATCTCTTCTTCCTTCCTTCCTCTTGTCCTCTTTTATTCTTTCTTAGGATGACAGACCAAGTCCTTATTTTACTTAGCGTGTCTACTCCTTTGTCATCATCCAATTATTTCTTTCCCTCTCCAGCCACTCTTTACCTTTGTATACCTCTAGAAAATTTTTTTTCTTCCCATGAAAGCTCACTCCTCTAAGTCTCAAACTGTTTATTTCCTAATGTTTTTCCATTCTGTGCCAGCATTGCCTTGCAAGCCTCAGAGCATGGGTCGGCAACTATGTGGGCCGTCAACTTTATTCTTGCCCTTCCAATATCATTATTACTCCATATTTTTCCTCCCTTACATCTGCACCTTTTAGCTTTCTATTACCTGAAATCAGCCTTTTAAAAACAATCATTCCTGTCCACTCTCAGAGACTTTGGCTGCTGGCTTACCATTTCCTTCCTAACCATAGCTTAACTAATGTGTCTTAACTAGTGTATCATGTCCCCTTACGACCAAGACTTTCCATTCATTGACTGTCAGTGACCTTCGAAGACCTCTCATCAGTAATTCCTTATAATCACCTCTCCTGAAAAGTCACTCATGCACATACTGTGGCTTTTTGCCAACTCTTATCATTATTCTGTTACCATTTAATTAATTTTCAAGTTCCTGATCCTTAATCATTTCAGTACTGTTTTGGGATATCTTTGCAGTATGTTCAAAACCTTTTTTCTTATTTGCACCTGTTGGGTAGACTCTTAATTCCTCATGAAGCAGGCAATGCCTTCATTGTTAATGCCTTTTCCTAAATTGACTGGACATTGCTGGAGAAGGGCAGAAAGCAGAGTGGTTTTATCATAAATGCATAATCACAGAACTTAAATTGGGCCAAGAGAACAAATTCCTCTAATTTTTTTAGCTGCTATATTGAGAAAATAGAAGCCTGCCTTCAGGAATTGTCATCTTTCACTAAACATACAAAATTGACTTATTTTGTAAAAAAAAGACTTTTTCCAGACTGAGAGCGACTGTACCTGTTTCCAATCTTGGTTATAAAAGAGCCGTTTCCCAGTCGTAGTTTCTATTTCTTAGTTTCTATTTTTCCCTTCTTTTCCAGAAACTCTAAAATGCTGTTTTTTCTCCCTTAATGTATTCAACTAATTCCTCTCACTTTTTTCTTTACTTTCATTTTACATCTCTCTTCTATCATTACCATTACCATATGACTCTCTAGCCAAACTTAAAAAGTTTCTTACATCTACAGTTTCTTATCTATCTACAGTTTCTTATCTAAAGCTCATGGATTGGATTTGATTTAAAATTCAGAATATTTTAGATTTAGAAAAACATTTTCAGGTCCATACCATGTGTGACATAATGGCCTCAGGTAGTTGTGAAGGAGTACCTTGTTATCAAATATAGCTATTTTCACTCTGAAATATGTAGCTTTTTAATTTAAGTATGACAAGACAAAATGATGCATAGTCTCAGTCCATGTCAGATTTGCTTCTAAAGGAGTTAATTCCCTGGGTGAGCCAAGCAGACATTTAGAAGCCACAGGCCAGAGGATCATGAGACCAGCCTGGATGATGAGTCAGTTCTAGACCAGCCTGGACTAACTAGTTAGTTCTAGACCACCTTGAACAATGTAGCTAAGACTCTTTCTCAAAAAAGCAAAAGCAAAACAAGAAAACCAACTAGGAGTTATTAACTTAGGGCTTGTGGACTTGGAAATTACAGAAAAGAGATCATAGACATGCACTTCTGCTGGTTTTCTCACCTGTCTTCTGTATTTTAACCTGTTCTGGCTTTTGCTTCCTTCTCTTTTTACCAGTGGCTCTTGCTAACTCTAGCAGTGACCTTTATCTCATTTCACCAGTGCATTTTCAGCTCTCCTGTCTTCTGACTACCATCATTGTCAGGTCCATCATACACTGTTCCCTTAGCTTCCTTTGTACCATCAGTTCTCCTTCTTCCTGGTGCAGGTATGTCATCTTGTCTTGCATTTAAATGCTGGGCTTCTCTAAGACTTTGTCCTAGTGCCAATATTTTTCCTACTGCTATATTATCTTCCTTGGTTATCAGAGCTTACTTGCTCCAGATAACCCTTGCCTTTGAGCTTGCCCTTCCCATGCCAAACATGCCTTTATGTTCTCCTGTCCTTTCTCTTTTCTCTCTTTACTATTTACTGTCCTCATTTTGCTGGCATCCAGATCTGTGGAACAAACATTAAGATCTTTGGTATGGCTTAAGGGTCCTGAATGGCTGGCCTTGCCTACTTCTCTAGCATCTTAGCCCCTTTTCTGTCTTCTACCCTTAAGGCCATTATGCAATGTGTATGGAATGTTCCTCCTTTCTACACTAATTTTTTTTCTGTCTTAATTCCAGTACTTTCTTCCATGTGCCCTGTTAGCAGATTTTATATCACCATATATTATTGTTGTTCATCCTCCTCCTCCTCCTCCTCCTCCTCATCATCATCATCATCATCATCATCATCATCATCATCATCATCGTACTGGAGCTTGAATTTAGAACTTTCGTGTGTTTCCAACCTTTTGGCTCTAGTTATTTTTTGAGTAGGGTGTCACATTTATGTCTGAGCCAGCCTGGACTGATCTTCCTATTTATATATCCTGCATGGTTGAAAATACAAGTGTGTATCACCACTTCAAGCACGTCTTTCTTAGACTGCCTTTGAACCCCAATCATCCTCATTTCTGCTTTCCAGATACCTATAATTATAGGCAAGAGTCACTGATCCCAGTCCATATGATTTTTTTTTATAATATAGTAACAGTTTAAATAATATGATCATTTAATGTTTTCTTCAACTAGACTAAGCTCTTAACTACAGCAGTGTGCATTTACTCTTATTACATTCCTATCATTTACTCTTATTATATTCCTAGCATAATTGAATGAATTCTGTAATTTATCTTTTCTAACTTAGTAGTTTCTGTGTTTACTACTGTAGCAATACAAAATTCTATAATTTTTATGTGACTCTAATAATGTTAGTACTGTTTTGAAAATTATGTGGATACATTTTTTTAAAATTCAGTGATCTAAGGGTGTGGCTCAGGTGGTAGCATGCCTAGAGCAAGCTTGAAGCCCTAAGTTCAAATCCAAGAACTGTTAAACAAAAATTCTATGAATTGCATATATCAAGATCAAATTTAAAAAGTCTTACTTTGATCTAGCTCGTAATATATCCTTCATATCCTTAATTCACTTTTTCTATATTAACCTCTTCCCCTATGTTCTTTGTAGATAGATAGTTGTGTTCTAGCAAAATAAAGCTGGTTCATCAGTGTATAAATCTCACAAGGTTAAAATAGTTTAACCATCTGCTAACTGACCAGACAATTTTAGTCTTGTGAAAGGGTGTGGTAGATGAGGTAAGTAGAGGGTTTAGGTAGAATGTAAGAATAAGGCTCTGTGAAGAAACCACCTTCTGACCTCTTAATACTGAAACCTAACAGTCAGTTTGAAATTAGGAAGAGATTTGATAGAGGTTAAGTATAGGAGAGTCTTGACAGTAGGGTATTTCCCAGGATGGCTGATAGGAATGCTCTCAGCATTTATATCTCACTGATTTAGAGAAAGGATATGTGTTTTTAAAGATATAAATTCTTTGCATATTAATCTTAATCTATATTCTATAAGACATGTGATGCATTTTTAGAACTTAACTTTAGCCTTTTCTATTTTACTCCTTATTAGGAAAATCAGTAGGATCTCAGTCATCTCGAAGTGAATCTGAAATTGTGCCAAAAGTTGCTAAAATGACTGTTTCTGGAAAGAAGCAAACTATGGGATTTGAAGTGCCTGGGTAAGATTTGAAGACTCTCTTCCCACTTTTGAGAAATAGTATTGTTTCCTTTAGTTTGTCAGAAAGAATCTATGTCAGTTTTGCATGTATTGGCATGGGAAGGTCCTGTGTCCTCAGTGTAACATGGTACAAAAGAGAAGGGATTGGAAGTTTGTCTTGAATATAGCTTTGTATGCATATTACTTCATCTCACTGTCAGTTCCTCATATAAATCATTTATAGCTACTTAAACTGATTTTGTGAAATTTAGTTTTGTGAGATAGGGGATCTGTACCACTAGATGGCATGGGTAAGCAGGGCTGAGGTGTTAAATGTAGGCAGTAAATCATGGAATTACAAATTACATTTTAATAACTAAAATATTTAACCTTTTAGATTTTCTATTGAATAAAATGATCATTGTAGCAATGGCATAAAATTAAACTCACCTAGAATTCCAGATCTCTAGAGGAGAATGGTTATAAGTCAAACAGTAGTATTTTTTTTAATCTTAATGTCTAAAATTGTTGCAATGCTAAATAAGAAACATTTAAATTAGTGGAGATTTTTTTGGGGGGGGGGTCCGGTTGTGGGGCCTGAACTCTGGGCCTGAGCGCTGTCCCTCAGCTCTTCAGCTCAAGGCTAGCACTCTACCACTTGAGCCACAGCGCCACTTCCGGCTCTTTTCTTTTTGCTTATGTGTTGCTGAGGAATCGAACCCAGGGCCTCAGGCATGCAAGGCAAGTGCTCTACCACTGAGCCAACTTCCCAGCCCTAAATTAGTGGAGATTTTAAGAGGTAAAATAGAATATATTTGAGACTTTTTAAATGAAGTTACTAATATAACTAGTGCTTTTCTCTGGAAATATAGGGTAAAAAGGTTAATGTTGAGCATGTAAAACTGCTCTGAGGAGAAAAACATGAACTGTTTTTAGTTAACAGTGAGGAAGAAGGAGATAGATTTCCTCTTCTAACCATTTCCATTTCACTCTTAGGTGGTTCGTGTAACTGCTTTCTGTATATAGTTTCTCTGTGCCTGGTCCACATTAAGTTGGATCTAGTTGGCTTCATTCTTAACAGCATGCAATTTAACAGGCTCCTGGCCTAATTCTATTTATTTATAGTTTTGAAGGGAATGCAAGGCAGAGTGCAATCTGCTTGAGTAGCTCACATTCTTCATAGCTCTGCAGGGCCAGCAGCTATGCTGTTTCTGCAGGGATTGGCCAAAGAGCTGAGGGAGCTCTGAGGTCAGTGCTCACCTGTGGAGGCACCAGCGTCGTCACGGAAATGAGAAAGTAATTAGGTGGTCTTAGTTCTGCCCTATATATCTCAGACTCTCACTAGACTAAGTTTTATTTCTGTCTTTTTTGTTTGTTCATTTCTTAAAGCAATGCATAGTATATGTTGTAGTTTTTAGTAAATTAAGTCTGTTGAACTAATGAATTGACTAAGGTTTAGTAGGTGAAGGCTGTTGGACTAATGCTGTTTTATAAAAAAATCAAAGTATAGACGTTTAGAAGTATTTAAGCTTAAATGTTTGAGCAAGGAAAAAAGGTTATAGCTATGTTGTCAAAAGAATGAGTCAGTAGAAAATTTTTTTTACAATGCCTTATTTGATATAAGTTCTAAAAAATGTAAAATGTCTCCTTTATGCCATATATTTTGATAGAAATTATGATATAACCAAGGCTATGGTCTATAAAGTTATTTTAGCTTTGAATTTATTAAAGGTCCTGTACTTATTTTCAGGATATCCCTCTCCCTCTCTCCTTTCTCCCTCTCCTTTTTCTCTTTCCTCTCTTCTGACTCTCCCTTCCTTCCTTCCTTCCTTCCTTCCTTCCTTCCTTCCTTCCTTCCTTCCCTCCTTCCCACCTTCCTTCTTACCTACCTACCTTACCTACCTTACCTACCTACCTACATTACCTACCTACCTACCTTTCCTTCCTTCCTTCCTTCTTTCCTTCCTTCCTTCCCTTCCTCCTTCCTTCCCTCTTTCCTTCCCTACCTTCCCTACCTACCTTCCCTACCTACCTTCCCTACCTACCTACCTTACCTACCTACCTTTTCTTCCTTCCTTCCTTCCTTCCTTCCTTCCTTCCTTCCTTCCTTCCCTTTCCTTCCTTCCCTTTCCTTCCTTTCTTCCTTACCTTACCTACCTACCTTTCCTTCCCTACCTACCTACCTACCTTTCCTTCCCTTCCTTCCTTCCTACCTTCCTTCCTTCCTTTCCTTTCCTTCCTTCCTTCCTTCCTACCTTACCTTACCTACATACCTTTCCTTCCTTCCTTCCTTACAAGCTGGCCTCAAACTTATGATCATGTTAGGCTCTTTTCCACCAGGATCCTCAAATCTGTATTTGTGTGGTTTGTATCTGGCTACTTGTCAGTAGGCTCTAGCCACTTAGCCGAGATCATTTTTTGGGTTACATAGATGATGGAGAGAAACATATTCTCTGTCCCTGTAACACTATACAACATGCTTTTAAACACTGCTTTCTGATCCTTCTGCAGAGAAAATGGTCATGGTCTCCACACACCTCAGAAAGGACCTCCTGGTGAAGATAACAGCATCATTTCTTCTGACAGTCTTGACACCGGCTCTAAGTCAGCTCTTCCACCCCACTCCATTCAAGTGTCTGAAGAGCAGAGCACAATGCCGACGTCAGTGAAAAAGTCTGGCAAGCTGAAGCAGCAGATTGATGTGAAAGTGGAACTGGAGAAGCGGCAAGGCGGGAAGCAGCTCCTCAACCTAGTGGTCATTGGTAGGCCTTCCTTCCTCCAGAGTCTCAGTCAGCTCTGTGGTAGCCTGGCAGCTCCCAGGAGTGGCATGGGAACAGTGAGTTCCTCTGTGGGCGTAGTGATGTGCAAACAAGGAGGCATGGCATCATAATGCTTCCTGTCACCCTGGGGACATAATGCCAGTTACCAAGGCAGCCATTAGTCTTGGTTTGTGGCACTTTCACTTTGTAAGCAAATGAAAGAGAATTCATTTCCAAAACTGGGAAAGTTTCTTCCTCTCAAAAGAGATTTACTTTTTATTCTCTGTTTAGATGTTTGAGCTGTCATTTAATAAAAATTGTATTTATTTATGCAGTGCTGCAATGCAAACAATATCTAGAAATGGACCTACTATTAATCTTGAATCAATTTTCCTTAGGTCACGTTGATGCGGGGAAAAGCACTCTGATGGGCCATTTGCTTTATCTTCTGGGTAATGTGAACAAAAGAACTATGCATAAATATGAACAGGAGTCTAAAAAGGCTGGCAAAGCTTCGTTTGCATATGCATGGGTCTTGGACGAAACGGGTGAAGAAAGGGAAAGGTAGTCCCAATATTTCAGAATTTCCAGTTTGAAATGGTCCCATTATTTAAAATAACTGTGCAGTATGTGTTGTTCTAAATTATGTGGTCTAAAGCAATGAAGTGCTTTAGGAAAAAGTTTTATCAGGGAAATTACTGGTTTGACACAATGTCAATTATTGTTTTTCTCATTGCAATTACATTTTTTTTCGTTTGAAATCTGTGAAAATAGATGAAAGGCATGTTTATCTAATGCAAAATAAAACAAAACCACCACACAGAGGAAGCAAATACCTAAAGCTAATTTTTTATGGGAGAAGTTTCACTTGTCACATTCCTAGGTATATGTCCAGTTGTTTTGATTTTGAGTTGTAAGACTTTATTTATTGTTTGGGGTTTGCTTTCAGTTTTTTGTGATGGTCTTTAATATGTGGTACAGGTCAGCCTGGAACTTAATATCTTCCTCTCTCAGTCTCCTGAGTGCTGAGATTTAGAGTAAGACTTAGTATTAGGCTGTGAAGGAAAGGCAGCTGTGGTAAACTTGATTCTGTGTAGATTTCATAATGATCAGTGACTTCAAGATACCATGCCTAATTCATTTTTGTTCTTTCTATGTTTTCATGAGACAGAATCAAAAATAATTTAAACATATCCTACCATGTAGATGGTAACTAGTCAGTTACTCCGCCTCTGTTTCAATGTTAAATGCTAGTTTTGGAGAGATTCTCACAGGAGAATATAGATTCATAGCTCTGGCCAAAAAAAAGTATTTTTTAGAGGTCTTTATAAAGTACCAACTATCTCAAAATGATGGCTAACAACCTATGAAGATCTTCTGAATTAGCAGATAATAAACTGAATTCCTCAGTTCCTTTCATCTGATTAATATATTAGAAGTCTATCTGCCTTTTGGGTGGAAATTCATTTTCTCGTAGTATTAGTTTACATCCTACACATAAGACAATTCTTCATGAAGCAGATTATGATGGTCCTTGTTTTTTTGATAAACAGCAATTTATATATATTTATATATTTATATAGATATCTTTTGAACTGTGTATAATTGGACAGTGGCCACATTTTGGAGAACACAATGCGTATATTATAATTATAGAGGATACTAATTTTAGAAAGGTAAATAATTCCTACCTATCCATTTAAAGAGATTGAAAAAAGTGCAATTTAAGTATTATGTCTTGGTTGAACTTGTAGTTTATTACAGTGACTATTACGACTTTTTTTTGGTAAGTAAAAGGAAATGCTTCTTCATTATGTAGCCCACATTTTCCCCGTCTAGATTCCCCAGGTCTAACATGATGCAGTATTCTTGTAGACTTTGCTTAACTTTTTGTGGTTTACAAGAGGTACTGTGTTGGTCTTACAGTGAAATGAGATGAAGGCAAATAATTTCTGTTTACCGCTTTTGAAAAAAAAATAGGCATCTCTAACCTGTTTTCTCAATGTGTAACATACTGACCAACTTTTCTGATGAAAATTTTATGAGTTTATTTCTAACTTGGGGCAACCTGCCTTGTACAGTGGTCATTTTTCATATTTTTTTCATTGCAGTCTTTATTTTTCTCTAAAATGGTCTTATATTCCCTTCTTTGCTTACATCTTACACTATTTCTCACAAAAAATTAAGGAAGTGGGAAATATTAGTATTTTAATTGTTCAGGCTGTATCCACAGCCTCTTTTAAAGACACATATACTTTTATTACAACAAAAAAGTTCAATTCCCCCCCCCCCCAACAAAAAAAAGTTCTGTCCCCAATTGATAGCTTGGTAATTTGAAATAAATACAATAAGGTTCTCATTATTTAGTTTATTATTTAGGCTGTTATTTAGGAATTTAACCTGTATCAATGACTGTTTACAAAGTGTATTTGTTTTGTTTTAAGGGGAGTGACAATGGATGTTGGCATGACAAAGTTTGAAACTGCAACCAAAGTTATTACATTAATGGATGCTCCAGGCCATAAAGATTTTATTCCAAATATGATTACAGGAGCGGCCCAGGTATAAGATACTTTCTTACCTAATTACACTAATTTATTTATATGACTTACTTGATACTGGGGTTATAATTCTAGAAGTTGAAAACACAGTATATTTCAAAATTTTTGAACTATTTAAAAGTTGAATTTTTTATTTTTCGTTTTGTTTTGTTTTGTTTTTGTCGGTCATGGGGCTTGAACTCTGGGCCTGGGCGCTGTCCCTCAGCTCTTCAGCTCAAGGCGAGTACTCTACCACTTGAGCTACAGCGCCACTTCCGAATTTTTTATTTTTCAAGTATTTTAACTTATATGTTGACAGTATTCATCCTTCTTATGTTCTAATTTTGTTTATGTTTTCCCATTTGCGCAGATATTTTGTTAATTGTTTAATTGTTAAATAATCAAATATACACTTTTCTTTATGTCATTATTTTGGCATCCTGTGAGTACATATTAATACAAATTTTTATTAAAAAATGTAATCCAGCTGGTAGCTACTTAAGAGGTTGAGAGCTGAGGATTGCAGTTCAAAGCCAGCCTGGGCAGGAAAGTTGGTGAGACTTTTATCTTTAGTTAAGCACCAAAAAAGCTAGAAGTGGAGCTGTAGCTCAAGTGGTGGAACACTAGTCTTCAGCACAAAAACTCAGGGACAGTGTCTAGGCCCTGCGTTCAAGCCTTAGTTTCTGGCACAAATATATATACACACATACCTATATATTTATCTGTGCAGTTCTCATGTTATTTGCATTTGGTGTTTGATTTTAGGTTGGAGTTGTATTCCAAGTCTGACCAAATTGTTGAGTAACTTGTCATTTCAATTAAAGTAATTTTATTTTTATTTTGTTTTGTTTGTGGTTTCTGTAGGCAGATGTAGCTGTCTTAGTTGTTGATGCCAGCAGGGGAGAATTTGAAGCTGGATTTGAGACTGGAGGACAAACTCGAGAGCATGGCCTCTTGGTCCGATCTCTTGGAGTGACACAACTTGCAGTTGCAGTCAATAAAATGGATCAGGTATCAGAATTTGTTTTTGGTGCTAATTCAGATATTATTCTGGCCATGTGGAATCCCATGTGACTAGTACTTTTATGAGTCAAGTTCTGTCTTAAAAATAAGAGTGTTTACAATCCTATGCTAAGTAAATGACTGATTAGTAATTGTTAGGCAAAAATGTCTTCTCATTTTCAAAATTAATTTTCAGAACTTAAAAATCATTTTTATTACAACAATAATATATTATAGGATGGAAGTATGAAATTATTTGGTACATCCTTCCAGTTTTTACACACAAAGATCTTTTCCATTACAACATTGTTTTTTTTAAGACAACATCAATATTATAATGTATGTTTCTAATAATAAGTCTTGGATAAAGATACTACTTTTATAATTTAGTCTGTTTTAATGATAGGATTTATTTCCATCATCCCATCCTTCCGAAGACTTCCAATTGTTTTGTGTGTTATGTGTAAGTGTCTTTAGAAGTAGTTTGTTGTGTGAAAATCATTGAGCTTAAGGACATATATGTTTTGTTTTAATTTGCCAATTCTAAGGTTTGAACTCTGAGCCTCACACTCAACTAGTGCTCTACCACTTGAACCATGCCACCAGACCATCCAGCTTTTTGCTGCTTATTTTGGAAAATAAAGCCAACCTGGACTGGCTTTGAACTCTGATTTTAACCTCCTGAGTCCCCAGGAGTATAGGCATGTGCTTAACTTTCTTTTAAGATTTGCTGAATGTGATTCAAATGCCTTTGAGAAAAGTTGTGGTTATTACTTATGTAACATATAATATATTTACTTTCCAAAATCCCTCTTAAGAAAGCTATGAGAATTTTTTTATTTGGTAAAAAAGGGCATAATCTTTCTGGACTGGAAATGTGGGTCAAGTGGTAGAATGTTTGTTTAACAAGCACAAGTTATGAGTTCATACACAGGGTTGCAAAAAAACAAAAAGAAACAACTAAAAGCATACTCTTTCTTCATTGCTTATGAATATTAATACTATATTTTCTTTGGAAACTGTGAAAATCATTTTTGTTTTGTTTTGTTTTTTTTGGTTGGTTGTGGGGCTTGAACTCTGGGCCTGAGTGCTGTCCCTGAACTCTTCAGCTCAAGGCAAACACTCTACCACTTGAGCTACAATCTCACTTCCTTTGGTTTTCATTTGAACATATATTCAAATACACATTCTTTTGACTTTCTATTTTGACATTGTTTTTCCCCTTGGATCAGATAAATACTCACCTACATTTTCTAGTAGTTCTTTTATAGTATTATTACGCGTATTTAAAGTTTTTCCTATAACATTGTAGTATTTCAAATGTAGAGAAAAGTTGAAGGAATTTTATTACAAACACCAATATTGTGTACTATGTTAAGATTTTACTAGGGCTTCGATCACATATTTCTACTTTCTCCCTTCATTGGTTCATTGGTCTATCTTACTTATCATGTATTTCGATAAGTTTCAGATATTAATTAGTACATTTACACTTAAATATTACTACATATTATTATTATGAGTTCATATTACAAATACTTTTTTAGTCTGGTGAGTGTCAATTTTATTTTATTCCAATAGTTGATTCTGGCATGGTTGAATAAATAAATCACTATTGTTCCCCAATTCAAAAATCACTTTTAATATATATTAAAAATTCTAAGTACATTAGCAGTTGTAAGTTTTTTGTTTTAGGAAAGAATTTTAGGCCATATCAAGATTAAATTTTAATTGGTCAAGTTTTAATTTTAGCAGATTTTATATTTGATAGATTTTTATACTTATAGTCTTGATTATAGTTTATTGTAGAAATAATATATATTATATTCTGAAGGCACAATTCTAAAAATAAGTTGGATCTTTGTCAGGTTAATTGGCAACAAGAAAGATTTCAAGAGATTACTGGAAAACTTGGACAATTTCTTAAGCAAGCAGGTTTTAAGGTAAGAATTTTATTTGGTTATTTCTGTAAATCATCTTACTGATATAAGGAAACTGTACAAGCAGTTAATATTCTTACCTTATTAACTGTGTTTAACTCCTTTTTGCTTGCTATTTCTTCCTAGTATATGTATATAATATATTCTTTGGACTACTTTACCTTAGAAATTGTACATGTTGAATATTTGGCTTAGATTTTATAGAGGTGAAAATCTTCTCATTACATATACTAAATAACATCACAAAGAATATTGGTAGAGAAAAGTTTGTCCAGCAAAAGTCTGTAATGTGCCTGTCACTAGATAAAAATGATTGAGTGTTTTAGAGTATATTTTTGTATTTCCCACAAATAAAAAAAAATGAAACAAAACTATTAGATCAGATACCTCAGAAGATAGAGTTATATATTTCACTTAGCTTTTGAAAAACATGTTATAGTTGCTTTAGAAATTTTGGTGCAGTTATGGTAATGATGAATCCTTTAAGTTTTTGTTTAAACAATTGTCATTAATTTCATATGTTCAATATTTAATTAGGAAAGTGATGTGGCTTTTATTCCTACAAGTGGTCTCAGTGGTGAAAATCTAATCACAAGATCTCAATCTAGTGAGCTCACGAAATGGTATAAAGGACTATGTTTATTAGAACAAATTGGTAAGTGTTCTGGCATTCTGTTTGCAATACATTAAAAATTACTAATAAATTATTTAGAGTTCTTCATGAGAGACAACATATGAGTGGTATGTATGAAGAAAGCATTATATTTGTGGTCAGAGGAATTAGGATACCAGTTTTAAAATGATGTGTAATATTTCAACTAACACTCATTTTCTTCTGAGGCTTGAGCCTGCCCTACCTTCTTCATGGATTGTTGTGGAAATAAATGAATAACGTGGGGCAAAATACATTTTATAAATATAAAGTACATGAATATCAGTTATTTTACAACTACTACTTACCAACTGTAATTTAGTAGAAGTGAGGATACAATGATGGGTTCATTGGAGTGAGTAAAAACAAGTCTTTCTTTGGTGCTGTAAATTGATCCTCTTGTGTTCATACTAATCACATAGTCTTCTGCTGAGCTATATTTACAGCCCCTTTAAATTCAACTTTGCTTTTTGCCATTTTCTCCCAGATTCCTTCAAGCCTCCTCAAAGATCTATTGACAAGCCTTTTAGATTATGTGTGTCAGATGTCTTCAAAGGTAGGTGCTGCAGGGCTTGTTTATCAAAGTTATTCTATTGTTCTGTTTCTCCCTTCTCTATTCTGATACTGTTTGACACTGTCAAATTAATCTTAATTCATTCTTTTCTTGTGGTGTGAGGCTTGAACTCAGGACCTCATGTGTGCTAGGCAAATGTGTACCACTGAGCTATACCCTCAGCTATCAAGTTAATCTTAAAATGCCCAGTTCTAGTCACATGGCTCCTCTACCTAGAACACTCTTTAAGTTTCTTTTCCCATCTCATCTTCATTGGCTAAGTATTAAGAAAACCTTATCTTTTGCTTTCTAACTTTGTGTTTTTTCCTCTCCCATTAGTTCCTTTTAGTTTCCATCACTCCAATCGAAGTGGATCATTCACTGTTTCTTAAGTTAGGACCAGTATTGCCACTATATTTACTCATGTTTCCATGTTTTGGTATTCTTCTCTTCATTTGCGCTATCCATCTGTAATAGTCTAGGTAGAAGACAGATATGGGTAAAATGGGAAATGTAATACCAAAAATTGTTAATTATGATAAAAAAGGAGCCATAAGATATGAAGAAACCCTACATGTTACCATAGGGCTGAGAAAAAGGATAAATATGGAAAGAGCTTAGACTCCTCTACTGGAGATGGTACAGTATTAAATATCTAAGAATATATGTTACTTAATGTGTACAGGGTCCTATCCAGAAAATCATAAAATGGAACTAGAATAAAGGAACGTAATAAATTTTAAGGATATCACATTTGTTGGAATAACCACTACTGTAAAGATGTTAGTTGTCTCCTAAATCTCCACTGTCATTGAGCAGGCAATGAAAATGGATTTGGAATGGAATAGTGCTAAATTGGTAACTGGTCTGCTCACCCCTCACGTGTCCTACGGCATCCCTCTGTGCTCTCTGTACCCTATCACTGCATTTTTCTTACAGTATTGTACTTACTTCTGTGCTGTTTGTTTTGTGAGTGTCTTGAGAGCAATCATTATATCTTGTGTGTCTGCAAGACCAGCCCTGAACTTAGAAAATGTTTAACAAATGAATGAATGAAGGTGCTTTTAGAAATGATGCAGTAAAATTAAAATCTATCATTCTAATTATTGGCTTCCAATGTTCTGCTGGTAGAGGGAAGATGGCAGTGGTTTCCAAAAAACCCACTATCTAAACTGCAAGAGATAGTTTTAATTAATATCTACATTCTTATTTCCTGTTCTCTCTTCAGATTACTTGCTAGGTTCTGCCTGTTCTGCTACTGCTAAGATCACTCAGCGCTCTGTTTGCAAAAGTTAATGCATACTTCACTTTTCAGTTCTCTTTCTGTCTTTATTTAGTGTTAACCTCTATTGCTGGTAGACAAGTCCACCTGAGAACTCTTCTCCTTTGGTTTCTGTGATCTTTCCTTGCGTCCTGTGAGCTTCTCATGCTCTGCCTCTGAAACTGCTGTCTTCTACTGTGAATGCTCCTTATAAAGTGAATCCCCTAGTTTCTTTACCACTTGCATCTTGATACTTTCTTTCTTTCTTTTTTTTTTGGGGGGGGGTCCGGTTGTGGGGCCTGAACTCTGGGCCTGGGCACTATCCCTCAGCTCTTCAGCTCAAGGCTAGCATTCTACCACTTGAGCCACAGCACCACTTCCGGCTTTTTTCTTTTTGCTTATGTGGTGCTGAGGAATCGAACCCAGGGCCTCATGCATGCATGCAGGCTCTACCACTGAGCCACCTTCCCAGCCCCATCTTGATACTTTCTAACTCTTAACCTCTACCAGATCTTCTCTCCTGCCTCAATGCACTCCCATAGGAGAGTGTTCCTGGAATACTATGCTGGTGGAACATAGTATGACTGGTGCCCACTGGGGTGCAGCTTTGCCACCCATATTGTGTAGACATTTGAAACTCGCCAAGGGGAAAATATGTCTTGTTCTTTAATTTTCTGACTCCTAGTCAGTGCATCAACTTGGATGCACTTTTGTCATTATCCTTCAGTGACCCTATCACGCTACCCTTGTCATTCATTATTCCAGATTGTTGAATTGATTCCCTTTTTGTGGGTAATAAATGCATTTCCATCAGCCTCCACTGTAACACAGAAATGCCATTAGGTCACTTTTTTTTTGTTGGTTTCCAGTTACTTAATGCAAGGTGAAGGTCAAACAGTAAGTATAATTTATGAGGCCTCTTTTATTATTTCTGCCTTACCTACTTCTGTTGCCTCATGTCTTGTCTTTCCTTCATTATAGTTCTTCTTCCTGATTCCAAACCATGTTGGCTCTTTCCACATACTCCTATTCAGTTTTGGCTTTGCACATGCTGTTTCCTGGGTCAGCAAACACTTCATTTTCCCCAGCCCAAATACACACTCACCTGGTAAATTCCTATTCCTGTTTCTTTGAAATGCCCATCATACCATTATAGATTGTTTTGGGAGTGAGGAGTGGGCTTACTGGCATAGAACCCAGGGCCTTGCACATACTCAGCATGTGTAATGAGCTACATCGTTAGTGTGCCATTGTAAATTCTTAGATGCATCTTTTTCTGTTTAAGTAGTATTGGTTTCAGTTCAATTTAATTGTTTTTATCTGTTTACTAGTATAAAATTCCTATAGATTGTGATGTAAATTTCCTATAGATTGTGATTCTATTTTCATCTCTTTATCTCTAGTGTTTAGTAGTTGGTTATATTTAGCAGTCATTCAACAAGTATTGAAAAAGGAATGAGATGCAGCATGTTTGTGTGTGTGTGCATATGTGCGCACAAATGTACACCAATCTTGGGGCTTGAACTTAGGATCTGGACACTGTTCCTGAACTATTACTCTGTAACTTGAGCCACAGCTCCTCTTCCAGCTTTTTGATGATTAATCGGAAATAAGTGTCTCCTAAACTTTCCTGCCCAGTCTCGCTTTGAACCAGTTTCAGATCTCAGCCTTCTGAGTAGCTAGGATTACAGGCATGAACCACCCACACCTGACTACCACTTTAAAAAGATAGGAGTGTTTTTATTTGTAAGAAAAAAAATGAAAATAGTATGCCTTATTTAGTATGATGTTCATTAAAATATTCTATTCTATGAATCATAAGACTTTGGCATGTTTTACAGATCAGGGATCTGGATTTTGTGTGACTGGTAAAATTGAAGCTGGCTATATTCAGACTGGTGACCGACTGTTGGCAATGCCTCCTAATGAAACTTGTACTGCAAAAGGTATTCATCAGCAAGATGCTTTTGCTAAATTATAGACTTTGAGACAGCGGGGGTTTGTTTTTTTTTTTTTAAAGTAGTTTAGTTATAACTCCAAAGTAAATATCTTCTTACTAAAACTGTAACTGACTGTCAAAATGATACTAACTGTTGGAGATTAATATGTAAAAACATTGAGCAATTTTTGTTTTTTCTGTTGTGACTGTGTGTAGGTACATAGAGCATTCTAACTGCAGTAACATTGTGTTTTTGCTACTGATTCGAGAAGCCTGGTTAGGATTAAACCAGATGTGTAGACACCTGACAGATACATTTTAAATCATATTCTGTAAACGAAATGAGACCTAAACCCAACCTGATACTAGTCAATGACAAATCAAACAGTATCATTTTCAAATTTCTATCTCAGAATAACAGGTTTGATTGTGTTTATGCTTGAACATGCACATGACCTTTGATCAATAATTCATTCATATATATTGTATGAAATATTATATGAAATAATAAGGCTTAAGTGACACAGAAACATAGATAACTTAATGTTGAAAATGAGTAGAACTGGTTTATATTACCACACCTACTTCTTTTACTCAGAAATCTAATATATTCTTTCATGTATATCAGTTGGTAATTATTTCTGTCTTAGCCTTATATATATAAATGTTGAATGCACATACAGACATTTTAAAAGTTTGTATTCTCTACTTTTTTTTTTTGTCAGTTGTGGGGCTTGAACTCTGGGCCTGGGCACTGTCCCTCAGCTCTTCAGCTCAAGGGTAGTGCTCTACCACTTGAGCCACAGTTCACTTCCAGTTTTCTGGTGGTTTGTTGGAGATAAGAGTCTCATGGACTTTCCTGCCTGGCTGGCTTTGAACCATGATCCCCAGATCTCAGCCTCCCGAGTAGCTAGGATTACAGGCGTGAGCCACTGGCGCCCGGCTATGTATTCTGTACTTTTATGTTCTATACTTATAATCTGGCTTCCAGCTAAGTCTGTGATTTCATTGTAATATTGAAGATGTAATTTAAAGTAGTATTACTTATAACAACTTTAAGCTGAAGTATAACTATTTAGTAGTTCCCTCTGTTGTGTTCAGTTCAGTTTATATGTGGAGTTACATCTGAGTAGTTTAAACATTTGAATGAACACTTCATTTGTTCAGCTTAAAGGTAGGGTTTTTTTTTCAGTCCCCAGCTGGGCATTGAACCCAGGGCCTTGTGCATGCTACCTCTTGTATCCTTAGCTTTTGTTCTTTTTTTTTTTTTTTTTTTTAAAGACAGTGTCTTGCTATGTAGACCAGCCTGGCTTTGTCTCAAGTCTCCCCAGTGCTTGGGTTACAGGCATGTGCCATTGTGTCCAATTCATATGTGATTATATAAGTAATGCATTTTAGTAGATGAGTAAAGTTTAAGTATTTAAGCTACATTTAAAGGTAGCTATACAAACAAAAAGCATTATTTCCATTAGACTGGTTTTTTTTTTCTGCCTGTTAGTGCCTCTGAAATTTCTGTTTAGGTCAAAAGTAATATTTACTTTAGGAAGTATTATTTTCTATAGCTCAATATTTTTCAAGTACATCTCTGGGATTTTCTTTTCTTTTAAAATGTTATTTATATATATATTTATATATTGGTTATGCATAACTAATATATATAACTTGAATTCCTGGATGCATGCCCTGAGGTTTTTTGCTCAAGGCTACCACTTGATCCACATCTCCACTCTTGGCTTTTTTTTTTTGGTGGATAAGAGTCTCATGGAATTTCTTCCTCAGGCTGGGTTCAAACCTCAGTCCTCAGATCTCAGCCTTCTGAGCAGCTGGGATTGTGGGTGTGAGCCTGCAATCACTTTTAAAAAGTGATTAAGAGCTACAGTCTTTTTGAAATACTAGTCTCCTAAGTGTTAATACGTTTTTTGAAAATAAGAATTTTCTTATAACACGTAATAGAACATAATCTTAAGATCATCACAGAGTTTAAGACAGGTTCCCTGTGACTTCTTAAATGCTCATCTAGTCACTGCTAAAGTTTCATATCCTTTTCTTCTCTTTTCTCTGTCCCTTCTTCACAGAGCACTCCAGGCATTACCTCTCATTAGTGTTCTTTAAAGGGAGGCTTGGGTGGAAGCAGTGGGGAGAATGCCCTCCCTGAGAGCTTCTCTTCTAATCAGAGAGGTTCAGGTTCTCAGCCTTCACTTCTCACCAGATTGCTTTTGCTTAGTGTGTTGGACTGTTCTATGCACATTTCTCTCTGAATATTTAAGCTGCTACTGTGATGCTCTTAACTACAATCTTTAAAAAATGAGGTTTGAGTAAACCTGCTAATACCAAGTAGAAATTCCAAATCATTTTTTTTATTAACATATTAAGTACATAGAGTAGTGGGGAAGAACCTCAAAGTTTTTAGGAAGACAAATATGAGACAGCAGTGTAACATTCTTAGGGCAAAGAAGAACCAGGTATGATCATTTTAATTTTATATTTTATAATTGTATTCATTATAATTTGTATTTGATAATTAAATTTAATTAGTTTTTATTTGACAAGCTTTTTTTTGGAGACAGAGTCTTTTACTATGTACCTGAGAGTGACTTTGAATTTTTATCTCCTGTCCTGATTAACATCCTGAGTGCTGGGATTACAGGTGTGCACCACCACTTCTGGTTGGATAAATATTTCTAAGACAGAGTCTCACAAAACTAACAAAACCTCAAAACTAAAAAAAAATCCAAGTAACAACGACACAGAACATTGAAGTAAAGCTAATATAATGAAATATTCAATTTGAACTATTTCATTGTGCCTGAATCCATTAATATCACAGTAAAAGTTGAATAGGGCCTGTTTATGGATCATCATTTGATTGTATAAATGAGTTTAAAATAGGTGATTAATGAGAAGAAGTCTGCCTTTTTATGGTCAAATGCAAGTCACTTTCTGTTTAGGGGGTGATCTGGAAGAGTCAAGTCTAACGGAAGTGTGTTTTCCTCAACGCTCACAGTTACATTTCTCACTCTCAGGCCATTCAAATTGAAAATGATGAGTAGAGACTGATGAAGCACAAACCAGCCAAGCTCTCTTGGTTGTTATGGTTTGGTGTTTCACCGTATGCTTTGGTTCTTACTCATTTCCAGGAATCACTCTTCATGATGAACCCGTCGATTGGGCAGCGGCAGGCGATCATGTTAGTCTTACTTTGGTTGGGATGGATATCATCAAAATCAAGTGAGTAAGAAAATGAGTTTAAGCAACAATTGTTTTGGGATTTGAAAACACTTGAATTTTACAGCCTACCAGCTCTTATTTGGCCAAAAATAGACATTTGGAGTAATATTAGCAAATTGTCCTTAATATTGAAATTAACACTGTCAAATTTTCTTTGAATGAAAGCTGTAAAGTATGAAGCAGTGCTTTAAGTCAGAGGGAGTAATTAACAAAAGGGCCTAATATGCCTCATTGTTTTTATTTCTTTACAAGTAGTTGCAGAGAGATTTGCAATGAATGTAAATATATTTATCCCTAATCTACCTGTCTTCATTTTGTTGTTGTTGTTGTTACAGTGTTGGCTGCATATTTTGTGGCCCCAAAGAACCCATTAAAGCTTGTACTCGTTTTAGAGCCCGAATCCTCATCTTTAATATTGAAGTTCCTATCACTAAAGGATTTCCTGTAAGTTTCAGTGTTATATTGTTTTTGCCTTTATAAGTTTAATCTTATCCAAAAAAGTAATAACTTAATTTTAGATGTGTTAGGCATATTTATTCTAAATAATCTCATTCTAATCTATAAATTCATAAAGGTAGAATTTGCAAGTCATTTAGTTTAGTTGGTTTTTATTTTAATTCTTAAGCCTAAGGACTTTTTAAAGTAGGATTGAGAAAGCATGTCATAGTCAACCAGATAAAAACTGTGATAATAAAATGTATTGGAGGAAAAGGAGATAGGCTTTTTCTGTGTTTTCGATTTTATCCAGTGTTTTAAATTTGGGTCTTTCAAGTTTTCTATTTTGCTTACTATGCTTATTTGTAGTGTTTCTGATTATAAGTGATAGATGATTTTAGAAACTTTTGGAAACTTCAAACATCTAGGAAATAATGTTTCCTAATTGCATAATCGGTGGATACTCACTCATGTTTCAGTGTATTTTATACTCATATTATCTGCCCAGTAGTGTGCAAATTATGTATATACTGATGATTGCTTGATAAATGGTAAATTTTAATTGTGCTAAAGGAACACCTTGCATGTTATATTAACACTGACCAACATTAATTAAAGATACATGTTTTATATGAAAAGAGGATTTTTATTTATACAGGAAAAATATTGCTTGTGAATATTCTGAATTTCTCTTTTATGTTTATTTTTTAATAGATTTAATACTGTACTCTGTAGTTTCATACTTTGCTATTGTAACTTAAATATTTTCTTGTTAGGTTTTTATTTATCAATAGCTCATGTTGTATAGGTTATATGTAACAATGAAAAATTTGTATTTGAAAATATAAATGGATTATTTTCAGTATTTAATGCTTAATGTGTTTCAAGTGAATGAAATTAAGACAGTAATGATTGAACTTTAGAAGTGGTGCTGTGACTCAAGTGGTAGAGCACTAGCCTTGGGCTGAAGAGCTGAGGGACAGCGCCCAGGCCCAGAGTTCAAGCCCCATAACAAACAAACAAAAAAAAAAAAAGATCATCATATGACTGAATTTCCAGCTTTTTGAAACTAATGAATGTTTTAGAGGTTGGGAATAAATTATTTATCTCATGTAAATTCATCTTATAATTATACATTTTCATTTGAGATAATTATGGACCTTGCTTTAATTCTTTGTTTCTTTATAAATTTGGTTATGTAAAACTGTATTTGTAGAATACTGCTCAAGTACCTCAATAATTCTGTAAAATTTCTTTTGTACACAAAAAAGGAATAAAAGTGTCTCACCAAATATTTATAGTTGAGAATATGTAATTTTTTGGGGGGTCCAGTCGTGGGGCTGAACTCTGGGCCTGGGTGCTGTCCCTCAGCTCTTTAGCTCAAGGCTAGCACTCTACCACTTGAGCCACAGCGCAACTTCCGGCTTTTTTTTTTCTTTTTGCTTATGTGGTGCTGAGGAATCGAACCCAGGGCCTCAGGCATGCAAGGCAAGCGCTCTACCACTGAGCCACATCCCCAGCCTGAGAATATGTAATTTTTAACTATTAAAAATTTATACTGTCAATCAGCAAGTAACTACAACTTGATGGCTTTTGGTAGCATTGAACTCATTCATAGAAATCAAAATGTCCTATGTGGGGAAGGTAGAGAGGTTGGTTACAGCATGATCTTACTCATCCAAATTGTATTTGCCAATGGAGAGGTAGAGAGGTCAAGAGGTCGTCAGTAGTTACTTTGAATAGCAATAATGTCTTCTTGTTTACAAATTTAAAAAAATAAGCATGAATTGAAAGTGTTGGCATTGTGTTTTGAGAGTTGACATTTGTATATTGAGTCACAAAAACCAGAATGAAATTTGATCAGAAAAAAAATCATACTCTATGGGGAAAATTTCTCAGAAAAAATATTTTTAAGCAAAAAAATATTTCCTAATGTTTATTGTCTAGACACAATTTCCTCAGTGCTGCATAAGTATGTATAAATTGCCCTTTTTTAAAATGGTTTAAGAGAGAAAACAAGAGAATACATTAGACTTGAGCTGCATTCCTGTTTGATTTCTTTTCTAATTTACTAAACTGTACATAACAGAATTTGCCATTTTGGCCATGAGATTCAGTGTAATTCCATGGCATGAAATGCATTTACAATGTTATATGGGTATCACTAATTTCTATCTCTAGTTTTTTTTTATTACTTCAAAGTAAAAATCTGTATGCATTCAACAGTAATTGCCCATTGTGGTTTTTATTTGCATTTCTGTAATGATTAGTGATAGTGAGCTACTATGTACTTATTAGCCATTTGTGTATCTTTGGAGAAATGTCAATTGACATTCTTGCCTCATTTTTGAATTAGAATTGTGTGTGTGTGTGTGTGTGTGTGTGTGTGTGTGTGTGTGTGTGTGTGTGTCTGTCTGTCTGTTGCTATAGTAATTCTTTATTTGTTCTGAGTATTAACCCTTTACCAGATATAGAATTCAAAAATACTGTTTATTCTTTGGGTTGTCTTCTTTTTCTCAATAGTGTTATATATTTTGAAGAAAATTTGTTTTTCTTATGTTCCTTATGTGTTTGGTGCCATAGCCAAGCAAGCCTTGCCAAGTACCGTATCATGAAGTTTTCTGTTCTATACTTTGTTCTATATGTTTTACAGTTATATTTTAAACATTTTAAGTAATTTACCCATTTTTGGAGTTCAATTTTTCAAATATAAATATTTATTCTTAGTTGTTTTCTTATTTATGTTTAGATTTCTAAACAACACTTATTCTACCTGTAGAATGACAAAAGATTATGACAGGGAATTCAGATGTTTAAATAGAAATGGAATCAAGGGTAGGCATTATCTGAGTCACAAGGGACAGATTTCTTAATTCCACTTGTAGCCAGGGTCCCTTCTCAAAAGCCTTCTTTTTTAATCTTTTTTTTTTTTTAGTAAGTTTTTTTATTGTGAAAATACTATACAGAGGGGTTACAGTTCCATGAGCAAGGTAATGAGTACATTTCTTACCAAGCATTGTTGCCTCCTTTGTTTTTCCCTACCATCCCTTCCCTCCCACCTCCACAGCTACACTTTTCTTGTGCTGGGGCTTGAACTTGGCCTGGGTGCCTCTCCTGAGCTTCTTTTGCTCAAGGCTATTGTTCTACTACTTGAGCCACAGTGCTACTTCTGGTTTTTCCTGAGCAGTTTATTGGAGATAAGAGTCTCATGGACTTTTATGCCCAGGCTTGTTTCAAACTACCACAATCCTCAGATTTCACCCTCCTGTGTAGCTAGGATTGCAGGCATGAGCCACCTGTGCCTGGCCTCTTTTTAAGTTTTTTTTCTGCTCTTTCCCCCACACACCTCTATTTCTGTTTGAAAGCATTGTCTTTCTGTCTATTTCCTTGAACTGTTTCTTAGGCTGTTTCAGGGATTTGTGTCTTCACAACTGGACATGATGTCTGCCTCTCCTTCCCCCAGACTCTGACCTTCAGTTAAGTTTTGTATATGGTAGTAAGTAATACTTCATCTTCATTCTTTTCCATGTGGATATCTAGCTTTTTCAACACCATTTGTTGAAAAAACTGTCCATTCCCTAATGATCTTGGCCCTCCTTTGAAAGGAAAATGACCACATAGTCCTTAATATATTTTAAATGTAGGTTTCTTAGAATTTAAGGAAAATAATTATTTATCAGTTAATATCATAATACAGTTTATAGAACACTAGATAATTTGATTCTTAAAACATCACATAAAGGAAAGTTCTAATCTGAAGCCCTTCAGGTCTATATGTTTTAGAATTCAGTAGTGGTAGGATTTTAGAAACATAAATGTCATTGTGTATATTGTATACACATGTGGTTGGCCAATACTGGAACACCCTATAAGGAAACATTGATATTCCCTGTCAGACTTTGTCAGTATTCATACTATATGTGATACACAGGAGTATAAATTATTTTACTTCAAGTATAGTTTTGCTATTTAAGTAGGTTCATAACTGACTTTGGAAAAGCAACTTTTATCAGTCTTCTGGGATTTGGGAAATGTAGATAAAGGAAACTGTGGAACTGTGTTAGTATTGTCTGCATTCACAGAAGATCTGGGCACTCTTGAGAGGTCATGACCATGAATAGTGAGTGGTTAAGCACTTTCATTATGAAATGCAGTATTTTTTCCCTCCGTTACACTCTGGTACAGATTGGTTTGAATTATGGTTTGAGCTATATATATATATATATATATATATATATATATATATATATATATATAATTTGAATTAAAATATTGTACAATCATTTGTCTTGTATATAGGTTCTTTTACTTGTATTTAACAAGCATTTTGTTCACTTACAATTTTGTAAGATGCTGTGGAGACAGAGAAATCTAATCCTAATTTTCAAATTTACCTTTATTTTCTTTGACTTAGTTTTTTACAAAGTAAACTTTTAAGAAGTAAATTTACCAATTTACCTTGTTTTTTACTTTGTGACTTGATTTTTAATGACTTCCCAATGTTTTTAGGATTATGTATCTACCATCTCTCTTGTATTTCTGCTTTCTTTCATTGATTTTTGTCTGTAGTGTTGGAAATGAAACTCAGAGCCTTCAGTCATGCTAGGCAAGGGTTATTATATCACTAAACCTGCATTTCTGTTTTCTGAATAGGAAAACTATATTTTGAATAGGAAATTCTAGCTCTGAAGTGTCTGTGTCTGTATAACAAAACAGCGTAAAAGTGGTGTTTACAAACCAATTAAAATTTGATAGCTTTATTACTTCCTGGGAATTGAGTCTTTTCACTGTAGCTAGAGTATGGACTGTAACTCAGATATGACAAAGGAACTCCTGGTGTTCCTGGCTTGTCCACTTAAAGTTTATTATTCAAATAAGGTTAGTCTAGTCATCCTGTATTCTTCTGCTATGGATTAGGATCTGTACAGACCTTTTATGTGATTTCTACAAGTCCTTTAGTAAGCTGAAATAGGGAGAACTCTTGAGATTTGTAGTTCCAGCTGATCTAAGTGAGATAAAATGCCATGGCCACATTAAATTACGTTATCTTTTTGGTATCATTCCCTTATATGTCAAACATAAGTAGTTGTTAGCTAACTTAGCTCCGACAGATAGCTGTATGGCCACATTACATTGCAAAACTTTTAAAATATTTTCCATGTATGTCAAACAATGGACAATGATAGCTGGTATGTAAATTAAGTTATCTAACTAACTGAACATTTTCCATGTGCCAGGCACTACTTAAAATAACATATTCTGATTTTCCTCATGTCAGTATAAGGAACCTGAGGATGGGAATTTTGCAGGGAGAAAACTTAGTGCTTGCCATGATGATAGTGATTTGAACTCATGTCTGATGGATTTCAGTGCCTATCTAAACACCCATACAAACAAGATTGAATCACACTGCTTGGTATTTAGGGGAATTTAACATGTTATTTTTCTTCCTTTTCTCTATAAATAGTTTATGTTCATTACCCAACAATAAGCACATGAATTGCTGTTGAATATGACGTGCCTTCTTTTTAGGATGGAACCTTCCATAGGTATTGAGCATCTATGCCAGGCATCTCCTCAACCTGTTTGATTCTTTGCACAATGCAATTAAAGCCTTCCTGTGGTCTAGCTGATGAAACTGAGGTACAGAGAGATTGCATGCCACTGTACCTGATTATTCTGTTGTTATCCTCACTGTTTCAAAGGAAAAAGACAGAAAGATTATGCAGTTTGCTAAAGTTTACACTGTGCATGTAGGGACAGGCATTACTATGTTAAGCAATTATTCAGTGTTGCAATTATTTGTTTTAGGTGCTGTTACACTACCAGACTGTCAGTGAACCTGCTGTTATTAAACGACTGATTAGTGTCTTAAGCAAAAGCACGGGTGAAGTCTTGAAGAAAAAGCCTAAGTGAGTGTGTTAATGCAGAAATTGTAAACAGTAACAATGTAAGCAAATTGCTTATAGATAAGCTCATATGTATAGGTTTTCAGGTAAGTGAAATCTGCTTTTACTTGTTCCACAAATTATTTTTTATGGCTGAATTAAAACAAACCTAAAAATAGAACACTTAAGCCCCTGTTTAGCTATAAGTTTCAGGTAGATGTATATATGTGTATTTATCGAGCCCTAAATAATGATACTATATAGAATAAAGAAATTTCAGAAACTAGCTGTATAAGATGAATTTGAATTATGTCTTCCCTCTGGTTTCACATCTGAATTTTAGGCTTTCTTAACTTCCTGTAACCAGCTTAATGAGTTCATGCTCTTGGCTTGGAACACAGTCATGTACATGTTCTTTAGCCTTACTTTTTCTCTCCTGCAAAGTATTTTCTTTTTTGTTTTTAGTCCACAAGAGCCTTTTTGATCACCATTTTGATGATCACCATTTGGCTTCTTTGATTATCATTTAGTATCCAGGACAGAGTGTGGACAGTTCTCCTTTTGCTGAGACAATACTGGGACTTTTCGAAGGAAATAACTTCCTGAGAAACTTAAGTGCATTGGAACCAGAAAATACAAAAGCTAGTCACAGATCTTACAAAATACAGGTGTCTTAGTCCAATTAAGCTGAAGGCTATCTCAGTTTGGCTTGGCTGCTTCTGCTGTGGGGTTTTCCTCAACTTCAGCCCTGTGGGGAAACCCACCCAAAACCCCCTTTTTTTGTCTTTGAATGCTACCAAAGTGCACCTGCTAAGCCACTGCCCAGCATGGTTAGCTGGGTAGTGGACCAAGCTGCAGGCACAGAAGAGATGCTTCACACTTAAAAACCCAGTGCTGCTTCTTAGAAGGGGCAGCTGCTCTACCTCTGTTTTGAAGGTGGTTCTTTTTGGGAGGAGTCTGTGAAAGTTTCTAGCATACGTGGTTGCCATAATGTTCTCAGGTAAGTAATAGAACTCTTAAGATGAACAGCTCTCTTGAATTGGCTCTCTCATGATGTAAAAACCTTACAAGTGGCAGAGGCAGGATTTTAACTTCTTTGGTTCATATAAAATTTATACAAAAGCTAGGTTGTTTGACCTAGAAAATAGGAAAACTTTCTATTAGAGTTGCTACATTGTGTCTACTCTTGATTTTCCCCCTGTCTATAGCAGCTAGGAAATCCTCTCCCAAGGATCCTAGGGTTGAAGATGTTCTCCAATAGGTTTTCCTATCATCTATCTGTATCCTATCCTTTTCTCTTATTTCATACCAACACTGCTTGACCTTTTTCCTTCATTTCAGATCATGTACGCTGTATACCTGACTGTGGTACACAGAATGGAATTGAACTTTGTAGAAATTAAATTAAGCATAAGTCATGAACAGATTTGATTATCCTCTTCCTAAACATAGGACTGAAATAATCTAAAGCCCATATTTGAAGATGTTCATGTATTTTATTTTTTGAAGAACTTGTTTGTTTTAGTTGGTCTGTCCCTGAACTCATCTTAAAAAGGGTAGTTTATGTTCTCTTTTTAGAGAACACCAAGATGAAATTAAAATGCAGCCCATGCATGGGGATTTTGTTTGGAACCACTTGTGGTTTGGCCTTGGCCTATCAATCTTCATTTCCCATAAGGAAATATAATATATAAGAGTATATATAGCTGGGCATCAGTGGCTCAAACCTGTAATGCTAGCTACTCAAGAGGCCGAGATCTGAGGATCATGGTTCAAAGCCAGCCCGAGCAGGAAAGTCCATGAAACTCTCATCTCCAATAAACCACCAGAAAACAGGAAGTGGCACTGTGGCTTAAGCAGTAGAGCACTTGCCTTGAGCTGAACAGCTGAGGGACAGTGCCCAGGCCCCAAGACTGACCAAAAAAAAAAAAGTATATATATATATATATATATATATATATATATATATATATATATAAAATCTGAGTACTTATGTAGAGATTTCTCTGATTTAGACTATTCTGAGCACTTATGTAGAGATTTCTTAGACTGGGCGGGGTCTATAGTTCAGTGGCAGAGCCTGTGTTTCTCATAAACAAGGTTCGGGTTAAATAACAAATCAACACAAATCAAAAACAATAAGGAGCCCGGCATCGGTGGCTATAATCCTAGCTACTCAGGAGGCTGAGATCAGAAGATCGAAGTTCAAAGCTAACCCTGGCAGGAGAGTCCATGAGATTCTTATCTCCAGTTACCCATCAGAAAACGGGAAGTGGGGGCTCAAGTAGTAGAATGCTGGCATTGAGCTGAAGAGTGCAGGGACAGCTCCCAAGCCCAGAGTTCAAGCCCCACGACTGACCAAAACAACAAAAAAACCACAACAATAAAGATAGCTTCCTACACACAATTTCAAAATTCTCTGAAGAGGGCAAAAGGATGGCCAATAGACACATGAAGAAATGCTCAACCTCCCTAATCATTAAAGAAATGCAAATTAAAACAACACTGAGGTACCACCTCACCCCAGTTAGAATGGCTATAATCAAGAACTCTAATAACAACAGATGCTGGAGGGGATGTGGAGAGAAGGGAACCTACTGCATTGTTGGTGGGAGTGTAAACTTGTTCAACCACTTTGGAAAGCAGTATGGTGGTTCCTCAACAAACTCCACATAGAGCTCCCCTATGACCCAGCAATCCCACTTTTGGGCATTTACCTGAACGATCACTAACAAGACCATACTAAAGCTACCAGCACAACTATGTTTATTGCAGCATTATTTACCATAGCTAAGATATGGAACCAACCCAGATGCCCCTCAGTAGATGAATGGATCAAGAAAATGTGGTATATATATACAATGGAAAGAATGACATTGCCCCATTTGTTAGGAAATGGAAAGACTTGGAAAAAATTATATTAATTGAAGTTAGCCAGGCCCAAAGAAACATAGGTCCCATGGTTTCCCTTATTTGCAATAACTAGTATATGTCTGAGACAAGCAGAAACTGTCAGATAAGATGATGTTAGGCGAAATGAACCCCAAGGTAAGGTCTCAAATGGTTTTTCTCTCTTGCTATTGCTTCTAACATATTTATAAGATGATTTCTTTGTTGCTTTGTATGTCCCTCCCTCATGGTAATACCCCTGTTTTCACTGTATTTGATGTTGATATAATTTGGGGAGGGGAAGGGAAAAAAACAAATTGTTTAGGGATACAGATGGACCCATTGCAACAATGAGATGTACAAGACATTATGTTGAAAAAGGAACTTTACAGCTTTGATGGGGGGCAAGGATGGTAAGGGGAAACAAAGGAGGAGGCAACAATGCTTGATAAGAAATGTACTCATTACCTTGCTCATGTAATTGTAAGCCCTCTGTACGGTATTTTCACAATAAAAACTTATTAATAATAAAAAATTTGAATTTTAGTTGTGCTAGGCGTGGTGGTACATGCCTGTACTTCTAGTACTTGTTGGGGTACAAGCAAGAGGATTGAAAGTTGGAGGCCAGCCTGAGGTGAGAGTAAGAGCCTGTCTCAAAAGCAGTGCCACAACAAAACGGGTTTACTGCAAAAGACTCAGGCCTTATCTTCCTCTTTTAAAATGTACTTCAAGGATTAGTATTTTCATTCCCTCTCCTCTCTCCTCCCCTTCCCTGTCCTTTCCTCCCTACCTCTCCCCACCCCTCCTGTCCCCTGCCCTTCTGTCCCCTCCCTTGATTTAGGGGATGAAAGCTCCTTCAGCTTGCTCGCTCATGGCAAGCTCTCTACCACCTAAAACATGATGCCTCCAGCCTGGATTTTTGCTGATTAGTTGGATATGGAGTCTCACAGACATTTTTACCCAGGTTTTGAACCTTGAGCCTTTAGGTTTCAGCCTCCTGAGTAGCTAGGATTGTAGGCCTGAGCCACTGCTACCCAGCAGTTACCTTTATTAGATAATTGAACATTGTGATTTCTTTAGGGAATAAAGTATATTGATCAGGATGGGTGTTGAGCATTTCAGGTTCCAGTAGAACTTGTGTTTGAAAGATTAGAATATAAACTTATTAAGTATCTAATATTTTTTAATTTATGAATTACTCTGCATTTCTTTTAAGTCAAAAGGACTCAAAAGGCATATATTTTCATATTTAAAAAACAGCATTTTTCAGTTTTCAGAAGATAACGTTTATTGATAAAGTATTCACTTTTCAGGTTATTGTTAGTACATCATTCAGCTTGACAGTATTTGTACTTTTCCCCCCTTTCTAGGTTATTGACTAAAGGCCAGAATGCATTGGTGGAGCTACAAACACAAAGACCAGTAGCCCTTGAGCTTTACAAAGACTTCAAGGAGCTGGGGAGGTTCATGCTGCGGTACAGCGGTTCTACAATTGCTGCTGGTGTCGTCACTGAGGTATTTTGAAGTGACTGAGTCTTTTTTTATAGTTATATTCTCTCTTTTTAAGAATGATGATTTTTTAAGGATGATGGCTGATACTATATAACTAAAGGAAAGCACAAGAATGTTATTAGGACAGGAAATTAAAATTAATATTAACAAGTTAAAAGACTGATCAGAAGATATTTTATCACATAGGAAATATATGAGAATCTATAAGGTCTATAAGAATAGTAGAATAGTTCTGTCAGGTGCCAGTGGCTCAAACCTGTAATTCTAACTACTCTGGAGGCTAAGATCTGAGGATAGTGGTTTGAAGCCAGGCTGGGCAGGAAAGTTTGTGAGACACTTATTTCCAGTTAACTACCAAAAAGCTGGAAGTGGAGCTGTGGCTTAAATAGTAGTGTACTAGGCCTTGAACAAAAAATGCTCACAGACAGTAAGTGCCCAGGCCCTGAGTTCAAGCCCCAGGACTAGTACACACACACACACACACACACACACACACACAATATGAAAGTGTAGATCCTAAGAATCACATGAATTGGGGAGTGTTGATTTTATTTAATGGAAGAATCTTAAGTATTCCTTCCAAAAGTTTAAATATCATTATTTATATAAAATATTTATGGAATTCAGGGGGAGAGAGAAGGTTGGACCAGAGCTGAACTGTTTGTGTTCTTGCTGCACTGACTTGCAGCTAGTACAAGTATTTCTTCTTCAATTGAATTATCTGTAAAGGGGGTCCTTGGCTTATTTATTTATAAATGGGTAATTAGAATTGCTGTGAAATGAGAAGGGCCACCCAAAACACTTGGCACAGTGATCAGCCCTATCCTCAGTAAACCTGCTTAGCAGCCTTATCATCAGCATCAGGTTTAATCTATCAAGGCATTTTTTTTTTTAATAAAAGAGCATTCTGTAGTGGAGTTTCTTGTGGAGAATAATAGAGAGATTGAAGAAAATCTTATAAACTGCTTGGCTAGGGAAGGGAAGACAAAGTTGTATGAAAATTTCTACTTGCTAGAAGTATTTTACTCATAGTCTTTTTGTTCTTTTCTTGCAAGTGTGGTTAAATTACAGAAAATATTTTTTTTCTTTGCAGATAAAAGAATGATGAACCAAAATTTCTACCATGCTTCCAAATGCAGTGGAGTAGTGAATGGCTGGGTTTGTTGTGTTGTTGTTGTTTTGTTTTTAAGGAATCCAATTATGCAATTAGGAAACAATGTGCAGCTGATATATTTATTTTTACATGACAGAGTTAAAGCTATAGTTAGCTGCCAAGAAGTGTTCATAATCACTCCTGGAAAAATTTCAAGTTGCCAACTGACAAAGAAGGGCTAATACTGCACTTTTATTTAAGATGAATCTTTCTCTTTGGAATGGTAGTAAGTGAATTTATTTGCTGAAACTTATGGAAAGCATCAGAAATGATACTAGAAGGCCGTTTAAATCATCATGAAATGGACTCCAGTCAAACCACACAATATTTGCAGTTTTCTCTTTTTATTCAACTGTTCTGCATATGTTTTACGGGAAGGTAACTGAATTGGGCTTTTGGAGTAGGCGATGGTTGGCCTGGGCACTTTTTTTTTTGTTAACTCTAGGAACAGACTTTCTGAAGGTTATAATAAAGATATTCTGTGTTGAGCATAAAAATGCCTTTGTCCATCAAGTCATTTTTGAAAGCATAATTTGGAATTATGGAAACTGTCTCTTTAGTAACCAGAGCACTTAAGTTGAAAAGTTAGTTAATCAAATGCCTTAGTTTGAACAGAATTCATACTGTTATTTTGTTTCTTACACATTTACATTTTGGTCCATCACTGTCACTAAATACAAGTTGGGACTTCTGTGGGATTGTTTTCACCTGAGCTTCCTGTCTCTTTTACATGATTTTAAAATTTTTATTCTAACAGTGAATCTAGTTTAGTCTTACCTATTTCTAGCTATAAGTTGCTTTTCATGTTAGCACAAAACTTTCAGAATCATTTATATGATGACTGTATCTCTAGCTTATATACATTACAGAATGTGGTTCCTAGGAGAAAGACTTGTATTTTTCTTCAAAGTTTAATGACAAACCCTAAGGTTTACTTATTTTAAAAGTATTTGCCTACACAAAAGGATGCAATGAAAATATGCCATGGGGCCATTTATTGGATTAAAAATCTGAATGTCAAAATAAAAATGAATCTAAAACAAAAAAATAGTATTTGCCTCCTGGATATAAGGAGCCTGAGACCCTAATTTGAGGAAATATTTTTATAAAGTATTTTATTTAAAAATTATGTGATTTTGCCTATTGGTTACTTAACATATGTAGCAACATTTTTTTTTTTCTTTTGAGATAAGGTCTTTCTGTATAGACCGGGCTGGCTTCAAACTCACAACCTTCCTATCTCAGCCTCCTGAGTGCTAGAATTACAGGCATGTGCCACCATTCACTGAAGAATAGCATCATATGGTAAAGTGCTCAGATCATAAAGTCACTAGGTGATCATATCTATATATTTATTTAAAAGTATTTGTGAGGTTGTTACTTGAAATTAAGCTTTCTCAAGCAAGAAAGGGTATTTACATATTTTATTAATTAGGAATTTAAGAGGTACATGACAGAAACCTGATTTAAAGTGACTTAATCAACAAACTTTTTATTGATATAATTGCAATAGTTAGAGGAAGTCCTGGCCTTGAATCAGCCTAGGTCAAACAGCTCACACAACATCCGTGAGGCCCCAGTCCTCACAGGGTTGCTTTGCCCTTGGAATCCTTACAGAATTCCCTGGAATGCCAGGTTCTAGAGAGAATGTGGTGACTCCATGCTCCATCCTCAGATGCTCTAACAAGGGCAAGGACAGGCCAAAAGAGCACGTCTTCTAGAAGTCCTAGAACCGTTTCACCACTGATAGTAATCAGATTTTCTTTATTTTCCTGAGACCACCTCATAGTGGAGTATGAAGTAATACCCCAAAACACAGAGCCGGCAGTTGGGGGAGGGTGTTGACATTCAAGGTACTGGAGTTTGGATGGTGGGGTAGCAAGAAGAACATACACTGTGTATATATTACATAACATTGTGACAGAATTAAGCATTCTAATTCAGACTTTTATAAATAGCTCAGTGCAGAAATGAATTTATCCATTTCTCCTGTAAACTGTGATAAAATGCTGCTGTCTTGTTATTTGTGTAGTATTTACAGTTTGCTGTTGAAGGTGGTAATGTTATTAGAAGGACTCACTGAAGGAGAAGCGTGTTGGCAGTGGAAGACTGAGGTTACTTAATGACAAAAGGATGTAGATGCGTCCTTGTGTTACCTCAGGCACCTCAGCACAGCTTGACCTCACAGACTTCATGTGTTACTTTCCAAACTTGCCTTGGGCACATGTATTTAAAGGTGAATGAGAAACATCATAGGACTGTAGGAAAACCTACAGTGCATACAGTGTACTGAGCATATGGAAGCAAGACTTTTTTCACTTTTATTGTAGTAAGCATTTGTTTTATTATTTTTAATCAGACATGTTCTCAACCATGTGTCTCAAATCTTAATTATATATATATATATATATATATATATATATAAAATGACACTGAGGATCAAACCCAGAGCCTTGCACTTTTTAGGCAAGCACTGAGCTGTAGCCCTAGCTACATGTTTCCTTTAGACAATATCCATTCAACTTAGATGTGAGAGAATGTTGCCCTGTTGAGGAAAGCATTAGTCCAAAGCTTTGTGAACTAAATCCTGAATTCAATACCATTTGAAGGCTGTAAGGAATGCATATTATAACCGTGAACCCTGAAGCCACTCATACAATGCAGATAGATGAATGCAGAGACACTCCCAAGCTGTAAAAGAAGACTGCACTGTGTTTTATGTAAAAGTCTCAAAGGGAATACAACTGCATTTTCTGTTAAACCTTTTAAAATGTATAAGACTAATGCCTCTTGAAAACAAAAAGCTCCTAAAAATTTCATCTTTAAGGAAACAAAATCTGACAACTTAATACTTTTCAACCTTAGTTTGGGGGCATTTCAGTCAACCCACAAATTCAAGATTCAGCTATGGTATTATGTATAGATGAGGACAAGAAGGTTTCAGGTACTCTGCAAAGGGCAAAAGGTGTGGGTACCTCAGTCCATCCCTGGCTTTCCCCACCTGCGTATGGCTCCTAGTTTTCAGTTCAGTATTTCTTCTTGAAGATATTTTTACAAACTGGCACTGATAGCTTTATGCCTATAATCCTAGCTACTCAGAAGGCTGAGGTCTAAGAATCATGGTTGAAAGCCAGCCTGGGAAGTAAATTCATGAGACTCGTATCTCCAATTAACCACCCAAAAGATGGAAGTGGAGTTGTAGTTCAAGTGTTAGAGCACTGGCCTTGAGCAAGGACAGTGCTCAGGCCCTGAGTTCAAGCCCAAAACTGACCAAAAAAAAAATCCTGACATGTGTTATGAGGTAGAAATCTTTTTTTAATAAGTTTTTTAATTGTGAAAATACAGAGGGGTTACATGAGCAAGGTAATGAGTGCATTTCTTATCAAGCATTGTTGCCTCCTCCTTTGTTTTTGCCCTACTATCCCCTCCCTCCCACCTCCACAACTACACTTCCACCCCCACCCCCACCCTCCCACCCCCACCTAAATTATAAAGTTCTTTTTTCAACATAGTGCCTTGTACATCTCATTGTTGCAATGGGTCCACGTGTATCCCTATTTAAACATTTTGTTTTTTCTGTTCCCCTCAAATTATACCAACATCAAATACAGTGAAAACAGGGGTTATACCATGGGGGAGTAGGTAGAAATCTTAATTCCACTTTTCCCATTATGGTTCATTTTGAAAGTATCTCATATAAATGGGCAGAAAAGTTCCAAGTACAGTATTAAAAAAACCTTTTACCAAACTATTGATAATATGATGTCCCATAAGTACTGAATATCCTGGATTTCTATTTCTCGCAAATAATACTCTGCATCATCCATCAAAATCAATACTAACATGTATACATTACTGTAGCCAATCAACTCATTTTCACAAGTCAGCCATGGAAGCAGAGGATCTGACCCCACTTGTTCTTGCTATGAGGAGAAAGAAAGGCTGTTCCCTGACTTGTCTCCCTGCTCTGGTATCTTGGGATTGATCCCACTCCTACATCCTTTTTTTTTTTTTTTTTTTTTTTTTTTTTTTTTTTTTTTTTGTGGATGGGTAATTTCAGAAGATTACCTCAATTCTGGTTCAACTTTTTTTTAAAAATGTAAGTTAACTTTTAAAGAATGCACTCCAAGATACAGTGCCTTTTTCTGGAAGACTCCTGTTCATGATGCTCCTAAAGCCCACTTTTCATGGAAACTAACTGATTTGTAGTTCCTGGTGCCATAATCATTGTCAGTGTAGATTTCTGCCTCAACGTGGTCCTCTGCCTAGCTGCATCCTCAGCATGTCTCTGCATCCCTGGTTTGTTCTTGTCATGCTGTCTAGAGAGCCATAGCTCCTTCCAGTGTGAAGAAAGAAGTAATGTTAACGTTTTGCCTCATTCCTGGTGAATTGTGTACATGGACTGAAAACCCATGTTCTGGGATCCACAGTCCTTTTCCAGTTCTGCTTAAAAAAAACTTAAGTGTTTTAAAGGATAAAAGTGGCCCCTGGCCAAGTAAATCCTTCTTGTAAAAATCAGTTCTCAGAACCTGAGCCCATGAACAAATTTGATCCAGGAGTGAGGAAGCTATTGCATAGGAATTAGGAGTAAAGGGATCAGATAACTTTGAAAAGAAACAGTCATGTTCATTCGAATGTGTTGTGGGTCAGAATCGTCTTGAAATGGGCCACTTGCTAAGCAGTTGAATGTACTTTAATAAAGTCACATCTTTTCCCCAACCCGTGGCTCAGAACTACTGTATCTGTGTGATTCTAATATCTGATCTGCCAGCATCCATGCACCAATATGGACTCAGGGATTGCAAAGTTAGCTCTTCCCTCAGCTTGGGCCTTTGTAATATCAGCTCCCTACTGGGTTTAAACTGATTAAACTGGGTTTAATTTTTGTGGCTTCAGAGCTGGAAGAAGAACACTGGCTCCCTGTGACATACCTATCTTATTCAACTGGCAACAACTCTGGAGTCTTCCCTCTCAGATGGGCACTGTGCTTTCTCCTCCTTTTTGATTAAGGACCTAGGCTTAGGGTTGCAGCACTAATAGCTACTGTGTATAGTGTCCCGAAGGCCCCAGGGATTTGACCATGCCTCTTTGTTTGAGGAAAGGAGCCCTTCCCCAAACAGATACTCCCATCTTTCCACAAACAAGGGCTCAGTACTAAGGGACTGCTGTGTATAGGGCAAAGTACCAATGACAATGTTTGAAATGCTTACTTGCTAAAGTTGTTTGCCTGCCAACCAGAGTGGGCTAGTTTTTGCAGTGAGTGGCTAGAAATTGATCTCTAAATATAATGACATAGTGAAGCGCGTGTATTTTGTAAGAAGCACCACCATATACTAAAACAGTTTACAGTGACTGCTGTCCTGACTGTCTAACATATGGTTCCACATCCTGTAACCTGCCATCAGGAACATGGCATGGCATCCATGGTATGTAGTCTGCATAACACTGGGAGAGACTGGACAGTCTCTATCTACTCGTTGCCACTGGCCAGAACTACAGACATGCCCCATCCGAATGACAACACAGTGAAGAATGCTTCTGGAGAGAAGTGGGGGTTAGAGAACCTTCATGGTGTCTGCCATAGGGAGCCTCTAGCGTTTCCCCATTTGGCTGAGTTTATTGTTAGGTATATGCGTTGTTAAGATTCAATTGAAATGGAATCTGATCAAAACGCTCCTTGAATGTCACTCATCCCTTCTTCCTCTGTCCTAAATTTTTTTACCCTCCAGCTTCATCTCATGGTGGTCCTGTGAACATTATGTCCCTGTTCTGTAGGTAGTCTAGCTGAATAACACCCATTTTTCCCATTTTGAGCTCCAAACGCTATAGGGTAAGGACATCATGTTCAAAAATTCCCCAGGATGGGGCTCATTCAACCCCAAAGCCTCTCCTGTTCATGTTGACAGTTTTCCTGACGTGATGGTGCTGCACTATGTCTTCCTCCCAGGAGTGAGGCCCACTGTACCCTGTCATTGGTGGGAGAGCAACCTGTGTGTGTCTCTTCTCCACACACTGTGCACATTTAATTTTTAAATGCTGATTGGCCTTTTGGTCTGGCCAACAGAATATTTTTGTATATCACATTTCTTGATAAACAAAATTGAGCATTTGCCAATACATTCATTAGCCAATTGTGTTCCCCTTACTGTTAAATTGCTTTTTACTATATCCTTGGCTTAATCTTCTGTTGGGGTACCCATTTTTCTTATCAACATGTAGAACTGGGCACAAGTCTCTGGCTTGCTATATATGTTATATATATTTTTTGGCTTGTATGTTCATGTCACATCTTGGAAGAAATGTGTGAGTTTGGGTGCATTGACTTAACATCTCAAAACCTCAGTTTTTCGATTTTCTTTCTTTAATAAAAGAAGGAAAGAAAGTAATGATATTGTTACACAGAGGATTGTGTGAAATAAGTGAATAAATTCATGATGTTTTTGGACTTAATGGAAAAGCAATGAACAATTTACTGTGCAAATGAAAATCACACACAGGTACTTTTTGATCATTTGAAAAAGCTGAGGATACACAAAACCATGTTGTTCATAATGTGTCAAGAGTCTGGTGTTTTCCTCACTCTGGAGGTTAGAATGAGCTGGTGAGTGCCAGGTCTCCTCCCACTTTCACTAATTGGCACATGAGGATCCTGGAGCTGGAAGAGAGCAGAACAACTGAGGAAGAGGGGCAACGTTGTAAGGACAACCTGTGTGAACAACTGTGAGAGAAAAGGCAGCATTTTCCCTTACCATGGCTGGAACAAAGGATCTTTTGATGCTGGAAAACTTCATAGGTGGACAGTTTTTACCATGTCATTCATATATAGATTCTTATGATCCATCTACTGGAGAAGTATATTGCAAAGTACCAAATAGTGGAAAAGACGAGGTAAGTATATGCACTTACAGAAGACAGAAATATATTTATGGGTGGAAAATCATGGGTGACTTAATTCCTAAAAGCAAAAGGGGTTAGAGAGAAGTATTAAATTGTTAAATATTAGCAGAAGGAAGACTTAAAAAGATTGATTTGGGAAATCGACATCTATAAGCTAGAACAAGCTTAGGTTACTACATTTAAGATAGTTAATTTTCTAACCAGCCATACTTTGCTGAGAATGCAAGGTTTAGATTTAGTTTTAGTTTTGCTATTCTCAGAATTCCCTAAGAGGATATTATATTTAAGAGGTGTCATTAAACGCATTATTTTCCCCCACCAAGTTTAACATGAATTTACCACTGCATCTATGGACTTTTTTTTTTTAAAGTGTCTATTCACCAAAAACAAGTAGAGCAACAAGAACTCCCCAAACCCTAGGTCTTCATTTAGATTGTCCTATAATAATTATGCATGTCTTCAAAAGTACCATAATGGAATCAGTATTTTGATAAAATTAGAGATCAAATTCTCATAAATTTGGAGTTAGATTTAGTTTTTTTAATCTAAAGGAAAGTACTTAATGGTTCATGCCACTACTTCTTTTTGTCTTCCCTTCTTCCTTCCCTCTCTCCCTCCCTTTCCCCTTTGTTCTTATAAGAGTAAAGAAGTAACTTCTTTCTCTCTTTTTTCTTCTCATTTTCTTTCTATAGTGATGACAGTTTTATTTGTAGAATTTTATAAAATATTTGAGATATGCTTTATTGCTTGTTATTGACAGAATATAAATATGTAGATGATTTTAAAATATGGCCAATAGTCATCTATGCTTAGTAGATGATAATTTGTTTTTCAAGACATGGACAATTATTTAAAATATAATTATAGTTTTCATATACAGATAAGTTAAATGCATTTTTTTAACTTAGCTATTTTTCCCCCCACTGGTAAAATTTCAACTCTGTTTTTCTTTAAATACAACCTTTAGACTTGTTTTCAAACATTGGTTAATTTGTTGGTTAAACTATAACCTGTATTTTTGTTCTTCAAATGACCCAAGAAGCATATGAGAAGTCTAGTCTTGTCTTTTCCACTGTCCTGTCTTGCAGTGTTTTCCAAAGTGAGCTAAAATTAAACAACTGTGGCAAATTCAGCTAAAACACTTTCTATAGCTAGTGGCTCATTCGTTTTTAGAATATGGAATCAAATTGAAAATAATGTCAAATATTTTCCAGCAATCCTAAAAATGTCCTGATTCTATAAAATCCATTTCTGTTTTTGTCAGTGCTGAGAGTTAAACTCAGGGCCCTGCTCTTGTTAGGCCCTTGCCCTTAGCCCTTGAGCCTTATCTCCTGCCCCTTTTGCATTTTTATTATTGAGGTCAGGTCTCTATGTCCAGGCCATTTTGGTCTGTAATCCTCCTATTCGTGCAGCCCACTGCACAAATTGTTTCCACATAGGTTGTGATGGAGTCTGACAACCTTTATGTCCATGCTGTTCTTGAACTGTGATGCCCTAATCTCCACCTCCCAAATAGCTAGGATTACAGGCTAAAGCCATTGTGCCTGACTTATTTTTTGACATGGAAAAATGGCAACTATACAAAACCAATTTTTCCAAATAGCCACAGAAAATGCTACTCGACTCCTAAGATGACTTTCACTTATTCTGCTTTAATTCTGTGCTTCAGATTTGCCAAAATAACATTAACCGTATCCCAAGGAGCAAGTTGAAATAGTCTAGAAGAGAGAATATATTATACAGGTTCCTTTACAGAGAACAGTATGCTGGCAATTTCATCTGCAATGCATAAATCAAGATATTTATTTTCATCATTTACATTGCGGCATTTCAACCATAAGCACAGACAAGAGTCAGACTACCTGGCTTGAAAGGCCAACTCCACCTGATGATATCTATGACCTTGTCTTAGAGCTATCATTCTTCATATCTCAGTCTCCTCTTTTAAAAAACTCCCCACTAGTAGTAATAGGATACTAATAATACTGAGTGTATAATCTTGTCCTGAAGATTACATGGGTTAGTACAAGTCAAGACCTAATGTTTGGTGTATACTAAAACATGTTCTAAGAACTGCTAGCACTATTATAATAGTAGACATATTCCTTATTACATGGATATGAGACAGGAAAGAAGCTAAAAAATGTGGGTGAACTTGGATTTTCCAAATAGCCTAAAGATCAGAATTTTACACTGACCACTATGGGAATGAACTCTGGCATGGGCCTTCTGAGCTTGAGATACAGACCACCAGAACCCACATCTCTTCCTTCGTCCCACCTGCAGGTCCCTGGGAGGTTCAGTTTTAGAAGTGAAGCTACCTTCTTCTGAACCATTTCTAGTGAAGGTGCCTTGCACTTGCTCAGTTTGCTTATTCAGCTTTCTTAATGGACTGATGCTTTAAAGCTTGAGCCATGCCTCCGGCCCAGGTTTTTGCTGTTTTTTTTTTGACAATGGGAATCTCATGGACTTTTCTGCACAAGCTGGCCTCTATGTCTCAGCCTCCTGAGTAGCTGTGTTTATAAATGAGCCACCATCACCCAGCTGAGAATCTTAATCTTACTGTGATAGTTTATTTCAGCTCATCTGAAAGTGACTTTTATTTTTATTTTTTTGAGGAAGCTGGAAGTAGCTCTAAATCAAATTTTTCATGAAGAGTTAGCCTGGGCTCCAGAGATCTGAGTTCAAATCCTGATTCTGCCACTTAATAATTGACCTCTGGCAAGTTATTCGATCCCTGTGTATCTGTTTCCTCCTGGGTAAAATGGGCATAAAATACTCATAGTATATAACTTTAAAAGGGTTAAATGAAATAATTTGTCATATCCTTCATATATAAAAGGTAGTGAGCAAACAACTAATAGAATTAATCATTCCATATTCTAACATCACTTGAAAATATTATTTTGTACAAAACTTTAGACCTAGAATGAGAGCTTTGCAGATTCTATAGACCAAGTTTCTTCTCACATACCATATTCAAAAAAGTCTAGCTGGGCATTAGTGGCTTAGTGGCTCTGCTGTAATCCTAGCAACTCAGGAGACTAAGATTGGCACACATACACACATTGTGTGTGTGTGTGTGTGTAATTTGAAAAGGATTACAAATGCACATATGTTAAAATTTAAATTGCGTCTAATTGTCTGATTTATTACATTCTAAATACCTTGATGGAGAGGGGGCATGATTTTTTGCTTTTGTGGTATCCTGGTTTGCTGGTTAACCCCTTCCCTCCCCTGGGGTTGTCTACTCTGTGGGTAGCTCAGCACTGGGACATGTAGGATAATTGAAATGAGGCAGAAAGAAAAACAGGCGTGTTGACACCTATTGATTCCAGATCCTTCGAAGTCTTCAGGAGTGCCACCTCTAAGATGACCTTTGTCCCTTTGTTTCTCAAAGGTTGAAGTGGCCGTGGAGGCTGCCAGAGGGGCCTTTCCTGGCTGGTCTTCCCAGAGTCCAGAGAAACGTGCCCAGGTCCTGAATCGGCTAGCTGACTTGCTGGAGCAGTCCCTGGAGGAGCTGGCCCAAGCAGAATCTAAAGACCAAGGTGAGAACCCTCTTTGGCAGAGCTTGTCCATCTTCCCTACACCATTTCTCTAGCAGAGCCACGGTTTGAGAGAGCAGGTTGTCTCTTACTAAATGTGTATGAATGTAGCCAGCCATTATGCAGATACTCACCACCATGTCCTCACTGCAATTTGTCAGATGATCTCTGGTCTCATAACGAATGGGACTCTGAGCACCTATCGCTATTCATGTTATTTCCACGAAGGCACCTGCTTCTGTCAGTGGCACAGGTAGAGGCCAAACCAAACAGGACTGTGGAAGGCCAAGACTCTTGCTCCTGTTTCATTCAAAGCCAAATGGCAGGAGAATGCATTCTGCAAAGAATCATGGCCAGAATAGCTATGGGGAGAGATGAGGGACTAGAGCTCACCATGGAATCCTCCTCTTCCGAGTAGAAGATTCAATGGCAAAGACAATTTGATCAGCAGTTACAGTTCTTCAGAATGTTTGCTTATGTATTCATTGCAATCACTTCCAACACAATCAACTACTTTGTTTTCTACCCTTTTCCAGCTGGGTTATAATCATGGAAGAAATATCAGTAAATCTTTACAAAAGAAAGGCTAACCTCTTTTAAAAAGTATTTGAATGCTATGAAACCATGCTAAAGTTAGAAAGCATCAAGTTCAAGGCCTGGGAAAGGAAATATTTCCTCTACTGTATCCTGGCAGCGGAGTGTCTCTGAATCACTGAAGGACACTCAAGGGCAGCCAGATAAGCTCATGCTTCCTTCTTTCATTCTAGCCATAGCGGGCCAGGTAGGCCGTGGGGTAGGTGTGCAAGTGGCACACAGCATCCTGTGCTGGGGTTCCTGCCGGCCACTCTGACCATATGTTGAGAGGAAATTTAATACACCATACCAGTTCTCCTGGGATGTGCATCTGTCCCAACACTTATTATCTGAATCCTGTCATCACACTTTACAAAGCCTGGTGGCACACCAGAATGTGTATGAGAAAACTAGTCGTGTTGGCCAACTCACCAGGAGAGCTATGAGCTACAGCAAGTGAAGTCCACCTGAGTCAACCTCACACCTAATTGTTTCATCGTTTTATCCACCTACAGTGGTCAAGGAATGTCCAGTACCAGTTGGGTTACGACTGTGTTGACAGCTGACTGGCAGCGGGTCTCCACTAACTGTGTGACACAAACATACTGTTGTACATGGTTTACTTCCTTCAGGGAAAACGCTCTCGCTGGCTAGAACCATGGACATTCCCCGCTCCGTACAGAACTTCCGGTTCTTTGCTTCCTCCATCCTGCATCACACCACCGAGTGCACGCACATGGACCACCTGGGCTGTCTGCACTACACGCTGCGGACCCCCGTGGGAATTGGTAGGTACTGCCCGGGAAAGTCTGCATCGTGATCTCACACAGAGATGCACAGAAAATTCTATGGAATTAATCTGGGAAAGAAAAAAACAAAAAGAAAAAAGCAAAACTAATTTTTCCTACTTTTACTGAAAATTCATTCAGCTCATGAATTTGTTTCTAGTTTATTCTTCTGAATTTCCTTCATATTCATGGAAAATATATAATGCTGAGTAAACTCACATGCCAATATTTTTATTGCTACCTGTAGTTAAAACAAGAACAAATAGAGCATAGCTGTAGACTAGAATTGCACGGGGCAGTCACAAGTTCTCTGGGCTTTCCTATCTTAAAAGCTGGAAAAATATAGTTCAATGTTATCTTCATACATGTTTTAATAATGTGAGTAAATAAATGCATTCATAAGTGCAGGGCACTTTCAGTAGTACCAGGTGAAGAACTGAACTACCTACTTCTCTCACTCAAATTCTGTTCTCCCTTGACCTTTGAAAGAGATCTAAATGTCTGTTATGATGAAAAATATCCACTAGATGTCACTATTTGCCCTGAGAAGAAACACCATATTTTACAAGTTAGATTTTATGAAGTCAAAAGGAATGAAAATGAAGCATTTTACTGCTTTGGTTCTTTGAAACCTCAAGAAACCATATTTTCAAGACATTATAGAAAGCCTTAAGCTTCTCCTGAGTAGTATGCTAATGTATTTTGCTGCAAAAATATTTTTATCCCATAAAGAACAAAATGTGTAATGGGAAATTCAGTAGTACAAAAATAGATTTTCACTTTGATAGCACAGGATGGAGGTTAGAGAATAAATAAAGTTAATCCCCTTGTTTATTTATTTTTTCTTTCCCAGATTAATTCCATAGATTTATTATAGGGAAGTTTTTATATCTGTGTGTTGCTCCAGTTGGAAACTTGGGCAACCTTTCAGAACATTACATAGAGACACACTGTAGAGATGAGTATTTTACCAATCCTGCAAACCTATCTGGTCAGGATGCAGTAGAATTTAAAGAAAAATGGTCAAAGCAAATTTCACAGTTTATATATCAAAGTTTATTGGCTTCACTGATGGGAGGGCCTGTTCCTATTTATAAGTAATTTATAATTACTTATATATAATATATATTATATTATTAAATATTCTGTATTCTATAAATATTATATATTATATGTTTTATGTATAAATTTATAATTTTTAATTTATAATTTATAAGTAATTATATAAAGCTTTAACAGTCTCAATAAACAGCAGATTAGAAACAGAATTATTAGAAGAAACAGCAGAACATTATTAGAAAGAACAGCTTAATAATAAAGAAGTTAGAGCGCTCGCCGTGAGCTGAAGAGCTGAGGGACAGCGCCCAGGCCCAGAGTTCAGGTCCACGACCGGTAAAAATAAATAAATTAATTAATTAATAATTATAATAAAGAAGTGTTTTTTACAATTTTTTGAGGTAAGCATTAGTCTGTAAATCTCAAGATACATTCCATGCTGGAAATTAATAATTGCCTGGTGGCAGCCTTTGATCCCTGGAGTTGATGCTCCTGTGGTTCATACATACAATGATGAATCATCAAGAAATGGACAAATTGTGTTGATTTTGCTCTATTTGAAAAGATACGTTGCGTGCAACAGATTTTAGAATGATTTCCTTAGGGTTGGTACAAAGACGCAAAGCTGGGAATCTTAAGAGTTAATCCAGTCTCATGCAGCTAAGAAGAGTTCTGCATTAGGAACCTCAGGCCAGTGTGTGTGTTGTCATAGCCGTACATCTGCTCCTGCCCTTTAGCTGGTCTGATCAGCCCTTGGAATTTGCCTCTCTACCTGCTGACCTGGAAGATAGCTCCAGCCATTGCTGCTGGGAATACTGTGATAGCCAAGCCCAGTGAGCTGACGTCTGTAACTGCGTGGATGTTGTGCAAACTCTTGGATAAAGCAGGTAAGTCAGTGGTAGGGCTTGTGGAGGAGGCAGAGAGATGGATCAAAGTTGTTATCTACAGCAGCAAAGTTTGTGCTAGTTTTATCTGTGAGTCATTGCAATTGATTTCTCAGGGAAGCCTGAAAAAATTTCCTTTATCGGTAGCAGGGTTCTCTCACAGGAGCACCTCTACTCAATGCCACAGCAGCATAGTGCCACCTGCAGGAAGGTGGTTGGCAGCTTAGGAAGTACACTGCAGTGTACAGGCTGAGTCAGTCAAAGGTATTGACTGTAACCTCCATACAGTGACTTAAAGATATTAAAAATATGATTTAACAAAGACCAGCTCACTCCAGAAACTAACTTCAATGGTCCATTTAAACCTTCAGTTAGAGCCACAAGTGAATCTTGATAGAAATAAGGATACTGTTAGGTATTCCTATACAATACCTAGTAGATACAGCTATTTGCAGGGGATTTGCATATCCATGCCTTCAATTTTCCTTGCATTTGGGACCACTACTGGGAAGCTGATAGGATTTGGGCTTTTTCTTGGAGTTATCCACTCAAGGCTGGTACTCTACCCCTTGAGCCACACCTCCACTTCCAGCTTTTTGCTGGTTAATTGGAAATAAGCATCTCACACACTTTTCTGGCTTTGAGCTAAAATCCTCAGATCTCAGCCTACAGAGTATCCAAGAATACAGGCAAGAGTCACCAGAGCTCAGCTGCTAATTGTTTAATGGCCACATTCTGACTATATTCCAGATTTTCTTTTGGGTATAATTCTGCACAGACACAGCCTGACACTGCTTCAGTGTTTGAAGGCAATAGGCAGGAAGTCCAGGCTGAAGATGATGACTGGGTGGTGAGAATAGTTACCATCTTTCTGGCAATGTCACCTGCTTCTGCTGACAGAGAAGGTACTCTTAACTTCTCCTATTCTGAGAATGGGCAGTGCGTAAAACCCATGCCGCCCCTGCCCCTCCTCCTCCCCCCCCCCATCTCTAGCTGCAAACACATACGCATTAGCTCTTAGTAAATTTTAGCCAGTTGGTTTAGGCTTCAGATGTTAGAGTAAAGCTGAGCCTATTTAGGGAAGTGAATTGGCCTCTGTCCTAGGAGTTAGGAATGACACCTGTGGATGTCCTAGAGGAGTTAGGAATGACACCTGTGGATGTCCAAGACCTCTGAGGGCCATAGGATATAAATATGCCCCTGTTTCTCATGTGTCAGAATATGTCATTCCTCCTTATGGAAGAGATCACATTCTTAATCTTATTCTTTGCAGACAAGCTGAGTCTCTGGTTCATACGGGGGTGCACAGTGTTTCTTCCCAGCCTGGTGACTTAAGACTTCTTAGGCAGATAGGATTGAGGCTGTGTCAATTATCTTTCTGTTACTATAAAAATACCTGAGATAGATCAACTTAAAAAGAGGAAATGTTTGTTTAGGTTCATAGTTTTCGCCAGTGTGCCCTGTTGCTTTTGGACCTGTGGTGAGGAAGTATATCATGACCATGGTGGGAACATGCCACATGTTCCCGCTATGGAGTGAAGCAAGCACAGGGAGGGAAGGAGAAAGGCTAGGATCTGATATTCCCTTCTAAATTATACCTCCCAATGTCCTAACTTCTCCCTCTAGGCTCTACCTCTTAAAGGTTCTTCTACTTCCTAGTAGCACTACGGCCTAAGGACCTAGCTTCAGCACATGTGACTTTGGGGGACTGGTTCAGATGCATTGCAGCAGAACTCTTGTTCTATTGTAGTCCTACCTAGGGAAGAGGGTACACAGACTAGCATGGAATCATGGCCCCCTGAGAGCTTTCTCCTAAAATCAGACAAGTATTGATCTATGATACGTTTGCTTTCCTAACCACTTTTCTGGGAACCTGCTCTATATAGCTTCCCATTTCAATCTATTTGTAAAGCATTGATCTCATTTCTTGTGAACTATTGGGCCTATTATACTAATGCAGCTCTTTTCCTCTTTCTTCTCTGGGCTGTCTTGGCCAGACTTTCTTCCCCTGAATTAGAGTGAAATGTGTTCAGAGTGTACTTCCCTTAAGCACTTGGTTTCTCTGCTGGGATTGAGAAGACATGTAAATCACGTATATGACATTCTGTCTTACAACAATGAAGAGAAACTTTTAAGAATGTGGGAGTACAGAGAAAGGCTGCTAATATGTTCTGGATTTAAATGCTAATGCATTTAAATAACTAGTTCCTCTAGTCCTGGGTGTCCATGCAAACTTGATAGCTGACCTCCATTCAGAAATAAAACCATTTAAAAAATACACAGAAAGTATCTCTTTGTGAATTCTAGAATTTTCCTCTGTGTGTGTGTGTGTGTGTGTGTGTGTGTGTGTGTGTGTGTGTGTGTGTGCGTGCATGTGTGTGCATGCTGAATGGGGGCACCAAACTCTCCCCATCCATGGAGAATCTACTTACTAGGAGTCTTTAGCCTTTCCTGCTAGTACTTTTCCTTCTTTTAGCTAAATTTAAAATCCTTTTTTTTGCTTCTCTACCAGGCCCTAGTGTTCAGAAGGCTTCGTGCTTATCTGTGTGTTCCTAACTTGTCTCTTTAGCCATCTACCCTGAATTGTACTGAATTTGTTTGCCAGCTAGATTGTTTTCCTTTTCTTATTGCCAGATTTCCTTAACAGACTGAAGGTAGATAGCATTACAAGACTTTCATTAATGTCTGGATTAAATGGTAAAATGGTACTGAGAAATCAAGGCCAGCAGATACTTCTTAACATATTCACATCAAAGCCCAAGGAAATGTAATCAAAATGTTAATACACAGTGTGGAAGGCAATCAGCCTGCTGAAATGAGCTCAATTTCCTGTGGTGAGAAATATGTGGTGTTCCTGTGTTCTCTCAGCCTCTGTTAAAATGCTACTGTAGACATCAATGGTGATTCATTTTACCTTCAAGGTTTAGAAATAACCCTCCCTCCTCACTCTTCCATCCACCCCTACACATGTCCTGTGTGAAATGCAGGTCCAGGTCTCCCCCAAGAATGGTGGGAAATGGTCCTTGTTTACTTCCCATTACTTTCTCCTTCTCCAGACTCTTCTGCACTCCAATCCAGAATCTGAATGCTTTCCCATGATATCTGTGCATCTTTAGTCCCTAAGGCTTAGTCCGTATTACGGAATAAAACACCTAACGTGTTCTCCATTGTACCTCTCCAGGCCAAAATACCCAGACAGATTCTAGAAGGCAGAGGTGACACCATAAGACTTACTGTGTTAGTAGACTGGAAGGATCTGTAAAAGCTTTGGCTGTTGTAAAAACCTCCCTTGTGTTCTCTAACCTAAGCTATTAGACTGTCAAGGAGAGTCTCTATGTGATCCGAGGTTCTTGTCACATTGATAATTACTACTGAAAGTGCTGTTTCCCATCCAGGTGTTCCACCAGGTGTGGTCAATATTGTCTTTGGAACAGGGCCCCGGGTAGGTGAGGCCCTGGTGTCCCACCCCGAGGTGCCCTTGATCTCCTTCACTGGGAGCCAGCCCACAGCTGAGCGGATCACCCAGCTGAGTGCTCCCCACTGCAAGAAGCTCTCTTTGGAGCTCGGGGGCAAGAATCCTGCCATCATTTTTGAGGATGCCAACCTGGAGGAATGTATTCCAGCAACCGTCAGATCCAGCTTTGCCAACCAGGTATGGCCTCTAAGCATCCCCACGCCCTATGCCCCATCACTGTAATGAATGAAATTCATTACAGGGCAAAGCCCAGGAATGAATGGGTCAGATCAGTCATTTCCATGCAAGGGAACATCCAGTACAGTGTGTTAGTCTAACCTCAGTCAGGGCCTGCAAGTCATAGCTTCTGTTCATCTAGAGCCTCTTGTTGAGGTGCACAACTTTTATTGAGTTGCCAACGATGTATTACATTGCTCCGCGTGTCTCCAGTCTTTATTCACACAGTAGCCCTGACTGCCACCCACGAGTCCTATTCCCACGAGAACACTTCCATTGCCTCCATGCGCTGTTGTCATGACCAGTACGTTCCATAGCAGGTTGTTCCTCGTGGGGTTACGGAAAGCTTCCAGTCCTTAACAGCATGGATTACAGCATGAATATTCCTTTAAGTTCCATAATGTTTCTCAGACATCCCAAAGGTGTAAGCATCAACCGGACAGCAGCTTCCTCACAACGAGAACAGTGATGGTCCCTGTGCAGTAATTCCATTATCATTGCCGAGAATCTTGCCTAGAACTTGGCAGGTGTGTGTAAACCAAATGGTGTGCTGTACAGGTCATGTGTTTTGGCAGTTCTGGGCTTTGAACTCAGGATCTCAGCTAGGTAGGGCACATGATTCAACAGAGCCTTGCTCCAGTTTCCACTGGTTATTTTCAGGTTAGGGTCTCACTTCCTGGGGAGAATGCCCCGAGCCATTATCTTCTTGTGGAGAGAGTGACTACCTATTGTGTCCAGCTTGCCTCCATGGGAATGGAGTTTTGCAAACATTTCGGCTGGGCTGGCCTGGCACTACAGTATTCCCAGTCTCAAGGCAGCTTGCCACTGTGGCGAGCTATGGACTAAGAAAGGGGCCTGAAAAACTTCCCTGCCTGGGGATGAGCTCAGCTATGGTCCTTCCATTCTGAGCCCCCCACATAGTTAGAATTACATGGCTGAGCCACGAGCTCATCTAAAAGTTATTTTTATTTTAGTTGAAAATAATGACATTCCAAAAAGTTAGAACTTGCAGAGAAAGATGAAGTAGATCTGAATTTTCCCAAATCAGTTAACATTGGATGGCACATATTTATCTATATAATTATTTGAGCAATAGCAGTAATACATTCCCAACAGGATTTTGTGAATTTAGAGTGAAATTCATTACTTTCAAGATGGTTAAAATTGTGATCTACTTCCCTGATAATTCCTAGAGAAGATGGCTAGAAATATATAATATGTGTGTATCTATATTTGGATCAATAGCAAGTATAATATTATGGCAACTGTTTTAATCATTAGAATAAGCAAATACCAGGTGACAATTAAACCAAGTTTTTTGATGACTTTAAGAGAAGACAGGCTCTACCTGTGTGGTTTGAGAACTGAGATGAATGAAAGAGAGTTGAACTCTGTGTTACATAAACTCATGCTGAGCTTTGGAGATATGATGGATGGATGGCAGGCTGCTCACCTACCAAAAATCATGTGGGAATTTGGGCATATCTGAAGAACCTTCCTCTTGGAAGTGTTTTAAAGCAATCAGCCTGATTTCTTTACTTCAATGAGTGGCAAGTTCCATGTAGGGAATATTTTTTTATTCACAGAACATAATTGACTTTTGGCAGGGGTGGGGGGGTGGAAGGTGGAGAGGAGGCATCCCTGTGTGGCCTTGGGTGTGTACTGTCTCCTGCTCTCCTGCTCCATTCCCAGCTCTAATCTGAGTTTGCTAACACAGCAGCACAGAGATATTATGGAGAGAGCATCCAACACAGTGTCCAGTATATGTCAAGACTCAATAGATGATAGTTCACTTACTTCTTCCAAAATCTCTTCCCCAGGGACCCCACTGCTACCAGTGCTTTCCTAATACTGAGGGATGGGAAGCTCCATAAAACCTGCAAGTCTCTTAATTATACCCTTCATCCCTGTAGGGTGCAGGACACTTTTACAAATGAGTCCTTCAGGTGTTTGGCCGTTTCCCAAGCTAGATATACAGATGGTTCTGATAGATCCTGGTTGCCGAAAGAATTTATTATTTTGGAACATTAACTGTTTCATTTGGACCATGACCTTTATATAAATACCAAGATAATTAGAAACATTCTGTTCCCTAGGATTGTTTGTGAAGACAAAATATAAATGTGATGAAAATAGTTATTTACTAGGCATATTTGGATTGTGCTATGCAGTGTCCAGAATGTGGTTTGTAAGCTATTGAATGTTACATTCAAGTGCTGGTTAGGATTATGTGTCACTCAGAAATTGGCCATAAGTTGTCCCCTAATACTCCATGTCCCTGTGGGAGGGTATTTGTTAGGTACCTGAACTCAACGTGTCCACAGCAGAGCCCTTAACACCATCCCCTCACGTCGCCTTCTCTTGGAGTCCTCTCTCTCCATCTCAGGTGCTCTTTCAGGGACTAGCACCACCCTCCACTTTGTGCCTCAGCCACAGACCCAGGCTCCAGGCTTGTCTCTGCTCTCTCTTTCCCACATATTCACCCATCAGCGGGTTCCATATGTTCTGTTGAACATATAGCCTGAAATTCATGATTGTCCACTGCATACATGCCAGTTTTGCCTACCAAATTGCCTACACTTTTAAGGTCTCATACCCCTGTAAGAATCTAGAACTCAGTAGTTCCCTATTACTTCTTCTCACTTGCGTTGGTAGCTCACTGGGTCCAGAGACGTCTGCTTCATCTGAACTTCAGGATAGTCTCTTTACTCTCCATTTGGTTTCTGCTCTATTTCCTTCCATTCTGTTTTTCACACAGCTGCCAAAGTGGTTGCTTCAAAGGGTAACTTGGATCATGTCATTTTGTTGCTTAAAACCTCGCATTCCATTTTTGGTGATACTAAAAATAAAACACTGGCTCCTCACTCTTAGAACTTCATGAGACTGCATTGATTTTCTCGACCCCTGATCTCGTCTCCTACCACTTACCTCCCTTCCTCTCTACTCCTGTCCTCCGTCTTCCTGTCTTTTCTTGTACCCACAAAGCCCAGGTTCTCAAAGTTCACTGCTAAAAATCCCTGCCTTTGGATCTTTGCCCACTCAGCTCCTTCCTATTAATCAAGAAACCCTTCAAATTGCCTCTCTTTGTAAGGGCCTCCCATGACATCTTTACTAAAATCCCCCTCCCACTCCCTATCAGTCTCTATTCTCATCCCCTGCCTACTTGTCTTATGGCTTTGATCACTATCTGATGGTGCATCATGGGTCATATGTGCTTTTGCTTTTGTCAGTCTTCCTATGAAACTGTGCGTGTATTCCACAAGCCAGAAGTTGGTCTTGTCTTGCACTGGATACACCTGTCCTGACAGTGCCAGATCATAGCAGATGCTCAGAAGTGTGGAGGGATCTATCTGTGAGGGAGAATGTCCCCCAGTGTCCCCCAGTGTCATTATTGTCTTCATTCTTGGCAGGGTGAAATCTGTCTCTGTACCAGTAGGATCTTTGTTCAGAAGAGCATCTATTGTGAATTTTTAAAGCGGTTTGTAGAAGCTACCAGAAAGTGGAAAGTTGGCATTCCTTCTGATCCATCAGCCAGCATGGGTGCTCTGATAAGCAAACCACATTTGGAGAAGGTAAGTAACCCTCTGCCACGTAAGACAGAAAACTCTCATTTGAAGAGAAGCTCAGTTCAAGCAGGGTACACATCAGGCTTTGAAGTATTACAGTGACTTTCAAAAAATGTAGAGGTGAGGGGAGTTGTCTCTGGATACAGAGTCTGACAATTGTAAATATACATATGCACAAAGAACTCAGATTAAAGCAGAACCTTAAATAGGATGAATAAACTCGAGGAGTCAGCTTGGAAATACTACCAGTAGAATGAAATCAGCTGGTAAATATGGAGTCAACCAAGAGGGAGAGATAAACCCTTCAGGTATTTGCTTGGCTCTGTCCTCCTCCCTCCTTATATCACATGCGGCCTTCTGGATGAAGGTTTTCTAGCCCTTACTCAATCAGCTAGGACTTTTCTTACTTTTTTGGTGTTTTTATTTTTCTCCATGGTTCTGTTCATTTGACATACAATCATTTCTTCCCGTATTGACCATCTTCCCTTGACTAGCACATAAGCCCATGGTCAGGTTTATTCATTGTTCTGTTCTCAGATCTAGAAAAGTATCTGCGACAGAGTTGGTGCATAGTAACAGTTGGCAAGATAATTGAATTAACATTATAGCTATGTTCCAACCATTATATATTTTAAAACTTAAAGCACATATTTTCCTTGAATGCTTTTCAATCCTTGGCTTAAACTAGAATTGGATCCTGAGTGCACAGGCCCTGGCCAGGCCATTTCTCTTGCCAAGATGACTCAGCACTGACTCTGAAAGGAAAAACAAATATCCCAGTCTTTTTTCATGAAAGCACGTTTGTCATTATCTCTGAATCATTGGGTTAACTTCTTACATAATTTATTTTCCATTATCATTAGCTTAACTATATTACCTACATATTTTCAGAGTATAATCAGTAATGAGACTAGAAATTAGAATTTATTTGTTCTGGAAGCTTAGATACCAAAGGACATTCTGGTCTTTAAATCTTACACATCATTCATTCCTTCCTTTTTTGCAATAGTACCTCCCCTCAAAAAAAAAAAAAAAAAAAGGAGGGAGGAGAGAATATTCTATTGTGTATTGAACTATAATGTATAACTGAATGTGAATTCAGCTTTGGTATTTAGTGGATCTGGGAACTGTGTATACTTTCTGAGGCTCAATTCTATCATCAACAAGTAGGAAACAATAATAGATTCAAAATGGCTGATAGAGTGTTGAAAGATTTAAGTGAGAATGTACAAAAAGTACTTGCCTGAGTGCCTGGCCTGTGGACATTAAGTCAGTTACTTCTGTGTGCTGATGAAGGCCTAATGCCCAACTAATGAGTGGAGACTTAGCAGCTGCATGATAAGATAACTCTAGATTTCTTAGCAGTGACCTTGTATCATTTTCCAGTGATTAGAAAATATTGATTGTTCTACTGATTTGTGTGAAGTCAAATGGCAAGAGATCGCTAATTATAGTTCTTACCTGCCCAGGTCAGAAGTTATGTCAAGAAAGCTCGAGCCGAAGGGGCCCAAATTCTGTGCGGTGAGGGGGTGGATATGTTGAGCCTTCCCCCCAAGAATCAGGCAGGCTACTTCATGCTTCCCACAGTGATAACGGACATTAAGGATGAGTCTTGCTGCATGAAGGAAGAGATATTTGGTCCAGTGACGTGTGTGGTCCCCTTCGATAGTGAAGAAGAAGTGATTAAAAGAGCCAACAGTGTTGAATATGGTCTGGCAGCTACTGTGTGGTCAAGCAATGTGGGGCGCGTCCACCGGGTGGCAAAGAAGCTACAGTCAGGCTTGATCTGGACCAACTGCTGGCTCATCAGGGAGCTGAACCTGCCTTTTGGAGGGATGAAGCACTCTGGGATAGGAAGAGAGGGAGCCAAGGACTCTTATGACTTCTTCACAGAAATCAAAACCATCACTGTGAAACACTGACCTTCCCCTGCACTGATGCCTACTGGTAGAAAATCAGCCATCCATTGAGGTGTGAGGCGATCCTGGGACACATCACACCGTGCCTTGCTTACAGGAGGCTAGCTCTAGCTAGCCTCTGTGTTTGTATTCTGCTAGCTGGTGAAGAGCTGCTATGTATTTCAATGTGGTCACAGAGAAGAGATGTCTGTATAGGACAACATACCAAGGAAGCCAGATTGTCATTGGTCTCCCCCGCATTATGCCCCCATAGTGTTTTTGCCATTTTTATTTACTTCTTAACATTTTGATTTACTTACAAATAGAAAAATACAAAGCCAAAGGGAAGGTAGAAAAACACAAAGCCAAAGGGAAGGTAGAAAAAAATACAAAGCCAAAGGGAAATAATCTGCACTAATTTCCTACCAATGAAGAGATTATATGATAGTCCCCTAACCATATTAGTCTCCAGTCAGGCTCATTGATAGTTGCCCCTATCTCATTATGCAAAGAGGAAGTGTATGTCTACAAAGTCTGCTAGGGAAAGACTATATGGTAAGTCATGCTCACTATCTCCGACAGCCTCACAGCTGCCTTAAGTTACACCCTAGAAGCAGTTGAAATATTTGTGCTCTCCAGCACATTTCACACAGCTGGCTGCTCATCAAGTGTTGAGAATTTGCCTAATCGTATCATTGGCCAAAGATGAGCAGATGTGCCATCTCCATGCATTGATTATGACTTTCCCTTCCCACACCTCCTCCCCTTCCTCCTCCACATTCCTCTGTCCAGTCTTACCCATGGATCTATCATTACACGCCAACCTCATCTTATAATTGCAATGAACTCCATGGTGACTCAACAATTTTCCACCAAGTTTGGAAAAGTACTCATCAAAATGTTAAGGACGGCTATATTGTCACTGAATCATAATGAGCTAGATCGCCAGACCGCCTGGGTTCATCCTGGGCCGGCTCTCCCCCCTCGTCCAGATAGACAGCTGAGGCACAGAGAGGTTTACTGTCTTGCCAAAGATCTTATAGCAGAAGCTCTCCCAGAGTGCAGTTGGGACACAGGACATAATGAACACCCAGAAGTACACAAACATTGAAGAGCTAGAGGTTTTCTGAGGACAATGAAAAAAATACTGTAAATTCCAATAAGTGTTCTGGAGTTCCCACCCACATAGAATAAACAGCAGGCCTTTCTCTCCACTGAGGGCAAGATATGGGTGAAAAAATGTTCTTGATTAATGTTGACAGAATAGAATTTATATGTGAAACAAGACATCTTTTAACGCTTTGAGTTCAGACACTGAATGGCCAGAGTTGAGTTGGAATCCCGCCTCTAAAAGACTCTAAAGTCAGGTGGTGTTTGTGTCCTGGGCATTTGGTTTGCTGGATAGGAAACAGTCTGATTCTGTGCAGTTTCAGTGTCATCCCTAGGGCTGTGGGGCTCTGTGGTTCTTGCTGCCCGTTTCCTGTGTGGGAGCAGGTTCCTGGGAGGGTGGTGTGCATAAAGCTCTTGTGCTTCAGCATGGCATGAAGGGCCCTCATGCCAGATAACAAGGACCACCCCTGGGAAATAACAGCTTATGAATTTCTAAGCAGGAGAAATCTGATTTTCACGCATCATCCTTGAGAAATCAAAGCATGTGAAAAATCACTGAGATAGATAAAAATGCTAAAATCGGAATATTTACCTCTTCAAGAGGAGCTTTTTATTGAGTGATTTTTCATACATTTAAAGTGGAGCCAAATACTACATATATTGGAAGGCTCTGTGGTGTGTGTGTGTGTGTGTGTGTGTGTGTGTGTGTGTGTGTGTGTGTGTGTGTGTGTGTGTGTGCGTGCACCAGTTTTAGATATCTTTAAGGGATTACACTTTGTTTAACAATGGTAAATTGCCAGACAGCATTTCTGAGCGGTTATTTATAAGTCTCTGGACCTTTGAGACACTGACTGAGCCTTGCACTTAGTGGCCTGCATCCAGGCCAAGTTCCATCATCAGGATGGAAGTGATACTGTTCCTACTGTCCTTGTGATAGGGATACTAAAATGCTTATGAAAGCTCTTAGTCTGAGCTGAGACTACTGACCTTCTCTCTCCTGTCCACCCCCACACCCCCAGCCCGGCCCCACTGCTTCCTCTGCTAGCCTAAATATAAGGAGAGAGTTCCTATCTCTTGGCAAGAATTTGTAGAAAATACTGTACGCTTTCCTCAGGATGTATTTAATGCACTCTGATCTTGAGAAAGGTCAACTCCCTGAACTTTAAGGTTAGAAATAATTAGACAAGAAAACCCCTGGTCTGGATTTCATATAGCTGTCAGGATGATGAGTAGCAAAGATAATTGCTTCAGGTCAGATTTCCCACTCTCCCTCAACCCTTGCCCTGTATTGTTTATGGAAAGAATATACCATCACCATGCCCTGATAAGGTGAGTTGATGCTATTTCTGCCTTCCACTGTTCATTATGAATGGCTTTTGTAAGCAAAGGCCTGGAGGAGATGGCTTCCAGACACCTCATTAAATACAATGATGACTCAAGATTGTTCAATACACTGACCCTTTCATTCACTTCTACTTTGCGGAAGAAAATTCTCTCTCTCTCTCTGTCTTGGCAAATGTGTTTTAGAAAAGTGATTTAAATGTTGGCAGCAACAGGTAGCTTTTATTACCTACTTCCATTTCTTTAGAAATCATCCATAAACTAACATTTCATTCATGTACTCAGAAGGACTTCACTGTGTTTCTATTCATTAATGATTTTTACATATTTGGAAATGTAGATAAGCAAGTGATGTTAGGCTTCCCGTATAAGTGCTCTGAAAATAAATTCCAACACTTTCACTTTCCATAGAGTACAAGCTTTCTGAAAGCAGGGATTGCTTTTCCCATCAGATCCTTCCAGGACTACTTTTGTGGGTATAGATCTGAGATCAGTGCCCGGCACTGACTAGAGACTGCAGAGTACTTTATGAACTAATTTTCAGATAAATCAAAATCAGTATATGAACTGTCTTGTGTCCTGAAGAAATGAACACACTCGATTATGATGTAGCTGAAGCCATGTTTTAATTATTATTTCAGGTACAATTGATTTCTGAATAGAATACAAGTGAGCACATAGAAGCAAGGTATCCTGGCTCATCAGATAATGTAAGATCTGATGCCAGATGCTTGCTGCTTGATGGAAGTGAGAGCCCAAATCCTGGGTGATGGAGCGATGATCCTTGCACCACCATTCAGAGAGCTGTGGCTTAGTCCAGCCTATTGTTCAGGTGCACTGTTTACAGAGAGTTCATTAAGTGGGACTCTCTGTGTTCTTCTCCCTTCGGGGCCTGTGTGACTCAAGTATGGTGATATATATCACCACTGCTTTAGAACTCCTATAGTGAGTCATGGTACTTTTGTAATGTTCTCTAAATGGTATGCCCAGAATGAAAAACAATCACTTTGTAGTGGAAAAACTTTTGAAGGAGAATAGGTACTAATAAATTCAATCTAATAAGAATAACACTCAGGGGCTGGGAATGTGGCTTAGTGGTAGAGTGCTTGCCTAGCATGCATGAAGCCCTGAGTTCGATTCCTCAGTACCACATTAAAAAAAAAAAACTGGAAGTGGTGCTGTGGCTCAAGCGATAGAGCACTAGCCTTGAGCTGAAGAGCTCAGGGACAGTGCCCAAGCCCAGAATTCAAGTCCCACGATTGACACCCCCCCCCCAAAAAAAAGAAAGAAACTAACATTTTGAAGGAATTTTAAATCAGAAATTTCAAGACAATTGTTTTGGATCAAACAGCAAAGCAACGAATTCATCGGTTATAAAACAGACTTGTAGTAAGATGATCTGGCCATTTAACAAGGAGTTACATTCTGAAGCATCCAAGTCCCGGGGGCTTGTGCATGGATATGTCATCCATAGCTTCTACTTTTAGTTTCTAAAATAGAAAAATAAAATGACTCCAAAACATTTTCTCCTTTTAAAAACAATTTCTTTTTGGTCCTATAATTATAACAAAAGTAAAGTCTTGAGTTTGATCCATGCCTGAGAAACAAGTAGACGAACATGGTTTTCATCTTATTTTTTAGAGTAAGATATTGTTTTCCTCTACCTTCTTAAGATCCATAATTAAGTTCTGCAAATGAAATAAGAGGAGAGTTGAATAGGACAAAGGGAACTGAAAATTAATTTTTAGTTTTATGTGCATGGTGGGCGATTCCAAAAAAATGAGACAATCCAATGAAGACTCGGGGTCTTATATACCATTTTAACAAAAAGTGATTAATAGTGAAGAAGTGGCCAAGTGAAGGTGAGAGGGTTTGGTGGTAAACCACAGGAAGATAAATATTTAGGGGAAACTAATGGGAGATACAAGTTACCAAGTAAGGTATAGTTCTACAAACTCACCTTATTGTTATTTCTGTCTGAGCTGATAAAGGAAGGTTAAGCACTATGTCTACAAAGAAAATTTATATTCTGCTGTTTAGGATAATAGTGGAAGGCACAAGGGTCTTTCTGTGTTTGATTTTTATCTGTTCCTTCAAGCTCAAAATAATCCTCATGTCCAAGCAGCTTTTTCACATTTTTATAGATAAAGTTTCATGGTAGGGCTTGAGGTAGCCCAAGCTGGACTGAAACCTATGGTTCTCTTATCTCCATTTCCCCAATTCTGGGATTGTAGGCATAAACTACCATATTAGGCTTTTACTTAGGATATTTCATGGTGACGTATTCTGATGTCCTTCATTTTTTATCTTTCACCTCACAAAGAACAAAAAAAAATACAAAACATTAACATCTATGTGAAGAAATACTTGGAGTGTTATAGTTGAGTAAATATATTCTGGGAAGCAAAGGTGCCCCCTCCCCTCCCCCCATAAGAGGGCCAATGATGTTCAAGGTATGAATGACTAGGGTTCTTAAGTACTCAGAGAGCTGTGTACACAGAAGGATAAAACACAAATGCTGGTATGAATCCTAGGTTCTAAGCTTATCCTAGAGCTGAGATAAAGTCAGCACTACGAGGTAAAGCTATTGATTTGAAGAAGGGTTATGAGAAGCAGAGTTGAATTTAACATCTAAGGACTCTGCCAGCCAACTCTCAGTAATCTATCATAAGAAAGGGGACAGAGCTCAGGCCATGAGTGTAGAATGATGAAGACATTCTCTCTGTCCTCCCCCACCACTCAGCCCTTTTTATGGAATAGGGTATTTTTCTCCAGATTTCATATCTGGAAGAAATCTTCTTAGCAATAATTTAAAACAGCTTTTAGCAAGGATTTTATTTTTAATGCCATTATTCTGTCAATATTCAATGAGAATATTCTGGGTGTGGATTGAATATTTATAGGATCATACAGTGAAGCCCTGAAGGAAAGTAGATTCTGATTCACAGTGGAAAAAAAGTCATTCAAAAACAGAAGTGGAGTTAACAAAACTCCTATAAAGTATAAATAAATAAAATATGAAAAATGGTAGTTATCACAAACTGATATCCTGCCATAATAAAACATTAGAAAAGTCTGAAAAAGCAGAGGGTTTAATTGACTGGTGGAGGGAGGAAGGAGGAAGACAAAATCAGGAAAAGGAAATGCATTCCTGATCATGGAGACACTTTTAACACACATTGTCATGACTATCTTACCCTTTTCGGGAGGGTGATTCTGTTCTTTAGGAACTGGTAAATTGGTTAGCATTGGCAAAAGGTTTTTTTTTAAAGACAATATCTTTAATCTCTTTCTCTAGTCTCAGGTAATTGTGAATGAATTAACTCTGTCCAACCCACATGTTTTGAAAGAAGCCAGATCTCTGGAATAGGATAAATGTCGCAATATGTTTTGGACTTGTGAGTCAGCTGACTTTGGGGACAACCATTATTTTCTATAGAGCTGTTTGGTTCATAGTGAATAATAGAACCTCATTTCCTTTCTTCCAGGAATATCTATCTCCTATTAACCTTTTCTTGGTCTGTTAGATATTCATTATTTTAAAAACTAAAAGTTTTTATTTCCCCACACATTTTTCTTTCTTTCTTTTTTTATTGTGAGAATACCATACAGAGGAGTTACAATTACAGAGGAGTTACAATTACATGGGCAAGAGAACAAGTACATTTCTTTTTATTTATTTTATTGTGAACATACTGTACAGAGGGGTTACAATTACATGGGCAAGATAATGAGTACATTTCTTGTCAAGCATTGCAGCCTCCTCCTTTGTTAAACCTTCACACCCCTTCCCTGACTCCCCCCACCCCCCCACTCAATCCTCCCCCCCCCCAAAGTTGTAAAGTTTGTTTTTGACATGACAACTTGTACTTCTCATTGTTGCAACGGGTCCACCTGTATCCTTAAACGACTTGTTTTTCTCCTTCTCCACAAATTATACCTACATCAAATATAGTGAAAGCAGGGGTTATACTGTGGGAGAGGGACATACAAAGCAACAAAGAAATCATCTTATAAATATGTTAGAAACAATCACATGAAAGCAAAACATTTGAACACTTATCTTGGGGTTCATTCCCCTAACATCAACTTATCTGACCTTTTCTGCTTGACTCAGACATATACTAGTTATTGCAAATAAGGGAAACCATGGGACCTATGTTTCTTTGGGCCTGGCTTACTTCACTTAATATAATATTTTCCAAGTCTTTCCATTTCCTAACAAATGGGGCAATGTCATTATTTCTGATGGAGGCATAGAATTCCATTGTGTATATATACCACATTTTCTGACCCAATGTGTAGCTGCATATAGCTTTCCTGGCTTAATCACATCCCCACAAGTAGGTTTGGTCCAAACAACTTCTTTTCTTTGAATTTCCTTTTCAGTCCTTGATAAGTCTAAGTTGCTAAGTTGCTATTTATCTATGTCATAGTTTACTTTAATAAAATGTATCAGTGTGAGATTGCGAATTCTGCAGTGCTACCTTTCCCCCAGATGGGAGATGATTGTGCATGTGAACTGGTCCGATTCAGGGAAGTTCCATGCCTAAATCCTTTGTGGTCTTCACTTGGTCCTTGGTACTGCCTTTGCCAGGGGTGGAACATATTCATGCTGTGGGGTGGTCCAGGAGGAGAGGCCGGCCTGGAGGGAGTTTACCAAGACTCCCACAGTGTTGAAGCCATTGACAAGTGGCTAATGTAAACTAATAGAAATTGGATTAGTTCTGTCTAGCCTCAAATTCATCTCTTTGGGAATGACATTAATGAACTGCATTAATTGATAGGGAATTGGGACCATCGTTCTTACCGGCTGTCAGAGCTTCACAGGATTCAGATTGACAAGTGTGTTGTTACTCTGGTGACATCTACTCACTGAATTTGAGAAGATAGTGGCTGCTCATTTAAAATATAATGAAACTCCTCCTGTAGACCTAGGCTGCAGCAATAACTTGACTGGTGCTGGGGAAGAGGGGGAGAGAAGGCTAGTTTGGGATGGAGAATGTAGGAGTACTCTTTGTTTTCTTTCCACATGTCTTTCCCTCCTCCACTTCCCTCTTGATTTCCTCTTTTTTATTTTCTACTTTCTGGTATGTTTTAGCCAGTAGTTTTATGACTGTGCTGGTCTCTGGATTTTAAACAATATCTGCACCATCAAACATTCTTCACCCTCCTCCATCTCTCCTGGCTTGAGGTAGTTTCAGATACCAAAGGAACAGCCTGTACTCACAGCTCATTCATATCATGGGCTTCCCAGAAGTCTGCACATGCACTTGTGTCACTGACTGTGGCTAAAGATGAAGTGTTAAGATTATGGGGATTTGTATTAGGTTACGGATTCGGAGACATCATGTGAGGTGGTGTGACAGCTAATGTTCCTTGGCGCATATTCCTCATGGGGCTTTCTGCAACCCATGTGGTTTTTAGAGCAATGGCTGAGTAAGTTCTCTTCTAGTTGGGTGGCAGGGAATGGGGATATGTGAGGAGACACCCCTCTTCAGTTCTTTTCAAATCGTGCCAAAGATCAGGAACAGAGAAAAAGTCAAGTCCTGCTTGACTGATGTTCTTACTATTGACCTACCTCTGAAATTAACTCATGCTGAAATGCTTGGTACAAAGATTGCTCAAAGGGCTGGGAGGCTACAAGGTCCCTGTGAGCTAGTGTTTGCCTCCACAGGGCTGCTCAGTCCTGGAAGAACCAAATGATGCTTTCACATTCTTACTGGCTGCAGTACTCTGATCAGAAAAGCATGCTGCTGTGAATTGAGCAGAAAACCTCACAGCCATTTGCTGCCTGTCCCTATGAGGATCCTGGCTGGACTTAGAAGGTTAGGAGGGTTAGAAGGTTAGAAATCTGATGAGATCTATTTGTGTATCCTGATCTAATCGCCATGGCTCTCAGCCAGTTGGTTTATGGCTCATATTCTGTCAATGTGCAGACAGTACGAGTTTCATCAGGGTGAACATAGCTCCATTACAGAGCGTTCCTTGATCAGTCAAGGAAATGTCACACTGAGGATGACAGGCCTTCTTAAGTAATGACAATAAAACTTCTCTCTTAATCATGAATTATTTTTTATGTCCAAATTAGAACTCACAATTGCCAGTCAACAGTGCTGGTTTATTTACTAGTTCGTCTTAGATAAGAGTATTGAAGCCCTGAACCAGAGGGTTACAAGAGGTTGCTCGGCTGTATTTCAGCAGAGCCTGGCATGACAAGACCATGGTCACTTATTTATGAGACAGGTAAGAAGTGAGACCTGCACTGACTGTTCTGAAAGGTCAATATAGGTAGTCCTCAAGGACAAGGGTACTCAGCGAGGCAGTCACAAAAAGTGACAGCATGCAATTGGCAGTGAGGATCAGATCACTGCATACAGACACCTACCTAATGGGATGGGGCATGAAAGATGGGAAATGAGCAGAACAAGCTCTCAAACTGTGCTTAACATTAGAGTTTGGAGTTTAGAGTTTGATGGAGACAGTTGGGCTCTTCTAGAGAGGTGGAGATCTGAATCTTAGCAGCTTCCTGGAACACCAGGAACACCAGGCAGGGCACCAGAGCCAGACGATTATGGGGACACTAGGAAGGCTATACCAAGAGAGAGCCTTCCCTCAGTATGGGTGAGAGTCTCATCCACTCGATTTGTCAGAATGAAATACCAGTCATGGTTAAACTAGCTGCCACATCTGAGCCTGGAGCTTCTTTAATCTTCCCTTCAGCACCCAAGGAAAGCCCAGCTGGTCTGAATATGTAAGTGAAGGCCCAATGGATGGTACGTGTCAAGGAAGAGAAGGAAAAAGTGCAAGAAATGGACAGTGGGAGCTGGAACCTTACCCCAGGCTGATAATTCTTGGTCTAAAAGGGCTGTTAAGAATTCAACATTGGTACCCTGTGTCTTGTATATACATTTATCTGATTTGGGAAAGGAAAGGCGAATCATAAAATGGTGAGACAAAGGACAGAAGGTGAACCAGTGCAACAACAATACTCATAAGACACTATGTTGGAAATGAACTTTACAACTTGGTGGGGAGGGGAGTTGGTGAGAAGGGAAAGTGGGAGAAAAGGAGGGGGGTAACAATGTACTCATTACCTTATTTATATAACTGAAATCCCTCTGTACCTCACCTTTAGAATAAAAAAAATTTTTTTAAAAAAGAACTCAATATCAGATATGATGTATCAGAACAGTTTCAGAAAGAAGATCAATATGAAAACTTAAGCAAAACAAGAAAGGAAACCCAATTCCAGGAGACAGATATGCTGACCATCCTTAGCCACAGAGCTTTTAATCTGGGTAGGCCTTTCTGAATGCCCTTCCCCAACTCCAGATATATATATATATATATATATATATATATATATATATATATATATATATATATATATAAAATCTCCTATTTATCTTTAAGAACTAATTTCAATCAACTTTTTTTTTCTAGGGAAGTAGGCTTCCCTGACTCATGACATCCTCCTTCAAAACCTCTGGAGCACTCAGTCAAAGTTAGAAGTCCATATTCTTGCCTGACATTTAATTGCAATTGATTTCGACCAATGGCAGGTGGATTTCTCAAGGGTGGACTACATGTCCTACTTTACTGGTTCAGTGCTTGGTATACTTTAGGTGTTCAGTCACTATTTGGTGAGTGGATGAATGAACACTTCGAGAGACACAGAACTTTTTCTTTTTTTTAGTGGTGGTACTGGGGTTTGAACTCAGGGTCTCTTGCTTGTTAGACAGGTATTCTACCACTGAAGTATTCCTCCAGGCCTGTCTTTGGCTTGACATTTTTAGCAAATGCAAGGTGATTATCTGGTCTGCAGTCTAACTTTGGTCTTTGGTTTTCCTGTAGCTGCTGAGATCACAAGAGTGTGCCCTTTCCCACATAAGTGAGGATGACAAGCTCTCATTACTGTATGCACCTATGGATTGAGAAGGGATCTCTCTAAGTTTTCTACTCATGCTGGCCTTGACCATGATCCTTTTCACCTTATTCTCCCAAGTGGTAGGAATGCAGATGTGAGTTAATGGCATCTGGGCTAGAACACTTTTTTTGTGAACAAAATAAGAGAAAAGCTCAGTATCTGATACAGTAAAGCATTTATGATATGAGCTTGTTCTGGAAACACATTTCAAACTTTCCAATGAAAGTTTGAGAAATTAGAACCAAAGGAGTTAAAAAGCCTAGAAAGATTGGCCTAAAAGTCTTCATTCACTTGGCCTAGATTTTTATGTAAGTAAACTACAATGAACGTAAGTAGGGTCTTAAAAATGTTTGGTCCATCTCAAGGGTAAATAGATGGTAAGCACTTACATCCTACTTTTCCTTTTTCTAGTCCCCTACACTAAAATAAATGTTGACCATCTCTTTAAAAAAAATAACAAACATGTCACAGCCATAGCAGGACTGGAGGATATAGAAGTGGGATGCCCTCAGAAGGCTAGTATTATTGGGTGTTCAGCAACAGATGCTAATATTGACTATGACCTAAGTTTTATGATCAAAGGGAAAGCTGGAAAGCCTGGTGTGTGTGTGTGTGTGTGTGTGTGTGTGTGTGTGTGTGTGTGTGTGTGTGTGTGTGTGTGTGTGTGTGTGTGTGTTCTAAAATCAGATTCTATTTTTATTTTATTTATTCTATCATATTGCTTGAGATTTCAGTTTTGGGAGTAAGCAACTCCTTGGATTTTTTTTCTACTTCTACCAGCTTTTATCTGAAGTTTAAGTACAAACTCATAGAACTAGACAGTAAAACAGGGTAATTAAAGGATGGGTGAAGAGATATATGGGAAATATTGCTTAAAGGCCCCAGGTTCAGACTGGAATGAGAAAAGGGTTCTGGAGATGGATAGATGTAAAGGTAACACAACAACGTGAATGTATTTATTACCATTATAAGATTATGTTAAATGTGTTTTACTACCATAAGAATAATATGTGCAGGCCAACCAGACTCTATGTCAAGACAGGTGTCAAGACAGGGAACATGGGGGCTCATGAGCAATGGAAAGAGGCCAGTTGAGCACTAGGTAACACAGATTGGAAATCTTCAGGTCCCAGCTCTCTTATGTCATTTAGGAAAATTTTCAAATCTTCCTGAAACTTTTTTTTCTCATTTGAAGATAGTAACTCTGGCCCCATTACCTGCTTTATAGGAACAGAATTAACCCATGGTGGACTGTGGTAACCTTGAAACATTTTATGCAAATGGAAGGCTTTACTTCCTGTAAGAATGGAAGAGCACATTGTCAATCTATCTACAAAGGCCTGGATGACAGGAAGAGACCAGCACTTTCTTAGGTTGGTATCCAGGAGGTGGCTGGCTATCCAGGTGGTTAGGAAAGGTTAGGAATAAAATGAGTTCAGGGTAGGAAACAGCCATTCATATCCATGCTACCTAATCTAAACTTGTCCTGAGTTGTTCTACTGTGTCGACATGCCACTATGATTTTACAGCCCTGAATGCAAGGCTCAGACACATCATGGCTTTGATGAAGCAGCTGACATTTCTAGCTGAGTGTGTCTGAATTGCCTGCCAATAATGGAGCAGTTAATTAACATCCATAAAAGCCAGTAAGGGGTGCCTGCTGGATACATGTGACCTATAACTGGTACAGGATTTAGGCTAATAATGATTGGCTCCAGGCAAAATTCCAAAGTTTCAGCTTTAGAAACCAAGGGTTTATTTCTATGCTAACTCATTATTTATTAAGGTGAGATTTGACACGTGGAATTAAAACAGATTTCATCACAAGATCCTTCTGGTTTTATTGTCTCCTGCCTAGATAAATATTTTCAGAGAGGGTATCTTATTGAGTTTTGGTTGATCAGGCTCTGAGGATATTGAATACCTTTATAATATTTTAACCAAGTTTTCTGTCACTCCATAGTGATGACACTTGGCTGTATTTTTTTTCTTGGCTTTAGGAAAGGTGTCCTACTGAACAGAGACTTAGCGGTTTAGCTAACACTTCAGTCTCAGGTGTTTCTTCTCCCAACACACTGGACACCTAGGTATGATGCCTTTTTACTGCCATGTCTCAAAAGGTCTTATCCTCAAGATTTTATTTCTTCCATGTGAATTTGGCTATTATGTTCACCAGTGTTTGGATCTCTGTGACAAATACAAAATGTAAAGGAGGAAAGATTGATTTTTGCTCACTGATTCAGAGGTTTGAGTCCGTGGTCAGCTGGCTTTCTTGCTTCTGGGCTTGTATAAGGCAGAGAATCATAGCGGAGGGACATCGTGAAGGGCATCTAGCTTCAGGAGGGAGACAGAAAGAGGAAGAGACTGGAAATAAGATTTGTTAAAGGTATGCCTATGGTAACCAATATTCTTTATCAAGTCCCACCTTCCAAGGTCCCATCCCAATGGTTCACTCCAGCTTAATTCCATTACCCATCTATTAGATCAGAACCCTTAAGATTCAATCACCTCGAAGCAACTTCAACAGATGAGACTCAGGATGAGGAGAATCCAGATCCAAACTAGAAAAGCTATGTTATATAACTATTTACACACACACACACACACACACACACACACACACACACACACACACACACACACACACACACACCCTTGTGGCTTCTCCTTCCAATAGCCTTGACTTCATGTTCTTTCTAGATCCATACTAATTAGCTTTGGCTGTCCTAAGCTCTTAATTTTTACTGGTGACAAAATGGCATAATGTAGCACTTAACACTGTAACCATTATTAAGTGTACAGTTTAATGGCATTAAGAATCTTCATTACACACTTGTAGGTAGCATTTCTACTCATTCTATGTCTTTCTGCACATACTCAATTTTCCATCTCAATTGGAATGGAGGTAAGAACTAGAATTATTGAATTCTGGTGAGCTCCATGTTTGGCCACTCAAAGGACTACCTGGCACTGTCTTTATGGAGCTTTGCTGTATCTTCCTAGGCTTCGGGATTCCTCATCCCATAGTGACCAGCCCCAGCCCACGGTCATTTGACCTCTATCCTTTTGTGAGAGGAAGACTCCCCTCCCCTCCATTATCATAGAACTTGTCTTTTCAAGACACTGAATGTATTAACTTGCCCTGATTTAAACTGACTTCCTCTTCAAATATCCAGAAAGGTCAGGGTTGGGAGAGAATTAGGAAGAAGAGACATGGTAGAGGAAAATAGGGAAGAGAAAGAGCAGCACAGAGGGAAAGTAAAAATGAAGACAAAGAGAAAGGGAAAGGAGGCCCCGTGGCAAATGGGAAGGTTTGAAATAGAGAAAATGAGAGAGGAAGGAAGGGGAAGATGGTGGTAAAGAAGATGCTATGTTCTTTCTTGCTTGTTTCCCAAAGAAGAAACTTCCTGCCCCTCAGCCATCAGCAACTAGCCCTTGGTCATAATTACATCTGTTTCTGGGAGCTGATGGGGGGTGAGGGGCTCACTAGCTCTTCCTTCACTTGCCAGGCATACCATAAGTCCAGCTCAGGCTTGGAAGCCCTACTCAAGGTGGCCTGGCGGAAGCTGATTTTCAGTGAACATATCACCTGGGGAAGCAATGGGCTGTTTCTCTCTATAACATCTGGCTGCTGATTTTAGGGTAAGGTTTTTTTTCCCAGCTGGGGTAGGAGTATGTTGGGCACAGTTCCCAATCATAACAGGGATCATTAGTGACACACAGCCCAGTGTTTAAAACAAAAGGGTTCTGACAGAGTTCTGGAATGTTCTTGAAGATGTGAAGAAGCAATCCACCTGGCTGACCTGCACTCAAACAATTGCCCTGCAGGTTTTGCTCCAGTGCCCAGAATTAATATGAGGCCTCTAATTGTGAGCCTGAAGAATTCCAATCAGTTCTCTTTCAATGGCAATTTTTGCAGTGTATGTTGCTTCTTAGAAGCTTCTATCATCCCATTCTATTTATAAATTGCTTTTATAAGCATAGGCTTCAAAGACTGAAAGACACCATAGAAAGGCTGTAATGAAAAAGGCCCTTTTTAAATTCCAGTTGCAAAAGTCAATTGTTTGTGACCTTGAGTAAACCACTTACCTTGTCTGTGTCTGATTTGCCCCCTTGTAAATGAAAAGGCTTGAACTGACTGTGCAGTTATTTTGGTTTCCTCCCTTCTGTATATTTCACAGAGAGAAGCCAAGGCTCTGAGTAGTTACGCTTGCAGAATCCATCAATCAGCGTCAAGCCCACCAGCCCCTTGCACCATTCCCATCCCTTCGCATAGGACTTTCCCACATGCTCTGGGATGTCTTGCTGCCTATCCCTCCCTCTATGGCCTGTGCTGGCTTCCATAGACTGGAGCAGCTGAGACAGGGGTTCTTGCTCACTGGGAAATGGACTTAATAGTGCTAATGAAGGGCTTTCTTGGTTTGCTTACTGAAACACTATCATCTCTGTCAGAGTATACTCTCTTACTTAGACAAAGGGTGAAGATTTTCTAGTTTGAATATGAACACTTTTCAAACTGAATACGGTTCCTTTTTAGAGTCATTCACCTACACCTCCAGTTCCTGCAGCCGTCCTTCAGTTTAAACTTCTAAATACTGACTGGGCCTATCTAAACAGGTGGACTGTGGGTGCCATGATCTGCCATTAGACACTGAACCCCTCACTTGTGCCTAGCCTCACTCCATGATTCCTTCTATGTTTTCTATATCCATCCTTAACAGTTGTCAACACCAGCATCAACTCAACAGCCTAAGCCATATACATCTTGGCCATCTTTGATCCCCATCTCCTCCTGGCCACTCCTACCAACTGGCCTCTGTTCATTTCCTTGAGCTGTCTAATGAGGTCCTGCAAACTGGTTGCTCAAAACAACTAAAGTTTATTCTTTCCCATTCTGGAGGCCAGAAATCCAAAATCGAGGTGTCAGCAAGGTGGTCATAACACCTAGGGGAGAATCTATTCTGTGCCTTTCTCTTAGTTTCTGGCAGTCCTGGTTGTTTGTTGTTGTTGTTTTATTTTCATGGTGTTATCTGGCTTGCTGATGCTTCAATGTGTTATTGCGTTTTTATGTGACAATCTTTCTATGTTTTTCTCAATCTCTCTTCTGCTTCTATAAAGACACTGGTCACACTCACAAGTACCAGGGATTCGGACTTAACTACAATTTCTTGAGGAACGTAATTGGACCCATAAGAGACAAGTCCTGCTAATTCTACTGGTAATTTCTTCTCATGTGGTGGGGGGAGGGGGGGACAGGTTGGGGGGGGGAGTCCACAGGAGTCACATGGGAGGCGGGGCATTTCCTTCCCCTAGCATGAAGACAAGATGCCAGACCCTGCCATCCACCATGTGACCAATATGGTGCTGGGCAGACCTGACCTCCCTACTTCGTTTGCATGTGTGTGTATGCTTAGAAGCATGTCTGTGAGGGTCCTGCTCACGCTCTCACCCCACGGGAGGAGCAGATGAGACTTCCTTTCCCTCTTAATGTGCACACCCCAAGTCACTTTTGCTCTGGACTTTGTACAATTCTGTATTGCCTCAATCTTTCAGTATTGGGAATTGAATTCAGGACCTCAAACATGATAGACTAGGATTTGAGCCACTCTCTTATTTCTTTAGTTTTTAGTTCGTTTTATAGGTAGGGTCTCTTACTTTTGCCTGTGCTAATCTGTTAGTGATCTTTCTATTTCCACCTCAGAAGTAGCTGGGACTGCAAGTGTGCCCTCCCATGCCCAGCTTGTTTTTGAGATAGTGTCCTGCTAACTTTTGCCTCATTTGGTCTTGGACCAATATCCTTATCTTGTCCTCTTTAGTAGCTAAGATTATAGGCATTTAGCACAAATCTAAATCTTACCACATGCTTAAATATTTTAAACAAATATTTATCACTTTTGAATACACAAAAGTTTAAGCATTAGTAATTCATAGACTTTCAAATTCCTAGACATTAAACCTCTTAACTTGGTTGTGAAGAGCAAAAGTATGAAAATACTCTTTTTTTTCCCCAAGGGGAACACTAATTTTTACTTATTTTCTGAATGTATGGTAGATGTATATACCTTCTACAGAATAAATAGGAAGCATTAAAGGCAGAAAGAAAAGGAAGACATGCAGGAAGGGAGAAGAAACAAAGAGGGAGGGAGGGAGGCTGGAGAAGGAAGGAAGGCACCCATGTTCATGTATCGACTGATCAATGACCATGGAAGTAAAACATTAATTATATCTTCTTTTACTTTTGTCAACATTTTAAAAATTATTTTTTATTTTTATATTTTATTGTAAAAGTGATATATAGGGGTTATAGTTACACAAGTCAGGTAATGAGTACATTTCTTTTTGTACAGTGTCACCTCTTCCCTGTTTTCTCCTAGATTTTTCCCTCCCTCCCTTCTCCTCAAGTTCTATAGTTCATTTGCAATACAGTGTCTAGTGAGTATCATGCTGAAGTAATTCACCCTTTGTCCTACCACTTCTGTGTTCTCTTTACCCTTCCCTAAATAGATAAACTTACATACAAGACCAAAGGGGCAGAAATAAAAAACAGTGACAAAGGGGGGGGTGGTGGATAAAAAAACAAAAAACCTTCTTGTTTCCATTTCTTGGAGTTCATTTTGATAAACAATTTTATATATCTTATGCACATAGCTATTGAACCCTTGTGATCCTCTCCTAAGAATATATTGCTTTGGTCTCAATGTATAAATGTTTAGAGTATAACTGTTTAACTTATCATGTCCAAGTATAATGTTTTGTCTTTTACCATCCATTGTGTTTACTCAATCCTAATTACTACAAAGGAGGGTAACCATGCAATCTACGTTTCTTTGGTCTGGCTTGCTTAGCTTAATGTAATTTTTCTAAGTCCTTCCATTTCCTTGCAAATGGGCAAATATTCTTTCTTATGGAATCATAGAATTCCATATATATATATATATATATGTATATATACACACCACATTTTGTTGATACATTTGTTTGCTGAGGAGCATCTGTGTTGATTCCATATCTTGGCTATAGTAAAAAATACTGAAATGAGCATGGTTGTGCTAGTAGCTTTAGTGTGGCTGGTTTTTGGTCAATTGAATAAATGCCTAGGAGTAGAATTGCTGGGTCATAGGGAAGCTCTATTTAGTCTTTTGAAGAACCTTCATACTGTTTTTCAGAGTGGTAGAACAATTTTACGTTCCCACCCACAGTGGAATAGAGTTCTCTTCAGCCACATCTCAATGTTGTTTTGATTTGCATTTCTTTTGTGGCCAGAGAAATCAAAACTTTTTTTGTGTGTCTATTGGCCATTCTTACTTCTTCTGAGAAGTTTTTCTTTAAATGTTTAGCCCATTTATTAATTGGGTTTCAACATTTTAAATTATCTTTATGTACTTGTACAAAGGAGTTATCATTTAATAAATCAGTGTATGAAGATAATGCTTTTTGATCAGTATCACCCAGGTAGTTAAGCTATCACCTTCTCAACCTTCTTTAATTTTATATAAAATAGTTCATTGTTACAAAATTTTTTCAGTGCAAGTTCTATTGCAAATCTTTCTTTTTTTAAGAATGTAGTTTCATTTTTAATTTTTATTTTTTATTGTGAAAATACTGTACAGAGGAGTTACAATTACATGAGCAAGATAATGAGTACATTTCTTATCAAGCATTGTAGCCTCCTCCTTTGTTTCCCCTTCCCATCCTGCAAATCTTTCTTGTTCAATAGAGAGTTTCTCATCTGGTTACTGTCTCAAGAACTCTGAGATAACCCAGAGACCTTTGAAACTTTTCAATTTATTTATTTATTTATTTTTTAAAATTAATTTTATTTTATTTGAGAACATACTGTACAGAGGGGCTACAATTACATGGGCAGGATAATGCATACATTTCTTACCAAGCATTGCAGCCTCCTCCTTTGTTTACCCTTCACCTCCCTTCCCCGCCTCCCCCCTCCCCCCACCCAACTATACCCCCCTCCCCCCCCACACCGACATTGTAAAGCTGGTTTTGACATGACATTTTGTACTTCTCATTGTTGCAACAGGTCCACCTGAAGAAACTTTTCAATTTAATTTAATGTCCAAGAGCTATCTATACCCAAGAGATCTGTCTGTGCTTCCAACTCTTAGTCAAGTGTCTGTGAAGAACAACCCAGAACTTCATAATTCTGACCCGAAATGCAACTTTGAAGCCTGTTTTCTACCTGGTCCTTGAATTCCAAACTTTATTTTGAGCCTGGCCTCCAGGAGAGCTAAAGTTGGCTTAATGATTGCTTCTCAGAGAATTTAACTGAATTGTGAAGCTAATGAGAGCAGAATGTTCGAACATCAAAAATTAATAAACAGAATAAGTATACAATCCTATTGCTATTCAAATAATTGTATATTTGAATAAGCACATGTTTAATCTTTCAGATTAATGGCCTTCTTCCCTTCCTCCCTCCCTCCCTTCCTCCCTCCCTCCCTCCCTCCCTCCCTTCCTTCCTTCCTTCCTTCCTTCCTCCCTCCCTCCCTTCCTTCCTTCCTTCCTCTCTTTTCTTTCTCTCTTCCTTCCTCTCTTTTCTTTCTTTCCTTTCTCTCTCTCTCTCTCTCTCTCTCTTTCTTTCTTTCTTTCTTTCTTTCTTTCTTTCTTTCTATCTATCTATCTTTCTTTCTTTCTTTTCTTCTTTCCTCTTGAACTCAGGGCCTTGAGCTCTTGCTTATCCTTTTGAGTTCAAGGCTAGCCCTTCCAGCTTTCTCCAGGTTAATTGGAGATAAGAATCGCTCAGATTTGTCTGCTCAGGCTACATTTGAACTTCAGTCCTCAGATCTCAGCCTCTCAAATAGCTAGGATTACAGTCTTAGTCACCAGCGCCAGCTGACAGTATTTATTTTTAAAGAAAATAACCCAATTACTAAGAAATTGTTCACATATTTCTGCTGTGGATTAATTGGAACAAAATTCTCAAGAACATTTTTAGAAGTTAATTTTAGAAAATATACTAAATTACATAATTACCTAGCTACATGCTGCTTACTACACTCTTATTTGAAAACAATGAAGAGCTGGCTACAACTCATATATCCAACAAAAGGAATATGAAAAATTATAGTGTACCCATAAGTCAAATGAAATAAGTAAAAAATAAAATCCATGATTAAAGTCAATGTTGTAGAGCATTCTTTCTCCAATGATATTCATAGTCACATGTAGGGAAGACAGAGTCTAACTTCCTTCCTGCCCAAACCTCTGTAATGACAAGAAAATTAAATCATAACCCAATAAGTTAACCAATTTACTGTTTGTGCATGATTCCAATGTGTCATGATTTAACCAACTCATTTCTCAATTTTTATTCTTCTAGAAGTCGCTGGGAGTCTTTAACCCACTGTTATTATTTTTGGTCAGAATCTTGTTCTTTTCTGGATCCTTCCCCTCTTTTCTCTTTTCTTAAATGTGAACACTCTCTTGATATAATATACAGAGTTACTTTAGATTTGTATATATATTTCACTGATAGAGAAGTATATCCAAGTGTTAAATTCCTTTCTACATTTCCTTATACAATCATCACCTCAACAAATACTCTTAAAAATGCTCTTTTGAAAATCTCTGACAGCCAGGAAAGCTTTGTACATCTTATAGTCACTTTGTCTTGTACAATAGCCAGGTGAGTCTTCATAAAACATAGTGCTTATCATTTCCTTTTCCTCCCCAGAAACTGTTAATACCTCCTGATTGTTTACCAGAATAAGCTCAATTCTTATCTGTTCTTTTACTGAATCATCTAATTGTGTCTCCAGTTCCTGTTCCTGCCTTATCTTAAAAGTATTCCCTTTAAAAGTTCAACGTGGTTAAATTAATCCTCCTGCTGTTTCCCAAAGATTTTTTTTCTTTTTTTTTAAAACTAAAAATATATTCTCAGCATTCTTCTGCCTCTATTTTTAAATTCCTGCTCTTCTTTTGTCTACCACCTCTTAATCTCATCAAAACCGTGTCATTTTGCTGGATGATGTTCTATAACATCTTCTCTGGCCTACACCTGAGGTTCAGGTTCTTAAAGTATGATCATTTGTCTTACCTGAGTGATACTTAACTTTCTGTGTTTTTTCTTCTTTTGTTCCTTTTGATAAGATTTGAACTCAAGGCTCTGTGCTTGCAAAGCAGGGACTCTATACTTTGAACCAGTGGTTCTTCTTGGCTTGAGCTGGCCTGGGTTCTGATCCTCCTGATCTCAATCTCTTTCATGTCTGGGATCACAGGTTCATGTCACCATGCCCAGCTTTGAGATCTCAAATTTTTACCTGGACTGGCCTTGAACTATAATCCTCCTGATCTCGGTATCCCAGATAGCTCCCTAAGGAGCTATCAGCAGAACTTTGTATATTTCCATGCCCAGTCTCTAAAAGGGCATATTATACCTATCCACAAAGCTTTTCTTAACAGAATTCAGTAAATACTTAATTTTCTCCATATGGTTGCATTTTAGACCTGGAAGGAGATGTGAAGGTCTGGCATGTGGACGAGCAGCTTGATTGATTAATGATAGCTGAATAAAAAGAACCTGTGTCTGTGAACCTAACTACATACAATACTTATCAGATTTTTGACTAAGTGGCTTTCACAGCACATATTATTGGCCTGATTTTTGGAGAAAGATATATAGCAGAGATGAACAATGTGGTATAAAAGTAAATATGAAAATTGGCTAAAATTAATCTTGTCAAGGTTTAAACATCTCAGCTTCTGATTAAAACTAATTCTCCAGAGTTTATAATGGGTCAAGCCTTGGTGTAACAATTTTCCCTCATTACCATGTGCATCCAGCATCACTTTAAACCAGCAGGTGGCGATGATTCTCTGCAGATTGTGTGTGTGTGTGTGTGTGTGTGTGTGTGTGTGTGTGTGTGTGTGTGTGTGTGTGTGTGTGTGTGTGTGTGTGTGTGTCTCTACAGGATGGTCTCCACTTACATTAATTTTACTCTTGCAAAGGCCAGACCTAGAAAAATAATTTAAATCTTTTACACTAGAGGAAATAGGATATTTATTGCAAATAACTAGATGAACAAACATACCAAGGGGCCAAATTGTTATTTGATTTCGTTTTTCATTTTAACATTTCTGACTTTGGAGATTTAGTTCTTCTCATTGTCATCACAGATAATGGGTTTTTTTTTTTTCAGGTAATATCATCAGATACTATAATACAACCAGGGACCAAAAGAATTTGAGCAAGCATTTATTCCTGCCCCCTTCCTCTTTTCCACGTGTGACACTCTTGTAGATCAGAGTTCTTGTCAAGATCATTGATCAAGTCAAGGGTAGAGGTAGCTGCCTTCTATCCCATCCTGTCTAGTACGCATGCCACTTACCATAGTATGACAAGAGCCAAGATTGCTCTCAATCTGAGAAGAGTTAAGCTCAAAGTAGGGGAAAGTTTTATGGACTGGTTTTAGGGAAGTTTTATGGAGTGGTTTTTGAAAAGAGATTTTGTAAAATGATTTTGTTTCATTCATTTTGTAATATCTGACTCATGGTATGTCCTCAACAATTATTTTCTTGGCAGTCCAAAGAAATTACTACAGGTAGGAGCTAAAACTGAAGAAACAGGAGGGAAGGAAAGGAAAAGAGGAAAGAAAGGAAGAGAGAAAGAAGGAAGGGGGAAAGAAAGGAGAAGGAGGGAGGGACTCGGTGATTTGTAGCAATTCCTAACAATCAATGAGATCTGGAAGATCGAGAGAGTATTCAACTTGGTTTCAAACAATATTTGGAATTAGATGTAGGATACTTTCTGGCCAAGTGGGTTGTTCTCTTAGTTCTTATTTCATCCTATTTGACTCAGTTGATAAATTACACAGTGAATTTGGCAGCTTGCATCTATCTTGGTGAGAATAAATCTCCTGCCACTTGCGTAGAAGCTGCATTCGCTGCAGACATTACACAGCCACCTGACTTCCTTCCTCTCACATCATGGAAAATGCCCATTCACAGGCCAGATGGAGTATGGAAGGTTTTGGCAACTAGTCCATATTCACAGTCAGAAAATTCCAGGAAATCCAAATGCATGGGTTTATTAGAATCATGTCTAGGATAAGAATTATCACCCTAAGTGGAAGCAGAGCGAAGAGACCCAGACAACAGGTAGAACTCTCCTACTTCTGACTCAAGTGTAAATTATTGGCTTTTCTTTCTGGGATATATCTAATTTAGAGGCAAGGCCCCAAATCCTCAAGTAGTATTTCCTAAGACTTGGTCACTCTGTGAGGCAATGTCTGATGCTATGAATCTCATGGATCTCATTTTTTGGGGGCGCGTGGGTAAAGGGGTTTTGAACTTAAGGCCTGGTGCTTGCTAAGCAGGCATTCTACCAGTTGAGCTGCTTACTACTATCATCCATTTAGCTTTAGTTATTTTTAGGATACAGTCTCATGTTTATACCTGGGCTGGCCTGGACTGTGATTCTCCTATTTATCCTTCCCATGGAGCTTTAAAGATAAATACCCATTCCCAGCTTTTTGTTATTACTGTTGGTTGTCGTAGGGCTTGTAAACTTTTTGCCTAGGCTGGCTTTGAACGGTGACCTTGAACCATGATCCTCCCTATCTCTATTACCCATCTAGCTAGAATTATAGACTCGAGTCACTGTGTTTTGTTGTTGTTTGGATGGTTCTGTGGTTTAATTCGAAGCCTCACACTTGCTCACATTGAACCATGTCCCTAGTGCAATACTACTCACCTCTAAGGCACAAAAACTCCTAAATCTTGTAGTGTCTTTATCCATTTTGGCTGCTGTAACAGAATTCCTTAGATGAGGTTATTTATCTATCTATGTGTATACATTAGAGATAGGGTCTTGCTAGATCAACCAACTAGCCTTAAACTCTTGCTTCTTCTACTTCAGCCTCCCACATATTGGGCATACTGTATATATGTAGAGAATATCTTGCATAAATAGCAGAATTATTTTTGCTCACAGTTCTGGGGTCTGGGCAGGCCAGATTCAGAGTCCGGCTGGGCCCACTCTCTACTTCTTGACTGCACTACCTCCCCACGTGATGGGAGGATAAAATAGTGCCCCCAAAACTTTTACTAAGGTAACTAATTCAGTTCATGAAGGTTGTACACTCAGGGCCAAGTCACATCCCAAAGGTCCTATCTCTGAAGACTGTTAATGTGGGAATTTGATATGACATACAACCTTCAAGGGGAAGCAAATATTTAGAACATAACACCTTGTAAGAACATGCGTCAAGATAAAAAAAACGTAAACGATACATGAACTAAACCTCTGAAACAGCATGCTCAGTGTCTTTAGCCACTGTGAGAGAGGGACACCGTTACTGTGATAAGTGCTAACCACTTCACCTACTGCTACCTATCCTCTGTTTGCCAGAGCTGACTTCTGTCTTGGAAACCCAGTTCCTATTACAGCTGCAAAGACTTGAAATTTGGAGATTTTGATAGGCCTGCTTCAAACCTGGGAGCATAAAAAATGGCTGACATAACTTTGCTCTTCAAATTTAAAAGTTATTAAAAATCAAGTAAACTGCTAAATGCAGTATATTCTGTTCCCTTGCCATGTTAGTGTCAAACTCCTAACCTCAGTGCCTGCCCATTCCAAGTGTTGGGATTATAGGTGTGTGCCACCATTCCCAGCTTTGAGCCAGTCCTTTGAAGGCTAAGAACAACAAAAGAAGCCTTAAGAAAGGTATAGAAGATATGTGTGTCATATCTAGTTTGTTGCATGTGCATACAAAGTCGTCACAAGATTCCCTGACACTAGACATTTTCCAGATGGATCACAAGGTCTTAATATTAAAAGAGACCTTAGTCTAGCAACTCTAAATAAGGACTGTTCTGAACTGAAGCCAGGTAGTTGCCTCTGTCAAAGAAACTGGTAAGGACTCAATCCCGTGCAACCTTCCTTTTTTTCCGCAGCTAAGTAAAGGCCTCCACATTCCCTTCATCATTTCTATGTGCTGCTTTAATGATGCCTGGAATTCTTGCCATTCTAGTTCATATCTCAGGATTCCTATCGTCCCCAGAAAGCGCCTGTTCCTCATGAGATTATTGTTCTCACAAGCTAAAAGGACCCAAGTCTTTCCCCACTATAATCTGTCTGATGATGTGGCAACAATACTAGAAAGTAGAAGGCCTGGGTTGAAAGAAAGGAGCCAAGGTTGATGCGCTTCAAGGAAGTGAAGCCAGGGCAGACCCGTGAAGAACGCCCTTCCTGAGGAAACCAAGGCATGCATGACAAGGGAGAAAAGATGGATATTGACGGTTGGGAGCTGAATTTTGTGTGCTCACAAAAGTCATCTGTTAAGGCTTGAACCATAGTACCTCGGAAAGACAATAGAACTTTGGAGACAAGTTCTTTAAGGAGGCCATTAATTAAAATAAAGTCAAGTCAGGAGGGTTATGCCCTGATCTAATATGACAGCATACCTTACAAGAATTGGAGATAGAAACGTAGGGAAGATGGCGTGAGACATGGAGAGAAACAGCTGTATTTCTGTTACTCCTCTTAAATCATATGGCTCTGGCTTCTGATTGGCTCTGGGGAAGGCCTCGTGCAGATGTGATAGTGTGAGCCAGAGGACTCACATACTAAACCACGGCATGAGCGGAGACACTACTTTTCATGATATGTGATCCTCCAGGCCAGAGTTGGTGTTCTATTTTACTGAGTTTAAGGGCTATGATGATGTTTGAGTATATTATCTTCATTTTTGTGCCTATGGAATAAAAGTGGAGACAGTTTTTCTTCTCCAGGAGATGCAGATCTACAGAATCCTTAACTCACTCAAGGGAAGTAATTCATAACAGCCTGATTTCATTTGTCAGATTCTCATCATTTTGGAATGACACAGCTATGTTTTAGACTCATTTTGCCTGTTAAAGACTAATTCCAGAGTACAGTCATACTATTCATTTAGTCTGTTTTCAAATCTATGTGGATCTTCTATGTAAAATAAAAAAAACTCCAAGCCTGGATTTCACTTCTGCTTGAAATTAGTTACAGCAGGTGAATCTATTCCAAAGTCTGTCTTTCTCTCTCATGGCCTTCCTTTCCATCAGAATCTTTTTACTTTTTTTTCCCCAAAACATGTGAAGACATAAATGATTCAATTTCATCCTCATTCTTGAGGATCTGTGGAGGTGGAAGGGATGCAGACTGATGGGAAAGGAAAATGCACAAACCTGGATGAGTTGTTGTTGGCCTCTAGTGCCCAGATCTGTGTTTGTCCAGGCTGGGTCCGGCTCTGCCTCCTGATTGCTCTCAGTGAACTGGAGCACCTAAGCTCTGGGCTTCTGAGCTTTCTGGTTGGTTTGGTCCATAGAGGGGCAACGTAGGGAGAGAAAGATGCCTAGGTATTTACAGACCACTGTTCCTGCATGATTTGCCACATTTCTGGAAGTTTTCCCACTCTGTCTAGAGCTCCTGGTAGTGAGCTCCATGAAGAGCATCTCCTTGCTTTTTGCCCTGCGGGCTCAGTGGAAGGAATGGCTCAGTCTCCTCTGTTAGTCCCTTGATGTGTCTCCCTTCCTTCTCCCCAGAACTGTCACTGAGTTCTTCTCAGTTAAAAGTGTACCTGCCGGGTCTCTGAATGAGCAGATTCATGGTTCCAAGGACATTAGTTTCTTTATACTAGACACTAGACAACAGTAAATGTTTATACATTCTAGCACTTTGCCATCATTTCACTCTTTCTTTCTGCCTACTTTGTGGACAGAGAATATAGACTAAGTCCCCATACATATGCATTCTTGTAGTTTTCACCAACACTCAAGCTAGGTGAGGTAAGAGTGTGGTCGAAGTTTCCTGTGTGAAGTGGAGCCAGATGTAGGTCTCCAATGGTATCCTAGGAAACGTCCAGGAAGCTCTGATTTGTGGCCTTTGCCATTTTCTATAAGGCAAACCCGATTACCATGCTGATGTTAAACCACCGGTGTGACATTATTATTGGACACAAGTCAGGAAGCGTCGCAACCTTTAGCATCAGCTTTTGAAAGTTAAGGGAGCTCGTGCCAGCGTGACCCCTGTTTATACCCTGCCACAGGTATGTGTGGGATGCACACACCTCTATCACAGAGGGATTTAACAGGTTAACAGTGACAGTGAAGTGGTTTGTAAGGGAAGTCCTTGTGGGATCAAATGTATTCATTACTCGTCAGGTGTGCATACATAGGAAGCACAGGTGTGTTTGTGTTCCCAGGGATGGCTCAACTGCTGTGCGGTCATCTTGGGTGCCAAAGGCCAAGACAGACTCGTGATTCTTGACTCTTGGTGCATAGCAGCAAAGTTTCTCAGCTATGGAGTGTGTTGGCTTATTATTTGCAAATGAGGCTTTAGGTGGAGCTTGCGGCTTATTATCTCCTTGGCAAAATCAGATTGATATCTAATAAGCAAGACTAAGATGAGGGGCAGGGCAAAGAAATGCACAACAACAACAACACATAGTATCCTTGAAGTGTTCTGAAGACATTCTTGAATGGGACCAAAGTTTCCTAACCAAAAATTAGAATCTAGAACCCGAGATCCAGCCTCTAATGCTTGAAAGGACAATGTTTGAAGTAAATAGAAGTTCAAATAGTAAATTACAGATATTGAAGATGGAGTACTGCTCACCTCTTAATGTGGAGCATGCTAAACATAGAAATGGGTTCCAAAAGTCATCAGAGAAATTCTGGAATCAATGGAGGATCAGAAGTTATGGAAAAATAAGTTAAATGTCAAATTAATAGTAAACTTTTCTTTCTTTTTTTCCCTTATCTTGAAGTAGTTGTACAAAGGGGTTGCAATTTAACACCGCAGTTTATGAACACAGTACATCTTAAATAATGTCATGCCTTTCAACATTCTCACCTATCCTCCCTTTCCAACCCTTTCCTCATTCTTCTTAATTTTGTAGGATTTACTTTTTTTTTTTTTTTTTTTGCTCTTGAAGCTTGAACTCAGGGCCTGGGCACTGTCCTTGAGCCTGTCTATGCTCAAGGCTAGCGTTCTACCACTTGAGCCACAGCACCACTTTTGGATTTTTCTGCTTATGTGGTATTGAGGAATTGAACCCAGGGCTTTGTGCATGCTAGACAAGCACTCTACCACTAAGCCATATTCCCAGTCTCTACACTGAATTCTTGACAGCATTCTCCTCTTCATGTGGCTCCACCTTTGGCCTAACCCCACCCTACTCCTGTCAACTGTCAACTGGGCGTTAATTTTGTTGAACTTTGACTTTGCCTTTCTAAGGAATTACATTATTTATTTGAGTTCTCCTTTGAATCTACCATATGTCAGTTAACATATTTGTACACAGTTGCATACCACCCTATGTATTTACTTATACGTTTATAAGCTGAATCTAGCTTCTACATATAAGGGAAGCATGCAACTTTTTGAAGTGGAAAATGTGCCAACTATGATCCTTTAAGCCAGTTATGTCAAAAATCCAGCAGATGCTAAGATTGGAATCTATTCCAGTACTCTTCTTAACTTGGGTGCAAATTGAGTTTCTACGTTCATATTAGATCCATTAGTAGAACTTGGAGAGGGAAGGAGGGTGTGTGCTCGAAGGGGTGGATCCCTGGGGAGCAACACAGAGATGCATTGTCCCTAGAGCATTCAAAAGCAGAAATAAATCTGACTACAAGTCAACTGTTTATCATCACCAGGTGCTAGCAATTCTAAACCATGTCTGTGATGAAACGCTCTTTGAAGGAAATCTGTTGTTGGTTTAAGCTCCAAACAATTGTTATGATCACTACTCAATTCCAGTTATACATGTGCTGGCTACATATTTATGTATATTTATACTTGCCACTTAATAAACATTGTATGTTGCATGAAAGTTAATTAGGAAAATCCCCAAATATCTAGTCATCTCCAGCATTTTTGGAATTAGCTATGCATTCTTGGTTTCTGGACTAGTTCAGAATAGCTTGGAGCTCAAGCTCACATCTAATGAAGCGCATCCTCCAGTCTCTAGGATACCACATAGTACTCTATCAAAATAGTAGGTTTGAAATAAGCAAGAAGAATATAGAGATTACAAAGATGAAGAATTTGATTTATGTCCATTCAAATTTTAAATGCCTACTTTGGTGTTTAGATTTAAAATGGTAAGCAGTACTAGCTATAGAATGTAGTACTTTTATTTGGCTATAGTACTTTTATTTCTTCATGATACAATTTTTAAAAAATTTACCTGATCTTTAAAATACAAATTGATCTTTAAAATACAAATTTCAATTGTTAGGAAAAACATCCACAAAAGGAAACATTAAACCAGTCGTACGATTTTGTGGTTGCCTGAATTTCGAACTCTTGTAGATGTTTTGGCTTTATTACAAAAATCACTTCTGGCTGGGTGCTGGTGACTCATGCCTATAATCCTAGCTACTCAGGAGGAAGAGGTCTGATAATTATGGTTTGAAGCCAGCCTAATCAGGAAAGTCTGTGACACTTTTATATCCAATTAACCTCCAAAAAGCTAGAAGTGGAGCTGTGGCTCAAAGGGTACAGCCTTGAGCAAAAAAAAAAAAAAAACAAACTCAGAGACAGTGCCAAGGTTCTGAGTTCAATTCCCAAGACTGACACCAAAAATTAAAAAGAAAGGAAAAAGAAAAAGAAATCACTTCTTAAAAATGATTTTATGCCTGGCATGTTTACATTCACAAAGTTCAATAGCAAAAGAGTTTAGCTGCCTGTGTTTAACTTTTATTATTTTATTTCACTTTGGTATATTTTTACTAAAAGTAACTTTGTCATAAATGGGAGGGAATGAAAGCAGGCTGTGTTGTAAGTATGTGTGCTAGGTAAAATACTCTACATAGAGTATTAGTTATTTGAGGGATTTATGGTAAATACCTTTGTAATGTCATCCTTACATGTCTCCTTTGTGACGATGGTGTTTTATACTATAACTATCCACACAGAGCATCTCCAATTTGAGGTATATAGATTCTGTGAAAACACATACAGTTTCTGGAAATGTGTGGAAGAACAAAGAGGTGTCCATCAAGTTACTCTCCTTCCCATGATAGTTACTGTAGGCTCACAGGCTGAAGAAGAGTCCTAGGAAACTGCAAACCCAGTGCTAAATATCTAAAGGCCAGTTGCTAAACAGCATATGTGCATGACATGTGTGCACACACACATACATATACTCATGTACTTTTCTTCCTTTGAACCCTATCCATCTGCAATTCACATATGGGCTATATGAGCAATCGGGATGTCTTATCAGTGAAAATATGGATCCAAGTCTACTCTAGTTTTTTTTAATCACAAAAATATAATAATATATGGAAAATGGAATTGCTCTTTGGAGTCCAGTAAAATGAAAATGTCTCTACTATTGTATTTCAAACTTACCTATTGAATCAGTTATCAGTTATCTTACATTTCAGAATGAAAATTACTTTTCCTGTCCAAGGGGAGGCTGAGCAACTATACAGTTGGCTTTAGTTACTGGACACAGTGTCAACTATACACAAAGACAACTTTTATAACAATTAAAAAACATATTTAGAAAGTTTAAAATTGGCATTTAGTTTAAACTTCTTATTGTCATTTCTTTGGAAGAATGTGTGAGGAGAGCAATATGTTGAACTCCGAGTACTAGTTGAGGCAGGTTGCTTGGTTCCTAATTTAAGGTATTTTAATTTAATCACACATAGAACCTATATTAGTTCTTTCTAAAATTAAACCTATTAGAAGTTGGCAGTATATCTTGGATGATAAATCTTAGGAAGAAAATCAGCTTCTCCATGTGTCAGATTATCTTTATGGGTAGCAGATGAGAACATTTCTCTTCTTTCCTTTTTTGTTTTTTTTACAGAGGAGGGAAGATTTACTTCTCTTGGCTCACATTTTCTGAAGTGTCAGTCCATTGTGGCAGGCAGCGTGTGGTATGCGGCTGAGTAGCTCACATCATGGTGGAAGGAAATGGAGAAAGAGCAGGAACTCTATTCTCCTCCCTTTTCCTCAAGTGATTTCTGAATGTAAAATTTGAAGTTAAGCATGAATTAAATTTCTTTTTAAAAAGATGTATGTTATATCCTAGGGCATGAACCATAGATCTCCACTAAGCCAAAGCCAAACTGCTATTACTTTCATCCTGCCAGGCTGACCAGATGTACTTTTCTGCCTACTAGTTAGCTATTTCTTTATTGTCTTTATTCTATTAGTGGTAATAGAATAAAAAGTTACCCATGTATTGAAACAGCCTAATGTGGTGTGCAGTTAAGACTGACAACTAATATAAATACTTAAGGGCACATTTAGTCTGCAGGTTGGTATCTGTGTTGGAATAATAAACTTGAGAAATCAACATGCAAGTCTTTTCATCTTTAAGTGACTGTGCCACAGTTGGGTAAGAGACTGGGAGAAATTATCATAACTCTACTTGAAATTAATTGAAGTAAGCCAGGCCCAAAGAAACATAGGTCCCATGGTTTCCCTTATTTGCAATAACTAGTATATGTCTGAGTCAAGCAGAAAAGGTCAGACAAGTTGATGTTAGAGAAATGAACCCTAATATATGTATTCAAATATTTTTTCCTTTCATGCGATTGTTTCTAAAACATTTATAAGATTATTTCTTTGTTGCTTTGTATATCCCTCCCCCACGGTATAACCCCTGCTTTCACTGTATTTGATATAATTTGTGGAGGGGAAAGGAAAAAACAAATGGTTTAAATAGGGATACAGGTGGACCCATTGCAACAGAGATGTACAAGTCTAAAACTAACTTTACAACTTTGGTGGGGGGGGGAAGGTTGGTTGGGAGGGTGGGGGGAGAATGGGATGGGAAGGGGAAACAAAGGAGAAGGCTACAATGCTTGATAAGAAATGTACTCATTATCTTGCCCATGTACTTGTAACCCCTCTGTACAGTATTTTCACAATAAAAAAAAGAAAAGAAAGACAAATTCTTAATCTTCTAAATTTAGAAGCTTCAGGTTCAAGTGCAAGACAGAGTTTCACTAGACTTTTGGGCCTACTTTTAGAGTTGTTTTGATTCCCTTTTATCTCTCCTAAACAGGAAATAACCACTTGTGCCTGATCTCCTGGTTAAAGCCTGGAAACTCAGGATTGCTGGAGATTCTGTGCTCCTCCTTCTCCTTGCTCACTGGCAAAGTGGTTGCCATATGCCTAAATGTCCCTGGTCTATAATAAGTGGGCAAAATCCTATATCAAGAAACCATGTAAGGCTTCTGGGGTCCCTGGGTGCATAGGAATGACCTTTGAAATTTCTGGGGCACTGATCCCCTGCAGAAAAGTAAACAGATGGTCAGTTCAAACCCAAATTCTTGATTCTTGTGTTATAAATTTTATACAATAAGTAACTGATGAAATCATGATCAAGTTGATCAACCCACATAATACATAACTCTGGGAAAAGTAACTAATAAATCAAGCACACAGAGGAACCATTGGAAAAATGCAATCATTTGTTTTTGATGTGTAATGAACCCTCACTGCGTACACAGTGTCAGGAGATCATTGTTTATTTATCACAGACATACCACTGTTATCTGAGGATCTTGTGGAAAGTTCATGGGGTTTGATTGTAATATCCAATATTGCTTATGTGCAAAAAAAAAAAGCTATTAACTCTCCTTCAAGTCATGTAAGGGCCAAACCTAAAATAGACCATATAATTTATAGTTTTATAATTCCAAATAGGAGATGAGGGTGAACATTTGTAGTTTTATTTTCCTCATAGGATTATAAATTAAAGGCTTTAAATGATCACTGTCTTGGAAAGTTTTGTATTGCTAGAAATAGCCAACATCCTTACTTCCCAATGCACTAATCATGAATTATGTGTAACTGTTAATCACTGGGAAGGTGGCTACTGTGGCTAAGAACTAAATTTTAATCTAACTTACTTTATTTTCAATAGTCATTTGTGACTAGTAGCTATCACAATTGAATACTGCAGATCTAAACTAATCCCCTCCTCAGTCTATGAAAAATATTTTGTGAAATAATAGCAGTAGATTCTACAAAAATTTGCATAATTTATATTCTATCACTCAGTTAATACTGGCTTCCTGTTGGCTTATTCACATCATTTTTATACAACAACACTCTGACTCCCTAGTATGTTATGAATTCTTTAAGGGAAATCTTATGAATTAGGAATTATCTTCTTTGCACCCTTCACATATCTACCATAGAATACTGTAGCCAATAGCAGGTATCAAAAAGATTTGATTGCATTGCAATAAATGTGATGACAAAGAAAGGACACTAATTTGTAGGTATATATGTGTATATAGACTCCACCATGATTTGAAGCTTCTCTGTACTTGTTAATTTGTCTACTTGCAAAATTTATTTCTTACCCCCAGATCAATACCCCATTGCTTTCGCAGTCATTTACACAAATGTGTGGGATAATAACAAATTTGAGTTGACTGTTGTACATGTTCTCAGCTGAATAAGTTGATGTTTTGTCTTCCTGTTTTAGGTCTTATATGCACAAGTGTCCTTTACACAATATACACAGTTTATATAGTTCCATGTTTTTCAAATTTGTATGCTTTTTGGTGATATTCATTTATTTATTTTTGTGCCAGTCTTAGGGCTTAAATTCAGGGCCTAGTGTTGTCCCTGAGCTTTTGTGCTCAAGGCTAGTATTCTACTAGTTGAACCAAAACTCTAGTTCTGGTTTACTGGTGATTAATTGGAGATTAAAAAAAATAAATCTCAAGAATTTTCCTGCCCAAGTTGACTTTGAATCAGGATCCTCTGATCATAGCCCTCTGAGTAGCTAGGATTACAGTTTCTGGATTTTTCTTTGATTTAAAAAAATATTTAAAATGGCTCCAATCACAGCACTGTTGTTGTCTAGTGTTCCAAATCCCAAGAAAACTGTGTCAGATAAACTTCATTTAGCTACAGTTTATCGTGCTGTTGGCTGTGTAGTCAATGCATTAACAATATATACTAAATAAAAAGGCCTTAAACAGACTCTTGTTTTTAACATTTACATGCTTTCTTTTCAAGGGATGCTTTTTGGTTAATATTGTTATTATTGCCACTCTACTCAGCACCCTTTTGAAGTGACACTATTTCCTTTAGCATATCTGATTGGGCCAGAGATTGATATGTTGTACTAACATTTGTTAAATTGAGTCATTAAACCTTTAAAATAAGGTCATATATGATGGATTATCAATGATGTGAGGAGCAGAGCCGATAGGAACCTAATCCCATATTTCCCCATAAGAGCAATGCTTTAGTATTTGTTGTCTTGATGTTTGCATGCAAAGATTTCATAGAATATAAGTACCGTGAGTAATGAGAATGTATAGTAGATGCATGTGTGCTTGAATGGGCACACACACACACACACACACACACACACACACACACACACACACAGAATCTGGGGTATGTGAACCAAGTTCTTACTTTCAGAGCCCATGGTGCACATTAATATGAGGCTCTGAAGAGCTGAGTTCAGCAGGTGATATGTAATGGCACTGAAGTAAGAAGACTAATAGAAACATCACTAGCTCTGGCCTTGTGATTGCTGCCATTTTTGACGCTTGTACCTTCCTTCCCACCCCCTGTGCTCTCACTGTGCATGTTTGTTTTTTTTTCCCCTTTAGGCTGTGTTGACCAACAAGTTGAAATCGTTCATGAAAGTAAGCACTAGCTACCAAAGCTTGGCCAGCCTGCCACAGTTATAGTTTATCCCAATGGGTTGATAACAAAGTGAAACAAACATGTCACTTCTCAAGCACGTGATTTTTTTCTACATTGTGCCTATAATTTTTACATCTCTTGGGGGAGGTAGGACTTACCTGTTCTTACTTCTGTTATGGTGCTTTTGCTGGCCAATCACAGATGAAATCAGGACCCTGCCTCATTTTTGTTTGCTCTGGAGTGCCTCATCTTGGAAAGGAACGAAGGCAAGAGTCGTGAATGGCCTTAGCGTCAATGATCTTCCAACTATCAGTGAAAATTCTGAGGATCAAAACAAAGAAATGGAATGTGTGAGAAGCTATAGGGCCATAGCAGAACAAAACAGAGACTTTCCCAACCACATGTTAAGTAACCTGAGTTAAACAGAAAGGAAGGAGATTTGTAGAGAAATTTGCTGCTTCTGAAAGATCTACAGTCAGTCCAACCAATATTAACTCCTAGATTCAGGTAAATTAAGCCCTGAAACTTGTCTTTTGTTTGGATAAACATAAACTCTATCAGCTCTGGAGATTTGCTAGAAAACCAGCCTATTCTCTCCTCTCTCAGTTTTTGTGGCACCAGAGATTAAATTCAGGGCCTGGTATTAAGGCAAGCATTCTACCACTTGAACCAGTTTCAGTCCTTTTGCTTTGAGTTTATTTTACAGATTGGGTCTCATGCTAGGTTTGTCCATGCTGTGCCTGGACTATAATCCTCCTACCCGTAAATGTGAGGAGCTGGGATTACAGATATGCAGACTACAACTAGCCCAACCCACTCTCTTGATTGCAAGCATTACAATCAAGAAAGTGGCATTTTCTACCCTACAGCCCACATTTATCAACACCTCCCGGGTGCCCTGGCCCTGTGAATGCCTGTATTGGAGCAATTTCAGCGTGAACTAGCTTTAGTGACCTTGTCACCTGTGTTAGCTGTGGTTAGGAGATGTACCCTAACATTTGCCTGGAAACGGCCTGACAATCTGCCAGGATTGTAAGCAGCTGTCATTTCATTTGTATCTATTTATTATGGGTATTTTATCTTTGTAGAAATGCATATATGTTTTTTACTTGTGACTTGTATTTTATTTTAAGGAGGGCATCTGCTACTCTGTTTAAGTCTGGATATAAATTCAAAAGTTAGTTGTCAAAATTTGTCAGCAGCCTTCAGTGGCCCTTCTGTTTCTTTTTCTCCCCCACAAACTCCTGAAGCATGGTAAGCACTGACAGAATCTGCAAGTAGAAAATTGTAGTTCATTCAGCCAAATTCTCTTGGCTTACCCAGAAGTGAGCAGAACCTAAACTTAGGTCCTTTACAGACCTGCATTCTGCAAGATCATCAAAAGATCCCTAAGAATACTTCATATGTACTTTTGATTATATATTTTTGAAAGGTTTGTAAATTCATATTATTTTCACTAAAAGCCAGGCACTGGTAGATCACATTTTTAATCTTAGCTACTTAGGCGACAGAGATCTGAAGACTGTGGCTTGAAGCCAGCCCAAGTAGGAAGGTCCATGAGATCCTTATCTCCAATTAACCATAAAATCCCTCCAAACTGGAAGTAGAACTGTGATTCAAGTAGTAGAGTACTAGCCTTGAGCATAAAAGCTCAGAGGCAGTGCCCAGGCCCTGAGTTTAAGCTCCCGGAATAGTGGGCACACACACACACACACACACACACACACACACACACACGTACCCATCCTATGATCTAAACTTCAAGTACCATAAAACTGGATCCATTCTATCTGTGTGGCTTTTATATCTGGGTGCAAGCTTCCCTCACAGGACAGAAGCAACTCACTCCTGGTCTAGGGAGCTAAGGCTATCTCTGTATTCCTACATTCTATTTCTTTTGCTCAATCCTCAGGATCCAGGTTTGGCTGACAGATCTGTGCTGCTCAGATAGGCCTGGTAGTAGTTACTAATAATGTCCTTGTGTTTGCTGTGTATTAAAGTTCTCCAAAGAAACAAGCACTAGAAATTATATATGTATTTCCATGTATTTGTCCATGTCCATAACTATATCTGAGAGAGAGAGACAGAGACAGAGACAGAGAAAGAGAGAGACAGAGAGAAACACAGAGAGAGGATGAGGAGTATTGTGGTCATGTTATTGTGGAGACTGGTAAGTCCAAAATCAGATGTGTTAATGTTGTAGTCCAAAGGTTATCAGGCTGCTGTGCAACCAGGAAGACATTCCAGTTTAAAGGCTAGCAGGTAGGAAAATTCTCTTTTGCCTAGGGAAGGTCAACCTTTTATTGGATTTATCTGTTTGCTGTATGAGCAGTCACATGATAGAGGGCAATCTGCTTTATCCTGCCTACTGATCTCCGTATTTATCTAATCCAAAAACAGTCTTAAGAAACAGCCAGAATAATGTCTGATAAAATACCTTGACATTATGTGGCCCAGTTAAATTGACAGATTAAATTGGCCATCATATTCTATCAATTGAATTAGCTGTTATTTTCATTTCCATAACTTACCTATTTGTCTTATAACCTGGATTCATTAGACCTATTTTTATTTTTACAAACAATATATACAGGTCTATGTTAGCAAGAATTATTTATAAAATCATTGTCTTGTATATAAAAAAGTACAGAATGGAGAAGAAAATGTCTTGTCTTTGAGGAATTGTCATCTGCTCATTGAAATGGTTCCAGGAGATCCAAAGTTAAAGCAATGATTTGGTTCAGCTCAGTAAGTAGATTCCAATGGGTCTCAAAAGGAGGCAGAGCTCCTCACAGGCTCTGGAAAACTTTAAGAGCTAAACTAAAAACTAATCAATCTAGCAGTTGAATTGAAAGACAGGAGTAGAAGATTCCTGTCTGACACAAACAGTATCTGTTGAGATGGAGGTCCTGTTAGCTGAAGAGGTGGGGCCATGCTGGTGCTGTGGAAGCCACCAGAAACACGTGAGCTGGTCTGTAGACTAACAAGGTAGGTAAATGAAGTTAGGATGAGGTTCCAAATGAAGAGGTGATTTTTCATAAGAACCAGTTTTTACTAGGACTTGTAACTGGAAAAACAAAAAAATCACAGCTTTGTATAATATATAGAACTTTCATGGCCATATTTTTTGCTCTTTGAAAGACCTAAATAGTCTTACTCATGTTAGCCCATGTCTGTCTTTAAGAACTATGTTTTCTTTTCCTAAGTCTAATTGAGAATTTGGTATCTATAAAGGTAGTTAATTTGGCCTTGCATTATTATGCTTCTTGTTGTCTTTAATAAGTATGGATTTGTTTTATTCTACTTTTTATTATCTTTTAGTAGTTGTTGGAAGAGTTTCAGTTCAACATGTCAGTTTATGAGTATAATGCATCTTGATCAATATAAAAGTTTAATGCCATTAGCTTTGTCAGTGATTCAGGCATTTAGACACAGAATGTATTATATCTCTAAGGCACTGTATAAAATACAGCTATCCATTTTATGAGTGATTTAGAGTGATTTATGAGTGATTTAGGCACAAATTACCCATCAGTTTTATGGGAATAAAAAAGAAAATTAAGAAGATATTTTTAAAAAGATTCTATCAGCATTGTGTTCTAGAGTGCCCAAAACAAAATTTGGACTGGCTTTCTTATTTAGTCTACACCTTAGTTTTAATTTTTATTTCCTCCCTTATTTAGTCTAGAAAACTTAATCTTAAAAGATTAAGCATAATCAATTCCATCCTTCTAGGTAAGCAAGAATCTACAAAATAATACCATGATGTACTGACAAGAAACTGTGTTAGAAGCTCCTAGATCTCTACCCAAACCTCACTATTCTTTGTTTCTATAATTAAAAATATGATTTTTTTGATGACTAGAAATCAATTTCAAGTCCTTTGGGTAGCTTGGGTACCTGACCACCACCCCACCCCAACCGTTTTGTTGTCCTAACCAATGATTGTCAGTTAGGGGCTGTTTTGCCTCCTTGATGTCTGGAAACATTTTTGTTTATAATGACAGAGGGATGATACTGGCATCTAAGGCAAAGATGCAGCTAAGAGGCCAACAATGCCCAGGAGATTCTTTCTCACCACAGAATTACCTAGCTCCAAATGGCAACTACTGAAGGTAGAAAATTCAGGTCTATAAAGTCCCATTTTAGTCTTGGTGTCTGGTTAGTTGTCCACTTTTCAGTGCATTCTTTTCTGTGAAAAAACAACAACAACAACAACAAAGAAAGACACCATCTGTGATCACAGCAGAAGGCCATGCATGCAAATATTTAGCCTAGTTTCAAATTAGAGTGGTGCTTGTGGTAAGTACTCGTAAAATAATAACATCAAATTGCTCCCATGGTGACAAGTAATATTAACAGAAGACTGTCCCCCCAGGAGAATAGTAATAATGGAATTTCTAGAAAGTGAGAATGGGAAGATTCTAAAATATCCCATGAAAGGGCAATTTGGTGCCTAATACCTTTCTTCTGTTGACCCTTAGCTGGGCTTGTTGACAATTCTTATCTAATGCTCAGTAGGAAATGATCACTCTGATTCTTTGAAAAGTAGAGATTAGTTTACATAAAATTCTTCCACCTATACATAAGTCTTTAGGACTTGGGGAGGGGGTTCCCCCTCAAATTCCCCCACCCTGCCCCCAAGCAGGGGGCAGTCACAGTGTCACAGTAAGCATCATTAAGCTATAACTTAGGGACATAAGGAAAAGGGTTGAGAATTTCACTTCTGAAAACTAGTATTAAGAGACTGCCTTACACAATTGAAAAGCTCTCTCTTTTTTTTTTTTTTTTTTTTCCAAGAGAAGGATGGTGAGTGTGGGCCTCTCCATTGAGACTGGTTTGGTTCACTCCAAGGTTGCCTTGATGTTGTTTTGACATCAAGTGTGCCTTCTTATCTGCCTCATGATGAGAATTTTTCGTCAGCTCCTGAAAAATATTTTGGCTACAATGAAAACTGATCTGTTTCTCTTTGTTCAAATGGATTGGGAAACAAAGCCATGTGAAAAATCTCAAGGACAGAAAGCAAGCGCAAGTGAATTGGGATTTGCTTTTCCTTCACTAGTGCTATGGGTATAAGTCACCATTTGTAAACTGGAAATTTGACCCACATTAAATCCCGAAAGGCAGCTTGCATGTCCACTCTCAGTGTGGCTTCGGAATTACAGTTCTTGAGATGTTATAAAACAGGGCAACACCCAGCATGAGGAGAAGGGACAGGACGTACAGTAAGCCTTATGTCCCTCAGTCCAGGCGGGAGTGTAATGTGACCTCACTGTACCTGGCAGCCTTGCTGCCATAAATGAATAAATGTGCAGAGGTCATCATTGTGTCCTGATAAAGAGGGCTGACCTAGAAGAAAGAAATCCCAGCTGGCTGGAGTAATCACGTAATCAGAGAAATCACACGGGCAGTGGGAGTTTTAGCCACTGGCACGAAAGCCAGACCACTGGGGTAACAAAGCAACCTTTTCCAGGTCCTCAAATAGGGAAAGGGCAGTCAGTGTATGACCCATAAAAATTGAATCCAACCCTGGGTCCTTGTTATAATTAGCTCTCTGTCACTCAAGTATTAGTCGTACAGTTTATGTTGTGAGCTCAGCCTGTGCCTTCCTTCCTGCTGCTTGACCATCAGCCAGCTTGGAGCCTGACACCTTTGGAAGTATGTTGGCTTTTCCTAGAGAGATGACAATGCTCAGTATAACCATAATGCTGTTCTCTAATCTGGATTATAAAATGTATTTTCCATTTTAATCAGATCCTTGCCTGAAGAGCAGTGTCTTTCTGGAAGATCTGTCTAATTCTCAAACTCTTTACTACCGAGGAAAAGCTCGGGAGGACTGTAGTCACTCTGTGCTTTTCCTCCTTGGACTCGGGGAGATGAGCGCAGAGCAACTTCCCAATGGTGGATCATTCCCACGTTAATTTACTAGTGAGGGAAACTTTTGTATATTTATAGAGATAGAAGGGTCTTAAAGGGTCATTGTAATTTTACGTTTGAAGTCTGGGACAAAGATCTAAAAGTAGTGTCTAAGGACACAAGGATAGTTGGTGCCATTTGGGGTTCAGATTTGCTGCTGTTTTTCTTACACCGTTCTGAACAAAATCATCTAGTTTATCCTAGTTAGGCAATGCAAAGAATGATCAGAGTAAAAGAAATACTCTCAGCGAATTATACCCAGGTACTCAAAAGGCTCAGCTATAAAACATAAATTCAGTTTAGTGGAGTTTCCACCAGCATATGTCCTTAGCAGATTTTTCTAAAACTTGACCTCTAGTTGACTGTGATGCCTGCCCGCTGCTCCCTGGAGCTCCAAAGCTCACTGGCTACCCTGGGAAGAGAGTCAAGAAGTGGATGCCACTTTCTGTTCATTTACTGTATTTCTGGCTATCACCACTTTCCTGCTGTTCTGTCCCCTTTTAGGACCATATGACATGAGATCTCAGGACCATGAGAAACTCAGGCCTTTACGTTTTTCTTTAACTGAGAAAGAATCTGAGACATCTTTCATTCTGAAGGATTTCTTTCTAAAGTCCATGTTAGGAAATGAATATCAGGAAACAGAAACATGTTTTGACTGGGGTTCGAAGGAGGGGAGGGCAGGACAAATGGACAGGAAGGGTGGTCCAATACAGTCACAATACACAGTGTACGCACCTGGAAATGGAACTGGGAAATGTCATGAGATAGATGGGGATGAGAAGGATTATGCAAGGGGGGAATTCCGATCAAAATGCACAGGGATATGTTAAATTAACCCCTTTATACAACTATTTAAAGATAATAAAAATAATAAATAAAAGTCATGTTGGAATTATGTTTCCCTTAAGCAACTATATATTGTCCAGGCCAAGAGAAAGCTCTGGTCTTGTTTTGTTTTGTTTTTTTTTTTTTCTCTGGTGACTATGATGGTACTGGTGTTTGAACTCAGAGCTTTGGTCTTTCTAAGCAGATACTCTGCCACTTGAGCCACACTTTAAGCCTGTCCTGTCTTTAATGCAAGGACCACTACTAGGGTGACTTAAACCCACAAAAGATTCTTAGCCTGGGGTAGCAATGAACTTGAAGAAGAGTTTATCATTTTACCAAACTTCTATCAAAAAGCTTCAGGTCTGAAGGAACTTGTCCTTTAGCAGGGGCGATAATTAGTCAGTAATAAACGTATTCACCAGAGGTGTCCTGCAGACCTCTGTGCCAACCGAGGGAAAGAGGAGGTTGGGTTGACAATAGACCTGCTTCTCAGCATCTCTGTTGTGTTAAGTGGGATGGAAGAGGAGCATAAAGCTTAAAACATTTCACAACCCCAAATCAGTCTGCTCCTCCTCCCATCAGCCCACTGAGAGGCTGTTCCTGCCAGCAAATGCAGCTGCCAATGTGTTATTTTGTGGGGGAGGGGTAGAGGGATCCTGTTTTTCTTTTTCTTTTTCTTTCTTTCTTTTTTTCTTTTGAAGTGTAAAGACTTCTTTTCTGGCTGTGGCATCTTCCCAGGAGGCCCCAGATTGTGTGATTCCGTTTGTACGAAATGTCTTGAATAGTCAGATCTACTTTGGAATGGATGGCTGGATGTGTGAGCATGAGGCCTTGCTGCATGGAGTGGCTGCTACTGAACAGGGCTGATCAGGGGCGTGGTGAAGACATCCAGGGTTAGATGGTGATGATGGAGCAAATACTCAGCTCCATAGTTTGCAGTGGGGAATTACCAGTTTATATATATATATTTACATGCATATGTGTATATATGAAATTCATATACAGTTATGCCATCTTGAGATGGAGACCAGTGAGAAGTAACATTGGTCCTGAGATCTTCTGGATGACAGCAATGGTAGCTGATGCTTTCTGTAGCTGTTGTTTTGAAGGCCTGATGTATTTACCTATTTAACCCTTGTAACATTCCCCCCTCCCCCATGGATGTTGTTCTTACTCTTGCATTACAGATAAGGGAACTGAGTGGTCCAGGGAGGTCCGATGGCTCATTCATGGTATCTTCAGCCGAGGTGTGGAAGAGCCAAGTTTGTATCAGGCTCTAGAGTCTGCCTCTGACCCCTGGTGCCCAGTACTTTTTGGATTTTAGCAAAGTCATTGCAGGGAGACATTGAAAAGGCCAACAAGGAGAGGTCATGTATGCCGAGTTGCCCAGGACTGCAAGGTCTGAATGTTGGCACAGGTTGGGTCTGCAGCAAAGGTTATCGGCACAAAACAGATTGGCTCTCCTGGCTGTCGTGCCAACACCGCAGCTGACGTCAACCCGTGCTGGTTCATGTTTGCCCAGAGCTGGGCCCCCGCAGGCATCTCTCACTGTAGATTGGGCTGCAGGACACACCTCTGCCTCACCTGGTGAGAGGACTCCCAATGGCTGTGGTGACAAATGCCCGCCCTCACTTCTGATGCAATCTTTGGTAGCTGCCTGGGTGTATGGTGACCGTGGGGTCAGTGTGCACACACAACCATCCGCTGTAGGTAAGAAAGAAACAGTAAAGCAGTGTGGCATATTGTTTTTATTTTAAAACCAGGTACACAGATCACACTGAATAGAAGAAAATGAGTCACTTTGGAGATATTAAGGGGACTGTCATTTTGAGTCAGCACTATCTATTTTTCTTTTTGTTGAATACTTCAAAATACACCATTTCCAGTGTTCTCACTTATTTTGAGACTGTCTTCTTTTTTAAAAAAGCTTTTTGTAGTAAGTGTCATATAGAGACAATTTTGCTTCTGGAGCGCTGAGTCCTGTGGATAGTGGTGAGCTAGAGGGAAAGATCGGAGCCTTGGGTCTGGACTTGGAGACACTGGAGAGTTTGCTGCTGTCTGTGCTTGGGCAGTTTATTTACCTCTCAGTGCTTCTGTTTCCTCAGTGGAAAATGAAGGCACAGAAGAGCAAAGTTACAATAAATCAAATATATTAAGTGGCTTTATCTTTAGTTCCAAAATTGGGCATCACCTCAGTCCATAAAATAGTCTTCTGATGGGCTGAGCAAAGGGGTTGTTCTTTTGATATAGAAGAAAGCTGGGGAAAAGATCTGGAAAAAAAGAAGATTGGTGATTTCAAAGTTAATTTCCTTGGGAAATTAGCCTGTTTGGGAAACTTGGCTTTTATATCTCTCTTGATTTTTCAAGGATCTTATATAACAGCTTAGTTTGCATTTGGTCATGTGGATCATTAGCATGAATGACTCCATGTTAGTTTTTAACCTGAGTTGTGGCCTTTGGACCATGCAGGAGCTTGGTCCAAAGCTATGGCCTCCTATCTTGTTTATGAATAGTCCCCGTGTATGCAATGCACTTAGAGAGGCATGCATTAGCTCTTTATTCAGATTAAATCTAAGAATTTAAAACTGAAAAAAAGAACCATTAAAATGACAATAGAGGGGCTGGAAATGTGGCCTAGTGGTAGAGTGCTTGCCTAGCATGCATGAAGCCCTGGGTTTGATTCCTCAGTACCACATAAACATAAAAAGCCGGAAGTGATGCTGAGGCTCAAGTGGTAGAGTGCTAGCTAGCCTTGAGCAAATGAAGCTCAAGGACAGTGCCCAGGCCCTCAGTTCCAGCCCTAGGACTGGCACACACACACAAAATGACAACAGAAAGTTGTATGTTTGTGGCAACTTTGTCCTCATCAGAGTGTGTTGCACTCAATATGGCACTTTGTTTAATATGGTTCTCATGGAACAATGGAAAGAGAGCAGTGCTAATTTAAGAATACTCAAGGAAGCTTGGTGCTGGTGGCTCATGCCTGTAATTCTAGCTACTCAGGAGGCTGAGATCTGAGTATTGTGGTTCAAAGCCAGCCCGGGCAGGAAATTCCATGAGACTCTTATCTCCAATAAACCACTAGAAAACCAGAAGTAGTGCTTTGGCTCAAGCAGTAGAGTGCTTGCCTTGAGCTGAAGAGTGCAGGGACAGCGCCTAAACCCAGAGTTCAAGACCCAGGGCAAGAGAGTAGAAGGGTCCATTTCTTCTAAAGGCAGCCTTCCAGTGAGCCACTAGTGTGACTGAGAGATACCTACCACAAAACACATCAACAGCTGTCTCAGGGGCAGCGTGCAGGCCTGTGGGAAGATCTCTTCCTTCTCTTGCCAGTCCACTCAACTCAGGCACATAACATTTTGCTGGCTGTTCTGGTCAGTGTGTCCTGCTAGACCAAGTAAGAAGAGATAATTTTGAGAAGAGATAATTTTGATCATCTGCTTTTTCAAGCGAATCAGCAACTAGACCAACTTCAAAGCACAAAGTGTCCTTGAACCTGGAGCAAAGCTATGTGACAGATCCAGGCTTTGAAGACAAGGCTTGGTCTTGCCTGGTTTTTACTTATTCCATAACACTTTCCTTCCTGCTCTCTGTGGGACCATGACTCGATCTACTTTCCCTGTCCTGGTCATTTCCTGTCACACAGCGTGCCAGGCTTTGTGATAAAGGCCATCCCATCGAAGGGTATACCAAGTTCTTCAATAGAAATGTAGGACATGAAGCCATATGCATTATTTTAAAATATTTTTGTACCTACCTAAAGAGTACAAAAACTGTGAAATATAGTCTAAGAATATTTTTCTTAATAATCTTTACCCAAATAGCATTATTTCAGCACATAAGTAATATAAATACAACTGGGCTATTTAACATACTTCCTTTGCCCACGCTAGATCTTGGAAAACAAATGGATATTTTGTATTTATTCCACATTTTCACTAAGTCCAGTCAGTGCTCAGTAGCCACATATGACTTCTCACTCTGACACTTTGGTGTTAGAATATACCATCAGGTAACGCCAGATAATATAAATGTGTAGAAGTGTGAAGTGAAATATCTTTGTTTTAAAACAAACTTAGTAAAGGTTGCGATCTGAAAGAAGATTTTTGTCTGGACCAGTGGTGGCCTTGTTACCACCAGGCTTTTGCACATGCTGCTCTATCTGCCTGGAAAATCCCCCTCGCCTCGCTCTCTTTGACTGTCCGACATGTGCTCGTGTTTCCATTACAATGCTATTCCTGGGAGGCCTGGACGCCATCCTCTCCCAGAATCCCACTTCTTTTGCTTTCTAGCATGTGTTAGGATTTATGATGATCTATTTTACGAGTGAGGTAATTTGATTAAGTTCTGTCTCCGCAACACAAGAGCCAAATCTAAAAGGGCATGTTCACATCTGGTTTTGCTCACCACTGACTCCAGTACTCCGAGAGCACTTGTTTCACAGAGGATTCAGTGGAGAAGCCCTGAGTCACCACCTGGCTGATGTCACGAGTCTGTATTAGGCAGCCTTGGTAGTTTGTGAAGCTCATATTCCTGTGATTACAGAGGTACAAACACGCAGCTCTGCCCCCAAGATCGGGAAGGAATTGGGGTGTTGTCGGGTCTTTCCAGGGACCTGACTGTCACATGCTCCTGCATGGCTCCTGGTCATGGCAGCTTTCCCTGTGCTTGTTGCACTCATGCCCTACAGAGCTGAACAGTCCTGGGTTTTATCTGACTCCTTCAGAACAGTTCATCCTTAATGGCCACTTTAAAACAAACACCTTTGAAAAGTAGGTCAGCTGATGAAACAGAGCTAGCCACACAGGTGACAAAACACTCTGCATGTAGAAATGGAGAGAATTGTACAAGTTCTTATCTGAAGTCTAGGAAAGCTGAGTCCATTGCTTTACTGTCTGTTTGCTTCCTATCCAGTCCCCATTAACAAATAAAATCTACACATGGAAAGTTATAAAGAAAAGCTTTAAGATTTCTGATGGGTAGGAGTCAAAATTCTTCTTGATCAATGATTATTAGTATAATTTTTAGTGTAGCAGCTAAAATTTAGCCTTTTAACTTCTGGCCTGGTTTTATTCCTGGCCCTACTATCTATTAGCTCTTAAGTAAGTAAATTAACCACTCTGGGGATCAGTCTTTCTTTCTGTACAAGCAAACTTTCAAATAAGATCTACTTTCTAACCTTTGAGACTTAGATAAGCTACTGAACATACAATACATGAATAATATTTGGTACATAGGACAAGTTATCTCAGAAGTTATATGTACTTTTTAGAAGAATTTGTATTTATATGATATAAAAGTGCTGGTGATTAGAATGATAATTGTTCAGACATAGCTTCAATGCTCAAAGAAATAAACAAGTCATTATTATTACTTTGATCATTCCTTGAATCTTCCTTTATAAGGCCTTACCAATAAAGCATCAGCAAACAAAGACCTTCTGAAAATAAGATAAAATTAAAAACAGCACTGAAGCCTTTTCTTGTCTCTGAAGTTTTTAAATTGGAGTCTTGAGCCTGATTAGGGAAATACAAGAGCAATATTTTATGCAATAAGATATACTGGTTTATTCTCAAGAGACTCAGGTGGGTTGATGAGGAACATGATGAGCATCTGCTGCTCTGTTTACTACTGGGTTTTGCAAGATCATGGATGTGACTTCTTACCCAGAGAGATTGAGGACACATTGAAAGAAGTGTGCTTCAAGACTGTGTCCTGTACAGCCCGAGTGTTCACTGGGTCCTAATGTGTGGGTATGCGCACGTGCGTGCGCGCACACACACATACATACTTTTTTGAGGTTTTGGGACTCCAGCAACATCATATTACCATGAAATTTCTCTCACTATTTCCCACAGGAGAAAGCATTCACTTGGCTCTTCCCAGTGAGAGCCACTTGATCTTTCTATCATAGATACTCACCCATGAGAATGGTGGGGAACTAGGCTTACACTTGCAACTGTGCTCTTCAAAACAAAATTGTGCTATCTTGAAAATGCTTCAAGTTCCTGGGGTTTGCTTCCTGGGGTGGCATGAATAAGTACTCATTAAGGTTGTTATGAGGATTAAATTCTGTATGGAACAGCACATAGCTATCCGTTATAGTTGTTATTTGTCTGAGACATGAAGAGAGGTAAATTCTGATAGAGGGAGACCTACATCCAGATTACAGACCTCTGCCTGGACCTGGCACTCCAAAAGACAGGGGAAAATATGAAGTCATGGATGCCTGGATGGGGAAGAGGAAGGCAAAGCATCTGACCAGGGAGGATTCCAACACAAACGTCACTGCTTCAGATTTGTCACAGTGCCTGGGTGATATATGAGGATGAGAATTAATAGGATGGAGATGAAGATGTCAATAGTAATCACAATTAAGGCAGGAACAAACTAAGCAATACATAGATAAAAGAGAACTTGGTATGTGTACTTTAGAAGCAACCTTTTCTGTTTACTGAGTGCCAGGCTCAATGCTAGGCACTGGGGAGAAAGCAGTGAGAATTAGTTAATGTTTCCAGTGAGTTCACACATGAATGAGCAGATAAAATTAGAACAGACACACACATTAAGTGCTGGGGTTCATGTTTATAGTTTTAGCTACTCAGAAAGCCTTTTGAGTTTCTACAAACACGTCATGTTAAGATGCTCAACCTCAGTTTTTCATTCTTCGAGCATGTACTGAAGGCTATTAAGTCCTCAAAGACCTCACCATATAAGAGAGTAAGATAACTAGCTACTCAGGAAATGGCTATCATACAATGGAATATATACTGAACAGAAGTAATATGTTATGTATTAATTTGCATAGAGCAAAGAATGTCTACTCCATTTACAGACAGCAGGGAGGGATTTATAAAGTGAACGATGAAAACTAAGTGTAAAAGTTGTCAGCATCAACTTGTTTATATCATCTCTGGACCTAAACAATGATACAAAAGAATAAAAGAACAGCATATAAAGCCAGGAAGTTGTAATGCATGATTGCCTGATACTAATGGTCACAAACAACTCTGAAAGAGCCATAAGCTTACAGAGGCTACCCTGACCTTACACAAAATGACTGCCTAAAAGGCCGGTCCAGCCTCCAACAGATGCCACTCTGGTTGCTAACTATTAGACCAAGGGTTATAGTTTTTAAGTATCTGATATACTCCTCATTTGTCCCCTTTGCCTCAACCCTTTTGAACCTGCTCATAGTCTATGATGAATGCATATTGTCATTGCTGTGCTCAGTTATTCCCAAACACACATCATCATGTCTCTGATTTTTGGTTTTCAGTTTGCCATGAGTCTTAAAGGATATGTACAGGTGAAGCCAAAACAGTGGCTTTGCAGGTATAGAAATCTGAAAATGAAGAATGTTTGAAGTAGCAAGAACCTAAGTAGAAGGGTATAGAGTCATATGGGCTCATGAAGTTGGCAGTGGCCTTCCAGAGGGGAAGTGAACATGAGAACGAGGCAAGGTCTGGGTCTTCAGAGTTTGGAAGCTCCAGTGTAGGCATTTGAATGAATGAAATAGTCCACTTTTCCCATTTGATTATTTGTAGAATGATCATCTGAGAAACAGGTGGAAAGGTGACAAAGTCCTCGAGTTAGGCAGCTATTGTGGAAATGGAGAAAGGATGGGTTTGAGAGATGTTCAAAGGCTAGAAAAAAACCCTAGAATTATATAACTGAATAAATGTGGTACCTGCCCAGAAGAAAAGTAGAAAGGAGAGAACCAAAGGAGAAATAATGATCCCCAAACACCAAGAGGCTGAGGAACGGCTTGAAAGTGTTTACTTATCTCATTAGCTTAAAGATATTTATTTATAAACTAATTTATTTAGTATACCTGTAATCTCTGTAATCCAGAGGATTTGTGAGGCAGAAATATAGAGGATCACAACCCCAAATAGAGGCTGTCCCTAGACAAACTGTGCAAGATCCTATTGGAAAACTAACGAAAGGTACAAATGAGATGAGAGGTGACCCAATTGGGAGAATAGGCAGCTCACAAATGAGTCTCTTAGTTGAAAATCCCAATATTGTCCAATCAACCAACCAACCAACCAGACAGCCAAACAATTGTTTGTTCACATGTTGATTGAAAACATATTTAAATAATTACTGGGACATCTCTCAGTGAGTTATTTGATAAAGTCAGTCTTTGTTCTAACCTGGGGTCTTGGTTCAGTGCCTCAGTGTCCTTGGGAATCAGCATGGGTGGAACACACAGAGCTTGGGCTTCTTTGTGCTGAGTGAGCCGCAGAACCTCCTCCTCCATGTCCTCTAATACGGGGCTTCCATGTAGAAATCTAGAAATGACTTTGGAGCTTTGGAAACTTTGACATTGCTAATGCAAATATCAATGATTTGTGCAGTTTCTTGTATTGAATGTAAGTGTTTGGCTCTACTTCTGGTCACGAGGTGTTTGTTTTGCTCTGCTTCATTTTTATTTATTGCTTGTTTTTATCTTGGAAAAATGGAGAGATCACATCAGGGGAACTGGATTCATAACTTTAGTATGTTGTATCTAGTTGTTTTCTTCAATGAACATAACTGTTTTATGTAAACATCTCTGACTATGGTGGGCACCCTCCCCCCGCCCCGTTTCTCTTAACAATGGCATTTGCCACCAGAGCAAGCTGCAGGACCACCTGTTGCTCTTTTTCCACGGTCCCAGTGAGGTGGAGAATGCATGTGAGCCACGAGTCAGTGGAGAATTAACACATGCTGTTGTTTTTGATGTTTCCAAATATTTTCCACCTCCCATTGTGTGTTTTTGTGTTTTGTATTCCACATCCCTGCCAACGCTCTCCAGCAACACTCCTCCCCGGCTTCCCAAGTCATCTGGAGAGCAAGCAAAACTTCCCATCAGTCATTAATCTCAAGGACATATTTATATGTGTTGAAAATGAGGAGATGACTAGAATACATACTTTTACCACTTTTGGCTCCACAAAATAATTTTTTGTTTAAAAATAGGACCCTTGCTAAGTAAAGTTATATGACTTGTGATTTTAAGATGGCTTATAACTGATTGAATACTAAAAAAAAGTTCCTAAATGCTAATCACAGAGCATCTAGAATTGATAGATGTGGAAGTTGAAGAAAGGAGAGAGAGAACATGAGAGGATACAAAGTTGGGAGACCTCAACTAGAAAACACACAGATATGTTGCTATTTTCCTCATAGACTTTACTATCCCTGTCTTCTTCTTCTATTCCGTTTGTAGAATACTGTGAATTTTCAGTATGCCTTTTCCCGTGTAACTATCATTTAATTCTCTAGGTAATAGTAAGATGGTTTTTCTTTTCCTAACTACATTTATGGGAATTGTGCTGAAAATGATTAAAATACATTGTATATGTAGGTATAATCTCATGTTCTTTCCTTTGTTTCTGAGAACAATGGCATAGTACATTGCCTTTGTACTCCAGTGAAAAGATCAGTTGTCCATCTTTGCCAAGGAGAGTGGTGGCTCAGTCGATATCATCTTGGGACCCAAAGGGAAAGTGGTCTCCACTTGTCCCCACAACGTCTTGCTTTCTAGCTCAGTAAGTGGTTGTGACCTCATTCTTTCAGTTATTTTAGTCAGAGAATGTCAAGCCTTATTTTTTTCTTATACAAAATGCCCTTGTAAAATGGCAACAAGGTGTTAGAAAACACCAGAAACACATTATAATGTTTCCATGAACCTTTTAAGCATCCTTAGAAAGTGCTCTTGTATTTGACTGTCTCTTGGGGATATCCCTCTTTCTTGAGAATAGTGGATGTTATAGGCTCCCAAGTTCTACCTTGTACTTGCTTTGATGTACTTATGATAGCTGACACAGTACTAAGGTCTCATCCTGTCTCATTACACTGCAGATCATCTAGTAAGAATCACGAATGTCAGAATTTGACATCAGCTCTCTGCTTTGAAACAAACCAGTTCCATCATGAAGCCAGAGAAGGGGAAAAGGGGATTGTGAAAGGGAATATTGTTCTAAATTTTAGGCACTGCCTTTTTATTATTTTAAATGTATGTTCCATTTTCTTCTCTTGATTTTTTTAGACTTGAAGGCTGTTCTGCAAGTTTAAGGAATATGAAGACATTTGAGAAAAAAGAAATCTCTGAACACAGTAATATTTTAAGCCTCATTGGTATGTACTGAGGATAAAACCTATTGTAGTTGCAGTGTGGGGATCTTGATTTTGTAGCTATGAATTATTTAAGCAAAGTTTATGCAACATAAAGAACAACTGTCTAAAAATACAACTTCTTCTGCTCTTGTTTTCGAAGTTGTATGTTGGTTGGTGGTAATGAAGTGATAATGGAAGACTTATTTTCTAAGGCCTGGCTTTCAGACCTGCGTTGTGATTCAGACTTCTGGCCCAGATTGCCAGTGAACAAGTTTCTCCAGGTTCAATCTCTCATGCATGGAAACAACATCAAGTGAAAAGCAATGACTCACATACCATAGATGTCAGGTTGGCATCTGTGATGTGCATTCTGATGCTCATTACAACACACATTCTCAAATTATAGCGTCTAAGAGATCACCCTTCCATAAAGGAAAAATAGCCCCAGGTTCCAAAAGTTGTTGATTTCCCCCCTTTTAACCTTTCTTTTAGGATCCAACTTAGCTTGGTGCCAATACTCCCTTTTCTGTTTTTCTCTGCTAAAATGACTCATTTCATACATGAATCAATTAACAGATCATTTGAGTTTACTCAGTGTATTTGGAAAAAGACTTGGTAGGTAGAAGGAATGCAAAGTAACTTCTCTTTTTCCCTTCCTTAGTCCCCACCCTTCTTGCTCCCCCTCCCCCCCTCATACACAAGGCTTAAAAAAGGCTCACTCCATTGGTAATTATATTTTAAAAAAATCTTATGCTTGTACTTAAGAGGGTAACTAAAGACTATGTCACCAGGCAGGACTGATTTAATGGGTATTTAGTATGGTTAAAAAAAAATCTGGTGTTGGCATGAGTCACAAGTTAGATGAGAAAGTGTAGTGTGGAAAGGGCCATCAGTCCCATATGAGCCTCCAGAGTGGTATTAGAGGAAGTCTCCTACAGTGACGGGGCCCTCTTTGGGGATGCTTTAGGATTTCTGACAGGCCTTTTATTCCAAATGGGATTACCAAAGAAGAGTGACTAAGGCGACTGGATCTCAGAATAGGGGCCTTGGGCAGCAATTGAGAAGCCAAAATGGTAGGATCATGTCTAGTTAGTCTTCCAGATATTTGAAAGGCTTTATGGAGAAGATGCCATTTCTAATGGTCTCAGCTTTTGAAGGTGTAACGAGTATTTGTCACATGGGGTGAAAAGGGAGAGTCTAGGGAGCCCTCAATGGGAGAGATCCTCTTGATTCTGGTAGATATGAATTCTGTGATTTTAAGTATTCCAAGTTTCAACCTCTGCTCAAAGAAAGTAGACATGCCTACTAGGATGGAATCTGGCTAAGTTCTGAGGTTCTGAAATAAGATAGCCTGGGTTTAACCACTTATGAGGCAATCTACTTAGCTTCTCAATTTTCCTATATGTAAAATTGGGACAGCAGAACATACCTTATAGGCTCATGAAATAATTACATTAATATATGTAAGAATATTGGTTAGAGGCTGGTATGAGTAAGAAAGCTCTCTATATTAGTTGCTGCTATTATTTGGGACTACATATAGAACATCTAACTATAGCTCCAAGAAACACAGTAGATGTGGTCTCTATCTACTTGTGCTTCACTGTGGAACCCATACTGCCCATGGCTTACTGGAACCATCCAACTATAGATCACAAAATACTATAGCACAACCTGGGAAAAGACAAGCCAACACATCAGTTACAGGGACCATAGTTGGTAAAAAGGATGTATGTGTGTGGGCAAGGGATGCGCTGCTGAGGAAAACAGGTTTGGAATAGAAATACATCAATATGAGACTACAAGGAAAGTCTTCTTGAAAGTTTCAGAGGGTATCTCATGGCCCAAATGGTCTTCTCTCAGCTTTAATGGAAATAAGAGCTCTTCTTGTCTTTTTTGCAATCTGAGAGCTAATTGGCAATGATTTTTCTGACCTCCACAAATACCCAAGAGTAGTTGACCTGTCGTGCAATGACTTGGTTTTGCAATAAACCAATAAATAGTTAACATTTCTCAGTGTCATCTGAAAATACACAGTTTTTCAATTAACCCATGCTGGCTAATCTCTTACTTATTATTGTAGTAACACAATGAGGAAGAGTTTAGAAAATCAATACAAAATGACTTCCTGTAATTTTTAAATATGTTTTTATTGTAAAGATACTGTATGGAGGGGTTAGTTAAATGGGGTAATGAGTACATTTCCTTTTAAGCACTGTTACCTCCTCCTTGGTTTGTCTCCTACATCCCTTCCATCCCTTCCCTCCTCACCTCCCCAACTCCTCCCTCCCCTACCCTGAAGTTTTCAAGTTCGTTTTCAACATACTGTCTTGTACATCTCATTGTAACATGGGTCAACCTGTGTCCTTGTTTCAGTGTTTTGTTATTTCCCTTTCCCTCTCCAAATTAGAAAATGTATATACAAGATTCAGAGTACTGGAATCAAATACAGTGAAAACAGACAAGGTTTATACCATGGGCGAAGAACATACAAAAGAAATTTTAAAAATTTCACATAGTACATTATAAATACATTCAAAACAACAGAGCTTTTTACCTCTGTTGCTGTTGTTTTTAATGGACTTCCTGTAATTTTTAAATAAACAAACAGTGCCTCCTTTTAAATGTAAGTAAATTGGAGAGTGTTTATTGCCAGCAAGAACTGCAATAAAAACATCTAGAAGGAGAAAGGGACACATTGGATCAAGGGGCAAACAATGACATGTGTAATAGGTTATTAACTCTACCATTTGCTTACTCCTTGAATAATGTTTAACAAGGCCGTATTGATTACAATAGCCTTGGTTTGTAAATGGGAACAGAAGATCACATTACCAGCACAAAACCAATCCTTGCGTACATTGCCTGCAAACCAAAGACTTCACTAATAATTGATTTTAGGGGATTGTATGAACCCATATGGGCCTGTCTTTTTGCCAGCATGCTTCATTATAATATATAGCTTGACATATGAATAATTGTATGATATTACTTCTGGAAGGCATCATGGACTGGAAATTGCCTAATCTATGGCAGAGACAGATATTCTGACTCCTATTATATAGCCTTTGACATTATATATATATATATATATATATATATATATATATATATATATATATATATATATATATATATAGGTTCTTTCATCAATAGAATCTGGACCTTGGCTAAAGTTATAAAGATCTGGCAGTTAGATAGTACAAAGTGATTTCTCCAAACAGCTTACTACAGACAACTTCCAGACATTGTGGATATCATTTTATGTGCTTCCCCATGAAACTGACTCTCTTGGTCATAGCCCATAAGAATTGGGTTGCAGAAGTTGTTTGTTCAGTGGGACACACAATACCTGGCAAGTAGGAAGGAAATGATCTCAGGTGGTCTCAGTTATAAATCAGAACTCATTCCAGTATTGCATACCATACTCAAAAGGAATAGAAAGTCTAGTAGGATTTGCCATTCATTCTGGCTCTGTTCTTAACAGCTTACCTATCACAGGTGAAGGTCATGGTTTTGCACCAGCAGCCAAAGGGTCCTGACTGACTACCTTCTAGCAGCATTCTTTGTTATCTAACTTCTTGCCTTGAATATCTGTAGGTTGCGTTACTACCTTGCTTGTTTTTGTGGCAGTTTCAGATAGACTAGCTGTTTGGTGTTCACTGGTCCTGGTTATCTTCAGCTTTATGCTTTGTGGGCTAGTGTTAAGAGCTTCCTGGTCCTACATGGCTTGTGTCTGACAACTTAGACTTGTCTGTCTAGGAGGTAAGTTTTGCACTCAGTCCTGACTTGCTCGTTGTGCAGTTATTGTAATTTATTTCCTGTCACTATAGCTGTGCCTGGAACCTTTTCCTTGTCCTTAGACTGCTGTGGGACTCCTTGCTGGGCTTCACCTTTAAGTTTCACTGGTTTCACATACTCAAGTGCCATAGCTCAAAGAAACACAGCAGATGTGGTCTCTATCTACCTGTGCTTCACTGTGGAACCCATGCTGCCCATGGCTTGCTGGAACCATCCAATTATAGAGCAGTCTTGGGATCACAAAATGCTATAACACAGCCTGGGAAGAGACAAGCCAACACATCAGTTACAGGGACCATAGCTGGTGAAAGGAGGTGTGTGTGTGTGTGTGTGTGTGTGTGTGTGTGTGTGTGTGTGTGTGTGTGTGTGTGTGTGTGTGTGTGTGTGTGTGTGTGTGTGTGTGTGTGTGTATGGGCAAGGGATGTGCTGCTGAGGAAAAAAGGTTTGGAATAGAAATACATCAACATGAGACTCAGAGGGGATCTCATGGCCCAAATGGTGCAGTCTTCACTCACAGGGACCATAGCTGGTGAAAGGAGGTGTGTGTGTGTGTGTGTGTGTGTGTGTGTGTGTGTGTGTGTGTGTGTGTGTGTGTGTGTGTGTGTGTGTGTGTGTGTGTGTGTGTGTGTGTGTATGGGCAAGGGATGTGCTGCTGAGGAAAAAAGGTTTGGAATAGAAATACATCAACATGAGACTCAGAGGGGATCTCATGGCCCAAATGGTGCAGTCTTCACTCACCTTTGATGGAAATAAAAGCTCTTATTGTTCCTTTTGCTTTGTGATGCAAGGGATTTCCTGCTCTTTCTCCTTTCTCTTGCTAACAGTAATGTCTATAACGCTCTGACATCCACAATGTAGGCTCATTTCCATGTGGGGTGGTTAACTTCTGCTTTTAGCACCCACTCCTCCTTTTTTATTGCCTAGCTTTTGGAGATTCCCCTGCTTCCTTCTGAATCCTGACCATATTGAACCTTAGTTCTCAGTTTTAGGAAGAGGTATTTTTATTAAATCAATTGCTGAACTTGGACATGTTGTAGAACAAGGTCCAGTTAGTCAGACTCTTCTTTCTATTTCCTGGCAGGCACGAACCCTGTTACCTTCTGCTTTGGGAAACGTGGTATTCGAGAAAAGCACTTTACTATGTTTTATCTGGAGTTGTCCATGCTACTTTCTGATTACTCCAGTGACCCCGTGTCTTAGTCCATTGTGTGTTGCTATAACAAAATACTTGAGGATAAGTGATTTAAACGGTGAAGAGGTTTCTTTAGCTCACAGATGTACAGGTCCAAGAACATGATACCAGCAAATTCTCAGCTCTACTGAGGTTTATCTGACTACAGTACCACAATGTGGCAGGTGGCATCCAGTCACGAGCAAATAAAAACAGGATACATGGTGAGACAAGAAGCAACTGAGATTCAACGACAAAACCTACTTTATTTTATAACATTTTTTCATTCTTATGGGAAAATTGCTCATTCCTTTAGGACCCATTAGTATCAATCCATTCTTTCATTCTGCCTCAAAGTTGTCTACTGGATACCAAACTTGTAGTACACGAATCATTGAAGAACAAGCCATAGCCAAACTAGAGTAGTCAGTTCTGTTCTGGAGAACCATGCTCTTGGCTTCTGTAATTAACAACACTTCTGTCTCCATCAGCATCTACCTTCCCTAGAACCATCATTGCCAGGGATTCCAGTCAAGCATACCTCCATGGCAAGGCATTTCCTGTTGTAGAGGAATTAAGGTTGACAAGTTGACTGTAGTGTTATTATGAAATCTTATTTGGTGCTATTGGCTCTTTCCTTGTTAAGTAGAAATGTTTTACTTTTTCTCTGCTTCTGAGGCTTGAACCCAGGGATTTTCCCAATGGTAGGATGTAGTTCTACCACTGAGCTACATCCCTAAATGGATATACTATTCTGAATATGAAACCATGGCTCATACGGAATTTAGCAGCCTCTCCATTTCCTGGAACTAGTAAGTGACTGTGATATTTGTTTTGACTCTGTTAAGTACCTGCTTGGCCTATGACCTCTAAGTCTCAAGAGCTAACTAACATTTCATGCATCTGATGGCAGACTTTTTCTATAAAAAGCCAGATAATAAATGTGTTGTTTTATGAGCCACATTTTTTTTCTCTAGCAACTATTCAGCTCTGATATTGTAAAGTAAAACCTGCCAGAGAAAACACATAAATGAGTGGGCATAGTTGGTGCCATGAAAGCTATAAAACTAGACCTTAAACCATAGTTGGAAGATACTAAGATTTTATAATCCCCTTTCCAGTAGTACTAGTTAGATGGGAATAAAGATGTGGAACTATAGTTTTGTAAATAGACCCTGTATGACAGATAAGTCTCAGCTATTCTGAAAGGACCATCCTTATCTCGGCCAACCAAAAATACCTAATTCTTCCTGTGATTTAGTTCTTCATTTTTGGATTGGAAAGACTTTGATTTCTTCTATTCTTTTGTATCCCATCTCTATTTAAACCTCACTTCCCCTTCAAGGGGAAGTTACAAAATTAACTTTTTAATTTTATTTTTCTTCATGTTAATCTATAAGTTACATAGGAGTAAAGCATGCTGAAGTCATGGTAGGTGTCCAGGTATGGTCTGATGTTTTATAATTGTTCAGTTGAACTTGTTCCCCACAGATGCTTCTTCCAAATGGTAGCACTGGTGAATGAGCATTTTTCCTTGGCAGTGGCACCTACCAGGCTTACAGCTACCTAACGGTTCTGAGTGTAGTCTACGAGACACTTGCTCTCCACAGACTCAGAATCTCAATCCTCTCAGTTCCACTTTTTTCATCCAATTATTTGAAGTATTCATTTCTCATTTATTATGCAACTAAAGCCATAGAGAAAACACTCTCAGCAGGCTCAGCAAGGAGATGAAATACTTGTGGGTTTCATGCTCCCTGGCTCTGTTTACTGCTGATAGAGGTGAACTAGTATGACCACATGGATGTCTACATAAGTCAGGTTTCTGAGAACTGTCGATTCTGGAGGCAGTTCTGGGAAGGCAGAGTGCCAGGGAGCTGGCTGTGGGAGAGCTGGAAGCTATACAGCCTGACTTCAGGTCATTCTCTCCTCCTTGTGGCCAGCCTGGGCTACCATTTTTCCTGGGGAAGAATTTAGAAAGGACACATCTGTGAGTAGACTCCAGCTAGGTCAGGGGAAGCTGTGTAAATCTGGTTAGACTTGGTGGTCTGGCTGCTTCAGAGGGAGGACAATCCATTGTGTTCCCTGTTCCATTGGGTGTTCACTTGATGAATGGAATGCTGGCCTTGATATAAAATACTATGGTACTGGCATCAGCCAAGGTGCTATAGCACATGCTTTCGGCTCGATGTGAAATGTCTGCCATTCAGGTCTGCTAGAAAAGTGCTAGCTTAGGTATATACTTATTTTCTATTGCCGATGTGTAGAAGGTGGAACAGAGCTTTGCAAGACTTGACACGTGCATGAATGAGGTTAATAAGGGAAAAAGCAGTAGGAGTGATGGAGAGGTCTTTTGAATATATATATATATATATATATATATATATGAATATATATATATATATATATATATATATATATATATGAATATATATATATATATATATATATATATATATATATATACATATTTTCCTGGAGCTTGAACTCAGGGCCTAGGCTCTGTCCTGAGCTTCTTCTGCTCAAGGCTAGCACTCTACCACTTGAGCCACAGTGCCATTTCCAGCTTTTTCTGTTCATGTGGTTCTGAGGACTTGAATCCAGGGCTTCATGCATGCTAGGCAAGCACTCTACGCTAAGCTACATTCCCAGCCCTGAATCAAGATTTTAACAAGAAAATACTTGTTTAAGCAAAGCAGACATAGAAGACACTGACTAAATTCATTAAGTCTTAGAAGACAATGTTGGTCACTAGATAACCAAACAAGAATTGGTTGTCACGTCTGTCCTTTCTCCATATTCTTATTAGCACATACTAGGTATACACAGGGGTTTCATTTTGACATTTCCATTCATGCAAAAATTTAACCCTCTAGAACTCTTCTTCATGCCCTTTTCTTTTTTTCTTTTGTCAGTTGTGGGGCCTGAACTATGGGCCTGGGTGCTGTCCTTCAGCTCTTCAGCTCAAGGCTAGCGCTCTACCACTTGAGCCACAATGCCACTTCCAGATTTCTGGTGGTTTGTTGGAGGTAAGAGTCTCACAGACTTTCCTGCCTGGGCTGACTTTGAACCATGATCCTCAGATCCCATCCTTCTGAGTAGCCAGGATTAAAGGCGTGAGCCACCAGAGCCTGGCTTCATACTCTTTTCTTAAAACAATTACAACAGGCCTCTATTTTCATACACACACACATACACACACACACACACACATACACACACACACACACACACACACACACACACAAATTGCTTTGACCATATTCACGCCCTCTTTATTCTTTCCTTTTGTCTTCAATCCTCCAGATAATACCTTTCCACAAACTGAACCTGCACTATATTGCTGTCATTCATTTTTGTGGACTAGATCTTGCATCTAGAACATATGATATTTCCTTTAATATCATGACTTCTAGTTTCATCTATTTTCCTTCAAACAATACAATTTCACTCTTCTCTGTGGCTGAATAATATAGTACTCCATTGTATATATCTGCCTTATTTTCTTTATCCATTCCTTGGGCACCTATGTTGATTCCATAATTTTGAATAATTCTGCTAGAAACATGGATGTGCAGGTAGCTTGATTGTTGGTCACTTTCTATTCTTTTGGCTATATCTCTAGGAATGGTATAAGTGGACCATATGGTGTTCTGTTTTCTGTTTTTAAAGGAACCTTCATACTGCTTCCCACAGAGTTTGTACCAGTTTTCATTCCACCAACAGCCATGGGATATCTTTTCCTCCACAATCTTGTCAGCATTTGCTGTTGCTATTTGATAATAGCCATTCTCACTGGGGTGAGATGCACTTTTATTGATGTTTTGATTTGCATTTCCCTGGCTAAGGATGCTCAACATGTATTTACTTATCAATGCATTTTCAACCCATTGTACATCTTTTGAAAACTGGTTAACACATTTGCCCATTTATTAATTGAACTATTTATTTTGGTGTTTAACTTTCTGAGCTCCTTATATCATTTAGATATTAACCATTTATTTGATGAATAACTGGTAAAGCTTTTCTTCCATTGTGTAGGTTTTCTTTTGATTGTTTCCTTTGTGGTGCAGAAGCCTTTTAATATGATAAAATCCCATTTTGCAATTCTTGTTTTTATTCTATGAGCAGGTGGACTTTTGATGACACATACGTCTCATCTTTTTTTCTGACATCAGTGAGATTTATATTTTTAAGAAATCAACAGTATCAGAATTTTCTAGAAATCTTTTTAGTGCTGATTTTTTACTGTTTCAAGTGAACTTTCTTGCTCCTTTCTTCATCATTCTGTTAAGGTTTATATTTACATTTACATTATTCTCTTTTATAGTCTTATTTTATTCTGGAATGTTTGTGACTATTATGTGAGAGCTTTCAAGTAGAATGCCTATAAATTATTTTTCACGTATACAGCAGACTGAGGACAATATGATTAAAAAGGACAGCTGGGAGTATTCAAGTGTACTTTCAGAGGACTTCTTCAGGAAGAAAATGGAAGAAAAAATAGTTTTTAACTTAAAAGTATTTAATTTTTTAAAAGATATTGCATGCTCATACATAATGAATACAACAAAGGGAACTGGGAACAAACATGTTCTAATTTTTGCCCCAATATTGATGAGTAATTCATTTTCAGGGCTTCTGTTTCTTCAGCTGTCAAATGAAGAGACCATTTTATAAAGAAAGTGGCTTTAAAATTCCTGTGATAAATAAAACACTTTATTTCTTAGAGATCTCAAACTGTTTTTCTGTGACACATAATTTGATTAAATTAATTGTATAAGTTCCCTTCCCTTCCCTTCCTCTTCTAATTTTTCTCCTCCTTTTCTGCCTTCTCCCTCCTTTTCCTCCTCTCTCCTTTTCTCTTTTTATTCATCTTTCTTTCTCCCCCTATTTAAATATAAAAAATTGGAACTATAGATCGTACCTAGGTCTTATACATGCTAGGCTGAGAACTTGCATTAAGAAGCACTCCAAGGCCAATGGCTACTTGATGTAAACAAAATACAAAAACAGATGGGCCAGAGGGCTGTCCATGGTGTACTACTGGGAGTTTCTTGGGCTCTGGAAAACATGGAGAAGAGGAAATTGTCCAGAAATGTTGTCTTGGAAAATGATTAACTGCAGAGATGAAGACATCTGTGTATTTTATACCTGTACATTGGTGTTGAATCACAGCACATCTAGAAAATGAATAAACTGCCACTAGATGATGCTGTTTCCTCATCTGGTAAATGTGATTTGTTATCACAGAGGCCTTAGAATACAGATAAGCTCTGCTGGCCTTAAGGGCCAGGGATTTAGCTCAGCTCTGTCCTCACTGAAGGAGGCCTGAAAGGAATTGAACTCAGCCTCTCTGAGATTCCTCCTCTATAAAACACAGAATTCAGGACAGGATGATTTCTCAAGCCTCTCCATTTACTTTTTAAATATATTTAACATAACTTTTAAGATATGTTATATCTTTTATGTTAGCATATGCTCTTCTACACAAATATCAGTTTTTATTCAAGCTAATCTCATTGAAATATTAGACTATAAAGCACATGGGACAAGAACCACATCAACAATGGCACAACCGTACACACTCCTGGGCCTACATGGTTCCCATGTACTCAGTGAATTGTAGAGCTAGAAAGGACAGTCATCCTTTTACATATCTAACATCTAAGCATAAGACACACCTCGTTTTGAGGCTCTGTAGTTCTAGAATTACATCCTTGACTGCAGGTCAGCTCTGCGCTGCCCTCTCTTGTGCAGGTTATTAGCTTTGACACATGAATTCTGACACCCGCTGAATCTCACCCAGTTTCTGAGTCACTGCATGACATCGACACCTAGCTGTCATGTTCCAGCTACTTTCTTGTCTACTCTTGTTGCAGAGGTCTGTGAAGACTGTTTTGCTCTGGATTGGCTTCAGATGTTTTCAGTTATATGGAAATTAGACTCCAAGGAAAATACTCGGTAGTGGAGCCAATTGTGTCACTGTACTCCTTCCTTCCCCATCTGGGAAGGAAGGAGTGTCCAGTCCCATGTCACTGCCTTGAGCTTGCACCAGTGGTGCCCAGATCTTTTCAACACATAGGCAGGCTTACTGCTTTTTATTCTGGCCAATCCTACAAGTCATTTGTCAGCTGCTTCTTGCAGGAATTGTAATGACTATTTGTAAACAAAAGTGCAACTCCTTGGCCTACCATCCCTATTAAAACATTATGCATAGTGTCTGGAGCTCATGTCTGTCATCCAAGCTACTCGAGAGGCTGAAATCTGACTATGATAGGTTCAAAGCCAGCACAGAAAGCAAAGTCTGTAAAACTCTTGTCCCCAACTGACTAACAAAAATCCAAAAGTGAAGGTATGGCTCAAGTGGTAGAGTACCAACCTTGAACAAAAAAGCTAGAGACAGCACCCAAGTCCTGAGTTCAAGCCCTAGTATCTGCATTAAAAAAAACAGAGAGCAAAACACATTATCCCAGCAGGACCAGTTGTTGACTGTTAAAGGGAATTAGGAAAATTGGAGGAAGTGGGGGTAGTGTGGGTTCCAGCAAGGTTTGACAACTCCGATACTTTAGCCTATTGCTTATGTTTTCCTGTCTGAAAGAGATGTTGGATTTTAGTTTTGTTCTCCTTTCTTTAGCAGTTCTTCAGCAAACAATTTCAATTTTCGTATTTTAAGAAGAAAGACAAGAAGAGCAATGATCCTCAAACCTACCACTGGCTTCCACCATCATGACCCACCATGACTCCTCTCACTAGATCAGTTTGGCCCCTGGGTTCACAGTTAACAAGGTTTCATTACTGCTGAAAAAAATGCCTTTGCTTCCAAACACAGGGTTGAGTTCTGACAGACCCTCAGCAGGGAACAGATTCCCTTTTTTCATCTTTTTCCTTCCCTAGCATGTAATCTTGTCTTCTGAAATAGTTGCAATCAGAACAAATTACCTAAAGAGTGGGGAATGAAAAGATTTCACAGTCATTGTGGGTATTATTTTAAGTTATTTTTTTTAAAGCAACTGGCACCTTCCCTTAGTAATTGAAAAGGATCCAGGAAATCTGTAGGTCCCTGACAATGCTTTTCTGAAGTGTGTGAACTCAGCTTTGTTTCAGGGGATGGCTCTGGTAGCTCTGCTTGGCACCTGGTTTCTTTCCTCCTCAGGGATGGGGGAGTTTCTGCCTTTGTGGCAGGGCAGAGCCACACCAGGAAGAAGGATTTTATGGCTGGTCTAGGCCCAAGTCTCACATGTCCCAAATCAAGGTGTGTATAAATGCAGGGGTCAGTGCAGGGCATTTCTGCAGCTGTATTTAATCAAACGAGGCACAGGGCAGCCAAGAGAGTGTAAGGTCTGACCATCTGGACAGTCTTTCAGCAACCGAGAGGCTGAGTGCCTGCCGGCAAGAGGAGAGAAAATGGTCCATCTCAGAATGGGTCTTGACATTTTTCTCCACTAGGGCCTGGTGGGCCCACAAGGACTGCTTGGGAGGCCAGCCTCGTCTTGCCTCTTAAACAGTCTAGATGCCTTGTGCCTAGGCTGCTGACTTCATCTTTCCCATGAGTATTGGGAAATGTACCCTTCCTTCCTGAGGTCAGTAGGATTAGGAATGTGTTGAGTTCACTAGCATTTGGCAGGTATTTGACCTCTGGGGAGAGAGACTGAAGGATCAGCATGGGAATTTACGATGTCTTTGGAGGAGGCTTCCCCTTCGGGTGTTGTTTTTAATCTTCATAATTGATCAACATGGGGGGAAATAGAGATAGCCTATTTGTTGGGTTACCTTCCTGGACTAGGAAGGCTTCCTCAGAGGGCCATGAGATATTTATGGAGTTGGGGGACAAGAGGTTTGTAGCTCAGCTGTATCACTTATGGAAAGCCAAATGCAAAACCCAGGGAAAGGAATCTTTCAGAATCTGAGGCCTTCTTCTCTCTGTAGAGATGTAACTGTGAGGCTTAATATCAGCTTATAATGCCCTGAGCACATCACCATTAATTGAATGAATGAAACCACAGAAGTTGGGAGAAAGACTTTCAATCTAGAATATTCTGGGCTTCATGTTATTTAAGACTACAGTAAGATGCCATAGGCCATATCTGCCATGTTGGGGGAGACTTTGAGAGAGGATGATGGCTGAGTTTTATTTAGTGATAAGGACTCAAATAAGAAAATTTTACGGAAAGAGAAAAGGATGACTCAGTTATATATAGTGTCAGGGATTTGAGTAAAGAAAAAAAAAACTGGACATCAACTTAAGAACATGAATTAGCACTTTTGAATGAGTAAAGCTGTATCGTAAGTAAGGTTGATGTCAAAACCCCACAGTGGGGCTATACTGAAAAAGCAATCAGTTCAGCTCAAAAATATTTAATTAAAATGAGGCATTAGGAATTAGGAAGATATAAGGTTTGAGGCTCCACACTGTCTGGGTGTCTGCCAGGCAGCTCAGCTATTTAGGGGATGTAGTGCAGGGTGGAAAGTTCAGCCACTGGTGGTTGTAGACAAGGTCAGAGCAGAGTAACCAATCTAATCAAGCCATTAGACCAAGTTCAAGATAAGAACCAGTGTCCTCTTTTCTCCCTTGGAACAATAACGAGTATTTCCTGGTTAAGTTATGTTAGTGCTGGGTATTTAAAATACTCAATTTTGTCTTGCTTTTGTCAAGGTCTATTTTAATATTCATGGCTAAAATTAAGAGTAACAACTAGGGTTCAGAGTAATTTCGAAACCATAAGACCAAATATAAAACAGGATTAGATTGTTCCTTGAACATAAAGCCAGATAACATTACTGGCATCCATTCCAATAGAGGATCACAAAAAGAAGCGTACTTGTAAAATTCTAACTGAACTATATTTCCCATGGATTCATAAAGCAACTTGTGTGAAAAGGGAAAGGATGAGTCACAAAATGTGTCTGTATCAGACTCTGAATAAGACATCAATTTCTAAAATGGATCTTGAATGTATTCCTCCTGTCAGTGTCATCTCAAGGTGCTTCTGGTATGAGTCTTGTGATGAAGAGTAGGACTGAGTTGAAGGTGTTCTTCATGAGGGTGATGGGTGATGAGGAATCCGCCTGTATTTGCAACAGAAATGGTTCTGCTTCCCTGAAAGCAATTGATCTCTGGGTCAGAGCCATGCTGCTGGGGTAAAGGAAGAATGCGGGGTAGATTTATCGGCACCTCTGCTGAACAACTCCTTGAACTTGACTGTATTTTGCTCTTACATTTCCTCAGAGGAATGAATAGCTACAGAATAATAACTTGTATTAAAGTTGGTGACATGTAGGGGACAGTTAGTAGGATGGCTTTGCTTTTGTTTGACGTTTTCCATGGCAGGAGCTAAAACATTTCTTCAAAGTCGTTCTTACAAATTTCTCAAATTAATAGAATGTTTAAGAATTCTCACATTTTCATTTTTAAAAAATTATCTTTCAGTAGTTGTACAAAGATGTTTCAATTCATCATCTCTTAATCAATGTCAATACTTCCATTGTCTCATTGTTTTACTTAAGTGAAGATCAACTAAAATGAGAGCAGTGGTATACCTTCACACACATCTATTCATTTTACACATTTATATATGCCTATTGTTACTATGTCTTTGCTTTATTACACCAGTGCTTGCTTACAGTCCAAAAAATTCCATTACAATATGGAAAATAGACAATGCAAACCCATTTTCTGCTTGAAGGGATAGGCTAAGCAAACACTGGCCTTTTATCAAATCAGTATCTTTTATGCAGGGAAATTCAAGTGGGCACTGAGTTTAGTCCTGAGTTTCAGCTCTACAATACACAAGGCAGCAAGATTTCCTGGGAATTGGAGTTCAGGAAGGAATTGTGCTTCAATTAGTCACAAACATCACCTTCATTTTAATAATTAGGTCTAGCTTGTCGGTTACAGACCACATTCTGATATATCTGGTTAAATCTTTTTAAAAGATCTATGTGGATGATCCTGGATTGGAAAGATTAACATCGTGAAAATGGCAATACTTCCCAAGGCTATCTACAAATTCAATGCAATACCTATCAAAATTCCAACCTCATTCTTCAAGGAAATAGAAGAGGCAATCCAAAAATTCATATGGAACAATAAAAGACCCCGAATAGCAAAAACGCTCCTCAACGGAAAGAACACTGCTGGAGGAATATCAATACCAAATTTCAAACTCTACTATAAAGCCATAGTAATCAAAACAGCTTGGTATTGGCATAAGAACAGACCTCAGGACCAATGGAATAGAATTGAAAACCCAGAAATGAACCTACAGACCTATAGCCATCTAATCTTCAATAAGGGAGCTAAAACAATAGAATGGAAGAAAGACAGCCTCTTCAGTAAATGGTGCTGGAAAAATTGGTTAACTACATGTAGAAAACTAAAGCTAGATCCTTATATCACCCTGCACCAGAATCAACTCCAAATGGATCAAAGACCTTGAAGTCAAAGCAGACACTCTGAAAACATTACAGGATGGAATAGGAGAAACCCTAGGTCTCCTTGGCTCAGGCCGAAATTTTCTGAATAGAGACCCGGAAACACAACAAATCAAAGAAAGGTTGACAAATGGGATTGCATAAAGTTGCAGAGCTTCTGCAGGGCAAATGACATAGCTAGCAAGATCAATAGAAAGCCTACGGATTGGGAGAAGATCTTTACTAGCCATACAACGGACAAGGGTCTCATATCTAAAATATACTTGGAACTCAAAAAATTAAACCCCCCAACAACAAATCCTCAAAGAAACAACTGCCCAATAAATAAGTGGGCGAAAGACTTAAAGAGAAACTTCTCTGAAGAAGAAAGAAGGATGGCCAATAGACACATGAAGAAATGTTCAACATCCCTAGCTATAAAAGAAATGCAAATCAAAACAACATTGAGATATCACCTCACTCCAGTTAGAACAGCAAAAATCAAGAACTCTAACAACAACAGATGCTGGAGGGGATGTGGACAGAAAGGAACCTTACTTCATTGTTGGTGGGAATGTAAACTTGTTCAACCACTTTGGAAAGCAGTATGGAGGTTCCTCAAAAGACTTCACATAGAACTCCCCTATGGCCCAGCAATCCCACTTTTGGGCATTTACCCAAATGTTTACAAACAAGACCACACTAAAGCTACCAGCACAACTATGTTTGTTGCAGCATTATTTACCATAGCTAAGATATGGAACCAACCCAGATGCCCCTCAGTAGATGAATGGATCAAGAAAATGTGGTATATATACACAATGGAATTCTATGCCTCCATCAGAAAGAATGACATTGCCCCATTTGTTAGGAAATGGAAAAACTTGGAAAAAATTATATTAAGTGAAGTAAGCCAGGCCCAAAGAAACATAGGTCCCATGGATTCCCTTATTTGCAATATCTAGTATATGTATGAGTCAAGCAGAAAAGGTCAGATAATGTGATGTCAGGAAAATGAACCCTTAGATGTGTATTTTAATGTTTTTTTCTTTCATGCATGTGTTTCTAATGCATTTATAAGATTATCTCTTTGTTGCTTTGTATGTCCCTTCCCCATAGTATAACCCCTGCTTTCACTATATTTGATGTCAGTATAACTTGAGGAGGAGATGGGGAAAAACCAGTTGTTTAAGGATACAGGTGGACCTGTTGCAACAATGAGAAGTACAAGTTGTCATGTCCAAAATGAGCTTTACAACGTCGGTGCGGGGGGGGGGGGGGGGAGGGGGGAAGGAGAAGGATGGGGATTGCGGGGGGAGGGGGGAGGCTGGGAAGTCATGTGAAGGGTAAATAAAGGAGGAGGATGCAGTGCTTGGTAAGAAATGTATGCATTATCCTGCCCATGCAATTGTAACCCCTCTGTACAGTATGTTCACAAATAAAATAAAATAAAATTTAAAAAAAGATCTATGTGGAAATTGATGATAGTGCATGTATGTGTGTGTGTTTAAATATGTTCTCTTTTGTGCAAGAAGTACAAATACTTGAAGGAAACAAAATGGATATAGTTATAGAATATTAAGTAAACTTTAGAATAATTTTTGTATTAATTCAGAGGATTTATTCAGTGAGGAAATATTCTTTTTTAAAATTTTTATTAATTTTTTATTGTGAAAATACTGTACAGAGGGGTTACAATTACATGGGCAAGATAATGAGTACATTTCTTATCAAGCATTGTAGCCTCCTCCTTTGTTTCTCCTTCCCATCTCTTCCCAGCCTCCCCCCGACCCCCCACCCAATCCTCCTGGAGGAAATATTCTTGAAGTACATTTATTAGTCACATACTTGAAGAGACGCTGGGTGTGCAGTTTTGTGGTGCTTGTCCTTATGCGGGTTTTAGGCTCACATTGTAGCTAGCGCACACGAATCTAAATAATCACATAGGCCACTGAGTGTGAGAGAGAAGCATGGTGGGCCTTGGAGGGAGTTATAAGTTGTCCTCACCTAGCCTTGGGGCCAGGATAGCTCATGGAGGATGTGAGACTTGAGTTGATATTGGAAAGAATAGGAAAAGTGCCAGATCCAGGGAAATGCATGTGAGATAACTTGGATTTAAGGGGAAAATGTGGTGCCTTGTAAGTCCTCTGAGGCCTGGTAAGCTGGAGAGTGAAGGGCAGAGGGAGACTGGTGAGGAATGGAGCTAGAGAGGGAGCTTCAAGTGGAACCCTGCAGGGTCACGTATCCTATGGAAAGAATTTATTCTTCCCCTTAAGAGCAATTGGAAAGTTTATTAAGGGTTCTAAGCAGTAGACAATATGATCTACTTTCCACTTGCAAGGCAATCACCTTGACTGGAGTCTGGAAAACAGATTAGAGGAGGGCAGGAGAGACTGCGGCTTGGGACGCAGGTGGTGATTAGTCCAGCCTCTGGGCCAAGTGTTGGGAATATGGAGGTGAGTTCAATATTGTCTCATCCATTAATTTTTTTCTTCAAATGGATGTACAACAAGGAGAAAAAAATGAACCTATCCATTTATGTGTACCATGGATCTTAGTCAGGGGGACCTCTCCCATCATGCTCTCCTGCTTCTCATTCCATTCCTTTCCTTACCAGTCATGTCAAGTTTCCTGCTTACTTTTTTTCTACATATGTACATTGAGTATTATGATGCTATTTGTTCACCATTCCCTTTTTAATACGTCTGTCCCCTCTCATGTCCCTTAGGTGTTCTACATTTTTTAAGATGACCAGCTGTGGGAGTCAGCTGTGTAAATAGATGATGAGTCTTGTATCAGAGGTGTGCAAAACACGCTGAATGCTGTTCCATCTGACTTGGAGGATGAAGGAAAGTTGCATCAGAAGATACCATGCGATCTGGGCTCTGAAAAGGAGGGAAGAGCTAAAAAGACATTCAACATTGAGTCTAGCAAAAGATGGAGCAAGAAGATATTTCCGAATGAAAACAACATGCCCTGAGCTTCAGCGATAGGCAAGCAGTTTGATGTGGTCATCTCATTTCCATAGCATGCTCCCTCTTGATCAGATTAAAAACTCAACTTTGAGAATTCTCAGATCTCATGAGACCAGAAACTCATCAAATCCCCTGAGAATTCTCAGATCTCATGAGACCAGAAACTCATCAAATCCCCTCACTTTTTATGATATCTGTAATCTTTCCTAACCATTTCTTGAAATAGTTCTTATCATCGTTGCCAGCTAAGACCTGCCTGTTACTAGACTCTATAGTAAGTAGATTCAGTCTTCATTTGATATAATTTTTTATCCTTCATCAATAAAATGTGTTTTCCATTGTTCCTGGAGTACAAATCTGCTGGTGTTCTCTACTTTTTACTGCTTTCTCTTACTCTTCTTTGTTCCATTCTCCTCCTCTTACCAACCTTCAAGTGAGATAGGCCTTGCTGCTCATCTCTGGAACATTCTTGTCTCTACTCACCTTCATTTCTCAGATGATCTTATCTAGTCTTGTGGGGTTTCACAACATGGTACATTTCCCTTTTTTCGTTCCTCTTCTTTAGTCTGCACCTCTCCATCAAACTCTAGGCTCCTAGATACACTACCTGATGTTTCCTTTTGAATCATTGAGAACTACCTTATACTTGGAACTACTGGTTTGCTTCCTTCAAGTTCCCTTGTCCTCATCTCACATCTGATCATCCAATCCTGTTAAGTATACACTCAACAAATGCTGAAGATCTACATATACTTTGTCATATCCAATATCACTACCTCAGTCCAAGCCACACATGATTCTCACCTTCATTATTGTAACAGACAATAGGTACATAGAACAGTTCTGCATTCACAGTTAAGTCCACAGGATTTTGTTAAAAGGCCAGAGATTGTAGTCAGGGAAGGATTTGTAGGCCATGTGGGAATTGAAGTTAAGAGGGTAGAGTTAGATCGTGAAGATAATGGCTATATATACTTGTAGGCATTATGACTCTGCCCAGATCATGAATTGGAATAGAGCTAAAGCATCTGGCTACATTTCTTCCCATAAAACAATTTGGACAATGTTGCACAACAGTATTTTTTCTATTGCTATCCTGTGGCATTGTAGATAAACAGCAGCAAATCAGTCAGGACCAACAATAAAATTCTGTTTGATTTAACTGTGCTTGTATACACATGGCCTGCGTTCTTCTAAGGGAAGGTTTCACTTTGTTCAGTGGACCACATGTTAGATCAGTGGCATGATGCCAGATTGTTTCTACGGCTTTTTCCTCTACATGTTCTTTCATTTAGGTTTGGACTGATACCACATAAGTGAGCATAAACCATGAAATATGATCAATACATGTCGAAGTAGTCTTAAGGAGATGGCTTCAGATTTGAAGGCAGGTTGTATGCACCATTTGAAACCAAACATGAATTTTAGTGGACTGTGCTTTTGTTTTAATTCATGTTAGATTCCTTTAGACAGTTCATAATTAAGTTTCTTTAAGCTACAGCATAACCATGACATAACCAATAGGGAGAAGACACATGGCTAGTTGGTTGACATGTTGCCAAATATTCGGGTATGTGCAAGTGTTATGTAACTGGATGACTATTAGTTATGTTGACATAATCTATGTACTTTTAGATGTTTTTAATCAATTCCATAGCTTATCTTTGCATTGTAAAAGTCACCCAGGAGATATGCCACCACAAATAAATGATGTAATGCATAAACTTCTGTTTTTGCAAAATCTTTGATTAAACATTGGAACCTATGTCTACCAGTTGAAATTGACAAAAACAAGGGACAAAGGGTTATAAAGATGGCAGATGCCAGAGATGCCTGAAAGAAAGCTTAAAACAAATGTCTCACAGAGTTCTCCTTGTCTTACTCAAGATTATTTTTGATTGAAAATCAAGATGTGTTAGAGCCAGTTTACTTTATTAAGTTATTTTCATCTTGAGGCAAAATCCCTACTGGAATATCTCCTTGATATTTCAGACCCATCATCTGAAATTTACTACACAGTTGAGATGTAGCTACTTTTACACTTCAGATTAAGAAATGAGAAGAATGAGAAGTTTTCATAAGAGAAGCCTGGAAAAGTCAAGACATAACATTGGGAAATGGCAGGAGGAAGCACTGGTTATTGATTGTCTATAGTATGTAACATTCTTGACCACAGTTATAGACTTGCAGATTGATACTTCTCTATTAAGTAATAGAGAGAAAAGGGCTGATGCAATATACCTTGTTCCTCCACAGTTTTTTTCTTCCTGTCTTCCTTCTCTTTTTCTTCCTCCTACTTCTGTTTCTCCTGCTTCTCCTCCTCCCATCTCCCCCTCTTTTTGGCTAATATTTTTCCTCTTCAAAATATCAAAAAGTGGGCTGGGAGGATGGCTCAGAGGTAGAGTGTTTGCTTGCATGCAAGAGGCCCTGGGTTTGATTCCTCACTACTACATAAGCAGAAAAGGCCGGAAGTGGCGCTGTGGCTCAAGTGGTAGAGTGCTAGCCTTGAGCTGAAGAGGTGAGGGACAGTGTCCAAGCTCAGACCCAACAACCAACAAAACAAAAACAAAAACAAAACAAAATATCAAAAAGTGATTTGGCTGAACAGCTCTTTCTCTCACTTATTTTATTATAGATATATTTGCAAGTCCTAAAAGCTGTCACAACAGTTGCTTTGAGAAATGAATAGATGAGGAAGCTTCTTTACTGATTCCCCCCCCCCCCCTTCAGTATAAACACTAGCGATCTCGGCAGGGTGGGGGGAGGATGGGAAGGGATGGGAAGGGGAAACAAAAGAGGAGGCTACAATGCTTGATAAGAAATGTACTCATTATCTTGCCCATGTAATTGTAACCCCCTCTGTACAGTATTTTCACAATAAAAAAAAAAAAAACACTAGCAATCTGTTCGTTCAAATGAGGTCTTTCCTATCTGTTTTAGTTTTCTAGAGCTGTTGTAATAAAAGATCATAAATTGGGTGCATTAAACAACAGAAACTTACTGTCTGAGAGTTCTGGAGGCCAGTAGGTTAGTTCTTTTTAGGGGTTATGTGGCAGATCAGTTCTATGCTCATCTCCAGTTCAGTTCTGGGTGATTTACTGTGGTCTTTGGCATACTATGGCTTATAGAAATTTTCTCATGGCGTGTTCCTATTTATCAGTTCAAATTTTCCCCTTTTAAAAAACTATGCCCATTATAATTGGTCAGGATCCCACTCTACTTCCAAATGACTTAATTTTAACTAGTTATATCCGCAATGTTATTTTCAAGTAAGGCCACAATCTGAGATATGGGAATTATTAATATCATCTAAAATTTGTGAGGATAGAATTCAGCCTCCTCCCCCCCACCCAACACCATAAAACCGGTGCTTCCAGAGAAAGGAAAGGAAGGAGGAAACTCTAGTCAGTGAGATTGAACATTCTTACTGTTGTGTATCCAAACTTGGTTTTGTTTTACTTACATGGTACATTTTTACCTAAGAATGTAAAATAGGATATTTCCCCATTGAGCTTCATTTCTGTTTGTATGCAAGAAGGGTAAGATGCTTACATTACCTTCTACCCAGCCACTGTCCATTAGGATGAAGTGAAATAAAGTATTTTTCACAGTACTTTGAAAAAATATATTTTTCAAAGGTACAAATAATTATGTTGGTTTGTTTTGATTTCAGTTGCCATAAAAAGCAATGCTTTCCCAATTGAATGATTACAAAAATTGCCTTGAGAGCTAAGCATTGTGTTTCTGGAGATTTCCTCGGACCATCCCCAGAGATTCTGACTTAGCAGTCCTGGAGTAAGGCCTAGGAAATACTTTTTTTTTAGTACTCTCCAGATAAGTCTGGTGATTTTCCAAGTTTAGAACTACTTGTCTTGGGCAATTTCTCCTTGTAGAAAGAGCACTGTCAATAATGTATATTTAACTATAATACTGTATAAAATAAAATATTGATTGGTGCTTCCAATAATTGTTTTAAGGAAAGCAGTTTCATGTTTAGTGAAAAAGATATAGGTTGAGTACTCCTGAATTTGAATTTCATTTATTTTATAGAGTAGAAACTTCTTTGTGCCCCAATTTCATTTTCAGTAAACTTCAGCATCAAGGTTCTTGAGAGAACTAACTAGGCTACCTTATGAAAAAACCCATTGGAATTAAACCAAATATTCATTAAAAATCATTTCTTTCTTACTCTCCTACTACTCTGATATATTTGAGTCCACATCTTTTAATTTGGAGAAGTAGGAAACAGAAGTCATTCATTATAAGTACACACATTACTCCCTTTTGCTCTTCCTTTTGTTCTTTTTTGATTAATCTTTCTCATATTCTGAGGCTTAAGTGTAGAATTATGACTGCTAGATGTTCTCAGAGTACATCAGGTCCTCACAGTGCTGTATTAATTTTGTGGAAAAGTGAGAATGTTGGCAGTTAATCTTACATTCTGAAGAAGTGAGTGAGCTCAGAAAAATTCATTGTGATGAATGAACCATTAACTCTGGAGGCCCAAGTACATGCTGCAGGGCAGGACAGAGCTGAGAGCACTGGACCATGGTATGGTTAAGCATTAAGCCTCGAACAGGGTACAGAGGAGGTCTCCATGGCACTCCTGTGGAATGTTTTAAGTAAGCATCTGGGTTTCAAGGAGTCACCATTATTGAGTGCCTGGCCTTTTTCTTCTAGAATTTTCATGTCTTTGGCAATTCTATTGGTACACGAAGAGTTTTCAAAATTGGAGCAAACCCAGTGGAAAATAAGGAAAGCAGAGTTTATTTGCAATTGATTGAGACTTTGAGACCAAGCTGTCAATCTTTTCATTGCAGAATAAGATTTCCAAATTAGTTCGGATGTATTTTGGGACAACCAGTCTGAAATTCTAAAAACAAACAAACAAACAAACTCAGATTCCAGTTTCCTTCTACAGACACTAATGGTAAATGCTGGCACATGTTTTATGCTCTAAAACCTCCCTTCACACTTTTCTATCTATTGATGGAGTCAACATTCTTGCCTCAAACCCACACTAACTAAGCAGGAAGCCTGCCAAGAATACAGATTATGAAACTATTTCATTATTGATTATGAATCAAATATAATTTGGCCAAAATACCTCAAATGGTGTAGAACCAAGCATAATGTTTTTAAATGGAGGAGTTCTTACACGTATTTCAGAAAGTACTACAAGGCTGGGAAGGTGGCTCAGTGGTAAAGTGCTTGCCTTGCATGCATGAGGCTCTGGGTTCGATTCCTTAGCACCACATAAGCAGAAAAAGCCTGAAGGGGTGCTGTGGCTCAAGTGGTAGAGTTCTAGCCTTGAGCTGAAGAGGTGAGGGACAGTGCCCAGGCCCAGAGTTCAGGCCTCATGACCAGCAAAAAAAAAATAAAAAGAAAGAAAAGAAAGAAAGAAAGGAAGAAAGAGAAAAAGAAAGAAAGAACTACTCCATCTTCTTAAGTGGCATCTATGATGATGAATGTGGCATCCATGATGATGAATGTTCATGGATATTAAAACCGTAGTCAGGTTTTTCTCCACCTAATGATGATGGATTTCCAAGCTGCAGTGAAGACATGTGTTTTGTAAAGAAAGTGGTATGTGTATTGTGTGTGTGTGTGTGTGTGTGTGTGTGTGTGTGTGTGTGTGTATATGTGCATGAGAAAGAGAGAGGAGAGAGAGAGGGAAAAAAGGAGAAAGAAGGAGAGAGGGAAAAGAGGGAGAGGAGAGGAAAAAAGAGAAGAGATAACTTAAAAAACAATACCTACAGAGAAAAGATCTTGTTTTTTTTCCAGGCAGGCAATCCTTATTAGACTCTGAGTCTTCCTACTCTTTGATTCCACATGGGCAAGGTAAGTAGAACTTCAAGATATGCTTAGAACAGCTGTACAGGCTAGACCTAGAGTAGGAAAAGGCTAATAGTGGTTCCTGATTACACTAAAGAGTAAAACTGTCTGGGAAATAATCTCTTATTCTCAAGGAAAATATACTGTGCCAACAGCTCATTGCTTTATGATCTAACTATTTCATTCATGTGTTCACCCAACCAGTATTGGGGTGCTCACTGCCTAGCAGGTATGGAACTTTTTGTGTACCTGCTGACTGTCTTACACTGATCAATACCCTGAAACTAGACCCTTACTTCCATTTAGGTAGAGATGGAATACAAATATGGCAGAAAATTATAGATGTTGCTGCTTCTTTTTAGGATGAAAGATTGCAGAAAGATGTAGCTGCATTGATTACTTCTATAAAAAGCCACAGCAGAAAATAATGTCTTCTAGCAACATGATTTAGAAGGGGAGACTTTTTTATAGATTATTAGGCTCATGTACTGGCTGATGCTTCATTCTTTTTATGAACATAAATAAATATAAAAAAATCCCAGGAGAATTTAGTTGATTCTAGATTTTTTACATCAATAATAGAAAGAGGTATCCACCTTCTTGTTTACTTTGTAAATGTTTCTCAACCATGCATGGATTATTCTAGAATATTGACTTCAAAAGATTTCCCATGCTTCCAATGCAACATTAAGCTACAAGAAAAGAGAGCTGAAATGAAGGAGAAATTGTTCATGCACTTTTTGAAAGTAGCACCCATTGGTGGCAGAGATGAGAAGTCATCTCCCATGGCCTAAGGGCTAGCATTAATGGTGCTTTGCTAAGTGCTTTATGCACACACGATTTTTAAATCTGTGTAATGATGCTGGCAGATTAGCCCTGTCTTATCCTTAATTAGAGTCAAAATAAAGGTACAGAGGCCAGCCAATTTAGCCAAGGGCTCAAAGTACAAGGAAGTACAAACTTGGGCATGAATTTGGAAAGCCTAGCTCCGGTGTAGGACTCTTAACCACTATACCAAGGCTACAGGAATCATCTAGGGCAAAGTAGGTGATTGTACTCATGATTTTCTTCTTCCTCTTCCTCTCCTCCACCTCCTTTTTTGCTGGTCCTGGGGCTTGGACTCTGGGCCAGGACACTGTTCTTGAGCTGTTGTACTCAAGGTTAGTGCTCTACCACTTGAGCTACCACTTCTGGTTTTTTGATAGTTTTAGTGTAGATAAGAGTCTCACAAACTTTCATTCCCAGGCTGGCTTTGAACTGAAATCCTCAGGTCTCAGCCTCCTGAGTAGCTAAGATTATAGGTATGAGCCACTGGCACCTGACAAATCTCCTGGCCTCCTCTTTTGATTAGTATACAGTTACAATTTCCGCTTTGGTTAAAATGAGAAGATATTAAAATACAAGAACTAGAACAAGAACAGTTTTCCTCTTACTCTTTAGATGAGTGTTCTAGTATGAGAATGTGTTAGAGACTGGACAGGGAGAAAGTGAATATATCTGATCCAGGCCAGATGTGAACGCTAGATTAAGATACTATAAATGTGAGCACTGAAAATTTGAGAAATAGCAGTCCTGGTGAGTAGTTCATTGGTTTATATATGACCTACCTTCCCCTAGTGATGGTTGTGGTGTTGATGGATAGAGAGAGACAAATCATATAGGGATGAATTCAGAACAGAGACCTCAAGAAAGAGAGATGGAAAATTTAAGTGGAATGGTAGAATCAAAGAATCTTTCTCTGTCTTTTCTGAGTCTTTATGCTTGTTTGTGTCTCTCTTTGTCTCCCTCTCTGTCCACCTCTCTGTCTCTGTTTTTGTCTCTGTCTTCAGAGTTTGTGGATTTGCAAAGAGTCATTGATGAAGCTTTAGATAGTCTTCACCCTGTCAGAGTGGAAATATATGTGAGGAGAATTGGGTCAGGTGGGGGTGGGGTGAAGTCTTTAGGGTTGCAAAGATAACGGGCAAGTATTTGGGCTCAGTTTGGAGCCAGGTTCATAGCAAGTTGTTTTGCAAATGGTGGAAGGAATCATCACCAGAAATGCTTCCTTCTAGTGAGCTTTGCTGTAGAAAGAAGAAGTGCCTCATCCAAACAAAGCCTCACCTGGCTTCCAAAGTGCTCATGGCAGTCAGCAGGTCTGCGTGCTCTTGATTGGTACATGCATCACACCAATCCCCTCTTCTGATGGCTTCAGGGCCTGCCCTCCATAGGCAGTGGTATAAACTTGAATTCAGAACATTGAATACAAAGGAAACTTTTAGCTGTGTGTTCCTTTTCACCACCTGCACAGATAACAGCCCTCTAACAGACAGAACTTCTAAACATCTGCCTTAAATCTAAACATCATTCCTTACATTCTGTGGATAGAAAACTTTCATTGCCTGGAACTGAGATTCCATTCCTATTTGTGGCTTGTGAGAGGGTGGTCTCCAATCCAGTGTGCAGCTTTCTGAATAAGCCAGATGACCTTGAGTAAGGACAAAGAGTCAAATGTTTACCTTATTTCTTCATTAATATCTAAATGTTTGCCTTTTGGCATTTGAGTTTTAAATAAATATACTTAGCCATGAACATTTACGTCAGTCACTTTTATTGTCTCCTCACAGCGAATGAACCTATGAGGAGAGCCAAAATCAAAGCCAACTGCTTTATTAAAGTCTTTGTTCTCCAACTGTCTCTGAGAGTCTCTGATCTGAGATTTGCTGTGATATGAAAAGCTAATTCCCAGTCATCCCAGTGTGTTTCATTTCAGGAGAAAGGAGGCAATGCAGCATTCACAAAACACATCTTGCTTTGAAAGTGTTCTTGACAGGCCTGCTCTAAATAAAACTAAGTAAACCAGAAACAAACTTTGCAGAAACAAACTCATTTTTCGTGTGTTGAGGTCACTAGGATTTGTTTTAAAGGGGGAGATAATGGACACACGCTCTAGTGAATTTGAAGTATAGACCAATTGGGCCATTTGACTCCATGATACAATCAACATGAGTCTAATTGTAGCATTGTCCTGATCGCCTTTCTGTGCTAGCATTTGCAGCCTCACAGGTACTTGTTCACAGGCCTATGATAGGTGAAGGGAGGAGGTGCAGCCGAGGCCTGGGGTACTTGTAGAAGATATCAGCCTAACTGTGTTCCAAATGCCCTTAGGTTCAAGCCATCACAGACCACTGGTTGGATTTCTAAAAGTGGGTAACACTTTAGCCCTTATAAGACTTAATTATCTTACTTCAAAACTGGAACTAGTCACATAAACTTCACAAGATTGCTCTTACGATTTGACTTCTACTTAGGACTTACATATCCTTGTATAAGACACAAAGTGCTGCGATTGTAGTGGTGTCAAGCCCTGGGTAACACCTGCTCAGCCTTTTCCTTTCAGTAGAGATGTTCCTTCCCCAAGAAGGCTGATTGTTATCAGGACAATAATCCCTGTTATATGTAGCACTTCCACTCTTTGTCCTGTATAGCTCTCTTCTCAGGCCATCTGATGCTGTCTCCTGCCCACTATAAACTCCATTAGGATAGGAAAGAGACAAACACTTGGCTGGCCACACCTATCGCAGTGCCCAGAATGGTTGGCTCTTGCTACTTGTGGGCTGGAATGGAATGAACACATGTAAAGTGCCTAGAGCAAGTGTGGCCCATGTGGCTGAGGGATAGGTAACCTTCATATCCCTCATTTCTTTAAACATGTGACAAGGAATTGGAGGGATACATAGGGCAAGCCCAGCTATTGTCAACCAAGTGTGTGCGTTTAATGATGTATCTTCTTCCCGGTGTAAAACACAGGTGAAACATTCAGGCAAAGCAGCTTTTCTTGGCTTCCTTTATGCATGTGCCCCTATGCTTGTTTCTGATTTTTGTCTACTCAGTTTTATGTGTATTGCCAAGTAAACTGATGTTCTTTTTTAAAAAAAATATATTTTTATTAAGATACTGTACAGAGGGGTTACAGTTACATGAGCATAAACTAACATTCTTATGTGCACTTGTTTGTATATTCCAAGGATTGTGGCTTTGCCCCAATCCAATATTCACCAGATGAGCCTCTTCACTGACTCGGTGCACAGTCCCATCCTATCCTTCCTGAAGTGTTACCTGTTGAGTTTTGCCTCTCTGTGCTTAAGGCATTTGTGTTACCAATATGTCCAGTAATTCCTTTAGCTTTTGTTATGTTATTAGCACTGTAAAGGGGCTGGCTGGATAATTCTGGTCTGGGCACAGAAAGAATGGGTGGAGATGACTGGAAAGCATCAGCTCAGTTTGGAACCCAGGAATCTTCACATGAAAAGTGTAATGCACCTGTTCAGAATGTACCATAATCAGCATAAGGATCTGGTGACTTAGAGCTTGGTCAAAAGAGCCCTGAGATGAAATTTGGACCAATTAGCAAGAAATGATCCTGCATCAAATGTCTTCTGGTATGTCTCTTCTCCTTCAGACTAGGAAGGACTAAACGAATATGGATTGTTTTAGACTGCCAAACTAGACTCTGTTTGAGAAATTTGTACTAATGGCTTTGACCACTTACCTTTAAAAAATATATGGTATTTAGGATGAAGAAGTATCTTAAATTAGGAGGTTTCTATTTTTTTTTTTGCTTCAAAAAATCTCCAAAGAAATAAAACATCAAGATACTCTATCTAGAAAAGAGGAAAAGATACAGAAAAAAAGGGATAGAACTTTTCACCTAAAAGAATGTCCCATGTTAACCATTTGCACTCAGATTTGAGTGCAAAGAAGGAGGTGGCTAATGCAGAAAGAGATTTAAAGAGAAAATGATCCAAGGGAAATGTCTACGGCATATCCCAGGCTTGGCAGATTTCCAGAGTCAAGTGCAGTTCTTCCAGTATTGGTGTAGTTTTGTTGGGAGGCCTTTGTCCTGTGAAGGCCCTCAGCTTTTCCAAGTTGGGCCTTTGTATTCCTAAAGTATCCTAGGCAACAGCTGTGTTGTCAAAACAAGATTATAGATTTGTTAGCACTTTACAGTAGCTCATCACTGGTGCCAGTTAGTAATAAAGACACTTAAGAAATCAAAGTACAAATTTTCCCCAGTGAACGTTCTATATAATCCAAATAAAAGACTTAGCTTTCTGAAATCTCCATTAACTGAATCAAGGATACAGTAGACCCAATGAAATTGGTTCATACCTTAAATTTTGTTTCTACCTTACATTTTCTTTTATTCAATCAACAAATACTCATTGTCTGTGGAATAAACACCCTCCATAGTGCAGAGGATAGCAATATGCAAGCTACAAAATATGCTCATCCCTTGCTTATATCTGTTCTGTTAGAAGGATTTGAATTAAGTAATAATAGTAATTAATATAATTAAATATGAATTAAATAATCACTTGTTTGTGATTAAAAGTCTGTGATTACTCAAATCTGTGATTACATAGCTGGATGAGCTATAAAAAAAGCACTATCTCTTCTGATACAACCCTATATAAGACATAGAATGCTGAGACTGTAGTAGTGTCAGGTCCTGGATCAAATGTGCTTGGCCTCATGGAAACTTTCATAGGTTATTTTTTTTTTTTTTGCTGTGAAGTTGGTGAGAGGAAAACAAAGATGAATTCAGCTGTAGGAGACTTGCTTGGACAGTAAAAATATTATGACACTCAGGGCTATATTTTTTGCCCAATAAAGCAGATAGTAGCCCTTTTCTTGGGTCACTGACATGCCTTTGGCTCCAAATTGATGAGGTGGAGACATTCTCTATCCTTGGAGAAAAATTAACTTTACAGTGGCTCCATCGAATTTCACATGGCATTAAATGACTTTACTTAGGAATAGAATTGTATGGATTGAAGTGAACACTCATAGTAAAAACTAAAATTAATAAAAATAATAATTAGTAGAACAACTAAAATTTAAAAATCAATTAAAATACCAGTGACTATAAACCTATTTTATCTTATGTCTTCAGCAAATTCTTAGGAAATTAGGTTTCTAATTTTATGATAAAATGATCCATTCTAAATAATACAAATGATAAGACCTTTTGTGTAAGAGTTAATGAATTTACTAGCAACAAAGGGGCCACTCAGAACTTTGTACTTGTAAATTAGAGATGAGAAAGGTGAAATCTAAAATCCTGACTTTTGTGATGCTCATATCCTTATTAAATTTTGTACTTCATTAACATTTGTGTTTATAATGAATTGTTACCCAATGTCAATTTTTCTTCTGGAAAATACTGTGAAATTTTTACTTACTCTTTTCTTGATAAAAATCTCTCCAGGTCCACTGTCAAGTGTTTGCAGTACCAATGCAATAGTGGAATTTGTAAGGTATTCGGGTGACAAACACTTTACTGATATTTCTGTCTGCAAGGGGCTATTCCTTTAGAGTTCAAATGAGGGAGTACATCATAACTACAGAGGCTAGAGTAGGATCAGTTAATTACATCTCCTAATTCTCCTTTGATTCCTTCTTTCTGATTAGTAGTTTTGTGCTGGCTGGGCTGACATTTGATTTACAACCTGAATTATGATATAAACCCAGAAAGTTTGGAGGCTGCCAGTCACTAAGGCAAGTTTGTCAGTGCTTATGTCTGCATCACTGAGTCTCTAGTCTGTGTGTGAGGAAAAGGTTACTTGCTTTCTAAAAGATGGAATCTGATCCATTCAGATGAACAGGAATAAACCCATTCTAAGGATTTGGGATCCAGTGTCTCTACTCACAGACCATGCTGGTGAATTGTGTTTCTTTGGATAATGAACAGCAGACCTACTATCCTCAAAGGGTTTGTATGTGCCTGTTACCATGTTCTACATCCTCAAACTTATGTCCATGGGACACTTACCCATATAAATTCCCAACTGTACTAAGCACCAAAGATGAAATGAAACCAGAGGAATTAATTGATAGGGAAGTTAATGTGCCATTTCCTTTTTGTGTCATAGTTCTATAGTGATTTTTGCCATATACTGAAAGAAATCAATAGAACTAGCCAGTGAAGCTTGCCTTGGCATCCACCTCCATGTTCACATTGAAGAGGAATGTCATCACCATTAATTCTCTGCATCCAAGTAAGTCATCTTATTTTTTTTTTAGACTTAAGTTCTGAAAATATTATTTTCTCTGGGAAACCAGAATTTTGTTCCTGATGGAAAATATAGGAGAACCAATGTGATAGCATTTCCATTTTCACTCAGAAAACTATTCACTCAACCATCCTTGCTGTGTCTTATGTTTAGATTGAGGTTCTATGTTTCCCATTGGTTCTAGCCATATATTCTGAAGTTTATGTTTCTTGGTATATTTTACTTTATCTCTTAGGTGATTTGCCATTTTTATACCTTTATGACTTAAGGAAGCATATCAATCAATAAGAAAGCGAGGACAGGAGTTTCTAACTAGTCTTGTATGTGAGATTTTTGACACCATTTCTGACAAATGGTTGGGCCTTAGGTATTTTAGCACAGCATGTCAGGAGGAGAAGGAGGTTGAGAGAAAAAGGTCAGATTTCTTTTAAGTTCTGGATACCTCCACTGATTCAAGGAGCAGCTTACTTATCCATTTGTTTCTAAGCCAAATGCCAAGTTTCCCAGAGTTAGTCTTCATTGACTTTTGGAAGTAAAGGAACCCAGATTAGACAAGCAATTTATCTCTTATAGGGATTTTTTTTTTAAAAGAAAGCTTCTATATTATACAATTCGGGGAAGTTTTTGGATTGTTTTGTTTTCCTCTTTCTACCCACAATCTAATTTAAAAAGAAGGTTTATTTTGAAGAGAGGATCAGATTTACTTTCATTACTTTTAAATTTTCTGCACAGTTCCAGGTTTTACTGTGTGACAATTGCAATATATCACACTTAATAACATGTTCACATATGTCTCCTTCCAGGATAGCACCTCTCTGGTGTGTGGACATACGTACCCTTCTCCCCACTCTGACCTATGCTGGAATACCAGACATCAAGTAGCCAACCTAGCCCATTATTTCAGGTGAAAAAGTGGCTTCAGAAGAAGAGATGAAACTTTTGCACTGTATCCTTAAACGTATTCTTTTCCCTGGCTTTTGAACAAGGGATGTTGTATTTTTCTTTTGCACTTGGTCTCAGAAATTACATTACTGGCTAAGCCTGGGGAACTTAGAAGAAGAAATTAAAATCTGCAGCCCCATTCCAAACCTACTTCTGGATGTGTCCTCTAAAAGTCATGTGTTAGAAACATCATCTTTAAATTCCTGTGTTGATGGTATTTGAGGCTGGATCTTTGGGCAGCAATTATAATTAGATAAAAGTATCAAGATGGGTGCTGCCTCCCCCCTCCCCCCTCCCCCCCTTCCCTCCTTTCCCCTCCCCTCTCCCCGTACCTCCCTACCATGTGGAACTTTTGGCTTTTTAAGAAGAGGAGTCTTAGCCCAAGTGTGCGTGCTTCTCTCCCTTGCCATGTGATGTCCTTCTATTATTTTATTATGTAGCAGGAGACCATTACTAGGTATGAAACACATGCTAGCTCCATGCTGTTAGACTTTCCCTTCCCCAGAATTAAGTAAGTATTGACAAGATACATTACTTAGACTCAGATATTTTGTTATAGTAACAGAAAATGGCCTAAAGCATTCATTAAATCAGAATGTACATTCCTAATATTTCTAGGCAACTCATATGCACTTTAAGTTTAAGGAGTACTGATAATGAGGTATATTGTCCAATACAGTAGCCACGGAGCATGGGGGGTCATAGAGCACTTGAAAGCCCCAAAATTAAATATGCTCTAAATGCAAAATATCATACTATATTTTGAAGACTTTGTATAAAAAACATGCAGTATCATATCAATAATTTTATGATTGAGATAAAATATAGAATGTTATATCTACAGTTTTATCTTGATTAATACAAAATGTCAGCTATTTTATCTATAATTTATATTGAAATGGAAACATTGGATCTATTTGGTTAGGTAAACATACAGCTAGATGGAATTTGACCTATTTCTCTTTACTCTTTTAATGTGGATACTTATTTTATCATATAGTCTTGCGATGTCACACATGCAATGTCACATTTTATCTCATTAGTACTGCCCAACTCTTTCTTCTATTTACTATTTTATCTATTCTTACTAATTCTCTGTCCCATTCTTCCAGGAACACTTTAAATACTTAATATATTAAAATGTCAAACTGGATCAGCCTAATGTGCTAGTGTTAGTCTAGTAATTCAATGGTGCTACCACTTCTAAGTAACGTTGAGTTTTAACGGAGCTCTTTAATACTTTATTGCCATATTTTATTAGCTTAGCATTCCCTCGTGGGCTTGTTAAAATGTGCATCTGAAGTTTGATTTCTGCCCACTCTAAAAGTGTCTGACCTAGTTGATGTGAGGTAGGACCCACAGTTCCATTTCCAGAAAATTCCAAAGTGCTGCTGATGCTGGTTTGGGAACTTTTCTTTGAGAACAGCTCTTCTTCTGACTCTTAGCCGGGGGCTGCCCATCAGAACCTCTTGAGAAGCTATGAACAAACTACTTGTGAGGGCCCCAGCCCCACCTTAGAGACTGTAATTTGATTAGAGCGGGGACTTGGGTTATGATACAAAAAGCTCTCCTGGTAATCCTATCACAAAATTGAGTTAAGAACAAATGCCTTAATTTACTAGCAGTAGTAAGTGGGAATTTCTGGGTATTGGGATAGATCCAGAATGGAGATATTTTTTTCTCCTCGTTTCCTATGGGAACATGGAGAATATACCATATGGTTAAATTGTGTGACGTGCTGAGACGTAGGCTGCTTAGCACCATTTCAGTTTTATCAGTGATGAAGAGGTGGTTTGGGAAATTCAGAGACTTGCCTACATTACACAGGAAGAGAATGGGAGCTGAGTTCTCTCCTTTCCTTACTCTGATAAGGCTGTGGTGTGCCAATAATGAAGATTTGGGCATTTCAGATTTCTCTCTCATGTTGCTCTGTGTGGTTCACAAGTCCCAGTGGTTCTGAAACACACGCTTCTGACTGTGCTGTACAGAGATGTTTGATTCACTTGGGAAAGCATCAAACCAAGTTATCATTTTCACTTGCAAGCCTGGTGTGTTGATCAAGAAGATGCATTTTAAACATAATTTAATCTCATGGATTTGCCTTGAAGCATGGGGAAGCATGAATATGAATTCACTTTAATGGTGAATCACAACTTGGCATCGCCCTTGATTTATCTGACTCACGAAATATATGACTCATGTGTTGTTGAATTCATATTGTTTGCTTAGAGATGTTCCTTGCTTCTGGCGGTGCTATGTTCCTTAGTTTTTGAAAACGATTATTTTTGGTGAATAAAAACATTAGAAACCGATACAAATGGTTAAGGAGAAAATATTTAATATTCTCTCTTCTCTCTTAGATCTATACGAACAAAGTTCCTTGTGTTCTGGGTTCTCAATTTTGTTTCCCATCTCTCCATGGCCTGTAAATTTTTTCTAGCAGAGGTAAAATGTAACTTACCTGAAGCTCTGGAGCTGCCCATGACCTTGTCCTTGAGGACAATGATTGTCTTTCATAGCAATGGGTATTCGCATCCTGAGATGTTGCCTCACAAACCTCATGGTTAATTATTTGATGGAAGAAATCAATCCTTAAATCAAAGCATCCAAAGATATAAATTGATTATGCTAGCTATTTTTATATAATGATCAGAATCAATATTCTTAATTGGGGCAACCCATGAAATAGAAGATACTTTAAAATGCTTGATCCTTCCAGTGTTAGTGATACAGAAGAAACTAAATTTACTTGGAAATGTAAAATATGTACTTTCATGGTGCTATGCCAATTATGCACCCTCTGTCATATAGTGGGTAAACAAAATCTCTGAGTAATACAGAAACTCATCTAAACTCACAATATCATCTCTTAGACATCATTTTCAAAAGTTAAATAAAGTCTTGGAAGCGACTGGTTTAAATCATTATTTCTCTTTTCCATTTCTAAACTTGGGTGGAGAATCTATCGATCAGTAAAATGTTGAAAAAGATTCTAGCAGTTATGCAAAGTACCCAAGTATCTGATTGTAAGTGTGTAATTTCAATTTTTTCTCAAGGAGTTCAGTGTGAAAGGCTTGGCATGCATCATCAAACAAACACAATATAAATTTATAACAGAAAGACTGTAAACAGTACTACTGAAAACATCCTGGGATGTTTAGAAAAATCTAAGATCTACATATGGAGGCAGATATCTTTAATTTTCCCAGAATATTTTTTTTTGTTTTGTTTGTCTTCTGATCTGTTGGACAGATCAGACAGGGATTTTTACCTAGAAAAAGCAGAAACTCAATATAAACTCTTTTAAGGAGACAAGAAATCCTTTGAACCAGGGTACCAAGAGGTGGCTTAGAGCTGGTTGATTCTTTTTACACATTGGTTCATTTTTATCAGTCATTAGTAGCTTGGCTTGCTTGTTAGGTTAGAAGAACTGGCAGTGGGCAACAATAAATTAATTGTCTTACAATTTGCCATCTCCAAAAAAAGAAGAACTTTTCTTACCACTGCTATTTAGGATCTCAGCAAACATCCTGGCCAGTCCTGGTACACACAAGCCTTTGCCACTGGACATGGAGTTGGGTCAGCCTGATAGCAAAGCACGATCTGAGTCTCTTTTAGGAAAGAAGTGGACCTTTTACCCAAAGAAGACAGGAGGCTAAACGAATGTACAAAATACAGATGATCACAGTTTGGCCATTTTATTAAGGCATTTAGATACCATGATTTAGTGCTAAATATATGTTGATTCTTTAGTGCCTTCTATGTAGGTTTTGGGGGAGGGTATGAATACATATTTTGATTTTGTTTTGTTTTACATCTATGATTGTATTTTCTAAAGAAATACTGTCTATCTATCTATCTATCTATCTATCTATCTATCTATCTATCTATCTATCTATCTATCTATCTATTCCTAGAGGTTTTCCATGCTATCTGGGAGCTCTAAACCATAATTAATCTGTTAGTACCCATATGCAGATAGAAGTAAAATACAGCATGCAAAGGAAGAGATGAACTCTTTGTTGGCGTTAGGACACTGCCTTTAAAAAAAAGCTAAGTTGCACACATGTTTCTTTTCTACCACTGTTAAAAATTTGAGAAATGAACTATTTTTAACCCAAAAATATATAAGCAATCTAAATATTACGTAATTTAAAAATTGCTCTTACAACATTCTGGGACTCTGAAGAAGGTAGCATAAATGTCTTACAGGGCAATCATGAGACAATTCTTGGGAATGGAGACAAAAAGACAAAGATGAGGAGTCAGCAAGTGATGATCCTAAGGACCCCTAGAAATAGCTTGTTCCCAGGAACAGGAGCTGCTTTTTCCAGAATGAAAGAGGCAAATATGAAAAGGTTATATTTAGAGATCAGGGAGAAAAAATGATGTTTGTCTTAAAAATCAAGTAATAACACTAGCTCCCCTCCCCGCAAAACAACAACAACAATAACAAAAAACCTCCACACAACTCTGCCCAAACATTCAATTGTCTTGAGCTCATGTAAGGTTTTAGAAACACCAGGTGCTAGAGCATGTCCTAAATTTATTTTGTTAACCTTAACAAGAAATACTTGTGGAGCACACAAAGCAAAGAGTGATGGCCTTGCACGTGCAGCGTGCTGTGTGTCTGTGATGGAAGAGATCCCAGAGCAATGGAGCCAGGTAGGGAGGGTAGGGCGATTGTAACTGCAGGCCGTGTTCACTGGTGACAGCATCAAAATGTGTATGAGAATGTGTGCTAGGAACTTAACTTCAGGTTTTGTGACAAAACTATTAATTTTTTTTCAAAGTAAATGCTGGAAAGGCAACCATACTTCTCAACTTTCTCAACTCTCAACTGCGGTCTCAACTTTGCTCAAGGATAGCACTCTACCACTTTAAGCCATGGACCCACTCCCAGTTTTCTGGTGGTTAATTGGAGATAGAAGTCTCCTGGACTTTCCTGCCCAGGCTGGCTTTGAACTGCAATCCTCAGATCTCAGCATCCTGAGTTGCTAGGATTACAGGGGTGACCACTGGCAGCCAGCTGCAAACCTACTTCTTAATGAGCTTATATTATTGTATAAGGGAGTTTCATTGTGATATTTCTGTGTAATGCATATCGATAAATTCACTGTCTTCAATTGTTCTTTCTATCCCCCCCATTTTAGGATGTTTCATTGGGATATACATCTACCAATCTACCTATCTTTCTCTATATAAATATTTATATGATATATATTCATAGGTAAATATATAGAGAGATATATTCATTATGATATCTAGATATAGATCACAATTAATGTATATCTATAACTATCTATTTGTGTATATATCTATATTTATATATTTGTGTGTATTTCCAGTTCTCATGCATATACCTGGGATAGTTAGAACAAATGAACAATGCAGTGAATAAAACATCTTAAGAGAGGTGAGTAACCTTGGCACAGCTCAGAAGAATGCTTACTCCAGGTTGGCAAGCAGAGGAAGCAGACAGCCAGATTACACAAGGCTCTATGTGCTATCAGGTACAAGTTATCTACTGTTGAGTAACAAAGTACCCTAAGACTTAGTGGCATGAAAAAGGAATCACTTATTGCTTGAGATTCTCTAGGTAATTGGTTTAAGCTGAGTTCAGGTGGATAGTTTTCTGCCTGTTTGGCCTGGACTCAGTCATCCAGCTGTCATATCTGGTCACTATAACCTCTAGGGGCCCAAGATGGCATCAATCACAGCTTGGGCAGATGGCACTAGTTATGAGCCAGGTCTGTGTCTCAATGTAGACTTTTATCCCCTCAAGGGCTAGCCTGGGCTTCATAATATGGCAATATGAAGCATCAAGAGGATGAGAGCAGGTACTGTTAAACTGCTTCAGGATGTCCTTAGAAGTTGTATGTCATTTCTATCTCTTTCTATAGCTCGAAAAGTATCTTCCTCCAGCTATCACTTTCAGATCTTGACTTTGGAGTTTCACAGGTACCTTGAACTGCCATGGGAAATAGAAAGGACTCAGGGTATATTTCACAGGCTTGAGAGAAAACATGGCATCTAAAAGTAAAGTTAGCCTAACAGGAGAGTCACAGACACTTGGCTGCATGAAGACTTTTTTGCAGTGGAACCCTAAGTCCACTCTCTCTGAGGTTAATTGGAGTTGCAGAGGCCAGCAGTATAATTCTTAGTTACAGATATGGGAGACTCAGCAGTGACCTGTATACCTGTATACCTGGGGACCGATACAGCACATGGACATCTCAGCAGACACCAGGTGATGGGTAGAAGTCAGGTACTCCCAAGCCCAACCTCATTCCTACACACTCACCCAGAGTTAAGTGCATGTCCAAGATGAAGTAGCAAGGAATCCTGAAATTTCAAGGATTGATGTAATTCAAAATACAAATTGAGTTATATAAATAAGAGAAGATATACTTTTTAATAGCCCTTAATATTATGGGTAAGAAGGTTGAACTTAATATAGATCATATACATATTTTCAAATAAACCTTTTATTAAAGTATAATAGGTATGTAGAAAAATCACACACATCATAAAATAAAAATAAATGAATATCATGGTGTGAACAAATTCATATTACTATTTTCAGATCAGGAAATAGAATAATCAGCACTCCAGCAGTTCACTCCTTTCTTCCCTAAAGCCTTCCTAGCCTTACTTCTCTCCTAGTAGATAACTTTGGTCTATATTCTTTATGTATAGGAATGGAATCATACAGTGTTTTCTCTCTTTCATTTGGTTTATTTCACTCACATTATCTTTGTGAGATAATATTTGCCCATATTGTTTAGTGTAGTTTGTTCATTTTCATTATTCCTTGGTATTCTGGTATATCAGTGCAAAACCTTTTCCTGAAGCATTTCCATTTGTGGTTGATGAATAGTTGAATTATTTTCAATTTGGGACTGCTGTGAAAATATACACAGTACATTTCTCTGTCTGTTTGGCAAGCATATGAATACATTTCTCTTCTTTATATACCTAGGAGAGAAATTACCAGCTTAAATGGATGTATACACTTAGTTTTAGTACATGTGCCAAATTGTTTCTCCAAGTGGGTGTGTTTATACTCCTACCAGTGATGTATGCAATTTTCATTATATTTTTTTCATATATTTACTAACACTTCTTCACATTGCCAGAGTTGTGTGCTTTAGTTATTTCAGAAGGTATGGATGCATTTTGAAAATTTCATTACCCTGATTAGTGTAATTGATCATATTTTCATGTTTTAATAGTCTATTTGTTTATTCTGGGAAATGCTTGCTCAAATATTTTGCTTGTTTTTTCTCTGCTGGTTTTCTTTTCCTGATATAAGGGGAAGAAAGGGAAATATTTATAGATCTTAGACAAAAAACTTCATATATGGATAAACATATTCATACATGCACACATCCATATTTGTGACTTACTTTTTCTTAGTGGTGTTATTGGATAAAGACAAATTCTTACCATACATATTTTATTTTATTTTTTTCTTTTATCATTAGTGCTTTCTACATCTTCTTCAACATTCTCTTGGATATTCCCTTTTGCATGTCCATCTATCTGCTACTTTCCATAGAATGCCTGCTACTATTGAGATTGCCTTGAGTCTGAATTCTAGGTTGATCTCTCTAGAAAGTCCTGGTTAGGCTTGGACCTAAAGGATTAAAAGGAGCTAATTATGTAAGGAATATGACAGTTGGAGGAATGGAGAATTTTCTAGGGAAAGGACAATATTATGTGTATCTATCCAAGGTATAAAAATGTTTAGAAAGTCAAGAGCTGGAAAAGTGGCTCACATATCAGAAGGAAAAGGACTGGGGAAAGGCCGGCATGTGAGTCCAAGCACAGATTGCATGGCCTTAAAGGACACTGTGAGCAGCTCAGATAAACAGAAAGTGGGGCATCAGTGTTTTTGTTTGTTTGTTTGTTTGTTTTTTTAGGTTGTGGGGCCTGAACTCTGGGCCTGGGTGCTGTCCCTCAGCTCTTTCAGCTCAAGGCTAGCACTCTACCAATTGAACCACAGCGCCACTTCCAGCTTTTCCTGCTTATGTGGTGCTGAGGAATCGAACCCAGGGCCTCAGGCATGCGAGGCAAGCGCTCTATCACTGAGCCACCTTCCCAGCCTGGGATATGAGTGCATTGCTTGCTTTACTTATTTGCTATTACAATTCATTTTGTCCTTGAAATAGGATTTTATTTGACATTTATTCAACTTCTTTTGAAACAGGTATTTTAATTGTGAAAGTTCAGAAATCTACATAGCTGTGATTTGGTTCTCTTTGACTATAAACAAAAAGTATAATAATAGAACTATTGTTTCATTTTAAAAATTTTGGCTTTGAGCTGAGTACATCCGTGGGTACTTGGTGAGCCAGGTAACTCCCACAATTCCCTGTATGGAACTCTGCATATGCTAAACCATTTCTTTGGAAGTTAGTAAAAGGTTCCCAGATGTGACTCAGTATATGTTCACTTCATAGCTTCTTTCATTCTTTGTTTGCAGGAAGAGTCATAAAAGAGATGAGTCAATGTACGTACAGGAGTGTGAATCTGGGCCCATTATCCTCAAGCACTCAAGAAAACACTTGTCACCAAGAACTCTTTATCAAAAGGTCTTTTGTTATTTCAAGGACACACTAACCTACACAATGACTATACTTTCTGAATGCTTCAAAGAGTCTTTGCTATTATGTTGAAAAAAAAAATGCATCTGCCTTAGGAATTGCAACACCATGTATAAAACAAGCTCCAAACAGGTTCAAGCTGTTGTATTCATGTCAAATCCATCAACCTTTCCATTTGTACATTTTATCACAGTGACTGTACCTGATTCTGGAAAGCAAGTCCTGGGCACTTTGTCTTCCTATCATAAAAATAAAGCAGAACTTTGATTTCAAAGTTCAGCAAAATAAAATACTAGGAAGCCGGTACTGGAAAAGAGTGGTAGATAAGTAAAAAGGAGAAGAGGGGAAAGTGCAGACAAGAACCAAATGCACATCCTACAACATTAAGAAGAATGATGGAGGGATGGGAAGGGAAGAATGGGTGGGAGTGTTGAAAGAGATGATATTGATCAAAATATATTATCTTCATAAGCTTCTTATTAAATGGCAATTTCTTCTCACAACTACTTAGAGAATATGTGGCCTTATTGAATAATGGAAAAGTCTACTGTTAATTATCTTCATAATTATTGTTATCTATCTTCATAGACTGGAATTAGAAAAAAGTATATTAATGCAAAGTGTATGAAAGTTATGAACAGGTTGAATTCTTCTGTCACCTCTGTTGGTTATTCTTTTTTACTTTTTTTAAAAAAAGAAAATAGAAGTGGGTTATATTTAGCCATTATCAATCCATGAAAGCATGGAGAAGAGTTGAAATACCTATCGAAATCCCACTATGTATAAACTTTAAATATATTCCTTTTGAAAAAAAATGACCAACTGCCAACTCTAGAAGTTGCTTTTCACTGCAGATAAACTTGCTTAGTATCTTCTGGAACTATAGGAATTCTCATTAGCACAGGATCACCTTAGTCATGGCAGATATTTAGAAAATACTTTTTTTAGTTTTCAGGTTAATCAACAGCTGTGATGTGATCAAGAATCTTTCAAAGCTTCTTTTATAGTTTGAAATGAGATCTTGTAGACTTTTGTCTTTAATGTCAAGAAGAATTGCTGGTAATTTTGGTGTTAATATCTGGCTTAAAAAATAGCATATTTTTCTTTAACTTCTACCTAGTATCTAGCACACATTCTCAAAGGTATTGAAGGCTTGAGGAGATTGGGGTGAAGTCAATAAACTACGTGTCTTGAGTACTCCTTTCCCCACAAAAGGAGTTATTGTAGTGAAGCCAAAGCAATTTAATTTCAATCATGGAATCTGTTATTGAGCTGCTCCCTGATAGCAGGTGGTAACATTCATTGGAGGATTGGCAGGACAGGAGCCAGTAGAAACTGCTTCTAGTGCTTTCTGACCATATACAGTTACCTCTTTGGTTCTATTAAATTACAGAATCTTATCGGTAAAATTCAGTTTTCTTTTAAAAAGTGAGCAAGAGGAAGAAAGAACCAGTTAGAGTAAAAAAAAAAAAAGTGAATGCTCTTGTGAGATCAGCCCTTAAATCTGAAAGGCACAGAGAGGCCACTGAAGGATTAAAGATGACCTTCGCAGAGGACACCCTTTTCTAGAATTCAATTAGACAGTCCCTGCAGATGGAGCAGCCAGTTGGGAGGGCAAGATTGTGTGGCAGGCTGGGCAGGCCCACTGGCCCAATGGTCTCTCAAAGAAACACACATTACAGCCTGATAAGTAGCCTTTCCTGGCACTCTGCCTAACTGGAGGGCAGCTTACCTTCTGTGAGGAAGCTAGTGGGGCAGGTTGAGCACTTAGACTCTATCATCCTAATTCTAGCTCTGCCCCTCTGGCTAGGAACACAGGGCATTTACTACATCTAAGTATCAGTTTCTGCATAGGGTTAGAGTTAGTACTAGCAAGTGCCTAGACTAGGCAAAGCTTTGATAAATGACAATGATCATGATGAGGAGGAGTAAGAGAAGAAGGAGGAGGATGATGACTGAGGCTAAGGCTAAGGCTGTTTTTTTCTTCTGAACTTTGGATGAACCCAATTCATGAACCAGATTCATCTGGATTTTTCCTGGCACAGAATTAAACATAACTGCACATCTTCATATCTCTGCACAACTGCATATCTCTTTCTAACCCCTTCCCCCACAAACTAGAAATGATTGCTTCTAGCATTTCTAGAATTACACTGAAAATCATAAAAAGTAGGAATAGTAGTCCTCAAGCAAAATTTAGTTATATTTGAATAATATTTAATTTCAAATCTGATTTTTGTTATCTTTTTTAATATTGAGAGAGACTATATTGTATTTAGGACATTTTAGGCATCCTAAAAGAACAGAAAAACAAGCAGTAGATCCAGTGCCTTATTTAGGCCTTTGACTATTTTCTGTATCAATATATAAAATCAACCAACAGTTTTGCACATGGAATTTCACAAAACTGTTAAACCACATAAGAATAACTTAAGAGTATTTCCAGCAGCATCTTTTTCTAAAAAGTTTTCAAATAACAGAAAATTTGATGGGTAGAAAACTTGATGTTCAGGGACAGTATTGAGAGAAACTATAGTTTCACTTGGAAAACTTGAAGGAAAACACTATGTTTATATATACATATATGTGCATATATGTACATATATACACTGAAGTTCACATAATAGCAAATTCATTATTGTGGTTCTTGAACTGAGTTTGGTTTGACCTATACTTGGTGCTCAATGTATTCTTCAATGAGCAATTGAATGGATGATTAAATGGGAGATATCTTGGAAAAAACCTTAAAACAGCTTCTTCTTAACATGAAAATTTCCATGCTTTCTTATTCTCCTCTCATTCATGGCTTGTGAATACATCTGAAGCAATTGAAAAACATTTGCCACTAAATGCCCAAACTACTGAAAGCCAACTGGTATAATTGGAGGGAGAGAAAGAGTTGAGGACAAGTAAAAGAGAAATTCATGTTTTTCTATTAAGTTTATAGACTTAAAACTCAAGAAAGCTACAATTATCAAAAAGTTCTCCTTTGCAAATTATATGCTGATAATTGAGTACACAGCAGTAAAATTGGTAATCAAGATAACTGGGAGAATAAAATTCACATTTAGAGTTAGTACATTAGAACATTTTGCATGAGTAATGTACTTACAGAGATAAGCTTTATTGCAGAAAAAATGATTAAGAGATTTATCGTCTGTGTAGAACATGTTTTGTTGAGGACCAAAGCTACTGGAAAGGGAGATGGAAAAGACATTGGAAACACATTTGCTTTCGCATTCCTTCATTGTCTTGTTTGCCTTAAATCCAGAAACATGAATAAGATCATGTCTGGAAACTTCCCTTCCTCTTGAGAAAAAGTATATTCTTCTTGTGTTCTGAGGAAATGTTATTTTGGAGGACTTGTAGAAATGAATTTGAGTAAGTTTATGTTGTCAGTTCCTTTGTAGAAAAATATCAGCTGTAAATCATCACAGACTACATTTAAGAAACAAAGAAGAACAAATTTAGCAGGTGGATAATCTCTCCAGTGTCAGTCAGCAAGCATCTGTAGAAAGGTTATTAGTAAAAATTATTTTCAGACATTCCTATGATTCTGAATCTTCTTTATTAAAGTGGTATGATTTTGGGGCTACCTCTATCTAGAAACAGGAGAATATAAAGTATCCTATAACAGTATGTATGGTATGAATCAAGGAAAAATTGCATTGAGACAGAAGCCCTGTGTATTTCTGTCAAAGCAGAGGACTGAGGACATGATTGCTTCTTCTCCATGTAGTCCTAGGAGCATCAAGCTCTACTGCATTTCTCTGGCTGCACATTTTCATGTTGTTACATCCACTACGTGGTATTCATTGATGATTTTTTTGTGGTAGAAGCATTGAGTAGAAAAGGTTGTAAGAGCCACAAAACAGGACCATGAGCCTAATTAATCTGTTGGGCCTTGCCTGCGACAATAAGAACAGTATTTCAGAGGTAGTGGAAAGAAAGGCATCCCTAAAGTTAGAGTATCAGGGTTCTGGCACCTAAAATGCTTGTTCAAGTCACTTAAACACACATTAAATAAGATAATCTGTAGACAATTATACCATAAAATATAAAAGATTACATATATTTTTTTCTGAGTGACAGTTAATCATATATATGGTGTGTATGTATGTTGTGTATATATGCTGAAAGACAATATAAGAATTTTGACCAAGTTTAAAAACATTCTTAAGGTTCTTCTTCTTGACACATCTACTTTGACAAGATTTCTTGATAATTTGATTTGGGTTGTTTTCAAAGGAGAAATAAAATACTTTGATTTTTTTAGGTCGTTATAATCGTTGTGTGAGAAATATTTCCCTGGGTCTTTGTTCAAACTCTGTAGACTTGGAAAAGGAGCCAGAAGTCCTGGGTATGTCCACCACCATCACCAACTCTGTGACTTTGTCATACATCTGAGTCAGTTTCTTATCTCAAGGAGTGACTGAGAAAAGCCATGAGAAAAATGCTATAAACAAGTAAGCTATAATAAAAGTCAGCTCCAACATAACCTATTATTCTTTGGCATGAATACTAATAATAGGTTGATTATACTTTAAATGGAGTTGACTAATAAGAACAGCTTTTCCTTGGGGGTATTATTTTCAAGTGTACAGTTAAATGAAACCATTATATTAATGTTTGCATGGAAAGGCCAGAAAGAAATGGCACTAAAATGTGTAACATTTCTAGTCCAGTCTCTACACAAATATAATTGGAGCACATTAGCACAGAGTATTAGAAGATGGATCATTAATTGCTTGATTATTATTGCTTAAAACAGTTTTCTCATCCTAAAAAATTATCTCTTGGGACACAAGTTGAGTATTAAAATAATCAAATTTGAACTTTAAAAATAATTTGGGGAGCTCTATGTGGAGTCTTTTGAGGAACCTTCATACTGCTTTCCAAAGTGGTTGAACACAAGTTTACATTCCCACCAACAATGCAGTAGGGTTCCCTTCTGTCCACATCCCCTCCAGCATCTGTTGTTATTAGAGTTATTAGAGTTCTCCCCTATGACCCAGCAATCCTACTTTTGGACATTTACCCGAATGATCACAAACAAGACCATACTAAAGCTACCAGCCACGACTATGTTTATTGCAGCATTATTTACCATAGCTAAGATATGGAACCAGCCCACATGCCCCTCAGTAGATGAATGGATAAAGAAAATATGGTATATATACACAATGGAATTCTATGCCTCCATCAGAAAGAATGACATTGCCCATTGTTAGGAAATGGAAAGACTTGGAAAAAATTATATTAATTGAAGTAAGCCAGGCCGAAAGAAACATAGGTCCCATGGTTTCCCTTATTTGCAATAACTAGTATATGTCTGAGTCAAGTAGAAAAGGTCAGATAAGGTGATGTTAGGTGAAATGAACCCATGATAGGGACACAAGTGGCTTTTTCTTTCTTGCTATTGTTTCTAATGTATTTATAAGGTACCACGTGATTTTTGTTGCTTTGTATGTCCTCAAGGTATTATCCCTGCTTTCACTGTATTTGATGTTGGTATACTTTGTGGAGGGGAAGGGAAAAAACAAATTGTTTAAATAGGAGTACAGGTTGACCAATTGCAGCAATGATATGTACAAGACACTATATCGAAAAAGGAACTTTATAATTTAGGCGGCAGTGTGAGGGGAGTGTAGTTGTGGAGGTTGGAGGGAAGGGATGGTAGGGGAAAAACAAAAGCGGAGGCAACAATGCTTGATAAGAAATGTAATCATTACCTTGCTCATGTAGTTGTAACCCCTCTGTACAGTATTTTCACAATAAAAAACTTATGTAAAAATTTTGGTATAAGAAACTTAGCTTATTTTACACAACCTAATATTAGATGGGAAAGAACTCCTTGCTTTGAAAATCTAGAACATTGGTCTGACTTGTTCTCACTGAATTTCAGCTCTTAAATTTTGATTTAAGAAGCCATTCTATGGTTGGTAACTGATTCAAGTCATCAGTGGAAAGTTTCTTTGGGTCAGATGATCTGGTCAATCACTGAATAGATGCATTCCATAAGAAAGAAAGTCACCTAGAACGAATGACACAGAAGCTAAATGATTTTCCCCTAGTAATTTAGGCCTCTGACATTTTCATTTTAGCAAAAAGAATTGTAAATCAAAATTGCATATTCTTTTCTCTACTGAGTGCTTCTAAAATAGGTTGCTGATAAAATGCCTTGAGTTATATATGACAGGTTTTTCTATAAACATAGACTATTATCCCCCTCCCCCCACAAAAGCTACATAGCAACATGATAATGGGTACCTTTGTATGGAATAATTTTTACTGGCCATTTTTTTACTGGAAAAAAACCACAGCAATATAAAATTGTTCTGAACAGTGAACAGGGAGAAAAATGGAATGTTAAGTGAACTCAGGGGCTCAGTTTGAATGTGATAGTTTATATCAGCTCAGTTCTGAGCAGCACAAACTAGAGAATTCCCTTTTAACCAATGAAACACTCTTTCCTGTCTCTCTCTAGTAAGCATACACCAGTCATGGAGACTTTGTTTTCCCATCTGTGTGGCTAATGGTCATAGAGATGGTTAGCTATCAGCTTATAAGCTGCACAAGTATCATGGGAGAGACTAGAACATGTAGACAAAGTACAATGTCTTCTGCTGAATGTGAAAATTATTCATGGAAACTAGCAAGGCAGCCTGAGCTTGTGATGTCTCAAACACTAGGCAGGTTGGAATACCGGGGTGAAAACCTCTTACCAGCAGTAATGTAACCATGGGCTTTTGAGCAAGCACTGTGAACATGGTTTGAGATACTCTTTGGTCCCAAGTACGGATGGAACTCACAGAACTGTATCTCTGTCTGCTCTTTCAGGTGAAAAACTATGCCTTAAATATATATACTTGGGCTACTATAGAATTGAGTAGGGCTGGGAATGTGGCTTACTAGTAGAGTGCTTGCCTTGCATGCATGAAGCCCTGGTTCAGTTCTTCAGTACCACATAAACAGAAAAAGCCAGAAGTGGTGCTGTGGCTCAAATGGTAGAGTGCTAATCTTGAGCAAAAGAAGCTCAGAGACAGTGCCTAGGCCCTGAAGTCAAGCCCCAGCACTGGCAAAAAAAAAGAAAAAGAAAAAGAAAAAGAAAAATTTAAAAAAAAGAGAAAAGTTAAAAAAAAGATTTATTTAATACAATTGAACCACTAAGGACACATGCTTGAACTGTGTAACTTCATTTACATATGAACTTATTTTTGAGGTTTGTGACAACTTGAAAAACTGACAGACTGACATTGTGGCCTAGAGCTACTGAAGAAAGTAAGAAAAGCTATGCTATATCTTTTACTACCATAGAACATTTACAATCTACAATAAAAGTTAAAATTTACCTAAACAATCACACAGGCTTTACAGGCTTTATATTATGCCATCCACAGTTAGAGTAGATGAGGTTTGGGGTCATGAATGTACAATATTAACTGTCATAAAATGGTATGATTGTAATAATTTTGTAGCCATTTCCTGTTGCTGTAGGGTGAGATCAGGTTTTGAAAGTATCGGCTTATAATGCTGTGAGGCTAATCAGTGCCCAGCAAGTAATTGTGTCTCCAGTACCTTTCATATCCTAGCAAAAAGTATTCCCTAGAGGTTCTCACTGATGTTTCACAGTATAGAATATGTAGAACATAAAACTGTGTCTAGTTCCTGAGTGTCCAGTTCTATGTCCTCTTTTATGGGAATTATCTAGACACAGATGAGTCTGGAATGGAAGGATTAATTGAATATTTGAAAGAGTATTGGCTATGGAACCAGAATGACTAACATTTAAATGTCAGCCCTTAGGATTGCTATCAGTGTGCTCCAGAATTTAGGATTGGGACTTTTTTAACCTCTCTGAGTTCCTGTTTATCTAAGAAGTGAGGAAAATATTCAATGATTAAATGAAATGGCATGAATAATGTATAGATTAGACACCAAGCAAATGGCTCCATTGCTAATGTTATAGCATGTATTTACTTCTGGTTATTCTGCATGCTTTATGAGAGCCTCATCTCCAACATCCACTCATGACACAATTGCTCAGAACACACACACACACACACACACACACACACACACACATACATATGTGTGAATGCCTGAAATTAGCTGTCTAATTTTAATATCATCCTAAAGAAACAAGCTCAATGTGCCTCAAGGATCCATGTACACAATTTGAAGTTAACGGTTGTGATAACAGCTGTCATGCTTTCAATCTCCTAATCTTTGATGTACAGTAAATATATAACAATGTGTCTCTAAAGTCTTCAAGGTTAAGAACTTGTCTATGAATTCCAATCTTCATAGGCAGCCAATTTCAAAAGCATGAACTCGCCAGATAATTTGATTCCTTCCACATTGAAAGAGAGCAAACACTCAAGCTTCTCAACAGGATGTTACCTTATGATCAAACATGAGGAAGCTACTAGGAACATTAAAATGTGACCTGGCAGGTTTAGCAGTAATAAACAAAGTAGTTTGTTACAGCAAGAAACATCTTCCTTTTCCTTCTTTAAACACATTTAGGGAAGCCATATAATCAGTTCTCCAATGTCTTTTACTTGTCTTAGTTTCTTAGAGAACATTGGAAGTTGTAGAATGAAAGTGAGCTGGTATTCACCCATCCTCCAGAGTTTTGCCTTTCATAAATGAGGTAGTAACACCATGGAATGCTCGAAGAGACTCTGCTGAAGGATGCTAGGGGCATCTGTGAGGGTCCTGTCTGCCTCGTTTACATCCTTACAGTCCCAGTAGCTGGGTTTGGGTCAAGGATCCAGCCATCTTAGTTTGAAAATACTTAAGAAATGAGTCAAGCGGAAAAGGTCAGATAATGTGATGTCAGGAAAATGAACCCTTAGATATGTATTTTAATGTTTTTTTCTTTCATGCATGTGTTTCTAACACATTTATAAGATTATCTCTTTGTTGCTTTGTATGTCCCTCCCCCACAGTATAACCCCTGCTTTCACTATATTTGATGTCAGTATAACTTGTGGAGGAGATGGGGAAAAACCAGTTGTTTAAGGATACAGGTGGACCTGTTGCAACAATGAGAAGTACAAGTTGTCATGTCCAAAACGAGCTTTACAAAGTCGGTGGGGGGGGGGAAGGGGGGGAAGAAGGATTGGGTGGGGGGGAGGGGGGAGGCTGGGAAGGGATGTGAAGGGTAAACAAAGGAGGAGGCTGCAATGCTTGGTAAGAAATGTACTCATTATCCTGCCCATGTAATTGTAACTCCTCTGTACAGTATGTTCACAAATAAAATAAAATTAAATTAAAGAAAAGAAAATACTTAAGAAGTTTGTTCTTCTCCAGAGGTTTTGCCTCACTCAGATCTTGAAAATCTTTAGAAGATGCCATTTTAAAATACATTTAGAGCTTCTGTTAGGTAGTAGAGTCTGGAATTCTATCGAAATCATTTCACTGTGACCCTAGATCTTCTATAAGGAAAGATTTTGGAGGTGAGGGGAGAGGAGGTGTGGGAGAATCAGAGACAGAGAAGGAAAAAGAGAATAATGTGGAGAACAAGAACAAGAAAAGCAGGCAGAAGAAGATGAAGAACAAGAATGCTAATGATGATGTTGATGACAATGATGCTTAAAGGATCCAGAATCAAACAAGAAAATCTCTAGCTGCTTTAACATGTCTAAGGCTCCTGGAGATGTGAAAGGAATAGTTAGCAGTATTAACTGTGAGGCATGAGTTTAAAGATCTCTTTCTTTTCATAGTTCAACCAGAGAGGTTTCAAAGAGAAAGGGAATCCTCTTTCTGCTTTGAAGCTTTTACTCTCTGTCATTTTCATGTAAAAGTATTTTGTTGCTACCTCTTTCTTCCTGGCAAAGAAAATCTATGGAAACAAGTGAAACCCCTTCTTAAAGACTCTGAGTTACCAAATATAAATGATTCTAATTACTTGGAATCAAACTTTTTATTTCACAAAAAATATCAAGAGGTATAAACCCCTTCTTAAAGACTCTGAGTTACCAAATATAAATGATTCTAATTACTTGGAATCAAACTTTTTATTTCATAAAAAATATCAAGAGGTATATATCTCTTGGTGAATGCAGAAGGAATAGAATAGTTCCAATTGATAAAAAAGTTACACTGAGGACTGGGAAGTTGGCTCAGTGGTAGAGCGCTTGCCTTGCATGCCTGAGGCCCTGGGTTCGATTCCTCAGCACCACATAAACAAAAAGAAAAAAGCCGAAAGTGGTGCTGTGGCTCAAGTGGTAGAGCGCTAGCCTTGAGCTGAAGAGCTGAGGGACAGTGCCCAGGCCCAGAGTTCAGGCCCCATGACCAGACCCCCCCCCCAAAAAAAAACAAGTTACACTGAACATAAACATTTGAACTATTAGAGAAATATACTCTTTTTGAAGTATTTGAGCACGAGAGAAGAAGTGGGTAATATCGTGGTATGAATTCAAGGCATCCTGTTTGCTAGGACAGCTCTCTACCACTTGAACCATGCCCTAAATCCTTTTTGTTTTGGCTTTTATTATTTTTAAAATAAGTTCTTTCATTTTCTCTTGGCTTTTTAGGGTGCCCACATAGCTAAGATGACAGATACACAACATTGTTCTCATATTTTTTTATTGATTGAGATTGAGTCCTGTTAAACTTTTTACCCTGGTTGGTCTTAAACCTCGTTCTCCTGTCCAGAGCCTCCCCAATAGCAAGGATTATAAGACATGACCCACTGCACACAGAAGGAAAAACATTTGGATTTAAGATCATTTGCAATGTACCCCTGGATACACCTCTAAGGGCTCTTTGTCCATTTTGTTTTTTGACACATTCTCACAATGTCTTTGTAGGTATTTGTAGGTATTTTCCTAGTGAATTCATGTTTTAGGTCTTTATAGATGACCAGATAGATGCTCTATAGATGCCAAACTTCACAGGCCAAACTTAGTAGATTCATTCTTAAAAGGAAAGAAAAAGAAAAAAAAAGAAAAACGAACAGGTTTTTCACTTTCATCCTTTTGGCTCAACATTAATTCTTCTAAATGAAGAGAAATAGAAAACACACCCCCACATCCACACCCTGCCCCTCACCCCCATCCCTCACACACATACAAAGAAGTTCAAATCTAATTACACTCAACCCTGTCCTGCTGTTGACACAGATAAGACAAGTCAGATAGGTTAACTTTAGAGTTCATCCTCCAACAGTCACTCAAGGATCTGGACCTCTTATTTAATCTGTCAAGTTGGAAAACTTTTCTATCAGCATGATAGATGGCAGAGAACATGGAGAATGAACAGATACCTTTCATTGGCCTTGGACCTGCTGGGACATGCCACTTCAATCTCAGTCCTATTGGTGAGGATTAAATTGCATATGTCTACCTAGCTTCTGGGAGGCTGAGAAATGCCTTTTTCATTGTCAATTGCTCGGCAGTACAGACATGACTTTGAATATAGATTTTTGCATTCTAGAGGAAAAAAAATCCACATATAGTCAAGAAGAGATTCTATTATTCTATTGGCATATTTCTTTTGCATTCAATTAAAAATGATTATGGAATTTTATTCCCACTGATTGTCATGCCTTTTAATCTCATTCATATCTAAATGTGAAAATGTACAGGAAGTTCAAAGCCAGAATTCTTACAGCAAAAATTCACATTTTCCAATGAGCTCTTATTGACTGCTCCTATGGTTTCCCCCCTCCTTTTATTAACAGATTAAGTGTATTTATTTACTTATTTTGATGCTGGCTTCAACCATCTGCACCAGCAGGCAATATAGACAAATGTGTCATTAGTTTTCTTTACCTGATCTTAGAAGTTGACTGATTGTGTTTTTAAAGAAGATATACTCTGCCTCCAGATGATGGAATAGGAAAGTAAAAATATTTTCCCCCAGCAATTCAAACGAATATCCAAATATTAACAATCACAGCGGTAACAAGAGCAAATAATTCTTTGTCCTTGAAGGTATGAGCTTAGGGCATAAATCATGACATTTTTGAAGGTGCATCTGGTAAGTCGCAAACTATGTTTCTAACAGTTACTTTGACTTTGTATCAGCATCTTGAATTTGGGAACAAGTAATAACAATGATTACATGTATTTCTTCATCCTAGCCTAATAGACTGATTGGACTACTATGTGGCCATTGATGGAAAATAACTTACACTGAAAGGACCTACCTTTCCCCTGATGGTTCTATCTCATTTTGTCCTTGCTACCAAGCTTGCTCAGTCATTTCCCCTTCCCCTTTCTCTGAACAAATGCACCTGGTGGTTTGGGGAAAAAGCTAGAGACCAAGGCCGTGTCTGTGGATGATGTCTTTGGTGGACACAGATACTGTTGAAACCTTGAAAGTCCCCATTCAAGATAAGAGTACTCTCCCACCATGCCTGTGTCTCACCTTGTTTCCATCTGCTCTGCCTGACTTCACTTTTTTGCCAGATAAAAAGAGACCCTAGTTGTTAGGGGGAGGGCGTGCATCTCTTTTTCTTCATTTGGCCTGATGGAGACTTGGTTGCCCTTTCCAAGTTTTCTTCCAAATAAAACCTGTTGGTCTGTTGAATTCATCTTTCTGCCTTTCTTCTTTTCTTATGGTCATCCTCCCTGAGCTCCATATAAAATTATACTGGTTGCATAAACAAGCACTTGGTTCTCATCAGATAATCCCTGAGACCTAGCAAATCTGACTTCAATGAAAAAAAAATTCCCAAGTTAATAGTGAGGAAAATGATCATGGCTCAAAATATGTGAATAAGCTGCCAGATTCTTTTCTTAGATCTCTAAAGATTTTATACCAAGCTGTCCTCTTGTTTCTATGATATCATTTTGGCATTTTCTGTCCAAGGGCAATTTTTGCTGTAAAAATTCTGGCTTTGAACTTCCTGAATATTTTCACGTCTTATATAATTAACCATCTCTGATATTTTGGTCTATCTCTTTTAGATCTTTTGAATATCTTTTAGATGACTTTTAATACATATTTTGCATCAGACAAGTGTCTACTACATTAGAGACTTTTATATTTTCTTACTTCTTTTCTTTTTAAATTCAACAGAATGTTTTTACTTCTGAAGATTTCTTCTATATATCCTATGTGTTCTCTGTGCTGAGCCATCCTGCGTTTTAGAATATGTATCACAAGCTGTTGAAAGAACAAAGGAGTAATTGTGCTAGTACACAATCTGTAATTTCCTAAAGACTGGGCACAATTGTTTCCCTCCCTCTCAGAATAGTGATGGTGAAATGAGTGAGAAACAATGTGATGGATTTAACATAGAAATGTGTTATGATAGAAATCTGATAAAAAATGAGGAGAAAAACTTCAAAGCTGTCAATTTGAAAAATGTTAAATAACATGTCATACAAATCTTTTCAGAAAGTTTTATGATTCAGAAGGATTAGATGTTTTGAAATACTAAATATAACTTTCTTTTTAGGGGAAAGAGAGGAGATATGAGGTGGAAGACCAAGGAGAAGGAGAAGGAAGGTTGTTAGCTAATTTTCTTTATCTTTTCTTTTCCTGAACTTTAAATCGTTGTAGAAGGGAGAAACAATTTAATGTACCCATTTATCTGTCCATTGGTCCATTGTAATTTTCTAAGTAAAATTTCATCAATGCAAGTTTGTCTTATTGTCAGCCTCATTATATTAATCTCACCTAACTTCAGCTGTCACTAAACATATAGTGTATGTTTTATTATATAGTTTGGTTTATATTATTGACGAAGGGGTAAGTAGTAAACAAGCTAGTTTCTTACATTAGGCCTACTGCCTCAACAATCTTTAAAAAGGAATTCACACATTGAGTCAAAGCATGACTAGAATAACTTACAGCTAAAGCTGGCCATGTGACTCAATCTTTGCAAATAAAATGTAGAGAAAAAAATGAAGTGGATGAGGTTTCCAGGAAATAAACCTTCCTTTTTCCAATAAAGGAGAGAAATTTGGCTAGCCTGTGTCTTTTGTCCTATGTTCTCTCCACTTGTATGATACCTTATGCTTTCAGGCATAAAGATAAAAAGTCTTAAGTTGAAGCATGATGCAGAGGGAAGTTAGTCTCATGAATAGCTGTCTCATCCCTGGCCTGGTCACCTTGAACATCCTTGTGAAAGGAACTTGACAGCCTCGTGTCTGTTTAGGCTGCTCGGCTGGGTTTCTCTTCCGTGAAGCCAAGTGCAATAACAAATCACCAAACTTAATTAGACAGTTACTTCCATGATGAAAATAGAGACCAACTGTTTTATAGTCTGCTTTTATCTGTGCATAGAATTAGCATCACAAATATAAAAAAGCTGACGTTATCTTGAGGTGTATCACATCCTTTTTGTTGTTGGATTTGGGGCCATGATTCTTTTTCTTACCTTCAAACCTGCTTAACTCCTCTGTACGAATTTACTTCCTCCTTTTTCTTTCTCTTGACACTCCTCTCATACTCTGCCTGACTTTCAGAGAAGGTTATTTGCAAACACATTGTTTTCTGTTCACATGTTGCCATTTATTTTACAGCTGAAAGGACCTGAGAAATGGTGTAACTCAATTCTGTCATTCCACTAAAGAAGAAACAATGACTAAAAATTATAAAATAGTTACCCAGATGCAAACCTTTGCGAAACAAGACTGATTGGCAATTGACAAATGCTAATGACAATGGCAAACATTTATGATACTTTTACTATATGTCAGGCCTAGTAATAAGCATCATTTATGTTTTATCAATATCTAATCTTGCCAACAAAATCCTGAAAATGAATTTATGAGCATCTTCTTTAACAGATGAGAAACTCAGAAACAGGAAAGTGGAATAACTCTTCGTGGTCACATACCTAGCCACACTTCAATGGAGTACAGCGCTGAGCTGCACTTAGTCCATAGAATCTGTCAGAATGAAGAATGCTAGTGACATATAATTAGTCTGTCACAGATTAATAAGAAATTGGAAAACTACCTGTCACAGTTTGAGAATAGCAAGACTTTCATTCAATCAACAGGGTTATATCAGGTATTAAGCAGGGCTCTGGAAATATATCTGAGTGCCAGTTTTTGGCTTTAAGAAACTTATATTCTCTGGGAGGAAGAGTGAGAAGTAAGCAGGCAGATAAGTGATTTCATAAAGGATGCTAGGGGAGACTTCAAACAAGACATCCTTGAGGCTGAACCATGAGCTATCAAAGGGACTCAACAAACTAAGGGGTAAGGCATCATGCGGAAATAACATATGATGTGGTGATGATCATGTGAAATAGCATATGATGTGGCTAAAAATAAGATGACATCAGGGTGTACTGTGAAACGCGAGGCAAGAGGTTTGGCTAGAATTTTCAGATAGAAATAATCTGGAAGTTTGGATAGAAAAGAGCAACGGGCAGCCAACCAAATGGTTTTAATTGCAGGAGTAATTTGATCAGATTTATATTTTAGCACAACCACCCTGGCTGCTCAATAAAGAAAATACTAAAAAGAGATTTTTTATGTTTGAAGAAATTTTACTGTCTTCGTTTTACATTCTTTCATTTATACCATTCAGGATAATTCTGAGAGCACTTCAAAAGAATAAAAAAAGATTCTTTGCTTTATCACCAATGCATCATGACTGGGAGTCATTGGAGTTGAAGTTTTCAGTGTATGTTTGAAAACATTGGTAGACATTACTTCAGGTGACTGAGGAGCACTTGTAGTATGGGTCTGAGCTAGAGCATGTCTTGGATTTAATGCATTCATACGAATTTGCCTGTATTTGTTGTAAAGTTCCTATAGCTGAGAAGGAAGTGCAATACTGCTTCTACTAGCAAATAAGGTGCTTCAATCTTCAGACATATATACATAAAAATGAATAGCTACTTGCTTTTCCTGAAAGGTCAAAAACTCTACCTTGGAGGACATCTTTTTAAGGCATCTTATTCCAGTTAAAGACGTTCATTCTATTCAAGTTCTTTACCCAGCCCTAGGGTACGTCCTCACCTGCATCTAAAAAACTACTATTCTAACAGAGAACTGATGACTCACACATGTAATTCCAGTTACTCAGGAAGCTGAGATCTCAGGATCAGAGTTTGAAGCCAGCTGAGGCAAGAAAGTCTGTGAAATTTTTATCTCCAATTAGACACACACACACACACACACACACACATACACACACACACACACACACAAAGCTGGAAGTGGAGCTATGCCTCAAGTGGTAGAGTACTAGGCTTGAACTTTGTTGCTTGTGAAAAATCAGTCCTGGGGTTTGAACTCTGGGCCTGGGCATTGTCCCTCAGCTCTTCAGCTCAAGGTGAGTGCCCTACCACCTGAGCCACCGCTCCAGTTCCAGCTTTTTTTTCTTTTTTCTTCTGTGTGTAGTTAATTGGAGATAAAAGAGTCTTACGAACTTTTCAGCCTGGGTTGGCTCTGAACCAAGATCCTCAGGTCTCAGACTCCTGAGTAGCTGGGGTTACTGCTGTGAGCCACGAGCCCCCTAGCTCCCTTATCATCCTGTCTTCATTTCTTCCCTGGCCATTTCTTTTTTTTTTTTTTTTAATTGTGAAAGTGCTGTACAGAGGAATTGCAATTGCATGGGCAGGATAGTGAGTACATTTCTTATCAAGCATAAGAAAAAAAAAGAAAAGTCGGATTTATCTTCAGAGACTAGAGGACATTTAACTTCATCAAGTCTTAATATTAAAATTTCTGAGGACACTTGTGATCTACATCTGACCTCTCCAGATAACATATTTATTAATTAGTTTAGACTATCAGGAAAATCTGTTAGCACTAATTCTATTTTTCAAAATGCTAATATTTTTGCTGAAAACAATGCGTTTTTCATATGACTACACTAGATAAAAATATTGTTAAATTAATGGTACATAGTAGACAAGTGAAAATATTCTATGTGGTTCTTAATATTGATGTTTTCATGAATAGTAATGATTTTTTGCTTTTGATCTTCCTCCTTCTCCTCCTCTTTCTCCTTTTTCATCTTCTTCCCCCTCTTCTTCTTTCTCTTCCTCCTCTTCTAAATTCTATGTGCCTTATAAACAGTATGATTATGACCTCTAGATCCTATCTTCTACTCTTAAATTTTATAAAATGTAAGCAAAAAAACTACCCTAAAGGATTTTTTACGTAGATCAAACAGATAAAATGAGTGAAGGTACTTCATACAATGTCTTGTACACATGAAGTTCTCAGGCGAACCTGACCTAAGTCTTTCAGCTCCTTGGAAGGCAGCAGTAACATCACAAGGTCAAATGAAGGTAAGGAGAGCAACAGACATAAGCAAATGTTTTTCATATTGTGTGTTTTCTTCTTCCAAATTCAAAATGAGAAGTAGCAACAAAATTCTTTTTTTTTTTTACTGTCAGTATGCACTTTATTTTAGGAAAGTTAAAATGGAAATTTGCAAGAAATTTAAATTAACAAAATGAGCAGCTGCTAGATGCTATATAATTACACTATGTACTTTTCTAGTATAGCTGACATGAATTTCTTTCCCAACTTTTAATGGTAAAAGATACTACTTTTTTCTTACTTTAAAAATATCGAATTAAATCTGACTCTGACTCCAATTGCTAAGGAATCAGGTCATATAAGGACCTATATGAAAAAAAATCAGATTTTAAGCATGTTTGTCATTGTCCTTACTGTCGCTGCTCGGGTTTTACCCATCACTCTGTGGGAACACAGTCCTTGTACCACTTTTCCAATTCTCCTAGTTGCTTCCTTCTACATCTCATTCAGCTGGTACCTCACTTAAGGATTATTTTCCCTCTATTTCAGGATTAAAAGATAATACTGTTGGGAGGATATGGGATTTGCTTCCCTAGTGTGATCAAAGGAGAACTGGCTAGTGGTAAATATGGCTCACTGTGAGGTAATCTTAATTAATGGAATAAGAGGGATCTGTCAGTCAGCTTTGTATAGCTACAATAAAATGTTGGTTTCAGACTCCTTCTGAAGAAGGAGTGACCTCATTGGTTTGGGCCTCTAGTGATGGTGGCACATCACAGAAGAACCATATAGAAACGATTGCTCACATCCTAGCCAGGAAGCAGAGAGAGTGACAGGATGGGCAGGATCCATCACCCCTTTTGAGAACACATCCTCAATGGCTTAAGTACTTCCCCTTAGGTCCTCCTAATAAATGTCCACTGCCCCTGTCAATCCCACTATGATGTAGGCCAAAAACTGAGACTTTGGGGAAATTTAAAAATGTTCATACCATAGCAGAGGGAAAATAAATTCCCTGAGTTTTATTTTGTTTCATTTCCCTTTCTTAGTGGCTGCTATATGGTATACCTCCTCCCTATAAACTCTATTGTGGATACTATCATGGTAAATGAAGACAGGGAACAACTCACAATCTCTCTTGAAGGCTGTGGAGGAGTATGCAGATAGTACATCACTGCACTCCATGGTCTCACCTCTTTCCAAGCCTCAACACACTTCCCTTTCTCTTTATATACTTGCTGGAAGTCACAAATGAAACTTCTCTGCCTTATCTTTGTCTCAAGCTGTGCTTTATAGAAAACAGGACTGAGATACCCTATGTCCATTCTTCATCAAGTGGCATGTGGAACGGGGGCAGGAGTCTTTGCTCTGGGAGGGAATGCCTACTTCCCATCTTAGATATTCATCGTTTCTATGACAAGTTCATTCTTTCACACGAGCCCTTTTGTAATGAAGTTAGATACTCCAAACAAAGTCTGGGTGATGACTTATTTTAAGGGGGCTTCATAGTGCCTATTTTTGAATTGTAAAGCCACGAAGGTCAGACGTGGGACTTGAGTTCTGATATTGTCTTAAGATGGAGAAGAAGATGTTCGAAAATAGTTTCTAATATGGCTGAGAGCACAGCATTTAAAATTTTCTAATTTTAACACGCTGGCAGCTCTATTTCAGTGCTCCACATAGGTATTCAAGCAACTAAAGAATAAAAGAGAAGATTTGTTAAAATTCCACAGAAAGCTTAAAAAGAGCCTGTGGTGGGCTGGGAAGATGGCTCAGTGGTAGAGTGCTTGCCTTGCATGCCTGAGGCCCTGGGTTCAATTCCTCAGCACCACATAAGCAAAAAACGAAAAAAGCCAGAAGTGGTGCTGTGGCTCAAGTGGTAGAGTGCTAGCCTTGAGCTGAAGAGCTGAGGGACAGCACCTAGGCCCAGAGTTCAGGCCCCACAACTGGACCAAAAAAAAAAAAAAGAGCCTGTGGTTTCGTTAAGATTTCTGGAACTTGATGATTTAGAATTTCTCTATGGAATTGTGAGACTTAACTGCAAAACTGTCTAGCTAAGCAATTAAAGCAAAACTTTTATATAAGAAAGAACTGCTTTTTTAAAATTTATTTTTTATTTTATTTTATTTGTGAACATACTGTACAGAGGGATTACAATTACATGGGCAGGATAATGCATACATTTCTTACCAAACATTGCAGCCTCCTCCTTTGTTTACCCTTCACATCCCTTCCCAGCCTCCCCCCTCCCCCCCACCCAATTCTTCCCTCCTCCCCCCAACCGACGTTGTAAAGCTCGTTTTTGATATGACAACTTGTACTTCTCATTGTTGCAACAGGTCCACCTGAATCCTTAAACGACTTGTTTTTCCCCATCTCCTCCTCAGTTATACTGACATCAAATATAGTGAAAGCAGGGGTTATACTGTGGGAGAGGGACATACAAAGCAACAAAGAAATAATCTTATAAATGCGTTAGAAACACATGCATGAAAGAAAAAATACATTAAAATACATATCTAAGGGTTCATTTTCCTAACATCACATTATCTGACCTTTTCCGCTTGACTCATACATATACTAGATATTGCAAATAAGGGAGACCATGGGACCTGTGTTTCTTTGGGCCTGGCTTACTTCACTTAATATAATTTTTTCCAAGTTTTTCCATTTCCTAACAAATGGGGCAATGTCATTCTTTCTGATGGAGGCATAGAATTCCATTGTGTATATATACCACATTTTCTTGATCCATTCATCTACTGAGGGGCATCTGGGTTGGTTCCATATCTTAGCTATGGTAAATAATGCTGCAATAAACATAGTTGTGCTGGTAGCTTTAGTGTGGTCTTGTTTGTAAACATTTGGGTAAATGCTCAAAAGTGGGATTGCTGGGTCATAAGGGAGCTCTATGTGGAGTCTTTTGAGGAACCTCCATACTGCAAGAAAGAACTACTTTTATGTTCCTTCTGTTAAAGGTAGGATGATAAAGCATTCTAGAAAAGAGAACAGTGAGATATAAACCATGAGGGAGGAAAGAAAATAGTATTTCTACTGCCTAGAATAAAGGTAGATGTATATATACACATATACATACCTGTATATATACATATACAGGTAAGTATTCTAGACATAGTAGCCACTGAAATTAGACAAGTGCGTAAAATTACATTCTGGAATTGGAAATAAGGAACTAAAATGGTCATTGTTATTTCAAATGATATGCTTGTCTTAAAAATATTCAGTAAAATCAATGGAGAAACTTAGAGCAATATGAGATATTTACAATTAATCAACCCAAAACAAGATTTTTGTTTGCACACAAGTGGCTAGATTGTATATTGGAAGGGAATGCCATATCTTCCTAGACAAGGAAAGAAAGAAAAGACCCTGGAATATTATAAAAGCAAATTGTATATGATCTATATAAATACAGTTATGGAAAGGCCCAGTGAAAATAAAAAGGAAATAAATAGAAAGGCGTGTCCTACTGGGTAGAAGATTCTATATCACAAAGATATCCATTCTCCCTAATGTTTTTGTACTTCATCAAACTGATTGTAACAAAACTAGGTGAAGCTAAGCATTTGAGAATTGGCAATTCAGACTCAAAAGTAAGAAGAAAACTAGCCTACATAAAACAAAGCCTGCCACCATGTTAGAGTAACTTACTGCTGTAGTATTTTCCTGTGAAATGGTCTAGAACCTAGAAATAGAGCGAGGAATGTGTGGCAGTAATCAGGCTTCTTAAGTGTGATTGGTCCTGATGTAATTTAGTACAAGCTTTCAGGAGGGAAGATTTTAACAGTATCTAACTTAAAGTACATGTCCCCTGACTAGCAATTCTAATTTTAGGAATTCAAATGGGCATACTCAGAAATACTCAGAAATATCCAAATCTGTACAGCTATACTTCCTATAATACTTCAAGTAGGAAAATATAAGAACAAAATACATTAAAACATCAATGTCCAAAAAGTAGACAATAGTTTTAAATGCAACCGTTAAATAAATGAGGAAGCAGCCAGACAATTGAACATGAGCAATAGTGAAACTGCTTCTTAGAAATTTGAAATACACAATAGCATGTTCAAGGCTCTGAGAAATCTTACACAAAGAAAGAAATCAATCTTTGTTTCCAGTTTTATATCCAGTGTTCCTCTCATTCAGCTGGCCCTGGAAATCCTTTTCTGTATTAGGACATTGGAATTCTGGTGTGGTCTCATCAAGGAGAAATATCTGCTGCCTTCCTTCTACCTCACTGGCATCTTTATTTATGTCGTGTATGACCTAGTCTGGCATGTGTCATGTCCAGTCCCTCGCTGCTGCTGGCATGACACACTTCCCCATTAGATCATGCACTCAGACACTTACTTCTTTTAAAGTGAGAACCCTGCTGGCCACTGACATCTCATTTCAATTATCAGCAGTCTTCTTGGCTTGAAAAAATATGGAAAATGACTGAAAGTCAGGCTTCCATCTGCTTTTGCTGTCATGCTGTCACTGTTTGTCACTGAGAAGGAGATGAGCACACTTGCCCTGTGCTGGTGAGGGCCCGGTGCACCCCTCCTACCTGCCATCTGCAACAGGCATTGGAGAGAACCCAAAGATTACAGTCCCCAGAGGTAGCCTTTACACGTGATCACAGTGCCTGCCAATATACATGAAAGAATGCTTATTCCTACCTTGTGTATTATATACTTTTTCTAACTTTGCTTTACCTCCAAGTCCATGTGTGCATGGGTGTCATGTGAAACCAAGTTTAGGTCCTGCAGCCTGACTTAAACTGAATGGCAAAGGGAAGAGGTGGAATAGAAACTGAACTTGCACTAAACTGATCTGCTTCCTGTTCGTTTAGCATGAGCCTATTAGTGAGTAGGAAAAAAAAATCTTCATCTACAAGATACCTCGGTCACCTTCCTGCCAGAACTTCCATGCATTAGGGTCTATGTTTGTCCCTTTAGTCCTAGGGTGTTAACTGTTGGCAAAATGTGCTGGATCCGGGAAATGGTCAAACCCAAATATTAAAGGACAGGAAGGCCCTATCGAGAAGGACCTCTGTATTCCATCTAGGTTTCCCCTGTGGCCTCCACTGTCTGAGCTCAAAAATTCTCTTCTGCCAGTTCCTCTCGGATCTGAAGATCTTCAGACAGATATTCCACCTGTGGTTGCCACTGCTTTCCTAGAGCACACCACCAAGCCGCTCTGTCTGAAGTCTCTGGCAGAACACAGCTATGAACCACGGATAATGCACTTGGATAAACCATGCACTTTTTCTTTTTTTTATTGTGAAAATACTGTACAGAGGTGTTACACGGGCAAGATAATGAGTACATTTCTTATCAAGCATTGTAGCCTCCTCCTTTGTTTCCCCTTCCCATCTCCCTCCCCACCCAATCTTCCTCCCACCCCCCACCCCTTCCAGGTATATTTTAGAATAAGAGACCCTTGTCCGTTGTGTGGCTAGTGAAGATCTTCTCCCAATCCGTGGGCTTTCTATTGATCTTGCTAGCTATGTCCTTTGCCATGCAGAAGCTCTGCAATTTCATGCAATCCCATTTGTCCAACCTTTCTTTAATTTGTTGTGTTTCTGGGTCTCTATTAAGAAAATTTCAGCCTGTGCCAAGGAGACCTAGGGTTTCTCCTATTTCATCCTGTAATGTTTTCAGAGTGTTTGCTTTGACTCCGAGGTCTTTGATCCATTTGGAATTGATTCTGGTGCAGGGTGATATATAAGGATCTAGCTTTAGTTTTCTACAAGTAGTTAACCAGTTTTGCCAGCACCATTTACTGAAGAGGCTATCTTTCTTCCATTCTATTTTTTTAGCTCCCTTATCAAAGATTAGATGGCTATAGGTCTGTAGGTTCATTTCTGGGTTACTTATATACTTTTTCATCTGATGAAATGTCCTGTACCATGGAGTTCTGAGCATGTTCTTGCACTGAATCTGGCTCACAAGTTAATATTTGAGAGCTTCTTTTAGTTATCTTTCTTTCTCTCATTAATGAGGAAATGATCTCAAGCACCAATTTTAGGAGCCAAATAAATGGAAGATGAATGAAAATAATATCAGCATATGTAAAGGTTGGAAAAGAAATGGGAAATATATTTTTAAAAAGTAGATCTTTTAGAAATTATTTGGTAATATCTGGGTTAATATGAAATCTAATCTAGGCAATGATGTATGCTGTGTCTGTTTGGATAAGAACTGAGTTTGGAATGTCTATAACCTCAATCCAATGAGCTTGCTCTTTGGAAATACATCTACAAAACTGGTCATGGTGGGAAGTTGAGCTACCATTATAAACAACAGTTTGATGACTCTCTTATCTCTCTATAGTGACTTGGAGATGCCCAGGGCACCTGGGACAGGGTGTTCTTCACTTTTATTCCAGAATGAAGAGAAGCAGAGGTTCCTAACCCATGCTGAGAACTGGGTACTCCTTCATTCCCATCGTTCAAGTACTCTGTCAGAAGAAACACATTTCCCTTGTGCAACTGGAAAGGATTCTTGCCACTAGTTGGGTCTTGTCAACTCTTACCATGTTCCATTTTCTCAACAGTGGTTAAGTAAAGCTGATCATGTAGCAGTCAGTAAAGAATTCCCTCTAGGCTTCAGAACTCATCTGTGCTCAGAAGAATGGACCTTTATCACCTTACTACTGGTTAGTCTTTAGAATTCTACATTATATTCTCTTCCTGATGCTTTGCTCTGTTTTTGTTTGTTAAGCATAACAATTGTCATACAACATATTTTTTTTCTTGAAGGGCAAATATACCACATTTAGAAGCCAAGTATAATGAAATGTACATCTGTATTTCAGTTACAAAGAGAAGTTTGGTTCCAAAATACATTAATTGCACTAGATGAAACTCATTCTTTCCACAGTTGAAATATGAATTGCTGACTTTTCTGCCTGGATTTTATGTCTCTGTAAAGTTACTTCCCTATTCTCTGGACTGTTTCTGGTAGTTGATTCTTGTTCCTTTTTTTCCCCTGCAAAACATCTTAATGCTGGATGTCTTCACTAGAGTACTGTCCTTGATTCTGAAGGATCTGTCAGGTACTCTTGCTACTCCCCAAGAGGATGATGGTTTTCCACTAAGAACTTCCTTCATTGAGCACTGGAGCTATAAAGGATACTGTTTTGTCACAGTGTGATACATATGCCATAAAAATGTTTGTATTCCCAGGTTCTTATGGTGAATCCCTATTCCCAATGTGATCGTATTTGGAAGTAGGACCTTCAGGAGATGCTTAGGTCATGACAGAAAACCCCTTATGCATGAGATTAATATCATTTTAAGAAGCAACCACATGGCTAGCTAGCTCTTTTTTTAACCAGGTATAGATACAAGAAAAGCCAATAGTCTTGTACCAGAAAGAGGCCCTCGTAAAAACTCAACCATGCCGATAGCCTGATTTTAGACTTCCAGCATCCACAAATTGTGAGCAATTTCTGCTGTTTATAAACCTCTCCCCATCTATTATAGTAACATATTGTAGCAGCCCAAGTAGACTGAGAATCACCCATTAGAGTGTTAGTTTAATCTGTCTAACAGGTATAAAAGCAATGCTGTTTGTGCATCAAGAGAATTTATGGTAAAAGGTTTTTTTGTTTCTTATCTTTAGAAACACATTTCACTATAAGACTCAGGCACAAGTCTACCGGAGATGATTAGTCTGGGAGATAAATGCTGTATGAATCAACGCTCTCCTCTAAGATAACCAAACGATTTTTACATAACTTGAGGCTCATAGGTTTTTGTACACATAGAGATACAAAGAGAACGTTGGGAATTGTAAAGAATAGTAAAACACATGACAGTAAGAAGGAAAAACAAATTCGCAATACTGCTTTGTAAAAGATCAAGAAAGTGTTAGGAGTATTATTTTTACAACATTACTCTAGGGCCACCTGAAATGATCCAGCTGAGTCAGAGGGAGGAAGGGAATGGGTGGTGGACTGTATACTGGAGGCGAAGAGCTGAGTATGGAAGTCAACAATTCCTAGGGCTTACAATTATTAATTAATGCTTGAATATGGAAATGCTTTTTGTGGCTGTTGATCATAAAGACTGAAGAAATGATAATATTCAATTTGGTGAAAGGGAAGAGAAATTCAGAGCAAATTTATTGCTGCCTTGTAACCTTTATTTATTTTTCTTTCAATTTTCATTTTTTCTATTTTGCTTTTCTATGCATGATAGAAAGCTAGAAGTCAAATATTGCTCTATCAAGTGGCCCATGCAAAAATGTAGGTCACAACATTAGCCAAGGCAGAGACTTTTGCTTTGACCTTTTTACACAGTCAGTAGGGTGTGATGAATGATGACGCTTGTAGCAGGGAGAAACAGCTTTTCACATGTCAGGAGCAACTGTGCTTCCTCCTCTGGGGTGGGCACTCCAAGTACGTCTTTACTTCACATTCTTGTAATTCACGCTTGTAATCCAAGTTACTCAGGAGGCTGAGATCTGAGGACTGCAGTTCCAAGCCAGACTGGGCAAGAGTCTGTGACTCTTATCTCCAATAAACTACCCCTCTCCACCCCTCCCACACAGCAAAAAATCTGGAAGTGGAGCTCTGGCTCAAGTGGGAGAGCACTAGCCTTGAGAAAAAGAATAGTTAAACTCAAAGAGGCAAGTAAGTAGAATGGTGGCTGCCAGTAACTGCGGCGAGGTGACACTGGGAGTCACTGTTCCAAGGAAGGAATGAAGAGTTCTGTCAATGGATAGTGGGAATGGGTTCCAGGCAATACGGATCTACTTAAAACCACCAAACTATACACTTGAATGGTTGTTAGTAAATATCTTGTGCATTTTTACCACGTTGAAAGCACATGTTACCTTCTGTGTGAAGTTTCCTGGGCCTACTTCACATTCTTGATGGCACTTAGAATCTCAGGAGAACAGTTGTGTTTAGACTTGGTTTTAACAGAGCCAAGTAGATATAGTTATATAGTGAACTAAGTTGTCCATGATGAGGTAAATGAATTCATAAACACCACAGCCCAATTATAGTGAAAATTGCTTAAACAATTTACTTTCAGATGTAAATCAGAAAACCTTTTCCCATTGTGTCGGCATAGAAATAGTTCTGTAGTTAGTAGAATGGTGCCAAGGATATTGTTCCCCCTTATGTAGTTAAAACCAATTTGGCAGATTTGCATGGTTTATTAATTGATTTCCAAATATGGCCTCTGGTGTAGAAGAAAAATTAGAAAGGCATTATATTTTAATAAGTGGAGGAGAAAAGGAAGAACTCCAAGAATAAATGATTCAGTGAGTTGTCTCCATTTACCAAACAAAAACACTCATTCTTTTCACAAATAGAAAGAAATCTCTAACTTTAATTTCTTGGCAATGAACAAACAGAGAAAGAAAATAATGCCATTTGAAATAAGTGAGTCCATCTAGTTGATCACAGAATATATCATACTCTTCCCATGTTTATTTGAGAGAGGAATGGAAAATGGTTTGTGTTTTGCCCTAAATAGCTGAGAACTAAATGATTTAGGATCTTTCTGGGGTTTTTTTAGTGTATTTAAAAATATTTTTTCAGTGTTTCTTAAGTGAAAATGAATGAGGATATAAAATTTCTCTTAAGAAAATATTAAAAGTCAATTGTTCCACAGTAATGTCATTTTTCCACATTTCCACCATTTTCCATGCTGTGTGCATAACTTAGTTACATTTATGAGTTATTATTGACAGGTTTTAATGGATAAAAGATTTACTGTAGTGCTTCCAGTTTAATGCTCAACCCAGAAACATAGAAGTTACACATTATAGCCAAATACTCTGCTACTCTAAACCTGCATTTCCAAGAGACAAGATGCTTTAAAAGTAGCAGTTGCAAAGTACCACTTGGGCTCTTACTGAGAGGAGCCCACTCCCTTCTTCTCTTTCAAGAACCTCCAAGGAGATGGTGGGCCTTTCCTTGGATTTTTTTCAAAAGCATATAAAATCCATCTTTGCTGTCCCCACTTCCTTAATTGAAATTTACCTTCAGATATTTGAACTGAGTTAATAAAGATCATTCTATGTCCATATTTTTTTATTCTATTTATTTATTTGTTTGTGTTTGCCTTTTCATTGCTATTGTCAAGGTGACATACAGAAAGAGAGGTTACAGTTACGTAAGTCAGATAAAGAGTACATTTCTTTTTGAACAATGTCACTCTTTCTATGTCCCTTTTAATTGCCAAGTTCAATGTTCTTGTTTTCATCTTGGCCCTTTGAAGTATGGCATGACATCCTCATTTAACCTTTTCCCGCTTTAACCTGAGAGCTCTCTTTTTGTTGCTTGCTCCCGTTGATAGTGATCTTTGTTCTCCAGGCTGATAACCCCATGCCTTCTGCATTTACTGTCTTCAAACACCTTGGGACTCTCAAGGATAGGTAGCATCAGCAACCCCTGTAAATACTAAAAATACAGAATTCAGGACTCATTTCATACCTGAGTGTATAGTCTCTCTCACTCCGTTTTTATGTTATTTGTGTGTTTATATGTTGTGTATGTGTGTGTATCTGTCTGTCTGTGTCTGTATCTGTGTGTGTGTGTGTGTGTGTGTGTGTGTTGAGATAGGGTCTTGTTATTAGTACAGGGTAGCTTTAACTAATGATTCTCTTGCTTCTGCCTCTTGAATGCTGGGGTATCATGTGTGTGACACCAGGCTCGGCAAGAATCTGCATTTTAATAAGATTCTAAGGTGATCCATTTGTATATTGATGGTGGAGAAGCACTTTCCTAAATGATGATCTTCATTAAGGTCTCTTTGTCTCTTTTCTGAAAGGACTATATCTACACCAGGCTTTGACATTTATATCCTCATGACTTTCAAAGTAACTCCAGCTAGATGCATTTTGGAGCGCTAGCCATTCACCTGGATTTGCCTAACTACTTGCATATCCCATAGGTGCCATCAGCTACATACAGGAGCTAAATACTAAATTGATGTTTATTTTGTCCTATCCGTCTGAGCACTCAACCTGGAAACATGTAGTTCTTGGCTTCTCTTTCTCCCATCAGTGGTAGAATATATCAATATAGAATCATGAGTAATAGAGAAAGATTACAATGGGAAAGTTTGAAATCAGATGCTCCTATTTAATCCACAGTCATTTTTTCCTCTCTCTCCCACCCAAAATGAGGAGCAAAGAATCTGTTGAGGTCAGTGTCAGACCTGCTTTGCTCACAGTTTCCTGAGAGAATGAGAGCATGTGAACTGTTTTCCACTGGAAAACACCAGTTTGGCATAGCTTAGTTCGTTTGATTTAATAGTTTGGAAGCAGAGTAGAGGAAGACATGAATTCTAAACAAGTTGGTTGAGAATGGAAATAGAGGGTTTTTTTCCTCATGCAAAGGATGGCTAAAATGTATACATCCTGATTTGCCTTCTGACCACTATGCAAAGGAAATATCTAGAATACCTTGGAAGTTCATCAGATGTTGTTTTCTTATTCTGAGGGCTATATCCTTTCAGAAGCAAATATTTAGGTTTAATTATCCTAGACAGGGATTTTGTTGTCTCCTGAACAGCATCTAGATCTGGGTCAATATACTTATAATTAGTCTGAATTACATTTGTAGGGTCAGAGGCTGCTGGTTGCTAACTACTACCAGGCCTTGATTGTCTTCCTCTCTATGGAAGAATCCTTGATTTGAAGTGTTTTCTTGTTCATCGGTAGCATGAAAAGCAGTGTCAGCATCCTTATCATCACTACCCTCATCTAGTACCTCTCTAGTACCTCACTATCTCTCTGGACAAGCCACACCTACCCATCTCCTAGTTTAGAAACCAGAGAATGCATGTTGTCTCCCCCTGAAGTCCCAGAGCACCATGAGACACAGAGGAACCTCTGTGCTGAGCCAGCTCAGTGGGACATGCTCCAGGCCCCACATCCTTCTTCACCACGGAAACAATGTTGGAGAGCTTAGTGCTTCTTAGTTCCTTCATATCATCATTCGCCTGGATTATGTAGCCACAGACATTTACTACCTGGACTGGATAAGTAGCTACCATCTGTAAGGCATTTTTGTATGGGGAAAATGTGTTTGGCACTCCAAACATCTAATTTGCTAAGCAACATTTGCTGCATGGTAAATGCTGTGTGTGTAAACGAAGCTTGCCAGGGTATGTGGACTGAGATGAATCAGGAATCAAGAGCCTAAAACTGAAAAAAACAGATTTGATTTCTAAAAATGGCTATGATTGTGCACAGGAACACATTTAGGGAAGTGAAGTCCACAGATGGGTGAGGTCAGTGACGGGGAGAAGGAAGACAACTAGCAATTTGATGTAAAGTCAGTGATTTCCTCACTCAGCCACGCTGCTGAACTCTGAGTGATTTATCCTGCCCTTTATCTAATACTCCACAATCTCCTCCAGTGGAAATGAAAATTGGTCCACTGAGTCCTGCATGCTTCCCCAGAGGTGCTCCTTCATAAGGACAGGGGAGGAGACAGCAATTCAGTGTTTTCCAAGTTACAATTTGTAGCAGAACTGGCAGAGAACACATCTCACTTTGGCCTGACTTGAAATCTTAGAGGACTCCAAAAAATGTGTTGTACTAGCATATAGTATTAGATCTTTATTATTCCACATTGATTTTTTGGAAATACTAGTAGAACCAATAACTGAAACTGTACATGTTTCACAGGATCCACTTGGGGTTTATTTCTTTGTAACATCCCAATTTATTTTAACTGGCTAAATCTTTGCAAGAAGATTAGAAATATAATAATACAGGAGAAATAGTAATCTTCTGTAGTTTTTCCTGAAGAAATTGGGAAGTAAGAGATGATTAAATGGGTGTAGGTGAAGGAGGCTCAAACCAGGGGCAATCAGAATATGATCTGAATAGATTATCATGTCATGTTGAATGGACCAAGGTGCTATATTGTGGTCAGGAGCCATTTTTTGGGGCACCAGGTCCAATTGCAAATGTGCCCTTGACCACTTACTGAGTACTGGATGTGGAGAAGAGTAGACATATTTAAGCCTTCTTTCCTGCCTCTGTAAAATAGAGATAGCAATAATAAAGGATATCTGCTGTTATGGCTGTTTGGCCAACATAACTACCCTAGATTTGAAGTGGTGATGTTAAAATTGCTTGGGCTAGGGAGATAGTTCTATGGAAGAGTGTTTGTTTCACAGATACAAGGCTCTAGGTTCTATCCCTATCACTAAAATAAGAAAAACCCTACCTGTGTTTCAAAATGTTGTTATGGTTCTTTAGAGGTTTGATGGACCAACCAATTTGAAGTATCAGGGCTTAGACTCAGAAGCTCATGCTTGCTTGGCTTACATGCTCACTTGGCTTACATGCTCACAATAAGTGCTCTATTATTTCAGCTATTTCGCCAGACCTAGCTTTTTGATGGTTGATAAAAGGTGAGAGTCTCTATAACTTTCCTGTCTGGACTGGCTTTGAACATCAATCTTGTAGCTCAGTCCCCCAAGCAATAAGGATTACAGGCATATTTCTGAATCTTTCTATCTTGCTCACTTCTTTCAAACTTCTCCCTTTTTATTCAGTTTACATTGTGGTTTCCATGATGTTCCATTTGAATCAGAAAAGGAGCCATATTGCCTTAAGTAATTTTTTTAAAGCTGGTGAACTGAAAAAATAAGGTTGTACTGAATAGATAAAATATGCAGATGTTGTTTTTGGAGTGACACAAAGACATAGTATTTGAGTGATTCCCTAAGCCGATTCATTTGGAAATGGAAGATGGAGGGAGAAGAGGGACAAAACTCAGAGAACTATAGTTAATGGTGCCATTTTTGGTCTGCTTCACTTACTCCCAGTGAATTGAATCATCTGCACACAATAGGTGCATCTCCCTATATGACATCAGCAGTGACCTTTTTATTTTTTATTTTTTTATTTTTATTTTTTGTGGGTCATGGGGCTTGAACTCTGGGCTTGGGCACTGTCCATGAGCTCTTCGGCTCAAGGCCAGCGCTCTACTGCTTAAGCCACAGCACCACTTCTGGTTTTCTAGTGGTTTATTGGAGATAAGAGTCTCATGGACTTTCCTGCCCTGGCTGGCTTTGAACCGTTGATCCTCAGATCTCAGCCTCCTGAGTAGCTAGGATTACAGGCGTGAGCCACTGGCGCCCGGCTGAGCAGTGACCTTTTAAAAATGTATTTTAAATGTATTTTGAATTTGTTGTGCTATGAATCAGTACAGTCTTCGAACACTGGGCTCATTTTATTCTTATTTTGTGTTTTTAGGATTTGTCTATACAAGAGACTGGACATTGCTTTTCTCTCTTCAGACACAGGAGGAAGATATGAAAAGTTAGAAGTATATATAGGTATCCTTCTTCCATCAAAATTATTAACCTTTAACAAAAATAATTGAGTAAAATATTAATAGATGAAACTTAGAATCAAGAAAATAATAAAACCTTTAAGTCCCTAAGTTACAAAATGATAATGAAACATGCTACTTCCTGTGGTCTCCTCCTCCACATCTTCCAATTCTGTTGGCCTCTCAAAGTGCAGTAATCACCTCACCTTCTTCATGGCAAATTTCAACAATGGTCCAGCACTTCCTTGCTTATGTACATCCATGGCTTTGATAGTATGATCAAGCTCCTCTTTATGATTATGATGGCTTCTTGACCTACAAGAAAATATCCTACATTAGGTCCAATCTTCTATTTCTTTTAATTTTGACAGAACCTATACAAATATTTAGTGAAAACATTGTGTCTTACAGTTGAGACCGCCAAGCTTAGAGAGAGAAAGGGGGGTGAGGGAGGAAGGAGACTGACAGAGACAGCGACATTCAGAGACAGACAGAGACAGAGAGAGATGAGAGAGTACAATCATAGGAACATGGAGGATGTTAGAAATGACTATGGAATCTGGGCTTATATTAAGTGATTTAGGAGTATGGTAGTGGTTACAGAAGGGATGCTTTGCCTTGGATTGGCTTCTGGCAGGAAGTAGAGCTCTTTCCTTATTGTAATGCCTAATAATCTTCTTTAGAAGCATGAGCAGCTAGATTGAGAGTAAATCTGTGATTAATAAGGCAGCAGCAGTCACTCAGGGTCTTTTTTGTTGCTGGGACAATTTTCACATTCATGTGTTCAGGCATTACTCTTTGTTCTGATTGTTATGTTCATAGAAGAGACTTGGCTAATGTTGATCTGTAAAGCTGTTGACTACTAGGATCAGTATACTATGACCTAGTTCAGAGTGCCAGGCCAGTGCCCATGTCTGGGTGGCTTTGCTCTTTGTCAGCATTGCAATGATTTCCAGCAGCATTCTGACGTTGGTAAAGGCCCTGGGTGGTACGTAAGTATCTCAAGAGGCTGACCTCAGAGAGCTAATCTTTGATCTATTTTACTTACACTGCAGATACTGCCTTTTGATCTCTGTCAGGGAGTCGCCTTCAACCTCAAAGGGGTATCTTAATACTTCCTTTTTAACCAGAGTACCATGGTTAAGATCATAACCCAATCTCAAAAAAAAAAATGATAACAGGAACCTTGAAGCTACCTCTTATTATGACTATCCCATTCTTTAAAAAGTCCAGGCTACCATGAAGACTCATGAAAGGGGAAGATGAATCAGATGACACAAGTCCTCTATGCCTGAGCTCTGCTTCCTCTCCTCAACCAATGTGGTCATTCCATGTCATCTAAGATGGAAGATTTGGGGGAACCCAAATCACCATTGCATGTATTCATGTTTGTTTGGTTGCTTGTGATGAATAATGACATTTAAGCAGTGGTTTATAGTAGTTTATATTTTACACTGTAGAATCAAAGGGAACTTTAAAAAAAAGATTCTGTTTTAATTGGTCTGGTCTTGAGCCCAAGGAACTATTGTGTTTATTTACAAAATAAAAGACTCCCCAGGTGATCCTAAAGAGACACTCTGTGAAACACTAAAGGGTCTTTTGCCCCCCCCCCCCAGTGCATGATAAATTATCCATGGAGGAGGCTCAAGAAGACCTTGTCCCTCTTGGCATCCAAGTTTGGTATCATTAAAATAGTGCCAACATGCTTACATAGCCAATGGGTTTTAAGTGGCAGGCTGTTAGAAAAAGTAGTGTCTACTTACAGTCTTGACTGAAGAATGAATTATTAGAATAAAGCAAAACTGGCTGCTTTCTTCAAGGCTTTGGTGAGTTAAAATAATTCTGTGTGCATGGCCATCGTCTCTGACCTATAAACAGGATGAAGGAGCAGTCACAGAGAGAAATCGAGAGCCAGCGCCTGGCGCAGGGTTGACAAGCAGACATATAAACAGAGTCTTGGGAGGAAGCCGTGTTTACAGCAACTGAAAGGGAAGTCCTAACCTCCACAGCAACAGGGGACTTGGTGCCTATAAATAGTCAGTTAGGTTATTTCCAACATTAGATAATAATCACTCACCAATAAATGTCTCCTATTATGCCTTATAAATTAATCATTGGTTTGACACTCATGTAACTGTCTATTGTACTTAGGGGCTCTGCAAAAATAATTGTAGACTGAGCCACAGAACTTCCTAGTGTATAAACAGCAGCATGCTTCAAGCAAGCACTTAAGAAAACAAGAGAGAAGAGGGCTGAAATGCAAATGCTAAGAATTACACCCCAATTAAAGGACAGCTCAAAGGGTCTTCAAAAATATTGCTGCGTAACAGCCATAATTACTCTAGAGAAGATGTTTATATATATATATATATAATATGTGTGGGTATAGTTGGTATATATAAATATATGTATATATGTATATATAGACACACTGTATATCACAATTGCTGAAAATAAATATTTTGTGGATTGCATAATATAGATATAAAGATGTTTGACTATATATCTTAAGTTAATAAGCTATGTGCCTGGGCTACATTATTATTAAAGTACCTTTAATTATTACATCCTAAAGAGTAATATTAGAAAAAAACATAATTGTGATTGAGTTTTATTAGATATGTCAGGCTTGCCTGAAACTCCTCCTTGCTGTCAAAACCTCTTAGGTTTTGGACCTTAGGTCTGGACCACCAAACCCAGCTATTGGTTGAAATGAGGTTTTCTAAGCTTCCTTTTCATCTTTTTTTAAACCTATGCTAGCCTGGAACTGCAATCCTCTCTTTCTTTGCCTTCTGAGTAGCTAGTATTTTAGAAGTGAGCCATGGTACCTGGCTTGAAATTTCTAATAAAGTGAAAGCAAGTTTTGTGTTTACTAAAGATGTAAAGACATTGGCACTCATTTAGGGAGAAAAAGAAGTATGCAGATGGCCAGTAGAGATGAAGAACTCTGGAACCAGATGTTTTGTACTTAAATACTAGCTCTGTCTTCTAATTCAGAGAGTTCTTGGATAAGTTATTAAAATGCTGTACTATTCCATCATCTGTAATCTGGGGACAGTAATGACCTCATGGAACTCTGGTGGGGATTATTCAGTATAATGAAACACCTGGAATTGTACTTGCACACAGTAAGCACTTGTAAACATCATTCACTTTTTAGTTTTTCAGAGAGGATTAAATAGCTGTGAAATGGATTTTTATCAAGCAAGAAAACTCACTGCAATAATCTCCATGTATCAAAGATGATTTTTCTGAAATAGAACCTATCTCATTTTCGGTCAAATTTATAGTTAGTGCCTAGTCTAAGGAATGAGGCTTAGAAATCCCTGAGGCTGAGATCATTTGTTTCCTTACCAATTTACTTTTGTTTTGCCCACAACTTCTGAAAGAATACAATAATTTCTTTGTACAAAAGTCTGCTTCCTTCTCAAGATGAAAAACAGAAAACCAAAAAAAAAAACCACAAAAAAACACAGACCAATTAAAATAATTTCAAAAGGTTTGTTGGCAGCATGAATAATATTTAATATCTGTTCTAGAAAGAGCTTTCAGAACCGTGGAAGACCCTAAAGGGCAGAACGGACATCTGAAGTCCTTTCATCTCTAGACGCATTGCAAGGTCACTAAATTCCATGGTTACAGGTGCAGGTGTAGTACTAAGGTTCACTACTTCTTTTCTGGAAATCAGGTGCTGCTAAGAGTCCCACCGGGTCCTGCAAGAGCCTCAGGCTTGTCTGGACAGGAGGCTTTAGGTTACTAAGAACTTTCTTAAGCTGTGAACAGAGAAAATTGTCCCTACACTCCAGGGAGTGCTCAGGGCGTATCATCAGGGCTGCCCTGGCTTTTCCCTAAAGAAGGAAATTAAACTGGTATGATCATCTATGAGCTTAGCAGCTAGATAGTAAACAGAAAAGATTTTGAAGATATTTACGTGTCCATATTGGAAGAGGAAGGATAATTACTTCTACTTTGATTACTTTTAAATGACATAGCATTGGAGTTGAAATGACAAGTCCCATTATTTGGGGATTGTTTTCTAATTAATAATAATAATAATAACTAAAATAAAAATAAGTGTTTAGTGTATAGTTATTACATTTTTTCTATTATATGCTTTAAATATTAGATATTACTTGTTTAATCTTTGCAACAGCTTCTTAAGTGCTTTCTTATTAGCATTTATTAAGTTTATAAAATAATGGGTTTCATCATGACATTTTCATACTCTAAGTGCCATTATTAACTCTAAGTCCTAGAGCATGCATGAAGGACTGCTGGAAGGTACAAAATGAGCATTGAAGTGAATTTATTTGGAAGTATGATTTAAAGATCAGAGGTCTGGCTCAAACCTAGGTATTTTGATCTCTGATCTCATGATTCTTCTAAACAAAGAATTTCAAAATGAGAAGGAAATAATTTTGAATATTATATAATGTTATTTTCTGTGTGTTTAGTGTTGAACTCTTTTTCCCTACCTTCAATATCTTTTTCTCTTCTTTCCTTCTTTCTTCCCTTCCCTTCCCCTCCCTCCCTCCCTCCCTCCCTCCCTCCCTCCCTCCCTCCCTCCCTCTCTTCCTTCCTTCCTTCCTTCCTTCCTCTCTCTGTCTCTCTCTCTGTCTCTCTCTCTGTCTCTCTCTGTCTCTCTCTGTCTCTCTGTCTCTCTCTCTGTCTCTCTCTGTCTCTCTCTGTCTCTGTCTCTCTCTCTCTCTCTCTGTCTCTCTCTCTCTCTCTCTCTCTCTCTCTCTCTCTCTCTCTCTCTCTCTCTCTCTCTCTCTCTTTATGTAGAGGTATACTGTGTAGCCAAGGCTGGACTGGAACTCATTCCATATTGGCCTCAAAATCACAACCTCAGCCTCTAGATTCAGTGCCTCCACACTCAGCTCCTCCACACTCAGCATAACTACTTTTTGCTTCTACTGTTAGGAAATTCACAATAGAATTCAAAGACTTAAAACAAAAAACCTTGATAAAAAGTTTAGCTTGTTATATATCTGTGAGATAATCTCTGGTGTGATATAGAAGAGTCTTTAAACTTTTTTGTTCTTTTTTTTCTCTGCAGGATACAGATATATGATCTGACACTAAAATCTTCTAATCTCTATTACAGCCTCACAGTTTTTATTCCTCTACATTCCCCCAACCCTGAAAAAACAAGTTACTTTTCTACTAGGGAAAGACACAAAGGCCATTACTTTATGTCTAGAAAGAGTAAAGGAATTACTTAGCTATTTACAAACTCTGCACATGTGGAATCAATATACATTTCCATTGGCTGGTTTCAAAATGTATTCAAATTATGTAATTCTTGCAATTTAGTTCTTAATAGGAAAGTTTTCTAGATAGTTTGCCTGATGAATATTCCCACTAATGAATTTGATTCACCAATTGTTTATAGTCATTCACTAGCAATCTTATTTACATTTTATTTGTGTTTTTGGAAGAGGAAGTTCTGCCACATTTGTGTTACTGCTCCAGTACTAGGGTGGTGATACCTACAGAAAATCAGAAGAAAATCTAGTCAAGGACAAATTCCCCTATTTTATTGGTCTTCTGATTTGATATTTACCTATGAATTGGAACTCATACCTATTTATCCATAACCTGACTTCCACGCAAGATTGTTTTTAAGGAATATCACAGTGCTCAAGAATATATAGGTTTTAAAATAAGACCTTTGAAGTATTAAACAAGCAGCTAAGAACTCTTTGAGTTGCAGCACTTCAAAATATAGCCCAATTAGGTTAAAATGTGGACTTTCTTGTAGTTAATGAAACATAAAATAGTATTTCACTGTAAATGTAAAATGGAACACCATATTGTTTTATGGTGGGAAAACAGAGAAGCCATGTTTTGAGAGGTTGAGTCTTTTTTTTTTTTTTTTTTTTTTTTGGTTGTGGGGCCTGAACTCTGGGCCTGGGCACTGTCCCTCAGCTCTTCAGCTCAATTCTAGTGCTCTACCACTTGAGTCACAGCACCACTTCCAGCTTTTTCTGCTTATGTGGTGCTGAGGAATCGAACCCAGGACCTCATGCATGCAAGGCAAGCACTCTACCACTGAATTACGAGTCTATATTAGAAGGCCAGCAACCTCAGGCAGACTCTTGTCACAAAGACCTGCAGCCCTGCAAATGCACTTCACTCTGTCAGAAAACTGAGCCATGAGAAAAAGAGAGGAAAGAAAGAGCAGAAACACAATACCAGCAAACCAGATCAGCTCCAATGGAGAGCTGAAGTGGGAGGCTCTGTTGATGGAGGAGAGCCATGAGACAGGACACAAGCAGACAGGAGACACATGGCAGCGTATAACCACCTCTAAGCTAGTCTGGGACTAAACAGAATCATGGTCAGGGGGCAGGGGCACAAGAAACTCGAGCGTCTTGGGAGTTTAAAGCACAGGACGGACAGACCCAGTAACCTATCCTCCAAGTCCCTACCCCTGTCTCTAAGAATTCAGGCATGCCCACCACCTGGGAGGTGGGACTTCTCCCTCCACTGTCAAGACAAGATGGTGCCAGTTCGATTCAACTGCCTACCATCCACCATGTGGCCAAAATGGCGTCAGCCAGATCCAACATCTCTATTTCAATTTTATGTTTCATTGTAAATATAAAATGAAATGTCATTTTACATTTCATTTGTGTGCCAAACAAGATTCATGTAGGCCCAGTGTAAACCTCTGACATGCGTTAGTAATTGTGAAGTTGTTGATAGAAGAGCTAAGTGTGGGATTATTATCAGAATAAAACTTTACATTTCTGTACTGTGCTCTCACAGTCGTAAACTTATGTTATTTTATTTTGCTTTTCTTGACACTCTCCCAGAGTTAGGTGTTACTATCTTGGCCTTATAGATTGATTAGGAGACTGAAGTATGGAGAAAATGGTATTTGGGAGACAGCATGGTCTAATGGAAGGAGGGTAGACTTTGGGATCCAACAGATCAAAAAATCTCAACTCCACCACTTAGTGGGTCTCATTATTTCCCAGACCTTTTAGGCCTCATTTTCATCATTTATGAAATGACCTTACAGAATTGTGAAAGCCAGACCATTAAGGTATGTTAAAAACTCACCCAGGCTTTTTCTGGAAGAAATAAGAATTAGCCTTAGGATATTCCAAACTCAGTGCATCATGGGTATTTGCTTCTCTTTTTGTGCCCTTCACAACATCAGGACATGCATTTCTGGGTTTTGTTGCCACAAAGTGCCCCTAATCAAAACAGGAGTAAAGTAACCACTATTGCAGATAAAAATCTGAACTTCCTATTGCATTGCTGCCCTTTCCTGGGCCACCTGGGCCTTTCTTAGTCCCGCCTAGATGGTCACAATCCACAAATGTATGTATATAGTTAAGAGCCGCACTCTTTGCTTTATGGGTTGTGTGGACTTGTGTTCACCAGCTGGAAGGAGCTGCTCTGTTCTAGTACACAATGCTTATCACCCACAGCACGTGCAAGGCAAGGGCATTTGTGACATGCAGGCATTGCCTCTGTATTGTCTACAAATGAGGAAGACGCCTGGCGCTTGTAAAATCCACTTCTATAGTGGAGACGTGAAGGAGTGGGAAGGGAGACTACTTGTACATCATTACACAGGCAGTCTATGATGTGCAGGAAGGAGAACTGAGGTTTACCAACCTTCTTCTCCACTCCCCTTTCCCCTGCAGAGCACAGAGCTGTTTTGATTCTTGGACATTCAATTGCTTCTTCATTCTTCTTCATTTTTTTCCAGGGAAATCACTGCCAGGGCCTCCATCGTCTGACCTATATTTAGGTCTGAAGACAGGAGGTTTCTTGACCTAGACCCAAATCAAAGGGGAGACCAGACAGATGGTGCCTAGAAAGGGGAAGAAGCAGCTAAAAGAACTGGCTCTGGAGAGGCTACAGACAAACCTCTGACCTTGAAGTCCTTCGAGAGTAGCGGCTCCAACCCTGATGATGACAGAGTTACATTAAAATATAAATGCTTCCAAATATCTGTTGCCAGGAAGCAGATGACATGCTAAATTACTCTGCAGATTGACTACTTCATTCAGCGGTTTCCTGAGTCGGGAGTTGCCAGAAGAGCCATTTTGTCCTTTCTGGCAAAAAAACGTCCGGGATTGCTGTCTCCAGTCCTCTTTCCTCTGTTTCCTGCTGTAGGAAGGCCTGTTTCCTGCAGGGAGATGCCTGATTAGACAGCACTATTTTAGTAGGCAGGGGACTCAGTAGGCAGTTAGGCCTTTCATTTGATATGGTTCTTGGACAGTGTGGATGTCATGGACACCATGGGAATAACAAATCCTTTTTACAAAATGCAAAATGGTTAATCAAAAGCAAACTAGATAAGGCAAGGTTCTGGAAAGAGTTACATTCCAACGTTTCATCTGTTTGACTTAGAATACTTTGGAGTCCCTGGTTTATTGTGTGTGTGTGTGTGTGTGTGTGTGTGTGTGTGTGTGTGTAAAAATCAGTTTCCATCCTCACATGATTTTTCAGAACTGAATTTTGAGCAGTGAGATTCTCATTTGCCAACTAAGTGTGATGCTGGTGATAAAACTGACTTTGAGCAAAAGGCCTCAAAGGAAGTTGAAAGTATAAGACTTGAACTTGACCTTGAGCCTGAACAGAGATTTTATAGATGCAGGTGGATAAGCTGCTAGCCAGCAACTGCGTTTGGGATAGCAACAAAGCTGGAAGAGCTTTGTATCCTAGATGGTAACTACTTCTCTGTACCTTCTAGCAGTACCTGTAACTTATCTCCAAAATGGGTGGCTGGCTGAATAACAGGCATAGAATTCAGCAAATCTAAATAAATAAAAAGTTCCAGACATTTAGGCAAAAGAAAAAGAAATAAGGGCAAGAAGCAAATTAATTGGAGCCACAAATAAACTGGTTCATAAAACACAGAATGAAAATCTATCTAAATATCTACCACATTACCATCATCATTATGTAAAAGGCCCTTATAAATCAACAAGAAAACTTCAAAATGCCAAATTACTAAGTAAAGTTGACAGTTGATTAACAATAGATGTGGTAGGCTAATAACCCTCAGAAGGTCAGTCTTTAATAATGAAGGCAAATGGATGGCCATTTTGCCTTTCATAAACGTGGCCCTTGGTTACTCTGGCTTGTCTGTGTCTCACAATGCAGGGAAATCAAATAACCCTATGGGCTGAGACATCATTCATGTCTTCTGAGCATGAGTCCAGAAGTAGGTTCATTTTCATGACAGTCAATGAAAGAAATTCTGTAATTCAGCTGTCATCCAATAGAATGAGTTTCTCAGCATAGCAAGCCTGACTAGTGTCATGAGAATGCACGGACTTGATCAGAGGGGTCTCACTTGTGTCTGATATTATTATGTGGGGTTGAAGGTGGGAAGATAGCCAGTAAATAATTGCAAGTTATCTTTTAGAGAATTCTGAGCATCAATTCATTGCAACAGCATTCAACTAAAAGAAGGAATAGGTGTTTTTGAGGGTTTTTGCCTAGATTTAGATCAAACATAATCTTTGGCTAATGACACATAGCTATTTACTAATGCAACATACTCATTTCGTTTTGTTTTTGTGTGCTTGAAAATTTTTCATGATGCAACAATTATCCACATACTACCCTACGACTTTCATCTGGTCCATGAGCTTCTACAGTCTCATTCTTCACTCTCACCTTCCTAAGAGAACTACATTGTTATCCTGTGTTTATTGTCTTCATGCTATCGTGTGTGTGTGTGTGTGTGTGTGTGTGTGTGTGTGTGTGTGTGTGTATGTGTGGTATGTATACTGTTTCTGGGGCTGAACTTAACCTGGGTGGTATCCCTGACACTTTTGCTCAAGGCTAGTGTTCCATCACTTGAGCCACAGCTCCACTTCCAGATTTTTTGTGGTTAATTAGAGATAAGAGTCTCAAGGACCTTCCTGTCTGGACTGGTTTCGAACTGTGATCTTCAGATCTTAGCCTCTTGAATACAGGAGTGAGCCACTGGCACCTGGCATTTCAAAAATTAAAACAAAAATTTATATATATATATATGTACTTTCAGATTATCCCAATTCCTAAGCAGAACAGGATTTATTTAGGTTCTTGTTTTTGTCAGACTCAGGGTTTGAACTCAGGGCCTCGTGCTTAAGGAAACAATATTATAGTAATTATAGCATGTCTGATGGTTTCTCCAAGTTAATAATAATTCAGAGTCAGTTTTCCTGTGCAGGGAATTTCAGAAGGTGAATCCCTCCTATGTGTTTTCACTTGTGGCAAATGTTCTTTATAGTTCATTGTTCTAATAAGAATTTTGTAGGAACCTGCTATTTTAGACAGGAAAATTAGAAATTTCTAGGTATTTCCTGGAAATCTCTTTTCTTAGTCATTTATTCCCTCAAAGATTATGTCCTGCTGTCCTTTTCACACTGTATCTTTTTGTCTATTTCTTCTGCTCTCAGAGCCTTCCTAAGGTACTGGAGATAGCAGGTGGAAGTATATTCCATCTATATTTGCAAAGTGGAGCCAGTGGCTACATCTCATGTCTTCTTATCCACGTCCATGCATTGTCTCCCAAATACTGCTCTTGATTTAAGCTGCAACATGTGTTGAAAGCAGGCTCTGAACTTCCTGTCTCCAGATTTGCTTCTGTTGTATTTCAGATAATAGCTACGGACACTGACCTCTGACTATATAAAGAATAAAGACTGGGGTATGATGAAATATCCCCAGTCTTTAAAATAGCATTTGTATGCACTAATGACTTCCTGTCAAATGTAAGACTGCTGTGACATCCTTATAAAGGAAAAAACCTTTCTCCAGTTGTCAGCCTGTGTTAGCAAGCCTTGGAATCAGGCGTCACATTTCTGATTGTACTGTTGCATTTCTGGGACATATACCTGTGATTATTGCTGGCCATTAGAAATTCATATACTTTGGAAAATTTTGGTGCTAAATTGAGGATTCTTTGCAAACCATTTTGTCATGTAAAGACTCTTCTGAGTCTGCTTATGAAATAGCAAAAAGGCTGCAGAAAAATTTAAACCCAGTTGTCAATCCTTAACATGTCCTATATGCCAGCAATTCTGCTCCTGAAACTCTCATGCCAATTACAGATGTCTATTTAAAAATGTCTGATGACATTGCTCACTACAGCACAAAACTGGACACTAGCCCAAAGTGGAGGAGTAAATATGCACATGATGTAGTATAATTGACATCAACAAAAATAATGAACTACAGAGATTTGAAATAAGTAGAATTATAAATAATGAAACTGAAAATACAAACTTTGTAAAGGCACTATAATACTAACTTAAAAGGAACCAAGGGAATACAGGACACAAGATTCAGGATAACTTTGCCACAGTTAGACAGTGTCAAGTTCATCACTTTTGTTCTGTGTGCTGGATCTATGAGTACACATTACATTTAGTAGATACCTGGACCAATTCTGGAGATGAAAGATGCTTTACTGATTGAATCTAGATTTCTTCCTTTAACTTTTGGTACATGTAACTCTGCAGTTCCCGTGGGAATAACTTTAACTATACAGAATGGGCAGAAGCTTGCAAGTTCTTTCAGGCTCATTGGACAATAATAGAAATAAGACGACAGACCAAATGAAATAGCTTTTACAATGTAACTACAGAAAATAAAAGCATGCTAGATTCTTTCTATAAGCATAATACTTTGTAAAGGCTCTAAGAAAGCTAATAAATGGCAGAAAAATAATCACTGTGCCAATCAGAGATAATGCTAAGGAGAGACTAGATTTTTCCATATGACAATACAGCTTTTATCCAGAGTCAAGCATATTCTACCCATTTTGATAATAGAGATTAAAAATCATCAATTAATAAAACTATATATGATAGTTATATGATTATACAAAATCACATATAAAACAGGAAACTAATTGCATCTATTAGTCAATAAGGTTCCAAGTAAGAAAAAAAACAGATTGGAAAACAAAAAGTAGGAGCTTCTGTTATACATAGTTTTGGCAAATCATTTTTCTTATGGTTGCTAGAATTTTATTGCTACTTTAAACTAAAAGATAATAGTTTGCCCTTCCTGCTAAAGGTGAATAAAGAAACTTCTGAGCTGCATAAAAATGGCGTATCATAGTAAATTTTCCATTTATCTTCAAAAATTCCTGGTTAAGCTACTTCAAAAGAAATTTCACGGGACCTCTGCCCTTGTCTCAGTGTGGCGGCAATTGAAAATGGCTCAGTGATTGTGGAGGAATTGTGGAGCCCTAGGGAGGTGTTTTGAGACTGGATGGAGGTCAGAAAAATGTCCTAGCTTTCAGAAAGGAAAGAAGGTTAGACTACTCAGACCACAAAATGGAAAATTTGATATTAATACTGAAAAATCTTTGGAATAGATTGTCACATGAGCCTGCAGAAAGGGAAGAGAGATCATTCAAGCCAGAGTGAAGTGATTAAGAACTCTCATGCTTGGCCTCACTTCCTTCTGATAGGGCCTCTGAGCTGGCCGATTAAACAATTCTTGATGTCTTGGTGATTCCGCAACTGGGTGAGAGGCCAAATATTTTGGAACTCAAAATAGCTTGACAGGATAGAACAATGGCCACATCTAACAAGGTTAGAAGCCAAAAGGGAGAGATATAAAGGTTGTCTGTAGTTCCAGAAAATTAGCAACACAAACACAGGAGGGTGGATAGATTGTAAGTCCAACTTGGCAGGTGGAAGCAGGTGATAGTCTGCACGTAGATGCCTAGCATGGGGCACTAATAGGGATTGTGTCCATCCCCAAAGAGGGATTGTCATTAATTTGCTAAAATGGTATGATAAAGCAAAAGGATATATGGGTGAAAAATATGAGTTGGAGTCCTGTGAACTCAGTGAGTCACAATTCAGTGATCTGCCAAGACTTGGTAAGGTCATTCTTGGGCATACATGTCCATCAAGGAAGTCAGTGTGTAGGCTCTAGCTGAGCTGGACAAACTGCTAGTGGAAAGAAGGACAGTGACAAGCCATAAGAAGGGGGTGACAATCTGGAAACCAATATCTGAGGAGTGTGAAAAAGAAGAGAGGATGTTTAACCTGAGGGAGGGAAGATTCAGAAGGGTTACAGTAGATAAGATCCCTTAATGCTTAAAGGAAATTGAAGATCTTTTGAAAGAACTTGACATTTGAGGGGGAAAAAAATCAAAGTTTTCTTTGCATGAATTTAGATCTTTATTCTATTTTCCTACTTCACAGCTTGATGCTTTCTAAAGTTTGAACTACATGTTGTCTGAAAGGTAGGGAGCATTGTAATCTTCTAAGGCTAAGAGTCTTAAGATCATACAAAATGTAGGACTTTACATTAATTTGACTTGATCCTAAATGGAATGGACACTGTTGTGATACAATTCAATTCCTCGTTGCTAGTATCCGAAGTTGAGAGTAGACATTGCTTCTTGGATGTGACAAAGTGAAGATTTATGAACTAGGATTAGGACCAAATGGCTTTTAATATTTTTTCCCCCTGGCTTTAATTCTATGAGTCTGAGAAAAGGAAATGTCCCTAAAGACAAAGGGTAACTGAGATTACTAGTAGTATCATTGATCTTTTATTACAACTCTCCAGAAATGAAGAGAGACAAGTAATACCTGTGATGCAAGAATCTGGAATGCAGTCATGATTTCTTTACTCCTTTTGAGTTATTTACCTGTGGTCAATTCAAGAGCCCCCTTGTCTTCTGAGAATGTCTCTGTGTGAAGTTTGGGATATGATGGTACAAAGGCTTGACTTTGAACCTGGTAGGGGTTAGTTAACTCCAGTAGTCTTGATTTCAGTGCAAAAAGAATTATCTAATAGCTATCTTATGGTATACATTTTATTGGAACTTAACAGACTTCTCTACCTTATATGGTTAAAATGGTATGTGGTATGGAAGGTGGGTGGATGAGTTCATATTTATCTTTCCTGCTAAAAAGGCAGTACAAAGCCTTGTCCTGAATATATGTGTATGTGAATATATATTCATGTGCATGAATATATGTGAATATATATGTATATATAGAGAGAGTTGTATACTTGGTGTTTATTCTCATCTCATCCAGAGGTCAATATTCCCTTGACTGAATTTTAATGATTAGTTAGCAAAAAATAAAATATTCATTTTCTGATAGCATATAATGTAAAAAGACAAGGAAATAAACACACACATATGCACACATATGCATACACACTGGAGAATTAAGAGCTCTGTGTTTCAAAAAATATCCACATATAAAGAATCATCTATCAGGAAAGAACATGAATTTCTCTGGTTATATCCTTCTTCTGGTCATTACTGGGGAAAGGCACAAGAGCTGGTGAGAGAGCAATTGAAGAACTAAAGCCACTAAGAGCTCACCATGCTCCAAATAGGCTCTTACTTTTATTTGCTTGGTTCTTAATCTCATGAAGTATAATAACTTCATCTTAGGGAAACACAATGGAATATATAGCAAAGGAACCTTAAAAGATGAGGAAACGTACCACAGGGCTGTCTGAGGCTGTCCACAGGTGGGGAAAGAGATCATCGTGCCTGCTTATTTTTAATAATTCATACTACTTTTCTCTACAGTCACCTTCTTCACGTGTAAGGTAGGGGAAAAGGTGGGTATGTATCTGGGAATATTCTGATTTTACATGAGCTATAGTCACCATCTCAATAAAAAGCTGAACTTGCCATTGTTCAAAGGTCAGGTGGAACAGAATTTCACAGTAGGACTGGCTTAGAACAAACAGGGCCACTAGAACTTGCTGCATCAGAAGGGCAAAGTCAAACATGGGGGTGGTGGGGACTTGGAGATGGTGAGTTGTTCCTTCTAAGTCAGGGCATATTATGTAATAAAACAGCCAAGGTGGGAAGGGTATTTTTTTAGGCACAGCGTTCTTCATTGTTGATTGGTTACAGTCTAAAGATTAGCAATGTCCTATGCAAGTAATGCACACACATTAACTATTACTGTGCAAGTGAAATGAATCACTAGTATTTTGTACCTAAGGGACATGTTGGTAGGAACATGAACCTTGAACGTCTTCCTTTAATCTCACAATACAGTTACATAAGTCTGCTATTTAAGCCTCTTTGTGTGTGGTTGTTTTGTTGATTGAAACCATCACTGTGGTTACCTTCTCAACCTGACTTTACATAAAGCTCTGTGAGTTGCTTAATGGTGTTTTATATGTCTTAACTACATTATATCAGTGGCTGTTTTCTTTTTTTATTTTTGGACATGTTGTGATAAGAATTACTGAATGGGGAAAAGTCAACACAAGGAAGCATATGAGAGAGTAAAGGGAGAGCAAAAGAGAGGGAGAGGGAAAAGGAGAAGAAATGAGACTATAGGATGGAAGAGCAATGACAGTGATAAAAAATGCTATGGAGGTACCCAGGTGTTTCTGTCAACAGATGGGTAAATAAGAAGAGACCATTCACACATAGGCCAAAGTCCTGTATCTGAGTGTACTTGCTCAGGGATTCATGTACATTTTTTCATTATTTTTCATTCATTGGGTCAAACATGTAAATGATCTATACCTTGGTAGCAGTGGTTATCTATAAAACTGAAAAGCAAGCCACAGTTTCTGTGTTTTGTGTTTTATTCATTTGAGGGACGTGGTCTCTCTCTTTCTTTCAGACTGGCTTGGAACATTCTATGTGGCCAAGATAGCTTCAAGTTCACAAAGTTGGACTGGACTACCTAGTAAACTGCTGGTTTGCTACTTCCACTTCCCATGGGAAGAATTAGAAATATAAGCCACTGTGCCAAGCTAAAAGCAGATTTCTTTCACTAAGGAGTTATGAATCATCTTGGTTTATCTCTTAAGTTACATAAATGGGTCCTGAAATTCCTTCTAGGATCATGGATTAGACTGTTAAACCTTGGAGAAAATGTGCATTATGTGGTAATTTGCTGTGCCAAAGACTAACAGTTTTTTAACTTGGGGATTTAAGTTCCTGACCAAGATACCTATAAAGGTCAAGAATGTGTTTTTGTGTGTGTGTGTGTGTGTGTGTGTGTGTGTGTGTGTGTGTGTGTGTGTGTGTGTGTACACATGTAAATCCATCCATATGTGTATATCTTTTTAAATATTAGAGCTTGTGCCGGTGTTTATGGGGAATAGGTATGGATTGGGAAGAAATATTTGAAATTCTTGAAAATACATTCCAGTGGACTAACTGCCAACTCCCACTTTTATTCACAGTGTTTCTTTGTACATAAGCATAATAAACTAAGGCAATATATGAGGGGAGAATTTTGTTCTTTGCTCAGAAGCCCTTGAAATTGAAGAAGGGCAATGTGGAGCAATAAGACCCTACTATGTGAAGTTTGGGATTGGAGACAATGACATTGATCATGACATCATCATAAGGAGGGAGGAGTGGACCTCTGGGAGCGCCTTCCTCCTTCTGTGCCTTGCATTTGATAAAGCACTTCCTGAGACCAGGACCTGATATTATTCATTTCTATAGAACCCCATTAAAGATTTCCCAATTGATCAAGATGCATTGTATTCATAAACTGCTTTGTTAAATGGAAACTCCTTTGTACACCTACTTAAAGATTAAAGAAAGAAGATTTCCCATTATTCCACTGAAGGAAAGCAATGTGAGGCCAGTGAATGAAAGACCAGAGTCTGGGAATAAAATAATAAAAGACAGAAGAGGTAATCTCTGCATCAGGCTTTCAATAAAAATTTTATTTTTGAAGTTTGTTTTGGAGAAAGTATATATAGGTGTTTGGAATTTAATATTTTATGGGCATTCTCTCTCTCTCTCTCTCTCTCTCTCTCTCTCTCTCTCTCTCTTTATGCAATATTGGTGTTTATGTTTGCTAAGCAGAGACTGTACCACTTGAGCCACTGAGCCAGACCATTTTTTGTATTGGTAATTTTATAGATGGGGTCTCACTTTATGCTCATCAGGATTGCTAGGATGACGGGACACGAGCCAATGTGCTTGCCACTGATTGAGATGGATTTTAGAGAACTTGGACTGGTGTCAAACTACTACCCATCCCCCCTCACCCTGTATCTTTGCCTCCCAAATAGCTAAGACTGCAGGCTTAAACCACTGTAACTTGGAACAAATTTTTTTATAATTACCCCCCAATCCTAAATCTAGGTGTCTAGTAAGTAAATGACTGGGGAATCCTTGAGGTGAAGAAGGAATTTTGCTTTAAATCACTAGACTAAGAAGTTATGTATGAAAGATGTGGGGGGGGGCTATCTCAGAGGGAGGAAAACCTGTACATCAGACAAGTGTTCCTGTTCCCCTAGCCTCCATCCCTGCCATCAGCCGTCACATGGACCTGCTTCTCTACTTTTCCTGTGAGTCTCCTCTAACTCTCAACTCAGTTCCCAGGGGCCACCACTCCACCACTGACCAGTGGAGATGTGTTTGGCAAGGTGGGCATAGATTTTCCGTTACTTACAGTGGGCTGTGACAGTTACTCACAGCCTGAGGCTGTCACTGGCATACTTTGATAGAGACTTTCTACATGTATTTCAAAAGGCCTTAGTTTAAAGTATAAGAACTTAGGCACTCCAACTCAGAAAGTTGTCCATTCTTGCCGCTGGGAACAAATTATAATCAGAGATTACTTTTTCTATCAAACAGTGCCTTTTTCTACCAGACTTTCACAGAGCTAATGTGCACTAGCTTTCAACTTTGATAATCAGGTAAGATATTGAAATTATTTTTGAGGCTCTGTAAATCTTCGCTACTATACCAATCATCCTGATTATACATTAGGTTCTGATTTGCTGAATACTGAACACAAATCATGTTAAGAATGTAGTCTTAGTGCCCCATAAAATCTGCATAAAGCAAATATGCTGACTTTAGTAAGGCAGGTTCATTATTAAGTTCATGAGCTTTTTTCCCCTGCAGATCTGAATGTTCCAAATATATTCTAAACCCTTGTCAGGAGTGTTGTGGATTAATTTCTTTCTTTACCACTTCACCTATATTCACAATGGAATGCACACGTTTATGAAAATCATTCCCCTGACCATAAAACTGGACTTTTCTAATAGTCCTTGTTTCATCTCTCCTTTCTTATTTATTTTTATCTCTCGGTCAATGAAGGGATTAATGAATGAATGAAAGATGAATCTTTACATATAGGTCTATTTTAAACAACATCATATGAGCAGAAGCATAATCTTTTGTTTTCCTGTTGCTCTCTCATTATTCCAACAATTGAATTGGGCTGGAGCCCAAGGTTTTGTCCAATACTAGACTCTTGGGAAGATGTGAATGTGGAAATACCTGAGCCAGAACTAGTGTATGGACGTGCATTCAGTGTATAGAACTTGTAGTAAAGATCAGTTGTGTTTTCCAAGGTCTGACTTCTGCCACTAAATGCTTAGGAGGTAGACCTCTAAGATGCAGTACTATATGTTAAAGATACAAAACATATAGTGATTAGCAGAATTAATTCAGTTTTCCAAAAACATTCAGAACCATTAATAATTTTATTGAGGTAGAAAGTATCTAGGCAACTTTTAATTATCTCTGCCCTAAGGGGTAAACACCAGCAGATAGCCTTCAAATAACTACTTAGACAATACTGTAGAGTTTATGATATAAATACTAATAAAAAATATAAAAGAATGATGAGAGGAGGATGATGGTAAGGGTAAAGCTAATCAGGATGCTCCTATGTCGACATGTTAAATTGAGACCCCTTGTGCAACTATTTAAAGATAATGATGATGATGATAATAAAAAAGAATGGTAACTGCAGGAGGGGATGGAGGAACAGCACCCTTAGTCTGGCATTAGTGCTTTCTTTGTTAAGTCTTTGATGAAACATGAACACTTAAAAGCTTATATATATCTAAGGCTAACATGGGTGAAAGGTTTTTCAAGAAGGCAGTCTGCTCAGAGCAAAAGAGCCACGTGGCTTACTCAGATTATCTGACTGAGATAGCCCGATGCACAGTATGCTATTTTTGGTCCACATCTCAGGCAGTCTACCAATCTCTCCCTTCCATTCTCTGTTCTAGATCTTGTCTTGTTATAAAAGAACTGATGTCTGAACTTCTTTGGTTATTAAATAACTTGACTTTTAAAGGGTTTCAACAGCTTGAGACAAAGGCCCTAGTGAACCCATGTGGTATACTTTGTACTTTGGTGCCGTGGCATGTTATCATTTCAATAGGTAAGATAGAGAGCAGAGAAAGTACAGTTAGATGCCACAGACCTTTCATCTAAGCCAAAATATTGTCTGAAAGAGAGCTGGCTGGTGGATATTTGATTGTATGATGGTGGTTTCATTGTATGACTAAATGAATTTAAAATTTTTAAGTATTTGATGAACAGCATGGGTGTAGACTGCTGATTTTTCAGAGGATGGTTTTTCTCAGCAAGATTGATTTTTAGATTTATGTTACATCGTGGATTAGGCATATCCTGATTTGTGCCTTTGAAAGGTGTTTGAGATATGCAAGAAGTGTTGGTAAGCTTTCCTTCTGTGAACAGATTGTTGTGCTATTATCCGTAATGCCCCAAAGCTGAAGTTTCTTTAAAATTATTTTTAAATTCCTTGAATCCCAACCTCCCACCAGCTCCCATATGGCAAGGCCTTGATGTTGCTGTTTAAAAGGGAATCCATGGTTGTAATCGGATATATGTTTGATGTGTGCTGGGAAAGGAAAGAAAGAAAAATAACTTTTATTTTAAGAGATCTTTATTTGCTTGAAAAAATATTGTTATGATAAAAATTTCAATCTGTTTTTCTTCCAGTCAAAATTAAGCATTCTTCTCTTCCTGCATTGTATTTTATTAAGCCTATATGAAGTGTTTCAGCAAATACTGATACTGGGCTTGAATTCAGCTAGATTTGCCTCTTCACACCTCATGCTCTACCACTTGAGCCATGCCACCACTCTGGCTTTTTGCTGGTTAAATTGAGATAAGAGTTTGGCAGAACTGTCTGCCAGAGCTGGCTTTATACCATGTTGACACTCAGATCTCAGTCTCTTGAGTAGGATTAAAGATGTGGGCCACCAGTGCCCTGCTTAACCTAACATTAATTAGCAATAACTGTTTATCATACCTAGTGTGAAATATGGTTGTGTAACCTATATCTTATTCTAACTCACTTTATATTGCTCACTTGGCGGCAGGAATCACTATTTTAGTGTTCCAGAAAGTGGACTTTTAGACTTTAGGCCCAAACTGCAGGAGTCCCACATCAGATCTAGCTACTCATGTCGCTATGTCAAATAAAGAGATCTAGTGAAAGAAAGGGAAAGGAGAGAAAGGAGACATTTGCCTTAGCTTTAAATAGGCTGGAAAATGGGGGTTATTAAAAGTATGCTTAGTGAAAACAGTCCCAAGTCACAGGTGTGGCCTGGTTGACCATTTCATTTTTGAGGATTCTAGAAATGTTATCATTTCTTCACTCAAGGGCAGTAGTAACAAGTCTCTGTAGCTGGCAGGCAGCTGTCCTGAACTTTGGCGGTTCTCTTTGGGGCCATTTCTCTCTTGTCACAGGATGCTTTTTGGTGGTAAATCCTGTCCTATCTGGAAGTGATTGCAAAGCAACTCTGAAGAAAATGGCTTAGATCAAAAGGCACAGATGTAAAGTGGGTTCTCAGCTTTTATCTTGCTTTTAGTAACTTCATGGGCTGAACAAAAGCAGAGTTTATGTTGCCTCTGACCTTTCTCCCCCAGAACATGCAGTCAATGTGCACAGTGGATGTTTAGTCTTCCTCTCTTATTTTGAATGCAACATTTCAGACTTTTGGAGGCAACTAACTGCAAGTAAGACAAATATCACTTCACTTCCTCAAGAGATTTAAGAAAATAATGTGACTTAGTGGTAGACTGCTTCCCTAGCATGCATGAAGCCCTAGGATCGATTTCTTAGTACCATATACACAAGAAAAGTGTAAGTATGTAAGTGGCACTGTGGCCCAAGTGGTAGAGTGCTAGCTTTGAGGAAAAGAAGCTTAGGGACAGTGCCCAGGTCAAACCCCAGGACCGGCAAAAACAAAAAACAAAAAACAAAATCCAAAACATGAAACCAAACCAAACCAAACAACAAGGACAAAAAAACAAAAAAGAAAATAATCTTTTGCATTCAGTGTTATGTAAATGATATTGCACTGTCCTAGTTTTCTTCCTACTGAGGCTTTGCTAAGGGTACATCATGAAGGCCCTGATTTGTAAGCTTATGAACCATGCTTGCCAGGCATTCTGGGTAATGCCATCAAAAGCCAGACCATGAAACAGCCACCACCACAGCCAAGGGTGTGGATAGAGAGTCAGAGTGCTTGCAGAGACAGCGAGGGGAGAGATGATTATTTGACCAACGTGTGTTATGAACATTTACAACAACTATCGCCTTTCCATTATTGTTGTTTAGAATAAAGCTATTGAGAATTGGCCTAGAAAATCTGGCTTCAGAAAATGCTGAATCAAGTCCTCCATGATGAACTATCACACAGCAACCTTATAGATTGGACTGTCTTTAAGAAACCATGTCTGGGAAATTGTGCAGTCATGTCTAACGAGCATTAACAGTGATGATATATTTGCCTACTTTACACAAGACATAGCTACGTTGAGCATTTGCCTGTTGTATATTGAATTCCTTTACTTTAACATTACAATAGTGACATCATTGTGGAGGTGCCTGGGGCCAGGAAACAGGAGGAAAATGTGCTATAAACTGTAAAACACACAGCCTCATCTGGGATTCACAGTAAACTCCTCTTCAGCATGGAATCGAGGGGCAGGGAGACTTTAGAGTCTATTTTTTTTCTTGACTGCACAGATTTCACAATGGAATACTTTGGTATTTCTGTTTCTCTTCTTGTCAATATTATGGGTCATCCTGCTTCTCTGTCTCCAAATGTCATTTCTGGAGGAACTGAGGCACACTGGTTACCTTGTGCTGTACTCTGGCATCTCCTGGGTATGCCTAAAAAATACATTTGATGCCTAGGCTTTCCCTCCAAGCTTCTGATCTGCATTCTGGAAAAACACTCCAGGTGATTTTAACAGAGCTAAGGGATCTGGGGTTGAGAACTGCTTTGCTAAAGTCTGAAGAAGATCAGTACAGGCTTAAGTGAGACACCAGCATGGCTGGGCAGGATAGCACACACTACAGTGGTGTGAGCAGTGCCTGGAAAGCACACTAGCCACAGCACAATAACAGATTAACCAACTGGGCTGGGAGGATGCCTTCAGAGAAAGGCATTGTGCTTCTAGTCCAGGCCCTGAGCCTCCTGCCAGCCAGGAGCACAGATCAAGTCTCTATACTTGAGTGGGGAAGATTGACATAACACATGCCTGGCAGAAACATAAATAGATGACAAAGAGACACATGGTTATTCATTCCACCAGGAGTGAGAGCTGTGTAACAGGAGAGAATAAATTTCCTAGGGGTCGGGGGTGGGGGGGGGGTAGAAGTAAGTGAAGCCAAGGTAGTATTGGTTAGTGTGGGATGGAAAAGCATGCAGTGTAGCGAGGTGCCAACAGAGCGAGAATTAGATTTTTCCATACCCAGTGGGGACATTGGAGAAGGGCTGGAGACTGCGTCAGGATTTTGTTCTGGAGATATCACGCTAGCTTCAGGGGAGATAATGCACTGAGAGGAAGCTTCATGGAAGGAATGGGGCAGGTGGAGAGAAAGTGAAGAAGAGCAGGAACAGTGGCATGGGACTTGGTATCAAGAGAGACATGGAACCCCTTTTCTCCCTGAGTTTGTTGATACCTCATACTGATCTGGTGGCCTGTGTGCCCTGTCTGAAGGAAGGAAAGAGCATTGTCCTCAGTGTTTAATGATCTTTGTATTCACGAGTTTCTAAAAATGTACAGCTGAATGTGAAGGGTAAACAAAGGAGGAGGCTGCAGTGCTTGGTAAGAAATGTACGCATTATCCTGCCCATGCAATTGTAACCCCTCTGTACAGTATGTTCACAAATAAAATAAAATTAAATTAAAAAAAAAGAAAAACATTTTAAAAAAATGTACAGCTGACGTAATTCCTCCTCTCATATTCTGGGATATCATAATCACACCCCAAATATAGTCACATGGACTAAAGCAAGCATGCATTGGATCTGAGATGCAGGATGGGATCAATTAGAATTAGACCTTTCTGGAAAAAAAAATCCACTCAGGATATATAGAATGATAGAGTATTTGTGGCTGCCATTACCCCTAAGGTGTATGGGGTGGAGGGTAGGGGTTTGAGTAGGATGGGAAGGAAGGGGAAGCAGACAAGAAAGGCTTTGCTAGAAGCCCACTCCTAGCTGCTCTCCTCCCACTCTCAGGATCTCTCCCGTAGCTGTGGTTCCTGGGTTCCTGGTCTTCTTAATCCTGGGTCTTGTCAGAGTCATGGGCTGGCAGGCAGAGGGCTGGCACCATGCAGAGGTGTCTCCGGCCTGGTGGCAGTGGAGCCCACAGCCTAGGCTGGCCTAGCTCCCACTGCTAAAGTCTGGTTATTAGTTAGAAGCCCAACTCCTCCTTAGAGCTCAGATGGCACTCCTCTGCCACCCTGCCATCGCCTGTCACAGCAGCCACATTTTAAAAACACACTTGGGATTGGAAGCATTGTCAAGTGCAGAGCAAACCCTGGCTTGTTTCTCTGAGCCTGCTGCTTCCTCTCCAGGGGATGTAGCAGTCAAATTTGCATCCGCTGAGTATCATTTCAGGAAAACCTTTCAATTTCTCAGAAGAGACTGAAGGACAAAATAAGACAGTCCTAAAGAGCATATAGAGTAGCCATTATTTAGCAAGATAAATGCTAGTCTGCTAAAGGGAAAAGAGGGCATTCTGAGAACTAGACGGAAAGCAATGTCTTCAGTGGCTGTAAGAGGAACCATTTATTTCATTTCTTGTCTCTTGGTGGTGGCAGGTTAGGGCCAAAGACAGCAGATTAACAGCCCTGCAAGGCCTGAGACAGACCCATCTTCCCCACTGGACACCAACTGCAGCTTATTTCTCTGCTTATAAGATTATGCCTGGAAATAAATTCATCGCATTCTGAGCCTCACAGAATATACTTGCAAATGGTAACTGTTGTATTAACAACACAAAGTCAATAAATAAGTGATTTTCAGTCCACTCATTTTTAGGAACTTCTTGGTCCCCTGGAAAACCAGGGCTCACCAGGTAAAGAAAAGCTATGATTCTAATGCTGCTTGTCTTGCTCATTTTTCTGTAAGGGGAGGCAGAAAATACATCATGTATTTGATTCTTGACTACTGTCTCTAAGCAGAGCATTAAAATTCTTAATTTCTAACATTAAACAGTTGGAAATTTCCAGCTAACCCACTCTTCAGGTAACTAAATTAACTTTTTTAAAAAAAAAATTTCCATGATTACCTCCACAGACTGAACACAGTTCTAATTGGGGAATAGAGGTAGCAAGTCTTCCTTCTTCTTTTTTCCTTTTATCTTTTTTTTGTTTTCAAAGCTTATGTTTTTATATCCTCTGCAAAAAGTATTTTATTTTATTTATTTATTTATTGTCAGGTGTGGAGCTTGAACTCTGGGCCTGGGCGCTGTCCCTCAGCTCTTCAGCTCAAGACTAGCATTCTACCACTTGAGCCACAGTGCCACTTCTGGTTTTCTGAGTGGTTTATTTGAGATAACAGTCTCATAGACTTTTCCTGCCCGGGCTGACTTTGAACTGTAATCTTCAGATCTCAGTCTACAGGTGCACCTGGCTTGAAAAAAAAGTATTTTATAATATAATGGAAAAAGTGTTAACCATGTTCAGAAGGACAAGTTTATCTCAAAAAACTACAGATTTCATGTGTAGAAACACAAGGGGTCAAAAAGGGAGGTGGTAAGGAATGACTGCTAATGCTAAATTGCTCTGATTTGCTATATGGCTTAATGGCATTTCAAGAAGTAGTTTGTATCTCTTCATATCAATATATGATAATTTGGAGATTTTTGAAAGAATTTGCATTTGCTATCTAGGACAAGGAGAGTTGCTCGTGATAAAAAAGTAATTCTATTAATAGTAGGAAAAATTGAGAGTAATTAAAAAAATTAAAATAGTTAAATAAAGGATGGTGTATTCTACTAATCAAATTTTAAAATTGAGATAGTTATTGACTTAGAAAAATGCCTATGTTGTAGGAAGTAGGGATTGCTATAAAATTATATGTATAAATCTTAATTTTATTAAGGTAAAAGCTATCTAATTGATCAATAGATAGAGATAGACCTACCTACATGAGATCTATATCTCTACATACATAGAAAGAGTGGCTACTTATCTAGCCACAAGCATGCACACACAAACAGACACACACAACAAGAAGTAGCAGTTTGGTGGGTACACATGATTAGTGGTAAGCAAATAAAATGGGAAGGCAGTGTGGTAAAAATATATTTATATGCATTTATGTGATACATATGTATCATACTATATATAAAGTAATAGACATTTAATATTTTGTTATAAAAAGGAACAGACCAGCTCATTAAATGGATTTCATCAAAATGTATGTGTTGGGCTTTAAAATGATTTTTTTGTTTTGGTTACTATGAAACTACAGATGTGCATTAGACAGGGCCAGAGGGCTTGGTAAAGATGTGAACTTGATGTGTTTATGGTAGCTGTGTTTACAGCTCCAAGAATTTTCATTTCTTTCATAATATACTTCAGTGCTCTACCTGAATAAGCCAGACACTAACGTGTGAGCTTGAGCATCCCAGAGTAACTGTCATTAGGCAATCAGAATTTACTATGACTTTCTAAGCATGTTTTCATTGCCTGGCGTAAATATTTTGACAATGGCCCATGTGCAATGATAATGTTTTGCAGAACAAAAAATAACAGGTGCAGTAAGAGGGAAGCAAGTGACTCGAGAACACACGTGTGTATGCCTTGACTTTTCTAAATGTATTGTCTTTATCCTTATGTTTATTGTGATTGCAGTCTAATTGGTTGCTATGTCTGTCAGAGAGAACAAGAATATCTTCTTTGTGAATGAAGAAGCAACTCTACCTGAATGAATCCAGGAAACCATGAAGAAGTACTCTGCTCTACACCTCGATGTCCCCATCTTGCACCAATGTATTCACGGAAGTTTGTTAAACACATGCTATTACTGGGCTGGAAATAGGAAGGAGTATTACAGGAAAGCAAGAACTCAGGTCTGTTAATTTGATTATCACAGATGTTGCCACTGAACACTTGAAATCTGTCACATCTGGTCCTCTCTCATTGCAGAGGCGGCATGAGACAAATGGGTGATCTACCAAGTTACAAAAGATAAATCACCTGTGTGCTCTGACATGTAGCATCTTACGTGTCAGCTATGACAAACTCCTTTTGGTCAGGTAGATTTCTTTTTTATGAATGTGTTTGAGAATAGTCTATGAAGTGCATTTGTGCTTAGAAGAGAAACTGTCAAATAGTTTTCTGACCATGGAAAAGTCATTGGGAATTAAGGAAAGTACTGCTTCTAGAATTTCCAGAACTCTAGTTTCTATGAAGATATAACATATATTTCTCATTATGTGAGGTCATCCTGAAAACAAAATTAAAGAAAAGTCAATGCTAATGTAAAAGCAACAACAACAAAAACAAGCTAAAGTGAATTTCCACTGATTTCACATTGCTATCTTAGATAAGCATGTCTCTATTACTGAATGAAATAAAAGTCTTTGGGAAAATGGTTTCAGTATTATTTATGTGGACAGTTGCAGAGGAAAAATTACTAGCTAATTTATCCATTTAATATAAAATACCTTGTATCCCTACTGTTTTTGAGACTATTCATTTTGGAATACTCATTTTACAGAATTTTATGAAAATAAAATAAATGTAGCATTCTGATTAGATATAGGCTTATTTTTTAACATCTCTCTTATCTTCTTTATCCTTTTTTATCCCCTCCTCCACTTTTTGCTTGTGAAGTACTTCCTATCTGTGGTATTAAATATGAATGTTTAATTTTTCCAAACACTAATTTTAAACCTTTGACTGAAACTAAGTAGAGAGCTATTATTTTACAAACATCTGTTGACTGAATCATTTTAGTAATTTTAATTTGTGTTTTACTAGACAGTGCAAGGCAAATGATTAAACATTAGCATTTCATTCATTCACTGACTTTTCTAGGACACATGGATTTTAAACTTTATGGCTTTAATGATTAGGTTTGTAGGCTTTTACTCCTTATGATGTTTAATAAAATTTAACAGTATATCATATTCCACTGCAGTAAATACCCAGCATGTGCCTCTGAGCTGTTGAAATGAGTCCTTAGCTGTGACTTAGAATGCCCCTGGCTCTTCAGTATTTTTAATTATTGATGAGCAAAGAGTGATGGAAACCCAAACAAGGAGATAAAATGACAGGGGGTAGATGAATTAGTGGCTTGAGGACACAGACCATTCCCCACAGAGGGAGAGCTCAGTACTTGTTGGATAGTTGAGAAACCCAAAGTTATAGTTTTAGTCCTATAGGATGAGCACTCAATAGTGCTAGGCTTAGTAAGGCTAAAAGAAACCCAAATCTCTGTTTCTGGGACCTGGTTTCATAAAACAAACATCTCAGGAGAAGGGTAATAATAACCCATTATTCTGACCTGAGATGATGTCTTAGGAAACTTGACCAATTCTTATAAACCTGTAGCAGCAATTGAGTTTTCTTGGATTTTAACATACATGGTCTGACTCAGAGGGAAAAAATCCATAAATGCTATATTGCTACTTGGGTGGTAAGCATTACAGGTCTAATTCTGTGCCAGGCACTGGTGACTCAAACTTGTAATCATAGCTACTCAGGATGTTGACATCCAGAGGACCATGAGCCAGGAAGCCAAGCAAGCTCAAGGTCCTGAGTTCGAACCCCAGTACCAAAATAAAGGAAAATGAAGCTTTGTTCTAGTTGTCAGTTCCTATGAATATTTCTAGAAATGAAGAAATTATATAATGCGTTCATAAAGTACTTGTGGAGGTAGTGAGAATTAAGCACTTGTGCCCAGTTAAAATTCTTTCAGAAAATAAATTTGATTTCTTATCAATACACCACAGCATTAAGTGATATTTCAAAGACTGACTTATATGTATTTTTTAGAAGTGCATATATATATATATGTATATATATATATATATATGACTAAGGAAAAGGAAAAGACAGTGGGTGAGGGGGAGAGAGAGAGAAATAAAAAAGAAAAGGCCAAGAAAAATGGTCTTTTGATGAAATTCTTACTGATGAGAAAACAAAAGAATTTCTTGAAGGCCTGGAAAAGCATGTACAGGAAGTGCAGAAACTGAAATTTGTGGCATTATTGGCACAAGAGTTACAAAACACACATGGAACCCATCTGAAAATTGGATAAATCAGTTCTTTAAAGAAAGTCTCAATTAAAAAAAAAATCAGTAACATACCAATCATATTTTTTACTACAATGTAGTTAAATTGTATAGCTGAAAATGTTCCAAGAATTCAGAAAACTAAGTGCACAGTCCCAGATCAAAGAATACTTAATGGAAATTAGAAAATTCTTAGAAATAAATCATAACAGAAATGCTACATCAGATGTGGCTAAGACTCTGCTAGGTGATCAATTCATAGCCTTAAATTCTGATGGTGAAAAAAGGAATAAAAAATAGCTAAGCACCCAGTTTTAGAAGTCTAGGAGGAAACTCTGAAGAACTCAAAGGATTTTGAAGAGACAGAAATTGACGAAGTATAAATCAAAGATACATGTGATAGTATCAAGAAAAGTTCATTTCTAAGAAAGAGTGCTAAAAATGGCACTTTTCTGTGAGCTTTTGCCAAGAGAAGTGGACATACTACAAATAAATGATACTAGCAATTTATCATTATGAGACTTGAAAATTGGAAGAAGGCATACTGATGCCGATAAATTAAAGCTCTTATGAGAAATATACACATTCCTAGGAAGAATAAAAGGAATCCAAAGCAAGTGTAAAATAAGGGAAAACCTGACTCATGCTACAATTAAAGAAACTGAATTAAAATCCTTGGACCAGAGGTGTGGCTCAAGTGGTAGAGCACCAACTGTGAGTGAACCAGCTGAGGGAAAGTGCAAGGTCTTGAGTTCAAGCTCTGGTACCAACACAATTTTTTAAAATTAAAATCTTGTGAGCAAAGTTCTGAGCCCAGGCTACTTCTATAGGTGAGGTCAAACTATGATAATTCGAGATAAACTCCTCCAAAGAATAGCAAAAGATGGAACACTCCTGAATTCATTTCATGAATTGATTTCAACTTTGATCTTCAAACCAGAGAGAAGGGAAATATCAGAGCCAAGTAGAAAGGTCAGATTGGCTATAGATTAAATGAATCTGGGAGAGCGGAGGAAAGTGCAGAAAAAGAACACAAAACAAATTAATAAGTGGGCTAAAATGACTATGCATTCATGCTTTAACAAACCAAACCTCTTACATAGAAAGATGATTCCCATCAGCTGGAAAAATCAGTGAATCTTCTGGGTTTTATTTGTTACTTCGCCATTAGGACACTAACCAAAAAGCTTTCTTTTTAAGTTGAAATGTTTAATATTTAAATCATTTTCCCTATTATGTGTATGTTGGTATTTTTTTAATGAATAGGGGCATTTTTAGAGGAAGATGTATCAGACTTAGTCTGAGCACCTCCAGTCCTAGGCTGAGTCCACAGATGCTCTTACAGATTGTAATGAGCAGTTCTGGGTTGGCCAGAGATTTGGGATGCTGATACACCTGAGTATGAACCATGGCTTTATTCCAGTTTCACTCAATCTTTTCCCAAATCCTGCTCCAGGCAGCCCTGGCTATGCATAGTCACAGCGCATCACGGAGGATTGAAATCAGTGCCTGATACTTGCTTAGTGGTCTATTACTTATCTTTTTTTTTTCTTTTAGTTTATTTTTCAGGTAGGGCCTAGCACTGTTTGCCCTAGCTGGTCTTGTGCTGTGATTTTCCTACCTCTACTTCCCAAGTTGCTGGGATTATACTCATGAACTACCACACCTAGACCCAAATAATTTTAAATATAGAGATAATTTTTCATTGTTTTGCCCCCTCCCTACCCCAAAAGGCCCAAGTGGTCCAGGAAGTGGAAACATATTTAGCATAGATGAAACAACTTTCTTCATTCTCCAGATCTTTAAATGTTCACAAACAGAAAGTTAGCAAGTTAATAAATCTGATAGGGCTCTTAAAAGTGAACATAAACAGGATGATAGGACACTAGAATGGAAGCAGGCCTCAGACAGGGCCAGCTGTCTAGGGCCAGCTGTGCTTGGCCAGGTCCATTGAAGTAGAGAGACCTCAAGGATGAGAAGGAGTGGGTGATACACAGAACAGAGGTAAATGCTATTAAAAAAATATTTTGGTGGCAGATGCATGGGTTCTGGTTGGCTATGTCACTGAGTAAATCACAAGCAACTACGGCATCCTTTTCCTATGAGGGTAAATGGCAAGAATGCCAATTCATCTCAAGACAAATGCAAGTTCCCACGTGCCCTAGGGAATCATTAGAATACTATTGTGATCACTGATGTCTTGCTGCCCCTAAAGGTGAGACATTATTTCTATCCAGAGATTGGTTTTCAGTATGGAACTCCATGTTTTGGAAACACTGAGGGCTTACAAGACTGCCCTCCTATGTCAGAAGTAGAATCCATCTCAACTTCGTCAGCACCAACCTGTCTCTTGAAGTGAGGCTGGCAGCTCCACAGGGCATCTGTGGAGGGAGTTAGTTCCAAACTGCTTTGAAGAAGCATCGAGAAGTCCTGGCCTCACCTGAACTTTTGGAACCTCCAGTTAAGCTACTTCTCAAAGACTTATTCTGAATCACAGCCAGCCTGAGTCAAGGTCAGAGTCCTCTTCAGTCCATTCTTCTTCTTCATGGCCACAGTCATCCTGAAGTCCTGCTTAGCTTCCTGGAATATCTCCAAAGGACAAAAGTCTACTCACTACCTGGGAAGTGGGTGAAGATGATAGAGAGAATATAAGGTAAAGGCTGGGAGACTATGGGTCAATCCAGGGACAAAGTCTTGCACCTGTCATGATTTCCCATTTTTTATGTGGAGCACAGTGACACATGCACAGACCCACAATTCCCATATGAGGTATACGTATATGACAGAGTGGAATGCTTGTAACTGTACCGCCTCCAAGGAAAGATAAATAAATCAAGGGTCCAACCCACTGTCTTCAGCATTGGAAATTTGTATTTTATATGCATATTAGTTACAGGGTATGGAGATTTCCCCAAGAGCATATTCTAAATTCTTTACCTTCTCTGCAGAAACATTGTGAGAAAGGACTTGGACCTTTGTGTTATGTCACTGGGTGGGGAGGTTAGGAATAAATTTAGAAATGATTTGAAGATATGATGGTTGTAACCATTTATTTTATAGTTTAAAGATACCACACAATAATATAGATACAAATATGATGAGAATGCTAAATATCATGTCAGGAACATAGTTAGCCTCTCTCAAGAAGCAACTTGTAGAACAGTACATGAAGTATGAGCCATTTACTTAAGTTAAAAAATGTACAACATTACTTCGTTTAATAAGTGATCATATATAAGACAGTGTTCAGTTTCAGAAATGTGAAATATTCATTCATATTTCTCAACATTTAAAAACTTAATCATTTTAACTCAATAAACACTTTTATAAATGTTTTTTATAAATGTTTAAGTGCATAGAGTGCCTAAATACCCCCTTTAAAATGTCAAGAGAGAAATATACTTTAAAATATTAATGACAGAGTGTTAGCCCCATGACCAACAAAAAATAAATAAAATATTAACAAGATACCTCTAGTAGATGGGAGGGGAATAGAACAGAAAAAGAAGCCCACACATTTTTATTTCATATATTTTCTATTATATGGATGTCATTGACACACAAATATTCAGGTAATATATGTATATGAATGATGCTAACTCCCTTAAGTAATGTTATGTGTATGCATTTTCATAGATCTGTTGGTCAAAACTTTTTTGTATATGGAATGAATAGCTTCATGTAGTCTCATTGTATTAAGCATGACAAACACATAATTCATGGAAGGTCAAAGCAATTTTCTGTTTGTGCTGTAACTGCACATTCCTACCTGCTGTGAAATAAACCCAACCTTCTGTGGGTTCTGTTGATTCAGCTTGGCCATCTGGAGCAGCCCAGCATTAACAGTCTTAATGGAATAATGATGTTTTGGTCAGTGTCTCTACCACAGCAAAGTCTGTGCTATATAGTGTTAATTACATTCTTTCCATGAAACAGCAAAGCTCTAAGTATGAGTCTGGGTAGAAATGATGGCATGCAAGTGGTAGCCAAGATTCAGGATAAAGCTAATCCCCTTGAAGTTCATCTGGTATCTTACTTAGGAAAGGAGAGAATCCAGATTCAGGTCAACAGGTAACGGGTTTTGGGCAAGAGAGAGAACTCCAGGCAAGGAAGGCTATAAAATCCAGGAAGTGGCCTGTCTTAATATTCATGAACCCTGTCTGAGAACATTCTGTACTTGTGTGCAGTTGGCTTAGTACAAATTCCAAAGCTATTTTTTGCTATCGCTTACAATCTCGTTTTCAGAGTAGGCAGATAAGTAAGTGGATAGTTACACATTTGTAAACCAATACATTCCAGCAAAATCCACCCACTGGCCACGTGGCCAAAGGACACGACAGTATTGCAGGTTCAGCAGAGAAAACAATATTCTCAAGTGTACTGAAAAAGAATATTCATTCACTTCCTCATTCATTGCTTCTTTTGTTTAAGAAATAATTTGGCCTCCTGTACGGCAAACCCTGTCTGGGAATATTATTGTGTTGAGAACTGAGAGGTCAGTTCCTGACTTTACAGAGTTTGCATTTTGGTGGGATGATGGACAGAGAAGAAATACTTTGGGATTACAACAATTGTATGACATTTATGAACAGAATGTCATGAAAGTAAGAGTGAACAGAGAGTAGAGGTTCTGAGTGTAGTTTAGGAACAAGCAAAGGCTCTCTGTGAAAGTTGCTGTATGAAGTAGGATGTCAGAAAGTACAGAGGTTGCAGAATTAGCCTTTCCTGGGCATCAGGAAACCTGGGTGTACTGAGCTCTATCTTAACAGGCACCTAGCCTCTGTTCCTGCAGATTTTCTACTCTTTCTGATAATTCTTTTCACCTGCACAAAAAGCAATATAGGAGCCTAAATAATTACTAATCAGTTTTAACTTTTACATGAAAGCACCTTGTAAATTACGAAGAGTTACATGACCTGATCTTCCTCCTAATGCTCTGGCTAGGTGAGATAAAGACGGTTACAATTAGTTAAATGCTGGAGGATCTGGCTACCTAAGTTGTGGTGTCTTATGTCAAGGGAGAAAGCAGAGCTTGTTGATTGAGGGTTTCAAGATGGCAAAAGCAGAGTGAGTGTTAAGCCAAGGCAAGGGCTCTTCTGAGCATGGATGTGCTGGGAAGGTTTGTTGGCATATAAGGGACCCTGATTAGCATCAAGGTGTCATGATTTTACCTTTTCCTGCAAAGTGCATATTTCTGCAAATCATTAAGCTGTCAGATACTAGTTGTTACTTGATGTGACCATACCAATAAGGTTTTAGATTTTTGAAAATTCCACTTTCCCTTTTTTTTTTTTTTTTTTTTTTTTGTCGGTTGTGGGGCCTGAACTCTGGGCCTGGGCACTGTCCCTCAGTTCTTCAGCTCAAGGCAAGCGCTCTACCACTTGGGCCATAGCACCACTTCCGTTTTTTTCTGCTTATGTGATGTTGAGGAATTGAACCCAGGGCCTCATGCATGTGAGGCAAGCACTCCACCACTGAGCTGCCTTCCTAGCCCCCCCTCAAAATTTCTATTAACACTTTTGATTAATTGTACAAAGGAGTTGCATTGTGACATTTCCATGTGTGTGTACACTGTATCCCAGTCAAACTCATTGCATGCCATTAAGTTTTATTCCAGAAATCAGATCTGCTTTATTCACTTGGTGTTTTCAACCTTGTTCCTTCACTCGGCCAGTCGCTATGAAAACTCTATGACAGTTGAGTGATCTCAGGAAATATGTGTGTGTGTGTGTGTGTGTGTGTGTGTGTGTGTGTGTGTGTGTGTGTAACTATATCCTTCTGTGAACTTGAAGAAATATCCTTTTATATAGTGGTATTGTTGGTAAGAACCTGTTGAAACAAATGAGACAGGAAAAGATTCTCAAAGACTTTTTGTCTTAAAGGGGGCAGTACTGCCATTTAGCCAGTTCTAAGCCGTTGTGTGTGGGAGGTATTATCTCTGATGGTGGGGCACAGGTTCTTTGCTAAGTGTTTTGGACATTATGCTTGGGTGGTAGGATGTGTACTACATTGATTTGCATAAGAATGGCAAGTGTAGAATATGATTTAGTGTATTATTAACATCCAATTAGAAAACATACATTTGCTATTGATATAATAATTGGGTAAATGAATTTTCCTTTTTCCAGTTGTATCAAGGGGTGATATTTCCTTCTGCAAACAGTGAAATTATGCACATGTGCACATGTACATTGCATCATAACTTGCTTTGAATTCTTCTGGGTAGATACCTACTAGTGAAATTTCTGGGTTATATTTAAGTCTCTGTAATATTTTGAGGAAAAATGTGTAATTTAAATTTAAACTGGTGATAATATGTATTATCATAGAGTACTAGCAGAACCATTCAATATTTTTTGTAACTTTTGCTATCTCTGCTGCTGCCAGTGACTGAACTGCAGCTGCCTTGAAACTGACTAAACCTGAGGATTTGGATGTCAGATTCACTCTTTGATCAAGATGCCTGTGGGCAGAAAGCTCTAGAAAGTAAGAGGTTGTTAGACCCCCAATTCTGGAATATGTGAGCTGAATTGCCTTCTGTATTTCCATCTTCTCCCATTCACTAGGTGAGCCTGTTGCTTTTAGTAATCCTCAAGTCAGTCTAGCGAAGAGAGCTATTAGCCAAGGTTAATTAGCACCCCTGAAATGTGAGTCAACGAAGGAGAGTCATGCACTAGTGGGACTTTATGATGGGTTGCAGGAAGGGTAGATCAAATGGACAAATCTAAACGACAGGGAACATTAGAGTGGCTGAATCATGTCTGAGTGAATATACTCCTTAACATAATTGTCCTAGGGATTTGGCCAACGTGGAGACCCAGTTCCCGGAGACCCAGTGCTGTCCTCTCTAAACACGAAAAGTGGGGTTAAGCACGGTACCCAAGGGAAGAAAGAGGACCAGCTTCCTGTTCTTCAGTTTCATCAAGAGCTAGTGCATGACCTGCCATTGGCCATGGTTTCCTCAACTCACCTATTTTAATGGGGGAAAAAGCATACAGAGAGCACTTGGAATGAAGTGACCTAAGAGAAAAAGAAGGGTTCTGTAGTTCAGCACTACCAACTCCTGTTTATCTTGGATGAGCCTTGCTGTCTAATCCAGATGCTCTCACACTTATCACATATTTCCTTACCTATTTGCTTAATGACTTGAATTTTGAGTCTTTCCCTGGCACAACTGCAAATGTTATATGGATGTATAACATTTAGGAATCCAAAGGAACTTTGATCTCAAGAAGCTTTCCTAGAACAGAAGGCCAGGTGCTCATGCCCCTGACTTCACCATGGTTACCAGGTACTGAGTAGGGGTTAGAGCAAGGCACTGGCCTCACACTGCCTTGGCTTGACTCTTCTTCTCCCCTGGCAGAATTATCTACCATCCTGTCACTCATCTGCAAAATGAGCATAGTAATAATACTTGCTACACAAAAGATCATTTGGAGCAAAGTACTTAGAACAATGGTGATAACTGTGTAAGTGCTACATTTAAAAATTTAAAAATTTAAAAATTAAGAAAGTGACAACTATCCTAGCTGAGAGGTAAATGTACCTTAGCCAGACATGTACATTAGGGATTCAAAAAGGCTCACTGTTAAGAGTCTTTGTTCACCTGTGTCATGGCTACCATCATTAGATAAGTAAATCTTAGATCAGATTTTTCTAGGCGTACCTATCACAGTTTAATATGCATTTGGCTCTTTAAACATGCTTTCTGAAAATGCTAAGGAAAATAACTATTTCTTGCATAGGATTGCTTGTCCTTCAAATAATGAAACTACTGTTTGCTTGACTTTTGGGTAAGTCATTTCTGAATCTCATACTGTTTGAAGAAGAAAATGTCTATTCTCACTAAGAACTATGCCCTAAAAACATCACTCCTAAAGTATGGTGATTAACATTATTACTATGAGTTTGAATCTTCTACTTTATTCATGTTGCTTATAAAGGCTTGAATTAAGTCATATAGTACTTAGATCTAAGTTTTAGTGACTGGTTGTTCTCTGAATTTTGTATTGTATGGTCTTTTTTATGTTTTTTTATTGTAAAAATAGTGTACAGAGGGGTTAGAGTTACATGAGTAAGGTAATGAGTACATTTCCTATGGAGCATTGTATATTGTATAGTCTTGAATGGAGCTTTCCAAAACCACAAGACTACCAAAAATTCAATTTGACCCAAAAGTTTATAATGTCTACTCTTAAATTTACAAATTCCATCCTTATCTATCCACCCATCTTTCTGTCTAACTTCTGCATTTCATCTGTCTAGGGAGAAACAACTAACTCATTATTGCAGAAAGTTCAGAGTTCTTCCTAAAATACAGAAATCTCAGAAAGGAATAGACTTCTGATGATCTAATGGGAGATTTGTTACCAAATTTCAATATGACCCATTTTCTAATTTCACTGTGTTGGTGAAATTAGGATTTAATTTTGTGAGGTATACTGTGTTGCTCAGAGAAAATCAAATCAACCTTTTGTTTGTTTTCCAGGGTCAAAAATTAATGTTACACTTTGGAGTGTCATTGTATCCTTTAATCAGGATACAGGATCCAGATAACAGATAACAGAATCTATTAGACCCACTTTAAGCCAAAAGGGACTTAATTCAGGGAAAGACAGGTTGCATAGGTTGAGTTTTAAGAAACCATCACTAAATTGACCTACATAGGCAGCTGCTGCCTTTAGGATCATGAGAAAGCTAGGAAATTCTGATATAAAAACCATTACTGGAGGCTTCAGAATGTTCCATCATGCTATAATGTACATGCTATAATGGGGACCACGTAAAGGATTAGGGTTATAGTTACAAAGTACCACCAGATGAGAAGTTTAAACAACAAAAATGTGTTGTCTTACAGTTCTGGAGTCTAGAAGTCTTAGAAGCAGACACTGGCAGGGTTAGTTCTTTCTGAAGGCTGGGGTGAAGAATCTGATTCCTGCCTCTCTACTAAATGCTGGTAGTTTTCTGGGCAGTCTATGTTCTCTTTGGCTTGGAGATGCATCATCACAGTCTTTACTTTCCTGATCACATGGTATTCTTTGCATGTTCATGTGTGCTTGGAAGTAAGAGACTGGTAACAGATGTGAAAATTAACAAGACAGAGTAATGGAGTTAAACTTTAAGATCATTAGTTGGAAGTGAACTACTACCCTCAGCCCCAGGATATGATTTATTAAATGTTTCGACTACTAGGAAAAATATATTTGTGAACTAAGAATTGTAAAGTCCATAACAAGAAAGTGATTTATTTCCTCCTTACTAGCTCTATTATCTTTGAAACCTGTCAAAACCAAGGAGAAATGGAGCATGTAAGTACAAAGGGAAGACCAAGGAATAGAAGGAAGTCTTACTGTGTTCCTTGGCTTGTTAATAGTGTCTACCCATTTGGTCTTTTAAATTAGAAACAGTAAACTTCCTTTTCTCCCACTTCCTCTCCTAATATTCTCATTTCCCAAAGTAGAATTTTATCTTAAAATGAACCTCAACCACCCTTCTTTGTTTCTGTAGCCATTTTCTGAAATTTACCTCTTTATCACATCTAGTTGGAATAATCTTGTTTTCTCACTTCTGGGGATTTTCTACTTTCAAGACTTCTTTCATGCTATGGGTAGTTACTCTTCTGAATGTGGAAGAATTTAGTTGAGTATGGGAAGGGATGGGAAAGGGAAACAAAGAGGAGGCAACAATGCTTGATAAGAAATGTACTCGTTATCTTGCCCATGTAATTGTAACTCCTCTGTATGGTATTCTCACAAAAAAAATTGTTAAAAAGAATTTAGTTTAATTCTTCAACCAAATCTATGTCCAACCCACTTTTTAAGTTGCTTTTTTTTCTTTTTATTTATTGTGAAAATACTGTACAGAGGGGTTACAATTACATGAGCAAGATAATGAGTATATTTCTTATCAAGCATTGTAGCCTCCTCCTTTGTTTCCCCTTCCCATCCCATCCTCCCCCGTCCCCCCCACCCGACCCTCCTTATCCCCCCCTACCAAAGTTGTAAAGTTTGTTTTCGACATAACCACTTGTAGGTCTCATTGTTGCAATGGGTCCACCTGTATCCCTATTTATACGATTTGTTTTTTCCCTACCCCTCCACAAATTATAACAACATTAAATACAGTGAAAACAGGGGTTATACCGTGGGGGAGGGACATACAAAGCAACAAAGAAATAATCTTATAGATGTGTTAGGAACAATTTTTTTTGCATGAAAGAAAAAAACATTTGAATACTTATCTTGGGGTTCATTTCCCTAACATCAACTTATCTGACCTTTTCTGCTTGACTCAGACGTATACTAGTTATTGCAAATAAGGGAAACCATGGGACCTATGTTTCTTTGGGCCTGGCTTACTTCAATTAATAGAATTTTTTCCAAGTCTTTACATTTCCTAACAAATAGGGCAATGCCATTCTTTCTGATGGAGGCATAGAATTCCATTCTGTATATATATCACATTTTCTTGATCCATTCATCTACTGAGGGGCATCTGGGTTAGTTTCATATCTTAGCTATGGTAAATAATGCTGCAATAAACATAGTTGTGCTGGTAGCTTTAGTATGGTCTTGTTTGTGATCATTTGGGTAAATGCCCAAAAGTGGGATTGCTGGGTCATAGGGGAGCTATGAAAGTAAAGACTGCACTTCGTGTTGTCAATTACGTGTCTGTATATACCCAGAAATATGAAGTCTGAGATGACATGTCCATTTTTTCTAAACCTTGATTCATTCAAATAATTAAGGATAGAAGCAAAGAACACTTAATTTTAGAAAACTAGCTGATGGCCAAATGAAATTCTGCCAAGACCAAAATCTAGCCTGGAAATTTCCTTTCCCCACTCTGGGCCTTTCTATCTTAAAAATATTCAGATCAACATTTGCTTTAATTTGCCTTTTAAGGACTTGACATGTGATAGAATAAACAACTAATTCAGAATCTTCATATTTATGTTGAAAAACATATAGATATACATGACCAGCTACTACATTTTCTTGGCAGACAACACACACACAATTTTACACAGAATGCACTGAACTAGCCAGTTTCTGAGCTACACACCCTTTATTCTGTTCTCTTTGAGCCACTGATTCTTTTCAGCGTGAAGGCCTCCTCTCCATTGGCCTTTTGAAAAAATATTCAGACTGGAATGCCACTAAGATTTGCTGAATAGGAAGTGAGAGCAGCAGTGTAAACACATTAATCCCAAATTTTAGCCTTGGGGTTATGTTGTGCTGACCTATGTCCTAAAGATGGAGAAGGGACTAGAAAACACCACTGAGCATCAATCTGGTCCCTGAGGATCAATAATGAAAGAGAAATCAGCATGTGTGGGTGGCCTGGGATAGTCTGGGATGTTTGCTTATTTACTTGTACAGAATAGAATGCCATAGATATTCTTTCACAGATGGGAGAAATGAGATTTTTCTTCTACTTTACTGCTTATAAAGGTAAAATTATTTATGGCACTGCTTATTTAAACAGCTGTTATGTGAAGGCTCCTTCAGGGTCATTGCCAATAGAATCCAATATGCATTAGCTCATATATCTCTGTTCAGATACAGCAGAGATTTTTCCATTTAACTCATTAGGTTTGGCAAGTGCTCAAAATGAAATTGGGCATCCATTACTTTATCTTTGTGGTTCTTTTATAGCCATACCATGGGAATTTGACATTTAGGTCTACTTACCTGTCTGAAAAATAACAATCATAGAACCTTGGTATGACCTAACAATTATCTTCTTTTTTGGTGTACTAGGGAATTACGAGTTAAGCCCTCTTAGTTATCAAAATGAAAGGCTTGGAATAAGCAGCAACTATGATTAAGGAAATGAGTAAAGGGACAGACATAATACTGCTGGAAGATACTTCTGGAGTGAACTCACTTTACCTCTTGATTTATGTATTATCAAATCCAAGCTGGAACATAGTTTAATAACATTGAGCAGGTAGAATAAATTGCTTTTGTTTGGACACTGAAAAGCTTTAGTTAATTAGGATTTGGTTGGGATCAAGGGAGTAAAGAGGTGTTATCAATAATTATGCTGGATAATTTGAAACAGTTTTTAAGTTCTTAAAATGTACCTAATCCTGAATTTCAAAGAAGAGAAAAAATTACAGGGTGGCAGTAAATCAGAAGGGATTATGTAATTCCTATAAGCTGCAACTTTAAACACTTCTCTTTAAGCTTCTAAGTTTAACTTTTGATCTTCCTACTGGAAAAAATTGTGCAAGGATGTGTTCAAATTTTCCTGCCTGTCCATGGTATGTCAGAAGATGGGTAAGCCTGGGAAATTCATGCTATCATAAAACATTGCAGACAGTAAGGAGAAAGGATACAAGCACTTCCAAATACTTGTTCCTTTTTAACTTTTCCTATAGAAGAATTCCTCACTAAATTCTATAGATTATGAGAAAAGAAAGATGTTGTTTTATTGGTTTTTGTGCTCTGTGAGTTTAATTCAAGAAACCTTACTATGTGTAAGCCTTGAGCCTGGCAGCCACTCAAATAAATAAATGCAACCTTCAAGTTCCTTCTGTCTCGTGGAAGAGAGACAGATGTCTCTCCCAGCACCAAATATGTGGATAAAAGAGTCTGAATACAAGGACAAATGACAGGCTTGGAGAAAACAGGAAGAAAAGATTAAGTATGGCCTGGGCTGTTAGAAGAGCTTTCAGGAAGACATATTGGTTGGAGCTTGGAGGAGATTTGGGAGAAAATGTTTCCTGGAGAGTACTGGTAGGGAATGGCTATTGAAAAGTCTGTCTTGAAAATGAGAGGAGAGGAGATAATGGGGAAAGGCTAACAATGGAGTTGCAAAAGAACTTGGGCACAGAGTACGGGCAGAGCTCAAGCTCTTCTCCTATGGCTAATAGTTTCCACAACAAAACAAAACCTTACTTGAAACTGCCGACTCTTAGGCAATTGCTTTTCTTCAAATGCACTTGTGTTTCGACATAGCGTCTTGTATATCTCATTTTTTCAATGGGTCAATCTGTATCCCTACTTAAACAATTTGTTTCCCTTCCCCTCCCCAAATTATACCAACATCAAATGCAGTGAAAACGGGGGTTATAGCGTGGGGGAGGGACATACAAAGCAACAAACAAAATCACATGGTACCTTATAAATACATTAGAAACAATAGCAAGGAAGAAAAAATGAACTTTACAATTTAGGCTGGGGTAAGGGTGGATGGGGGAGGTTTGGAGGGGGGAGGAGCCTGTGTAACTGAGGAGGTGGGAGGGAAGGGATGGTAGGGGAAAAACAAAGGAGGAGGCAACAATGCTGAATAAGAAATGTACTCATTACCTTGCTCATGTAACTGTAACCCCTTTGTACAGTCTGTTCACAATAAAAAACCTAATTAAAAAAATGCACGTGTGTGTGTGTGTGTGTGTGTGTGTGTGTGTGTATGTGTGTGTGTGTGCACACGTGCACATGCAGTTCTAGGGCTTGAACTCAGGGCCTAGATGAGCTTTGTGCTCAAGGCTAGCACTCTACCACTTGACAGCTTCTCTTCCAGGTTTGTTGTTGTTGTTGCTGTTTTCTTATGCGTCATTGAAGATGAGAGTTTCACAGACTTTTCTGCCCAGGCTGTCTTTGATCCATGATCCTCACCTATCAGTCTCCTGAGTAATTAGGATTACAGACTTGAGCCACTGGCACCCAGCTTAATTTTTTTTCTGTTGTTTGTTTTTTAGCAAGGACTACTTGATTAGCAGTCTTGTTTTAAGTAGTTCCATTAAAACATTCAAGAAGCCTGGCACTAGTGGCTCACACCTGTAATCCTAGCTATTCAGGAGGCTGAGATCTGAGGATATCAGTTTGAAGCCAGCCTGGGCAGAACAGTCCCCATGAGGCTTGTCTCCAACTAACTGCTCAAAAATCGGAAGTGGAACTATGGCTCAAGTGGTAGAGCATTCGCCTTGAGCATGTAGAGGCTCAGAGATAGCACCCAGGCCCTAAGTTCAAGCTCCACAATCAACAACAATGATAACAACAACAACAAAACCACTCGAGTACTGTAAAATCTGGATTGCTTAAAAATGAGCCATCACTGAAAACCATCAATCATAGTATGGAGCAACTATAGAAGTCACCTAGTTCAATTTTATATTCATTTAAGTTTCCACCAATGTCTGTAAGCAAGCTAAATGTGTTCTCCTTGCTGTTTTGTAGGTAACAAGTCCAAGATCACTTTGACTAGCCTTACATCCATCAACCTACCTGAATGTTTTAGGAGAATCTGTTTCCTTGCCTTTAAGCTTCCTGTTTTGGTTTGTGGTCACACCCCTCATTGTCAAGTCGGGACATTCTATTCCATGCTTCTCCTCTCCCATTGCCTTCTCCTACACTGACCTTGTGGTCTCTTTCATAAGAAAAATTTTTTCATAAGAAAAAATGCTGGATCCACTTAATTAGTCCAGGCTAGTCTCTTCATCTCAAATTTCTTAAAATTATACATATAAAGTCCCTTTACCATATAAGATAATCTACGTATTATTTTGAGGATGATGGGCAGGATTGCTTAACCTGTCACGACTTCTACATTTTACAGAGAAGAAATTTCATGTCCCGCTTTGTCTAAGACCAAGTAGCCAGCAATGGCACAAGGCCTGTACACTCATTACTTCTGACTCCCAGTTTTCTTCCCACTGTATCATCAGTCCTCCATGTTTTCATGAAGAACTGGTGTTCTTTGAAGGACAGACTTTTTCTATAATAACGTTAGCCTGGATCTGAACCATCTGAGCCTGGTATTCACTATGAATATTCAGAAGGTTCTTTGAGAGAAGAAAAGACTTCATCTTTAATGTTACTGGGGAAGGACAATCATGAGATGCTTTTTGTAGGACCAGCAAGAGCTAAGAACTTTTCTTCATTTAATGGGGAAGTTAGGAGTAAAAGTAGTGTGCAACAAGGAACAGAAAGCAGAATTTAAAGGAAAGAAAGAGATAAGGTAATTGAAGTGCAAGAGAAGAAAAATATGTACCCCTCTCATGATGTCCCAGTTCCATTTGTGTGTAGATGGAGATGTATTTCTGAAATCATTCCCAAATACTTTCTTTTCATTAGCATCTAGAGTTGATCTTGTCTGTCACATCATTTTTTTACCTATTGGTGTTTGTGTTTCAAAATCTATGTCCTTTAGTAAATCATTCTTCTAGCTATTAGATGCCCTAGAGTAACAGTAATTCCAATCGCATTGCAAAAGCCAGGGCACAAATAGATGCCTCATAACATTTAATCATTTTAAAAATAGCATACAGAGTACACGATACTATCACAATTAGCATTTTTCTTTAAGAAAATACTGAATAAAAACCAACCTAATTTTTTATTTTAACTGAAAGAAGAGCTTGAGGCTAATATAAAGAGCATGCTGTTGTTGAAGCTAATAAAGAATATGAAGCTAACCAAGAAATAGCAAAGGCATGTTGATGTAAAGTTGGAAAAGTAATGCAAGAGATGAAATGGAATATTTGAGAAGTAAGGGAAGGTTTTAATATTATTTTTAACTACAAGTGAACGGAGGAAAGGATATAAAATATTTTCTCATTATTACAAAAGGAAGCTTTGCTGATAGATGATACCAAAATAGATATGAAAATATTTCATCTTTATTCCAAAAATATTCTGGGCTATTTTTTTTTTTTTAATGCTAGTACTGGTGCTTGAGCTGGGAGCCTGGGCAATGTCCCTGAGCTTTCTCACTCAGGCTATTACCATTTCAGCCACAGTTCCACTTTGGGATTTTGGTGGTAAATTGGAGATAAGAATCTCACAGGCTTGCCTGTCTAGGCTGGCTTTGAACAGTGATCCTCAGATCTCATCCTTAGTAGCTAGTACTGAAGGTGATTGTAAAATCAAAAAATGATCTATAAAATGCTTTAGATCTAGGAACTGGTGAAAAGATGAGAAGGGAAAGGGTAACAAAAATGAATATTATAGAAATATATTATAAATATTTATGAACACAGTCAAATAAAATCCACCAAAAATTTAAAGAGGGAGTAAGGAGGGTAGTTAAGAAAGAACAATGTAGATGTTGTGAAGATGATCAAAGTATATTATATGCACATTGTAAATATCACAGTAAAACCCTTTGCTACAAATAATTTATACAAATAAAAATTGTGAAGGAGGAAAATCAAGTTATTTTATAGTATAAGAACATATGGCATTATCAATATAGCTACTAAGAAATATTGAGTATTTTTTAAATTATCATTTCTATTTCATATAATTTCTTGGTTTCTCCATGGAAAGCAAGTTTTAAGCTGCCATTTGTCCTAATACCCATTAATAGAATTTTTATTACTATGTAATTAATAAATCTTTGATAATTAATATTAATATTAAACCTTTGGAAAATTTTCAACAAATTTATATATTTGATTTAGAATATTTTATTTATGCTCCACAGGAATCTAGTATAACAGACATAAATGTACTACCATACAATTTTAATTTTGAATACTCAATTTTTGGCAAATTCCTGTGAACCTGACTCAAATGATTTACATCCTACTCCTGGAAATTTTGCCATTCTTCTAGTTCTTATCTTCTTGCATAAAGGGATAAAAAAAGTTATTTGTGCTTCTTTTGAATTTCTATACCACTTTAGATACTTTGTATCATCTTCATAATTGTCTTCAAATTGTCTTCCATAATTATGTACATAAAATGTTTTCTATTAAAGTTTTCAAAAACCAAGATTATTTTTGATCTTTCTATTTCAGTGTACCAGTTAGTTGTAAATGAGCAAATTGAAAGGACAATAGATACAGCTAAGTATGAATATACCAGTGTATTCTAACTACTATTTGACAGTAACTCAGAATACATTTATGAGACCCTACTTGTTCCATTTGTTGAGTCAGTTCCACTGGGTGTGAGGCTAAGGATCACCATTATTATTATATATTTGAGAAATGCCCAGTTTATTGACCATTTTGTATATCAAAGATTATATGTAATGCATTTAAGATAAAATTTAAACACACAACTCTATATATTTTAGTAAAGGGCATATAGTGTATACTAATCATCTAAAATAATAGTTATTAAGAGATTACTTAAAAGACTTTGGGATAAAAAGACATCCAAATAAATCTTGACCCAGTTAAGACTGCCTCCTAAATTCTAAAGCTCTACAAAAATCATCAGAAAACATAAGTAATTATATTGATAACACATAATCTTCTAATCTTTGTTCTTTAAACCAGGTTTATTTTCAAATGTTACTGGTAATGGAATATGTTTGAGATACAGAGAATTAAGTGTTATTTTGCATCAGTGCATTAAAATTTGACCTTGGAAAATATTTTTAGATAACACTTAAATTACAGGCAATTTAATTATACACATGAACTCTTACCTTTTATATATTTTTAAAGATCTACTTAGACCTTTCGACCTTGCTTCAAATCTTTAATGTTGTCTGTCCTGATGTTTTTTTCCTCTTTTCCATTTTGGAACAATCCTTTACTCTAGGACAAACCATACTTTATAGACATCCTTCCTTATCACAAAGCATTTTTCTTTAAGTTCTTAAAGAAAAAAAAACTATGTCTTTGTAACTCTCTTCTATGTCTTCCTTGTGTGTTGTGTAAATTTGTTACTTTTAACACTCTTCCCAAGTTATTCACACATAACTCCCACCTGGCACTGGGATACTTTGGAAATCATTAGAATGGTCAAATATAAAATGTATCTTCTTATGTGTGTGGGGAATGTTGAGTCTAAGTATTGACAATGAGTGGAGAAAGAGTCAATTGCTTTGGAGGGAAAAAATTTCATGATTTTGAAAGAAAAGAATGTATTGTGGTAACTGGAAATGGGATGAATTGGTAATTCAGGTAAAGCCAATCTTGTGAGAAAAATCTAGTAAGTTCAGTCCCATTCATGCCTAAATAAAGAGTTAAATGAAGACCCTGCTGTAGATCAGAAAGGAACAGATATTTTTTTCTCTAGGAACCATCAGGATAATTATAAGGCATTGTCCTTCCTTGGCCTCAAAATCTTTTATAATATGTACTTAGACGATTTTACCACAAATATGAAGGCTACCCTTGAAATTAGAAAGTAGCCATTTTGTACTCCATGTATTCATATAGTTTCATATAGATGGATTTTTTTGACTAAAAATGAATACGTGAATCTTTCTCAGCAACATAATAAAGTGCTAGTAATGAAAAAATTACAAAGCTCCTGAAAAAAATTACAAACCAGGAGATGAAAGATCTTAGCTTTTTGGTAAGATAGAAAGAAAAGTGATAATTAAGTTGAGAAGGAGGAAAGTAGAGTCTTGTAGAGTCTTCAAAGTAAAACATTAATGATAAGTAATCTAATTCCTAAGATGCCTCCCTAAAAGGCTAACTTTACTGAGCTCAGGGCCTGTAGAAGATGGAAACTAAAAAGAAAATTGGTTCTAAGTCATACTATAGCTGACTATAGATAGATTGAGATTCTAGACTGATCATGGGAGGATTGAGTGTCTGCACAGTAAATACTAGTACCTTCCACTCTCCTACACTGTTTTTATCTTTCAGATATTTACTTCTTAGATGGAGAAAGAGGATTGATCTCTTAAGAAAACAAGTACCAACTCTAAGAAGAGATTTCTGAATTCTAACATTTGGAAATTTCATCCAAAGTATCGGACTCCTTTTTTGATTATTCCAGATGAGGGTCAGCAGTTGATAAAAATCCATGCTTTATACATGAATAGAAAAACAAGACCCAAAGTTCATATCATTCAGGGAATAACCTCATTCTTCTACTTCTTTCCATTGATTGAATCCCTCTAACTGCTGGTCCTAATAAAATGGCTTTTGCCTTAGATTTTTAGTTAATGGTTGAATTCTGTATTGCACCTTTGCTGAGGGATCTTTATCTTGCATTCTTATGTCCCTTGATAAGCACCAGGCACTCATGTCTTCCTAGTTTAAAGTTTTACCTTGTTCTTATCACCATTCTTGGCTAGACATAGACCATTACTCCCCATTGTACTCAATTCTCATCAAGAAAGCCAGTCTTGCAGTTTTTGCTTTATCCCTACTTTCATTTTTCTATGACCTGCCCACTTAACTTGCAAGAACTTAGATTTTCCATTGTTCTCTCTCCTCACTTGCTACCATACTGGAATATCACTCACTGGCTTTTCCATTGTCTACTGGCTGCCTATGACTTCCTCTCATGCCATCTCCAACCTCCTGACACTAACCACTGTTCTCTCAAAATTGTTTCCTGCCCTTAAGACTGTAAAACACTTAGGAGGATGTGTGTTCTTCTCAATTCCTGGTTCCTCAAAGATAGAGAGATTCTACTGAATCTTTGACTGAATATCTGGTCACTTATGAGCACCTGGACACTTAAGAGCCTTGTATTACTTTTAAACCTAGAAAACAAGTTGTCCCTAAATTGTCCATTAAGAGACACAGCAAGGTGGTCAAAGGAAGGAAGAATTGTTATTCTTAATTTTTTTACAAGGTTAGAATTCAAATTGCCTGAGACGCTCTGGGTCAAGGGCTGATAGTGGTAGAGAAAATCTTTTGCTAGCTACCTTCACTGGGAAAATTCCAAAGCCCAGGGTCCATAACTCTGAAGTCCTGACCACACAGGCTTGAGCTGTTTTCTTCCAGTTTACCTGGATGTGGAGGGAAATCTCTCAGGATATCTCTGCTTCCAGAACTCAAAAGTTGAATTGTTGCTGCTTCTTTGAATAACTGTTAACATTTTTAACATGAATTTTGAACTTCAAAAATATCCAAATGCACAAAAAATGTACTTCCCGAAGATAGCTTCAAGTAATAGTCCTTGAATATAAGTTCTAAGGAAATAAAGGAAATAAAATATTTTCTTCTTTCAGAAGTAAGCATTCTATTTGTGAGTCATTAAGAACCCCAAAGTAATAGGCAGACAACTAAGAAGTGCTTCTAAATCCAACTGGATTTTTTTGTTTCTTTTTATTTCTTTATTTTTTTTGTTGATCATGGGGCTTAAACTCAGAGCCTGGGCACTGTCCCTGAGCTCTTTTGCTCAAGGCTAGTGCTGTACCACTTAGAGCTACAGTACCACTTCCCCACCTAGATTCTTGATAGTTTTCTTCAAGTCTTATGTAACATTTTCCCCCATAAAATTGAATTAATTTCTTGACTTTTGAATGTTGTCTACTTAGTTATTATAAACCCTTAAAGTCCAATATTGTCTTTAGCAAAATACATTGCCATAATGTGAAGCTCATGATCATAAATTAGAACACTGATTTAAAATTTTACTTTCAGCTCACCATTGCAGTGTTTGGGTTACAGAATGGCCCTGGTCCTAATCATGGCATGGTGATTAGTTTTGAAGAGACAGAATCATAATGATTCAGAATAAATGAGGACTTTATGTTGTAAGATGGATGATTAGGCACTTCCTCTGTGCAACTCTGTAAATTAGAAGCATCAGGGTAACCCAGGAGAGTCTATATTCTGAATAGAAAGAGGAAAAGTATTGGAACTCAGAAAGAGATAAAAGCTTGAAAGGATGAAGTAGAGGAAAGCAGGAGGCAGCCTGAAGCTCTGAGAGATGGGGGTGAGAAGAGGAGACCCCATGATCAACAAGGGAAGCCATACACCCCTAGGGAGAAAAAATATTAGTAGTCTTAGCTGTAAGAGAACCCACCATTCCCTCCAGCCTTGAATCTAGTGTGAGGAATTGGTGTGGCAATGATTGCTCCCATTTGGCAGGCCAGCACTGGAGAAGAAAGCCATTTTTCCCCTCTGTCTATCTCAGAGTGCTACAGTCAGGGTTGATACACAGAGGAGCCCAGGTCTGTTAGGCAAGCATTCCACTGCATGTGCCCTACTGCAGTCCTAGAAATTATTTAGGAAGAAAAAGAGCCATTGCTCATTTGTGAAAGGCTGCATATTCTATGAGTCAGAGAATCACTTCATTGGTTTGGAGGAAAAGCATGACTTCTCAGAAGCTCTGTGTTTTACTTGTTCCAGCAACAAACCACTGATAATAAAGAGAAGCTACATTAAAAGACTGAGCATGGGAAGGCCTTTTCCTCTGAACACAAGTATAAGTACAGAAAATGTACCTTTCATCCATAAAAAGAAATGTGTTCAGCACCAGAAATTCCACCATTAAGGAAAATCCCTGTAAGTATATAATGAGTGTGGAAAACTGTTAGGTATTGCTCCTGCCTTCTGCTCATACTAGATCAAGGCCTTACGAATGTGGTAAATGTGGGGAAAGACTCCATCACCAAAATTGCACTTGCCCAACACCAGAAATTTCACAGTGAAGGAAGACCTCATGCATGCAACAATTGTGGGAAAAGCTTCAGATGTAAAATTTCACTTGTGAAGTTCAAGAAAAGGCAAAGAAAATGGCTTAAGTAGCCAGTTCTGCCTTTTAGCACACAGGAGAATTCCCAGTGGTGATAATTGAGCCTTACTTGTTCAGTGGCTATGTTATCTACATCAATGATTCTTGTCTTGTTCAGTACAATGAGGCTTATGCCACGGAGAGATCTGTGGATAAAATCAATGAGGACATTTCTTCAGTGTCCACCTCAGCCTCTCATGCCAGATATTTCACACCAGATAAAGACTGATGTTTTCAGGAAATGTGCGTATGACATAAAAGTTCACTCTAGATAAAGACCTCTTGAGTATAGAAGGTTGGTGAAAATAATAGAAGTACACTATATGTTATATATAGCATAGTATATATAGTGCATACCCACTATATATGTGTATATTACATATATACATGCATATTACACATATATATGTAATATACCCATATGTAATATACATATTATATAAGTCTATACATAGTATATAGATATGTATATATGTACAGATGGATAGATAGATAAGATAGATAGTAGATACCTGAAAATAGCATATTGAAAACCAGCAAAACCTTCTGAAAAAAAGGAGGAGGGGTAAGAAGGAAGGGATATTACATAAGAGTTATAGAGATAGGGTGAATTCAATTAAACTATGCTATGTGCATATGTGTAAATACCACAGTGAAACCCCTTTATAAAATAAATTTATGCTAATAAAAATTTTCTCAAATTTAAATAGTTAGCTGGCTTTGGAAGAACAAAACAAAACAAACACAACCAATCAGCTGGTTGTTTTAAGACAGATACAGTCACTGCTGATGAGAAACTTATCAATTGTATTAATAAAATGAAACTGATCTTGAGGCATTTAAGCCTCATGCTGGTTTTTCAATGAAGTAAGTTTTTCAAATGTCCCATAATAAAAATATTCATAGTTAACTCATATCTATGGTTAACCTTGGAGGAAGTTTGTGGAATTTGCCTCTTGGAATTACTAAGATCATAAATATAAAGCATTGAGAGCAAGATCTCTTGTGGTTGGACTTGGTTTAAAAAAAGCATCATATAGGTGACCTAGAATGCCAGTATCTTTAAAAATTCGTTATCTAACTAAAGACCTTACCTTGTCCTTCTTTTTTTCCTCCTCCTCCTCCTCTTCCTCCTCCTCTTTCTCCTCCTCCTCCTCCTCATCTTGCTCCTCCCCATGCTCCTCCTGCTCTTCCTCCTCTATCACCTTCTTACTCCCCTCTTCTTTTTCCTCTTCTTCATGACAGTACTTGATTTTAAATTCAGGATCTCTCTTAAAGTCCAGGTATTTCTAAGCTTTCTTACTCACAGCTGGCACTCTACTACTTGAGTCACGCCTCTAGTCCCAATTTCCTATTTTTTAAACTACAAAAAAACTCTAAATAACATCAGCACTGAAGCCTCGATAAAAGAGCAAAACTCTTTTCCCCTGACAATATGCAAACTTGTTCTAATATATCATATTACAAGTTGGTACCACTGTAATGGATATCTGTATCCCTGAAGTGGTACCAACTAGTCATATGTGGATACCAATATCACTGAGCTCAGCAGAACAGAAGCACACAATAGTAAAATGTCAGCCTGGTGGGAAGAGGCCACAGGCCAGGGATGAAGAAGAACAAGAGGGAAGAGATAACAGGAAGACATGCTACAATGGAGGGCCTTTTGTAGCTCAGATCAAAGTGTAACTTCTGGGGATCTGAATGAGAGAAACTCCTTAGCAGTAGAGGAATCAGAGCAAAGGGCTAGAAGAGATGGCATTTGATATGGACTCTGAGGTTTGAGTAAAATTTAGACAGAGTGGGTATTCTAAATCACTCAAACTTTTATTTATCTATGGGTACAAATATGAAAATGAAAATTGCAAGATATCTTATACAAATATCTTGGTGGAGAACATATGTATAAACTAATTGTTGCTATACAACATGTTAACTGGTATAAGAGAACTCTTTGGAGGCAATTAAGGAGGAAGAAATCAGTTCTGCATAGGGAATTGGGAAAACATTCGTGAAGGAAATGAGCTTTAAACTGGGCTTCAAATGATGAGTGGAATTTTACCAGATGGAAAAAGATGAGAAATAGATTCCAGGCAGTAAGCTCAACTCATGACAACATATGAAGACATTGAAGAGAGAAAAGTGTTTGAGGAGGGTGCGACCCTTCCTGTGGTTGGAGGAAGTAGGGTGGGGATAGAAATGGAAGCTAAAGAAATTACCTGGACAAATTTGTAGGAACTAATTGTCAATGTCTCCATTTAACTATTATTTTAAATAAATCAGTGCTGCTCACATTTTTGTGCTTAGGCATATTGCCTTTGTGACAGGATAGATGCGGATACATGAGATATGTGGCAGATGACAGAAAGATATGACATTATGAAGAGAATGTGCTTTGGATGGATGACATCTGGAGAAGCAAGCCATAGGATAGACTGTATGAAGCCATAAGAGCTAGATTTGAGTTGGCCCTGAGATCTCCAACAATGCTTCACAGTTTGAAGATTTAGTTCAAGAGGGTCTGGAATGGACAAGCATGGAAAGACTCTGGGCCTAGGATCCAGTATGAAGTCAAGTGCAACAGTCCAAGCTAGAAACAGATGGAGACACACCACTACTGCCAGTCTACTGTCTATTCAGTCCCTGTTTCTTTTTGCTTCACCAAATCTTGGTGCCCTTCCATGATTCCCTCTGGCTCCCTCTTGTAGCCAAGATCTGCAGAAGAGGATATCCCTTTGCTTAGAGGATGAATCCTCCCTATAATAAATCCTCAACCTATCCCTAACCAACAAGATATAATGGAAGTTGGTTGAAGGCCTTCTGGGAAATGTCTTCTCCTTTTGAAAAATGAAAAGTTCTGAAGAGACAATCAACTCTGCTGCAAGTTGATTGCCTTGATGTGACACTTGGAATCCATACCAATTTTAGATACTTGTACAAATTAATGAATATTCCTCTTATGTCAATAAGAGCTGCATCTTCTGGTATAGAAGCGTATCCTAAAAAGCATACATACTAAAACAGTCAATCATATAAGTATGAATTAGAACTAAAGTAGAAGAAAATGAATGGAGAACAATGTATGAGACCTAGACACAATTTTTTGCTGCAAATAGGATTGGTGAGTCAGCTGACAATCAACCAAAGAAATTTAACTGAGGATCTAGGGTCCTTGGAAGACTAGAGTGAAATCCATAGAAGTAATGACTTAAAAATAAATCAGTTTGGACAAGTTATTAAGCTGGATTTTATGAATTCATATTGAATGTGAGGTGCGTACAAACTGTGAATCTATAAAGCTATGGTAAGAAATGAACCCAAAAGCTAAATACTCTTCTGGTTTTATTCCTTTCTTTTCTTTTTTTGCTGTAGGCCTAATGGAATGCTTAGATTGTGAATGTTCAGTCCTTACTGCCTCTGATCCTGTTAATTATTTATGCTTTCAACAGTGTAATTAATACAATTTGTATCAATGACAATAAAAGAGAGCACATAATGTCATAAACAAGCAGTTTTGCAAGTGGGAAATTCCAGCAGCGCTTTGTCAGTACTGGTGTTGGAGAAGTGTTTTGCTCTGACTTTAATCTACCAAAATGTGTGCATATGATGTATGGCAAGTAGACGAGGCACAAACCCTGGCTCAGGCTTGCATAGCCTTTTCTTCCACATGGTTATTTATTTGGCTACAGCAAGTGCCTTAATTACTGTGCACCACAATTTGATTAAAGTTTAATTAGGTTTCACAAAACTTACTCTGCAGGGTTTGTGCTTAGTAATGGTAATTACTGTATGCAGTCACATTTTCAAAACTGCATTCACTTCTCTTCTGTTCCAAGAATTGTCAAATTTATAAGTTTTAGGTTATAGTGATCTATCCTTGATTTCCAGTTTAGTTTTGCCAAGGTCACTGCTAACTAGAAAACCCTCAGGTTCTCAAGATAGAGGAGTTGCTCATCTCTTCACTCCTTGAGCTCAATAGCACAGTGCAAGATAGGGTAATTGACCCATTGTAACAATGAGATTACAAGGCACTATGTTGAAAATGAACTTTACAACTTTGGCGGGGGTGGGGGGATGGGGAGTGAGTTGTGGAGGTGGGAGGGAAGCGATGGTAGGGGAAAAACAAAGGAGGAGGCAACAATGCTCAGTAGGAAATGTACTCATTACCTAGCTCGTGTAACTGTAACCCCTCTATACAGAATTTTTACAATTAAAAAAAGTACAAAAGAAAAGAAAAGAAAAGAAATACTACCATATTGCAAAAAAAATAAAAAATAAAAAGATAGGGTAATTGCCAAGCAAAGTTACTGCATCAATAGGATAGGCTTGGCCATCTTGATTTGCCTCTTACTCAGGAATGGGCAACCTACCTCTTCAGTTTCTGCAGCTATTACATAGAAAGAATTAGTCAAGGTCCATAGTGGATATGAGCCTACAGGAAAGAATCAAGTAATCTCAAGTAACCACTGTTGGGATATTTTGTTGTTGGCAGTACTAGGGTTTGACCTCAAGGCCTAGAGTTGCTAGACTGGCATAATACCACCAAGCTAGCTTCCATCCCTCTTTCTCACTGGTTATTTTCAGGGTGGGATTTAGATTTCCTCTTAGGTGTGTGCCTGAGCTGTGATCCACCTAATTTTATGCTTTGTGTTGTCCCTGGGATCAAGGGTGCACCCGACCGCATTGAGCTTTCATTCTGTGGAGGTGAAATCTCTCAGACTTTTCTGCCTAGGCTGGCCTGGAGCCTCTGTCCTCCCACTGTTAGCCTTGGGATGACAGAGACATACCCCAGCTCTCAGCTATGGTTTGAGAGAGGATTTTAACTTTTCTACCCAAGACTGACCTCTCATTCTTAGCCTCTTGAGAAGCTAGGATTATCAGTATGAGCCACTGGTGTCCAGTGGGATGTTGGGATTGGAAAATAGTTTGTAGTTTTTGTTTTTTATTTGACTTTTTCCTTCTATGCATAGTTTCCTCAGGAAGCTCAGTAGGAGAGCTCTGTTGGGTTAAAGTCAAACTCAGGCCATTTTTGTTCTAGTGTTGACTAGTTTTACAATAAGGTTATATAAGCCTTAATTAATATTTGTACATTGTTCTTATTGTTCTCCAAATATTTATTGAGTGCTTGCTGTGCATCAGGCACGGGTCTTTTCTGTTTTGTTCAAATAGAGGCTTTTAATTTGAGAAAGTAAGCTGGTGATATGCTTAGGATCCACTTAACCCATCACCATTCAGAAGTTTTCACTTGTTCTTGAAGCATCAAACAAGGCTAAATCTAGTTTCTGGGCACTACTACAATTGCTTATCAGTGTAGAATCTTGGCCATCATTAGGCTAGGATAAAGCACAGTGGCCCCATGTATCTATAATTCAGAGATTAAGGAATATTGAATAAAAGAACTACACTTGTGTGATATACCTGGATCCCACTGTGTCTTGCAGCCCAGCCAGATTTCCCAAACACGTTTCTGGTGGTCCAAGATGAATAAGAACTCTGCTTGGTTCTGTTGGTCCTGTCTGCAGTGACTGATAAGGTTGGACATAGTTTGACCAAGCATTCCCTCGTCCTGAAATAATCGAGAACACTTGAGTGCATTCCTTTTTAATTCAATGAGGACATAGGAGGGCTTTTTGCGTGTAAGAACTGCCAATTAATATGGATGTCAGCTTCTCTTTGACACTTCGGAACACAAGGTTTCCATTCCACTTGCAAACCCCCCATTTTCCTCTTATGGCAATAAATTTATTATATAAACTCTAAAATACATCAGCAATCTTTGGTCACTAATGAAATTTATTACTTTTTCTTAGAAGCACATTTCCACAGAGGGGAAACCACAAAAGAACAAGTCTGTTTATTTCCCTCATCCTGAGGATAACCCAAGAAAATCTTATAGACAGTACACATAGAAAATTTCAATGTTGGGCTGGGAATGTGGCTCAGAGGTAAAGCGCTTGCCTTGCATGCATGAGGCCCTGGGTTCGATTCCTTAGCACCACATACACAGAAAAAGCTGGAAGTGGGTGCTATGGCTCAGCCTTGAGCTGAAGCACTCAGGACAGTGCCCAGGCCCAGAGTTCAAGCTCCATGACCAGCAAAAAAAAGAAAAAAAAGAAAAAAAAAGAAAATTTCCATGTTTACCTTTTACCTTTCAACCTACACTGAAACTTTCTAGGTGAATTTGGATTCACCTTGCTTTCTCAGAGTGAGTTTGAGATGAGCAATGGAAGACGAGACTAGGATATTTACTTGCTTTATCTGATTATATTCTCTATCCATGTCTATGTTCTTCCTTACCAAAATTTTTTTTAAAAACATCCACTTATAAACATCACAACCATGTATATGAAAATAAATGAGTTTAATAAATGCATATTCTGTTGTCAGCCTTCATTAGCATAGAGATGTTCTAAGCTGAGTGGGTTCCACTGAGATTTTTTTTTTTTTCAGATGAGCTCTCATGCTGAATATTGATATTCTGGAACGGTGCTGGGGAAACTGCACAGAAGCAAATCTACTGCAAGCTTTTATAGAAAGTCTGTATTTATATAAAATCCGAACTTCTTACTCTAGCTTACAAAGCCCTGCATGAGCAGAGCAAACCCTCCTCTCAAACCTACCTCAGCTCTACCCCTTCCCTCTCTTAGTATTCTTCCCAGCCACTCTGGGCTTTCTTTTTTCTTTTTCTTTTTGTAATTGCTGTTCTTGCCTATGGCACTCTCCTCCCAAGATTTACATTCCTGCCTTAGTTTTCACCTCCTCACCTACCTTTGCTAGACGGCTGCCCAATAGATATGGAAATGTAGATGTAAATGTGAGCCAAATGTTTAATCTTTCTTAGAATATTGTAATGCCTTTAAGTAGTTGTACAAAGGGGTTTCAATTCAACAATTCGGCTTATAAATACAATGTCTCTTCGTCAAGGTCATGCCTTCAGTCCTTCAGTCATTCTCCCCCATCTTTTCCAACCTCTCATGTCCTCAAGTAGCCTGGTTCTGCTTTTCACATATGCACCTGAATATTACTGATTGAATCAGCCATTCCTTCCTCTCTCCATTTGTCCTCTCTCCCTCCTCTTGACCTCCCTTCTGAAAACACACATTTCAGCTTCCTGGTATTCATTTTGTTAAATTGTAAAGTAGTTGTTCAAAACATTTGCATCACTGTAATCCTTCTTGTTAGTCAATGTTTATATACATATGTGTGTGTGTGTTTTCATATGTGCTTATAATTTAGATCTAAATTTCACATAAGAAAGAAAGCATATGCCCTTTTTGTCTCTCAGCTTGACTTCATTTAACATAATTTTTTCCAGGTCCATCCATTTCCATGTAAATAACATAAAATATATAATCTTAATTTTTCTGGTCACTATAGTGAAAACTAGAAAGAGATAAAGTGAATTGAATAAATTTTTCTTTAATCCAATGTAGCTAAAGCATTATAAACTCCAAGAGTTAGTATTAAATATGTGAGAAAAACGGTCTTTTCTACCAAAGTGTGTTGCTTAGAAGTTCCTGCTTTAGCCTGGTGCCTTGGCTCTAGTTACAGAAAAGAGGATAAGGCAGGGTTTTTGAAAAAAAAAAAAAAAAGAAATGTAAGGTTTTGTCTTAAACTGGTTTCTTTTCAAAATAAAATTTAGATGTCTCAGAAGGTAATAGCAGAGCGGATGGATACATTTTGAGATTACTTGCCTACTGTTAATCTTATTTCACAGTCACGTTATATTTGACCTTATTCAAACAAGCGAATCATGAACAGATTATTAACCTTAGCTCAACCAATTGGATCAAAGAGGGTGGGGCCTGCTGCTTAGAGATAAATAGGAGAGCAGCCTGCATGCTACTTGCTTGCCTGCCAGATTTTTAGCTCATTTAATCCTTCTGCAGGAGTAAATTTTGCATTGCTGAGAAAATTCCTTATTTTTGTGTCTATCGTTATGATTCTAATGGTTCTTGGAAAGCATATTTATAACAAATATTAATCAGATAATTTTGTTCTTTTTTTCATAGTAAGCAAGCTAGTTTGTTTCTTAAAGCATATCTCAATTTGGACTAATCCCACTTTTAACTACTCAATGTCCACATGTGATCAATGGCTTCTACACTGGACAGTACAGACCTAAAACAATCACTCCTTTGAGTAACTGTTATCCTGATTTACTGGCTTTAGTGTTTGAAGTTACCTTGTTCCCTTCTTTGCATCTAATTTCACTGCCCTCTCCATCTCTCTGCTTTTGAAATGGGAAGTCCAAAACACCCGGGAATTTTTTTATTCATTATTATTGCCACAGAACTTAGTACACATTGTCCATTTCCAATCAACACTGTTGAAAGTAAGCAAATGAGAAATGATTATGTATTTCTTGTAGGTAGAATCATAATATATACTAAGCCAGGTCCTACCATAACGATGCTGCCTTGTCTATACCCTACAGTTTTCCAACATGGGATTGACTCATAAAGAGATCATACTATCTAGTCTACCTTTAAAGCTACTCTGAAGTCAATATTTAAATCATACCACAGAGACCATCTGGATTTTCCTAATAACTATGGTTAAGAGTAGTCAGGCTATATGTTGTATTTCTCATAGCTTTTGGCCAATGGAGAAAACTAGGATCTGTGATCAGTTGCAGGCCTTGGAAACTTCAATGAGGCCTGGAACTCTGGGAATTTCCTTCCATTTGCTCTGGAATAGACCCAGGCTTGTTGCTACTGAGGTTCTGTGTGGCAATGAGCAATGATTCCAAATTTGTCTGTGCTCAGTGCCTCCATCTGTAAAAGAAAATTTGCAACTGCTGTTTACTTCCAGTAGGATTATGGAAGGTATAACCACAGAGAACTTTCTACTCTGCCATGCACCTGCAGTGGTCATGTAAAGCAATGGGCATTGGCCTAGTACCTAAGTTCACAAGGACAGCTATGAAAAGAATAACATTTAGAAGCTTGGAGTGTGGGTCAATATATTATAGACAAAGGAACAAAAACAAGTGAGCTTCAAAAGGAAGTATTTATGTACAATTAAGAAAGTCTGTAGTAAAAGAAGTGCTCTTGACAAAACAAAATGAAGAGATGTTTGACTTGATTTGTCCCATCAACTTCCCATCAGCTCTTCTCCCCTTCTCTAGTTACCTTTGAAATTAGAGTCCAAGGAAGACTCAGCTCTGGTGTGTCTGAAGAGCTTACAAGAAAGAAGGTTTGTCAAACTTAGGAATGTTTGTTCAACTCCAAAATGTCATTCATTTATTGGAGAAGTATGAATTGTGATCCTATTACAATAAAAATTAGAGATGCAAACAGAAAATGTACCCTCAGAGAGAGGGAACTACTCATGTATACATTTTCGTTAGTATTTTAGCATTTAAGTTCATTTTTTATTCACAGAATAACAATTTAATTGTTGTTACCATCCTGACGGGTGCCTTGAAGGAGAGCCAGGTGGTGAGAGATTTCATAGAGAACTGTGAATGTGGCCTTTTGCAGGAAGGATGGGTCTTGGGGTAAAGGAGAGAATTTTAGTCAAAGAGAAAAGCAAGTGTCATTGTGCTGAGGCATAAAGGAGAGAGAGAGATAAGGTGGCCAGGCTACTCCCAGAGGACTCTTTGTTGAGAGGCTAATGAAGCCACAAGAGGCAGAGCCCAGTCTTTCCCCATACTTGCCTGGGTGGTTCTCTTCATTCATTTGCTTGGACTTGTCATATTTAGGTGTGGCTTTTCCTATATGCCATTAGTAGAAGAGGTACAAATCCTACTACTTGGATCTGGGAAGTCTCAGCTGAGTCTTCTGTTGCACTAGCAGACAATAAGCACCAGGGGGCAGATACCATTCTCCAGTATTTGTTTAGGCAGACCACTAAATGGGGAAAATTGATTTTGGCCTAAAGTGTTAAGTGAAGAATTAGCAAATGAAGCTATCACTGCGGTTGGAGGCCACTGCCCTTCTCATCTTAGCCAAGTATTACAAAAACAAATGAACAAAACCCTTAATGAGTATATTGGGTATGACTTAATTCACTCTGAATAAAACCAGGAAGCATAACTAGTATGTCTTAATGAAGCTCTAGCAGTCTCATAAACAGTATTTTTAATAAAATAAGGGAAAAGTATTTGAGGGTGGTTCCAAAAATCTAGGACTGAAAATCAATAAAGCATTAACAGTACAAAAACACAGTTGGTAGTTCTCTTCTAAGACAACTTCTATAGAAGCGTAAGAGTTGGGAGAAAACACTAAGAAAAATGTAGGCCATCTTAACTATGCTTTTGATGAGCCAATATCATTTAAAAGTTGATAAGCTATTAATAGAAAGACAATGAAAGCTTTCTCTTCAGTGGAATTCAATGTTACTGGGTTCTTGCTAAACTTCTGGCAGCTTTGTTTCCAACATGTGATAAATAATGACACCTCTAGGGAAATCAGGAAAACAGACAAGGCTACTCATTACTATAAACTGGTCAAGAACTTGGTAGAATTATTCTTATGCTGATCACGCTTTACTGATTGCTCCAGATGGAAGTCTCATGGCAGCCATGAGTAAAATCAAATAATTAGCAGATGTCACCCATGCCAATCTGGTGATGCTTAAAAATGGAACAAGTGAATCAGCAATCTATTTAGAAGCATGAGTCTGTGTCAATCATTCTGTCATCGAGAGTCTTGTGTGGACAATATGGCGTAGGTGTCACCAGGGTCCCTAGCATGACCATGAAAGAGAACACAGAAGCCTCTATCTCTAACATATCTATGCGCATCCACTGTGTTTGTAAGTACCATATTATATAGATACTTTTAAAGTCTCAAACAGTATTTAAAACTAATTACTATGGCAATGCCTCCCTGTTATTATTGCCATTGCCACTGTCATCATCAAAAGCAAATGGCCCTGTTTAAAAGGAAACATGAACTCTTCACTCTGGTGGCACAGCTTTTGATAACAGAATACTAAATATGCATGAATGTAAGAAACATAATAAGTAAATGTAAATGGAGCTAATAGAGAAAAGCCTATCTCAAGCACAATAAAAATAAGAAGAAATGGTATAAGTTATAGAAATCTAGTGCACCAACTATGAAGCCTACTAGAAATTTAGTAGAGCTCATATGAGGCATTGTTCTGGCCATTTTTATAAGCATCATACCATGTTTCTACTTCATAGTGATCTGGTGGAGTTGGACTTAGAATTAAGTTCATCTCAAAATAGACTTGGAGGAGAATTTGGATAGCAAGTATTCACATGGGCAAGTGGACACAAGCCTGTCCAGTGCTGTGGTGGAGCATCCTGATGGAAAGAGAGAAGAAGCCTTTCCTGCTAAGAGTTTCTTCCTGGTCTCTGTCTCATCCATTTCCAGGCTGCGTCTCCAGACTCCCATGAATCTGGTATTCTGCACTCAGCAATATCTTTCTAAATACCCAGCTGCCCACAACCCAGAAACCTGGTCTCAGTGTAAACACACCTCCAATTCTTCTCAACCATCACTGCTTTAGGAACTACAATACTTTACCTTCATTTCAAATACTTAAAATACTACATCAGGTAGAAACCCTTGTCATTAAGTAGAATAACTTACAAAGATGATTAATGTTGACCTTTATTTTCACTGTAATTGATATTTAGGGGTAAATTAAATATATAGAATTGTTATAGTTATGTAACAATAGATAAACCTTTAGGTAGATTAGGATAATTTTTTACACTCTCATTTGAACTCTAGCTAACAAGCCCCCCTAACTACTATGTATAGATTGGGCCAATTCTGGGTAATGCATAGGAATTTTATCAAGTCCTTATCAAGTACCCTAAACTCTTCACATATAGTAATTGCATGCGGTAAATATTATTTTATTCTCATTTAACATGAGAAGAAGCTTAGAGACATTAAGTTAATAGTTGTTACATTATTATATACTAAATATTATATTGTATATTATTATATATTATATAATATATTACATATATTATTATATTATGTGTTATTATATTATAATAGTTATTAAGCCAACTTTTATTGTGTCTGTCCATGTTCAAAGTGTAACATACTCTTATAAAGCTATTCTACTTATGGGATGCAAGTCAAGATTTCTCCTCCCTTCAAAGTGGAATTCAACATCATCAACTCACAGATATGAAAATCAAGACTAAGAGAAGTTCTGGGTTTTACTTTGGTCAGTATGCGATAAAGAGGTCTTTGTCATTTTAAAGTTACCACTGCACTGAGCTACCTTCCTCTAGGAGGTTTGCTTGTATGTAGACTAAATAAAAGCTTAGTCACAGCACGTGGGTAAAATGGTTAGGATTTCCTGTACACTGCATGCATCACAAGGACAAAGCATTTTTACCAACAGAGGAGAGTCTTTCAAGCCAGGATATCACACTAATAAGTGCTTAATAAACAAATCCTAATTCTGTGGAACCAATCCGTTAAAGTACCAGCCCTCATCAAATGTTCTTAGGCAAACAAGGAAACCTCAAGTGATCTTAAAGGTGGCTTAGGCCCATTCTTTTATCCCAATGGGGAGACTCTAAGCAAGGACCTGTCCAAGTTCACAGATTTTTCTGAGTGGCAAATGGGGAGCTGGGGTGTGGGACCCTAGATTCTCAAGTGAGTGTTCTTTCCACAACAAAGTACTTGCTCCCCTGGGTACAATTTAAATATGAAGCACAAACTAGCATCAGAGAACTTCAGTGGACTAATTGAGTAATCAAGTTTTCACTTGTTTGAAAAATCACGTTTCATGGTAAGGACATCTGCCTATGTATGGAAAGCCTAGCTATCTGGAAGCAGATGCATTCTCAGGGTTGTCTAGTAGAACATGCACTTGATACAGAACTAAAGGGATGCTGGTAGAGAGGGAGCCAGTGTGATGGCGGTGGTGGGAACAGAAGACATGCAGCCTGCCCACGCATGCGCCCACTGCACACATTCTCTAAAGTGTGAAGGTATTCCGCTTATGCTCAGCTCACTCAGTGATCTCCCCCTCAGTTCTCCCTTCCCTTGCTAAGTAATCTTCAGGAGACTTTGATTGGCAGCTTGCTTCAGTCTTCCCACATAGTTATGTGGCACGCCCACCACAATCCCAAAAATGTACTCACTCAGCCCTTCCATTTGACATGCCTTGTTTTCCGTTGCTCTCTCACGTTGAGAGCGTCGGAGTTGGGGCAATTCCTAAAGGAATTCTCTTCCATGTATAACGTCTAGAGCTGCGACAACTAAAAGCTGGCCATGAAGGGAAAACAGTATGAATGGCACAAGCCCACAAGACAGTGGAAGCATCAGAATTCTGTCTCTTCATTTTTTCCCTTCTAATCATGGAATTTAAAAATATATCAAGAAAAGGGAAGGACTGGATGTCATTTCCTTTTCTATTTCTTCTAACATGGGAGATCCATGAACAGAAGCCTGCAACCCAGGATCATCCATTGTAATGAAGACTCACGACTGTGGATGCTTCTTAGATCCGGGCAGGGAATTCCCTGGATAAGAGCCAACTAATTTCTTCCTTCCCTTCCTCCCTCCCTCCCTCCCTCTCTCCCTCCCTTCCTCCTTCCTTCCTTGTCTCCTTCCTTCCTTCCTTCTCACCCTCCTTCCTTCTCTCTCTTCCCTTTCTTTCTTCCCTTTTATCTTTCTTCCCTTTTTTCTTTCTTTCTTTTCCTTCCTTCCTTTCTTTCTTTCTTCCTTCCTTCCTTCCTTCCTTCCTTCCTTCCTTCCTTCCTTCCTTCCTTCCTTCATCCCTCCCTTCCTCCCTCCCTGTCCCTCTCTCTCTCTCTTTTTCTCTCTTTCTCTTTCTTTCCTTCCTTCCTTCTCTTGTTTCTGATGTTATTAGCAACTCAAGTTGCCCAAGTTTGTCATCTTGTGTTCTTCTGCCCTTTCCCCCTGCATATTTAATCCTTGTGCAATCCTTTGGTCAGGCCATTCTCCCGTCCCTCCCTTTCCTCCACCACCACACGGGAGAGGTTGGCAGTCAGAGGGTCCCTAGCGTGTCATCTATGGAGAATTGTCTCTGGCTTTAAGCCTAAGCCAATAGAGACTAAAGCTTGGGGTGTTTGGATGATGCTTTTCACTCTGAAGCTTCCCAAGAGAACTCACTGGAGACTGAAGACAGATGCTTTGCAATTTAACACTGCAACTCAGAGTTGCCTGGTCTTGCATTTTGACCATTGAGCCAAAGGGCTTGTCCTTGGCCAGGAATACTGAGCCGTCTGTTGGGGTTCATTGGGCCCCCTGTAGTCGTCTAATGACAGTGGTGCTAAGGGTTCAACTTCAAAGAATCCCCTGCAGCCTCAAATTCAGTCCCTGAGAAGCCTGGTTGAAAGCTCGCATGTGGGGGTGGGGCGGGTTCCTGTCAGTTAATGCAATGCTATTGCCTTGAATCTAGTTTCCTTTCTGAACCTCAGAGGCAGTGGGCCTGAGGTTATATTACAGGTATATAGCAAGAAAGTAGCATTGGGCAATGTTGTCAGGTTTAGACTACACCACTCCTATTCCACTTACTTCAAAAAATAAACACACATGGTGATCCAGACTTACAATTCTAGCACTAAGGAGGCCCTTTGGCAGGTAGTATAAGTCCAATATTTATATTCTCACCCTTGTAAACATAAGTGCTCTGTGAATAGAAGTCCACTAATACAACAACAAAGTGCTTTCAGTTACATGTTTTCAACCCTGACCTACCTATGGATGTGCTTTCAATAGTCTCTTTTTTTCCCCCCAAATGACCATTAAGCTAGAAATCTTATGTTAAAGCCTTGTTTTTCTGCTTAAGTGCCTAAAACAGAGTCAGTAACTATGTATTTGCTTACTTGTTCATTCTAATGGCCACCTAATAGTCCTTTCCATTTGGGCATATGTGATCATTTACTTAGCTACTCCATAGTAGTATATACTCCAGTCCCTGTTTGGTGCACATGGTATCTTGCTTCTTACATATACACTTCTGATTTTATATTTGGAGCCAGGCTATATCCAAAATAATAACATCTACGCTTTGGGCAGATTCCTCCAAAACTCTAGGGAATAGTTTTTCTCTTTGGATTGAAACCAAATTAAGATAGCCTTTCTATTCCACAACTGAAGGAGTATGTATTTTCTGTTCATGATTGTCTTTCAGGTAATGTTTAGTTGAGAGAGTGTGTGTGTGGAGGGGGGAGAAATGGAATATTCTGAATCTATAAAATAATCAAGTTTTTGTGATAATTTCACAAATGCATACATTTGTATTATATAATTTCGACCCCATTTTACTGTAGCAACAATAAGGAAAAGTTGTGCCTGCTTTTTGTGTTTCTTAACTTTTTAAAATTGCTAATCCATCAAAACCTAAGCTCCTTCAAATTAAAGAAAGTAGCATGATGAATAGTGAAATTAGCATGGACTCTATAAATATCAGCTGAATGAATGAAAATGCACTCCTAGATTTCACATACTCTGAGAGGTATTTTGTGCAGGTATTCTGTTCTAACTTATGCTGTCATTTTCTTTTTCCAAATGGCATCAGGTGACTTGGACCCTGCTGGACTACTGAGCTCAATTAACTCCCAGAATTCCCCCTGGGGACTGCATGTGCATGAGCCAAGAGCATAGACACAGACTCAGACACCCGCTGGGAATTCAACTTTCAGGACAACCTAGAGAGGTAAAAGTCGTTTAAAGGGGAAGGTCTAGAGGCATTACGTATCCTAAATCCATAAATTCATGCCTCAGTGGTTCAGATACAGCATAATACAGCAGAAACTCTTTGCCATTAAAAATGATGGTGTAGAAAAATATTGACTGATATGTTGGAGTGGGATATGTCACTTGCTAAAGAGTGTGATTCCACTTTACTTAAAGAAAATATATGTATATTTGTACATGCATGGAAGTGGAAAGATGCACACTAAAATATTAACCGTATTTCTAAGAAAGGAGATTCTGAGTAATTAAATTTGTTTGTTTTGGTGCTGCAGATTGAATCTAAGACCTCATGAATGTAAACACATTCTCTATAATGGAGCTGTAGCCTCACTTTCTTGATTATGAGTAATTAAAAATATTTTTATTGCTCATTCTTCATCAAGATACTTTTTTTTAGAAAAACAAGAATAATTTCTGGTGCTGTGACAACTTTTATTTACCATCTTGTCAAATCATGGTAGTTTTTTTTAAAATAAAAACTCTTCCTACAGTACACTTCTTAAAAAATAAGAGAGGAAGAGGAGGGAGATAAGTTCCTAAAGCCAGAGCAACAGCAAGCTAGCTTGTTGTTACAAAGGGCTTGGAATATAACCCACATAACTACTGCTCATGAAAAGTGATAGCTGTGATTTACCTATTATGTCGACAAGTTCTAGTCGTAGAAAACGGGCATAATTATTAGAACTCTTTTCTTTTGTCAGTTGTGGAGCTTGAACTCAGGGCCTGGGCGCTATTCTTGAACTTCTTTGTACTCAAGGCTAGCATTCTACCACTTAAGCCACAGCACCCCTTCTGGTTTTTGAGTGGTTAACTAGTGAAAAGAGTATTATGGGGACTTTCCTGTCCAGGCTAGTTTGAACCACAATCTTGAGATTTCAGCCTCCTGAGTAGCTAGGATTACAGGTATGAGCCACCAGCCCCTGGCTATTAAAACTTTTGATAGTTGTAAATATGTTTTCCTCACAAAGCTGAAGTCTTGTGTAGAAATCTCCCAGTGGTGCAGAAGAGCAACTGTGCATTTCATGAGCATTTGATTAGGAGCAGACAACACAGAAACAAATTTTGCAGTGCTCAAACTGGGTGAGCAAATTTAACTTTAAGTGACTTCCATAGATTGCTGCCTAGTCAGTATATTTCACTGCTTATAAAAGTGACTTCAAATTCAAATTTAATTCCTTAGAAAAATGAACCTCATAGTCCAACAAAATGAATACCAGGAAATTGACACTTGAAAGTTATGGGGGAATGGGACGCCAGGGGAAGGGGTGGATGAATGAAGAGAAGAAGGAGGGAAGAATGTAGTCATAATACTCAACACATATGCAATGAAATTAGGAAAATTGAGGGGAGGGGTTGGGTTGGGAGGGATGGAGGAGAATGATAGATAGGGTGACAAGCTACATTGAATTTACAAAGTGATTTGTTGAATGGTTTATATTACAGAAAGTGCTGTTTGTTGTAAAGTATTAGATGAGCCCCAAATGGTGACAGTTAATGGAGACTAGCAAAAAATGCAGCGAGAAAATGACTGGACATTTGCAGATCTTGCCTAAGAGACTGCAATTAATGGCTTGGGCAAACCCATATCTTGGTATAGTTATGATACATGGATATAGCACAATCCCAGCACACATGTTGCATGTATTTGCTGGATAGAGGATTCCTCTGCAAAAACATAGTTTCTGTTGACCTGCCTTCACCTATTTGTTTCAAGCAAGTTAATTAAATGACATTGAACCTTCGCTGCATGTGGCTCAGATTGAATTCTCCCGAAGACAGAGCTCAGATTTCTTGTGATCACTGTGTCTCTAATTTTCCATTTCCTTAATTTTATTAAAAATAAAAATAAACACATGAAAGTTAGCAAAAATACATGTACAGAAACTTGCAGTCAAACAATTGACTAACAATATAATTTTGTAAAGAGGTAACACGTGTGTGCGCGCGCGCATGCACACACACACACACACACACACACACACACACACACACACACACACACAGAGCCACTAGCTGGCATGTAGACATAAATAGCAAACCTCTAGAGTCTGGAATAACCTGTCATTTTACTGGGTGATTTTCATAATACTTGAGCTTACTGAAATGGTTTCTTTTGTTCCCCTCCTCTTCTTTTCCCCTATTTTAAAGCAGTTCATAAATAGAGCTATACCTAGAGAAAGAGGTAAGGAGAAAGGATCTAACTATTATTAAGTATCTATTATATGAAGGTATTTCTTATAGGTATTTTATATATAATATTCCTTTTAATCTTACCAAACTTTTGTCAAGTAGATATTATGAACAGTAGTTTATGGAGACGATGATGTATTCCAAGGATTCGTTGTTTGAACAAAGTTAACCATCTCATGGTAAATGACCGGGCTGATCCAAGATCCAAGTTTTTCTGTCTTAAAAGACTGAAGTAAGTTTTATTATACCACTGCTGACAGTTCAGAAATAGACATAGTTCTTCTCTTTTTACAGTTTTCTTCTTGAAGAGCATTAGTGACTAAGAAGACTAAAGGTCATCATCATTTAACTCCAGTAGCAGTGTCTTTCCTCCTCTACCAGTTTTGCTGTGGTCTCTCGTTTGGAGCAAGTAGTCTCTGGAGCCTAAGCAATACAAGGGCTGTGCTGTTCACAGCTGTCCTGGCTAACTCAACAGTGGTTTGAGTCAGTGTACTTATTCACTTCTTCCTCTTCTGAATTTCAGATCCTAGTCTTATGTATCCTTTGCACAGAGAACAGGTGGCCTTCTGTGCTTACTCAGGATGATAGTCCACAAGATGTATGGTGATCCATCTCGTGATGTACAGTACAATTTTTTATTGTACCAAAGATGAGTGATAACTTGAATTCTGTTTATAAAGGTGAAATATCTCTCTGGCACAAGCTAAATAGGTGTTTCCCTTAGTCTGTTTGCCTTTTTATTTGTAGTCCTCACAGATGTCCTAGTTTTAAGTAATTTGTTTATTTTTCAATTAAATTTCACAATAGTTAACATTGTTCTTATGCCGTGAAGTTAATTTTGATGAGGTGATGATATTAGGAGCATATGGAGCTATTCTTTGTGGTCCTCCATTTGCAAATGTTCAAACCATCTATCCATTTGGGAGCTAAGACTGGCATTTACTGAGATATTCATTTAATATATATGTGTGTATACATGCATATATGTATACATAGTATACATATACATATATGTATACATATATGTGTGTATATAGTTACATATACATATGTATATATATGTATTGACATCGTGAGTTAACTATTTAAACTCTTCGCAAAGCCCAATGGCATTCTAGACTATGTGATCATTGATGAAATTTCTTGTCTAAGTAGATTTTTCTTGTTTTCTATTTTGAATGCTGCACTTTTCTTAAGCTAAGTTTATTAAACAAGGCCTATAAGATTATATTTCTGTATAAATACTCAATATTCATTAGTAATAGTTTTAAAGTTATTTGTTCATCTAAAATAAGCAAATACATTGGTTTTATATCCCATCTATCAGCTGGGTTGCATTGTGCATTTTAAATTAATACCATTTTCTTTCTTGTCCTAGAAATTGTGTGTCGTCTGTATTTCTTGGACAGCTCAAGGCTATTCAGACAACATCTGTGTTGAGAATATAGAGGCCAATGTACCAAGCATCAGATTACTATAAAAGCATAGCTCTTTACCACTGGACTAAGAAAATAAGTCCTCTCATTAAGTGTGTACACAGTGTCCTGAACAGCTATTATGATTAATTAATTTTTCCATGCTGACACAGGAAATTTTACTAGCTCTTAGAAAACTAGCTCCAGCTAGCTTGTAGAGTGACCACATAGAGGACAAGTTAAATGAAAGTAGGAAAGTCAAGCAACTGAACCTTAAAGGTCAATGGTGATGTTTTTGAAAGGCATCACAGTATACACTAATTAATAAATTGTTCCCTCTTTTTCTGAAAGAAAATATCACTCTACATAAGACTTTTTAATTTTATTGTAAAGGTGATGTACAGAGGGTTTACACTTACATAGGTAAGGTAAAGAGTACATTTCTTGTCTAACAGTGTTTCTCCCCTTGTTTTCTCCCACTGTCCCTCCCCACCCAACTTCCCCGCCTTTGTAAAGTTAATTTCCGATATAACGTCTTATAGTATCACAGTTGCATTGGTTCACCCTTTTCCTCTGTCTCACCATTTTGTTTTTCCCTTTCCCTTCCCCAAATCAGATAAATGTATATACAAGACTCAGGGTACCAAAATCAAAAACAGTGACAACAGGGATAAACTAAAGGGGGGAAATTTAAGGAAAAAAAGATATAACTTCATACAGTACACTAAAAACAAACAAACAAAAGCCTCTTGTTTTCATATCTTGGAGTAGCTATTGAGCTATTGTGATCCTCTGCTAGGACTATCCTGAACATCTACTAATTATTACAAATGAGGGAAACCATGGAGCCTATGTTTCTTTAGGTCTGGCTTACTTCATTTACTATGATTTTTTCCCAAGTCTTTCCATTTCCTTATGAATGGGGCAATGACATTCTTTCTGATGGAGGCATAGAATTCCATTGTTTATATATACCACATTCCTTGATCCATTCATCTACTGAGGGGCATCTGGGTTGGCTCCATATCTTAGTTATGGTAAATAATGCTGTTATTATCAAGCCAGGAATGTGGCCAAAAGGGAACATTACTGTAACTGCTGGTTGGAATGTAAACTGGTTCAATCACTCTGGAAAACAGTATGGAGGTTCCTCAAAAGACTAAACATAGAGCTCCCCTATGATCCAGCAGTCTCACTTCTGGGTATTTACCCCAATGATCACAAACTAGGTGCTATCAGCACAACTATGTTCTATGTAAGATTATAGGCACTCACTTAAATATTCAACTGTGTTATCCTATATTTGGTATTGTCTGTTCTGACATTTTAATCTTCGCTGCAAATAACTCTACTTTGAACTCTCTAGGGTTAACATTGTATGGGTCTTGTCTATTCTCAGCTCTTCTATTATGATGGAGGAGAACCTAACCACTTAGAGAGTTTAGTTTTTGATACCTATGCAACGATGCTTCCCACTAGTGAACTAAGTTGAAGTTTCATAATGGTAATCATTTACATTTTTTACGTATCCACTATGTGATAGTCCTTTGCATGTTTCATTTAGTCCTGCAATAGTTTTCAAAACCCATGACAGTCATTTAGACTATTTGACAGGTAGCAACTCTCAGCATAAGTCTCTTCTTATTCAAGATCACACAGCTCAGTGTTAATGCAGCTACTGGAACCCACAACCATGACTTCAACTCCATATCTATTCCCTTCCCTTTTGCAGGTCACTCCTAAACCTTTCCTTGCATTTATCTTGCTGTTATGTAAATATAATGGAAGAAAGATATTTAAAAAAAAATAGGAATGCAGAACTTAGCTAGCATAAGCCTCCTCAAAATACTCTTCAGGAGAAGCATTCATCTTCGAGAACACAACAGACTGGCCCCTTGCAAAAGGAACTTTGAAGAAGAAGCAAAACCTTAAGATAGGTAGTTTCCTCTTCATTTAACATAGGTACTTTTTAAGATATTCTTGCCGTATAATGTAGAGAAAACAAAATATGTGGGGCCACAAAAGGAAAACATTGTTTTTGCAGTGTGGTCTAACCAATGGTAGCAATGAGGAAAACTGGGTCTGATTTAACTTTCCGATACACTAAAATGTAACCGTCATTTGTTGGAAATGTTGAGGATGATGTGGCTTGGAAAGGTGAAGAACGGCAAAAACATATGGCTTTCAAAAGAATCTTTCTTTAACCATGGACTTTTTTTGAGACTCTGGACAACTTGGTCATTTGTATGTATTTTGAAGTAATTTAATGAAAAATGCCAAAGATAATTGTTAACTTATATATTTAATTTCAGGCATTGATGGTTTGAGCCTACTTGTAAGTTGCCTGTCCCCCACAAGAGATATTTCAGAGATGATTCTTCTTAAGAATTCAGGTCAGGCCTTTTCAACCTGCCTCAACATAGTATTCATTTGCACATTTGAGGATTTTACTATTAGCCAACTTTTTTTTTTCTTTTTATCAGTTGTGGGGCCTGAACTCTGGGCCTGGGACTGTTCCTCAGCTCTTCAGCTCAAGGCTAGCACTCTACCACTTGAGCCACAGCACCACTTCCAGCTTTTTTCTGGTTATGTGGTCCTGAGGAATCGAACCCAGGGCCTCATGCATGCAAGACAAAGATTCTACCACTGAGTCACCTTCCCAGCTCTATTGTAGCCAACTTTTAGATGAGAAAACTGAGCTCCAATTTGTCTACTCACAGTGTAAGGTAATAATGAAATCATGGTTGAAATCCAGATGGTTAGATGCCATCATCCTAGTACTTTAATGTCAAGGTCCTTAATTCAAACAGCATCAAGCAAATTGTTTTGCAGTCAATTGTTCAATGAATGGGACTCTGTGAGGACTCTGTGTTTAAGGCCACAGAGAAGGCTTCACCAAAGCTTTGTAAGATTATCATAGTCTTCAGCAATGTACTAGTAATCATAAAACCAAAGAAATAAAAGGACTATGGATCAAATCTGAAAGTTAAATTTCTTAAAGACTTTTTGAGTTGAGAGCCCTTGTGGGGCAGCATTTCCTGCAGAGCCAGAGGAGAATATAAAGAAAAAAGAACCCATCTCTGAGTGGAAAGTTACTTGGGCCTTCACGAAAGCTTCACACTGTTAGAAGGATGACTTGGTCATGGTTCTCTTCTGAGTCCCGGCCTAGTACTTTAAATGACTCTTGACTTTGGCTTGAGGCATATGTGGAGCAAGGTGTAAATGCTCTCTACCCACAGCCTGAACCTTTCCCACACGTGCTGCTGCCATTTGTGGGCACACCCACATAAGAGCTCCAGTGCTCTTCCTGTGAAAAACATGAGGAGTTTTGCAATTCTATGGCCTTAGTTGGCCCTTCACTGGGAGGGGCTGCAAGCTTCTCAAGGAGAAATGACTTCCACCATTGAGATTCATTATTGAAAAACTAAACACTGATGCTATATTGGACCAGGTCAATCTGTCAGTCACCTTCAGGTATTTATAAGCATGTGTCTTCTCTAAATGTACCCTATTCCACTGCCCATATCAGAAGGACAGTGACTGAACAGGAAAGTTATGCTGTGGGATATGACTTAGAGGCAGTCACTTGAATATGAATTTTAGCACAAGGTAGGACACACAGTGTTTGCAATTTCAGTGAGAGGGAAAAAAATAAAATTTAAAAAAGGTAGAATTAAAGAGAAAGGAAAAGAAAAGAAAGAGGAAGAAAAGATAATCCACATTTTGTGCTGGAAATAATGTACAATTTTTTCCCTTTTTTTGCAATTGTTTCTCAGGGTTTTCAGGCTGATTTCAGAAACCCTGAAGTTCTATATTGTGGTTGTTATACTTTATTCGGTACCAATTTGGGATTTAGTGTCTTCAGTGTGTGGCTATTTTGTCTTGTTGTTTATTTTATAGGTTCATTTTTTACATCTTTTATTCTTGTGGACCCCAAAGATACTTTAGAATGCATGGTATAAAATTTGGAAAGAGTAGCTGATTTAGCTCCTAGTCTGGTTGTCAAACAGTAGCAGCCTGTACAAGTCATATAACTACATCATTTGTTTGGGTATATCAGTGGCTCGCGTGCAGGGCTGCCACCACACACCTAGGGAATGCTCCAAAATCAGAGAAATATGGAGAATTCAAAGTGATGATGAGACTTGGGTATCTCAATAGAGGACGACATTCTAAAATGTAAAAAGATGTATGGGCTCTTCAGAATTATGTATTTCCTAGCAACATTGCTATTATGCTGGAGTCTTGATAGAAAAATAGAATTTTATTTTAAAATGTATAAAAGAATACAGTAGGCATGGGTTTTTTTTGAAGCAGTTGTTATGTAGCTCATTAAAAGTCCAGTAGTTTTACAGTTACTGGTACTATTTTGTAGAACAAGAACAACCATGACAATGACTTTTGTGGGTCTTTTTATATACCTTTTAAAAAAATCTTAGGCTTACTTTTTTTAACCATTTTCTTTACAATCTTTATGTAACTGGAGCCATATAACAAGTATGGGGGAAAACTGTGCCTTGTTTCAACAGGGTTTTTTAGGTTTTTTTTTTTTTGCTAATTTTTAGGCCAAAAGATGACAGATGCCTAGCGTTTACCTTGTTCTGTCTAATTAAAATCAGTAGTTCTCTAAAAAAAAAAAAAGGACAGTGGGCAGCAGAAGTATTCACCAGACACTCTTGAAAATGAAGTATACAAATTGTGGAGGAGGTTGGGGGGGATTGAGAGAGAGAGAGAGAGAGAGAGCAAGAGAAGGCATGGCATTGTCCAAAAAGAACTGTTCTCTTTACCTGATTTGTGTAACTGTAACCCCTTTATACATCACCTTCATAACAACAGTAAAAATATTAAAATAAAAAACATAGGGGACTGGGCATGGTTGGTACTTTGAGAATGAGATAGGATGATCATTAATTGAGGCCAGTGTAGGCTTCCATGATGACACTTTGTCTCAAAAAAAAAAAAAAGAGAAAAAAATAGAAGGAAGGAAAGAAAGAAGGAAGGGAGAAAGGAAAAAAGAAGAAAAGAGAAATATAGATTTTTTTTGCAACATCTCTCACCACAAACCTTTCAGATGGAGGCTAAGGTGACCACATTTCTGTAGTGTAGCCACAAATGCTTAGATATAGGTGATAGTATCATGGCAGGTGCTAAAAAAGCTGGATTGGTAATAGCAGAAAACCAAGATGGTTGTCTGGGGGAAGCTGATGCAAATTTACACAGGAAGTTGGTTGCATTTGTGGCATGGAAAGGAAAAGCCAGGAGCAAACTACAATTAGGAAGAAGTAACTGCAAGAAGTAACATTAGCAGCAACATCTACAATAATAGTTGTAACACCTAGGAAATACTTCATGCTTTCCAGGCACTTGGCTAATCCTACTGTGTAAATCATATCACTGTCTTGATGATAAAATGAGGAAAGAGGATTTGGACATGATCACTTTCCTAGGGCCTCACAGAGGACAAGTAGCAGACTAGAGAGGCAACCAGTTACAGCAATGCTAAAGCTAGTCAACAAAGTCTTTATCACCAACCTTCTGCCTCCCAGCAATGCCATAAGGAAGAGAGGGGAATGGAAAGGATGTGCAGAAGTAGCCAGAACAAGAGATCTGGTGGTCCTGGCCCAAGTTTGCATATGACTCTGCTAGGTTTGAGGTAGAGCTATATCTTAAATAACCGTCTCTTTTCTTCTCCCTGCCTGTTTTGGAAATGATTTCAGTGTGTCTCTGCACCTTGAAATCAGACTTAAATTAGAATGGAGGGATAGCTAAAGAGTGTGGAGGCAATAGGGGAGTGTTCCTTACATAAAGATCAAAATAGACAGAATCGTTTCTGCTCTCTCTGGTTGTGATGTGTTGGGTTTAGGAAGATGATTACGTGAAGTATTAAGTGGATATCCCCATCAAGAAAATTCCAAAGGCAAGTGCTAAATACTAAGCTACTCTGTAACCTTGTAATTACTTAGCAAATACCCTTGGCTAAATTACACCTCTTGCAACCTATTTCTTAAGATGATGTTTCTGAGACCTTTGTCTCCAATATCTTTAATATAATTGCTTATCCTTTTTTTTTTCAAAGATTTTACCCACCACAGGCTCTATCCATCACCTCTGATACTAAGGCACCTTTAAGAAGCTGCCATTTTCCTTAGGGATAAAATGTAGGAATCCTATGCCATTTGCCTGAGTCAGTGGTATACACTCAGGAAAAAGCTGTCCTGTTGTGGAAACCAAATGGAAACCATGTTCTCACTTAGGTTTACCAAGGAGACACACTAGTAGGTCGTCTGGGAGCCAGGAGCATTGGCTCTGTGAAACACTTTACTAGAGATCAGCCGTGCAAACACAGAAGAGCGAGAGGAAGGATGTTCAGAGTAAACAGCAGGCTAGCCAGTGTGCAGATTTCAGCGCTGAGGGCTCCTGGGAGTGAGCTCTTAATCTTCAGTGTGTGGAAAGATAGCTCTGGTTTGCTTCAAATACATTGAAACACATCAGCACAGGAAAATTCCTCTCTGGCCCACCGGCGTTTCACTCTTCTCCTTGACTACTTGTGAAAGGGCTTTTTGATTCCCTGAAGAAGAGGTGGAGAACTGACATTTCTAAGGCCCGTTCTGATCTTACCTCCAAATCCTTTCCCAAGTTCTTTTCTTGACCTACTGAGAGCCATAGCCTTTGAAGCTGAAAAACACCCGAGGCACCCAGCACCTCCAGCCAGTTGAACATGGCATCAAGACTGTTGCCAGGCAGGGAATGTTAATACATAAGCATCGCCAGGGCTTCCAGGTTGGCACAAAGGCTCCCGTTACCTCACCTGTCCCCCTCGTTAATCTTGTTATATGAATGCACATAACTTCCCTGCTGAGGAGGCTGGATGTTCTTGGCACCCACCCAGTGCCTCAAGGCCTGACTCAGGTACAAGAACCAGTGGAAAACCCAGTTGCTGCCGGCAAGGACTCCGGAGCTCCCTGACCAGGGAGCCCCAGATGAACTGGACAGTGCACACTGGTAGCTTTTAAGAGATGGTGATGTGCTAGAGAAAAGCAGCTTCAGATGAAAAGAAAAAAACGTCTTCAGTCTTCACAATGTATTTCACACTACGAATGAGTTCACCTATTACTTTCCATGAGTAAATTCCGACATCAGTGGTCCCAGTGGTGCCACGCTAGCTACAGCACTCGCTTACTTTCCTGTGTGTCTGAAAAAGCATTTTTTGCATTGGGATTTACCTTCCTAAGACCTTTTGTGTAACACCTAGTGTAAGCAGTACATCACCTAAGAAAGCTGGAAAAATACATCATGGAGATGAAGCAACCTCCAATAACCCCTGTATCGATTCTTTTTTCCAGGCTACAGAGTAATCTTTACCTTTAAGGAAGGATAGACCTCACCAAGCTTGCAATTCCACAATGCCTAGTATCATGCTGGGTTCTTGTTATCTGCTTAAGGAGATGATGCAGAAAAAAAAAATATAGTATTATTACTCTTGGTCTCACTTGAAATCCACAAAAAATGCCTAGGACAATGCTCGCTTGCTAATAAGGTTTTATTTTCTTATTTAGGAAAGATAAAGTGGCTAGTGGGAGAAAATGAGGGAGAGATAACAGTGTTTAAAAAGAAAGATACTCATTCCCTTTTCCCTTCCTATGTAACTGTAACCCCCTGTTGATCAGTAAATTTAAAAATGGCTGTTGTTCTAGACATGCATGTACACACACACACACACACACACACACACACACACACACACACAGAGGAACTAATCAAGGCAGAGCTCTTCTTTGCTATCTAATAGAGTTGGAGTTGGTATCCCAGTTCTGCCTGTGTTACTTAATTTACTCAAAGCCCCCCAAACACATGATACAGGATGATGCCATTTCTAGGTGAGACCAGCTTTGTAAATTGGTTAGCCCTACCTAGCACATGGTAGGCCTAGAGAGAATATACAGATTTCTGTTAAGTTATTTTGCATTCTCCCAAAGCAGCATCCCAGAATTTCTTCCTAGGTTTTCTTTCTTCAAACAGCCACTTTAAAACCATAAGAGAACAAGAGAGCGTTAAGAGAAAACCTCTGAGTCCTTTATATTAGGAATATCTAAAATATACAAAGCATTGGAATACCCCTTATGTTCAATCCAAATCTATGGGATCAATATCGAATAAAGATACACAGACTTAAAGTCCTAGAATTTGTTTGTTATCTTCCACACATCTCTAAAGAAAGAATTTGGTGGAAACCTGAATAGATGGCCAAGGTTGTGAAGCCATGAAGTTCCTGCTCAAGATTCATGGTCATTCTTAGGACCTCTCCTAAGACATAGTTACAATAAGTCATGTAATTAGAGTACAGATGACGAATAGATTCACACATATAAATTTAAGCATGATCTCCTAGTGATCTAGTGTATATTAGTATTTGTGATCACCTTATGTGATCCTTTAAATGTCAAGATTCTTGGAGAAATCATCAATCAACATTTACACATTGATGTCTGACAGACATACCTAGCTTACCCCCCCTGCTCAAAAGCAAGTTCCTGATATTACCACCAAATCTATGTCTTCAGTCTTCTTTGATTTCTTCATTACTAGCAACTTCATTCTCTCATGGCTGAGGCCAAGTCCCTGATGTCATACTTGCTTCTTTCACCTTGATGGCCTATCTACAAATCTAGCCAGCTCTACATTTGAAATGTTGTCAGGATCTAACCATTCTCTCAAGGGAGATCTCAGTTCTTTAGAAAGTCAAAAGTTCAGCAAAATAAAACACTAGAAAGAATACTGGAAATGGATGGGATGAGGAAAGAGGTAAATGGATGAGGAGGATAGGGGTGGGAATACAGATAAGAATCAAATGTATGGGGCTGGGAAGGTGGCTCAGTGGTAGAGCGCTTGCCTTGCATGCCTGAGGCCCTGGGTTCAATTCCTCAGCACCACATAAGCAAAAAGAAAAGAAAAAAGCCGGAAATGACACTGTGGCTCAAGTGGTAGAGCGCTAGCCTTGAGCTGAAGAGCTGAGGGACATCGCCCAGGCCCAGAGTTCAGGCCCCATGACTGGACTCCTCCCCCCCTCCAAAAAAGAATCAAATGTATATCCTAAAAAATGAAGAGTGAGGGAAGAAGTGGGTTGGAGAGGGATGGATGAGAATGTTCAAAGGGGTGACATTGACCAAGATATATTGTATTCATAAACTGCTTTGTTAAATGGCAACTCCTTTGCATAACTCCTTAAATATAATTTAAAAGTGATGGAAATTTTATTTAATCATTCTCTACTACTTTGAATCAACACAATTTATATCTCACTAAAGGGCTGTTCAGAAACTGTCATCCGGAATAAATTTTGGTCCATTTTATTGCTTCGGTTTTCACGACCTCTCGAAGTTCCTATTTCTCTTAGCATAGGACCCCACCACCACCACCACCACACACATACACACCACACCAGGCCTGCCCCCATCCCTTTCCCCCTCAGAATCTTTCTCCAATCTCTCCCCTCCAGTTTCACTTTATTCTAACCTCATTGTCTTGATTGCTGTTCCTTAAACTCAGCAGGCCGTTTCCTGCCTCGGGGCTTTTCTGTACTTGTTCTCTCTGCCTGAGTGCTCTTCCACAAGATAGCTGTACCACTCCCAGATTTCTCAGGTCTCTACTCAAGTTACCTGCTCAGGATGACTTTCTTGCCCTGCTCTGGCTATCTGAAATCTCAGCCTTAGCCTCCCCCACATTGTAGCTCTCCTTCCTCTATGAACTTCTTTATTAGTGAATCTAACATTCTCTTCTCTCTCTACATCTATATGATTTATGTCTATGTTTGTATTTGAATATGCATCCATATGCAGACATGCATGTATCCATCCATATATATAACAGAGATATGCATGCACAAATATGCACATACACCATATATGTGTGTATTTTCATACATGTATTATTTTGTCCTGTTCCACTGATTTTAGATGTTGACATTTGTAAAAGTACCAAGTATTTGATTTTTATAGCTCTTTTTCTTTGTTTTCTTTTATAGTTCTTTTTCTTTGTTATTGAAATTGAATTTCCTTGTTCCTTTTCTTTTTCCTATAAATTTTAAGATCAAGTGTTTGAAGTCCATAAAGACTATTGCTGTAGCCAGGTGCTGGTGGCTCATGCCTGTAATCCTAGCTACTCAGGAAGCTGAGATCTGAGGATCGTGGTTCAAAGCCAGCTGGGGCAGGAAAGTCTGTGAGACTCTTATCTCCAATCAAACCACCAGAAAACTGAAAGTGTTGCTGTGGCTCAAGTGGTAGAGTGCTAGCCTTGAGCTGAAGAGCTGAGGGACAACGTCCAGGCCCAGAGTTCAAACCCCATGACTGACAAAAACAAAAATAAAAACAAAAACAAAAAACAAACTTTGCTGTGAAAAAAAAAAAAACCTTAGATTTAGATTGCAGTCACATTAAACTTTATGTATTCATTTCATTCTTACTGTGTTGGAAGTTCCTATGGATGAAGTGGTATTTCTTTCTACTTAGGTCTTTTTTTGGAGGGAGGGGTCTGGTCGTGGGGCCTGAACTCTGGGCCTGGGCGCTGTCCCTCAGCTCTTCAGCTCAAGGCTAGCTCTCTACCACTTGAGCCACAGCGCCACTTCTGGCTTTTTTCTTTTTGCTTATGTGGTGCTGAGGAATTGAACCCAGGGCCTCAGGCATGCAAGGCAAGCGCTCTACTACTGAACCACCTTCCTAGCCCCATACTTAGTTCTTTTTAACTTAGATTTTTTTCTCATAATGGTCATGTATATTTTATTATGTTTATCACTATATAGCATATTCAAATGCTATTTTGTTTCTATATTAATAGACTTTTTTCTTTTGGAATGACTTTTAGGCTTATAGAAAATCTGTAAGGATAGTACAGAAATTATCCTATACTCCTCACCCAGATTCAATTACTCAAATATTATCCTCTTGCATTACTGTCCTGTGTTTATCAAAGCTAACACCGTGAACTTGACTTCAAGCTTCCTTTGGACCTCACCAATTTTTCCATTTATGTCTTTATTTTTCCATTCCAGAGTCTTGTTCATGATACCATATTGCATTTAGTTGTTTTTCCCTTTGTCCATTAGCTGAGATAGTTTCTTAGTCTTTGTTTTTGTTGGCATTGGTAGTTTAAAGAGGGTTAAATATTTTATTCTTGGTTTTGAAAAGCATAGCATAGGACTATAATTTATAGTATGTTTATGTGCATGTATGTATGTATATATGTATATATGTGTGTCTATGTATATATGTATATATAGAGATACTATATATTGTATATATACATAAACACACATGTATAATATATATACACACATATATATTACAGTGGCTAGATCAAGCCATTAACATGCATTGCTTCACCAACACCATTTTTGAGGCAGGAACTCTATAGCTCAGGCTAGCCTCATGTAGCCTAGGATGGCTTTGAATTTGTTGTTCTCCTGGCTCATGCCTGTCCACAATCATTTTTCACATTTCCAATGTATTGTTACTAGTTTTTGCCATGATACAAAGTAAAGTTCTTGAATGTATTCCTTATACGTGGCTGAAACTATGTATCATTTGATCAGCACTTTCCCAGTGATCTTGACTGCTAACCTGGGACAAAATTCAAGACTGTTTACAAATTAGGTAAAGGAAAAAGTGCTGGCATTATGATCAAAGTGGTAGAACACCTCTGCCTAGTAAACTCAAGGCCCGGAATTCAAACCTTAGTACCACACACACAAATAAATTGTTGTGCACAATATAAATTTATTTCTCTCTAATATTTATGCCTATTCCATATCAGCAAGATGCTATTCTCTTTATAGTCATTCAGGGTTAGAACTCATGTCACGAAATGATAACTTGGTAAATGGTGTACTGGCTCTTAGTACTTTCAGGAAAAAGCTTCACACTTCATTTATCTTCACATCTAATTCATTGGTCAAAGCATAAAAAATGACCGGCCATAGCTTACTTTACTGGGCAAAGGTGTAGGAAGTTTACTTGAAAGGTGAGACACATCTGTGATGAATCCAGAGAGAGAACAGGAATATTTGCATACCAGTCTCATGACTACCTCAGAGGGTTTTGCAAACCTCATAGTTACTTAATATTGCTGATATATACATATGTGTGTGTTTAAATACATGCATCATATATAAACATGTCCACATGTGGCATTACAACAATGGCAAAAAATTAGAAACGATATGAAGGTAAATACAACCATGTCAGTTAAACTTGAATATATAGCCATCAAAAGAGACAACGTATCACGTCAGATGTTTGCAGAACTTCATTCTGCTGAACTTTCAGAGATGTAGCTTAGATTCTGGAGACATACCACAGAGTATTTGGAACAATATGAGTGGCAGATTGAGATAAAAATTCTGTATAACATTAATATGCTGGTGTACACAGGAAGCAATGAAAAAGGCCAAGGAGAACACATCAAGCTAAGAACCTGAAAATCTTGATTCAGGAAAGAAGATTTCCAGATATAAATCAAAGTTACAAACATAAAATAAATTACAGCAGAGTAATCTAGGAAGCTAAAGACTGTGGACACTGGGTTGTGGTTTTTTGTTTGTTTGTTTTTCTGATGACCTATCCACAGAAAATCTTAGTGCACATCAAATGGAGTCACAATTCTGTGCACCCCAACATTTTCTCTAGTGGTATTCTTCTGCCTGCATTTTCTATTTTTAAATTTTTGGATCTAGCCATCAAAGCTAGAAAGCTGAGAATAATTATATGCTCCAGGAACACCCACATCCACTCAATTTCATGCAGCTTTCTATTCCTAAATGTCTCTTGGATCCTGCTTTCCTATCCATCTGGAACCCACAGCTCTAATTCAGGCCTTTGTCAGTACATGCTTGGGCTATTTCATGATGTCCACTGGTTGTCTTTCCCCCGGTCTTGTTTTAATAACTCTTTCTATTTTGGTTATCTATAATGACATTGAAAATTATTCCAAAACATTATAATTTGAAACAAAAGTCTTTTGCATTTTTCTATGGTCTTTACAATCTTTCACAGTTTCTATGGATCAGGAATTCAAGAGACAATCATGTGGTTGTCTTGGAATTTCTCTTAACGTTATAGTCATGATGTGAAATCTTGGCTGGGGCCGGAGACTTCATTTCCTACGTGGCTTTTTCACAGATCTAGACTACTTGGTATAGTTTTGGTGGTTTTCTTTACCATCTTCTTAACAGGGTTGCCTGAATTATTGCGTGGTTTGATGGCTAAGTTGCTATAAGAACAGTGTTCCAAGATGTCAAAGCGGAAGCTGAAATGTTCTTTATAACCTGGCTTTGAAAATCATCTCTTATCACCTCCAGTGTACTCTGTTGATTGTGAGCATTGTTCAAGAGAGAAGACTATTTAAGTGTATGAACAAGGGAAAGCCAGGCTCATGAGCTCTATCTGGAAGCTGATACTATATTTTCCTTACTTACTATATCACCTCTTAACACAGGTCTGCCTTAAAATCAGGTGAAAAATGTACTGTTTGGAGTACTTGGGGTGGGTCTGGGTGTGGGGAGACGGTGAAAGTTTGAAACAATGATAAAGCACAATGGGAGAGGGAGTAGATTGCTCAGACAAACAGGTATGTTGAATGACATGGTGGTTAAGCTGAAGACCAGTGTTAACCATTCTATCTGTAAAATTACAAAGCAGATTTGGGTGTAATGCCATGATGTGCCTTCAATAGAAACAGACAATATGGAAGGCCTGGGGGTTGGGTTGTTGGCAATGAATTCAGTTCTGACTACGAGAGTTCAGGGTATCACATATAAGAGAGGTCTAGTTTATAACATAGTTCAGAATGTGATCAAAGGTATTGGATGCTAGAGGAAATTAAGGCTATTCGATTTTGGAGATTTAAGAGAGAACCTAGAGTATTGGAAAGGTAATTACTGGGACACTGATGAGTACTGATAGGTGATCATTAAAAATGAGATTAATGTCAGTGATTGTATCTATGATAAATGTTATGTACCTGGTGGGAGGTAGCAAACAGGAAGGTAGGTGACAGAATGGACATTGCCATAAGGGTCTTTATACAAATACAAAGGATTGGGAAGACACATTGTGGGGCTGTGACACTACTGGTGCTATATAGTTGGTTGGTGTCACTGTTGGTTGGATAGAATCTGCTGACATGTAATTAGTAATAATTAACTTTCATGAAGGTTTTCTAGGGAGGGAGTGGCTTTGTGAATATGGCTGTTGCCATATCTATGCAAGAGAATTTAACCAATATGAAACAGAAATGTCACAGGGTCTAGTTGGAAAATATGGAGAAAGGACATAGGTGGAAGTGTGGGTTGATGGAAGCAGAGAAAACAGAGAAGTAGTTTGGATTTCAAGCAAGATTTTCTCCAAGGATGGAATAAGTGTCTTTGTGGTTCCAAATGGAACTCTGGCATGCAGAATTGCCACCAATACACAAGATTGGCTTTCAGATTGTGAGTCTGTGACCATCACATTTGAGGATGGTCTCTCCAGTTGGGGTAAGTATGGAATATTCTAGCTGAATCTTAGGGTCAATTTTAGTCAGTTTTCTGTTGCTATATAAAAATAAGATTTACTAATTTACAAAGGGCTGAGCTTAGTTTGGATCACAGTTCCAGGGGCTGCAAAGTCCAAGACCATGGCACTTTATCTGGTTAGAACTTGGCAGAGGGCACCACATGGTAGGTGTATGGTTTGGGTGTCTTTCCTGTTCTTTAAAAACCAGTAATACCATCATGGGGGTGTCTGTTCTTATAGCCTCACCTAACCCTAATTGATTCCCAAACATCCTACCTCTATGTGCTGGGGATATTGCTCAAGTAATAGATTGCCTACCATGCGTTCTAAGCCTAGTACTGCCAAACTTAACAAAGGATCTAACCATATGGATTTGGGGATTTGGTTCTCAACACCTAAACTTCTGGGAAACACATTCAAATTGTAGCAAGCTCCTAAGTAATTAAATCTGAATATGGCCTGCGACATGAGTAATAATACTGTACTGATGTTACTTTCTTCATTTTTATATATAGTACTACAGCCAAATGCATGTCCTAGTGAGAGGAAGCAGGATGAAGAGATATGCCACGCTCCGCATTATTTCTGCGATTTTCAGTGAGTCATTTCAAAATATGAAGTTATCAAAAAAGGTAGCAGATGGAGATAGTCTGAAGGCATCTGAGGACACAAGGAGGCCAAGTGGAGGATGACCACTTGAGGCATATATCTTCATGATCGTATCCAAAAGGCTGGGCCTAGAGAGGACCCACTCAGTGCTCTATGGATGGGATACATCAGGAGCTTACTCAGTGAACTTCTTTGAATATAGCACTATGGTGGTCTGTGTACTGGGACTTTCTGCTTCCCGAGTGACTTCTCAACCTCCAGCATGTAACACTGCCAGTGTCAGGTACACATAAGTCTTCTTTCAATGACTGGATGAATGCTACCTAGGAACTAGCACTGGTTTGTAAGTGTAAAGAGTTATTTATTAGTCTAGGCTTTCTTCTGCCTCTTCTCCAGAAATATAAAGTTATCCAAGGTAATTATTCTCTCAAGAAGGGTAAGCAAAGAACTTTTGAAGTCTATATTCCATATTTTAGGAAAATAATTAAAAATCTCCATATGGGAGGATTAAATTTCATTCAGAAAGTACAAGAGACACCCTTAGTTTTATGGGGCTCTTCAGTGGGGGCTACAAAGAACCAATAAGGCCAGTATTCGTTGCAAACTTTGCATAGTAAATAGTTGACTGTGTTACTTTATTTAATTTGTTCAACAATCTTCTGCAGATTTTAACTCTGTCTTAAGAAAATGAGACCCAGGAAAGTTATGTAATCAATAAGAAAAATGTAGGGAACCAGAATTTGAATCTGATCCCCAATTCTCAAATTTGGAAAAACACATTTGTTTTCTTTTTTTCTTTCTTCTTTTTTTTTGGTCCAGTCATGGGGCCTGAACTCTGGGCCTGGGCGCTGTCCCTCAGCTCTTCAGCTCAAGGCTAGTGCTCTACCACCTGAGCCACAGCGCCAGCCACTTCTAGCTTTTTTTCTCTTTGCTTATGTTGTGCTGAAGAATCAAACCCAGGGCCTCATGTATGCAAGGCAAGCGCTCTACCACTGAGCCACCTTCCCAGCCCCTATTAAACTATAATTTAGCCAGGTACCAGTGGCTCTACCTGTAATTCTCACCTACCACATTAAGAAAATGAGACCCAGGAAAGTTATGTAACCAATAAGAGAAATGTAGAGGAACCAGAATTTGAATCTGATTCCCAATTCTCACTTTTGGAAGAAACACATTTTTTTCTATTAAAATATAATTTAGCCAGGTACCAGGGGCTCACACCTGTAATTCTTGCTACATAGGAGGCTGAGATCTAAGGACAGCAGTTCAAAGAGAGCCCAGGCAGAAAAGTTGATGAGACTCTTATCTCCAATTAACCACAAGAAAAATAGAAGTGGGGGGGGGGGGGAGGATTAGGTAGGAGGGCAGGGAGGAGGATGGGAAGGGATGGGAAGGGTAAACAAAGGAGGAGGCTACAATGCTTGATAAGAAATGTACTCATTATCTTGCCCATGTAATTGTAGCCCCTCTGTACAGTATTTTCACAATAAAAAAAAAAAAAGAAAAATTAGAAGTGGCGCTGTGGCTGAAAGTGGTAGAGTGTTAGCCTTGAGCAAAAAAGCTCAGGGACAACACCCAGACCCTGAGTTCAAGCCCCATGATAGACCAAAACAAATGAGAAAAGTTCTCATCTGTGGTCGGGATTCTTTTCTTAATTTTTTGTAGTTTTTTATAGTCAGCCTCTCCTTCCATACCCAGCCCATGATGACCACTTGTCACTTTTTTTGTCCCAAATGTCATACAAAGAAAATCATAAAGTATGTAGCCTTTCAAGATTGGCTTCTTCACTTGTTGTAATCCATCTGTGAACTTTACCCACAATGCCTCCTGTATCAATGATTCTGTTCATTCCTGAGTGGTGGTTCATTAAATGGGTCTATTGTAGGCTATGTATCCATTTACTAGATGAAGAATATCTAGCTTATTTCCAGTGTTTAACCACTCAAAACCAAAGCTTCTATGAACATTTATGTTGAGGGTTTTTGTGAAAGCAGTTTTATTTCTCTTGGGTAGGATAAGGAGTGGATGGCTGACTTACAGAATACCACCTTAATTTTATCAGAAATTTTGCATATGAGTATGTTAGTTGTTCAAGTCATTTTCCTATAACTGCTCTGAAAAGAGCTAATCAGACAAGTGAAAGGCCAAGTTTACAGACTAGTTAGCAGACAAGTTAATGGCAGAAATAATGAGAGAAGAACTCTGTAAGACTGGCTATAAATCTTATATCTTATTGAACCTTCATGGCAGGGATAAAAAAATTGTTCTATCAAGATCTATTAGGATATTTATAGCATCATTAAAATGATCAATACTGGAAGATGGACCATGGGCAGCTGGGGAGAAGCATCATTGTCTGTCCCATTGTACACCAAATGATTTCACTGACCTTATATGGCCTGGAGGCCAGCTACTCCTGGCCCCCGAAAGGATAACAGTAGAAGAATTCTGTCCCAAATGTATGAGCCCCTGGTTCTTGAACTTGAGATAAGTAGGAAGTCAGAGTACCGGAAGTACCCACCCCCCACAACAGCTCCTTTTGGTCTTTTTTTTTTAAATTGTGAAAATACTGTACAGAGGGGTTACAATTACATGGGCAAAATAATGAGTACATTTCTTTTTTTTTCTTTTTTAAAATTTTATTTATTGTAAAGATGTTGAACAGCAGGGTTACAGTTACCTGAGTAAGGGAATGAGTACATAGCTTGTCTTATATTTTACCCCTTCCCTTGTTGTTCTCCCACTATCCCTTCCCCCTGCCCAAAGTTGTAAAGTTGAATTCCAATATTCTGTCTTGTGGGTATCATTGTTGCAATGGGTCATCTTGTGTCCTTGTTTCAGTGTTTTGTTATTCCCCTTCCTCTCCCCAAATTAGACAAATGTATATACAAGATGCAGGGTACCAAAATCAAGTACAATGACAGCAGGGGATATACTATACGGGGAAGAACACACAAAGAAAACACAAAAAAATCACAATAGTACATTTAAAACAACAACTACAACAAGGAAAGGCCTTGAGTCCATATTTTGGAGTTCATTTCACTTAGCATCATCTTATATGGTCATATGTACATAGTATTTGAGCCTTTTCTGCTCATCTAATAAAATTATCCTAGCCATATACTAGTTATTACAAATAAGAGAAACCATGGGACTTACGTTTCTTTGGGCCTGGCATAAATGAGTACATTTCTTATCAAGCATTGCAGCCTCCTCCTTTGTTTCCCCTTCCCATCCCTTCCCATCCTCCCCCTGCCCCCCAATCCTCTCCAACCCCCCCCCCCGCACCAAAGTCATTTTGGACATAATAACTTGTACATCTCATTGTTGCAATGGGTCCACCTGTATCCCTATTTAAATGATTTGTTTTTCCCCTTCCCCTCCACAAATTATACCGATGTCAAATACAGTGAAAGCAGGGGTTATACTGTGGGGGAGGGACATACAAAGCAACAAAGAAATCATCTTATACATGTTAGAAACAATCGCATGAAAGAAAAAAACATTTGAATACATATCTTAGGGTTCATTTCCCTAACATCAACTTATCTGACCTTTTCTGCTTGACTCAGACATATACCTTTTGGTCTTTCTTAAGTGCCACCCAAGCAAACTGAGTAAGCTGAGCAGGGTCTCCAGTTTAAGCAACTGGTATAGTGTGTTGTCAATACTCACTTCCCAAATGATACGTATTCCTCCATTGCCTGACGAAGTGTCACCTGACTTCTCCCATACTCTACCACAGTCTTCGCAGGCCTAGCACATTAATAAATAGTGTCACCGACCACTGCATAAAGATGCCCTTCAGACAGAACTCCTGGGGATGAAATCTAGCCCAGCGCTCCTGCCAGGGTCTATGCCTTGATGCAAGGCTGCCTCTTCCTCGAAATGTCACATCACCTAAAGGATTATGTACCAAAACACTTGTGGTTTTATGGACAGAAATTTATACAACGCTTTGATTCCTGCTTTGACTGGCATCTTAGGCCTGAACAATTCTCATTAGAACCAGAGAATCAACGAAGAGTCAGTGGCAGAATTATCAGACTCCCCTATACCACAGCTCTACCTCATCTTGGGTGGAAGAGAAGTGAGCCATAAGAATCGCCCTTTGATGATCTTGCATTGTACTTGTATTATCTATTTAATATATATACATATATATGTTATACACATATACATAAATCCACATCCTAACTTTGTTTCTCCTTCTACTTTATCCCATTCAGTGAATAGAGAACTATTGAGCTCCTCTTATGGACCAAGACTTTGTGAATAACATATAGATTGACAGTAGGCACAGTGCTTTGAAACTTCATGAATTGACTTCTCCCAACTTGCTTTACAGCCTGATTTATTGGATTGGACCAGAATTTGAGTTAGACAATGAATCAAGCAAGGTCTTAAACACCCAGATTGATTTCCTACAAAGAAAGAGAAAGATTGGCACTGGAAGGCCAACTAAGCTACACAAAATAAATGATAAGCTGTCTGATTTTGATTTATTTGAACATAGAAACATGTCACCAGCATTCTTAAAAGAAAATAACCTCAAAACATGAAAATAGGAAGGGAATAAAAATTTAAAGTGAAAAGGGATGCCTGGACTTTTCATGACTAGTTCAAATTCCCTAATAGATGCACTAAGATCTATTGACAAACAAAAGAATCTTATAGAAGCATGGCCAACTTAAAAACAATGATCATTATCATGTCCAGCTGAAAAGAAAATCACAAGAGATAGTAAGTAATGAGGTCCCTAGCATGCTCCCCACAAGGTCTGTGTACTGGATGTTTGGATTCTAACATAATAGCACAGGGAGGTAGTAGATATTTAAGAGATGGGACTTAGTTGGAAGGGATTAGGTCACGGGGACCCTATCTTCAGAAGGGATTAATATAGTTCTCAAAAGACTAAGTTAAAGCTGGGCGCTGGTGGCTCACACCTGTAATCCTAGCTTCTCAGAAGGCTGAGATCTGATGATTGCTGTTTGAAGCTAGCTGGGCAGTAAAGTCCATGAGATTCTTTCTCCAATTAACTACCAGAAAACCAGAAGTGGAGCTGTGGTTCAAAGTGATAGTGCACTAGCCTTGAGCACAAGCTCAGGGATAGTGCCCAGGCTCTGAGTTCAAGCCCCATGATGGAAAAAAATAAAAGACTAGTGTCTTGTGAGTGTGTTGTTACAAAATGAGACCATACCTACTCCTTTGATTTTCTCCCACTATCCCTTCCCTCCCTCCCTCCTCTCCCTGAAAGTTGTAAAGTTCATTTCTGACTTGGGGGGGAGGGTGAAGTGAGGGAGAGATAGTGGGAGAAAAACAAAGGAGTGGGTAACAATGTTTGATAAGAAATGTACTCATTACCTTACTCATGTAACTGTAACCCCTCTGTACAGCATCTTTACAATAAAATAAAAAATATAAAAATAAAAAATAATGACTTTGAATATCTGTCCTGATGAATGCCATTTCCCGTGTGATTATGGAATAGTGCCATTTTCTTACTGAATCAAATGATCCATAATGTATTCTTAAACATAACAGCTGAAAACAAAACAAAACAAAAACAAGTGTATACTGTGAGGTTAGGTGAGCCCTTCTGCCCATGGAACTTTCCCTTTGCATTTTTAGTCACCCTTTTAAAATGCACCATACTATTTGTACTTCTAGCTACTAGAATTGTGGCAAGTAAAACTTTTCCCTTAATGTGTCACTCAGCATACAGTATTTTGTTATAGCAACATAAAATGTACTAAGATACTCCCTCCCATCCCTGAGATGTTTTATTAAGCAAACAAACCTGATCTAAGGCAGCTGAATCATAGGCACTGACCCCACTTCCTTTTCTTTCTATTTGTTTCCAAATGCATCTTGGTTCATTGTCACCAGGGTAGATCACAGTGACCCATATGGCATTCTGTTCTTATTTCAGTGTTCTGGGCTTTTCTACCCACTGTTTTGATGGGCCTGGGCTCTCTGTGTTGATTGTAATTCACAAAGAAAGACACTGCCTGGCTTGCCTTGCTGAGACTGACCTCACAGATGTTTACTCATCAGACTGAATCGGCAGAACTCCAGACTCCTCCTATTGCTTGTTTGTATGGGATGGTCCAGAACGTCCTATTTTGACAAGAACATTACTCATGCTTTTCCCCTCCTGACGTAAGTTCTGCCAATGTAGTGATCATCTTTATGAGTTGGTACTGAGCACTCCTACACATTCTGGTCTAACCCCTTGTACCTTTTGCTACAGAACCATTTTGTTGTTGTTGTTGTTTAAATTGGTAACAACCCCACTTCCTCTCCTTCCTATCATTGCAACAAAACTAAACTTGAGTTTGGACTTTTGCAGTGATTTCAAAACATAAACAAGCCTCACTTAACAATTTGTGATTTAAATGTACACACACACACACACACACATAGACAGAGTAAAGAGCCAGATGCATCTAGCATTTAGCTCTTTGGAGTTAACAAGAGATGATCTTGGTATGATGACATCTGACAAATAACATTACCTTCACCTTCCAAGACATTCCAGATTTATGGTATATGATCTCGTATTGCCTACTTCAATGGTTATTATTCCCCTTTTTGAGTTCCTGTCTATAATGAGATTTCACTTTTAAGTCATGTATGTGATTCATAAAATAAACATCAAGAATCTTCTTCTCTTTTATAAGCACAGTCAGACAAGGTCAGACAATTGATCTTGTGAAAGGCATTTTGAAAAGGAGAAAGGAGAACATGAGGACAGGCCATTTCCAACTGCAGAGTCTCTGCTTTGTGGGCCCCAAACTGCTGAGCATGGATTCTGCACACCTGCTCCTGGGGCCCTGCAAGAGGCTCAGATCAGGAGCTGTGGCAGTCAACTTGTTCCCAGGGCATAAATAGACTGACGTCATCAGCTCACTGATATATCCACTGGTACACAAAAAGTGTTAGGCAGGAGTTTGATCGTCCTGTGGTAGAAATCTGAAATGTCTCCATTAGGCAAGTGTTTCATTAAGTTGTGGAATATTCACTCCATGAATTATTCAGGCTATTAAAGTAAAGCCTCCTCTCAGGTTTGTAAAGACAGGGAACAACCTGGGAATTTCTAGGATAAAATTTTAATATAAAAACCTGAAAGCCCAATTTTTATCGGCAGTACAAATTACAGCAGTAAGAAGGAATATAGAGTTAAAGGAAGGACTCTAATAGTTACATGGGAGGAACTGGAAAATTTTTTTTCCTTCCCACATATTTCTATTTTTTTTAAAATGCAATTTGCAATGTGTTTAAAAGGAGAGTCTGGTCTTGAAAGCTTGTTTTTTTCATTAAACAGTAGATTCTTTTAAGGCTATGAATTTGATAGAAAGGTAGGATCCATGAGTAATATTTCCTACCCATTTCTGTTTTTTAGGTATCTCCAGAACCTATGAGCAAGATACAAAGTATTTATGAGAGAATTATTAGAGAATCTTTGACATGTAAGTATATCATTAAAACTACTATGGTCAAATTTTTCCATTAAACTAAATTACTTTCCCATTGTTTCTTAATAGTATAGTTTTTTTGGTTTTTGGTTTTTTTCAGTTGTAGGGCTTGAACTCAGGACCTGGGTGCTGTCCCTGAGGTCTTTTGCTCAAGGATCTACCACTCTACCACTCTGAGCCACAGATCTACTTACAATATTGAGTGCTCAATTGGAGATAAGAGTCTCATGGAGACTTTTCTGCCCAGGCTGGCTTCGAATTGGGATCCTCAGATCTCAGCCTTTGGAGTAGCTAGAACTATAGGCCTAAACCACCAGCTCCTGGATGCATAGATATTTTTTTAATGAATAAAATTTCTGGGTTTTGAATAGTTATTGATTTAGAAAAAAAATACTTAAGAAGATAAAGACTTCCTCTATCCTCTGCATGCAATGTCCCCCGTTAGTACATTTATACTTGTTAAAAATTAATATCTCAATACCAATGCATTATTACCCACTAAAATATATTTTTATTCAGATTTCCTTAGTCTTTACCAATGTTTTCTCTGTTTCTGAACTCTCTCCAGGATGGCACATTTATGTATAATTGTCATATCTCCTTAGGGTTCTTCATGATTGTGAGTCTTATTTTATGACCTTGACTATTAAAAAAATTGAGAAGCATTTGTAAGGCTTTTTAAAGAATGTTCTTCAATGAGTGTTTATTTGATGTATATCATGTTTACAGTGGAGTTATTGGAAGACCACTAGGTAAGGAGTCTTTTCCAATCATTTCATCACATAAATCCAACATGACTTAGAAAGTTAGTGTTCACCTTGATCATTAAGTTGAGCAGAAAAAGTCTTTGTTTGTTTATATTTTGCTGGTCCTGGGGCTTGAACTCAGGGCCTGGATATTGTCCCTAAGCTTCTTTTGCTCAAGGCTACTGCTTCCAGCTTTTTTTTTCTTTTTCTTTTTTGTAGTTTAATGGATATAAGAGTCTTATGGACTTTGTTTCCTGGGCTGGCTTTGAACCGTGATCCTTAGTTCTCAGTCTCTTGAATAGTTAGGATTATAGGTTGAGCCACTGGTGCCCAGCAAGGAAAGGTCTTTTTTTCAGGAAATTTGGTGCTGGAGTAACTGCCAAAGGAAGAAGAAAACAAACATACCAAATCTTTATAATGGAGGCTCATGCTTTACTGAAGCCAGCCTTGGCAAAATCAAATACCAATAGTAAAGCACAAAGGGTTGGGAGTGTGATATTCTTTATTTCCTAGTCCAAATTTCCAAATAAAAATTCTCTTCTTTTCTGTGAACTTATGATGAGGCATAGAGAAGAGACAAAAATTGATCAGTAAAGAATGTCCTTGAAGGAGACATTGAGGACCCTGTGGCTGCCTGATTCATTTTGGTTTGTGTTCATATTTGAGATAACACCCAGTCCCTGCAGTAAATCAAGATTTTATTCCTAGTCATCTTTGTTGATCAGTTCCCATAGGCCTCTATGCCACTGACAGTCTAGTATGGTTTTATAATTTAAGTCCCTTGCAAAAAGAATTTTTAAAATGTCTTAGAACTGACAAAACTCCAAGTGTGCGTTGTTTCTGAAAAAGTTTGTTTAGATTCTGTGTGGGAAGGAAGAAGATTGGAACCAAACAATAGCCATACCCTTGCCATCCTTAGTAATAGTGGAGGTGTGTATCTTTTCCATCACTGGTGAGTTTTTATGCCAGTTATATTATGAACTTGTTGAGTAACTCTGTATTTATTTTCTAATTACACAGAAACATGACCCAAGTATATATTAAAACATGTCATGGGTAGAATGTTATGCATTGCAACAGACTTATAAAATATTAATTAAAAGTTGCTGGAAATTCAGGCCAGCAAATTCATTTTTTAAAGTAAGTACATGAATAATTGTGTTTCCTTTCAACATAGTCCGTGCTTGTCTTGAATAGTAATTTGTTACCTTCCAAAAACATTTGAAACTTCTCTGGATTCAAGTTTCTAATTTGGCCAAGATTTTTTTTTAAATAATTGACTTTTAAAATATAGAAATCTCCAATAAATGTTTTTTGTTTTTATTTTTAATTATTTTATTTAAGTATTATACAAATGAATTATCATGTAACAAAGCCATTTATGAATGCAATATACCTTGATCAAAATTATCCCTTTCAACATTCTCACCCGTCCGTCCCCTACCTGTCCCTTCCCTTACTCTTCTCATTAAATTCTTTTAAAAACTATTCTTTTTAACAACATGACATTTTGAACTTTTTGTGTTTCATTAATTTGTTGAGTATGAATTTGAGAACATATTATTAGGTCATATTTTGCCTGAAAAAATAGGATTATGTAATTGGATTAGAATTTGATTTATATAATCAGATCAATTATATGACCAAACTAAATTAAAATTGCTTTTAAGATCAATAGCATATCAGCATATAGTGGCTAGATTTGTTTAACGTAGAAATTGATTTTTTTCCAATGTTTGTTTTTTTAAGTAAAGCTTAATTAAACACCAGACCAAGATGGCAAATAGAGAAGAAACTGGCAAAGCTAGATTATTAAATTGAATATTGTCACCATGTGGAAGTTTGTATTCCACTAGAGACAAATCTCACATTTGAGCCACTACAATCTCAGAGAGCATTGTTGTCTCAAGAATAATAGGGCATGGACCCTTTATGACCTGGAGTGGCCTGCTATGTTGAGTGGAACTTTCCTGACATTGCACATAGAAAGTAGAGTGGTAGCTGAGAAAGGCAAAGCTGGGGTGTGGACTTTGCCAATCATCAAATCCTATACCCATTACACACTCAACATTTTTAATGGTTCTTGTTTAGAGGGACTATGGAACCAACCTAAGTTATCCTGTGATCGAATAACAGAACCCAATAACAGCTCTAACCCATTTGATCCAGAGAATATATTTGTTTCTATTGGCTTTGTCACTTGCTGATTGATGAATGCCTTATTTATAGGATACATGCAGAAGTCTACCTATTTGAAATGATGGTTACTTACACCTATTGGGATTGAAGCACAACACGAATTAAACAGTCTCTTGAGTTCTACTTTTTTACACATATAATCATATCCACCAAAACAGAGCTGCTCAGTCTTCAGTTGCTATATACACTCATTCTACTTGTATTTCTAGACATTAAAATTTATGTTCATCTCATCATACCATTTTCTTGGAAGCTGCTGTTGGGTTAAAAGTATGTCTTCTCTTTTCTTGGAAGCTGCCCACATTGCACTAGATAATGTTGTACCCACAAAGATGGCTCAGTGAACATTGTGGTTCCTGAAAGCCAGTTAAGTGAATGAGAGAGATAAATAATTTCTTTCCCTCCCTCCCTCCTTCCTTCCCTCCTTCCTTCCTTCCCTCCTTCCCTCCTTCCCTCCTTCCCTCCCTCCCTCCCTCCTTCCTTCACTCCCTCCTTCCTTCCTATTCCTTCCTTCCTTCCTATTCCTCCCTCCCTCCCTCCCCTCCCTCCCTCCCTCCCTCCCTCCCTTCCTTCCTTCCTTCCTTCCTTCCTTTCTTCCTTCCTTCCTATTCCTCCCTCCCTCCCTCCCCTCCCTCCCTCCCTCCCTCCCTTCCTTCCTTCCTTCCTTTCTTCCTTCCTTCCTTCCTTCTTCCTGTCTTCCTGCCTTTTCTCCCTTCCTCCTCTATCTCCCTACTTTCCTTCCTTTTCTCCCTCCTTTCTTTCCTTCTTTTCCTGTCTCTGTTCTCAAGTCAAAGGTTAGCTTCTTTCTCTTTCCTCTTTTTTTTGTAAAATGCATTGTTTATAATTCTTTTGTTAAGTACCCCTTTTCTATTTTTGCCATTTAATTATTTTAGATATTTTATTGACTTATAAAATACTGAATATTATTATTTCTGTGGATGGTGAGCTAACACATCTACTGAAATTTTATACAAGTAAAACTTGAGTTTTCATGTGTGTGTTTTTCTTAGACATATCTACCAAAGTAGTTTCCAATGGCAGAGGATTATGAACACAACCCCAGATGCCTTCAAACTCAGTCAAAAATTTGAGGCTTCTTGCTATTAGTTCAAAATTTCTTGGATGTCTCTTGTTTTATCTTTCTCAGTTTTCATTCTGCCTTATAATGGATATTTACATTTGTTTCGATTTCCTCTGAATCTTTACATAAGCATGGATATTCTTCAGACACATTGTATTCCCTGGGAGCTGGCTGCAGATCTCCACCAATACATACACTCCAGTTTGAGAAGTATAGGATGAAAATATCTGATTTCAGACCCTTCTTGGTATGTTTTAGAGAATAAATGATTTCACTATTAGTTGTATGAAGTAATTACAAGTAACCAGAATTATCAAGTTTTAGGCATCCTATTATGAGCACTAAGGATGCTGGATGAGAAATACATGATGTTTTGTTTTGTAAATTGGGGCTAAAAATTAACTTGAAATAATGAACAATGATTAAAACCTCACCAACAAAGGCAGCTCTGTGAATAACTCAGGGAGGATTCTGAGGTCAGGTTCCAGAGCTTTACCTTATCAGAATGTGACGTGTTCAAGTCACTTCACTCTCTGGGATCAGTTTCTCCAATAGTAAAATGTGAACCATACTGCATATTTAATAGAAGTGTGTGATAAGTTACTCAATACTACAAAATCAATGGAGTTGAAACTACATGCATGAGTGCAATTAAATATCTGTTTTTTATTAAAGTGTCACTCAGTCAGACTGACTTCTATGGTCTTGGGAGACAGAACTCACATTTGAGTTAAAACTAAAAACTGGCCAGTTAGTTTCCTCCACCCCATCAAAGTATGTACAACAACAGCTCACAGCCTGCTATCTCTTTTAACTCTCTGGCCCTGCAGATAAGCCATGAATCCATTGGAAAGGCGCCATCCATCGTGACATCATTTGGCATAATTATTCATTAGGAACTCAGTTCTCAGTCTGAGGTGGAAGGGTGCTGGGCCAGGGCTGTCAGGAAACACAGCTGAACTGGCCTTGTCTTTCTGGCGCTGTCCTGTCTCGGCATGTTAATTGTTTCAGACTATATTTTTCTGTTCATTCCCACATCTAGACTGGGAAACTTTAACCTTTCAAAAAGGCAGTGATGGAGATGCTCATTGACACTGACCTCAGAGACCACAGTGGAACCACTAGCAATTGATTTTTACCCCATCATCACGGCCTTTTATTATCTCTTGGCAATAAACCCCACATGGATATTTTTCTGCTGTTCAGATAACCTAGCAACCAAGTTTGGGGGTCCATGTTCACACTGTTTACATCAAGCCTAGTTTTCAGCTGAATCTGTACTGCAGCCTGAGATACTACTTCAAAACAAAATGGTCTCATGTGGTTGTAGGTTTCATAAACAAGATAAAAATATAGGTACTGTGTACATGTACAAGAACAATGAGAACAAAGCTCTCTTGATGATGTTTACACACTGGATCCTCTAACCAGTGGGAAGAATCATGGACATTTGGAGTTCAAAGAGCTTATTATATGTAAGGTTGGGACTTCCATCTGAGCACTTCTATCAAAGTCACCCAGGTGACTTTCTATCCACTGGCTGATCACCTGCCCAAGGTCTGGAAACTGTAAACTAATGGAGGCTTCCTGTTGGAGCTCTTGAAGCCCTGTTCTTTTCCTATTGAGCATAGACACATAAAGGCTTAAGAGAGAGCACATAAAATACTGACTGAATGGCTCATCCATTAAATAGGGAGATGAAGACGAAATCTTTTTTGACAGAGATCCGTGATTTCTTGATGTTATCAAAAGCACAAATTTTTATTGAACTTGAGCTGTTAGGCTTCTATGGTCAAAAGTCACAGAACATTGGTGCAGTAAGAGAGAAGAAGGTCCTGAAATTAAGGTTCTTCCAATTGAAATATAGGGAAGTAAGAGCACATATTTTAAAAGTATGTATTGCAGTCAGTATGTGGTAATGAATCGAACTATGGCCTTTATTTCCAGGTAGACCAGAGTTCAGTTCCCACTAGCCCTTCTACTTTATGGGTAAAAATGTTTGTAGTTTCTTCCACTCCTAGATTCCTTTATACGAATGAGGAAGTTTATAATTTAGAAAAAAAATGACTCCTGACTAATAGGTTTGAATAAATGTTATTTGTTATTTAGCTCTTAACTGAAAAGAATGATATACTTAACTGGAAGAATAATATACTTTCTGATTTGATTTAGTAGCTAGACATAGTAAACCTAGAGTAGGGTTATATTTGGCACAGCTCTTCTGAACCAAACAATTAAGGAAGCATTTCTGAAACCTCCACTCTGTACCACAATCTTTGCTGGGTACTTTAAGCATGGATATGATGAAGCAGCTATTCACACAAGCCAAGTGAGACACTTCTCTAAGTGTTCCCATTGGATCATATCCCACATACTTTAATAACAATAGCTCCTAACATATATAGGACAACTAATGAATGTTTGTTGAATAAATAATGTTCTGGTGAACAAATAAATCCTTAATTAAGATCTAGTTTCTGTACTAATTGAAGCATGGTGCTTAGGAGAAAAGATATATACATACAAATAATAATAGAAAAAAAACAGGTCAGGGTATAGCTGAGCACTACAACTGCATTGAAAATTCTTGATACATTAACTCAGTGGAGTGAAGGTATTTGTGAATCCTTTGAACATTTATGCCTAGAAGAGATCCAAAGTGAAGATTTGCTAAAATGTCAAGCCAGCAAATTCTATTGATGTCTCTTGTATCCTATACCCAGATCAAGGCTAAAAATTACACAGGTGTTTCCAGGTGCCAGTGTCTCACACCTGTCATCCTAGCTACTCAGGAGCCTGGGATCTGAGAACATGGTTCAAAACCAGCCAGGGTAGAAAAGTTCCCCAGAGACTCTTATGTCCAATTAACCACCCAAAAATGGGAAGTAGATCTGTGACTCAAAGTGATAGAATGCTAACCTTAGCAAAAAAGCTAAGGGACAATGTCCAAGACCTACCACCAAACCAAAAAACAAAATAATAATAATAATAACAAAAACAACAACAAAAAACACACAGATGTGAATAAAGCTTGATGGGGAATTGTGAAGAATTCACAGCTCACTGGAACTGATGTTAGTCTTGAAATTGTTGTGTTGATTTAGAGCAGAAGCCTATTGGATTTATGTCTTGCTTTACATATTTCCAAATATAAATAAATTCACTTCACATACCACAATATGCTTATGTAATACAGCCAATACAAACCAATTTTAGGAATATATCTTATCAGAATATTACTTGTGTTTAATAATATGGGAATGATACCTTTTCACATTTTTAAACACTGTGAACTCTGTACATCCAAGGTTAAATAAAAAAGAAATACCCTTTATTCCCTAAGAATTCTTTTCTTGCTGCAATTATTTGTTACAATTACAACCCAATTGGGATGATTCAGAATTCTCTAGTGTCTTCCTTTTTATTCTTTTTTGGAGGGCTGCAGTACTTTCAGCCCAAGTTACAGTAAAGAAGAGCAGAAGAATCAAGTTAATCATTTGTTTTCATCAAAACAAATGATTGAAATTGTTGACTACTTGATTGACTTTTGAATAATCTGACCTTCCTTCATCATTTTGTATTACACTATTTCCAAATGTAGATCACGTGACTCTACACTTACCTCTAGTTGTAAGCATAGGACTAAACTGGTCAACACAATTCATTCTACTTCAATCAGTTATTTCAGGATTTGGCATATGTCCTAATTAATATCAGTGAAGTACAGTTGAATTTTACTAGATTTTCTAGGAAAGATGTCTTAGATTTTCTTTACTTTTCTTTAGGACAAGAGCCTAAGATGATGAAGCAATACTCTACTGCAGTCCTCCAGGAGTAAAATGATACAGCTGCAGGCAGAATCCAGGTCCTGGTGGTCTGTATTTCCTGTTTATCCTGCAAAAGAGAACATTAACTCATCCTGTCAAAGTCAATCCTGCTACTACTGCCTTTCCCCCCCTGGTGTTATGGATTGAGCTTTATACATGCTAGTCAAGTGTTCTACCATTTGAGCTGTTCACTCAGCAGCCATTACTATTGGTTTGACAATTTTCTTTCTTTCAGGAAAAATATACAGAATCAATATTTCCCTTCCCTCATCTTCTTGCTCTCAAGTTTTCCTAGTCTTTAAGAAGGAAGGAAGGAAGGAAAAAAGGAAGGAAGGATAGAAGGAAGGAAGAAAAGAGAAAAAGGGTGGGAGGGAGGGAAAATTATAACAAAACAAAGACAATACAACAAATCAAATAGAAACCACTCTACCTGTAACCATTATTCAACCAACCAATCAAATCTCTCCCTCAGACCCACTTACCCTGAGCATCCTCTTTTCACAAACTTCTCAAGGAATTATCTGCACTTACCATCTCCATTTCTTAATATGTTCACTAACTCTGTTACCTACTCCATGCTGACTTCTAATCTTTTCTACTAGATTCCTTTTGCTAAGGCCATTAGTAACTTCAATGTCCAAAAACCCTGAAGCTACATTTTAGTTCTAGTCTTTTTTGTCTTTTCAGCAGCTTATTATATATCCTTGGTGAATCATCATTTTGATCTTTTATCATTACATGTATATAATCCCAGGAGATTTTCTTTGCTTTTAATTAAACTTTACTTGATGTTAATATATCATTTTACAAAAAGCTGATCGTGCTTCAGTAGGTCCCAGTTTATATCAGCAAGAGAGAAAAAGAAACAGAAAAGAAAAGGAAGAGAAAGGAGAAATAGAGAGAAGAATGAGAACAATAAATTAAACACCAAAAGATTTCTGGTAAATGTCAAAAATTCTGGAACCTTTGCCTGATCCAAATGAAGGACTTTATTTTTCTCTCCTTTTCTTGCCTTGCTAGTGCACCTGCTGGAGATTTGAAAATGATGTCATTTCACAGGGCTTTTGATGAGCAAAATTCTGGGAGTATTTGTAAACTCAGTCTTTCTTCAGTGTCTCCCATTAATGCCATTTCTACAGGTCGATGCCGAAAACCTTGGTATCTGAATGAGATGGAAAAAATGGCCACAATCCTTTAATCTATTCCTGGTAGATCACTATCATTATCTGCAATCAGTTCTCTATATAATTAGAGGGTTTATTTTTTGCATTACAAAAACTATCCCTAATTATGTGCTATTTGCAAATTGCTGCATATCCACATTTATCCTTGTGATGAAATGAGGGTCTTGCTTCTCACTGTATTAGTGCCATTTCTATACATTTTTTCTATACCCTAAACCTCCTAAGTTAGTGACAGGTCGTGTTCAAAATAGTGTTCAAAGACATTCTACCTATCTCTCTCACATTGGAGCAACATGTTCTTTTTTTTTTTTTTTTTTTGGTCAGTCGTGGGGCCTGAACTCTGGGCCTGGGCGCTGTCCCTCAGCTCTTCAGCTCAAGGCTAGCGCTCTACCACTTGAGCCACAGCGCCACTTCCAGCTTTTTTCTTTTTGCTTATGTGGTGCTGAGGAATCGAACCCAGGGCCTCAGGCATGCAAGGCAAGCACTCTACCACTGAGCCACCTTCCCAGCCCCATGGAGCAACATATTCTATGTCAACTACTCATTCATCATTCATCAAAATCAGAAAATAGATCACAATGGGCAAAAGCAGATACTGTAACGTGTTTTTATATAAATGCTCTACTGTCTACCGTGAAGTTCAAAGACAGACATTTACTATCCATACTTGGTTCTACGAGTACAATTAGTTCCTTTGCTAAAAAAAATGTGCAGTAAACTTATAATGTGGGCATTTTTTTCTGGCAGACCTCCTTCTAGGGAAAAGTGATGCTTTTAACATTAAATAAATAATATTAGACATAGACACAAGATAATGAAAAAAGAAAAGGTATTTTTTAACTTCCAGGAATTCATGAACCAATAAAGTGGCAGAACAAACATTTCAGAAAGCCAATGAATCTACATGTAGGGAAAATAATCCATAATATTCAAAATGTAGTTCAATTATTCAGTAAGTTATTGCCCCAAATTATTCTATCAGCTACATAAAAATCCTTTATTAAAAAAAAATCTCCTAGCATGAATGAACAAACTCTTCCAAAAAATGCAAGATTACATTCACAGCTAACTAAGGGGAAATTAAAATACGTTCCTATGGATAGACAGGATTGTAGAATGAAACTATTAAGAAACTATTAAGAAAAACAACTGCATTTTTAAGCTTGAGGCAACATTGAGCCATTGAATAGGAAGTGTATAAAATAGACTACAGTTTACAGCTTCAGTGTGATTAATTTTTATTGGAACTAGATAACTCCAAAGGAATGGAAGCAGTTTTCTTCCCATTGGTATCATTACTTAATATTTTCCTCTAAAACATATTCACTTTAAAATAATCTTGCTATAGCTCATACTGTCTCCATGTTATCTCTTCTTTTCCAGTTTACCCTTTTCATCCCTTCAGCATTCCTTCTTCCCAGTTAACCCTTCTGTTTTCATGCCAGGCTGTCTAAATTCTCAAATATCTCAAAAAATTCTAAGCCTTGTATTTACTTTGTTGTAGTAACATTATCTATTCATGCGTCTGCCTTTCTGGAAAGATTGAGTGAACATTCTTTACTTACAGCAATCTCTGTTTGCCCAGAGCCAGGTAACCATAGGAATAGAGATATCCTTCAAGTTTGACCTTGTTCCCTTCTCTTTCCACCATCCAGTTCCTTCATTACTTCTGAGAGCAAAGTCTGTTCAACAGGCATCTTCCTCCCCCAGGTTCTGTAAACAGTCACCTCTTGTCAATTCCACAGTTCTGGCAGCGTACATTCCAGAAAAGTTATCCTCCCTCTGGAAGCTAGAAGTGGGAGAGGCTACACAAGCCCAGGAAGAGGCTCCTAAGTGTCTGGGGGCAGAGGATAGGCACATTGCCTTTACATCTTAAGGCAGGAGCAGGTGAAGAAGGGTGTGCCTGAAGTACAAAGCTTCAGGGAGGAACCCCAGTTACCAGAGTCTCCTGGTAGACTGGACCATTAGCTGAGCACAGAACAAGACCTGATCTACAGCAGGTGCTCAAATACTATCAAAATGGAACTACAACGAATGGATGGAGTCATTATTTCCTGACTTCTCAACTCTGATTTTAGGACAAATACTTGTTCTGTCATCTACACTTTCTTGTCTTCACAAGAAAATTTGGGAAAACACAGATTTAGAATTGTCACTCTAATGGTGTCATTGTGACTTACAATTTGAGGTGATTTGGTAGGAAAGAATGTGATGGTGTTGGGCTCAAGAACTGTTGGGGATTTTCCTAGTTTCCATAGTCTCATCATATCTGGTCAGCAAACTACTGTACTGTGGGTATGAAGATAGCAACTTGTAATCTTTCACAACTGTCGGGGAAGAAGAATAGGCATGGACTACTTTGCCTTAAAATACAAAAGCAGCTAAAATAAAGGTGGCATAAAGTTTTAAATAGTTTAAAGGGCAATTAATTGCTTTTAACCAGAAAAAAAAAACCCAGCAAACATTTCTTGAACTTTTAAGTTTCCAATGTAAATTCCAATTTATAAAACATGCCTTAACTTACTGGAGACATAGTCTTTCCATTAAAATCAAACAAAAAAAGATAAATTATATACAGATTGGTGGTGAGGTATGAATGCAGTAGGATAGGTATTTCCTAGGCTTTGGCTGATGTGCCCTGAGTGACGTATAAAGGGTAACAAGATGCGTCATTGTAGCCTTGTATTTGAATCTGGTATTTATGTAATAGTACATGTAGTGAGGAAGAAACTAAAGAAGACTATCAACAGAAATTGAGTGCAAAATTGGAAAGGTGACCTGCAACACAACTGAAATGGTATTCATGACATTCTTCACCATTCTTTTTTTTTATTTTCTGGATTTTGTTTGCTTTTATTTTAGTGGTGTGTGTGTGTGTGTGTGTGTGTGTGAGAGAGAGAGAGAGAGAGAGAGAGAGAGAGAGAGAGAGAGAGAGAGAGAGAGAGAGAGAGAGAGAGAGAGAGAGAGGAATCTTGTTATATATCCCAGTCTGATCTGAAACTCAAAATCCTCCTGCCTCAGTTCCCAAAGTCCTGGGATTATAGTCATGAACCAGAATGCTAGACCTTTTGACCATTCTTAAGGGGTACAATAGTACACTGACACCAATAATAACTCAGACACTCTTGTTTGCCTTTGAATCAGAAAATAAGCATGGAGAAGATCTGCTACATATATCCAGGTAGAAGGGGAGGTGGATGGGTACAGGCAGCCCCTCAGAGGCACCACAGCCTCTACAGGTTCCTCAATCACTCTGGTGAGGTAAGAAGGAGCTGATCAGTTGAACACAGCACATGAAATGTTAGATGAAATCCAGCCATGAGCACAGTTTAAGAGCGAGGCAGGGCGGGAGGGGAGGGAAGATCTTTCTAGAATCTGAGTTATTCAGAATGGGTCTAGCTAGAGAAAGGTAGAATTGGATGAGAGATCTATGATCTAGTAGTCAGTAATAGATATGTAAACGTCAATCAAGGAAGGATACAGATGAGAGAAATTCCCCTTCGAACAATTCAGAAAAAGTCATTGAGTACTATATCATGCATCTTTCCACAGTTGTAAAAAGTACCTGTGATAATCAGTTTAAAAGAGGAAAGATTTATATTGGCTCACATTTGTAGAGGTTTCTGTCCATGGTCATCAGACACCCACTGTTTTTGGACTTGTAGCAAGGCAAAGCATCATGGGAGCACATGGTGGAGCAAAGCTTCTCCAAAAGAGAGTTGGGAGTGCCCTTGAATCACATACCCTCAATGACGTAACTTTCTCCAACTAGGTTCTATCACCTTCCAACAGGGCCACATACTGGCAAGTTATTCTTTAGCATATTCTTCAGCTTCTGGGGGATACTTAGATCTGAACCATAACAAAAACTAGGACCTATAAGTATATGTTGGACTAAAAGAGCCTCCTAGGAACCCGGGGAGGTAGAAAAATAAAGTGAAGCAAAAAGTAGGTCCATATGATGAGCACTTATGCTCTTGTTTGACTAATTTTTTAACCTTAACTTGACCTACTCTGTCTCATACAGTTAGTTTTCTAAACTTTTTAATTTGCTTTGGTTGTTGTTTTAGAATCTTATGGACATTAATAAATAAAACAGTTATCTTTGCAGACAGGTTTTTTTCTACTCCAAAATAGGTATATGTGTGTGTGTGTGTGTGTGTGTGTGTGTGTGTGTATATATATATATATATATATATATATATATGCATATACATATGCATAGATATATGAAAGCAAGAAATAAAGTTTTATGTTTAAGACAAAAGATTGGAATTGGAATTGTAGTTTCTATCTGCCTGTGTAGCAGGGCTATCTTAAAATGGACCAGATTCTAAGGTGAGTGAATGGAAAACAGATCATATAAAAATCTAGAAATTGAAATAGCCAGTTTGGAGAAGAGATGACTCATGAGAGATTTGATGGATATTCTCAGGATCTGGAAGACTCCACACACAGGAATGTCCAGAAATAAAGTGGACAGTTACATAAGAACTCTGATTCCTAAAATGGTGATATCTGAACAAAAAGCCAACGAGCTATTTGATATAGTTTATAGAATCTTTTCAAAGTGTGGGTCAAACCCTGCATGAGAATCATAACATGAAATCAATTTAGTGACTTACTATAGATTTTCCTGTTAAAGAAAAATAAAATAGAAAATATTAATGTGCTGAGTCCATAAGAAAGATACATATTATTTGTTATTATTTTATGAATCCTTTGTTCTATTCATAAATTGTGTACTAGGTCTCAGAAAATAAATTTCTTCTTATGAAGAAGTAAAAAAAAATCTGAGTCACTATTTTAATTATTTTCTTCAATAATTCCCTGGAGAAAAATACATCTGAGTTAATATTTTAGTCACAAAACTCTTAGTCATGTAGTCACTTCTCTCCATGTTTTCCCCTACAGAAAAATGAAGAAAAACCACCAAAGTTTCCTCTGAAGTATAGATCAATATATAGACACAGCAAGAAAAATAGAGATGAGAAACATACTTATATGCATACATACATAAAGATGCATATACCTATAGAAATATAGAAATATGTAACATTTCAAGAAGGTAAATTTAACCACCTATCACACTTTAAAGATTATGCAAATCACCACTTCTGCCTTTCAGTTTTTCAATATTACTTTTAAAATGATCAATTTCCTTTTTTAAAAAAACCCTTCATTTCTTGTTTAGGGGGATCTGATTATTGCTTTTTCATTTATTGATCCTCACATGTACAGATAAAGCAACCCTGGTAAAATAAATCAGTAGGCCAACATCCCTGGGAACTGATTACAGGAGAGAGAAGACAAACAGAGCACTGCTCAGCCTCTTCACACAATGACAGGATTCATTCCTCGATGCCCAGATGTAACCCCTCTGCATTCTGTGGACTTTGGAGGGAAAGGAAGCCTTCCATTTTTCTTCAATGGCTCTTTTGCCACTGTTTGCGTTGGCTGTTGGTGTCTCCCCAGCTGGGGCTGGACATTCATGTTATCAGAGAACTGAACGTCTCAGCCCCTGTGTGTGAGCTCCATTGTCTGAATTGGGCTGCTGGGTAGCGTGCTGTCCTACTGGTGTTTATTGCTGTTTGGGTAACAGAAAGAAACCTGGTACTTTTGTTCTGTTCAAACACTCATTCTATTCATGCCCACTGTTTATACCAGAGGAAAAATGTTCTCACAGGGCGACCAATAATTTAGAAAATATTTCAACCGGAGGTTGAATAGTTTCTATTGGTGTCTTTATTAGGGATCTCGACTGATGGATACAATGAGACTTTGTCTTAAAGTATTCTCTGCTGCAAATCTGGTTTGTTGTAAGCCAAATGTTGTTCCCTGTGTACAGAATAAAAATCATTATCAATACAAGACAAAAGGCCTGTAATAGGTATCATATTTATTCCCAATGTCTCACACAATAGGATGAAATAAAAAGTTATAAAGAGAACAAATCTGCAGCTTTGATTTTGGAAGGCAATCTAATTTTTAAAACCATGAGATACAATATACCTTTGTGAAAATGAATCTAGGAAACGATGAGACTGCTAGAGAAAGGGAGAGGAGGTTGTGGAAAAGCGGTAGAAGAGGTGATGCTAATCAAGATTCATTGTGCACACAAATGGACATGTCAAATTGTAATGCCCTTGTGTAATTATTTGAAAACAACAATAAGTATATACAGTCTAAAACCAGCAGACACCATTACAGATATTTTTAATATGCTGCAATTCATTATAATCAAATTAGAGTCCTGAATTAAGGAATCTGCAACAGAGATTTCAGTGATATTAGATATCTCTATATCTGAAGGTTGGGAAATTTTCTTTCTCCGTGTTTGATGATATTAAATCATTACTATAAAAAAAAGAGACATAACTGCTAGAAATGTTATTACTGGTCAATTGTGGGTTGTAAGTCCTCAGTGTCAGATGTACAGAAGTAACAATTTTACTTATCTAGGAATTTATTTAATGTTGATTTCCGGTCCTCATGATTTCCGGCCCTCATGATCTGGCTTGTAGGTGGAATTTCCCCAGTCAAGACTGTGGAGAGCTGAAACAAAGCTTTGAAAACAGTTGTGGCATGTGGTCCTTTAGTCTTCTCAAGCTGTATCCCCTGAAGCACTGGTCCTGTGATCTCATCATTTTTCCATGCATCAGTGCTCTCATGGATACTAGCAAGGCCCTCTAGGGGGCACAGGGGTCATGTGGTTGCTTCTGGGCCATGCTGTCAGTGGGAGGATCCCTCAGCTACTCCAAGGCCCGCCAGCCTATCTTCAGACCACTTTCACATGCAGAGGAGAACGTCTCAGGATGTGGAGAGACTATGAACTCCTCCCTCTCAATGTCTACACTGCTTTGTATTTTGTTGTTGTTTTGTTTCACTTTGTTTTACTTTCAGTTGTTCCATCCAAACTAGATCCAGGGTGACAGAAGGTCTAGAATCTTCTCTTTTTGTTGGTAGTGTTGTAAGGTATATATTCTCAGGTCTTGTATCCCTACAGGGACTATACTAAGGAAGAAAGTTAGAGCCCCCTATTCTCAGATACTGCAACCCTATGTGAAGTTTATCTGTCACTCTTCCCTAGGTCTTGTCTTTTGGAGAAGACAGTGTTTCTATTGCACGCTTCTTCCTCTTTTTCTCAATAAAGGCCTTTACTAGAATCCTGAATATTGTTCTAAAGCACCATATATTCTCCCATATATTCAAAGTTTTGAAATCCGAATGCCAGGAATTAATCATTTGTCCTCTGATTTAGTGTTGTTATGGAATTCTGAAGAAATACATAACTGACAAGAAGGAAAAGGTCAAGGGGTACAACAAGGAGAAAATTACAAAAGGGTCTCTTAGAAAATTATTTCTATAATAATTTTTGATTTTGTTATTTTGCTTTAAATTTATTACATATAACATCTGGAACTGTAAGAATAATATGCCCAATATACTATCATGTTCTTGTCTTTCCAGTATAAGAACACCTAGGCAGGGCCCAGGGATACACTGAAAATTAGACTAGACAGAAGTACTTTAAGGTAACTAGAAAAAGGCAATCCATTTATCTCAGCTTTAAGTGATGAGTCAATGATAGTGTTAATGACATATATTATAGACCAAGTGGTGTTTTCAGTTGAGAAGTCAGGCTAGATAGTTTGGAGAATTTTCAAGATAATCCAGGTATAGTAAGACTGACTCAGTCTTTGCTGTTCTGAGCAAGTAAGACTGAAAAAGAAGGTGTGGGCATATATGTGTACTTTAATAAACTGTAATTTTCTAAAATAAAATTGGCCATATTTCTATATTGGTCCTAGTTCTCTAAAATGGAATGAGCTTCTCTAGCCTGCTAAATCCCTTATAGCTTTCCTTTTCTGCTACATGTTTTCAACCTTCTAATGGACTATGCTCCAATGATGGCTAATAGATAGGCCATTTAGTAGACTTGGAGATGTGATATGTAAATAACTACAGTTCTCTTTGATGTGAATTGTCTCTCTTAAAATTCTCTCTGACACAGTTCAGTTCTCTCCACTGATTCTGATGACAGTTATTACAGCTGTGGTTACCTGGGACTGGGTAAATGAATTCTGAAGCACTTTCACCCTCCAAGGTGGCCTAAAGAGATTTAAGCTAGTTTAAAAAACAGTGTTCTGATATCAAAAAATGAAGAGACAAAATGAGGTGAGCTGAAGACCTAGACTTCACCTTGCACCACTAAACAATTAGTGGTTAATCCAAGATTACAAAACTACTTACTGGTTTTGAGGTTGGCATTAAATGGTGTTGCTCACCTCTATTTTCTATTCTTCTCTGAAATCAACCTGCACAAGCAAACTTCATGTAAGCTATGTCCAGAAACTAGGTTAAAATTTTTCTTAAAAAAAGAAAAAGACAGGTTCTAAAATGTAAGCTAGGAATCAAATAAAAACTTCTGTATTTATAAATAAATCTTAGTAAGAATTTACATTTTGTATTCATTCTTCGATATATCATGAGGATGCAATAAACCAAGAATTGTTTCCTGAGTGCTGCAAGCAGGTCTATTTTTTTTAAGACTATATATCCCTATAAAAACAGACACACGCAGATATTCAGAAACAGATGAAGCACAAAGGAGGCTAATGACTCAACAAACGTTTTTGACACTTAACAGTGGGTTGACTTGGTTTTAGTTCCTGGCATGGGCAAAGGTTCAAGTTGGATCTCATTCTATTCAAACTGGTTTTCCCACCATCTTTAGTTACATCGTGACAGTACACCCACTACTCTGCCTCAAATACCAAACACTTTGCCAATACTTTTATTGGATTAAAGGAATGAGACTTCAAGCAAACATGTTTTAAACCTCCAAACAGCACATATCTGGTGTCTTCTTTTATTCTTTTATTGGCTTTTTTACTCATGAGGTGTTAATGTCAGACAAGACCACTTGTATTTGCTGCCAGTTATTTTCATAGAACAATCTGCAAAGGGCAACTATATGCATTTAACTAAAATTCTATTTCTAAGTAGGTCCAAATAGCTGTAAAAACCCATTAGATCTTTTGAGCATTATTTTATGCAACATATCAAGCTTTTGTTCTTCAAAGTGGATTGCAATTCTGAAAACTGACACAGTAAATTGAGAGGATGGGTGTGGTAGGGAAAGATAGTTGAGAATTATAAAAGGGGTGAAATTGATCATGATGTATTGTACTTTAAAAATGACATGTGAATAGAAAAATCCTTTATACAACTGCTTAAAGATGATTTTTTAAAGTCTTAAAATTGGCAGAATTGAAGAAATGACACCATTTTCTGGACAAAAAAAAGAGAATATAAGTTGGATCATTTTGTCTAAGAGGGATTCCAAGATCCTTTGACTCAGCAGGCTCTAATGCTCATCGATTTAAAACCACCTACTATTCTTCTCTCCATAGCAGGTGTTTCCTATAAGCTTTTTTTAAACTTCATGAAGCAAACTGGGTTTGTTTCTATTATCCCAGGCTTCTATGCTCAGTTCTTTTATTTTTTTGCCAGTCCTGGGGCTTCAATTCAGGACCTGGGCACTGCCTCTTGAGCTTTTGCTCAAGGCTACCACTTGAGCCACAGCGCCACTTCTGGCTTTTTCTGTGTATTTGGTAATGAGGAGTCAAATCCAGGGCTTAATGAATGCAAGGCAAGCCTCTACCACTAAACCTCTACCACTAAGCCACATTCCCAGCCCTCAGTTCTTGATTATTAGAAATATAGTACATTTTTCCTTACATGGGAAAAGGAAAACTATGGCTGATATTAAAATATGGGGGAGATATTCATTTTTGCTCTCCCACATACATCACTTCTAACTCTACCCCTAGTTTTCTATTTGACCTGGACTATCCATTCAAAATGCAAGAATGTAGATTCTCTCTTCCAGCACCAATGAACTCAAATGAACTACGGTTCTTTTTTCTTACAGGAGTAGCTTACAACCTCTTGGAACACAATCTACACTACAGTAAGTTATTCACAATGAATCTCATGGCAAAACCAAAGGCCTAACTATGATCACACACACAAAAAAATGCAGAGTTGAAACAAGAACAGTTAATCTCTTAAATATTTCTGATAGCTTATCATAAAATACTATACTTAGCAATATGAGTCTAGTAAAGAAAACATGAGATGGAGGATTCAATCAATGACAATTATAGCTATTTTCTGTGTGTGGTCGTAGAAGACAAAGAACAAGATTCTGCTAGTAGCATGTCATTTCCTACCCAGCTATGCCAAAAGGTCACGTGAGTTTTTGTTGGTACAGGACTATGAAGCTAGTCCAACAATGAGCTTTATTTTAAGAATTAGGATCAATTATATGAAGATGTTCTGTTCTACATAAGCATCCTAGAGATTACAATATTGTGTAAAAGTGCTATAGCATGAAATGAGGCCTAGCAATCTTTGGAATAATTGAATAAACAATACCATTGGACTATCAATGATCCACAGCTGTCATGAAAGGTTTTCTCAAAAAGAGTGTCAAGGAAAATTCAATCATACCTTCCCTACATTAATTCTAAAGTACATATTCCCATCATGGCCTTCCCACTCCCTTTTCAGTGTTTTTGAATAGGAATGTAAAAATCAATAAGACAACACAGTTATTTAATGAGCTAAGTGCAAAATATGTTTAGTGAAAAGAAAATCTATTGGATGCTTCTTTTTGTGCCAGTACTGAGGCTTGATTGCAGGGCCCTGGTGCTCTGGTTTGGCTTTTTCTCTCAAGGATGGTGTTCTGCCATTTGAACTAAGCCTCCAGTTCTGACTTTTTGATGGTTGATTGGAAATGAGAATTCTTGGATTTGTATGTCTTTGAGCCTACGTCCTCAGATCTCGGCCTCTCAAGTATCAAAAATTATAGATGTGAGCTATTGGTAGTGTCCAGCTATTTGGATACTTTTAAGCATACTTTTAATCAGCAAGAATCCTGGAAAGAGGATCAAAACAATAAGTGGAAAGTTTAAGAAAAGCATGCCACATTTTGTTTCCCAGAATGAAAGAATCATCAATGTAGATGGAATCATTTATTAAATACAAAGATTTAAAATTTCAAGTTCTTATTAAATCCAGGGAAATTCTTCTCATGTTATGTAGATGAAAATGGAAAGTTGTATTGTTATTTGAAATGAGTTAGCTACTCGATACCAAATATCTGGACTGGATGGATGAGATCTCAAATCTTGCCTGGGTATCCAAATAAGTAATTCTTCTTACCTGCTGAAGTGTATACTCAGGTTTTCTTATTTCTGGATGACCAAACTTTTAAAGAAGAGAGAGAATCCTACTTCTTCCATTTCAGGTAGAAGAAAAAAGGAATTGAGGATTATGAACAGATAATTAGTTTCATCATTATTAGCTGTCACTTTTAGTATAACTGCTCCATAGCCACTCCAGCTTTCTTTGCACTAGTTTTAAAATAAAATATCTTTTTTCATTTATTTTCTTTTAACCTATTTGTTTCTTCACATTTACATTGTGTCTTTTTTCTTTTACTTCTTTTACTAGGTATGGGGGATTAAACCCAGTGCCATGTTCATACTAAGCAAGTACTCTAGGAGCAAAATGAAGTAGATTTTATTTTTTATTGGCAGCATGTATCTGGGCCTTCTCTGTTCACTATGACACTTTGATTTTTTGTGCTACCACTAGTGCTTAAACTCAGAGATTGGGTGCTATCACTGAGATTTTTTTATTCAAGGCTGGTGCTCTATCACTTAAGCCACACCACTTCACAGCTTTTTGCTGGCTAATTGTAGGTAAGAATGTCAGGGACTTTCCTCTCCAGGTTGGACAGAAATCTTGATCCTTAACTCTCAGTCTCATGAGTAGCTGGGATTACAGCTGTAATGTGTATATCCTATTTATATTTAACATTATTATTAATATGGCTGAGTTTAAATATACATTTTGTTTGTTTTGGGTATCAATAATTGTATTATTTATCTATTTTTCACATATATTTTTACACCAAAAGTAATTACCCTTCAATGTTCTTAAGAAATGTGAATACTTTTCTGAATATTCCAGAATACATAGATTTTCATAGATATTCATAGATTTTCAACTAAGCATGGTAATACAAACATACTTACTTCATATATTCTATTGAGTCTTCAAAAACAGCAGAGACTTTTTGAACTCTTTAATTTAAAATAAGGATAGATTCACATATCTTTGTAAGAGATAAGGCAAAAATCTTATGTATGTTTTAGCCAATTTCCCTCAATAAAGACATTTTATGTAATTCAGATCGGGTTGGGTGAAAATAGTTGTCTCTCAAATTTTTTTTGTTTAATTCAAGGAAAACCAGCTTATGAGCTTTATTTTGTAAGAATAGAAGTGAGCACAGGAATGGAGGAAGTAAGGATGAACAAATGCAGTCACTATATTCAATGTACACTATGTAAAAAGTGAACTATGTCGTTTGGGGTAGCAATGGGAGGGGGAAATAGGGGATAACAAAGAAAAGGTTGACATTAACCAAACATTATTGCACTCATAGCCTGACTTATGGAATTGTAACCCCTTTATACAACTTAGCAATAACAATAAAAAAATTAAAGAAAGAATACAAAGAAGCTTCAAAGCTTGAAATATCAAAGAGATATTTGGAAGGCAGGCGCCGGTGGCTCACGCCTGTAATCCTAGCTACTTAAGAGGCTGAGATCTGAGGATCGTAGTTCAAAGCCAGCCTGGGCAGGAAAGTCCGTGAAACTCTTATCTCCAAGAAACCACTAGAAAACCAGAAGTGGCGCTGTAGCTAAAGTGGTAGAGCACTTGCCTTGAGCTGAAGAGCTGAGGGTCAGTGCTCGGGCCTAGAGTTCAAACCCCACGACTGACCAAAAAAAAAAAAAAAACAGAGAGATATTTGGATAAATATTATCAAATTACTCTCCAAAACTTTTATATCAATGCACATTCCCATAAATAATATGTGAGATGACTTAAATGTAATTAAGTCTAGGTATCTTGACATCTAAGGATACTTACTTGCATTTGAACCTGAGACTCTGGATCAAACACATAAGTATGTGTATATTAGGGAAAAGTCCTTAAAACCACTTTTGGACATCTAAGTCTATTTTCATTATCTATTTACAAATCATATTACTCATGATATTAGTGATAGTTGTCTAATTTTCATTTTCAGTTTACTTTGGAGGAAGCACTGGGAGTGAGGAGTTATTCTAGTATAAGTGCAGCCTTCCAGTTGTGTAAATTATTAGCTTAATTACAAAAAAATAGAGGCCTGAAACCCTACTCAGGAGGCTGAGATCTGAAGATCACAGTTCAAAGCTAGCCAGGTTAAAAAAAATAAAGGTAATGGACAAGAACATTGTTTTTGCTAAGAATCTGGTGGATCTGCATGTGTCTGAATTCATACATGTAAAATGTGTGCAAATTTTCCATTAACTTAGGAATCGCAATTGAAATTTCTGACCTTTATCTGGCACCAGGAGGGAAACTAGCTGGCTATTGTGTGACCACAGCTGACTTCTACCCAGGAAGTAATCCTTGATGGTTTCCAATCCCAACTCTCCATTCTTTAAAAAAACAAAACAAAAAAAAAGAAAGAAAGAAAGAAAGAAAGGAAAAGCAGAAATGTTCTCCAGTAGAATTTCTCTTCTTTTCCTTAATAGCCAAATAAATGAATGTTTCACCTATCATCTAATTTTCCAGATCTAGGTGATGGAGCAGTAGATTTTTTTCTTTTCCTACACAATGTTATTTTTCCATAAACTCTTTTTCAGTGAGTGGAAAAAAAAAAACCTTCCAAATCCAGTAAATGCTTTATAAAGTCAGCACATGGCAAATCCGAGCAAACCAGACAGTTCTATTGACCACAACTCTTCAGCCTTTATTTCTATCTCATTAAATATTTTATCCTGGTAATCTTTGATGTAAAGTAACATGTTTGAAAAGAAAAGTCTAGTACATATTTCAGAATCATACTGCCAAAAAATAAAATGAGTCACACATTTAGTATAATCGTGCCATCTCAACTCAAGTGTAACTTACTCTGAAAGTGACTGAATGGGGTATTCCATTTCTGTTGCGAACTACAGTGTCTTTTGTTCACATACTCTAGTATAAATGACTACTAACAGTAAATAAATTCTATATTCTAAAGAATGTCAAAAGGCTCTCCGGGCTTGTAAACAATAAGCTATGGAAAGGAAATGAAAAATGAAGCAAAGCCAAAACTCTTACTACAGCTTTGTTTTGTTAAGTTCTGTGCTTGTAAGATATTGTCAGCCACGATGAAATGTGGCGTATTAACTGTTATCATTTAATAACACAGGATGTAAAAATAAAACAAGTCACCCCAGATGCTGAGGTAAGAACCAACTGAAGGGGAAGTTATTTTCACATTTACATAATAAGCAGTGTTGAAAACTTTCTGATATTCAAGGTTATTTTTCAAAAAAAAAAAGTAATATAGGTTCAACCCCTTTGAGCATAGAAGTATATCTGCTTGTAGTTTAAGCCAACATCTAACATAAATTCCAGCTGTCCTCAAAATGCACAAATCTAACCCTCTCACTGTCTTTTACTATAAATAATATCAGGACCATTTGAAGGATACATGCATTATGAGTTTTAAAACAACCCAGGTAATCAATAAAAGTAAAAACAATGATCATGATGAAAGCTTACTAAATGAACATAAGGTCTTTCACTCCCAAATTTCTCTGCTTCTGTTTTCACAGTTTCTGAGTGGGAGAATGTACTAAAATCGCCCACTTTACAGTTCACTTTCCAAAGCAGCCCAGGATTTGAGGGATTCTATTTATGCACAGAGAAACAATAGTAGTTAAAATACTTTTGCAGACAGTCATCAGGACTTACTCTTATTCTTTAATCTTTCCTCAAAATAAGCAATTTCACAAAAGGTTTCCCAAGTACCACACATTATGCTTTGAGACATGTTTATCTCATTAAGACCGCGAAATATAATTTTTTAGTTGGATAGAAAATGTCACTCCTGAGAAAGCTTTCAATCTTAAAATCTTAAAAATTACTTTTATGGGAGAAAGAGTCCAGGTGTCATGGCACCGTTTGGCTGCATAATCCTGCCAAGCGAACACCAGGCCTAAGCTTTTACATAAGACTTTGATGGTGAGAATCTGCTTGATTTCATAATGAGCTGTTAGTTTATGAATTTATAACTGGAGGCTAACTACTTTTGACAAGTGGTATGCTCAAACTTTACTCTGGGCTAGAGGTTCGTTTTATTCTGAGAAGAATAGGAACAAAGTGCAGGGAATGAGAAAGGATGGAGAAAGAGATATAGGAAATAAAGTTAACTTTTTATTGCTGGAAGAACCCACTCTCAATTGTAATTGTGAGGAAATAATTCGTCTAACAACCGACAGAAATACCAGTAAAATGGCTGCTCATACTGTCTCAAATGTATTATAGTAGCATCCCAACTCTTTCTGGAGGCTTGCTTTGTGCCTACTTTATTATCCACCAATTTACCTACATTTAGTTCCTACAGTGATGTGCATTGTTCTGAATGGATATGTTATTTCTTTAGTCCTTTTATTAGTGATTTTTTTGATATACTATGGTCTCATACTGTAATGATTGGGAGTAAGTTTAACCTAATGAAATCTATGAACTTCAGTGACCTATCTGTTGACATTGTATTTTCTTTAGCCTCTTAAATGCTATTGAATATAACATCAGTTAGTGTAGTAAAATAGGGCTTATTGTGAATAATGGATAAGAGTTCAGGTTCTAATAAGAAAATGTTAGGGTTTCATCCCATCATTTCCATCTAATATAGGATTCTTAGGCAAAATGCATTGGATTTCCAATAACCTGCTTTTTGTATGAAAATGAGTTTAGTAATGAGTTAGTAAAACTCTCTGGGTTTAGAGTCAATGATAAATGAATTCTTCCATAAATAGTACATAGGATAAAGTGTGAAATAAAATAGACAATGAATGCATCACACACACACACACACACACACACACACACACACACACACACACACAATAAATAGGATTGCAAATGTGCTCTGTAAGGAAAAATATACAGAGTCCACATTTTGTTTAAAGCGAACTCTCAGAAGTATGATGCAAACTTTAAGATCAGACAATAAGCACCTTAGATCCAGTTACTGAATTTGTACTTTCTGAGCTCAGGACACAAACTAGAGGGCACAGAGCACTAGCCCACTCTAATTCTGATAATGAGTATAAGTACAATCTACTAGCCATAAGGCATCAGATAAACATGATATTGTTGACATCAGTCACAATTAGTTAATTTAATTAAGTTGAATATTAAAGCAAGGTTGCATACCGAGGAGAATTCTTGCCCTAAGACTTTTATCGATTTAATTTCCTAAAACAAATGGCCCAATTTTTGAAGCTGTTCCTTATAGGCTGACTTAATAAAACAGATCATTCAGAAACTTCCCTTCTAGGATTATTATGATATGGCTTTTGGGAGAAGCTAGGATCAATATTCTATTTTTTAAATGTATAACTTAGAGTTTACAAGTCATGTGTGAAGTGATGTAACTATTCTTTAAAGTATGAGACTCAATGTTCAAGTACCTGAAATTTATGATGTAGGGTCCAAGTAGAGCAGTCACTTTCGTGTAGCAGTGGGTCATTCCTTTGTTATCCTTTGTTTGTTTATGGCTATCCAACAATGCTGTAACCTAACCTTTGACCTTTACTCCTGAAGGTCAGCAGAACCCATCAAAAGATAATAAACATGAGGTTAATAAATCTGGTTGAAATTTTGATGAAAAAGTGGCATTTGAAAACAACTGTTTAAAGTAAAAGCTTGTAAAGGATGCATGGGCTTTCATAATCTATTCTTTCCTTTTTCTCCTTTCCCACCCATTATCATGATTTGCCTATAAATAACTCCCCAGATGCAGAGGCTAAAACTGCCAGTCAGCCTGACAGTGTTTTTTATGAGTTCCTGGATGAGTGCCCTCCTCTTTTTCTCTGGTTAGGAAAATGTGTCCAGCCTGCCTTCAGCCTTGTATTTCAGCATTAACCCTCTATCCCCATGACATTCTAGTCTAGTCTAACATATACAAAGACATAGATGCTAATTGACTGATACAAAGAAGTTATGTAAGAGGTTGATATTATCATCAAGAAATGTCTTTAATTTCAATCACATCCTGAGACATCATTCCCCAAAATGATGGCAAGACAACTCAAAGGAGGTAAAAGAGTCGATCTTAATCTACTTCTAGGTTCACCTCTGAAAATTGATGCAGGATCCCAATGACTTGTACTCCATTTTGAAAACCCAAGATCAATATTATCTTATTCCTTTTCTACATTGCTTCCTAGTACACAAAGGAAGTCACTGGACTTGAACATCTCCTCCCAAGACTAAAAGTAGCGAATGAACCAGCTACGCTGATCACTGTTATAGGATATTAAGCAAATGAGGTTTTCATTTGTAATCATCATCATCATCATATTAAACTCAAATCCTCATCTCTAATTTTAAAAAGTCTGACTCACATGGTTAAATCATTGTGTTCCTGGGATTGGTTAGTCTTACTGCCCAGCATTTATAAGATTGCACTGTTAGAGATACGGCTGGTCCCAAAAGGTTTTCTGAAATAGTTCTGTGATTAAAATAAGAAACAATTGAAAAGAAGTAGCTTTCCTAAACTGGGCTCTACTGACTCACATCTGTAATCCTAGCTATTCAGAAAGCTGAGGTCTGAGGATGGCAGCTGGAAGCCAGACTGAGCAGACAAATTCATGAGACTTTTATCCCCAGTTAACTACCGAAAGGCTGGAAATAGAGCTGTGGCTCATATGATAGAGAACTAGCCTTTATTTAAAAAGCTAAGAGACAGCCCCCAGGTTCTAGAGTTCAAGTCCCAGTATCAAACCAAAAAAAACCAGAGAGAAAGAAAGAAATTTTTTCCAGACACCAGTTAAGAGAGAATATGGAATACTAGTCCATGGATTATAGCACTGGCATCAAAGATATGCAACCTGTGTATTCTTAGAAGAGGGCCAAGTGCTTGCTTAATTCCCTACTACTGCCATCCTAATATTCTTAATAACTGTATGTGAACTTGTGCCATGCAAATGAGTCAATCAGACAACATAACATGTGCATCATCAGAGACACACCCAGTATACATAGTGCTATAATTTGTCTTCACCCCATTCACCCCATGGTCCATGAACATAGCATTCTGGTGGACTCATCCCATGTGGGAGGTTACTGAGATTCAAAGCCAATATATGGTAAATATGCTAAATCTGTAACAGAACTAGTAGGGAGGGGAGGATTATCTGATATATCCAACAGGCCACACATTCATTATAAATGAGAATTTGTTTGCCATGTAAATGGAAAGCAATGGAGTTCTAAGAAACATGAACCCACAAGAAACAACATCATTGTCCTTCTTACATTATATCACTTGCATTAGCCAACCATAAGGCAAAGGTAGATTGTTGGTAGGAGGGATGTGCCTTGAGGAGTAAGATCAAAACAATGACTCACACCTGTAATCCTAGCTACTTAGGAGGTTGAGATCTGAGGATTACGGTTTGAAGCCAGCCCAGGCAGGAAAGTCCATAAAACTCTTATCTCCAATTAATCCCCAGAAAATTGGAAGTGGCTCAAAGTGGTAGAGTACTAGCCTTGAATGAAAGAGCTCAGTGACAGCACCCAGGCCTTGAGTTCAAGCCCACTACTGATTGACAAAAAGAAAAAGAAAAAAAAACACCAGCTGGGTCATATTCTTCATATTCTTCTACATGTCCATTGTTATCATTAGAACAAAATATCTATGTATGAGTATATATTTGAATTGTGGAATTTTTATGCTTCTACAATGAGTTAAAGGCTTTTATTTGCATTCAAGACAGGCATTTTGCAAAATATAAAGATAAGTGAGGAAAGTCATGCTAATATTCTACAATTTTATTTTATCTTTATTTAGGATGACATTATAATTACAAATAAAAATCCTTGACAAGTCGAGACAAACAGTCAGAAAGAAAGAAAAACTTTATAGTTTAATGCCCCTAAGGACATATTCCTTTCTGTTTCTTGAATAAAAGAGTCTGCGTTTTCATTTTGTTCTGAATCCAGAAATGATGTAGCTTGAGCAGCTGTCTGCTCCTTGACCTTGCTAGAGTCATTAGCAAGTGGAGTTTGAGAAGAGGGGGAGGCAACTGAGAAACACTTCAAGCCCTCTCACCCCAAGGCCCCACAGACTCTCTTCCTTATTAGTTAATAAAGCTCTGTTCTGCCTTATTTTGAAATTCTATCAACAGTATTAGTTCCTATTGGTTTTCTAACCAGAGATGCTATTTTTCCATGTATGCTTTGCTTTTTGATAAACTTAAATCATCCTTGCCATTGTCACTTCCTATGCAGCAAGTTAAGAGATTTTATTCAACTCTAAACCATTTCCTCTTCCATTTTTTCCATTTTTAATCTCATAATTTGAAGCCACTAAAAATACTTTCCATGTATCCCACAGAGTTTGATTCTCGCCCATTTCCTTTTTTCTCATGCCCTGATTTCTTTCTCATTTATTGCAAAGTGCACAGAACTGTAGTGAGGACCAAGGATTTTGCAAATATTCTGTTGGTTCATATTTCAAAAAGAAAGAATTGAGTGATATTATGGCTCTTTAAAGTTCTCCTAAGAGACCATAAACAACTAACCAAGAGCTCAGTAATATTTTACCTCTGCCTTTACCTCAAAACCTCAGCCTGGGCTTTTAAGTTGCTTTAGTCCCTTCTCACACACTACCACATTTATGGCCCTAGCATCATAAAATACGGAGGTCAAAATCCGATTTATTTTTATCTGTTTTCTAAAAGACCTTTAAAAATTCAGGGCAATCATACCTGGCCCCTGCATACATACCTTCACCCAAATTCCTGCCTCACTCAGCTTTTCAGTAATACCAAACTACTCATAACCTTTAAGTAGGTTTTTGTTCTTCGGTCTTCTTTACTTTTTCTCGTTTATCTTCTCCAGAGAATCTTTTATTTGGTCTTTTTTACATTTGTAGTTGCCTTTCAAGCATTCAGTTTCAGCTCAGGCATTTCCTTGCCTGGAATCCTGCATGGATGTCAAGGTTCATGTAGTAAGGGCCCATACTACTCTGACTATTGCTGTATATCAGTGAACCATGCTGAACTAATCTGTGGCAGTATGTCACCTTCCCCTAACTCTACTGTGATGTCCTTGAGTCAAGGAATGGAACTTTTTACTTGCTGTGAGTTATATAATCTTGGACACACCATAGTTACTCAGCATATATTTTTTGGTTGAATTAAAATAAACTGAATTATGTATGCTCTGACTTAATATGTGATCGCTCTTTTTGATGCTATGTGGTCCTAACTTACAAAATGAAACACACACACACACACACACACACACACACACACACACACACACACACACACACACACACACACACACACACACACACTCTGTAACCAAGGATAAGATACTTAAGTCAGAGGTAGAGGAAAGATCAGAAAATTTTGCTGCATCTGTTTGGGGAATCTTGTCTCAAGAATATTCCAGGAAGACTCAATAAATTTCCCAGGGTTTCAAGAGTTTGGTTACTAGCTCAGATAAAGGTTAGCCATTTAAAGAGCGGTTTGGGGATTCTCTTCAGGAGGTTTAGGAAGGATTTTCATTTCTTAGTACTTTGCAATCCATTTTATTCTTGGGAAAGTTAACTGCTTGAGCTGTCATTTCCGTCAATGTCCTGTGTCAATTACAAGATTGACGTCTGTACTTTTAGACTAGAACAAGTACATTGGATTCCAAGAAACATCTTGCAGGTTTTTCACTGTCATCTCCTTGTATAAGAGTCACTTTGATCTTGTGACAAGCATACAGATGCAGACAGGACAGTAGCTCACTGGTGGTGATGAAGGGCAGCCCCAATGGTCAGTATGGAGACTGGTCATTCATCTATGGGCCTAGGACGCTCAGCCTGAAGAACAAGGCCTGGACCAGGAACTCTTCAGTCAGCTCTGTTTTGAGATCCAAGGTTCTCTAACTTTTCTCTGTCTCTCTATTGACTATTTCTACGACTCAAAACAGACAATGTCTATCTAACATTTCAGCTTACTTTGAAAGTAAAAAGTAGTAATCATTTATCTACTATATATATATATATATATATATATATATATATAATCAAATATATATTTGTCAAATATGGAGAGATAGTCAGTCATAGAGCTTGAACTCAGGGGCCTGGGCTCTGTCCCTGAGCTTTTTCTTTTTAAGGCTAGCACTATACCAATTTGAGCCATAGCTTTACTTCTGGTTTTCTGGTGGTTAATTGGAGATTAGAGTCTCATGGACTTTCTTATGCAGGCTAGCACTGAACCATGATCCTCAGATCTCAGCCTCCTGAATCACTAAGATTACAGGCATGAGCCACCAGCACCCAGCTTGTCCATTATATTGAGAACTCATTGTTTACATGTCTTGGAGTTAGCAGTTGAGCCAATGAAAGAACTGTGTTAGATGGGAAGAAGTATCTAATAAGCAGAGTTACACTAAGCACTGTTTGTTTCCAAGGTGCTGATTCAGACCTTTAAAAAAAGAAAAACTCAGAGCCTGTCTCTGAGCATTTTTTTGCTTAAGGCTGGTGCTACCACTTGAGCCACAGCTCGACTTCCAGCTTTTTGGTGGTTAATTTTGGTAGTAATTTCCTTCCCCAGGCTAGCTTCAAACAGTGATTTTTTTTTTAGAACTTGGCCTCCTAAATAGCTAGGCTTATAGGCTGATTCTAGACCTATTCTTAATCAAAGAAATCTTTTAGGATCTAGAATGGTTTTCATCCAAAGATGATATTCTAAAAGCTGAGCAGTTGGGGTGAAGAGACTCCTGTCTATGCTTGATATACAGATGACCTCTTCCGCCCTGTTTTGGGGTTTAAAGAGGCAAGAGTGTCCCACAATGGATCATGAGACCTATCCTACTGCTGGGCAGATTGTATTGGGCTCCTCCTAAGGATTGCACTCAGTTCCATTTCTTGTGGCCTATAGCATTTTGCCTAAGGTAGCAACTAGGGCAGCAATGATTTCCTGCTTGTAAGATTACCAAACTAGCTGTGCTCTCTGCACTGTCAGTGAGCCAAGATGGTAAAAGAGTCAATTGTTTTTTTTTTCTTTTTATTTCTTATTTTTAATGCTCCTTCGAGGCTCCAGACTCACTGGAGACATCCTGACACAGAATGCCTTGTCCAGCACAATGTGATGCCCTTTACCTAGTGAAAGGGTGAGTCTCATAAAGGTGCTGTCTTCCCTCCCAGAACAAACAACGGAAATGCATCAGGAGAGCTCAGCTGCAGACAGAACGCACCTCGGAGCAGGAGCCACCCTGGGATTCCTCAGATGAAAGCCAATTTCAATGAACATTGTGTTTCGAAGCCTGCTTCCTCTTGCTCTGTAAGTGCTGCAGAAGGACCATCCCACTTGCGTCTGCTGACACAAAAGAATGCTGTGGCTGGGAGATCTTATCACATCTTCCTGTGCCACAGCAACAGAGCTCCAGTTGTGTCTTGCAGAATTGCTCATTGTTTCACAGGACGACTGGCTCCTTTGGGTGGGATCTGATGGCATCTCATAGAGTTGAAGGTAGGTGGTACTGGGAAGTCAGCCAGCCACGTGACTCGGTTTACTGGCTTCGCGGAAGTCAGACAGAAGAACACACTTCACCCAGACTTCTGAGTGGCAAATAGATCTCCATTTAAAGTGGTGTGTTTTAAATGTATATTTATTTAAGTATGCATAAACTGTCTATGTAATTATACAAGTAGAAGAAAGTAATAGAAGTGATACCCTGGATGTAGAGTTTCTCTGTTAGCAAAAGCCACTGCTTTTCTTTTAACCAACCACTAATTTGATTCTCAGAAAACTGAGAAGAATCTAAGCATTTGGAAAGTAGAAATCTAATTATTTATTATCCTATCTGGAGAATTTAGATGCCTAAATATTAATATTTGGGGATGCAAGCTATATGTCTCCAAACAGGTTTTGCTTCATGAAGATGAACTTTAACTTTTAAATTATCACATTTATGTTTAAAAGCATGACTAATATAACATTGGGCCAACTAAATTTGGCCAACTCTAGATGCGTCCCTTTACCTAAAAAGTCCATGGCCTTTTCTAGTAAGACAATATAGATAGTTACCTCTTCAGCTACCCAGAGAGTAATTTGCACGTTCTAGTTCCTGTTTCTCCACTTCAATGCCTTTTGTAGCAATTCTTATGAGAAGTATACAACTATCAGCAAGACATATCAGGGAATAAATCCAAAGAAACATTTATATGGTTATTTTTTGGTTATGTGGTACTGAGAAATAGAACCCAGGGCCTGTGCATGCTAGGCAAACACTCTACCATTAAGCCACATTCCCAGCCTGTAAAGAAATATTTTTTAATATCTCTTTCCCATGTTTCCATGTAGAACTTTCTAACATCTCATTTCTCTAAAAATACCTGTATACAATTATTTGACCCCAAACTAATTTTTCTTCTCTAACTTAATTAAAGTTCCTAAGATGAATACATCACCAAGATAAGATGTCATCTCTGGAATATACTTATTGAAATGATCACATGTTGTAGTTAGTTATGAATTTAATGGTTTTACCTCAGTGAACTATGAGCAATGTAAGAAAAGAGCTATGTCATATTCATCTTTGTATTTCCAGTATCTAGAACAATATCTTGACATATTGATATGTAGTAAAGAAAAAAAAGATGGATAGATGGATAATGGATGGGCGAATGGATAGCTGGATAGAAGTCTATGCTGCAGTGCCTAACTACTGAGAACTTGATCCAGGCTGCTTTTATAGTTTAAGACATGACCATGCTAACCTTTGGGGCCTTTGTGAACCCATTCTTAGATGCACAGAATTCAGAAATTTTCAAGGTCACACAATTTGACTATTTCATTCTACTGAAGATAGGATTCAGAGAGAATCTGGTTTATCCATATTCGCATATCTAATAAATGAAGCAATAGCTCTTGGTTAAAATCCAGATGTATAATTTTCAGTCGGTCAGTGTCTCTTACCCAATCCCTCCCTTCCACCCCTGCCTTGTGCAGCTTTCCGTAAGTGCCTCTGGGAGGCTCTGAGGCACCCTGTACAGCAATATCACTCCTGTCTCATCTGGAGGACCAAGAGAGAGAAAACTTGACCAGAGCAAAACTAATGAAAGGAACAATTCTGGGGTTATGAAATCACATGTTGGGGTACTTGAAGAAAGGGAAGAACAAAGGATGCCTTATCTTTATTTAGGTTGATGTCCTTCCAGGTCTCTGAAAAGGCTCCATTCAGACTTCAGTGGCTGATGCCCATCTGCTCCCCAGCTTTCGAGGATAACATCTGGAAACAGTTCTGAACAGTATTACTCCACTGGTGAGGACTGCTGTTTAATGCAAGGAGCCCAGTCTTTAGAATCCCTTTCCAGAGAAATGTATTTTCCTCCAGTAAAAAATGAGGCTGATAGAATGATGTGAACTCTAGATCTGTCTGCTATAAGGAAATAGTGACAACCTATCCCACATCACTGCCTGCATTTTTGTTTCTCTTAGTTACACTCAATCACAATGCATCCTAATGTTTGCAATTGGCCTACAATAAACAGAATGTTGTTCACAAAGAATTTAACATTTTAGAACAAACTATTAGCTAGATGCTAGTGACTCATGCCTAAAATTCTAGCTACTCAGGGAACTGGGATCTAAGGATTGCTATTCAAAGCTAGCCTGGTCAAGAAAGCCTGAGACTCTTCCAATTTGCTAGCAAAATTCCTGACATGGATCTGTGGTTCAGGTGGTAGAGTGTTACCCTTGAGCACAAAAGCTCAGGAACAGTGCCCAGATCCTGAGTTGTAACCCCAACTCCATCACACACAGACAGAAAAAGAAAAACAAACAGAATCAAACAAAGAAAAAATAAAAGTAATGAAAGACAACTGAAGATGGTGGTTTAACACCTATAATCCCAGTACTTGGGAGGTCAAGGCAGGAGGATTGTAAATTCAAGACCAGCCTAGGCTACACAGTGGGACCTGCTCAACTGTCTTCCGCATTTCACCCAACAAACAAACTAAATAAATAAAAAGAGATAAAAAGCAGCTGGCCTATCTTCCTTGAAGACCTTCCTTCTTGAAGAATCCATCAACATTTTTTTAACCTCTACAACACTGATACCATGGAATATGTATGTTCGTCCTTACCCTGGGGAAAGTACTTAAAGGAACTATTTCCAGAAACATGTTATTTCTCAATAAATAAATGTTTAACAATATGAAAATGTATTCACAGTTTGAGTACATTATTTATCAATTGCTGTTCTGGACAGTCAAAAATTTAGGTTTGAGATTTTTTTTTAATGTTATATCTTCAAGGAATTTGAATTTGCTTTTAAGTTTTAAAAAATGTGCTGCAAGCAAAAGACGGTATGATCTGTTCTTGCATGGTAATAAGGAGAGAGCCCCAAAATGTGCTCTCTAGGCTGCCTACAAAACTGCTTGTGATAGCAAATGACCACTGTAGTTTCATAACTGACCTTCCTGGAAGTGCAGAATTTCCCAATGTGAGGGAACATACTTTTCCTTTTGTTTCTGGTGTCTGTCTTCTCAGAGAGCATTGAGATGGACTTATATCTCTTACTTTAGAGTCCGTGAGTTTTACTCAGAGAATGGTAAGATCATGCTTGCGTGCAAAAGAGTGCATATGTGCCATTGTGTGCCAGCATGACAAGCTTTGCCACAGCTAGATGGGCAGAATTCACAGCAGAAGCAGCCAAGGACAAAGAAAAGTGCATGAGAGATAAAGGGGAAAATGTTCTTAAACCAACCCTCCCTTCCTCAAACCAATTTCCTTATGAAGATATTTGTCTACCCAACATGGCTGATGTTTCTAAAAAAACTCCCATTGTTGAATAAAACCTGTCCACCTGTCCATTCTTGCCTCAGACACAGATGTAAGGAAAGACTAAAATGGGGAAAAAAACATTTTCAGGCAAAAACTATTTTACCATTTTTAATGATAAAATTGTTCTTCTTAGTTGACTGGTTAAATTGAACGACTTTTTAAAAAATAATAGATTGGTCCAGGTGGCTCACACCTGTAATTCTAGCTATTCAGGAGGGTGATATCTGAGGATGGCAGCCAAGGCAGGAAAGTCTATGAGACTTTTTTTTTTTTTTTGTCAGTTGTGGGGCCTGAACTCTGAGCCTGGGCGCTGTCCCTTAGCTCTTCAGCTCAAGGCTAGTGCTCTACCACTTCTGGCTTTTTTCTTTTTGCTTATGTGGTGCTGAGAAATTGAACCCAGGGCCTCATGCATGCCAGGCAAGCACCCTACCACTAAGTCACCTTCCCAGCCCTTTATGAGACTTTTTATCTCCAGTTCACCACCAAAAAGTTGGAAGTGAAGGTGTGGCTCAGCCTTGAGCGAAAAGGCTAAGGGACAATGTTCAGGCCTTACTGAGTTCAGTACCCAGACCATGAGTTCAAAAAGTAGAATGCCCTTTGCTGAAGTAGTAATGGAATGATAACTTAAACATAATTGGTTGGTTAAGGCTGTGGGTTGGGGAGAAGAGTCATTTGGCTCTTCAGATATCTGACAATTGATTCTATCTATGCCAGAAGAATCCTTACTCTTCTTGTCTGAAGTTTTAAATCTGAAATATACTTGATTGTTACAGTTTGTGCATGTTGGGGTGACAATGTAAAAGGACCCCGAGTAGCTGAACAATGGAGGGAGGAGCAGAATGGAAAAAGTTATGGAAACTTTCCACTCATGAACAGCACACACCCTCATACAAACAAAGCTCTTGGGCTACGACCATAATTTTATTTTTTAAAAAAAGTGATAAAATACTCACTAAGCCCTGGGAGGGGATGAACAATGGATCTTGAAAATAACAATCCTCCCAAACTCCATCTCACATATGGAGCAGTTAGTAAGGAAAGATTTTTGCCCTTTCTATTTCCAAGTGTCTATTTCCTTTCTGGAACCCTGAAGGTTTGAGCTGCTGTCAGAACCAAGGCAGCATGTGTCAGCAGCTGTGGTTCTGTATCCAGCTTTGTCCTCACCGCATCGTCCTTCTCCACTGTGAGCGACTCAGCTCAGACTGACAGTGATTGGCTGGCTTGCCACTCAGGACACCCCAGGCAGCTTCCTTCACTAAGGCTACATCTCCATCTCTGTGGTTTGCTTGGTAACAATGACTGTCACAGAATGAGAGAGGGGGTGGGGAGAGACAGACAGACAGAGACAGAGAAGAGACAAGATAGAGACAGAAAGAGACACACAGAGAGAGAAAGAGACAGAGAGAGACACACAAAGAGAGAAAGAGACAGAGAGAGACAGAGGGAGACCAAAAGAGAGAAACAAATGCATGGCAGAAGCCGCTAGTGAGCCGTTGTCCTGGCCCTCCATCATCTCACAGTACTCTGTACTTGAGCACCGAATAGCAAGAACCCTGAAAACATATTAGCTGTGAACACCTTGCTTCTTGCTCCCTTTTCCAATGTTTCTTAGAACCAGTTTGTTGAAAATAAATTTTAAAAAGCAAACGTAGATTCTGGGGCTCATGATACTGAAACAAAATTGTTGTCCTTTTGCATAAGATTAAAACACTCAAAAAAATCCACTAAAAACCACAGCTGACTTTGAAAAATCAGGCTGTTGATAATAGGATCATTGCATTTTTTTCTTTAAAATATATGTAACTTTTCTTCTCTATCCATGTTTCCAATTGTCAGGCCAAAGAACATCATACAGTTTACTTGAGGTCTTATGTTACATGGTACTTTGGTGTTTTATGACTTTCAAAGAGTTCCAGATGATCTCATTGGATCCTCAGATAACCCCACCACGTTAGGTAGAGTTGATGGATCCTTTATCATCATTTTCCATATGAGGAAAGAGAAGTAAATAAGTTGTGTAACAAACCAAGGTCACCCCGGGCTGCACTGGTGGAACCAGATTCCAATAGAAACATTGACCTTCTAGACCAGGTTTTTGCTTTGTTTACTTCTCTCTCTCTCTTTCACTCTCTTTGTAACAAGGAAGGCAAACAATTCTATGCATTGAATTATATCACTTTTTGTGGGGAAGGCATATTCTGAGATGATCTTATGCACTCTCAGATCTTTCAGGGGGTTAAAGTCATGGTTCAGTTTGTAGAGTGCTAACCAATGAGCAAAAGTAGCCAAACATAATGAGTTTAAGTCCTAGTCTTGGACCTAGGGGGAAAAAAAGACTTCAGTACTGCTAATGTGGTATCTCTTTTTAATCAACAAAATAACGCTGATCAGGGATTTTAACTTTAAATTGTCTATTTTCAATCTCTGATTTAAGTTCCAGTGAAGCAATTCGTATTGAGTAGGAGATTGTAAGACAGGGGCAAGCAACCCTCATTTTCTAGTAAAATCATCTAGGGATCTTTTAAAGCCTACATGTGCCTAGACTAAAACAAGACTAATTATGTCAAAGTACATTACATGCCTGAATGGAGCTACCATCATGTACAATTTAAGATAAGCCAAAAGGAAAAAATAAAGATAAAAGAGATGAGGTTCAGGAATTATAGCATTCCTTCCTTCCGGTAATTGGAGTGTGTCTCCAGTCTGTGAGTCACTGACCCATCATCTTCCCACTCATGAGAAATGTGATCCACTGTGGGGGGAGGGCAAATGAGTGGAGAAGAGGAAAAGCAGGCAAATACAGTCATAATATTCAATGTACATATTTGAAAATGGAACCAGGTAACTTGAAGGGATGGGTGGGGATGAAACAGATGTGGGGAGAATGATGGTGACATCATGGAGGGGAAGAGGTGACATGGATCAAGATGCTTGTGCACAAAACTTTTATTGACTTGAAACCCTTTTGTGCAACTCCTTCCAAATCCAAATCTTCTTAATTCAACACTCTTCAGATTAAGTATCAGCCAGACTATAGCCATAGTTTGGTGTCCCATGAAAATTTTTCCCTATTTGCATATGCCTTTTTCCTACTGCTTTTTCTTCTTTACCAAGAATGTCCTACTTCATAGTCATAATAGTAATAACATGCTCTTCTGCATCTTCCTTCCTTTCTCTTTCATTTTCTCTCCCTCTGACTCTTATCCCTCCTCTCTTCATCCTTCCTTTTGCTCTCTTTTTTCAATTTTTTCTGTTTGTAGATTTTACACTGTAACACATGACTATGAATAAAATTTGAGATGTTACAATTTTACATCATCTCTGACTTCATCTAAAAATTGTTTTTCTTAAAAATAGTGAGTGAAAAATAAAGAAGGGGAATAAAATTTTATGCTAACTGGAAAACACATGGTTCAAAATGTGTAAATTGCCCACTAAATTAGTAGGTTTCTTATTTTAAGCTACAGATTGCACAAGCAAACCCAGGCCCCCTCTCCACAAGTCAAATATTTAGTGATTGTATTTCTTAGTAATCTCATAAACGACATGAATAATCCATTTTTAGTAGAAGATGCCAAAACAGAAAATCAATATTTAAGGAGAAGAGAATCCCAAATCCTAACAATAGGGTCATATCTTACTATTATTAACACTTAATTATTTCTCACATCAATGGCAGTTTTCAATAAGTCAAGTATGAAATTCAATAAAACACAGTTTTACCTTAAAGAAGGGTAAAGGGAACATTCTAGCACACTATTTTTCTGAGTTCTGGGGGTGAAGGGGAGGTTTAAGCATCAGCTAATGGAGAGTTGCATTTAAATATCATGGACAAGATCTTTCTGGGAATAGCATCTTTCTATGTCTAAAAAGCAATGGCTCAAAAAGCCGGGTGGCGGTGGCTCACGCTTGTAATCCTAGCTACTCAGGAGGCTGAGATCTGAGGATTGTGGTTCAAAGCCAGCCGAGGCAGGAAAGTCTGTGAGACCCTTATCTCCTATAAACCACTAGAAAACCGGAAGTGGTGCTGTGGCTCAAGCAGTAGAGCGCTGGCCTTGAGCTGAAGAGCGCAGGAACAGCGTCCAAGCCCAGAGTTCAAGCCCCATGACCGACCAAAAAAAAAAAAAAAAAGCAATAGCTCTATAGTCTTTATGTCTATAGCTGGATAATTAGTGATCATTATTAATCAGTTCTACTCCTGTATTTTTATCACCAACAAAATTACAACAACCTATATTTTTAGTGAATTTTAATTGCAAGCTTAATCTAATATTTATTTATCACTTTCAGGAGCAGTTTGCGGACTGATTACAGAAATCTAAAATGATGCTTCTGAAGATAGAAATAAAACTTCCCACTAGGAATAAAAAGACTTTTCAAAAGTAGAGTGTGGGGTGGGGCTGGTGGGGGGTGGGAGCGGTGAGGTTTCTAGGTTTCTTCACCTTTAATGTGAAAATGCGTATTCACGTGGGATGGTTTTAGATTACCTATCAGAAAGTGCAGATCAAGTAACAGATGTATAATTTATGGAACTGATTGCTTCAAGCAGAGAAGCAAAAGAGAAGCTTTTCTAAAAAAAATAAGGTTTTGCAACTCAGGTTGTTCTCAAGAGGAAGTGAGCATATGGTAATTATTCTCAATTGAAACCTGGTGATGAAATATACAACCAAAAGGAAAAAGGAACTCAGAGAAATGTCAGAGACGAAAAAGGCTCTACCACTCTCACTAGTATTTTCTCTCCTTTTGCGGGGAGGAGGGGTAGGAAAGGAGAGAAATGGTTATTGGTACCTTGGAAAACTATATTGTCTAATGTGACTTGAACACTTGTGGGACTATGCACTGATGTTCTATTATGTTCTCCCCAAGCTTTCTTTGGTAGATAGATGAATATATGAATATATGTATCAACAGAAGCAGAGAAATATTCTCTAGTCAAGCTGAAGATAAAGAGGGGACAGCAGCTCAACTTCATTTATGATTTTTCACTCATTTTGATCAAATTACTTTGATCATGGTTTCACTTGTGATGTTGATCCTTTAATATCCTCAAGATCAAAAGTCTAACAAAGAAGATGAGAAAACAGTCATTCATAGGTCCAGAACAACTGGATTAGAAATATGAGGTCATAAATTGTCAGCAACCAGAGGTATGGCAGGAAATTCTCCTAGGAAGGCCCTCACCCAAATGTCCTGAAATGGAACCTGAGACCAGTGAGCACGGAGGTTTCCTGTATCAATGCGCCTAATCAGCAGGCTGGGGACAAGGGGACAGGAGAGTCGCCAACATGGCCAGAACTCTTCAGTCACATGCAGGAACTGGTGATTTGAAGGGGAAAAAAACAAACAAAAAAACCAAACCACTAGTTGAGATTAATGTCATAGCAAATCATATCGAACAGGATATGATAAGCCAAGCTGAGCCCTACACTCTTATGAGAACACAGTACTCAAGGAGAGAGAGGTTCAAGTTTTAAGTGTTCACAAATAAGGAACAACACATCCTTAACTAGTATCTCATTTCCACATTTTTAATGCTTAGTTTTTTATTTGTGTGCTACTTTTAATGTCTTCTTTGGAAGAGACACATTGTCTGCAATGTGTCTGAGAAAAAGAATAGTGGTCCCCACAATTGTGGAGAAGGAGAATCGCAGTGCAATGCTATGTAAACGAGTTGACGGTTAGCCATCCACAGCAACTTGGATTAACCTTGAAAACATGCTATTGAACATGGCGTAACAGAAGAATTCTCACACAGTATGGTTCCCTCTACACAACATTCAAAAACACGTATTAGTAAACAATATGCTTGCTGGAATCCTTACATTGATAACAGGGAAAAAAAATAAAGAAGAACCAACGTAAAAACCAGGATTGCTTTCCAGGCAGTAGGCAGGGAAGTGGAATCAAGGAAGGACTGGCAGTGTCCTATCATTTACTTTGGTGGTAGGTTACTGTTTCTTCTCTTCCTTCTCTCCGTCCCTCTCTCCCCTCCCCCTCTCCTTTCTTCCTCTCCCTCAATCTGTAGTGCTTTGGTTCTCTCCTGAGCTTAATAGTCATCCAATTCTGCTAACAGTTAACATGTGTGCCTGTAACACCACAATCACCAGCCAGATCTATTTCCACCTATACCTGGAGCACAATATCTCCTGTTCTACCTTGCAGTCAAATGGGTTTGAATTCTTATCCACTACAGGCAGCTACCTCCTCAAAGCTTGGCTCTAATGATCTATACATACTACTTCTTTCCTCATTTTGTGGCCTGCAAGGGACCCAGTATTTTCAAAGCCCTGAAACTCTTTAGCATTGTATTGGGGGGGGAGGGGTCAGTAAAATTTCCCACAGTATAAAACATTAGATAATACATGTTTTGGGTTTTACAGATCACATACGGTCTCTCTCCTCTTTCTTCTGCTCTTCCCTTAATAAAGGTTAAGAATGTAACTTTGTTCCTGATAGGGGCCTTTGTGTGACTCAAGGACTGGAGTTTGCTGGCCCCTGTACTAGATGTGGGGTTTCAGAATGGTGATGCAAAACTGGACCCCTCAGTCCTCATTCCACTCCTGTTCTTATTCTCTACCACTGAACACTGACTTGTTTGATTTTTGACTGGGATGATGCTTTTTATATTACTGTTTAAATTTTTTCTTTGGACTACAAATATGAGGGCTTCTGTGGTCAAAACCAGTAAAACAGGCAACATTCACACTATGGTGAGTTGGAGCCAGGGAGAGTTCTAATGTAAAGAATTCACCCCAATTGATCTTCTCTATTGCAGAGTTTGCTTACACCACCAATGTCTTATTTATTATTCCACTTTGTCTGGTCCATGACTTGGGAATATCATGATCAAATCAGTCTCACCAGGCTCAAGGCAGGCTGCTTTGGGATCCGAGCTTTAACATCTAAAAGACATTTTCTACTGGAGAATCAGAGGAGACCCAGGACAAGTGACAAGGAAAGAAGATATGTACATCACTACACACACAACTGAATCCACAAAGCATTTAGAAACTTCAGGTGTATCTCACACATAATATGAATGCTTTATTTACCTAGACTCTCAACGATGTCCCTCTGTTGCTTTCCCACTTTACTGAAATAACCCACACCTGTGAAGTTTCTTCCTTGTTCTTATTCTCAATTTTCTGCTGCCTGGGCCTTGCTGGAGCCCTTGGTAGCAGTGGTTGAAGAAAGGTGTCAGGAGGAAAGGCATCCTCTCTGCCCATCTCCCTCAGGGCCTCTCCCCAAGATGGAGCACGCATCACATGACAGAAACACACCTGCACTGGCACGAGCAAGTCCTTTCCCTCCAACGCCAGCAGATCGTATTTGTTCTGACACTGAGTAAGTTGCTATTTTCTTTTCAAAGCTGACATTCATTTTGTGCTTTGCAGCTGTAAAGTCCACAAGAGCAAGCTTTGGCTTTCTCTATCACACTCCATCTTTAATCATTTACTTCCATGAAGATCGAGAAGCACAAAAAGAACACCAGCACCAAGAAAAAGCCAACACTTGTCGGCAACTGTACTTATGATCTACTTCTAGAAGCAAAGGCATCAGGGTTAGGGTTTGAACTTAGGGACAGGCCTCTCTTTGTTAGCTATTTCCCTCAAGGCTAGGGCTCTACCAAATGAGCCACAAGTCTACTTCTGTCTTTTTTCTGGTTAACCAGAGACAAGAATCTCACAGACTTTTATGCTCAGTCTGTCTTTGAACCATATTCCTTGGATCTCAGACTCTTGAGTAACGAAGATTACAAGGGGCAGTGCCCAAGTTAGGTTTCTACAGCACATTAGAAAGACTACAGTTTACAATAATTTATTACATACTTTTTGAAGAATTAGGAGAGAGGAATTTAAAGATCACCACCCACACACACACACACACACACACACACAAATTTTAAATGTTTAAGGAGAGATAAATGCTGTTATACTGGTCTCTCAATATGATGTTCATATATCAAACTATTAACTGCACCCCACATAGACATGCAATTTTTAACAGGGTGGGAGAGAAAACAGTGGGTTTAGAAAAGGCCTTCCTCTTTTTTTTTTTGTATTCACAGCTTCCCATCTCTGAAATAATGTTCATACTGGATCTTTTGCAGAGAGTAAGTGACAGATTAGATATTAATTCTTAGTAACCACAAATGATATACACTGAGTAGTTGGTTTATATGTGAACTTTGACTCTACCTAACTTTATTATTTGGCAAGCTAATATTAGTAAAGCAGTTATAGCTCATGTCTTAATGCTTACAGGAAAGTAGCCTTTCACTTGGTCCTTTGAAAAAAATGTCATTGTGGGTCTTTGAAAAGCAACAGAAGACCCAACTCCATAAAACCAGTCCTTTCTGTCTGTCTTGGTGCACGGTGCCTAGTGGCTGCTGTCTTTTTGGTACCTCTTCTTTGGGCTGGGACCTATCATGTCCCTTTGCAGAGTCTAATGCCTCCAGGAAACCACAGATTCGGGGTGAGAGTATGGGTGAGTGAAAAGCTGGCTTTTCCAATGAATGAATAACATGGGTGTAGGATTTTTTAGGCTGGTACATAGTTGTCTGAAGGAATTAGGTAGAATTAGCTTCGTGTTAATTCTCTGTTTCTTCTCTCTTAATTTGTGAGGACTGGGGTTTCAACTGGGACTTTTATACTAACTAGGCAGATCTCCTATTGTTTAAGCCATATCTCAAGCACTTTTTACTCAGTTCATTTTAAGAGAGGGGGTCACTTTTTGATCTGCAATCCTCTTATTTATGCCTCCTACCATGGATGACGTGGCAGGTGTGGCACTTTACCTGGCTGTAGATTATGATGGGGGAACAATCTAAACTTTCTGCCCATGCTAACCTCAAACTAGGATGCTTCCAACCTCTGCCATCTGAGTAGCTGCACTGACTTCCCTACTTCTCTTTCTGAATTTTTTATTTGCGATACAGCTCAATAGAAAAGTCTGCTTCTAAGCCTCCCATGCTCCTGGATTGGAAAGATTAACTTCATGAAAATGGCAATACTTCCCAAGGCTATCTACAAATTCAACGCAATACCTGTCAAAATTCCAACCTCATTCTTCAAGGAAATAGAAGAGGCAATCCAAAAATTCATATGGAACAATAAAAGACCCCGAATAGCAAAAACGCTCCTCAACAGAAAGAACACTGCTGGAGGAATATCAATTCCAAATTTCAAACTCTACTATAAAGCCATAGTAATCAAAACAGCTTGGTATTGGCATAAGAACAGACCTCAGGACCAATGGAATAGAATTGAAAACCCAGAAATGAACCTACAGACCTATAGCCATCTAATCTTCGATAAGGTAGCTAAAACAATAGAATGGAAGAAAGACAGCCTCTTCAGTAAATGGTGCTGGCAAAATTGGTTAACTACATGTAGAAAACTAAAGCTAGATCCTTATATATCACCCTGCACCAGAATCAACTCCAAATGGATCAAAGACCTTGAAGTCAAAGCAGACACTCTGAAAACATTACAGGATGGAATAGGAGAAACTCTAGGTCTCCTTGGCTCAGGCCGAAAATTTTTAAATAGAGACCCGGAAACACAACAAATCAAAGAAAGGTTGGACAAATGGGATTGCATAAAGTTGCAGAGCTTTTGCAGGGCAAATGACATAGCTAGCAAGATCAATAGAAAGCCCACGGATTGGGAGAAGATCTTTACTAGCCATATAACGGACAAGGGTCTCATATCTAAAATATACTTGGAACTCAAAAAATTAAACCCCCCAACAACAAATCCTCAAAGAAACAACTGCCCAATAAATAAGTGGGCGAAAGACTTAAAGAGAAACTTCTCCGAAGAAGAAAGAAGGATGGCCAATAAACACATGAAGAAATGTTCAACATCCCTAGCCATAAAAGAAATGCAAATCAAAACAACATTGAGATATCACCTCACCCCAGTTAGAACGGCAAAAATCAAGAACTCTAACAACAACAGATGCTGGAGGGGATGTGGACAGAAAGGAACCTTACTTCATTGTTGGTGGGAATGTAAACTTGTTCAACCACTTTGGAAAGCAGTATGGAGGTTCCTCAAAAGACTTCACATAGATCTCCCCTATGACCCAGCAATCCCACTTTTGGGCATTTACCCAAATGTTTACAAACAAGACCACACTAAAGCTACCAGCACAACAATGTTTATTGCAGCATTATTTACCATAGCTAAGATATGGAACCAACCCAGATGTCCCTCAGCAGATGAATGGATCAAGAAAATGTGGTATATATACACAATGGAATTCTATGCCTCCATCAGAAAGAATGATATTGCCCCATTTGTTAGGAAATGGAAAAACTTGGAAAAAATTATATTAAGTGAAGTAAGCCAGGCCCAGAGAAACATAGGTCCCATGGTTTCCCTTATTTGCAATATCTAGTATATGTATGAGTCAAGCGGAAAGGGTCAGAAAATGTGATGTCAGGAAAATGAACCCTTAGATATGTATTTTAATGTTTTTTTCTTTCATGCATGTGTTTCTAACGCATTTATAAGATTATCTCTTTGTTGCTTTGTATGTCCCTCCCCCACAGTATAACCCCTGCTTTCACTATATTTGATGTCAGTATAACTTGTGGAGGAGATGGGGAAAAACCAGTTGTTTAAGGATACAGGTGGACCTGTTGCAACAATGAGAAGTACAAGTTGTTATGTCCAAAACGAGCTTTACAACGTTGGTTCGGGGGGGGGGGGGGGGGGGAGGGAAGGAGAAGGATTGGGATTGGGAGGTAGGGGGGAGGCTGGGAATGGATGTGAAGGGTAAACAAAGGAGGAGGCTGCAATGCTTGGTAAGAAATGTACACATTATCCTGCCCATGTAATTGTAACCCCTCTGTACAGTATGTTCACAAACAAAATTAAATTAAAAAAAAAGAAAAGTCTGCTTCTTTTGTACATTTGAAAATTGCTTGTAGAAAGGTTTCTATGTATTATGTCAATTTTTAGCTTGATACCTTTTTTTAATGGATGAGACAAACAAGAGCTTTCAATTTTATATACCATAAGAAATGTGCTGGCCCGTGTCAGATTCTGAGAGTATTCATAGATAGTTACTATGAAGCAATCGTATTCTTAGAAAGCTTCTCATTGGAGCCTCAACTGGGTCAGTTTTGAGGTTATTCTGGGAGCTGGGTGAGTTTGTTCTCCCTGACTCACATATTCTGACACATTATTTTACAACTTCTTGAGTTTTTTTCTGAAAGTTGACAGACACATGAAACATTAATAATTCAGTTAGTAAAATATACTTACATCTATAAACAACAGAGATGCTTTTAAAAAAAAAAGGTGCCCCACTTTTACTGTAAGACTTTCTGGAAGCATTAAAAATGCTAGTCAGGACCAGGGATATATCATTCATTTTTTTGCCTATCATGTGCCAAACCCTGAGTTCAATCTTTAGAAACCATCAATAATAATAACAATAATAGTGATTAATAATGATAATCATCAATCAACCTCTAAGTTGATATAGAAAGGGTATAAAATTCCTTGTCCTTTAAATCTTTTCTGCAGTTCTTCATTTTGTCATCAATATTTTGATTTTTTTTTCCTTGAGACAAATCCACTTAGAGCTCAGCCTTAGATTATGGTGACTATACTACAATGTCTATTACATTAAAAAAGCAAATAGGATTCTTGGATTCATGTGGCTTCTGTGGCCATGTTTAGATAGATGTGGCCATCATCAAAAATGGCTACTTCTACTTTGTTTCTGGTTTGATTTAAAGGTAAATATAGGCATGACTGTCTTGTATCAGATGCTAAGGTCTTTTGTTAACATAGAGATGCAAATCAGATCTAATATCACTTAAAGAAATATAGGCATGACTTACCTAGCCACTATTAATTTCTCTATTTTCTAATTTCTTGCAGTGATAGTTTAGCTTATATTTGGAAGCTAGCTATCAAGCTATTAAAAAATACTGCCTTCTAGTCCATATTACAACATGCCATGTTTTAATCCAAGAATGAGTAGGTGTTGTACAGCATGGCAAGCTCCTTGCTTGGGTTGCTATACTATCTACCAATAATACACAAAGATAACTCATAAGAAGTCAAAATTTAGGCAGATAATTTGTGAAGAAATGCATCTATTGATGGAAGAAAGAGAAACTCTAGTGAGAACAAATTTTGCATTGAGCAAAATTTGACGGTAAGGAAGAATCCTTAGTCTCCCTTGGGGCCTTTGCCTAGAATCCTCTTCTCCACATAAACAAAACTACCTTCCTTCTTGCCTTGGATTCTCAGTTGAAAGGTCACCCTGGAATGATTTTTTCTGGTTACCTGGTGTAAGAGCAAGCCCTGTTACATAATTGCCTGCACAGCTGATATTCTTGGGCTTAGGCTGTTTAGTGTCAATCACTTTGCTGTTGCCATGTGTGAACTTTGTTTCGTTTTAGGCTGTCAGCCAGCACCGAGAACAATGTGTAGCAGATGTTGTAAGTTGAACTGCTTCCCCTAAAGATATGCTATTGTCTTGATCCCAGTATCTAAGAAGAATACCCTTATTTGGAACAGGGTCATTGTGGGTATAAGTTAAACCCATTCATCCAAAATGATGAACTTTATAAGAAAAGCAGAAACATGTGACAAGATCACTAGGTGAGACACAGATTATTGGAGAAGTTGACTATGTAAAGAGGAGGCACATCTTACAATTAAACTAGCACAACCAAAGTATACCTAGGGCCACCAAAAGCAAGAGGAAGCAAGACTCCCCCAAAGGCATCAGAAGGAGCTTGACTCTGTCACACCTCAAACCTCTTTCAAATCCCCAGGGTTTACATTCCACCCTTGAATCAAAGACTTCATATCTGTCTTAAGGATATAATGAAGTAAAAAATAAAAAATAGTATTTTTATAATAAGAGAAAAATAAGATTTTTGGGGGGGGGGAAGGATCCGGTCGTGGGGCTTGGGCGCTGTCCCTCAGCTCTTCAGCTCAAGGCTAGTGCTCTACCACTTGAGCCACAGCGCCACTTTTGGCTTTTTTTTCTTTTTGCTTACGTGGTGCTGAGGAATCGAACCCAGGGCCTCATGCATGCAAGGCAAGCGCTCTACCACTGAGCCACCTTCCCAGCCCCAATAAGATTTTTTGTAAAACTATTTTAAGTAATAAATGAACTACAATTTTATTGCAATTTTTTACTTTTACTTGAAATAATATTGCCATAATTTTACCAGAAATAAATTAAGATTTACCATAATTTTGTGGTCAATCTTACCACTTTTAAATGTAGTATATGCATTTTTTCTCTTTTGTTGTAGCAGAAAAAGCATACCCTTTGAGTATTGCAGAGAATGTATTAGTTGAATTTAAAACAACTCTCATTTTTGGAGATAAATTTATATAATGTTTCCAGGTGGGCAGATTCAAAATCAGGATAAATCAGTGTTAAATGATGAAGAAAAGTATTTGGACTCTTAGCTCCCAAGGACTCTATGATAGCCTTCTGTTGTTGTGACAAATAAGAAAAACAACTTACTTTTAAAGCCAAAGGTTTACTTTGGCTTACTATTCCAGAGATTTTAGTCCAATGTTCAGAGCAATGGTGGTCATGAGCTTGTGGTAAGACAGAGCATCATGGTGGGCAAAGCAACTCACCTGGTAGACAGGAGGCAGGGAAAGGGAGACTAGGGGCCAGGGATGAGATTACATTCGCAAGGACTCTACTTCCTTCAACCAGGTCCTACCTACCTCCAGGTCCCACCTACCTCCTAAGTTTATGACACCCTTTAATAGCGCATCAAGTTATGAAGGCATCAAAGAATTAAGCCACTAATGAAGCTACAGCCCTTGAAATTCAATCACTTCTGCAAAGCTCCACCTCTGAACATTGCTGCATTCAGAACAAATTCTTCAATACATAAATTGTTTGGAGGGAGGACATGGCAGATCCAAGCAACAATCTATATAACCAAAACGGTAAGAGCTCAGAAAATAAAGTTCCAAGTGCATTTGTTGTGAAAATTGATTTGGATTTTTGAAAATCTGATATCACCTGAAAAACAATTACATATGAGTGTGTGTCTGTGTGTGTATGCATATGTGTATGTGTGTTTGTGTGTGTATGAGACCTGACAAGTTTTAATTACAAGGTCCTTTATAAGGATACAGTAACAAGACCTTCTATCTTTACCAACTGCCTCCTGATAAACCAGTAGTAAGCTTTTGATGTGTTCTTGGCTACCATATGAGCACTACAGTTTTCTCTGTATCACATCTATACAAAATACAGAAGAGAAAATGGACACACCAGAAACAAAGGTCAAGCTCTGCAGGAGTCATGCGGAGAGTCAAAAAGTATTTCCTGTCTCATAGATAGGAAATCACCCAACTCATGGCTTGTCATCTAGGCTGTCTGTCTGGCTCAGTGTCTCCTAGCTTCCTGGAGTAAAACCAAACTAAACAAAACCAAAGAAAAAAGACAATTTTTCTATGTTTTGGAATTCTAAATGCCTATTACTGGAACATTAAATCTTTCAGCTCTACTGGATAATGTGCCTTCCAAAATTAACATTGGAATGCTTTGCTTTGACAATGTGATGCTTCCAATAGATATCCCATATCTTATAACAATTGATTTAAAATGTTACTCCCCAATTCTTCTAGTACTTGCATTGAGAGCAAAATATTGGTTAATTAATATTAATCTTTGTTTCTCACTTCTGAGAAACAAAGGCTTGAACAAAACTCACTGTCCCTTGGCTATTGAGTCTTAGATGGCAGCAAATGATAGAGAAATGAAACAAAGACAATTGTTCATTTATTCTGCTATTTTATCCTTCTTGCCTTTCAAATGCACTTATTGTCCAAGCAGCTTCCAAATCTGATATATAAATTTACTTTTAAGAAAGCAACTCAGCCAGGCACTGATGGCTAATGCCTATAAATCCTAGCTACTCAGGAGGATGAGATCTGAGGATCATGGTTCAAAGCCAGCCCAGGCAGGAAAGTCCATGATACTCTTATCTCCACCAGAAAACCCTAAGTGGTACTGTAGCTCGAGTGGTAAAACTCTCACCTTGAGCTGAAAAACTGAGGGGTAGTGCCCAGGCCCAGAGTTCAAGCCCCATGATTGACAAAAAAGCAAAAAACAAACAAAACAAAAACCAAAAAAAAGCAAAAAAAATCTCATATATAACATCATCACCAACCATCCCATCACCATCACCACTATTCAATTTGTAGGCGATTCAGCATGACCCACCAAATGAGCAAATTTCAAAGAAGTAATGCATCCTTTTAATGAGAATGGTAGAGTCAGTCCTGGGTGAATTTGGGAGATTCATGGTGGGTCAGGGGAGAACTTCTGCAGTCATTAGCTTTGTCCTTCTATTCTAGAGTGGTAGGATCGTATTGACACAGAGTCCTGAAGAGATTAGCTGAAACTTCTGCCTTGCTATTCAAACAGAGTGCCCCTTCCAAGCTGTCCTTGGCAATATGTGGCCATGATTTAGTTTTGCCCAGAGTAAAGGCAAGGACAGGAAATGCAGGACAGGATAAATTGAGTATGTGTGTATATACCTACACAGAAAGATTTAGCTAGTAAATAATTGCACGCTATTTAAAAAAAATATCTCAGATTATGGAAACCACAGCAACTTTTTCCTAAGATTTTAGGACAAAAGTATTTTAAAGTTGAAGTTCTGTTTGAGCAAGCATTCAGAACCACAGAGTGTACAAATTCATTTGGCCCGGGAGAAATACTTAAGAAGTAATCTTATGCTGTTAGTATTCTGGAGAGGAGATAAGATGATTGTTCTGTTTGTTTCTGTGCTGAGGCCTTGCACTTGCTAGGCCGGGGCTCTATCAGAGAGCTACAGTGCTAGCCTAGAATCCATATCTCCTGAGTGCCCACCATCAGCAATGATCCATAGCTCTTTGAAGAAAGAGGAAGTTCTATCAGATTTCATCTGTGGCACAGGCCCAGTGACCATGGCTAGGCTTTGTCATTTGTCACAGCAGTGGTTAAGGGCTTTGGGTCCAGGTCTTTCTCAATGGGAAATTCATTCTACCTCTTACTACATGGGTAAACTTGGAAAGTCACTTTGAATTTTCTTGTTCTTGTTTTCATTGTCATAAAATGAGAGGCATAAGTGTATCTTCCTCACTGACAAGGATGAAGTGATATAATCCTTGGAAAAAGTATTTATCTTTTTTTCTTTTTTCTTTTTTCTTTTTGTTGGTTCTGGAGCTTGAATCAGGGCCTAGGCACTGTCCCTGAGCGTTTTTGCTCAAGGCTAGCACTCTACCACTTTGTATCACAGTGCCACTCGTAGCTTTTTCTGAGTGGCTAATTGGAGATAAGAGTCTCACAGGGACTTTTCTGCCCAGGCTGGCTTTGAACCTTGATCCTCAGATCTCAGACTCCTGAGTAGCTTGCATTATAAATACCCAGATCTCAGACTCCTGAGTAGCTAGGATTATAGACACCCCAGGGAAAAGGTTTAATAATGTCCCACAACTGTTGTCCTTATGAATATTGAAAGAAAAACATCCTGTGTTTGTGGAGGAGGAGGAAAGATGCAGTGGAGGTAGGTTTTATGCTTTTTTCACAGATGATAAAAAATAAGGATTAATGCCAAATGCTCATGTCTCCTATCTGTAATCCTTGCTACCCAGGAGGCTGAGATGGTGGTTTAAATCTAACCTTGGCAGAGAAGTCCCTGTGAGACTCATCTCCAATTAATCACTCAAAAGCTGTAAGTGGTACTGTGGCTCTTGTGGTAAAGTACTAGCCTTGAGCACAAAGAGGCTCAGGGACAGTGCCTAAGCCCCTAGTTCAAGCCCACAACTGACAAAACAATAGGATTAAGTAAAAGTCAGTTAATTAGCAACAAGTTGTAAAATTCTTGTTATCTGGTTGAATTTCAAATTCAGTTGTGTCTGCTCCACCCCAATGCTGCCTTTTAAGAGAAGAGAACCGAAGGAAGGCTGGGACTCTTCACTCAGAAAGTGACTTTTGTGTCCTGGTTGAGGCTAGAAAACCTCTTGGCAGTTTCCCAGCTCTTCCAGCTCTGCCAAGAACTGAACTGGGTACCACCCAGGTGGCAGGAGGCAGCAAGACTATTCAGGTGAGATGGCAAATGTCACTTCAGATTGAAGTCTGGAATGTGATCTTGGCTTCCTTGAGCTAATTACCCAGTTGGTTCTGAAGTCCTTGTTCTCAGAAGGCTGACTCACCCCATGTCCAACATCCTAATGCAGCCTCAGCTCTGCAGACCTTGAGCTGTGACCTTGAGCAGGTCACCTACCTCTTCAAGGCCAAATTAACACAGGCTCTTATGTCTACCCTAACCAACTAAGCAACATTCCACAGAATAAGACCCTTACAATATTAATTTCTTGGTTAACATTTCATGGAAATAAATTTTACATCAGAAAAAAACATATACTAATATTGTTAAGCAATAAATTAATTTTTCAAAGTGAACCCAGTCTCTAGTAGTAGAGTAAACAACCCCTCTCCCCTGGCTTTTAGTAACAAATAGGGTATTTACCCTATTTCTGGCTTTTAACAGCATGGTTACCATTGGTCATTGCTGAAATGGGATTTCTTTTTTTTTTTTTTTTTTGGTCATGGGGCTTGAACTCTGGGCCTGGGCGCTGTCCCTCAGCTCTTCAGTTCAAGGCGAGTGCTCTGTCACTTGAGCCATAGGGCCACTTCTGGTTTTCTGAGTGGTTTATTGGAGATAAGAGTCTCACAGACTTTTATTGCCCAAGCTGGCTTTGAATGGTGATCCTCAGATCTCAACCTCCTGAGTAGCTAGGATTAAAGGATTGAGCCACAGACCCTCGACTGAAATGGGATTTCTATAAATGTAATTACATGGTCTGTGTCTCTAGCTTCTGTCACCTAATGGTATCTTTGTAAAATTCTCCCATGTTACTGCATGTAGTTATATTTTATTTTTATTGCTATGTAGTCAGGGTCCATGTTCCTGTTTTATACCTAAAGTTTTATTGTAACGTTGTCAGGTGATTTTGTTTTAATATTTTCTACAGCCACTTTCACACCACAATGGCAAAGCTTATTGTCAGAATTGGCAAAATTGGCAAAATTCTTGCTCTTTACAGAAGCCTATTTACTGACCTCTGCTCTGTATTATCTAACTACAAGCACCACACAATTTCTTCATCCTTTCTGCTCATTATGGCCATTCAGATGTTTCTATTTCTGAACTACTTCTACAGTGCTGCCATGAGCACTCTTGTTCATGTCTTTTGGAGACATTTTTTATGATTGAATGGGGAATGTATATTTTTATAAATTTGCCAGGTTTGGCTTTAGAGATGTAATCTAACCCAAAGTGCTTAAATTGCCTTGTCCAAAGTCATGCAGAAAATACTGGCACTTGACACTATGTTGGATATGAACGTTACAATCTGGGGGCGGGGAGAGGAGAGAGAGAGGTAAGTGGAACATAAAGAGGGATGGGGTAAGCAATGATTTTAAACAAATGTACTTATTGCCTTATCTATGTAACTATAACCCCCTGCTCATAACCTTTTCAATAATATAAAATAAAATTTAAAAATACACTAAAAAATAAAAATAAAATAAAACTGCATTAACCCCCCCAAAAAAACCTAAAAAAGAAAAAGTATTGGCAGACCTGAGACTGATAACAAGCCCCCATTTCTTTGAACAATTCTATTTTTCTATCACAGTTTCTATATCCCTTCCTTCCTTCCTTCCTTCCTTCCTTCCTTCCTTCCTTCCTTCCTTCCTTCCTTCCTTCCGTTCTTTCTTTCCTTCTTTTCTTTCTTTTTCTTTCTGTCTCTCTCTCCCTCCCTCCCTCTCTCCCTCCCTCCCTCTCTGTCTCTGTCTGTCTCTGTCTGTCTCTGTCTCTCTCTCTCTCTCTCTGTCTGTCTGTCTCTCTCTTTTTTTCTGGTACTGGGCCTTGAAATCAGGAAGGACTAGGCACTATCCCTGAGCCTCTTTGTGCTCAAGGCTAGCACTCTACCACTTGAGTGACAGCTCCACTTCTGGTTTTTTCTGAGTGGTTTATTGGAGATAAGAGTCTCAAGGACTTTTCTGCCCAGGCTGGCTTTGAATCGCCATCCTCAGATACCAGCCACCAGCCCACAGCCATTACTTTGTTGTTGTTGTCTTTTCCATAATAACTACCTTATTTTATTTAGAGGAGATTCGTACTCAGTACATTTAACTTGTTAAGATCTAGATAACATTAAAGTGTAGATAGACACATTAGAACTAAAGTGATTGTGGCAGTTATGTAGCCATTATCTTTATAGCACTGACATTTTATTTATTCAAGTTTCCTCACAAAAATGACTTTTTCCTGCCATTTCTGGCTGTATATTGAAAGAGAAGTAAACCTCTCCTAATACTTTATGTTTTAATCACATTTACAATATATATATATAATCATTTATCATATATAATCATATATCATATATATGATTATGTATGGTTATATCATATATATGATTAGGTATGATTATATATCATATATAATCGTATATATCATATACGATCATATACAATTATATGTCATATATAATCGTATATGATATATGAGTATGTATCACATATCATATACAATCATATATATGATATATGATATATAATCATATGTATGATATGTGATACATATGTATATGATTATACATATATACATACATACATACATATGATTATATATATGATACATACTCATATATCATATATATGATTTTAGATATAAAATCTGAAGAAAGATAATTTAATTTTATTTAACTGAAATTACCTGCTAGTTAGAGACAGTATCTTACCAGTTTGGTACAGACTCATTCTCAGTTAATCTGAAACACCTTTCCCTTCCCTGGAGTTGTGCTAAATATCAAGCGTTCATGTAGTACCGAGAAATTAAATGAGAAAAGGGAGAGCCATCCAGGCCCTGGTAATGATAGTGTGATAAGCATTTTTTCATCGTGTCTAGGGCCTTGCCCACTTTTCCCAGATGCTCCAGTCCCTGGTGGGAGATGAGGTAGTTTCTGTCCCTGCTCCCAAAGGCCCTGCCTGACCTAGCTTGTTACTGTAACAGCTTCCTGTTTGGGCTGTGGCCATCTTCTCCAGCCTCTACTTAAAATTAAGGCCCAGCTTTTCTCTGGTTCAGATCTCACTGCAGCCTAGCTGAAGTTTTCCAACTTCCCAGACTTTGTTAGTAGCCATCAGCATCAGGCCCCTTGCTCCTAGGCTCCTTTCTAACACTTACTGCTTTCCTCCAAATACATTCCTATCTCACCTTGATCATTCTTACCTAACCTTCATCCATATTTTACATACCTTTGTTTCATTTCTGTTATGTTATCTAAAACCTAGGGTAAAGTAAAGTGTATTTGTATTTTTATAATGTTAACAAATGCTAGTAGATTTGGGCTAAAGCAACTTAGAGACTTGCCTAGAGCTCAAGAATAACCATTGCCCCAAAGTGTCATCAACATTGAATATTAGGACTCACATTAAATGCTATTGCTTGTCTCAGATATATACTAGATATTGCAAATAAGGGAAACCATCGGACCTATGTTTCTTTGGGCCTGGCTTACTTCACTTAATATAATTTTTTCCAAGCCTTTCCATTTCCTAACAAATGAGGCAATGTCATTCTCTCTGGTGGAGGCACAGAATTCCATTGTTTATATATACCACATTTTCTTGATCCATTCATCTACTGAGAGGCATCTGGGTTGGTTCCATATCTTAGCTATGGTAAATAATGCTGCAATAAACATAGTTGTGCTGGGAGCTTTAGTATGGTCTTGTTTGTGATCTTTTGGGTAAATGCCCAGAAGTGGGATTGCTGGGTCATAGGGAAGCTCTATGTGAAGTCTTTTGAGGAACCTCCATACTGCTTTCCAAAGTGGTTGAACAAGTTTACACTCCCACCAACAATGCAGTAAGGTTCTCTTCTGTCCACATCCCCTCCAGCATCTGTTGTTATTAGAGTTCTTGATGATAGCCATTCTAACTGGGGTAAGGTGGTATCTCAATGTTGTTTTCATTTGCAATTCTTTTATGGCTAGGGAGGTTGAGCATTTCTTCATGTGTCTATTGGCCATCTTTCTTTTCTCTTCAGAGAAGTTTCTCTTTAAGTCTTTAGCCCACTTATTTACTGGGCAGTTGTTTCTTTGAAGATTTGTTGTTGGGGGATTTAATTTTTTGAGTTCCAGGTATATTTTAGATATGAACCCTTATCTGTTATATGGCTAGTGAAGGCCTCCCAATCCGTGGGCTTTCTATTGATTTTGCTAGCCATGTCCTTTGCCATGCAGAAGCTCTGCAGCTTCATGCAATCCTATTTGTCCAACCTTTCTTTGATTTGTTGTGTTTCTGGGTCTCTATTAAGAAAATTTCGGCCTGTGCCTAGGAGACCAAGGGTTTCTCCTATTCCATCCTGTAATGTTTTCAGAGTGTCTGCTTTGACTCCGAGGTCAGATAAGTTGATATTAGGTGAAATGAACCCCAAGATAAGTATTCAAATGTTTTTTTTCTTTCATGTGATTGTTTCTAACATATTTATAAGATGATTTCTTTGTTGCTTTATATGTCCCTCCCCCACGGTATAACCCCTGCTTTCACTGTATTTGATGTTGGTATAATTTGTGGAGGGAAAGGGAAAAAACAAATTGTTTAAATAGGGATACTGGTGAACCCATTGCAACAATGAGAGTACAAATCGTTATGTCGAAAACTGAACTTTACAACTTTGGTGGGGGCGGGGGGGGTTGGAAAGGATGGGAAAGGGAAACAAAGGAGGAGGCAACAATGCTTGATAAGAAATGTACTCATTATCTTGCCCATGTAATTGTAACCCCTCTGTATGGTATTTTCACAATTAAAAAATTTTTTTAAAAACAATAAAACTACAAAAAATGGTATTGCTAGCAAATATCTTGTCCTATGTTTATTGGCATCTTGCATTTTCTCTACTGTGAAGTGCCTGCTCAGCTCTGTTATTGATTCATTTTCACTTTTTATCTATTAGGAATATTAAGCCACTGTCCCATTCCCCTTGTCCTAAGCCGTTGTTCACCACTTTAGACTACATGCTAAATACTCATTTAATTAACTTTTCCCAGTTTTTCCTTATAATTATATAACAGTTAAAAGAATAGCTTCTGTAAAATATATTTGTTTATGCAAAGCATTTTGTCTTGCTAAAGAAAGCTTTCCTTGTTCCAGAACTATAAAGAGTGATCACAAATATTCTCCAAATAACTTCATTGTTTCCCTTGTTTTCTATTTAATTCCTTAATAACTCTAGACTTAACAGACAGTTTTATGTTATATTTTTGTACATTCATAGTCAATCCTCCTAACTTGATTGATATATTTTGCACTATATGCCTGATAATGAACTTATCTATCCTTTCTGCAGATGTCCTTCACTCAGATGTCCTTTGATCTATTTCTGAGGCCTATTGTTTTCCTTTGGCCTGTCTGTTTCCATATCGGAACTGCACTGATTACAGTAGGTATATGTAAATTATGGTGTCCATTAAATGAAGCATTTTCCTTCTCATTCTGAAACAGGCTACAAGTTTCACTAAACATCTTTCTTTTCCATATGTTTTCTCCTAGCCTAGTTTTCCACTATGCCAGGAAGCAGCCTCCTTATAAAATTCTTATGAAATAATGATCATAACTTTGTGCAAAAGAAGCTTTTAATGTCCAAAAAGTTACACAAACTGACATCCTTCAAACTTTGTCAGCTAATATAATCAGTGAGTCAGACTAGAATTTTTATTTGAATATGCATTTTCTTTACCTTTTGACCTTGAGAAAAACTGGCCAATTAAGAGGGAAAAAAACAGCCGATGTAAAAATGTAAAATGTGAAAATGTAAAAACCCTCCAATTTTATTTCAGGGGAAAAATACAGTTCAAATTAACAGGAAATTAATTGCAAAGTTAAGGTCTTCTTGCTCAAGTAGCCACTCTTTTAGTACACTGCTTTTAGCTGGTGCTATTCTTCACTCAATTTTATTACTAATTTTCATCTACAGTCTTTTTTTTTAAATTACAAACAGGAGGGTCTTGACTTTCTATTTCCTTCATGGAAGGCAGAAAATACTTCCTTCTTTTCTAGTTCTTCCTATTTTAATCTCCTTTACACTACAATAAGTCCCTGCTAAAACTTCAAAAGTAAAGAATTGCAGAGGTAGAATCACATGGTTTTTATTCCAAGCTTCCTTGTAGATGTGGAGAAACTGCAATACTGTTTTGATACCAAGATATTCACCAGAGACTTACTTGCATTTGGTATTGAGACCTTTGGACTAAATTCACCTGGTTGGTAAATGCAGACATGCGGAGGTATTTCTCTAAATATTAACCCTCTGTTAATCAAACTGGAACCCCTTGGATATATTATTTCATTTATAAATTGAACTGATATAACAATGATTTGTATACTGTCATATCCATGACTGCCTCCTATAACTTTGAAAAATCTTTATATTTTTGGAAGAATTCTGCCCTAATAACCTTTGCAGAGGGGTTTTACTCCCATTTCCTTTGTATTTGTTCTAGGTGATGTTTGCAAGGACATGAGGGTCTATTTTGGTCAGGGACACTGTTCTTTTCCTCCAGGAGGAAGTGAGAGCACTAGGCCTTGTCTCCAGCACCCAAGCTGTTAGACAGATCAGACAGAGAGCTCTGTCAGCCAGGCTCCAGGAAGGCTTCCCCAGTCGGATGGAACAACTACACAATTGTTACTATTTACAATGGCCCCAATGCAGAAGTATTCTTAGAACAATAAGAAAAGGGAAAGTCAGCCACTAGGCAGGAAAGACTGGGTTTAAGTAACATCAAACTCAGAGAATGTAAATGTCCTTTCAATGTAAACAGCTGGCCCCAGTGCTTCTCCAAATAACCATGTACGCAGTGCTTGCCATGTGCCATCCACTTGACTTGCACGATTCTCTCTAAGCCCACAAGCACTGTAGCAGACAAGCATGATCCCAATCTGACATCTAAAGAAACAACCCAGAGAGAGACTGTGTGATAACCTAAACATCCCCATGGCGACTGGATGGGTTATTCCAGCCCCAATTTGTGTAATGCAACCCATGCTCTTAGCTACCACTTTTTAAAAATTAAAAATAGATGAAAAGTTTATAGTTCTTAGCAAACAAACCCATGATCTTGTTCTAAAAAGCACAAGGCCATGCTGAGAGCACCATTAGCAGTTTGAAATGTGCTCTTTTTCATCTGGACTTTCTCTGAATAATTTTAGAGGCCATGGGATCTTGAAGACCACTGGCTAAGTACTGCGTGTAATAGTTTTTTTAATCTTCTTTATCACACACATTTGAGATCTGTCTCACACTTGCTAAACTCTCAATCTGCAAACTTTAAATCTCACAGGTACAATATATGATGATCTAAATGAACATTTGTCAACAAAATACCAGTTTTCAAGAGATGTTGGGTTACTCACTGTGCATGTGTGATATAAAAATCTGAAAACATGTGTTGCTAAATATTTGTTCTCTCTGAGTGTTTTAACATTTCATTGAAAGTTTCTATGAAGGACTGAATCAATGAGGATTTTTTTTAATTAAATGAGGAGAGAAAAAAAATAATGGTTCTAAAAATGAGATGTCCATTGGGTTGAAGTATGTTATGATATGGAAGAAAAAGTCAATAATAATTGATTTTAGAGTGACAATGGACCATTAGTTACTAGTTTTATACTTGTTTCCAGGATATGACAAAAATAATGTTTCAGCTTTTTTTCCCCTAAGTTTCTCTGGGCATACTGGATATATAGGTTGACTAAGGAGCTCTTTGCATAGTATTAGTTGAAGGTGCATTCCTTCCTTGCCCAGAACAGTAATCCTATTCAAGGTTTCCTGGTTCTCAAGTCCTGACTGTCACCAGTTTTCTGACCTGTCACACAGAAATATATACTGTGCATTTGTTTTTCTCGTGGATTGTTTAACTTGGTTAGTTACCATTATAGAATGCAGATTTGGGGATAAATAAGTCTAACAGAGGATAAACGGACTAGAAGTAAGATTAGATGGTAAGAGGGGGATGACTAGTATCTATCTCATCTATATAGCTTTTTTCCCCCCTGTGTGTCAGGCTACAATAGTTGGATTATTTTTCCAGTTCTTGGAATTTTTAGCTTAAGCTCTAACAGTGAAAAAAGAAAGGGAATAAGCACACCCCCCCCCACACACACCACTAAGGAGATATATCATAAAAAGCCTACGTTAGAAATAATAAAAGAAAGTAAATTAAGCCAGCATGCACATTTGGTTTAAGATGCGAGCATGAATTTGAATTTGTTGGGCTATTAGGAGGAACTATAACTCCCACCCAGAAACTCCCAGTACAGAAAACCAGCAAAGTCACACCTGGATTAATCAATGTTTGCCAAGAAAACAGAGCCAATAAGATCTGTTTTCTTTGATTTGTCACTCATTTATTATACAGATTTGTTTTACCCCATTAGAATGAGAAGGAAAACTGACCAGATATTTGCTTATTTGTTACTCATTAAAAGGATTCAACTCACACAATTGGCAAATCCAGTAATGTGGGCTCATAGGATCAAGACCTAGGATGACCGATGGTACAGATGAAGTCCCAGGGATATCTGTGGGGAATTCCTTCTAGTTTGTGTTCATGTTCTCTTCAGATCTTCAGCTGGTTAGACGAGATCTTCCTACATCAGGGAGGAAGGCAATCTCCTTGCACAAAACACTTAAGCATTTATCCTATCTGAAAACACTACTTAACCACCCCAAGTGCCTATGAAGATTTGAGGGAGCAAAGAGAAGCATCACCACTCATGGTTTGTATTTGTTGAACGGCAGATGATCTCATCATCCTGGTATTGTGGGGAGAGAGGATATAGAGTCTGACATGGATTTACTGAGTTTGAGGTCATTGCAAGCAGAGAAACTGGTACTGCTTCCTACCTGTAAAATAGCAGCTGGGGGGGTGGGGAAGCCTGCTTTTGGTCCACTTGTAGTACAGCCATGGTTCTCCACGAGCCTGTTTTTTCTGTTGTCTAATTGTTCAAAAAATGCTCATTGATCTATCTCACTCAGTAAACAAAAATTTCACCCACAGGTTTTGTACTACTAAGTGTGGGTCATCTAGAAAATTGGATTCAGTGAGGTATGTGGATCTTGTACCTGCTGATACATGACATTATAAAGTATCAAAAACTCTACATCTACTTACATCCATCTTTTTTTTTTTTTTTTTTTTTTTTGTCGGTCGTGGGGCTTGAACTCTGGGCCTGGGCGCTGTCCCTCAGCTCTTCAGCTCAAGGCGAGCGCTCTACCACTTGAGCTACAGCGCCACTTCCGGTTTTCTGGTGGTTTATTGGAGATAGGAGTCTCACGGTCTTTCCTGCCCGGGCTGGCTTTGAACCACGATCCTCAGATCTCAGCCTCCTGAGTAGCTAGGATTACAGGCGTGAGCCACCAGCGCCCGGCACTTACATCCATCTTTTATGAAGAGTGTTTCATTTGGAAACTGTCGAGCTCACAATGACAGCTGTAAAATTTCTAAAATACTATTTTTTTTGAAAACTAAGATTTTTATCTTGTGGAATAAGTATTTCCTTTTCTGTCTTCAAACATCAGTTCCATTTTTCACTTATTTTTGAGAAAATTATCAAGGAACTGTGGGTTTGTCAGTGATTTGTCCGAGTAGAAATAGTGTCCCATGTAAAATTTTAAAAAAAGTGACCAATTCAGTTTAAAATTCAATTGCCCAAATATATATTTTGAGACAACTGGCACCGTACTTGAGTGGGCAGCAAAGACATCTTCTGGCATCCATATTATTCCATAAAGAACATTGTTATCAATGGTGTATCATGTCTGGAATCATCACTACTTTGAGGACTGTAAATACAAGTTCAAAGCCAGCCTGGTAGCCTAGGCAGAAAATCCCCTGAGACCCCTATCTCCAATTAACAATTAAAATGCCAAAAGTGGAGGTATGGTTCATATGGTAGATCTCCAGCTCTGACCTAAGCAAAAGCTTGAGGTCTTGAGTTCAAACATCAGTACTAGTCCACAAAAATCTCATAGATCCCAAATGTTGACGTTTAATACAATTAATTTTTTTTTTGCCTCATGTAAGACATGTTTCAGAGAAGTTTTGTGGTGTGTGTGTGTGTGTGTGTGTGTGTGTGTGTGTGTGTGTGTGTGTGTGTGTGTGTGTGTGTGTGTGTGTGTGTGTGTTTAATGGTAATGGATGGTACAATAAGTACAATTTGGTCCCCTTGTTTTGAGACAGGTCAATTTATCCATCTACCATTTCCTTCTTACCAACAACACCAGAGCAAACATAAGTGAAATAAAATAAATCACTGAAAATACTTGTGGTCTCATGGACCTCCTCAAAGGATCTTGGAGATTTCTAGAGTTCTGTAGTTCACATTTTGAGAACTGTTTTTTATTACAATGAAGTAAGAATTAAACATCGGAAGAAGAAGAACTAAAAAGAGAAAAATTGAAACATTACAAAGTTTTTAAGTCTTTATAGCTGTTTTTGCAAATGCTTGACATATTCTTCAAGTCTTTCATTAATTCCATGCAACAGAATTAATCAAGCACTTCCTGTATTTCTGGCCCTGCGTTAGGAAATAAGTCAGAGTTCTCAGAGCTGAAATAACTTGCAATGACAAGGGAAAGAGTGACAAGTAAATTACATTTTCACAAAAGAGTGTTGCTAGCCAGGTACTGGTGGCTCATGCCTGCAATCTTAGCTACTTAGGACGCTAAGTTCTGAGGATGGCAGTTTAAAGCCAGGGGCAGTAAAGTCCATGAGATTCTTCTATCCAATTAACCACCAGAAAACCAGAAATGGAGCTGTGACACAAAGTGGTAGAGTGATAACAAAAGAGCTCAAGGACAGTACCTAGGCTGTGAATTCAAACCCCATGACTGACCAAAAAGAAAAGAAAGAATGAAAGAAAGAAAGAAAGAAACCAAAAGTGTTGCTGATTCTATAACAAAAATATAACATTAAGGAAGGAAATGGAAAATCTAAAGTAGTTCCATGAAGTGTCAAAAGTTGTGTCATGTGCATAGGTATAGATATTCCCTAGACAGAAGGGGTGTGTGTGTGTGTGTTTGTGTGCATGTGAGCATTGCAAACATTGCAGGCAAAGCCATATAAACTAAACAGAAGATGAAGTGGAAATGGAGTGGTAGAAAGTCCACATCTAGGGGCTGCATGAGCTATGTGCAGGATCTGATGATATTTTTGCATTATGTTTTAGATTTCCAATAGTTACAGATATATAGATGATTTTAAAGATTACATTTTAAAGATTTAAAAAAATATATAAATATAAATGATATTAAAATATAAAGATATTAAAATGTAAAATATATTTAATATTTTTAAGCATTTTATTTTAACAGAATATAGAAGTTCATTGATATGAACTTTCAGATTCATACTGCAATTGTCCTTTAAGAGGACTGCAGAGGACTGCAGATGTAGCTCACTTGCAGAGCACTTGCCTGGAATGTGCAGCTCCATCCCCAGCATCTATCCCCCAAGACAAAGAATGTAAGTAACATTTGAGAAACCTGCTGTGTTTCAGTACGGGATCAAAGAGGAGTGTCCATGATTACCTGACAGGACTGTTAAAATAATCCTGCTTTTTTTCAACTTCATCTGCAGTCATGTGCTTCAGAATGAGGTTGTGGTCGGTGAAAGACTGTATACATAAAAGTGGTCCTACAAGATGTGGCATGCATAAATGTCCTCTATCATGCTCACATGAAAAAAAAATCACTTACTGATGCATTTTCCTGAACATGTTTCTGGGAAGAGTATATGACTGAGCTAAGCATGCTGATTTAGAGGTTACTGTAATTCTAACTACTCTGGAGGCTGTTGTTTGAGTTCAATCTGAATGAAAAAAACTTCCTAAGACTCAATCTTAATGAAAGAGGCTGGATATGGTGGCACATACCTGTCACCCAGCTATGGCAGGAAGCAGAATATAGAAGGATCACCATCCAGACATAGGCCTGAGGGGAATCTTATTTCAAAATAACCAGTGCAACAAAGAACTGCAGGTATGTCTCAGTGGTAGAGCACTTGCCTAACAAATGCAAGGTCTTGAGTTCAAATCCAACTACTGCCAGGAAGAAAGAAAGAAAGAAAGAAAGAAAGAAAGAAAGAAAGAAAGAAAGAAAGAAAGAAAGAAAGAAAGAAAGAAAGAAAGAAAGAAAGAAAGAAAGAAGAGAGAGAGGAGGGGGGAAGGGAGGGAAAGAGGGAAGGAGGGAGGGAGGGAGGAAGGAAGGAAGAAAGAAAGAGAGAAAGAGACAGAGAGGGGAAAGAAGGAAGGAAAGGAAGGATGGAAGGAAAGAAGGAAGGAAGGAAGGAAGGAAGGAAGAAAGAAGAAAAGAGAGTAAATGACTATTCTTCAACCAAAATAATCCGAATGAAGAGAAGGCATTAAAAAATCAACTTTTCTTATAAGCAAAACATTTAAAATGATCTATGAAAATATAAAATAACTCCATAACTATTTTTGTTTAAAAAAAGATACTTTGCAGAAAATATATTATTTGTGTTAATAAATGAGTCATTTATTAGTGAACTTGTCATTTTACATACATTTATGAATATCTGAAAAAATTGTGGTTTAATTTCCAATATAGTAGATAGCAAAAACACAATCTATACAAACCAAAGCTCTTGGGGTTTGCAATAATTCTTAAAAGTATAAAGGCAAGCTGAGGACATAAAACTATGAACTGCTGCTTTGTCTCCTTCCTTATTAAAAAAGGAAGCTCTGAAGAGGGCCTGGAGTTATGTTAACATTGCAAAACTAAAATAAAACAGATGGAAAAGGCGGAGATGCCCAAGGGAAATTTCTGTTTTAGACTTAGGACCAAATTTCCAAGGTGCACATATGAAAAGTGGTAAAGGCAGAGCTTATCCAAATGCTTTCTGGCATAGTGATCTCATTTTTAGCCAGGAGTCCAGCATCATATAGGAATGCAGTGTCAGCTAATAGGTTATATTTAAACCATGACTATCATTGCATAAAGATGCCTCATCATTAAACGTGCAAAATAATTCATCTAATTTGAATCAAGTGAGAGACGATTCATATTTTGAAACTATATTTATTCCTTAATGACACCAGATTTAATTATAAAAAGATTGAGAACTAAACAAAATCTTATTTGCATTCTCATATTCTCACACAACATTCAGATAGCAAAGGCAAAGCTAAAAGTTTTTTTTTAAGTTATACAATAAGGAAGTGCTCAGATTATATCCAGAATACATGGTACTGTAGGAAAGATTTTATATTGAAGGCAATGGCTTCTAAATTTCAGGTAAATTCATTTATTTCAATGTTTCAATTGAGTTTCAGCTCGGTATTGCATTTCTAGATTCATTCTGTCAAGTAATATCCAAAATAGGCTTTCAGCTTGGAGTATTAAAAAAAAACTTTAAGACTCATATTTTCTACATACATTAAGGTTTTTGTACATATATTCATCAGCCAATATCTAACCTATATCTTCCACCTTTTTATTTAATATTAATGAATGTTTTACTCCAAGTAAGAAACTGATGTTTTTCTTTAATTACTGCACAAAATTATTGGTTTCATTATGAACCTTTCATCAAACTTGTAAAGAAGGCACCTGCTAAGTGTCAGCCTTAACAGATAGATATATCATTACTCTGAGAATCAAGTTTCCAGCTCATAATCCCCCCTCTGAAGCGGTCATTTTAACCCATAGTACTCTGTCTTTTGGAAGCCACTTATCCCAACTCTCGGCTAGTGCTCTTTGATCACACAATGACAAAGGGATGCATTCTAAGTATTAAATATACACACACTCTCACAAGGACTTCTCCATTGGTGTCACCTCTTACCTCTCATCCCTGACCTTATTTTGTATACACTTGTACAAAGGTGGCCTTGGTCATGGTTCTCAGAATATGAAGAGGAAAAAAAGCACACTGCATTAAAAGATTGGAGCCAAGATACTCAGCCAGAGCCAAACATTATTCCTGGTGATTTAGAGAGTAGGTGGAGAGTTAGGAAATCTGATGACTGAGAATAATGACTTGGATGTTGTTTAAAAAAAAATCATACCATGGCCTGTTGACGTTAAGGGAATGACTCATGACACACAGCAGGGTCTCCCTGACCCACAGCCCGCACACATGTGGAACAGGATAATCCTAGCCCTACCATCTAAGGACAAGAACTCCCTGAATATGAAAGGAGTTTCCTATGACTGACCCCCCCCCACACACACACCCGTCAAAGCTGCAGGCTCAATAAAAATCTGAGGTCTTGAGACCTCCTCCCCAGTTCTCTTTTTTAAGCCTGCTCACCCTCCTATCTGAAAGACATCCTTTCCCTTTATTACTGCTTCCCCTTTGCTTTGCATCAATAAGCTTGGTTCTGCTAGCATCTCTTCTCTGTCCATCCTTACATTGTTCTTCTTTTGACAATCCCAAGAACCTTCTAATCCTCAGACCTGGTACCCTAAATCCAGGTAACATTGTGACTGAATTTCCATGCCTCTGAGATGGGGATGAGTTTTAAAAGTATTGTGGAAAACCAAGGCAAACTCACATTTCATGAATATAGCAATGGGGAAGAAATTTTCCTCCATAATGAAAGCATTTGCTTAAAACTTCTTCTGTATAATCAACAGAACACTGAACTATATGCTCTGCCATGGTAAACCGTAATCTTTTCAATCATCAACTCGAAGATGAGAGAGATCCTATTAATTGTAGGTGACAGATAAGAAATCAGGTCTTGGAAGATGAGGAACTTGTACACAGCTGGGCAGTCTGGCAACTGGGATCCAAGACAGTGCAACGCTTGTTACTTCCTCTTCCTGTGCAGCCACCATGGAAAGAGGGTCCTGGGAACAAAGTAATTATACAAGATGCTCAGTACAAGGTGTGGCACTGAGTGGACACTGACCATTTGTTATTGACCTTTTATTCTTTGTTATAAAATATCTTCTACTTTGGAAAGCAGTATGAGGTTCCTCAAAAGACTCCACATAGAGCTCCCCTATGACCCAGCAATCTCACTTTTGGACATTTACCCAAATGATCACAAACAAGGCCATACTAAAGCTTCCAGCACAACTATGCTTATTGAGGCATTATTTACCGTAGCTAAGATATGAAACCAACCCAGATGACCCTCAGTAGATGAATGGATCAAGAAAATGTGATATGTGTGTGTGTGTGTGTGTGTGTGTGTGTGTGTGTGTGTATTGGAATTCTATGTCTCCATCAGAAAGAATGACCCCATTTGTTAGGAAATGGAAAGACTTGGAAAAAATTATATTAAGTAATCCAGGCCCAAAGAAACATAGGTCCCATAGTTTCCTTATTTGCAATAACTAGTATATGTCTGGGACAAGCAGAAAAGGTCAAAGCTATGTACATATGATCAGATAAGATAATGCTAAGCAAAATGAACCCCAGGATAGGGACACAAGTAGTTTTTTTTTCTTGCTTGCTATTGTTACTAACGTATTTATAATGTACCATGTATTTTGTTTCTTTGTATGTTCTTCCCCCATGGTATTACCCCTATTTTCACTGTATTTGATGTCGGTGCCCTGCATCTTGTATATATACTTCTCTAATTTGGGGAGGGGAAGGGAAAAACAAAATGCTTAAATAGGGATACAGGTTAACTCATTGTAACAATGACACTATGTACATGACAATATGTTGAAAATGAACTTTATGGGGTTGGGGGAGGGGTGAGGGATTGTTGTGGAGGTGGAGGGAAGGGATGGTAAGGGAAGAATAAAGGAGGAGGCAATAATGCTCAATAGGAAATGTGCTCATTACCTTTTACAATAAAAAACTTACAAAAAATCTTCTAAACAGAACTTTAAGATTGTGTACAACTATTCAGTAGCAAACTACAGTCCCCCCACAGTCCTGTCCAGGGGTATTGGTTCCAGGATCCTCCAGGCACCCAAATGTGGGCACCTACTTAGTAGTGTTTGCACAAAACTTAAACCACTCTTCTCTATACTGTCAATCACCTCTAGATTACTTAATAATACCTCACACACCATGCAAATGTTGTGTGCATAGTTATACAACAGAAAGAATAATAACAGGAGAAAAATCCTCTTGAATTCAAGAGACACTGAATTCCTAGGACTGGAACTTTTTTTTTTAGAAGATAATGTATATTCTCTCTCTCTCCCCGCCTCCTCTCTCTTTCTCTCTCATTGTTGTTGTTGGTTGTGGGGCCTGAACTCTGGGCCTGGGTGCTGTCCCTCAGCAATTCAACTTGCGCTCTACCACTTAAGCCACAGCACCACTTCCGGCTTTATTTTTTTCTGCTTGTGTGGTGCTGAGGAATCAAACCCAGGGCCTCACGCATGCAAGGCAAGCACTCTACCACTGAGCCACCTTCCCAGCCCCTTCTTTTTCGTTTTTGGTTTTTTTTTAATTATTATCAAGGTGACATACAGAGGGGTTACAATTGTCAAACTTGTTACCCCTTCCCTCATTTTTCTCCTACTTTCCCTTACCCCACATCCTCACCCCTAAGTTGAACAACACACTGTTGAACCATCAGCGGGTCGTGGAAGAGATCAGAAAGAAAATTCAAATGTTCATTATATTTAACAAAAACCAACATACAAATTACCAGCTCCTCTGGGACACAGCAAAGGTAGTACTCAGAGGAAAATTTATAGCTCTGAGTTCCTACATCAACAAATTGGAGAAATCTCAAATGAACAATTTAATGATATACCTGAAGTTCCTTGAAAATGGACTGGAACTTTTTGACACTGATCACCTAATGATTTTGCAAGTTTTGTCTGACATTATTTTTATTATCCTTAGAAAACACAAAATGAAAGAATTTCGCTGAGAGCGTGACTTCTTGAGAGTTTTCTAGGAACCCAGTTTAAGAAATAATATTTTGCCTAGGCATATTGGTACACAACTGTATTCCCAGTACTGAGGAGGGAGGATTGAATTCAAGGCCAGTTTAGGCTACACAGTGAGACTTTGGAAAGAAAGAAAAAAGACTTTGAAATAATCTTACTTTTAACTCATTTTCCTATGGGTCAATTCCTTTTCCTTTAAACACACACACACAAACACAAACACACAAACACACACACTAATTGTGACCTTTTTACTATAAATATCTATATAAAAGGGAAGTGATTCCCTCGTGTGCTTGGTTTCCATTCTCATTTTCTTGTTTTCTTTTGTAGTAATAATGACGATAATGAAGTGACCGGTAGCGTTCAACAAGTTGGGAATAACCCAAAGAATATTTTACTGGGCTGCTGCATCCCAGATGAAATACATAATTGTTGAACTTGGGAAAGGATCGCTGAGAATTAACCTCATTTTCTGAAACTCTTTTCCCAGGAATTAAAGCATGAATAATGTTTGGTAAAAACCTAAATGGCTTAATACTCTCTAAGCCTGCAGAGAAATTCACTTGCAGTGCTGTAAAATGATTTATAAGCTCCACTAATAGTCAGTTGTAAGTATGATTAAGTGCTTAGAATATTGTTAAGCACCCAAAAATTACTTGGTGTTGATTAACCATTAGGACGTCCTTTACCTGACTCAGAGAAATATTTAAATAGCTGGAGAAATGTTACAATTACTCATTGAAGCAGTCAAATATGGTGGGTATCTGGATTCCTTTTCATTACCAATGGATTATTTAGGAAAGAACATTTGCAGCTAAGTCCATGGGGACTGTGCGGCTGCTCCAGAAACACAGGGACACAACTGCTGACAACAGGATTTGGTTAGGAGAACTTTATCCCAAAAACTAAAATGATGTTTTCCTCCCTGAAGGCAGATGGGTACTTGTTAAGAGCTTCCTTAAGCAAGAATGTTAGGATCCTTGCCACATTCTCCACCTCCTCACAGTCTCAGTTCCTTCCTTCTGGAACGCTCTATGGGAGAGCACGGACCAGTCACCAAAAGAAGGATGTTGTTGATAGGGTCTTCCCGGTGGTCTGGGAACTTGATTGGTATCTGTCAATGTGCTGGCCCCAGATTCAAATGGTGAGTCGCCAAAGTGGCATTGCCGTGTGTTAAGGAATGCTGACCCAGAATGTGGCCCAAGAAGCCTTGGTAGCCATGAGGACTGCACTGAGCATGCTCTGGCACATGGCAGGTCACTCGCCCTTTGGCACTAACAGTGGCAGTGAACTCTGGGAGACATTGTGTTCTGTAGGCTTTTGTTAATGGTTTCCCTTATTTGCAATAACTAGTATATGCCTAAGACAAGCAGAAAAGCTCAAAAGCTATGTGCATATGACCATATAAGATGATACTAAGCCAATTGAACCCCAAGATACACAGAGGTTTTATCTTTCTTGCTGTTGTTTTTAATGTATTTATAATGTTTTATATGCATTTATAATTTTTTTGTTTCTTTTGTATGTTCTTCTCCCCATGGCATAACCCCTGCTTTCACTGTATTTGATTCTGGTGCCCTGCATCTTGTATATACATTTTTCTAATTTGAGGAGGGGAAAAAAAATAACAAAATGCTGAAATAAGGATATAGGTTGACCTATTGTAACAATGAGATGTACAAGACACTATGTTGACAAACTTTTCAACTTTGGGGCAGGGAGAAGAGTTGGGAGGTAGAAAGGGAAGGGATGGTAGGGGAAAAACAAAGGAGTGGGTAACAATGCTCAATAGGAAATGTACTCATTACCTTACTCATGTAACTGTAACCCCCTGTATAGTAGCTTTACACTAAAATATATATACAAAAAAAAAACTGCCTTAGAATGCAGATGACATTACCTTCCCTTGAACGGGCAGAATCCGACCTTATACCCTATTAATCCACTTGAAGATGTGAGTAGGCCTCCCACAGTTTGCATGGCTGGTAGGCCTCACCTCTTTGCCTGTGCCTGATCCCTGTCACCCTGGATACCTAGACACTACCCTGATCTTCCACGACCTTTCTTCTTTCTCAGTTCGGTAGGCCCGCTTGAACTTGAACCTGACTTGCTTAGGCTATTCTTCTAAGTGTATGAAAGGGTAACTGGGATCACTCGACCTTGAAGAATCTTCTCTAACATGGTACCTCCCCTCATCTGAGACTACACATTTACCTTTGTTCCCGTAGGACGTTGACCTCAGAAAACTCTCAGGGCTGCTAGTCAGCCTCAAGTCTCAGCTTTGGCCTGTATCCAAGAGTTCAGCCTGGTCTTTTCTTCTACTCTGTTGCATTTGCTTTATTAACGTACCCTCCACCTCAGAATGCTTTCTCTGCCTTGGCTGCACGATAGGCAGGCAGATTCTCTGAAGCCAATCTGTACATGCCTGCACTGTAAATTTATTGCAGCCATGCATCTGCTCCAGATTCCAAGAAGGTAATCTCCAGATCCAAGTTGAATAATGTAGATCAAGGAGTCTTAGCAAATTCTCCCTGTGAGTGCTGAGTGAGGGGTTTCTTAAAAAGGATTTCTTAATTATCATGAACAAGGATGATTAAGGGAAGACTTGGTAAGCATGATGATGGAATAAGATATGCCTGTATGTAGACAAGCCCGAATTAACCATCCCTTTGACGGCTCCATTCAAAGATAAGAAAATGTCTAGGCCAATATCATTCTAGTTGTAATATAGCCAAATTGGAACTAGAATCTTGCTCCCTGGCTAGGTTCAGCATTCTCTGCCTCACTTATTTGATGAATACCTAATGTCTACCTTAGACCAGGTTATTATTGTTTAATATTGTTGGATATATGTCCATCCAGTTCTAGAAAATGTCTAAAATTAATATTACAAAAGACAGTCATCAGCAACACTGTTCAGATTTTTTTTTTGAATTTGACCTCACAATTTTATTGTCTTCATAACAAAAGTTGGAGCTTAAAACTGGATCACTTGCCCCTTTCTCTTTTTATCTCCACCCAATTCAAAATGTTTGCATCTCTTAATAGCTAGCATTCTCTTAGATCTACAGTTGGGCTCAACACATTCAAGTCTCAGCACAATCTTCTTTGTAGTCTTAGCTTTTTTCCGGAAAATTGGCTTAGTCTGACCACCATAGCCACTCTGCTTCCTGTCATAACGACGCTTTCCCTGGGCATACAGAGAATCCTTGCCCTTCATGTACTGTGTTACTTTGTGAGGTTGGTGCTTGCCACACTTCTTACAAAAAGTACGGCGGGTTTTAGGAACGTTAACCATGATGGCAGGAAGCCTGCAGCAGCGCCAAAAGAAAACTGATCAGATTTTTTAAACTACTAAGGTATTAATTTATTAACTATTTTTGACGAATCCAAGTTTATGCTTGTATGGTAATAGGAACATATATGCAAATGATAAATCTTATGGGAATTCACAAATACAGGTTAAGCAATTCGAATGCGAGAGCTTACAATCCAAAATACTCCCAATACTGAATTTTTCTGAGCACTGATAGGATGTTATAAGAATACCATTTCCCACTTGGCCTCATGTGACTGATAGCAAACAAAATGCAGGTGTATTTAAAGTATTGCACCACAATCCCTTCAGGGTATAGGTCTAAGGTATGTATGAAACAAATGAATTGCATGTTTCGCCTTGGGTCCCATCTCCCAAATACCTCATTGTGCATATACAAAGGTTTCAAAGTCTGGAAAAAATATGAAATCTACAATACTATGATCTCAAGGTTTTCAGAAATGGATATGCTCTCATAAGACTTTACATGCTGAACACTGGCCAAGCAAGACGTCTTCTGTTGAGTGACACAGAACTACTTTGCCAAGCAAGATAGAATTGAGACAAACTGAAAGGAGAGGAAAAGCTTTTATGTAGGAGAAGCTGAGACTCATACCAGATTGGGAAGATTAGAGGTTGGGGTGAAGAAGGTGAAAGTCTAGAATTGGTGGCATGTTATTAAGCATTCAAATAATCTTCAATGATAGACTCTTCTTAAAACCAATTGCATAATTTTCAAGTACTTTTAATATCGTGATCTCATGATTAAAACATAACTGACCCCTTCTTAACAAATCAGTGGCAGCAAAGATGCTAGATACCATGGGGGTACTCTAGAAAAGGCAGGGGGAGCTGCTCAGAATCTCTCACAGCAGACACAAAATAAACCAAGTTGTTAACTGCTCCCATAACAAAAGATTCTCCATGTGTGAGCATTTGTTCATCTATCAAGAATGTAAAGATACAAATGATATTAAAAACATTAATAAAGAAAATGTACCCCAATTCTATTACTATACCACCAACTGTTTGCATTCTCTCATATTCTTTTTTTCATTTTTCTTTATCTACTGTTATATCTTCTTATCAGATGATGAGATTATGTTTATTTTTACCAATGGAAGTAGTAAAATGGAATCTCTTTTTCCCTAATGTAAAACTAGTTACCATCCTCTTACCCAGTGAGACTTGCTGCTTAGGAGATGGCAATATGAAATAGAAGGTTTATTTTCCCTTTCTACAGTAAGCATTTTATTGAGATAAAGTACAAAATAAGTTAACACAAAGTGGAAAAATTATCCAACATGAAAGGCAGTAACACAGGAGCGGGAACACAAACACTGAAGGGCTGGGTAGGACTCAAAACTGGCCATAAAGCCACTGTGGTATAATCTAGCACACTATTTAGTACAGGGTGAGTCAGGATAGTTTTGCTTATTTAGTCTCTTTAAAGCAGAGCTCATACTATGGTACTCCCTAGAAGAAGCCTAACAGCTCACCAGATATGTTTGTAGGTAACTATTTTATACACCAAGCAACTGGCTAAAAGACCAAGGGTAACTTTCTATGTGTGCTTGAGGGTCTGTGTTTTGTTTGTTTGTTTGTTTGTTTGTTTTTTGTCTGTTCTGGGGCTTTGAACTCAGGGCCTGGGCACTGTCTCTTTTACTCGAGGCTAGTATTCTACCACTTTGAGCCACAGTGCCTCTTCCAGCTTTTTCTGTTATTAATTGGAGATAAGAGTCTCAAGGACTTTCCTGCCCTGGCTGGCTTAAAACTGTAATCCTCAGATCTCAGCCTCTTGAGTAGCTAGGATTACAGGTGTGAGCCACTAGTGCCCCTGCTGAGGGTCTGTATTTTAATTACCAAGCTAGACACTAATCTCTCTAGTGAGCTAAACATTAAGTAGGTTATTATGGCTTATAAGGGGAAAAAAAGCTCTACAGAAGGATACAGAAAAAAATTAAACCCTGATTATTTATGACTGAAACCTAGTTACAATTATTGAGAGGGAATGTTTTAAGGCTGACTCCATAAATACCTGAATACTATTATATTCTGTCTACTTATACAGATTGTGTGCACAGGTTCACTTGGAGGCAAAGGTCTAAGTCATACTGAATTTTCTAGGAGATGTTTGTTTCAATATCCTTTGTTAGCAAACCGAAAAGTTGCAAAGTGTCCAGATTTCCTGCCAGAATATACCTGCAATTCCCATCTGGCAAGATAAATAGAAAAAGGCCTTTATTGCCAATGACCTTGATTTGCATATAATTGCATATGTATCATGATCTTTGCTTCTGACTTATAGAAGCTAAAAATACACAATATTGTTCTTAGCAATTAAATGTGTGCTGTAAGAATCTTAATAAAGAAGCACTAGTTTTAAATAGTCTTGATATTGCTCCATCACAGCAGAGATCCTTTATCATTGTACTTGCCACAAAATCTATCCCACTGTTGTGATATTTTTAAGAAACTGCGATCTATTTTCTTAGTGCAAGTTCTGATTATATTATCTGATGTTTCATGCTTATTTCAAAAAGTCAAACCAAAAATTATCTGTGTAAGAAGATGTAATAATAACAGGCTCCACCAAGATTAAAAATATTCACTGTTATATAGGATATTTTAGGGAGGCATCAGCATATTATTGAAAAATGTTTTAAACACAAATTAGGTTTGCTTTGTTATGTTTTTTTTAAAGTTAATTCTCTGATTCTTAGATTATTTTTCTCAATAATAACAATAATAATAACTAGTGGTAATAATAATAATATATAGTAAAATTTCCTACAAAAAGTTAACTCAATGAATTTTTATAAAAATCCTCTGAAGTAAAAATTCTTGTCTTTTTTTATTGATAAGTCAAGACATGGAAGCCTGGTAAAGGCAAAGGCTTTTAAATATCCTTTTATTATTTTTGTTTTATCTTTAAGTAGTTGTACAAAGAGGTTTCAGTTGAAAAATGTGTGTTTATGAGTACAATGCCTCCTGATCACTGGTCAACTCTTCCATCATTTTCAGAGTCCTTTGTTAGCAAACCCCAAAGTTGAAAAGTATTCAGACTGTTGCAGTTCCCGTCTGATGATGGGAATGCTATTTTTTTAAAATTCTTAAATGTTGTCAATAAAATAAGTCATAATTTGAGTTGGTTTCTTGGTCCATCATTCTTTTCATTAGCCTTGTATACCATGTTGATTAAAACTTGACTAAAAGACCCCCCAAAGGTTATCTTATAGTTACTTTCTTGCTTTAGCCAAAGTATTCCACCCTAGTTAAATATGGAAGTCTATCCTCATGTGCTTCTTCTACCTTGGAAGGCCAGCAGCTTAGCCTGGTGGTTTTTGCAGCTCTCTCTTGAAAGTAGAGACAGCTGCCTTCTCTTCTCTGCCCATTTTTCCATCGTCCACCTCTCACCAGAGTGCTGCTCCATCTAATGAGGATACAATTATTTTTAAATATCTTTCCATGAGGTGATAGCTGCATACCAGTTGGGTAGAGAATGTAATCCATCCTGCAGAAGTTAAAGCCTGGATCATGTGAAGAGCTGGAGGTGGTAAGAAATGGTATTTGATGGAGCCGTCCATGAAACTGCTAAGCCCAATATCAGATGTCTATTTGATTCCAGATTTAAGAGTTCACAATGCTTGTGTTGGAATCAGTCAAATTGGAAGAAAATTTTCTCCCAGATTCATAAGAACAAAGAAAGAAAGGAAAGAGGATGAAGAAAAGGAAGAAAAAGGAAGGAGGGAGTAAAGGAGGGAAGAAAGTTATGCAGGCAAAATAGTGAAATGAAGAGGAAAGGTAAGAAAAAGAAAAATGAAATGAAAAGAAAAAGGACAAAAAGGCAAAGATTTCTGGCATATTAATGTTTTCTTGCTTTTAGGGGGTTCTTTTTCTGTGGTCAGTGAAGGCAGTTTTTGTTAGGGACTCAAATTTTATCCAGCCAATGGCCTGACATACAACTTTATGTAAAAGCTTGTTGATTACAGAATAATGGTGTCATCAAATAATTAGATAAAAGCAACGTCTACTCACGTGTTCTCCCTGCATGGACGATCAGAACGGCTGGGGAGCACCATCTAGCTGACAGGCAGAACTGGAGTTCACCCAAGGGGGCATGGATCTGCAGTGTTCATTTCTCTCAACATTAGTTCTATTACGTCCAAGCCTGAAACCTATGGCTGCTTAACCTTTCCTTCCTTTATTGCCAACAAAGGGGAACAAGAGGAAGAAACATCTCTTTCTAACCAAATGGCAGGCAAGTGTCCCATTCTGTGTCCTCTTCACTCTCATCTGAGGCCTGTACCATTTGCTGAGAACTTTGTTGTAGTAACAGCAGCTTAACTCTTCCTCCCTAATCCTGCTGGAGTGATCTTTCCAAAACACAGATAAGTTGGATTCCCTTTGCCTGCAGGTTTACATTCCTCAAATGACCTGCTCTGGCCTTGAGGAGAAAATTCAAACCCTTCCACCAGCAGACAGGCCTTGAGTGAGTCAACCCCTACTTAACTCTGTTAACACTTTTGAGTAGAATTTGACCTGCAAGTTGAACAGAACAGCTTGTAGCTAGGAAAGATCATGTCCGGCTTCCGTGCCATGTCTGCCTGGGTCTGCTCCTTTTATGGAGTCATCCCTTCCCAGCTTGAGGGAGGCCTAATCTCTTTCATGATGTCTCACCTGCCTCAACATGCCTCTACCAGCCTCCTCATCCTACAGTCTGGGTCTAATTGAGGTGCCTCGCGGTCCTCTTATGCTGTCATGATTTTCATCATGGCACCCATCCCAAACTGTTTATTTTTCTGTCTTCACACTAGATTTTGAATTCCTTCCCAGTAGATGCCTAACACATTCCTGGCTTGAGATAGAGCTCAGCAGAGGAAACAATGTCAAATAATTTAAAGAATTCGCTGGAGGCTTGGCTCACTTGTTAGGGAGGCTCTGGGTACAATCTTCCATACCAAAGGGAGGGCCAAATAGAAAAATGCACTAACAAACAATATGGTAACCAAAGAAGTGAAGAGGAGGTAAGTCACGGACAGCCATAATATTCAATGTACATATCTGTAAATGGAAGCAGGTAACTTAAGTGGATAGGTGGGGTTGAAAGAGATGGGGAAAGGATGTCATTTATCAAGATGTATGTCATTCATAAATTGGTATGTTGAATAGAAACTCCTTTGCACAACTATTTAAAGACAGTTTTTTTAATTAAGAGAAATAACATGAATTTGAAGTGAGTAGCAGTGGTAGTGGTAGATCTGTTTCTCTGTAGTGTTTCTGGAATTGGATAAAATAGTAAAAGCCTCAAGCTGGGTGCTACTCTAATTTTAACCCGAACTCATTATCTGCCTTTGATCATGTCATTTAACCTGTTTCAAACTCAATTTGGTAGTCTATAGATAATAATTTTTTGGTGAGGAACAGCAAAGTATTTCATGTAAAGTGCCCACAGTATTATCTAGAGTGTACTAAGAAATGAACCATTGAGATTCTAATAATTAAGAATCTAATAATCATTCCCTTGCATTTTAGTATTCTCTGACCTGATAGTGCAAATCATAAACAAAACATGATCTCCTTTTATGCATAATGGCTCCCGATATTCGGATCATACAAAACATGCAATGAAAGTTCACAAATGACTAGTCAGAATTTTATTCATCATAAAAATATCAAGTAGTTAAATTACAGTAAGAAAACACTTGCTGTTTATTGGACTGACAAAATCTTTTATGTATGGCACCTACTACTTTGGAAGTTCTGAAGATATGAACAGTAACTCTCATGTATTGCTAGAGGGAGAATGAAATACTACAACCTGTAAGGAAGGGAGAATGGGAAACTGACCATATCTATCAGCATTACAGCATTATATCACCATGGCATTTACCCTTAAAGCTAACAGCAACACATTGCAGAATCTTGCCACTACTCACAACTGCACATACAAACTAGAATCTGAAAAAGGCCGTTTATTGTTTGTAATAATAGAAGAGACTGGAAACCAGTCAGGAGTTCAGCAACTAGGAACCTTGTTGAATAAAACCTTATACTGTTACATATTGGAATATTCTGTAGCTATCAAAAAGAATAAGGAGGATAGGGAGAAAATCTTTAATATATTGGGTGGGGGAGGGGAGAGCAAGGTACAGAACAGTAAACCCTACCTTATGCACAATGACAATAGGTATAAGAATATCTGTTCATATGTCATAACAAAACAATGTAAAGGTAGGTAAAGATCCAATGATGATATAGAATGGGCAGAGGTGAAAGTGGTGGTTCAGTGTTTGTCTGCTCTTTGTTTAGCTTAAGTTCTAGAGGCTTCAAGGACACATAGCTTTGGCATTTGCTCAGCTCTGGGGAAGATCCCACAGCATCATGATAGAGCCCAAGGGAGAAATCACCTGGCCAAAAAAGACAGAGAGAGAGAGGAGGGGCCGGCAATGAGCTCATACGAGGCTTGGCCTCTTGAAGTCCTACCATCTGTTAGCATCATCACATGAACCTTTGGGGGGACAAAGCACTTCCAAACCACAGCACATCCAAAACCAGCGATGTGCTTCCTTTAGTTTTGATTTTTGACCCATGTTGTTTTTTTTTTTAAGAAAGTGTTTTGTTTGTTTCCTCTTCGTTTTCTTTATATATTATTTTCTTTTATTTGTTAGTGGTATGGCTTGAACTCAGGGCCTGGGCATTGTCCCTGAGCTTTTTTGCTCAAGGGTAGTGTTCTGTCACTTTGAGCCACAATGCTTTCTGGTTTTCTGGTGGTTAATTGTACATAAGAGTCTCACAGACTTTCCTGCTCCTGCTGGCTATGAACTTTGATCCTCTGATCTCAGCATCCTGGGTAGCTAAGATTACAGACGTGAGCCATGAGCACCCAGCTAGTACTGTCTTCTTTAAAAAAATAAAATTTATATATTTATAAATCATGCAAAGGAGTTTCACTGTGATATTTACAGCATGTATATAATATACTTTGATCAAATTTACCCCATAAAAAGTTTTTGGAAGGGAAGATAAAATCAAGATCAGGGAAATAATGGAAGAATATTGTTACTCAATAAAATCCAAAAGGCTTCTGTCCTACTAAATGTGGGTAGATGAGGTGATTGGCTGAGGAGAAACCAATATGGCCGGGCAGTGAGCTGCATATCAGGATGGGAGCATATAGGGGTGGCTGCCAGGCACCGGCATGGTGAACAGTCGGGACATAAGCCCTGTTTATCTTAGCCCAAGCATGGCCTGATTCTACTCATTGCCCGTGTTCTCTGTCATAGTTACTCGGTCATGGAACTGCCTTGGAAAAAAGTTGCCCAGGCCAACTTCCGCTCCCACAACCTGTCCTTGCAATGGCCTTGACAGAGATTAAAAAATGTTTCCACTGCTTTCTTTCGAAAGGCCTTTCTATAATTACCTTTTCTTTCTCAGGAAGACAGTTCCATGGCCTTCGATCTATATCTGGGTTTCCTAACTTCACTCCCTTTCTTTATGGAGATAGTTTGGACTGCTGAAATCATCATGGCCTTCATCTTGCCTTTGCTGATATTTCCAGAAGGCAAAGGTTCTTCAGCAATTCCTTTCACTACAGCTGTGCTTGCTGTGAATGCAAATTCCAAAGCCTTCTTGTCTCTGGCATGCTAAGGGAGCTAGAAGAGCCAGACTGCTGGTGCTGCTTGCTCCAGAATACTGACCTTTCTGGGCACCGAGACCAAGGAATTTCTAGTTCTGGCATCATCTTTCTGCTCTGATACCATCCTCTCTATACCATATTCTCTACTAGTCACACCAATAAGGAACAGCATTAACAATGACAACAAAGAAAAAGAAAAGCAAATACAGCTAAGGTCCCAGGATCAGGACAGGTGTCCCTGGGGACAGATAAAATATTGTCTGCCTTGATGCCTACCAAGTAGCAGAGGAATTAAAAATTTCATAGGCAGTTACTCTCACACTCTGGCCACTCAGGATATGCAGTGAAGTATAAGGAAACCATGGGTAAACCGAAGTGTGTAGGCAGAGGTCCCGCTGCTGCCCAGATGGCAAGCTCTCTCTCTCTTTGCTGCTCTATAGACCAGCCCTCTGGGGAGCTTTGTAAAGATGCAGTCTCAGGACTAGGGGCGTGGCCTTAAGTGGTAAGACACCTACTTGCTTAGCAAGTGTGAGGCTCTAAAGTTCAAACTTCAGCCCTGCCAGAAAGAGAAGAAAGAAGTGCAGCCTTCGGCCCTGCTGACCTCATCTCTGCTGACCCAGAACCTGAATTCCACCAAGATCCCCAGATGAGGCAGAGACACATTCAAGTTCAAGAAGCTCAAGTCTAGGCAAAATGTAATATCTTTCTTTTGTCCTTCACTTTTATACACCTATTAGGTGGGGTCTCTATTCAAGTCCACATGCCATCCATGGTCCTACATGGGAGTCACTGAAGCTCTGACATGGGAGAGGCCTTCCTTCATTGGCTGTCACATCCATTTAGTTGGCACAAAAGCACCAGCACTTGTGAACAAGTCAAAGCTGAGATCCTCATTTGGAAAACTGGAGGTCAACTGGGCACCTCTAATCCTAGCTACTCAGGAGAGGCCAACAGGGGTCCAACTCACATCAATAATCCTAAATACTCATAGAATAAAGTCTGAGAATCACAGTGCAAAGCCAACCATAGCAGACAACTCTGAGAGGCTCCTATTTCCAATTAACCAGCAAAGAGCTGGCGGTGGAGATGTGGCTCAAATGGTAGAACACTTGCCTTGAGCAAGAAAAAAGCTGAGAGAGAGTGAGAGACCCTGGGTTTCAGCCCCAGCCCCAGCACAATACATGAATTAATTAATCACCAGAAACTGGAGTCTGGAAATAATAAAAACAGGAGGGAAATTCAACTCCCACCGCCCCCCCCTTCCCACCCCGCTCATAAAGTCCATGCCTCTGAAAATTCCTCTCCTACGATATTAACTACCTTCCAAGACATGGAGTGAACCCCCCCACCCCCCCCCCCACACATACTCAATGGAAGATTTCTCACAACATTCCCTTCTCCAGGACAGGCTGTGATACTGGGGATACTGTGATACTGGGGACTCTATTCTTCTTGGCAGAGGAGATGTTGCTTCTTGATATGTGACTCTACTTTTGCATTGCCTTGAGTTATGAGTTATTCTAACCAGGGGATTTCTTAAAATAGTCTTGCTGGGCATAGTGGTACATGCCTATAATCCCAGCATTCAGTAGACTGAGGCAAGTTTGTGAGTTCAAGGCCAGCCTGGGCTACGTAACAAAATCCAGTCTTAAAAAAAAAACAGAGCTGGGAATGTGGCTCAGGGGTAGAGGGCTTGCCTAACATGCATGAAGCCCTGGGTTCTAGTCCTCATTATCACATAAGTGGAAAAAGCTGGAAGTGGCATTGTGGCTCAAGTGGTACAGGAAAAGAAGCTCAGGGACAATGTTTAGGCCCTGTGTTCAACCCTAGGACTAGCAAAACAAAACAAAACAAAATGGAAAAAAACAAGGGTGGAAGATGTAGTTTAGTGGTTACAGTGCTTGTCTAGTATGCACAGGCCCTGGCTCAATCCCCAGCTTTAGGGAAGAAATTTAAAAGCCCATCATGAAGAGGAAATTCTGCTTAATGAATAATATGGAACTTGGCTTCCTGGGTTCAGATCTCTGCTCTACCTACAACAATACTTGGTAGGCATAGAATAAGTACCTACTATCATTATGTGGGTGTAAATAATTTCTGGAAATACTTCAGAACACTTTTGCCTTGTGAACCTAAAGAGCCATTCGCAATTGCATACGTATACAGAATTACTGGAGGAAAAAATAATATCTTGCTTAAGAGCTCTAAGATTATTTTCAGTAGATGGGAAGAGGAGTCGAGATTTTTCATTGTGCCTCCCTTATCCACAATCTCCCATCTTCACATGTAGGCTTAATATTTCCAATTTAAGTTGTTTGAGAATTGGCACCACTCCTTGGCTCCACTTCTCCTATTTCACATGAAGATAACAGTGCCCTTTTCCTGTTGCCAAAGTTTGTTGAGCAGGATATCTTCAATACTTTTTTTTTAATGATGATGAAGTTGGGTGCAGGCAGCTCACGCTATCATCTAGCTACTCACAAGGCTGAGATTTGAGGATGGTAGTTCGAAGGCAGACCAGCCAAAAAAGTCCATGAGACTCATATCCAATTAACCCCTAAAAAGCCAGAAGTAGATGTGTGGCTCAAGTGGCAGAGTTAGAGTGCCAGCTTTGAGAAAAATAAACAAAACAACAAAACAACAAGGGAGAGAGTGAGGCTCCGAATTCAAGCCCCAGTACGACCACAAAAAGAAGGGGAAAAAAGATGATGAAAGAGAGAAGTTCCATATAATTTTTGTAGAACTACCGCTATAGGAATAGAACTAAGGGATCAAAAAAGGCTATATACAGATAGAAAGAGAATTTTAGCATTGATATTTCTCTTTTTAAAGATATGCTAATTATAAGAAGGTCTTTGATTATTCACGGAGTACCTAAAATAGCTCTCAGTAAGTCTGAGACTTGGAGAACAATATGCCAGTTGCTAGGTATTCTGTGCGATGAGTCAGCTCTGGGGACATCCTTCGCAACCTTAACTGCTGTGGCTTTGGGAATTATCACTAAGCTAGTGAACATGGCCCAGATGTTAAGGAAAGGAATCGCTTTATATTGTACAGACACATTTAAAAAGTGGGAGGTCTTCGGTTTAGAATGGTTTCAGATTCCCTATGAAGTGGTAGAGATGCCTAATAAAGTTATATAGAGAAATGGAGAAAATAACTATTCGAGCCATCTAATTATGAAAATTCTCACTTAAAGATCATTTTCTGCAGTATTTTATGTCATGGCGATATCTCTTTGGTGGTGTTTTTGTTGGAGCTCACTCTGTGATACAGCCTTATGGGAGCCAAGTGGGCCTAGACTTAAATATCAGCCTAATCGTGTCTTAGCTATTGATTCTATGTCAAGTTGCTTATCTTTTGTAAACCTCAATTTTCTTATCAATAACATGGTGTAAGCCAGGTCAGTGACTCAAACTATAGTCCTAGCTATGTGGGAGGCAAATATCAGGGGATTAAGGTGGGGGGACAGTCTAGGCATACAAGTTCAAGAGACCACATCTCAACATTGGGCACACGTCTCAAAACTCAATCAAAACAAAGCTATACAAAATTCTGAGTACCATGAGCCTTTCTCCCTGCCAACTTGCCTTGAACAATCGTCATGCAGAATAGATTTATAACATTTAAAGCATTCTTCACAGGATGAATAAATTATAGAGCATGATTGTTAGTTGTCCCAGCTGAGCATTCTGCATCACTCATTCATTCATTCATTCATCAAATAGAAGGAAATATTTACTGTGTGCCAGTGGTTTGAAGGAATCTAATGAATGATACACACTTGCTCATTGTCCAAGTCCAGTGGTAATTGGTTTGAAATGGCTTGAAAATCAAAATTGGTTTGGAAATGGTTTGAAAATTCCTTGGCAGAGAAAGGCCTAGAATCTGGGGCTAAGTAACAAGTAGGTGATGGTGCCATTGATCATACCAAGGTAGACCAGGGTAATAAGACTTTGGAGCCTGCAATAATGAAAGGGAAAATTTAGTGGTACGTTGTTTATGTAAAAAGGCTGAAATAGGGTTGGAAATATGACTTAGTGGTAAAGTGCTTGCCTAGCATGCATGAAGCCCTGGGTTTGATTCCTCAGTACCACATAAACAGAAAAAGTCAGAAGTAGTGCTGTGGCTTAGTGGGCAGAGTGCTAGCCTTGAGCAAAAGAAGTTCAAGGACAATGCCCAGGCCCTGAGTTTAAGCCCCAGGACTGGCCAAAAAAAAAAAAAAAAAAAAAGTCTGAGATATTATGATATTCATGGAAGGTCATAGAGGCCAGAGGAGAGATTTGCCTGGAGAATACAGTAGCCTCATTATAACATTTTTGTGGTTCTTAAAGTGCTAAAAGTTGAGATGTTGAAGGAAACTTGTAGAAGCAAAGAGACTCCCACCTTGAGATCTAAGGAATCCCAACACAGAGAACTTTGAGGAGCATAAATAGCTGAAGAATATGCCTCAAAATCGTTGTCCTTGGTAGACAATTGGCATGCTTCAATATGAATCTATCTTGGGAATTTCAAAATATTGTCCCCCTCAGGTGCCGCCCAAAGAAAGTGTTACCTACATGCTTACTTTCCATTACACTTCTCTCCTTCGACCTCAAAAGGCCCACATATCCCTACTGGATCCCATCATTTTTATTTCAATTTCTTGAATGATGCTAAAGACTAAGCAGCTTGGGAACCACACACACAAAGTTTCCATCTGGAACAGAAGACTGTGGCTTTGTGGATTTACTCTACCTGTTTGGCACTGGCCCATGGCCATTTGCTCAGGTCATTCCAACTCTATCACTGCTCTTTCAATTGTTCTGCCTCTCGCAGCTTAATAGATTCAATAGAAACTTGGGATTATCAGATCCTAATGACACTCTGCTCTAGTTCATGAATCAGAACAGTTAGTTTTGTTTCTGTGGTTTGATGTGAGGCTACTCATCCAATACCCATGCCCTCCTAATATCTCTGCACCCCATAATACTAGCCCAGGAGTTAGAAGAGACTCGTATCACTCATGGGCTGAGGCCATTCAGAACTGCGGTGACACTGCAGCCTCTTCTTGAGCAGCAGCCACAACCTTGGGAGCCACATGGAGGCAGGGCACTGGCACCAGTGTTGGGGGTGGGGTCTTTGCACTGTTGCATCATCAGTATCTGGACATTTTGTAGGTTTTGTTTTGCTGAGCTACAGAGACTTCAGGGTTGATTTGTTTCCATTGCATGACCTACCCTGGTTAGAGCTAAGCAGAAACAGCAATTTCTAGGTAAAGTGCTGCCAAGAAAGCTAAGCCCAGGCCCTCATGACCCACTTTTCCTTCAAAATAGTGCACTTATAGAAGTCCCTCCTTATCCACCAGAGATATATTTCAGGACCACCAGTGGGTGTCCTAAACATGGATACTAACAATCTACCTGTCTGTCTGTCTGTCTATCTGTCTATCATTTATCTATACATATACACATAATTTATACATATATACACACATACTTGCATTCGTGCATACATATATAGTCATACATACACATCCTCTATATGACCTAAATGCCACATAGTTGTAGAGTTAATTTGTCTTCCATCCTTCCATGTTTCCTCCTTCACATCATTATTCTTATGCTCTGGTGTCACCATTGAGTAAAAAAAGTATCCCTTGTACAGAGACACTGTAATGCTATGTAAATGTAGTAACAGACATGGCTACCAAATGACTCATGAATAGGCTGTGTATAGGTTGTGAGTCTGCAGGACAAAAGAATAATTCATGACAGATTTTTTTCCATATACTACCAGAAATCATTCAGTTGAAAAGTCATGAATTGCAAAACACACAGTAGGCAAGCATAAAGCAGTGGACAGTTGTGGGGACTTGCAAATGAACAGAGCAAATATATAAGGGCTGAAGTAATTGAAGGCATGCAGAGGAAATCAGGGTGAAGACCAGCTCCAGCTAAGTAAGGGGCTGCAGTCCAGGCATCCTCCACCACCAGCAACTTCTGGAAGCTGGAAATACCCCTGGAACTCTGTCCAGTCCAAGAATAATTTTTGAAATTTTAATATGCATACGACAATGGACTATGCAGACATTCTAAAGGTGATACAGAAGAGCAGTAACTGGTTGGAGAGAGAATGTGCTCACAACACATGTGTCTTCATAAAATCATTGTGCCTAGTTATCACAGTGGGTGTTTGGAGTCACAATTGTAGGTGGTTCTTCATGACTTTGAGTTTGTTTCTTTCTATCACTTTTAACATCAATGTTTATTATTATTAAAATTTATTAAAATTTCCTCTTTAGGGCTGAAAGGCACATATAGAAACATAGTAGCTGTGCTTTTATTCTATTGTTAGCATGTACCATGTGGTAGGTTCTAACTTCTTTAATGGGCTGAGTACTGGTGGTTTATGCCTATAGTTTTAGCTACTCAGGAAGCTGAAATCTGAAGATCAGTGTTCAAAGTCAGGCTGGGCAGGTAAGTCTATGAGTCTTTTCCCTCCAAATAACTAGCCAAAAGCAGGTGGCTCAAGTAGTGCTTCCCATCCTTGAGGGATAAAACTAAGGGACAGCACCCAGGCTGAATACAAGCCTCAGTGCTGGCAAATACACACACATGCACACACACACACACATGCACACACACACACACACACACACACACACACACACACAGAATGTTTAGTAGTGGTTGCACTAAATTATATGAAAACCCAGAATATCCACTTCTAGTGAAGTTGAAAGCTGTCATTCTCTTTTCCATACTGCAGGAGAAAAGTTTCCCCTTTTCGTGATTATCATAACTTGCAATAGAGAACAAAGCACAACTTAAAAACAGCCCTTCACAGGGGCAAGTTGTAACAGACAATGGCAAATGTCTTGTAATTACAGCTGTCAAAAGAACACAAATCATTAAAACTCTTTGTTCTCTGAGGTTTTGTTCCACTGTTTATTCATAGGGATGACTTGGCATTCACAAGTTCACAAGAAGCTTGAGACTGGTTCATTAGCTCTAATCTGATTAGGACTTTTTGTTTCTTTGTTCTCTGTGTCCTCAGGTGGCAATTTTGGCTGAACATTGTACATTTTTGCCCTGTGTCTAGGCACAGTAACATAACTTTGTCTGTGTATTACATAATTAGAACACGGTTCTCAGGCACCAATCCTAAAAAGACAACTGGTCAGCACAGTCCACATCTGAGGCACACAATGTTCAGCATGTGAATTTTCCTTGTAGTACACATGTGTGTGCCACAATACTCCATAGGCGTTTATGTGTGGACAGCTAGCCACATGTTTTTTACAACAGTTACTTGGTAGGTATCCGTTACTCTTGAAAGATGCTAGATATTTCTTCCTAAATGTGTCAATACAATTTACATATGTACATTTAAATATGCTAAATACAGATAATTTATTAATAATGAATATAAATAATGTGAAAGGTATATATTTCAATAAATATAAATAAGTGCATATATGTTCATCAAATTTATTTGAAAATAAAGTTATTAAGTCTGCTACATTTATTTAGATACTTAGCAAATATCCAAACAAATGAAAGCTTTCTTTAATATGATGTGGTAGAAGGTACATGAAGGCCATGGTAAGGAAAAATACAATTAAGTTCCAATAAAATCTTAAATGTTGAAAAACAGCTGGGTGCCAGTGGTTCCATGCCTGTAATTCTAGCTACCCAGTAGGCTGAGATCTGAGGATTGCAATTCAAAGCTACCCTGAAAGGGGAAAGTCTGTAAGATGCTTATTTTCAATTAACCACCAAAAAGGCAGAAGCGCAACTGTGACTCAAGTTGTAGAGCACCAGCCTTGAGCAAAAAAGCGAAGGGACAGAACCCAGACCCTGAGTGCAAGCCCCACTACCGGCAAAGAAAAAAAAAGATGAAAAATAAATATGAGTCATTCTATGCACTGGTGATTGGAAAAGATTGTTGGGGGAAAATGTCCACAGATTCTGGGAGGGCAGTCACTGCTAGAGCATTCTATAGTCACTGATAAGTAGACACGCACCAAGAAAGTTCCACCTTCACAAATGCACCTAGATATTCAAAATCAATATCTCACCTAGGAAATAAAGCTACTTGTGTCATATGACTACTTACACATTTTATGTTACAACAAAACATGAGATTGTGCTTTCATTTATGGAATTCGAGCTCAGGGGCTCTAAACGTCAAGTTCGGGGCTTGATGACAATTCAGATGTATACAAATGAAGTCGCAGTGGCATGCTGGGGCAAGCCTGCACACCTCAACAGACTCCAGATGAGAGCAGTGGTTAAACTTGAGGTTTGGGATGGCTCGGAATTAAAGGCTGTGTGTCTTCTCTGGCCACAGTGCATGTAGGAGAGTCTTTGCCCACTGCCTTGACCATGTGCCACCAGCAGAACATGAAGTACTTGGCTTCTGGAGCAGCAGGTCCTTTAACGGTGCCTTTGTGACACGCAGGAGACATTTTAATTGTGGTAGGTTTGGTAACATTCACATCGTTAAAGGTGTTTAGTTCTGCCTTAGAAGTACTGCCTTAAAAGCTGAATATGAGAAATGTATGCCAAATTGGCTGTCACCTTGTGAGTGACAGGTGGATCATCTGATCAAAATAGACATGATGACAGGGCCACAGATTTGATCGTGGGAAGCTCTCCTCAAGTTCTATAATGACATTCGTAGGATCTGCACTCCATTGAAAGGAGCCAATAAATCTTATTCTAAAATCTGCAGCAGTGCACCTGTGCTCTCTTACCACTGGGTCATGACTCCAGTTTCCAAATTTACAATACAGTGAAACAGAAAATCCTTCTGTATCTGGAGCTTTAAACCACTGCAGACTTGCAGTGGAGATAAAAGAAAGGCTTCTAGTCTGTTTTTCAGTCCTAATAGTAATAAGCTTAGTTCCGTGTAGCACTTTCTGGACCAAAAGATAAGACTTCTTTTCCCTCCAAAGGGCATTTCTCCTCCAATTTTCAAAGCTGAGATGTAAGCCTTTTGAAAGAATTATGCAAATTTTGCCTTGACTCCACATGTTTAAGGTACCAACAACCACTTTGAAGAGTCATAATGGTGCAGCCTCCACATTAGAAAAGGCCAGCTAGAGACTACAATCAATTTGAGGGGGACAGAGATCACCCCCCACCCACCCAAGCAAGAGTACATTCTGTCTCTGAGGTGATTTTGCACAAACTTAGTGATCTCTCCTTTTAAAGGTTGATCTGACTTTTGGGGATAAAATTGCTGACCCATTAGTAAGGGATTAGCTACCTGGCAGAGGAGCAGCCCAGCTCGATTGCTCCTTGCTCCTGATTTGACCTGGCCAAGGAGAGGAAAACATCTCAGCTCCAAGCCAGGGCAAGGAACCAAGAGGCAAGGGACTTGTGTAACTCCTAAAACTGAGACGCTAAAGTATCTTTCAGAAACAGCCATGGTCCCATGACAAATGATTGGCTGTCACCTTGTTTTGCTTTTAAATCATAAGAGATATTTTTCTTTTTAAATGATACTTCGGAAAAGATGACTATAAAGGACACCTTCCAAGCTAATGCCCACTTAGCAGTGAAGACTGGGTAAGATAATTCTCGTAGAAAATTTGTGCATCTGTATATGGACGACAGATCCGATGTATTGTGGAAAAGCTCACAATAGTCCTAATTCCTCAGTTCTTGGGACCTTCTGCAGGAAGGTGAATAAACTAAAGCCTTTATTTAGAAGCACAGGTCCAGAGACACTGTTTTATCATCAAAGTAACTCAAAACTAAATGAGAAGGGAGAGCAGGGTGTTTGTTTGTTTGGATAGGTTTTCTTGTTGCAGTTCTGGGTCCTGAGGCACAGCTTAGCACCAGGGCAATGTCCTCTGAGCTGGTCTCCTACTGTTTCCTTGCTGGAATGGTGTGTGGCACAGCAGGGGCATGAAGACAATTAAAAACCTTTGATAAATGATTATTTTTACCCAAGGTGGACTTTCTGAGGCTGTCTAGGTAATAATGGTAATTATATCCGGGTGCTGATTGCTCACATCTGTAATTCTATCTATTCAGGAGGCTGAGATTTAAGGATTTACTTTCAAAGCCAACTTGAGCAGCAAAGTCAGTCTGACTCTAATCTCCAATTAACCAGCAAAAAGTGGTAGACCAAACCAGTTCAAATGGTAGAGCGCCAGTCTTGAGCAATAAAAGCCAAGCAAGAGTTTAAGGTCCTGAGTTCAAGCCCCAGAACCCACCCAAAATAAAATAAAATAAACTATTGCTAGCATGCCATATCCTGATAATAAGGCCTCAGCTGAAAAAAAAAAACCCACTAGAATCAACTTGCAAAAGTCTCTTACACACACAATGATGGCACTCCCCCAAACTCAGCCTTCCTCTGCCCCAGCATCAGACCACCTGCCCTGGCACCCGGCCTGTACCGCGTGCCCTTTGAAGCAGCAACTTGGTTCACAGCTGCGTTGCTGAGCTGTAAGGAGGTATTCTGCCATCCACCTCTGCTATGTGCATGCTCAGCTGCCCTTTCTGCAAAGAAGCTAAAGGAAGAAACACTGACTTTCAAATATGTGACCCAGATTTCAAAATAAAGTCCCTGTGCTTTTGGTACCTCAAAGTGTTGCCAGAAGTGGTGGGTCTTTCTGTCTGTCTGTCTGTCTGTCTGTCTGTCTGTCTGTCTGTCTGTCTGTCTGTCTCTCTCTCTTTCTCTCTCTCTCTCTCTCTCTCTCTCTCTCTCTCTCTTCTCTCTCTCTCTCTCTCTCTCTCTCTCTCTCTCTCTCACACACACACACACACACACACAGAGCTTCTTTTTGCAAGATGTCTGATATTTTGATATTTCTCTCACTTTAAAGCTGACATTTCTAGGTCATCAGAAGTTAAGGAGTTGCTTCCTTGATTGATAGATTCTTGTTTATAGTCAATTGTGATTAGAAGGCACCTCAACAATTTAGACCCTGTTTGCTTCTGGGATTTCTTCACCATATTCAGTATGACAACATTCACCTGCAAAAATATGGCATCAGTTTTTATGGTGAAATGGGTGGGGTTTTTTATTGAACAATGCAGACAGTCGTAATTGGTAGGTAAATTAATTAGTCCATGGGAATTTAAATGTTAGTGTGTATTTTTCCCTAGGGAAATATTTTACATAAGCATCAAGATAAATATTTTTAAAAAGTAAGTCAAACCTAATATATATGTGTCAAACTAGTTCTGATCCTAATAGCAATATTCTTCTCCATGGCTGATATATTTCTGAGAAAACATAGCCTTCTACTTTGGTCTAAGATGATGTCAAATTATAAAAGCAAAATATATGGCTGTTGGTAAGTTGTTATTTTTATTCTTTTCCTTTTTTTTGTTTGTTTTCTCCAAAATAACAACTCATAAGAACTTCCCAGACACAGATAAGTTGCATGCCCTTTCCAAAAGCTTTCTGCAACATAGTTTTCTCCTGGGGTCATGTTACAATTTTAAATATGAATAGCACAAATAAAAAACTAGAAGGTCAGTTTGGCTGGTACATGTGGGTATTAGTTTGCAGTCTTGCAAGCTAACTGAATTTCCATAGACCCTGGGTGGACTCCAGAGAATGGCTTTAATGCTCAATCTGGTTCAAACTGGTTTGGTTGCCTGCCTTAAAACTATTAAAAGGCAACAGACTGAAATGCTGAGGGACAGTGCCCAGGCCCAGAGTTCAAGCCCCATAACTGATTTAAAAAAAAAAAAAGCAACAGAAAACAAATTTTCTGATTGGTTGCTTTTTCTGAACACATTACATAGGACACAACTGTGAAATAAGTTCAGTAACAACCAGAGGACAGGACTATCTCCAGAAGATAGAGATCAATCCTAACTATAGATGTAATATCATAATTAATGTGCATGTACATGATTAAGTGAATTGTTAGTAGGTTTTCTGTTCTCTTCTGAGTTCTTCTTCTGAAATTATGTTATTTCATATTCTTTGAACACAACAGGCAGGATCCTTACCTTTTTATTGCAACAGGCAGTACAGACTATGGATATCTTGAGAATTTAATATAATTATGTAAAAGGAGTTGAGACCTCCCTTGATTTAAGAGTGACTTGCTGGTTATCAATTTAATGGCTTATTATTCAAGATTATTTCTTGAGCAGAGACCAGAAATAACACTGGAATAGAATGCACTTCCAAAGTCCTCTTGTGACTGCACCATCCAATTAAAGAAAGCTGAGAAAACATTACTTCAAAGTGCTTTCAAAAATGTCAAGTCAAATTTTGCACACAAATAGAGGGCTGCTTTTATTTCAGATAAGCCCTTGGATCTGCTTTTCATAGAATATTGATAGAGAAATCTTGTTTCTGCTTGGGAAGAAATGAATAGCAAATGTGTTCTTATAACTTGCAAATTTTAGCCAATAAATTTTGGGTTTCCTGGATTAGTATATCACTCAGTGTGCTTTCTAGAAAATGCAAGTTCCAGGGTCCAGTCCTGAAACCTCCTATTCAGTTGAAGTAAGTGTAAACAGAAATGCTTACAACCAGGCTATGTGATCAGATGAAGTTGAGTTCACTGTTAGAAGACGAAGAAGAACTTTATTTGTAAAAAGACCCTGTAGGATTTTAGTTTCCTCCTGACCTCAGCTGTCCCTGGATTGTAATTTAAAGTGTCTGACTGGAAGAGAAAAGCTATATGTTTGGATTACAAGAAAAGCAGAATAGCCCAGAGACTATTTTTACAGGTTCCCACAGCTCTCAAAATGTTTATCTTAATAGGGTGAACTTGTCCAAGGTATACTATACATCTATAGAATTATTATGACAAACCCTCTCCTTTTTTAACTAATAAATAGTTTTTAAAAATGTTTATCTTTTCTATTCTTCCACACACTGGGGCTTCTGTGGAAGCAACAGATATTGGAAAAAGCAAAGTGTCAAAAAACTAATGAAAGTATTTATCACACACTTGACAGACTAGGAAAAAATTCTCACATATTGTCTAATTAGATGCTCCTAGTATGTGTGGGAGGTAGGGCAGGTGTGAGCTAATTTAATTTTGACCAGGAAAGAACAGAGGTCCTCGATTACCCAATAATCCGTTTCCCAATTATCCAGATAATGGAATGAAAGGGCAGATCCAACCAGTATTGCTGAGGCCCTTTTGCGAGAGTCAGGTTGGGTGCTCTTCCACACAGGATCGTCTTCTGTATATGCACATATATGCTTCCTTTTTGCCCTTCTTCCTCCAGTCTTCCATTTCTAGTGAGATAGCATGGGGAACTTATCACCATATTTATTGTACGGTAACTGGGACAAAGAGGAAGAGGCTTGAATTACTACCTTTGCACTCAGGATTAATAAAGATCATATTATAAACATGCTTTGCAAGGGAAACTTGAAAGTAGAGTATCTGAAGCAAAACTAGCCAAGAAAACTGCATTTAGTCAAAGACAAAGAGTGAAGAGGAAATCAGATGAAGACATATGTAATAATTTAAAAGGGAATGAGGAGCGCTAAAGTAGGCTGAACCTTGAGTAAAGGTTGCGATGTCATCGAAGTTGAACTGTGGGAGGAAGCAAATGACTGGGATCCAGAACTTCCCAGAAATAAGCATCTAGGGGCTGAGGAATTCTTTTGTTTTCTCTGGTAGTTGAGTTGGGGACTTTGTGGGATGCTGGACACTTTAGAGGAAACCCACAGGCTGACATTCGTGCTGAAGAATCTCTGAGTTGACCAGGTCTGAAATTGGCTTGCAGGCCAGCAAGCCATTCTCAACAGGATCATTTGCCTACTTCTCGTTGCCTGAAATGGGAATTTAATGCAGACCGCCTCACAGCCTAGTTATTTTCATCTCCTGATGTATCCTGGTCTCTCCATTTCACCTCTTTACCCATAATTCCAAATTGCTAGTTGTAATCAAATCCTCACTTGGAAATGTCAGACTTGAGAGCAGTCATTCCAACAGCTGCCACTCCAGGCTCTCCTGCTGTGGTCCTTGTGTTGAGCCATGTATTCGACATTCAACTGAATTACCAGAGTCCTTCCTATCAAACAAATGCTACCTAATAATGGTGTAAAGAAATGCTGCGATTATTTCATCCTGTCAATTGCTCTGAATCAAAATGAAGCAAGCCCTAGTTCTATATGAGTCTGAAAAATAGAAAACAAGTGAAAGAACACTTGCTATTGCTGACAGATTCAGAAATGTCACTGATCGTGCAACACCTGCTGATTCATGCTATTATCCTGACCCTCCATGTGTTTGCAGTTGGGAGTAATTGAACATGAGACAGAATTTGAGCTACCTAAAGAGACGTGATGTGTTTATTCCCCATGTGGAGGCATGGACTCTCAGGGTCTCAGTGGTCCTGATTAAAATACCCCATTGAACAATGCCTGAATCTCAGCCCCCTCTGGAAGTTTATGGAACTCCTCGAAATCTTATTACACAGCCCATCTCTCACACCACACATTTGCACTATGGATTCAAACAACATTTAAGAAGGTTTGGCATGTTATTTTAGGGTACTCCTATTTCACTTTCTTTCAAGAAATATAAAATAGTATTTTGAAATGACTGTTTATTACTAAGTTCTCAAAAAATCTGTGAAGGTCACAACTGTAATAGAAATCAGTCAGAAGCCTTGAAGGAAATTTCATCAACATTCTTCATTTTAATGAAAAAAGCATCCTGTAAGATTTCCTGGGGTCTGACTGAGGCTTTTCATGAGCGCTGTCAGAGATTTCTATGGGATGATTTAATGGGCATATTATGTAATCACTCACCTAAGCCAATTATTTTCTCTGATTTATCACAGTGTCCAAACTCCTCAATATTCATTCTTTTATTTATTCCACAATATCCCAGGCTCCATTATAAGAAGTTGGAATGTAGGCAGGCAATAGGTCATAATATTACCCATGCAGAACTCATATTCTAGTTGGGGATTAACAGTAAAGACAAGACACAGATGGCAAGTGTCAGGTGATAAAAAGTGCCACAAGAAAGATTAAAACAGGGGAATGATAGAAAGATTCATGTAGTCAAATCACTAATAAACAGAGAATGCAGACCAAATAAAAATTTCATATCTTTGAATGAGAAATCGTAAACACAAGCATGCACACATGTACACACACACACACACACACACACACACACACACACACACACACACTCCTACCCCCCTCCCACACACAGTGCATGGTCTTTGGAATTAGACAGACATGACTTTAAATGTGTATGGAGAAACTTGTAGGTGGGGAGGTTGGGAATTGGGAAAGCCAGCCACAATGGACAGAACTCTCCCTGAATTTAGGCAGCCCAGGAATACAACAGCTGCTGAGATGCTGCCTGAGAGCCAGCCAGCCAGCCTTGGAGATTTGTGGCACCACAAGGTTGCTCAGGGAAGTCCCCATGGCTGCTTCTCCTGCCATGGCTGTGGCTAGTGGGCAGAGATAGCCCAAGTCCAGGTCCAAGTCCAGATATTGGACACCAGACATCGGAACTTCCCACCCCTATTGCCAGAAGCTCCAATCAGCCCTGTCACCATCTCCAGAAAAAAAATATAAATAAATAAAGGATTCCGTCCAGCTCTGGCTTTCTACTGCTCTCTTCCAATATGGAGCAACTCATGGGGAGAGACTGGCCACGGACCGCAGGCAAGCCTGGGGATTTGACAATATGAACACTGAAAAGCTATGCTAACGGGCTTTGACAAACTAGCAGACAGCAAGCCTTCAAATGTGTGCTTGGAAACACTGCTTTGCTCGTCACTATCTATTAAATGAGCAATCTAACTTTTTTAAAGGGCTGTGCTTTCTTGGCTTAGGTTCTTTATGGAATATATGCCCGGCCTTTCTCTAGATCATCAGAAGTGGAATGATGAAAGTTACTTGTCTGAGAAATAGTCCAAAAGAAAATGGCAACAGGATTAAGATATAGAGAGTTAAAAAGAAACTGTCCAGAAAGACTAAAAATTGCCATAAAGAATATGGAAGAATATACACTAAGCAACAAATGGATAGTTAAGTGATTTGAATTTTAAAATTATGGTTATGATGTAGGTTAAAACATTAGACATTTGGAAAACCCCATTCTAGAGTTCCTTATGAATCAGCATTATTAAACCAGGAACTGGTTAATAATCTTCACTATACAGGAGTCTGAGATTAGAGGATTTAGGTTTGAAGCTAGCCCTGTCAGGAAAACCTGTGAGACTCTTACCTCCAACAAAAATACAGAAGAGGAGTTGTGGCTTAAATGGTAGAGTGCCAGCCTTGAGTGATAAAACTAAGGGAGAATACCCTGGCCCTGAATTCAAGCCTCAGTGCAGACACAAAAGAAAAGAGAATCATTATTAACAAGAAATGATAGCTATGTGTTAATGCATTTTTCTAGGTTTTTCAGTCACAATTAATTGTATGTTTACCCCCCTCCTCAAGTTCGTATGTTGATATTCTAGACAATGTTAATAGCTAGTGGGATCTTTGATTGGTTATTAGGTCAGAAGGACAGACTCCCTTGAACCAAGACCTAGTTTCCCTATAAATTCAAAAAACTTAACCTGAGAAACACCAAGAACTGTAACTTTACAGTGAGAATAGTTGAATGAAAATTTAATCTCATAGCTGAGACTCACTAAACACCTTTCAGTAGCAGGCTCGGTGAAAAGCCTGCCCTCTGTGTTCTCTTCCCAGATTTTTCTCTTTTTTTTCTTTTCTTTTCTTTTTTTTTTTTTTTTGAGAGCACTCAGAACTTGGAGATCTTAAAACAATTTTCTTTATGGTCCCCAAATTGTGAGAACTCTCTCTTGTTGTTTGCATCCTGTGCTCCCAAACCCTCCACAGCTCTCCCAAAATTGCAAGGAAAAAAGATTGACCTGCGGATGGTGACACCAAGAGGGGCTTTGAACCATGCCAGGATGCACACAGGGGCTGCTAGAAACGGAACGATGTTGTCTATTTCTCTTCGGGGGCTGGTCTTTTCTTTTGCGAAGGTATAGAGCATTCAGAACCTTAGAGCCATAAAACAATTTTGTTTTAAGTTCCCCACATTCTCAGTGCTCTCTCTTGTCGTTTTCATCCTGAGCATCCTAACACTGGTCAGCCCACCCTGAATTGCAAGGAAAAAATTGTTTCTGTGGACAGTGTAAGGGGCTTCAAGCCCTGCTAGGATGCAGACCGCTGTTGCCTGTGATAGAACCATGCTGTCTATTTCTTTAGTGGCTTGTATCTCCTTTGAGGATTTGTAGAGCCTTCAGAACTTGGGCACCATACAATATTGTTTACCTCACCGAAGGTCTGAGTGCTCTATCTTGTTGTTTACATCCTGAGATCTCAAAAACTTTTCAGCCCTCCCAGTGGTAAGGATAAAAACCGAACTTGTGATTATAGACAGGATGAGACACTTTCTGTCTTGCTTAGGATGCAGACCAGAGCTTCTTGGGAAGATTGGTGCTGTCAATTTCTCTATGGAGGCGTGTCCCTCCTTTGGGGAAGGAGTAAACCTCATTGCTTGGGGACCTTCAAACTGTTTCAAGGTCCCCAAGTTCTGAGTGCTCCATCTTTTCTTGTTTTTAAATTTATTTATTTCATGTTGGTATAATTGGTGAAGGGGAAGGGTTAAACAATTCGTTTAAATAGGGATACAGGTGGACCCATTGCAAAAATGCGATGTACAAGTCGTTATGTACAAAACGAACTTTACAACTTTTGTTTGTGAGTGGTGGGGGGTATGGGAGCAGGGAGAACTCTGGGGGAGGTCAGGAGGAGCATGGGAAAAGATGGGAAGGGGAAACAAAGGAGGTCGTTACAATGCTTTATAAAAAATGTACTCATTATCTTGCACATGTAATTGTAACTCCTCTGTACACTGTTTCACAAAAAAAATAAATGAACAAATAAATAAATAAATAAATTTAAAAATAAGAAAAGATGGAGCAACCAGATTTTTCTACCCCTACAACCATTACCTGCTTGTCACAACTCCAAAAGAGGCACGCAGAGGCACGCAGCTGGCAGGAGGCGGAAGTGGAGGAGTTCAGAGAATTCTGAGCCAGGACCTGGAGTCCACTCTTCTCTGCCTCCCTAGTTCAAGTAAATTTGACTCCCGCAAACATTACTGCGATGCTCCCTAAGGAACCAAGCCCACTCTTCGTTACACTCTCACAGTGAAATGTGAAGCTTGGAAACATTAAAATTACTTAATGATAGACCTGGGAATTAGGGGGCTCTATAGCAGTCCCCCTTTATTCGTGGAGAATATGTTTCAAATCCTCTGTGGATGCTTAAAACCACAGCAACACTAAACTCTATATGTACTGTTTTCTCCCATGAGAAAATGGCCAATAATTAGGTTTAGGTTATAAATTAAGCATAGCAAAGAGGTTAACATTAGTAATAAATAGAATATTTATAACAGTGTACTGTTACCAATGTTAAGCAAATATGTTCTCACTTTCCCTCTCCCCCACCATCTCTCTCTTTCTCCCCCCTCTCTCTCTTACATACACACACATACACACACACACACACACACACACACACACACACACACACACACACACACACACACACACTCCATTTACTACTTTCAGACCATGGAAATAGAAGCCAAGGATAAAGATGAATTGCTGTATTTTCTGTTTTATATAGTATTAATTTTTTTATCAGTTCTTGGTATTCAAGGGTTGTCTGCTAATTAGTATCTTGCATTTCCAATATACCACAAATAACAAATAACAAGTACACTGGCTAATTAAATTTTGTGCTGGTATCATTGATAGAAATTTCCTTTTGTTTCTCATCTTTATTGCTGAAAATATTTCTGAAATATGTGAGCTTATTAGGACATATTTTCTTTAAAGACAGTAACACTGATTTTTTGACAAAAATATTCTTATTTTATATGGTTAGATGGGTTTTGCTCTGTTGCCTGAACTCCCAGGCTCTAATAATCCTATCTTGCCTCAGTCTCTTGAGTAGTTAGAATCATAGGTGCCCCCACACGATGTTTCATAAAATAATTTCTTACGGAATATAGCTGTTAACAATCCATGTTAAGTTACCAGACGTTGAAAACGAACTTTGGGGGGGGGGAGGTAGTCAGAGAGGTGGGAGGGAAGGGATGGTAGGGGAAAAACAAAGGAGAAGGTAACAGTGCTCCATAGGAAATATACTCTTTACCTTACTCATGTAACTGTAACCCCTCTGTACAGTAGCTTTATAATTAAAAAATGTACAAAAAATATGTTAAGTTGAATTTATATTGAAAGTACTTACATGCTGACAATGTCCTTTTTGTTATTAATATTGGTTTGTTTTAGGTACTTTCCCCATAGTTTTTAACAAATAGAATTTTCAAAGTGATTTTAGCTAATTGAATTCCAGTTAATAAGGTTTGACTTCAAGTTAATTGTTTCAGACAATTCTACAAATGCTGAATTTGTGAATTGCTGGGTCTGTGGAAAGTTCTATAGAGAAAAACACTGGGTGCACTACAAAAGTGGAAGGTAATTCTGTAAGGAAGGTGTTGGCCTTGTAGAAAATATTTCTTCCTGTCACACTGAAGCACCCTCCCCTACCTGCCTAACCAGGTGATTCATTCATTCACTTACTTTTTGTGCCTAATTAGTACTACTACTGCATTTGTTTACTTTGCCCCTTTATTTCTGTGCCTACCCTTACAATCCCAAAGACATACAAATGAACAAACAAGACCGAAAGAAAAGAAAACAAAAACAGCCACAACAACAACAGCAACAAAAACTTTTGTCTCCTTCCTGGAGTTTGTTTTGGTAAATATTATTTTGTATGATCAGATGCACATAGAATTGCACCTTTGTATTCCTCTCCAAAGAATATCCTCCTTTGGTCTCACTGAGTGGGAGTGCCTAGAATCCTGTATAATTTATCATGTCCCAGTGTATTTTAGATCTAGTTTCTGAATATGAGAGAAAACAGGCACTGTCTCTCTGAGTTTTGTTTACCTCACTTAACATGATTTGTTCTAGTCCATCCATTTCTCTGCAAATGACATAATATTATTCCAATGGCTATATAAAATTTCCATTTTGTATAGGTTCTGCATTTTTTGGGTCCACTCATCTAATGTAGGGCTGTTTCCACAGCTTAGCTATTGTGAATAGTGCAGCAATGAACATGGATGTGCAAGTGTCTTTACATTATCCTGGCTTGTGATGTTCTGGGTAGATGCTCAAGAGTGGTATGGCTGGGTTACAGGGAAGATCTTGTTTAGTTTTGTGAGGAACCTCTAGACTGCTGTCCAGAGTGGCTGCACTAGTTTACATTCCCACCAACAGTGCAATAGGGTTCCTTTTTCCCCGCATCATTGCCAATATTTGTTGTTCAAATTCACCACATTGGCCAGTCTAACTTGGGTGACATGGAGTCTCAGAGTTGTTTTGATTTGCATTTCCTTAATGGCCAGGGATGATGAGCATTTTTTCATGTGTTTCTTTGCTATTCTTACCTCTTCTGAGAAGTTTCTTCTTAGCTTTTTTGCCATTTAGTAATTGCTTTATTAGCTTTGGGTGAGGTTGAGTTCTTGAGCTCCCTGAATATGGAGACAACATATGGTTGAATTATTTTTTATCCAATTTGCTGCTCTATGTCTTTTGGTTGTGGAGGTGGGCCTATTTAAGATTAATGATGGAGAAATTTTTCATGTTTTCTGCCATTTTGTTGTTTTCCTGCATCTTTCCTCTTCTTGTGTTTACTAAACCAGTCTTCTATTGATTTTTGTTCAGTGCTATGTTTCTGTGACTGATTATTTTCTTCAGATTCTATGTTTCCCTTCAGTATCCTTGTAGTGCTGGTTTAGTGTTCATGAATTCCTTAATTTTTGTTTGTCATGAAAGGTTTTAGTTTTGCCATTTTTGTTTGTTTTAACAAATCAGCTTATAAAAGCAATGTGCCTTGATTAGTATCACACCCTTCAATGTTCTCACCCTCCTTTGACCCATACTTTCCCTTACTTTTCTTAATTTTTGGTATATACAATGAATTATTGACTGCATTTTCTTCCCCTTCTCCCCTTCTTGGTCTACCCTTCTACCCTTAACCCCTGTCCCTTGTAGGTACCCATTTCCTGGTGTTGATTTTGTTGGGCTTTGACCTAGTCTTTCTAAAAGATTATCTATTTGAGCTCTTCATAGAGTCCCTTATACTTCAGTTAATTCATTTGTAACCACTTGCATACTGCCCAATGTATTTACTTACAGATTCATAGGTACATTCTATCTACCACAAATGGAGGAAACCATGCAACCTTTGTGTATCTGGGTTTGGCTTACTTCACTTAATATATTTTGTCCAAGTCTTTCCATTTTCTTACAAGTGGTACAGTATCATTCGTTCTAATAGAGGGGAATAAACTCCACATTGTTTTCATCCATTTGCCCTAATATGAAGGGGCATCTGGGCTGATTCCATATCTTGGTTATGCTAAAAAGTGTTGCTGGTGACTTTACTGTAACCTTGTTTGTGTTCTATTGGATAAATGTCCAGGAGTGGGATTGCTGTTTTAGATGTCAAGAAGTTCTGTGGCGGTGGGGATGAGAGAGATGGGAGGGAAAGATCACTAAATCAGTCAAATTTCTTACCTAGTATAGAAACGCTTTTGATAGCATTTCTAACAGAGATCCAGTCTGCATGTTAGTTCTTTTCATGGTAAAGAGTACCTGTCATTGGATATTCCCTCCTTCCCTTCCAAAACAACCATAATCATTTTGCCACCAAAATAATCAGTGATTGATACAAATTCTGGCCCTTGAAGCAATACAGGTGATGAACACTCATTCTTCCATGAGCCAGTTTCCCAAATCTTGTCTACTTAAGGATCTTCTTTATCTAGTAGAGGTTTATTGAGAATGGTAAGGCTATAAGCTTCTTCTAGTCTTTGGGCAAAGCAGCTCTTAAAATGTATCACCTTATAACCCCTGTTTTCACTGTATTTGATGTGGGTATAATTTGGAGAAGGAGGGAAAATACAAAATGTTTAACTAGGGATACAGGTGGACCCATTTTAACAATGAGATGTACAAGACACTGTTGAACAACGAACTTTACAATTTAGGCAGGGGGAGGGAGAGGGGAATGTAGTTGTGGAAGTGGGAGGGAATGGATGGTAGGGGAAAAACAAAGGAGGAGGCAACAATGCTTGATAAGAAATACACTCATTACCTTGCCCCTGTAACTGTAACACTTCTGTACAGTATTTTCACAATAAAAACTTATAAAAAAAAGTATCATCTTGATTCCCATGATATCTAGACCACACTCACACTTAACATGAAGACACGAATTTTTCATTATGGAGTTGACCAGTAGTGGATGCTTGAAACTGCACTTAGCACTGAACCCTTCTATGTACTATAGTGTCTCACCTAATAAGGCTCTACTTGACGTCACACAATGCACATTTTAAATTGATGGTGCCTAGCAGGGACTTCAGCTCACATACACAAATGGAGACTGACACACAAATAATCTACTCAAAGGATCATTAACACACTGAAACACAGCAGGATGGCAAAAGTCCAAGATAATAAGTAGGTAAAATTTGTGTAATTAGACCCAGAGTTTCTTGGCTTATGAAATGTGTCTGAATCACTTGGCAGTACTGGGTGCAGGTTTCCAGTCCAGACATTCACTTTTGTACTCTGCCAGGTGTTATTAACCAACCGGTCCAACAGGAGCGTTTTATGTTTTGCACTGATGTGATTTGTTTTCTGAGTTGTCTGAACAAACAGGTTGGTTGGGACATTGTGTAGAGGAGGACGCGTGGCTCTTGGAGAAGAAAAAGTTCTCTTCCAAGGAAGGATTATTGGTGGTTACATTAACCGATAGGGGAGTCTCTTGAAAGCCACTGTCCTGGAAGACACTGCAGGGCTGGGAAACAACCTTCCCTAGGAATGTGAGCCTTGAGCTGGAACTCAGCAAACTCTTTTCCCCTGAGGAAATTCCCAGCTAACCGCTTCCTAACCATTCTCCTCCATGGTGTACCCTTCCCAGAGTGCATTGGAGTAGGATGAGGATCCCACTGAAGCTCATTGTGCTTGCTATGAAGACTTCCAAAATACTTTATTGTAGGCAGTGAAATTACAAAAACAGGGTGCCTTATGGGCAAAGCATCCACCCTTGCATTATCAAAGTTAGAAATGCATTCTGGCAGTCATTAGCTCAGTGCCCTCAGACCCTCTGTGAGTCTTAGTCCTCAACTGTCAAAGACTGCTGTGAAATTTAATAATTTACCTAAGCCTCCTAGGAAGATGACTCTTGAAGTGGTTTTTGAAGTGCTGCCTAGAGCCAGCAGGACCATTATCACCTGAAAACTTGTCGGAAATGCAAATTGCCATCCCTATCACAGTCAGAGAGAATGAAATGATGAAAAGGAAGTAGCAGCAATCTATTTTTAACAAGCCCTCCAAGTGATGGAGATGCAGGAAATAAAATATATGGACCACCGCACTGGCAGATGAAAAGCCCTCCATAAATGTCAACTACTATATTATGTTAGCCTAGCACTATATAGCTTGTGGGTTTGTTTTTCCACTCAAAATACCATCAGCTTTGTTCAGGTTGTTGCAATCCCTTTGACCTAATTCCATTCTGCAGAATTTTCCTAGGGAAATAGAAATGCCCAGAAGATTTACTTGAAGAATGAATCATGCTGGTGGAGATTTGGAGACTCAAGGTAAGTGAACAGCATGAAATTGGTTTAATAAACTAACACCTCCATTTATAGGATTTACACCAGTATAGTGATTGAGAATCATATTGCAGACTCTTTTTTTAAAATCACAGCAAGCTCTGAAACTCATCTTCTTCAGAGATAACTGGCTTATTTCTTCAAAATACATATTTTAGCCAATGACACACCCCGGTAATTCTAGCTCCTTGGGGGTCATACCTAGAAGGAGTGGGGTCCAACACTGATCTTGGGTATGGGTGGGCGGGGGTGGGGGTAGAGCCTACTTCAGAAATAACTAAAAGCAAAAAGACACACCAAGTATGGTGACTCACAATTAGACTCCCAGCAGCTACTTGGGAGGTAGAGATTGTGAAGATTGAGATTAGAGACTGGTCCAGGCAAAAAGTTAGTGGGACCCCTAAACAAATTGGGTGGATGTGGTAACAGAAATCTATGATCCCAGCCACTTGGGAAGCAGAGAGGGGGATTACAGTCTGAGTTAGCCCTGGACAAAAACACCAGACATTATCCAAACAACAACAACAAAAACCTAACGCAAAAAAATGGCTGGAGGCATGACTCAAATAGCAGAATACCTGTTGTCTGAGGTGTTTCTGAGTTCAAATCCAAGTACAAAAAATAGAGAAAATTTAAAAAAATAATAAAACCAGGCAATGGAAAGCAAAAACATGTGTCACAAAGGAGATGGAACATTTCAGTCTGCTTTTGGAACAGTAAATTAAAAATTTAGCTAAGGCCTGGATTTCTCCTCCCAACTCCTGGCTCTGTCCAGAGGATGTGACGTCCATCATCCGGGCAGCAATGCAGGTAACTGGGCTGCTGCTCCAATGTTCCCCTATGATCACCAAAGACAGGAAGGAAAATGGTGTGATATTAACCTGGCATAGAAAGGATGAGGCCTACTGTGGAGTCACCTGTGGAATAGGGAGGGATTTTTCTGAAGTGAGAGCAATGGGGTAAATCACAGTCCTTCATTTTCTCCATGGTGCTCACTGGCAGGTACTTGCTGGGTACACTCTTATGAAAACAGTCCCCAACCCTAATGAACCAGGGCACTAAGTCAAATTCAGAGCAACTGACAATTAAAGAAACTGTTTGCAGCAAGTGTACACTAACTGCACCCCAGGTCCACTCCATGTTGGGTCCTTGATCCATGTAAGAGTTAAAGAGCAAAGACTGAGGCCAGCCATGTTGGTGTACCACACTGCATATTGGTGCTTATTGGTACTCAGGCTCCAATGGAGGCTCAGACTTGGGGCTCAGTGAACTGCAGTCACTTCTTAAAATTCTTCTCTTTTCGACAGATTCTTGATCCTCTTATTGCAATTTTTTAATACCTTTAGCTTTCTATGGGAAAACAAACTCTAAAAGGTAGCATAAAACTACTATTGAAAGGAAAACAATGTAGGTTGTATACCTGAAACACAGAGAGGCATACTTTACAAGTCAGGCCCAGAGAGACAGACTGAAGCTACCTGCTTCCTTTCATATGCGGAAGCTAGAGCTGGTTTATAAATATATAAGTAAATATGTTCTGTGGTATGCAAGTGTACATAAATGTACTACTTGGAATATGATAGATTTAGGAGCATACTCAAACAGTATAACTCCTTAGAAAGGCAAAACCATGGTTCACCAAATAACAGCAGAAAATGGGTACTTGAAAGGGGTAGGATGGGGTTAAGGAAAGTGGGATGGATGAATGGAGGGAAGATGGGAGAATGTAGTAAAAAAAATTCAATATATATCCTATATAATTTAAGAAAAATGAGGGAAGGGGTGGGTAGAGGGGAGGGATGGATGAGAATGTTGGAAGGGGTGACATTGATCAAGATCCATGTATCCATAAACTACAGCTCCTTTGTATAACTACTTAAAGAGAGCACAATTTTTTTAAAAAGCACACTTCTCAAAAGAAAAAAAAGAAAAATATTTACCATTGTCTAAATAATCTATTGGAAGTTTGCTTTTTTTTCCATGAAAAACTACAACCTAGGTTGGCTGTCTACACAATTGAGAAGAGTTGAAATGTTGGGGGAAGGGAGAATAAGAGGTTCTCTTCAGCACTGTGAGATTCACACACACAGTGCCAGATGCTCTGAACTAGCTCCCCTTGAGTCCGTGCTGTTTGTAAGAGATGAACACTTTAGAACCATAATAAGACATACTCATAAGAAGCTCCCGTCTTCCAATCCTATGTAGTTAGGTGCCCTGTGCAGGGTGCTGTTTTCAATGCTAGAGTGGTTTGTTTGTGCTCTGTTAAATGAAATCCAAAGATGTGAGAGATGAATAGATGTGTATCCAACAAATGGAAGGAAAAGACTTATGAGAAGAGGTTGCTCCCTGGATCATTATTTCTGGTCTGTCTATGAAAACCTGTCTCTCTTACAAGGGTGTATTCCTAAAGGCATGAAGCTGTGGAATAAAGTGTGGGGTTTAGTCAGAAGCATGTTCTCAGAAGGGAGTACTAGTGATTATAGGCCTAGACCCAACCCTGCTTAATTATATGTAGTATAGATAATCTTTCTAAATACTCTTTTCAAATGTATATATGTGCTTAATTAGAGAAAGTATTGGCAGTGTCTTGGACAAGTTCTTCTGCTCTTGCTAAATAATGTTGGAAGGAAAAAAAACCACACAATCATTAAAAACAAAAAACAAAAAAACGAGCTGAGTTCACCTTTCTTTGCAAAAATTATCCTTCCAGCAGCCTTCTGTTGCTGTTACCATTTTGAGGAAAAGAGTTGATTTGTTAATGGAAAGAAATACATTTTGCTCTTGGGAAAGCAGTCTTCATTAGCAGCCTGTAAACTCCCAGGTATACAAAACCCAAGAAATCACAATGCAAATGCTGTACACCATATGCATGTTTATAGAAATCAGTTACATGTCACAGCAATTTCTAAGTTATCCCCACAGAATTGAAAAGCATTTTAGGTAGTTAATAAATAAGAAGTCAATTTAATTGCTCAATAAAAATGAGAAAAAACCATTAAATGCTTGAGTCCTGCTGAGTGTTTTGGTGAGAGTCAACGAAAACTTAGCTAGTACTCTACTATGGAAGTAGCAGGGGATATGAGGATTGGAGGGGGGGTGCTGGGGAATGGTATAATGAAACTGATTTTCTCAGAACCTGAATCTTGGCCTCATTCACCTCAAATACCATGGACCTCTTGTGTCTAATATAGATCCATAGCTATATTAGAAATACATATAGAAGGTGTGTCCTGTACTGCAGAGAAAAGGGTTTAGGGCTAGGAGGTGCCTTAAGATGTAGCTCTACTTCCTGTCAGACTTAAGATGTGCATTCATGGTTGGGCCTGGCAGGAGCTGGTAGGACAAGATCTCTAGGGAGTACTACCCTTAGATCAGGCAAATGGTGCTGTGACCTAAATGAGCCTTAATTTAAGAACACAGAAATCCATGAAGCTCAAAGGACATGCACACCTGGAACCAAGTCACTTCCTTCTGGGTCATGCTTTGGGGACCTTGAACTTGATAGTTTTCCTTCTCAATGCCCCAGGCCTGCTTGTAGAGATTGTTCTTCCCATGACAACATCAGCGCTATGACATCATTCTCCGCTAACCAGCAGCCCTTTACAGGCCTCTTGTTTTAATTATGATGCCCACCTACATGAGAGTGTATATATGAATCCTTTAGTCTGACCATGTGGCTGCTAATGAGACAGAGGAATAGGCCATTAATTGGAAGGAGGCAGGGAAGGAAGACAAGGAGAAATAGAGGGAGGAAGAGGACAAGGAAGAAGAAAACCAAGAGGAGAAGGCTTCTATTTGTTCTCTTGTTCCGTCTACCAGTGCTACAGCTGAATCATCCACCAAGAACCCAAATACCCAGAGGGATGAATGCCCTCCTAGGTAGAAAGGAGTAAAAAAGAGAAGGTAGATGCTACCATCGGGTCTCATTCTCTAGTTAAAAGAATGCTTTTGAGTTCAGCATACAATCCTTGCCCTTAAATTTATCACTTGTAATGCTAAAACTTAGAAAAGAACATTTCATTGAATCTAGAAAATATTTACAAAATTATCCAAAGTTTCCTGCACCTTTGCATCTAATTTAATTCCCTGGTCACAGATACCAGTGAGCTACAGAATAACCAGTCCTACAACCATGTGATATGGGAAACTGAGGCTACTAGGCAGATGAGAAACAACGCTAAGGACAGTCCTCTCTTAGTGGACCTTGGGTGTTTTTCATTGATACACATGAGGTGTCAGCCTGCTCTCTAAGGACATTTTTCTGTTGCTCAGCCTGACACCTGAAGTTGCTGGTGTTACAAGCATGCTTCACTATCACAGAACTTTTACTTTAGGTTTTTGTGCTGGAAAAAAAATGATTTTCTCTACATAAAAGAAGCCTCAAACAAGTAATTTTTAATTAAAATTTTCATGACAATGAAATGTGCTCCTTTTTTCTCTTTTCTTTCTATATTTTTTAAAAAGAAGCCTGTGTAATATTTGGGAAATACTTTTCGGAATTAATTATATTGTCTCCCCAACTTTAATGTCAAAAGCCATTTGCCACCAAGAAAAAGAATCTTTTTGTTGAGATACAATTCACATGTCATATATCTTTTTAGCATCTTTACAAAGTTATGCAGCCGTTGCTACTGTTCTGAAAAAACAAAGTGAGCCTTTTAGCATTAGGTAAATGAAATAATAGCCCAGTGTTATTTTTGGTAGAATTTTCTCCCTACAGACCTATTGTTTATCAGTATAACTAGGATTGAAGAAGAATTCTATCTATAGATACGAGCTATGTTCCTAAGTTCTGCTATGAAAGCAGAAGCAGGATGTATTTTTCACTTTTTTCCAATTTGGCTGTTGTAACTTGGATTTCTCACTTTGAATGTCACCATAGCTTTTTGTGTTTTGTAGAATTTTTTTCAGTTCTCAATGCCTGTTCCTTCCCTATTTTCTCCTTTTGTGACCCAATAGTTGCTAAATCAGTGTATCCCCATCCACTTGGAATTGTTTTCAAACTAATATTTCACACATACATTCTGGGCTCTATGCATCGGGAGAAAGGCAAGTGTCAGTAAAACCTGTCTCACTGATTTATTAATACACATCTAGAAAAGATTTTTAAAAGATGTGAGGTGAGCTCAAAAGCAACTGGGAACAGAAGTCTGGGCACAGCAAGGGGAGAAGATCCAGATATTACCTTAGGGACTTTTTTCCTTATAAAGAAGCCTGCAGGTCACTTCCTGTGAGGGGTTTATCTGGTGCTAGGCTAGCACGAAGCATGCCAGTGGCCAATCTCAGACCACTGGTACCCATGATGCTTGTGAGCATTCATGCTGGCCATGCCTCCAGCATGCTCCTCCCTTGACAGCCCTGCGAAGGGATAGAATGTTGGAACGTCATTCTAATTACAAGCTTCCTTGGGAACATTTCTTGGATGCTGTAGAAACCACTCAAACCCTGAAATTCACAGCGTCAAAGATTTGTGTTTGTGGTCCTTGTGGCTTGTCTGAATATTCAGCATCCAGTGTACCAGAAAAAAAGGGGGCATCTACAAGGACAAAAGCGCTAGCCAGGCTTTGGTGCAAATGCAGAGCTGCCCACACTGCTCTGCATGGTGGAGAACAGTGCCACTAATTTTTTTCTTCAGTTTAGTAGAAGCTGGCATTATAAGTGACTCACACCTGTAATCCTAGCTACTCAAGAATAAGGCTGAGATCTGAGAATCATGGTTGGAATCCAATCTAAGCAGGACTATAGACCCTTATCTCCAATTAACTGGCAAAAAAAAATGTCTGAAGTGAGCTGGGCAACAGTGGCTCATGCCTGTAGTACTCCTAGCTATTCAGGAGGCTGAGATCTGAGGATCATGATTCAATGCCAGCCCTGGCAGGAGAGTCTGTGAGACTCTTTCTCCAATGAATCACAGAAAAAGCTAGAGGTGGCTGTCGCTCCAGTGGTAGAGTGCTAATCTTGAGCAGAAGGAGCGTAGAGACTCACTCAAGCCCAAAGTTTAAGCCCCAGGACTAGCAAAAATAAGTAAGTAAATAAATAAACAAACAAGAACCCCAAAGTAGAGCTATGACTGAAGTGATTGAGTATGAGCCTTGAATGAAAAAGCTAAGGAACAGAACCCAGTTTCTGAGGTCAAACCCCAATATCCGTACCAAAGAAAAACATATGTTTTTAGTTGATATCACTAGGAACAACACTGCTCTGGAGGAGTTACAAGGGTGGTATGTTTTTAAGGAGCACATAGCATTGCAAAACAGAGGCTTGCTATGGAGCCATAAATATATGCTATGAGTTATGAAATGTACAGTCAAATGACTAGCAAAAGAGGAGTTCATTATATGGGCATGATCTGGCAAGAGTTCCTTATGAGAAAAATTACTCAGCAAACCGCTGCAGATTTTGAAAGTCTGGCAAAGTAGAGATAGAATGTCTTTGAGCTCTAGAAGATGAGTGAAAGTCAAAGGATAGAAAACAAGAAGCCTTCAAAGCTCATCTGTTCCACAGATCGCTCTTGCTGAAAGGTCGCCACGTGACCCAGTTCTCACCAAGTCAGCAGATGTCTTCTGGGTGCCAGGGTAAGGAGGCTTTGCCAGACATAGCCAGGCTTGACCTTTCTGAGCCCTCTTTCCCATGTGGAAAGATTTGAGAATGATCTAGAATGCTGTAGCAGGTATCACCAAGGTGAAAGGGGAGGCCAGAAAAAAGGGAGGCACATCTCCTCCCCTGTGTCTGGGCCCTCTTTATTTAATGTGGGAAAGAACCCCTCCTAAAAGGCTGGGGATATTGTTCAATAGTAGAGTGCCTGCCTAGCAAATGCCTAGTTCTGGGTTTGGTCCCCAGCACCAAATAAACAAACAAACAAATGAGTGAATAAACTTGCTAGTTATGAATTGCATTTTCTGTCATTTGAAGTTTGTGATTGCTAAGTGACATTTTTAGGCCTACTAAACATGTACAAATTCTTTTCCTTGTCATTATTCTCTAGATCACTACAGTTTAATGATGATTTCCATACCATTTATATTGTATTAGTCTAAATAAGCTAGATGGTTTAAGATATACTTGAAGATAAGCACAGGTTATGGACAAAGACTATGACATTTCATATAAGAGACTGGAAAAAGTATCCCCTGATTTTGGTATCTGAGGGAAGGGACCCCTATATCCAATACCTCACAGGTATTAAGGCATGGCTGTATTTAGTAAAAACAAATGTTATAGCAAAATGCACAATTGCCAGGAACTGGTGGCTCAGCAAAGTCTTCAGAAAAGTCTTCAAGATTCTGCCTTCAGTTAATAAGAACTGTGGGTGTAGCTCAAGTGGCAGACCAGTGCCAGCAGTGAGCAAATAAAGCCGAACTAGAGCTGGTAGCCCTAAGTTCAAGCCCCAGTACCATCATAACAACAACAAGCAATTGATCATAGAATTATTTCATTTAAAAAAACCAATTGCTTTATATCTTGTAAATTTGTTCATTTGCAGAATAATACTTCAATAATTATCTCTAATCGTTTGTAGCTTAACGTATTTTTTTGACCACTCGGCCATATTTGATACATTAAACCTATCAGACAAGCACAACAAACCCTGTGTGTGGCCATGAATTTAACATGAGCTAGGATTTCAAGGAACAGATATCTTCAGAATTTTGGTTATTTTCCTGTAATGTTCTCTTCTAACCCTGTAACATGGTCTATTTTTTATATATTTACAAAATCGTTGCACCCACTCCAAGAGCTAAGTTTTTATGGTGTATTTGTATGTCATGATATAAAGGTGATTTAAAAATTCATCATCCCTCAGTCCTTAGGAAGTCCTTTTCAAAATAATGACCAACTTAATAACTGTCAGTATAGCTGGGCAGGAATAAGGACAGTGTATTTTTTTCTTTTCTTTTTCTTTCTTTCCTTTTTTTGATGGCATCTCTTGTGTAGTCAGCTCCAGCTTTGAACCTGCAGTCCTGTCTCAGCCTCTCGAGTGCTGTGATTACAGGTGGGTACTCCCATACCAAGTTAAGATAGACTTGGTATAGGATAGTTTGAAGACTGGCAACTTTAATCAACCATAGACATGGAAGAGATGATCTGGGCTAATGGATCCCGTGACTGTTTGGTCCTCAGCCTCTTCTGGAGGACTTTTAAAAGAAAAAAAATAGAAATTCATCATCAGAAATCCTGTCCAAGGGGATCAAGAATAAGGCCGCAAATATAAGTTTCTCCATTTTTCTAAATATTTTACTCAGCCAGATTTGGAAACCATTAAGCTAGTCCAGTGTTTCTCCAAATATGTGCATAGAACAACTAGGGACCTTGTCAAAATGAAAATTCTGTCTCAGTAGATCTCAGACTGGTTCAAAGTCCTCTGCCTCTTTAACAAACTCCCAGGTGATGGTGATGGTCCCTGAACCACATTTTGAGAAATGAGTGCTTAAGCCAATCTCCACGAGAGACAAAAAAAAAACAAAAGCAGACTGAAAGGTTAGATGCATTGTCCAGGTCACCAGGGTAGAGAGAAGCACTTTTTTTTGTATTATAAAACATTAAATCATTCTTAGCCAGGTGCCAATGGCTCACGCCTGTAATCCTAGCTACTCAGGAGGCTGAGATCTAAGGATCATGGTTCAAAGCCAGCCTGGGCAGGAAAATCCATGAGACTCATCTCCAACTAGCCACCAGAAAACCAGAAGTGGTGCTGTGGCTCAAAGTGGTAGAGCCCTAGCACTGAGTGAAAAAGCTCAGGGACAGCATCCAGGCTTTGATCGGGCTCAAGCTCCATGACTTACAAACACAACAACAACAAAAGTTCTTGATCTCATTTTCTTTCTCTTTTCAGTTTTTTTTTCCTACCTCCTATTTAGTCTTTGGTTTGCTGGTAACTATTTAACTACTGACTTCTCTGGAGAAAAAGTCCTCTGTGTAACATTTGCTGATATATCCTTTATGTAGTACTCATGTCAGGGCCAATTTCTAGCTACGAGCCAAACATCTTCTACCAAGGAGCTGGAAAAAGATGCACAATCAGCTCGTATGGATGGGAACGAGGCCAGAACCCTCCAACACTGCATCCAGCTAGCTTCTGACCCAAGGAACTGCGGCCACAGATAAGACAGCTGCTGGGGTCCCCTCTACAGTGCCGGGGGCAGTGTACATCCAGAGGAAATAGCACTATTGCATTCCAAGCAAGCCAATTTGTAGTGCAACTGGTGAGAAATATTGATTAGGAATCTCTTAGGAAAGATGATTCAAAGAAGAAAGGAAAGGTAATGGGAAAAGCATCTGTTTATAAAAAGAACTGAAACACTCAGAGACTGCAAATAAGCAAATAAAAATTAACTGATTAATCCCAAATAAGGCAAGTGTAGAGATTGATGCTTTCATTTAATCAAAATATAGCAAAGAAACCCTAGTTTCGTTTGCTGGTGTAGGCAACAGTATTGACTGAGTCTCTCCTGCATTTGGAACATTTAGCGCTCAGTTTCTAAAGCATAGATTTTGTTTTAGGGAATCTTATATTGTATTTTTTTTCCTTTTCCTAGTAGAAACAGCTGATGGAAGTTCTGGGGATGACAAAATAGACTTCTATGCCAACGCATTTCATTTTCCAAAAGCCATCAGATGTTTTATATGTTTAAAAGTAAGGCTCTCCATTTTAAAAGATTTATTATATTACATAAATGGTACAGTTTTAGAGACAGATCAGGACATAGCCCTGAATAGTAGATAATATTATACTAAACAATAACTATGGTCTATACAGCAAAAAGTTTACATTGTTTAGATGTTTCCTACAATATAGTGGTAACAATATAGTGGTAACCACATTATTATACTTCACCATTAAAAATTATTATAAGTAGCATAGAAGTATTCGTTTCCAAGATAGCTGTTGAACAATGAAAACAAATTGCATAGAAATAAAGAGTAATAAGGGTGGATTTCCAAAATGGGGGAACTTCAGACATCACACACACACACACACACACACACACACACACACACACACACACACATTCTTCCATCAGGAAGAATTTGCAAGTAAATGCATGGACCTGAAAAAAATTATACTGAGGCTCAGAAAGACAAAGAATGCACGTTTTCATTCATATGTGGAAACTAGATCTAAAGTACAAATATGCATGTAAACATTTACAGATTCATATGCATAAATGTACAAAGGTATTAACTAAAGTATGGTATATGTAGGGAAAAACTTATAGCAAGCTGGAACCTGTATTTTCCGGGGACGGCAGGGGTTGTGGGGAAAAGGGGCAGCTGAGGCCAAATGGGAGGGATAGATAAATAGAGAGAGGAAGAGTGAGCAGATGCAGCGATAATATCCAATGTATACATGTAATGAAAATGGACCTGGGTAAATTGAGGACATGGGTGGTTGGGGGTGATGGGAAGGGTGACATTGATCAAGGTGCATTGTACTCACAAACTGACTTGTTGAATTGAAACCCCTTTCTACAATACTTAGGGATGATTTAAAAAATCATTTTACTAGTAAATGTATTTATATTACCCTACTCCTAAATATTAGCACTACCTATTAATTGTCTTGAAGGCATGATTCTTATCATCACTGATACGTGTCTTATAAGATCAGAAACATATGTGATGGAGCTGCTTTTCTTTTGTTGATGATCTCTTTGTTCAGCGTAACAAGCCTATAAAAGTCATGAAAATCTATAAAGAAATTTGTCTTAACTACATTTAGCAGAACTAAGCCAGTAGGTTAAGAAGCAGAAAGCCATTATGATGTAATCTAATCTAATGTATATGTACATATAACAGGTAGGTAATACCAAATATGAATTGGCCCAAATATATTCAGCTATAGATATCTAGATATTAAGCTGCAAACCAGTTAAAGGTATATCATCTTACCTCATAAGTCCTAAAGGTTTGCTAGAAAGTTCACAGAGTACCATTTTCTTTTATTTTTTTTTCAGAGTACCATTTTAAAAGCTAATTCCAATCATATTAATCAAGCACCTATGATATGCAAGATCCCAGGTAAAATATTGAAGAAGAAAGTATATGTAGTGTAGAAAATATGAAGTAAACTTTCTGATGTTCTTTTTGAACATCAGAAATATGCTAAGAATGAGAAGTATGTTAAAGTGAGTAAAGAATGGGGGATGTAAATCACAGCATAAACAATTACAGTTACATATGAGGAATGTGTTCAAGAAATCCATTGTACATCATGGTGACTACAGTTATGACAATAACTTGAGGAATATGCCAAAGAAATCTATTGCACTGACCACCATAATTGTGCTGACCACAATTATGGCAATAACTTCAAAATCTGAATTCTTGTACAGTAGAGTTGATGTTAGTTGTTCCCAGGAGAAGAACAATAACATCAGGATGCTGAATTTGCTAATCAGTTAGATTTAACCATGTCTAAATATATCAAGCCACCACTGTAAATACAATAACTATGTTATCTGTGTATTAAAAACCAAAATGATCAAACAAAACTGAAGTCCTCAAGTGTCAATATCAGAGATAGCAGGAAACCTAAGAAAAAAGCCCATATTCCTTATTTCAGGTATTTTTCTCTGGAGCATTTTGTCTAAGAGGAAAGAAATATAATGCAATTGCTTTAGAGAAAGCCAAAATACATTAACCAAGAGATGAGTAGGATGTGCATACTGTGAATTGTTTATTGACTTAGAATCACTCTTTAGTCAGGGGCACAGACATTTTTAAAGGTTTCTAAATTTACTTTTCAATATCTAAATTGTTTTTGAATGATACGTTGTGTATTTATTTGTCAAAAAAAATCCAAAGCCAAATATAATTGGTTGCCCATATACATCCATAGCTACAGATTTAGCCAACTACAAATGGAAATATTTTTTAAAATTTGCATCTGTACTGAACGTATACAGACCTTTTATTGTCAATATTCCCTACACAACAATAGAATAACATATAATACTATGACAACCATTTGCTTCATGTCTACATTGTATTAGGTAGTACAAGATGTCTAGAGATTATTTCAAGTACACTGGAAGCAAGATGTGGTGATACACACTTGTAACCCCAGCACTTGGGAAAATAAAGTGGTAGAATCGTGAGTTCAAGGACATCTGGGCTACATAAAAGACCATATCTTGAAACAAAACAAAAGCATATGGAAGGATATATTTTATGTAAGAGACTTCAACGTCTATGGATTTTGGTGTCTTAGAAGGTCTCAGAACCAACCTCCATGGATAACAAGGAATAACTATTTCTGTATGCACAATTTCTCCATGTTGCTTTCAATACACAGAATCAGAATTATGGTGAACTGTTGAGACTTGTCTGTAAAGTTTTCCCATCTGACCCAGACACCTTTATAATCATCCACTGATTTCTAACATTTACAGTTCAGAAATGTCTAGTTGGTTCTTTTCTGTAGTTATCTGCACACCCACAAAAAAAATCAACCTTGTCTTTTAAGTCTTTCAGGATATTAAGTAGAGTCCTGGTACAGTGGCTCATGCTTGTTATTCTAGATAATCAGGAAGCAGACATATGGAGGATTCCATTACTGAATGATAAAGATGTATGATAAGAAATGCATCCATCAGGGATTTTGTCATTGTGTGTGTTAGGAGAATGTACAATTGGGAGATGTCATCATCTGGGTGTACTTTCACCTTCTGAGACTGCTATGATGTCACTTTGTAATTGACCCTGTGTACGCGATGAAGACATTATGGGGCGTATGAGTATACTTGAGTATTAGGCACTTTGTGATACACTTGAATTGGATATGCTCAGTGTAATTTTCGACACATTTGGAGCCATGAAATCCAAAAGAGTCATAACTGACTCTTAATTTGTTTTTTACATTTACGTTATGAGTCATAATTGACTAATAATTTGTTTTTTACATTTACGTTACTTATTGCTATCTTTCAATAGCTGTACAAAGGAGTTTTAATTCAACATGTCAATATCTGGGTACAAAGCATCCCTCAAAGGGTCATTTTCGAGAAGTCTTAGTTTACTTTTCTCCAATCATTAAGCAATTTCATATCAGCCAAGCCTGAAACAATCCCTCTTGAAATCTTTTTGAGCCTGTGAGGATTTTTTTTGAGGTGACAATAGCCCCCAGGGCACTGATAACTCAACCCTCTACTTCCACCTGCCCAGATTCCATCATCTCTTCTCTTGGCAAGCTCTTAATTGCAATTCTGTTGAACTATTGCAAAACACGAACCACTTGAATATTTTGAAATGCATTAATCACTACTCTTATAATTCCCTATTAGCACATGCAAAGAATTCAATCTAAAATGTAAGAGTCATTTATGCTCCAATACAGAGTTGCTCCAAGAAGGCTAAAAGCCATTTTTAAATTTTACATGACAAATTAGAAAGTAAATATATACTTTCTCCTTTTTTTAGTGCTGGTCTTGGGACTTGAACCCAGGGCCTGAGCATATCTCTTAGTACTTTTGCTCAAGGCCGGCATTGTACCACTTGAGCCACAGCTCTACATATAGCTTTTTGATGGTTAATTGTAGATAAGAATCACATGTACTTTCCTGCCCAGGCTGGCTTTGAATTGCAATGCTCAGATTTCAGCCTCTTGAGTAAAATAGCTAGGATTACAGGTGTGAGCCATCAATAGCTGATGTCCCAACAGGACATCAACTTGTACCTTGGAAAATGCATGACATTATGGCCTTTATAGCAGGGTCCAATGCAAGATTCCAGTGAGAACTGAATTGCTAGCTGTGGTGGCAAACTGAAATCACAGTCCAGCTCCCTGATTTTGCCCTTTCTTCAGTGTTTATATGGCTCTGAAAAAATGTAATGTTTTCATTGCATAAATAAAATCCCATGAATAATTCACCTAAACTCTGGGGAATATTTACAATATTACATCATTTTGCAAACATTACACAATTTTGGATCAGTATGAGATGTTGGACAATGACATGGATTAATAAGTCCTTTTTTTTTCCAGGCAGAAAAAGAAGTTTATTTACCAAACTGCTGCCCCCGCCATGCATGGTAGAGAAGCATGGCTGAAAAGGAAAAGGGCGACCCACCCCTGGGCCAGGACGCATCTAGTCCAGGGACAGGAAGAGGTGTGGCCAGGTGGGGGAAAGGTGTGCCCACAATGGATCTGGATGTGACCTCAGGATCTGGGACCCTCCTAAGGTCAGATGGAAGGCATGTGACTGGAGGTGGCCCAGGATGTGATCTAGCAGGAGGGGAAGGTGACTGCTTCCAGGTCTGCCAGTTACCTAGGTAACAGATACTGGGCAGAAACTTAGCCAAGAGGTAGGGAGGTGTCCCTGTGCAGACCTTACATTCCAGCCTTTTGATAATTATGAAAAAGGGTGAAGATTCTCTCTGGCTACTTCCTGCTGGCAAGGGGCATCGACAGTAGGGGTAAAAGGCTGAGATGTGGTCCCCTCTGGGAGAAGGCAGCAGGCAGCAGCTGTCACTTGGTAGGCATGAGTCCTTAGATGAAGTCTGGAGGAGGCAAGTCTCTTAGATGAAGTCTGGAGGAAGTCTCATGAGGCAGAGAGGGGCTGAGAAAAAAAAATGCTAGAGAGCAAACAAATAGCAAGAGGAAGGGTTTGGGGCAGAAAAATATCTCCTGCATTCCAGACTGTCCTAGAGTTGGTGGAAATATACGTAGCTACTTCTGACATCTGGTGACTAGGTAGAGGAGAAGTCAGGTAACAAAGGCAAGAATGTAAATTCCTGTCCAGTTAAAAGGTAGATTTGTATGGACATTAGAGGGGCAGGCTTCTTCTATAACCTCTTTGCTCTGCCTAGTTTTGAAAGGGCAGGCACAAAGTGGCTGTGATATCACCTCCTCTTACTCATCTCCATGGTCCCTTGTTCCCCAGACTGGCTGAGTCTAGATGCTTGTTGCTGGGATGGCTTATCCCAGTTGGTATTCATGGAGGTTTGAACTCAAAGCCTAGGCACTGTCCCTAAGTACTTCTGCTCAAGGCTAGTGCTCTACCACTTTGAGTTATAGTACCACTTCCAGTGTTTGCTGGTTAATTAGAGATAAGTGTCTCAAGCCATGCTTCTAGCCTGGCACTTTGCAGGTTAGTTGGGAGATGGAGTCTTAGAGATTTTTCGGCCTGGGCTCGCTTTGAACTGCAATCTTTGCCACAAAAACCCTTTATTATTTCCAATTAAAGCAACAAGGAGATCAAATAGAATAAGTAGAGATTACCTGCTCCTTACCAAGAATTGACCAACAAATGTCTACAATGACAAAACTTGTTAGATGTGATGAGAATTTTAGCACAGATGTAGTATTGATTTCTTTCTGGTAACCTTAACAGTGCTCTGTAACCAAAGTTACAGAAAGAGCCTTAGCTTTTGCAAATCCAAAGCCATCTTTCACCAGAAAATCAGCTGTGTGTGATGGAGCCAAGAGACTCCAGTCTACTTTTACCATGGTGGAGGTAGTCAGGATGGTATAGGCAGGAGTGAAGCCTGTCTTCCAGGTTGGAAGAGATGGGCTGGATCTGTACTACATGTAGATTGACTGGCTTTGAACTATGAATCTAAACTGAACAAACTTCAGGAATCTCAGACAATTTAAGCCAAAAAACTTGGTTACAATGCCAGATAACAAGTTTACACAAACACAGACATACACACATAGGCATACACACACATACACACACTGCACACATTAAGTTTTACAGTGCACAAAAATGAATAACGACCCTAGACTCTTGGAATTCCAGCTGTAAGATGGCATTATTTTGCCCAATATTTTAGAACCACATAGTCAGTACTAGAATACACAACACCAAACAAAAAAAGCAAAACTCAAAACCTAAAATTTTTGAGAACACTATTTAGACACTTTTGCTAACAAATCACATCAGATGGTCAAGCCTCAGGTTCCAGGGCCTGTGAAGAGGCAGCAAGTTGTTAGCAAGGTGCATTAGAATAAATGAGTGGAGTAGTAGTAAGCTTGGTGGAAGGTTAAAGGACAGATGAGACCAAACCCTTAACCCACCATGTGGCCAACATGGCAAACTCAAGAATTTCTGAAAAAGTGCCAAGAAAACCTGAATAAATGGAAACTCTGGCAATTTTCAAACCTAGAGTGGCTAACCTTTGAGAGGGAACCTAGAGAGGGGTCCCTGGGACCCAGCCTGCTTTGTACTCTTCAGAGCACAATCCAAAATGTTGTAGAAAAGAGAAAGGGAGAAATAGGGAAAGTTAGACATGATTGGCAGAGAGAGAGCAAAGAGAGCCTGAAAGTAAACAGACTTCTGACTATTTACCGTTGCAGCGGCAAAAACTGTCTAAATCTGAGAATGGCATAAAAATAGGCGCTCTGGCTTTCCAGGGAACGCAGGAGGCATTTCAAAGGGGTTTCACTGCTCGGGCATGATTCGCAGCAGCCCATTAAATGTGTAGGAGAGTCAGTCTGGTGAGTGAAGGAGAGCTGACCAGGCAGAAGCGGCGTCCCGACTTCCCCCAGAGCCCTCTAGAGAGAAATGGCCAACCCCCACAGACCAAGCATTCTTGGCTCCAGAGGTGACCAGAGTTTCGGCTAAAGGCTGTAGAAGCTCTCTGGCATAGCGCCACATCTGGACAGAGACTAAGCAACAGAGAACCGTAGAGAGTAGTTTCACTCACCAGAGTAGAGAAGTGGTGTGGACGTGGATGTGAAGGCCAGCAATGGTGAAAAGTCTCACATGGTGTCTCATAGCAGGTCGGTTCGTGGAAAAGGGTGGTTAGGAAATTCTAACATTTCCAATTCAAAAACCCCATCCAATTCAGGCACCATATGTAAGGTATATTAAGTAGGTAGGCTTCATTAGGTAGCCGATGAAGAGAACACCACGAGCTATGCAGGCAGGAAAAGAAGTTTATTTACTTCTGTCCCTACCATGCATGGTAGGGACAGAAGAGGCATGGCTGAAAAGGAAAGGGGAAGATTAATATGTCTTGAATGTTAGAATTTTCAGTCTTTTATTTATTTAAATCCATTGGAAATAGTCAAGTACATCTGTGTGTGTGTGTGTGTGTGTGTGTGTGTGTGTGTGTGTGTGTGTGTGTGTGTGTTTAGAGTTACCTTCCAAGAGAGAGGAAGATTTTGAAAGGGAGTATTTTAATCCACTTGTTACCTTTTTTGTGTATCCCTATTTTGCATGTTTTCTAACAATTGACTTCTGTTCTATCTGATTTATCATCTATTATTTATAATTTAAGTCTAATTTTAGTTTCTTGATCATTGATTTTCTTCCAGGCTCATGTACACTCACAGGTGACATATCCAGAACAGAAGGATTCAAAGAAAATATTTTATTTTTTAAGATTGTTATTCAAGGATGAATGGACACTCCTTGTGACGTGGTATTTCCTGGAAGACAGGCGGATGGTGTGAGGTACACTACTGGCTCTTGAAGGCTCTCTGGCAGAGTTGTCACTCACAACTACAGGATGCAAATACCATGACTCAGACCATAGCTGGCATTGAACAATACACTGCTACCATTTCAATCATCTTGGGGTTTCAAAACTTCCTCAAACAAAAGACGAAGCCTATTTTTCATGGGCTGGTACAGTGTGTTTCTGTGGCTTTTTAAAAAAAATCCGTTGCTGCTGGCTACTGTAAAACATAATAAAACTACTGTAAAGTGCACACATGGGCTTAGTCACAGATCCCATCCTTCGTCAGGGGTGTGTCTGCACAGGGCTAGCAGCTGATTCACTGCAGTCCCCACGCTGTGAGCCATTAGCAAGGGGTGACCAGGAAGAAGACAGTATCCAGGCATTGTGTTGGTGCTCAGAAACCACTAAACATTAAGATCTTGTTTTAGTTACAACAGAAATGATAGTTTTTGCCCGTTTTTTTTCCTCAAAGGTGTATCTAAATAAAGATGAATTTACACTTGTGCAAACACACCTGGAAATTACAAATAGGTGTGGGGAGATCTAAGATTGCTGGCCTCTAAGATCTGAGAAGGAGGAAGCTACTAGTTCAGTGAAGGTTCATTGTCAGGGAAACCTAAAAGAGGCAGTGTGTGAAAATCTGCCCACTAATAGCATTACATCACCTTTAATTTGCACATTTCAATGAAAACGTGCCCTCTAGCCTTATTGTCCTCTTCAAATTTTTCATGATTTCATATACTTTCTGTGATGTTGAAATATATGTACAAAAACTAGATTTATAAAAATTATTTGCAATTCTGCTGTACACAGGATTTGTCTTCTTGCTCTTGTTTGTCCATTTTATTAATCACTTATCTCAGTCAATATAGTCCCATGGATATTCATTTTATACTTTTGAGTTATAACCCAATAGAGCATTATTCATTCTCTTGCTCTAATTATTTCAGTTCTGGCCAGACTGTGTGTTTTGTTTTTGTTCTTGTTTGATGTTGTTGTTGCTCTCTTGTTTTTGGATCAAACCCTTAATTCCTGACAAAACAAGTTCATCTTATGTATTTCTTTCTGTTATCCTAAAATTAACCATTTCTTCCAAACAGTCCTGGTTTCTTTTATTAGAGAAGGGAGTTGGAAACCAAGATCTTGCTACGAGTGTCCTTCACAGTTGAGATCAATAAAATGTAGATTGGCAGTCCAACAAGTATATGAACACAATTCTATAAATATTTTTACATGTGTTTATCTATATTATGTGTAATATGGTTTCAAACAAATGTCAGTATCTGTGATTGAGTGCACAGATGGACCAGTCCAAACTATTTCCATTTTGTTGACAATCCTCCACGTCAGCAGCGGAAGCCTGGTTCCTAATGTCCACCCTCCACTGACTCATTTACTCCATTCCATGCACATGGATAATGGCTTCTCAATGAAGGAAAGATGCAACTTGGTCAATTAGACTACAGTACTTATTTATAGCTCCTTCCTTTTAGGTTTACAATCTATATACATTTCTATCTTTACTAAGGTCAGCAGTTGTTCTCTACCCATTTTGTTGAAATTATAGAACATATTTGTAATTTTAATAGCATGGATTCCATACTGGAATCCCTCAATCATTTGAGTATTTTTTAACTGTATATATTCATTAAGGTTCACTTTGTCTTTGGACTGGGAAGTTCTACTCCCTTCTTGAAGAGCTGGAGTATAATTCTCTACCTCATTAAACACAGACTGTACATACTGACTTCCTTCCCAACAATACAGTGTAGGAGGGGAGGAGAATGACTTTACAGGAGAGAAACCTGACCAACACTACTTCATCTAGGTGATGGGACCCTTAATCATTCTTGATACATGTAGAAATGAGACTTTATCTCCATGTCCTCTTCTCCAAACCTCATAACCCTGTCTAATTTTAAGAAAGACATCCAAGAAACCCCCACTGAGAAACCTTCAACCAAATGCCTGACCAAAGTTTTGGAAAACTATCACAGTCATCAAAAAATAAGAGAGTGAGAAAATGGTCAGTGTCTAGAGAAGTCTGGGGAGATGACATATGTAAGGTCATATTCTGGATAGAATCCTGGAACAGAAAAGGTACATTAGATAAAACCTATAAGAATCTGAATATAGGATGGGCTTTTGTCAATACTGTTAATGTTGGTGACAAATACTAGTGTTGACTAAAGAAAAAATGAAGTGTGGGGAATCATCAGCCTTCTCTCTTTTGTCTGTAAATCTAAACCTTCCCTAAAATAAAAAAAGTTTGTTTTAAATAAAACCTAAACTATCAATTTTGACTTCTCCTGAGGTGGGACTTGAGTAGATGGAGGCTGGGGTAGGACAGAAGGCCTCTTCTTAGCTGTCCTCTCTCCCGCAATTGTCTTGTACTCTTCCAGTACAGTTTCCTAAAACACTCCCAGTAGACTTGAACCCAGCATTCTAAATGAGTGCTAACTAATTGCTACTCCAGCTCTCCTGCCTCCTTACCTTCTTTTGTGACAGAGCAAGGTACACATAATAAATGTTAGTAATATGCCAAAATATAAACTAATCTTGAAATTTTAGGTCTGATGCTTTCAGGGAAAAGAGTAGTTACACATTTGAGAAAGAGAAAAAAGCTAGTTGAGATTTAGAAATATTTGGATAAGACATTTTCCTACTAAAAGTCATGTAAGGGCTTTAGCATTTCTCTTCCTGTTTCTTTATTAGTGTTTTTTAATTTGGAAATCAAACGAAGTTGGCATGGTAGTTACATCCCTATAATCCCAGCACTCGGGAGTCACTGTGGTAGATGGGCCAAGGGTTCAGGGCCAACCAAGTCTACGTAGCAAGATCTTGTCTCAAAAAACTAAAATAAATGAATAACAAAAGTAGAGCACTGCTTATGAATCTAGCAAATAGAAATGTCCCAAAGGAATGGTCTCCAAAGATACATTTAGAATAGATTTTTTTTATCAAGAATGAACTGATGACCCAAAAACCTTATTTTAAGTGCGCATAAGCATATGTTTAACTGAAAATTGAGATATTCCATAATATTAATTGGGCTATAAGTTCTTATTGATTTGTAGTTTATTTTGTAGCTTTAGAACATATTAGAACTATAAGGGGGTAATCTACGGATTATTTGACTATCATATGCTCAAAATCTGTGTAATACCCATTTCAACAATGAGATGTACAAGAGGTTATATAGAAAAACAAACTTTACACCCTTGACTTGGGTGGGGGGAGGGAGATGGGAAGGGATTGTAAAGGGAAACAAAGGAGGAGGCAATAATGCTTGATAAGAAATGTACTCATTACCTTGCTCATGTAATTGTAACCCCTCTATATGGTATTTTCACAATGAAAATATCTGTGTAATAGATTTTTTCTTGTTTCATATACTTCATATAATTATATAAATATCTATATACCTGCATACCATATATAATATAACATATATATATACAAAACATAAAAGTTTCCAGTTTAACCATTTTAAGTGATAAGTAAGTACATAACAGTGAGCAATGTGATTATTCTTGCTAAAAGTTTTCCATCAAAACAGAAACAGTACCTATTTAGCTTCTGTACATCCAATGACTGACACTGGATTGATTTCTGTATTTTGACCATGCTACCCAATTGGTTTTGAGAGTGAGAGAGTAGTTTTCTGTTTTGTTGTTGTTTTGAAGAGAAAAAAAAATTCATGTTATCTTCTCTGGAGCAGACAGCTTCATTGCTGCTTGCCTCTGTAAATATCAGTTCATGCAAATGACATGAAAATATGAAGAAATGAGTCAGTAAACCTTGTGTCTATAGGGGCCTCAGGCCACAGTTACAGCTGAACAGGTGCTCTGTTGTTTCTTATATTTGCACAATTCATTTAGATGTTATTCACTTATCTTATTCCTTTTTCTTCCTCTCTGCTTGGACATTTTATTATTGCTAATAAACTATGATAATCCACGTTTGAAATGATTTTTGTTGATTATTAATTAGCATACCAACTACTACTGTAGTCCCTAAGTCAAATTCTGCTAACTGGTATAATTAACATACGCTTGTGGAGTTGTGATTGGTGGATCTACTTAGAGAATTTGCATGCCCAATCACAGCTCCTCTTTTTTCTCTGATGAAGCTTCTGTAGTTTTACTCCTTTACTTGGTGATATTACTATTTATCTACACACCCAAGAAAGACCCTAGGGCATTACTCTTGCCTTCTTGCTCATTCTTACTCCCTGTTATAAATCCCTTATATTTTGTCTTGTGTCAATATTTGTCAGTGGCCACTTCTCTCTGTCCCTTCCTTCACAGCTGTCATGGAAGCTTCCATTTCACAGTACTTCCTGTAGTTTTACTTTAGACAGGCTGTATGCACAACTCATTTAGATGTTATAACCTTATCTTATTTCTTTTTCCTAGCTGCTGTATGACAGAGGAAGCTGTATATTACAAACACAAACTTTAAAAACAAAAAAGCTGTTGCTCAACAGCAGAACAGTCAGTCATAACCACAAGCACAACTCAGTCTCATGACTAACCCTGTTCAAGCCCCAGGGACACAGATCTTCATATCTCTTCCCCACATCTCTTCTTTCAGAACCCCAAAGCAAAAGAAAACTCTGAATTTGTGGAAAGTTTCAGGTTGTATCATCACGTACAAACCAAAAACAATTTCTTCTAAATACTACATTTCAGTGGTTTTTAGGAAAGAGGAAGACATGTTAGTATGTTTTCTGTTAAGGCCTGAATGGTATCCCGTGAAAAATTGATACATTGAAGTTTTAAGCCCAAGTATTACACACTGAGAATACAGTCTTTAAAGAATTACATTAAAATGAGTTAGGTGGGCCTAATTAGGTCTAATTTAATATAACAGGTGTCATATTAAATTTAATATGACAGCTGTCCTGTTGGAAGAAGAAATTTGGGCATAGATAGAAGGCCAAGTGAAGGTACTCTGAGAAGATGGCCATCCACAAGCCAGGAGTTGGTTTCTCCTGAGAGAAACAGAGACAGCCCCTTGATCTTGCTCTTCTAACATCTGAGCGTAAGGAAAGAAATTTCTGTTGTTTCAGCAACCCAGCCCAAAGTCATTTGTTATGACAACTGGAACTTAACACACTTGCCAAAGTTCTTCCTCTCAGAGAACATAACAAAACATTAGTTTCCAGTAGTGCCATTTTCTGCTTCTTTTTGTTGTATTCCAATTAATGACTCCCAGTAGCAACTGAGTCTGTATTAGCAAGGGCTCTACCTAGTTCTTGTTTGGCTACACCCTTCCTTATCGCCTTAGGAGGTCCAAAATGAGCTGACCTGAAGCTTTCTGGACTTTACTCCAGATTTCTCATCCAAATAGCCCCAGGCTCATTACCAGATCCAGTGCTGGCCTCTTCCCTGGATCTTTCTTCCAGAGGATGAATTGTGTAAATCCCTAAGCCTGAGACATGGCCCAGAATAGCCATTTGTGAGTTATATAAGCAAAGCTTGAATGTGTAGACTAGGATGTCCACATCCAAATACGCAAGATCCCACATGAAGAGATGGGAGTTGGAGATGGACAAGTGAAGGGCGAAAGCAGGGAGAATCAAATGAGAGCTGGGGGCTGCTAGCTTATTGTGACCTTAGGGCATAAAGGTTACAAGTAAGTTCTAAATTTGAACCTGACCTTCTAGGCCATTAAGGAGATATACAGTCTTCGAGACTAGTTAATGGAACTCATTTTGCTTGTGGTTTGTTAGTATTACTCATGGCTCTTATCTACAATCATCGCTCTGTATCCATGGAGGGCTGGCTCTGAAGATGCTCAGGTCCCTTATACAAAATGGCATAGTGTTTGACTATGACCTACACACATCCTACACTATACTTTAAGTCATTTTTAGATTATTATAATAACTAATGCGATGTAAATACTATGTAAATAAGTCTTCCATATTGTTTGAAGGGAAATGACAGAGCCTGTATATGTGCAGTGTAATCAATGTCTTTTTTCTGAAGCTTTTCCATTTGTAGATGGCTCGGTCTGTAGATACAGACACCATTACACCATATGCATTCAATATGCAGGCCGTCATACTTTGTTTCAGCTCCACAAGTATTAGGAAATACCTTGGTGATTCTAGAGAAAATCAAGACTTAGAGCAATATTTTCCACAGTTGCATAGACTGGGTATTGTTTAGCACTATTAGTCTATGTAAATCTAAGCCTAATACATATGAAATGATTATATTGATTTTAATATCAACAATGAGATAAATATTAACATTAAAATGGTGAGCTAGGTATAGTGGCATACCAGCATGGGCAGGCTAAATCAGGAAGACTATGAGTCCAAGGCTAGCTTAGGCAAGATCTTGTCTCAAAAAAGTTAAAGAACAAATAGTTGTGCTTTTATAAATATGCAACATGACTTTATTACAACTTGAAAAATCTGAACAAACTTGAATTTTTAATTTAAATTCATATCATTTTATTTTAAATTCATATTAAAATTTAATTATAGTCTATAGTTGTTTTTTATTTTACTAGATTTTTTTAAATAGTTCAAAATAAAATATACTCTAAATGTAAATAAAAGTTAATTCCTTCTATTATGACTTAAATATTTGACAAAAATAATTTAATTTTGTATTTTAAAAAATCACGCTTATAGGGAGGTAAGGCTTAGGTGGTATAGAACCAGCTGGGCAAGCTAGCTGAGTATTATGTCTTGAGTTATAATTCATAGTAGCCAGGCTCCAGTGGCTCATGCTTGTCATCCTAGCTATCTTAGGAGACTGAAATCTGGAGGATCTCAGTTTGAGATCAACCTAAGCAGAAAAGGTCCTGAGACTCTTATGTTAAAGTACTATTACTTCAAAAATTATGCTAAATATATGTATTATGAAAAAAATTTCCTGCTTCCTTTTTCTCTTTCTTGGGTTGGTATAGTGTCTTGCTATGTAGACTAGACTGACTTCAAGTTCAAATCCTCCTTCCTTCCTCTTGAGTATTAGGATTGCAGGAGTACATCATCCCTTTGCTCTTTTCCTGAGTTTATGTGAAATTTTAAAATTCTGTGGGTTGCATTATGTTTCTACTGGACAGCAATGATACAGAGAACAGAATGATTGTACCTAACCTGGCATCTATAGATCACTGTTCCTCTCTATATACTAGCTCTCTTTGTACTTTAATCTCTCTAGATTCCTTAAAGAATCCCTTACCACCCACAACATCTTGACATCTCTATTCTTTGCTTATTCAGATATCTATTCTTTGCTAATTCTAGCTTTGGGAATGACCCCTGGCCAACTCTTATTTGGCCTTAATATAGTAAACATCAATCATTCGCTCACAGAGGAACACTGTCTGAAAATTCAGGTACACCTATCTCTTGGCCTTGTTGGGTGCCACACCCCTAATTTCCTGTGTACATTTCTAACCTAGACTCATACATAATTTACAAGCATGTTTTATGTATCTCTCTTCCAGTATACAATGAACACTGTGAGGAAGCAAAGGCTTTCCTTATTCATACATCCCTACCTCCTGTTATAGTGCCTGATGCATTAGGCTATAAACAAATATTTGGCAGATGAGTGAATAGCTTAGGCATGATGCAAACACAACTTTTGCCCCTACCAGAAAAAAGGCTACTGAGGAACAGTGGGAGGTGAGATAATGGCAGCCTGAGCTAAGAACAAGATGCTGGAAAAGAAGAAACCTTCTGGAGGCCAAGTCAATAGAATGTGGTGGTCCACAAGATATCGGAGGTAGAGAGGGACAGAGCTGAAGGATGGCTCCAGATTCTAGTGAATTAAATATTTTTTCAGTGTACTGATGTTTTCTTTCATATATTTTCTTGCCTTAGGAGTATAAGCCAAGCCAGATCAAGCCCAAGGCCCTGAGTTCAAGCCTCAGTAACAGCAAATTTTTGTTTATAACAATCATCTAAATTTTCCTGAATTCTGCTTTGCAGTTTAATAAAAGTGGTCATTACTTCCTGCACAGATTGCTTCTAAGACTTCTTCTCCCTTTGAGGATTTGAAACATGGAGTGTCCGTCCTTTATAGCATTTGGTCACATATTTTGTCTAATCTTTCAAGTTGTTTTTTTTTTTGTAGTCAGAAGAGAACATTTTAATTCAAGAACAAAAGTATTCAAGCTGACCTTATTTCTTTCCTACCCACCTACCATCATCACTCTTACTGTCTTCCCCCAGAAGTGACAATCAACTTGTCTAACCACTTTATCTCAGTGCCTTCTTTCTAGATCATCCCAACACTAAAAGTGGCAGCTCTACTAGCCTTATCTCCATGTGAGCTTCCTGGGTTTGATGAACCCAACTGAGCCACTGCTTCATCAGTGACTCAATTCACAAGATATTTGATGGCTCATAACTGTCATGATAATCTCATTTATAGACCGTGGAGCATTGTATCCATCTGGTGACTAATACTGTTGGATTTCCCCCCACATATATGCACAAAAGAAAATATTCCATCTCCTTCATTCTGGAATGGAATGCAAAGCCTTAGTTTCTGAGAATTCACTGTGATCTGCAAAGTTTGTTCCAGTAAGAAATTGAGGTCACAATGAAGAAGTGTTTAGTAATAGCTATTTGTGTTTCTGTGTTGTATTTACAGAACTTGGAGATTGCATTTCCTCGGGGTATATCTGATTTGAATTCTAAGCATAATTGGGAAATGAGATAAAAAGAATCCTAGGTTTTTCTTTGACCTAAGACACTGGAATGAGGAGATGGTGGGTAAGGGTGGGAAGAGAAAATATATTTTCACAAGTGCAAGGAAACCCTCTGGTTTTATGAAAATTACAAACAAATTTACCTTACAGTAAAATACAAGGCTAAAAACAGCATAAGGTGTTTTTAATCACTATGATATTGGACACACCCTATTCCAACAATTCAGTTCTTTTAGTGAAGAGCAAAATGGCAATATTACATTACTGCAGCAAGTAAACTGCTTTAATTTTCACTCAATTGAGTTTTGAAACTCTTTAGATGATTATTCGATATAACAAATACTGTCTGTGTTACATCATTGTTTTTATTCCCTTGCAGGTCCATTTATTTAGGACAAGATAGCCTGAAAACATAAAAAGGCTCTGAAGCATCATCATTTTAAAATATCTATTGGCTGGATGCTGGTAGCACATGCCCAGCTATTTCAAGGGCTGAAATCTTAGGATTGTGGTTCAAAGCCAATGTTAGCAGAAAAGTCCCTAGGACTCTTATCTCCAATTAACTAGTATAAAAAAAAAGCCAGAAGTGACAGTGTCATTCAAGTGGTTGCAGCCTTGGGTGTGAAAGCTAAGCAAAAGCATGAGGCCCTGAGTTCAAGCCCCAGTACTAGCACAAAGTATAATAAATAATAAACAAATCTAATGAACATCTACCCATATATGAGCAAGTACCACTGAGAGATACAAAGATCCTTCCCATCCAGGAGTTGATATTATAGTGTCAGAGGTTGAAATGATTAATTAAAAAGTAAGTTTAGCAGAAAGAAAAGATGCTGTTTATCCCTATGACACATTCACAGTTAAAATAGGAGAGTTGATATAAAACAATGGGAAGGCCATATTCTGTACATCATTCTCAGGTCCAGGCCATTTGCTGACTCTATGGAGACATAATCCAAGATACTATCGGGCTGGCCATGCATTCAAAACCACCAAGCGATCATTATCAAGAGCAGGTTTTGATTCAAGAAAGGAAAAAGTACCTTTGTCTTCCTGAGTCGTACATCATTTCCTTTTGCTACTTCTTTTTTCCTACTAATTTTTTTAAATCCTAAAAGAAATAGTTTGAAGCCCAGTTCAGATACATCAGAAGAAATACAGTAGGCCAAACAGTAGCAGAGGTATTTCACTGAGCCACTATTGTAGTAGGCACACCATAAGTATGTTTACAAACACAGGTGGAAATTCCAAATCTCAAAATCTGAAATCCAAAATACTCTAAAAAGCTAAAACTTTTGGACACTAACATGATGTGACAAGGAGAAAATTCCACACTTAACTGCACCTGCGAGTTGCATTCAAAACACAGGTGCACTCACAACACTGTATAAAATTACCTTCAGGCTATGTGTACAAGGTACATATAAAGCATAAATAAATCTCATGGGTTTTTCTTGTTGTTGTTGTTGTTGTTTGTTTTCTGTTATGGCAGTGTTAGGACTTGAACTGAGAACCTGGGTGTTATTCATTAGCTTTTCTGCTAAAGGCTAGTGCTTGAGATACACTTGAGTGACATCTCTACTTTCAAGCTTTTTAGTGTCTAATTGGAGATAGGAGTCTCACAGACATTGCTACCCAGACTGGCTTCAAATTGCAGCCCTCAGATCTCATCCACTGTAAATTTCATGTTTAGACTTGAGTCTTAACCCCAAGTTATTTCATATGTATATGCAAATATTCTAAACCCAGAAACATTTCTGGTTCCAAGCATTTTAGATAAAGCAGATTCAACCTACATCATCTTGCTGAAAATTCAATCTACATCTTCTTGCTGGAGCCTGGGGAGAAACATGCTATGATGCTCACTTATAGACATGAAAAACCTAGGAGTTAAATAAAAATAATCAAAGATCACACATCTAAACCATGACTGGAAAGAATTCAAGTCCAAACCTATTCAGCCCACTACTTTTCACTTCAACAAGAACAAAAGAATTGGTCATATGGCGTCTTCTGGCCATCTGCTTAATCATTTTCTAGAAGAGAAGGGAAGAAGGGAAGAGCATTCTGTGAGGATCAAGAAGCATTTCCCGAGACTAGGTAACTGATTGATTCTTTTAATCAAACACAAGTTTGTCTTAAGCACCAAATACAACCTGAGTACTGGAGCTATCCAGTGAAGAGACAAGCCCTCAAAGAGCTTGGAGTCTCATACTGAAGACAGACCAACTTGACAAACATGAAAGCAAAGCACCCAACAGGTGATATGCCACGTAAACTGAACATGAAAAATGAAAAGGAGCTGGATTCTAATGGCACATACCTATAATCTTAATCTTAACTACACAGGATGCTGAATGAAGCTTGAAGCCAGACCAGGCAGACAAATGGGAGAGATTCTTATCTTCAAATAATAACCAAAAAGTAGAGATGTGGATTAACAGGTAAAGCAGCAGCCTTGAGTGAAAATGCTAAGGGAGAGTGAGACAGGCCCTGAATTCAAGCCACAGAACTAGCAGGGAGAGAAAGAAGGAGAGAAAGAGAGAAACAGACAGACAGACAGACAGACAGACTGACTGACAGACAGACAGAGGAAAATAAAAATAAAAATGAGGAAGAGTAGCTCAGAAAAAGCAGAGGAAAAAGTGAGGTAATGGAGAATAACCAGAGGTCCTGATGGTCCACAGCTCATGGTGGAGTTATGGAGGCCATTTTTTCCTTAGCATGCCAAATGGTTGGGCCAGCTACAGCCTGGTTGCCAAACCTTTAGCCTTTGAATCTCCAGGTCTTTTCCCTGCACCTTTCAAGGACTGAGCCTCATCTGTAACTTTGACAAAGAACTGGCTCAGAGTTTTAGAGCATCCCAAGTCCTCATCATAGCCTTTTCCTTGGGGCAAAAATTCATGTCACTGCTCAGAGTTATTTTTCTTTGTGGGGAAGCAATTGTCTCTCCAAACTTATATTTATCTTTTTTCTCCTCCCCTCCTCCTTTTCTGCTGTCTCCTACTCTTCCTCCCCATAAACAAAAGCATAAGCAATGCTTTTTCATTTATTTATTTATTTTAAATTTAAGAGTTCAGCAAATATCTAATAAATAGGCATTCCATTTCACACACACACACACACACACACACACACACACACACACACACACACACACACACACACACACACACACACATAGTACTTTTATTTTGGAGTCAGACTGTTTGTTTTTTACCTTAACTACTGATCACTGCATCTCAGTCTATGTACTGACTACATGTTGTTTAGGTGAGTAGTGTAATATTCCGTGACTCAATTTAATCATCTGTAAAATGATTGATTTCCCTTTTAGGTTTTCTAGAGGAATTTGATGTGTAAACCTACATAAAGCATTTAGAGAAATGTGCCTGACCTTAAAAATGTTCATTATTTCCCAAGTGCACTTGAAAGGCTGAGCCAGGAAGATAACAAACGTCAGATACATAGTGAGATCTAGTCCAGCCTGATCTGCAAAGTAAGACTCTGTTTCAGGTAAACAGCTCATTATTGTTGTCGCTGTTGTTGGTGTGCTATTATTTTATTGCTCATTCATTATCTAGTTTAGGCAGTGAGTCTAAAAAGAGAAACCAGATCGTATGTAAGCCAATCTTGGCAGCATATACCTGCAATTCCAGCACTTGGAAGGCAGAGGCAGGACAATCATGACATAAAGGAAACTTAGAAGCATATGAATTAAAGGAAACTCTTGGAAAGACCTTGACTCAAAACAAGCAAACAAACAAAAACCAGAAAAAGCAAACACAAGCCTTCAGCTAAAGGTCCAAGACTGGTGGAGATGATAGACTAATTGTCGCTAAGCACAATGACAAATGCCATGGCTAAGTTAGTTATGAAGCAGGTACTGATATGTATTTAAAGGCTGAGTTAATAATTTCTGATAAAGTAGAAGGAAAGGGGACCAGAGGCAGGAGAAGCTTTCCAGGGCAGCCTGAAGGACTTGTGTGAGCTCAGAGGGCTGGGGTGGTGGGAGGAGCCCAAGAAAGCTTATGGTCTTGCTGGTAAAGTTAGGAGAGAAGACAGGGTCCAGGTTCCCATGTCAGACAGAGTCCGAGTGATCTCAAAACCTGAACTAAAGACAACCACCTATCTCCAAACATCAAGAAACAGGGAAAGCTTCTGAGCTGAAGCCAGGTGGCTTCAGGAGACCAATCGTGGAGTGACCCCTTTGCTCTAACACCTTCTTAAAGTAAGCTGTGATGGCTGGGCCTAGTCTGAAGATGTCCTCACCATATACAACACTGTTTTGAAAACTATTAGTTTTAATTTGAAAAAAAAAATAAACTGTTGAGAAACAACTTGCTCATTCAATGAGGTTCCCTTGCAGTCTAGGTGGTCATGAACCTCCGGATTTTGTTTTTGTTTGAAAACGGAAATAGAAACCCAAACCACAATCTTGAATGGACTAAAAAGAACACACAAAGCAACAGCTACATGTGCTGGTTCCAAAGACATCAAAAAAGTCAATCGGAAACCATGCCGGAGATCTGTGTCACTAAAAAAACTTCTGCCTGAAATGGTGATGTTGGCATGGGAGAGTCCTTTATACAGGGAGCTGTCCATTCAACGTGTGCTGATTGAGCCTGTGGGCCAGGCACTGTGCTAAGCCCTCTTTTGCAGGTGATTTGGTATTTACCACCCTTCAGGGTAGCTATCACCAACACCATTTTTAAGAAATGGAAGTTCAGAGGGTGAGGTGATTTCACCAATGACACATAACTTGTAAAAGAACCCAGAAATAGAACTTGGCTCTGTCTGAGTCTGAGACCAGCTCACATAGCTACTTGCCTGGATGGCTATATGGTTGATCAACACTTAACTATTTCTATTTGTCTCTTTTCATGAAGAAGCTGGCTCAGGTAACAGGTGAATTTAATCTATGCTTTTTGTCTATACTAGTCCCTTCCCAGTCGCATGACTCTTGTCCAAGTACTGAGGTATGAAAATATTTTCTGCATGCCTTTAGATTATATCATGTTAGGTGCTTGAAATCTCACTATATCACTCAGTTATACATAAATATTTGCATCCCTCTGGTTAGAGCTTGATATATTGAGCTAGAAGTAGGATAAATGGCAAGTTCTGGGGTGCAGTAGAGGTCGAAGAAATCTCAATGAAACAGCAACAGAGCCTTCAAAGGTTTCATAGAGTCCTGAGTCAAAGGGAAAGAATTTCCTACATGCAGTGATGACCAGGATGATGAAATCTTAGGATGGTTGCTTATCTTTAGAACTCTACTCTTCTCTTCCCCTTTTACCACGTGGAACATACATAGTCATTTTTATGAGTGCTTAGTCGCTTCCTGGGAATCCTATGATAACAAATAGCAGACCTATGAACCATGTGTTTTCAAAGTCAGAACTACACCCAATTATCCTGACTAAAGTTCCAATTAAAGAATTCCATCCAGTCTGACTGGGGACAAGCAGTGATGACATCAGAACAAACAGAGACACAGCACATTGAACCAATGGGTGAGGGGGAAACTGATCACACATGCACTTCCCTAAGTCCTTCCTCTGAGGTGAGGCCTCCACCAGCCAGCCCTGGAGAAGACCTGCCTTGACATGCAACCATCACAATGTGTCAGTAAAAGACAGAAGGAAACAGCTAAGTTACATTAAACCACACACATGTAAATAAATGCCTGGCTCTGTAGCACTTCTCACACAGATTATGAAGAAACTCAGTGTCTTTGTATCCTACTTCCTAGATAGATCAAATTGATGCTCAACCGTACATTCATTTTACGCATGCATACATAAATCCATATATGTACATGCATATACATAAATATAATTTTTGTAAGAATAAATCTGCATATATGCATGTATATGTGTGTGTTCAAATTAACCCTTAGTATTTGCCAGACATTATCCTAAATGCTATAGCATGCTGTCCCAGTTCAAGGCTGCAACTAGACACTTTAGAACAAGGAAGATGACCTCATCTCCAATATATTTAGGGAAGTGAGGTGAGGATGAGTTGCCCAAGCACCATTGGGAAGTAAAGGGTCAAGATTCAAAGCTAGCTTACTCTTTACTTGTGGTTCTGTGAATGGGACCCAGGGTCTTTCACATGCCAGGCAGGAGCACTAACACTGAGCTACACCTCAGCTCACTCTTCACTATCACACGCCAGACACAGAAGCTCTTATGCTCAAATCAGTGTTGCCAGGGGTGTTTGATCTGCTGAGTCTACTTTCCTCATTGGCCAAATCTAGCCACTTCTCTATGCACTTCTTGCTTTAGCGAGTGCTCCCCGACAGAGAGTCTCATGGGTCATCACAGGAGAGATGAGTTCAGGGAGGCACCCTTCCCCCAGTTACCTTCAATAGCTCTGATGTACAAAATTTCACCATCAGAACTCAGTTCCATATCCTATTTCTTCCTCTTCTTTACCCTTTTCCCCGATAATATCAAAGAGCAAGTGTCCTAAAGCTGATACTGAAATAAATAAGAGCTAAAAAAAACTTACATCAAAAGTGAACATATTCCTCAAACTCTTCATGCTGCTAATGAATGACATTTGAAGAATGTTCAAGGGAGAGTTGGCACTTGTGGCAATAAGCATTTTCTTCTTTTCTTGGTTTCTACGTTCATATGCATTTTCTCTTTTTTTTTCCTCCAAGGTCCACATGGCCATAAGAGTCCAATTTTACTGTAGTTTCTGTATACTGGAAGAAGCATTGATTCATAACCTTTCACTACTTACGAAACTTAAGAAAAAAAAAGAAAGAAAGAAAAAGAGGCGGCTGGGCATAGTGATATATGCCAACCCAGTATTCAGGAGGCTGAGACAGGAGAATCATGAGTTCAAGGTCAGTCTGGGCAACATAGACCCTACTTCAATGAGCAAAAACAAAACACAAAAGGGTAAGGATAAGAAAAAAAGGAACAAGAAATGTTTAATTCTCTTTTATGTTCCCAATACACTACTGATAATACTCTTCAAGGGTTTGAGCTGGATGCTGGTGGTTCAAGCCTGTTAGCTACTCAGGAGGCTGAGATTCAAAGCCATCCCTCACAGGAAAGCCCATGAGGTTCTTATCTCCAATTAACCACCAGAAAACTGGAAGTGGCACTATGGCTCAAAGTGGTCGAACACTAGCCTTGAGCAAAGACAGCTCAGGCACAGCCTCTAAACCCATGAGTTCAAGCCCTATCATGGGCTTGAATCCCATTTCTGGGTCCATCTCTTACCAATTGTGTCCTGAGTCTATGTTAAGCTCAGTAATCCCTAGTTCATCAAGTTACATTCAATGAGATAATGTATGTGAGAGTTTAACTTGTACTTTAGAAACCCCACACCTCAAAACAGACAGAATAATCACTCAGAGATATTTTACTCAATAAACCAAAACATTGAGGATCAAATAAAACCAAAATTTCTCATCAGGCAAAGTGGAGAGAGGAGAAGATTATACTGACAAAAACTCCTCAGATTCCTAAAGTCTGCACATGTGCCATCTAGCCTTTAAATAGAGAATGCTTTGCTTTGAAGTCATAATTTATAAGCATTTGTCTGCTGGGGCTTTTACTCTTCCCTCAGGACTAGAAAAGGGGAATCAGAAACTGAGACAAAAGCCCTTCTTTAAGATGAAGAGCTCCTGCCCTAGAATACAGCCTTGTGCTCAGCAGAGCCAATGCTAGCCCTAAGGTTCCTGATTTCCCATGAGAGGGACTTCTCCACCGCCATCACATGCAAGGCCTTGTGAAGCAAAAGTGGTATGTGAAGGATGGATAAAATGGGGTCACAGCAGGCTGTATCTGCCCGCTCTTCTTATTCAACAACAGCTTGCCCAGAGAGCTTGCAACGTGAAGCTAGAGGTTACACAGGCAAGCAGAATAGAAAACACAAACTTTAGAAAGAAGGGAGGGAGCCGTGACAGCAGGTGCAGGGAAATTAAAAGACACTGCCGAGCCCACATTATGAACACATAATGATCATGTAGGCGACTGCTTTATCTCTGCATCTCATCACATTGTGATGAATTATTAACAAAATGGTTCATGCAAGTGGTAATGAAGAGAAGACCTATTTTTGCTCAACAAGCTTCAGCAATTAGAGGTGGAAGGGGTTACTTTTCACTGTAAATTTTGAAAAGAGATTACAAGCAAATATGTAAATGGCCTCTGTACTCTTCATAAATTCATAAATAAAAGGGAGGCAAGAACAAAATTTGGATGGGAACAAGTCTCTCTAAGTACGCTTCAGAAAAGCGGTAGCTGGATATTTAGCTAAATATTCCCAATTGATGTTTTGTATGTAAATACTGAAGGCAGTTCATTTGAAGAGTCCCTTCGCTTCATGGAGTGATGGGCTTTGACACTTAGATTCCTGCGGTGGGCTCTTAATGATAGACACTCTCACACTTATTTCACTGGGTGTTATTTATCTGTCTTAAGTATACTATTTATATTTTAAATGTACTTTATTTTGTGCTCAGACTTTTGTTTTGTAATGCAACATTGCGAAACCAAGAACATCACATTAACTTTCAGATCCTCACCTCTCGGGAGAAACTAGAAAGTTGGGGAAGCTTTGAGTCCACACTCATGAAGAGCAATGAGTCAGTTTCAGTCATGGGAAGCTGCCCACAAGAAGGGGAGAGCCAGCTCAGTCCCAGGACTTCCCGAGTCACATAATTTTGCCTTCCCCTCCCCCCCATCTCTACCTCCAAACACATTGGAATCTGGTCTAGATTCCTCTCCTTCCTTCCACAAGAGCTTAGTGAGGGAATCATTTCTAGCCCTTCTCACTTGCTGAGTTTAAACCTTGGCACAGAAGTCACAGGCAGACAGAAGGCACTGGCTGAATTCCATGTCACTGAACTTCTACAGCAAACACTTTGGCTCTTCTTTTAAAGGTATTCCACATGCCTAGCAGGTAAATTTCCAGTGTTGGTGTGTACATGTGTGAAGGAGGCAATTTGCAAGTTCTCTCTCCATTAACGCTGCATCTCTTCATTTCTGTACCTTTTAGATCAAAAGAAGTAGGGCACCTATCATCTAAGAATGCTAACATAATTGACAGGCAGCAACTAACTTATTTTGATATATGATGATGCCGTAACTTTCTCAAATGCTACTATTTACACTGAAAAAGGCAAGCTTGCCGATGAACTGTGCACATGAAAGCATTGTGGAAATAATAACTGACTGTTTAGATAGTTAAGCAATGACAGACTAGCAAAGATGGAAATGATTTCTACCCAAAAGAGACAAGTCCTTAATACATGCTCAGTCTGTTAGCTATTTCTTGTTGACCCCAAAGAACATGATAGAAAATGCTCCTTTGCCAGGCACCAGTGGCTTATTCCTGTAATCCTAGTTACTCAGAAAGTTGAGATCTGAGGACTCCGGTTCAAAAGCTAGACAAAGCAGACAAATCTGAGACTTATCATCAAAGAACCAGAAGCAGAAGTGGAGCTCAAGTGGTAGAGGTCCAGCCTGGAACAGACAAAGCTAAGCAAGAGGGCCAATATGAAGCCATGAGTTCAAGATCTGGTACTGACATCCCTGTCAAAAAAAAAAAAAATCTCCAAGATTGAAGGGCACACTACATGCTCGGCAGGGAAGGCTGAAATGCTTCCCTACAGTCTCTACACCTTGGCAACTTCCTCCTCCTTGCTTAAGCTCCTAAGAAACACCAAGCATAAAAAGCTCTCCTCCAAGTCCATTCAGGCTTCAGGATGAACAAAAACTGACACATGGGGAACCCTGCTTCTCCAGGGAATTTTGTCCTCTCTTGAGTCCCTTAGTCTGAAGGAGGAAACTCCACCGTGGTTTTGCACCCCAACTCTGTTATCTATTTGCAATGCTAACAGGCCTCAGAGCCCAGAAACTGAAAAGCAGAATACATAAAGTATGCGTTGCAGCGGATACCTCATATAGGCCCCTGTAGATAACTGCTCTAGCCTGTGCTATGCCCTGGGAAGCTGACCATATGACCTATACTCAGTCAGTCGCTACCTGGCTTCCTGTGGATTGTAAACATGAAGGGACCAGTAGAAGATCAAGACTGGGAAAAGAGGGAGACCTTCAATGTTCATTTCTCCAGTTTTCACCCTGCTAGGTTGTGTAGTCAGCTACTTCTTACAGATCAGCCGATGGGCAGCCTAGTCCAAACAGCTACCCTTGCTGGGCACTTCAGTCTGGGGACCTGCTGTGGTCCTCTGTCATCCTTTGTGAGTTCCTTAAACTCTACACACTTTGTAAAGAGTGCCTTTGCTAAACTACCAGTGTGAATATGGAGTCTCTTTCCTACCAGGACTTGAGGATATGTGTGTGCGCGATACCTACCTATGCATGGGAAGTACATCAATACTGATGATGTTCACCAACTCTGTAACCATGGTGTTTAATAATGATGATTTTTAAGAAGCCCCGTTTCTTGCTTGGAAGAAGAGTTATCCTGCAAAAATGTGATTCTGCACCTGTATTAACAAAATGGTTTGGATATGGAAAGTATGCCTGAATTCAAGTATGTGATATAGAAACAAAATGGGGGAAAAAAACAACAAGAAGTAACTTTCATTGTGCTAGAGATGACTTCCTGAAATTGAATTTTGAAAATGGGATCAGCCTTGTCTCTTGGAGCACAGGTACTGGCTAAACTTTTAGAAAAGGAGAATTTATTCTAATAGTTGATTTGCTGTGAATCCCAGAATCACCTGGGAACATATTAGAAATGTAAATTTGGACTGGGTGTGGAGCACTGTGCGCTGTGGTACAGAGTACTTGTCTAGAATATTTGAGATTCTGTGTTCCATCCCTGGCACTGAAAACAAAGGGAGGGGGAGTATGCAAAACAAAATACAAAATTTCTAGCTCTATTCCCAAGCCTACAAGGGATTGTGACTCAGACTCAAGTTCCAGAACCTCCGGACCTGAGTGGTTGCTATAAGGAGCTTGCCAACCATCAGAAGTCTAGGTAAGGCTCTGCCTCCAGTGGCCCAAGAAACAGTGAAGAATTAATGAGTAGGTGAATTCAAAACCAAAGAGGATTTCTCTGGGAAAGTAGTGACTAGGATATAGGAGCAAGGTTTCTGATTAGAGTTCAGATGAGGACTCCTGGCCCTCAGATATATAGGAATCAGATACAAATTGAGGCAGTCCCCCAGTATCACAGAACTGAGGGCTAAGAAGCAAACAGTGTGCAGTAAAATTATAAAATGTAGGACCTTCATGAGGCCTGGGGTCCTAGTAGTCTGCACATCTAAAATAGCCACAAGCTCAATGCAGAGATAAAAACCTAGGAACTTGAAACAGAAAATGGAGATGCATTTGGAGTGATTCAGTGTTCAAGTGGCGCATGTTTGGCGGGAGCTTTTCATTGTGTCTCCAGTGAGAACTGGTCACAATGCAGTTCTTTCTTCTAGTGACAGCCTAGGAGTGTTGGCTATGGGAAGAGCAATGGACACAACTGCCAGTTCTCTACCTCAGTCCCTGGCTAGCCCACTGGCTTCCTGACATAGCACCGTATCTTTCAAATTTATTTATATATGTAGGCCTGTGGTTTTCAGTCTCAGTGTGTGACAGGGTAATTGATTAAGGAACTATTTTCTGTTTTGTTCTTTGTGCTTTCTTCGTGCTTTGTTCCTAAGAGTTGGATACTGGTACATTTCTATCTCTATGGCTTTTAGAGGGCTGAGCACAGAAGCTACTAAAAGGTAAAATCTCTGTTGATGTTCGGGAAAGATGAAGATTATTAAAGAAAGAAGAGTAATGGGGCAGAGACCATGAGCAGAGCCTTCATGGGAGACAAGAAGTGATGAGAAAAACATTCTCTCAAATGGAGCATATAGCAGAGTCAAGAGGTCCACAGCAATACAGGACCCAAAGCACACTCCAAGACCATTATACATACCTTCAAGGAATCAAAGAGAACACAAGACAGTCCTGTCCCCCGGATATGGGAGTCAGGATGCTGAAGCTCAACTCAGGCTATCTACTTCAGTAGAAGTATCTCTTATAGGACTCCTGATGCTTCTAATAAAAGTGGTCTCCAGTACCTCTCAGAAATACTGGAAGAGATGAAGCAAAATCTATACTCTTCTACCTGAAGTAACTACAGGAGAGTAATTTGTTGCACATAAGCTTCCTAGAAATTAGCATACTAGAAATTAGTTCTTTGCATCATTAGACCCAGCCACTCACCTCCTGAGGGGTAAAATTAAGAAAGTTTTTTGTCACTCTCAAACCCATCATTAGCTTTTTCCACTCTTTAGTATGGAAAATATTTTATAGCTGTTTAAACTTGGAGTAGGTATGTCAATTTCATAGTCTCTACCAACCTCCACCAATGCTATGACATTCTGAAGAATAATGCTACCACATCATCCACATTATTAATTTTCTCTCAAAGTGAATGTCCATTACGTACATTAGAAAATGTCACTGTTAAATGGGATAGTATTTGGCTGAGTTATTTCAGAATGTGTCACTTTGCTTATTTGATATAAACCCATACCTCAATTCTACCATGGACCCCTGGTATGCAACCTAAATAAATCATCATCCAGCTTTGTAGCCACATCATCTTTGCACAATAATATCGATGCCTTTGAAGAGGTTATAATATGACATGTGTGAGTCTGGAGGTGAATTCTAGAGGCCTCTCAGGACTCATGCACCTCCATCCTATAGGAGTAGAAATACTGATCAACTATCACAATGATTGACAAGTAGATCCAGAAACCCAGATCTCACCTACTGCAACGTGTTTTGGATGTCCTATGGATTAAGAATATCTTTTTGACATTTTTTAAATGTTGAGGGTAGGGAGGAATCCGAAGAAAAATGAATATGTCATTGTTTATAAAGTATGACCACCGAGATACCACCACCACCCTGTTGATGTGAGTGCCTGTTTATGATTGCTTTCCCACACTGCTGGAGAGCTGAGTAGGCAAGGCAGGCTGTGTGGCCTGAAAAGCCTAAAACGTTACTGTGTTTAACCTCTATGAAAAAAGATGGCCCACCCTGGTCTATGCATTTGGACTTCGAATCTTTTTTGAAGTTTCTGAGTGAGTTCAAGATAACAATAGGAAATTAGGATTTTTGAGCCAGGCTTGGTATATATACTTGTAATCTCAGCAGCCAGAAGGCTGAAGAAGAAGGATCACAAGTTTCAGATCAACCCAAGCTACATAGCAAGAACTTTTTTTTCCTTTCAAAAATAAAACAACAACAAAACAAAACAAAACAAAAAGAAGTGAAGAGAAAGGAAAAGAAATTTGGGAAGTTTGGTATTTTATGTATGGTATATCAGACATGTAAATAGCCTATTGGCTATTGGAAGATTCCTCCCTTTTTGAGGATTAATATTTGGTATCCATCCTTCCATTTTCCCCATCTATATCATATTATAGATGAAGAGAAATAATATACATATTCTATACAGCTATATGTCATTTTTACATTCAGAGTCATGAATATTTTTCATTTGAATAAGCATTATATGAAAATACATTGAAAGGACTGTATAATATGAATAGAAATAAGATAATATCTCTAAACAAGTAATAAGAGAATGTCTCCCATGGGAGACATTCTCCCTTGAGTAGAGACTACAAAAAAAAATGTCCCTGCAGAGATAAGTCAGAGATAATGTACATGTGAGATCAGAAACATGTCCTCTTCCTAATTTCTTGAAATTTATGGCCTTCTGTCATACATTTAACTTCCTTACTTTTATGAAACTGTTTAAGAATTCAAAACCTAACATCGCAAGCACAATAATAAATGGCATATGAAAGTTGAGCCTTCTAATAGGACAACAGACAGTGATGATGAATGTGAACAGTGGGTGAGACTTCCCACCTGAAATTGCACCACTGCTGTATGAGTAGATGCAGCATTTCTAGACAGTGAAGTCTTGCAGGAAGAGATGGACACATTCATTTTCTGTAAAAGTCCCTTGATTGTTAAGGCTGGCAATAAATCTTCCTAAAATCAGACAACATCCTGGTAGAGTCCATGGGCCAGAAGTTTGCAACTGCTTGTATTGGTTGGAAACTTCAAGTCTGAGACCACAGGTCACCAAACTCCTATGTCTAAAAACTAGGTGGAATGGCTGATCCATCTGATGTTTATCCAAGACTCTTCTTTTACCACTGAAAGGCCTGTGTCACAGGAAAATCCTGTCAATCCCAGACAAAACAGGAAGTTTAGTAACCTTCTATCCACATTCACCTGACTCTAATGTGTTATTACATTTGGCCTGGCACACACACACACACACACACACACACACACACACACACACACACACACATACACACACACTGCACATGTGAGAGAGAGACTTTTTTAACTTAGGAGAAGTGATAGGCTTCTTGGTTTTTCCTTTTTTGTTTTGTTTTGAATTTTGCACTTTCAGACTCAAGTTAAAACATGACCTCAAAAAACTCCACTTTTAAAAGCCAGTGTGGTCTGGGGTCATGGCACAAGTGGTAGAATGTCTGGCTCACAAGCTAGAGGTCCTAAGTTCAAACCCCAGAACCACCAAGAAAGAAGAAGACAATATGACACAAAAAATTGGTTCTGTCACCTTATTATTTATTCATCTCTTCATTCATTTAATCAATAATCACTTATATATAGTCTGAATCACATATGAGACATTGCACTAGGTGGGAGTTTCATTTAAATGTAGTAATTTTATCCATCAAATCACTAAAGTCAAACTATGAAGGTTGAAATATGTTGCTGTGTAGTAAAGGCATCAGGGGTATTACATCCTGCCCGTGTGTAGTCATTGCTTGTAGAATCATTTGGAGCAAGCTCAGTCATAGAAATCTATACATCAACTTTGTGGTGACTCATCACCATCTTAATTGATATGGAAGTGTCCCTTGCTACACAGAATGTCTCACTAGTGAAAAACACACCCACAAGATCTGACATAGAGCTTATATTTAAATAGAATATAGAATTGCTTTGTTCAATGAAGCTTATTAAAGCTGGATGCCGATTATATGAACCAAACTTTATTTCCTGCTTGCTCTGTTCATGGAAGACACCAACACAAAAAGAAAGGAAATACTGACATTCAGTAGATTTTAAAGGAGATACTTTCTTTTTCTGAGACCACTCGTAACAAAGACCAATTTTCCCTGACCTCCACTTTGAGCCTCCTTGTTGGATGAAATTGGGCTCAGAGAATGATTTCAGTACAGTTTCAAGTCCAGGCAGAGGGAAAAAAACAAAAACCAAAAACCAAAAAACAAGCCAGGGTTCGAACCTCATTACGGCCATTCCTGCGAGGAAAATAACTGAAGTTAATAATAAAAATGTTATACTCACTGGTAACACTTAGATTTGGGCTAATATATGGCATATGCATTTCTGGCCCATACATATATTAATGTTGAAAAACTCAATTATGTATGCTCAAGTTAAATGGCTGTTAAGTGGCAGAGAATTGGATTTTGATTGTTTATAAACTCTTGCCAAGAGCTTAGGAGGCATTTTAATGTTTAAAGTATAGTAAAAAATATTGTGTAGCAATTATAGTCAGATAAGAAATGAGGGTGTCAGTTTTGTGTGTGTATGTACTGGTCCTGGAGTTTGAACTAAGGGCCTGGCCACTGTCCTTGAACTCTTTGTGTTCAAGTCTAGTGCACTACCCTAGAGCCACAGCTCCACTTTTGGCTTTTGGGTGGCCAATTGATTAGAAGAGTCTCACAGACTTTCCTACCTGGGCTGGGTTTGAATTGCTATCTTCAGATCTCAGCCTCCTGAGTAGCTAGGATTATAGGCATAGTCATAAACACCTGCTTTTGAAAATATCCATTTAAATCCAACTTCTCACCTGCACTACCACCAATTTGTTTACCATGGGTGACACTTCGTAATAAGTATGGACTGGTGTTTTCTTCAATGGATGATGGATATTCACCCTGGCACCCTCCCCATACCCTTCTTTATGAACCCAGGAACTTACACATGCTAGGCAAATGCTTTATCTCTAGTCCTTTATTTTATTTTTTTGAGACAGTCTCACAACTACCCTTTATCCTAACTGGCCTTGAACCTGTGATTCTACCTCTGCCTCCCGAGTAGCTAGAATTACAAGCATGCAACACCATTCCTGGTTTGATATTTACCTCTTCACAAAGTATGTAAGAGAATCAATTTACTGATTTTACTTCTCTTTCTAAGATCAAACATTGCACTTGTCCAAAGTAGAAAGCCAAAAAACCACAAAATTCTCCTTCCATCTCAGATCCTCTAGAGGGTAAAATATCAACCTAGCCAACTTAATAGGAAAAAGGAGGCTTCTCTACTACATGTTCATAGAATAAAGAGATTTTTCCTTTTCCTAATTCCCAGTGGAGAGACATTTAGACCTCAGAGAGAGGATAAAAGGATTTAGGAGATTTACTGAAAATTCATCTCCAACCTCTTAGATATGTGGACTATGTTCTTGTTTCTCAACTAAAGGCTATGGTTTGGAAGGATGAATGAGAGAATAGATGTTGAGTGATAGATACATGGTAGCTAGAAGATTTCAGGCTGTTAAGAATTCACAAGGCCAGACTCACAAGTCTCTCCCATTTCCCTAATGATGAGGGGCTCTTAGCCCAGGAAGCCTAAGTCCATACTAGTTGGAGATCTCTCACTCTCATGAATTCAAGTAAAAGACTTAAGTTGCATAATAAACTCAGACACACTTTGGAAAAGCTACTGCTGGAATGAAGGGTTTTGACCATGTTCTAGCCTTAGGATGGCAAGATTTCCCACCCAATAGCATGCATGGTTCTCCTTCCAAATAATTAGTTTTCATAGTGATTTCTAGTATGAATTTGCTAGTATAATGGAAATACAATGTTCAGTTCTCTATTTCTTATTAACACTCTGAGGAGCAATAACAGTCAGAGCTTGGAAAGCTTATTAAGATTAATACTTAAATGTGGTTAAATGCATTCCAAAGCCCAAGCAAAGAATATGTACTATTGATCCTGTTCACAGCCTCAGCTTTTGCAGAGGTCCCATTACAGTATGGTGAGTTATCTATGCAAATTAGTTCCCAGTGAGCAGCTTTCCTCCATTCAAAATGAGGCACCCTGAAAGGAAAGCTGAAATATGCTGGAAACTGATTAATAATTACAGCTTTTTTCTTCTTCTTTCCATGTTTTATATAACTTACTTACATAAGTTTGTCAATGTTTAGTATCCCATATGTAAACAACAGTTTTCTAAGTTGGCTTATAAAGCTATAATAAAGATATAAAGATATAATAAAATACATAGTTTCTCATCTATCTTACAGAACTTATTTGGTTTCCTCTTTGAGATCCCAATGCAGGTGGAAAACACTCCTACATCAGGTTTGGTACAAAGAAAACTTGCATTCTTGAGTCCTCACAGTCCAAAATTCTGTAGAAGCAAACAAAATGGTATAAAGACTGATGGTCTACATAAGAATCAACCTCTCTGCCCAGGCAATTATTTTTTTCTTCTTTTTTTTCCTCTGTAGTTTCTATTCTGAAGGGGAAATTTGCATAAAAATTAACCATTAACAAGAGTACAATTTAGTCCATTCACAATGTTATGCAACCAATGCCTCTGTCTTATCCTATAAGACATTTTCACAATTCCCTCCCAAAATTTAAGACCCTTCAGCAATCACCTCCAATTGTCCTTAACCCAGATTCTAGATTAAGACACTAGATTAAGAATTTTCATTCAAGCCCCACAACCAATCAAAAAAAAATTTTTTTGTCAGGTGCTGGTGGCTCATGCCTGTAATCCTAGCTACTCAGGAGGCTGAGATCAGAGGATCACAGTTCAAAGACAGCTCAGGAAGGAAAGCCCATGAGACTCTTATCTCCAATAAAGCACTCAGAAAACCAGAAGTGGCACTGTTGTTCAAGTAGTAGAGCACTCACCTTGAGCTGAAGAGCTGAGGGACAGCTCCCAGGCCCAGAGTTCAAGCCCTATGACCAACAACAACAACAACAAAAGAATTTTCTATGTCTTTACCTGGGAAATAGTAATAAACTAAAACAATTAATAAGTATGAGGTGCCCAGGTCTCTGTCCAAGAGTCCAGTGCATTCAATCCTAGAGGTCATTCTTCTAGTCCCATCTGTACACTGAAGAGATTTCTGCATCTGTACTGAATATGTAAGTCTAACAGGGTAACTGAGAGGTGAAGAAGAGAAGAAAGGACCCTTTGAGATAGAGATATCATGACAGGTGCACAGGAGAGTCAGACCAGGTCAGGAGAGTTTGGGAGAGCTCTGAAGTATATTCTATGCTGAAACAGAGGCTTATGCAAAGACAAAGCTGCTCTAGTGGAGTGGAAGGAAAGCAGGATGGAAGGGAGGTATGGAGAGAGGGAAGAAGAGAGGAAAAGAAGCAATGATTGAACAGATGGCACTCAATGCACCTGTGATCAGCTTTTATGAACGTGCCCTTGCTAGGCAAGCACTCTGCTACTTGAGCCACAATTCTAGCCCTCTTGTTTTTAGTTTATTTTTCAGATAAAGAGTCTTAGTTCTGTCTTGGCTGGCCTCACACATTCTACCACCTCCATCTCCCACGTAGTTGGGACTACAGATGTGAATTATCATGCCAGGATGTGTGATCAACTTTTAACTGAGGGAGAGCTGGTTGCGCATTTTGTCAGGGGAGAAGGCAGATGCCAATGCAGGTGTGGGTAGAATGGAGGTAAGATGCTTCCTGACTGATGTCTGCAGCTGCCTCTCTGCAGGATTAGTCGTGACTCCTTGCTAAGAGTGTGGGTGGATGTGGGGGAGTGGGTGTGGTGCCTTACAGAAGCATAACAAGAGATGGGAAACTACAGAGAAAGAAGGCTTACTTTCTAGAGAAACTGAGCAAGTTTGCCCATCCTTGCTGAGGCACAGCTGAGGGAAGCGTGTGTGTGTGTGTGTGTGTGTGTGTGTGTGTGTGTGTGTGTGTGTGTGTGTGTGTGTGTGTGTGTGTGTGTGTGTCTGTTTGAGATGGGGGCTCCAGTTCATCTGGCTGTGGACCTTGTATATTTTCTACGGTAGTACTAGAGGTTAAACTCAGGGCCTAGGCACTGTCCCTTTGCTTTTCTGCTCAAGGCTGGTGCTCTCCCCACTTGAGCCACAGCTCCACTTCAGTGTATGTGCCTGGCGTAGAGCATTGTTTAGTTTAATTGGAGATGAGTCTTATGAGCTTTCCTGCCCAGGCTAGCTTTGAATCGCCATCCTCAGATATCAATCTCTGGAGTAGTTAGTATTACAGGCACGGGCTCCTAGTGCCCAGCTGGGATTTGCTTTTACTGGTGTCTGCGTGCCTCATGGTCACCACCATTTTGTCAGTGCCAGTCATGCTGAGGAATGGCTTCTACAAGTGGTTTCAACCTATCAGCATCATTCCATCCAAGTAAAGAGCCAAAGGATGTCACTACATAATTCACAAGTTGAGGAAAGGGACTCCGATGTCTGACATTTATGGATCCAGAAGCTAATAGGTAGAGAGTTCTTCCAATTAACAGATTTTTAAGTGGAAGAATGAGATTTCTTAGTATATAGTGAAATTTCAAACTCTCTCCTGTTAGAATATATTTGATATGGGTATTTAGACAGTAATACAGAATCTTCTTTTTTTGATTTGTTTTTCTTTCTTTACCTTTACAGAACCAGGATTCAGGCCTAAATTATTCCCTGGTTTGTCTTCATCTTTTTTCAACTTTTACCCCAAATCACTCAGAAGTAAATTAAGCCCAGTGGAACAAAATTAAGATGACTGTATAAGGATGATTACATTAGGCTGCTGTGGGCAAATTCAATGATAAAACAACAATAATAGAGAGTCCTAGAGAAAGACTTAGGTAGCCCTTGATGATGAGTTTGACTAGCATGCTGGTCTCCATTGCTACATGGTTGGCTCGTTAGGTAGCCCTGTTAGCACTCAGATTGGGATCACTGAGTTGTCTCAGTTTTCTGTCCAGTTACAGAAGTGTGTACTTCCTATTTCTAGCAAGCTAGCGTCAGAGCACTGACATTATTGCTGCTATCAGTATCACCCAGCAGTTTCATTCGTGGTTTATTGCTTCAGTATTAGCTCTGGGAGACGAAATATCAACCCTTTTTTTTTTCAAGTTCCTAGTTCTTTTTTGAAGTAAGGAGAGATCAACAGCCCCCCTCCCCGCGGGAATAGCCATTGCCAATGACTGTGCAAAGAGGCAACTTAGTTTAAAATGTTCGCTTAAGTCAAAGGTGCTTTAAAAGTCAAAGGTGGCCACATGAAAATCTCTTTGCTATTTTAATATTTCACCATTCATTTTCTTTATCCCTTGGAGGTACATGATAAATTACATTTAAAGTCCTGAAAGCTTCATTTGAAATCATAAAAGCAAGCTTCTTTTTCCTCTCAAAATAGTATAGATGTTTTAATGGAGTTTGGTCCATTTGAATAAAATAAAATAACAAAGCTCTAGAAAAGAGAGAGAAATGAAGGAAGAAAGAAAGAGAAGAAAAGAAGGAAGAAAAGGGAAGAATAATCAAAGGCAGAATAAGAATTATTCTTCAATATTAAGGGAGAACACAGGGTAAGGAATGTTCTACATATAATTGACAATGAAGCTAATTGCTGCTAGAAATACATGAAGGACATTCGAAGATTATGGAGAAAGGGGGCCTGGCCATTGCTCTCATGGGATAGATCCTGGCAGTGGTGAAGACTTCTGTAGGCACCAGTTGTTACTTTAAGAAGAGCCTGTAAAGTTCAATTGCGTATCCAGCTGAGAATCTAAGGACATCTCTCTAGATCAAGACTGTAGGAATTCCTATCAGCTCTACTGTTTAACAGTTATGTGATCAAAATCAAGTAACACTATGAGTGACCTTTCTTTGTGAGCCTCAGTTTTACGGAGATGATAAGCCACTTACTACATAGGAGTGTGTGTGTGTGTGTGTGTGTGTGTGTGTGTGTGTGTGTGTGTGTGTAAAAGAGAGAGGGGGAGAGAAAGAAAGAGAGGAGGGAGGGAAGATATTCCCAAAATTCTTAATATGATGCCTGGACCTTTTTGTATTATATCTCAGGATTGGATACTATGGGCCCATGAAAACTGTTATAAAAACAGTATCTATTGGCATGTGGAACAATTTGTTATAAAATACTGTACAGAGAATGAGTATAATTTGATTTTAATACATATATAGTATATATTAAAGATATATATGTATGTATGTATATATATACATACATATATATATATATATATGAAGAAGGGAGGGAAGGAGAGGAGAAAAGAGTGGAGGAGAGGGAAAGGGAGCTGAAGGTTTTACCCAGTACCCAGTCTCTTTCTCACTCTCTGTTATGAGGTGAGCAACAACCATGTACCATATACTTCTACTTCCGTAATACTCTGTCCAAGTATGTGGAGCCAAGAGACCATATACTGAGCTCTCTGAAACTACAAGCCAAAATAGATCTTCCCTCCTGTGAGTTATATCAGGAGAGTATTGACTACAGACTATAAGTGATACATGTATATATATTTTTGGAGGGGGGAGGGGTCCAGTTATGGGGCCTGAACTCTGGGCCTGGACACTGTCCCTCAGCTCTTCAGCTCAAGGCTAGTGCTCTACCACTTGAGCCACAGTGCCACTTCCGAATTTTTTCTTTTTGCTTATGTGGTGCTGAGGAATTGAACCCAGGGCCTCATGCATACAAGGCAAGCGCTCTACCACTGAGCCACCTTCCCAGCCTTATAAGTAATATTTTTATTCATTGTAGTTTGCTTATAGTTCATGTTTTATCATAGAAACCTAATGAACCTGGCTGATTTTATACTAAAGAAAAAATAAAACAATGCATCCAGCATTTTTTTTTAAAGAGGTCTTTTTTATGTACTTCAGAGTATTCTGGAACTCTAATTTCTCCTGCCTCAACCCCTCAGGCACTAGGATTAAAAGTATACTCCACACCACTGATGGCATTTTTAACAATGGCCTGCATTTTTAACAATGGTTTGAAATAAGAAATTTGAAGTCAGTTACTTAGAAGAGAGCCTTCCCATAATAGTAATTAAGATCAAAGAGAATCCATTTCAGTTGCAGAAGAACAAAAATCTCTGATGTTCAGTCTAGGTGTCTGTAGTGAAAAAAAATAATGCAAGATTCCAGCTCAAGTGTAGGTTTAGATCTTCGTTGCAGAAAGGTAATTGTGTGACCATCCCTGAGCAAGTCAGCAGCCATGACCTTCAGTTCACTTCTAAATTCAGTCTGCTTGATGCCTGATGTAGAGACACATGAAGGACGTATATGAATTTAATAATGACACCTTTAATCCTACAGGCTTTTCATTTATCATCTTGCTCATAAAATGAAAAAAGTAAGATTAGTTTTATATAGCTTCCTGCCATAAAGTGGAAGTTAAGTGAACTCACTAATGTAATTAAAAGCTCCATAATATTTACTTCTTTTATTAGTATACAAGTTCAAAGAGCAAGAACAACCTCCATTTTAAGAGACTAGTTCTAGCTAGTTTTTATTATGGCTACTATTTGTTTGATTAAAACAGTAATTAATGGCAAATAAAGTAAATGGCCTCAAAATAATGACCTCAAAAGTAAAATAATAGTAAGTTTATTATTGCTGTGAACCTCCTACTGTGATATGTTGGGTCTTTTTTTTTTAATTTAATTTTATTTTATTTGTGAACATACTGTACAGAGGAGTTACAATTACATGGGCAGGATAATGCGTACATTTCTTACCAAGCATTGCAGCCTCCTCCTTTGTTTACCCTTCACATCCATTCCCAGCCTCCCCTCTCCCCTCCAATCCCAATCCTTCTCCTCCCCGCCCCCCCCCGCCCCCCCCCCCCCCCGCACCGACGTTGTAAAGCTCGTTTTGGACATGACAACTTGCACTTCTCATTGTTGCAACAGGTCCACCTGTATCCTTAAACAACTGGTTTTTCCCCATCTCCTCCACAAGTTATACTGACATCAAATATAGTGAAAGCAGGGGTTATACTGTGGGGGAGGGACATACAAAGCAACAAAGAGATAATCTTATAAATGCGTTAGAAACACATGCATGAAAGAAAAAAACATTAAAATACACATCTAAGGGTTCATTTTCCTGACATCACATTATCTGACCTTTTCCGCTTGACTCATACATATACTAGATATTACAAATAAGGGAAACCATGGGACCTATGTTTCTTTGGGCCTGGCTTACTTCACTTAATTTAATTTTTTCCAAGTTTTTCCATTTCCTAACAAATGGGGCAGTGTCATTCTTTCTGATGGAGGCATAGAATTCCATTGTGTATATATACCACATTTTCTTGATCCATTCATCTACTGAGGGGCATCTGGGTTGGTTCCATATCTTAGCTATGGTAAATAATGCTGCAATAAACATAGTTGTGCTGGTAGCTTTAGTGTGGTCTTGTTTGTAAATATTTGGGTAAATGCCCAAAAGTGGGATTGCTGGGTCATAGGGGAGTTCTATGTGAAGTCTTTTGAGGAAACTCCATACTGCTTTCCAAAGTGGTTGAACAAGTTTACATTCCCACCAACAATGAAGTAAGGTTCCTTTCTGTCCACATCCCCTCCAGCATCTGGTTGTTGTTAGAGTTCTTGATTTTTGCCGTTCTAAGTGGAGTGAGGTGATATCTCAATGTTGTTTTGATTTGCATTTCTTTTATGGCTAGGGATGTTGAACATTTCTTCATGTGTCTATTCTTCTTTCTTCAGAGAAGTTTCTCTTTAAGTCTTTCGCCCACTTATTTATTGGGCAGTTGTTTCTTTGAGGATTTGTTGTTGGGGGGTTTAATTTTTTGAGTTCCAAGTATATTTTAGATATGAGACCCTTGTCTGTTGTATGGCTAGTAAAGATCTTCTCCCAATCTGTGGGCTTTCTATTGATCTTGCTAGCTATGTCATTTGCCCTGCAGAAGCTCTGCAATCTTATGCAATCCCATTTGTCCAACCTTTCTTTCATTTGTTGTGTTTCCGGGTCTCTATTCAGAAAATTTCGGCCTGAGCCAAGGAGACCTAGGGTTTCTCCTATTCCATCCTGTAATGTTTTCAGAGTGTCTGCTTTGACTTCAAGGTCTTTGATCCATTTGGAGTTGATTCTGGTGCAGGGTGATATATAAGGATCTAGCTTTAGTTTTCTACATGTAGTTAACCAATTTTGCCAGCACCATTTACTGAAGAGGCTGTCTTTCTTCCATTCTATTGTTTTAGCTCCCTTATCGAAGATTAGATGGCTATAGGTCTGTAGGTTCATTTCTGGGTTTTCAATTCTATTCCATTGGTCCTGAGGTCTGTTGATATGTTGGGTCTTGTGGCTAGATAGTCTACTTTATCTAAAAAGATGGGAAAAAAGATAGCACTCAGCCAGGCACCCCTGGCTAACAGCTGTAATCCTAACTACTCAGGGCTGAGATCTGAGGATCATGGTTCAAAGCTAACCTGGGCAAGAAAGTCCATGAGGGTCTTTTCTCCACTTAAGCAAAAAGCCAAAACTAAAGTTATGGCTAAAGTGGTAGAATACCAGCCTTAAGGGAAAAGCTAAGGGACAGATTCCAGATCCTGAGTTCAAACCCTAGTACTAGGAAAAAAAAAAAGATGTCATTCTAATGTTACCTGGTCTCAAATCTCATTATCAAACTATACACAGGTTTAGAGTTGGGGTCTATGGCTCTCTATTTCCTTCACTTTTGCTTTGGTGTTGCTGGGGAAATAAACTCAGGGCCTCACTCATACTAACTGTATGTTCTACCACAGAGCTACATTCCTAGTCCTGTGATTCTGTTTCTAACACGCTCCTAGGTAATGTCAATGCTACTTTACTGGTTCAACAGCTGCTATTTGAATAGATGGTGTTGAGGGTTTTTTAAATGATCATTGCATCAGATCTAAAAACTCCTAAAGTACAAGTGACACAAGTTAAAAGAAAAAGAAAAGGACTCGGTATTTTTGTCCTTCTCTAACTCCTGCAATATTGCTTTTAATACTCCAAGCTTTTGCTCATATTGTCCCTGCTGACCTCTCTACGATCTGTCTCCATCTGCTAAGCTACACTTACCCTTTATGGCTCATCTCAAATGCTACGTCATCTGGGACAAGATTTGCCTAGTGTATGCCTTCAGCCAAGTCCCAAATTCCTGTATGCCAAAGATGTTGTTTCTGCTCCCGCTGCCTCCTCCTCCCATCTTCCTCTGACTCACACACTCAGCATCCATCAAAGGACCACAAAATGCTTTTGGTTTCGATGGCACTTCCTTTGGAGCACATTCCTTCCACTCAAACATTTTCCCAGGTAAGAAGAATCAATACATTTACCATTTGTACCATCTTTTAAGTTCCCTGAGGGGAAAGACAAGGTGAAAAGCAAATAGTCAAATAACACAGTAATATTTATCAGTGATTCTTTCTACAACAAGAAAAATAGAAATAAAAAAACTATGCTACTGAGCCTCTTCTCTATCTACCTAGAGCAAACTCAAAGTCACAGATGAGCAAGGAAGGTAGATGAATGCAGGTGGTCAGTTGGGGACAGTTGCCCTTGTAAGCTCAGGGTAGCGGCCAGCCATCTTTCCTCCCATCCGTCCATGAGGGAACATTTCCCAGTGCCAGCAGATCTCCTACATGCCAGAAATCCAGAGTCTTATCTGCATATCAATAAATCCAATTTTTGGTGGTTGTTATTTAAATGCTGCGAGAGCCAAACAAAACAAATCTATGACCAGACACAGATGTTTGGAAAAAGACAGGGAGGATTTATTTTTTTCATTTGCTTTAAAGTGACTCTGCTTTTGAATTAATTTTTTATTCCTAGCCTGTTGAAATCAATTAGACGAGATGTGAGCATGAAAGTTCAATCTTCTTATATACAGTGGTACACATCAGCAATCCTAGCACTTGAGAGGCAGAGAAGGGGGATCAAAAGTTCAAGGTCAGCCTGACTAAATAGCAAGATCCTATCTTGCTATATAAACAAACAAAAACCCCAAATCAACAACAACAACAACAGAACGCTCAGTTTTGATCTCCGTAATGTAACTTTCATGCATACCAGAAATACCCAGAAGCATCTGGAAAGCTATTCTTGTATCTAACTCACCTGTTGTTGCTGGGGCTGTGACAGAAGCATTCCCAGGGCTGCAAAGACAGCACCTGGTGTTGACAGAAGTCTACAGAGCCCGGCAGCATCAGTGTCAATGGTGATGGTACAGCTATTCCTCAAGTCTGGAAGGGGATGAGAAAAGACTATGACAAAGAAAAGAAGAAGGAAGCCAGGCACTGGTGGCTCATGCCTGTAATCCTAGCTACTCAGGAGGCTGAGATCTGAGGATCATGGTTCAAAGTCAGACTGGGCAAGAAAGTTGTGAGACTCTTATCTCCAATAAACCACCAGAAAATCAGAAGTGGCGCTGTAGCTCAAGTGGTAGAGCGCTTGCCTTGAGCTGAAGAGCTGAGGGACAGCGCCTAGGCCCAGAGTTCAAGCTCCACGACAGACCGCCTCCCACAAAAAAAAAAAAAGAAGAAAGGAAAAAGAGAGGGGGGGAAAGGAAGGAAGAAGAAGGAAGGAAGGAACGAAGGAAGGAAGCAAGGAAGGAAAGAAGGAAGCAAGGAAGGAAGGAAGGAAGGGCAATTAAGCTATGGAATTTGCCCAGGTTGACCACCATGTAGAAAGAGAAAATTAGAAGTATCCACAATACATTCCATATTATCTTTTTTTTTCCATATTATCTTTAATCAACAGTGTCTTATAAACCAAATAAATGTGCCTTCCAAAATATTAGAATCATTCTGGCCAATCGATTTCAACAATTCATCCAAAAAATTATACACCACAATCAAACAGGATTCATTTCAGGGATGCAAAGCTGTTTCAATATACGCAAATCAATTGATATAATTCATTACATCAACAAGAGCAAGAATAAGAACCACATGGTAATCTCAATAGATGCAGAAAAAGCATTTGACAAGATCCAACACCCCTTTATGATGAAGGTTCTGGAAAAACTAGGAATCCATGGAACATTCCTCAATACAATAAAGGCTGTATATGACAAACCTACAGCCAGCATTATACCTAATGGTTAAAAACTAAAGCCATTTCCTTTTAATGCAGGAATGAGACAAGGATGTCCACTCTCTCCACTTCTCTTCAATCTAGTATTAGAATGCCTAGCTACAGCAATAAGACAGGATGCAAACATAAAAGGGATCCAAATAGGGAAAGATGAAGTAAAACTTTCCCTCTGTGCAGATGACATTGTCTTGTATTTAAAGAATCACACGGACTCCACTCCCAAATTACTCAAGCTGATTCAAAACTTTGGCAAAGTAGCAGAGTATAAAATTAACCCTCAAAAATCAATGGCTTTTCTGTATGCCAACAATGAGAAAAGCGTGGCTGAAATCAGGAAAGCAACTTCATTCGTAATAGCCCCACAAAAAATAAAATACCTAGGAATTAACTTAACCCAAGAAGTGAAGGACCTCTATGATGAAAACTTTAAAAACCTGAAAAAGGAAATCAAAACAGAACTTAGAAAGTGGCAAAACCTCCCATGCTCCTGGATTGGAAAGATCAACATAGTGAAAAATGGCAATACTTCCCAAGGCTATCTACAAATTCAATGCGATACCTATCAATATTCCAATCTCATTCTTCACGGGAATAGAAAAGGCAATCCAAAAATGCATATTGAACAATAAAAGACCCAAATAGTAAAAATGATCCTTAACAGAAAGAACAGTGCTGGAGCAATATCAATACCAAATTTCAAACTCTACTACAAAGCCATAGTAATCCAAACAGCTTGGTACTGGCACAATAACAGACCTCAGAACCAATGGAATAGAATTGAAAACCCAGAAATGAACTCACAGACCTATAGCTATCTAATCTTTGATAATGGAGCTAAAAAAAATAGAATGGAAGAAATAAATGGTGCTGGCAAAATTGGTTAATCACCTGTAGAAAACTAAAGCTAGATCCTTATATATCACCCTGCACCAGAATCAACTCCAACTGGATCAAAGAACTTGGAGTCAAAGCAGACACTGAAAACATTACAGGACTGAACAGGAGAAACCCTAGGTCTCCTTGGCACAGGCCAAAATTTTAATAGAGACCCAGAAACACAACAAATCAAAGAAAGATTGGACATGAAAGATTGCATGAAATTGCAGAGCTTCTGCATGGCAAAGGACATAGCTAGCAAGATCAATAGAAAGCCACAGATTGGGAAAAGATCTTCACTAGCCATACAACAGATAAGGGTCTCATATCTAAAATATACTTCAAACTCAAAAATTTAAATCCTACAACAACAAATCCTCAAAGAAACAACTGCCCTATAAATAAGTGGGCTAAAGACTTAAAGAGAAACTTCTCTGAAGAGGAAATAAGAATGGCCAATAGACATATGAAGAAATGCTCACTCTCTCTAGCCATAAAAGAAATGCAAATCAAAACAACATTGAGATTCCACCTCATCCTAGTTAGAATGGCTATCATCAAGAATTCTAATAAGAACAGATGTTGGAGGGATGTGGACAGAAGGGAACCCTAGTGCATTGTTGGTCAGCATGTAAACTTGTTCAGCCACTTTGGAAAGTATGGAGGTGCCTCAAAAGACTCCACACAGAACTCCCCTATGACCCAGCAATCTTACTTTTGGGCATTTACCAAATGATCACAAACAAGACCATACTAAAGCTACCAGCACAACTGGTTTATTATAGCATTATTTATCATAGCTAAAATATGAAACCAACCCAGATGCCCCTCAGTAGATGAATGGATCAAGAAAATGTGGTATATATATGCAATGGAATTCTATGTCTCCATCAGAAAGAATGACACTGCCCCATTTGTTAGGAAATGGAAAGACTTGAAAAAAATTATATTAAGTGAAGTAAGCCAGGCTCAAAGAAAAATTGGTCCCATGGTTTTCCTTATTTGCAATAACTAGTATATGTCTGAGACAAGCAGAAACGGTCAGATAAGTTGATGTTAGGCAAAATGAACCCCAAGATAAGGACTCAAATGTTTTTTCTTTCTTGCTATTGTTTCTAACATATTTATATTTCTTTGTAGCTTTGTATGTCCCTCCCCCACGGTATAGCCCCTGTTTTCACTGTATTTGATGTTGGTATAATTTGGGGAGAGGAAGGGAAAAACAAATTGTTTAAATAGGGATACAGTTGCAATAATGAGATGTACAAGACATTATGTTGAAAAACGAACTTTACAACTTTGGAAGGGAGGAGAGGTGGGGGGCGGGGGAAGATGGGAATGGATAGTAAGGAGAAACAAAGGAGGAGGCAACAATGCTTGATAAGAAATTACTCATTACCTTGCTCATGTAATTGTAACCCCTCTGTATGGTATTTTCACAATAAAAAAATATTAGAGTCATAGTGCCAAAAGCACTAATTTATTGTTTCCATTTTTGTGATTTTCCACCCCTTTAAGTTTACTATTTATTTTTAGATTGGAAAACAAGCACCACACTGAATATGGAAGTTCATATCTCAGCACTCCAAAAGGCAGGAGAATCTTAAGCTCAAATCTAGCTTGGGCTACATAATAAAACCCCATCTCCAAAAAGCATAAATATAGTAAAGTGGAAAAATACAATAAATAAGAAGGTGGAGAGGAGCTGGGTGTTGGTGGCTCCCAGCTGGAGGCTAAGACCTGAGAATTGAGGCTTACAGCCAGCTCAACAGACAACTCTCCAGTAAATCAGCAAAAAGCCTGATGTGGAAGTGGGGCTCATGTGGTAGAGTGCCAGCATTGAGCAAAAAACTGAGTGCCTCTGAGTACACGCTCCAGCACTGGCATGCGTGTGTGTGCGCGCACACACACACACACACACACACACACACACACACAAGCATATTCACTACATAATCTTTGGTGAAAGATAACTTCCAAATCTAAAAATTAATAAGAAAGCAAAGAAAGGAAAAAAACTCGAAAGGAGATCAATTGAAAGAAATCCAATAACAGAGAATGAACCAGAGAATTTTTTTTTTTTGGTCTGGTTGTGGGCCTGCACTCTGGGCCTGGGCGCTGTCGCTCAGCTCTTCAGCTCAAGGCTAGTGCTCTACCACTTGAGTCACAGCGCCACTTCCGACTTTTTTCTTTTTGCTTATGTGGTGCTGAGGAATTGAACCCAGGGCCTCAGGCATGAAAGGCAAGCACTCTACCACTGAGCCACCTTCCCAGCCCGAACCAGAGAATTTTTTTAATCTATCACCAAATTCTATCTCCTCTTCTGTGATGGATAACCCAGAGCAATGAAATAAATTAAAAGGCCTGACCTGCTATTTTTGTCCCTTGAAATAGCTTCCAAATAGCACCCTAATGACTGTCAATTGAGTATTGAAAAAACAACACAACTGTATATTCTACTAACCCATTTGTTCCCCCACTCATCCACCCCTTGCTTAAATGACTCATTAAAGTACACCACCCCACACACACACACACATCCTGCAAGTAGGCAAGCAAGATTAAAACATAGCAAACAGGATTCAGCATTGCTGGCTCCTCTCTGGGATCCAATTCAATTCAATTAATCAACCCATTCAGGTCACAATAGTCTTAGAAGATTTTATTCATCTGTTTTCTCAGTAATTAGGGGGAAAATATGACACAGGTATAGAACCATGCTGTCAATAGAGGATATTTCCCATTACATTGCCCTATGATAGTAATACAGGGTGACAATTGATCTGTAACAGAATAAGGAAGTGTGAATGGTGTTGTTTGACATATCCAGTTTGTGAAATCATCATGGTCATAAGCACTAGCTAATATATGCTGCTAATGTTGCTAATATACACCTCCAGGGTTTGGAGGTGGGTTTGGGAGCCGGGCAGGCCCTGAAGGCCCTTTGGGACTCAGGATTCTTATTCATAAATCCAGTGCACTCCATAACTGCACTAATGTATGTGTGAGGCTTCAATGGGCAGAATCTCAACCTACCTGCTGTCCACCAGGTGGACTGTGAGCAACACGTGCTCTGTTTACAAGCAGCCCTGAAAATGGGGAAACAGGTGAATCACACAGAGGGTCCCCTGATAACACTCCATTTCCTACATCCATGCAAGAAGAATGTGCAGTCCACTCCCACATTGTAGATATAAGCTGCTCTTTGCCTGGTGTATATTATGAGTCCTATATAGATACCTGCATTCATTTATCATGAGACACTTATGGTATGTTGAATGTGGGCATGTACCAGGCACAGTGCCAAATCTTTCTGGAGGAATAGCAGCAAAGCACAGGGAAGAATATTATTCATATATTTATTCTTTTTTTGTTGTTTTTGGTCAGTCACGTGCCTGAACTCTGGGCCTGGGCACTGTCCCTTAGCTCTTCAGCTCAAGGCTAGCACCCTACCACTTGAGCCACAGCACCTCTTCCAGCTTTTTCTGCTTATGTGGTGCTGAGGAATTGAACCCAGGGCCTCATACATGCAAGGCAAGCACTCTACCACTGAGCCACCTTCCCAACCCCTATTCATTTATTTTTGAGACAGAGACTTCCTACCATTATCTAGACTGGATCTGAACTCAGATCCTCCTACCTTTGCCTCTCAAATAGCTGGATTACAGTTATATGACATCATACTATGGGATTACAGGTGTGGGCCACTAGCACCCAGTTCATAATTTTTAATGGTTCAGTGAAGGCTAATGATTCCAAAGTTGCTTTTTTTTTTTGGTTAGTCATGGAGCCTGAACCCTGGGCCTGGCCACTGTCCCTTAGCTCTTCAGATCAAGGCTAATGCCCTAGCACTTGAGCCACAGAGCCACTTCTGGCTTTTTCTGCTTATGGGGCTGAGGAATCAAACCCAGGGCCTCATGCACGCGAGGCAAGAACTCTACCACTGAGCCAACTTCCCAGCCACCAAAGTTTATTTTCTCAGTTTATTTCTGAGTGCTAAAGAATTGTTCTTTCTATGATGATTAGAAATTGAATGCTAAGTTAACTTATGGCCCATTTTTTGTTTTGTTGGTTGGAATTTTGTTTTAAGACAGAGCTTCTTAGCTAATTCGAAACTTTGGCAAAGTAGCAGGGTATAAAATTAACCCTCAAATATCAATGGCTTTTCTGCATGTCAATGAGAAGAGCATGGCTGAAATCAGGAAAGCAACTCCTTTTGGAATAGTTCCCCCCAAAAATAAAATACCTAGGAATTAATGTAACTAAAGAAGTGAAGGACCTCTATGATGAAAACTTTAAAAACCTGAAAAAGGAAATCAAAGCAGAACTTAGGAAGTGGAAAAACCTCCCATGCTCCTGGATTGGAAAGATCAACATCATGAAAATGGCAATACTTCCCAAGGCTATCTACAAATTCAATGCAATACCTATCAATGTTCCAACCACATTCTTCAAGGAAATAGAAGAGGCAATCCAAAAATTCATATGGAACAATTAAAGACCTCGAATAGCAAAAACGATCCTTAACAGAAAGAACACTGCTGGAGGAATATCAATACCAGATTTCAAACTCTACTACAAAGCCATAGTAATCCAAACATCTTGGTACTGGCACAAGAACAGACCTCAGGACCAATGGAATAGAATTAAAAGCCCAGAAATGAACGCACAGACCTATAGCCACCTAATCATCGATAATGGAGCTAAAAAAAAAAATAGAAGAAAGACAGCCTCTTCAGTAAATGGTGCTGGCAAAATTGGTTAACCACCTGTAGAAAACTAAAGCTAGATCCTTATATCTCACCCTGAACAAGAATCAACTTCAAATGGATCAAAGACCTTGGAGTCAAAGCAGACACTCTGAAAACATTACAGGACAGAATAGGAAAAACCCTAGGTCTACTTGGCACAGGACGGAATTTTCTTTTTTTCTTTTTTTTTTTTTTGGGGGGGGGTCCGGTTGTGGAGCCTGAACTCTGGGCCTGGGCGCTCTCCCTCAGCTCTTCAGCTCAAGGCTAGTGCTCTACCACTTGAGCCATAGCGCCACTTCCGGCTTTTTTCTTTTTGCTTATGTGGTGCTGAGGAATCAAACATAGGGCCTCGTACATGCAAGGCAAGCACTCTACCACTGAGCCACCTTCCCAGCCCTGAAATTTTTTTAATAGAGACCCAGAAACACAACAAATCAAAGAAAGATTGGACATGAAAGATTGCATGAAATTGCAGAGCTTCTGCATGGCAAAGGACATAGCTAGCAAGATCAATAGAAAGCCACAGATTGGGAAAAGATCTTCACTAGCCATACAACAGATAAGGGTCTCATATCTAAAATATACTTCAAACTCAAAAATTTAAATCCTACAACAACAAATCCTCAAAGAAACAACTGCCCTATAAATAAGTGGGCTAAAGACTTAAAGAGAAACTTCTCTGAAGAGGAAATAAGAATGGCCAATAGACATATGAAGAAATGCTCACTCTCTCTAGCCATAAAAGAAATGCAAATCAAAACAACATTGAGATTCCACCTCATCCTAGTTAGAATGGCTATCATCAAGAATTCTAATAAGAACAGATGTTGGAGGGATGTAGACAGAAGGGAACCTTAGTGCATTGTTGGTGGGAATGTAAACTTGTTCAGCCACTTTGGAAAGTATGGAGGTTCCTCAAAAGACTCCACATAGAGCTCCCCTATAACCCAGCAACTTACTTTTGGGCATTTACCAAATGATCACAAACAAGACCATACTAAAGCTACCAGCACAACTGGTTTATTGCAGCATTATTTACCATAACTAAGATATGGAACCAACCCAGATGCCCCTCAGTAGATGAATGGATCAAGAAAATGTGGTATATATATGCAATGGAATTCTATGTCTCCATCAGAAAGAATGACACTGCCCCATTTGTTAGGAAATGGAAAGACTTGGAAAAAATATATTAAGTGAAGTAAGGCCCAAAGAAACATAGGTCCCATGGTTTCCCTTATTTGCAATAACTAGTACATGTGTAGGACAAGCAGAAAAGGTAAAAAACTATGTACTTATGACCAGATAAGATGATGTTAAGTGAAATGAACCCCATGATAGGGACACAAGTGGTCTTTTCTTTCTTGCTATTGTTCCTAAGTTATTTATAATGTACCATGTGATTTTTTTGTTGCTTTGTATGTTCCTCCTCAATGGTATAACCCGTTTTTACTGTCTTTGATGTTGGTGCCCTGCATCTTGTATACATACTTCTCTCGCTTAGGGAGGGGAAGGGAAAAAACAAAATGCTTAAATAGGGATACAGGTTGACCCATTATAACAATGAGATATGTACAAGACACTATGTTGAAAAACAAACTTTACAATTTAGGTGGGGAGAGGGGGCGAGGGGTGAGGGAGTGTAGTTGTGAAGGTGGGAGGGAAGGGATGGTAAGAGAAAAACAAAGGAGGAGGTAACAATGCTTGATAGGAATGTACTCATTACCTTGCTCATGTAACTGTAACCCTTCTTTACAGTTTTTTACAATAAAAAATATATTTTTTTAAAAAAGACAGAGCTTCTCTGCCCTAAATTTACAATTCTCCTACTCTGGCTTCCTGAATGCTGGAATAACAGACCTGTGCCAAAGGCTACAGTTCCCAAGTTTTTAATAGTTCAAGTAAATGATCCAATGGCTACTTTCTTTTATTTACTCAAATGGTTACTTCCAATGCCCATTTTGTGTGTGTGTGTCTGTTAGTACAGTCATGTGTCTATGGAGAAGTCAAAACAACATTCATTTGGTAAAAGAAAATCAACACAATTAAAAACCTATTATCCTTCAATTCAAACTTGTCTAGTCAATAGTAACAATACAGGGTGCAGTATAGGTATGTGGCATAAATTTGTGAAATGAAAATACTTAGCATTTTAAATGATCAGACTTATGCTTTTTGAGACTTAAGAAGAAAAAGAGGAGAAGGAGGAGGAAGCGGACAGGAAGAATAGGAATAACAGCAGTAATTTTGCTTTAAAGGGTGGAAGAAGATGCAGATGAAAGTCAAGTTAAAAACTTCCAAATACAGTGATTTACCCAGTATCTGCAGCATACTGAAATGACAGTAGTTATCTTTGCTTTCATGTTTTTAACCGTTCTTCTGACTAAGTGCTGTTCTGAGAGCACCCACATTTGTGGTAGAATATTCATGAACTTGAATTTGGAACTGTTAGTCCTCCTGGTCCTGTATCTTTCTCTATAAATAATAGGACACACATAAATGATTAAAGCTAAGCAACCAGAAACCTGATATCACTGGCCTTTCCTGGGATCAAATTCATTTATCAGCACAATGAGGTCACTGACCTCGATTTCCTAGGACCTAGATAGCCACTTCAATAATTAATTGATCTGCACTCTCATTTCACTTCTTCCATTTGAAGGGGGAAAAGAGTAAAAATATCTTCAATGAATTGATCTGTAAACAATTATACTTCCTTCATGAAAGGAAGTATGTAGTAAAGATAGTAGAAAATATCAACTACCCTCTTACAGATCTAAGGGTCAACTGGAAACCATAGCTTTACTTAGATATCTCTATTACTTGACTTAACTGGTTATTCCAAATTTATTCCTTCTCTCTAAAATTTTCCATATTATTCTAACCTCAAAAGTTGTACAGATACCTATTGAAAGAATATACTGGCAGATACAGATATCTAACTAGGCTTCTATAGAGGAAATAATGTTTTTAAAAAATCATGGTCATCACCTGAGCAGGCTAATACTGAGTTAACCATCATTTTGTAATATTAATATGATTTTAATATCATATCATGAATATGACTTCATTGACTTTCACATAAAGTACATTCCCAACCCGTACCCTTCTCACCCCCAACCCCTAGGGAAATTTGTCTGTACCAATGACATGCTTAGATGTCATTCTTTCTGCAGATTTATAAGAAAAGTTCTACCTAGAATTAGGTGATTTTAATGACAGGGTTATAACTTAAAGGTTTCTATCATTTTTATGTGGTTTTTGAAGATGGAGAGCTAAAGTAGAAAGTCCTTTTGTTCTTGTGTTTAGTTGAGTATTTCTATTTATTGGTAGTACGATCTACCCTGCAATTCTGTTGGGTAACTGAAAAATCTGGGCTGAACCACAATCAAAGCAGTAAGATTAGCATCCAGGAAGGGAATTTTGGACAAAAGGTTACTTAGAAGGCCCAAGGAAAAAATTTGCTTTATTTCTTTTTAAATTCAATAAATCAACAAATACTCTTGAGTCAAGAGCATTTTATGAACTTGCCATGTGAATTATCGCCTCCTATTTTTCATATTTTTATTAGATTAGGATTTATTTGAGTTTTCTTCAAGTGAGAAGCCCTTTAATACACATTCTATTTCACATTATATATTTATATATGATTAAATTTTGTTCTCAGTGAACATTTGCCCTAGATGTTAAGGTCAGTTGTTTTTAGGGACATTAAATATATATTCTAAGTATAACATTAAAAATAGTTGTCTTTTATGTAAGAGTCTGTACCTGAAGAAGATATCTGAATGAGAAATTGTTAATTTGGTCATCATTAGCAGTAACAAAGTTCTATAAATTAGTTCTTATTGTTAATTTCCTCATTTCTACTATTAGAAAATTTTATCACAAATAGGAATTTTTCCAAAGACTGAGCCCAGAGTTTTGCATGAGTTTTCTTCCATTAACTTGAAAAATAACCATAACATGTGAAAATAGGGTCCTCAAAGTTGTTTATAAACTTTCCTCTCTGCATTGAATTTCAACCATAACAAAAAGCTGTTATTGAAAATACCAAAGCCACACAAAAATTAAATTATTTACACTATAAGAGGATCTTAAAGCTTCTTCTAACCACTTGATCCAGACTAAAATTATTATTAAAGATTACATAATTTGTCGAATTCTATTACTTACAATACCAAGTGACGAAAACTAATTCTTCCCAAGTCTTACCTTTGTAAAATAGAATTGAATTTCTTTTCGTTTTCTCAGTGAAATGGAAGTTAGGGCATAAATCAAAGACAGAGATGATTAATTTGTCAAAAATAGAAGAGCAAAAAATGATTTCCAAACTAAAAACAAAACGTTACACAGACAATCTAGAGGAAATAACATGGTAAAAATGTAATAAGGACTCAATAATTGTTTTAGCTGAGAAACACCAACTCTTTGGGCCCATAAAGTAACAAAAAAAGCAGAATGAAAGCTAGGCCTAGCTAGGCCCAGCTCCTCCATTTTTTATCTACATATTATCTATACCCTGATTATTATCTGTGGTCGCCACTTTACTGCCATTTTGGAAGTCAAAAAGGAGTGAACATGATCAGACCACCTGCCAAGCATCATTGAGTCATTGTAACAAGCCCCCATCAGACCAGTGTTAAGACATCAGATTATCTGATGCCACCTCTGGCCACCTCTGACTTCTGGAACATGCCTGTGGCTGAAACTGTGTAACTCTGTTTATTTTTCATCCCTTGCCCCTAATTCTTTGTCTATTTAAAGCATAGCTTATGTTTATACTCTGAAGATGACTGACAATGAGTTTTAATTCTGCTTTATTATTAAGTGGTTGTGTGACAGACTTCCCATGTACAGCTCCTCAAGTTTATATTTGAGGAGTCTAAAACTCCAGTTTCAAAAATACAAGAGAAAACTGGGGATGGAGGAGAGTTATGTTTGGGACTTGCATTCCTATTATTATTGGTTGGACTGTTATTTGTGCCCATTAACTCTTACACAAACCATGTATAAGAAGCTCTAGAACTTTCTATCATGCTGTAATGAGACTGTGGCCAAATGATAATCAAGGCTCCAAATGAGAACCTGGTTCTCCACCCAACTCCATGACTGGCACATGTCATGGAACTCAGGTGTCTCCTCTGGAGAACAGAAGGTTGGCACAAGCAAGCACTCAGGCTTCTTTTCTGAAATTCTACAGTTTCTATATAGAACCCTGTGACTCTGAAGTCACAACCAAAAGCAGAAGTGCACCTGAAGTGACTCAGCTCTTTGCACACATTAAGGATGATGAGTGACAAGATCTCAGCAGCCCTCTGTCACCTCTGTTCCATTAGAGGAAAAAAAAATCTCATTTTATCTTATGAAATCAGACTATTGATAGATGTTCATTTGATAGAATTGTTAGGGAAAAAAGAAACTTATTACAGGTTCTATTTTACCTGAAAAGCACTTTCTTTGGTATCTAATAACAAATGTTAGAAACTATATCCTTTGCAACTACTTTTTTTTGGTGGTTCTCAGATTTGAACTCAGGGCCTTGAGCTGGCAAGGAACGTGCTCCACCACTCTAGCCAGATCATACATGATATTTCAAAAAATATCATAGAGCCAATCACCTGTGGCTCATTTCTGTAATCCTAAGAACTGAGGAGGCTGAGATCTGTGGATTGTTGTTTGAAGCTGCTGCCACAAAGAAACTCCATGAGACTCTTACCTCCAATTAATAAGCAAAAAGCTAGAAGTGGAGCTGTAAAAAATATTGCTTCAAAGAGTTTTGCTTTATTCTTAATTCCAAGCTGAAATAATGCTAGGCACATGATCGACCCTTCAAAACTTAATTGAAATAAATGTAGCAGATTTTTTTGGCAGTATTAGAGATGGAATTCATGCTTGCTGGACAGATGCCCTACCACTTTTTCCTATGTTGAGAGATTCTTAACAACAAAGAGTTTGTAGCTGAATGAATATGTAGTACATATTAGGCTAACAGATTAGGCTAATTTTATTTTATTTTTACTACATTTCGTTTGCTTCTTTCTTTTTTCAAAGTAGATTGAACAGGGAAGGAATAGAAAATAGTATAAGCAAGGAAAAATAATACCCAACAACTATCAGCTTCTCAAAAGATCTGACTGGATATTGTATGTTATAAAAATAAAAATGATGAGAATAAGTTATTTTAGCATAAAGAAACTACAGTTAATTTATATTTTAGAGTTAATTTAAAAAATAAGGCAAATAACTAGAATATACAAAACCTTTTTCTCCATGTATTTAAACCAGTAGATAACATGTCTATCATCAAATCTTTGATTCTTACTAAAATGAGAGAAATCACAAATGGAACCCCTGGAGATGTGTCAGTGAAGCCCCAACACAAAGAGGCACACTGCGTGGGGTGTTGGTAAAAGACAAGGTACAAGCAAATGTAGGTGATCCAGATGGAAGAGTGTGGGGCCTGTGATGGTAATAACAGGTGCTGGAACACGTAGGCCTCAAGGCTCAAGTGGAATAAGGTGACCCCAGTGAAATGGTAAATGGTTATTAAAATCATCTACATAGATCTGCCTCCATGTGCTAAGTATTTAGTGCAAAAGTGCGATGTGAAGCTGGGGATAAGAAATTACAGATGTGTCTGGCAATAGCACCACATAGCACATACTATTCCATACAATTTATTCCACTTTTTATCTCTAGATATCCCATTAAGAAAAATACCACCTCCATGGAACATGATCAAAGTACATTATATGCATGTATAGTAATATCACAATGAAACCCCTTTGTACAATTCATATAGGCTAATAAAAAAGAAAAAGAAATGTACTAATTACTCATGTAACTGTAACCCTTCTGTACAGCATCTTTACTATAAAATAAAATTAAAAAAAAGAAAATACCTTCTCATTATGGAAAATTATTCAGTTTCTTTTCTTTCCAGTATAATGAGGTCAACTAATAACAATAAGTTTTTCAAAAACATGTTAGTGGGACATTTTCTATGCACATTTGAAAGTTAAAGAACATAGTTATGAAAATTAATTTGTTGCAGTCTGGATATGACTGTAAGCAGAAAAAATAATGTAGCATATAAAAGGGCCTAGAACAAAAATAGCTCATGAAATATATTTAAGGAAGCAGAATTAATCTGGTTTGGGGAGGGGGGGCATATTGTTTGGTCTGGTTTTGCAGTTGAATTTGATGCTAGATAGATGGGTGGATGGATGGATGGGTGGGTGGGTAGGTGGGTGGATAGATGTATGGATGGATATTATGTGGAGCAGTACTGCTAACAATTGCAATTGTTAACCTGTATTTGGGCTCTTTCACTATTCCTGATTCTGACACACAGTGAAAGTCTGAGCTTAGCTCTGAAAACATATCTTTACTCAAGAGTAGATTGCCATATGTAGACATCATTCAACCAATACTTATTGATCACACACTCAGTGCTAAGCACAATTCTAGGGACTATTGACAGCACAATCAATAAGCCAGACATTGCCCCAGTCCCAGTGAAAGCTTGGTTCCAACAGTTCTTATGTAGAGGCCCATCATATTTACATAAAAGAGAGAACATGAATGATAAAAGTAGAGCTTCTCTGGTTTAGCTAGTTGTACAGAATTTGGAACCCCCTCCATTTCCCCTCCGCTGTTTTAGAGTACAATGGCATAAAATCACTGTCCTTGTAAATGTCACACATCATCTCCACAATAGGAGGTCTCACTGTCCACCAGAAAGGTTGGACTCAACTCCAGAAACATGCTTGTTCATAATTTTAATTTTAAAAAGTTTAGAGAATTATTTACATTATTAGAGTTTTGGAATATATTAGTTTTACCATCCATCAATCCAATTGACTACCTGCTGTATGGAAAGCACTGAGGAGAAACAACAACCACCAAACACTAGAGTCCTGCCCTTCCGCCTTGCCCATTCTAGCCAGGAATATAGACTTTCACTACTTAATGATGCAATCCATGGTTTCTTATGATAGAGATGAGTGCTATGAAGGCTTTTCCTTCACTGCACATACTTTTTATGGGATACTTGAGAGTGTGCAGACATGAAAGCTTCCTGGAGGAAGTGACATTTGTACAGATTTTGCTAGTTTATTAGTAGGAATTAATTAGTCTGGGAATTGTAAAGTCAAATTCTTTCAAAGGAATGGGCGAATAGCCCAATTACATACATCCAATGAGGATATGACTGAAAGGTATTTGACAGTCAAAAGCTGACTTCAGGGAGTCCTATGGCCTCAAAGAATTCAATCCAAACTTTAAGTATTTCTGAACTGGACAAACAAACAAAAGAAGTCTGCAGCCAAAGACAGCAGAAGGGCTGGCAGGAGGCTGCTCTGACTCAGTCAGGAGGAAGAGCAAAGCAAGGGCCTTGAGGCAGGAAAGAACCCATCTGTTTTGATGAGCTGAAAGAGAGACACTATGGGTAAAGACAGAGTCCAAAGGAGAGTGAGCTGATCCCACAAGAGATGAGGGGAAAGGAGCCAGCTTACTCAGGGTCTCAGTGGCCTTACAGGTAAGGGCTTCTCCCACTCAGCGGGTAAGGGCTTTGGTCTTTATCCCAAGTAACTTTAGATATATTGAAGGATTCTAAAGGGAAATGAACAATACACTTAGACATTTGATTATCACACTGGACAACACTATTGTAACGAGCTGGGAACAGATCACTTAGCAAGTTCCCTACCTATCTTTCAGGTGTGTGTGTGTGTGTGTGTGTGTGTGTGTGTGTGTGTGTGTGTGTGTGTGTGTGTGTGTGTGTGTGTGTGTGTGTGTGTGTGTGTGTGTGTGTGTGTGTGTGTGTGTGTGTGTGTGTATGCAAGCATGCATGCATGTATGCGTGTTTTACTAGAATATTTGTGCTTGTCTGATGTAGTCTTATCCCACATTACTCACTCTTAGTGACTGAGCTGGATGCTTTCTGACTCTGAAGAAGGAAGTATAGCATCTGTGCCTTGGGAGGAATAAAGTAAGACCCTTTCACACCCTTTTGTCTGCTGGAAGTAAACCACATCTTTGCTTCACTTCCTCATGCCAAGAAAGGTTAAACCACGCCTGTTCTCAAGAAACCTATAGAACTGGGAAGACAAACTCTAAAGGCAATAAATATTTAGTACTGTGAAGCTAGACATGGTGGTACATACCTGTAATTCTAGCACTTGAGAGCCTGAGGTAGGAGATTCCTTAGTTCAAGGCCAAAGTATGCTTCACTGTGATTTCATGAGTGGGATACATGTCCTGTCTAAAAATAAATAATAATAATGTTAAATGGAATGAAATAAAATTAAATCAAGTATAAAATAAAATAAAATGGATTAGAACAGAATGAAATAAACAAAATGAAAATTAAATGGAATGAAATGAAATAAAATGGAAAGGAAGGGAATACATAAAGCTAAATAAAATATAAAATAAAAGAATGGAATGAAATAAATAAAATTAAATAGAATGTAAAATAAAATTAAATGGAATGAAATAAATATAATATAAAATAAAATTTAAGCACGATGGTTGCAATGATGAGAAGGTCAATCTTAGGTGCTCCACACACTGAGAACCCGACCTGCCAGAAGTGGGGAAAGAGGTAAGGTTCCACTGCAAATCTAAAACCTCTATCTGGATTTGCTGTTGCACTTACTATTTCTAAAAAAGTATTTCTTAGTTAAGAGTATTATTTAGAGATTCTCTTATGTGGATTTTTTCATTTAATATAAATGTATATAATTTTACATTATGTGCATAAACAACATGATTTGCTCTTGATTTTTCTAGAACCAAGAAACAGGAAGTGCAGCTCTGAGCCTGACTCAGAGTCAGCAGGTCTTGAAAACATCTATTTAAAGGTGAAAGCTTGAGGTTAGGGGAAAAAATTAAGTAAGGCAGACACATTTACTTCTCCATTTTTAAAAAAAGTGGAAATGACAAGCACTTGTGACTTTCCTATGCAGCCAGACATGATGTATTTGTGTTTCTGTTGTTATTGTAACAAAATAAATTGAGTGAGCATTTTGATGTTAAAATTAACCCACTTTTTTTCCAACTCATTTATGCATTGGTGTATTTGGGCTCCAAATTAACTTCTTCGCTATCTTTCTCTCACTACAATTTTGTATAAAACATGTTTATATGGCATATATCGTATAAGTAAGACATGGGAATTAGAAGTCGTTTCTTTTATGAAAATTACCTTCCTTGACAGAGGAATTGTTCCTCTTTATGAAATCTCTAAATCTAAATTCAAACTCTCTAGGTTTTAAATAAGATTTCATTTTGTAGCTATTTGCCCTTGGCTGTTTCAATGCTGGAAAATTAACTGTCATACAAAGATCATTTATTTCTGGTCACAATGGAGGGCAAAAATCTCCTTTAACCAATCACCTCTCTCCTCCCCTCCCTTTCCCTTCCCTTTTTCTTCTTCCCTCCTCTTTCTTCCTCTTCCCTCGTCCTTTCCTTCCCCGATTTTCCCTCATGCTGGTTCTGGGGCTTCAACTCAGGACCTTGCATGCTTGCTTGGCTTTTTGCTCAAGGCTAGCTTTCTACCACTTTGAGTCATACCACTACTTCCAGCATTTTTGCTGGTTAACTAGAACTAAACGTTTCTCAGATTTGTCTATTCAGGTTGATTTTAACATGATACTGTCTCAGCCTCCTGAGTAGGTAGAATTACAGGCCTGAACCACCCATGCACGTCTTCTCTCTCCTCTTCTGAGACAGCGTCTCAATGTATTCCAGGCTGGGATTACAAGTGTTCACCACAATTCACAGTTAGAAGTTGTTTAACACAAGAATTCACACTGAAGTTCTTCTGAATAACATCAAAGGCCAGCTTTGGGAAAACACATCTATCCACAATCAATCAAAAAAGATTGGTATTATCATGTTGACTGATTCATTTTCAAAATGTCACTCTGATAGCTCAGACACAAGCCTAAAACACCTGTCAACCTGTTTTTCCCTTCCAAGTGACAAAAATAAAAGCAAATTTGAAAAAAAAAAACCAGCAGTTATCGGTCGACTTTATTTCCTTACCTACACAGTGCTTAGCAACTAGAGTTTCTACAGTAAGCCATGTTGCAATGACTGTCATACTTTGAAGATACAAAATCTCTCATCTTTTAAAGAAAGATGTGTCAATCTATGTACAAAGCATTGAAGTCCCAAACTGACAGGAAAAATATATCGTGCTCCATGAAAAGTTTCTAGAGCTAGGTAGTTGTTAGAATTTGTAGTTAATAAGGAAAATAATAAGGACAACTATGGGGAATGTGTTGACTTCTAAATATATTACATTATTCCATTTAATTATTGCAACAACAAATTGTAACATAAAGGAACTAAGGTGTTGGTTTTATAATAAACATGCTATTGTGTTACCTACATTAGAAGTTTAAAATAGTGAATAATGAAGCTGGGTGCTGGTGGTCCATGTTTGTAATCCTATCTACTCAAGAGGCTGAGGTTTGAAAACTGAGGTTTGAAGCCTGCCCAGGCAAACAAATCTGAGAGACTCTTATCTCTAGTTTAACCACCAACAAGCCAACAGTTGGGCTGTGGCTCAAATGGTAGAACTCCAGCTTTAAGTATAAAAGCCAAGCAAATGCATGAGGCCCCAGTTGGCACACAATAATGAAATGTAGTCCATACTACAGCATCTGTTAGACAGGAAGTATTTAGTCTATTCAATTATTCCAAAAAGTATTCATGAATGAATGCCTCAACTGACAAGTCTTCTGATAAAGCTATTTAGCTGACTCTAAAACAAAAATTAAATTTTGAGAAATAACAACTGAGGTACAAGTTCTGCTAGCAGGCCATAAAGACCTAGATGGAATGCTAGGGTCACATCTCTGAGAGTAGATATTGAGCGAAAGGCTCAGCCAGCCTATGGGTAGATGGAGATTGAGAATGTGACTCAGGCAGCATGCAAGATACATCAAAATCTACCCAGGGAAGGCAGAGGCTCCCTCTGGGAGAGGAAATACCTCTCCCAGAAAGACTTATCAATGTCTCTCTGCTCTTCAGTTAAAGCTCCTTTGCTGACATCAAATTGCACTCAGACTCTTGCTAAGCTAAACTGAAGGAATGGGATGAATGGTATGACTTCAAAATTCATGTCCGCCCGGAACCTTATTTGGAAATAGGGACTCTAAATTTATAATTAATTGAGATGAGCTCCGATTGAAAGAATAGGCCCTAGGTCACTGATCTTTTTACAGGAAGTAGAGAGGGCCCACAGAGGTAGCTAGAGACACAAGAAAAACGAGCATGGGGAGGTTGGTAAGAGGTTATCAAGAGCTACAAGAGCTTGAATTCTGTCTGTTGTATGAGTTTCTGAAGATTGCTGCAACAAAGTCTACCGGTGGTGGAGGCCATGAAGGGCCAAGCATTCCTGGTGGCCCTCAGCACCTGAGATACAGTATGCCCCAGCCAACCTCTCCGTACTGGGGTTCTAGCCATCTAGAAATGAGGAAAAGTATGTTTCTGTTTCTTAAACCACCTAACCTGTAGCTCTTTGATACAGCAGTCTGGGAAACTCATACAACCAGTAAAATTCGACCCCCTCAGCTTACCATTGAAGGACTGACTGTGAGGATCTGATTGGAGTCGACCTTATTTCTCACCGCGCCTAAGAGTGTATTGTACATCACGAAGAGAACAACTTGGGGGGGGGGGTCCAGAAAGTAAGTGCTAAGCACTTTTCCAAGGTCATATATTCATTCTCTCTTTCTGCCACCTAGGATGCTCCATCTTCAAACCCCAACATTCCACACACAAACCCTTCCCTCCTGAACCCACACCTCCCCACACAAAACAATGCTCTCATTTCCCAACTCTCCCAAAATCTCATAGCACTTTCTTCATATTTCATATTTGCCCCATTCTACTTGGAATCATTTGGATCCACAAGTTAATCTCCTTCATTACACTAGAAGCCCTTTGGGAAAGTGAACAAGTCTCATACATTTTTCTCATTGACCACAGTATCTGGGCTCAGTGCCTTAAATGCAGTGGTTACCCAATAAATACTTCCCGAGTTTATCACTGTAACTGTATTGCTGTCTGATCCATTCTATGGAGAATGGATAAATTGCTCGGATCTAATATATTGTAGATACATGCAAGTTTAATGGAGAGACATGGTACACATGAAGAAAGCAAACCATAGCTACAAAGTCTAAATAAATGTCCGTGTGTGTGTGCTCCAATTGACAGAAAACTACAACCCTAAATAATACTGTACTTACTAGAGGGTAATTATAAATCTATTATTAATGACCAGCACTTGTTTTTCTGAAGAAATGAGAAATGAGGGGAAAAGAGAGCTTGAAGACAATAATTTTAGACTTACCTAGGGATCTTGCTTAGAGACATTGAGCTTCTCTCCTGCAGTGTAAAAGATTTGTATTATCTTTTCGGGAAATTAGTGTTAGCCATCCCTACCCTACTAACGGCTGAAGAATGAACCATATGTGGGGGCCTATTGCCTGCTTCCCTGCTTTCCTCAGGCCTCTGTGGGAACCACATGGGATTTCTTCCCTCCACCCAGCATTGTTGCCAGCGCTGACCGCTCTACCACCTTCCTCCTTACATTGGAGAGAAACACAGAAAAAAAGGCATACTCTGATGGAGATTGAGGCAGAATTCACGGTGGCATCAGCTGAGCTAATCAGGAGGTGGAAGTCCTGCACTCTAGTTACCTGGATTTTATGATTTGGATAAAAGCACTCCTCATGGCTGTGCTCGAGTGATTTTTGTTTGGGAGATGCAATGTTAATTCTTGCCTGGTGTGTTGGCAAGGTTCCCATGGCTTTTGCCCGTGGGAGTGTTGGATGCCCTGGAGAAGCCATATCCTGCAGCCTAAGAAACACTGGCTCACCTAGCTACAGAATGAGAAGCTCAGAGACGGTAGCCTTTGTATGGCTCCTAGAGAAAGCAGGGATAAAGCAGGGATGAGCTTTTCAATCCCTTACAGATGCTCACATTCTGCAATCCCCAATGATCGTTGCCTTTGCTCAGGTGAAAGGCTCTGGAAGAGTAAAGGCCAGGAAGTCAAAAGCTTGAATAAAAACACAGATGATTTAAATGAGATAACCTAAAGGATAGATCTAATTAAAGTAAGTAAATCAAATCCCAGCCACTTTCATTCTAAAACTCTATATCCATTAAATTTAATTACTTTCCCCTGTGGCCTTGGCTTTAAGTGGATGTTAGCAATGATCACATTGAATTCTGGCACCCTAGTCACCCAAAAAATGTTTTGTGATAAAGGTAGAGCTATTACACATTTTCAGCTGCTATCCACAAGGGTCTCTCATGACATTCCCCCCCCCCCCCCGCAGGTCCACGGGAGTAACCAGCTATCTAAATAAAAGCATTTTATTTATGCTTATTTATTTTTTGTGTTGATACACGGACTTGAACTCAGCTTTTTTCTGCTTAGGGCTGGTGCACTATCATTTGAGTCACTGCTCAACCTCTGTTTTGTACTGCTTAACTGGAGTTAGGAGTCTTCTTGAACCTTTCTGCCAGGGCTGGTTTTGAACCTTGATACTTACATCTCAGTTCCCTAGGTAGCTAGAATTACAGGCATGAATCACCAGCTCCCTGCTTATATGAATGCATTTTAAAATTCTAAGTTGCTCTGGCAATTTTTGCCTATTTGTTGTTCTTCATCCTTCCCCAAAGATTTAAATGTATATGTTTCTGACTTTCCAAGAGCCCAACAGCCTATATTTATAATCCATATATCTCCTGCCATCTGAACCTGCCAACCCAACTCACAAAGCTCATTATAACAACAGCACCCACTAGGCCAAAAGAGCATTCCACTGCCCTTCTTAGATACCCACGCAAATGAACCTAGTAAACTCATTAGCTAAGCATTCTGTGCCCTTCAAGGCCAAGCCAGTCTCATCATTGTCTGTCTTCAGTCTCCAGAAAGTTATTAACCTCCTTATTAGAGGAGATAAACAACTGTGGCCAGATGGTGGTTTCACTACTTTGGTGGACATAGAGAGACTTGCCTGGACCCAAGTCACCCAAATCAATGCCATGGAACTGAAATATCACAGCTGATTTGTTACAAATGTTCGATTTTATAACTAGATTCTATAAAGCTTTGAAGTCAGGAATGTCATCACAAATAGAGAAAATAAGCTCTCTATGCAATTCTGCTTCTGAGCAGTATAAAATATGAATTTGCAGATTATTATTGCTATTTCATCATGCATGAGAGAAAATCTTGTCTCTGTCTCTTTAGAGAGCTGAATCCTAGAATTCTACTTGAGTCATTTAAGTTATTAAATTCAGTGGTCCAATTCTCAGGATAATATCAAGCCAAGAATAATGTCTAGGGCTAGAATGAGGCTAGGGTAATGTCTAGGGCCCAGTGGTAAAGTGTTTACCTGGGCTCTATCCCTAGCGCCACAGAAAAAGGAAAGGGAAGGGAGAAGCAGAAGTAATGAGGGAGGAAGGAATAGAAGGAAGGAAGGAAGGAAGAAATAAAGGAATGAAGGAAGGAGAGAAGAAGAAGGGAGGGAGGGGAAAGGGAGGAAAGGAAGTGAAAGGAAACATACTTATTTGAACACTTCTATGTATTTTAGAGAAATTCGAGATCAGTTCAAATTTCCACTTTGAGAACAAAAAAAGAGCCAACATGGATTGTACAGTGGTGATACCTATTCTACAAGGACCTGGAATATCAGTGGGAAGGCAGAGAGATAACTGAATTGATTGAGCTTTTACAAATCGAAGAGTCATGCACAATTTCATATGCTATTTTATGATGCCAAATTTGATATTATACCAAAGGCACAAATAAAATGGAGATCGAAAAACAGTGAGAGGCCAACGTGCCAATAAACAAAACAAAATCAAGCAACAAGGATGTACTTTAAAGTGAGAAGTGAGATACCAAAACAGGAATTGATGGTGTTTTACTCATCCAGTCATCCCCAAGAGAATTAGAACTGGCTCTGATCTCTCTCCATGGGCTATTTTCTAAATTCACAACTGGATACTAGTAAATCTCTCTCACCCAGCCTAAATGAGCTATCCAAGGAGATGATTCATGCTTTATTTTTCTTTAACTTAATATTTTCTTAAAGAAAATTTTGAACATTTAACAAAGATGAAAGAACTTTCCAGCGACTCTCCAGTGCACTCAGTACTGAGCCTGACAGTGATGAATGCAGCATCTACCTTCGGCACTGCCATCTTGATTGACTTTTAGCTTCATCTCTGAGTCATCTTACAGTTACCAGCATGATGTTTGTTAGTGGCTGAGTCATTTGGAGGGATGCTGATAATTCACTCTGCCTTAGGCAAGGATAAGCAATGAGCCACCCATCAAGTACAAAACCCAAGAAGGAAAACAAGGCTTTTGTTATGAGATGCATGCTATTACTTGTGAGCTCTGGTGGTAAAAGTTTGAAAAATATCAAGATTATGAAACTTTCATATCAAGCTATGATTTGTTTTTAAATTAATTTCTATTAGTTGTACCAAGTAATGGGTCTTGTTACAACACTTCCATATAACATACTTTGGTCATAGTTATGCCGTATATACACACACACACAAACATGCACACAACACAATTATCTTCATTTATCCCCAACATCCTCCTCCTTTTTGCTAATAGATTCCCTTCTCACCTAATAATCCTTTTTTCCTGTCTTTCTTTCTCTCCCTTTTTTTTCCTTACTGTTTTATTCAGTGTTGTGGTACAGGGGTTCGAACTCATATTCTTTAGCCTGATAGGTAAGTATTCTATCACTTGAGTCGTATATCCAGCCTGCCTTCCTCACCTCCTCCCCAGCCCCTCCTTTAAGACAAGGTTTCCCTATGTTATCTAGCCTAACCTTGAACTCATTCCTCTTATATCAGCCTTCTGAACACTGGGATTGCTGGCATGCCCCCACCAAATCCATTGAGTTCATATTTCTTAGAAATGTTTCTTCTTTAAGTTCACTCTTTTTCTTTCTCTTTTCATTCATACTATATGCTGGAATTGGTTGGAGTTCACCCTATACATAAAAGAGCATTTACTGCCACAAGCAATGATCTAGTAATCTCAAGTGCCCTTGAATTTGTAGTCTAAAAACATTCTTCCTTGCAACACACCTTTGAACATGGAAGTCTCATTTCATAGACATCTCAAACTTTTCTTTTTAGAAGACCAACACTACCGATTACACTTTATTATTACACATATTATAAGGATAACACACACTATGATCCATGGCTGTGAAGTTCCTACTTTCTAGGCCTGTTATTGCCTAAGTATAGACAAGGATTGTTACGGGTTGAATGGAGTCCCTTCAAAAAGATGTTTTGAAGTTGGCCACTGGTGTCATGCTCAGGCTGAGATATGAGGATCAAGGTTTAAAGCCAGCCCAGGCAGGGAAAATCCCCTAGACTCTTATCTCTAAACATCAAAAAAGCTAGGCATGGAGACATGGTTTAAGTGACAAAGCAAAGCTAAGCAACAATTCAAGAATTTGAGTTCAAGACCCAGCACCAACAGAAACTATAATTGTACTAACTAACCTTCAAGTGATAAATCAACATTATGACCATCTTCTCTAAAAGAAAAACCATTAAGCAAGCATTAGAGGCCAGATCTGATGATAATTGTCCTGGTACCCCTTTGACATTTGATTTTGACTTATATGACCATGTTGAGTGTGCAGGTTTACTCACAGTAAATTAGTCCCAAAGAATACAGATGTGAATGGGAGAGATGTGGGTAATAGAGTTTGCAATTCTCCAGGTTGCTAATGTCACTTTTTCCTCTTATTGTTGCCATACAGCACATGCATTGCATCTTGTGAGAAGCAAGGTACCTTGGATTTATTTTGTTATTGACTCTTTTTTGCCTGGGGCTTGAACTCAGGGCCTGGGCACTGTCCCTGAGCTTTTGCTCAAGGCTAGCTCTCTACCACTTGAGCCACAGTGCCACTTCCTGGTTTTTCTGTGTATGTGGTACTAAAGAATCGAACCCAGGGCTTCATGCATGCTAGGCAAACACTCTTCCAGTAAGCCACATTCCAAGCCTTGTTATTGACTTTTTAAATTATCTACTATATAAATGCATGTCGGTGTATGTGATGGTATTAGGGGTTGAACTCAGGACCTAGCACTTGCTAGGCAAGCATTCTACCTGTACAACCACAGCACAGCCTTTTTGCTCTTAGTTTGCATTTCAGATAGAGCTTTTCATGTTTGTTCAAATCACCACTGAACTAAACCTCCTACCTCTGACTCCCACATAGTTGGAAATAAAGAAGTGTATCATTGTGCCTGGCTTATTTTTGAAATATTGTTAAATTTCCTGGGCTGGTCTCACACCTGTCTCAGCCTCACAAGTAGCTGGAGATTATAGACATGTACCACTATACTGGGCCTAGATTTTGTTTTAAATATGTAATTCTTTCTTCATCAAAAGTATCATTTGACAGTAAAATATATTTCCCAGCCCCTCCCTAACTCTAAACCTAAAAATTAAGTAAAAGAAAACAACACAAAAGGCTAGTTCTTCAGAACTGGAAGACCACATCATGTCCTTTAATTATAGCCAACTCTTAGAAATAAATAACAGTCCCCCTAGAATGACCCAAATAGTTCCCTGTCTCTTATTTTTCTTAAACCCAAACTGTAATTGTTGTTCAGACTTCATTCTTTTAATTCCTTCATGCTTCAGGACTGAAACTTCATTCAAAGTTCACCAGTTTATGAGACAGAAAGTGGTTCTAACTCCATTGGCCAGCCTAAGATGACCAGATTTTCACTGTGGAGAGCCAAATAGAGCAAGTCCCTGCAGGAGCTCAGGTCCTGGCAGCTGGCAAAAATGAGGGCATGCCTGAAAGCAGTCAGGGCCTCTGATCCCCCAAACCAAGGCCTTTTCACACAGGGAAGCACAACCCCAAAGCCCTTCATTCTCAAAGCTTAAAGGAATTGGGTCAGTATTCACTGAACTTCTATTGACTTATCTGTAACAGTGAAGGTAGCTTCAGTAACAATTTCCTTTTATGTTTCTTTTGAGTAGATACAAAGCTATATTCTGTTTGTGTGTGTATTTGTGGATGAACACATTCTATCTTTAAAAATAAAAATAAGCTCAATATTTGTTGTTCAACTGCTATGCGATTGATATTGGTAAAACAGCAGATATTGGAGCTGGAAAGGTGGCTCAGTGGTGGAGTGCTTGCCTTGCATGCATGAGGCCCTGGGTTCGATTCTTCAGCACCATATAAGCAGTAAAAGCTGGAAGTGGCGCTGTGGCTCAAGTGGTAGAGCGCTAGCCTTGAGCTGAAGAGCTCATGGACAGCACCCAGGCCCAGAGTTCAGGCCCCACAATCGGAAAAAAAAAAAGCAGATATTAATTAAACTATCCATGAACCCAGCACAAAGCTAACCAGAATAAGGAACATAAAAGAAGGAGGAATGGTCTCTGCCCAGGAGGAATTTTCATTCTAAAACTAAGACTCTCTCATACACACCATAAAATCATTACCAAAAATGTATGATGAACAGTAAATCGAAATATTGAAATCAATTAAAATGGAAACCAAAAGAAAGAAATTGGCTTGACTTTAACATTCACTACTAATTTTATCAAGGACATCAAATGTAAGATACCTTAAAAACAGATGATGATAAAGAAAGGCTAAAGGCCAATGTTTAGATATTATCTTGTGCTGAATACAGGACACAGAAACAGGACAGGGAGAGCAGACCCGGCACAATCCTCTTGGGACAAATAATGCATGTGATATGAGAAGGCTCAGATTTGGTTAGAGAGACCCAGGTAATAAGGAACAGGTGCCATCCTTTGTAGATACGTTTTCCTCTTTCATTCTTTATGTCTTTATTTCTGTCTGAAAATATTGACTGCAATCCTGTTAGGTTCTCAGCTCTCTCCCAGGAACTGAGATAGCATCGGGCTGGAAGTCTACAGTCTAGTCAGCTAGACAAACAATAACAAATATATAATGTCCGACTGTGATAAATGCCTTGCAATAAAATAAATCAGGGTGAGATGATGGAGATAAGGCTTGTTCTTTGACAAATGGTGAGTGATAGTGAAAGAAGGCTGCGGTAAAGAAGAGATATTCACTGAGATATTAAGGGAGAAGGGTAGAGTTATATGTGTAAGAATCGAGAGGAAGAGCCTGAGAATGTAGACAAAAAAACTCATATAGAAAGGAACTCCATGCTTAAGGAGCCAAAATGGGTTATAGGTTTGACAGGACTAGAGTTGGGGGATGAGAGCAGAGGAATAAGACATTGAATAGGGGTCATGACAAGGAGTTTGGAATGTATTCTGAGTGTAACGGAAAATCGTTAGGTTTTTATTTATTCCGAAGTTTTAAGGATTGCTTTGACAGCTTATATAAAAAAATACGTGGAAAATACCAAGAAATCGTTGTTAAGGGCTTTGCAATATTGTAGGTGAGAAGTGATAGATCCTGAGCTGGAACACTAAGGTGTAAGTGGCTGAGGTGAAGTTTTGAAAGCAGGGACAACAGGACTTGCTGATAAATCATATGAAGGGAATGATGGGGTATCTGAATATGGTGGCACACTCCTATAATCCCATGTGTATGGGAGATGGAGGCAAGAAGATGATGAGTTCCAGGCTATCCTAGGGAAAGTTAGTTAGCAAGACACATTCTCAAAAATAAATAAATAGATAAATAAATAAATAAATAAATAAAAATAAAGACTGGGCACTACTAGCTCACACCTATGCTCTTGGCTACTTGGAATGCTAAGATTTGGAGGATGGTGATTTAAGGCCAATCCAAGCAGGAAAAGTTTGAGGCACATTTAGCTGGGTTCAGTGGTATCTACCTGTCATCCTAAGCTTGAAAGGACCATGATTCCAGCCAACACAGGCAGGAAAGTGCTTGAGATCCCATCCCAAATGGGAGGAAATTGGATGCAGGGGTACCTGCTTGTTATCCCTGCAACAGGATTCCTAAAATAGGCAGATCACTGTTCTGGTATGTACCTGAGCAGGAAGCAAGACTCTATCTTAAAACCAGCCAGTGAAAAACAGGACTGGATGCATAGCTCATCAGTACAGTGCCTTTTTCACAAGAATGGTGTTCTGACTTCAAATCCCATTACTTCCAGAAAGCACAGAAAGAAAAACCCAAAAGCCTGGGAGTGAGACACAAGTAGTAGATTACTTGCCTTGAATGCATGAAACCCTAAATTCAATCCCCAGTACAAGGAAAGAAGGAAGGAAGGAAGGAACGAAGGAAGGATCAAAGGAAGGAAGGAAGGGGAAAGGAAGGAAAGGAGGGAAGGAGGGAGGAGGGAGAGAGGGAGGAAGGGAGGAAAAGAGGGAGGGAGGAGGGAAGGAAGCAAGGAAGGAAGGGAGGGAAAGAGGAAGGGAGGAGGCAAAGACACATCATTTAAATTTAGAAGTAAGCATCTGAGTGAGTAATGGTAGTATTTACTGGGTGGGAAGTCACAAAGCAAGATCAAGCTTCAGTTGACAGAATTAGGGTTTATTCCTGGAAGAGTATGATATGAAATTCCAGATAGATATCAAACATGGATTTGCCAAATCTGGAACTCAGGGAAGAAGTCAAGTCTGAATATAGGCATTTAAAGGTCAGTTGTGTATTAATTTAAAGCTAAAAGGCTATATTACATTGCCTAAATAACGAGCTTAGGAAGAAGACAGAGAGGAAATAAAGGCTGGTTGTTGAACTACTCCAACATTTAGAATACGGAAGACAAAAGCTAGGAAAATCAATTGAGAAAGAAGAAGCAGGGAGAAACGAATGTGGACTCCCAAAAGCCAAGTCAAAATAAAAGTACTTTCAAAAAGTAAAAGTGAGGAGCTGTGCCCAATCTATTGACAGACTAAGTTCAATGAGGTTTGTTAAAAGTTTTCTAGTAACCGAACAACAATAGCTATTACGGAATGGTACAAAGAAAGTTCACCTTAATACCATTATCATGGCAAATACCTATATCCTAGCCCTAAGGAGGTTGAGGTAGGATGATAGCAAGTTTGAAGCCAGCCTGAACACATACAGAGATCCTGTATCATAAAAACAAAACAGACAAGAAAAGAGGAAGGGGAAGAGAAAGATGTTAGAAAGTGATACCAAATATTGATCATTCTCTTGTGTAGATATGCCTTAAAGCATGTTGGTAGCTAGGAAATACATGATGCCCGGGAAGCGATTAGATTTCACTTAAGATTGAAAATAATATGGTACGTTTCTGTGCCAACCAGTCATGTCAACAAGGAGGAAGCCATGATGTCACTGAGGAATGAGATACACGCAAGAGCAAAGTTTATGCATAGGGTGCAGAACAAAACAAGAGCTTTTTGCCTTAGACAGATGAAGGTCTCTTTCCCCATTTTGTTAGGAGCTAAAGAATACAGAATATATGGGCCAGTTACTAATGTAAATGTAGTGAATCTGAAGTGAATTTGTTAGGTTCCTCCACACTTTTTGTTCTCTTCTGCTTCCGAATAGCTGAACATGGATAACTACTGGCAAAAGTTAAAGGGCACCCCCAGGAAGAGAGTTACTATACCAAACTCCTCAAGTTATTCATACATCTGACCTAAACTGCCCAAGCAGGAAGCCTACTTTGAGTAACTTACAAAGCACTCGGTTGGTTGGTTGTTTTTCAAACAATTATGTGCGCTCATCTCCTTGGGTCCTCAGAAGAATCCAGTGGAATCCATGGAAGTAGAAACAGAGGTAAGGGAGCTAAGTCATTTGCTCAAATTTCCCATCGAATCACAGATGGACTGACGCGGAAGGTAATGAAGGTTAAATCCAGGGTGCCCTCCTGCATGAGCTCCAACAAAGATCCTAGAATTGGCAGAGACAGGAGGGAAAAACAGGAGAGAAAAGAGAGAGCGAAGGCAAAGACAGGGATTGCACTGCCCCATGTACTCATTACCTGACTTAGGAAACTCTAACTCCTCTGTACATCAATTTTAATGACAATCAAAAACTTGTTTTTAAGATCTTAGAATTGGGAGAGGCTCACTAGTGTGTTCACAAGTTCATCCCTTTCTGTGAAACTTGTAAGAGGGTGAAACGTCAGGTACACTCTGTGATTTAATCACAATTGCTAAACATTCCTGTTTCCTTCCTCTCCAGTTTCCTCTCCATCAGATTGTACCAGCTTCAGGCTGGATGGTTTTGAGCATGTTTAAGATTCAGCTAATGGAGAACTGACTTAATCATAGTATGCACTGATGTGATCTAAAGCACAATGCTGTATCATTACCAGGGGTCCTTGAGTAGGAATAGCTGGCTTTGAAGAATGCCCTTCTACTTTGCGATCACTCCACTCCCCATTCTAATTCCCCCTGGCTTCTATACCACTATCAGAACACAGTTTGTCCTTCAGCATCTGGCACCGGAAGTAGGGGGGGATGGATTGTGAAAGAGGAACAACTTTTCACTAGATTATCATTTAGCTCTCTACAGAAAATTCTAGAAAATCATTTCCTTTTGAAAAGTTAGTTGAAGAGTTTTCTGTTAAAAAGAATAGGGGAAAGTGTTAAAAGAAATGTGTCAGCCGGGTGCTGGTGGTTCACGTCTATAAACCTAGCTACTCAGAGGATTGAGATCTGAGGATCACAGTTCAAAGCCAGCCTAAGCAGAAAAACCTAGGAGAATCTTATCTCCAATTAACCACCAGAAAACAAGAAGTGGCACTGTGACTCAAAGTTGTAGAGTACTAGCCTTGAGTGAAAGAGCTCAGGGACAGCGCCCAGGTCCTGAGTTCAGGCCCATGATCAACAAAAATGAAAGAAATGTGTCAAAAAATAGTAAACCAAAAAAATGCTTTTTATGTGGATTTTGTATTTGTAGATATATATAGATATATTTAGATGTCTATATAGTTATATCTATAGATATATATATATAGATCTCTCTATATATATACATATATATATTTCACGTGCCAAATTTTAAACATTGGTCATCCTTAATATAACTTTTCTCATGTTAATAGAAATTCACTTTCATGCTTAATTTTGTATTTGTGTGTTTGTGTGTGTATGTGTGTGTGTGAGTGTGTGTGTCATGTGAAGAAGAACGTGCCTAGGTGATATAAGTTTTCAAAAAACATGCAACAAAACTAAGTTTTCTGTCTCCTAGCCTGATGAAATTTGCAGCCTATCAAGAATATCCGGTTCATTTACATTGAGTCAGAACTGGAAATTACCAGGGAGAATCTGACCAGTGGGAGTTTCCATTAAGAGCAAGACATTTTTTCATTTTTCCATATGACTTACCTGTATTGGACATTTTGATGTCATGAAAAGATTAAAAAATTCACCTTTCCCCATCCCAGTAGTTTTCCTTTACACACACACACACACACACACACACACACACACACACACACACACACATACGCACGCACACACACACCAACCTCTTCATTTCCTGATTCTGGCCTGGACCTGAAGCATAAACACCCAAATCTAGCCAGGAAAATTGTTATTACAACACTTTTGGCCTAACTGGGGCAGGAAATACCAGTAACTTTATGTGAGCTCTTCCCTAATGGAGAGCTCACCCCAGTGCAGAAATCTGCTGTCTTGCATCATTCAGATGAGGCTCAGATAAAATCTGAACCTTTGGAAATACCTTGCCTACTAATATTATGAAGCTAGGTAGATACAGATTCAACAGAATAAAATGCCAAAATAAGAGACAGAACAATATAATATATACGTTTACTTTTAATGTAAAGACCTTGAAAAAGAACAAATAACATGTGCATTAAAATAGTCTCTCTTTCTCTCTTTCTTTGGATTTGTGAGAGTCTTGCTACATATACAGTCCAGATTATCCTAAAACTCTCTTTGTCCTCCTGTCTCAGACTTCCAAGTGCTGGGATTATAGGCATGAACAATCATACCATTCATTCTACTGAGAATATTAACTATCAAATATATAGAAAAAGAGTAAGATATTCAGTAAAAACAGACAATTATGGTCTTGCTTCTTGAGTAAAAATAATGATCAAATATAATATTTAATCTTTGCCTTAAAAATGAGGCTCCCTTGGATTTGTCTCTGACTCTCAGGCAAAACAAAATTCAGAGTTTCTTTTCCAGTGCATTATATAAAACAAAGAAAGGAGAAAGAGAAGAACATGTATTTCTCTTGCTACCTAATGCATTGAAGACCATAAGCCAATTCATAAAATACACCCAAATGCACAAAATACATAATAGCTCACAAACTATAGCTCATGAGGAGCTGCATTTTGCTTTCAGTCACCTGTGCTGCTATCTGGGTTATAAAGTTTGAAACTTAGTCTTACTCTTTAGCTTTCCCTCAAATACCGGCTCCGGTATGTTTATAATCACCTTTCACTTGCTTTTGCCTTGGGTGATTTTGAAATCTTTATTGTCTCTTGCAGTATTTCATAGGATTGCTTTGTAGTGCTGTTTACCATGTTAGTGAACCAAACACTTTAGGATTGAAATTGGCCCTGTTATGACCTGCCTGATGAATCACCTTGGGTCTAGCAACCTTCAAGTTCCCAGCTCTGACACAAGGCTGTGTTTCTGCATTAATTGGGGAATCTGTTTATACTGATTCAGATGCAAGCCTGGGCTGGACTGCTTGCACTGCTCCAGGGATGAGCTCCAAGGCCAGGTCTAGGGAGTGGGGGTGGGGGAGTGGGGCTAAAGAGGCTAGGTAGGTTTCTCCAGAAATCAGAGTAGTAGTAGACTATATGATACTCCCCTCCCCTCTCCCCTCCCCTCTCCCCCCCTCCCCACTGGAGGCCCTACCCTTTCTCTCTTTGCGTGGTTAGTTCTAGGCAGAATCCTCGAACTTCTGCTTGTGTGGTTCCTGGATGTTTTGGAGTTGATGCATTCATGGGATGGCCATGCAGAGGAACTGCACAGTAGGGTACTGGTGATTGGAAGTGGCCCACCTTTTCTTCTGTTAAGTCCTCATCCAGAATAAAAATTCAGGGCAAACCAGATGTAATCCTAGCTACTCCAGAGACTGAGGCTTGCAAAGAAAAGTCTGTGAGAGTCTTATCTCCAACTCATCAGCAAAGAATCTGGAAATGGAGCTGTGGCCCAAGTAGTAGAACGCTAGCTCTGAGCAAAAATACATCATCTAGGCACTGAGTTCAAGCCTCAGTACTGGCACAAACACACGCACACACACACACACACACACACACACACACACACACACACACACACACACACACACACTGCACAGATCAGCATCCATGAATAGGAGGGCACATTCATTTATGGGAAGTGAGGCTCTGCCAGCTCCACAGCTTCACTTAGACATGATCCTAATGGCATCTTAGTTTGCAATGGGGCCCCTTCCAAACAACCCAGGTCAGAGGTAAAGAACCACAAGCCACTTCATTGTATTATTGCTAAATCAGTGTGACTCCCACTCTCCAGCAGTTCTATAAAATCTCTATTACCTACTTGATAACTTCCTGCCTCTGGCTTTGAAGCTCCACCCACCCATGGCCAGCCTCTGAACTACTCCTGACAATCTCCTCCCTTATGAAAAAGATAAGGGAGTGGTTTGAAAACTATTTTTTTTCTCTCAATTAAAAACTCAAGGAAATGGGAGGTGGAGTAGGCAGTGGTAAAGAGAAGATTTGGAAAACAGTTTTGATGTTGTTATGGATTTCAGGTAGTCAGCTTCTTTCCAGACTGATTGGGACTAAAAGAAGTGATAAGGTGGAGAAAACCTTCTTACCTCACCTCCAAAGTTACCACCTCTCAGGCTGAATTTGATCCCAATCCCAATGCTTCTAAATCTGTAACGGTGGGAAGGCAGGGCAAAATGGAAAAAAGAAGCAAATGAACCTTACTGAATTACAGATAAATGAGAAAAAAACACGCTGCAGGAAGAAAGGAATAGGTGTAACTTTGAGAAATTGAATTTTGTCAATATACTCAAAGGTTGAAAACAAAAGAACTGCCCATAAAATTTCTACTTTAACAAGACAGCGATTCTGAAACTAGTTTATGTTATGTATATGCAAGGATTGAATAGAAAATAAACCTATTACAAATAATGAGAGCCAAGTGTTTCATTGCTGGAGAAAAAGAGTTACAAAATAGGAACGATAAGGAAGGCTAAAATGATCCCTGGCCTCCTACGGATGAGACACAGAGGCATGAAGAAGTTCTTTTGGGGTAACTACTTTTAGCAGATTGACCTGGAGCCCCAGTTTCCTTTCCTTTTTGTGTGTGTGGGACTTGAACTCAGGGCTTCGTGTTCTTGCTTAGCTTTTTTTTTTGCTCAGGGCTGACACTAACACTTGAGACACTCTTTACTTCTAGCTTTTTGGTGAATAATTGGAGATAGGAGTCTCATGGACTTTCCTGCCCAGGCTGGCTTTGAACATCCATCCTCAGATCTCAGCCTGCTGAATAGTTTGGGTAACAGTCTTGAGACAGAGTGGGGCTTCTTGCTCTCCTTTTTGTGGGGAGTGCTTACCTAGAGTTCTGAGAGGGTAAAAGGCACTAGATTTTGTCAGTGTGTCTTAAAAATGTAGATGTCAGCTTCATTCTAGGAAATGTTCTGCTGGGTGGGGTCCACGAGGCTTAGAAGTGTCCAGAAGGAAGGAGAGCTGGAAAATGCCAATGACAGCTAAGAAGGAGACTGTTCCCTGCACCCTGTAGCCATGTTCTGGGTGCTGTAGCCTTCATTTACTATTCTTTAACTCTCATGAAAGAGTCACACGTTCAGACAACTGTTGTATATTTTAAGACATACTTTTGATCTGTGAAAACTTGTCTAAAGGGAAAAGATCTCCTCTTTGAAATTTGAGGAAAAGAGAAATCTTGAATTTTTAGGAGCTCCGCTGACTGATGTTTGAGTTACTAATGACCCACATGAAAAGCAGGGCTCTTCAGAAGAAGGGTTCTAAGACTCCACACTGACTGACTCTCAGAAACGTACAAGCAACTGAGTTACTTTCTCCAGGGAACTTTCCCATCCATTAGTCACTTGCATGTCTTAAATGAGAGATTAGTCAAAGAGGTTTTATACCAGGCCATGAGTCACTCCCCTTCAGCTCAGTGAGGTCTTTAAGGGGGACTGACAAGCAATCCACCCCTCCGGTTCCAAAGAAGGGCATTTTGTGCAAGAGTTCAAGAGAAGGAAAGATAATTCACATCAAACTGTTGTGAGCGTCAGGGATGTAGCAGATACTCAAGTACCTGGATAGATGGAGAGTGCTGGCAGCTACTCCCTACAACTCAAGGACCCTGATTACTCTAAGGAGAGTTTTCTTATTTTTGTCTTACTAGTGGCTGGGATAAGTTCCAAGTTTAATGAGTCTCCTTGTCTTGCAACTTCCCTCTTAATCTGATTGTCAGCTCCAAGAGACCACAAGGGTTAAGATCAAACCCCAAGGTGTTTGCTTCCTTTGTTCGATTGTGGTAAAGCTCTCTGAGAAGTTGACAATAGGAAAATAGTTGGAATTTGACAGAGAGAATCACACCTAAATCAGAGGTAAAAGGCCTACCTAGAAACTAAAATGTTTATGCACAGCCTTGTTTTTTGTTTGTTTATTTTATTTTATTGTAAAGATGTTGTACAGAGGGGTTACAATTACATGAGTAAGGTAATGAGTAAGATTCTTGTTGAACATTGTTAGCCACTCCTTCGTTTTTCTCCTACTATCCCTTCCATCCCTCCAACCCCTGAAGTTGTAAAGTTCATTTCCTACATAGTGTCTTGTGGTATCGTTGTTGTGATGGGTCATCCTGTGTGCCTGTTTCGGCATTTTGTTATTCTCTTTCCCTTTCCTAAATCAGATAAATGTATATACAAGATTCAGGGTACCAGAATCAAAGAAAGTGATTGCCAGGGATAAACCAATGGATGAAGAAAAATGAAATGAAATAAGAAGAAAGAACTAGATATAGTACATTGACAACAACAAGGTCAACAACCCAAAAAAAGACCTGTTGTTTCCATATCTTGGAGTTCATTTCAATTAGCATCATTTTGTATGGTCAGTCATATGTACATAGCTATTGAGCTATTATGATTCTCTGCCAGGACTATCCTAGACATGAGGGAAACCACGGGACCTATGTTTCTTTGGGTCTGGCTTACTTCACTTAATAATTTTCTCCAAGTCTTTCCATTTCCTTATGAAAGGAGGAATGGTGTTCTTTTTGATAGAAGCAACACAGCCTAGTTTTGAGTGTCAAAGATATGGGCCTAGGAAGAACATCACTACTTACAAAGTTTACCCTGCAGTACAGAATCTAAAGAGTTCAGAATTTGTCATATGTTGTAGAATTTACTTCAATGGAAGAAACTGAAGTTAACATTAAATAATTTCTTAAAATTAAATAATTGCTAAACCCAAAATCTAGGATTCGAGATTTATTCAACAGGTTTTAGGTGTTATTTGTTTGTTTTTGAGACAGTTATCCCAGGCTGATCTGAAGCTTGTGGGTACATATGATCCTCCTACCTCAGCCTCCCGATTAGCTTTAACCGCAGGTGTGAACCTCTGTGACTAGCTACTAATTGTACCGGACCAGACTGTCCAGTTGCTGGTGGAAATAGAAACAACAACAAAAATTGGCCTTCCTCTCAATAGGCTTATGAATGGGAAGAGAACAGATAAATAAGTGAACAAACTGATACAAATAAAATGTGAGAAGGATGTAATAGTGTAAAAGACACACCCTGGGGCCGTCACAAGAAGAAAAACTTGGATCCTGCAGAACTGAAGGCTGAGCTCACTCTGAAGGAGGAGCAGTTGTCAGTCAGCCTCAGGCACAGTAGAGTGAAGAGGAGGGGAGGGCTTTCTGGGACGCAAAGAAAACAGCAGGTGCAAAGTTGTGGAGGCATGAAAGAATATCTTATCTTGTGACTCTTGAAGTCAATGTTGCTAGAAAGTTCAACCACAAGGCAATGGGACGGGAAGGAGGAACCTGGGGGAAAAGGAGAAGGTACAACCCCAGGGCCCTGTGCCTGAGCCTCCAGGACCACCTGTTTCACATCTATTCTTGAAGCCCAGATTCCGGCCAGCAAACAATGAGAAGCCAGGGAGATGCTTCCAGAAGAGAACGGTGAGATCTATTTTCTAAAGAGATGTCTTGGGGTGAAACTAGGGAGACAATACCATAGTGTGGAAGGTCTGACTGGAAGTGGGAATAGTAGCACATCTGTAATCCCATCACTCAGAAGACTGAAGCAGGAGGAATTTGAGTTCTAGGTCCCGCTGGGCTACATAACAAGACCGTATCTCCAAAAAAAGGAAAGAAAGGAACAAAGGCATATGCTGAATTGGGTTCCATCTGGAAAGCTGAATGCTTACAATAGTCCCATAAAACAGTGTTGATTATGATCACCTGCAAGACCAGAGTACATTCCTGCAGTGCCTTCAAAGCCTAAAACTAATAGCTGCTCATAAATGGCTTCCTGTTTTATTCATTGTAACTAGCTTTGTTACATCTAACATGATTACTTCAATTGACTTTTTGAGGCCATAAATACTTTATCTGTCTTTTCCTTTTCTTTCCTTATGATTTGCTTTCCACTTTTCCTTTTTGCTTACCTGTTACCAAGTCTTAGATTGTTAATAAGAAATTAAAGGTTTATAATCAACTCCCCTTCTTTACATAGTACAAAAGAAATTAAAAGCTTTTTTAATTAGTGATAATGCAAGATATATATGCCCCTTCTCTTTTTCTTTTCTTACTCTTAAGGTTGACAGATTTAGTAAATAAAAATACAGATGGCCCAGTTAAATTTGAATTTCAAATAAATAACAAATAATATTTTAGTGTCAGTACAATCTATGAAATTTGGGGTCAGGGGGATATGCTTATAATAAAAAAGTTCTTGTTATTTATTTGAAATTCAAACTTAATTACAAAATGTATTTTATTGGCAGCTTATTCAAAAGGACATTAGTCTTATTTAATATTTGTCTAGGTATCTGGCTTGAAAATAAATTTCCACCCACTTTTATGGAATGAAATATAATGTCACTTTACTAAATTAAAAAAAAGAAACAATTGATATCAGTACACAGCAAAAAGCATTTTGTCACAAGTATAACCTAACATGAGGAAATGCATATCATATGTTAAGGGAAAGTATGAAATGCATAATTACATAATTGTAATAAAGTAATAATAGGTGGCCTTTAAAGAATGCAAACTATATAACAATCATATTTTAATACTCTTTTGATAATACTCACAAAATCTAAGATAGATATTATTATTCCCAAAATAAAGAAAGAAAATTATAGACTCCAGAAAAGTTTATATGCCCATCAAATATTATGTATTCACACATTTTCTCAGTATGTTAGCAAGAAGCAATAAGAAGAAAACAACAGTCTAGAAGAAAATATAATAAGCTGTAGCACTCATTGCCTTGCATAACAATATAGTGATTCTCAAAATCTTTTGGCATTGTCTAGATTTTCCAAAGGAGTATATGTTGCTTTTCAAATAAAATGGTCATACAATTATTTGAGGTTTTAGTGAACTGGAGAAAATTGTATTTCTGGTTTATAATGGGTTTGGCACCTGCCACAGCACACAATATGAAGCTAATTTAGGAGGTTTACGTACATTTAACCATTCATTTGTCCTTAGAGCAAATCTAGACCTCTGTCTTTTAGCAGTCTTGGGGCTTGAACCCAGGTTCAAACTGTCCCTTAGTTGTCCCTTAGCTTTTTACACTCAAAGATGTTGCTCTATCATTTGAGCCACATCTCCATTTCCAATGTTTTGCTGGCTTCAACTTAGAATCCTCAGATTTCAATCTCCTGAGTAGCTAGGATTACAGGTGTGAGCCATTGGCACCTAGCATCAACTGCTCTCTCAAGCAAAATCTGTAGAAGAAGAAAAAAGAAATTATCACCTAAAAAGAAAAAAAGTGCAATTTCTATGGCTTTCTTTGACATTCCATTTGATGGAGCAATACTAGCTTTAAAGCCATCAAGAAAAAGCACGAGCAATTTGTGCATGCCACCCAGTCATCCTCTCCATTGCTCTGAATTATTAGCCAGCCTTTAGAGAATGATAGAGCTGTCCCTGATGAGGTCATTGTGTTGCTGTCCGTATGTGTAGGATTAAGTTTGTCAGCTGCTGCTCCCCGCGACCCATGAGCTGAGATGGAGGCCGTGATGGTTCTATCATCACTAATGAGAAAGTTATTTTTATGGGAGACTGTCACTAGCAAAACATAACCCTCTGGCTTTTGCTTTAAAGGGCAGATGTCAGCTTCTAAGCTTATCCTTTAATTGCCTTATATATAATAGGAAGAGAAGAAGTTAGTGCATTGAACAAGCCAGAACAAGGATGCAGAGACCAACAGCCCCTGATTCCTAAGAGGTTTCTCTGGGAAGAGGAGTTGGTAGTATGTGTGGAAGGAGAGAGGGGTGGTCTGTGACTACAGAGATGATGCTGGACATGGAGATTGGGGAAGATGTCCCTTTCCCATCGGAGCCCACAGCAAAGCATAATGTCTACCTTCCTCTGCCAAATAATCACAGGTACCTCATGAGATACTGTGAAGATGTGTCCGCTTAGAGCCAAGACTTGAGTCACTCACTGTTCATACAACTCAATGGTGCTGCCAGCCCGCCTCTGCTCTCCTTTACAGTTTTTGTTTTCTGGGTATGATAATTAGTTGTTGGCACTATGAGTGTGTCTCCTGAGTTAAAAAAAAAAAAAAAGTGAAGTAGGCCCCTGTTATTTCTGAGATGAGTGCTCTATGCATTGCACTGATGTAAGTTGTTTACCCAGAGATCAAGTGCTGGCCAACATACAGTCATATCTAACCCACACCCACCTTGCCCTTGTGCTATGTTTTAACCAGGCCAGTGCAGGGCAATGTGATTTGCAGCTCTGCTTCCTACCTCTTGCCTTCTGCTGAGTTCATCAGGCAGCAAGCAGTCTCCAGAGAAAAACAAAATGAAATAAAAGGAATGGAATTCAAGAGTGAGGGAACACTGATGGGTTGCAATCCAGTGCTTTCCATCTTGGTTATCCAATCGGAACCCTCCTAACCCCACTGCCCCCACAGGGTGCTGGTGTCCTTCCCAAACTCCTGAGAAGGACTTCTAGTGGGCCACTGAGGTTTATAACCACTGATCTTGTCAGGTGTGGAGGTACACGCCCATAAGCCCCACAATAGGAAGCTGAGGTAAGAGAATCACAGGTTCAAGGCTAACCTGGGCTAGAATGAGTTTGAAGTTAGCCTCATCCACATAGTGAGATCTTCTCTAAGAAACGGAACAAAATCTCCTCCCTACTCCTACTGTAGTATTGGGCTTGCACAGAAAAAGAGGGGGAGGGAGATGAAGTATTGATCTTTCCCATCAAGTCCCTTCTAGATGAAACTGACACCCATCTCTTTCTTCTAGACAATGAAGTCATTGAACACCTGTACTGTGATGTTGGCATTTAAATTCATAGAGTCCTTGCAATCATTGCTGAAGAGGGAGGAAAGCCAAGAAAGACAAACTTAACTCAGTTGGCTCTTTAGCCCTAAAACTGCATCATTAAATATCACATTCTCCAATGTTATGACCCATTCATTTCTGGAAGAAGGGAAAAAAATGATGATGAGTCAGATTGCCCCCTAAATCTCAATCCAAATGAATGTTCCCTAATTAACCCAACTATTTTAAGCTAAGTACTTGACCAACTTCAACATCCCATGAGTCATGAAGCTCCCTCATTTTGCGAATGCTCATTTATTTTCCTAGTTAAACTTGACACTTTCAAATTAATGGGTTGTTCAAAATGGCATGTTTTCCTTTTCCTTTCCAGAGTGAAGAGTAGCTTTATGGGAAGAACTTTGTATAACTAAGGGACTGTAGATCATTTATCATTATATAAGATGTAGACCTTAGAGCTCAAGCTAGTATATATGCCTCAGCCCTGTGGTCCTCAATGTCTGTGCCTTCACTAGGCCTAATTACCACCAAGGTGGTTCTTTATAGATACTCAGGACGACTCCAACTCAAATCCAGCCCTTACAGTGGGGTAAAAAGATCCTAACCAGTTAGAAACACTTAGAATTATACAGCAGATAGTCTATCCCAGATCTATGATTCTATGATTCTTTAATATCTATCTATCTATCTATCTATCTATCTATCTATCTATCTATCTATCTATCTATCTATCTGTCTGTCTGTCTGTCTGTCTGTCTGTCTGTCTGTCTGTCTGTCTGTCTGTCTGTCTATCTCATGTGTATGCAGGCATGCACATAACACACCAGTACTGGTAGGCTTGTGCTCTACAATTTGAGCCACAGCTCCTCTTCTAGCATTTTGCTGCTTCTTTGGAGATAAGAGTCTCATGGACTTTCCTGCCTGGTCTGGTTTCAAATCTGAATCCTCAAATCTCAAACTCTTGAGTAGCTAGGATAAAAGGGGTGAACCACCAGGCACAGTAATCCTGAAATCTGGGTTGTGCTACGTGCCCTGCTAACTCACCTCTTTCAATGGCCTTCCCCCAGCCTCCCTTTCCTAGCCCCTGGCCCGTACTTCCTGTGCTGTTCTGGGCCATGATCTGCTTCTCAGGATACTCCAGGAAGGACACAGTGACCCTATCGAATTACAGTCAATTGGACTGTAGGAAAGGGACTTTGGCAGGGCTTGTCTTCCAATGTAATGAAAAGATTCAAATCTCCTGTGGTCATAGCAGCCTGCAAAGCCCACTTCATGTCTTCCCTGCCTCGAATCCTTCATCTGCAAGCGTCCCCTCCCCCACACCTTCTCTATCACTGGCAGTGTTTGAATTCTTGCAATGTGCCATGTTCTCACTTGCCTTTGGGACTCTTACTCATGCTGTCCCTCTGCCTGGAACAGTCTCCTTCCTTCTGTTTGCTTGGCTCACTGGTACACATCCTCCAGCTCTCAGCTTAAATATCATTTCCTGTAGAGAAGCCTTTTCTGACACCCAGGCTAGGCTCTTGCTCTTCGTATATGCTCCCAAATACAGCATTTGGAGTGTTTTATTGTCATGTCCATTTATGTCTCTGAATCCTCCTTCCCCGCCCCCCACCCCACCCCATCCCTTTCCACTCCCCCACTCACCATCTCCGCTGGTCTTTATGCTCCTTCTGGGTAGGAAGAAACTATTCATACTACCCTCTACTGCATCCTTGATACTTGATACCCAGCCTAATGTTGGCCATAATAGATCCTTAAAAGTAACTGTTGAATACAATTCATGCCCATCTACTGAACATCAAGAGTTGGTGAAGAGGATTTTGGAGTAAATGTAGAATAAAGCTTCTCAACATGGGCTGTGGCTTATGCCCCTTATACCTTTGACAAGATAGAGCTTTTGCTTCCTGTTAGCATTCCTGCTTGAAACCTAGCGAGAAAAATGTCTATCAATGTTGAGGTTCAGCTGGGGGTAGCATTATCTTTTTCATTCTTCTCTGGGTTATCATCATTAATTCATCTGAAAAATCTAAGATGTGGACTATACTAGGTTAAAACAATCCATCCTAGTACTTTGAACAATGTGGACTTGACATTTGTAAAGGGGTAAATATGTGTAATTTTTATATGTCAGTTTTAAAAAAGGGAATTGGGAAAAGAAGGATTTGTAGCCTACATTGTACATGAACAAGGTTTGGAAGCAGACACCAAGAGCTGAATTTGTCAGCTATAAAGTCCATGCTGTCTTCCCACGTATTGACCCTTCTGCCATTCCCTTCCCCTGGAAGGCCTCATGGACTTTGTGTCCACAATCCCAGGTCCTGGGGTGGGACCCTGTTCCGAGAGTCAACCACCACCTATACTAGAAGAAAAATCTAATTCCCTAGCATGGTGTGGAAGCCTCTGGGGTCCCTTGTCTCCTGGCTCTTGCTCCCTCCTATTCCTCCTCAAACTTTCCTTTTCTGTTTATTTGCATGCAGAATGTCGTTCTGCATCTCTGTGAAAAGCCTCTGCTCTTCACCCAACCACAGAACTCTTCCCACCCTTCCGCCAATTTGGCTGCCAACTCCTATTCATTCTGAGACTCCGCATTAGTCCAGCACAGCCTCCTCCCAAGTTCCAGAAGGAAAGGAAGTACCTCTCTGCTCTCCTGCCCTGCTTTTCCCTCCAGCATGCATTGAGGGTTGAAAACATGTGCTTGCCCTCCACCTACAACCAGTTCATAAGCTTTTGAGGACAGATAAGAGTCTCACAGACTTTCCTGCCTGGGCTGGCTTCAAATCACAGTCCTCAGATCTCAGCCTCCTTAGTAGAACCACCAGCTCCTGGCCACAGTTCTCTTCACTTTGACTGTGGCCTCTACAGTCATCCTGGAGCAAACACCTGGGCATCTAGGTATAAGTGAATCACTGGGGCATTGCCCATTTTATCATACTGAATAGAAGTAGTCTTTGTTAAGATGATTGAGCTCTGCAGTCACACACTGGAATTCATTTTCAAGGGAGGAGTTATCCAAGAAGAACCGGTCCAGCTCCACCCTGGTGCCAGCCCTGAGAGCACCTTTGGCCAACTGGTCCTCACTGACCAGGAAAGGGCTGGGCTGCCTGGGTCAATAAAAGAGTCTGCATCCGGATGCTCCGCCATTCCAGATTCAGCTGCAGGCCCCCAGGGACCAGAGGCTGCAACACAACTGTGCTGGTCCCAGCATGAGGTCTCCCAAGATTGCTTCCAGGCTCTGCCTACCATAAACCTCTCACACTCTCATATCTCCTGTGTACCGTAATTGTCACTATTGAGTAAGCTGTTCTCAGACAATGTACTGTGGGTTTGCATGATACCTACCTTGCACAGGTGGAGTACCTGGGATGTTTGAAATAATTTTCACAAATCTGATATGCAGCTGTGATAGGTTAACTCTGGAAATCTGATGGCAGATTTGTACTCCTGATAAGTAATGTATTAAAACTAAGTGAATACCACTACTACTACTACTAATAATAATAATAATGTAATATATTTTATTGTGTTCATATATACTAACTCATTTTATCCCTTCAGTAGCCTTTTAAGGAAAAAAAACTGCACCTGAGTGGCTCATACCCACAATCGCAGCTACTCAGGAGGCTGAGATCTGAGGATCTTGGTTAAAATCTAGACAGACAAATCTAGAGACTCTTATCTCCAATTAATTACTAAAAATCCAGAGTAGCTTTGGCTCAAATGGTAGAGCACCAACCTTGAATGAAAAGGCTAAGGGAGAGAATGAGGCCCTGAGTTCAAGCACCAAAATAGAAAAAAAAGTGAGCAAAGTGCAATATAGACAGGATGGGACAGAAGGCCATCTTTTGTCTTTTACTTTAGAACTCATCCACGTGCACAATGCTTCGTGTAGGGTGAGCCAGATGTGAGATTTTCATAACATTCCAGGCAACCTGAGTATGAATGATAAAAATCTCTTATCAGTAATTAAAACCTAATGAGTCTGATAAGCCCCCAATTTGGCTTGTGGTAAGAATGACTGAGTTCTGCTCTGGTTTCTTTTACTTGCTTCTAAAATATAGACTACAAATATGATGAGATAAATATGTTTGCAATTTTAACTCCATGCATAAAAGTATTCAGATGGAATTCCTTGCTAGAAACAGGAATGTGATCTCCTTTGAGATGAGAAGGGCTAGGCTATAATTTACATTAAGACTGTGGTAGCATCTGTTACAAGCAAGCTTATATTTTTCTACCTTCGGTCCTCCATGCAGCTGTCCAGAATGCTATAATTCATTTTCCAAATGAATCGAGCAAGCACCTTGAAGTTGGGTGTAGCTAGCTAAGGCAAAAAGGGTTTGGTTCATAAGGAGCAACATGAGTTCCACTGTGTACTTCGAATGTAAATTCTATTTCTAAGTTGCTGAAAGTCAGTAAGCAGAGAACATGTTCAATTTTTTTATAGTTGGAAAAAAAATTAATGCACAGTGACTCCTCAAAAATGTATTGATATGAAATTGGATTTAAAAATCAGGAATGGCATTTATTTATTGATTTATTGCCTTGCTGAGGATTGAGCCAATAGTCTCATATATGGTAGGCAAGCGCCTCTACGATTTGTGCAACACCCCTAGCACATTAATTTTTAAATATTGTTAGTAAATTTGAGTTTTATTCTCCCACAAAATCTGAATTGATAGAGTTTAAGGACTCATTTGAGTAAGGAATCAAATGGAAAGAAGTGTTGGTTTGATTGTTGGTTTCTACTTAGTCCCAGGGTAAACACAATAACCTCTAAATGATTCATCTTATTTTGGATTTGGAAAAATATTAATATCATCAGAGGAGGTGGAAGTACAGCTTAGTGGCAGAATGCTTAACATGTGCAAAACCTTGAGTGTAATCCCTAGCACTTGTTTGTTAAGAACAAATAAGCAACAATCAAATAGACAAAAACATTAAGATTATTCATGGTGCTTCATTTTCTAAAGGAGACACTGCTGATTAGATCATTAGGTAAAGCCATGGGGTCATTAGGATAAAGATGCCTACTCAGAAACCCACATAAATCCCTTTGCCTTCACCATACTCCAACCTAGTTTATCAGATACTAGGAGGATCTTACAAAGGAGTCTAAATAGAGCAGCATGTGTAGTTGATGCTCAATAAATAGCAGTCAAATAGAGGTTTGTTGAACTTATAGCCTCGAATGTTACATTTGGCAGTCATTATAGATGACTGCTATTCTTCTACAGCTAAATTTGGGTCTTTTATATTGTCGAATGTATACAAGGGAGAAACAATAAGAATCAGAATGATACTGAAAACAGTCATTTTCAGGAGTAACTGATCTGAATTGTACCATGACATTTGAAGTGTGATGAATATCACCATCAGTGGGACATTCAATTCCCATCTCTCTACACACATGCACACTCATACACATGCGTGTCTGCAGCCAGGCCTAGAGGACCCCAGTCCGGGCCACACTACAGGGTACTGAAACTCACTCTGCATCATGAGAAAAACATAGTCTATTTGACTCTCAGCCACACAATTTCTTTCTTTCTCTTTTTTGGTAGAGAAACTTGAAATAAAAAGTTTGATATATAAATCTCAGAGGTAACAGAAAGTATAAATGAAGGTGCTGCATCACTGGGCTGATACTTGCACACCACTAGGATTTGAAGCTAAGGAGTAGCTCTTCATCTCAGTTTGTTTCCACTGTCAACCCAGCCTGACCTTTCATGGAGGGCCCAAAATACTGAGCCAAACTTCAAAAATATCTTCATTCAAGCTGGGCACTAACGGTTCACGCCTGTAATCCTAGCTACTCAAGAGGCTGAGATCTGAGGATTCAGGTTAGAAACCAATCTGGGACAGACAATTCAGTGAGACATTTAGCACAAAGCTAGAAGTGGAGGTATTGCATGAGTAAGACAGCACCAGCTTTGAGCAAAAATGCCATGTGAAAACATAAAGCTATGAGTTCAAGCCGCAGAACTGGCACTCACATGTATGCATACATACATAGACACAGACACAGACACAGACACAGACACAGACACAGACACAGACACAGACACAGACACAGACACAGACACACACAGACACACAGACACACAGACACACAGACACAGACACACACACACACACACACACACACACACACACACACACACACACACACACACACACACTGGCTCTCAGAGTTCCCAGTATATTCTTACTAATCAATTCCCTTCTTGCAAGTTCCCTCTAGTCATAAATTCTTACATGGAATTTGTTACAAATGGATAGTTTCAAAATTCTGTATCAGCTCTTTTCAGTCTCATGACAATCCTGTGAGTCCATGTGAGGTTCAGCTTTGCATGGCTGTGACAAATACCTGAGGGAAAACGTTCAAAAGGAGAAAGGACATACTTTGACTTGTGGATTCAGAGATTTTGTTCCAAGGTCAGCTGGATCAATTGCAGCGGGCTTGAGGTAAGGTAGAAAGTCAAGATGACAGAGTGTCAGGTAGAGGGTTTCACCTCATGGCAGCCAGGAAGCAGACAGAGCAACAGAGAGGGGCCTGAGCCATGGGTCATCTCTCCAGAGTGCTTATAATCCTTGCACTCAGACGCTGAAGCAGAAGGATTCAAAGTTTGAGGCCAGTCTGGGCTATGTAGTGAGTTCCAGGCCAGTTGTGGATGTATAGTGACAGCTTGTCTCAAAGCCAACAATAATAACAAAAACCAGAGGAGTCTGGGGTAATCCCCCCAGGATATGGCCCCAGTGACGTATTTCCTCCAGCTAGTTCTCTGTCTCCATCAATTTCCATCTCCTCCTAATTATAGCATCAAATTAGGAATTTACCACTAACTAACCCACTGATGCCATCAGAGCTCTCATTACCCAGTCACTTTCCCGTCATTGGATCCACCAGCTAGGGACCAAGACTTTAACACGTGTGTCTTTGGGGAAGATGCTTTATAACCAAACCATTAGAGGTTGGAAGTTTCTACCTCATTTTCAGGTGAGCAAACCAAGGACCAGAATTGAAGTATATGAACTAGTAGGTAACAGGGCCAGGAATTGAACCCAGGCAGTCTGAATCTGAAGTCTTGGCTTTTAGCCACAACATATCCCCATGTCCACTTGGTTAAAAGTTCAATTCTTAGCCAGGTGCTAGAGGCTCATGCCTATAATCATAGCAACTCAGAAGGCTGACATCTGAGGATTGAATTTCAAAGCCAGCCCAGGCAGGAAATTCTGTAAGACTCTTTCATCTCTAGTTAAACACAAAAAGTCAGATGAGGGTCTGTGGCTCAAAGTGGTAGAGCAGTAGCTTTAAACAAAAAAAAAAAAAAACCTCACCACACCCTGAGTTCAAGCTCCATGACCGAAAAATAAACAAGCAAATAATAAAAATTCAATTCTTTCTGGGTGTGGTGACACATACCTATAATTCCAGGTACCCAGAAATTTGAGGATTGCCCAGGAGTTAGCCTACCCTGGACAACACAACAAGATTTGATCTCTATCTCTTGATTAAAAACAAACTAATTAGACTGTAATTATTCAACCTTTTCATGTCTATGAAAAGCATTCTGGATCTCCAAATCTAAGGTTTTGCCTTCTGGCTCAAAGACATCTTGTGCTCACACAACCCTGAAATTGTCAGGTGAATTTCTTATCTACCTTTCCAAGCTCAGAAGTTATCTTAGTCACTACTCTGGTATACAATAGACACTCAATACATAAATGTTGAATTAGGAAAACAACATAGGTTGAATTTTTAACTTTATACTGCTACCATGTCAGACCAAATTATCTTTGTGTCAAAACTGGACCAATAAATAGCCTGCTGAAAGAATGCCCCTGAACTTCCATCTTTCTGCAGCAATGTCCTCCCCTAAAAATACAGATCACATCTAGCTCTCGAAGATGTGGGAATATAATGAGAAAATTATACAAAGTGCCTGACACTTAAAAGTATTCACAACGTAGTATCTGCTAGTGTAGTGGAGAGTAGAATGTTGCATTCAGCATTTCTTTTTTAGCCAGGCATAGTTGTACATAGCTGTAATCCCAGCATGTAAGAAAGAGGATTGCTCTATTTCCAGACTGTCTCAACCAACCAAACAACTAGCAAAATCCTCTCTATGAAGATATTCCCAAACTCAAACTCCTGTTCCCAACACTGTACATGTGTCTTTTCTCTTCTTAGACCTGTGTTTCTCCATCAGGCATAAATGAAAAGGTGCCAGAAGGCACAGAATAAATAGGTCACATCCACCAAGAGCAAAAATTATATTTGAAGACTTGAAATCCCCGGAGTAAAGGAAGCAATTTACTCTTGCATTGACACTTGAATGTGTATTATGAATTTTTTGTAAAGTCTGAATGAATTTTTCAAAAGATAAAGCATGAGACTTGAAGAAAATTCTTATTTACAGATGGCTGCTTTAGAATAACACTCAGACCTCTCTGGAAACTAAGGCAATGGCCCTATGAATGTGTTGTCTAGCATTCAACAGACATTCAAAGCCCTTTCTGCCTTCCAAGCTCTAAGGGCCAGCCACTGTTGTCAAAGAGAACTTGACAACATTATTCTCAAATAACCTCAATAATAATAGTAGCCAATCCTTACAGTTCTCCTGTACCACGTAGTACAGCTTATACCCACTGTATCTAATTTGTTAAGCATTGAGAGACATACAATAATTGTCTCCTCTTTACAGATGGCCAGCATGTGGGGCTTAGTGACTCACACCTGTAATTCCAGCTGCTTGGGAGGATGAGAGGAAGATCACAATTTAGAAGATGGCCTGGGCTGTGTAGCAAGTTCAAGGCCAACTTGGGCAACATAATAAGACCCTGTATGAAAACAAAACTTTAATATAAGGATTAGGGATGTCATTCATTGATAGAACACTTGCCTAGCATACTCTAGTCCTTGGTCTTAATCTCTAGTAACTGAAAAAACAATTCAAATGGAGAGCATGCTTGGAAAGCTTGCACGACTTAGCTCAGGTCACATAGCACAGCTGTCTTCTAGACATGTATTATCACTCTTAGTTATAATCCACTGTATTATGATGATGATGATGCTAATTTAAATATAGAATTGAAAGCCTGGCATAGTGACATACTCTGTCATCCAAGCACTTGCGAGGCAGAGGCAGGAAAATCTCAAATTCGAGTTTCGGTCTGGGCTGTGTGGTGAGACATTCCCTTTGTGTGTGGGGGGGGGGGGAGGTGATAAATATATGCATATTTATTTCTTGAGAAAAAGAGGTGAAGCTTCTGTCCTTCATTTAACCATCTCTTCTTTCTCATACACACAATGGCAAGACACACCAAGAGATTAAATAGGGCTTAGCATATATTCTCTTTAAAACAGGAACATTTTTAGACCTTCTCTTTTACTGTTTGCATACTATCTAGAATGCCTTGCAATACCACATAAACTTGTGTTATGATTTGAAACCCTCTCAATGGTCCATTTTGTTAAAACCTTCCAAAGAGCTAAGACATTGGCCTTCTATTCAACTAAATCTGAGAAGGAGTTCTAAGCATAACTCTATGGTAAAACCCTATATTAAAAAATAAAAATAGAAATACAAAGTAATAGGCCAGATTCGCAGAAAGATTTTTCCCTATTCAATGACCAGAGAGCATGTAAGAAAAATCCAAATGAAATTAAAAATACAGTCACTGACATGTGTTAAATCATTTACAAATCTGACCTTTTACAAGCCAAGGGATTGGGGTTGCAATTGTTTTTTCAAAAGCAGCCACAGTCTATTCAGAATGCATGATGTTAAGGGGGAAGGGCTCATGGGAATATTTTTCACTCATCCAGTAACTTTATTCATCAGTAACTCTCAGTCTCAATTTTTGTCACATGCAGATTGAAGTGTTTGAGTTAGAACACCTCTTAAGTTTCTTTCTAGCTCTGTGAACATTGCACAATCCTGGAAACTGGCTATTGCCAAATATTATTCTTTGTAAATGTCCCAGCACCACCCATGAGGATCCTGGTTCTAAGCCAACCTGGGCCGGAAAGTCTATGAATCTCCAGTTGCAGGTTTGGCTTAAGTGTTCAAGTACCCCAGCCTTGTATGAAAAAAGCTAAGGAACAGTGTCCAGACCCTGAGTTCAAGACCCACTAACAGCACATGATACAAACCACCTATTTACTCCCGGCCTCTGCATGTGAGCTGCGCTTCCCCACATCTCCGTGCCCTCAGAGCAGCAGAACTCCTCCCACAGGGGCTCATGAATCCAGCTGGCAATGTTTCCAAGAACAAGACATGGCCTTTGGGACCTATCCCCAGAAGTCACAGAGCATCACCTCCATTGTGCTGTATGGGGACCCCAGAGAAGCCCCCACATATCCAAGAGGATGAGGCCTAAACCCACCTGAAAATGGGAACAGAACCAAAGAATTTACAGCTACATTTTAAAGCTGTCATATCAAATACAAATGCATACAAAGGTATACAAATGCATACACCAAGGCGCCTCATGCTTGTACAAGAGGCTGAGATCTGAGGATCATGATTTGAAGCTGGCCCAGGCATGAGACTCTTCTCTCCAAGATTCAAGTTCATCTACAGCAAATTCCATACCAATTCTACTAAACCACATCGACTTGAGAGGCCACCCCATTAGTTTTAATGTTCGTTATTACCACTCCAATAATTTTGAGTTGATACTATATTTATGGCGGCTGATTTCCCTTGAAAATAAAATAAGCAGGAGAAAATGAAATTGCATTCAATTTAAATAAGCATAATTTACTAAACAGATAAACCCTAGGTAGACCAAAAAAAAAATTCTAATCGAAAGCAATCATGTTCAGGACTTGATTCACCCCGAGGCGCAACATTTTCTCTAGTAATAGGATGTGAGATTCCAGGGCTACTCTTTGTCTCTGCTGCAGCTGCTCCTGATGCTGGATGTACTTACCCAGATCATTCTCCTTTCCAGGTAAGTCTCGCCCATTTGAATTATCTGGGAAATTGACTACAATTTTGTTTGATGATGTAGAGATACAGCCAAAGATCATACCTTCAGAATGGACAAAATAAGACTGTGCCTACTTGTTTTCCTCTGGCATCTTTCAATCAATACCAATCGCAACAGCCTCTTCTATTAATCACACAGCATGGTCAGATGATCAGCGACAGCAGCCTTCCCCTGCCACGGTTCATTTGCACTGAACATAGAGAAGGAGCTAATGAATATCTTTCAGGACAAGTCAAGTTGAAAATATAACCTTCTGTCCTATCAGTCAAGAGACTGTGTAAACCTGATCGCCTAGACTGTTGTTAGAGAGGGGGGGGGATAGTTAATAATCCCCCCCGCCAAATGATTTTTAGAAAAGGCTATAAAATCCATTACCATCTGTAGTTTCTAGTTCATTTCTCAAAGTCATTCACAAGGCCATCCAATTTGTAAATGATAATGGCTTCAGCAGGATAGTGTGCTAATCCACTCTGTTCAGTCCCACTGAGTGTGTCCATGTGTGTGTGTTTGGGTGTGTGGGAATGCATGTCTGTAATGTTTTCCAGGTTTCTATCAATGAGATTTATGCAGTGATAAAGTCTTGTTGCAACTGGCTGAGGAGATAGGAGATCACTCTAACAAGGTGAGTCGGGATCAAAGCAGAGTTCAAAAGGATACTTTCTCTTTCAGATAAATAATCTTTACAGTTTCTAAACCCCATGTATGACTTAAACAAAGGAATCAAAATAACTATAAATGTGAAATCTGGGAGTGCTGTAAAGCTTATCATTAGTGTCGAGTGAATTAGCACCAATATTCAAATTGATCTGTCCCTTTGGGCTACATGTTGTCACATTGCCACATGAAAGAGAACATCTCTTTATGTCTTGTGACAGGAGAGGCTATGTCGTAAATACATAAGGAATAAATCAAATCAGAGAGGCAGAAGAGTGGGTGGGTGGCTAGGTGGGGGAGCAAGAGGCCCAGGGAAGAAACAGAGAAGTGGAGAGGCAGTATGCATCCTTAATCAGCTGCTACAGCTTCTCCAGAACTAAGGAGGGTGTTGGTTTGGTGGTTTGTTTGTCTGTTTGTTTCCTTGTAAATGTATTGCCTGGCACATATTGAATATTCAATGAGTATCAAGTTGATATTTTAGCCAATTAGAAAATAATAGTCGCTAAATACTGACTTCAAAGAAGTGGCATATCTATGAATTGTACTTCTTCCAGCTGAAGGAGAATGGTGCTAAACTTCAGGTATGGAACATTTTAATCCTTCCTTAATCTCCTATCCACAAAAGGAAGTGTAAGCTCTAGCTGCTTGCATCTTTTCTGCCAAATCCATTTTGGTTTTTTTTTTTTTTCCTTTTTTTGGTGGTGGTGGGGGGAGGGCGTCCAGTCGTCGGGCCTGAACTCTGGGCCTGGGCACTGTCCCTCAGCTCTTCAGCTCAAGGCTAGTGCTCTACCATTTGAGCCACAGTGCCACTTCTGGCTTTTTTTTCTTTTTGCTTATGTGGTCCTGAGGAATCGAACCCAGGGCCTTATGCATGCAAGGCAAGCGCTCTACCACTGAGCCACCTTCCCAGCCCATTTTTTTTTTTTTTTGTCGGTCATGGGGCTTGAACTCTGGGCCTGAACACTGCCCCTCAGCTCTTCAGCTCAAGGCAAGCACTCTACCACTGGAGCCACAATGCCACTTCCAGTTTTCTGGTGGTTTATTGGAGATCCAGAGTCTCACAGACTTTACTGTCTGGGCTGGCTTTGAACCATAATCTTCAGATCTCAGCCTCCTGAGTAGCTAGGATTACAGGCCTGAGCCACCAGTGCCCAGCTTGTTCTGGTATATGTTTTTTTCAATTTTTAAATAGTGTTTTATTTCAAAGAAAAGAAACAAAATGAACAGGTTTCATTTGTTTCTTTTGTAACATTTCCTGATTCACATGAATGAATTAAAAGAAACCTAATTTGGGGGCTGGGGATGTAACTTTGTTTTGGAGCATTTACCTGACATGTGGAAAGAGTTGAGGAGGAAATAGAGGAGGAGGAAGAAGAGGTGGAAGAGGAGGAGGAGGAGGAGGAATGGGAGGAGAGGAGAAGGAAGGAGAGAAGAAGAAGAAAAGGAGGAGGAAGAGAAAGAGGATATAATTTAATCTTTAATTTTTAAAGATCTAAGAGGTGTCTTTTGCATATATAATAACAAACCTGTAATCTCCACTGGAGTTTCCTAGTTCCTAAATACATTCATCCCTACCACTGAAGTTGGAGTGGAAAGTATATGATCCAGTTACCCAAGTCAAAGAATGTAAAGCATGATCTTTCTTCTTTGGCACATTGATCACTAAACAGATACTTCATTATGTTTTGTATTTTCTGGGATACTATAGAAAATAATCACATATTCAAAAACAAATTGTCATTGATCAAGATGCATTGTACTTATAAACTGATCTAATTGAAACCCCTTTGCACAACTATTTAAAGATAATTTTAAAAAATCCCTGATATGTTGAATTGAAATCTTTTAGTACAGCTATTTAAAGATAACAAAACAAAAGCAAAAAAATTCCAAATGTATCTTACAGAAACAAGTCATAGAAGTATACAACTCTTTGGTAAAATAAAAATACAGATCTATTGCTAGCTTATGAAGCCCTCTCCTATAATTTGGTACTGAAATTCCCCTATGAGGTAAATGGAGTGTTTTTTTAAATAATTATTTCACCAGTGAGGAACAGGCTGGGTGAGTTGAAGGAACTTGTTCAATGTCACACAATAAAGGAGAGTGGGTTAGTAAGAAGATTTTCCAAATCAGTGTCACATTCTTTCCACTCCAGGTATATATCGCTCATCACTCCTACTAAGCTCCTTGTGCTATAGTTTGAGCTATATTATTGGGATTACCAGTAGATATTCTATAAAGGAAAAATAACAGATTCCTTTCTTAGTGTTAGGGGTTTCCATTTTTAAAAAGAAAACAGACGTATTATCCCAGGATGACAACATCATTGTGGCTTAAAGTGCAACTGATGAGAACTGGGGACCATTGGCTTTTCTAGAGCTCAGAACTGGATTGTAAATGGTTGCAAAATCTCAAAAGTACTTACTGATTCCTGCAAATATCCCAATAACAGCTGTCAGCTTTACTTGACTTCTTATTGAACTCATTTGAAAAACCACTCGTGGAGGGCCTAGCCTGGCACTATCCTCAACTGTGGGTTGAGGATACAAAGATGAGTAAGTATGTTTAATGATAAAAAGACATAAGTAAACAAACATGCACACACACACATACACACACACACTTCTGCATTACGCTGACAGTTCCTTAGTGGTAGGAACCAGTAATCTGTGTATTCATAGAGCCTTTCATGGGTGAAACTTGTAACTGAGGCTGGAGGAATGGCTCAATTAATAGAACTCCAGCCAATAAGTGAAAGTGGCCACAGGTATCGAGTTCGAGTCCTGGTCTCAAACCTAAAAGAAAAAATACAGGAAAAGAATAAAATATGCCCAACACTCTAGGTTTGATCCCCGATGGGAGGGAGGATAGAACAACAGAAATAACAAAAGAAGTAAGAGCTTTCATAATATCTAACATAGTCAAAGTTACAAAGGCAGCATCATGGAAGTATGACATTTCTCCAAATGGGAAGGATAGTCTGTAGCTTTTTCTTCACCTTCGCTCAGTTAGCCACCTCTCTTCACATACTGTCTACCTAAAATTGATTTGCATGCTACAAAAATGTAGAATCAAGCCTAGGCTCCAGTACCTCCTTCTCACCGGATTGCCTAGAGAACCCTGTATGCATAGACTTGATAAATGCCTGTCAAAATACTTTGTGGGAGAAAGCAATAAAAGGAGCAAAAAGATTTTGCATGGTGGGCTTAGCTTTTTTGTTTTGTGTTGTGCCAGGACCAGAGCTTGAACTCAGGGTTCAGGGTACTCACTCTTCACTCAAGACTAGCCCTCTGTCTCTTGAACTCCAGCTTCACTTCAGGCTTTTTGGTGGTTTATTGGAGATAAGAGTTTCACAGACTTTTCTGCCCCTGTTGTTTTCAAACCTCAATCCCAGATCCCAGCCTCCTGAATGGTTAAGATTATGGGCATTGAGTCACTGGCTCCAGACAATGGCTGGCTGAATTTTTTTAATGTGGCCCATTGAGTTATTATTTACACACAGTAACAACTTGCCCTTTTTCTGTATAGTTTTATGAGTTTGGACAAATGCAAGGTCCTGTAACCATCATAGAGAACATATCTTTCATCCACAATTAATTCCTCTGAAGTACCATCATTTTAAATGAACTCTTTGTAAAACCACTAAACATATCAGTGTTGCAGATTACCCGATGTATCCTGGTGTCTGGGACAATTTAATGCATTTCTCCAAAATGAACAGTTTATTTTCCCTTTTGTCATATATTTTCCTTTTGGAAACCTCAAGGCATGTAGCAAACAAGATTTTGTTGTCATTCCCAAAAAGTCTGGCTCTACCATAGAGACTCATACTCTACTTCAAGGAAACTTACACATTTCTTCCCCCAATTCATCTGTATGGTTTTCATTTTTCCAGAGAATGCCATAGAAGTAGTCTAACAATGTTAGATGTGTTGCTTTAATGATGTAGCTATTACTTGCCTCAAATTGGCACTAGGGTTCTCCCTTCTTTATTGATTATACTTCTTTCTGACGACCATGGAAAAGTTCCACATCCTGGGGATACTTGCTACATTTGGATGTGATCTGATGGATTAATGGATGATACAGCAAACAAGTAAATGGCTAAATAAATGGATGAATGAATGGAACACTATCAGTTGTATCCTTCTGTTAGATCGGCAGTGTCTAAAAGGCCCACAGAGGCCAGATGACAGGCTCAAAGCCCCATACTGATGGAAGCATCCAATCTGTACCAGATCCCAGGCTGAGTTAATTTTATTTGCTCTCTCCAATAAACTAGAAACATTTTTAAAATTTGCCTCAGAGATCAGCATTTAAGAATAGAAGTAGAATAACAAGCCCCTATGCAATTAAGTATTTTTTTAATGGGGGTGGCTAAGGAGAAAATGTGTAAGGATTTGGGAGTCAATTTTCACTTGATAGGAAGTAAAAATAGGTCTTTTGTTTTCCAGAACTTTCTCTGCATTACATGGTATGGTGATACTTTTGAGTAATGCTCATTGGGGTCTCCCCCCATAAGCTATTTTTGCATATGTCCATTGGGTTTTTCTTCTTCCTGTTTTTAACCAGGCTTCTTTAATGAGCAAGACACCATAACCTTCTTCCTTGGCCTTCACATCATGACCTTAAGGGAAAATGGAGACAAGACCCTGCGTAGAAGATTTTTCCCATTGTTGCACTAGGACTGGGACTGGAGAAATAACATCTGATTCATTTCGGCTGAGGGGCTTTTATCCTGGAATAAGTACCCAAAGAAATTCAATACGCACACAAAAACATAGCACGCATTGTATATTTTAAAAGTGGTCCTCACAGAAGGACAACAATGACCACAAAAACTATTGAAGTAGCCTTCCCACTTGCCCTCCAGCTTGTCCTGCGCTTTTTTGCACCTGCCTTCTGCCCATTCCCTGTTCCTGCTCAGCTATGCCTGAACCCTGCTTCTTCCAGCTTGGGTTTTATCTCTCCTTCTCTCCCTCTGCTTTTCTGACCCTGCTCTCTCTCTCTCTCTCTCTCTCTCTCTCTCTCTCTCTCTCTCTCTCTCTCTCTCTCTCTCTCTCTCTCTCTCTCTCTCTCTCTCCCTCCCTCCCTCCCTCCCTCCCTTCTTCCCTCTTTCTCCCTCCCTCTCTTTCTCCCTCCCTCTCTTTCTCCCTCCCTCTCTTTCTCCCTCCCTTCTTCCCTCCCTCTCTCCCTCCCTCCCTCCCTCCCTCTGGCTTCTGCTCTTTCTTACTCCTCTCAGCTGCTTAACTACAGCTCCCACTGGAACTTACACAATCAAAAACAGCACCAACACTGAGAGCTGAGCGCCTCACTCCCCATCCGGTCGCCCGAGCAGCTAGCTAGGTAGCTGGGAGGGGGGCGGGGAGGGTCCCCCTTCTCCCAGCAGCCCGCCCAGTGTCTGCGAGAGCATCTCCCCAGGAGATTTGCGGTATCCCGCCATCCGCCTTCCCCGGGGAGTCCGGTTGCGGCGATGCATCTGTTCCAGAGCAATGCTGGCAAGAGGAAAGCCACTGCCGGTGGTAACTGAACATGGGGAGAGGTTGCTGCAGTAGCTGGTGCCGCAGAATGCCCGAGTGAAGAACCGAGCCCCGTTAGCGTCTGCATCCCGCTCCGGTCTTCATTCACTGCGTTCCGGGGGAAACGGAGCCAGATGCACTAACCCGGAGGGTGCCAGCCTGAATCTGCCAAGTCCCCGCGGTGGAAGATGGTGAACAAAGACATGAATGGATTCCCAGTGAATAAATGCTCAGCCTTTCAATTTTTTAAGAAGCGGGTAAGGACAGGTTGGGTTTGTTTCTTTTGTTTTCTGGGCTTCTCTTAAATGCTCTTGGTTGCTCTTCTGGGGTGGAATGAATGAGCCTCTGGCTTTGTGGCTCAGCCCTGCATGAAAGGCGCGCTTTCCGTAGAGGTGGTCCAGGTAAGAACCCGTCCGTTCTTGCCTTGATTCCAATTTGTCCGGGGGGAGGGGGACGTGGTGGTGAGGAGGGGGCTAGAAGAATTGAACTGGGAAGAAGGGGGCTGGGCTAAGATGTCTTTTAAAAAATGTTCCCTTAGCTATTTTCTCAATCAAAGCCTGACCAAGATTACAAGGCAATTGCAAAGACACCTGGCCTATGTGCAGTGATGATTAGTAATTTAGTTCCTGCTAATTGAGTCTCTCTCTGTCTCTCTCCTCTCTCTCTCTGTGTTTCTGTCTCTCTCTGAGCCTCTGTCTCTGTCTGTCTCTCTGTCTCTGTCTCTGTCTCTCTGCCTCTGTCTCTCTGTCTGTCTGTCTGTCTCTCTCTCTCTCTCTCTCTTCTCTCTCTCTCCCTCTCCCTCTCTCTCTACCCCACCCTCTCTCTCTTGTCTTTGGAGAGCTCAACTTTTCCACCTCTTTCATTCACTCTGTCCCTAGAGCCCAGTCATCATCTTCATTTGTCAGATTCAGAAGCTTTGGCTCCTCAATAATTGTCTGTCTCTATGGTATAAATAGCAAAGAACTAGAGTGACCTTTCCCAGAAATGATGAATCCAACATTTTGAATCTTCTAGTTCACCAAATACCTTTCATCTCAGCACTGGGGAGACCTGAAGCAGGCAGGCAGGAGGCCCAGGAGTTCAAAACTAGCCTGGGCTACATAGCACAATCATGTCTCCAAAGAAAACAAAAACTTAAACAATAACAACAAAAATCCTCTATTTCAATTAGTCCTAAATTTTTTAAGGAAGCAGGAAGTGGCCTGCTTTGAATTCTAATTTAGGGCTATGGTGTATATCTTTGTTTGAATTCATTCCCTTTATAGTATTAATAATAGCATGTAGGTTGTAAATGGGCCATTTTGTATATGTGTTTCACAAATAAACTCAGTTCATTGTAATGGCTACATTGGTGGCCTGTAATTCTACAAATGTATACATAACTAGGGGATAAGAAATGAATAATGGTTAGGAGATCGATGACTGAGGTTCTTATGAGAAGTGTTTCTTAAGCACAGAAGCCTCCTCCAGACCCCAGCTGTTCCAACCTATTTAATACCCTAGGGCAGCGCCAGTAAAATGGCTTTCTCCATTCATTCTTCTTGCCCTTCATTCAGGTCCTTCCTGTGCTATGCCTGAAATGCAGCCCTTCCTTTAATTCACCAATAGAACCTAGTGAATTACAGGCTGAGTTGGATGCCTCTGTAGACTCAATGGTCATGTTGAAAAGCCAGGACTGGGAACACAGGCACCTTGTCAGGCCTGGTTAGAGGCCAGCAGACGCTTCTATACATCTTGACTGACTTCTCCATTGGTCAGGCAAAAACCTCTCCCTCGTCTATGGCTAAAACCCTATGCATTGAAACCAGAACAAAACCAACTCTTGCATCTGGAGTACCAAGCAAAGTCCCTCACTAAGAGAGTATGAAAACTGAATGAAACCAGTCAGTGGAACTTCACAGACTTGTATGCAGCTATTAGGTTTTCACTGTAATCAAAATGTTTCTTTCCAATGGATGAGTCCCTTTGTAAAGATTAATTTCCAAGAATAAATGTTTCCCTAATTTAAAAAATTCCACAGCCCCTTTACTCAATACTTAAAATCTTTACCCTTTTATTAATTAATTAGTTTTTTTTTTTAAATTGAAGCCATGTGCCAGAGGTTCCTCCCTGTAATCCCAGTTACTCAGGAAGCTGAGATATTGTGATTCTCATTGGAAATCATATCAGACAGGCAGGTACGTTTGGGAGACTCTTATCTCCAAAAAGCCAGAAGTAGAGCTGTAGCTGAAGTAGAAGAGCTTCAGCCTTGAGTGGAAAAACTAAAGGACAGTGCTCAGGCCCTGAGTTAATGCTGTAGTACTGACACCACACACACACACACACACACACACACACACACACACACACACACACACACACACACACACACACACACACACACACACACACACACACACACACACACACACACACACACACACACACACACACTTTTTTTTTTTTGAGCTAGCATCTTATTACATTGACTAGGCTACTCTTGAACTCCTGGAATCAATTTATCCTCAAACTTCAGCCTTTTGTCTACTGAAACTACAGCTGTATGCTGGCAGTCCAAGACGCCTGTCTTCATTAATTTATTTGTTGGTATTAGGAGTTTTGTTTGTTTTTTTTTTGTTTTGTTTTGTTTCATTTTGTTTTGTAGTCCTGGGGACAAAACTCAGGATCTCAGACATATAAATATTCCACCACTGAGCTATCTAATCCTGGGGATAGTCTCAAATTCTTTTAGTAATTTATCCTCAATCAACCAGTAGCAATCATGTAGATTTTAAAATACAATTCTTTCTTACTTTCTTTGCCATCAAAATATACTACTAGAAAAACTAGTTTACCATCTGGTTTTGTAATGCTCAAAAACCTAATTTACCAATCCTCCTAGTCCTTCTGCAGACCTTGGAGTTAGCAAAGAATAAGTTAGGCTACTGATGCCTTCTCAGAGTACTGAGAGAGAATGAAGTTTCTACAGATACAATCAGCAGGCAGCTTTACCTGTCTTCTAATCTGGGCCTGTCAGCTGCTGAAGACAGAATCGGGATCCTTCCCACCCCCTCCAGCTCCTTCCTCCCCAAAGACACCTACTGAGTAGAATGACTTTGCATCAGGTCATTGACAGCCCCAGGGAGAACATCTCCTCTCCTGTCTATTTTGCGTTCTTCCTCATTGGGTTTATGCTGTATTCTAAATGTTCATTGTAGCCTGTATCATGATTTTGCTTTTGTCTTTTGAGTTTTGTTTAGTTTGTTTTCTAATTGCCCGACTAATATGCAAATGAATAGGCTAAGTAGTAAAAAACAATACTGGAATACCTACCTTTTCCCCAATCTTTCTTCCCCAGAGGTAACTGCTTTCATATTAGTATTGATACTTTCCAGACCTTTTCTCTATATATTTACATACATATCCATATATTATATAGACTTTGCTGTTGGCCACAAATAATCCATTTTCTTATGCTCTATTGTTGAAGTTCTGTACATTTCTGCATATTTTATTTTTAACCTAGCTAGACAGTCTTATAAATTGAACCTTTGTCCAGTACCCATGTTGAACAATGAATAGATTCTGGTTCTCTTTTCTCTCCCTCCCCCTTTTTTTAGAGCTCAGTAAAAAGACTGAATCTTCAACCAAAATATTGATTTGCAGAAAGGCTTAATGGGTGCATATGATGCTGCTGTGATTTTCCAGAAGAAGCTAGGGCTCCTCAAGGAGACTATAGATGGCCTGTTCTCTTGATGGTCCACCCTTCACTGCTTATTAATGCTCACGATGTTTCTGGCCCCGAGGGCTGAGTGCTTTGAGTGTATCATCTCACTAAGCCTCACAGGAACCCCCTCAATAAGAAAAAAAAGTTACAAAATATAGCAAGTACTACATAGAGAGGTGAAATAATTAGTCTAAGATCACATACCTGAAAAGTAACAGAGCTAAAATATAACCTTATCTAACTGAACGCCCCATCTACTCATTTGTTTGTTTATTGTTTCATTTAAGACAAGTTTCCACTATGTGGCCCAGGCTATCCTGGAACTTATCAATGTCCTGCTTCTGTCTCCCAAGTGCTACGATGGATTACAGGTGTAAACCCCCATTCCCAGCCACATCTGACATTCTTCATCTAGACTTTATTTCCAACTATCTACCCCCCCTCCTTTTCTCTTTTGCCTTTCCCACTGCAAAAAAAAAAAAAAAAAAAGTGAGGGCTGGGAAGGTAGCTCAGTGGTAAAGTGCACACCTAGTATGCATGAAGCCCTGGGTTCAATTCCTCAGTACTACATAAACAGAAAAGGCCAGAAGTGGAGCTGTGGCTCAAGTGGTAGAGTGCTAGCCTTGTGCAAAAGAAGCTCAGGGACAGTGCCCAGGCCCTGAGTTCAAGTCCTAGAACTGGCCAAAAAAAAAAGGGGGGGACATGTGTACACTACAATGCAATGTTTAAAATCTATGAGAGCAACCAGGCTCAGCAAAAGCCTGCCACAGCTCCTGTGGAGATCTTTAGTAGAGACAGTGAACTCTAGTCTCTGGGAACATCACCCAAACAAATCAGTACTGATGTTTCTTCCACAAAATCCTCTGGGCCTTTCACTCTTGTTTTAAAAGCTTGACTAAATAAGCTTAATTTCATAATTTAGTTGAGAATTGAGAAGCTCAAGTAGATAAGAGTTTTACTTTCATTCTCTGTGTGCTAATGATAAATTAGCATGGAATGTGTGGGGGTTATGTTTTATTCTTAGACTCTCCCAAAATTCACTTAAAATGAAAAAAATACCCTTAGCAATTTAAGTCTGATTATCTAAGAGCTTTGAAAGGTATCAGTCATGCTAAAAAGTAATCCAGTTTATAATCTGTTTTCATGGATTTGAAGATTCGTTCCTGCATCCAATTATTACGTAATGATCTCAGAAAATACAAACAAATATCATTGACATTGTTTCAAACTGGACAAAGAATTCTGTAGCCACAATTACATTAACTTTGGTAAGATTCCAAAGCATTTGTAGCCATATACAATTTCAGTTTTAACCAAAGCTCAACAATTCTCTGACCTCCTGTTTTAGATGAGAGAACCAAAGTCCTGGAAAAACAAATCACTTAGAAAATAAATTAGATCCAGGTGCTGGTAGCTCAGGCTTGTGAACCCAGCTACTCAGGAGGCTGAGATCTGAGGATCACAGTTCAAAGCCAGCCCAGGCAGAAAAGTCCATGAGATTCTTGTCCCCAATTAACCACCAGAAAACTGGAAGTGGCACTGTGGCTCAAAGTGGTAGAGTGCTAGCTTTGAGCAAAAGAGCTCAGAGACAGTGCCCAGGTCTTGAGTTCAAGCCATATGACCAACAAAAACATAAAAAATAAATTAGAATGAGACTAAGCAAAGTTCCTTGCTTAAGGCATTGCCTTGAAAATCTAGAATGCCTTCTTCTTCGTTACCTTATCAAACATAGTCAATCTTTTCATCATCCATCCATTCTTCAACAAGTACAATAAGAACAAAATATGGTGCTTTGTCTTTATAGAGCCAACTGCCTGGGACGCCAACTTTGCCAAGGCACATCTGCCTTGACTCAGTATGTCATGAAGTAGCACAGTTGAACAATTCCTTGTATTGTTCTCTGGTAACAATAGCGTCCATAAGAGCATCACTAATATAGCACTGCTCTTACTTACTGGGCATTGTTCCAAGAGTTATGTGTATACTGTTCACCTAAATTCTCACATACATATTATCTCAAAAAATAAAAAAGAAAGATGAGGCCAGGTGAGGTGACTCATGCCTATAATCCCAGTTACTCAGGAGATAAAGACTGGGAGACAGAAGTTTAAAGTGAGTTGAGGCCACAGAAGTTAGCAAGACTCCATCTCAACCAGTAACCCAGGTGAGATGGTATATGTCAAATCTTCCCTACTTGAAGATTAGACACATCCAAGATGTGCCCCGAGCCCAAAACACAAGAATATGTGAAATAGCTGGACAACAAATGAGTCTAAAGTGATAGAATGGCAGCTAGGAAGCATAAGGAACTAAGTTCAAAACTAGGGGGGAAAAAAGCTAAAATACATAAGCTGTTGCCAAGACCTTTGGTATTTGGATATATAATATCCAAAGAGCTTAATGATGGGGCATATAATATCACTAAAAACTAATTTAATCTGATTTGAAGACAAGCCTTCATTCGCCTTAGCAGTTGGCAGGTACCAGAGGAAATTTGACCTCAGTTTGTTTGTTGATTGAGTGGCCATGCCAAAATTTCTCTTCTTTACTGTTTCTCTCGTCAGACCAAACATGATAGACACTGTAGCGATGCAAAGATCCTTTTATTTTGTATTAATTAATAATTAATTAATCACTGACTTCAATATTATACAGTGTGTGTATAATCTATTCGCCTACCTAGAGCCCTAAAAATATCTTCTCGATGATTTGTTGTTTTCTTCTTCTGATATTAAGGGTGGAAGCTAGGATCTTTTGTAAACTCAATGTAAGATCAACCACTGAGCCACATCCTTGGTCTGCTTTTCCTTATGTTTTTATGAAGTCTTAGGAGCTATGGCATGTGAAGAGATGGGACTCAAGAAGCCTTTTCCTTATCCACCATGAGAGTGTTGAGGGTTTAGATGGAATAAGGCTGAGTGTGTTTGGTTGGGCTGGATAATTAGCCTCGAGTCCTGTAACACAGAATGTGGGCAGCAAGCCATGTTCATGAAATCGATACCTTGTCTTTTCAGAAGCTTTCCAGAAAGCAGGCTCTTACTCTGTAACAGTGGTAGGGAGATATTTTGAATGGGAACAACTGATGCAAAAAGACAAGCGCCACGTAAAACACTGGGTACAGACTCAGAGTGCCCATACTTTATGATCTGAAAGTGCTTACTTAACAAGGTCAGGCAAAATTCCATGGTTGGGGGAAACGTCCTCCAGTGTGTCCCCAGTCGGAGAATTCTTATCATGGAAATATGGAGGGGAAGAACTTCAGTGGGAATTGGATCAATAGAAAAAAAATTAATTAGTAATTTAGGTCACGCTAAAGATAGTTCACTAGAGGAAATATTGTAGAAGCATATTTTTAATGTGATATTTTAAAAATACATGCCAGTGAATTTTTTTGGAAGTAAATCCAAAAAATTAGGTGGTAAATATCAACATTCTCACCACTGGCAGAGAATCTGCTTTGGGCGTAGGACGCTGTTTCCTGCCTGCTAACAAAACCCAGAATTCCTTACTTATTAGCAGTCTGAGTATAGAAATCAGCTCCTCATCAAAGGAAGGAAAGAGAATTTATACTCAGCCCATAGATTGAAGAAAGTAAGTTCACAGGCTGTCTCCCTAAAAGTTTTTGTTTTGTTTATTTTGTGTGTGTATCAGTACTAGGGTTTGAATTCAGGGCCTTACATGCGTTTTGATTTTCCAGTCACCCCTGGTGCTCTACCACTTGAGCCACAGCTCCACTTCTGGCTTTTTTCTGGTTAATTGGAGATAAGAATCTCATAGGCAGGCACTGGTGGTTCATGCCTGTAATCCTAACTATGCAGGAGGCTGAAATCTGAGGATTGTGGTTCAAAGCCAGCCCAGGCAGAAAAGTCCATAAGACTCTTATCTCCAATTAACCATCAGAAAACCAGAAGCAGAGCTGTGGTTCAAAGTAGTAGAGCACTAGCCTTGAGCAGAAAAGCTCAGAGACAGCACCCAGGCCCTGAGTTCAAGCCCCACAACCTACCAAAAAAAATTCTTTGATGAAAGTGAACTAAGCAACTCAAGGGTAGTGATGGGAGGGAGGGAATGGGAAAGAAAGAAGGAACAGTTGATGCTAAGCAAAAGGAAAGAAATGTACAATAGCTTTATTGTTAAAGGTCATAGAGTTCATAATGTAAATTAACATAGTGGTATCATTGTGAAGATTAAAAGGCGTTTGTGACTTTAACTAAGTATAGCTATGACACAGTATTATGAAATTTATGTAGTCATATAATTTCAATAAAGGAATATTTGGAAAATAAAAATCTGACAGATTTGTCTTCCCTGACTGGCTTCAAATCAAGAGTCTCTGATCTCAACCTCCTGCATAGCTAAAATTATTGGCATCTGCCACCAGCACTTGGTTCCCCAAAGCTATTTAATGGAAAGTATGGTCACTATCTCTTTGGAACTTAATATCCTTCCTACTGGGAAGGCAAAGTGCTCTGGACCACAGCCTCAGTGAATTGTTCTGGCCCAGAGCTGACTGATGCAGTGACCTAGCTTGGTCTTTGTAGGGCAGCAGCCTTCCCCAGCAAAGGGCCAGGTTCTTCAGACGGATTGGACAGTGATGCTGGCACACTGATGTGAGGGAGCAGGAGTAGAGGACAAGCAGACAGCTTGGCGAGTCAGGTGTTGCTTTGGCAGCCTCCTGCAGCTGCCGCAGCATTTGGAGAAAGTATTACTATTATAACGTGTTTACTCTCACACCTATTTCTTCTTTGCAGCATTCTGAAATGACTTTGTAAGTATTTACGAGAGGAATAAAAATGAAAGATGTAACTAGAGCAGTAGGAGAATCTTCCAAAATACAAACCTGCCAAAATACTATGCAGACTGCTTTCTAGAGACTGCTGCAGCACTTTTCTGGAAGAGTCTACTCGGCTACTTGTATACAACTGTGGTCACCTTGGTGTCTTTCCCTTCCTAGATCAGACCATCCACTCAAAATGCCATTTACTTGGGAAAGTGGCTGTTCATGAACCATTTCCATCTCTCTCTTCTCTCTTCTCCTTGTTCCCTAATTTCTCTCTCTCCCTCTCTCCCTCTATCCTTCTTTTCCTCCCACCGTCTATCATTTCTTTCTAAATTCTAGATTAGTTTAAGTTTATAGCAAGGCAAAAAGAAAGAGAATCCAGCTGAGCACCAATAGTTCAAGCCTGTAATCCTAACTTCTCTGGAGGCTGAAATCTGAGGATTGTGGTCTAAAGCTAGCTGGGTTAGGAGACTCTATGAGACTCTTACTGCCAATAAACTACCAAAGGAAATAAAAAAGCTTGAAGTAGAGCTATGGTTCAAGTAGTAGAGTGCTAGCTTTGACCAAACAAAGCTCAGGGACAGAACCCAGGTCTTGAGTTCAAGCCCCAGAACCAGCACATGCACACGCGCACACACACACACACACACACACACACACACACACACACACACACAAATATCCAAAAGTAAAATATCCTTAGATTTATGCTCCATAGGGGAAAAAAAGAGTTTGTCAGTGAAGTTAGTCAGCATAGAAGATCTGATAGATCAGAACTTGAAATACTTCATACATATGTATGCAAATAGAAAAACCCTTTCAAAACTGTTTGAAAAGAGTAGGGAGGATAAGAAAAAATAATAACAGGAAATGAATTTTATCAAAATACATTATGCACATAGATGGAAATAACATAATGAAACCTTTGCATAATTAATATATGCTAATAAAAATATTTTATTCCTAGGGGCTAGGAAGGTGGCTCAGTGGTAGAGTGCTTGCCTTGCATGCATGAGGCCCTGGGTTCGATTCCTCAGCACCACATAAAAAAAAAAAGCTGGAAGTGGCACTGTGGCTCAAGGGGTAGAGCGCTAGCCTTGAGCTGAAGAGCTGAGGGACAGCGCCCAGGCCCAGAGTTCAGGCCCCACGACCGGACCCCCCCCCAAAAAAAATATTTTATTCCTAGAAATATCAAGATGAGAAAAATTACCAAAATAGGTAAAACATACTTAGACTCAGTTTTTGTAGTACCACAAGTTTAAAAAAAATCAAAATACAAGGAGTAAACAAAATTAAAAGTTAAGAGCTTGGGAATTAGAAATAAATTAAAATGCATAGATGTGTGTACATGTATGTATATACATGTATGTGCACATGTGTATATACATACATGTATATACATGCACATATATACATGTGCATATATGTTATATATGTGTAGCTATATATGTTTATATATATATATGTTATATAACCTGATACCTGGGTTGGACTCAAGCCTTGAGCTTTAATTTAGCTTTTCTTGCTCACAGCTAAAGTGCTATTACTTGAGCCACATCATCAGTTCCAGCTTTATGAACATTAATTAAAAATAAAAGTCTTATGCCTGTAATCCTAGCTACTCAGGAGGCTGAGATCTGAGGATCACAGTTCAGAGCCAGCCTGGGCAGGAAAGTCTGTGAGACTCTTATCTCCAATTAACCACCAGAAAACTGAAAGTGGTGCTGTGGCTCAAGTGGTAGAGCACTTGACTTAAGCTGAAGAGCTCAAGGACTGCCCCCAGGCCCAGAGTTCAAGCCCCATGACCACAAAAAAAAAAAAAAGTCCCAGTTTTCATTGCCAGGCTAGCCTCAAACCTTGATCCTCGGAGCTCAGTTTCCCAAGTAGCTAGGATTATAGCCTAGAGCTACTGTTGCCTAGCAAAAGAATATTTTTGTTGATTGGACTTGCTAGAAACTAGATGTGAACAACAAATGTAAATTGTGTTCCATTTTGATGATGTTAATGTGTGACATTTTTATGTTAATAAATGTAATTTTTTTGTACTGGGGGTAGAGTCTGGGCCTTGTGTATATAAGCATGCACTTTACTACTAGCACGTGGGGGAGTTAATTTTTGAGAACTCATATGTTTTATTTATATATCATTATTAATAATAAGAAAATATTAATGAAATGATTATTTACCAAAGAATATTTAGTATTTTTTTACTATTTAGAATATTTAATACAAAGTTTACAAAGTTAACAGATAAAGGTATCTAGGAAATTCAACTCTTAGAGGTAAGTTACAGAATCCCCAATCTATTTTTGTATGAAAAGTGAGAAAAGCTTACAGAAAATGTCATCAGTTTTCATATGAGGTTTGTTAGGGATACTCTTGACAAGGTGCTACAAATGGGATGGGTTAAACAACAAATACTATTGTCTCACAATTCTGGAGGCCAGAAGTCTAAGGTCAAAGTGCCCACAGGACTGTACTTTCCAATGGCCTTGAGAAAAGTAGCTTCTTAGGGAAGCTTCCATTCTTAATTTGTTGATAACTATCTGCTCCCTGTGCCTTCACAGGATCTTCCCTCTGCAAGTCTCTCTCCAATTTTCTCTTTCTAGTAAGGGAGGACACCAACCATATTGATTAAAGCCCACCTTATGACCCTCATTTTAATTTGATTATCTCTGGAAAAGCTCCAGCTCCAAATAAAGTCACTGTTATTTTAAGATCTTATTTTATTTTTTTTGTTTGTTTGAGACATTCTCACCACCTAACTCAAGTTGGCCTGGCTTTGTAACCTCAAACTTGGTGATTCTTATGCCTGAGCCTTCTGAGTGCTAGGATTATAGAGGTATATACCTCCTCATAGTAGACTGGATCTTGAATATCCCCCAAAGGCCATGTGTTACAGTCTTAGTCACCAGCCGATGACACTATTGGGAAGGGACAGAACCTTTAGGGTATAGGGCTTAGTGGACAGAAGTTAGGTTGTTCAGAGTGTGCCTTTGAAGTTTAGGGACCCCAGCTACTTGCGGTATTTCTGTTTCCTGGCAGCTATGAAATAAAATTTCCTCCACCCAAGGTTTCTACCAGGATGTATTATTATGTCACAGTCCCAGAGGTGACAAAGCCAAGCAACCATAGACTGAGATGTCTGAAGCCGTGAGCCAAAACAAATCTTTCCTCTTTTAGGTTGATTACCTCAGGTATTGTGTCACCGTGATGGAAGACTGGCTAACACAGAAATATTCTAAGATATCAGGGTCCAGGACTTCAATGTTTCACCAGTGACTGAAGTATTATCCTTCCTGACCATTTAATCCCCATTTCTCTTGGAAATGAAGCATTTCCAACAAAGTAGACTGAAGGTGGATTTTTTCCCCCATTTTCTTAAGATGACTAAAGATTTGGGGACACATAAAATATTCCTATTTTTCAAATTCTACCAAACTATACCAAATTTGTGTTAGCTACTATTGAGTAACAAGAACATTACTCAAAAGTTAGTGACCCAACACAACCACCATTAATTGTTTCTGATCCTGTGGATTAGGATTCTGTTTGACTCATTTGGATAGTTTCTGCTCCCCTGAGGCACTGGCTGAACCCTTCCTTGATTGTGTTCAGCTGTGTATTTGGATTGAGCTGGGCCAGAAAGTTTAGAACAGCTTCCCAACCCTCTGTCCAGAGTTTCTGGATAGGCCTCTTTAGCTTGAGCTTCATGGCAGTGCCTTGCCAGAGAGCAGTGAGAAGCTCAGATCTCAGAAAGCCCAGTCTTGAACATTACAATAGTCCTTCCTAATTCCTGGATTCACCTTTCATTTTTTTCCCCTTGACCAATGTCAGTGTGGAAAATATGAAATGGAAAATTCCAGAAATCAACAATTCATAAGTTTTCAATTGATGACTATTCTGAGTAACATAATGAAATCTCACACTGTCCAGCCCCATCCCACTCACAAAGTGAATCATCCTTCTTCCCCGTATCCATGCTTTATACTATCCATGTGTTAGTAACCATTTCAGTTAGTAGAATGACCGCCATACTATCACGGTGTATCAGTTATCCTTATTTCACTTAATAATGGTCCCAAGATGAGCAAGGTAATGCAAATCTGAATCCCAGCACTTGGAGGTTGAAACAAAAGGATTAGAAGTTCAAATCTGGCCTATATAGCAAGAAAAACAATATACACCTGCAATCCTAGCAACTCAAGAGTCTGAGATCTGATGAGTCAGGTTCAAAACCAACCTGGGAAGACAAGTCTTTGAAATTCTTTACTCCAATTAACCAACAAAATATCTGGAAGTGGATTATGGCCCAAGAAGTAAAGCACCAGCCTTGATGATGAGTGGGAAAAGCTAATCAATACATAGAAGTCCTAAATTCAAGCCCCAATACTGTTAGGCTCGCACACACACATTATATAACATATATTTCATATATTATTGTACACTACCCCAAAGTCAAAACATAGCATTTAGCAATTCAGATGTGCCAAAGAAAATTGCAAAGTCCTCCCTTGAAGTAAAAAAAGTAAAAGTGTAATAAAATTATTTTGAGAGAGAGAGAAGAAAAGGAGAACACTGGCATAACTTTTATTAGTGTATAGGTACAATTGTTCTCCTTTATTATTGTTTTTTGTGGTTAATCTCTTACTCTGCATAATTCACAGATTAAAGTTTAACATAGATTCCCAATGGACTGTTAACAACATTATTCCTCAGCTTCGTAACAGCAGGCAAGCTATTTATTATTCTAATGTTCTAATTATTATTTGCTTATGTGTAAATTGTGTTTGATGATAACTGTGGAACTGTTGTGAGGATTTAATAACAATATATGTAAAGAATTTAGCCCCAGTGCCTGGGGTATACTAAACACTCAAAACATATTAAATAGATTTCAGCTTTTTACTTATCTACTTATTTATTTTGCACTGTGGAGGGTCAAAATCAGAATCTCTTGCATGTTAAGCATGCACTCTGCCTAGAGCTACATCCCAAATCTAGGACCTCAAAATTCTGACCTACCTGTATAGCCTCCCTTTCTAAACTTTTGTAGGTTGTGATTTCACTCTTAAGGCATATTATAGACATGCTTCCACCTCTTTGATTTTAGATTTTATTAATTTTATTAATGTAAGATCATTCATTCATTAATTCATTAAAGATCATTTATTAATTTAAGATCTGTGCATGGTCAGCAGAGTCCCATTTCCATTGAGTTATTTATTTGTTGCCATAACCTCAGTGCTCAGCAACCAGGGAACATGATTGATTCATCTTCTGCAGACACTTGTCCCTGGAGCAATGCAGTGGTCTGGCAGCAGTGCTGAAACAGTCCTTCCTTCATTGCTCTGAGTCTCGTTGAATCAAATGACACCAAACTACTCTGGTTTCTTAGTTACGTGTGCATGTAAAAATACTGATGGAGGAAGAGAAACACAAATAAGCATTGTATAATTGATTCTAAGTAAGAGTTTAACTGTAACAGAAGAAATTTAATAAAGAATTCCTTCCTTCCTTCCTTCCCCTCTTCCTCTCTTTTTTCCTCTTTCTCCCTTTTCTCCCTCCCTTCCTTCCTTCTGTTCTTCCTTCTTTAATTCTTGGTTTCTGTTTTCTTTAACTTGAAAATGGCAATCCATTTTGCACTTCTTCTGTGCATGGACAGCTATCTACCCTCCTCCTGACTTCCTACCTTCTCTTCATGTCTCTCTGTGGATCATACCTCTCTCATGGAAGCTTATGTGTAGCTTCTGTGGCATTGCTCCAGGATCTCCTCCTACTTTTGGAAGATTTTTTTTTAGTGTTCTTTCAGGCTTTTCCTGCTCAGTCCCTAACACAGATGCATGTGTGGGGTCAGATTAGGTTCATTCCTTGGCAAACTAGCCGCTCAGCATCCTCTCTCCCTCTTCCTCCTTATTTCCTGTCTCTCCTTACTACCTCTCCCATCTTACTCTTCAAAATACCATTTTACTTATTTCATTTTTATTTCTCTTTATTCTTAATTTAATTCTTTTCTGCCAGTAGTGGAGGCCTGAACTCAGGACCTGGGAGCTGTCCCTTAACTTTGTTACAATGCTGGCACTCTACTACTTGAGCCACAGTTCTACTTTTGGCTTTTTGCTAATTAATTAAAAATAAGAGTCTCATGGATTTTTCTGACTGAGCTGACTTTAAACCACAATCTTCATATCTTAACCTGCTGAGTAGCTAAGATTACAGGAGTGAGTCACTGGCACCTAGTTTCCCAAATTCCTTTATTTTCAAGCTTTAACTATAATTATACATTTTCCATAAATTTATCAGTTCCCTGAATGCCAGCTCCTCTTCCAAGCAGTCTGCTTAATATTTCCATTGAAATGTGTTACAGGCTCCTTGAACTAATCATGATCAGAACTGAATTATTTTATTTCCTTTCTTACTTTATTTTCTTCTTTCATGAATCTTTCTCATTTCAATACAGGAAACTGCCATCTGCTATCTTGTAATGCATCAGAAATCTACAAATAATTCCTCTTTTCTTCTAATATCTGAGCAATTCATCAACACAAATTACTGTTTACCTCCAAAACATATGTATTTTTCTTTTTTAAATTAATTTGCTTTATTCTTATTATAAAGGTGATGTACAGAAGGATTGCGATTGCATGAGTCAGGTAATGAGTACATTTCTTTTTGTATAGTATCTTCTGTTTCCTCATTCTCTCCTAGTCCCTTCCTGCCATCTTTACTTACAAGTGGTATAGTTCACTTTCATCAGTGTCCAGTTAGCTCCACTGATACACTTTTTCACCCTTTTCCCCTTGAATTCTGTACCACATATGTACTTTTTGAGTCTCTCTGTCTGCAGGACCTACGCCTCAGTGCACCACCCCGACCCTTTGCTTGGCTTTCCAATAGGGTCTCTTTGCTTTTCTTTCCCTTCAGCTATTCCCTGTCCTTCCCCGCTCTAGTTTTCTGATGAGATAGAGCCCTGTAGGCAAACTAAGAGCTTCCCATTGTAGTAAAGTTTCCCTTTGAAAAATGGCATAGGAAGAGGAGAGCCCTTCCCTCAGGTCACATGGAGAAGATACCAATGTGGCATCAGAAGCCAGAGTTCCTTTACTTTATCAGATACCGGGTATTGGTTTTTAATTTCATCTCTTTTCATTTTTGACCCACTTTCTTTTCTTTTTTTTTCATATGTTTATAAAAGAAGCACATTTTATGGTGAAGAGTGGAGATATTTGGGCTCCTGTAGGAATAGTTCATAGCCAGATGCTGGTGGCTCACACCTTAATCCTATCTACTCAGGAGGCTCAGCTCTAAAGGTCATGGTTCAAAGCCAACCCAGGGCAGGAAAGGCTGTAAGACTCTTATCTCTAACTTATCTCTAAAAACCAGAAGAAGTGGAGTTGTGGCTTAAAGTGGTAGAGCACTAACCTTGAGCAGAAAAGCTCAAGGACAATGCCTAGGACCTGAATTCAAGCACCACGACTAACCAAAAAAAAAAAGTTCATGTTTATTTAAATTACATTCTTCATACCCACTTACTTCTAGCACTCCCCACCCAAAAGAAGAAAAAAATCACGGGGTTTAAAAACATCACGTTCCAAAACCTTGTTCTAGGAAATGGCCTAATTCTTTCTTCTTGAAACCAGAATAAACAGACATATCTTAAAACTGAGTATTTCCAGATTAAGAATGTTTTTCTTTTAAGTGGTTTGCTAGGCCAGACTATACTAATGATATTGTGATGCTCCAAATGAGCTTTTATGTTTAGTGTACATTCCAAATAATTATTTTACATAGGTTGGCCTTTTTGTCATGCTTCTGTTGTTTTGTTTTTTGTTTTGCTTACTTCGATTTTATGTATGTATGTATGTAAGTTCATATGTATGTATATATCTATGTATATGATTAAGGATAGAGCCTCATTCTGTAGCTCAGACTCTTCTCTTTTTGATCATACTGCCTCAGTCTCCTGAGTACAAAGATTATAGGTATATGCCACCATATCATCTACATACTTTTTTAATTCCAGCAGCATACCTTGCCTTGTCCCCTATACTCCTTAATGTTCTAACTCTGGGTCTCCACCTTCTTGTCCTTCTATTTCTTACTGTTTTTCTATCAGAAATCTCCTCTTTTTTGCTTATCTTTCTTACCCTCTTCACTAAATGTTCTATTTTTCCAGATCCAGCTGTAAATTCATGCAATGCAGGATGGTTAGCAAGTAGGAAACGCAAAGACTGCTCTCTTTAAATGCCTCTTCAACTCTTAGTAAGCACCAACTCATTGCAATAACTACCTTTTATTGTTTGATCGTGATATATGAGCACAAGTAGCGTTTCCATGGCACTTACAAAATCTTCAATGATTGTCCCTCCTTTGTGACTCAGACAGACATATGCTTAGCCTTGATTTACCAACAAGGATACAGAGCATCAGACAGTTTAAGTAACTGCCCCCACAGACACACAGATAAGGAAGGAGACCGGCCAACTGATGACATTGGAGATGTCATTACATCACATCACTTTCTCTGGTGACTTGTGGATTTTCACTGGGTATTCTGTGTGGACCTGGTTGATTTTGAACCATGATCCTCAGCTCTTAGCCTCCTGGGTTGCTAGGATTACAGGGGTGAGCTCCCTTCATAAGTAGAGCTGGTATCCACTCCCATTACCTTACCCATATGTGCATTGAGTGGCTATCTTGATCCTTCCCTAAAGAGTGTCTCCCACCTTCTGACTGGCCTCCTGCTGCCAGTCCTACCTATGGAATCCTCTAAACCGCATTCCAAAACACATAGGGGTGCTCCAGAATTCTCCATTTAACATTGACGAATGACAGTTCATTGAGGCAGTGTGACCCAAGTCAGAACCATATTCATTCATTCACACATACAAATGTTTACAGGAATCTACTAGATCCCAAGGACTGCTCTAGGTACTGGGAAGAGGACAGAAACATTTTTAAGATATGAGATGGTTAATAAAAAAAAAACCAAAATGTTGGAACAAAACAATTCAGTCACAAAAGGATAAATGATGTGTGTCATTTTACTTACATAACATATTTAAGGTAGTCAAATTTGTAGATAGAAAAGTGTTCATTACAAGGGTGGGCAGGGGAAGGGAGGAGATGAGGTAGAAAAAGTTCTGGAGATGGAGGGTGGGAATGGTGCACAATGATGTCAATGTATTAAGTGGCATTGAATCACACATTCAAAAATGATTGAAAGTGGCTGGGGATGTGACTCAGTTGTAGAGTATTTGCCTATCATTTGTAAGCCCTAGGTCTGATCTATAGCAACACATACACACACACACACACACACACACCACAGAAAAGTTAAATTGATCAATTTTATGTTTTACATAGATTACAACACACTCACAAAAAAAAATGAAAGTGTAGTATATTAGATGGAAAATGTCCTGGAGAGAAGTAAAGATGGGAAGGTGATTTAGGGCAAACTGAGGGATAAGAGGCTCAGGATGGGCCTGGTTGCTACAGGGTTTCTCTTCTACTTTTTCTCATGGGTCTGAGCTATATACGCAGCAGCATAACTTTATTCAGAGCTGAATCTGCTATCAGGTTCGGTGGGCAGAAAAGTACAGCTTTTGTAATGAGTGTTGCTAAATTCCTAGAACCAGATGTCTTCCATTCTCCTAGCATCTTCTGGGTGTACACCGGGGGAATCCTCAAGACAAATAACGAGATCTAAACTATTACTCAGGCCTGCCCTTTTTCCTTCCACACCAGAATTTTAGGTTAAGCATTTTTTTCTGTCATGTGTCATCAAAGAATTATGAGGCTATGTGCAAAGGTAAAAATGACTTGTTCCTCAAAATCAGATAATGAAATCTGAGTTATATCTTCAGTGTCTCCATAAATCACTTTGCTATCTGTGCTTCCTTAAGTTGAGCTTTCAAGTGTGTATTTCATATTTGCTCACAAAAATGATCATCTTTGTGGATTCCAAGTCTAATTGTCATCCTTTATGAATTATCTGACTCTGTTTCTTTTTCATATTTAAATATGTCTTAATGATTACCAAATCTAAATTTAAACATTTGGAATCAAAATCTGATCCACACAATATCCAAAAAAAAGTAGCTTAAAAAAAGTTTAAAGCAAAATTGATATCTGTCAAGGCTTGTTGGCTTTCCAAGGCCAACCACACAGACTGGTTTTTAGTTTGCTCTGTTTTTAGTAATTTGACTAGTAAGTAAATCTAGACATTCTAATCTTCTTGCTTACATTTCACCTAAAGTTTTCACCAGTTAGGGACAGTGTGCCCAGCAAAGTTTCATGGACTCCTAAATCTAATCTCTTTTTGAAATGTTACATTTTATTTTTGTCAGTAGTGGGGCTTGAACTCAGGGCCTGAACTCTGTCCCTCAGCTTTTTCCCATTCAAAGCTAGTGGCACAGCTCCACTTCAAGCTTTCAGATAGTTAATGGGAAATAAGAATCTCACGGACTTTCCTACTTAGCTGGCTTTAAAATGCAGTCCTCCCTCAGATCTCAGCCTCCTGAGTAGCTAGGATTAAAGGCAACAGGCCTGAAATATTATTTTTGTTGTAAACATAAATTTTTCAATGTAACAGTCAGAATTGTATAGCTTATTAGAAACTGCCAGCTTATGAGCCTTCTTACATATCTAGATCTTAACCTACTGATTGCCAGAGCTAAATTATTTCAAAATTAAAAATACCTCTTCTGTCTTCTTGGCATTTTAGAGGCATTCAGACCAGAGAGAGAGAGAGAGAGAGAGAGAGAGAGAGAGAGAGAGAGAGAGAGAGAGAGAGAGAGAGAGAGAGAGAGAGAAAGAGAGAGTTTGCTGAAAACACAGCTGGGATGCATATGAATTATCCAATTATGAAGGTGAAAGATGATTTTGAGAACAACCTTCTACATCAATGATATTGTCATTTTAATTTCTCTCTGTTATCCTTTTTTTATTCTGTAAAATGGGAACCTTTGGACATTTGATCATTGGGAAGATGAATTGGTGGTACTTCTGTGGGAAGATGAATTGGTGGTACTTCCTGACATTCTTTTTTTTTTTTGGGGTCCAGTTGTGGGGCCTGAACTCTGGGCCTGAGCGCTGTCCCTCAGCTCTTCAGCTCTACCACTTGAGCCACAGTCACTTCCGGCTTTTTTCTTTTTGCTTATGTGGTGCTGAGGAATCGAACTCAGGGCCTCAGGCATGCAAGGCAAGCACTCTACCACTGAGCCAACTTCTCAGCCCCACTTCTGACATTCTTTTTAAAAATAGAAATATTTAAATCATAATCCTTGAGTGAATACGTGGCCAGCTTAATAAACTATGTGTGTATGTATGCACAGAGATATGTGCATACATATAATTGACCTTACTCATCACCATTAGTTACAGCACTAGGCATCAGGTCGTTGTTGTTTTCCATCCTGGATTTGAACCTAGGGCCCTGTACATGCTAGGCAAGTACTCTACTATAGAACTATACACATTCCTGCCTTAAACACCAATTGTACATGGTGTTTGAAAGTGTCCTCTTCATAAAGCAAGTGGAGTTAGTATCATAGTCATTGACACTGTCTCTTCTATATACCAGACATACAAAGTCCAATGCGGCAGCCACCACTACACATGGGGCTAGTCTAATTGAGGTAAGATTTAAGTATAAAATACAAATCAGGTTTTAAAGACTCAGAAATAATAATAAAAAATTAATATAAAATATGCCATTAATTATTTTAATCTGAGCACACTTTGAATATTAACTTGGGGGTACATTGAATTAAATAATGATATTATTAAAATTAGTTTCATCATTTCTTTTTCCCCTTTATTTAATGTAACCTCCCTAACACTTAAAAGGATAGCTCTGATTTGGGTTGTGCTAGGATTTGAACTCAAGGCCTTGTTCTGTTTGAGCCCATCACATTCTGTTTCTAATGGACCATAGGTTCCAAGGTGAATTCTTCTGAGTAAAGAAGGCATGTTCAATTATTCCTGCTGTCTTCCCAAGGGACACTAGCTTGCCTGTGGGGAAGACTTAATACTGTTTAGATTCATTTTCTCTGAAGGTTTGCTTAAAAAAAAAGAAGAACCTTACAATTTTAAAACACTATGTATTTCCTTCTAAAATATGTGGCCAAACTTCACAGTAAAAATATAAGGGATTGGGGGAGGGAGCCAGTGGTCATCAAGGCCCAAGTATGGACCCATAGGAGTCGATGGTGTGAGTACAATGATCTGGGTCCGTGGTGACAGCTGACTCAGGCAGGGCTGTGTTTTCAAATCAAGAACTTTTATTGCAGTGTTTGAAAGCAACAGTTAGAACAAGAGGATCTTTGTGGTTTTCCATGGTGTCTGTGGAAAAAAGCAGAGGTTAAAGTTTAAATTAAACTGACACTGAAAGAACCTTTTGTAGTTGCTGTGTGTCGTTTGACATTAGTTGCTGTGACTAAGCTGACTCTGGTTATTAGGAGGGTTTGTGAATGAGGAAAGAAAACATGGCTTCCTGCTTATGTGTGTCTCCTTGTATGGACTCTGCCCCCTTGAAGGATGACACCAAAACTAAGGAAAAGTTTCAAAAATACAGAAAACAGGGCTAGGAAGGTGGCTCAGTGGTAGAATGCTTGCCTTGCATGCATGAGGCCCTGGGCTCGATTCCTCAGCACCACATAAGCAAAAAGAAAAAAGCCGGAAGTGGCTGGGGCTCAAATGGTAGAGCGCTAGCCTTGAGCTGAAGAGCTGAGGGACAGCGCCCAAGCCCAGGGTTCAGACCCCACAACCGGAACCAAAAAAAAAAAAAATACAGAAAACATAGCATAGAGAACACAATTACTAAGCTTTTAAACATTTATGTTGCCAGGGGCTGGTGGCTTATGCCTGTAATCCTAGCTACTCAGAAGACCAAGATCTAAGGACTGAAGCTATCCTGGGCAGAAAAGTTCTTATCTCCAATTTACCAACCAACAGCCAGAAGTGGAAGTGGGGCTCAAATAGTCAAATGCTAGCCTTGAGTGAAAACTCCAAGCAAAAGTTCCATGCCCTAAGTTCTATTCTCCCTCTTTCTGTTACATCTTCTCCTTCCATCCTCCTCATTACTTTATAGCCCAGGCTTGAACTTGAGATCCTCTTACCTCAGGCTCCTGAATGCTAAAATTATAGGTATGCCCCACTATTTAGTCTTTAAAGATTTTTTTAAACACAAAAAGGGATAGATTAGCATTGCACAATTGCCCAAATGAAGCCTAAACTGGAAATCTCCACATATTTATAACATGTCAGAAGAAGGGCTGTCCCACAGTCACCATATAATGATGTGCATGTATGTGTGTATTTGGGCTGTGTGTGTGTATGTGTGTGTGTGTGTGTGTGTGTATGTGTGTGTGTGTGTGTGTGTGTGTGTGTGTGTGCTGAAGATTGAATGTAGGAGTAATCATTCTATACCCCTAGCCTAGTGCTTTTGGTTTTGGATTGAGAGAAGGTATGATATTATACCAGGATTAAAACGTAGTAGTAAATGGAGACAGGTGCCTGAGAACCAATGGAGAGGGTGAAAACTTGGAGAGGATGGAAAGCCATCTGTTTCCCTGACCACATCAAGGGGTGAATTTGCCCAGTGATGAAGAAGACATCAGAACGAGACATTGAAGAAGCTCATTCTTTAGACCCACACCGTTAGCCTGGAAACTCTGAGCATGATTGACACCACTAGGCCTCTGAAGATGGCCCTGTAGGACAAAGATGGGCAGAGGGAAATCGTTACTATTCTAACATCTGCCCCATTATCACCATTACCCCCTCACACCAGCACCAACACCAACATGACAGCTAAAACATTAGTAGGGTCCCAAGCAGTGACTGTACATAGCCGAGGAAGTAAGAGTGGTGCTGAGTCTCAGAAGAGGTTAATGAATGCCCACAGACCATACACCATAGCTCCTATCTGTTACCCTTCCTACTGGAGAGACAAAGATGGGGAAGGTTGTGGTTCTAGGCCATCCCAGGGAAAGTAGTGCAAGACTACCTGAAAAACAAATTTGAAAAATCAAAAGGACTGGGCCATAGATCAAGTGGTAAATACTTCCTTATCAGTTTTGAAGCTTTAAGTTCAATCCTCGGTGTTGCCAAAAGGAATAGAACTGAACAGAAAAGGGATGCACACACATGCACATATATGCACAATCAGATTTGTGTCCAGGGAGAGTCAGCGGAGAAATTGGAACTAAGAGCATGGTTTGGCTGCTACCCTTAAACTGTCTTTACACCAACAGGCACCTGAGGTCTGGGACACATTAAAAGACGTTAATCAGATTAGCAAATAGTCACTTTAGAAAGTACTGATAATTTAGTCCTGTGAGAAAGAAAGAGAGAGAGAGAGAGAGAGAGAGAGAGAGAGAGAGAGAGAGAGAGAGAGAGAGAGAGAGAGAGAAGGAAGGTAACTCGAGCTACATCTCCACTTCCAGCTTTAAAGTAAATGCTATTGTTATTATTAAAGCGACATACAGAGGTGTTACCATTTTGTAAGTCAGGTAATATTTCTTTGGGGGCAATGTCACCCCTTTCTTTGCTCTGTCCCAGATACCCCTTCAGTTTTTTGCTGGCTAAATTGGAGAAAAGAGTCTCAGACATTTCTGCCCCAGATGGTTTTGAACTATGATCCTTAGATTTCAGCCTCTTGGGTAGCTGGGATTACAGGTGCACCTGGCTAACATTTCTTTTTCTTAGAAATCTTCTGGTCCTTAAGGAAACTACCAAAATTCTATGAAAACTGACTTTAATGAACAGTAGAAAGAACAGCTAATAATTTTAATTGCCTATTTATATGCCATGATCTATTCTATGTAAGATTCTGAAATAAGGTCTGAAAACCTAAGTTAACTAGAAAATTAATGTCTGGTGAACTTGAATTTTAGAATATCCTTAGAATTCCAAATGAATAAACTTATCTACTAGTCAAGAACTAGGCATTTTTCCATAACCTGGAAGCCCTGGATTTTTTTTAATGTCTCTTAAAATTCATTTCAAAGAAAATGAGAAAGAGTAGAAAGCTAAGAGCCTAAGGAGACTTTGCAACCTGGACAATACTGAAAATATATCTAAATCTAAGCATTACAATTTCTCTTCAGCTTGACACTAAATAACACCTTTCCCTTTTTAGAAATTCACTTTTTAAATACTTCAAAGTCTACATCTTACTGAGCTAATGTAATTACATATAATTTAATGAAATAAAAGAAATTAGGAACAAGATTATGTTAAGCAATGCTAGTGCACACACAATATCCTTCAAGTTGACTAGACAAATGGAGTGAAAACATGCATAATTTCCATCTAAGTGCTAATGATGACAGTTAACAGGTGTCTTCTTTCAAATGAGGAAATGCATTATATTCAAAGTATTATTATTATATGGTAATTATATTTCATATTGGCTCTATATTTCAACCAAAGTTGCTGATGAGTAAGAAATATAATTATAGCAAGCGATTGAATGAAGTGTACATTATAAAAGGTTAACACCCTGGGAGAAGCCAGCATGGTCTTGTGTGTTGGAAGAAGGCAAAGGAAGGGAGAGTTGTAAGTAGAAAAGTGGTGATGATGGTGTTTAATCATCACCTACTATATGAGTCCTGACTTCCCAAAGATCTGTCCTCATGGGACTGAGAAGAGAACTAGAGACATAGTTCACAGAAATAGGAGGCTGATTTACAGGTTACTTCTCAGTTTGGGGTTCTTTTTTATAAGATTCACTCCACTGTGTTGGGAGACAAACCGAGACTTGTGTTAGGCATTATAATGCAATAATGTCCTTTATAATTCATTTCAGAGAAGATTTGTGTGTGTTTGTACTGGTACTGGCATTTGAACTCAGGGACCTCAAGCTCTTGCTTAGCTTTTTCACTCCAAGCTGGTGCTCTAGCACTTAAGCCACACCTTCACTTCCGGCTTTTGACTGGTTTGTGGGAGAGAAAGGTCTCTTGAATTTGTTTTGCTTGGCTGGTTTCCAACTGAGATAGTCAGATCTTAGCTTCCTGAGTAGCTAGAATTGCTGGTGTGAGCCACTGGTACATGGACAGAGAAGGCTTCTTTAAAATTCCTGTTCTCCTTCTTATGCTTATCTGGCATTTTTCTGGATATAGTCCCCTAGAAAAATGTGTGGAAACTGTATATGACTGAAGGTATTTGGCTGAGAGACGATACCCAATGTAGAAAGAAAAACATTGTACTGTAAGTTTATCACTCACTAAATTCACCAAAGTCCTGATCTGTTACCAAATGTCTGGAAGACTTCAGAAAGGCACATTAACTTCTTATGGAATGAGAGACACGTGAACTGCTAGGTAGGGGACATAGGTGTCCAGGAGCTTCAAGCTTGGTACAGTGCTCCACCGATCACACTTTTCTATTATAGTATATATTTATATGAACCACAGCCATCTTGTGGGGGAAAGGAATAGAAGAGCAAGTAAAGTCCAAAGACCTACTTAGAAAAACCTGTAAGGAAGGGACTCGTTTAATGTCTGCCACCAAAAAATATGGTTTTGACACTTCAGGGAATAAGGAATTTGTCAGCCTTCCTCTTTGATGTATGCTCCGTAGGGCGGTAGCCTTCTTTGAAGAAAGCTTTGTTTAACTTTTGGCTTGAGAGAAGCCTAAATATGCCTTCCTCTTACTCCAGCCATTGAATCATCTTTTACAGGATAGCCACTCAAATTCTGGCCCAAAAAATAGTAATAATGTTGTTATGGTTTTTCTGAGTTTTGATCTTTGTCCTTGTTAGGAAAAATAAATAGTAATAATCTACTAGATAGGTATATGGTTCATGGGCAGGCAAATAGTAAAAAGCTGAACTGTGCATTTTGCTTGTGCCTGAGCACAGCAGCCAGATAAAATGCTAAACAGAGTGACATGGACCTTATTCAGTAGACAGCAAAAAAAAAAAAATCATCATACCAAGCAAAGAAGTAAGGAGAACAAATTCCTATCTTGAGAAAATAGCAGCAAAGTATAGAGCAGATTGGAAGGAGGCAAAGGAAGGGAGAGATGTAAATAGAAAAGTGGTTATGATAGTGTTTAATCATCACCTACTATAAGAGTCATGACTTCCTGAAGAACAGTCCCCATAGGACTGAGAACTATAGACTTAATCCAGTCACCTATCTCTATTCCTTCCTTCCTTTCTTCTTTCCTTCCTTCCTTCTCTCTGTTTCTCTCCCTCCCTCCTCCCCCTTCCTCTCTCTTTTTCCCTTTCATTGTTGGTACTAGAATTTGAACACAGGACATCATACCTCTAGGCAAGGAGCTCTGCCACCTGAACCATGTCCCCAGCCCTGTAGTTTATATTTTTTTTGAGATAAGGTCTCCTTAACTTGGAACGCTCTGGCTTCTCTCTCCCGAGTATGAACCACCATACCTGGCTTCAGTAACCTTTCTTTAATAGCTCTCTATAAACATGTCTGGATTTCAAATCTCTTTGTTTCACTAATACTGTGAATCTGTGGCTTTATTAACTAAGCTATCTACAAACATTAACTCAAAAAATTTTATTACACGTTTCTAGATTATTCTTCCTTGTTTTATTTCTAAATGAGTTTCCCATAGACTCAGAAGATTTTTCTCTGAATTCCTTTATAAAATGTAAGGTTTTTTTTTCATTCTAGACATGGACAAATGATTTAGGAAAAAAAAAAGCCTTTTGTTAACTTTTATTACTCAGTGGAATGCTCGGGGCAGCTGGATTGTGGCAAAGGAATGAAATCGTGGTTGTGATCAATTAGGATGAAAGAGCACAAAAGCCAGAACTGTACAAACAATTTGAGTTCAAACAAGTTGACAATTTTTATTGCCATGTTCAATCTACATCACAGGGTACACTGTCATTTCTACCAAGAACAGCCCCCAATTTCATCTCATCTTTTCTCAAACTACCCTGGTTTTGAACTGAATATTCACTTTTAGTGGCTCTGGTCACTGTCCAAATGCCTGACCTCACCAAACCCAGCCTGCCCCCAAGGACTCTTCAAGAACTCTCCACAAGTAAAAGGAGAAGACTTCCCACAACCCAGGATAAGAGCCGTAAAAAGTCTCCTGGGTTCTACTACATTTGACATCTGTGCTCACTGCCCTGTGATATACCTTATGAAATATTTTGAACTCATCTACCTAAAAAACAATTGTCTTTCCCATGTAATCTCATTTCTTCTATCTAGCTATATAATGGTCCACATTTTAAAGTGCACACTCTGGAATCTGGGTGAAATATGATTCTGCCTCTCACTTTTACTTCTTGCTTTCACTATTATCTCAAATGTTTCCACCAAGCAAGAGATATGGCTGCTAATATTTCCTTAGAAGATTGCAATGCAAAAGGAAAGCGAGGACTCCTCTCTGGTCTCAGAGTTAAACAACAACAACCCCACAGAGAAGAGCTGATTGGCTTCATTTGGGTCACATGCCAACACTTGGACCAATCACCATGACCAGAGTCATGTGCCCAGAGGCATGGAGTTCTGTAACTGTCTATAGGCATCCAATATACAGTCCATGACCAAGCCTCTAACGTAGTATTTGACATGAGTAGCACCTATCAGAGAAAGCAGAGGTGGAGTGAGACTGCTTTTGTCATTAAAAATGTGCAAAGGGGGCTGGGAAGTTGGCTCAGTAATAGAGTGCTTGCCTCACGTGCACAAGGCCCTGGGTTTGATTCCAAACCACCACATAAGCAGAAAAAGCTGGAAGTGGCGCTGTTGCTCAAGTGGCAGAGCGCTAGCTTTGAGTGGATGAGCTGAGGGACAGCGCCCAGGCCCAGAGTTCAGGCCACATGACTGACAAAAAAAAAAAAAAAAAAAAAAATGTGCAAAGGATTCCAAAAGTAAAGCAAAGGGATTACAAAACTAAAGATGGTCCAAACATTGGACTTTCTCAGCAAAGCTAAATAACAAGTGTTTATCATCATTTTATGTCAGTTTGCAATATAGTGCTTGGAGAATACCTACTAACTTCACATTTGCATGTAGGCTAAATACCTGACTAATTTCCTTCTTAGTTTTAATTATAGTAATTACTGTTATTTTTGTTTTTAGCAGTATTAGGGATGAACTCAGAGGCTTGAACTTGCCAAGAAAGCAGCAAGTGCTCTAATTTGAACAACACTTTCAGACTCTTGGTTTATATTTTGTTTTTGAGATACTCATTGAACTTGTTGTCATCTGTGTACTTCCACATTCTGTCTTCCTGCTGAAATTATAGGCACTTACCACCATGCTTGGCATTCCTGATTCATTTTGAATATGGTTTTATCAACAAACCAGGTAGTGGTGGCTCACACCTGAATCCTATCTAATCAAAAGGATGAGATCTGAGGATCATGGCTCAAAGCCAGCCCAGGCAGAAAAATCCATGAGATTCTTATCTCTAATTAATCACCAAAAACTAGAAGTGGTACTGTAGATCAAAGAGCACTAGCCTTGAGCACAAAAACTCAAGCCCCAGAACCAGCATACACACACACACACCACACACACACACACACACACACACACACACACACGATAGGCAAAAAATAAAATGATCACTTTCTACCAATTTACATTTCCTCTAAAATTCCTTATACACACGTCTTCAAATAAAACTGAAAGGCATGCTATTTGTTTCCTTTTGAGGTTGAATGATGGTCATTCAAATGTAATTCACTAAGTGTGTAGTTGTGGATTACATGTCCCCTCCCATTACTTATTACTATTTTTTCTTTAACGAGTCAGCTCTTAGTGCCTAGAATTGAGATCCACCAGCAGAATGGATCTTATCTCTTAAGGCTGTGGTCATTGGGGATAACATCGCCAGGCTCTTCCTTTGATTCTGAGCCTCTGGTTCTATCATTGTCATGGTTATTTAAATGCATCTGTTTTGAAAAAAAATGTCTTTTTTTCCTTCTCATTTACACAGATTCATTTTGACAGCCATTTTTCTGTCCTAATTGTCTCTGAACTGCAGCAAGTTTTCCAATTTCAGCAATTTCTGTAGGATTTTCAAACATCTGCACAGCCTTTTCTATCCACCCCCTAGCTTCCACATTTTAAAACAAGCACAATTCTTGGATGTAGCAGGGTCTCAGTAAATATCTACTCTTTTTTTCTTTTAGCTTTGGCTGCCTTGTTTTTTTAGGGAATAATTAAATCTCGCCATTTTCTTCATTTATAAAACATGAAGTGAGGAAAAAATAGAATGCAGAAATAGAAACCATTACCAATACAGCACATGCATAATTTGGAGGAAAGTGGTTTTGTAGAACACTGCAAGTGAGGGCGCTGTGCAGAGTTTTGTAGGAGAGAGCTGCACAGAGGAACAGACATCCTGGAGAATGGTAACAAGTCCTCTGGATGTTAATGGTCTTCCCTTCCACTTGCCTCTTCCAATTTAATGTTCACAGTTCAACCATGAAACTTTCTCTCCGTCTTTATCTTCGCAGTTGAAATGACTTTTCTAACAACTACCCTGAAGATACTAAGATTATTTTTTTAAAGCCTTGTGGGTTTTTTTTTCAGCATGTTTAGTGAATAAAAGAAACAATTATAGGAGAATGCGGCCAAAATATCAAGCAAAGAAAAATGTACTAAAAAGAGCAAATGATCTTTGATCGTATATTCATTGACAAAGCTGTGCTGGAAGCTGGGCACCATCAAAATGGGACCCAAATCATATGAGAAGGACTCTAGTGAATAAATAGCCTTGGATCAGTGACATTTCCAGCAGGCTTTACAATGGCCTGCTTCACAACCTTCATTTTAGAGATAATCACAATGAAGTTCAAAGGCATGAAAGGTCTTGTTTAAGGAAGACGCAAATCTAGAACTATTCATTTCTCTTAAAGGCCTACGCTGGCCTTGAACTCACTGTATAGTCCAGACTGATGTGAAAATTGCAATTCTCCTGTTTCAGGTCCCAAAGGACTGGGTTTACAAACACACAAAACATACTCAACCAGAGCCTGCTTACCCAGATCTGGAGATGCATCAAGGAGATGGGCTTGTCTCCCTGATTTGGGCTGCTTTTATCCTAGGCTCCCTCTAATTGCTGCAGAATACAGCAAAATGTGACATATCAAATGATGTTCATGTTCATGTTGAATGATCAAGTTGAAGCCTCTTACCCCTTTGGCCTTCTGTCTTCCGGTATGCTCACCTTTACAGGTGTCTTTAACATGTGTCTCCATCCAAACACTGCACTAGTTCTTCCACAGCCCTATCTTAACCCCAAAGATGAATTCATCTATAATGCTTTTATAACTGTTGATTTCCTTGTCAGCTTCTTTTAAAGAACTCTGTCTTCCTAAACACATAATTGTCATTTTTTTAATCTCCTGTGCCTTCAATCAACCAACAAAGATTTCTCCATCATAGTCTAGGACAGGAGCCGAGTTAAGCTCTGAGTCTCTTTTCTATGAGCGGTCAAAGTCAAAATGAAGGCAATTGGGAAATAGGGTGGGAATAAGCTAGGAAAAGAGAATCCACAGAGGGATTTTGTAAATTAAAATTCTCATTACTGAACGTACAAGAGACAGCAGTGTTCCCGTTCTATGAGACTAGTGATCTACCACTTGAGCCACACCTCCATTTCCAGCTTTTTATTGCTTGACTGGAGATAAGTCTCTCTGGTTTGTCTTCCTGGGCTGGTTTCAAACCTCAATCCTCAGAGTTCAGCCTTCCGATTTGCTAGGATTACAGGAATAAGCCACCACTGCTGGATTTACGGCTTTAACATTAAGTGCACCAATCCTGATCAATGGCTTTCAAACATGCTAGGTAGTAAACAGATCTGCTTTTTTTTTACATTTGAGAGGTGAGTGGTATCTGGAAGGCAAACAGATTAAAAGGGCAAGATCATTTAGAATCCAGAAGAAAGATCTTAAAGTGATTCTTGCTTAGGGGGAATTACATGATTGTTAGATAGACTTGATGGTTCATACTGTCTTTCATTCCCAAAACCATTATTATTGTTTGGCACTTTCTAACCCATTTCTGATTCATCTAGCCACTTGCATTCTTCCCAAATCCATCCTTCATACCACACTGGAAGAGATCTGACCATACCTCCACACTATACCCCTACCTACAGCTCTTCAATAACCCTTCCTTGCCCCGTGACTCAGACTTCCCACTAGCTTTAGTTCTTCTCTTTTAAAAACATCTATTTATTTGTGTGTTTGTTTGTTTAGTTATTTTGACCCTCCTTTGTGGGGGCTTAACTTCCCAAACATCCCACACAGATTCCTGCCTTTGTTTCCTCTACATTCTCTCCCCTTCTGGGCTAATACTTCATATTGCACTCGTGGTGCTAAGCTCCAATGAAATAATGGATTTTTGACACTGTATTCGCAAGTGATGGACTTCTAGTACTTAACCCATCATCAGTTAAGGTGTATCTGTATGGGCAAATGAGGTAAGCACAGAGAAAGGTCCATTCGATTTGGCAATGAGGTTTACAGACACCTTCATGGAAACGTTGCAATGGTGTAAGGCTCTTTGCATATTATTTTTTTCACTTTAGTCCTAGCAAATATTAAATATCCCATCCATCAATATATAATGAAGAAATTGCAATAGACTGAGAGAATATGAGGTGAGGAAATGGAATTATGTTTTCATGAAGTTTGGCTAACAGAAGGAAAAGTTGAGGTTGTGGGGAAAGGGGAGCTGGAGCAGGCAGAGTTTGTGGGTGTAAAAAAGCTGTTTTTAGTTAGTTTGCGAGCTTTTAAAATATTGCAAGAACATTTTTAATATGCAAAGACACTAACCTAGAGAAAGAAGTGAAAACAGTGGAAAATGATTTCTTGGAAGTGACAAGAAAGAAAGTTTCCAAAACCGGCGGACTGCTTGCAGACAAGATGGCCAATTGGCCCAACATCTCTATTTTCCTTGAGTTTTACTTTCAATCCTCAAAGCAAATAACACACACTGTCCCTTAGAGGCAATACCTGAAATCACTCTATCTACTTCTTCCTTTAAAAAAAAACTATATCTATATATATAGTTTTTTTTTTTCTAGCTGGATACTGGTGGCTTTCATGTATAATTCTAGCTACTCAGGAAGCTGAAAGTTGAGAATCAAGGTTCAAGACTAGCCAGGGCAAAAAAGTTTTGAGACTCTTACCTCCAATTAAGCAGCAAAAGTCTGGAAGTGGAAGTATGGCTCAAATGAGAGAAAAAGCCAAGTGAGAACATGAGGTTCTGAGTTCAAGCCCTAGTACCAGCACACGCATACACACACACACACACACACACACACACACACACACACACACACACACACACACACACACACACTTCTAAGTTCAGTAAAGACCAATTCAAACAAAATGATTAGTCTTATTTAAGGAAATAAGAAAAATTCTAATTCCATTTCAAAAGTCTCAGGTTAGTGAATCTCTGAGCTCTATTTACATTTAATACATGATAAGGAGGGGTGAGGTGGTATTTTCCTGCATAGTTGAGGAGGGGGATTTGCAGTTACAGAGCTGGTCACAGGAGGATTGTGTTGGCGATTAATCCTCCATTCCACTTGGGGAGGAGACTGGGGGCTGTGACGGATGGAGACAGGATGCTGACTGCTCTGAGCTGCAGTGTAGAAAGGGCTGAGGACTGTGTCCCTTCCTCCTTCCCCCTCCCATCCTCCAGAGCAGGCCTAGAGCAACACGGGGCTAAACTTGAGAATCTAGGTCAGGATTGAGACTGGAGGACTGGAAAATCTTGAGGGCATAGGAAGGTGGGGAAATCCAGAAGTCACCATTCTGTCTTCTCAGGGTGTCCCTTCAACCAAGTGGTGGCGGATAAGGGAAGTAGTTAGACAGAGTACATTCTTTGCCTTGTTAGACAGCCTAGCAAATCATACTGACAGCCATAAATAAGTGATATTGTTATTTAAAATAATCAAGCAATGACTATTTCAACTGACTTTTCTTAAATTTGGATACTGGGGTTTGAACTTGAGGTCTTATAGCTGCTAGGCAATCAAATGCTTTGAGGTGTACCCTTAGCTTCTCCTCTTTCTTTTTTTTTTTTTCATTTGCTTCAGTTATTTTGAGTAGATCCCAAATTTTTGTTCAGGGTTGGCCTTGGGCCACAATCCTTCAGTCCATACCTTTCGAGGGCTGGGGACCTATGCTATGTACCACCTCATCCTGCTGACTTCCGTGTGACATGAAGTTTTGATCACTTTTTGCCTGGGCTGGCCTGGAGCCTGATCCTTCCTCCTCCTGAGTAACTGGAATGACAGGGGTCAGATATCTTGCCTGGCCTGCCTATCTTTTTTTATAAAGTAAAATTCTAGCCTCTGGAAGATGTATTTTTTTAAAAAATATTTTTAAAACCTAAAAAGCCAACCTTACCCAGATTCAGGATGAAAACTCCTATGGTTTTACATAAGCAATAAAGGCTGCAGCTGAGGCAAAGAAATCAGGTTACTATTACTATTACTTTAGGAAGCATGGCTTTTCAACTGCTCCAGATACCCTTGTGAGAGGAATTACATGCATCATAAGTAGCCTGCTAACAGCCAACTTTTGGACAAACCTACGTTGGGTATGGGAGGGGAAGGTTCCTTTCTATTGTCCCTTTTATTGCCCGAGTAATCTCACTAGAAAATGGAGTCAATTATACTCAAATTGAATCATTGAGGCAGCATAAAAAGTCAGTTTCCTCTGATAAAAAAGATGCCTCTTGGGAAATGGCAGAAGTTGTCTCCAACTTCAAGTTCCCTCTACTTTATAAGCACCAGTTTGTTCCCACCAGGAAAAAAAAAGAAAGAAAGAAAGAAAAGGAAAAAGAAAAGCCCTAAGATATCCACATTGCAGTTCGTTCATGCATTAGTACCTGAAGCCCTATCACTTCTCAGCTTTGGTTATCCTGATCAGCTAAACCACTTTAAATTAAGAATACTATCTGCTTACTATTACATAAGTAGGGGGGAAGGGGACCACAAATGGAAAATCCCCAGAAGTTGGCCAATCTCCTTAATCATGTCTGGCAATCTTTAAGTCTGAGTCTGAGGGATTTTTGCTTCTGGATCTCATTTTTTTTTCTTTTCCAACTAAATTAAAAAAGGCAAAAGCAGACTGGATTTAACAACAAAAAATTGCTTTTGCATTTTATGGGCGCAGTGTTCAGACTTCCTGTGTGGTTAGAAGGGTCTTATTCTCTGACTCCAAATGCTAGAGAGGTAATTGCATCTGCAGATCTCAGTCTATTTGTATGTAAGCTCCTCTCAGCCTCAAGTGAGGGAATTCTTGATTTGTTTTGGGGTGGGGGTGGGGGTGTCTCCCTCCAGTCTGTGCTTGTTTACAAGGTTATGGAGCCCTGAATAAAACAAGGGTCCAGGTGGCTGCACAGCCTGTACAGCAGCAAGTTTGTATCCGGGCATTCACGGTTCTCTCACACACAGCTGCTGCCTTTCCCAAAGCCATTGTGGCTGGTCTCTGAGGGACTCCAAAGCCATTCATTGTCACTGCCTCTGGCCAAGCCATTCATTCACTCACGTGGGTGCTTTGTTGCTTGAATTCTCCTAAGACCAAAAGGTACTTTTCTGCTGTGCAGTTTTGGAGGACACTTTGTCTGGATCCAAGGCCCTGTGTCCACAAGCCACTCCCTCAGGGATCTCTGGGGACCAGGTAAACAACATAAAGCCTGTTCTTCATTGGGTCTATGAAATCCACTTGTTAGGCTACAATGCTAGTGTGTCGCCACTTAGCCAAAGGCTATAAAGTATTTCAAGGCAAAGCATGCCATAAGCCCCAGATACAGTTCTGTTAGGAATGTTTTATAACATCTTACTCCTGGGCCTCTGGAGAATGGGAGTCTTTCTCCATTTCCCTTGCTGTGTTCTATGGACAGAGAGATGATTATGTCCCCACACATATGTTGCTCTACACAGGTTCATTTGTCAGAGGTTTGGGGAATCATCTGCCTTTTCTAAAAGTAATAATGCCTCATGTCAACCTTGACATTAGAGCCTTAAAGCATAAAATATACACCCTCTTGGAGAATACCCAGCCAGTCTATGTCTCTAAGTTTCAATGACATGTGTGTAATAGATTCTAAAAATCAGTCCCCACCCCACCCCCTGTAATTTGGGGTTGACATCTGGATTCATGCTTCTCAAATAGATCTATGAAAGTCATGGTTTCCTTTTCTTGGAAGACTTTAGTAAAATACAGTCTCAATTTTATATCTGTTGCCTGAATCTTTCCCTTGAAATCCAGACTTAGCAATGAACCTAGAGCCCTTCTTAATCAGGGCTTCCTTTCTACTGTAGGCTTTCACTGAAAAGCCATCTTTTCAGTGAGCTCTGCCTTCTTCAGACTACTCAAAACAGTGCTTTCTATCCATAATAGTCCTGATCCTCCTCCTCCTCCACTTTTTATTTATTTTTACAACCAAGTATTTTGCATAGGGAAATACATATTTACTGGCTTAGAAACAACTAAGCCTTAAAGTATGAGATCAGAATTTCCCCAAGAAAGTATGACTAGCTACTCACCTTAGAAATCCATGAGCTACTATTCTGTCTGCATAATTGTAATAGTAGGAGTTGAAATACAATAATCACTATTGAACACCAACCATGTGCAAAAATAAAATAAAAATCGACATTTACAAACCAGGCTTGGTAGTGCATACTTCTAATCTAAGCACTCACGGGGCCAAGGCTGGGGGATGTAATGTATAGTGTTTGAAGTTAGTCTCATCTACATAACAAGACCCTGACTCAGTGGTAAAGCACTGCCCAACATAGAAGAAGCCTTGGGTTCAATCACTACCTATGAAAAACAATAATAATAAAATAAAACAATAAAAATATTGTTACGTTTTTGTAACCTTCTGGAAGAAAATATCATTCCCTCAGTCTTATCAAATATGGAGGCATACTTGATGACATGTAAGTGACAGATGAGCATGGACCAGCTTGAGTCCTTCAGGCTGGAAAGACATAGAGGTTGTGAGACTGAATTGTCTTCTTCTAAGTCTCTGCCACACAGAATTTCCCACCAGAGCTGCATTTAAGAGCTAATGCATTTAAAAGCTGCATTTAAGGTAGCTAATGCATTTCTTTTCTCTTTGCCTCTGCACTTTGTAGGTGCGAAGATGGATCAAGAGCCCGATGGTCAGTGTGGACAAGCATCCGAGTCCCAGTCTGAAGTACACGGCTCCCTCTGGGGTGCACCTCCCTCCAGGAGAGACAGACTTTGAGCCGGCCTTGTGTCAACCATGCCTGGGGGACCATACTTTCCCAAGAGGGATGCCCCCTCTGGAGAAGGAGGCCTGTTCGTGGGAAATCCAATCTGGGTGTGAAGTAAGTTCTTTGTTGCTATGTGTCCATCTTGAAAGGATTGTCTTTCTTATATTCATTACCATAGAATGTCCAAAATATTACATAGTTCATAGGCTGGCCTCAAACTCTGGATTCTCCTGAGTGGCTAGGGTGACAGGGACATGTCACCACACCCAGCTCCTAGGGCTTACTCTTGATGGACTTTACAAAGGTAGAGTAACATGCATCTACTAGTACAGTATCAGCATTTTCACTGTCCTAAAAATCTTCTATCCACTACTTACTCAGGTCCCCAGATCTCAGCCCTAACAATGACTTTCCTCTCTGCTGTCATAGATTTGCTTGTGTGTGTGTGTGTGTGTGTGTGTGTGTGTGTGTGTGTGTGTGTGTGTGTGTGTGTGTGTGTGTGTAGTGTATATGTGTGTGTTGTGTGTGTGTGCAAGGCTTAAACTCAGGAACTTGGTGCTATCACTTAGGTTTATTTTTGCTTAAGACTGTTTTTCTGCCACAGCTTTACTTCCAGCTTTGGGGTGGATAATTGGAGAAGAGAGTGTCCTAGACTTCCCTGCCCAGACTGGCCTTGAACTTCAGTCCCCAGATCACAGTCTCCTGAGTAGCTAGGATTTCACGTGCAAATTACAGGTGCTGGCTTAAATTTGCTTTCTTACCTAATATTACAAAAGTGAAATCAGACAGTACACTATAATAATTTTTATCCTGTTCTGAAGCTGATGCAACACTGGGTTTGTCAGTTAGAAATCCCTTATAAAGTGTTTAATCCTACCAAAGATGGATTTGGAGATGATTGCTAACCCAGACCCTAAATTCTAAGAGCCATTTATAGGTTTGAGCCCCCTCGGAAACATTTGGCTCAACATGATTTGATGCACTTAAAGAGTACTTTATCAGGGCTGGGAAGGTGGCCCAGTGGTAGAGTGCTTGCCTGCATGCATGAGGCCCTGGGTTCGATTCCGCAGCACCATATAAGCAGGAAAAAAAAAAGCTGGAAGTGGCACTGTGGCTCAAGTGGTAGAGCGCTAGCCTTGCGGTGAAGAGCTGAGGGACAGCGCCCAGGCCCAGAGTTCAGGCACATGACTGGACCCAAAAGAAAACAACAAAAAAAAGAGTACTTTATCAGCTTTCCACTGTTTTTCCCATGATTCTTATTTTTCTCTGCTATTCCAGGAGAGTTTTGTTGTTGGCTTTATTTTACTTCTTTTAGCATATGAACAAAACAATATTTTTCACATGCATGTTCTCAAGTTTCAGAACTTAAGGTTATATCTTCTAAGCTTTTTATTGATATTGTAAAGGAGGGATTACAGTTACATAAGTCAGGTATTAAACACATTTCTCTTGGGACAATGTCACCCCTTCTCTCACTCTCTCCCAGTTCTTCCCTTCTGTCTTCACCCAAGAGTTACATAGTTTATTTTTGACAGTGTCTAGTGAGTACCACTGCTACATTTGTTCATCCTTTTGAGTTTATATTTTAAGATTATATCTTACTTAGGCCCAAATTGATTCCTCAGCACCACATAAACAGAAAAAGCTGGAAGTAGCTGAAATGGCTGAGCACTAGCTTTGAGCTGAAGAGTTGAAGGACAGTGCCCAGGACCAGAGTTCAGGCCCCATAACTGGAAAAAAAAAGATCCTTAAAATGCAGCATTTAGGAGATAAAACATATGAACAAAGTATAATTAATTGTAACTAACCTTAATTTTTTTACAAACGAGTACATCACAAAATGATTAATGTTAATGGCCACTAGCACCCTTTTTAAAAATCAAAGTAAGTATTTTCCAGGGATAAAGGAACATGAGCTGTTAAAAGACTGAAAACACTGACTCTAATTTTTCTTTTTAACCCTGGGATATTATGCAATATTTTCAACCTGTTTCCTCATGGAAGTAGTGGTCTATTTTATACCTCTATTGGAGAAATCAGAAGAGCTAGCACTTAAAAAAATTTCACAATCCACAATGTCCCATGCTTATGTTTGCTGATTTACATTTTAGCTAAGCCTTTGAATCAGACTCTGACTCAACTCCGAGTTGGTCACAAAGGGCACTAAATAGATACTAAATACAAGATTAGCAAACTTTTTTTTCTGATAGTAAATGATTTAGGCTTTGCAGGTCGTGACAGCTCCTGTCATTCTTTTTCAGCTCTTCCTGTGTTGGGAAAAGAAACATGGAATGATAAGCAAATAAATAGGGGGTGTCCACATGAAATTTTCGTTATTAAAACTTATAGTTTTCAGGGTGCCAGACACTCACACTTATAATCCTAGCTACTCAATTTGACTAAGATCTGAGGATCGCAGTTTGAAGCCAAACTGAACAAAAAAATTATCCATGAGACTCATCCCCAATTAACCACCAAAGAGCCAGAAGTGGGTCTATGGCTCCAATGGTAGAGTGACAGCCTTGAGTGCATAAGCTAAGGATGGCACCCAGACTTTGAGTTCAAACCTCAGGACTACCACAAAAAAAAAAATACAAAAGATATAAAAAGTGAGATTAGAGCTGGGTGCTAGTAGCTCACATCCGTAATCCTAGCTACTCAGGAGGCTGAGATCTGAGGATCACAGTTCAAAGCCAGCCCAGGCAGGAAATTCTATGAGACTCTTATGTCCAATAAACCATCAGAAAACTGGAAGTGGCACTGTGGCTCAAGTGGTAGAGCGCTAGCCTTGCATGCTCAAGGCCCTGGGTTCGATTCCTCAGCACCACATAAGAAAAAAGCCAGAAGTGGCGCTGTGGCTCAAGTGGTAGAGCGCTAGCCTTGAGCTGAGGAGCTGAGGGACAGCACCCAGGCCCAGAATTCAAGCCCATGACCAACCAAAAAAAGAAAAAAGTGAGATTAGAATGTTTTCAAAGTAAGAAAGAAAAAAATTATTCCAGAAATTTATAAATTATGGGGATTTTCCTCTGGACTTTAAAAATAACACATTGTAAATGCCACCTTTAATTGTGCCAAATCACTAAGAGTCACTCTGCACTCAGTTTGTGCTAGGACTTGCCCTCAGTCTATTGGTCAGGGACCAACATTTCTTCCAATAGAAGAAATAAGAATATTTGTATTACCAATCAATCAATCAGAGACTGGCAATATTGTGGTGTCACTGGTAGTGCTGTTGAAAATGGGCTGTTTATAAACTAAACAGATCTTTCTGGGAATAAGATAGGAAAGATAATATAACCATGGGGACTGATAGTATTCAATGCATGATAGTAGAACACGTTGTAGCATCAATGTAAAATTGATGTGTGGACCACAAAGGAACAAAGACTACAGCAGTTTTTCAGCTGGGTGCATGCTGATTAAACATGTTCACAAAGTCTGTTCTGCACTGTTTTTCTCACAGCACCTTCAGTACCTAAAACAGCCAGGATGTAAGACACAGGAAGAATGTGCTAGAGAGGAAGGGGGAAAGGAAATCCCTTCTTAAGGAAGTCTAGAATTGGATCACGATGGCAGCCTGAACTGCAATGATATCTCTCCTTCCTACCTTAAATTAATGTCAGAAAACACACCTTTCAGGGTATCATAGCTAGAAAACAAAATATACCATTGTCCAGATGAGAGAGAATTTGAAGTCTATGAAAAATATAAGACAGGTCTAAAATGGTCACAATGCCTGCAGCAAAATCTAGTGTCACTGCAGACTGTGTATTCAAAATGATCCAATATGAGAAATAAACTCACTCATCCAATCTCAGAGGATGGTCTTGGAGACAAAAGGTGCAGCCAAAGCAAAACTTCAATGGCAGGCTTGCAAGACCGGGTGTCTGTATGATGGGCAGGCATACTCTCCAAGGTTACAGCAAACAATTTCACCTATTGATCCTTCTCCCAAATCCTCAGTGATCTACTATGGGATTTATATTCTCTCCCAGATGTCACTGAAGTTAGATTACTTTCTACTGAGTAATTTGAATGCATGTACCTCTTGAGGTTGGTTGAATTTTAGAAGTGGGCTTTTGTCTCTCTCTACCTCCTCCCTTTGTTCTAATGTGGTGAGAAGACTCTTCTGGGTATGTACTTTCTGGCATATGTAGTTTATACCCATTTCTCACTTTATTGTAGTCTATTCTGTCCCTTGCTAACTACCCCCACCACATGAGCTTTCCATTGCATGAACTTTGTGACATCTATAAGTACTATGTAACCAAGCCACGGGTAATTTTCCACTCAGGGTCAAATGCCTTGCCTTGCAAATGGACCAACACTGAATTTATTTCTAACACCCAGGAAGTCAGAAAGCAAAGCTGTTCCAGGCAAAGTCTAATACAGGAAAAGGAGTATGAGCAATGTAAATGTCAGATAAAATACAGTGCAAGGCAAAACATTTAAAGAACTTAAAAGATAGAATATTTCACTCTGATGAAAGACATATACCAAGAAAATAAGCCATTCACAAACCATTATGCACTTTGCATAATATGGAAATATTTAAAATAACAAATAAAAATACAAAATAGATAAGGCAGGGCTGAAGGTGTAGTTCAAGTGATAGAATACCTGCCTAGCAAAGTGTGAGGCTGAGTTTAAACCTCAACATGGAGAGAGGGGAAGGAGGAGAGAGAGAGAGAGAGAGAGAGAGAGAGAGAGAGAGAGAGAGAGAGATTAGTGTTATTCATGATTCATCATATTTCTTCTGAAATTTTCTAGTTCAAGAAGATATTAGGCTGGACTATAACTCAGTCATAGAGCACTTGCCTGGTATGCATGAGGCCCCGGGTTTGATTCTGGGCACTGGAAAAGAGAAAAGAAGAATACTGAAAATATTTATGTAGAAAAAATTAATGAAACCATTAGCCAAAATTAACTTGAAGACATATTTCATAAACAAAGAATTCACAGTGTTTTAGGCCACATGGAACAATTACAAAAACATACTAAGAATTATATCATAAAGCACATCCCATCAAATTCCAAAAAGCAAAAATCATTCAAGCCCACTAGCTTACCATAATTTATTAAAATTAGAAACTAAGAACAATATGTAAGCCAGTTTCCATCTCCAGTTAATCAACCCACCTGGAATTCACAATCGCTCTTCCCATTATCCCTGAGCTTGCATAGGAAATTAAAAACTATTTTTAGTGCTTATATCACCCCCAAGGGAAATGCAAATTGAAACAATGAAATCCCCCATTTTTCTTTAATCCATCAAATTGTCACAGGTTGAATGATAATATTATGTTGGTAAAAAAGTAGAGGGGTGGAATATTATTAATAGAAGATGTTCTGGCATTGCTTGTCTACTAAAAGTTTTGAAATCCCATACCTTATGATTTAGTAAATCTGTGTGTCCCCATCTATCCCTGATAAACATGTGCCTATATGATAATGAGGGCAGAAATAACAATGTCCACTACAGTACTGGAAATAATGAATGCATGGGAATGTCAGTGGAGAGCAAAACTGTAAACACATAGGGAATTACTTATGGCATATCCCTGTTATAGACTATGAAGAAAAAAAATCTATGAGCTGGGAGGCTGAAACAGGAGGATCAAGAGTTTGAGACCAGCCTGGGTTACATAGAAAAGCCTTATTTCACAAAACTAAAATTAAAAAGGCCAACAATAAAAAAGAGCTGTTGGGGCTGGAAAGGTGGCTCAGTGGTAGAGAGCACTTGCCTTGCATGCATGAGGCCCTGGGTTCGATTCCTCAGCACCACCTAGCATAAAGAAAAAAAGCTGGAAGTGGTGCTGTGGCTCAAGTGGTAGAGCGCTAGCCTTGAGCTGAATTGCTGAGGGACAGCGCCCAGGTCCAGAGTTCAGGCCCCACGACCAGACCCCCCCCCAAAAAAAGAGCTGTATGTCCTCTGACATAAACCAAGATATATTAAACTAGCAAAACAATTTGAAGATGAGTATGTACTTAGTATGATCACATGTTTTAATCTCTTTTTTCATGTCTGTGTATATGAGTATGTGTTTGTGTTAAAATGCTAATGGAAAGGTCTGGAAGAACATATGTCAAACTGAAATGGTCATCACCGCCTTTAGGGATAGAAATTGGCAGGTGATAGGTACAGGAGATAAAGCAAGAAAGACTTGAGTTTTTCAAGGCTCTATTAATACATCACTTGTGGGTAAGAATAACACTATGCCCACTAGGATACCAACTTGTAGAAAGGAAATCGTTACAATTCTATCCTATTGGTGGGTAGATTGGTACTACCATATTGGTAGGCAGCATCCCAAAGATGCTTTCATGCCATGAGATGATTCCATCACTGCAAAGAAAGGCTCTGGGGAGAAACAGAAAACACAACTCTTCTGCTTCCACAGCATCTTGATTGCAGTCAGGGTGTACATGAGCTGGCTCTGGCCTGTGTGGTACATGTTTTGTCACTCTGTTCATTAAGCACCTTACAGTCATGAAATCTTAAGGTGCTCATTTTTCTCATCTACTTGGAGCTATGTGTATGCTCTAGAGTTAGCCTACCCTTTGTTCTCTTTGTCCTTATTAGCTGAAATTGAAATTTTATTCATGCAAAATCATTTTTAACATGGAAAGACAGAAAACTCAGCAGCCCACCCTGGCTGTAAATCATGTACATTTTGGAGACTGCCTTCCAAGGGCTCACGGCTGATTCTTATTAAGTTTGCCCTCTCATATGGGATGGATTTGGCTGTATGAGGATTTCTTCACACTGCTCTGTCTGTCTTTTCCATTGGAGGCAACTTGGACATTGCTGAGTCAGCAAGCAAAGCTGAAGCCAGGGCAATGTGGGTTTTTAAGGCTTAGAGAAGTCACAGCCCTCTGGAAGGAACCATCCAACTTGGAGCGTTTATGAGCCACGTTACTACCAACAGAGGAATTAATACAAAGTCTTTGATGTGATTAAGTTTTAGGTCACAGCCTTTTCCTTCTCAGCAGTTTACCCAAGACAGTAAGTGAATGCATTGTTAAAAGTGATCTTTGCCAAAAGGCCAAGAAGCGAAAGCTAGAATTTTAATTAAGCCCACTTCATACAATTTTGCACTGGAGGCAGAGAATCATCCCTCGTTCCGCATTTCTGATGCTTCATCTCCATCTGCCAGGTTAGCAGCTCTCCAAAAGGTGTTCAATGCCATTCACATTTCTTCTCCAAATTATTGGGCTATTCCTTTGAAGGTCAGGAAGCTTGGAAGAGCAATGGTCAGCTGAGGAATTGTTTCCATACTGACTTATATTTATATCGTCTTGAGCTTTTCTGATCTTTCTCAGAAAGATGCTATTAAAAAATACACTTAAATCAGCCAGATGGCTTTAAAGACTTCTGGATTCCTTTAATTTACACCATAATATTTTATGAAGGGTTCTACGGATTGAAATAACTGTGCTTCAGATTGCTTTCTTCCCGAAGCTCTCTGCTTTTGTCATTATGTGTCCTCAGGGCAAAGGGGGATTTCAGAGAAAGCTGTTGCCTACAGTTTGATACAGGACACCAAATTGTATTTTGATTTCCAATGCATTGTCATGAGAAAGAACTCATCACAGAAACAAAGCCAGGGAGGATCAACAAAATGCCCTTATCATTTGCCCTGTATTTCTGGAAGAAGACCAAGTGACATGGCATCCAGATCCAGAAAACCAGATGCCCACTAGAAGATCATGTGACCTCACCCATGTTACCAGAACTCCTGAGGCGCACCTGAAAGTCAAGAAGAAGCTAATACTGCCCACCTCACAGGGCTGTTGAGATACTGGGAATCAAATGAGGGACTTATGTGGAAGCTCTTTAAGAAGCCTGCCAGTAGCTCACGCCTATAATCCCAGCTACTTGGGTGGCTGAGATCTGAGAATCGTCATTCAAAGCCAGGCCTGGGCAGAAACTCTTATCTCCAATTGTTATGCCAAGGTCGCAGGATCCTCCCTCAAGAAGACCACCGAGAGTCAGACTCTACAGCTGTTTTATTTAAATGGGCTGCAGCTCGGGCCTCGTCCTACACTCCGACACAGGGGAGCCCAGGAGGAGAGCCCCGAGCTAAGGATTTGCAGGTCTTATATAGGCATACAATCAACCAGGTGTTTTGATTACCACCACGTGTTGCTTTGCTAGACAGAAACAAGCAACAAGTGGTGGTCACTGCCTAAAACTTTAACCTTTCATAATTAACCAGGAAAAAAAAGTCAGAGGGAGAGATAGAAGTAGGGTAGAGCACCAGACTGGAAACATGCTAAGGGACAGCACCCAGACGATGAGTTCAACCTCCTATACAAAAACAAAAACAAAAGCAAAAAGAAAAAAACACACACACTGTTAAAGCAACATTTGAAATATCATTAATTGGTAGATACATCTAAAGACATAGACACTAAAAAGACTGTAAAACAACAATGGACTGGTGTAACAGTTGGTTAGATAAGAATCACTCAATAGGGAATCATTGCTATCATTCAAGATGTCCTTCAGGTATTAAAATGAAAATTCCTGTAGGAAAGTATATGCATTAAACATTGGCCTTTACAATAAGTAAATCCTTCTTAAACAAAAGAAGCATCACATCTTTGTTTTTTCCAATGAAAGATCAAAAAGTTGGGGTATTTTTTTAGTGATGGGCATTTTTCTCACAGGCATGAGGCATGGGTTTGCTCCTCAGGGTCACACATACAAAAATAACACTAGTAATATGAATATATAATAAATAACACTATCTGGAAATAATAAGTCTAGAGAAAGGTTTAAATAATTCATTAACTTGCCTTCTTAGACCAGTAAAAGTGTAATAACTACTAGCTCCAATATTTATCTGAATGTTATTACTGGAAACACAATTAGAACAAATCACTTTATTCCAAAAAGACTTGGAATTTTTTTTAAGGTGAGAAAGATAGCTTTTTTTAAATTTTTGTTTTTTGGTACTAGTCTTGGGCTTGAACTAGGGCCTGGATGCTGTCTCTGGGCTTTGTATTCATGGACAGAGTTCTACCACTTGAGCCAAAGCTCCACTTCTAACTGTTTGGAAGGTCATTGGAAATAAGAGTCTCATAGGCTTTCCTGACCAAGCTGGCTTTAAACTATGATTCTCACATCTCAGCCTCCTGAGTAATGAGGATTACAGACATGAGACACCAGCGCCCAGAGAAAGAAAGGTTTTTAAATAAAATGTTTATTCTAGTCAGGAGTACCTAGACTAGAGGAAACCCTGCAAATTTCTCTTTGAAGTTTTCAATATTTTTCCTTTGGTCTTGGTGTTCAGTAATTTAAAATGTCCTAGGTAACCTTCAATTTAAGCAATTCTGTTTGGATAAGAATCAGAAAAACAATTACTTTGTTATCCTCTAGCTCCTGCTATGAGCTATTGGTTAGCTGAAATTTCCACATTCAGATTTCATGTCTTTTAATATAAACTAACCTATTTTAAAGTCTTTCTTGACTTTTTGACTGGTTTTTAAATTATGTAAGATTTTTTAAGTGCATTATTGAAACCTTCAAAAATAATCTTTTCTTTTTATATCAACTGTCTTTACTTTTTTGTGTATCCTCTCAGTGTTTCTTCATATTTTCTTCCCTTTTTCAGAATAATTGTTTTCTGGAAGTTGTGCTGTGGCTCAAGTGGTAGAGCGCTAGCCTTGAGCTGAAGAGCTGAAGGACAGTGCCCAGGCCCAGAGTTCAAGCCCCACAAGGGAGGGGGGGGGGAAGGTGGGGGGAGGTGGCTTAGTGGTACAGTGCTTGTTTTGCACATATAAGCAGAAAAAGCTGGAAGTGGTGCTGGGGCTCAAGTGGTAGAGCACTAGCCTTGAGCTGAAGAGCTGAGGGACAGGGCCCAAGCCCAGAGTTCAGTCCCCACAACTGACCAAAACAAACAAACAAAAAAAGAGTAATTGCTTTCTTTGTGCATACATTGGCAAAACTCTTTTCACATTTAGATGCATTCTAAGTTACAACATAAATTCAGTAATTATTATGGCTAATAATTCCTCAGTTTACTATGCTATTTAAACACAAACTTATTATTAGCTTTTTCATTTTATTATATTTTTCCCTTTTGGATAAGATGGAAAATTATGATTTTTTTAGCTTGAGTAAACCTTTGCATAAATCAAACCTTCATGTAAATTCCTAGAAATAGGGTGAGTTAATGATAATAAGATGTCAAAATCCTTTCTAGACCAATTTAGAGAGTTAAATGCTGTCACCATTAGAGGAATAAACCTATTTCACTAACAAAATATTCCTTGAAAGTAGTGGCATGCTTTCTTATTAATTTACATAAATGATACATCTTTGATTTGATAAGCATTTGTTGGTTTGTTTGTTTTGTTTTGGTATTGGGTGTTGTCCTTTAGCTTTTTCTGTTCAAAGCTAGCACTCTACAATTGGAGCCACAGTTCCATTTCTGGCTTTTTGCTGATTAATTGGAGATAAGAATCTTACAAAGCCTGGTGCTGGTGGCTCACACCTATAATCCTAGTTACTATGGAGGCTGAGATCTGAGGACCAGGTTTGAAGCCAGCCTGGGCAGGAAAAGCTGTGAGACCCTTATCTCCAATTAAACACCTAAAATCCAGAAGTGGAGTTGTGGCTCAAAGTGGTAGAGCAATAGCTTTGAACAAAAGGGCTCTAGGACAGGGCCCAGGCCCTGAGTTCAAGCCTCATGACCACCACCACCAACAAAAAAAAAGAGTTCTCATAAACTTTTTTTGCCTGGACTGGCTTGGATCTGAGATCCTCAGATCTTAGCCCCCTCAGTAGGTAGGATTACAGGCATGAACTGCCAGCATCATGCTTTGGTAGATATTTCTTTGATTACCACAAAATATTAAGGAATGCTTTCCAGTTTTTACTTATTGCTCATAATTCTTCATGCAAATTGTTCCTCTGCCTCTTTAATGTGTTAGTCTTTTTCATTTGTTTCTAAGTATTCAAAATAAACTTTTTCTAAATAGAGTTAAAAATCTCTTTCAATTCTATCTGTGGCTTTTTTGTTGTTGTTGTTGCCAGTCATGGGGCTTGAACTCAGGGCCTGAGTGCTGACCTTGAGCTCTTTACCTCAAGGTTAGCATGCTACCACTTGAGCCACAGCACCACTTCTGGTTTTTTTCTGGTGGCTAATTGGAGATAAGAATCTCACGGACTTTCCTGCCAGGGCTGGCTTTAAACCATGATCCTCAGATCTCAGCCTCCTGAGTAGCTAGGATTACAGGCGTGAATTACAGGTGCCCAGAGCATTTTTTTCTTAATGCTAAATCTTTGTTATTAACTTGATAATAGTGAACCAAATCTTTTTTTTGTTATTTGCTTTGTTTTGTTTTCTTTTACTGTTAGAAAAGTAATATCTATATTACTTGAAAGCTAAATTAAGTACACTTTCTTTCTCTCAAAAAGATACTGAGCAAGTCCTTTTTTTCTACCAAACAGAAGAGTTGCAAGAGAAAGGATGCATCTAACCAGCTTTAAGTCTGGCCCCATGGGCACAATTTGTGATGAACCATCTAGTCTGATAACCAGGAGTCTGGGTCCTCTTCTAGGAGTATCCCAAGTTTCCAGTCCTGTTCCCAGAGCTATTAGTATCAGAAGGAGACCCTCACCAAACTCAATGCTGCCTTTTCTTTTTCTAGAAGTGAAGCCCAGGAACCCAAAAGCTGGGGTCCAGCTTCAGATGTGGAAGAGACCAGGAATTTTGAGTCACTGGCATCCCTTTAAGCACCCATCAAACGATAGCTTTACCAACCAAGCAGCACACACCTCTCCTGTATTTAAAGACTTGATTTGAATCATAAAAGTAAATTTTAGAGCTGGGAATTGAGGGTTAAAAACCATAGGTCTCTTTATTTTTATTACATAAGCTCTCCTATGAGTTATATTTCCCCAGCATGCCAGAGTCCAGTGATGAATCTGGAAATGGATATGGGATTTTGTCCAGACCACTTAGGACATAGATTATTCTAGAAAAACTGCTCCCTGCCCCCTCCTGGAAATCTCTAGCCAGCAGTAACTCTTGGGGTTGAGCATATTTTGTTGGCTTTTGTTATATGTAATCCTATCTTTCCTGCTTCTAATTACATTTATTCTTTTTTAGTATAGTTCTTCCCAGAAACCACATGACTATTTCCCACTAAAATAATATTCCTTCTGAGTAATTTTCAGCCTTTAAAAAATGTTAAAGAAGTCTTTTTACAAACTATTAAAATAATCTATAGGCAAGAACAAAATATAAGGGATAAATCGAAGGTTAATTGCATGCCACTTGAGTTTTTGTCATTAATTCTCCTTTCCCACAAAGTTTATAGCAGTGTCATGAGCTGTTTACTGTAACGACAGAATTTAGTTTAACAAGCAATATACCTATAGGACAAACTACTCCATAGAAAATAAACAGAAACAACAAGACTTTCTTGAAGATACCATCTTTTCTTAATATATTAATTCTAAAGTTTACCTTTGGGGAGCTGAAAATATTCTTTTTCTTTCCCTCTTTTTTTTGTGTGCTAAGCTGGGCACTGGTGGCTCACGCCTGTAATCCTAGCTACTCAGGAGGCTGAGACCTGAGGATTGTGGTTCAAAGCCAGCCCGGGCAAGGGAGACCGTGAGACTCCTATCTCCAATAAACCACCAGAAAACCGGAAGTGGCGCTGTAGCTCAAGTGGTAGAGCGCTCACCTTGAGCTGAAGAGCTGAGGGACAGCGCCCAGGCCCAGAGTTCAAGCCCCACAACCGACCAAAAGAAAAATACTTTTTGTGTGCTAATATTGGTACTGGGAGCTTGAACTCAAGCCAGCCCCCCCCCCCTTTTTCTTTTCTTTCTTTCTTTTTTTTTTTTTTTTTTTTTTTGCCTATCCTGCTCAAAGCTTGTGTTCTACCGTTTGAGGCACAACTCCATTTCTGGTCTTTGGTAGTTAATTGGAGGTAAGAGGTTGTCTGATTTTTCTTCTCAGGCTGGCTTTGAACCTTGGTCCTTAGGTCTCAGCTTCCTGTATTGCTAGTATTATAGGCATGAACCACTGGTGCCCAGCTTGAAAAAGATTCTTCTTTTAAATCTTATAAAGAAAAGGAAATAAAAATTACTAGTATCACTTTGACATACTTCTTAGTCATATAAAGTAAATTGTTACTCCTCTATTCTGCTTCCACAGAAAAATCTTAAATAGCTAAATGCGCTGAGACTCAAATAAGTTTCTTCCACCTTCAATTATTGTTGTATCCTCTCATCTTTTTTTGAGCTGATAAATAAATTGAACTATTTCTAGGTAAGTTTCTACCAAAATTCAATTTGTCTGACATCATTTCTTAGAATTACACTGATATACTCTATAAGCGGCTCAGTTCTATTTCACAAGATAAAATTTCCTTATCAGCCTTGCGTAGCACCTATTGGTATAAGAACATATTAAAACTCTCCTTGAAGTCCTGCCAGATTCCACAGCCTGCTATCTATAATTTTAGTTTACTTTTCCAATGTCCATCAGCTTAGATAGCTGTAAATACATAAGTCTAGTGTCAATAAACTTTTGTCTTTTATTCCAATGGGTTTTTCCTGTTGTTTTCCTTCTGGGTTGACTTTTAAATGTCTATTTCAGGAGGTGCACCTAGATTTGATGGGGGGAAAAAATGCCAGAACTCAGCACCTCTTGTTGGGCTAGATAAGCAGGAAAGAGTTATCTCCCTATTTAAGCAATACAGAGAGCAGAGGTTATATAGATCTTTGCAGATTAGGAAATGCTAAATGTATTAACTTAGGAGTATGGGGGGAATAAAAAGGGAGGGAAGAAATTGATGACAGTTACAGTTCTCGTCTTGGCTTAGAATTGCATGAATCAGCAACCCTGAGTTATTTTTGAAAGAAGAAAATCTGGTATAAGCATAAATCCAGACCTTTCAGATAGTGACCAGCTCTGTGATATGGCAACAGGGCCCCTAAGATGCTGAATCCTCTTCCAGCCCTTGATATAAATCTTAATTTCTTCTCTCTAATGGTGTTGAAGACTGTGAGTTTGTCAGTGCTTCCCAAAGAGAGGAGAAATACTAACTTGTAAGCAGAAGGCCAGATCCATGACAATAAGTGCCACAGTAGGAGATATGATGCACTGCGCAGGAGAGAATTCCACAGTTGCTATTTAGAGCTTAGGGAAGTTGTCCCTACTGAAGAGAAACCTAAGCACACAAGTGAAGGACAGTAAGTCAGGGAAGGGTGGAGAAGGCCAAACAGAGGTGACAAAGAACCAAGGCCTGGAAGCCTGGAATAAAAAGGAAAATTCAGAGCCAATAAAAATGTAGCTCAACTGTAAAATAAAGTTCAGATCACAAAGGGTTTTCATAGGCATGTTAAATCATTTTTTTTTACTGTCCTCGGGAAATGAAGAGCAGTTTAATATTTCAATCACAAAAGCGGTATGAGTAGGAATTTAAAAAAAAATACATGATAGAGAGTTAAATTACAGAAATTCTTCCACTACTGATTTATGGTTTTGGATTAAGGTTTATGGCTTTGACCCAGTTACGGTTAAATATGCTTGAGGTTTAATACAATAAGCTTGATTCTTGTTTGTAAAGTGAGACAAGGATTTCAGAATTGAGAATTGATACTACTAACTAAAGAGATCTCCATTTTAAGATGGCAAAAAAATTATTTAAACAACACATTAAAATCAAGAACAGAAGTCAGGCACCAGTGGCTCATGCCTGTAATCTTAGCTACTCACAAGGCTGGGATCTGAGGATTGCAGTTCAAAGCCAGCCCTGGCAGGAAAGTCTGTGAGACTCTTATCTCCAATCAACCTCCTGAAAACCAGAAGCGTCACAGTGGTTCAAATGGAAGAGTGCTAGCCTTGAACTGAAGAGCTAAGGGACAGCATTCAGGCCCAGATTTCAACCCCATGACCAACAACAACAACAAATCAAGAACAAACTTTATCAACTCTGTCACTACTTAGTGACTAAGCAGAAAAGGGAAAATCTGTATTTGGAAGAGTTGAAAGGTTTCAAAGATTCTAGCCCAAGGAAAAAACTATGGATAAAGAGAAAGAGAAGAAACGGTTCGGATCTGCGTCAGTTAATTACAATCTACTCTCCAGTTATGTTCAACTCCATAACTCTCTCTTTTTTGGACTTTTGACTACTTTTATTTGTAAAAATAGCCATATCCATGTAAATGAATGAGTTTACATGGATACATGTACATTGGTTGGGGGAGCCTCTTGTTACCTTGTAACATCCAGGATACTGGCCGGATGGTTTTACCAGTGCTGGAGGGGACTCTGAGGAGTATCTTCCTTTGCTTTTCATCCCAGTTTGAACAGGTGGAGGTCAGAGCTCTTCCTGAGCTTTTCTTTCACATCAAAATCTTGGCTTTTTATTTTTATTTCTTCTCTATTTTTTTTGTCTTCCTCCATAGTAGTTGGAGTCTTTCTTGTTTTTCTAATCCAAGCATCCTAATCCCAGCTCATTCTGTTGGAATGGTCTCTACTTCATAGTCTGCTTTGTTTTTATTTGCTCTTCCTACAATCCTTATTTTTACTTGTACAGTTTGTCATAAGCTCCAAGATTATACTCAGATATTAGGAACTGTCATTATCTCCACTATGTTCTTCAGGTTTTTGTGGTCGTTGTTGCTGTTGTTTGGTCAGCTATGAGGCTTGAACTCAGGGCCTGGGTGCTGTTTCTGAGCTTTTGAGTTCAAGGGGAGCACTCTACCACTTTGAACCACAGCACCACTTCTGGTTTTCTGGTGGTCAATTGAGGATAAGAGTCTCACAGACTTTCCTGTCCAGTCTGGCTTCGAATGCTTTGCATATACTTGGGTATATAGTAGTATTTGTTCTCAAAGTGATCTCTGCCCATATGCTCCTTCAGCCTCTTTGGACAGTGCTTTCCATGAGGTGGGGAGCAGACCCTGAGACCAGCCCATGCTCTCAGTCCAACGTCCTGCTGACATCTCCCCAGGATTCTTCATCTCCTAGAGAGGCTGAGCACATCTGGAGAAGCGAGTGGAGGTGTTCTCTGTTGAGATTCATTATACCTGAATAAACAAAATGTTCTGAAGGATGCAGAAGGTTCCAACATGCTTTTGCCCATGTGTCTGTCTTTGAATGGAAAATACCATGGTAGCTCTCTGTCCACATTGAGAGTGCTCTGAGCTACAATTGTTAGCATTAAAGGCTAGATTTGTATAGCTCTGTCTTGCTGGCTCTCACAAAGACTAAAAGGAGAAATGTTCAATAGCCAGAGAGTTTGAACAAAGGGATTTTGCCTTTTACCCCAATGCCCTATACTAGTCAGACTCATGGCTCCTAATATACATGAGGTTAAAAAAATAGCAGTACTTAAAGAAGAGTTTTTTTTTTCCTGAGGAATTTTGTCACTGACAATATAGAAATTCTAATTTTCTTTCTAGTCAAAATCTTAACAACTATGAGAACTCAACTACTTAGCAAAGATTCAAGCAGAAGTCACAGGCTTGGTTTCATGGATTAAGAATAAAAACTGTATGCATTCTCATGAAGTCTCATAATGGATTGGCAATGGCTATTGTGAATGATAAGAGACAAGTTAGAAATACCAAATACAATATACTAGTCTGTAAATGCACAGACTAAAATTAAGTGGCGCAAATTGTATGACAGATTCCTACAGAGTCAGCTCTGACTCCCATTTTCATGGTAAGAACAGCCCGTGAATCAGTAACATGACTCATGTGGTATGGTGCATCCATCCAGCGCCTGCTTTCCTAATCAAGCAAATCACATCCATATCTAAACACAAATAACTATATTATTAGCCTCAGTCATAAAAACTCATCTTTCAAGTTCCTCCTGGTGACTAACACAATGCATTTGATTCATAAAATAGTGGAGTTTTGTTCTGTGTCGCATCTCAAACCTGGTGAAGGCTATTTTGGGTCTCATGTTTGTGGCTTTGAGTGGGCAAATTTTACAGAAGGCATGACTTGGAACTAAATGACGAGCAACAGCAAGGCTACTCCAACCTCATGGTTGGATACATTACTTGTTGTAACTGAGGGGAGTTTCCCATTTTACAATTAATACCATCATTAGTATATTAAAGAGGTCATATATTTTTATTATTCATTTTTAACTCTAAATTACTGAGTCTGTGTTTCCTGAACCAGAAAGCAAAAGCTTAGTTTTTGTATTTGAAGACATGAGAATCAGATTTTGTTTTCTGACCCTTAGTGGAAATCTCTGTTCAGACTCTTGATAAGGAATCTAATTCACACTCAAGCAGCAATTACTGGTTTGAAATCTAAATATTCAAAGGACTCAAGGACAATGTTAGATAAGTCTTGCATAGTCAGAACAGCTCTATTACTGGTCCTAAAGCCCCATGTTCCTCAGTCTTCATCCTTATTTCAAAGCTCCATTTTATTTACTCATTCACTTATTCATTCATTGTGATCTAGGGTTGAACTCAGGGCCTTGTGCATGTTCTAATTCAGTTTGTCCTTTTGCCTCTAGTTTGTTTTTCCGACAGGATCTTGTGCTCACTTTGCTCTAGGCTTCCTATTAACTATAGTCCTCCTGCCTCTGCCTGTCAAGTAGCTACGATTACAGGCATGAGCCACTGGCACCTGGGCAAAGGCATCTCTTAAAGAAATTATCTTTAGAAGCCAGATACAGTGGCTCACACCTGTAATCTTGGCAACTCAGGAGACTGAGGTCTTAAAAATCACAGTTCAAAGACAGCTCGGACAGGAAAAATCTGAGATACTCAGTTCCAATTAACTACCAAAAAGCTAGACATGGAGGTGTGGCTCAAATGCAGAACCTTAGCCTTGAATGAAAAAGCTAGGTGACAGCACCTAGGCTCCCGAGGTTAAGCCCCAGTACTGATCATTAATTAGTAATTCAGAAAACTGCTCATTGAATTGAGATGTGACTTGCTACTAAAGATGTCATGTGTCATCTAACAACCTTACATAAAAATGATTTCTTTTCTAGTTTCCTCTGGCTTGGGATCAACAGCTCAGCAGGCCTTCCTTACCTTTACCTTCTAGAATACTATCACTGTTCCTTACCCACAAGTCCCTTTCTATTGACCTTAATTGTCTTCATCTACTCCTCTCTAAGATATAGTAGAGTTGTTTTCTTTTTATTTCTTTTATATTTAACTATTCTTTCCTTTACCCTGTTACTTTTTAATCTGTTGGTACCATCAGCTGCACATCCTCCATTCTACCAGCAATGATCCTTGTGTTGTAGAGATCCCTGGTAGATGAAGGCTTAATGTTTAATGTAGAATGGACCCAAAACCAGAGTCTGTGGGTGGCTTGAAGAGGAGAAACCACTACTGACATTTCTTTCAGAACAATGCTTTACATTTCTCCCATCCAAGTATCAACCATTTCCAACACTTCTTAGCTTTTTAATATGGGGTGCATTCAAGGTGGTGTGATCAGAGCCTCAGGTTTCTGATCATTTAAGAAGACATCCTTGGATACAACCTTCTTCCCCGGTGGTCTGTCAGGCCACATGTTGTCCTATGGACAGTTTCAAATGCTTGCTGTCATTCCTTGTTCCTCAGTAGGACAGAAAATAGTTTCTGTACAATTACCATCTGATGATGTGTTAAGATTAGAAATGGCCAAAACTCAAGCTCCTCCCCCCACCCCCCAAAAGAGATTAAGTTAGAATAAAACCCAAAGAAAAAGAAAAGGAAAAGAAAAACACCCTCAAGTTTCTTCATTTTACAGAAAAAGAACTGAGAAATTGTGGACAGGCACTAGAATTTATCCATGCCCTTTCAGAAGGAGATTGCTTCAGAGTATTTCTTATCTATGGGGTTTGGTGGATTTCAATCCAGGGCAGGTAGTGAGCACTGTGCATAGGTATTTCTCTTGATCACTCACCAGTTAGAGGCTGATATAGTACCAGAGGGAAGTACAGCTCACAGCTTTTCATAACAACACAATAAGATTCTTTCTGTTGGGTGGGACACTTGGTCCAGATTTCCTTTGCACCAGATGGCTGCTCCCCCTTCCCCCAACAAAGATCCCAAAGCTCCTGGGATCATTATGATTCCAGATGTGCCTACTCCCATGGGTCAGTGGTAATGTAACAGCAGCGCCCTTCCTGCCAAGACTGTATTCAGAGATGTTGTTTTGGCAGGCTTCTAATATAGATGACAATTCTCATTTTCATTTTTTGATCTGCAAAATAGGCATAGTATAGTACTTTAAAACATTTTGATTTTAAGTAGCCAAAAACTTGGCTTACATAGGTAATGTGTATCAGTGAATATCTGAGACAATCTAAATTTCAGGCCCCAGAGTTTATGTCTTTTGTTTTTTTAATGCCATGAACTTGTTCTGAATCCAATTATACTCTTTCCATTTTGCAAAGAAACTCATCTTGTGTGTTCGTACATTGGTTTTTTTAAATAAATAAATAAATGTATATATATATATTTTTTTTTTTACTTAAATGTGCTCCAGATTGGAGAACCTAATCAAGGTTGGTCTGTCTTATTCCCCAGTTGTATTAATTAAAAGTACTAATTACTTCCATGCTAGTGTCTCAAGATCATCTTTTGATGCTACATGAAAGGTTTGAGGAAATTTTTTTTATAAAGGACTGATTTGAGGAATCATGTAAGAGATTTAATATTCTTTAATCCTATTTCTTAAAAAAAAAAAAGTAGGGGGGAGGGTGTTTCAAGCAAGTTCATTACATGGCTGCCCCCACTTCTACCATTTCAAGTCTGTTCTGAATTGCGCCACATGGGAAAGTAGTTGCCAGAATCTGTTCTGTATATAGCTGTGAGTATAATTAATGCTGAAAAAGGGACTTACCTCACTCCGGATGCCAATGGGCTTCTTCAAAAACAGTTTTCCTAATTTTGTCACTTGTTAGGGGGTGAAACCAATTACCAAGATCCTTCCTACATCCGAAAGCAATGATTCTCTAAGACCTTATGGCCACTTTCAGAATTCATAAGCCAACCCATTTCTTGTTCTCATGAGAAATAATACAGGTGTGTTTAAGCAGGATGTAGGTTATTTACATTTCTGATGTGAATGGTGGGAGAATGAAAATGAGATTATTTTTCCATCTGGAAGACAATCCTTTCCCAGAGATATAGTTAATCGTTTTGTTTTTTTTAATACAAACTCTTTAAAAAAAAAAAAACCACAAAGTCACCTAAGTTCCCACAGATGGAGGGAACTATCAGATTGGAGAATATTATTTATATTTACACTCTTATTAGTACAAAACTTGGTGAGGTCGGTGGGTTATTTACAGATATTCCCAATGACAAGATTATTCCAATTTAAATTGGAATAATGTGTTGGCATTGCCAACACATGACTACTCCCCCAATGCCACTGTTGAGAGGAGATAATAGCTGGGTATAAAACTACTTCAGAGGAATCAGACTATAAGTTGGGTCTCAGCAAACAAAGCCCCAACAGAAAACCACATCCCTTAAAACTTTATATAAATAAATTGAGTTTATGTTATGGAAATAAGGCCAATGAAACTAAATTCCAAAAGTGGAGTGTATTCACGCTGCAATGATTAATTTCTAAATAATAGAGCAGTAAGTTTGGGGATGATTGCTGTGACCGCATTGAAATGTAATGTTGATGAGAGGTGCAGAGAAATTGAAAATAGTGTTAATGGATTCTACCTATTCCTATTAGCACTTAGAAGTTAAATAGCCTCCTGGCTTTTGAAGACAGAATTGGAGCTCACCATGTAACAAACCATTAAGTTTCACAATTAGGATAATCATCTCCAAAAACCTCTAACGTTCAATACTTAGAGTAAGGCTATTTTAGATATTTGAGTTATTTGATAAGCCACTCCAACACAGTCATCCTTTAATGAACTTTTAAGTCAACTATGCCTATTGATCCATAGAAACAATTATAGGAGGAACTAAGCAATATTATGTAAAATGAAACTGAGACATATGTAATTTGTTTAAATATGTTCTTAAATTCTAGTTCCTGGAATCCCTCCTAAATGACTCATGATCTATTTTGAGACAAACCAATCAGTACTACAATTCTTTTAGTATACATTAAAACTTATCCAGAAAGGTCAGGGACTAATAAAATACTAATAAAATAATTACCTAATAATAAAACAATAATTACTTAATAAGTAATGCACACATATAGGGCCATGAGGTGATATGGAACATGTGTCCTCAAAGCCAATACAGCCCTATACTCTCCATGTTTTGAAGTCACATTTCTTTGGCACTAGGTTTCAAAAGCTGAATTGGTTAGAAATGCATAGTTCTTATTCTTATTCATTATTTCAAATACATGTTGTTTGTACTTTCTCCCTGTCAAAACTTCACTCAAGCTTTTTAAACAAATTATTTGTTTTTATGTAATATTGGTTTGTGTTTTTTTTTTCTTGTGCCTAAAATGTGTTTGGAGTTTACATTTTTATTTTTACCCTCATTATAGTCTCCCCTCTTTACAATGTTTGAGTAATTTGCTTTAGAGTTGAAGGGAGTTGTTCAAAAACATGTTCTCCAAGGACCTGAGCCTTCAGAGGACACGTGGAAGTTTGCACAGCACACCCTCATCTTCAGCCAAGGCACACAAGAAAAATGCTGCCATAGTTTTCATAGCTCTAGAGATGGTTCCACACCTACCATGTTCCATGCTTGTTTGTCCCTGGTATTATACTACATGAGAATAACCAACCATCACAGAGAAAAGAATGTATTCAGTCCAGTCTTTTCTTTAAAAAAGTTAATATGATAGTCCTGTCTTTATGGGACTGGGACATCTTTTTCAACACTTGAAACCATTTACTAGCTTTATGACTGTCTTCTAAATAAACAGCGTTCTCCAATCAGCCTTTGAACTCAGCCTTTACAAGTTTACATTTGTGGACACCCCTAATTTGAGATCACCTGATATGACAGCTCCTTCTTGTCATATTATCTTTCTGAATTATCTGTTTTTATTTTCCAGTCCTAGGAAGCAAACTCAGGGCCAACACATGCTCTTCCTCTGAGCTGCATCCCTGGACCTACACTTTTAATTTTGATGTTAGTCTATGTATTCTATGGGTAAAGGAACTTTTCATTTAAAGTTGAAATGTGTGTGTGTGTGTGTGTGTGTGTGTGTGTGTGTGTGTTGTGTGTGTGTGTGTATCCTGGGGTTTGAACTAGGTGCTGCTCCTAAGCTTTTTTGCTCAAGGTTAGTGCTCTACCACTGGAACCACTGCTCCACTTCCAGCTTTTTTAGTAGTTAATTGGAGATAAGGGACTATCTAACACTTTCCTGCCCAGTCTGGCTTCAAAGGGTGATCCTCAAATCTCAGCCTCCTCAATTAGCTGGGATTATAGGAATGAGCCACCAGTACCCAACTTTGACTTATTTTTAATATAATCAATTGTTTTCACATAAGGGCCCTTGGAGAAAATACAGATTGTTTTTTATAATACTTTTGTAGAAATACTTTTTGTTCCTCTAATTTTTTTCTAGTATTTTTTTCTCTATATAATCTTAGATGAATCTACCAGTTTTGTGTTTTCCAACAGTTATCTATCCAAAAAAAATCAGAAATTAGGTGCATAAGACTATCTGGATGGCTATGCCAATGTAGTCTGCTGTCACTGTGATTATGAATAAAATTAAGTCTTCAGGAATGTTTGGTACTATTTGCATGACATACTAAAATTCTGTGTTTAGCATTCTTTTTCCTTTTGTTTTTATTGTTTTGTTTTGTTTTTGTTTTACCCAGAAAGCAGGAAGTCATTACAATATACACAAGTTTGAGATTCAGAGTTCATGGTAGCCACAGGTAACCTTTGTCTGGCATGTTCTGTGTTGGTCTTTGGGAAGCTAACAAAGTATTTTGCCACAATGTGGGTTTACTTTGGAAGAGAACAAAGCTGATGGGGAAACCAGTCAATAGAACTAATGATTGAAAACCATGAGATTTAAAGGAAATTCACATGAGGAAAGTCTGACACTCCCTGTACCTTGCACCCCCTCCCCCGCTTTTTTTTTTCAATGATACAGAATGAAACTGTCCTGAATTAGTATCAGAGAGTCCTAATATGCTAGTTGTCTGTCTCATGACAGTGGCCAAAATACCTGCGAGAACATTTTAGAGGGTTCTGTATGTAGTCACAACTCCATGTTTCTGGACCTACATGGGACAGAAAATCATAACAGAGGTAGTCTGTAGCAAATTCTAATATGTCTCATGGAAGACAGGAAGCAGAGAGAACCAAAGGAAGGGAGCAGAGACAAGCCACTCCCAATAACAATCCCTTATTGACATATTTCCTTCAACTAGGTCAAACTCGTTGTTTCCAGATCCTTCCAGAATAATACTACCAGCAAGGAATCAGCTGGTAGTATTACACAAAAGCAGTTTTAGTATACAATTGCTATCTATACCAAAACATTCCCCTCTCACCCCCAAAATGCTCTTGTCCATCTCATAAGGCAAAATGTATTTCCAAGAGTCATCAGTCTTAACAGTTCCAACATGGTTCAAAAGCTCCAGTTCAAAGCATTTGCTGGGACCTAAGGCAACTCTTAGCTATGAGCCACTGTAAAACTTAAAGAAAAAAAGATAAATACATAAAGTAAAACATTACCATTGCAATGGACGGAATAGGACAATAACAAAGAAATATTGGACCAAAACAAGACCCAAAACACAGCATGGAAAAACAAATCTTATAGCTCCATACTCCGCATCTCACACCCCTTCAGGGCTTTAGGCACTTGTTGACAACCATCTTCTGGTCTTCTGAGTTGCCACCAGACTCACCCATTAAACTCTACTTACTGTTTCCTAAGGTTTGGCTAGCCTAGGTTTCCAAATGTTTCTAAACAGTTCCAAAGGCTTAAGAGCAACAGGGACAAGTAATAACAGCAATGATCCCCGTCACTTCCAGTTTTCTTTTTGTCTCTGTGACCAAAATATTAGACATATCATTTTAGCCCATGTTTTTCAAAGGTTCAGTGTTGCTTGACTCCATGTACATGGACAGAACATCAGGGGAGGGGGAGCATATAGTGGAAGAGGTTCTACGCTCATATAGAGAGAGGAAGAGGAGAATGGGCACTTGGTCTAAGCATTTAAAGGCATGCCCCCAGGACTTTACTTTTTTGAATTAGATCCCGGAATTTAAATTTTCAGGAACCTCCTGAAATATCACTACCATGGCCTATGAGCCCTCTTGGAGAACACTTTGTACCTAAGTTAAACATTTGCACAAGTCCAGTGAAATTCTACAACTCCATATAGAACTGAAGACTGCAGGTAGGATACACATGCACTCAAGTTTACCCACAGCCTAACTGAAATAAGTAGGATAAAAGTGTTGGGAGTTTTAAAGTTTTTAAAGTATAATAGCTTTCAAAATCTTTAAAAGTAAAAAATACATACAACCTATGAGAAAATTGGGTTTTTTTCCTAATTTTTCTTTTGTTTTCTTGTGTGTGTGACTGCTAGATTCATTTAACCTCATCAGCACTGACATTTTAAAATTTCATTCTGGCTGAGCACCTTTGGCTGATGCCTGTAATCCTAGCTACTCAGAAGGCGGAGGATCTGAGGACCCCAGACAAATCTGAGACTCTTATCTTCAGCTGAAAACAGAAAGCTGGAAGTGGAGATGTGGATCAAGTGGTAGAACATTTGAAAAAGCCAAGTGAAAGTGTGAGGCCCTGAGTTTAAGCCCTAGTACTGGCACAAAATAAAACAAATTAGTTTGTATATTATTGTGGATTATCATTTTATTTTCAGATATGAACAATCTACCCAAATATTGTTGCTGACCCTTTCTCTTTACATGGTAATGAAAGATAAAAATATACTATTAAAATATATGGAGAAGGCATTTTTCACTTTAGTAGCTTGGAGGATTTGAAGAATGTATGATAAATACTGTCAGATTTTGACCTACCTTAGCAATCTTTGAGGCAGATTTTCTGTAGCATCATGGGTAGAGTCTGACTGGTCTCCAAGAGAATTGTACAAACTGCTGTGATCTGAGCTGTTTTCCTCCGGTCTCTTTCAGCATCTAATTACTGTAAGGCCACATCCTGTTAATTATCACCCAGATGTGTAACACATTCTTGCTCTGAAATAAATGTTTTCTTTTGGTTTTTGCATATAGACATTTTAGTAGTGTTAATTAAGAGAACAAGGTATTGGTAAATGAAGTGTCTAGCTCATGAAAGAAATTCTGAAGATTTTAATCCAGACTCTTTTTACCTATTTTCTCCTTCCTGGCCCTGAGACCTCATTCTTGCTATACTTTAGAGAGAATAAAGCCCTAATATGTATACATAAGCATGCAGGCACGCTAACAGAGGAAATCATCCCAATGTATGTTGTAGGTATGTGTGCATGAGTATTTGCTGAAAGAATCTACCAGAAACTGTTTGTGGTGGTTTGTAAGGTGTAATGACAGAGTTCTTCCCCAGGCACTTCATCTGATAGTCAGGAATTACGTTTCCCCTTGAAAATAGTTTTAGTATAAAAATGAATCAATTCCATGACTATTCCAAGATAATATTCATCCCTTTCCTTTAAGAAACTAAGCACAGGGGACCAATGTACATGGAATTGGCATTTTGTGGCAGTTATAAAGTAAATGTAACAGGATGAGATGACTTCAGCAGATGTTTAAGTAATAGACTGTTCAGATTCATTTTCCTTTGTGCACTTGAGTGCTAATGGCTTTCTGGGCCCAATGGGAATGGTAAAAGAAGTTTGCAGAGCAAATTTAGATAACTAACACTCACAGAATCTGACCATTACTTACTTCCTAGTATCGCTCTTCTGTAATCCCAAGGTTGTGAATCAATAGCAAATGCAAGACTTAAATTTTAATTCCTTTTATAAATAGCATTGGAACGCAAGGGAGATTTTGCATACATAGAAAATAAGATAGCACAGGCAACCATCTTCTATTTGACATAGAATCTGCTTTTGACTTTGAACAGTGTTTACCTAGTAGCAATATAGATAGGCATGGGGGGGGGGGAGAGAGAAAGAGAGAGAGAGAGAAAGAGAGAGAGAGAAAGAGAGAGAGAGAGGGAGGATATCTACTGGGCCAAGGCACTTGAATTTAGTTTTTTCATAATTCAGGACACAATGTCTTTTTCTATAGAGCTTACATCCTGGGGATATCTAAATTATAAATAATAGGCAAGAGCAATGTATTATTTTATTCAAGAAAAAATATATATATTGCCTTCTCTACTCTATCCTCCCATTATTATCTATGTCCTAAAAATGAAAATTTGCCTTTCATGAAATTTTAACCATAGCACTGTGCAAAGATACATTATTTTATCTTTTTATTTTTCCACAAAAAACAAATCATTAAATCATTAATCTATTCTGCAACTATCTGAGAATAGGAAATCTATCAGCAATTAAGTCAGTTCTTGTCTTTCAATCAAATAAGATAGAAATAAGCTTAATGGTAAATAAATCTTAAATTTAGAAAAACAACATTGTATGAACAAGCTTATTACATAAACAACCATTGCAGTCTTTTTTAATGGTTTGACTTCACATCTGTCCACATTTGGAGGCACAAGGGTGAAGTCATCAAGAGCCTGAATTTGTCCAGTCTTCCTAACTGGGCTTATTAACTGCATTGACCGCTTCTAAGTTACTTTAGGTTAGTGGCACTGTGGCTCAAGTGGTAGACCGCTCACCTTGAGCTGATAGAGCTCAGGGACAGGGCCTAGGCCCAGATTTCAAGCCCCACAACCAACAACAACAAAAAGTTACTTTCGTTTGCTTAAATGTAAAATGGATGATGATAATGATGATGATGATGATGATGATGATGATGATGATGATGATGATTATACTCTTTTCTTGAAAAAAAAATGAGTTAGTTGATGTAAAACATAATGGAACAATACACTTTTCTCCTTAGCTTTTGGCATAATCTTTCGTGCCAGGCAGCTACAGTTTGTTCATCTGTTTTATCAAGTTTCTTAGCAATGCCCTCCACTTTTCCAATCAGATTGATTAACAAGTGCCTTGCATTTGATCGTCAGGTAGTTCCCAGAGAGATTAGGAAAAACAAATGCACCAGAAGCCCAGATAGAGACTGTGGACTGATTCCTGAGCCAGAGAGGGGAAGTTAGAACAGCCATATTACCATTTCTAGCATGGCTTTTATTTTGTAAGATTGTTCTAGTATTTGTTCAGTTGCTATAAACCTTGGGCTATTTTCTAGAACTTTATCAAATTTAGTTCTGACCATGTCAGTTTGGTTTTTGATGTTTCCATGCCAGGGATGGAAGGTTGGAACTTCTTACTCCATCACTGCATTGGTGTCACCATCTTGGATAAGATACTTTGACTATGAATCCACTCCCTCCAAGAAGCGTCCATTTGTTCTGAGGACAGAAAAATGTGATAATAAATGTGTCTAGTTAACTGAAGATACTTTATAAAAATATGAATAGTGATTATTATTCTGAAATGCAGAGGGAATTGGAGTGATAAATGTTTTAGCTCCAAGAAAACTTTAATACCAGTGGGATTGCAGTGGAATTTATGTCGCATTTTGGGACAGCAAACGGTAGCTTCATTTATTCTTCAATGGCAGCTCCTTGCCCTAAAGTATCTGGAATACCTATTTGATCCTTCACCAAAGTCTGGAGCCACAATTATATTTCATAAATCCAGGATTTTTAAAGCTAGGTCTAGGCAAGAGGAATGGTAAAATAGAAATAAAATTTATGTAAGAAGAAACGGTTCATATGGTATAGTATGGTTCTCCCCAGAGTTCTCTAAAAAGTAAATAGCAAAGAAAATATAGGCATAAAGGCAAAGGAAAAAGAAGGCTGCATATGATGTTCTGCCAGCCACCATTTCCACACATGGAAATGCCATGGAAAATACCTAAAAAGGGAAGCCACTAATACAGACACTTCTTGGAATGTCCATGGAATCACCTTGTTATTCTTAACTTCCCAGAAGTGAAGAGCTCAAATGAACCAGCTGGGATCAGAGCAGGTACCTCTTAAAGTTGAAATTCAGAATTTGGTAAAATGAAATCTATGTACTTCTCCACATGTTATATAGATGTTTCTCATTACCCGAGAATTCTCTCATTTATTTCTTCATGAGCTTAATGATCCACCCACTGAATACCAAAGTGGTGTTGGATAAAGAATCATTGTCAAGATGTATGATTAACTTGGCTAAATGCTAGCCCAGTTTCGCAATGAAAACCTTACATTGCTGCCATCGAAAACTTTGCAAAGTAGGTATTTATGGGGTTCTTTGCTTATGCAGAAAAGTTCACTTTATTATTTGTCAGGTATTGCTTTTTAACATGTGTTTCATATCAAATACAAGAAAGGTCAAATGAAAATCTAAAATAAATACTGGCAGGATATTCTGTGAGAGAGTCTTCCAGCACATCTGGGAACTTCTGTGAAAAATTAACTCAACATGCTGGACTCTTGGGATAGCCAAATTATTAACCGGTTTTGCAGGAGTTTTCTTTGTGCAAGCCAGGGCATACAAGAGACATTTTAGACCTGGGGACCATCAAATACTGTACAGTTAGCCTAGTGTATGAGAAAAACAGCAGATACTTTAACAGGATATCTAGTTCCATTCACAATAGAAAAAAGAAAAGAAAAGAAGCCATGCATTTGTGGACATTACCTTTGGAAGGCTACACTCTATGCCTATATCTGAATGGAAAATTGAAGATCGGATTTTTTTTCCCTATAAGAAAATTCAACATTGCTAGGTATAGAATAGAACAAATGACAATCACATGGGCCTGAGTCAGACGGAGCTTATATTTCAGGAAGCAGTTAGAACATTTCTCTTACAGAACTTCACATAAAATCCAGATCTAGATTCCCATGTTCTCCATTCCTGTTGTGCATTTTAGCAGGTAAATCCAGAGAGAAAAGCACTAAGAAATGTAATGTCATTTACAATGAGATTTAATAATTTTATTTCCCCCATAAAGCCGAGCAGTAAGTGTGTGTTCACTGTTTAACCAGTGCTTGGAAATCATTTTAATACTAACAGTACATGATGGGGAAATCACCATACTTAGCTCCTTGCCTACATACCTCACAATGCATGTTACTTCCATGTGACAGCAGCTGGTTTAAGCCAGTTAGAGAGGCTCTTGGGGAGTGTTAAAAAAAATAATTATAATACCCCAAACCCTTTCCTTCCTTTGGATGAGACTTTGGCCTTGTTTTGTTGTTGTTGCTGCTGCTGCTGCTTTAAGCTCCTCATTGTAATGTGAAGCTGTGGTTGAAATCATTGTAAAGCAATGTCCTATTATGAGGAGCAGGGGGGAGAAAATCTAGTTGAAGTTTTTGGACAAATCCAAAGGTTGTATTGAATTGTACTTGAATTTATGCAAATATTTCTAAAGATTGCTTTGTCCCAGCCACATACCATGTTGTGACTATAGATAATAATCAGAAAGATGAAAATGGACAATCAACAGACTGCCCTACAGCAGCTTCCCACATCTTTATATAAAGAAGTTAAAAAATAGCAGTGAATTATAATGTCAAGAGGTAAACTGCCAGGTCATAGCCTTACTTGAGGCTGGGAGTAGCTTCCTGTCATTTCCCATCCTTTATGGAAGCATTAATTACTCAGAGATAACCTGACTCTATATAATTTTATTGCCAGGAATTCAAAAGGTTAATACTAGATGAATGCAGACACGTGTTGAGCCACAATGTTTTAGCATAATTATCTCCTTTAATTCTAGTAGCTCAGTTAAGTGAGATTTATGATTCTCATTTTAGTAGTTTAGGGATTAATAATTTATCCATTCAACAAATACTCATTGAATGCCTACTGTGTGCCAAGCACCCTTTTAGGAATCATGAAATTTGCAGGAGACCACAAATACACTAAATAAGAATGTTTTATTTTAGGAGATGTTAAGTGCCACAGAGAAAAGTCCAAGAGGAAGGAGAATGGGAATTTCCATTCAGCAGGCTATCAGGAGAGGAGTTGCTCTGAAGGTGACTTTTTTTTTTTTTTTTTTGTCCATCATGGGGCTTGAGCTCTGGGCCTGGGCGCTGTCCCTCAGCTCTTCAGCTCAAGGCTAGCACTCAACCACTTGAGCCACAGTGCCACTTCCAGTTTTCTAGTGGTTTATTGGAGGTAAGAGTCTTATAGACTTTCCTGCCAGGACTGGTTTTGAACTGTGATCCTCAGATCTCAGTCTCCCGAGTAGCTAGGGTTACAGGCATGAGCCACTGGTGTAGGCTTCAATAGCAAAATTTTTCTATGAGAAGTTTCCATCTCCTTTAGCCTCTGTCTGCGTCATCATACTCCTGTTGACATGTTTAATGGTATGGCCATGGATAATTAATGATAACTGCTGTCAATTACTGAAAACTAGAATGAACCTTAACCTGGCCTTAATGCTCTTTGTCAATTTTTCCAATAATTTGGAGACTAATGCTAAAAGAGATTAAGTACTTTTCCCTAGGCAACGTGTGTGTGTGTGTGTGTGTGTGTCTGTGTGTGTGTCTGTGTGTCTCTGTGTGTCTGTGTGTCTGTGTGTGTGCGTGCATTTGAAGCTGCTGTATTTATTTTATCAACTCTGCTCTTTATCAAATATAAGGAGGCATCTCTTACCCACACTAGCTGGATTTTAAACAATATAACTAGTACATATGTAACTGTCTATATGTCACTTTCCTTTTTTCAGAGACCACCTATTAAATAAGAGGACTTCCCTACATCATCTCACAGATATTTTCTAAACACACATTCTGTGATTCTGTGAAAGTATTAACTTTGGAGTTACTTTAACAGAATTTGAGTCCTGCCAAATCAATGATGTAGTCAATAAACATGTATTGATTGCCTTCTCTCTAAATAAGAGCAATCTACAACTAGCATGCCCCAAGTAATTTTTATTGAAGACGTTAATTATGAGCTTTGGATTCGAATACATAACAGTTTGTCACTGTCATGGCCTTGTGTCAACTCCCAGGTGGAACTTCAACTGGCTGCAGGTCCAGGCAGAAAATTTAAGTAAGTGAAGTGAAATGTGTGGACATGGCTCTGTGCCAAGCGACTTTGTTAGAAATGTTGAAAGGCAAGCCAAATTCTCTGCATCTATTTTCACAGGCATTTTAACTTCCAAATGCAGGTATGCAATGCCTGATTCTGGTAATTTTATAGATATATAGATATATAGAGAGATATCTATATATATATAAAAATAGATTCACTTAAAAAAAGTCTAAAGCAACCATATATCACCTCACTCTGAAACCTGGCCACTCTGCCTTCACAGTACCACTTTAATCCTCAGCATCAGAGAATCAACTCCATGAGAGAGGGGGCTGCCCCTTTGCACACACCCATGCTTGTGACCCCTAGCACTGTGCTCACTGCTGTCCAAGAAATCTACTGAGTAAATAACTGAATGAATGTCAAAATTAACCAGAAGTCTGAGTTTTAAATGACTAATATCAGTTCTCAGCTGATTCTTTTTTTTCTTTTTTTTTTCTTTTTTAATGGGGTTAGGCAGTTTGACCTCAGGGCCTGGTGCTGTTTTTTAATCTTTTTCACTCAAGGCTGGCACTCTACCACTTGAGCTATCCCTCCACATTTTGTTTTGTTTGTTTGTTTTTGTGGGGGGGGGTTGTTTTTTGTTTTGTTTTTTTTTGTCGGTCATGGGGCTTGAACTCTGGCCTTGGGCACTGTCCCTGTGCTCTTCAGCTCAAGGCGAGCACTCTATCGCTTGAGCCACAGCACCACTTCCGGTTTTCTAGTGGTTTATTGGAAATAAAAGTCTCATGGACTTTTCTGCCCGGGCTGGCTTTGAACTGTGATCCTCAGATCTCAGCCTCCTCAGTAGCTAGGATTACAGACATGAGCCACCGGTGACCGGCTGTTTTTGTGGGTTTTATTATTATTATTATTATTATTATTATTATTAAAGATAAGAGTCTCTTGGGTTTATCTGCCCTGAGTTGGCTTCAAATTTTGATCTATGGATCTTAGCCTCCTAAGTATATAGGATTATAATGGGCCATCAGTACCTGGCTTCAGCTGATATGTTCAAAAGAAAACAGCCAAAATTTGGACCTTAGTCCTCAACCAGCCAAAAACATAAGTTATGTTACCCTCTGGTCCTCGTTTCCTAAAGCATAAAGTAAGAGGGGAAATGATAAAAAGGTCTCTTCTGGCCCTCTAAATCTCTGACCCTCTAAGCCCTACATATATTGTCCAATATAAAAATACTTGAATTCAGCTGAGGAGTTCAACATTAGAGCACTTGCCTAGCATGTGTAAGGTCCTGAGTTCAATCCTCAGAACTACAATTTTTTGTTTTATCTCGTAGACTTTTGACCTGGACATCTTGACCTCATGTAGACCAGAGTTGAAAAAAAAAAATGCTTTCTGGGCCAAGCAGGAAAAAGAAATAAGAGAAGTGGTTGAGTGGTAAATTGTTTTAAACAATTCATGATCACAAGGGCCAAACTGAAAAATACCGAAACCAACAAGAATGCAAATAAAATAAAACCACAAAAGAAGGAACATTTGGCTAGTTGCTTGGTGTCACCATCTCTCCAGGGGTCCAATATTGTCTGTATATTTCATAGTATATGGATGTAATTAATGTTAAGCAACTGAATGAGGATAAATCATTAGCTCACAGAGACTACACAGACAAAGACTCAGGATGAGTGACCTTCCTCTAATCCTTGACCCAACTCCCGCTGTTTCTGTCCAAACTGCCCTGTTTATGAGGGTAGAGGTCAATGATGACAGATGCACATCTAGGAGTATATTTGCTCTGGTGAGACACTGGGGCACATGTGCATCCTGTCTTACAGGAAGTAAAGGATGGCAGCCTGGGGTGCAGCCATGAGAAACTTAGTCAACTGTGAGAGAGGCCCTACCTTGAAGCACCCAAAGGTGATATGGTCCAGTGGGTCAGAAGGAGAGCCAATGTTCCCAGGAGGTGTGCAGCAAGCCACAAGAACTGGGCCACTGGGTCTTCAGGCCAGCCACACTAGCCTAGCACAGAATGGTGGATTTTCTCCAACAACCAGAGACAGGGCATAGCTTTCACCCCTGCTCACCAACTTCCAAAGCTCAGAAATCTTGGAGATCCGTCCTCCTATTTCCCATCATTTTTGGTCATCACATCTTCACAAATTCTTCCTCCCCCACCCCTGCCCATCATCCCCGTCTGCTTCTTCCCATTTTCACTCTACCATTTGAGCCACATCTCCACTTTGGGCTTTTTGGAAATGAGAGTCTAGTTATGCTCTTACCCCTTGTTAGAGCAGCCTCTTCATCTCTCAGCCTGTATTTTTCAGTTCTGACATGACCTATAGACTGCCAACATTCCTAAATTCCCACAGCAGCAAGAACACATTACATTGAAGACCTTCTACCATCCAGCTTGTACCTCGTTTCCGTACATTTCTCCCAGAGGCCTTTAGTTTCCATGAAGTTGTCCACCCAACTGTTCCCCAAACATGCCTCCCTAAATTTTGCTTTGCACACCTTTGTTTGTGTAGTTCCACCACCTTGGACACCCATGTACTGCCTCCACAACAAGCTAAAAGTTTCCAGTGTTTTAAAAACCTGTCCTACTTCTCATTAAAGCCTGGCTCAATGAATTTCCTCATTGTGGCTTCTGCTTTCGAACTCTGACAAAACTTAATAGTGATACCACATACGTCATGCCTAGAGGAACTTCATATACAGTTCCATATTTTGTGAATCTATGCCCTCCTTCCCAATCTTAGGGTTAATAACATGTGGGTTCATAGCATGTTGGTTTATTTGTTGTGCCTGTATTAGGGCTTGAACTCAGAATCAAGGTGCTCTCCCTTAGCTTTTTTGCTCAAAGATCGCACTCTATCACTTGAATCACAGCTCTACTTCAGGTTTTAGAGTGGTTGATTAGGGCTGGAAAGGCGGCTCAGTAGTAGAGTCTTGCTTGCATGCATGAGGCCCTGGGTTCGACTCCTCAACACCACACAAGCAGAAAAAGCTGGAAGTGGTGCTGTGACTCAAGTGGTAGAGCACTAGCCCTGAGCTGAAGAGCTTAGGGACAGCGCCCAGGCCCAGAGTTCAGGCCCCACACCCAGCAAAAAAAAAAAAAAAAAAATAGTGATTAATTAGAGAGAAGAGCTCAACTTCCCATTAACCAGGGAAATTTTTAATGATTAAAACATTGGCTCATTTCTCACATCGGTAGCTCTATTAATGATTTATTCTTGAGTTCATTCCCTGGAGTCTACTGAAAATTTCTGTCTATCTCCTTAAATGTGATATTCTTCTAATACTTCATCTTCTAATGTTTAAATCATAGCCAAAATGGCACTTGAAGGTTTTAGAACTATAGTGACTGAGCATTTAGCAAGTATGACTATCAGATGAGACTTTTTTTTTTTTTACTACCTCCTAGGACTCAGTGGAAATAAGTTGAAAGACAAGACCACTTGTGTTAGCAAAATAATGAGTGAAGATGGCCTCCCAGCACACATAGAGAAAACAATTAGTATTTAAACAAGTAAAGTGAAGTTCCATTGATTTTTTTTTAAATGGGGCTTGCAATTTTAAAGTGTCTCTAAATCATTTATCCAAAGTATTTTGTCTGCAAAAAGTCAAGATTTTCAGAAAAGAAACACTCCCATTTATTAAATAAATGTTATAAATTTCATGAAAATGTTAATTATATTGTGTTATCTTTAAGTAGTTGTACAAAGGAATTATTATTCAACAAATCTGTTTATAAGTACAGTGCATCTTGATCCTTGTCACACCTTTCATAGTTTCATGAAGTTTTAACTAATCTAATTATTGTTGAAACTGTTTGTTGCAAAAATGTCATGATGGTTATGCCTCCCAAAAGAGGTGTGGGTAGTTGTCAGAAACATCTTCAACAGAAATACTAAGAGTACTGGGCTGGGAAGGTGGCTCAGTGGTAGAGCGCTTGCCTTGCATGCGTGAGGCCCTGGGTTCGATTCCTCAGCACCACATAAGCAAAAAGGAAAAAGCCGGAAGTGGCCCTGTGGCTCAAGTGGTAGAGTGCTAGCCTTGAGCTGAAGAGCTGAGGGACAGCGCCCAGGCCCAGAGTTCAGGCCCCACAATGGGACCCAAAAAAAAAAAAAAAAAGAAAGAAATACTAAGGGTACTGAAACTTTATGCCAGCTAAACATCAACACCTCATATCCCCTTCCCACAATCCCATGAGCACATTCTACTCTGTTTCTATATACTTGACATATATATATATATATATATATATATATATATATGCTCAGATATATCTTCATAGGATGGAATTATAGACAGTATTTGTCCCCTCACCTTAGCCAAATATGCTTATAGCTCATTCATTTCATATGTGCCAGAACTTCCATCTTGTTAAAGGCAAATAATATGTCCATATATATACTAGATTATATATATATATATATATATATATATATATATATATATATATATATATATATATATACACTAGATTTTCTTTTTGCATTCATCCATTAATAGGCTGTTACTTTGTTTTCTCATCTTGGCTAACATTTCAAAGACTGTGAGAATATAAATATCTCTGAAATCCTGATTCCCATATGTTCTTTGATTCTAATCCTTAAGAGAAGGAACTTATACCAGGCTGCAAATTTACCCACTATGCCTTCATCAATGAAGTCTTGCTACAGAAAGAAAATGTTGGTGGAGCCAAACAATATCCTTAGTAAGATTTTTGAGTCCTTTGATTATTCCCATAATGGAAGCAACTTATTTATTAAGTAGCTAATGAGAGCCTAACTTCTCACAGTAACCGAATATTCATGCTACCAAAAAGAAAAGAGAGAGAGAGGGGGGCTGGGAAGGTGGCTCAGTGGTAGAGCGCTTGCCTTGCATGCATGAGGCCTTGGTTTCAATTCCTCAGCACCACATAAGCAAAAAGAAAAAAGCCGAAGTGGTGCTGTGGCTCAAGTGGTAGAGCGCTAGCCTTGAGCTGAAAAGCTGAGGGACAGTGCCCAGGCCCAGAGTTCAGACCCTACAACCGGACCCAAAAAAAAAATATATATAGAGAGAGAGAGAGAGAGAGAGAGAAGTGGAAAGTCTCTTTCAACATGAAAGTTTATAATTCTCTGATTGAAGACACATCTGAGAGCTACACACCACAGTAGTATAAGGTTGCCAAAATATAAAAATCACTGCTACTCTTCAGAACTTATTATAAGGAATGTATTCACTGGATCCACACAAGGTGAAGCTTCTAAGTTAAATAAATAGCACCTATTACAGATGTCCATGTGCTGCTAAGAATATAAATATTGCATTATAATTCTAAGATAATTCATTTTATAGTGTTAGAGAACTAGTTCTGTATTAATATGTACTTTTACAAGCAGTATTTACTAAAAATACTATTTCTCTTGTAAGACAAAAGCAAGCACGTTTTTATGTTGTAGTTGTCATTACACTGTTGGCTAATCATTGAGGGCCTCCCTAGTACAGCTTTGTAGTGTGAGCATTGCACATAACTGGGAGAGAGAGCAAGTGGAAGCCAATCCCCAGCTCCCATGTACGTCCCCAGCCATCAGCTCTGTCAGGAAAAGTACACCAGGCCTAGGGTGTACATTCCCAGCATCAGTTTCCCAACATGTAAGACTTTCAGTGCTACAGCCTATATAGTCATCAAGACACAGAGGTGCCATGTATGCTGTCTTTATTTAGTCTTGGAATTCTTGATGCAGAACTATAGGCCTGCAGGCATGGCAAAAGTACCACCAATTTCACATCCTTTCCTTTCTATGTTTTCAAGGTGAAAGATCCATGTAATCACGCCAACATCTTGACCAAGCCTGACCCCAGGACCTTCTGGACTAATGATGATTCAGGTATTAAAAAATTATATTCTGGGGGCTGGGAACGTGGCTCAGTGGTAGAGTGCTTGCCTAGCATGCATGAAGCCCTGGGTTCGATTCCTCAGTATGACATAAACAGAAAAACCTGGAAGTGGTGCTGTGGCTCAAGTGGCAGAATGCTAACCTTGAGCAAAAGAAGCTCAGAGACAGTGCCTAGGCCCTGAGTTCAGGCCCCAGGACTGGCCTTTAAAAAAAAAAAAAGAAAATTATATTCTGGCACTGGGATGCACACTGTATATAATCTAGCATTGTTTGCTTGTTTGGTGATGTCTAGCACCACACTGTTACCCCCTACTTCACAATCAATTTTATTAACATAAATGTTGTATCAGTAGGTAAGGTTGATATGCCATCAGCTGCAACTCTGGGCTATGGAAGGAACTGGGGTGTTGGTGGAACAGAGAAATGAGTCTATTTCCTAGAGTGGAGGAAAGTAGAATAAAGTAGGCAAGTACTTTAGCTCAAGTTTCTCTTCCTGGGCTGAACAGTGGATTAACAAATCAGAAATCTAAATCAGACTTCAGAATCCTTATAAGAAGGCAACATTGACTTTTACTGCAAGATTTGTGGTTATAAATCTAATCAGAATCCAAGGAATGCAACAATATGAGAGCAGATAGCATGCTTCAACTTATATAATTAAAAATCAGGGCTGGGAAGGTGGCTCAGTGGCAGAGCGCTTGCCTTGCATGCCTGAGGCCCTGGGTTCGATTCCTCAGCACCACATAAGCAAAAAGAAAAATACCGGAAGTGGCGCTGTGGCTCAAGTGGTAGAGCGCTAGCCTTGAGCTGAAGAGCTGAGGGATAGCGCCCAGGCCCAGAGTTCAGGCCCCACTACTGGACCAAAAAAAAAAAAATCAGACAGAGCCAGGCGCTGGTGGCTTGCTTCTGTAATCCTAGCAACTCAGGAGACTGAGATCTGAGGATCATGGCCCAAAAGCCAGCCTAGGCAGGAAAATCCATGAGGCTCTCATCTGCAATTAACCTCCAGAAAACCAGAAGCAGAGCCTTGACTCAAGATGGTAGAGCACTAGCCTTGAACAAAAAAAGCTCAGGGACAGTACCCAAGTACCTGCATTCAACCTCCTCAACCTCTCTCTCTCTCTCTCTCTCTCTCTCTCTCTCTCTCTCTCTCTCTCTCTCTCTCTCTCTCTCTCTCTCTCTCTCTTTCTCCCCCCCCGCCCACCCCACCCCCACAACAGACAAGAAGTAGGGTAGCTATCATAGGAAAAAGAAAAGATGTTGTTATTTGTTTTGACAAACATATGTGAGATACAAGACCTAATGGACACTAAACAAACACTAGAAATGAAAAAAAGGAGAGGTAGTAGAAAGGAGCTCAAACAATTAGAGAGTGATAATAGAGCTTTCACCTTTTCTAATTAACTAGAAAGAGAAAATTCATGCAAATACCTAATATTTGTATTATGCCTCACACTTGTACAAAGTGTGTTCACAAAAATCTAATTTGGTGTTTTCAGTAAGTCTCTGAACTAAGAAAGGCAGTTGATCCCAGTATCCCTGTGTTAGACACTAGATTGAGATAATCAGTCACATATAAACTAGCAGGCAGAAGATACCAAGAGGATGGCAGAGCTGTGGGTTCGGTTCTGAGGTCCACTTCCCAGAAGCCGGGACTCTCCTGTGAGAAGCAGATTGGGCTTCATCTGTGGTTAATCTTTTCTTTAAAAAAAAAAAAGAAAAAAGAGCCAGAGACTGTGTCTGTTTGTTAACGGAAGCAGGAGGAAGGAAATTAAACATTCTTTGATGACTTTTTTTTCTTTCAGAGACCAGGCTTGTGGACTAAAATTATGATCCATTTTATCTGTCATTTTTTTTCCTGTTTTGTTTTATGCCCATCTTTGAGGGGGGAAAAAAGACAAAGAAACATAAAAGTGAATTGGTTTATTTATGCTATCGTTCAATCAATTAGCAGTACAACACCACAATAAACAAGCCATCTGTTGGTTAATAATGCCATTAGGATCTACAGCATATGTGTTGTGAAGACACAAAATAGAATGAAGCATTATAATTAGAACCTCAAGGATTCTTTATGTTTTTGTTGTTGTTTGCTGTTTGGTTTGAGGGGTTTTTCTTGGGGTGGGTGGGCCTGGAGCTTGAACTCAGGGCCTTGGTGCAATCCCTGAACTTTTTTTGTTCAAGGCTAGCATTCTACCAAATAAACCACAGCTCAGGCTTTTTGGTGGTTAGTAGAAGATTCTTCACAAAGACAATGTTCTAGTCATTGTCAAAGAATGAATTTTGTTATTGTGACTGGAAGTAGCTTTAATAAAATGATTCTCTCATTTCCTATGGGAGGAAAAATTGTTTCATTGATGGAATACTTCTATTCACTCTGCCATCATCAGAATATATTTCGTTCATTTCATCCAAGGTATATCTCTTACTGTTCTGTTTAAATACAATTCAATGCTAATGGATACCAGTTCACCTTTCTTGATAGAACAGAAGTTAATAAAGACATAGTTAAGAACCGAAGAATTTCTTAGGATGAACTTACTCTAAAACTGGTTGGATTGAGTGTTTAGTCACTATCTGCTGGTATTGGTAAATGCTTTTTTAAAGTCATAAAAAAAACTCTTTTTTTACAATTATACATTAAAGGTAGCTTTTGTTTATCATAAGTCACAAACATGGGAGGATAGAGAAAGTTTACCCCTCATTTTTGTTCCTTGGGTTTGGCCTCAGGCATCCCCAGCATTTGCTCAGATAATAAGCAAACAGGCTGCACAAGTTCAGGCTTTTTTCTGTTGCCTTTGTTTGTTGGACTTTGAAACCTGAGTTGTTTTTACACACCTTTGTTTTCTATTGCTGATCCTGCTGTGGCCTGTGATATCCTCTAAATTAGAATTTCAAGGCCGGATGAGCTTCCTTACACTTTCAAATGTGTGTTTTCACCTAGTACCATATGGCAACATAGACAATGTCCTTTGCTGAAAGGAAGTCAGACAATAAAGTGGCTAAACCATAAGATTTCTTTCAAAGGCAAGCAGTGTAGCTGGGCAGATTCTCCGTATTCTTCCTGGACTTTTCCCTCAAGTCTTCTAGTAATGAGATAGTTCTAGGCTTAAAGTTTTCAAATTGTCTATACTTCTTTCAAACAAAACTTAAATAGAGCCAGGAACAGGTGGTTTATGCCTGTAATCCTAGCTACTCAGGAGGCTGAGATCGGCTGATCATGGTTTGAAGCCAACCAGGCAGAAAAGTCCATGAAACTCTATTGCCAGTAAACTACTCAGAAAAAGCTGCAAATAGGCTGTGCAGAAGTGGTAGCGTGCTAACCTTGAGCACAAAGAGGCCCAAGGACATCACCCAGGTCCTGAGTTTAAGCCTCAAGACCAAAAGGAAAAATGAAACAAAACAAACAAACAAAATACCTAAATAGCAAGAATCAAATTTATTTGAGAGGAGAAAAATCCTCGTGTTTCAGGATTACATATTGTTTTTTATATTTTTAAATAATTTATTGCATTTTAAGATGGCATCCAAATTTCTTACAACTTAGGAATCACTGGAAAATGTCGTATCTATATGTATTTAATAGCAGAATTCATTTATATATCAAGTTTAGAAATAAAATTATTTAGTTTGAAAGCATATGGACTACAGAAAGATTTTGGTATTTCAGAGAACATATACAATTAGATTCTTGAATTAATATAAGTACCCTGAGTTCATTATATAAAACTGTATAGTGAAGAAAACAATTTTTAGATTTTTTTCTGAAAAAGTAAAGCACTATTATATTTGTGCGTATTAACAAGAGCTCCTCCAAAGTATGACATTACCTACCAAACAAGAAAAATATGATAAGCAGTAAACATGATCTGCTTACAAAGAACTTTTCCATCTGATTCATAGTGGCCAGGGTTTTCTTGGGATATTTTACTTCTTGATACTTTAGACAACTTAATAATACATACAAATCCTTTAAGTCAGGCTGGAGTTATGTCTCAAGTGATAGAGTGACAGCCGTGGTTGGAAAAATTGTTGAAGAGCCTGGCCTCATCTACATAGGTCATTAGTTTAAAACCAGTGGCTAAGTTCAATAATAATTAAGTCATCTTACAACCAGTGAAGAACTCCAAAATCATATAATGCCATTAAATAAGACCAGAATTGAAGGCAGTCCTTGGAAAGGATAGAGGTATAACCCTAAGAACGGAAATTTTCTTTCACTTGAATCTTCTGACTAATCTCTTCATAAAGCATAAAAATGCAATGTGAAGATTGATTTCCTAAGAAACATTCATGTGCTTTTCTAGGGACTGGAAGCACAGCTTAGTGATGGACTGTTTGCTTACCATGCACAAGGCCCTGGTTTCACCTGTTGGGACCATTTATGGATGTTCTGCTGGGAAAATCTTCCTACTAGCAACAGTCACTCAGACAATTTGTCTTTTGTAGATGTTCAGATTTGATCAAGAATAACTCAATCATAGCAGCAGCTGATGATATTCTTGATTGATTAACCCAATCGGAGTCACTCATCATGACTTTTTTACACTATCAAATGAAAGGTCTCCCTCCAGAGTCAAGGTATCCCATACCAAATTCAAATTAAAACCTAACACCATGGTGCCAAGAGAGATTAGAAAAAGAATCTCAACTTAAAAAGACCAGGGTATTGCTGGAGATAATATTATACAGACATTGCCCAGTCATTTCTCTCTCTCTCTCTCTCTCTCTCTCTCTCTCTCTCTCTCTCTCTCTCTCTCTCTCTCTCTCTCTCTCTCTCTCCTCTTTTTCTTTTTCCTTCTTTATCTTTCAGCTTTTTTCCTTTTTCTTAATCAGTTGTACCTTAATTGTAGAAAGTTTTCATTGTAATTATTTCCATATATGCATATAAAGTACCGTGGTCATATTATCCCTCTCCCTCTTAACTACTTTTAACCTTTATGCTCATATCTCAGAAGTACCAATTCCTTAACTATTTACCACTACTGGCTAAAATAATGTCCAGGATATTATTGTCAGTGGAGTCCTTTGTATATGATGCATGCATAATCAAATGCATGTGGGGGGAAAAAAAGGCAACAATTCTTTCCCAAAAATTAAGGTAGAAGGAGGTCCATTTTGAAGGTCTTATCCAAGACCATCTACCAGAAAGACAGAGATCCACTCTATTACTCCTATACTGTTCTCTAAGTTCCCTACTTCTCCAAAACAAACTTTTCAAAATCAAACTTGGTATCTATTGGCTCCTTCTTCAAAGACATGGACAGCATCCTTCTCAGTGTCCTGAACTGCATCTCCTTCAGTGAAGTGAATTCACAGGGAAGCTGGTCGACCAACAGGTCACACGTGGAACACAGAGAAAGCTTGCCCGCACCCCCCCCACCCCCAACCCTGACTGCACAATCTGTTATGATGAGTGTGGTGAACTCCTGAGCACCACCCCTGAGTCTGTCACAAATGTCAATAGCTGTGGCTTTGGGCAAGCTAGTTAGCTCCTCAGTGCTTTCATTTCTATGTCTACATGAATGGGATAGTGATAATAGATCATAGAGGTTTGTGAGAGTTATGGAAGAAAATGCAATAAACTTACTTTGGATCGTGTAGCATGTAATCAGCGAGCAATTCATTAGTTCTTCTTTACTTGGAGACAGAATTGAGTTATTTAAAACGCTGGTTGATATTTACCTAGGATTTACCATGGGTTGAAAGAATATACTCCTTTTTAGTGTTGCAGTTGCTGTTTTATATTTTACTGGATCTATAGTAAAGATGATGAGTTTCTCCCAGAGCCATGAAGCTCATCCCCTTGTCTAGGGTCCCAGACACAGATGAAGAAGCTTCCCGAAAACACATGCGTGCTGGCCCTAAAATGCTTGGACTAGAGATAATATTAGATTGTCATTGCCTAGTCATTTAGATAAAAGAGCTTTCACTCGATCTCTCTTCTTCTCCTTTCTTTCTTTTTCTTTTTTCAACCTTTCAGGTAGCTTTCCCCCCCTATTTTTTCAGTGTACAGATGCTCTTCCATTTGTAATGATAGCCTGATTGGTTTACGGTCCCAAGTTTGCCTTATTAGGCCATGATTTAATCAAATACCTGTGACTGGCTACAGGATGGCTGCTGATATGATTGGCCGAAGTGTTGTTGATATGTTTGGTTGAAGTGTGGCTAATATGATTGGTTGTATCACATCTACTTGTCACAAAAATTCATACAGTACTCCTAAATCACTTTAAGTTGGATTGTAAATCTTCAGATAAGAATTCATGTTGTGAAGACTACCTCAGAGAAATTTTAGTTGAACAGCGAATGCAACAATAAATCAAAGGAAAAACAGAGAAAAATGTTCTTGGAATATTTCCCCTCATAACATGTATATTGTATTTGGTTAAATAAAATACAGTTTTGACCTTCCCTTTTCAACAGCTCTGATTAAATTTTTGTTTCTTAGAGAAACTCTTCATATTAATAGTTAGATTGTTCTGGTCTTGTGGGTATTAAATTACATAGCATACTTGAGTTGTCAAATTGTTTTCCCATTCTTAATCTCATCTGAGCCTTCTAGTCACCTCAGGGACTAATGAAATAGGTGTTAACCCTAAGATTACTTACAGAAGTTAAATATTTGGCCAAAACTACATAATAAATTATAAATGCTGAGATGCATTGACTGAGAAATCAAGTTTTCCTGGAAATTCCCCTGATTCTCTTTCTCCTGGTTCAGAAAGGCAAGAGCCACAGTGCAATGAAAACAGCTCCAATGTAGACACAAGTGTTGGGGAAAAGGAAATTCAGAGATGCAACCCATTCTGTGGCGCTGAGGTTGCTGGGAAAGAAAGAATGAGGACATGTGTAGGAATGAAATGCATTGTCTACTTTTTTGCCCAGCACTCTGCTGGAAGAACAGAGAGTTCACCATGGATCCAGCTTGGAAAGCAAGAGGGAGAGTAGATGTTGGAGAGATAAGACAGTAAGCTGATGGAGAATGGTGGGTGGGTGAAACACATGACTTTTGCTTCTTGGCTTTCAAGGAACTCAAGGTCTATAAGCAGCCAGAGAGTTAAATAGTTTAGAACACAAAGGCTGCAATGCCTGGCAGGTGGTTGGGGGACATGAGTTCCATAGGATGAACTGAGTGTGGAGTGTTATTATAGGAAGCCAGTGAGGCAGTTCTGGGCCTCTAGAATTTCCTACTCCATTGGTTTATATTTGCCCAGACACCATAGAACTATGAGATATCTGTGATACAAAACATAAGGTTATGTTTTAATGACACTAAAGCACAGCTAGGCCTTGGGGAAAGAAAAGTAGCAATGGCTATGAGTTTATCTATGCTTTGGGGGAAAGTTCTCTTCAATTTATCAAAATAGAGACCATTTCCTCCTTTCATGCAAGCGCTTCTGCGTGAACCCAGGATTCAGCACAATGCCTGTTAGAAAAGCCATGCTTTTTGGAGATTTGAAAGATTAAATATAACGGAGGCCAGAATCAGCTGCAGCTTGTTCCTCTCCTCTTTCCTGAAGATTAAGCTGAATGACCTAGAAAAGCTTCTTAGGCACCCACTGGCCTTCTCTGGCCTTCTCTGACCCTCTTTCTGACCCCACCCTCTCCACAGGCCTGGATTTGCATCCTATTGTCTCCCATCCACCAAGAACAATTTCTTGCCCTCCACCGAAACCCATACTTCAAACACTTGGCAAATAAGTATTATCTGTTATCTTGGCATTCAGTTCTTTGAAACTGCACATTCAGGACCTTTGGACTGTGGGAGGAGGGAGGGAGGTGTTTATAGGGGAAGACAATGGCTAAGAAGGAAGTCAAAGAACAATGTAGACAAACTTTTCAGGCCTAGTGACACAGGTGCAGTGGATTAAATGGTTCGTGCTGTGTAAATTCTGTACTCACCACTCCGTGTATTATTTTGATTCAGTGGAGTCCTTTATGTTGTCTGAGGTATTCTGTTTTGTCGATGTGCTGCATTGTAGGGTAGGCGTGGTTAAGATAGACAGGCATATGACAAAAGAGCTCTTCACAGCCTGGTATTGCTGTTCCTGAGCTGTCTGTGCATGTGGCATAAAAAGTTAAGTAGCTAGCATTCAGGGTTGAATGTCAAAAGGAAGCTCACTAAACTGATGTGTATTACAACAATGCCAATCAATCTGCCAACCACCGGTGTGGCTGTTTTTCCCACGGCTGGTCACTATGCCAAGTGTCTTCTTTTGTTGTGGAAATTTGTAGGTAGGATTTCCGGGAAACAATCTTTATGGGTGGCCTGAGCTTCTGAGGCTTCTTTCTAGATCAATTATTGGATCAGAAAGGGAGAGACTTGGGGAGAGGTTTATAGTGAGCAAATTAAACCTTTCAAGTTTCCCTTCAGTTTGACAAAAGATGTTCACCAGAAATCCAGGCTCCTTATTCGTTTCTAGCACTTTTTCATTTCTAGCAGGGGTGGTGAAAGAGAACCCTTTATACTGTCTCCAGGCCAGTTCCAACTCTCATTATATATGTCTCAAGAGGGGTTCAGCCTGCAAAAAGGTTACAGCTTCCTTCAGAGGCTGGGCTCCACAGCCTAGGGTATGTGGTTGAATGGGTAGCTTCACCCTAGGAAGGTAAAGGAAGAGGAGGCAAAGCAAGGAAAAGAAAATGAGGATCCATGGGGCTGGGAAGGTGGCTCAGTGGTAGAGTGCTTGTCTTGTATGCATGAGGCCCTGGGTTCGATTCCTCAGCACCACATAAGCTAAAAGAAAAAAGCCGGAAGTGGCGCTGTGGCTCAAGTGGTAGAGCGCTAGCCTTGAGCTAAAGAGCTGAAGGACAGCGCTCAGGCCCAGAGTTCAGGCCCCACGACCAGACCCCCCCCCCAAAAAAAAAGAAAAAGAAAATGAGGATCCAGTGTACTCTGACATGCTGCATGCCTTGGTGTTGGCAAGTTATCCTTGCAAACTACTTTCTAGAAGTTGACAAATGACCTTTCAGTTGTAAATGACTAAACATAAAGCCATGTTAATAATATGGTCAGTAAGGTCATAGTCCCCTTGAATATGGAAAATCACAGATAGCATGAATTTGGACTTAAAGGATTTTCCAACTTTCTCTTCTATCCAGACCTTTGTGTAACTGTTCATAATCATATAGAAAACTCACTGTTCACTATGTACCAGTTATAAACCCTGAGAACCACAGACAAAGCTCTCATAGAGATAGAACACCGTACCATCCTTCCTTATCATATCTTAGTTGTTGCTGTGTTTTTGTTTTCATTTGTATTATACTAATTTTGTGTTGTCAACATTGCAAAGATGGGGACAGGCTGAATTTCCAGCCAATCACAGAAGTGCTGATTTTTTGCTATCATTCCTCCAAGTTAGGTGATTCTACTGGCTTCCTCTACAGTCTTCCTAGATTAACATTTAAAAACCTGCTACAGCTGAATGCCTGTATTATTAGCTACTCAGGAAGCTGAGATCTGAGGATTGCAGTTCGAAGCCAGGTAAAAAAGTATGTTTTTGTTTGTTTGTTTTTTATCGGTCATGGGGCTTAAACTCTGGGCCTGGGTACTGTCCCTCAGCTGTTCAACTCAAGGTGAGTACTCTACCACTGGAGCCACAGCGCCACTTCTGGTTTTCTGGTCGTTTATTGGAGATCAGAGTATCATGGACTTTCCTGCTCAGGCTTGCTTTGAAGTGCGATCCTCAGATCCCAGCCTCCTGAGTAGCTAGGATTACAGGCATGACCCACCAGTGCCCCACCTCCATGAGATTCTTATCTCCAATTAGTCACCCCAACCACAAAGCCAGAAGTGGAACTCTGATGCAAGTAGAAGTCTGCTAGCCCTGAGCAGAAAAGCTCAGGGACAGCTCCCAGCCCTGAGTTCAAGCTCCATGTCCAACACACACACAGAAACACACACACACACAAACACACACACACACATGCACACACACATGCACACAGGCACACATAACTAGCTGCTACAAAACTTTGCCTCTCACTCCCATCAACTTTCCTGTGTCCTCCTCTTTCTAGAAAGGATGGGTCTAGAATATTAGAGTTATCATCTTTACTTAGGGGAAAATTGTTTCACAATAACTAAAGCAGTAGTTTTCTAAGTTTTAATAACTCTTTACTCCATTATTATGGGTAATGTGTTCTTCTTAGTTATCAACACATTTTTCATGAATGTCATTTTTGACATTTATGAATATGCACCAGGATCGTTACTACAGAACTTGCTTCTATAAATAGATATTTAAATTACACACATTGCTGATTACTTGTCCATAACAGCAATCATGAATAAACACATTTGTCATCATTTTGTGTTTGATGACTGATATATATGTATATATATATATACATATATATATATAAAGACATGCATTTGCTGGCAGCTTCCAACACAAGCTGATTCATTCACTTGCTCTCTAAAGTAATAATTATGTTTTTTTGTCATTTCTATGTGCAGAGCATCTATGAGGATGCTCTAAGTAAAGTTTTTTATATGCATCAAACAAAAAATAAAAATATGGGAATCTATAAACTGCACAGTAAATTGCCCAAATTAAACATTTTGAGCAATGCAAAATAATGAGATTACCCTGTTATCAAGGCAAGATTTTATATCACAGTCAGTAATCAAGACCCACACAGTGGACATATTTAATCTGTACAAGGGTGGATTTGGCTAAGCCTTTATTATTATTACTTTAAATTGTCAGCCGGCTGTGGGCAGCTCACACCTGTAATCCTAGCTATTCCAGAGGCTGCGATCTGAGGATCTTGGTTCAAAACTAGCCTCAGCAGGAAATTCCATGAGACTCTTGCCTCCAGTTAATCATCAAACACACACACACACACACACACACACACACACACACACACACACACACACACACACCTCTCTAATATTTTGATAGCGATTTGTGAGCCTTTAAATTGAATAGCAAAAAGTCAATTTGCAGTAAAACTCTCCAGTTTCAGTAAGTATAGTCAGTCACTAAAAAGAAATAAAATAGCGTACCAAAAAGCGATTCTTTGAATTATTAAACTATGCATGCACTGGAAAAAATGTGGGTGTTTTTTTTTTTTTGTCTCTGTGCAAAGTTTACAAGTGGGTGAGAACCATTCGCATTCAGGAGTTTGGGTTGCAGTTTTCTGCATCCTATGTGAGAAGACTGGATTGGGGGAGAGGGTGGGTAATTAGCCTTTAGCCGAACCTTCTAGATGTTCTTCCAGCTGCACCCGGGCGTCGCAGGGCATTTCTCTGGGACGGGTTCAGCTTCAGCAGAGCAGGGGGTGGGGGAGGAAATCCTTCGTTCTGGGGTGATCCACCCGGAGAGCTCCACCGCCCTCTAGCTTGCAAGCACCACCAGTTCGGTTTCTAGGCGTCTTCACTGGGGAGGAAGAGGGAAGAAGGAAGGGGCCGGCTCCCGGCCGGTAGGAGAACAGACTCTGGACCAAAGAAAGAGGCTGGCGACAGGAAGGAAGAGCAGATCAAGCTTTTGAATAGCGGCCACCGGGCGACCGAAAGCCTGCGCCGCGTTGAAAGGCGGTCGCCCACCGTTCCTTCGCCTCCCCCCTCCCCGGCCACCCCTGCAGCCGTGTGTCACCTTCCTGTTCGGAAGTCTTAGTAGGTTGCTGGGACTGAACAGGGGGCGCCTGCTCCACCCATCAGGTATCCGGTTGGAAGCCAAGCCAGTCTCAACAACTTGCTTCTCTCCCTGAAATGATAAGTTTAGCAGACCCTCCGTCTCCCGGCGAGGTTGAGCACTCGGGTTGGGGGTAGGGGTGGGGGTGGTGGAGGGAGAGCAAAGCAGACTGGTGGCTTTGCTGTTCCCGCTGCAAATGCATGGTTGTCCCTTTACCTAGTCCTCGCAGAGCCCTGCAACTCAAATTCCCTCTTTGTCTCCACTGGGGAAGCCTGGGGCGACTTGGAGAAAGTAAACCCTGTTTTATATTTTTTAAGTGATTTTTTTTTTCTGGACCTGTTTGTGATGATCCTCAGTTAAGTTCCCTTTCTGGTGAGTCCCGGCTGGGAGGTGTCATAAACCCAGGACACGGAGGACAGTAATTTTCTAGATGATGTTGCAAGGAGGGAATACATGGCCCAGTGTTGAACTTTGCAACTTGCACCCTTCCTGTATGTAAACTCCCTTTATATAGAGTGAGGTTCCTCACAGAACAGGGATAGCCGCCTCTGGCTGGGCTCTCAGAACTGACAGCCCTTAGCAGAGGGACACAACTGCTATAGGTTCCTCCAGCTTCCCTCCAGATCCAGCCTCCCCCCCATCACAATCTTCATATCCTGGGCAACCTGAAGAATGAAAGAGAAGGCTGTAAGATCCCCCTGGAAAGGTTTGTGCTTTAAGTACTAAAGCTGGGGGGGGGGGGTTAAAAAAAAAAAACAGGATGGCACAGAGGATTTGGAGTTACTTGGCATGGAGAAGTCACAAGAAATAGCCCCTAGGGGGAATCTCCTAGAACTTCATTTCTTTTTTCTTCTATTCTCTTTCTTTTTAATAAGACAGTGCCCAGGCTGACCTCAATTCACAATCTTCTTACCTCCTCCTCCCAAGTGCTGGGATCACAGGCTTGGGCCACTAAACCCAGTCAGAAAAGTTTCCTAATGTTTTAAAATAAATAAGCAAGAATCTCCGGGGAGGTTCCTGGTCAGACTGAGCAAATCTGGTTGTCTTACAGGACGCAAGGCTGGGGTTGGCCTAGGCTGTTTGGATGGTGGGGTATGGGGAGTGGGTGCACACTGGCAATTACTAGTGGTCATCTCCGAAGATTCCATGCACAGGAACAGGCATGGTGCAGATACCTTGCATGAGGTTGGAGCGTTCACTTCGGGCAACAACAAGTGCCTTTTATAATATCATGGATGCTAAAACACGATTTGCCAGTGGGTCTCCAGGCGAGAGCATGCAAGCCCCCTTCTCCCGGTGTTTGGCCATCATAACTGAGCAAGTCAAAAAGCAGCTGAGACTACAGATCCTATTAGGGCAAACGAGGCGGCTGTGCCTGCAAAGCTACCCCCTTGCCCAGGACCGAAGGCAACGCGCTGGCGTGCTATTCCTGGTTCGACAGCTGGTATTTGGGAGCAAGGCAGCTCTAATATGCCGTAGCCCTTGACAGTAAAGGGTCACGGCAGGGCAGGCGCCTCAGACAGCACCAGCTAGCGCCAGGTACTGGCTTTGCAAATAGTGGTAACTTGTAAGGCATCTCTTCCCAGCCCTCCCTGGCCCCAGTGTCGGGGCTGGGTCGCCGGCTTCCCGGCCAGCGCTGGCGCGCGTCCCCGCGCCGCCAAACAGACGGCGGCGCCCCGGCTTCTCGCAGCCACCGGCTTGGCGGGGGGCACGGCTAATCTTTCAGGAGTTCCTTGGTTACACCGTCTATGTGAACTTTGGAGAAAGATCGAGGCGAAAACTTGGATCCCTCGTGAGATACACCGCAGGAGGGGTGGGGAAGATGGGGGACAATCAAACGGATTTTAATTAAGCCAATGCGATGTGAGCTAGGGGGGAAAGGATCACATACCCCCCCCAAAAAAAGCAATCGACGATGCCAGGGTCACTCCAGGCCGCTCACTCCTGAGCCAAACCAGTGCCCCCCCCCCAACTCCAGCTTCTCACGTGTTCTTGGCATGGCAGGGATTAAAATGGAAGGGGGAAAAAATTACCCGCGGAACGGACAGAATGTTCTCAGAGATTACTTCAGGGGTGGAAAAAAAAAGTGAAATGCAGATTGTACCCCCCCTTCTTGGGGCCGACTTAATTCCATTTCCGCCCCCTCCCCTCCACATTCCTGACCTCTCACTCCCCCCCCCCGCCCCTTCCCTCTCTCTTTCCTTCCTTCCCCTTAAGTTCTGGGACTTTTCAGCTTTGCTTGGTTTTGGCCAAAAGCACAAAAAAGGCGTTTTCGGAAGCGGCTCGGCCGTGCACCCAGGCCATTTGTTTGTTTTGGGACCCGGGGCAGGAAATCGAGCCCGGCTTGAGTCACGGCGGCTCCTTCAGGGAAGCGCCGCGCTCCGCGCTCGCCGGTCGCCCTCGCCCGCCCGTCGCGCGCCCCAGGTCCGCGGAGCCATGGGGGAGATGCAGGGCGCGCTGGCCCGGGCTCGGCTCGAGTCCCTGCTCCGGCCCCGCCACAAGAAGCGGGCCGAGGCGCAGAAAAGGAGCGAGTCCGTCCTCCTGAGCGGACTGGGTAAGCGCGCCCGCCCGCCGCGGCACTCGCTCGGCTCCCGCCCCGCGCGCGGGGCTCCGCGGACGGCTGGGCTCGGGCGTCCGTTCCGGGCGGAGCGGGGTGGGGAGGACGGACGGGCGGAGAGCGGGGTGCAGGGCTGCGGGAGCCCCGAGGGCTCCGCGCGGAGTCCGGGGTGCAGGCCGAGCCCCCGCAGACCCGGACGCACGGCGCCGCCCGCACCCGAGATAACCGCCGGGCGGGGTCGCACGCGGGGCCCGGGCTGGGGCGGCTCAGGCGGGAATGCCGGGGAGGAAGGGGGTGCTCGCGGGTCACAACGCCGCCCCGATCGCCGCGCTGCGGCCCCGGCTTCCCGGCCGAACACCATCGAGGAGGAGGGGGGGAATGGAAAATTACTCGGAGCTCCCCTTCCCTCCTCGCCCCCTCCGCCTGTGCTTCCTTTGCACCCGTCCGAGCAGGATGCAGACGGACTGCCGCCCGGCGAAGAGCTCAGTCCCGGGGTTGGAGGGCGGAGGGGAGGGGGGTTCGCTCCCACTCGGGCTGGGGCTTGACCACCCGCAGCCTCGCCGCCGCCCAAAGCGCGGGCAGCCCGGGGGCGTGGCCTCGGGGGCGTGGCCACGCGGTGGCTCCGCCTCCACCTTCCTCATTGTGGCGCCGGCCCCGCCCCCGCGGCGGTGCAGCCTTTATAAAGCCGGCCGAGCCGCCGGAGCTCAGTGTTGGCTGAGCCAGTCTCCCAGCAGTCGGGTCTCAGCAGTTTTCCCCGGGGCAATGACGGTGAAAACCGAAGCCGCTCGCGGCACCCTGACTTACTCCAGGATGCGGGGCATGGTAGCGATCCTCATCGGTGAGTGTAGAGGCGGGTGGTAGCGGCTCTCGCCGGCGAGTGTCTGCTCGTGGATGGCGATCGGGACCTGTTCGGAAGGTCCGGGATCCGAGCAGCCTTGGGCGGAGGCCGACGTGACGAAGCCAGCTAAGAACTTCTCCTTTTCCTTCCTTTTCAATTCGCAGCTTTCATGAAACAGAGAAGGATGGGCTTGAACGACTTTATTCAGAAGATTGCCAACAACTCCTATGCTTGCAAACAGTAAGTTGGGGAAATTACTAGAAGGGATGTTTTGTTGTTTTTTTAAAAAAGAGAACACTTTGAATTTATCAGCAGCAAAGATTGATTGACATCACTTTGCTGATCTGGGAGCCTGAGACTTTCCATGGGGGGCAGGGAGAAGGGGAGAAGGGCTGGAGAGCTCCATTCTCTTTATGTTCTGATCTTTCTGAAACATTTTTAGACGTTAACATGAATTTCTGGGTTGTGCTTGTCCTGGAACAGGATATATTTTTTCTAAGTGTTTACCTGGTTCATTGTCTTGCACAGACAACCCTAATTTCTGTATTTAACAGCTGTGTTTAGCTGGGTTGTCATTTTCTTTACCTGTTTTTAAGTCATGTATTTGGATGTTTACAGTCTGAGTACTGTATTCTCCGGGAATGGTCAGCCAGAAATTCACAGTTTGTATTAGTGTGCCCTCTAGTGGCAAGTGAAGCATTTCTCATTCTTTTTTTTTTTTTCTGCAGCCCTGAAGTTCAGTCCATTTTGAAAATCTCCCAGCCTCAGGAGCCTGAACTTATGAATGCCAACCCTTCTCCACCGGTAAGTATTCTGTGGTGATGAATTTGTGGAGTATTTACATATTTAGGTATTGATTCAGTATAGTATTTTTAAGGCATATTCCACAGCATGATTCCTTGCACAATTTCCATAATCATTTGCAGTAGTAACATAAGTTAGCAAAAAAATCATAGTGTGCATAGGTGTTTGGTAATAGCTGTAATATCTCTTACATTGTCTGATGTTAGTGTAGATGCCTGTCTGATATTAAAGGTTACACGTTTTATTTTCTAGCCAAGTCCTTCTCAGCAAATCAACCTTGGCCCATCATCCAATCCCCATGCCAAACCATCCGACTTCCACTTCTTGAAAGTGATTGGAAAGGGCAGCTTTGGCAAGGTAATTTCAAAACCGTTTCCTACTATGTACTCTTGTGTGTGGTCACTGCACGATTTCCTAGGATGAGGGCAGAAAAGTAATCATTTTGATTGAAATTTCAGGTTCTTCTAGCAAGGCATAAGGCCGAAGAAGTGTTCTATGCAGTCAAAGTTTTGCAGAAGAAGGCGATCCTGAAAAAGAAGGAGGTATGAGAATAATCACTTGATTCACAGAATAACCTTTACTGTGAGATTTCTTTTTCTTTTTTTTATTTTTTGGTGTGAAGTTGAAATTTGCCACTGAATCTTCATTGCATTTTTTTCATAGGAGAAGCATATTATGTCTGAGCGGAATGTTCTCTTGAAGAATGTGAAACACCCTTTCTTGGTGGGCCTTCATTTCTCCTTCCAAACTGCCGACAAACTGTACTTTGTCCTAGACTACATTAATGGTGGAGAGGTGAGCTGGGGATAAGTAGAAGCCAATATTTTGGGGTTTCTGCACAGCCTGCCTTGGTTTTAGTTTGAGAAGACTTTCCAAGAATAGTTAAGGAGGAAAAAGTTACCAGTAATTAGTTACCTGCAAACCACTGGGTCTCAGATAGTTAATGGATTAGTTAGGGACACTTCCTGTGATTGTTCTCCATAGCTAAGTGTCAGGATTAATTAAGTGCTTTGGCTGCAGACAGACTAACTTGGTTCCATCTGCTGCAGCTCTTCTACCACCTCCAGAGGGAGCGCTGCTTCCTGGAACCGCGGGCTCGATTCTATGCTGCTGAAATAGCCAGTGCCTTGGGTTACCTGCACTCTCTGAACATTGTGTATAGGTGAGTCAAATAGCTTGTAAAGCTGCCTTCCTGGAGACTTTGCCCTCGCCTTTGGAGCCTTCAGATAATGTGTGTGTGTGTGCGTGTGTGTGTGTGTGTGTGTGTGCGCGCGTGTGTGTGTGTGTGTGCGCGCGTGTGTGTGCGTGTGCGTGTGCGCGCGCGCGCACCTAAAACCTGATTTCCCCACTACGGGAGCTGTCTTGACTGCATAAATCAGCCAACCAGGAGAGATTGTGCCTAATACAGGACAGATTAATAGAACAAGGGCCCTCTGTTCATTGTACTGTATTCTCAATACAATGAGTGTAAACTGCTTCTAATATCCTTAGCATTCATCTTCACAGAGGATTTCTTGTGCAGTGAAATTAACCTAAACAACCCCCCCCCTTTTTTTTTTCTTTCACAGAGACTTAAAACCAGAGAACATTCTGCTAGATTCACAGGGACATATTGTCCTTACTGACTTTGGACTTTGCAAAGAGAACATTGAACACAATGGCACGACATCCACATTCTGTGGCACACCTGAGGTAGGAGCTTTTGATCTGATTTGGTGCCTTGTCTCCCCTGCCTTTCTAGGGAAAAGCTACATTAATGCTTTTAAGGACAAAAGAAAAAAAAAGCACAAAAATTCCGTTTCATTAACACTAGCTGTTTGTAAAGTCCTGCTATGTGAGATATCTGAATCCCTAAATGAAATATTTATCGGCACCAAGTTGCTTCTTTTATGTCAGGATACAATGGGGGGTTGAGGGGGCGATGTCAGTCAGCTTGAAATGTCTGGTGTGAAGTTAGCCCTGGGTTCTCATGTCTGGCCTTGGATTACCTGGTTGCATAGGTTCTAAACTCTGCTTGCCTCTTCTGTCTTTCAGTATCTCGCCCCTGAAGTGCTTCATAAGCAGCCGTATGACAGGACAGTGGACTGGTGGTGCCTAGGGGCTGTCTTGTACGAGATGCTGTATGGCCTGGTGAGTAGGACATGGGAAGGAAGGATGGAACACTGCCTCTGTGACCCTCTACACTAGTTCCCTGGCCACATGCCAGCATGCTGGCTCTTAACAATTAAATAACATGTGCTAGTCATTTCATAACTGCCTTTGATAGTTAAAAAACTCCTAGTCGTTTTAGTACCCTCTAGTTCTGTCTGATGGTAATGCATGCTAACGTCTTCCAATTAAATATGAAGTAATCCCTGCTCTTCTTTCCAGCCTCCTTTCTACAGCCGAAACACAGCAGAGATGTACGACAACATTCTGAACAAACCGCTCCAGTTGAAACCAAATATCACGAATTCCGCCAGACATCTTCTGGAGGGTCTTCTGCAGAAGGACAGGACGAAGAGACTCGGTGCCCAGAATGACTTTGTGAGTCATTTTCCTGTTTTCCTGGGCCTCTCTGGTAGTTCTCCACATGCCATAGCTTTATTGAATTCTTTTGCCTAGGTAAATTAACCTTGAGTTTTTTTCTTCACAGATGGAGATTAAGAATCACATCTTCTTCTCGCTCATTAACTGGGATGATCTCATTAATAAGAAGATTACTCCCCCTTTTAACCCAAATGTGGTGAGTATCTCTTTGGCTAAGGACAGTGAGGTCCAAAGATCTTTTTTCTTTTTTTTTTTTAAGTCAGAATTGTTGGGTGGGTAATAACATTTATCTATATAATCTATCAAGAAGCAAATTTACTTTGAGTAGTAAATTATAAACTTATGTCTGCCAGGGAAAAAAATTATCCCAACACAGCTCATGAAAGTTACAGTTTGTTTGTTTTTTCATTATTAAATCTCCATGAGATTTAAGTACCATGAGACAGAGCCAGGTGGAGACAGTTGTAGTTCATGTTTATAATCTGAACTGAGGTGGGGGGGAGCTACATAAAAAGACCCCCATCTCCAAGATACCAACAGACAGCGAGCATCCTCCTCATCCTAAAGTGTTTGTGGCCTTGCGGGGAAGGATTATGGGAGTTGCCATCTACACTCTCAGGGGGTAAAATCTAAGGTTTCATGGTGCATTTTCCGTGCTGAATGTGTATCCCCTTTCCTGTCTCAGAGTGGACCCAGTGACCTGCGGCACTTTGACCCCGAGTTCACCGAGGAGCCGGTCCCCAGCTCCATCGGCAGATCCCCAGATAGCATCCTCATCACAGCTAGCGTCAAGGAGGCTGCCGAGGCCTTCCTGGGCTTTTCCTACGCTCCGCCAGTGGATTCCTTCCTCTGATCGGCCTCGGGGGTGGACTGGAAGGATCTTGACCTGCGTTTTTCAATGTTTCAGTTAGCCTTTGGGCGGCCCTGCCAGCTGACAGGACATCTTAAAAGAGAATTTGCACATGTCTGGAGGTTAGGCAGTCCTTGTTGCACAGTTTGCTGGAAGCTTTTTCAAGAGCACATCTTCTCGGTGAGCTCCTGAGCTGTTTGGCTTTCACTCTTCCAACATGGTGCTATATTGGAAGTGAGCATTCGAAGGCCGCCTTAGACAGGTGCAGTAGTCTGATGGGAAGGAAGACGCCCATCTAAGGTCTGTTGGGCAGTGATAAGGAATATTCTGCAATGTGCCTTTTCTGATGAGATCGTGTTAGCTCCAAAGCTTTTCCTATCGTGTATTTCAGTTTTGTTTTTTTTCCCCTTGTGGACTGACTGTGTGAACAGGAGTGTGAGTGTGGTATGCCTGATCACACACAGATGGGTTTTGTTATAAACAAGTATCAATGTGACACTTGCAGGACACTACTACAATGTGGGACATTGTTTGTTTCTTCCATATGTGGAAGATTTATGTGTAGACTGTTCTTTTTTTTTTTTGTAATATATACTTAATAACTAAAACTTATTGAAATGGTCTTGCGTTGACTTGTATTCAGATGCTTAAAGAAAGCATTGCTGCTACAAATATTTCTATTTTTAGAAAGGGTTTTTATGGACCAATGCCCAGTTGTCGGTCAAAGCCGTGGTGTTTTCATTGTTAAAATGGGCATTATTTATAGGTGTTTTTTTTTTGCATTCCTGATAATTGTATGTATTGTAAAGAAATTGTGTACATTGAGTTATATAACACTAGTATATTTAAACTTACAGGCTTATGTGTAATGTCACCCTCCATTTTAATGTACTGTAATTAACATGGTTATAAAGTGTAAATTCCCTCCCTACCACACAACTTTTTTTGTGTGTGATAAACCAATTTGGGTTTGCAATAAAAAAAAAAACCTTGAAAAATATCTACAGAAATTGTGTGGTGTATTATTTTGTATAGTTGGGTGAAAAAAGCAGAAATGATACTGTCATTTCTAACTTAGTGCTTCTCAGAGAGGACTGGATTCCAAGATAATAAAAGGTTTGGGCTGAGCTGTAGCAGCCAAGACCAGTACTTGTCCAGAAGGAAAGATTAAATAGGCCAACCTAAATTTTAGGTCATTTTAGAGCCATTCTATGATGTCAGTCATTTAATTCATTCAAATAAATCCCTTTCAATGTGTCATCTTTTGAGGACAGTTGTGAAGTAATGTTCCCTGTGTTTTATTGTCTGCCATGTGAAGCTGGTTTGTCCTCATATATGGTTTAAGTGACAGGTAATTCTTTAGACAAATATTGATGATCCCACTTAGATCACTCTATTCTGGCTGGGGAAATGTCAGTGGACATGCAGACAAGATTGCTGCCCTTCCAGAACCTGGAGCAACAGCAGGAAGAACTCTGAAGCAGCTTGTTGAAATGGAAGTCAAGATAAGAGCTTGAGCCAGGCACTGTGCACACACTTGTAATCCTAGCTACTCAGAAGGCTGAAAGCTGAAGGTCACAGTTCAAAGCTCGCTGGGCAGGAAAGTCTTATCTCCAATTAACCAGCAAAAGCTGGATGTGGAGGTATGGCTCAAGTGGTTGAGCACCAGCCTTGAGAGGGAAAAGCAAAAACAAACACTAAGGAACATCACCCTGATCCTGAGTTTGAGCTCTTGTACCCCTCCCCTGACACACACACACACACACACACACACACACACACACACACACACACAAACACACACACACACACACACATTCACAGTAATAGTTTGCCAGTGCAAATGAATACCATAAAGTATTTATTTATTTGCTTATGGGGCTTAAACTCTGGGCCTGGGCACTGTCCCTGAGCTCTTCAGCTCAAGGAGAACACTCTACCACTTGAGCCACAGCACCACTTCCAGTTTTCTGGTGGTTAATTGGAGATGAGTCTCATGGACTTTCCTTGCCCAGGCTGGCTTTGAACCGGGATCCTCAGATCTCAGCCTCTTGAGTAGCTAGGATTATAGGCATGAGCCACAGGCACCAGGCAAGATTTTCTTTTTTAATAATAATTGCATGTTTCCCAGAAACTGGCATGGTCAGACTTCTGGGGTTTTTAGCTATGCTGCAGTTTGAACCCAGGGTGCCCTTACCACTTGAGTCACGGCCTCCTAGTGTTTTATTGCTTTACTTATTTTTTCAGTCAGGCATCATGCTTTTCGCCTGGGGCTAGGTTCAGACTGGGATTCTCCTATCTTGCCCTGTGGTATAGCTGAGATACTACTTCCTGCCAGACTTTCAGTTTCTCAAGAGTGCTCAGTGCAGGACCAGAAGGCAAAACATTCCTGGCTTGAGTCTTGGTGAACTAGTGCCACAGGGCTGGGCTGGCCAGCTCTGGGGCTCAGCTCACCTCACTGGGATGCATAGCTATTGTGGAAGCCCTGAAGGTGTTAGGAAACAATCGAAACCCACTTGTTTAGACTCTTCTCCAGACCTTTCATTCATGGCTTAGCAATTAGGGAGGCCCCAAAGGTTGGTTTTTCTGCCTTCTTAACTTCACCTTTAACACTCTAAGCCTGTCCTTGCTCCTCTACCCTGACCTCACAGTTCATGCAGGGATCGCCTTACAGGGAAGTTTTGATCTTTTTTTTCCCTCCTCTACCTCCCTGCCTCTCCACCTCCATAGCTTCTGAGCACCAAACAATTCTTCTACTCCAGTGTGAGAGTAGAGTTTGGGAGATAATGGTTTGCAGACAGACCAGTGGCCACAGGTCAGGCTCAGAATGAACACCCAGGGCTGGGAATGTGGCTCAGTGGTAGCGTGTTTGTCCATCATGCATGAAGCCCTGGGTTGGATTCCTTAATACCACCCAAACAGAAAAAGCCAGAAGTGGTGCTGTGGCTCACATTGGTAGAACGCTAGCCTTGAGCAAAAAAACTCAGGGACAGCGCTCACACCCTGAGTTCAAGCCCCAGGACTGGCAAAAAGAAAAAAAAAAGAAAAATGAGTGCTCCATTCCATTCCTGTACCAATGCATTCTTGCATTTTCCTAGTGAAGAGGGATTCCAGTCCCCCAGGGAAATGGCGGGCCTGTTCCCCCTTCGTTCTTATTACCAATTCTTATTTCTCTGCCAGCAAACATGCTTAAGTCAAATTACCTTTTTTTTAAATAATAGAAATGTAAAATTAAAAAAAGAAAGCTTAAGTCACTCTTTAATCTGGACTCGGTTCTTCTAGGCTAGGGATCTGCATTGCAATTACAAATAACTCAGAACAGTTCGTGAGTTATGAAGTTTTTATTATCTATTTATTGATTTTGGTGGCACTGTGCTCAGCTGAGCCACACCTCCAGGTCCTTTTTGCTTTGTTATTCTCAAGGTAGGTTCTTACTTTATGCCTGGACCTGCCTAGGTTTCCATCTGCCTTCCCCTAGATAAACACGTACACAGTGCTGTGTCCAGCTATTAGCTGAGATAGACTCTCTCAAACTTTTATGCTTGGGCTGAGTTAGAGCCAAAATCCCCTGACCACTTCTCAAGTGGCTAGAATTATTACAGACTTGAGTTGCCATACCTGGGATTATTTTTTTATTTTTATTATTTTGTTGTTGTTGTTGTTGTTGTTGTTGTTGTTTTTACCAGTCCTGGGCCTTGAACTCAGGGCCTGGGCTAGTCCCTGAGCCTCTCAAGGCTCAAGGCTAGAGCTCTACCACAGTGGCATTTCTGGCTTTTTCTGTTAATGTGGTACTGAGGAATTGAACCTAGGGCTTCATGCGTGGTAGGCAAGCACTCTACCACGAAGCCACCAGCTCCATATTTATTTATTTATTTATTTATTTATTTATTTATTTATTTATTATCAGTTGTGGGGCTTGAACTCTGGGCCTGAACGCTGTCCCTGAGCTCTTCAGTTCAAGGCTCTGCACTTGGAGCCACAGTCCCACTTCCAGTTTTCTGGAGATAAGAGTCTCACAGACTTCACTGCCCAGGCTGGCTTTGAACTGAGATCCTCAGATCTCAGCCTTCTGAGTAGCTAAGATTACAGGTATGAGCCAGCAGCGCCTGGCAATATTTTGTTTTTGAAAGGTAGGCATCTGGTTGATTGGGTTATAGTCAATTAATACCTAAGACTGAATTTGAATTTCTCCAGAACTTAAAGAGGTCACAGGAGTCTCAACTGCTATCAAACAAATAGAAGATCAGATGAAGTACAGCTGGGTGGGAAGGGAACACAGCAAGAACAGGGAAGTCAAGAAAGAACAAGAGATTAACAGACAAATGGCAAATATTTACTAAGCACTGGGATGTCACAGAACAAGCCAGCAGACAAATCTTTTATCTGCAGCAGTGGGGCGTATCTCTGATACAATATACCCAGAAGCCAGGTAGCTTACCTTAGATGCCAACGATTGAAACTGAGTGAGTTGCCCTTCCATATGTCTTTCACAGTGAGTTTGCGCAGATATGGGTCTGGGGGAATGCATTCAGCAAAATTTCCCATCATGTAAAGTGTGACTTTAGCCAGTTCTTCAGGCTGTGAACCTGTAATCCTACCCACTCAGAAGGCAGAGATCTGAAGATCATGGTTCAAAGCCAGCTCACACAGACAAATGATAGAGTCTCTTATCTTTAATTAACTAGCAAAAAGCCAGGAGCAGAAGTATAGCTTAAGTGGTAGCCTTGGGTGAAGAAGCCAAGGGAAAGCTTGAGACCCTAAGTTCAAGCCCCAGTATTGGCAAAAAAAAAAAAAAAGTATATATACTATCCCACAGTAACTGCTACCATGTACAATAACTTACTGTACCTGGGGAATGTGTGTCATTCCCTGCAGAGACATAGTACCCACCTACAAAGTATGGCAGTTGGCAAAGGAACTTCAGAAGCCCTGTGGACTCAGGTATAAAGGACATCCTAAACATTACAGGATGGAATAAGAGATACCCTAGGTCTCCTTGGCACAGGCTGAAATTTTCTTAATAGAGACCCAGAAACACAACAAAACAAAGAAAGGTTGGGCAAATGGGATTGCATGAAATTGCAGAGCTTCTGCATGGCAAATGACATAGCTAGCAAGATCAATAGAAAGCCCACGGATTTGGAGGAGATCTTCACTAGTCATACAACAGACAAGGGTCTCATATCTAAACTATACCTGGAACTCAAAAAATTAAATCCCCCAACAACAAATCTCAAAGAAACAACTGTCCAATAAATAAGTGGGCTAAATACTTAAAGAGAAACTTCTCTGAAGAGGAAAGAAGGATGGCCAACAGACACATGAAGAAATGCTCAACCTCTCTAGCCATAAAATCAAAACAACATTCAGATACCACCTCATCCCAGTTAGAATGGCTATAATCAAGAACTCTAATAACAACAGATGCTGGAGGGGATATGGACAGGAGGGAATCCTACTGAATTGTTGGTGAGAGTGTAAACTTGTTCAACCACTTAGGAAAGTAGTATGGAGGCTCCTCAAAAGACTCCACATAAAACTCCCCTATGATCCAGCAATCCCACTTTTGGGCATTTACCCAAATGATCACAAACAAGACTATACTAAAGCTACCAGCACAACTATGTTTATTGCAGCATTATTTACCATAGCTAAGATATGAAACCAACCCAGATGCCCCTCAGTAGATGAATGGATCAAGAAAATGTAGTATATATACACAATGGAATTCTATGCCTCCATCAGAAAGAATGACATTGCCCCATTTGTTAGGAAATGGAAAGACTTGGAAAAAATTATATTAAGTGAAGTAAGCCAGGGCTGGGAAGATGGCTCAGTGGTAGAGTACTTGCCTTGCATGCCTGAGGCCCTGGGTTCGATTCCTCAGCACCACATAAGCAAAAAGAAAAAAGCCGGAAGTGGCGCTGTGGCTCAAGTGGTAGAGCGCTAGCCTTGAGCTGAAGAGCTGAGGGACAGCACCCAGGCCCAGAGTTCAGGCCCCACGACCGGACCCAAAAACAAAAAAACAACAACAACAAACAAAGTGAAGTAAGCCAGGCCCAAAGAAACATAGATCCCATGGTTTCCCTTATTTGCAATAACTAGTATATGTCTGAGACAAGCAGAAAAGGTAGACAAGATGTTATTAGGTGAAATGAACCCCAAGATAAGGACTCAAATGGCTTTTCTTTCTTGCTATTGTTTCTAACATATTTATAAGATATTTCTTTGTTCCTTTGTATGTCTCTCCTCCACGGTATAACCCCTGTTTTCACTGTATTTGATGTTGGTATAATTTGTGGAGGGGAAGGGAAAAAACAAATTGTTTAAATAATGAGATGTACAAGACATTTTGTCGAAAAATGAACTTTACAACTTTGGTGTGGTGGGGGGTGGGGGAGATGGGAAAGGATGGTAAGGCAGCAATGCTTGATAAGAAATGTACTCATTACCTTGCTCATGTAATTGTAACCTCTCTGTACAGTATTTTTCACAATAAAGAAATAAAAATAAAAGAAATTTTAGTGCTAGTACAATACATCTACTTTTCAAAAATGAGTGATATTAAAATATTTTTCATTCAAAAGAAAGGACATTCTAAATTCTGTGTGTGTGTGTGTGTGTGTGTGTGTGTGTGTGTGTGTGTGTGTGTGTGTGTGTGTACCTGTCCTAATTAAATGAGCTCTATTGGAGAAATGATGTAAATGTTTTCCTCAATGAATTAGGATTATTAACCAAACACTCCAGCCCCAATTTAAATTAAGACTACTTTCCTGGGATCTCTCATAGGCGAATTCTGCCACTATACTCATAGATGAGATCCCATTTGGCAGCACACATTCTCTCAGCTTTCCACTTGTTTTCTGTGCGGGACTCTTAACAGCTACGCTTGGAGCAATCTTCAAAGTTTACTTAGCATTTACCTTGTGTTACATTTTGTTCAGGCATATGTCAGCGGATGCATGATGGGCAGGGTTCTCAGTTTCCTTTTCTTCTGTTCCCTCTGTCCTGTGCCCCACCTGGCAGGCATAATAATGATGCTACAATGACAGTAGATGAGTACAGACTGTTCACAGTAACAGTAAGATATACAAGCAGGCAGGTACTTCTTGTGAACAGTAGACCAAGGGTCACTAGCAGAGAGTCAGGCTCACTTTAGATGCATGTGTATATAGAATGAATGACTAGCTACCAATTTGTCCATTTGGATTTCAATATATGCTGCTGAGTCTTTGCCCCCTTAGCAGTACTGGGATTTGAACTCAGGGCCTTGCCCTTGCCCAGCAGGCACTCTACTGATGCGCCTGTATCTCTGTAATCTCTTTCTGCTCCAGTTATTTTGAGATAGGATCTCACTTTTTGTCTGGGCACGTGCCTGGACTGTGATCCTCCTATTTTTACACTTAGATGAGGTGAGATCAGCTAAGATGATAGGGTATGTCCTAGTGTTCAGCTAAATGAAGTCATGTGAAGTGTTTTGGGCCAGACTCCGCTGGAACGGTTCCTCCTCGTCTCAGCCTCCTACATGGCCGAGCTGACAGGCATGAGCCACTGAACCTACCCGATGGAACATGAGAGACCTTTTGTTTTTGTTTTTTCTTTTTTTTTTTTTTAATTCTCGGGGTTTGAACTCATTCTTTGTATTTCCTAGGCCAAAGCTCTACCACTTTAGTTATACCTCCAGCCTTCAGTCTTATGGGGTTTTTTTTTTTTTTTGCTTTTTCTTTTAAATAACTCTTCTTTTTTAAAAAAACATTTTTTTTCTCTTTAAAAAATATTTCTTTTATTTATATTTTGCTTATGTGGTACTGAGGAATCACACCCAGGGCTTTATGCATGCTAGGCAAGCACTCTACCAAGGAGCCACATTCCCAGACCCTCTTCTTTTACTTTTGTTTTTTGTTTTGTTTTGTTTTTTTTTGTCGGTTGTGGGGCTTGAACTCTGGGCCTGGGTGCTGTCCCTCAGCTCTTCAGCTCAAGGCGAGCGCTCTACCACTTGAGCTACAGCGCCACTTCCGGTTTTCTAGTGGTTTATTGGAGATAGGAGTCTCACGGTCTTTCCTGCCCGGGCTGGCTTTGAACCGCGATTCTCAGATCTCAGCCTCCTGAGTAGCTAGGATTACAGGCGTGAGCCAACGGCGCCCGGCTTCTTTTACTTTTGTTATTGTTGTTGTTTTGTTTTGTTTTGTTTTCTTGAGATAGGTTCTAACTACAAAGTCTAGGTTGACCTGGAACTCATGTTTTTTTCTGCCTTAGTCTCCCAAATACCACTACACTCAGCTAATATTTTACTCTTATAATAGTATTCAAACAGGGCAGTGGTGGCTCACACCTGTAATCCTAGCTATCCAAGAGGCTGAGATCTGAGGATCACAGTTTGAAGCTAAGCTAGGCAGACAAGTTCATGAGATTCGTACCTTCAGTGAACCACCAAAAAAGCCAGATATGAAGGTGTGGCTTAAGTGGTAGAGCACCAGCCTTGAGGACAAAAGCCAAGGGAGAGCATGAGGCCTTGAGTTCAAGCCCATTTAAAAAAAGCCCCCTGGCATAACAAACAAGCAAGCAAAACAACAAAACACAAAGCATTCTAGAGGTCATTGCCTTCCTTAACCTGAAATAAGCTACTGTGTGGCTAGCAAACCTCAGCACAGATCTTTCATTTTGTTAACAATCAAATTAAATCTTATTAAATTTGATCAGTTGAAATCAGCCCCAAATCATCTATGGTCCAAATAGAAAACACTGCTTATATTTTCTTCTGTCAGATCATAAAAATGGAGATACACGGAAATGACCACATGCCCGAATTCAATTATATGCTAATCTAGTAACAAACACTTTGGAGAAATTTACAGAAAATGCATTTTTCCCAAATAAAAACATAGATGAATATTATGTTAAAATATAGAAAACAAAAAGGAAAACATGAAGGAAAGAATATGAATGAAATAACATTTCCTTAATTTAAAAAATGCATGTAGAGATAGCACGCTCATGAAACATACTGGGTAGGAGTTAGGGAGTAACTTTACCAATATCTCTCAATCATCTTCATCCCGATGTCTCCTGGCTGGAGATAATAAATCATAGCTTTTCTAGTAGAGTCATTCAGAAATTTGGTATATATGCACAAGCATAAAAGGTCCCAATAATAAATAGATGTTTCTAAGTTAGAATTTAAAGAAATTACTTCTCAGTCTTTAAAGTAGGGGACAGAGAAAAATGTGTTAGTTGATTTTTTTACCTTATTCTCATATCATGAATGTATGTGTGTGTGTGTGTATTTAGGCAAAGTCTCACTATTGAGTCTAAACTATCCTACGACTCACAACCCTGTATTATTTTTTTTATGATTTGAGTACTCAAAGAATTTTGGTGTGACATACTCTCATAGTACATGTTAACTTGTTGTCTGTTACTGAATATAGATACAACTATCTACATTTCTGCTATAGGTTAAAAACAAAAAGGTAGAGTTCCTAAGACAGTAGCATTGAATGCCTTCACTGCTGTGAGTCACATTTTCTACGAACTATCCTGCCTTTTCCAATTACCTAGAACTATAAAAATGTCAAATGGAAGGTCTCTAGGGTCAAAGGGTCATGAACTCATTGCCTTTGGGAGCCAGGCTTGCAAAATCATATTAGAATAAGCCAATCAGAGTCATAGGCAATGCATTTTCTCTTAAAGTCACTGAAATGAAAATCAAAAAGAAAAGCAAAGTAAAATGGGCCTGAGCTCAGCATGCTGCTGGCATAGGGGCAGACAAAATGGACACATGGAGTAGACAAGGGGGAATATGGAATATGAGACTGCAGCAACCCGTCAATTTAGAAACGGGGTTATTTTACAAACCATCATAGGAAATGAGGAAGCATAAATTGAGTTCCTAAATCAGATGATGACATAAGTAATATCAGGTGACTGAAGACCTAAATAGGAAAGGTAAAACTGAGATGTTAATAGAAAAAAAAACAAATGTCCAGGAACATCTAGTCATGTGATCAGCTAAGCAGTAGTCAGGTAGACAATAGATTTCCCAAGCTGAAAAGTGCATGCACATAGGGGACATGGAATTCTGGGAAAGATTTTAGCAGGTATTGAGTAGGCTTTTAAAGAGATGTGAATCAGCTACATTCCCCCAAAGCTTTTCACTATCATGTGGTTACCCATTCCATCATCTTATTGGACTAGAGTAGCCCATGACTTAAGTGGTAGAAAGCTTGCCTAGGAATTGAAAGACCCAGAGTTCAAACCCCAGTATTGGAAAAAATAAAATAAAAAAGACACACACACACACACACACACACACACACACACACACACACACACAAGTATTGCCTTTTTTATATATGATAACATCAAATCTCTGAAAAGTATGACTAGAGACCTATAGAACAGATGGAAAGACAGATTTGGAACCTACTATTATTTTGGACATGAGAGCCTTTTCTCTGGTCAGGCCTAGGATGATATAGACCAGCTATTTTAGTCTCCCTGCCACAGACATTGCCCTTTTTTATGAGGCATTATTTCAACACTAAAGAAGCGAACCCAGAGCCACCAGCGAATAACTTTGGAACATAAGTTCAAATGTAAATGGGCCATTTTAACCTGAATGGCTCCATTAAAAATGTTACAAATCTGAAAAACAGTTGTTTTATATTTAATGGTGCCCAAGATCTGTGTTTAAGAGATAGTACCAAGCACTCTACATTCTGCATAGAACTGTTTGACAATCAAATGAAAGAACTAATTTATTCAGGTATTGTTGCATAGCTTGCTTATTTCTAACATTGGCCTTTCTTGAAATAACATTAATGTTGGTCTACGTCGCCACCTAGTGGGCACAAGAACATATGCTATTAGATTTTGCATTTGTATTACTGGTACTACTACTTCTACTTCAGGACTTTTACTACTGCAATATAGTTCTTTCAGCATTTTTACTCATAAAGATTGTTTAAAGTTTTACCAGTAAGTCTTATTTTGTAAGTCATGGTGAGAAATTTTCAGATCAAGAATCTATATTTTACTTGGAATGCTTTGACCTACATAGCTGTCCTTGCCAGAATTTCCTGTTGGTTGTTTAATCTTATAGACAAGATGCTGTTTAACATGAGAGAAAAATGTGGAAGATACTGTTGGGGCAGCTTCTTTCTAGTTTTATTGTCCTACACTGTACTTCAAGTTAATGTATCCTATATTTGAAACCTTTCTTACTACAGTCCACTCATTCATACACGTCATCACATCAATAAAAATTTAGTGTTTTTCAATGTTAGGCATTGTCCTTGTTGCTATGGAAGTAATGATGAACTAAAAGGATTGTAGTCCCCACCTTCTTAGGATTTGTAGTCCAGTCAGGAATGACAATAACTATGTGACACACAGATGTCCTTGCTTCACCTGGGTTAGGACATGAGAGTATTTTATTGCCAAACAACAAGAGCCTGTGTTTACACACTACATTCTGCATAGAACTAATTTTCCTCATGCAGTGTTGAGAGCAGAGGGTGTATATGTCTTTTGTTTCAACCTGGCAATCAGCACAAAGAGAAAAGTTATAGTTCACCTGGGGAAAGAATGACATTTGGGAATCAGACCCCAACGTTTGAATCCTGTGTTTAATTACTGTTTTATGACCTTCAGAAAGGAATATTATCTCCCTGATACTTCTCTTTTGGGGGGCTGGTCTTGGGGCTTGAACTCAAGGCCTTGGTACTGTCCCTGAGCTCTTTTTACTCAAAGGGAACACTCTACCACTTGAGCCACAGTGCCACTTCTGACTTTTGTTTGTTTGTTTGTTTATCTGGTACTGAGGAATCAAACCCATGGCTTCATGCATGCTAGGCAAGCACTCTACCACTAAGCCACATTCCCAGCCCTCTCTTATTTTTAGTATAATAGGAATACTATGCTTTTTTTTTTAAAGAGAAAAGGCTATCACATAGACTAAATTATTAGTAAATATTTTGCTCAAGATATTTGCCAAAACCACGTGATTTAATTCATCATTCATGTTGTAATGACTTGGCACCCTGAAAATTAAAATGATGATAAAGACAAAAAAGGTGTCAAAATAAGAAAAAACATAGAAGAGCATAAAATCTCAAAAGGATACCATATTTTACTATTGTCTTTGCGTGGAAACACAATGTTCACATGGCAAAAGCATTCCATAACTATATCTAAATTCTTACTTATTAAGCTCCAAGAGTTGGCCTAAGGCAGATGCTATAAATCCAATTGGCCAGATAAAGGAGGAAACTCGGGTTATTGGTACTTTATTTCTCATGACAAAGTTTGTAGAAGGAACTTGTAGCTCTGGATTGAGTCTCTTCCAATACCACAGAAAGAGTGGCTACTTCTGAGCCAGATGCTGGTGGTCTATTCCCATATTCCTGGCTACTTGAGAAGCTGAAATGGGAGGCTCATGGTTCCAGGCCAGCCTAGGCAGAAAGTAATGAGACTCTGACTGCAGAGGGAAGCTGGATGAGGTGATGTGCACCTGCCATCTCAGGAATGACAGGAAGCCTGGAAGGAGGCAGGTTATGATCCAAGCATGTGCCCAGGGAAGAGACAGCACTTTGCCTCAGAAATAATACAATAAAAACAGAACTAGAAGCAAGGCATGGCAAGCCTGAAACCCTGAGTTCAAACCTAAGTATTGACTGCCAAAAAAAATAGTAAGAAGGAAAGGAGGAGAGAGAAAGAGAGAGAGGAGGAGAGGGAGGAAGGAAAAAGTGATGGAGGGAGGAAAGGAAAGCAAAAAAGGAAGGACAGAGGGAAGGAAGGAAGGAAGGAAGGAAGGAAGGAAGGAAGGAAGGAAGGAAGGGAGGGAGGGAGGGAGGGAGGGAGGGAGGGAGGGAGGGAGGGAGGGAGGGATAAAGGGAGGGAGGAGAAGACTTAAACAACATTCACCAAGTAGTTTTATCCATGGTGCTGGAAGTTTCACCATGCAGGCTGGTTTTCAAGTATCTCCCATAGGATATGTATAAGCAGAGGAAATATATCAAATATGGCTGCTGCTGTAAAAGAGATTTATTTTGTACCCAACCCCAAATTCTCCAGAGCGAGGCACAGTCTGTACATAATTTGGCCACTGCAAGTATGTTAGTTGATCAGTTAAGGATAACAGTCCTCCAGTTACAGACAGGGCAGGGAAATGAGCTAGGATACCTAATTTTTCCATGGGGTTAGAGAATGGCTGAGATAGAAATCATCAGGTCTTGTTGGCCCTCCTATTTCTACCACTTGCAGCAGGTAGGGTGACTGATGGCCAAGGGCGCATGCTCCTCTGACCAGATGCAAATCACAAATAAGTCTCTCATGATCTCCAGTTAGCCATGCACAGTACTTTCTCTCTCACCTTTGAGATGGCCACTGTTGATCTATTCATTTCCACAGAGGGAGTTATAGAGAAATGCAAACAGAAAATAAAATAAAATTTAAAAAAAAAAAGAAAGGGGAAAAAAAAAGAAATGCAAACAGATCTGTTCACATGCGGCCACATGTCTGTCATTTTTTTCTCTGTCTCAAGGACTGAAGGAAAGAACTCCCTCCCCCACCCCCCACCCCGGCTCTTCCTTGGCTGTGTCCTCATTGATTAATAGAATGTAGGAAGGAGGAAAATTAGGAGCCAAAGCTAGGCTGGGTAAGAACTTATTAATAGACCTTAAGATTCTGGACAACTTTGCAGCTGACTTGGCACTTCTATGTGGCGATAAAAGACTCAAAGTAGGAGACAAGGTCAGCAGAAGGATAATGGCTAAAGGGCCATGCGTCCAGGGAAGCCAGAGCCCGCATGCCAGCACTGCCCTCGGGTAGATGCCCTCGGAGTTCTCGCAGCAGAGACCTTCCCAACCGGACTACAGTTCAGCCCTTCATATCCACACTGCCGGGCTGCTCCCACAGGCAACCACGAGCTGTACTGATCATATACAGGCATTTTTCCTGTCATTATTCCCCAAACAATAGAGTATAATAGTTCTCTTTTTTGTTTTGTTTTGTTACACAGTATTTACCTTGTAATAGGTCTCAAAAGCAATCTAGGAATGACTTAAAGTATTTAGGAGGTGTGTATAGGTCACAGGCAAACCCTGTGACATTTTATTGAGGGACTTGAGTGTGGATCACTGGATCGCGTAGCCACCGGGCGTCCTGGAACGCATCCCCCCAGGGGACTTTGCACAACTCAGCCTGTAATTCCTTGTTCTTTGTGCCCTTAGAAATGGTTCCATCCTGTGCCAGGTAAGGGTGAGTGAGGGACTCTGTTCTGGGGAAGACTGTTCTCTATGCTCTGGTATCCAAGCAATGTCCCAGGCTTTGTGGAAATGTATAAAAATGTATAAAAATATTTGGGGAAAAAAGTGTATAAAAATGTACAAACCCCATTTGGAAGTGTATAGAAGTCCACCATCAACATAACTTTATTATTTTTCTCTGCCATTTAGATTTTACTGCTTATAAGCCGGGCACCCGTGGCTCACACTTGTAATCCTAGCTACTCTGGGGGCTGAGATTTTTGAGGATCACAGTTCAAAGCCAGCCTGGGCAGGAAAGTCCGTGAGACTCTTATCTCCAATTAACCACCTGAAAACTGGAAATAGCGCTGTGGCTCCACTGGTACAGCACTCACCTTGAGCTGAAGAGCTCAGGGACAGCACCCAGGCCCAGAGTTCAAGCCCTATGACCAACCAAAAAAAAAATTACTGCTTATAAAAATTGAACTACAGCTGTGTCTTGGTGGCTCGTGTTACCTAGCTACTCAGGAGGCTGACATCAGAAGATCAAAGTTAGCCAGTCTGGGTAGAAAAGGCTGGAAGACTCATCTCTAATTAACCAACCAAAAATCAGAAATGGAGGTGTGTGTGGTACAAGTGGTAGAACGCCAGCCCCAATTTAAAAAATAGGGAGGGACAGTGCTCTCAGGCCCCAAGTTTGAGTCCAAGTACTAGCACTAAAGAAATAAATGGATTAATTAAAATATTATTTAAATGTGAATTTCCTTATAGTTCTTTAAAATCATGGAGAAATCCACAGTAGGACTGTAACAAGAAAACAGACAAAGCCTTAGTTGGCCATGTTAAGTAATCATAAAATAGATGGGCTACATGTGTGAGTCACGTGCTCGGGGAGGCAGAGAAAGGGGCACAGAAGCCCTGCTGCAGGCCTTAAGAGCATCCTTTATGCCATCGATGCTCCTCAGTGAATACTCTGAGGAAAGAGGATTACAAAATCCTTGGGGAAAGACTGGTCACATTCACGATAAACTGACCTGACGGCAGCTGCCCCATCAGCCCGGGGCACGGCCAGACATCCCGAGTTTCCTCACGCTTATCTCCCCAGCCCTACCCAGACTCACAAGAAGCAGGTTTGTGTCTCCATTTTGACACTGTGGATTGTGCCTTTATACACCCTGGAATGCTGCTAGGGGCGGGGGCTGAAGATAAAAATCCATCCCTGGAAGGGATCATTCACATCCACAAGCCAGATTCTCATTTGTCAGGGTGATACAAAGCAGGCATGGAGGTCTGGACCACTTCCACACAGTGGAGAGCCTCCTGCCTGCATCCACATCATAGAAGCCTAGCACTGTCCTGACTGAGGGAAGTAGAGTCACTGCAGAGGCAAATCTGCATTGATTCCAAGGTGAGACCGGCCTCGGGTAGTTAGCATGTCCTCTGCGTTTTATAGCAGAAAACATCTGCCAGGTACACCACACTCCTGGAAACAGTTCATGCTAGCCCTTGCCATGTCTAAGTTACAGACCAGCTGCAGCAAGGTGCCCCAAAATTCTAGACAGGAAAGGAAAGAAAATGAACCATGGGGAATGCTTCGTTGATTGAAACCAACTTCCAAACCAAACATTTTCAGTGCAAACTCAGGTCTCTAGGATCATTCCTTAGGATCAGCAAAGACTAACCTGGAAACTCCTACTAGGAGCATGGCTTCCAGACCTAATGAGGAGATTGCCCATTGGCCTCACGCTCAAGCTTTTTTGAGGAGTACATTGGATGGATCATGAAGCTTCTGGCTTCTTCCATCCTGTTCTCTCCTTGGAGCCCAGCAGGGAATCTGGCATCCCCAGCTGTCTGTGGTTTTTTGCCAGCTCCTTAAACATCATGCTCTTTAAAGTAAGTCTTCTTTCAAGAAATTTGGACATACCTACTGTTTTTTTCTTTGAAGTCAGATCTCAACTTGATTATGGACATCTTATCAGTCATTTTCTGTTGCTTTCATCTATCTCCAAACATAGGTAGAGGCTTGATTTAGGGATTCAGAAAGAATAAAGTATGAAACTGCATTATTGCATTTGGCATAGTTTTGGGAGATCAAGTAACCAGTAAAATAGATAGATAAATAAATAAATAACATCATTAGTTTAACTTTTCCAAAGGAAGTCTTTCCCTGGGCCATGGTCCTGGTGAACCATCTAGAAGCATTTTCTAAGTTGTTTCTAATGCAAGAGTCCTGTGTGCTGTGTCCAGGTGGTTTGCATTTCATTCACTGGTGCCATTATCATTTCCACTTTACAAATGAGGAAAGTGAGAACAAAGAGAAGGCGCCATCTCTCCATCCAGGTTGTGAAGCTTTTGTTGTTGACTCCTCAGATCTGTTGTACCTCTAAGAGCACCCTCGCCGTTTCCTGAGTTGCCCATGGGATATCTGTGTGTAACCAAAGATACAGAACCAGCAAAAGGCCTGCTGGTGGGCACAGCCCATGAACAAGCCCAAGCCAGGGCTTTAATCCTTCATTGCCACGCTGGTTTTCCACAGCTCTACAGCTTGTTCTCCTGTGACACGTGACACGGAGAACTGAGGAAGAGCAATCAAACTAGCTGCACCTAAGGCTCACTTTGTATCACATGTTTTCTCCCTCCCGTTCACTTTAGAGCTTGTTCTGAGCTACATTTTCTATTTTGCTTTAATTTTTCTTTAAATTATAGATGAGTAGCTAGATTTATAGATGAGCCATTAGTGCCCAACTTCAAGTTACTTTTTTCTTTGAAGGGATGGGAAAGAGTATTATTGATTGATTGATTGATTGAGTCCCTCCTTCTCCCTGTTCTTCCCTTTCTCCCTCTTCCTCCTTCCCTCTCTCTGTCTCCATCTCTCTCTATCTGTTTGTCTCTGTCTCTGTCTCTCTCTGATAACAATAATGGACCTTGAACTCAGGGTCTTCAGCTCTTTCTGCTTGTCTAGCGTTCTACCACTGGAGCCACAGATCCACTTCTTGCTTTTGGGGGGGACCAATTGGAGATAAGAATCTCACGGACTTCCTGTACAGGCTGGCTTCAAACTGGGATCCTCAGGTCTCAGCCCCCTGAGTAGCTAGGATTACAGACCTGAGCCATTCATGCCCAGCGAAGGGTGCTCATTTCTGTGCAGGGTGGCAGAGAAAGAACAGAAAGAAGAGAGATGGGATGAGGCCTTGCAGGCTCAGGTAATGCTGTCATCAGGGAGGAAGACGTCTGGTCTTCAGAGAATAAGGAGGGGAATTTTGTGACACCATAGGGAAGAGCCATATGGCCTTGAGCTAAAATTACTGGTCTTACTTTCTATTAGCTTCCATCATCCCCAAAGAAAAGTCAGATTCAATTCTTCCGGTTCTTCCTGACCACCTCTTCCCTGTGGGATGGCTTAGATCACTTAACATTTCCCAGAGCTTCCTTTGGTGACAGTGCATTTTCCTGATTTTTCCCTCAACTGGCTGTTTCTGGGGGCTTTTCCTATTCTTCTGACAAGCTTTTGCTATTCCTACAGTAACAGAGTGGCCAACGCTTTCCCAGGAGTTGATTTAACTGCCCTAAGAGGATTTAGCTCCCTGTCTTTTGAGGAGTACTTGTAATTCATGTCAATCCTCTTAGATTTCCCTTTTAGGCCGTAGCTGCTTTTCTACCAGCCAGGTAAGGAAGTGACCTCTGTGTGCAGAAGAAATGGGGCTTGAGAATGAAGTCAAAACTTCAGCTACTAAGAGAGTTCTCAACATGGTCTTGACCTTCATTAGTAGACTACTGCTGGCCATTGGAATAGTCAATCCTCAGTAGAGACTTGGAGTTTACTTATTAAGAAATTCTGGGCTGCTTTTTGTTTTTGTTCTTGTTCTTGTTTTTGTTTTAAAGCAGGTGAAGTGAGTTTATTTAAAAACAAAAGTATAGAGGGCCCCAGAGTTCTGGAATTCTGTCTTTAAATTGGACCCAAAGTAAAGTGGCAAGAGCTTGGTCCCCACAATTAAATACAGAAATTATGAATGGGATTGGTACAGCTAGTTCTTGAAAGCATGTACAAAGCAGGGCCCTAGAACCTAACAATTTCTTATATGTATCTTTTCTTCAGCCACTGAACACTTTTACCATTTCTGCCACACATTTTTGTGATAGGAATGAAGAATGGTACAATATTTCACTGAAGTTTTTGTTTTGGCATCACCTAATAAGTGGTGAGACTGAATTATTTTTTCTTTTCTTTCTTTCTTTTTCTTTTTTGTGCTGGTACTGAGGCTTAAACTCAGGGCCTGGGTGCTATATCTTGGCCTGTTCACTTAAGGCTGGTGCTTTAACACTTGAGACAGTTTCATTTCTGGTGGATAACTGGAAATAAGAGTCTCACAGACTTTCTTGCCCAAGCTGGCTTCACACCATGATCCTCAGATCTCAGCCTCGCCAGTAGCTAGGATTATATGTGTGAACCACTGGTGTCCAGAGAGATTTAGCATCTTCATATAAAAAATTGACTGGTCATCTGTTTTACCTTTTTGTGAATTTTCTGTTCATACTACTGTTTTTCTCTTATTTATGTATGATAGGTTCTTTGTAAATGCTAATGATGATCCACAAATTTTTATATAGTTTGCACATCTTTCCTCCCAATCTCTTGGTTGTCCTTTAACTTATTTGCCATGATATTTATTCAATAGAATTTAAAAATTTGTTAAGATTAAATTTATCCATCTTTGTTTTTCTTTATGGTATTTGCCATTTATGTTTTAAAAAGTATTTCTTTAACTAAATTATATGTTTTTTCTCTTTTAATACATTTACACTTGGGCCAGGAAGGTGGCTCAGTGGTAGAGCGCTTGTCTTGCATGCATGAGACCCTGGGTTCCATTCCTCAGCACCACATAGGCAAAAAAAGAAAAAGCCGGAAGTGGCGCTGTGGCTCAAGTGGTAGAGCGCTAGCCTTGAGCTGGAGAGCTGAGGGACAGCACCCAGGCCCAGAGTTCAGGCCCCACGACCAGACCCCCTCCCCCCAAAAAAGAAAAAAAAATACATTTACACTTTTTCCCCAAATGGATTGGCAGATGGCTATGTAAACCATTTGTTTAATTTCATTTTACTTTATTTTCCTTAGGAGACAGGGAAGACTTTTCTTTTTTTCTTTTCTTTTTTTCTTTCTTTCTTTCTTTCTTTCTTTTTTTTTGCTGGCGTGGGGGTTGAACTCTGGGTGAGTGCTGTCCCTGAGCTCTTCATCTCAAGGCTAGTGCTTCACCACTTGAGCCACTGTGCCACTTCTGGTTTTCTGGTGGTTTATTGCAGATAAGAGTCTCCCTGACTTTCCTTCCCAGGCTGGCTTTGAACCGCGATCCTCAGATCTCAGCCTCCTTAGTAGCTATGGTTACAGGTGTGAGCCACTGGCACCCAGCTTAGGACTTTTATGTTCTACTATCAGATCAATTAATCCCAGGGAAGGCCAGGCCAGGCACCAGAAAACCAAAAGTGGTGCTGTGGCTCAAGTGGTAGAGCGCTCATCTTGAGCTGAAGAGCTGAGGAACAGTGCCCAGGCCCAGAGTTCAAGCCCCACCACAGATTAAAAACAAAACAAAACACCAACAACAATAAATCCCAGGGAAGTGCTGAGCCAGGTCTGGCTTGGACCACATGCCAATAGACAGCCAGCCAAGCATGGTGCCATGACTAGCAACTTCATGAGTCAGTAGAATCAGGGTCTCAGAGAAGGGTCCCAAAGAAACTTGCCAGAAAATGGGAACAATGTTGTTACCAAAGTTGAAAAACAAAAACAAAAACAGGGTAACAACAATCATTGATATCTAGCATGACTGTTATACTATTTTTAATCCTGTGGTCTGCTTCTTCCTGGTCTTCTGATTTGCTCCTATGTGGAAGATGAGCACGATCATTACAGTGCACACATAGCCCTTGCCTCTAGCCCCGTGTTTAGTGCTTTTCACAAGCTCCTTTTAAAAAATCCCTTTGATGGCAGAAATCTTCTTCAAGGGTTTTGAGTACATTTGGGAGATGAGAAAGAAGCTGGATTTTGAAGTACTTTGAAGTTCATTCTTCCTTTTTTTCTAGTTAAAAAAAAAATACCAGTCTAATAAACATGAGTGATGCTTATCAGAAAACTCCCAAGTCATGAGCCCACTCTGAAGTTTCCATCGAAGGAAATAAACACAATAAACAGATTCCACTTCATTAAACAGCAAATATACATATTGGTGGTTAACAAATGCACTGGCACTCAGGCTAAAACTGTGGTAAAATGACATTTCTACAAGTATGTAATGACACAGAAAATACTTAATGATATGATTTTTTTTCAATGCCCAGGATTTGAATTCTAGTCCTGTCCCTTTGCAGCTGGATTCTGACTAAGTAACTTAGTGTCCCTTTGTCCACTAATGAAATGGAAGTAAGACCATGTCCTAAGCTAGGTGCCAATGGCTCATACCTGTAATCCTGCTGACTCAGGAGGCTGAGATCTGTGGATCCCTGTTCAAAGCCAGCCTGGCCAGGCAAGTCTGTGAGAATCTTATCTCCAATTAACCACCAGAAAACCAGATGTGAAGCGATGGCTCGAATTGGTAGAGTGCTAGCCTTCAGCACAAAAGCTCAGGGACAGCCTCCAGGTCTTGAGTTCAAGCTCCATGACCTACAAAACAAAAACAAAAAACAAAAAAAAGTTCCCACATCATAGAAGTGTCATAAGTCTTTTTTGTGTTGTTGTTTTCAAAGTTGTTATTTTTTATTTAATTTTGGCAAGGTGATATACAGAGGTGTTACAGTTACGTACATAAGATAATGAGTGCATTTCATTTCAAGCAGTTACTCATAAGTCTTAAATTAGATAATACAGTTGAGTACTTAATCTGACATCTGGACCATAGAAATTCTCTCTAAAAGCATTGTCATTACCATCATTATCAACATCATCCTTTCATTGGGCTTGATTAATTTGCTAGAGTAGCTCACAGAACTCAGAGATGCATTTTATTTATAATTATCCATTTATCATAAAGGATGCATACTAGGCAAGTGCTCTACCACTGAGCTACATCTCTAGCCCCCATACTTAAAAAACTTTGAGTCCAGTAGCCGTATTAAACCACCTCTACTAGAAAGAGGAAAGTAGACATGATCACCATGGACGTGGCAATTCATTCAGAAGATGAGACCTACAGCCAAGAGAAAAATAAATGAACAACACAAAGCTGGAACATGATCAAATGCTAAAAAGAAAACTATCCATAATGGCACTGAGGAAAGAAAAAAAAAAGGTGCAGATAGCTAAGCCAGCGTACTACTATACTATGGCCACTACCCAGGAGGACATCTTGTCTGTTTCAAGCCAATGATATTCTAACAAATTGTGTGAGAGAAGAGAAAGTATTGGCGGATAGTGGGAAACATAAAGCAAGAGCCTGGGACCACAAGATGACAACCGATTTCTAGGTTTCGCTGCTCATTCCTTTTCTTTCTCCTTGTTAGTTAACTCTGTCTAACTGTGCTTGCTGTTCCTGACCTTTGGTTCTAGATTGTTGGGAGAAGAAGAACTTACCACACTTGTGTATCAGCACCATACGACCAACTAGTGAAACATTTGGAAAATTACTCAAAAGAGTAAGCCTGCAGTTCTTTCAAATGGCATAAGGCAGAGGGAACTCTACATGTTTTTTGCCAGAGATATGATGGGAAAATTGGTATGCTAGGAGATTGTAAGTTGCTAGGATGATAGGGATTTAGACTTAGAATGAACAAGCAATTTGGCAAAAATGATTCTTTTGGGCTTGTATTTCATAATACACATAACAACGGCACTATGTGTTTCTGTAGAAATGGACAAATGAATATGTGTAGCTGTAACGACATTTGTCAGGCAGTTTTGGTTGATCCCTTACATATGATTTATGCTGTAGGAGATCACATGTTTAAGTACTTTTTGTAAGGTTTGCCAAACAGACCACTATGTGGTTCAGAGGTACATGAGATGGAGGTGTGCAGAGAGAGAAGAGAAGAAAAAGAGGGAGGGGCTTATGAGTGAGTGGGAGGCTGTGACCAAGCCAATGCGGAAGTGATCTCAGAGCCTGGAGACCTCTCACTATATGTGACCTCAGCGGATGAGGAAGTAAGCTAAGAGCCTGGAATCCTTTGCTGACTCGCAGCTAGGTGATTGACAGATGATTAGTGGTTTCAGGCTGTGATTTCTGATAAGGCTAAGTGCTGTCCTTCACAAAGAAGAAGGGGGATTAGATGTTCTCCCAGGCACATCTAAACTTTTGTCTCCACCTATTTTGTTCCTCTACATATAGAACAAATTTAAGGTAGCACAGATAAACGTCTTCCATATAACAAGAAAAATTTGGTGTCTAGTTCTAGACTCTTACAGAAGACAAGTTTACAACAGAATCTTTTTTTGGGGGGTGGGTGGTTTTGGGGCTTAGGGCTTGAGCACTGTCCCTGAGCTTCTTTTGCACAAGGCTAGAGCTCTACCACTTGAGCCACAGCGCCACTTCTGGCCTTTTCTGTTTATGTGGCACTGAGGAATAGAACCCAGGGCTTCACGCATGCTAGGCAAGCACCCTACCACTAAGCCACATTCCCAGCCCTACAACAGAATCTTGATTCCTGTTATGGATTGAATATTTACATCCCCTCAGATTCATATCTGGAGCTAGTGTGATGGGTAGAGCCTTTGGGAACTAATTAGGCCATGAAGATAGAGCCCTTATTTATTTATTTATTTAGAGGCAACTAGCTTCTTTTCTTTCCCAATTTGAGGATTTAACAAGTCAACAAACCCTGAAATATTCCTGTAAGTTATATTAAATAGGTAGGTTTCATTAGGTAGCCAATCAAGAGAACACCATGCAGTATTCGGCAGGAAGAGATGTTTATTTACGGAACTGCTGCCCCCAGCCACTCATGGTGGAGAAGCATGGCTGAAAAGAAAAGGGCAGATGGAGGGCAACTCACCTCTGGGCCAGGACGCATCTAGGCCTGGGAGAGGAAGAGGTGTGTCCAGGTAGGGGAAAGGTGTGGCCACACTGGATCCTGATGTGACCTCAGGGTCTGGGACCCTCCTAAGGTCAGAAGGGAGGCATGTGACCAGAGGTGGCCCAGGATGTGACCTAGGAGGAAGGGAAGGTGACTGCTTCCAGGTCTGCCAGTTACCTAGGGAACAGATGCTGGGCGGAAACTAATCTAGAGGGAGGGAAGTATCCTTGTGCAGACCTTACAATTCCTGATCGATCAGTACCTGCCCATGCTGGTACCTGATCTTAGACTTCTAGCCTCCAGAACCATAGGAAGTATATATAACCTAACCTACCCAATCTGTGGTACTTTGTGGAAGCAGACTATGAGAAAAACTATCTTTTCTACCAAAGTGTATTGCTTCAAAGTTCCTGCTTTGGATGGGTGTGTTGGCTCTTATGAAGGAAAAATGGAACTGCTTTGGGATAAGAAATGATTTGCAAAATGTAAGGTTTTGTCTTCAAATGGTTTCTTTTTCAAGGACACGTCCCCCTCCCCCCACTGTGCCAGAATTAGTTGAGGGTGTGGATATATTTTGAGATTATTTGTGAACTGTTAATCTTATTTCAAAATCACCTTATGTAAAAACATTTTACCCTATTCAAAGCCAATTGCCAGCAGATTGTGAACCTGAGCTCATCCAATCTGAGCAGAGGGAAGGGGCCTGGTGCTTAAAAAAAAAATACCTGAGCAGACTGCCTGCTCTGTGTGCTTGCTTGCCAGGTCTTTGGCTGATGGTGTACCCTTCTTCCCAGAAGTGAATGTTGCCTGGCTGAGACAATTCTTTTTTCATGTCTGTCATTGTGACTCCAGTGGTTCTTGGGTAGCATATTTATAAGACGCAGCTGGCTAAGACAACCCCTACATCACAAATACAGGGGACTCATTCATGCAGTCCACAGAAACATGGACTGCAATTCTCCACAAATAGAGTTGTGCTGATGGATTCCGAATGACTAAGGGTCATACTTTTATTTTTTTAACTCGGGAATTGGCAACGTTCTCAAAGGTATTTTTTAAAAGCTTTTCTAACTTAGTTATACATATATATTTATCTGTTCTTGATTTGTTAACCAGCCACACCTCAAAATTTATAATAGAGTTGGCCATACAAACTATTAGACAAATGGAAGCCATTTTAAGAGTGAACGGAGGTAGGTAGGACTGTTGATAAACTGAGTAGACTGCTGGAGTCCTCAGACTTTTATACAACTGCCATGTCCAGTGTGCTGATCATGACTGGAGTTTCTATGAGACTCTTCTGATTACACCTTCCCCTCCCACCCACCCCAAAAAAGCCATAAGAGCATTCACCAGACCTTCCCTTGTCAATCTCTCTTCCACTGTCACTGGGCCCAGGTACTTTTGTTTTCATCCATTTCTGAAGGTTTGCTGTAATACAGAGATTGTTGAGCTTGGGAAATAATGAACTGGACCCTCTGTCATTGTACACATCAGCGGATCTACCGTCGGGTTAGAAGGAGAATTTACTCACTGTAGAAACACATGAAAACCAAATGAAGAGAAAAAGGAGTCACAAAGGGATAGAGGAGAAACTAGAGTAATAGGAGTAGCTGTGTTTGCTGGAGCTGCTTTATAGGGGACACAGTTCAGCCGATCTGTAGGGTGAGAGGAAATTGCAGCCTGCATCATCCTGGCACTCCCTGATGCTCATAAGAGAGTGTGTTAATTATTCTCTTTCAGTTTGCTAGAAACAGAGGCACATTCTGGGATTCTTAGCTCAGGAGAGTTGTTCTCAGGATGCATGGAGGGCATGGAGGAGAGAGATAGACAGAGACAGAGACAGAGAGACAGAAAGCTTCAGACAGCTGCAGAATCAGGGAAAGAAGCCATCAGAGTGCACAAGGGACTTATAGAGGCTGGCCAGCCTTTCTGGGAATCCTTGCAAGTCTAGATCACTCTAATGAAGCTGGTGTCAGTTGATTCCAGTCCAGCATTTTGCTTCCACATTGACTCTTTGGCTGAGTCTATTCTTTTAGTTAGCAACTTGTCTTGCAGTTTCTGAGACAGCAGTCTTTTCACTCACAGACTCTATGCCTCTTGGTTTTTTCCTCACAGTCATCCTTTGTATGTGTGGCCATTTCTTAGTCGTTTACAGTGTCCATTTCTGAACATCTGCCATTCAGGCATCCCAAGGAAAATTCTGATTGGCTGAGGATATCACTCTCTATTATAGTGTCTTCTTCCCTACCCAGGGTTCTAGTGCCAAGCAATTTTAGAGATTATTGGTCACAGAAAAGATAGCTAGCTGCTTTATGTCAGATATTAAGTTCTAGCATAAGGATCACACAGAAAGAAGACTCATGTGTTAAGAATCTGCAGATATTCTCTACCTAAGTCATGGCATCTGAAATGATCAGGTGTGTCATCTTTAAACATAAATACCAGTGAACCAATAACAACTACAATTTTAAGTAAGTTCCTACTATAACACACATTTTGAATAGATTCACATTTCATGTATTGGCCAATCTCAATACATGGTAGGTGCCTGCTCATTTTGCAGATGAGGAAAGAGTATCTGAAAGAGATTAAATGGTTTAAGGTCATAGGACTAGGATTTCCTCTCAATTCTGATCCTCAGACCCATACAATTTCTTCTTTACTGATGTTGAAGTTTCCTATCCCAGCATCTTTTATTTTTCTTTCCCCTTTTCTCTATTTTTTTTTTTCCTGAGATCTGGGGGGAGCTTTTAGTAGTACTGTTTCATTATATATGAATGCTATAACTCTTTTTTTTTTCTTGGGGGGAGGGTCCGGTCATGGGGCCTGAACTCTGGGCGTGGATGCTGTCCCTCAGCTCTTCAGCTCAAGGCTAGCACTCTACCACTTGAGCCACAGTGTCACTTCTGGTTTTTTTCTTTCTGCTTATGTGGTGCTGAGGAATCAAACCCAGGGTCTCATGCATGCAAGGCAAGCACTCTACCACTGAGCCACCTTCCCAGCCCATGAATGCTATAACTCTTATGTAACAAAGTCTCAACTCTGTCTAATAATAGTTAATGCATATGTTTTGGCATCTCTTTTATTCCTCACTTAAAAATTTATTGCAAAAATATGCATTGATTATTGATTTTATTTCCTCTATGACCTCAATCTTTAGCCTATTTCCTCGTAACTCTGTAATTACAGATGAATGTTTTCAGAAAATAATCCATTATATTCTACTTTTACAATGATATGTACATTGCCAGCTCTGAGTGAAACAGGGTTTTTAAATCCTAGGCCTAAAGTCCAAGAGTCTCCATATGCCAGACTACCTACATACGCCAAATAGAAAGACATAGTAAACGTCAGAGAAAATATACTTATTACTTGGCAACATGGCAGCTATTGGAAGACAGCACTTCAAGTATCTTCTGAGGTATGTTGGCTTCAGATAGCATAGGTAGAATTGGGGGACAGGGAGTAAAAAAAGACATGTGCAGTTAAAACCGTTTCAAGTCACAGGTATGGCCTGATTGACCACTAGCTTAGTGTTTGCCTCTGAAGGAGTTCCAGAGAAGTTATCACTTTATCACTGGAACAAGTTGCCTGGCAGGTAATCTCCAGGGCCTGTGGCTGCTTCCTTTACCAAGATAAGAAGAAGGTATTGTTAGTTTGAGAGACAGTTTGCCTTTTCTCACAAGATATTTATCAGTGAATTTTCTCTTTCCTAGAGCCCAAGGTGATTGCAGAGTGAATGCAACTGAGTAACTCAGATCCAAGGGTGAGCCGACAGAATCAGGAAAACTTTTAGATAATTCTGGGGTCCTAGCAAAAGCATCTAGCCTGAAGTTACCTCCTATGGAATGCTACTCATCCTTTGCTGTTATCAGTGTCTCCAAGACTATGAGCCTTTGTGACTTCCGGATATTGTCCAAGTACTTGTGATCAGAAGGTCACCCTAGGACTCGGAAGTGGAAGGCATGTAGGTGTTAAGGATAAGTCTTCCTAGAGGACAATTATACCTTCTCTTTCAGATGTCTTGAGACTTCGAATTCAAACTAGTTAAATTGCAGGGCTGGGGGAGATAATAGGAAAAGGATTTATTAGGTTATGTAACTAGACCAGTTCTTGGTCTAGAAATGTTCAAAAACCAATCTCCAATCTCTTTTTTTCCCTCTCTCTTTCACACTGAGGCTGTTTCCAGTTACATGGGCATTTTTTATTTTATTATAATATTTATTTTATTATAACAGAAGTAATAAGGAGAAATAGAAAACAAACGAATAACAAAAAAGAAACACATCCTACTCCTAATGCAGAAAATGGAAGTTAAAGACTCAAAATGACAGTTTCTTTCTTTCTTTCTTTCTTTTTTTGTAGGTCATGGGGCTTGAACTTGGCTTAGGCGCTGTCCCTCAGCTCTTCAGCTCAAGGCTAGCACTCTACCACAGTACACCTTTTGGCTTTTTCTGCTTATGTGGTGCTGAGGAATCGAACACAGGGCCGCATGGATGCAAGGCATGCGCTCTACCACTGAGCCACCTTCCCAGCCCTCAAAACGACAGCTTCTTTCTGTAGCTTTCATACTTTTTGAGCTGGACAGATATATGTAGTCATGTCTGTCCTGTGTCCTAATCCTTAGCTAATGGCTCTGCATGGGTAAGATGGGCGGAAACAAAGGTAACTCCACGATGTTCTCATACAATTCATTCCCTCCCCCCCCTTTCCCCACCAAAGAAGCATTCCCAGATTTTCACCATCTCAGGGGAGGCAGATTTACATTGTCTCTCAATTTATCTTGTAACTTAACATTAGAAAGGAAGTATGCTGGGTGGGGGAACGTAACTGCTTGAGTTTACTACTTGATTTTAACTACTGAATCTGTCCTTTTAGATATTTGTTGAAGATAATTAAAAAATTTTGTAAGAAATTGTTCCCTGTTTCATCAACCAATCCTGTTTTGTGGGCATTATTTGGAAGTAGAACATCTCTATTTGCAGCAGAGGTCCAAATGGACATCTGAAGATGAAGAAGGATCTGACACTGAAGACTAGAGTTACACTGTCACACGATGTGCTACTCCAGGGCCTGGAAAAATTCTTCCTTCAAGCCTTCAGAGGGAGCACAGCCCTTCCAACACTTTGCTTTCAGACTTCAAATTTCCAGAACTGTGAGAATAATTTCTGTTTTTCTAAATGGTTTAGTTTGTGGTGTTTTATTATGGAATTTCTAGCAAAACCCAAAGTTAGGCACAACTGTGACTTATGAGAGATGGGCTTAAAATCAAGATAGGTTTGAAATTACTTCTCAGAGGACAGAGATCCTTTGCCTTAATGCAAAATTGGTGTTCAGTTGCCAACACGTCAGTAAGAGAATCCATGGTCCCCTGCCTATGAGTCACTAGCTCCACCTGGTGTTAGAAAGGTAGATGACCGGTATTTTTTGGTTTGCTTGTTTTTGTCAATAGGTGGGGCCTGGGCACTGTTCCTCAGCTCTTCAGCTTAAGGTAGCGATCTACCACTTGAGCCACAGCACCACTTCCAGCCTTTTCTGATTATTGTTAGGTTTTTAAAAAGAGGTTGCTGAGTAGGAATCACACCACGCGTGTGGTATTCAGGTAGGGGGTAGGTCTATTCATTGTTCCCACTGGCACCAGGCTATCTTGGCCCTCCAGGCAGCTGGGAGAGCTGGGAAAGAGGGCCTGTGGGCCTTATCTAGGGTATGGGCAGAGAAAGGTGTGGCCACATCAAATTTAGATGTGACCTCAGCGATGCAGATGTGACCTCTTCCAGGTGTGCCAGTTTTCTAGGTAACACAGGTACTGGGCAGAGACTTTGCTGTGAGGAAGGTGGAGCCTGCTCGCCATCCAGGAGCGGACCTTATGTGGTACTGAGGAATCAAACCTAGGGCCTCATGAATTTGAGGCAAGCAATCCGCCAGGCAGCCACATTCCCAGTTTGTTTGTTTAATAGTTAAGGAGCAGGAAAGGAGGGGAGGTGATCTTATGGGACTGTGTGATCTCAAGGTATAGAGTGTCAGCCTTGAGTGAAAAAGCTAAACAAGAGCTCAAAGCTCTGAGTTTGAACCTTGGCACTGGCACAGAGAGAAAAGAAAGAGAAGAGAAGGAAGGAAGGAAGGAAGGAGGAGGGAGGGAGGAAGGAAGGGAGAATGTTAGGGAAAAGGAGGATTTGAAAGGCAGGAAGAATGAAAGCAAGCTGAGACACTGACCTCAACAGATAAACCTTAACGGAAAGTTAAAGAGGAAAGCCTTGGTAGCCTGAGCAGAGTCAGAAGCCCCTACGTGGTGGAGGGACTTAAGCAGGGTCCTGGGTAGAAGTAGGGTTGAAGGCAGCTGGAGAAATGCAAGGAGCTTCAGGACTCAGGACAAGCCTTGAGAGATTGTGGTAATGACCTGATTGTGGAAACCTGTAGTAGGTTAACGGCTCAGCCAGGTGTAGCTTGCTTGGAGGAACTCAGGTGCTAGCCATCTACCGGCTGGGGGTGGGGGAGTGGACTTTCATATTTAGATTTTTGGGGTTGGAATAGGGGTGGGGGTAGTCAGTGGGCCATACCTTGGGTTATGAGAACAAAGCCATCAGAGACAAAAACAAGAGAGAAACAGAGAAAAACAAGAAAAGTGCAAGAGAAAGAGAAGGAAGGAAGGAAGGAAGGAAGGAAGGAAGGAAGGAAGGAAGGAAGGAAGGAAGGAAGGAAGGAAGGAAGGAAGGAAGGAAGGAAGGAAAAGAAGGAAGGAAGGAAGGAAAGGAAGGAGGGAGGAGGAAAAAGGCCAAAAATCGAAAGATCCCAGATACCTTACTACAAGGAAGCTCTCAAAAGGCCTCCAGCTGACACCCAGTTCATCCACTGCCAGCCAGTCCTCTGCACTTCAGCAGATACTATGAGAAGCAGAATGTATTTACTTGCCTTCACACAATAGTGAAAAGTCATAGATTGTTTTGATTTTAAGCTATTCCATTTGGAGATAAGATGTTCGGCAGCAACAGACAATTGAAATGCTTTTCACCCTACCCCACAAGTTAGTGGCTTAAAACAGAACCTTCTGTGTCACAATCCGCGGCTTGGCTGAGTGGTTTTCTTATCGATCTTGCCTGCGGTGCCTCCTGTTATTGCAGATGGGAAAGCTTGGGGTAGAAATGACTGGAGGTTCTTACAAGACTGGTGGTGATTGGTGCTGCTGCTGGCTGGGAACTCTACTGGGTCTGTCAGCTCAGGATCTGCCTTGAGCTAGGCATTGGTGGCTCACACTTGTAATCTGAGCTACTCAGGAAACTGAGATCTGAGGATTATGGTTCAAAGCCAGTCCTGGTAGGAAAGTCTGAGAGACTCTTGTCTCCAATTAACCACCAGAAAACCAGAAGTGGCACTGTGGCTCAAGTGGTAGAGTACTAGCCTTGAGCAAAAAGAGCTCAGGGACAGCGCCCAGGCTTAGAGTTCAAGCCCTAAGATCTTGCTTGGTGTTGGTCGCCACCACGTCCTTTCCACAGATAACTGGGGCTTCCTCTTACTGTAGCAGGTGAATTGCAAGAGAATGTTTTCAACAGAAAGGAAATGGAATTTGCCAGAATTTCCCTTAAGACCTCCACTTGGAAGTAACAGAATGCTTTCCCCACCATTTTCTACTCAGTGTCACCATAGCAGCATAGGCTAGTTTCAAAGGGTGTAGGAAAATTTTGAACCTCTTAGCCAGGAGCAGGTGGCTCACACCTGTAATCCTAGCTATTGAGGAGGCTGAGATCTGAGGATCACAGTTCAAACCCAGCCTGGGCAGGAAAGTCTGTGAAAATCTTATCTCCAATAAACCACCAGAAAACCCAAAGTGGCGCTGTGGCTCAAGTGGTAGAGCACTGGCTTTGAGTTGAAGAGCTGAGGGACAGCGCCCAGGCCCAGAGTTCAAGCCCTATGACTGACCAAAAAATCAATCAATCAATCAATCATCAATTCAACTTCTTGATTGGAGTGGGAGTGGAGATGGTGCAATGTTTCTATAGGGAGGTTTCCATCTTTGGAGATAGCCTACCATAGTCTGTCTTCTGGTAAAATACTCATGTACTCATGTGAGTAGAAATACATTTGCTCTTTTTGTAGGTTCTTCCCATACAGTGTTAGCTTGATTCCAGGATTATGTCATTAATATCAAGGATCCCTCAGGTCCCTTAGGTGTAACGTCTTAGTTGAGGCTTGTTGTCATAAGACCTGGGAACTAGACACACAATATGTGGTTCAAGTGGTACCATGCTTGTCTTGAGCAAAGAAAACTTAACACCCACACCAGAGTTCAAGCCCAAGGCCCCTGCAAAGAAAGAAAGAAAGAAAGAAAGAAAGAAAGAAAGAAAGAAAGAAAGAAAGAAAGAAAGAAAGAAAGAAAGAAAGAAAGAAAGAAAGAAAGAAAGAAAGAAAGAAAGAAAGAAAGAAAAGAAAGAAAGAAAGAAGGAAGGAAGGAAGAAAGAGAGAAAGAGAGAAAGAAAGAGAGAAAGAGAAAGAGAGAGAGAAAAAGAAAAAAGCGGTTTGCTTGTGAAACTGGCCAGCTTGTTTTATTAAACTGCATCTTACTTGGAGGAGGTTGGGAAACCAGATTCTTTCATTTTGAACTGTCTCAAGTCTCTGGTATTTCAGCCTGGTATAAAATGCTGTGACCTCCAGTCTAGTTAAAACCTCCATGGATGCCAGGTGCCAAGGGCTTATGCCTGTAATCCTAGTTATTCAGGAGGTTGAGATCAGAAAATTACAATTGAAAACTAGTCTAGGCAGAAAAGTTTATGAAACTCTGGTTCCAAATAACCAGAGAAGAAGAAGGAGGAGGAGGAAGAGGAGGAGAAAAAGGAGAAGGAGAAGGAGAAGAAGAGGAGGAAGAGGAGGAGGAGGAACAGGAGGAACAGGAGGAAGCAGCAGCAGCAGCAGCAGCAAAACCCCAAAACATAAGAAAACCATCCCATGGGTTTCCTGTGTTTCAAGTTACAATCCATTCCATAAACAAAAGTCATACCCATAAATCTTCGCTGCAGGCTCTTCTCTTCTTTGGGCTGAGCTATGACAAATAGCCTTAATATTCTTAGAAGCACTATTACCTATCTATGGGAGACTCTCAACACTTGGAAGAGTCTTATGGTTATTCGCTTTACTTTTGTATCCTAGCAATATTTTTTACAGGGTGCTTTATGGATTTGATTTCCCCCTGGAGCCATTTCTTACTCCAAGAGTCTGTTGCTGTCTAGACAACTTGAGAATGAGTCACAATTTCATTTATAATCCAGCAAGCCCTAAGATGAAAATAGTTCTTCTAAATTCTTTTTGAAATTGAAATATTTCATCCTGTAACTCAGTTCACTCCTTTGGTATTATAGCTCAGACACGCCAATATGGATACCTTCCTTCCTATCATCCATTTCTTTTCAAATTATTTTCCCTGTACACAATTTATACCTTCCTTTTCCTTGCCTCCAGTAGCAATTCAGATTTTTGCCAAACTTCTGAAATCCCTACTAATATCTGCCAGGTTGTTTTAGAACTTATGTTTTAGAATTTTTCTTTTTGTACCAGTACCAGGGCTTATGTTTAAGGCCTTGTGTTCTCACTTGACTTTTTCACTAAAAGCTGACACTTTACCATTTGAACCATACCTCCTCTTCTGGCCTTTTGTTCGTTAATTGAAGATAAGAGGCTTTTGGATTTATCTGCTTGGGCTGACTTCAAATTGAGATGCCCAAATCTCAGCCTCCTTGATCGCTAAGATTACAAGTGTAAGCCACCAGCACAAGGCATGTTCTAGAATTTTTAATAACAAAATTCATATCGCAGATACTAATTTTGTTTGGATATCTATTACTGTTGTATGGTGAAAAAAAAAGAGTAGTCATATTTTGAGAGATCGAATTGGGAGTTTTTAGTAGAAGGCCAGCGAATTCAGGCAGACTCTTGTTGCAAACACCTTCAGCCCCACAAATATACTTAATACTATCAGAAAACTGAGCTATGAGAGCCAGAGAGGAAAGAAAGAGCAGAAAAACAATACCAACAAACCAGATCAGCTCTAGTGGAGAGCTGATGTGGGACACCATGTTGACTGGAGGAGAGCCAGAGGACAGGAGACAGGACAGGAACATGGAGACACGTGGCATGGCGTAGTGGTGCCTGAGCTAGTCCAGGCCTAAATAGGGTCAGGTCAGGGGGCAGGGTCACAGGGAGCTTGAGAGTTCATGACCCAAGACTGGCAAGTCCAGTTATCTATTGTCCAAGTCCCCACTCCTGCCTTGAGTAATTCAGGGATGCCCAACACCCTAGAGGTTGGCCTTCCCCACCTACACCATGGAGACAAGATGGTGCAAGTTAAACCCAATACTCTATCATCCACTATGTGGCCAAGCTGGTGCCAGTTAGATTCAGCATCCCTACTTTATTAGCACATTTTTAAAAAGGAGTTTTGAGGTATGTATCAAGGGTTCATACTTGTAATCCTAGCTACTCAGGAGGGTGAGATTGAGGATCTCAATTTCAAGCCAGTCCAGGCAGATAAATCCAAGAGACTCTTATCTTCAATTAACCAGCAACACCCCCTCCCCCCCGCCAGAAGTAGAGCTGTATCTCAAGTGGCAGAGTGCCAGCCTTGAGTGAAAAACTTAAGGGATAGAGCCCAGGCCCTAAGTTCAAGCCCCAGTTTATTGTTTGTGTGTGTGTGTGTGTGTGTGTGTGTGTGTGTGTGTGTGTGTGTATGTGTGCACACTCTCACACACACACATACACACACACAATTAGCTAGCAGAACACATATAGAAAATAAGTGTTAACCCAAAATATTTAAAGGGTAAAATAATGAATGATTACAATTATAGTAGATGTGATTGTTAGGTGCACCCCCTTCCCCTTCTTCCTCTTTGAGAAAGTCAGCACATAGCCTAGCCAGAAATCACTTGTAAGAAACCTATAATCACCAAGTCACTGCCAATCACCTAACTGTGAGCCAGCAAAGGACCCCAGGCTCTAAGGCAAATTTCTTGGTTAACACAGCCACCCCTCCCCTTGCCATACCAGACAAAACTATATCCAGCTGCTAAGTCAGGCTGCCACACCCTGCCTTAGAGCGTAGCCTGGTTGTTTGGTTCTCCAAATACTCTTCCATCTCAACTGCATGGCGGTCTTCTTTCTGCAACTCTTATAGTGATGAATAACATAATTTTGAATAAAGTAATAAATGTTAAACTTAATTTTTCTTCTTTTCATTGCAGCACTTGAGTGGGAATCCAGGATCTGGTCATTCTATCACTTGAGCAATACCCCAGCCATTTTGTTTTATATTTTGTTTTTGTTGTAAAGACCTGACTAAATTTTGCCCTGGCTGATTATGAATTCTCGATCTTCCTTTCTCTGACTTCTAAGTAGTTTGGGATTATAGGTGTAATTACAAGGTGTAATCCCAACTACTGAATTTAATGGGCCATATGATCCACATAATTGTATTTGGATTTGCGTAGGTTTCTACACTTGAAGATTTGGAGAATTAATCGAATAGATAATAGAGTTAGTAATATGAGGTTTTGATATCCTCAGAATGGTGTACCAGACTCAGTAACAAGTGAGATACATGGATAAAAATTCATGTCACAGTAAATAAAAAGCAAAACTATCAGGAAATAATACTGAAAGCACCAGCCCAGAAGACCACATGGACACACAGTATAGCCAAGGGGCTTTATTGTCAGTAGGGGCTGACAGACTAGTTCTCTTGGGATAGAAAGTAGCAGCCTGTCCTCGGGCAGGAGGGTTAATGATCTATGGGTAGGGAAGATGAAGGAAGGCTGAGGACAGGAATTTCCACTGATGGCAAGAAGTACGCCGTAGCTGTAGCTGGGATAGCACGTAGCCAGGGCGGGTCAGCAGCTGTGGTCAGACCTGGGTGGACAGCATTCCCCTGATGCAGCCGGAGGCTAGAATAGGTGTAGTTTTGGAACTGGGGTGGAAGCTAACAATTGTGACCAGGCTAGGCCTGGTCACCTGATTTTGGGGAAAGAGCAGAGAAGCTAAGATAGATAGGCAGTCAAACCAAAATGGAGGTGGGCACACTAACAAATACATCCGGAGGCTTCTGAGTCCTCTGAATCTGAGACCATAGAATACGCATTTTGTTACGTTAACTGCAGTGACCCACGTGGAAGGTCTGCGCCCAGAAAAACTTGTTCAAGACTCAAAGATAGAGACTTTAATGAGGTCTGACTGAAATAAGGATACTGAGTCTAACCGGTGCCATCTTGGATATGTGGTGGATGATAGGGAATTAGGTTTAATTGGGGTCACCTTGTCTTCATGATAGAGGCAAGGAAGTTCCACCCCCAGGTGACGGGAGTGCCTGAATTCCTAGAGATGGGGGCGGGGGCTTGGAAACCTGTCAGTCTTGTGCTTCCAACTTATGAGTTCTCAGTGACCTTACCCCCGGCCCTGACCCTATTTAAGCCCAGACCAGCTCAGATGCCATTATGCCACGCCTCATGTCTCCTGTCCCGAGTCTCCTGGCTCTGCTCTGGTCACCAGTGTGTCCCACTTCAGCTCTCCATTAGAGTTGATCTGGCTCATTGGTATTGTTTTTCTGCCCTTTCTTTCCTCTCCTGCTCTCATGGCTCAGTTTTCTAACAGTGTTTAGCATATTCAAGGGGCTTGCAGGTCTTTGTCCACCTGTGGTTGCTGGCTTTCCAATAAAGACTACCAATTCTACCTCTCAAAATGTGGCTTCTTGGTTTCTTGTGACTGAATTACCATACAACATGACTTCATAGGCATAGTCTATATTCAACCAACCATGATAACTGAAACGTCAAACCCCAACAATAAATAGGCTCACGTATCAAGCTTGATGTTTGTGAGCTGACACTGCTCCAGGTGTAAATACTAGAACCATCCATCACTAACATAAGGAACATTCTGCAGGCCACTCCAGGAGTTACCCACGGTCAGTCTCATTTCCAGGTTCCCTGGAAGGCAAGCAAAGAGTAAATTAGCAGATCTATATGATACTTCTGTTCTATATGTGTGTCTTAGACATATAAAGCATATATGATAGATATGTATATATCATACAAATATGTAATGTTTTTATTATATTTATCATATATGCACATATAAAACATATGGGACCTGTTGGAAATCTACATTACATATATATTAATACTTCCAGAAATGTCAATGGAAAAACAATGTATTTTATTAGAAATGTTTAAATATTAATTTTAGGTTATAATGAAATGATAGCATTTTTGTAAAAAGGCATAGAGCACAAGGATAAATTTGAAGCCGAAGGTATATCTCAACGGTAAAGCATTTACCTAGCATTTGTAAGGTCCTAGGTTCAACCCTCAGTACTGAAAAACAAACAAATATCAAACCAAAGAGGATAAAATTGAAAAGTTTATATGAAAGACAATTGAGAGAGTGATGGGAGGGGGTTCATGGGAATGCATTATATACATGTATGGAAATGTCACAATAAGATCCCTTCTTGAATAGCTAATGTATGCTAATAAACACACACAATAGGGAAGTCAACCAAAATAACTAGCAGAACATAATTTCAGAAATTGTTGTTTGGTGATACATTTAAACTGGCATATTTAGAATATAAGCAAAAGTATACTTGTCAAAAACAAATGTTATGAAGTTAATTCTAACAGTGCTTTTAGCATGACATTTTAAATAAAAATTGATGTTAAAAGCAAAAAGAAGCCAACAAATTTTGTTTATAAAATGTCTTTGGAATCATCAAAGGTATTGAAAACAGTGAGGAAAAACAAATAAATTCTGCTTATTATGTATAATTGACAATAAATAACAGCACAGATCGCTATTGATGTCACCTTCTTTATATAGCAAACATGGGAAATATTATAATGTTGTATATTGCAAATTATCATATTGTACATTTTTGTATATTGAATTGTAAACTAGAAAGTCTGTCCCATTTAAGATCCCAAACTAAATTTCAAAATCAATTCTTTATATTGATATAATGATACTATTACTAAATAGCTATTAGTTGGGCACTGGCGGTTCATGCCTGTAATCTTAGCTACTCAGAAGGCTGAGATCTAAGGATTGCAATTCAAAGCCAGACTGAGCAGGAAAATCCATGAGACTCTTATCACCAATTAACAACCTAAAAGCTGCAAGTTGAGCTGCAGCTCCAGTGGTAGGGTGCTAGCCTTGAGCAAAACAAAACAAAATAAAACAAAACAACAACAAAAACCAGCTCAGGGACCATGCCCAGACCCTGAATTTAAGCCTCAGGTCCAGCGTGCGCACGCGCACACACACACACACACACACACATGCACACACACACACACACACACACACACACACACACTAGTTATTTTATCAGAATAGCACCATGGTCTTTGCAATACTGATAACCAATGGGCCTGCAGAGCCACTGAAACTATGTAACAATTTGACCTTTGATTGAGCACAGATCTTGGTGAAGAATGTTAAATTTTCATAGGTACATTTTTTGTTTTTTGTTTTCCTCTAAAATAGCATTATAGTTCCTACTGTGTAATGGTGAAATATTGAAGGCTAAATTCTTGGATACATTTCTGGAAGTTTTCATTTACAGAACTTATGAAACTATACCAAAATTGGTTACTAGTAGAGAATGCAGTTCGTCAAAATTAAAACTTTTCAAAAATGACATAATCTCTATGTGCATGGGTCTATAAGAATCTAGTGAGCACAGCTAACCAGACTTAAAGGAATTCATGTCTAAGGCTGGGAAGGTAGCTCCGTGGTAGAGTGCTTGCCTTGCATGCATGAGGCTCTGGGTTCAATTCTTCAGCATCACATAAGCAGAAAAAGCCAGAAGTGGTGCTGTGGCTCAAGTGATAGAGCACTAGCCTTAAAGCTGAAGAGCTGAGGGACAGTGCCCAGGCCCAGAGTTCAGTCTCCATGACCAACCGGAAAAAAAAAAAAAAAAAAGAATTCATGTCTAGGGCTCCAAATGAGGCTTGGACACCCTATTTCCAAGAATCACCTGATAAAACTAGATGAACTAAATCCTGGAATAGTGTCCTGCCTAGTAAGCTGGTCACACAGGTCATTGAGTTTACAAAGGCAGATATAGTGGGTTCTTCTGCACAGCTGAAATACCTCTGTGAAATCCCTTGGTGTGTGTGTGGGGATCATTCATAGAAGAGTGGAATTTGTTGTAATTATTATAAGAAGGGAAAGGGTGTTGAGGAAGAATGAGACGGGGCAGTTAGTGGGATACCTTGCTTACATGTGTGAAGTGACACAATGAAGCCCCCCCCCACCTTGTACAAGAAATATATGCTAATAAATAAAAGCAGATTGTCTTCCTCGCTGATACCTCAGCTCAATAGAAGATGTTTGTGTGGCTTGGGGACACTTCTGTTCATCATCACAGCTAGCAGAGGGAAAAGGTTTGGTAATAAAAACCTTTAACTCTCTCTAGCCACTAAGGGCTACTCCCATGAGGTACTGTGTATTCATAAGCTCGAAGCAATAGGGCCAAGTGACCATGAAACCATGAGGTTGGTTACCTTAAACATTTTAATCACAGTGACGGAAAGCTGACTAACATCACATACTTTGTATAGTATTTGTGATTTGATAAGTACTCTTTTAATTAGTAACCTTTTCTTTTTGTGACTAAATGATAAGTCTGAAAAGACATTCATAGAGACCCCAAAGTTTCATTTAGTCAATAATTTTTGCACAAATGCAATAAAGTGGGTTTTCTTGTTTGTTTTGGTTTTGAGGAATTTGAACTCAGGACCTTACAAGTATGCAGATACTCTTACCACTGGGCCATACCTCCAACTCTGTTTTTGCTTATTATTTTTGAGATAGGGTCTTACTTCCCACCCATGTGTGTACCTAAGACCAATCTACCTGGTTTAGGTTTCCCAGGTGTTAGGATTACATGTACCTGTCACATATCCAGCAATTCATTGAGAAGAGGGACTCTCCATTTGTTTTTTTGTCAGCTAGTCCCAACAATCTCAACCTCTCTAGTAGTTAGGATTATAGTCATGAGCCACCAGTGAATGGCTTAGTAAGTTTTTAAATTCTTCTTATATCTGAGGTACTGTTTTCCATGAAGAGAATACATCAGTAAACAGCCAATGACACCCCTGTCTTGATGAACTGTAAGCTTGGAGAGACATCCTCAACAAAGAAATACGTGTTTCCAGAGAGTAACTGGTGCTTCAGATGAACACAGAGCCAGTTTGGGGAGAGAACTGGTAGAGGGATGGGGAAAGGAAGGGCTGTTGTAGTTATGTTTAGGGTAGGCCTCACTGTACATGTTCAATTTGGGGAGAGGTCGGAAGGGTATGAGAATCAAGACACTGCATTCACACTTGGGGGCAAGCACTCCAGGTAGATAAGACAGCAAGAGAAGAAGCTAGTAGGAGAGGTATTGAGGAAGTATTATAGGGCTAATGCAGCAAGGTGCACAATGGGAAAAAGGAGCATTAAAGGAAATGAGGGCCTCCTGGCACCATGGGAACTCAGGGCAATGGTAAGGATTTATGGCAGAGATGGGTCATGATGTGGTTGGCATTTTTGAAGGCTACATCAGAATGCATTCGATCAGAAGGCATTTCAGTGGTTCTGAAAGAAAAGATGTCAGCTTGGACTGAAGAATTATCTAGGGATTAGAACATCCAATGAAAGCAGTATTTCGAAGGTAAAGCTATGGAGTTATCTACGGACTGAACTTGAGGTGTGAGATATAAAGAGATTAAAAAAGCCCCCTCCTAAGTCTAAGTGTGTGAAGTAGATGAAGGGCTGTGTGGTCTGTTAAGGATCATCCTGAGTGAGACAGGCAGGCTGCTTGGCCTTAGCAGAAAGAAGAAGAAAGAGCAGATTAGAGGAGTATGTGAGGGAGTGGGCAGAGCCAAACCCAGGTTCTGGTTGTGCTGCCAGAATTCTCTGTAATAGGTATAAGAGAAAATGATTATAGGCACAATGACCATCTTCCTTTCATTAGCGCAGGATTCAGGGAAGAAGATAATGCAGAAGTGAAAGGATGAAAGAAATAGATCCAAGTTAGACGATGAAAGGAACATCTGATATTGGTTTTGCCAAGTCTCTGGTGAGGGGGAAACATGGGCCATTTGTTGAATTGCATCCTGTATTAATGTTGATTTATAGCAATTGTGATTTATGCCTGAGACTAGGACATAGATACTGAGAGAAACCTCTTGTCTATGACCTTCTGAGCAGGACCTTGCAGGGCTCTGCTACACTCTTGGGCTTTATATATTGATTAGAATGATCGATGGAGACAAGGTCTGGCAGGAACCAAGAAAAGATGGGCAAATTTACACTGGAAAGAGCATGAATACATTGCTAAATATAGCAAGGGGGACAGAGTACAGAGACCACTGCTGGGAGAGAAGAGTTGTAGAAATGGCACAGTGAACCTCAGATTAGAGACCACATGCAATGCTTAGCTGTTTCCCTTCTATATTAGGATCCATGTTCTAGCAGCTTCTTTTAGCAATTATATGCTGCATTTCCCAAAGCATTACTCATTATTTGCTTATAACTATCCTTTTCAAACATTGTCACCATAATAATCATTGTCACCATAATAAACTAGATTTACAGAAAAATATAAAATTTCAAAAACTCTTTTGTTTTAAAAAGGGCACTGCAAATTGCAATGACACTCCCTTAAACATGTTTTAAGATTTTGAATAATTTCAAGAGGTGGAAATAAAAAGGGTTAGAGAAATTTTAGACTTTTTGGTCTATTCTGTTCTTGTATGCTCATTAAACAACAACAACAACAACAACAACAACAAAGAAATATCTTAGAAATCAGAAGGGTTATTAGGTCAGACGTGGTGACATGCAACTTTAATCCCCACTAGGCAGAAGAAGGAAGAATGCTTGGGAAGGGGAGGCAGGAGGATTACAAAGTTGAGGTCAACCTAAAAAAAGGTATCAAGACCCTAGTTCAAAACTAAAATACAGACAAATGAATTAGGGTGGAACTCAAGTGGTAGAAAGCTTGTATTGCATATAGGAAGCCCTGGTTCAACTCTCAGTACTGAAAAGAAAAAGAAAAAACATTTCTAGAAAAAAAATTAATTCGATTTCTTTAAGCCTTCTCCATTAGGAGAAAATAACAACCTCTATTAATACATTTTGTTCAACATACCTATCCAGGCATGCTCATTTTATACCTGAGAAAGCAAAGACAGAGAGGTCTTAGGTAACTTGTCAAGGCCATTCAAGTAAGAAGCTGGGAAGCCTTGAGGATTTGTGTTCTTAGTCACTGCAACAAAAATTTTAAATTTAAATGAAATTGAGAGATCAATCCAAAGCAAAGCTTTGCATAGACTTCATCTATGCACACTTCATTTCCTAGTACTTAGTGACTTCACCAATAGATGGCAGCGTTGGCTCCCAAAAGTCTGACCAGAACACTACAGTGATCCTCAGAAAATTCTGGCACTGGGACAACATCAAATCACTTTCTAAAAGATTATCTATCTATCTATCTATCTATCTATCTATCTATCTATCTATCTATCTATCTATCTATCTATCTATCTATCTATCTATCTGTCTGTCTATCTATCTATCCATCAACTACCTACATATTTTCTATTTTCTTTACTGGTACTGGGGCTTGAAGTTGGGGCCTGAGCACTGAGCTCTTTTGTTCAAAGATAGCATTCTATCACTTGAGCCACAGCTCTACTTTCAGCTTTTTGTGATTAATTGGAGATGAGAGTCCCAGGGACTTTCCTGCCAAGGCTGGCTTTGAATTTTGATCCATAACTCTTAACATCTCAAGTAGCTAGGATTCCAGAAGAGAGCCACCAGCACCAGCTATAGTTTTTGTTTTAATTGTACTTTTTCCTTGTTCTTTTATGATTTCTCTCCAATGTTTAGGTAGAATTAAAGCAGAGGAAAATGACCTAGAAACCTTAATTACACAAGCTTGCTAGAATCACTTGGGTTGGACCCATGTTATCAGAGTCAACATGTACATGAGAACAGAAACTAAGTATGTTTACATGTCCCTTTAAAAACTTAAAACAGGGCTGGAGAGGTGGCTCAGTGGTAGAGTGCTTGCCTTGCATACATGAGGCCCTGGGTTCGATTCCTCAGCACCACATAAGCAAAAAGAAAAAAGCTGGAAGTGGAGCTGTGGCTCAAGTGGTAGAGCGCTAGCCTTGAGCTGAAGAGCTGAGGGACAGTGCCCAGGCCCAGAGTTCAGGCCCCACAACTGGACCCAAAAAATAAAAAATAAAAACTTAAAACAGTACTTATCTTTAATTTTACTTCTTTGGAAAGAGAAATACCACGTATTTGCCCTAAAACTGAAGAACCATAAAATCACAAGACACAGAAGCTGACAGTAATTTAAGATCTAAAATCTTCTGATTCGAAGTCAGAGTTCACAGTCATATCTTTCCAGATATTCTAGACCTTGTCTTAAGTCATAGAACTGCCATGAACAAGAGAAATTGAAATGTTTAGTAGAAAATCTCTTGTCACTTGTTTTATGTCATGTAAACAATGTGAGTAAATACATACTTGCCTCGTTTTCCTGAGATGCTTAATTTCATTGCTCAGCCCGTTTTTTTCCACTAGAAGTAGCAAAAATAACTTTTATGACAAACAGATGATAACAGTGGATCCTGAATATTTCAAGGAGCTGATGAACTCAAATTCAAGGAAACTTCTCTGTTTGTTTTACTTCAGGGGCCCAATTCTAATTTATATGAATTTCCTCCTGTTAATACCTATCATGTTTGCTTTATTACAATCATGAGCAAGTCGGTGGTAGAGCGCTTGCCTTGCATGCCAGAGGCCCTGGGTTCGATTCCTCAGCACCACATAAGCACAAAGAAAAAAGCCGGAAATGGCGCTGTGGCTCAAGTGGTAGAGCGCCAGCCTTGAGCTGAAGAGCTGAGGGACAGCGCCCAGGCCCAGAGTTCAGGCCCCACGACAGGACCCAAAAAACAAAACAAAAAAAAATCATGAGCAAGTTTAGGCAGGAAATATCTCCTTTGACTTGTAACTGCTTGTATCTATTTTAAGATTAATGATCCTGGAATTTTCATTGCTTCTTTTGGTACTACCAAATATATACTAATATTATTTCTATCATATATAATAACCATCTACAAGTAATCTTCAAAACTTTCCTGAAATAGAAGACTTAGTTTTAGATGTGATTTTATTTATTGCTTCTCTGATTAATACATTCACTTAATAAAAGGGTATAAGCCCCTAGATATAAAGGGTATGAAAGTGGAGGACATTTAAGACTCCACTATGAAGGAACTTGCATTCCAGGTGGCTTATATTAAAAGCTCCTATTTAAATGGATGTGAAGACACACTTGCTGGTACAGTGTATTATAAAGCATTATACTAACTGCTTTAAGCAATATTCTTATTTAATCTTCACAATCAGATTATGAGGTTGGCACTAATTTAATCAAGTAAATAGTGGCTTGGCTTGGTATCTTGGCAGCAGGATATTTTAACCTTGGAAATGGATGTGAAATTTCTTGCTTGCTTGCCAAGAAGCTCCATTTGGATAATTAGGGGTTGTCTGTGATTTACATCAAATTGATCTTACCCATCAAGAAAATTTATTGAATAATCATTGTGTGCCCAGAACTATGCTATAAATTAGCTAAGAAATATAAAAACAGTTTATTCCCATAAGGAACAAACCCTCTGGTTATATAACTTGATTCATTTTTATTCCCTCATTTAAAATGGCATCTATGGAGAAGCCTCTGACCTATTTTTTCTACTTATTAAGATTTTCAGGAAAAAAGAAATATATAAAAGCCTTCAGCACTAAAAATGAGAACCAACAACATCTCAAATCCTAAGAATTCTTCCTTAAGCCTAAGGGATAACTTGGGTAGAAATGTGCAGCTTGTGCTATGATACAGAAAACTAAGAAGTTGCCTTCTAAACTTCAGCCCCCGGAGTCCAGGAATGCAAGAGCTTGGCTTAAAAAGCAAAGAAAACAAACAAACAAACAAAAAGCATATCTTCTCTGCTCTGGCTATTGATCTTTTTTTTTTTTTTGTCGGTCGTGGGGCTTGAACTCTGGGCCTGGGCACTGTCCCTCAGCTCTTCAGCTCAAGGCCAGCGCTCTACCACTTGAGCCACAGCGCTTCTTCCGGTTTTCTGGTGGTTTATTGGAGATAGGAGTCTCACAGTCTTTCCTGCCCGGGCTGGCTTTGAACCGCGATCCTCAGATCTCAGCCTCCTGAGTAGCTAGGATTACAGGCGTGAGCCACCAGCGCCCGGCTGGCTATTGATCTTTAGACTGAAAAATTGCCGTTCCTACCTTGATTGCCTTCTCCATGTGTTTATTGGTATCTTTTTTCTTTCTCTTTTGGCACTTCAGCTCTCAGAATACAATTGGACAAGAAGAAGGGGAGACATTGAATCTTGGATTCTACGCTCTCCATGACTAAAGTGTGTTGACAGAGTCCCAACTCTGGAAGAACTCAGCTCCCATATTCTCTTGTGTTTAGTGTCAAGTAGGTGATGTGGGATAAAATTCCATCAATTGCACAAATCAAAGAAAGATGAAAGTAATTTGGTAACCACTAGAATTTGGGATAGGAGTCAAGTATACCAAGCTATAAAACAGTCACAAATCTCAACAGACAATTTCACCAGCCCCCAGTGAAACTAAGGGTGTGTATCTATCCTCTTTAACACATTTTAGGCCTGGGTTATAATCTCCTGTGGAGTAATAAATGAGCACAAATGAGAAACAGTAGTATCCTCATTAGCAATTGATTCCTAATGACCAAGCACAAAATCTTAGTGGCATATCATAGCAAGTATTCATCTTCTTGGAGTTAGGGTTTGTTTGAATTAGGCTGGGCTTAACCAATTATATTCTCAATAAGGCAAATATGCTTTTCATGAAGTTATAGAGTCTACCATACATGCCAAGAAAACATCATGAAGACTTCAAAAAATAAAGAAGGGACTCATTATACTGAACACTCAAACAAACAAAACAATAAACCTCTGAAAATGATTTCATATTAAACCCAGAAGAAAAATAGAGAAGACTTTTTGCAACTTTAATAAGATTCAAAACTGCATTACCTATTTAAAATAAGCAGAAAATTATGCAAGGGAAGATTGAAGTTTACAAAGAAAAAATACAGCAAGACAATGACAGTAGGAAGATAGTGAAATCTTTTATTTCTGGAGTAGAATTAAGAAGTTTGCTTTTGAAGCAACAGAGTGCAAACTTGGTGTTGCATAAAATCCAATCCGTGATGTAGAAAGCATTTTCATAACAAAGAGACAATAGTAGAGAAGAGTCATGATTTGCTAGGAAAATCTCAGATGGTTAACACCAGGAAAATTATACATATTACTAAAGAAAACTGTACCAATGGACTTTAGCCAAAGGCTACCCATTTTGCTTACTAAATAAAGGTAGCTGAATTGATTTTTTGCAGGAAAGGAAAGCATACCATGGAAAATGGTGGAACAAATTGGTAAGAGGCAAGACAGTCATATCCAGCATGGATTTGTATTGAGTGGTATGTGAGAAAAGGTTGAGAAAGACTTTTCTCTGGGTTTAATATGGGTTATTCCACATTTAATTATTTATTCCCCCAGGAGGGTTATAGCAAACTATTGTAAACCAGGTGATTTAAATAACAGAAAGTTATTGGCTCATGCTTCTGGAAGCTATAGTCTAAGACCAGAGTGTTAGTTGGCCATGCTGTCTCCAAATATGCTAGGAATGAACCCATCCTACCTCTCCCAGAGCTCTAGAGTTCCTTGACTTGTGGCCACATTCATGCAACTCTTTACTGTGGTCTCCCTGGGAGCCTGTATCTGTGTCCCTTCTCTACAAAGACAGTAGTTACCTTGAATTGGGGGCCCATCTTACAATAGCTTGACCACATCTTAACTTCAGTGTTTCCCATAAATTTATACCCAATTCCAGAAAGGCATATTCTGAGAAATCAAGGCACCAGACAGCAATCTATAATTTCTAGATCTTTGTCCTTGCTGAAATGTGAGGGTCAGGAAGCTTCCAGAGAATGTATCCTGTGTTTCTGCATTTGAATTATTGAAGATTTTCATTGCACACCTAGAACTCTCTTCCCAATCAAAACAATGTTTCTAGAGTAAATTCCATCATTGGATAGAATGTAAATTTAGCATCTCCATAAAACATGCTAGTATAGTAGACGTCACTAACCTCAAAAAAATCTGTTGTCAAGTACTTAACTTGTGTTCCTTTTCTATAACTACTTGGTACCATTTTAGTAAGACATGAAATAATGACATGGAAAGTTGTTTGGTTAAATCCCACTTTCTCTCCTCCTTCATTCCCATGCTTCCAAGAATATTTTATAGGAAAAAAGTTGGAAATTATCTCAGAATAAAGAAAAAATCCCTTAAATGAGTAATTTACCTTTATAAAAATTCTCAGAATTGTTTTAATTTTTCTCATTTCTTTTAGTCTGGGAGGAAAATGTAGGTTGATTCTGACTTAAAAATACATTCTGCTTTTTCTTGTCTTCGTTTCCTCCTTTTTCCTCTTTTCTTTCACTCCTCTCATTAAAATATATTTCCCCTGTTCTGTTTATTTTTGAAAGCCTGCCTAACAATAAGAATGAAATGAAAAAGACAAAATCATGGTGGAAAATAGCTTAACTTGATTCCATGCCTTGAAAAATATTTGTGTCTACCCGCTTCCTGGCTCAAATAATGAAAATTCTTTTTATGTTTGCAGCAGTCAAAAGTTCCAAGGAATCATAGGACTGGCGTGACTTGTTAAGTTCAAAGATGCTCTTAAAGCTTCATCCTTGGGCTGGGAATGTGGCTTTGTAGTAGAGTGCTTGCCTAGCATGAATGAAGCCCTGGGTTCGATTCCTCAGTGCCACATACTTGGAAAAAACCAGAAGTGACTCTGTGGCTCAAGTGGTAGAGTGCTAGCCTTGAGCAATAGAAGCGCAGTGACAGTGCCCAGACCCTGAGCTCAAGCCCCAGGACTGGCAAAAAAAAAAAAAAAAAGCTTCACCCTGCTCAAATACACAAAGCTGGCTCCACTGTGTGTCTTAAGATTGTGACAAATACCTGGTGAGATGTTTCCACATTCTAGAGAAAGCCTTCCAGGGTTGTACTCATAGTTAGATTTTGATGCTTGACTTTTTGTAGATTTGTCTCGAAAGTCATACTGAATGACACTCTTCCATCAGGAAGCTACCTGTACCCACAAAAGGCTCACTCTCAAGGGGGATCATTAAGAATTGACTATTTTAGGGGTAGAACTTAGGCTTAAGTGGTAGGACAATCACCTAGCTCACTCAAAGCCCTGGGTTCAATCCTCAGTACCATTAAAAAATTGGCTAATTGGCCAGATTCAGTTTTCACCACTTTTTGCTGACTTACAATGATTGAGCTTCTGTGAATGAGCAGGAAGAAAGAAACTTTGTCATATTTCCTCTATCTTAGCAATGATAAATGCTGAACCAATTTGTTGAGATGTCTATTATTTAAATTACAAATTCTATTTTAACAAGGGAAGCAGCAGAAATTATTGGCATAGTATTTGCATCTTACTCTGACTCCTATAGGAACCTTGCAGAATGAGAACATCCTAAGAAAACAAATTCAGATTCTGTGATTCATGGCTTTTGGATTTTTTTAATTATTAAAGAACTAAAGACAAAAGGAGAAAGGCATCAGAATAAGTCCTTCTTTGTGCTACCAACTGTCAGGCTCAGTTTTTGTCCTAGGAGAATAGCCTGAGGGAAGAAGATGAACATAGTGAACACAAGAGGGAGAACTAAGCACACAGAGATGCAGGGAGATGCAGGGGGTAAGGGCTGGGTGGCATGAGGGGGTCCTAGTAATCTGGAGTTTGATGGAATGGTGCTTGTGTGTTTAGAAGACATGAAGATCTTCATCATAACCAAGAGAGGCATTGAATGCTGATGACAATAGGAATGGTGTACTATTTTCTTTCTAAGTTCTTCCTCCCATGCAGAGAATCCATACACATCATACACTTGACCTCTTTCCATTTATCATTGCCTGTCCTCCCAGGGGAGGAGAAGCATTGTTGTACAGAAGTTGGGAGAATGAAACCAGGAATGCACATGTCCTGTTCCTCCTCCCCTGCCATGTTTCCCTGATCTGCTCAGCTGTTGGTTTTTCGGGCTGTTCTCCAAGGAAGGATTCAGCTGCCCAGAGCTGCGTTGGTTGGGTGGTGAACCAGTCTAACTCTGAGGTCTAATGTTATCAAACCATCCTTGCCTCATCAAGGTCTGAAGCGGTGTGTTCGCTCCATGGGCACTATAGCCACACCTGTCTCTTAGTTGCTCTTGAACTCAAGGTGAAAGGGGATGCTATGTATAACTTCTTGAGACACCAATAACTATGAGTCCTGGCATTGGATACTGAGGTAACAAATCATCTTGACCATGCTGAAGAACCTCCTTAAGTATTTATCCTTTCATTCTTTCATTCAAACATTAGTTGACTACCCACAATATGCCTGGGTCCATATTCAGCTGTGGGAAGATGGAGACAAGTCTCTCATCTGTGGCAATGATATGAAAAGTAAAGCTAAATGCCTTTTTTAGATAGGGGGTACTATTGTACCTCCTCAAGTCCTTAATTTATACTCCAGAACATGACTAATGTATTTCATTTAGATGATGTACAGTATTTCTCATAGGAAAATACTGTGATCAAATTCATTATTACTGCTAATTATTTAAATTTCTTTTGGAAAGGCAGTTGCTAGTTGTAAGATTTAGAAGTTGGGATAGGAAGGGAAATGTTGGAAAAGCTTTCTTTTCAACACTGGAACAATTATATGAATAATGTAAATATGTTTTTTTAATTTGGGGAGATATTTTTTGTTTTGTTTGGGGGTATATTTGATTGTTTCACACAAAGCTATGCTATCATGTGAGGAGGAAGAATTCAGTTTACAGTAAACTGGGTTCAAAGTAAGGAAGGCAAAATGTTAACAAAACAAAAAGAATGGTTAAAATGTAGCTATCTGTTCTCTCCATACAAATATTTTTAGCTATTTTTGGATGGAATAAATTGAAACTGTTATTCAATGGCTGTCAGATTGAAAGTTCTCTGTCTCTGTCTCTGTCTCTGTCTCTATCTCTTTCTCTCTCTTGCTCACTCACTCTCTGTCTCAGTACTGGAATTGGAAAACTCAGGGATTTATGCTTACTAGACAGATGCTCTATAACCTGAGCTATACTTTCTAGCCCTAAACGAGTCTCTTAGGAGCTGAATGGCCAAAATACCATATTTGTAAGGAAGGAGTATCAGTTAATTTGACAAGATACTTCTTGAAGACACTGAGGGTAAGAGCAGGAGTGAAGAATACTGTGGTCCCCTGTTCTGATTTCAGAAACTCCAAGGAAGAAGATTTTTAAACTAGATTATTATTATTCTCATCTTTAATTCTTGTCTGTGACTGGGGACAAATGCCAAAAGCATTTAAAATTTTTCCATTTTCTTCTCATTTGCCATAACATTTGCCAAATGCAAAAATAAAGTTCAAGAAACAGCTTTAGTTTAGTTGAAGATTTTGTTCAATATATTACCATGCCAATTTTTACAATGCTCTAATCACTGAGAATTGGGATTAGTTTGCATAATAGCTGTTACAAAACTGGTTCCTTGGCCAGAGCTCTGGCTCTCAGTAAAATCTGGGAGGTGTGAAAATTCTTGTTGGGCTCAGCCAATTCAGCCTTTGTATGGCCTAGACCCCACTCTATTCTCCGATTCCATTATGGACTCAATTCTTTTTCTACTATGAAATTACAAATTGGGAACAGTGGCTCAACCTAAGTAAGCTTTGATTTTAATAAGTAAATTTCAAATGTAATTCTAAGGAAACTCAGATCAGAAATGTGAGTGAGCCGGGTACTGGTGGCTCATGCAGATCTGAGGATTGCAGTTTGAAGCCAGCCTGGGCAGGAAAGTCCATGAGACTCATCTCTACCAGAATAGCTCCTAATGGAAAGAAGGAAGGAAGGAAGGAAGGAAGGACGGAAGGAAGGAAGGAAGGAAGGAAGGAAGGAAGGAAGGAAGGAAGGAAGGAAGGAAGGAAAGAAGGAAAGAAAGAAAGAAAGAGAAAAATAAAGAAGAGCTAGGAGAGGAAATAAGATAGGAAAAGACAGATTTATTTTGCATATATGTCTGAATGATGATGATCCCTGGTGCTGTAATTTATTCATGGGTCTAACTCTCCCACCAGACTCGGGGCCGTATATCACAGACTCTTTTCTTATTCCTAAATCCTCATACCTACCTTGAGTCATAACACATGGTAGAGTGACAAATTTATTTTTATTTATTTATTATTATGTATTATTTATTTTAATGTTTAAAGCAGACAGATAAAGTTAAAGTAGATTATAGATACTCTGTAGAGTTTAGAAAGTCAGAACCTCTTGGAAATGCGGAACATTTGCCCCTATTTTTTTTAGCCTCATCTTTGCAGCTGTAGTCAAAATGACAGGAAAAAAATCCTATTTTCACATTTTATTTAAGCAAAAAAGGCAGATTTGATAGTAGCCTATTGTCTCAAACCCAGATACTTTACTTAAAAAATGGGATTCTATTCTCAGTACAAAATGTGGATGAGTATCTACATATTTCAAGTAAGAAAGCTGTGGGGTGAAAACAAGCCAAATGGGCAATGAGCAGGCTTCAGATTTTAAGTGACTTCTGGACTAGGGAAATAGGTAGATTGGTATTTTGGTACTACAACCCCAGTGCTGTCAGGAGAAGGCTGCAGTAGAGGAATAGTAGAACTATTTACTTTAAGCTCCGGATAAGCTCTGCTGTAGCATTGACAGGTATAAGAGCAGAGGTGGGAGGCAGACATTATTGGAAACCTACTGAATAGCCAGGTTTGTGACTGTTTTTTCATCTAGTGTCTCTAATTGTATACTTACTAAGCAAGTGGCTACTCATGCGTTTAGCCTTAGGGGGAAAAAAACCTCACAAAGACCTGATCTGGTTTCTAAAGAAAGCTAGTGACCTATCACACGGTGCCTGGGTCTCTAATGGTGGACATGGAATGTCTAAGTCAATCCCTAATTTCATTTTTATTTTATTGTTGGTCATGGGGCTTGATTGAACTCTGGACCTGGGTGCTGTCCCTGAGCTCTTTTGCTCAAGGCTAGTGGTCTACCACTTTGAGCTATAGCTCCACTTCTGGTTTTCTGGTGGTTAATTGGAGATAAGAGTCTCAAGGACCTTCCTGTCCAGATAGGCTGGCTTTGAACTGCAATCCTCAGATCTCAGCCTCCTGAATAGCTAAGATAACAGGTGTGAGTCATCAGAGTCTGGGTAAGTCCCTAAATCTTTTTAATCAATAAAATTGGGTTATGTATTCTCTTGCAGGGCTTTCATTCCAAAGTAAAGCCTGTCATTCAGCGTGTGTTCTTATACACACACACACACACACACACACACACACACACACGCACACACACACACACACACACACTACACACCATACCCTAGACAGTGTGGCTATCTCAGAAAAAAAAATGTGTTGGAAGAATAGAGCTATTCAGTTGCTCCCAAAACCATTCCAATCACATGCATTTCGTAGTCTAGCCATTCAGGTCCAGACAACCAAGGCTCACTAGACCTCTGCTACCTCTTCTAGAAACAGTACTTGGAGTCCTCATCACTCAAACCCTGGAGAAGAGCATGCTTGGTCCAGGAGCCCCTGAACACAGCATGGGCAAGATTCCAGAGACCTCAGTTCTTGGTCTTCAATGTGAAAGGAACAAATATTTGGGTTTCAGTTACTCTGACATCTGAGCCCAGGTACTAGTCACTTCCCAGAAAATGCCAGATGCCAACATGTGAAGAATTTGAGGGTACCTGCTACTGAGAAAAGGTGAACTTAGCTCCCTGGGATGAAAGAAAGCCCTTGATTACATGGGAAAGTCCAGTCTCCCCATGAGAAGGGTGAGCTACCAGTCATAGCTAGATTGTTGCCAGGTAACCAAGAGTCATTCCCCAAATTTGTGCTCAAACTAGAAGGACCTGGGAGGAATAAACAAAATGGCTAATTCCAGAGATATCAAAGTTTACCCAGGGAACTAAGCAGAATTATACAACATCAAAAATGATCAGAGAATTCTGCACACCCTATTCGCAGAGTAGTGTCTGCCCTCCCACCTGCTGGTGCATTTTGTTTTCAGATGAACAATTCTTTTTTAAATTTTAATATGTTTTTATTGAAAAATACTGTACAGAGGGGTTACAGTTACATGAGCAAGGTAATAAGTACATTTCCTATCAAGCATTGTTGCCTCCTCCTTTGTTTTCCCCCTCCCATCCTTTCCCTCCCACCTCCACAACTACATTCCCCCCCATACACCTAAATTGTAAACTTCATTTTTCAACATAGTGTCTTATATATCTCATTGTTACAATGGGTCAACCAGTATCCCTATTTAAGCATTTTATTTTTTTCCCTTCCCCTCCCCAAATTAGAGAAGTTTACATACAGTGAAAACAGGGGTTATACTGTGGGGGAGCAAAACACAAAGCAACAAAATCACATGGTACATTATAAATATGTTAGAAACAAAGCAAGCAAGAAAAAAAACACTTGTGTCCCTATCTTGGGGTTCATTTCGCTATAGCTTTTGACCTTTTCTGCTTGTCTCAGACATATGCTAGTTATTGCAAATAAGGGAAACCATAGGACCTATGTTTCTTTGGGCCTGGCTTACTTTACTTAATATAATTTTTTCCAAGTCTTTCCATTTCCTAACAAAGGGGGCAATGTTATTCTTTCTGATGGAGGCATAGAATTCCATTATATATATAATATATCTATATTATATATTATATATATATATATATACATACATACCAAATTTTCTTGATCCATTCATCTACTGAGGGGCATCTGCGTTGGTTCCATATCTTAGCTGTGGTAAATAATGCTGCAATAAATATAGTTGTGCTGGTAGCTTTAGTATAGTCTTGTTTGTGATCATTTGGGTAAATGTCCAAAGGTGAGATTGCTGGGTCATAGGGGAGCTCTATGTGGAGTCTTTTGAGGAACCTCCATACTGCTTTCCAAAGTGGTTGAACAAGTTTACACTCCCACCAACAATACAGTAGGGCTCCCTTTTGGCCACATTCCCTCCAGCATCTGTTGTTATCAGAGTTCTTGATTATAGCCATTCTAACTGGGGTGAGGTGGTATCTCAATATTGTTTTGATTTGCATTTCTTTTATGGCTAGGGATGTTGAGCATTTCTTCATATGTCTATTGGCCATTCTACTTTCCTCTTCAGAGAAGTTTCTCTGTAAGTCTTTAGCCCACTTATTAATTGGGCAAATGTTTCTTTGAGGATTTGTTGTTGGGGGATTTAATTTTTTCAGTTCCAAGTATGTTTTAGATATGAGACCCTTATCTGTTGTATGGCCAGTGAAGATCTCCCAATCTGTGGGCTTTCTATTGATCTTGCTAGCTATGTCCTTTGCCATGCAGAAGCTCTGCAACTTCATGTAATCCCATTTGTCCAACTTTTCTTTGATTTGTTGTGTTTCTGGGTCTCTATTAAGAAAAGTTTGCCCTGTGCCAAGAAGACCTAGGGCTTCTCTTATTCCTTCCTGTAATGTTTTCAGGGTGTCTGCTTTGACTCTAAGGTCTTTGATCCATTTGGAGTTGATTCTGGTGCAGGAAGATATATAAGGATCTAGATTTAGTTTTCTACAGGTGATTAACCCGAACAATTGTTTTATAAACAATGTTAGGTAGCATCATTGTCTTCAAAGGAAGACATTTGTGATGTGTTCATTCTCTAGTGTGTCATGCAACAAAGTTCATAAATTCCAGGCAAATTCCTATATGCCACCTTGATCTAATACTTTCTTTGTATTCATTTTTTAAGTTTGGATGGAATGGAACCTCCCTTTTCTTTTCCAAAGGATGAATTGTAGAAAAATCTCAACTATTATCCTATTTCCATAGAATAAAAGTATGTTTTTTGAGCTCCTGGCACAGAGTTCCTAAAGACTTTTGTAACTGCCTAAGTGAATGTGATGATAACAGATTCTTTTTTGGTTATTGTTCACAATCTCTTTCCAACCACATCTGAGGTGACTTTAGAAAGCCCCTAGGGTAGCTCAGATTTGGGCAGCCCTGTGGTCACAGATTTGAAACTGTCATCTTTACTCCTACAGGAAAGGGGGAGAGGGGCAGAGACTGACAATCACCAATAGTCAAATCATGCATTCAATCACATCTATGTGAGGATGCCTCCATGAAACCTCCAAGGATGGGGTAAACGTGCTGAACATGCAGAGGTGCAAAGAGGATGGTGGACTAGCTCCATGCCCTTTCCTTTAGACCTTGCCCTGCCCATCCATTCATCTGAGTCATCTTTTCAAATAAACTGTTAGCCTAATAAGCAAATTGCTTCTTGAGTTCTGTGAACAATTCCAGCAAATCAAGTCATCAAACCTAAAGTGGAAGTTATGGGAACCTCCAGTTTATAGCAGAGGATCAAGAGATCAGGTCAGAAACTAGACTTGCAGCTGGCATCTGTAGTGGGTACAATGCTGGAGGACTGAACCCTACACATTTGTGGGCTGTGCCACTTCAAGTGGACGCTGTCAGAATTTCATTGAATTGAGGACAAGAATTTGTATCCATGGAGAATTGGAGAACTGCTTACTGTGGAAATCAGGAAACAGTATCTTACAAGTCTGCTGTTAAAAGTGAAGATAGAGTAGTAGCAGATAAATTTAGAGGAAACATCAATTTTGTTCAGCCAGCTGGGCATGTCTGAAAATTTGTTGATTTTTGTCTTCATATTGGAGTAATGCATGAATATTTATAAAGCTCTAGATTATCCTAATTGATTACTTTGTCACCTGGCAGCTGGTTTGCTCTTTGATAGCAAATATCGTTAACATTTGCAAGGAGGTCTGGTTAAGACCAGTCATTCTTTTGTTCTTTTTTTATGCTGGTACCTCAAGTTCTTTCTTGGTCATTTCTCTCAAGGCTGAAGCTCTACAGCTTGAGCCACACCTGTATTTCTGGCTGTTTTTTCTGGTTAGCTGGAGATAAGAATCTCACAGATTAGTGTGCCTGGCCTGGTTTCAAACTACAAATCTCCCAGATAGGATTATGGTTGTGAGCACTATACCTGGCAAGAATCCTTCCTTTGATTCTGTATTCTTATCCAACTCTTGCTCCATTTTCTCTGCTTCTTTTAATAGATCCCTCCCCTAGAATTGTCTATAGTTTCTGATTCTAGTTTATCTCCTTTCATTCTCTAATGAGACCATCTCAAAAAAGCTTTTACTCCATTATTTCATTATAAAGATGCTCTTGCCAAGGTCATGATGATCCTATGGTACTAAATTCAATGGCAACTTGTCCATCCTCATCTTTCCTAACTTTCTTCTCCTCTACAACAAATAAAGCCTAACTTTAATGTTGTTCACCACTTCCTTCTTCTTTAGCTTCACTCACCCCCCACCCCCGCATCATGGAAGACTTTTATTTATCATCCAGTTATGAAGGATAGCTTCTCTGGGTGCACTAATCTAGATAGACAATTTTATTTTCAAGGCTTGGAGCAATGTCTTTCCATTCACTCATTGCATTAAGAGTTTGTGTTAAAAAAAAATCTAGACTGAGGAGTTGAGGGACAGAGCCCAGGCCCAGAGTTCAAGCCCCACGACCACCCCCCTACCTCCCCAAAATCTAGAGTTATTCTAATGGGCTTGCCATTATATGTGACTTATCTCTCTTCATTGCAGCTTTCAATATTCCTTATTCTGCATATTAAATATTTAAATATATTATGTCAAGGAGTGTTCTTTCCCTGATCTTGTCTAATTCTCCTCCATCTGAATGACCTCTTTCTTGAGGTTGGGGAAGTTTTCTGCTATTATTTTATTGAATAGCTTCTCGGTGTCTTTAGTTTATATCTCATCTCCTTCTATACCTACCACTTATAGGTTTGATTTTTTGGTAGAGCCCGAGAGATACTATAAATTCCATTTGTATTTCCTTAGTGTTTTCAGTGTATTTGACTGATATAGTTCTTCCACCTTATTGTCAGTCCTTGAAACCTTATTTTTTACTTTGCTGTGTTCTATCAGCTAGTCTTTTAATCTATTTTTTTAAGTTGGGAATTGAACTTATCATTTCCAGGACACCAATTTGATTTGTTTTCAAGATGTTTATGTCTTCATCAATTTCCTCTTTCATATCCTACATTGTCTTCTTTGTTTCATGCAGTTGTTTGAATTCTCTAATTGTTGATTTGCATATTCTTTGAGTTTATTCAATAGCACATAGAACTCCTCCTTAATTTCATTTATCATTTCTGCCATTATTTAATTTTTTGTTGTCTGAAATTTCTTTTTTAATAAGTTTTTTATTGTAAAAATACTTTACAGGGGGGTTACAGTTACATGGGCAAGGTAATGAGTACATTTCCTATCAAGCATTGTTGCCTCCTCCTTTGTTTTTCCCCTACCATCCTTTCCCTCCCACCTCCACAACTACACTCCCCCTCCAAACTACAACCCCCCCCCATTGTAAAGTTTGTTTTTTTCACCATGGTGTCTTCTACATCTCATTGTAATAATGGGTCAACCTGTATCCCTATTTAAACATTTTGTTTTTTCCCTTCCCCTTCCCAAATTAGACCAACATCAAATGCAGTGAAAACAGGGGTTATACTGTGGGGGAGGAGCATACAAAGCAACAAAAAAAAATCACATGGTACATTATAAATATGTTAGCCACCATAGCAAGAAAGAAAAAAACCTCTTGTGTCCCTATCTTGGGGTTCATTTCGCTTAACATCACCTTATCTGGTCATATGTACATAGCTTTTGACCTTTTCTGCTTGTCCCAGACATATACTAGTTATTGCAAATAAGGGAAATCATGGGACCTATGTTTCTTTGGGCTTGGCTTATATAATTTTTCCCGTCTTTCTATTTCCTAACAAATGGGTCCATGACATTCTTTCTGATGGAGGCATAGAATTCCATTATATATATATATATATATATATATATATATATATATATATATCATATTTTCTTGATCCGTTCATCTACTGAGGGGCATCTGGGTTGGTTCCATATCTTAGCTATGGTAAATAATGCTGCAATAAACATAGTTGTGCTGGTAGCTCTAGTGAAATTTCTTTTTCACTATCACTTAAGTCCTTTATTATGGAATTGTTGGCTTTTGAGGGAGACATATTGCCTTGTTCACAAATTTAGTGATTTTATTTTGTTTGCTGGGATTTATGCATCTTAGGACAAATTTTGTTGGAGATATCATTTCTTGTGTCCTTTAGTTGGTGATTTCTCACAACTAATGTAAGACTCTGATTAGTAGCTGGGTTGTGATATATTTTTTCTGTTACTAGATTGGAAGAGCATGGCTCAGCTATTAAGTAATCAATTTCAATGCTTTGGACACTGTATTTTTTTAATCTCTTCTCCACTCAGGATAAGGAAACTTGGCTACAAAAGCTATTGCAATCAACAAACCACAACTTTGTGCATATAACAATCCCTAAGGAAGATTAGTAATTACTATTCCATATATTTAGATGACTGTAGAAGAAAAGATGTGTCTTCATGATCTAAGACCTTAGTTAGAGTGAGTGGCAGTAAGAGGAAGACAGTGGGTTCAATACTAATAAATAGTTCCAGGTGTATGTTCATTTGGATAGGAAGGGGGTGGGAACCAAACACCGTTAACTGTCACTCCTGGAGCATGGTAGAGCTGGAATTTGGTAGAATGTACAGAGATACAGTACTACACCTGATCCTTGGTTCCTTTTGTGCTATTATTCCATTTCTACCTGCCTATCCCATATCACAAAGCAATTTAAAATGTGGTATAAATCTGAGAAATTAATAACAGTGAAAATGACATGATTTTAACATTTGGTCATATTTTGTTCTAGTGTCACAGTTTTTAGTGACACAATGGATATTTCTTTATCCTATAGCATAACTTCACTTAATTTTAATATGAACAATATAGCCATAATCAAACTGATTTTAAACGATGTGAGTGCTGGTGTTAAATACAGGTTTACAGAGAAAGCATGAATAAATGGATTAGAGCTAAAGAAGCTAAAACCATAAAAAATAAACTATAGAAGTATGGGGAAATGAAGCCAGTTACAGAAGACGAAAGGTGGAAGAGGGAGAATCTAAGGCCCATGGAAAAGTTTAATGAAGGAATTCAGAATAACTACAGTACACTGGGAGGAGAGAAGAGGTGATGGTGTACGTGTAGGTGAAGGTGAATTGGAACCCAGTTTGAGCAGAACACAGTGTAGGAGAGAGTCATACATGAGAGGAGCCGCCGGATGCATCTCTAATTTCTACCAGGACTGGATAGAGGGGAGGAAGAGCCCCTATGGATAAACCAAAAGAGCCTAGCCCTCCAAGATGCTGCCTCACTTCTCACCCACATGCTCGTGTTAGTGTGATGTGGGGGAGAAGTGGGGACAGCTTGCTTCGCACACAAAAGAGCTCTATTCCTTTTTCTCCTTTTGGAGGGGAGCTCCAGAAAAAAAAAAAAAGAAAAACCTATTCCTATTCAACTCTGAGCACCCTCTCCATTCTTTCTTCCTAGTAGGCAGCACAATTCCCCTCCATCAGTCCAGGCCTAGTCAAAACAAAAGCCAGGAGGAGGGGGTGTCTTCTTCTGGGTGCTTGGCAACCTGTACTTGCTGTGGTGCCACACAAAAGCTTCTGTGGCTGGCTGGGAACACAAAGGCGGGGCTATCTTCTGGAATGGGGGTGGTAACAGACTAGATAGCAGGGAAACCCAAAGGCAAACTGGTATTTTAAAAGAATGATTTCACCTCCCCAACAATCTTTCAGTCTGAAAAGGAAATCCTGAAATTCTTACTCTGCTGTTCCTCCAAGAAAGCCAGGCCTTCTTAATTGATGAAGTGCCTTCCCAAAGTCCTCTGGAATAGATAAAGTAAGTCTGGGTCTGCAGGAAAAGTACCAGAACCCAGGTAAGGAACCTCAGCAACACGCTCTGCATCCTTGTCTTGGAATTTTCTTAGTCTAATGAAGTCACATCTTGAGTTTTAAGGAGCAATGTTTGGCTTAAAGGTTCCAGCAGAAGATCAATTTTTGGCAAATATAAATGTAGTCCCTTAACCAGAGACTCTTCTGAAGTCCTTGAATATGCAGGTGCAGTGTCTGAAGAAAATGTTCTCCTGGTAGACGTGAAAGTTTTCCAAATTAGAGACAGGTGCTCAGGAGGCTGAGATCTGAGGATTGCAGTTCAAAGCCAACCTAGGTAGGAAAGTCTATGAGACTCTTATCTCCAACAAACTACAGAAGCCAGAAGTAGACCTGTGGCTCAAGTGGTAGAGTGCTAGCCTTGGGCAAAATTAGCTCAGAAATAGCATCCAGCCCAGAGTTCAAGGCCCAGGACTGGCCAAAAATATGTTTTCAGAATTAAAATAGAGTCATTTATCACAAACCTTACAAAATAAGTGAATAAATAAATAAAAATAGGTAGGTATGGGGGGCGGAAATCTTGTACATATATTCCTGATAACAAGAAAGAACTACCACCAAAGCCTCTATCAGAAACACAACCTTGCCCACAAAAAACATTCCTACAAGGACATCTGTCCAGCAACTTGTCTGCCTATGGACTGATGCCACCCTTGATATTAATCCTTAGATCTATGGATGATTGTTTCCGCAATATCTTATGGATCACTCTTTATCTTACCTTTAAAAATGGTCATCTTGGAAGTGGCGCTCAAGTGGTAGAGCGCTCGCCTTGAGTTGAAGAGCTGAGGGACAACGCCCAGGCCCAGAGTTCAAGCCCCACGACCGACAAAAAAAAAAAATGGTCATCTTCAACCTGGTGCTGGTGGTTTATTCATGTCTGCAAGTCCAGGGAGTGTAGCCCTAACAATGCCTTGATCTTCACTTCTGGCCTCCAACATTCTGCAAAAATAAATGTCTTTTGTTTAAGCAATTCAGGTTGCTCTGTTACACACCATCATAGAAATTAGGATTTCTGAGATATCTGACCATTTGATATCATTTGTGGACTTGGATATCTGTCACGGTGGAGTCATATATAATATTCTTGCTTCTCCCAGCCTACAACCAGTGGTGGCTTATTTTCAGACTTATTTCCACCAGGAACATTTCTCACTATCCATCCCAATAGCTTATTGTATAATTCAAGTAGCAAGGGCACATGGAACTACCCTGAAGCTGCTCGTGTATCACTGGGCGGGGGGTGGGGGGGTGGGGGAGGCTAATTCTTAAAGAATTCAGAATTCAAAATAACAGCCTAGAAGATCACTGTCTGTATTGTTCTTTTTCCTGATATTCCTCTGAGCTATAATACAAAATTGCTTCGATAAACTTAGGCAGGTTTGTCTTTGAGTTTTATTTTTGATGTTTTGTGAATATATCACTAAGCATCTTGCCCAGGAGTTTCAAAGCATTTTGCAGATCTTTGAAATGATACAACTTCAAAATCATGGATTTTCTTCAAATCAATAGCAATTTACGGGGCTGGGAATGTGGCTTAGTGGTAGAGTGTTTGTTTACCTAGCATTCATGAAGCCTGGGTTCGATTCCTTAGTATCACATAAACAGAAAAAGCCAGAAGTGGTGCCATGGCTCAAGTGGTGGAGTGCTAGCTTTGAGCAAAAGAAGCTCAGAGACAGTGCCCAGGGCCTGAGTTCAAGCCCAGGACTGGCAAAAAAAAAAAAAAAAAAAAGTAATTTATGAAAGCCCTCATTCAGTGTTACTGATAAATTCTCCAAAAGAATCAAATAATGTTTTTGCATTTTTTATGTAGGCATGGCTCAGTAGTCCAGTGCTTGCCTAGCAAGGACCACACACACACACACACACACACACACACACACACACACACACACACACACGTACAAGACGCTATGTCAAAAAACGAACTTTACAATTTAGGGAGGGGTGGGGAGTGGGGGGTGGGGTGGGGGGTGGGGGGGGTGTAGCTGAAGAGGTGGGAGGGAAGGGATGGTAGGGGGAAACCAAAGGAGGAGGCAACAATGCTGGATAAGAAATGTACTCATTACCTTGCTCATGTAATTGTAACCCCTCTGTACAGTATCTTCACAATAAAAAAACTTAATTAAAAAAAGTACAGTTATCTTTGTAGATATCAGATATGATGATGGATCATGATCCAGAAACTATTTATTCTGCTTCCTACCATTTGTTAACTAAGACAGAAAAATCACTGTGTCCTTACTAAGTAGTGTTTAAATCTGGAAAGCCTAGAAAGATGTTTTTGGGTATGATGTGGTAAGAAGGAAGACAAAAATTACATCAAATACTTTCATCTTCATACTTCACCTTTAGAAAGGAAAGAAATTAAACTCAAAAGAAGACTAGTCTAGCAAAGGTTGTTAGATAGTTTGGCAAGTCGTTTTTTCTATGGCTCATTCACTGGCCTGTTTCTCTGACCTTACTTTGCACCAGACTCATAGGATAAATATTTAGATGGATGGATAAGTTTCTGAATGAATCATACAGTACATCCCCTTTTCTGTAGGGCTCTAAGACCCCTGGCACTTATTTGGCACAGACAAGCAGCTAACAGGTGACAGGAATGTCACAGAGCAGTTGACAAGAGCATATGCAGAATTCAAGTGGTGATCTCTCCCAGTACAGAAGACCTCGGCATCCAGTCTCCCTGCAGTCTCCCTCCTCTGTCCATTGCCACTGGAATCCTGTTCTTTCTTCTGTGTGTCAAAAGGGGGCAGCAGAGAAGAGGAAATTCAATTCGGTGACCCTATGAACTAAACCATCCCACTTGCATAAATACCTAAAAGCAGATGTTTCCCAACTTTGTACTTCTAAAAGTTAAAGTGTCATGTTTGGGGTTTTTTTGGGGGGGGGGGATGGGGGAGAGAAATTAAGAATTCAAAATTGAAAATCTATTCTGCAAAATTCCTTAGATATAAAATGCCTCTTTGGGTTCCAGGAACAGAATACACTATGAAGAATTCATCAATCATTCTGGAAGATGAGCCAGCTTCTCTATTTCCTTAGTTGCCAGTTTCTCTATTTCCTTAGTTGCTAGAAATATCTATTGATGGATTAAGGGCATCCTAAATCCTTAGAGACAACCTCAGAAATGTTGTCCTAGAGATCCATTCCTACCTTTATGCTGAAGTTGATTCATTTAGCCTTACAGTATCCAATCTATTTGTTAACAGGGACAGAAAAGATAGAAAATTTGATCGATGCCATTTCATAGAGTGGACTGTCTGGTTAAAGATGAAAAATGGATAATTGAATAATATAGACATCATCCAGTCTTTTACCCTGATCATTTCTGTTCCTGGGTAGCTATTGTAGAAGTTCTGGAAGGCATGACTAGATCTTAAATTCTCCCCTGGAAATTGAAGCCTCACCAGGGGCATCCAGTTGGATATGTGTCTCTAAAATGTTGAGTTAGGCCATGCTGTTGTAAAGTTAGGAGTTTTGTGGACTTTTCTAGTTTATCACTGTTGTATCCGTTGTTAGTCTACTGTCATATGCTATTTCCATCCTTATTAGGAAGAGACAGCATGGTGTGAATGCATAAATGAGTAGATTAAACATTAACTTGATTCTCGGCTAGAGCGGACCTTAGCAATTTTAAAGACAATTTCAAATACTGTACCCAATTTTATCTCAACAAAAATCCTTTGAGAGTGTGGATGCCAGAGAATCTTTAGACTCTGACTAATACTTGCCATAAAGACTTGGTTTCTGAGCTTTAGCTTGGTTCATAGAACTAAAAGGAAAATAGGAAGAACAAAGCTTGAGAAGAATCTGGATCATCCAGGAGAATCAGGTGACAGGAGGTAGAATTGTGTCAATGGGAAAGACTATTCTACCCAGTCTTTTGACACCTCTTAAGGCCTACATTCCTGGATAGACTTTCCAGTTCCTTCCATAGGCAATAGCAAGCCTACCTGTTAGCTAGGGATGGTGTGTGTTAACTGGCAGAAGCTGCAAGTCCACCCTTGGCTAGGTGATGGTGTTCATTCATTGGCAGACCCATCAATTTCTCAAAAGAGTATTACAGGACTGTTGCCAGAAGGAAGGAGCTTAGCTTCTGGGCAAATAATTAGCAGCTATATATAAGCCAAGTGTATGTTTTCTTGTTAGAGATGAGGAAATTGAACCTAAAGGGATTGTTTAATTTGCTCCAAAGTCATGTGTACAATAAAAATCCAATATAGAATTCATATAATCTTACTTGGTTTTTGTTTGGTTTGTTTTGCAAGCACCAGTGTGCTTGCCCAGCTGGTGCCTAACCTGGCTTAGAATCACACTTTTGTAAATCTCACCTTCCTGACTAACTAGGGTTACAGGTTCAAGCCACTGACACCCAGGCCTGATTTTTTTTTGCCAGTCCTGGCGCTTGAACTCAGGGCCAGGGCACTGCCCCTGAGTTTCTTTTGCTTAAAGTTAGCACTCTACTACTTGAGCCACAGCACCACTTCTGGCTTTTTCTGTTTATGTGGTACTGAGGAATCAAACTCAAGGCTTCATAAGTGCTAGGCAAGCACTCTACCACTAAGCCACATTCCCAGTCCTATTTTTTTTATTGTGAAAATACTGTACAGAGGGGTTATAAGTACATGGGCAAGATAATGAGTACATTTCTTATCAAGCATTGTGGCCTCCTTCCTTCATTTCCCATTCCCCCTTCCCATCTTCCCCCCCCCCACTGAATCCTCTCCCCTCTCCCCTCCCCACCAAAGTTGTAAAGTTTGTTTTTCGATATAACATCTTGTACATCTCATTGTTGCAATGGGTCCACCTGTATCCCTGTTTTAACCATTGGTTTTTTCCCTTCCCCTCCACAAATTATACCAACATCAAATACAGTGAAAGCAGGGGTTATATTGTGGGGGAGGGACATACAAAGCAACAAAGAAATAATCTTATAAATATGTTAGAACCTATTTTTTAAATTATTGTTACTTTATACTTTTAAGGAGTCCCTTGGACACAATCACAACAATTATCATTTCTTTTTTCATTGTAAAAATAGTGTACAGAGAGGTTATAGTTACATGAGTAAGGTAAGGAGTACACTTCCTATCAAGCATTGTTACCACCTTCTTTGTTTTTCCCCTACCATCCCTTCCTTCCCTACTTCCCACAACTATCATTTCTTGAGGATCATGGGTCAAATTCTGTTTTTGATCATGTCTGGGCATTAATTCATTTAATCTCTTCAAGAAGCCACTAAAGAAGGTTGATTGAGGCATACTGAGGTTCCCAGAGCTAGAGAATGGTAAGGCCTGAATGAAAAACAATTAGTAAAGAGGAACACTTGCCTCAGCCTTGGGAAAAGAAGATCAGAGAAGATGAGACCTGGCAAGTAGGGGCTGGGTAGGAAGTGACAAGGCGGGAAAAGAAGGGACCACTCTCTCTCTGGTATTCAAACACAGTTAGACATCACAGAAAACCCAAACCAAGACCATTCTCTTGGGGTCACAGAGTTCCATCTTTCTGCTTCACTGTGGGGCTGGCATTATCTGATTCTCTCATTTCATAGGTCTCTTCTGTTCATCTGGTAGAACTTCCACCTTGCTTTGGTTTATCATATCTCTGGCTCCATACCCTACACCATATAATCTGTTAACCCGAACATTCACCATTTTGGAAGATGAGGTAGAGTGGCCCTCCATTCTATTTCTCATTCCACTGGAGAAAATTAGAAAACTATGCTTCTCAGACTTCCCTGAAAGAAGGCTTTAAATACAAGTTTGATGTTGCATGAAGATGTATATGATGGAGAAACTATTTTCTTTGCCTATTTAGAAAGGGCTGGGAAGGTGGCTCAGTGGTAGAGCGTTTGCCTTGCATGCATGAGGCCCTGGGTTCCATTCCTCAGCACCACATAAGCAGAAAAAGCCAGAAGTGGTGCTATGGCTCTCAAGTGGTAGAGTGCTAGCCTTAAGCTGAAGAGTTGAGGGACAGTGTCCAGGCCCAGAGTTCAGGCCCCATAACCAAAAAAAGAAAAAAAGAAAGAAAGCTTCTGCTGGTCTAATGATGAGGTTTTCCTGAGGTAGCACTTAAGGCACCCTTGTTATGTTGACAGAAGTAGTCTAGTCTAGTCATTCTTGAGCAACTTAAGAACGTATTAAACAATGTATTCTTGAACTCCGTTACAAAGTGTAGATGTAGGAGCTCAGCTCATTTGTCAGTTCAATATTATTCTAGGAATCATTCCTGAATGTCTGGGATTTGATCTTTCAGGCTTTCCCGGGGAAATCCTGTAAATTTCCTGGGTTAAACCCTTCCTGCTTCAAGTTCTTGTACTGAATATTGATGGCACCATCATTCCCTCATCTAATTCAGGCTATGTTATCTTGTTTGCTCCCGTGGTTGATAGAGCTGTTCTGGGAGAGGTAGAAGACAATGAAGCCACAGCAAAGAGTAAGGGCAGAGCTCTGAGAGGGAGCCAGACCAGGAGGTTGTCAGGAAATGGTGACTGCCTGATCTCCACACAGTGACTGCAGAGCTCACACCAGAAAATGCCAGGAGGTGAACTTGGAGGGCTAGCTCGGGCTAGACCTTGGAGGGCCTGGGCCTGTTCCACCTCATAAAGGAATTAGACCAATCCAAAGAACAACTAGAAGCTGGCAAAAAGTTGGAGACAATTGAAGCTATTTAAAACCATATAGACTTTGGGGAGTGGGGACCCATTGGCTTTATTTTGGAGAATGGGCTTCAGGGAGCAAGAATGCAGGCAGGAAGACAATGCTCCATCTCCAGGGACTAGTTTCTCTCATGCTGGATAGCTGGCTCTCACTTCTTGCCCCAAATTTGTTGTCTGTAAGGAACTTTCCAGTTTCCCTCTGAAAATGGCCTTTCTGGCTATAACCCTGTTATTGTCCAGGAAGGGCTCGACTTGATAAGGATTCATGTTCTAGTTCTTTCTACTTCATTCCAGGCTGCTGGTGCTGTCCGTGTGGGGGAGAGGGTGGCGAGTGGTCTGGATTGAGAAGGCGGCTGTGGGAAGCTGAGAGGTTTGTACTAAGCATAGTCATCTGACAAGAGCTGTATTTTCAAAATATCTTCACAGGGGGCAGATTCAAGTTTTGTAGGGCTCTAAGTATATACAATGTGAGACTCCTTTTTTTGAAATTAAGAATACAAAATTAAATATGAAAGTGATTTTCTTTCAGCAGGACTGTGACTTGAAATTAAGGTCTTGCACATGCTGGGCAGGTGATTACCACTTGATCTGTGCTTTCCGCCCTTCCCCCCACCTCCCACACCTGCTGCCTTTCTCTTTAGTTATTTTTAGGATCCGATCTTGAACTTTTACCCAGACAAATCTGAATTGTTATCCTCCTACCTATGCTTCTACATACTTGGAATTATAGGCATGTTCCATCATGCCCAGCCTGAAAATGAATATTTGGATAAATTCATATTTATATATATATGTGTGTGTGTGTGTGTGTATATAACTAAGCTATGAATTAAGCAAATCCCATAATGTACAAACTGCCTGGGATACCTCTATAGTACTTTTCCCCCCTTTTATTCTCTGATTTTTATATCTTTTGATTACCTTTTTGTAGTGATTAGTGCTGGCATCAGAGCTTAAACTCAGGGCCTCCAGCTCTTATTTGCCTTTTTTGCTCATAGCTGACAATTGCCTCCAGTCTCAGGACACAGTATTTTCTGTGACATTATTTTCTATATAGAAATAACAAAAGAGCCCAGTCGTATAGCATAGCACTTCTCCATCACCCTGTGAACTACAGAATAGGTACATGTTGACAGCCATCTGCTACTACTGTGCCTTTTCATCTTTGGGCCCTAGGAATGATCATGTGGACAAGTGTAACATGAGTTGGCACTGTGCGTAGCAGGAGAAACTCTGGAATGCTTACTTATACCGGGAGACTTGGCAAAGCTTTAAGGATACACTGAAATGCCTGAGAGTTGTCTGTAAGGAACTAAGACCCATATTTTTACAACTTAATTGACCCAAATATTCCATGATCATTTCTACGTCAAATGACATAAAGAACCTGATAAAAAATTATACCCAAAGTGTTGTCTTGAACTAGTCTGTCCACACAGTAGAGAATACTATGCCTTGCTTATCAAGTAACCTTGAGCACAATATTTTGGTCTGACCTTGGGACTCCATCTTCTCCAGGATGGGGGGCCTGTAGATACTGCCTGCCCGCTATCTCATGCCATCAGCTCAGATGCAGAATCCAAGGTGTGCTCTGTTTGGCAGATCCTGGCCTTAAATACAAAGTGTTGGGTTTCAGGAAACAATGCCTCTTTGGCTTGCTGGTTCTTTCAACTGAAGGACATTGGAAGAACTTGGAAACAGGTCTGTCTGTCCTCTTGTCTTTCCCTACTCTTTATCCCTTGAGGTGAGTCATAGAGGCCAGAATTCCTCCTTCTTAAGGTGAATCATAGAAACCAGAACTATTCCTCTCCAAAGCAAGCCATAAAATCTAGAAAGATCACTTTCTCCTTTCTCCCTCGAAGACGCTCATTCTAAAGGGAGCCTAAAGCATTCTAGAGAGGAAGAAATTATACACAGAGGCCAACAGAATCTGAGCAGAGAGACTTGTATTTATTCCCCTCATTCTGTTACCATTAGAACATGATCCTTTGTCTAGTCATATTTCTGCATAGCCTTCCATGTCTAAGTATAAAAATAGACTACTTCTCTTTGAAGCCTCATTTCTTATTATGTTTTTTTCTTCTCTTGGGTAGCCTTGAACTAAAGATCTTCCTGTCTCAGCCTCTTGAGTACTAGGATTACAGAGAAATGCTACCAAACTGACTTTGAGGCCTTCTGTTCTGAAGATAGGTTCCTGTACCATGGAAAACTTTGAGTGTATGAACTTTTTTTGCTTTCTTCTTGTTCTCCTGTCTTTTGTGATAGCTGTGTAAGTTTTGTTACTTATGATGAGTGAGAAATGGTTAGACACATTTCCATCTCAACAAAAGAAAGTAAGAACTGGCCACCACTATCTCATACCTGTGATCTCAGCCACTAAGAAGGCTGATATCTAGAGGATCGAAGTTTGAACCAGCCTAAGCAGAAAAGCTTTTGAGACATCATCTCCAGTTAACTAGTAAAAAGGCAGGCTGGAGATGTGGCTCAAATGGTAGAGCACTAACCATAAATAAGCAAGTTGTTTGCAGATAAGAAGGTGGCAATGGTGTCGAAACTCTTCATATAAAGTACTTTCCTTCATATTTACATTTGTTTTATATATACTATTCAGACAATATTGAACAAAAAAGTCTGAATCCTGGGCCTTGGGCATGCTGGGCAAATATGCATTCTGACTAATCTGTACCCTGCAGCAAGCAAACAGTTCACATATGTGTCTATCTATCTATCTATCTATCTATCTATCTATCTATCTATCTATCTATATGTTCATATATGTATATATATATATGTTTTTATTGTAAAAGTACTGTACAGAGGGGTTACAGTTACATGAGTAAGGTAATGAGTACATTTCCTATCGAGCCTTGTTACCTCCTCCTTTGTTTTTCCCCTACCATCCCTTCCCACCCTATCTCCCTCCCCCCCGCAAGTTGTAAAGTTCGTTTTCAATGTAGTGTCTTGTACATCTCATTGTTACAATGAGTCAACCTGTATTTTTATTTCAGCATTTTGTTATTTCCCTTCCCCTCCCCAAATTAGAAAAATGTATATACAAGATGCAGGGCACCGGAATCAAATACAGTGAAAACAGGGGTTATACCACGGGGGAAGAACATATAAAAGAAACAAAAATATCACATAGTGCATTTAAAATACATTAAAAAATAGCAAAAAGAAAAACCCATTGTGTCCCTATTATGGGGTTCATTTCACTTAACATCATCTCATATGGTCATATGTACATAGCTTTAAGCAAACAGTTCTTAAAAAGTATTTTTTAAAATAATTTCTCACCCCACAGCAATTGTTTTGTTTTCTCATTTACTTCTAGCCTTGAACCATATTCCTGTTAATTTCTAAAAACATTTTAAGAATATTCAGTATGTCATTTACTACTGATCTTCCCAGCTAAGATAATAGAAATAATTTTTTCGCATTACTACATAGCTTTTCATTTTAATGCTTTATTCTCACTATCATTATTGATCTATCAATATTTATTATCATATTACCTATAATGGGCCTATAATGAATTTAGTATAATATTTTTAAGCTTAAGGAATTTTAATTAGTATGAAGTGATTGATAATAATTCTAAACATAAGGAATTCCAGAAGGCAGAATTATCTAGATAGTATAAACAGATGATATAATTAATCTCCTTTCAAATAATCTTACCAGGGTGTGTATTCTATTGACATACAGCTAATAAAAAGTAAATTTCTATCTGGATTTTTTGTTTGTTTGTCTAGAGATCTTCTTTCTCCATTTGTGTTTACACAGTAATGTGCCCTTTTAGAATAAAAAAAACCTAGAGGTGCATTCCACAGAAATGCAATACACTGCAGAGAGGCAGCGGGGAGCCTGGAAAACATGCGGGTTTGGAATCAAACAGACTTGGACTGCTGAGCTTTGAAATGTTATGTTCTGCAGAAAGATTTGTTCAAGAATGTTCATCATAGCTTTATTTGTAAGAGTAAAGGATTTGAAACAACCCAGGTGTCCATCAATGGGAAAAATGGTAAATGGGTGCATTCACTCATGGAATACAATTCATCAATAAACAGAATGTACTACTAACACACACAAAAGCTTGGATGTGTCTCAAATTATGAAAGAATAAGGTATTCTTTATTATAGGAACATTTAGAACAGGCAAAGGGAACTTATGTGGGGGAACAACCAGAACATTAATTCTAGTGATTAGGAATTTGTTCAGTAGAGATGTGAAAGAACTTTCTGAAAAACTGGTCATGTTTCATAACCAAATAGGGAAAGGGGTTATAAGTCTATGTGTTTTCCTGAATATTTAAATAAGCACTGTTGGGATTTATGTTCTGAATTATATGTAAAATTTTCCTGAAAGAAAAAATAATCTAAGTAAATATTGATGGCTAATTTATGATACTCATAGGAACATTTTAACTTTAAAATACACAAAAACTAATATGAATCAATGGACACATTGAAAAATTGGGTGATGGATGAATGGACAAGCATGTTAAAATGTGGTTATAGAATGCAGATTTGTCCCTTTGGTTCAAAATTATTATTTTTTTTGGGGGGGGGTCTGGTCATAGGGCCTGAGCTCTGGGCCTGGGCGCTATCCCTCAGCTCTTCAGCTCAACACTAGCGCTCTACCACTTGAGCCACAGCGCCACTTCTGGCTTTTTTTTTCTTTTTGCTTATGTGGTGCTGAGGAATCGAACCCAGGGCCTCAGGCATGCAAGGCAAGTGCTCCACCACTGAGCCACCTCCCCAGCCCTCAAAATTATTATTATCAAACATTGGAAAATGTCTTTTTGATCTTGGGCCTATTTTTATAAACTTCCTAGCTATGATTCCTGAAGGATGGAGACAACAGTATTTACCTCACAAAATATAGCTTTTGATTCAATGTCTTGTCAGTTTATAATCACCCTAAATGCTTTGGGATTTGGCTGCATTGCCAGTGAGAGATGGTCTAAATTGGTATGTTGAAAGGTTATGGGGAGCCGGGCGCCAGTGGCTCACGCCTGTAATCCTAGCTACTCAGGAGGCTGAGATCTGAGGGTCGTGGTTCAAGCCCCATGACCAACAAAAAAAAGAAAAGAAAAGAAAAGAAATAAAGGTTATTGGGGTGATGAAGAAATGAACTCTCTGCTGCTGGTGATTATATGATCCTTGAGTGGAGGAATAGCTTCCAGTGATGGTGAGGGTCAGACCCCCGGGAAGAAAGACATGCTGGGGCAGTACTTACTCCAAAAGGATTCGCAGAAAGGAGAGAGAAGGGACAAAGAAAATGGTCACAGGCAATCATCATTTGGATGTTGATATTTTAAAACTTAATTATTATATGACTCACTAAAAGCCCTACTTCTGGGCACTCATTTACTTGAAAAAAAAAAAAAGAAGAACATTGAGTATGTACTGTTTCCCTGATTTTGTCTGGAGCAGGGGATACAAAGTGAGATGAATGTACAGACATAGCTGTCTGTCTTCCTGGAGCTCATGTTCTAATAAAAGAACAAGACCTGTTGGGTTTACAGGATTCCGTTAGCTATAGGGATGTTAATATATGATATCCTTCTTCATTACTCATCCATCCTAAGAGTCGTGGCCAGCACAACCAAAACCAGGCTATTGGGGAAAAAAATTACACATTCATTTAACCAAAATTTTGTGTGACACAAGAGATTTCAGAAATGAAGGTCAAAGGTGTCAAGGAAAATTGCCCATTTTTAGGCTTAGGTTTGATAAAGAGTAAACAGTTTATATAGGAATGTAAATGATTTTTTTTTTTTTTTTTTTTGGCGGTCGTGGGGCTTGAACTCTGGGCTTGGGCACTGTCCTTGTGCTCTTCAGCCTAAGGCGAGCACTCTACCACTTGAGTCACAGCACCACTTCCGGTTTTCTAGCGGTTTATTGGAGATAAGAGTCTCATGGAATTTCCTGCCTGGGCTGGCTTTGAACCAAGATCCTCAGATCTCAGCCTCTTGAGTAGCTAGGATTACAGACATGAGCCACTGGCGCCCAGCATAGAAATGTAAACGAATGAAAGGATGTGTTACATTGAGTAGAAAAATCAGCAAGGCCTGGGCGTTCCCATTCTTCGTGGACTCTGTGAAACATTCCTTCCTCCTGAATATGCAGTAGGAGCCCTCTCTAGGGGAAACGGGAAAGAGAAAGGCCTTTCTAGATTTTCTGGCTTGCTTTGGAGTAGTTGTATTTTCTATGACTCACAGGGTCATAGAATTCCTAGGCAGCAGGAATTCTGTTTTTTTTACCACTTGCTTTGGGAGACAGGTTGACCAAGAGACATGGGAGACAGGAAGAGATATGGGAAACAGAAGGGCAGAAGACAATCAGAGTAACTTTGCTTCTGAGGTTCTTTCAATATCCTTCAGCTCATCCCAGCATGCCAAACTGCCATAATATTATTTATTTATTTTCAAACTGCCATACTATTGAAGTAGCATGGTCCAAGCTTTAAGAGAGCCAGCAATATTTACTGAATATTTATTCTGTGCCAGGTACTTCAATTGCCACAGTAAACCACACAGAGATAGTACACAATTTATGGGGCTTCTGATCTAGTAAAATCAAATAATAACTACATTCATTGAAATATGTGAGGAATATACTGGAAAAGAGAATTAGAGTATTCTTAAGGGAGCTTATAAAGAAAAATGTCGCCTTCATGCCTGAGCAAAAGAAATGTCCCTCTCTGAATTTTTCTTTGATACAACAGCATGAAGTGGGCACAGGGTGGAGCCTGATTTGGTCAGTGGCTCTTGTCAGCCTCACAATGGGACAAAGAACAGAAGTAGGTACAGTAGTTAGCAAGGTGGTCGGTCATGTTGTTTCCTCATTCCTTCTCACTTCTCGTTTATGCCTGTGGAGTCCCTATATACTCTAGCTACAGAAAGCAAACTTAGAATTGCTGTTAACCATTTGAAAGTATTCCAGAATTGGATTTGTCTTATGTCTACTCAAATCACTACAACAAACACATCCTAACACTTCCTGCTGACACAGGTCTTGAGGGGCACAAAACAAATTAATTACAGAACTCACCCATGTTAGCAACATTGCTTCATTCCTAGTGATTCAGAGCAGAAAGAAGATAGGAGCCAAGAAAACTTGAGAAATATATGTGTTTGTCACAGGCGAGGACTTCAATACCCACACTTTTATAGCACACCTTGGGAGCAAATAAAAACAGTCCTCTAAGCCATTTTGCACTACTCATTCTGTAGTGGGAACAAGCTGATCTGGAAGTTGAATTTCTACCCCCTTAGTCAGAGTGGGCTGTGCTATGGTGGTAAGGCTTCCATTTTCCAGCTCCATCAGCAGACACACAAATAGGTACATAATACTAGTGGAATTATTACAAGTTTACGTCCCAGTGCTACCTGACTCCTTGAAGGATAGGAAATATCTACTGATGAGTAAGGAAATGTACAATATGTGAAACCTGCTTCCCTGTCCAGATGAATGAATAGGACTAAAAGCTGTATTTATAGTACCATTTCAAGGTTAAGAAAAGCTAAAAGCTAGATATGAAAGTGCATACCTGTAACTCCAGGCTAATGTGGGAAGATCATAAGTTCATGACCAGACTGGGCTACAGAGCAAGTTGGAGGTTATCCTAGGATACATAAGAATCATCCTAACTTCTCAAGAGGTTGAGACCTGAGGATCTCTGCTCAAAGCCAATCCAGGAAAGAAAGTTCTTGAGATTCTTATTTCCAATTAACCACCAGAAAGGCTGCTGTTGGCTCAAGTGGTATAGCTCTAGCCTTGAGCACAAAAGCTCAGGGACAGCACCTAGGCCCTGTGTTCAAGCCCAAAGATCAGCACAACAAGAAAAAGAAAAGCAAAAACAAATAAACTGAAAACATTTATTTTTATTCAGAAGGAAGCTAAGACAAGGCTGGGAAGTTAGGCTATAGGAAAATTATGGCATTGGCCTCCAGCTTCTTAATCCCAGATCTGCTTCTGACTATCCCTGAGAATTCAGGCAAGTTCCTCAGCCTCCATCACTTTCTTCTGCAAAATCAGCATTTATCTCAATATTTTTTCAAAAGAACCATTCAAGTTAATGAACTTACCATAATTTCTGACACGTAAGTACTTTGTAAATTTTAGTTTCAGTCCAATGGATGATCCCAGTTTTGTCTGTAAGGGGTTTTGAGGCATATACTACTAAAATTAATTATGTGGTAATTCTGTAGGACTGCATATATATATGTATGTATATATATATATATATATATATATAAAAAATGGTAGTCACATGTCAACATAACACTCCCTCTCACATCTCAATTTGTTTCATATTATATGATCACCGTACCCATGCAACAGGTCATGCAGCCTGCCCTCTCTCTTTTCTCATTTGAGATCTGTCTTTACTTTCATTCAAAATCAGTTTAAATGTTTTAGTTACAAGTTCTGAATGGTGAAAAGTACTGAGGCACTAAGTACTGACCCATTCCCTAATTCCCTACCCCACCCCGACCCCCATCTCCTTCTCCCACCCAGGCAAGCTTGCAACCTCATGGAAGAGGCAAACTTACTTAGCTTCTCCCTTAAAGTCAATCATGCATTTAAAAAAAAAAAAAAAAAGCAGACTACGTTGCTACAAAGTTGATTGCAGGCCTGGATTTATCTGACAGGCCTTGGATAGAGAAGTATGTAAAGCATTTACCACTGACCAAAAAATCTGGTTAAACTGGTGTCATGACTTTTGAAATAACAGTCTTGCTATCAAAACAACAACAGCAAAAATTAACACGTTTGTCTTTCTGGTACACCTTTGCCTTAATTGCTGTTCTTCAAGATCAACCGATGCCATCTGTGAGTATTCTCCATCTGCACTTTCGGCTTGCATGTAAGTCGTGTGTGTGTGTGTGTGTGTGTGAGAGAGAGAGAGAGAGAGAGAGAGAGAGAGAGAGAGAGAGAGAGAGAGAGAGAGAGAGAGAGAGAGAGAGAGAGAGAGAGAGAGAGAGAGAGAGAGAGAGAGAGAGAGAGAGAGAGAGAGAGAGAGAGAGAGAGAGCGTTTGCGTGTGTGCAGTGGGAACACCAGGACTAGCCCCAGCTCCTGGCCAGACTCTGAAAGGAGACTGTCGTCTGGGTCCTGCTTCCAAGTCTTTTAACCTCTTGCTTCCAACTCTGCATCGAAGGCAAAAACAAATCTGGAGACCCGTCCCTCCCCTCGCCTGTGATAGGCTGCTTGGAATAGCAACAGCCTGTGTCACCGAAGAGGGCAAAGCCTTCGGAAATAGAAACAAAGTTGATCACAAATCACAGGGCTTTGCCCGAAGTTTTTTTTTCTCTTTTTTTCCCCGCCCCCCCCACCCCGTTTCCCTCCAATCTTCTTCGCATGGTACCATGGAGAAAGTGACCAGTGCTGTCCGTGGGGGCGAGCAGGGTGGTTTGGTGACCGGGGAGAGGCTGTAACTCCTGCGTGACCATGGTACCTGTTGAAAACACAGAGGGCCCCAATCTGCTGAGCCTGAAAGGGAGACAGGCGGAGACCGATGGCAGCTGCGGAACCCGAGGCGGCCGGCATCCTGCCTGCGTGGGAGGTAAACGTGGGGCGGCCGGGCGGCGTGATGGCCCGAGGGCCAGGCTGTGCCCGTGGGCCCCGCGGGGCCGTGGCGTGTGCGGGTGCTTGAGTCCTTGGGAGTGCGCTGCGTGCAGGAAGGAGGCGCTGAGGGGACGGGTAGGGGCGCAGAGCCACCCCCAGCTGCAAGGGAAGGGGTGAAGTTAGGCTGGGACTTTTATGCGTTAGCCAAGTGTGAGTTACCTACACAGCCCGCGCTGGCGCGGGTCCCATCCATGGCTTATATAATGCAGTGTGTAACTCTTCTCATTTTGGAAAGGTTGTTCAGCAAACTGAGTTGTAATCAGACGCATTTCCCCCCACCCCCATTATTTGTCACAAAGGGATAAAATAGGACAAGTGATCCTTGTAAGCACCGCTTTCTACGTTCACATTTTTAGGGGACATCTTAAAAGGATTAGTTTGTAGCTGATGAACATAACTTTCTTTGGAACCTAAGAGTCACTCTAAGCCTAAACCTTCTTCTTTCCTTGCTCCTACTTTCCTTAATACTGGCCTTTTGAAAGGAAACTTCATACGTTTTCCCGTGCAGAAATGAAATTTGGAAGTTTTCATTCATTGGAGTTGTCTTTGTGAACACAAACGCCGGTCTTTATCTCCACATTTATGATTCCCACAACTACATGTCACGCTGCCTGTTCATTTAGTTAGCTAGCAAAGGAGTAGAGACTAGTTGTCATATGAAGTGAAGGCAATTATGAATAATTCTTTTCTTCCCCCCACTTCCCTCAGCTTTTCTTCTCCTGAATCATACATTACAGTCCCAAACTCCATACTGGAATTTCATGAGTCATCAGAAACATTAAATGCTACCAGAGGTATTTGCCTCTCCTTGGCAGGCACGTTGATGTCTGGGTTGTGGGTTTGCCTGATTTTGGAATTGCATCAAGAACCCTCATATGGGGCCTCAGAAGTGGCCCCTTCTCAAGAATAGAGATACTGTCATTCATCTCTATGCTACTTTTGGCCTAGTATCTTAATTGCCTTACCACTTCTAGTCAAGAATGGATACTTGTGGCCATCTTTCAATGTGGCCTGTCAGATCTGCCCCTGTCAGATTTGAGCCAAGCTTGCTGGTCAAACTGAAGTGTTCCCCTAAAAATTTGTACTAGGGAGTAGAGGGAAGAATATAGAGTTTTCTAAATTCCCGAGAAACTGAACCAGAATATAGTCGGCAGAGCAAACTGAACTGGTAATGCAAAGAAAGGGCTAACTAGATGGAATCAGTATGTCACATGTCACAAGAGGATGAAAAGAAACTGTCCAAAAAGGGCATTTTAGTAGCTATTAACAATCAATTATTTAGGTGGGTTCTGATGGCTCACGCCTGTAATCCTAACTACTCAGGAAACTGAGATCTGAGAATCGCAGTTTGAAGCCAGCCTGGGCAGCAAAGTCTGTGAGACTCTTATCTCCAATTAATCACAGAAAAAACCAGAAGTGGTGCTGTAGCTAAAGTGGTAGAGTGCTAGCCTTGAGCAGAAGCAGTTTAGGGACAGTGCCCAGGCCCAGAGTTCAAGTCCCAGGACCATCCCTCCCAAAAGATCAATAAATACCAGAAAGTCTCTCTGAGATTTAATATATTTAAATTAAGAACCTTCACTAAAGAACCTTCATAATGTAGGAGACACAGACAAATTATTTCTGAAAATCTCAGGAGAATACAACTTAGATTTATGCTATGAGTAAAACAAAGATTTAAAACCCTTTTTTAATTACTTTTTGTAGATTTCTCCTGGCTCCCCAAAGTAACTCAACACATAAATGTATAAGTCAGTATGTCATGTAGGGTGAATGTGTGAATTTTTTTACACAGTTTGTTATGATCATCACTAAGTAATTGTAAAAAGGGGTTTCAATTCATCATGTCAGGTTACAAGTCAAATGTGTAGTGATCATTGTCACCCCTTCCATTGTTCTCCTCCATCTCCAAACCCTTTCATTCCCTCTGATGTGTGGTTTTGAAAAGTCACTTCACATCTCCATTTATTAGCCCCAGGATTCTCTCTGTTTTACCAAGATGTTAAGGTTTTTCTAAATAATATTTGTCCAACACTTCTTTCATAATCTTTGTGTTTTAAACATCTATACTTTCTTTTATCTAAGAAATCCAGAATATTTAAAATACGCTTAGTAATTATCACTATATTTCTGTATTCGAAAGTAGTAAGTTTTTGTATAGGAAAATCAGTGTACCAAGAGGAATGAGTGAGCTAAGCCAAGACAAGGTGATGAAATCATGTGGGATACTGAAAAAGAAAAGAAAAGAAAGCAAAACCCCTAAGCTCTGAGGCTGAGCCTTCCTAATGCTATTACACACAATGGAACGTTTTGACCAACTTCTCCATCAGAGAGGTTGCTTTATTCCAAAGACTTACAGGCTAAACAACTTAACTCATTTTCATGAAGCCATGACTCAAAGGGAATCTATTAGGAAAATCTTCAGCTTTAATGTGCAAATTCTAATTGACCTTGTAGAGAAGGTTAAAACACAATTCAAATCCTGGTACTTAGAGCAGATGACAGATGAAGGTGAAGAAAGAAATGACCTGGCTGGAACACCTCTCATCTGAGAACTTGGGGTCAGAGGACTGGTAATTGGCTTAAGTTGATGCAGAGGCTAATGAGGAACTAACTCACTCAGGGCCATCAGGTTTGATGTTTGCTCCTTCCTTCTCCTCTCTCTTATTTCCCAATCTGAACAATTGACTAAGGAGTGAGTTCAGTGAAGTCTCCCTTGTGCCACCCCCCCCCCACTTTTATTTTGTTGGTCATGGGGCTTGAACTCTGGGCCTGAACGCTGTCCCTCAGCTCTTCAGCTCAAGGCTAGTGCTCACCACTTGAGCCACAGCACCACTTCTGGTTTTCTGGTGGTTTATTGGAGATAAGAGTCTCATGGAATTTCCTGCCTGGGCTGGCTTTGAACCGAGATCCTCAGATCTCAGCCTCCTGAGTAGCTAGGATTACAGGTGTGAGCCACCAGTGCCTGGCTTCCTTGCCCCCTTGAAGACCACCTTTTCATAGCTCATCCAAAGTTCTGAAACTTTATGAATTCAGAGTTTTAGAACTGGAATTCAGAACCCACAGAACTGGACTTCCAGAGTCCACTGAAAAGGCAACATTTCACCACTTGGAAGAGGCCACAATCTGGCACTTAACAAGTACGCACTTTCACTACTCAGAATACCACAAGGTGGTTGGTTTCAGATATTTTAAAGCTGTGAGCACCTTTCTACTCCTGGAGGCCCAGGGACAGTCAGTATGTAAGACATAAGTGTAAGTAAAGCCCTATTCAATCTTATTCTCTCAGGTATAGCCTAAATTGGGGCCTTTGAGTTAAGCTCATCTGGCCTTTTCAGACTTTTCTTGGGCAACACAGAGAGATGGAGAAGACTTGTAGGAATCAACTCATCTCTGGGGAAGTGAACTCCAGGACAACCACTGGGACCTCGTGGTAGAGCCTCAGTGTCAGAAAAGAGGTTCTAACAACAGACCTGTTACCTTGGGCAAAGCCAGGTCCGGGGTAAGCCTTCTCAGTTTGGAAGATGTGAGGCCATTCCCAATTTCCCTCAAGCTTTCTCTACATTACAAAATCAAATTATGTTTTAATTTTGTTATATGTACTATGATATCCCCAAAGAAATGATAGGGGTGTTAACTTTTTAAGAACTGGAAGCCTTGTGTCTGGTAAACATCTCCTCTTTCAGATCAGCCCTCACCTCTCTCAAGATGGTACATTCAACCTCACTTGGAAATCACATCAAAAGTCTCAACTTGAGTTTTTGGATGCCTGTGCGGCTTGAGCAAATGGCTCCTCCGGGACCTCCTAGGAAGAGAGAGGCTCTAAACAAATATGGTGGGGTGTATTGTACCATAAACTTCCCACGGTGTTTGGCACACATAGTAAGCAAGAGTAGTGCTTGTTTCTCTCTAAAGACAGATTACCCACAGAAGGCAGAGAGGTGGTCCCTTGCCACCGATCCCCTGTAGCAGGCTCTGAGGCTGTAAAAGGTCCAGCTGCATAGCTGCAGCTGGCACAGGACCAGCCAGCCAAACCCTGGGGCCCACCTGGGCATGCTGAGAGTTCAGCAGTATATACTAGCATGCTTGAACTGGTTTTTATAGCTAGAGTCAATTCTGACAGGTCAATATCTCTGTTCTAATTATTAAATATTTTCAACATCATTTAGTTCTCAGTCAGATTTGTAACAGTAGCTGAGACACTGATCTCCCAGGATTTTGCCTGGTGGTAGCTGATAGAATTGTAAGGTAAGCCCACAGTATATATATATATATATATATATATATATATATATATATATATATAGATAGATAGATAGATAGATAGATAGATAGATAGATAGATAGATAGATAGATAGATAGATAGATAGATAGATAGATAGGTAGGTAGGTAGGTAGGTAGGTAGGTAGATAGATAGATAGATAGATAGATAGATAGATAGATAGATGCCGACATGCATACATTCATACTTATATACATGCCCCTTATGAATTCTCCAGAAAATATGTCTTGATGTTCTAGGTCTTAACACTAGCCAATGGAAACAAACTTCATGCTTGCTAGCTAGGTAGTTATTCTATTGCTTGAGTCATGCCTCCAGTACTTTTTTATTTTTGACCTGGTCATTTTTGAGATAGGGCACTGATTTTTTTTTCCTGGGCTGGCCTGGATTTCAGTTTCCCTATTAACACTTTCCACCATAGCTGGGATGACAGGTGCATACCACCATGCCCAGATATTTCATGAGATGGGGTCTCATGAAGTTCTATTTTGTTTTTGTCCAGACGATCCTCAAACTATCTCTGGTAGATAGTCTCCTAAGTAGCTAAGATTACACTCATGAGCTACTACTTCCTGCCCTGAAAAACTTTACTGTAGGTGTAAGGGAAAAGAAAAAGAAATCAACCTGTCTTTAATAGCAAATTTTAGTTGTTGAAGATTTGTGAGGTTTTATCTTTCATTCAAAAATAGCCCATAAATTATGGTTTCATAGGTAGTATTTTCTCAGTAGGAGAAACCCAAGTATGATTTAGTTTTAGAGTTAAAAAAATTCTAAGAGCTACATGGCCCTCCATTGTGTGTAATTAGCAATGGCTCCCAAGATTGAAGGCAATTGTTTACTCAGAGTATGAGCAAGAACTGGCTGACTTTTTAAGCTAAGTGGAGTTGCGGGGATGGAGGAGAGGTCTAGTTCATTTTTTTCTTCATGGAAGTTTTCTTCAGAAGTATGAATTATCAAATGGCTTAAAAGACACAAAATTATGGTGGTAAGAAAAGAAAATTTGGATAACTCCTTCCCCAAGGTCTATTTTTTATTTGTATACTTAAGGGTGGGGGATTTCATTTTGACATTTCTATATACGATTATAACATATTCTAATCAATCTCACCCTCAATATCACTCTCTCTTTCCCCCTCTCCATTTTTCTCTAAAATAATTTCAACAGGTTTCACTGCTCTATTTGTATGCTTGTAACCAATCAACTTTCATCTTTCATCCCAAAGACTTTTTGACCAAATATCAAATGAGCATAATTTTTTTAATCACACAGTCCCCTCAGAAAGTATCCAGTCTCATTGTAACATTTCTAAACCCCTATTTCATAAAAGTAATATACTATAATTTTTTTAATTTTGTGTGTGTGCTGGTTCCCTTAGCTATTTTGCTCAAGGTCTACCACTTGGAGGTTAATTGGAGACAAGAGTCTTACAAACTTTCCTGGCGGGGCTGGCTTCAAACCATGATCTTCAGATCTCAGCCTTCTTAGTAGCTAAGATTCATGAGCCCCTAGTGTTGATATACACACATTTTTTGTTTTCAGTTAAAATCTCAGAAACTAAACCCTTCAATATATTTTCCAACTAAAACAGACCCAAGCAACTTTCCTCATAAATCAGATATCTAAACACGAGTACTTCTGTTTTCTTGCTTTGTCTTTGTCTTGCTTTGTTCTTTCTACATCACAGCACACTAATTCATTCATTTGTAAATGTCTATGCCTCTGTAATATACTAATTATTCTATATAATACATATAAATGTAGTGAGATGAACATCATTGATCACATTTCAATATTATCAGCTTCCATGATTTTTGAATAATGTCTCCATTTTCTATGATTTTGTCTAAGTATCAAGAGAAAAGGGCAGTCCTTTGTTTCACTTAGAGCAACAGTTTTTTTTTTCTCCTGAAGTAGATCAAGTGTGATTTCACTTTAAATGGTTTGATTGTGATTCCCTTGGACATAATTGTTTTCCACAGAACTCATAACTGAGGTCTGCCTGGCATCACTGCTCAGAGTCTATGGACAACATCCACATAGGGTTAGAGCCAGTGTTTCTCCACTTGGTAGATGTTGCAGTTGGGAGTTATGTGCCAAGCTCACAGCTCATGGTTTAGAAACCTGACATCTGAGCTTCAGACATACAGGCTTTTAAAATACAGACGGGGACAATTATCATTAGGATGGATTTATATGCTGAGAGAACAACATACTTCTCATTTCTATTGGGAAACTCAATTGTAATAAACCATAAGGAAAACTCATAGAGAGACTATTTTATGATGGAATGCCAATTATGGAGGTGCTGATGACTCTGAAAAACAATTCGAGAATTTGTGTGTGTGTGTGTGTGTGTGTGTGTGTGTGTGTGTGTGTGTGTGTGTGTGTGTGTGTGTGTGTGTGTGTGTGTGTGTGTGTGTGTGTGTGTGTGTGTGTGTGTTGTGTAGTGGGGCTTGGACTTGGGCCTGGACACTATTCCTTAGTCTTCTCATTCAAGACTGGAACCACAGCTTTACTTCTGACATTTTGGTGGTTAATTGAAGATAGTCTCATGGACTTCTCTGCCCCCGCTAGTTTCAAACCATGCCCACAGATCTGAGCCTCCTGAAGAGCTAAATTATAGGCAGTAAGAATTCCAGAACCTATGAAAAGGCACAGTTGTTGTACCAGAAAAAAAGTTATTGTTTGATATCAGTAAGGGACTCTTTCAAAGTTTTACTTTCATCTTATAAGCTTTTGTTTTTTGGTTGGTTGTGGGGTCTGAACTCTGGGCGTGGGCGCTGTCCCTCAGCTCTTCAGCTCAAAGCTAGTGCTCTACCACTTGAGCCACAGCGCCTCTTATGGCTTTTTATGCTTATGTGGTGCTGAGGAATCGAACCCAGGGCCTCATGCATTCAAGGCAAGCACGCTACCACTGAGCCCCCTTCCCAGCCCCTCTTATCGATATTTTACCATATCAATTCTGATCAAACAGACTTTTGTGAAAGTGATTGGGGGAAGGCGGGGGCAATGCTTCTACAAACTTTTCTTTCTTATCTTTATACAGCCCAGTGAGCCATCCTCTCCCCTAATACCCAGAGGTAAACAGAGTTCAAGACAGCCAGCATTCTCCTAGTGTTTCCTACCATCTATCTAACAGGCGCCTCTCCCTCCTTCCTTCTCACAATTTTGGGAGTTAGGCAATACTATTTTATATTTCTCTTATAATTAAAAAAAAAACCCATAGGAACAGAAGGTTTAAAGGCTGGTTGGATTTGCCCAAGTCTAGCTCCTACCTAATCAAGCATTCTGAATCCACAGTCCTTCACCATTCATATCAGGTACCTGCTGGCAAAGAAGCAGAGACCTGCCCCCTCAAGCACAGTGGCACCTCACCCCAAATCTAGTCCAAAGATTTCCCCTTTGGCCAGTAATATAATCAACACTCTGTCCAATTTGGGAATTTGGGTATCAGTTACACTCACTACAGAACTTGATTGCATTCTATCGTATGGGTGCTCATATTTTTTTTTCATGAGACATTTTAATATAGAATTGTAAGTTCCTAGAAAAATTATATTTTTGTACCCATTAAAGTTCTGAGATAAGCCACGCTCCTGGCTCCCTCTTCTAATTCTTGATACTGCCAAGGCAGAGATCAAGAGGATCTCAGTGTCAGGCAAACCCAGGCAAAATTTTAAGACCCTATCTGAAAAAATAAAGCATGAAAAGTAACTCAATTGATAAGAACGCACACCTAACAAATGTGACACCCTGAATTCAAATGCTAGTGCTGCCAGAACATAGATAAGTAAGTAAAGCGCTGAGTTGCTAATGCCTAGAAAATGACTACTCATAGTCATGATAGGTAGGAATTATGACTTCTTTGCATGGATTACAAACATGTGTTCTGAGTACTACTCTTAGATATAACCTAAGAATATGTGTCAACATTGTGTTGAACATAACCACCAAAGCTGGTTGCACGGATCATCTTGCTAATCCTTGTCTGCTATTTATGCCCCAGACAATACACATGCGTGATTGGTCAATATGCAAATGAGTAAAGAAGTGCTTGTTGAACTAAAGAGAATTTTTATTCGGTAAGTATTTATTGAGCACCTACTATTGAAAAGGAACAATATTAGATATTTCAGGGTAAAGAAGGATAGATTTTCCTAATTCATCACAAAGATAAAAAATCTAACTACAGTCATGAACTACTTAACAAATGTGATCCACTGTGGACTTAAATTGCACAGAACTCCCTTAATATTCTTTAAGGGACCTTTTCTTTTCATCCTCTGAGCATGCTTTCCTATGCTTAGATATGCAGATATAATTGTGTTATTCTAATCTGCTGCATTCAGTTCAGTTACATGTTATAAAACCACAGAGCCTAAGAGCAATCAGCAGTATTACATAGTCCATTCTGCATGCAGTAGGTTTGTGTGAGTATATCCTGTGATGCTTGCACCACAGTGAAACTGCCTAACAACATATCTCAGAATATATCTCTATTGTAAGCAATATGACTGTGAGATATTCAATAAATATTGAGTGTCCACTGGAAATGAGACTGATGCTAAGGCCTAGGACCCAATGGTAAACAGGTAGCATCCAGGTAATGCAAATGCTTACTGTCTTGTTAGATGAGAATGGCAAAAGATCAAGAATCCTACAGTGGAGGAGATAGATACACATATTATCTTAGTGCACATGTTACACAGAGGGATGTTCAGCCACTTCTTGAATGTCATTGGAGACAATATGGATAAGTTTAGTCCAGAACATAAAACTGCCAGAAGCCATGGGTCAGCCTATAATCCTAACTACTCAAGAAGCTGAGAAGTGCAGTTCAAAGCCAGCGAGGCAGAAAAGTTCATGAGATTCTTATCTCTAATAACTCAGCAAAAAAACCCCTAGGAAGTAGAGCTGTGGTTCAAGGGACAGAATCAGCCTTGGGCAAAAAAAAACTAGGGAACAGCAGCCAGGCTTTCCAAATCCACTAATTGCAATAAATAACTAAATAAAGTATAATATATAATGTATACGATATAATATAATACTATAATATATAAGATAGAGAGCCAGGCACTGGTGGCTCATGTTTGTAATCCTATTTACCCTAGTGGCTGAGATTTGAGGATTGTGGTTCAAAGCCAGCCTGGGCAAGAAAGTCCATGAGACTCTTCTCCAATAAACTGGAAGTAGCACTATAGCTCAAGTAGTAGAGCTTTAGCCTTGAGCAAAAGAGTTCAGTGCCCAGGCCCAAGTTCAAGACCCATTACTGATTGTGTGTATATGTGTGTGTGTGTGTGTTTCTAGAATGTTCTAAACCTAGAAAATAGCCTATATATGTTTGGAGAAAATAGAATAACATCTTCAGGGAACTGCAGATATCTAAGTATGATGTGAACACAGAATTCAAAGCACAGAAAGCGGGTGACCAAGGCATCTGTGCTGTTAGCAGTGACTGGGATGTATGTATGTACCATGGGAGCCGGAATTCTTGAGAAGGCGACCGTATACTTTAGAGAAATAGAGAATGTTTCTGGGATTAATGATACTCCGGATACAATGAGGGAGTCTTAGAAAACCATACCTGCAAGTCTCCAATCTCCCTAGCTTTAAGAGGCTTCCATTCTTTTCTTTTTTTTTGGTGGTGGGGTCTGGTCGTGGGGCCGGAACTCTGGGCCTGGGTGCTGTCCCTCAGCTCTTCAGCTCAAGGCTTGAGCCACAGCACCACTTCCAGCATTTTTCTTTTTGCTTATGTGGTGCTGAGGAATTGAACCCAGGGCCTGGCATGCAAGGCAAGCGCTCTACCACTGAGCCACCTTCCCAGCCCCATTCTTTTCATATTCAAATAAAATCAGTGAGTGAACACTCCCAGCTCCTTGCTCCCACCCCTTCCTATTCCCAGTCACACACAACCCTCAGGAAACTGTGGTTCTTCTGACTGCTTCCTTCCCCAGCTGTGTGTTTTCCTGGGATGTCTTGTTCTTTATTCCCACCAACAGGGCTTTCCCCCATCCCTGCTCTTAGATATTCCTAGATTACAGGCCCTTTCCTTTCACATTCCCAAGTCCTATTCATATAAACACTTAGTACATTTTCACTGATGATTTGAAGAGTACTGCTGCCCTTGTCTATTAGATAAGCATGGAGGTGCAGATACTATTGCAATCCCCTCAGGACTGAAGTACAGGGCTGCCCAGGAATAAACATACCTTATCCAAAAAATAAGCGAATGCTGCTTTCCAGTGGCTCACCCCTGTCATCCAAGCTACTTAAGAGGCTGGGATATGAAGATCATGGTTTGAAGCCAGCCAGGGCAAGGAGCATCCATGAGACCCTTATTTCCAATTAACCACCAAAAATCTGTAATGTAGCTTTGGCTCAAGTGATAGAGCACTAGCTTTGAGCACAGAAGCTCAAGGATAGCACCTTAAACCTGAATTAATTAAAAAAAAAAAAAAAGTGAAGCAGAAAGGGCTGGAAACATGGCTGAAGTGGTAGACTGGTAAAGTGGTACTGGTAGGCCAGTACCACACACACACACACACACACACAATTTTTCTCTTATAGTGGATTTTTCAAATCCACTGAATTTCTTTCTTTTTTTCTTTTCTTTTCTTTCTTTCTTTTTTTTTTTTTGTCAGTTGTGGGGCTTGAACTCTGGACTTCGGTGCTGTCCCTGCACTCTTCAGCTCAAGGCAAGTGCTCTATCACTTGAGCCACAGTGTCACTTCTGGTTTTCTGGTGGCTTATTGGAGATAAGAGTCTCACGGACTTTTCTGCCCAGGCTGGCTTTGAACAGAGATCCTCAGATCTCAGCCTCCTGAGTAGCTAGGATTAGAGGCATGGCTCTAAATCCACTAAATTTCTTGTAATCTCACTTTTCTAAAATTAGTAGATCCCTCCCCATATGCCATGTTGCTTCTTTGACTTCTTCTCATGCCCACTCTCCCTCACTGGATAAATTATCTTCAACCTTTCCTCCATTTCTCCTATTTCTTGGCTCCATTCGCCTTGCTCCATTCATAGTCTTTCTTATGTGAGCATCTAGATGATAATTATACAAATAAGGTATTCCTCATAAAAGGACCCCCATCTATAGGATTTACAATATTATTTATGTACTTTCCATTTTTACCCTTATTGAAGTTAAACTCTTCAATTGTTAAACTAAAGCAGAAAGAGGTTGATTCTCAAGCATTTTGAATATATGGATTCCTTTGTAAATAGAAAAATAACCTCAAATTCTCATGTAATAATCTTTGCAGTTTTATTTTGATTGACTAGAAAATATAGAATGGCAGAAAGCTACTGTGTATTCATTGGTATATCAAATTTTAAAACTCCCATAAAAGCCAGGTGCCGGTGGCTTACGCCTCTAATCCTAGCTACTCAGAAGGCTGAGATCTGAGGATCGCAGTTCAAAGCCAGCCAAGGCTGGAAAGTCCATGAGACTCTTATCTCCAATAAACCACCAGAAAACCAGAAGTGGCACTGTGGTTCAAGTGGTAGAGTGCAGCCTTGAGCTGAAGAGCTGAGGGACAGTGCCCAGGCCCAGAGTTCAAGTCGCACGACTGACCCCTCCCCCCCGAAAAAAAAAAAAAAAAACCCAACAACAACGACGAAAACTTCCATACATTTGAAAACCAAAAAGCATGGTATTTTTTTCAACATAAAATGATCAGACTTGGGGAAGTTTTAAATGCCTACAGCTCAATATAGATTCCCACATACGGAGAATCATCATCTAGAGACAGCAAAGGCATCTAGGCAGGCTGGCTGCTGCTTTGTTCTCTCTCCTTCTCTCTCTCTTTCCCTCTCCCACTTCCTCTTCCTCATTCCATCCCTCCTCCCCCGTGGCACTAAGGTTTTTAAAAAAATTTTTTTTAATTATTATTATCTTTAATAGTTGTACAAAGAAGTTCCCATTCTCCAAAACAGTATATGAATAAGAAGTGTCTGATAACATTGTCACACATCACTCCTAACCCATCCCTTCTCTCACTTTTCTTTTCTTTTTTAAAAATTGAGATTAGGTGATACATAAAATTTGCATATTTCACAATATGGTGGGAAAGTAATACTTAAAGTCCCAAACACATTTTAACCTTTACAAGGCAAATTGTTATTATCATGGTCTATAAACTTTGTGAATTCTATGAGCTTTGACAATACAATTATTTCTTTGTGGCACTAAGGTTTGAGCTCAGGGCCCTGCACCTGCTATGTAGGTGCTCAGCCTCTGAGCTATGCCTCCAACCCTTTTTGGGCTGGTTATTTTTTTTTTTTTTGCTGGTCCTGGAGCTTGAACTCAGGGCCTGGGCACTGTCCTTGAGCCTTTCTGTGATCAAGGCAAGTGCTCTACCACTTGAGCCACAGAGTCACTTCTGGCTTTTTCTGTTTATGTGGTACTGAGGAATCGAACCCAGGGCTTCATGCATACTAGGCAAGCACCCTATCACTAAGCCACATTCCCAGCCATGTGCTAATTATTTTGAGATAGGATTTTATTCCCTGCCTGAGCACAAGCGTGGACTATAATCCTCTTATTCTAGAAGGACAGGTATATGCCACCCCCAATGCCTTGATTCTTCCACTATGATGGACTCTTGAGATGGACATTTGAGGACTTTTCTTCTCAGGCTTTCTTGGAACCACTGTCCTCCATATCTAGCTTTGCACATAGCTAGGATAACAGGCATGCCACTGTGCCCAGACATTGGTTGAGGTACCTGATCTCAATAGCTAGAATTCCAGGCATGAGCTTCCAGTGGCTAGTTTGTTCAGATTCAATTCTTCTTCATTGTTCATTCAAAAATCCTCATGTAAACACAGACACATTTACAATGACAAAAGCATTGAAAGTCATAATTATTTGTCAGTCAGTTAGTACTTTATACTAAACAGATGTATGAAATGGGGCAGCAAAATGTCAGCTTTCTATGAGATCCACTGGACATCCATTTTTCACTATCCAGGGAAAGGCAAGACGACTCCATGAGACACTTAGAGCTGCCTTCTCAAAAGTCCAAAGGATCTTTTCCCTAAAGCCCAATTCTTTCCACCCCATAACTTCTCTTTTGATCTCTGTTCAGGAGCTACAATCCCCAGGACTTCAACAATTCTGAGATCGATAGGAAAGACAGTGACTCATTGCATTTGGAAACATGAAACAAATGGGAAGAAAGGATTCAGTAAAGAGAGCCATTAGTTTTTTACACATTGTTTTTGACGAAGAACGACACCCTACTTTAAATGATCCGGGAATGATGCCCCCTGTTCATAATCGAGGAACCAAAAAGTGAAAGCAGAAATTTCCTTTCCAGGAAAGGAACTTCGGGCTTAGGAATTGGGCTAACATCCCTCAGTTTTGCCTTCAGTTTCACACCTCAGAGTATCTAACTGGCTAGTCAGTGTGCCAGATACTGAGTACTCACTTCTGATTTTCCATCTTTTGTTTCTGGGTAACTAAAATAAGGTTCAACACTCACTGCCCAGGCCAAACCTTGTGACCAAGTTTGACCAATGACCCACTGGTCCTGATCAATGAGACATTACAGTAAGTCTTCCAGGATGCTTTCTCATAAAAGGAGAGAGGCTTCAGAGATAAGCTATGAGTCTGCTTCCATTATCTCCGGCCCTTGGCTCTGGTGGTGTGGAGATGTGGTGGGCACTTGCACATGCGTGAAAAGCCAGGGAACAAGAGAAACTCTCTGGGGAAGCAGGAATAGAATGGTGAGCCAAGGGGAACCCTTGGAAATTCCATACCCAATGTGGCCTTGTTAGATTAATAAAATGTCATGATGTTATAAGGCTGTTTTTCAAGTTTGCCTGACTTGAAAGGTGAATTTAATGCAGTAAACCTGGGTATCAGCAACGTTTCACACAGAATGGAAAAAATGCATTTTGAGACTTTTAGTAGTTGCTTTCGCAACTACTTTTGTTGTAAATATAATTTTAAAAGTAGCCTGTAACAATGAGATGTACAAGTCGTTATGTCGAAAACGAACTTTACAACTTTGGTGGGCGGGGAGGGGGGAGGATTGGGTGGAGGGGCGAGGGGAGGATGGGAATGGGAAGGGGAAACAAAGGAGGAGGCTACAATGCTTGATAAGAAATGTACTCATTATCTTGCCCGTGTAATCATAACCCCTCTGTACAGTATTTTCACAAAAAAAAAAAAAAACCAAAAAAACAGAAACTGGAAAAAAAAAGTAGCCTGTGGCTCATTGTAGTGACACATATCTCTAATCTCTCAGCAATCAGGAGGCTGAGGTGATACGATCATGAGTTTCAGGCTAGCCTATTTCAAAAGAGAGAGAAAGAAGAAAGGAAGGGAAAGAGGGAGGGAGTCAGGGAAAGGAAGGAAACAAGCCTGGAATCCTAACTACTAGGGAGGCAGAGATCAGATCAGAGGATCCTGGTTTAAGGCCAGCTCAAACATGAACTCAGGAGATTTCATCTTAACTAATGTCTGGGTACAGAGGTATGAGTGTGTTATCTTATTTTGAGGGGAAACACAATGGCTGGGTATAGAGACACTGCTATTCTAACTACAATGGCAGGTTGTTTTGTAGGGGCAGGGATATTTGAGCTGGACCTTTAAAGATGAATTAGGTTTTGCTAGGCTGTGAGGGGAGATGTGAGGCAGGGGAGAGACCAACCTCATATACAGAGTTGACATTTAATTACATACACATACACACACTTACATGTACCACACATGGCAATGAAATACCTTATGATCCCTGTAATGGTGTTTTGAACAAGCTCATGATAAGACTGAAAGCTTTATGGAAATGCTGATAGCATACTAGCCAAACCTAAGCATTTATGTAACTATAAAATTCTGCATGCTGACCATCACACAATGCCACATGTGAACCTTCACCTGATCGTTGCAGATGAAGGAGAGGATTGAGGTTCCATATTTGGAAATGTTGCTGCGTCTGCTCACTCTTTGAGGATTTCCACAAGCATTATCATGCAAAACATTAGAAGTGAGAATAGAGACATAAAGCAGGGTGCCTGCGAGCAACTTTTAGTCTAAGAGTGAAGAAAAACAGGTCCACAAAGTGAGTCCCCTTACAGTGAGTGGGGAACAAGCGACCAAATCCAACAGGGCAGGGGTAAAACAATGACGCTGGAGGGTCTTCCTGGTGGAAGATGATCTGGGAGGAAGGCATTTGGGGGGAAGGAGCAAAGAAAGCAGAGATAACAATAGCAAGGGCTTTTGGGGACCATTGCAAGCTTTTCTTGAACAAAGCAGGGGGAAAAAAGGAGTTCTTTATAATTTGCCAAGTTTTCACAATTGGTCAAGCTGGATAATGACCTGGCTGCCTGCCAAGGAGACCTGTGTACGCCTGTTTTTTGGTCTGCTGTGGGATTCAGTCAGGCGGCAAGAATCTATTGTGGGCTCATTATGTACATGCTCAGGAATGGACATCTGGGGAAGAACGGGAAGGAGAAGTAGGCAGAAACTCAAATATTGTGAAAAACTGAGCGTCTCCTGCCTGCTTATAGTCATGGTTTCACATGACTCGCCGTGTGAGCAGGGACAATGCAGCTATTATTATAGCAGCCAGCACTACAATCTCTTGACCAGTGCCAGTCCCCTCTCCCCCTCTCTCCCTCAGGGCTGGGGGTCTGGGGGCTCATTTGCATAAGGATTCTTGATGGTGGTCGTGTCTTCTTGCCATCTTAACTGCTTCAAGGGGCACACTAGAGCCTTTCCTTTTATAGAAAAGTACCCCCAAAGACAGGGACAAGCCAAACTCCAAGCCTTGTGGGTCCTATAGCATCCACTTGGATGATTTCCACATGAAATGGAAGCAGCTGAGAATTCCCTGTGGTACTTTTGAAGGAAGACAGAGATGTAGAAGCAGGGGCCCCATGAAGCAAGGCTATGAGCAAGTGGCTGAGGATAGATACTAACTATGATCATTATCATCAAAGACAGAGCTAGGTTTGTGTGTGTGTGTGTGTTTAAATAACTAATTCTGTATGTTCCCACTCTTATAGCCCTGGCTACTTCCTAGTCTATTCATCTAACCCAGATGTGAGAAAGTAGCACCAGGAAAAAATGTCCCTCTGATGGAAGACTTAAAATGGCCTAGTTTTGGAAGCATTCTGGGTAGTTTTTACAGTGAACTGGAATTTCACAAGCCTAATCAGACACTGTACATGGCAGTAGAAGTTCAGCGGTCTTCAATCCCAGTCATAAGGTGAACGAGGATGTTAGCTTGTAGTAAAACTTTTACAATATAATGGGCAACTAAGATTCACACAGCTAAGACCTCAGCTCAGTTCTGTAGCACATCAACCCCATCTTGATACAACTTTCCATGTGAGACAAAGGCCAGAGAATGACCTGGTGGAAGTTTTTAAACATTTAGAGGTTCATTGTTTAGAGATAAAAAATACATCAGTAATAAGAAAATAATACGTTGTAATAACATTTAATTTTTAAATAATTCATATGTAAATACTTTCATTACATCTCTGAATGATTATAGTGAGTGTTAAATTCTGGACTTTAATAGGGACATTGACACACTGGGATTGCTTCCGGACTGCGCACATCTTTGTCAGTGTTCTCTGAGCCCCAGGCTAAAGAGCTAGGCAAGAAAGCAGCCGAAGCTGGACCCCTCCTCTGTCAGTAGTGTTTTCGGCAGACAATTGGAAGCTGTCAGTGTAAGCCACCATCTTCAACTAAACCCACCTCCTCTAAGGGAGGATAGTAAAACATAAAAAGAAGGGACCCTTGAATCTTGAGGAGTCTTGATTTTTGTAGAGACATGCCATTTTTTTCTATCACAAGAGAAAGCAAGGAAGAGGAAAGAGAAAGACGGAGGCAACGACAATCTTTTGCTGCCCATACAGTTCCAGCGTCAGTTTCTTAGCTCAGTGTCACTGTTTCTGAACATCCTTAACTCAGTGTCTCCAGCTAACTCTCCAGTCAGAGTAACAGAGACTAAATGCCAAGAGATTAACACACATGATAACCAGCAGATCATAGATAAAATGAACAATGTCTACAGGAGGTAAGAATAATACATTATTCAAATAGGAAGATTTGACCTAATTTTTCCTTACAGTAAAGGGATTTGTTGCTGAGGATTTAGTGAAAAAATGGGACAATGAAGCTTGTGGAGACTGGTTTGGGAAAGGGGGAGGCCAGGAGGAGGAAGGGTTGAATTTAATAAAGGCACTTTGTATGCATGTACAGACATGTCATTTTGTATAACTAATTGATACTAATGAAAATATTTTTTTTTGTGGGTCATGGGGCCTGAACTCTAGGCCTGGGCACTGTCCCTCAGCTCTTCAGCTCAAGACGAACGCTCTACCACTTGAGCCACAGCACCAGTTCTGGTTTTCTGGTGGTTTATTGGAAAGAAGAGTCTCACGACTTTCCTGCCTGAGCTGGCTTTGAACTGCGATCCTCAGATCTCAGCTTCCTGAGTAGCTAGGATTACAGGCGTGAGCCACTGGTGCCCTGCCTCCATGGGATTCTTATCTCCAATTTAAAAAGATTATATGAGAAAAAGAAGATGTGGAAACTGAGATCATAAATAGACCTAGCAGATTTAAAGTAGTTTTTTTGTGAGGAAAAAAAAGGACATAATAAGTAATAAAGATATCACTGCATGCTTATGTGTCTTGGAGGCAAGGCCTTGATTTGTTTTATTTCACTACACACACACACACACACACACACACATTTCCATGTAGCAGAAACGGTATGTTTATAAAGAAGAAATCCATGTTGCCAAAGCCTTTTGAATGACTCAGAGAACATTGAAAGATGTCACTGAGATGCAGTAGCTTTTCTGTACCTATCCAGATTCACTTTCTGTCTTTTCCCAGCCACTCCCAGGACAGTGGGGGTGGGGTGGGGGACTGGGTTTGAATCCAAGGTCTTAATGCTTACTAGGCAGGTGCTCTGCCACTCAGAGCCCACTCCTCACACCACACAGGATTTTGTGCTCCACACACTGTGTGCTGGCTACCTGTTAGTTCCCTAAGGCATGGCTGCAGCTTTCCTGTCCTGTAGTCTGGAAACTTCTCTCTACTGTATTTGGCATGCTCTTCTTCCCTCTGGCACTTTCTGTTTTGTTTCTATTCTATCGATCTATTTGTCAAGCATAAAACAGATATGTGAGCACCTGCCACTGGAAATTCATAGCTGTGCACCTTTTGACATACCTGCTAGTATTTGATATTAAAAATAACAAAACAACAAGAGGTTGCCTGCCCTCCCCTGCCAGCCTGCTCTATTGCACCTACCTTCTTCTAGATTGTTCCCTTCCTCCCTTCTAACATTGCCTTAACTTTGTTAAACCATTCCCATACCTTTACCTCACGTTCCAATACACTCTGTGCATTTACAAAAGCCAATTGTTGCCTAATTGTGGCCAAGGACACACAGAGAAAAGTGTGCTGGTTTCATTTGGGCCTTGGTTGTTGTAGAAAATGTGTAACCTTTCTAGAGCTTCCTGTTTCCTCTACCTTGCCTTTAGAAGTTTGCTTTAAGAAAACTGGGGAGGGATGGACCTAAAAGGCCAGATGAATTTTGAATCGAACCCCAAGACCCACACTAACTTGGGTCCTCTTGTTTGCTCAGGTCTAATCATCTGTGTATCTTGAGTAGCCATCCACACTCAACTAAAAAACAACATAAATAGATAAAAGGAAACTGGACTTCCTGTCTTTGTGCTTTTTTCCTAAACAAGGAAAATAATTGTTGTTTTTTTTTTATCTAGCTGAGTTTTAGTTAATTCGTTGTGTGCACTCAATATTCTGAAAAACGTATACAAGGTTAAGTCTCCATGTGGAAAGTAAGTGTTCAGCATAGCAACACAGAACTGACCTCTCTGTTTCTCTTCTCTGCTTGTAGACTGCAGCATGTTTATCTTCCTGACATCTGTCACCGCCGCTGTCAGTGGCCTCCTGATGGGTTATGAACTCGGGATCATCTCTGGGGCTCTCCTGCAGATCCGAACTCTATTAGCCCTGACCTGCCATGAGCAGGAGAGGGTGGTGAGCTCTCTCCTCATCGGAGCCTTCCTTGCATCTCTCACAGGAGGCTTCCTCATAGACAGGTATGGCCGAAGGCTTGCGATCATCCTGTCCTCCTGTCTACTTGGGCTGGGAAGCTTGGTCTTGATACTCAGTTTGTCCTACACAATGCTTATTGTGGGACGCATTGCCATAGGGGTCTCCATTTCCCTCTCTTCCATCGCCACTTGTGTGTACATCGCAGAGATTGCCCCACCACACAGAAGAGGCCTTCTGGTGTCACTCAATGAGCTGATGATTGTCACCGGCATCCTTTTCGCTTATATTTCAAATTATGCATTTGCCAACGTTGCCCAGGGCTGGAAGTACATGTTTGGCCTCGTTATTCCCTTGGGAGTTTTGCAAGCGATCGCCATGTACTTCCTCCCGCCAAGCCCTCGGTTCCTGGTGATGAAAGGACAAGAGGAGGCTGCTAGCAAGGTTCTGGGAAAGTTAAGAGGAATTGCAGATGCCACTGAGGAGCTCACGATGATCAAGTCATCTTTGAAAGATGAGTATCAGTACAGTTTTGGGGATCTGTTTCGTCCCAAGGACAACATGAGGACCCGAATCATGATCGGTCTCACCTTAGTATTTTTTGTACAAGTCACTGGACAGCCAAACATATTATTCTATGCATCAACTGTGTTGAAGTCTGTTGGCTTCCAAAGCAATGAGGCAGCTAGCCTGGCCTCTACTGGGGTTGGGGTGGTCAAGGTGGTAAGCACCATCCCAGCCACTCTTCTGGTAGACCACATCGGAAGCAAAACCTTCCTGTGCATCGGCTCCTCCGTGATGGCGGCCTCCTTGCTGACCATGGGCATCGTGAACCTCAACATCCATATGAATGTCACCACCATCTGCAGGAGTCCCAGTCATGGCAACCAGTCCTTGGATGAGACTGTGTTTTTTGAAGCTGGAAATCTGTCAACCAGCAACAGTACTGTCAAAGAGCACTTTAAAGGGACCACTTCTCACATGGGGGGCTCGCTTGCACCCACAGGAAGTGACATGGGTAAGAGAGAGGAGATGACTTCCACATCTTGGCCAAATGTTGGTCGAAGCCACACTGAATACCAGATGGTCACAGACCCTGCCCCCGTCCCAGCTGTTTTGAAATGGCTGTCCTTAGCCAGCTTGCTGGTTTACGTGGCTGCTTTCTCAATTGGTCTAGGACCAAGTAAGTACTTTATTCATTTTCCTTACCTCTTTAGAAATATTCTTGTCCTGCTTTTGATCAGGCAGAGCAATCTCCTGTGGTGTAATGCCTCATTCTACATAAGTATTAGAAGCAAGCTGAGAATAATTCTAATCACCTGATGTTTCTGCTAATGCAAAAAGCTTGGCTTGGCTTGTGTTTGCTACTTGAAAGCACAAAGGCTAATATTCAACTGAAGGGTAAGTTTTCCACTGTATTCTTTAATGTAGTTGACAGTATAAATCAGACCTGGAAAGAGACGTATTGCCCAGGGGCATTATATTGTCTTATAAAAGTAAATTTACTGGGTTACATTTTTCTCCATGGCATTCCTGAGTATCTTTCTGAGAAAACTTTCTTAAGGATGGATTGACTAGAAAAAAGTAGGTTGTCACTTGCAGTTTAGACATCTTTTAGCCTCACACCCAAAGTCTAAACATTTTCATAGGATGGTTACGAAAGGCTTTTGTATAGCAAGAAAAAGTGTTTTTAAAAGAATGAAGAAAAATCTTTTTCTAACACCTTCACTTCCTATTCCCCATTCTTATTCCCTACGTGCTTCTTTCTTATCCCTTCTGGCCTCCCTTTCCTTCTTTTTCTTTTTTTTCCCTTTTCCTCTTTTCTTTCAATATCTCTTCTCTACAACAGAGTCAGTTTTGAAACTTGTTTACAAGGATCAAAACAGCAAACCAGTTGTCTCAAATGAAGATAATTGTTGGAGGTTCCCAATTAACGTCAGAAGACACAGATGGTGTTGAAGAAGGAGTCTGGTGGAGGAATGTAGGTCTTCTGTGCCAGATGTTGCACAAGGTTTCTGGAAAGACCATGTACAGGCTTCCTCTAGCCAACCCCTGCTAACTCAAAAGCAGGCAGTCGCATCTATCATGTGTAGCCAAAACCCATACTTAATTCAAGACAAATAGGAGCAAACAGCCAGGCCTTATTCCTGTCATCAGGTAGGCTAAGAGTGAATGGACTATGCTACATCTCCATGTTAGCTTCTTCTTGGTATTGACCAGCAGAGCTGCCCTGCTCCAACTCTGTGAATTAGTAACTAGGCTTGCACAGATGGTGTAGCTCTCCTGCCCCTCCCTCCCCCTGTCCCCCAGCTCTACCTCTTCATTATTCATCTTCTACTCCAAGTTGGAAAATACCAGTTTCTGGATCTTGATTTGTTCAAGTTTCAGAGAGGTGAGAAGGGATTAAGTTGATGGACATTGATCTTTGCTGAGTCAGTGATGGCAGTTAAGACCTAATCAGCTGTGGCAAGATTGGGTCATAGGAAGACTGGGGATGTCTAGCATGGGAAAGGTTTCAGATCTTGTGGAGTCTGCATTCTTCCTTCCTTCCTTCCTTCCTTCCTTCCTTCCTTCCTTCCTTCCTTCCTTCCTTCCTTCCTTCCTTCCTTCCTTCTTTCTTTTGTCATGGGGCTTGAACTCTGGGCCTCAGTGCTGTCTCTGAGCTCTTCAGCTCAAGGGGAGCATTCTACCACTTGAGCCACAACATCACTTTTTGTTTTCTGGTGGTTAATTGGAGAAATAGTCTCATGGACTTTCCTGCATACACTGGCTTTGAACTGTGATTCTCAGATCTCAGCCTCTTGAGTAGCTAGGATTACAGGCATGAGCCACCAGCGCCAGGCTTGTGGAACCTTCTATATGAAGAAGTTTTATTCATTTGATGAACTTTGGGTGGTAGTTACCAATCCACTGATTTCGTTTGATGGAATCTTTTTTTCTTCCTATATGTTCATCGTAAAACTAAATCTCCTTTAGATATCAATTTTCTTGATATAATCTTTTTTTTTTTTTTGGTCAGTCATGGGGCCTGAACTCTGAGCCTGGGTGCTGTCCCTCAGCTCTTCAACTCAAGGCTAGAGCTCAAACACTTGAGCCACAGCACCACTTCCAGCTTTTTCTGCCTATGTGGTACTGAGGAACCGAACCCAGGGCCTCATGCATGCAAGGCAAGCACTCTACCACTGAGCCACCTTTCCAGCCCTTGATTCAATAATTTGAAATATTAAGAATCAGTAAAGAATCTAAGAAAATGTCAGCTGGTAGAAAGGACTGGTTTTAATTCAGAGAGCCTCCTGAGTTTGAGTTTATATTGTGGTACATACTATAATAAGAGAGATGTTGGCTTTAAACTTCCAGAATCAACCTATTCCTAGCTAGGGTCTTTTCAATCTCATGCCACTGTTTTATCTTTAGTTTGGGGGCAATTTAAAAAACTGAAGTCAATGGGCTGGGAAGGTGGCTCAGTGGTAGAGCGCTTGCCTTGCATGCCTGAGGCCCTGGGTTTGATTCCTCAGCACCACATAAGCAAAAAGAAAAAAGCTGGAAGTGGCACTGTGGCTCAAGTGATAGAGCGCTAGCCTTGAGCTGAAGAGCCAAGTTACAGCACTCAGACCCAGAGTTCACGACCCATGACCAGACGCCCCCCCCCAAAAAAAAAACAAAAAAACTGAAGTCAATGCTTCAGTCTTGACTGCAATTTTCTTTAAAAAAATTATATTAGAACAAGAGTTCCCTTTCAAAGGCTTCAGTTCGATTTTTAAAGATAATTATTGGCTATTATTTGTCTACTTTCTCCTTCCCTCTCTCCCAGTATTCTTTCAGGTAGCTAGTAATCCTTTGAGAATAAGCACAGCACAGGTCATACAGTCAATTAAAGGAAGGTCAGGAAGGAAAACTGATCACATGTAACAGTGTGAGGAGCTGCTCTCAAACCAGGATCACGAGTGATATGCATAAGGAATTGCTTTCAGGTAACACACAATTGTGAGAGACGCTGAGGAAAGGTCTAGAAGGAAACACAAACTTATCAGTCAGAGCCACAAAGAGAAGCTAGTAGAGCCTCTATTTGCTTACTATGGCTGAAATCAAAGCAGAAGGAGGTAAAAACCATCCAAGATACACACCACTTATAGAACAATGGCTGCCTTTCTACAAAAACTCTCACAATGTGCCTGGCCTGGGACTTGGAGGATCTGATCAACCTTACTTTCTCCCTGACATCTATGAGGGGAAATCAGTGGTCAGCAGCAGGGTTTACACCAATCAGCAAGTAAAGGCCCAAAGTATCCCTTTGGCCTTCCAAACTCAGCAAGTTTTTCTTCTTGATAATTCTCATCCAGGTCTGCATGGGAAGGGAATTCTGGGAAATGTAATTCCAGTATATATAGCCAAACATGACACAGTACAGAAGCATCAGAATAAGAAATTCTAGAGTAAGAGAGAATAGGTGGGAATGGAAAATAAATGTATTTATGGAAATGTTAAAGGTCCACAACTCAGTCTTCAGTTGCTTCGATAAACATTTCTTGAAAACTGCAAGGTTAATTATGAAAATGTATGACTAACTTCCATTCTATTCACTTCTAAAAGAAAAGAAAATGAGGTTGTTTTATTAATGTCATTTGGCCCATGTTTCTTTAACTATAACAGTGAAAACCACTCTGGCTAATGCACTGTAAATGCTTTCATGTTTGTTTTCTTAAGAACGTTAATGATCTCCCTTGAGCTGACGATTCTACTTATCTCCAATTCTATCATCTCACATGACTGCTAGTTCTTTCTTTCCCCCATGAGTATAAGACTTGCCTACTTCAATATTTCACTGTCAGCCAAAGACAATTCCAAGGCCGAATTATTTTTGCTTTTATGCCAGGATCTCTTCCCACTTTTCCCGCCAGCCACTCAGGGAAGATGCCATGGGCCCTTTGCTCAGACCAGTCAATGAGCAAAAGCTCTTAGATGGCTCTGATGTTCATTGTTTCCTTCCTATTTCTGCCATCCTATTCTAGCTCTATGTACTTATTCCTAGATTACTAGAGACTCTTCCAGGCCAGGCCCCTCTCATACTCATCCATCTTCCCTTCCAGTATTCTCTTAATAGGGTTTTCCTCCTGTCTCCCAAGTTTTCAAATCTTCCATGCTGTCTTATTTTATACCCTCTCAGAGAAATCAATGCTTTTCAAGATGAAAAGATTAGAAAGTTTTTAGTCCAACCACTTCCTTTTATTGAAAAGAAATAAGAAGCTGCAAGAGATTTAAAGTCACACTGACATCTAGAATTCTAGATCCCTGTAGGACACTGTCTGCCAATATAGAACCCATCTTTGATGAGAATATTGCTTTTAAAGGCTCTCCATCATCCTACCCACCTGTAAGGGCAGCTGTACATTCATATTGTAGTCTATGGAGTTATTTCCAGGTCACTATTAACCTAAAACATGTGAAAACACTACATTCACAGTAAGTGATGAGCCAGGCATTGTACAATGAGGCAATCATTTACCCATTTGGGGTTTCTTTATTTCCCACTGCTCAGCTTCCCCTCGATTCAATAACTATTAAGTGCTTTTCATCTCTCCTGTTTTGGCTCAATCCAAATCTTCCCTATCTTTGTAAAGCTTTATTATAATCACATCTCTAGGAATTGACTCCATCTGCTACAGGTCTTTTTGTGTGAGCTACTCCTATGTAATTTTCAATGTACAGTTATTCAATTCTGGGCTACAAAGAGCCTGAGTTAAAAATCAGAAGACTTGAGTTCTAACCCCAGCTCTTTAACTTTCTGTCTGTGTAACATTCGAGCCATTTTTCTTCTCTCAACTGTTTCAAATTTCTGAAATGGGCCTGTCCTATCAACTAGAGTATCAATGCTTGTCAAATAAGAGAGTTTGTCAAATAAATTATGCTTTGTTTTAAGGAGCAAAGTATTAATGAGAATCACAGAGGAATAACACAGATCATCAATCCTTAATGACATCATGTAGTACTTTTCTGTGTTTCTTTTGGTTTATTAACTAAATCACAGCTACTAAATTATAAATTCTCTGAAGGAAGAAACCACATCTCATCTTTTTTATCTCTGTTCCCATGAGCACTGCATATCTATTTTAAAATCATGCTGGGTTACATTTGGGTTGCTAAGAGGGGAGGAGGAAAAAAAAACTTTAAAAATGTGATGCAGAAACAGGCTACTAAGTGGGTGGATGAAGGACCCAGTAAGTTAGGAATGCTATTTTATAGCATTAGAGCCAGGCTGCCAAAGAAGTCTCATTGCTGGCGGACACCATCACAAGGGGATTTTTAGAACAACCCGTTACTTCCACATGGTTTTGTCTGCAAGAAAAGATGCAGGGGAGATCGTAGTGTTCAGAACCAACTAATGGGAAGCATTTAGGACATTCTTGTGTCAAGTCAGAAATAACTATTTGGACATGGCGTTCTGTCCTGGATTTTCTTGGATACCTCTGCTTTTTGTCACACTATAGAGGAAAGAGTCTTTTTGAGAACTTCTTAAACCAAAAGTAACATGAGTGAGATGAAGAATTTCAGGATTAAAGGAAATTTGGGTGTGGGAAAAGGAATTACTCGCCTGTCTCATGGTCTGACCCATCATGGTTACAAGGACTTGGCCTGGTGTTCACATGAGAAGCTGGGTCATGCCAACAGACACAGACATCTGAATCACTCTCCCAGGAGAACAGTCACTTCTCACTATGTTTATGGATTATAGTTTATCCTAGTGATTTTAGGAAGATCTAAGTAATTATCCCCTTCATTCCCACCTGCTCAGAGACATTTATATCTCTTATACAGCATAGTCACATCATAGCTGCTTTTCTTGTGTGTGTGTGTGTGTGTGTGTGTGTGTGTGTGTGTGTGTGTGTGTGTGTGTGTGTGTGTGTGTGCGTGTGCGTGTGTGTGCCTGAGTTTGAACTTAGGGTCTAGGTGCTACTATCACTTAGCTTTTGAGTTCAAGGCTAGCATCACAGCCTGAGTCACAGTTCCACTTCTAACTTCATGGTGGTTTCTTGGAGATAAGAGTCTCATGACTTTCCTGCCTGGGCTAACTTCAAATTTCAATCCTAATATCTCAGCCTCCTGAGTAGTGAGGATAACAGGCATGAGCCACTGACACTCAACTCTCTTCTTCTCTAAAGAAAACATGCCATAGAAATTCTATCTCATTCCTCAAAATTGTGTGCTAGGACATTGGCTTAAACCCAGTAGGAGTTTAAAAAGACTTTTATTGGGAGCAAGATTTTCATACCATATTTTAAATACACTGTAAAACTTATTAACCTGATGTGATTATTGCTCTGATATTTCATCATTTTGAGAATTTATTGCTTGTAATACAAACAAATCCTTTGTGTAAATAGAGGTAGAAATGGGAAGGTACTGGCTGTTCTAAAGCAACATGGAAATGAAGATTAAGCCATCCTTATTAAATCTTCTTAAATATAGGTTGGCTTTGAACAGCATTCTTTAGCTGTATTAGATCACAGCATGATTTGCTACTGCCAGGAAAGTGTTTCTATTCTTAGGAGACAGTGTCTGCCTTACATTGTTGAACTTTCTCATCCTCTGTTTCCCAAACTGTAAAAGAGTTTCTAGAATTTAGGAGGGATCATTAACTTGGTCTCAAACAATCCTATGTACTTGCGTTTATCCTAAATACATTTTAAAAGTAAGGCTTTACTCTAAGAAGTTGTCCACTGGCTTCCACCTCCTGCTGAAGAATTTGTAGCCCCTGTCTTCTAGTTCTTGGTGACTGAATTCAAACACTTCCACCAAGCCATGCACTGGTGGTTCACACCTGTAATCCTAGCTATGCAGGAAGCTGAGATCTGAGAATCATGATTCGAAGCCAGCCCAGGCAGAAAAGTCCCTGTGACACTTTTATCTCCAATTAACCACTCAAAAATCAGAAGTGGCACTGTGGCTCAAGTGGTAGAGGACTAGCCTTGAGTACAAAGAGGCTCAGGGACAGCTCCCAGGCACTGAGTTCAAGCCCCACAACTGATTTAAAAAAATGCTTCCATCAAATGAAATCAGGTGTAAACACTACTGACATTATTTGAAACCTTTATTAGATATTTTGTTGTCCACGCTCATCTTTTACTCGACATAGCCCAAGTCAGTCCCTGGATTTCCAGTGTGTTTTAATTTTATGGTTTTTAAAAATTATCTTTAGGTAGTTATACAAAATTTTAATTCACCGTTCAGTTTAGGAGCACAATACATCTTGATCAATGTCACCTCTGCCCAATGTGTTTTTGAGCATTATTTTAGCTTCTTTTAATAACTGAGCACTTTTCAGGGCAAAATTACAGTGTCTTGCCATTGTGAGGACACAGATCCATATTGATTTCTCTTCTGCTTGTGCTTCATAAAATGGGCCCAAACCCAAGACCTAATACTATTATCTCATGAGTTCTTTTGAGGTAATACTTGTGTAAAAACTTAGCCCTCTTTAAAGTAATCATTGTAACTTGGAAAAATCTGTGGCTATTCACAGTGATTATTAGGACTTTTTAAACCCCAAAGTTCATGTGCCCATAACTAACCTCTATCTTAGGCCCAGATGGAAGAAATTTGTCCCAAGGTAATATATTAAATGAATAATGAGTCTGTGACTGTTATACTTCAATTGCTTTTTCTTTCTTTTTGTCTTTCTTCTTTTTTTCAAAGTTTGTTTTTGTTTGGTTGCACTGAGGCTTGAACTCAGGGCCTCACGCTCTAGCTGATGTTTTCACTCATGGCTGGCAGTCTACCACTTGAGTCACAGCTGTACTTCTAGTTCTTTGCTGGGTTAATTGGAAATAACTGCTTCACAGACTTTTCTGCTTAGGCTGGCTTTCCAACTGGGATCCTTAGATCTCAGCCTCTGGAGTAGCTAGGATTAGAGGTGTGAACCTTTGATTCATATGCTCAAGTGAAACCTCACACTGAAGAGTGAATGGCAGAGAAAACTAAACAATCTTCTTCCAATCTCTTTTAGTGGCTCTGAGGACTGCTATGGACAGGAGCAAGCATGTGCTTACTTAAGCAGCGAGAGGAGAGAATGGTAGGAAAACAACCAACTCTCCCAGCAGGTGTGGGTTGCTCGCCAGATCATATAGAACATGGGGCTCTATGGGGAGATTTAGGAATCTCCAGCCTTCCTGGAGCTAGTGATCCACATGGGTAATGAGCAAGAAAGTGAATTCATGTGTAATACAACTTCAGGAAAGACAAGTGTTAAGATTTAAGGGGAAGTCAGTAAAAAATGAAAGAGGAGAAGAGAAAAGGCACACTTAGAGAGAAAGAGCAGACCTGATAGGTACAGGAGGCATTTCTGGAGTTGTGATGCTGAGGCCCTGGCTTGTATGAAGAAAGCAGTGTGAAGATCTGCACAGCAGGAGTTTTAAGCAGAGGTAATAGCAGGTCAAGAGATCTTGAGGTGAGCATGACCTTGAAGAGTTAGGGGAGAACAGCAAGAGAGTGTGTTAGGCCTAAAACAACATAGTGCTGGGATTTGGAGAGGCCTTTGACTTTGAACTGCCTAGCCTTGACCCCAGCTTTGTATTATAGGACTTTGGGCAGCTCATCTCTCTCAAAGCTTCAGTTTTCTTATCTAGAAAATGGCTTGGGAGTAAATATTTCACTGTGGTAACCATGGAGTGCAATGAAGCCATGTGTATAAGCAATCTTAAGATCCAGCATGGACTCAATACACTGAATGGTGAGGGGCATTAAACACCTGGTAGGGATCTAGACATGAGAATAGTTCAGGTAAAACCAGCACTGATCTCAGCTGGTGTTTTGCTCAAGCCACTCAGGAACACACAGGAAGAGCTCTGTGGTTCTGTATTGATTTATGGTGGCATGGTCAACCTCAACTTCCTTTTTATCTCAAATGGGTTAAGACTATAGAAATTGCCTTGTGGGTGTGGAAAGTGTAGTTCAATTCTAGACCACCCACCGTTTAGAACATTTCTTAGGAAACCCGACTAGTTTCAGTAAAAGGTAAATGATGTGATTTCAACTGAAAACCACCCAGATCTTCATTCTTCTAAACTGATATAACTAATTGAGACCATATATCCTGTGCTCACTGTTCTGCTTACTGTGGCTTCCAGAATCTAACATAAAACTTGGCCTGTCATTAATATTTGTTGGATAAATCAAGACCAGTACTTCAAGAACTCTTTTTCTGTGAGCTCTCTACTCTGGGGTTGATGTCTTGGTCTCCTCTGTAGGTAGGGAACGACACGTCAATATGGGTTTTGTGAGGAACTCTATGGGCAGTTGGCCAAAAAACTCTGTCAGAATAAAACTGTTTGGTTGAGGTTGTAAGGCTTTCTCCAATATTTGATGACTAAAGACAGTTAATGTTTTAAATTTACTTAAATTAAGCCGGGCGCTGGTGGCTCACGCCTGTAATCCTAGCTACTCAGGAGGCTGAGATCTGAGGATCGCGGTTCAAAGCCAGCCCGGGCAGGAGAGACTGTGAGACTCCTATCTCCAATAAACCACCAGAAAACCGGAAGTGGCGCTGTAGCTCAAGTGGTAGAGCGCTCGCCTTGAGCTGAAGAGCTGAGGGACAGCGCCCAGGCCCAGAGTTCAAGCCCCACGACCGACCAAAAAAAAATAATATAAAAAAAAATAAATTTACTTAAATTAAGGCCACTTCAAAAATTTGTCATGTTAGATGACAGGGCCATTTCTAACATTTTTTCACTTTGCTTTCCAACTATGAGACCTTGTTAGCCACTCTTGTGGGGATTAACCATTCCAAAAGTACCTACTCCTATTTTGATTCAGTAGTTGAATATATTTAGACCTTACTCTTAAAAGAGTTGAGGAAATTCTTTCATGATTTTCTTAAGAGAGGCATGGGACAGTATAAACCTAGAATTTACAGAGACTTCTAATCAGCCTTTATTATTTATAGAAATATTTCAATGGTTTAAGTTAGGTTTACAAATCACATTGAATCCCACAGATGTGTCATAAAAGGCCTTTCTGGAAAAGCATAGTATAGCCAGTTAAGCTGGCAATAACAGCAAAGAGGCTGAGATTTTACAGTACATCAGGTAAGTTGAATATTGATGAAAGACACAGGACTCTGATCAGAGCCAAAGAAAGGTTTATATTCATAGCAATGGCCAGAATACCAGTATTTGAGGTTGATCATCCAACCCCTGTCCCCATTGGGCAACATGTGTTGACCCAATTATTGGTTTATAAAGGAGGAGACTCAAGCTCTGAGGACTCAGATCTTTTATCACAGGCAGGAAGCCTGTTTTTGTTGCTGTTTCATTTTATGGAGTTGAACCAGAGTTTTGGAGATTTGGGTATCAGTAGAACGCAGTAGAGTTTAAATTGAGATTCCACAACCAAATAATTCTGGCCCTTCAAAAGATATCATTCATGTCCTAGCTAAAACCCTTGACAATTCCAGGGATGTGGAACAGCTGGTTTTAATTTGGAAGTTTATTTAGCTGTTTCATTGTAAGACACACTGGGTTTAAGACAATGAATCTGATATTCTAGAAGTACATGAAGGGTGTCAACGAAGGTCTTTATTTTCCTCAAACTTCCTCCCAGACCCCAGGCCCTACACATTCAGAACTAGCATAGTAAAAGCTTTTGAAGTGCTCGGCTTACTTTTCCATTGTTTTAAAAAATGAAATCACATACTTTTAGAAAAAAAGGTATAGTGCCAAAACTATTATTTTTAACATAACAGTTCTATTACCAGATGCACACAATCACATAAAGGTTTATGTTAAAACTTTTACCTTCATTTTTTTCCTTTTCTTTTTCTTTTGTTTTTTTTAATTTGCATCTGTACTGGTGGTTGAACTCAGGGCCTTGAATTCTTGTTTAGCTTTTATGCTCATAGCTAGTGCGCTACCATTTAAGTGACACTTCTAGCTTTCAGCTGGTTATTTGAGATATGAATTTCTTGTACTTGTCTGCTAGTTGCAAACCTGGATCCTCAGGTGATCTCAGCCTGCTAAGTAGCTGGAATTACAGATGTGAGCCATCAATACCAGGCCTATGTTCAAAATCTTTTAAGTGTTTGTTTTAACCATCATCAATATTAATTGAAGGTTACCTTCCCCCCAGTAAACGAGGTTAAATATCATTGGGATTAATTAAAGTGGCAAATTATTTAATCCTCTGGTAATAATCACTAAGATAACACAAAGTCTATAAAAATAGCATGTATATAGCTCTTTGCCTCCAATCCAGAGGGATTGCGTCTAGCTTATAAAACCTTTTTCCTTCTGTGGAATCAGGGCCTAATCCCTGCATCTTTATAACACAAGCAGCGATACACACACCGAGACAAGAACTTTCAGTTCTATCACCATTAGCAATTGCTCACAGAACACAGAGTGTTTTCACTTCCCCTCTTGACCTGCTTTTAGAGCCTTGTACCCATGAACATTATAAAGATAGGACAGAACAGATAGTAAAAACAGATTAGGGTTGTGACAAACATTTGTTAGTTTCTAGGACACATGAACAATGATTCCAAAAAATATCTGCAACAATAAAAACAGTAATAGTTATCCCTGACATAGTGACACACATCTGTCATGCTGGTTATTCAAATCCCAAATCCAAGCCCTCCTGGGAAATGCAGAAAAAGCCTGTCTCAAAATTTAAAAAATGAAAAGAGCTGGGTATGTGACTTGGTGGTACCTAACATTCATACACTTGACCCTACTTTCATTCCCTGATACTACCAAACAAATGAACAAAAAACACCATAAAAAACTCACACTACACTCTATATTGAAGTGTAAATAATAAAAAGATACAGTGTAAAATAGTACATCTAAATCCATGTTATTCAAGTTAGATCTCAAACTAGAAAAGATGAATTTCTTGTGTCTCTTTGTGTGTGTGTGTGTGTGTGTGTGTGTGTGTGTGTGTGTGTGTGTGTGTGTGTGTGTGTGTGTGTGTGTGTGTGTTTCAGTTTGAATTCTAGTTCAGTGTTCTGCAAATTGGGGCATGTATCAATACTCTGGGTGGTTTACTTTCCAATGAACTTTGCTTCAGTAATACTTCAGAGGTAATCAACTTCCAGAGCGCCAGGTTTTAAAGTATATCTCTCTTAAAATCTCTCCCTCCTGTCTCCCCAGTTATAAAGGTTCTCCCATTTAAAAGGAAGTTCAGTTATCACCTATCTGAACTCTTATTATGATACATAATGACAATGTTTAAAAACACAATAACACCAATCAAAAAGATACTTGGAAATACCTACATGTAGATATTGAGAAATCTGTCAGAGGACTGGACTCTTTGCATTAGACATCATATTCCCAGTGATTTTGTTTTGGATGAAAATTACAAAAGGATGACCCAGTCAAGCCTCACAGGTAACTCATTGCTAATTCAAAGAAGTGACATCTTTAGCACAAAACTTCTTCAGCTTCCTCTATTTATTCTTTAGTAAAATGCATTTCCTATATTTAAATGAACAGAATAGTAATGTTATTCTAGAAATAAGTGACATTCATCCATAGACATATAAGAAAAAAGCTGTCTCAGCATCTCATTAAGAGACATTTGTGGGGCAGGTGTGCTGGTGCTTGTCCATAATCCTTGCTTCTTGGGAAACAGATGAGGAGTTTGATAGTGTAAGGCCAGCTCAAGCAAAAACTTAGTGATATTGCATCTCATCCTCTAAGCTAGGCACAGTGGAGTCATGTCTGTAATCTCAGACATGGGTAGGAGGGTCTGCCATCCCCATCTGTGTTTTTCAAGTATCTTGGATTACCAGGTTCTATTTTGAACACTTGATTTTCCTTCCTTCCTTCTTTCTTCCTTCCCTTGCTCCTTCCTTCCTTCCCTCCCTTCCTTCCTTCCTTGCTTCCTTTCTTTCCTTCCTTCCTGCCTTCCTTTCCTTCCTTCCTGCCTTCCTTCCTTCCTTCCTTCTCTTCCTTCTTTCCTTCCTTCCCTTCTTTTCTTCCTTCCTTCCTGCCTGCCTGCCTGCCTTCCTGCCTTCCCTCCCTCCCTCCCTCCTTCCTCCCCTCCCTTCCTTCCTTTCTTTTTCTCTTTTTTCTCTCCTTCCTTCCTTCCTTCCTTCCTTTCTTTCTTTCTTTCTTTCTTTCTTTCTTTCTTTCTTTCTTTCTTTCTTTCTTTCTTTCTTTCTTTCTTTCTTTCTTTCTCTCTTCTTTTTTTTTCTGTATTATTCCACTTAGTCCAATTTCCTCTAAAATATTTTTCTGAAAAATCGTTCAGCCATTTTGGATTAGAAAGTATTAGGGAAATATTGACACTTCATTTCATTGCTTTGTAACCTAAGTGATCTCAAATACTATTCTTAAGTATTTCTTTTACAAAAGGCCACAAGAACAACCAGCAAGGAGCCCTAGCAAAGTGAGATTCAAAACAGAGAAAGGAAAGAAAGCTTCTGCACTGCTGATGGCCTAGGGTGGAGTCTAGTTTTTAAAGTACATAATTTTTTCACTTAGGGAACTCAGGCCAAAATGTAAGCACCTGGCTGGCTGGCGTAGTCTATTCCTGCTCAGGATTCACATTTTAATCGCACCTTACCAAGGGAGACCTAAGTATGCTGCAGTCTGCTTGCAAAGGCAATGAAACCCACAGGGTTTGGCTTTATTCCTACGAAGAGCAAGGGCCTGGCTTTCTTGGCCAATCAGATCTATCAGCAGCCTGAGTTATAGGACTCTTTCCAAAGTTGCTAGGAGTCCTCTGGCAGGAGTTTCGAAACCTCGGTCAGTTTTTCAAAGTCGGCGTTAGCATGCCAGATGCTTCAGAAAGGAATTCAAGCCAAATGGCAGGTGTGTCTAGAGAGCTGCGGGATTTAACTCCAAAAATGGGAAAGGCTAAACCCAGTTTCTAGAGGAAAAACTGGGGCAGTGGACAGAAATAAGCCAGAGGCAAGAAATAGATAGGATAACTGAAATAGGCTCATTGTTATTGCTACCAAACTTCCCTCCTAATCTCCACTGAACACACAGAGATGTCAATATATGTGTCCTTTTCTGTCTTTTTACAACACTCTGTAAACCATAAACCTGCAGATTCCCATCTAGGTCAGGCAAGTTCTGATGAGCAGCCTTGATGAATGTGATTCTTTGTGACATAGGAGTTCCATAGCTATGAACATGGCCAGGCCCCAGCCCTTGGACATCTGAGGCATACAGCAGGCTGACACTTCAGGCTTGTTTTAAACATCACCAGATTACATTTCCTTGTGGTGTTTCATACTTCTGTGTTCTCAGAAATTGAAACAGCATTTCTGTTTGTTGGGATTTGAACATTCACAGGCTCTTTCCAGAGAACTCTTAAGGCTTTTAGGCAAGGACTCTCTTGCCATAAATGCCACATTCAGGTTTTTATTTCACTTTTCCTGGATATGAAAAGATGTGACTTGGATATTAAAATGATATACGTGTTCCATATTAGTGTGAGTGAAGTAAACATCCTCCAACTGCTACACCAGCCAGTTTGTCAATATTATTTCAACCAAGGCATCAGCTCTTCTCCTGAGATCAAAAAGGAAGTAGGAGCTTTCAGGCAGTAATATGTTTAGCTTGGGAAATGTCAGATGCAGAGCAGGCCTGACAAGTTCTCATCAGAACACTGGCTAGGGGAAGTTTACGTTTCAATCTTCAGCTCTTTATTCAGGCAGGTTAAATTGCCCAGAATGTCAATCCATTGTAGAATTGAATGCAGGCTGAGAGCAAGCTTTCAGTGTGATCTTGAGTTTTTCTAGACCAGACACTGGCAGTTGAGACCTAGCATGTATGACCAGTGCTTTGTCTACCTGTCCTGTTTTCTTACTGATGACATTTGCCACTCTAGATTGCACAGGGACCAGCTCCTTTTCATCAGATGCAGTGAGGTTCTTTTGTGCTTTGTGGTTTTTGTGAAAGAGGGCCTTAAGGATCACAGCTGCGCACCACTACTCCTGGCTGCCAGGTGTTTCTGATGACCCAGCAGTAACATTCTCAAATAACATCAGGTGCTTCTGAGAAACTCATTTTGCAGTGTGCCAGCAGCTCACGTTTGTAATCCTAGCTCCTCAGGGGGCTGAGATCTGAGGATGGAAGTTTGAAGCCAGTCCAGGTAGAAAAGTCAGTTAGATACTTATTTCTTTTCTTTTTCTTCTTCTTCTTCTTCTTCCCCTCCCTCTCCGCCCTCCCCCACTCATGGGGCCTGAATTCTGGGCCTGGGCGCTGTCCCTCAGCTCTTCAGCTCAAGGCTAGTGCTCTACCACTTGAGCCACAGCGCCACTTCCGGCAGATACTTATTTCTAATTAACCATCAAAAAGCTGGAAAAGAATGTGTGACTCAAGTGGTAGAGCACCAGCATTAAGTGGAAAAACCTAAAGGATAGCACCTAGGGCCTGAATTCAAGCCCCAGTACTTTTATACACACACACACACACACACACACACACACACATACACACACACACACACACACACACACACACACACACACACACAGAGGGGGAGAGGGGGAGAGAGAGAGAGAGAGAGAGAGAGCATCATGATGAAAGGTGGAATCAGGAAGAAGAGAGTGGAGAGATGATGTTAAGGTAGGGCTGGCAGGTGGATCAAGAAAACCTGCGACAACTCCTCTAGTAAAAGAAACTGAGACCCTTTGAACCCTCAAGCTCCCTGTGATGCTGTCCATAACCATGACCCTACTTAAGCCCTCCACCCCTGCCACTAGTGCACCATGCCTCATGTCTTCTGACCCTCCTCAGGCCCCCATGGCATCCCTCTTCAACTCTCCATTAAAGTTGATCTGGTCTGAAGAAAGGAAAGAAAGAAAGAGAGAAAGAGAGAAAGAGAGAGAGAGAGAAAGAAAGAGAGGAAGAGAGAAAGAGAGAGAGAAAGAAAGAGAGGAAGGAAGGAAGGAAGGAAGGAAGGAGCTCCCATTCCCCATCTCTTGCCCACGACTGGAAAGCACAGGCATTAGAGACCCTCGGCTCCACCTCATCAAGTAGCTATGGTAAGATGGGGCATACACCAGGCTGTGGCCTAGATTATTTGGCTTAAAATTTGAATTTATGGACTTTTATATTTTCCCAAGGACAATTACCAGAGCAAAAAAAAAAAAGCACCCCAAAGACCATTTGTTGAACTCTGCAGGTATCTCTTTACGAAGCGAGGGCCTCAGCCTTGCAGAGCTGGGGAAAGGTTACCTGAACACTAAGCCGGCTTCATTCAGGTAAAGGGTTCCATCAGGGCTATCATCTGTCAGAATCTAGTGTAAGTCTTCTGAGGTAGAAAGGGGTGGGAGAAGAGAAAATGAGGTGAGAGGGTAGGCCTGGAGAGTATCTTAGAATGCATTAAGGCTGGGTGTGGTGGCTCACGCCTGTAATCCCAGTGATGGAGGAAGCTATAGGTAGGAGGACTGCTGTCTAAGGAAAGAACTGGAGACCTTAATTAAAAAGTAACTGAATTGGGAAGTCTAAGGGGAGAACAGAAATGAAGGGACAATGGGTAAATAAATGCAGCAATGGTACTTACTAGACACTATGTTGAAAATGAAGTACACAACTTGTAGGTGGGGATGGGAAGGAAAAAGTGGAGGAAAGAGAGGAAAGGGGTGGCATAGTCCAAAAAGAAATGGACTCTGTACTGTTTCATGTATGTGTAACCCCTCTGTACAGCACCTTAATAATAACAATAAAACTGTAAATTTTTTTAAAATTTAAAGACAGTTTAGAAACAGTTGGCTAGAGACATAGCTCAGTGTTAGAGTACCGTATAAGGCCCTGAGTACAAATCCCAGTACCTCCAAATGGCATAATAAGTAAAATTCCTCATGAACTAGAACAATGATAATCATGTTGCTTTGATGAGTTATGTGTCATGTCTTCAAGGAGACCTGGGACAGATTCATTTGGAGAAGATCATCAAGGGGAAAAAAATATTTTTCCAGTCCCCTTCTACAATTCGATTCCATTTTTTTTCTTATTTTAAAACAACACATTTACTCTAAGCAGATGTTTTCTCTGCTGCCTATGATATGACATGAGAGGAAATTGGTGGGGTTTTTTTGTTGTTGGTCATGGGGCCTAGAACTTTAGGCCTGGGCGCTGTCCCTCAGCTCTTCAGCTCAAGGCTAGCGCTCTACCAGTTGAGCCATAGTGCCACTTCCAGCTTTTTCTGCTTATGTGGTGCTGAGGAATCCAACCCAGGGCTTCATGCATACAAGACAAGCACTCCCCCACTGAGCCACCTTCCCAGCCCTGGAAATTGTTCATTTTGAGGCACAGCTGACTGCTCAGTTAGGGAATGGGCAGTCTCAGAGGCTGCTGGCAGGTGGGCCCCTCCCTGGCTTGCTAGGTGCTGCTCCCAGGTGAGGATTCTGTGGTAGGTGGGTGGAGATATTGAGCGTGCAGTGTGTTAGGTTTCAGAGAGGCAGGGCTGGGGCAGCTCCCACGTCCTTTCCATACAATCAGCTCTGCTTACATTCCCATTCATTAATTAACACACATTTACTGGAGCCACTACCCAGGAAGCACAAGTGATTAAAATGCATGCGCTCCTAAGCCTGTCAGCCTTTAATACCACCTCTGTCACTTAGGATCTTAGCTTTGTGATCTTGAGAAATTAGTTCCTCAAAGCCTCAATCTCTTACACAGAAGACAAGTAGCAATAGTTCTTTGTTCTATTATTATTATTATTATTCTTTAAGAAGTCATATGAAAGGGTTTCAATTCAACATGTCAGCTTAGGAGTACAATGTCTCTTGATCAACATCACCCTTTTCAGCATTGTTCCCCACCTCTCCCAACCCCACTTATCCTCTCAAGTTACCTGGTTCCTTTTGTGCATCTGTACATTGGCTATTACAAATGCATTCACCCACCTTTCCTCTCTCCATTCGCCTGCCCCTTTAGTTCCTACTTTGTGAGAGCTGGTGAGGATCAAATGAGAAAGCATTGTAGAAATGTGTGCAAATTCAGGTCAGGCTGAAGTAAGAACTCATCTTTATTTCATTAGGCAAATTGGTTTGCGAGGCTCATCCTCCCAAGCAGTCCCGCTAGTGTTACTATTGATAATGAAGTTCTCTCATCCATTTTGATGCCAGGAAGTGTCATCTCGCAAAAACTCACATGTCTAGTCTGGTGTAACCATCCTATCTGGAGCTCTGTTTAATTCAGGCTTTTCTCTGCCCAGCTTCTCCAAGGCCAAAAGGCCCAAGTGGGAGGAGGGAGAATAGCAGACGTCCTCTAGCCTTTGTGCCTTATTTCGGGTCACCCCTCAGCTGTGATGGCCGACTTCTCCAAGGTCAAGGGGAAAGAGGACTTAGGGAAGGGCACTGTCCAGAGCAAGTGCAGCTGGAATCTGGCCTTGAGGCACTGGGCACACAGACAAAGCTGGCTCTCCTTACCCCACACGCTGAGCTTCCCAGGCCTGTGTCAGATCCCAGCAGCTCAGCTCTGCCCCTCCCATGCAAGTTTCTCTCCCTGGGCCAGAGGTAAAGCTAACATGATCACTTTTCTGGGCTGTTCTGTTGAGATTTGAAATGGCCTTGGGCTCCAAGCACAAATGCAGGTAGGATGAGGGAGGAGAGGTAAGTCACCCACCCTGGAATCTGATTCTCTTCACTGGCCCTGCGGTCATCTGTCCCTCTCTCTCTTCCTCCAGTGCCCTGGCTGGTGCTTAGCGAGATCTTTCCTGGTGGCATCAGAGGACGGGCCATGGCTCTAACTTCCAGCATGAACTGGGGTATCAATCTCCTCATCTCACTGACCTTTCTGACAGTCACCGGTAAGATGGTAGTTTTCCTCTCCTGCCTGGATCTTGACCTTTTAGAGAAGTTTGTCTTCAGACAAAAAAAAAAAAAAAATGTTGTAGAAGTTTTCACACACATCCAGGACAGATGAGAAGGAACCTGACACCCAGCACACAACACAATTCTCAGTGTTAATTAACTCACCATCTGGCCTGCTCTTCCCCTTTTCAAGTTATTTTGAGTCATATCCCACACTGGCATTTGTCTGTAAAATTTCAGCCATGACCTCCAAAGGATAAGACATTTAAAAGAAAATGAAATGATAATACAGTCTCTACACTTAAGGATATTAATAATCGGCTAGGTGCCGGTGGCTCACACCTGTAATCCTAGCTACTCCGGAGGCTGAGATCTGAGGATTACAATTCCAAGCCAGGCTAGGCAGGAATGTCCATAAGACTCTTATCTCCAATTAACCACCAGAAAACTGGAAGTGGTGCTATAGCTCAAGTGGTAGAGCGCTTGTCTTGAGCTGAAGAGCTGAGGGACAGTGCCCAGGCCCAGAGCTCAAGCCCCACGACTGAGGGGAAAACAAAAAAGAATATTAATAATCATACCTACTCTGGGGCCAGGTATGGTGGCACACATCTGTAATCCTAGCCACTCAGAAGGAAGAGGTAGGTGGAACACAGTCTGAGACCATGCTCGTGCAAAGTACAAGACCCAAGCCAGGTGAGGTGGCTCATGCTCATAATCCCAGCTACACAGGAGGCAGAGATTACTGTTTGAGGTCAGCTTGGGCAAAAAGTCATTGAGACTCCCACTTCGACAAATAAACTGAGCCTGGTGGTGCATACCTATATTCTCAGCTATGTAAGAAGCAGTTGGGCAGACTGTAGTACAGTGCAGACCAGATGACAGCTCAAGATCCTATCTGGAAAACAAATTAACACAAGGGGATAGAAGCATGGCTCAAGCAATAGAGTACTTTTGAGGCCCAGTAGTGCCAAAAAGAATGAAAAAGATAGGCAGACACAAATCCACTGTGTTCCCAGGCTACCAATTGTCTTATAACTCTGTTATACTGTGGATGAATCGGGTCCAAACACATAACTTACAGTTTTCTTAGTGTGTTTTGTAATTTGAGACCTGCCTCCATTCCCTGCACCCTTTACCCCATCTTTTATTTTAGCGTAGAACCAGCTTCCTTTGTTCTGTAGAATTTTTCAGTGCCTGGATTTTGTTCAGTATACTTGTAGCACATGTCCTGTGTCCCTGCGTCCCTGCGTCCTTTTTCACTCAGGACTAGTGCTCTACCACTTGAGCCACAGCTCTACTTCTGGCATTTTGGTCATTAATTAGAAATGAGAATCTCATGTACTTTCCTACTTGGGCTGCTCCAAACTATAATCCTCGGATCTCAGCTACCTATGTAGCTAGGGTTACAGGCATGAGCCACAGATAGCACCTTTCCCAAGTTCTATCCAGAGAGGCGAAAGATGGACCAATGTTATAAGAGCTTTATGAAGCAAACAGCTGGACAAATCCAGTACCAGTAGCAAGCACAGAGAGAAAGGACTAGTTAAAACTGCAAAGAGAATTGCAGGGCCGTGGCATACAACCCTAGGCCAGTTTTGCTGCTCGACCCACTGTGGTTGTGACTGCAGCTGTCAAGGGCTATTTGCAGATCTCATCCGCAGTTGGTCTGAGCCAGCTACTCCCCCAGGGCTTCCTGATATACTGGAATTTTTGCTGTGAGCCAGGGTTCATCACAGTACAAATGGTAGATTCATTTGGGGACCACCTCTCATCACTTAGCATAACTTGAACTTGACCAGTGACTCCAAAGGTTCTATCTCTTTGGCTAGAAGGACTCTAGGGAAAATCTAGGTTGACAAATGAAAGCTATCAAAATCTTGAAGTTCTTCCTTCTTGCTGATACAGCCTGGAAAGTGCTCAGGCTATGAGTTCAAGCCCCATGACAGACAAAAATAAATAAATGAACTGGGTACCGGTGGCTCATGCCTGTAACCCCAGCTACTGAGACTGAGATCTGAGGATCATGGTTCAAAGCCATCCATCCTGGGCAGGAAACTCCATGAGACTCCAATCTCCAATAAACCACTAGAAAACCAGAAGTGGTGCTGTGGCTCAAGCGGTAGAGCACTTGCCTTGAGCTGAAGAGCTGAGGGACAGTGCCCAGGGCCAGAGTTTAAGCCCCATGGCCCACGACATAAATAAATAAATAAATAAATAAATAATAAATAAATAAATAAATAAATAAATGTAAAAATAATGCAGTATTGCTGGCATGAAATTATTTATTCAAATCAAAGTAAGGAGAGTTTATTCCAAGAAAAGCCCATCTGTACATAGATGACATTAAAAATGCCTACCAAGCTGGGTGCCAGTGGTGTGCACCTAACATTCTAACTATGTAGGAGGCTGAGATCAGGAGAACTAAATTTGTGAGACTCCATTCTAACAAAAGAAGGCAGGTGCGGTGGCATGCACCTGTCATACTAGCTATGAGGGAAGCCTCCAAAAGGTAGATCGAGGTCCAAGCAAGTGCCCAGGCAGGAGGTAAAATGTATTTCAAAAATAACCAGTGCAATGGGGAGATTGAGGGTGGAGGGAGGGAAAGAGGGGGGAAAATGAGGGAGGGGGTAACAAGTTAGACAAGAAATGTACTCACTACCTTACTTAACTAGCTGTAACGCCCCTGTACATCATCTTGACAATAAAATAACCAGTGCAGAAAAACGTCTGAAGGTATGGCTTAGTTGATAGAGTGTTTACCTAGCAAGTGTAAGGCCCTGAGTTCAAATCCCTAGAAACCCCCAAAAGAAAAAGAAAAATGCCAAAAACAATACTGTCCACCAAATAGAAACCAATCTGTACCAGTGGTGATTCCCAGGAGGGCATTTGTGAACACTAAGATGTTTTACCTCCTTCCCTGCGTACTTCTACATTGTTTGAAGTTTTTTTTTTGTAAAGAGCACATGCTTTGTAAAATATTAATAAAGGTGCTTTACCATTTTGAAAAGGAAAACATGCCAATGCCATCAAGATGACATTGAGCTTGAGTTGTGGTAGTTAGGTAACAGCTGTTTACTCAAGAAAGCTGGAGTCATTTGTAAAACTGAAACTTCCAGAGCAACCTATGTTTTAATTTGCGAATCTACTTCCTGCTGACGTGTGAAAACACACAAGGCTTTAGAGCTACTCTAAGAAGCAGTGTTTACAAATGGGATTAAAGCAATACAAAACCCAGTTCTAATCAATTTTTTTTTTTGGTCTGTTACAGATCTTATTGGCCTGTCATGGGTATGCTTTATTTATACAATCATGAGTCTAGCATCCCTCGTGTTTGTTATTTTGTTTATACCTGAGACAAAAGGGTGTTCTTTGGAACAAATATCAATGGAGCTAGCAAAAGCGTAAGTATTTAACCAACAGTAGTCTTTGGTCAAAATGTAGTTTGTATATCCAATGATGTAAATCTGATTGTCCTTGGTGTAAGACAAGGGGCTCTCTCTGCTTTGTCTTTAGTGTGACTGCTTCACCTAAGGAAGCAGAACCATAGTTTTCCAACAAGTCGGCCTTTTAGAGCTCTGTTAGTAAGGATTGAGAACCTTGCCAAGTAGGCTTACTTTGTTTGGGGTTTGGGATAGGTGTTGAGATTGAAAGCCTGCTGCCCCAGCCCTGGGCCAGAATGATTGCTTTAGTCCTTTATCTCTATCAGGCTCATGGGTTTTTGAGCGTACAACTCTTACTAAGGATATGATTGGCAGAAAAGTTCTGCGGTCTAAATGTCTACAATTGCCTTAAAGATAGCACATTCAAGTTAGTATTAGGGAAGGTGCAAGGCATTAGTGGCTCAAATCTATAATCTTAGCTACTCAGGTGGCTGAGAGTTGAGGACTGCACTTCAGACAGACAAATCTGAAAGATTCTTATATGCAATTAACCAGCAAAAAGCTGTACTAGAAGTTGCATTTTACTACTCAAGCTATTACTTCCAGTCCCACATTTTGCTGGTTAGGGTTAATTGGAGATGGAATCTTGAAGACTCTCTCCACATCCCCAAGCTGGGTTCGAACTGCAGTCCTCCACCTGTCAGCTTTCTGAGTAACAAGGATTATTAGCATGAACCACAGGCACCTGGCTCATTTGTTACTTTTGTGTTATGCGATTAAAATTTAAATCCATGCTCTCCCCAAGCTCGTTACAAATTTTAAATTAGAACAGGACCGAAGCTAAGAACAAAAATAGAGGAGATCAGTGCAGACAGACAGGAAAGATGCTGGCAAAACAATCCCACCAGTACCTGTTAGGTGTGTGTTATGGTGAAGCCTGCCCAGTATTGGGAGCCGAAAGAACAAAGTTGCTTCTAGAAATCATGACTAACTCTTATGCATGCAATACTAAAGAGCTATAGGCATGCTTTGCCGGGTATAGTAGAGAAACACAGCTTTTAAGTGAAAATATGAACAGACTTACATAAACTGATCCAAGTATGTATAAAGCACGTGTTATACAAAGTTATCTTGGAGTGAAATGTCAGTAACAAAAAGCAAACAAAACTGGTAAGTTACCAAATTATAAGGAAGGATAGTGGAAAAACTGTAGAACTTGCTGGTTCATAGTGGCTGAAGTGAACTCATTGAGAAAGGTCACTGCTGAACTAAGTGAGCCTTTAGGAATTTAGAAGTTAACAAAACAAGGAACCAACTTTCATAACCAGGGAAATCAGTCTTGATTAAAACTCTAATGGGTTCTAACAACTAAGAAACTTAAAAATATCAAATTCACTTTAAATTTGGTACTACACATTGCTTACTATTTTGCTCTCCACTTGCAAGGTGGGTTCTTTTGCCTTTTTTACAAAAGCTGAGAAAACAAAGATTCTTCCAAGGATGTTACATGCCGTAGAAAATAAACAGTGACTCAAGCTGCGAGGTCAGAAAAGCTATCTGCTATAACGCAATTTGAAAGGATTTTCGTTTGAATATCTGCTCTGACAGCTATAATCTTAGAATGTTTGCCCTATTTGCTCTTTCAACTGTGACTTTATTCTTTTTTCCCTCCCAGTAAGAGAAAACAAACAAGCAAATGTTTTATACATATTTGAGTTCTGAGGCTTCAATTATTTCCACTTTTAGTGGTTAATTTGAGGCGGCCATTCTTGCAGGCAAATGTGCATCTTCTGAAGAAGCAGTCAGCCTCTATAATAGGCTTTCACTGATCTGGGTGCCTCATCCACTTTAGGAAAAAAAAGAACAAAAATACCAGAACTAAAACATGGTTTGTGGGGGGATGGGAGGGACTATTTTGGTTGGGTAATCAGAGGAAGTTATTGTAAAAGGTAAGTTTTACTTGAAAGATTGGGGTGGGGAGAGGATTTGTATCAAGAAGAGCTGGCTTGCCAGCCGGTGGCTCACTCCTGTAATCCTAGCAACTCAGGAGGCTGAGATCTGAGGATCAAAGCCAACTGGGGCAGGAAAGTCCGTGAGACTCTTATCTCCAATAAACCACCAGAAAAGTGGAAGTGCTGCTGTGGCTCAAGTAGTAGAGCACTCGCCTTGAGCTGAAGAGCTGAGGGACAGCACCACACCTAGAGTTCAAGCCCCATGACCAAAAACAAAAACAAAAACAAGAGCTGGCTCAAATACTAACTAGGGCCAGGTGCTGGTGGCTTATACCTTTAACCCTAATTATTGAGTTCAAGTCTGTGCAGTAGCACATACACGCATGCACACGCGCGCGCGCGCACACACACACACACACACACACACACACACACACACACACACACACACACACACACACACACACACACACACACAGGCTAAGCAAACACAGGCTTGATCTGTTTCAGGAAAATTAAAAGGCCAGAAGGCTGCAGATGCTTGCTGAATTAGGAAGGGTTAGCTAGACCAGTGTAAATAGCTTTGTAGACCTCCTGAGGAGCTGGAGTTTCATCCTCAGTTCACAGACCACCAAAGGGTTTTACCCAGGCCAGTAGTTTATGTTAAGGTATGCTCAAGTGAACATCTGCTGCCAAATGAGGCACAGAGCAGCACAGATCTAGGGCTTGTTTTCAATCATGACTGACGTCAAGTGGCCCTCAGTGCTGGCAACGACCCAGATCCCTAGTCCACTAAATCTGCCATTGTTCCAGACAATGCCCAATATCACCTCCTCTCTCCAGAAACCTCCTAACCTCCCCACTTAGCATGGTCCTTGCTCTGAACTCACTGAGTAAGTAGACACAACAGGACACCATCCACATCAGGATTTATATCCGCACACACTATACCTCCTTCCCAATACTCCTGGGAGTGGCCAGTCCTTTCAGCCACTCTACCATCTCCCTTCTTCAGCCATACCAGCCTCTGCTATAGCCCAGGCTCACCAGACACGCTCAAGACCCAGAGTCTTTGCACTGTTTTTTTTTTGGGGGGGGGGGTTGTTAATTGTGAAAATACCATACAGAGGGGTTACAATTACATGGGCAAGGTAATGAGTACATTTCTTATCAAGCATTGTTGCCTCCTCCTTTGTTTCCCCTTCCCATCGCTTCCCTCCCTGCCCTCTTATCTCCCTCCCCTGCCTTGTCCCCCCCCACCAGTATTTTAAACAATTTGTTTTTTCCCTTCCCCTCCACAAATTAATCCAACATCAAATACAGTGACCACAGGGGTTAATAACATGGGGGAGGGACATACAAAGCAACAAAGAACTCATCTTATAAAAATGGGTTTGCACTGGTTTTCTGTCTTTGCCCTCAACATACAGCTCACTGCTCCATCTCCTACCTTTCCTGCCATCCTGTTTAAAACCACCGCATCTCCAACTTTATACATCTACTGACCTACTTCTGTCTTAACCAAAGCTGAAACATTCTTTTACTTGGCTTATTATCTCCTCATTTAATTCCTGGAGAGCAGGAATTTTGCATATTTTACTCACTGCTGTTTCTCAGCACCTGGAACAATCTCTTGGCATATCACTGCAGTGGGTGACACCTCAAGTTTTTAACTTGAAGAACTGGGTGGCAGGTAGGATGGGGGACGGCTTAAAGACCTACTCTTCAGGGCACAGGAAATGACTGTTCTGCTTTGAATATATTTATCTAGAGATGTCCACTAGACATCAAAATAGAGGTATGTTATTGATAGATGGATACATACGTAAGTCTGACGTTTCTGGAGTCTTTGGTTTAGAGTTGAATGTGGGAGGCTATCAGCTCGTAAGTGGCTTTCAAGTCATGGAACCAGACGAGGTCATCTGGTTAGAAGTGAAGAAGAGAAGGAGACCTAAGATTACACTAAGCCTTAGGTTATACAAATTTTAAGAGATCAAAGAGAGGAAAGGTAAAGAAGTATTAAAAGGAGCCAACAGTGAGGGTGGAGGAAGGCCAGACTAGAGTATCACACAAGCCAAATGAAGTGTTACAGGGTGTTACAAACAGGGGTACATAGGTTTGTTGGGTAGTCTCAGTGGAGTGAGGGCTTTCGAGAACAGAGGTGTAGGCATCAGCTCTAGTCCACTCTATGAAGAGGTTATGCTGTTACATCCTAGACTGTCAAGCGTCCCTTTCACCATCTCTGTCTTCTCAAGTTACTTCCTCAGGGAAGCTGACAAATCCTCTGTCCCTCCAGAGTTGGAAGCCACCAAGGTGCCCACATTTTACTTCCTTTCTTATCCTGCTGTATCCCATGCACCACCAGGCTCACTCCTTTATGTATTTCTTCTCCCTCCCTTCATGCTTTCCCAGTCATTCACACAAAACACCACTCTGACTACATCCACTTTTATTTTATCCCTCTGAGGAGCTAGTATGCCTAAAGAGAATATACACTATGCTGACAGCCTTGTTTTACATTTGTGAACATAAATTGCAGGTAGATCTTTATGGCAGACTTGCAAGCTATTGCAATTCTCTGGCGTTGGCTTTCCAGCATGGCATGGTGACTTCACATCTCTACTCTCTCAAGCTTCTAGTACCACCTCCCACTTTTTCTGTGGGTGACTTTAGTTCACTGAGAGAACACTAATGGAACCCACTCAGCCCTCCCACCACAAGATCTAACCTACCCACATCTATACACATATTCTGCTTTGGTACATAAGCCAATGCTTTCTATTTGTACACTGATTATGCCATCCATTTCCCCCTGCTGTAGGATTATGAACACACACAAATATACAAAGATGAAGTACTCCCCATCCTGAAGACTTCAAATTCCAAGGACCAGCCTATTTACCTGTCCCCAGTTTCAGTTCTCTGGAATTCTGCACATGGTTTCCTTCTATGTTCCACTTTGGGATCAAATGTCTCTTTAGCAGATGTCAACTGTAATATAATCCTTCCCAACCAAGTCATTCATTTTCCCTTTCCCTGCTTACTTTCCTCACTAGCACTTTTACTACTTAAAATGTCATGCTGTTTCTCTCCTTGAAAACAAGCCTTCAGCCACCCCACCCATACTACCTTAATGTGGCAGTCACTTGGTTCATTGGTTAAGGTACAAAAAAAGATTTAAATAGGAGGGAATTTCAAAGGTGGCTCCCTTCTTTAATTTAAAAAAAAAAAAAAAAGCTAAGTGCGGTATCCTATTTTTATGCTGATGGAATCAACCTCTAAGAAACAATGTATTAATGCAGGAGGCTGGGGTAAATGCAAGGCTGAAACATGCAGACATAATTACAGGCATACTGGTTGAGTTAGAAAAACCAAAGACAATGAAATAGGATTTGGGATGAACTCTCTACTAGTATGTAATGCTACCTTTGGAAGTCCTGGTCTGCAGCAGGATGGTTGTGTTGAGGATACAACCCAACTTATCCTTTGCATGACCAAATGTTTGTGATATAGACTGAGTTTCAGGATACATTTATCACAGCTAAAACATTAAAATCCCTGGGTGGGTTTTAAAATAATAACTCACACATTTTTCTTCAAGTAAATTAAGAACGACATTTTCATTAGTGTTTCTTTCTCTCAGGAACTATGTGAAAAACAACATTTGCTTTATGAGTCATCACAAAGAAGAGTTAGTGCCAACACAGCTTCAAAAAAGAAAACCCCAGGAGCAGATCCCAGAGTGTAAAAAGCTGTGTGGGAGCGAAGAGCCACGGCAGCTTTCTCTAGACCCCTGACAGCCTCAAGACCTTACACATGCGTACACAGCACAAGAACACTACAATACTTGTGGAGTGTCTCTGTACCAACACACATGGGTCACTCCATGCCTTTCTTCCAGGAACTGTTTTTAAGAGACACACTGACATTATAAACATACCCAATATTTAATTGCTTTTCCCTGTAAGGAACTACAAGAGATAGATGACTTATAAGGACCTAAGCAATATTTAATTATGAACAAGGTATTAGGTTACACACACACACACACACACACACAAAACCAACAGACTCAACACTTTCTGCTTTTTCACAGAGCAGTCTTTGAAAGACCAGGTCCTAGTGTTGAGATCTACCTTTTTTATAAAAAACAAACAACTACATATATACATACATACATATGTATGTATGTATGTATATATGAAGGCCAGTCACTTTACCATTCAGACACGTTTCTGGACAGATGCTTACATCTTTTCCTACTAAGATACATTTACCTGCACTGGGTCTTATATTTAAAAAAAAAAAAAAGCCCAAGACACATAATAAGGACAATTTAATTGCACCTATGTTCTAGATTAGGATAGGGTTTTGGCTAGGATTTTAGTGGTAATTCCTAGTCCACAAGTAGAAAAACTATGCAGTTTATTTGATAAATTACGAAGTGCAATTTAATGGAAAACAACCTTTATGAATTTTGTATTATAAAACATTTACAGAAATGCTTCTGTAAGACTGAGAAAAATAAGCATTTTTTTCCATTTTTATTATTTTTTTAGTAATTAGAAAGGTCAATTTCAAAATCCGGGGACCATATTATTTAGAAGCAGCTGTTAATAAAGCATCAAAAAGTTGGCAATTTATCTAAATCTCTGTACAACTATGTTTGTTATTAAGTCACCTATTCTCTTCCTGGATGCTTTTCATGATGGCTTATAATAATTCAATTTCCTGCAATTCTTCTCACTGCTCAGGAATAGAAACTACCTCAGATTACAGCACACAGGCTACAATCAATGCTGATTTATAGATACATGCAGATGTAATAAATGACATTCAGACATTAGGACAATTTCTTCCCTATGTTCGCTGTGAAGAAAGAGCCAACCTACATCAGCAACTTGGCTTTTACCCATACAATGGAATGCTCTGTCCTGTATTTCCTTAGTTAAAACTTTAAAGAGCTGATAGGGAAATTTACCAATATAAGCTATAGAAACACAAAAGCTTGAAAAGCACAATGACAGAGCTTGAAAATAACTTTTTAAAAATAATGATTAACCTAAAGAAAAGAGAAGCCAAAGGCTAAACTCCTTTGTTATTTAAGTTGTAATTTTCCTACTAGTCCCCACCATTGGCAGAAGGGTTCATGATCTTGCTCCCCTTTAAGTAAGAAGACTATAAATCTATGTAAGCAACAGTAAAATGGAAATTAGCTATGACTAAGGAGCATGATTGTCTTACTTCTGAAACATGTCATCTAAAGCTGGCAGAAGAAGCCACAAGGGAAGACCGGTAGTTTCATTTCTATCATGGTATGTTTCATACGCAATTAAGAGGATGCCATATATTTTGTTTGGGAAAGTGCATTCTGTAAGGATCAATTTAATTTAGCATGCCGTCTGGTGGAATTACATGCCAAGAGTCTTAAAAACCCAAAACAGGTTATTAACATGAACTTTTTGGTTTGGTTAAACATCAGATAGTTTTAAAAACTGTTGCACAATTCAAGTTCAGACACTTCATAACCTTTGGTGGTTTTCTGGTTTGGCTATTCATTGCAAATGGGCAGGACATAACCAAGCTAGTTTACTACTAGACTTCAACTTCAGTGTTGCCAGCATTCTCTCCTATTCTCCTTTTCTTATCCTGTCTGTAACTCAACAATTTTGTTGACTTCAAGATAACCCAATACCCACCTGCCCCTTCCCTGCCCCCCCCATCCTGCCCCCCCGCCAAATAAACTGTTGTGGTTTTCAAAAATAAAAAGGGGAGATACTTATAATTTGTATGCATATATTCACAGTTTTTATTTATTAAAAAATGTACAGTACTTGTGAAAAACCAGAAGACATCAGACACACTCTGTCCTAGCTTTGTTACGTATAGGGGATCCACCCACAGACACTGGCAGGTGTTGAGCACGCAGCTGCCCTGCATCCAGACCCTGACAGGCATTTCCAAAACTTCTGATCTGCCTGGTTTCCAAGTCATCTGAACACTCAAAAGAAATGCATCTGGATCTGCACCTTGGCTATACAATTACATTTTTCTCCTGTATTTCCGTGTGTGTGTGTGTACTGCAAAATAGAGACTCACTTATTACTGTTAATTAACTAAATGGAAACATCTCAAAACTTTAAAAAGGTCTGCTTGTAGCTTTCATCTAAGTTTATTCTCTATTTAGAGGTTTAGCTATGCTACTGATAACTAAAAAGCACAAATGTAAAAAATTAAAGTTTAAAAATCACACAAATTTTTCATAAAAATGTATAATGGCCTTTCCCCCCCTATTTATAGGGGAGAGGCAGGGTAGGGGAAGGCTTTTGAGAAGGAAGAAAACAAAAAATAGTATGTACTCTTCAGTGTCAGTGCTTAAGTTAGCTTTTCCAGATTTTATAATATGGTGTATGGTACAAAAAAATATACTAACCACGGAGGCTCAGGTGTTGCAAGTTTTCATAAGAAATACTGTTTCTATTATGTTTCCACTGAGAGGTGACTGTGACTCTACACCCAGCTTATTTCTAGATAAAATCAGGACTAGATATGCTGCACCCATAGGTGTGAGTTTGTGGACTGATCCGGCATTACCATTTCCAAGCCCTGTAGGCCAGGACCCTGTCTCATAAATGTTCATCTGTTAAAACGTTAAGAGGAGCAATCTTGTGTACTGAAGTCACTCCTTAGCTCCATTACATAAAACACAGAGGGGAAAGACATATCTTGCAAAATGGCTTTCAAGTCCAAGCTGAACTATAATTATACTGTGGCACAGAGGCAGCTTGGGGGCACTTCTTCTGAAAACAGCACAATGTTATCGACCTCTGAAGAAATTTAGAATAGCCTTGAGTAACATCCTGATATGAATAGGCTCAGAACCTCAATCACGTCCTACATCTAGAGCTGAGTCCTTCCAGAATAACTCAGGTACGTGAGAGGTGGAACCCATCTCAGCATCACTCTCCATCTAGGGGGTAAGAAGTTTCTGTTTCAAAACTATAATTTCTTAACTTTTAAAAGTTATCTTTTCCTACCATATTTAATTAGCAACATAAAACATCCTTTATATCTTTATCTATATCTACCCAAGTTCCCTAGAATTTATATACATGTTTTTATTCCTAAATCTGCAAGAAAAAAATTCCTATTTGATATTTGGTAACAGAGCATGAAAAGATACTATACACACAAAGTATATACATTATCTGTAAAACACACTTCAAAAATAAGCCAACACACTTCAGCCAAAGTCTAAGCTTGCATAGATTAAAAAGAAAACAGAAGAATTATGAATACAATTTTTTGAAGATAGAAAATGGGGAATAAAACTTACAGAATGGCTATGAAGAGAGATCTTTTCCAAACTTTTATTTGTGCACATTCAATTGAAAAAGATAACTTTTACAGGTTCTTTGGTGCCCATATTCAGCATACAAAAATGTAAAAGACTATTCACAAATAAAACACATTAGCTCAAACTGGAAAAAAAATAACAATGACAACAATAAAACAATTTAAGGTAGTGCACATTGTGACAGCTCTGCTTATGGGACATGAGAATTACTGCGAAAATAAATAGAATGTCCTTTTTTAAAAGCAGCAATGTCATGTCTTGTAAACTTCCTTTTTATATTACAGCAAAGTTTGAAATAAAATCCAAAGGGACTGGAGCTTACACTGTAGCCACGAGTGAATAAAAAGAGTCTCTTTCCTCAATTACTGTTGGTCCAGTTTTCCTTTTGTTTTGAGTCCAATGTGCAGCAGGCTTTAAAGGTGCTCAGTTAGAGGTTCTAACCAATTAAGTGATGAGTTATAAAATTTCTTTCCTGCTTTCAAACACAAATGGGTAAATCTGTTCCACAGCAGTAGCCACAGCCTTCACGTTGGGCCCTATAACACACACAGAGAAGAAGGGTGAGCCAACCTGAGGACCACACTAGTAAAAACCAACTTCCAGTATATATATACGTTGGAGGGGTGCGGAGCGGGGACTACAAGTTCATTGCTGAAAAACAACCCCATTAAACAACAAACTACACGTACACGTAAAATAATTACCGAGGGAATGCGAATTTTCTCTGGACAGTTTAGAGTCTGAAGCATAAAGTGATTTATTTTTAGGGCACCAGTATGAAAGCAAAGCCTATAAAAATTACATCATCAAAGAGGAGAATCAAAGACCTTAGGAGCATGGAGAGAATAACAAATGGAACCAGATGCCCACTATCCTTTTGGTCATCGTCTGCTGGTTAGACAACTGAGGATCACTGAAGTATGGTGAAACTCAGTGGAATGAAACAAAGCTGCTGTCTGTCAAATGTCTTACACTAAATGACCTAACTTCCCCTCCTATTTCCTACCACATGGCACCCATGTGTCTACCACTAAGTGGACATTTACCCCTAAGCTCTTCCAAAGTCAGTGTGGATGGGAAAACACAAGCAATGAGGCAATGTTGTCTATTAATCCGTAGAACTCTTGAGAAACCTTGAAAAATGTAATATTTAAGCAAGGACAAATGTTTAAAAACACTGAAAAAATATTTTCATAAATTTTGAATAAAAACTGCTTCATGGTTGTGGCTGTAGCTCTGTGACAGATTACCAGAGCACTTGCTCTGTTTGGCCTAGATTCTATTCCCAGCACCACAAAACAGTAAGAGTAAATATAAATAACAAAAATGGTTTCACTAATGCAACTGGCCTCTTTAGAAGACCATGAAAATGTATGTATTCACTCACTGTAAAATTTGAAGGTAATGAACATATCCTGTGTCTTGGTTTGTTCCATTGTAACTCATTTTAATCCCTTCACAAAGAAAGGCCCAGTGATTGCACATTCACATTTCATCTGATATTTCAGATGTATAATAGTTAACTACTATATATCTATAGTTCTATTATAGTTAACCACTGTAGCTACATAGTAGTTTACTAGGTCAACTGTCTTCAGTTTGTTATGGTGTTTGTCTACAAAATATATTTTTTACATGTGTGCTGTTTGATTTTTACATTTAGCAAGTCTATGGCAGAGTCTCAGAATCTTGGCTCAGAGCAAAGCAAAAGACAGTGAAGACCTGTTCCTTAAGATTCATGTAGGATCCTGGCATTTGGTGTCAAGGACCCCAAGGAAGATGACAACTAAGGCTTGGCTGGGTGGCAGAGACTCATTCGTACAATCTTAATAATTCAGGAGGCCGAGATTTTGGGATCATAGTTTGAAGCCAGACAACCTGGGCAGGGATGTCTGTGAAATTCTTATCTATAACCACTAAAAAGAAGCAGAGCTGTAGCTCAACTGGCAGAGTGGTATCCTTGAGTGCAAAAGCTTAGGGACAGTTCAGTACCCAGGCCTTGAGTTTAAGTCCCAGTACTAGCACAAAAAAAAAAAAAAAAAAAAAAAAGAAGATAAAATAAAACAAAATCCTAAGGCTTACTTGTTGATATTTTCATTCTCCTCGAAGATGTGAAATATTCAAGATAACTAAAGATATTTTCCTTAATTCAAGTATGTATAACATTGGGTCTGACTCCCAAACAACGCCTTTGGGTAATTTATAATCGTGGCAACTTTACAAACCACCCTGTATGTCAACACTACCTTTTGACATGCAGGATTCATCTTCTGAAACCACCCTTCCCAAAAGTTAATATTCAAACAATGCCATAAATACATAGTAAACAGGTACTAGTTAGAGTTGAATATTTTTGCTTATGTAAATCTGTTCCTCTTGGGAAGATATGCAAGATATAAATTTAAATTTAAAAAAAAATTATACTATGATGATATATATATGAGAAAACTGAAAACTACTCAACCATCTAAGGAGAGTACACTCACACAATGAGCACTGGAAAACCAAGAGACTGATCTAGTAAGGATGACAGGGAACAACACAGACAAAGCTCACTATGAAAAATCAAGACAAAAAGCACCGTAAATAGTAGGTACAGACAGCACAAAAGCAGATAATACTGATCTATACTGTTAAAACAGGACAAACCAGACAATGTTTTAATTTTGGTATGGTTATCTCTTACATAGCTCAATCTGTTTTGTCAAGTTTGGCTTCCCCATCATAGATTACCTGTTACTGTGATACTTCCTGTTGAAAAAATCTGTAATGTAGCTCTTAGAGACTTTATCCTGTAGCACACAGCAGGATGAAGTTCAGGTTCATAACTATATTTAAAAAAAAAGGTACAAGTAGTATATGCATTTAAAGCTGATAGGCAATTTCAAATTTGGTAAGTTTATATTAATTCTTCAAAGACCCACCTGGCATGAGGTCTATTGTTCTTTGTGAATTCTGGCAAACGAATTTCAAAGGGCATGTTACAAACTGCCAGGACATTTACAACCTTAAAATCTGTAAAAATTACCTTTGGGAGAAAAAGTAAAACGCAGTGAGTTATTTTGAAACAAGAAAAACCTGCTTAACAGATATCCTAAGCAGGAGTCTATTATTAACTGAAAGCTATAATTTGATAGAAAAAATAAACACTTCACTAGAAAATAGCAAAAGCCTATAACTGCATAATGAAGTCTAAATATCTGAGGTCTTCTGAATATTACATTCAGATTAATTTTAATTCTTTAAAATGGGGTATTCTAGACTACTGAGAAAGTGGGGGGAAAAATCAAAGCCAGGTCTTCCTTCTGAATAAACAAAACAGAAAGCTCTCATTTTAAAAATACAATAAACAGAATGTGCATTGGGCTCAAAGGTGATATACTGCTCTTGTATTCAATAGGGTAAAAGAACATTTCTGTAAATTTAATGTTTATTTTCCTTGTAGTAAAGATGATAAAACTATGTTTTTAACTGACTGAGCCTTCCTCAACACTTTTAATGCTTTCCTAAGAAGCTCCAAGGCTGAAAATGTTCTCTTAATAGCCATTCAAATGGATCAAGAAAATGTGGTATATATACACAATGGAATTCTATGCCTCCATCAGAAAGAATGACATTGCCCCATTTGTTAGGAAATGGAAAAACTTGGAAAAAATTATATTAAGTGAAGTAAGCCAGGCCCAAAGAAACATAGGTCCCATGGTTTCCCTTATTTGTAATATCTAGTAGATGTATGAGTCAAGCGGAAAAGGTCAGATAACGTGATGTCAGGAAAATGAACCCTTAGATGTGTATTTTAATGTTTTTTTTCTTTCATGCATGTGTTTCTAACGCATTTATAAGATTATCTCTTTGTTGCTTTGTATGTCCCTCCCCCACAGTATAACCCCTGCTTTCACTATATTTGATGTCAGTATAACTTGTGGAGGAGATGGGGAAAAACCAGTTGTTTAAGGATACAGGTGGACCTGTTACAACAATGAGAAGTACAAGTTGTCATGTCCAAAACTAGCTTTACAACGTCGGTGCGGGGGTGGGGGGAAGGGGGGAAGGAGAAGGATTGGGATTGGGGGGGAGGGGGGAGGCTGGGAAGGGATGTGAAGGGTAAACAAAGGAGGAGGCTGCAATGCTTGTAAGAAATGTATGCATTATCCTGCCCATGTAATTGTAACTCCTCTGTACAGTATGTTCACAAATAAAATAAAATTAAATTAAAAAAAAATAGCCATTCAAATAACTGAACTGTTTCATCTAATTATCTTTTCAACATTCCTCCTAAAACCAGAATTCTGGAGAAACTAACCATCCTTTCAACTCAGTACTTGTACAAAGCACTAGAAAGCCAGCAAAATGCCAGATAGCACCCCCACAGAGCTACACCTCAAGGCTCTCTGATACCAATGGTCAACACCAAAAGCCCGGCTTTCTACCGGAACTTCATTCTCAATTTGTACCTCTGAGATTGAAGTCAGATAAACAATTTCCTATAGCTGTTTCTGTGAATGTTGCCACATCCCAAACAGGCTGGCTCACCTCTTTCAGGGCCACATCTCACCTTCCACGGTCACAAACTCATCTGCAAATGGCCTAGCAAATCTTTCATCACAAGCAGTAATTTTAACTGAAAAGCTGCCAGGCCAGCAAAAGTCAACTCAACATCTTACTGCCACCCAGGGTCCATGTCAATAGGGTCTGCAACTCTGCTTACCAGCCCGACTCAGCATTCTCATGATGACCAAGTGTATTTTTAATTGGGGATGAGGGATACGAGGAGAGAAACAGGTATGTAAAAAACTAAAGATGTTGAAAAGGCAAATGACTTAATGGGATTATTTAGAGGAAAGGATAAGATCTTCTAAAAATATCACATAGGCATGTTGTTAGTTTTCACACCAAGGGCAGTATTAAAAAAAATTCCTGGTAAAGTTCCATCATAAGAACTCTTGTGATTTACTTATTAAAGTTTTGAATTTTACACAAGTAAACCTTTGGGTACTTCAGTATGGACAGTTTATGAAAATGTTACCTGAAAACCTAGCTTCTGCAGACTGCGAGCTAAACGTCTGGCACCAAATTTAGCTTCTTCTTCACTACATTTTCAGGAAAGAAAACATATGGTCAGTTATACAGGAAGTAAATCTTACACTGAGTAACACATCAAAGGTTACATATGATTTTTTTTAATTTCAAAAAATGTCTTTTCCATGGGGAGAAATACAGAAAATAAAAACTAATAACCCAAGTATGTTTACCTTGTTGCTCCAGTGCAAATAATTTTTCCTGAGGACCAAATTGTAGCTGTAATTCTAGGTTTTCTAAGCTTCATTAATACTTTCTGGAAAGAAAAAAAAGATTACCTACTAAGCATTGTTAACCTTCCCATATGGTTCTGCTTTATGTGGCTATGTTAAATATCCAAGGTTTACCCCAAGCTTATCAGGGTTGAAATACCTATTCTCTAAATTGCTCATTCTGAAATCAATTTCAATACTTAACACAAAGACATAATTATTCTATTCCCCAAGGACTTATTTTCTTTGAGACAGCATGTCAGCTATGTACTCTAAAACTTGCCATCCTCCTGCTTCAGCCTCCCAAGTGCTGGGATTAGAGATGTCCACCACCACACTCTGGTTTAAGAACTTTATCAAAATGCATTCATAAATTGCTTTGTTGATGACAGCTCTCTTGTACAATAGTAAGTATACTTTTTAAAAGTGAGATCAACATAAATCCCTCGTTATATACAAAGAATCAACAATATACAGGCACATTAAATGTTTCAGCTCTCATTTTATTCCAGTCACACCAATGGAATTTACATGGGTGCTAATACATGCCAAATATCTTCACACACCAAGAGCTTTGTGGTTGCTGCTAATGTCATCTGGAGTACTCGTCCTAATCAAGCTGACACCAGACATCACCTTCATGGAGAACCCTGCCCTGACTAGCCCCAAAACTACCCATCATTCTCAATTCACAACACTCATGGGTCATTACCTCATAGCGTATCTTACAGCTGAGATGCCTACTGTATATACAAGTTCCAAATGGGAATGAATTTCAAAGTGCAAAGTGCAGGAAAAATGCAAAAGCTGGAGTTATTATTTGAGATTCTTATATATGAAAGGCGTTAAAAAATATTCGATTTTATTTTACTTTACTTTTTCTGTGCCAGTACTGGAGGGCTTAACTAAGGGCATAGGTATGGTCCCTTAGCTGTTTTGTTTAAAGCTGGCCCTAGATTACTCTACTACTGCTCTACTTCTGGCTTCTTAATGGTTAATTGAAGTTAAGTCGTACAGACCTTCCTGCCCAGATTATATTTGAACGCCCAGGTTATATTTGAACCATGTTCCTTAGACCCCAGCCTTCCGAGTTGCTAGGATTACAAGCATGAGCCACCAGTACCTGGCTTCAATTTTATTTTTTGAGCCATGCTCTAACTAGGTAGCCCAAGGTGGCCTCAAACTCATCCTACAAAAAGAAAAAAGAAAAAAAAAAACCCTAAAACTAAGGTATTACTAATAAATTTAAAAATCTTTAACTTTAGATCTCTGAAATTTTAGTTGAATTTAACTCACTGTAACTTCATTTCTAGTAAGAACTAATGATCCCCTACCCCACACAAAAAAAAAGGTTTTGAAAAACACTAAAGTTAAATTTAAAATGTCTAGGTTAAGATACGAACAATATTACTTTTACCTATTGTTAATAAATTAAAAAAAATCTATCTTGACTAAAGCACAATGTAATAAGCTGGGCACTATGGCTCACGCCTGTAATCCTAGCTACTCAGGAGGCTGAGATCTGAGGATCGAGGTTCAAAGCCAGCCTGGGCAGGAAAGTCCGTGAGACTCTTCTCTACAATAAACCACTCGAAAACCGGAAGTGGTACCGTGGCTCAAGCGGTAGAGCTCTCGCCTTGAGATGAAGAGCTGAGGGACAGCACCCAAGCCCAGAGTTCAAGCCCCACGACCGACCAAAAAAAAAAAGTAATAATTAAAAACAATCTAAAATTATTGTAGCAATAGTTGAATAAGCAAACACAAAAGCATAAAGGTTCCTTGCTTCGGTTTAAAGAAATTGAGAGAACAATATGTCTCTATAATTAATGAGCTTTGCTAAAACTTGGAAATAAATTATTTACAATATTATTTCCAAAGTCTGCCCCCTTCATAAGATGAGGGGTAGCATCCATAGGGCTTAGCATATGTGAAGGTCCTCAGAAACTATCTATAGATACATGCACTGCAGCGTCCTTCACAGCATTATACAATTAGGCCACACATGTATGTATACATACCAAAATGCACATACTTACTCCAACATCACGCTTATAAATTACATTTGCTCCCTCCAAAGCAATCTTCCTTAAGTTCAAATGGCATCTTGTTCTAAAAACACAGACTACATTTGTAATTAGAATGTCCAAAGCAACATCACTGTCTGCATCCATTGGGAAAGTTTAAAATTGAGCTTCCCACCACGAAGATCACATCCTAAGAAATAAAACAAAATGGAGTTACTAAATGAATGTTCTATTTATTTCAACCAAATCATCTTGAAATTAAAGAATGAAATGAATCTATATTATTTTTGAAGGTTATAGGATTAAATCATGTTCCTTTACTCCACAAAAATTGTCACTTTAAATAAAAGGGGGCAATATAATAGTCCTTCAAACTCTGGACATAACTTTCTTTCCTTAAATAATAACCTTTACATGTCAAGAATTTGCTGGGTTTTTCTCCAGCAACCCACTTTTAATATTTCTATGTCCCAGGCATACCACAGTGATGGTGAGACCTGATATGTACCACGTTTAAGGAGCTGGACTCAGCAGTCCCAATGTCCAGACTTTAGAATTATACCCACAGCACACAACCTGCTGTGGCTATGGAGGGTAGTACTTTGCTCTATTTCAGGCATACTAACTGATTTCTTAACTTTAAAGCAAAAATATTAACTCCTCATTTACTAGACATTTATTCCTTCTTCAGATACTAAATACTTTTCTATCTTTGAGGATACTGGGAAAAAAAAACTGAAGAAGTCAAAACCTTTGGCTCTCATGGACTTGATCAACTTGTGTGAGCAGGGAAGAACTCTAGCAAAAAGCTACACAGCATCATTTTTTATCACGGTTAGATCCTTTCAAATACATTTTTCATGACTCTTACAATAGAGCATTTATACAATGAGCAAGCCCTAGCTTTACTAAGCACATGACCCATATCCAGCTAAAAAAATTGTTTGGGTTTTTTCCATATTAAAAAAAAAAAAGAAAGAAACAGTGGCACCAGGTGTTGGTGGCTCACACCTGAGGATCACAGTTTGAAGTCAGCCTGGGCAGGAAAGTCTGAGACTCTTATCTCCAATTAAGCTGTGGCTCAAGTGGCAGAGCACTAGCCTTGAGTGAAAAAGCTAAGACACAGTGTCTGGAACTTGGGCTTCAGCACCCAGTACTAGCATGGATATACATGCACATGTGTGCCCATTTACACACACACACACACACACACACACACAAACAATAATCAAACAATGGCAATTTGGCTAAGCTAAACCTCTCCCCTCATGCAAACCAGCAAATAATAACAACATATTATAATAACCTTCAAGATTCCTTACAGCCACAATATGTAAAAAATTCTCCTTTATGAGTGAAATTATATGATGATGCACTGAAGATGCCAAGAGTCCACATAAAGAAAATTTATAATTAAAAAAATTCTTTTCTGCATTTTAGTTTGTGACAAATCTAAGTAACAAAATACCTCTTTAAGAGCAGCATATAATATTCAACTCTGTGCATCAATTTTGTGATCTCTTCTGGTTTCAAATGTAAGTACTATTACCAATGGCTACCATTAAATAAATAATAACACCTTCACAAGTACTTACAGTGCAAAATGCTTACATTATTCCTAAAAACATACTTTCATGGGAAGTTTTTCCCTTCATTCCCATTTTCTCTTTAATCAGTGTATCAACTTGTTTTTCTGTTCCTTGTGTACATTTGAGCTACCTCAAATCACCCCTGTGACAGGCATGGAGCAGGGTGGCCGCGAGGCCTGTGCCTTAGTGTTTTCACATGTAGCATAGGGCAGATGGTGCCAGCTACAGAGTGGTGTGGAGAGTATCCCGAGCGTATGAGGTGGGGCTCAGTGGTAGACAGCTTGTCTAACAGCATGAAGTCCTGGATTCCATACCCAGTACCTCACCTCAAAATGATGATGGATGATGGTCATTACTACTGATAAGGTAAATACAACAAGTAATCCGGTATTTCTTATTATTAATTCTTATGGTTATACCACTAGGTTTTCAGCTATTTTGCTACAAAAACTATGAAGTGACTATGAGACAGAAACTTCTGTTTGCTCACTCTATTCTTCCTTCATAATGACCAGACCCCAGATATCTAGCTGAGTACACTGTGACAGAAATAAAATACTATAGTGTTTGGACTCTTTAGCAACAGGTATTGCCAAAAATGGCCATATGACTATGTTCTGGCTAATACCATAAATATGTTACTGTTTTCTGGGATGTCTGCTTAGAAAGAGAAACTAAGCCAGCAAGGACTCTTGGAAATGAGAGCTGGAGCTCAAGTAGGTATCTAGGGCCATGAGACAATGATAAGACAGACGTGGCCTCAGCCCTGTGCTATAAATCTCCCTATTGTCTCTGCACTTAATTCTGGATCTCATGAGCATGAGAGAGAAATTTCTCTCATGTTGGCTTTTTGTTATCTGCAGCATATCTAATGCTACCCATGTTCAAGAATGTGAAAACAGCCATTTTCATTTCTGTAAGCCTTTTATCACAAAATTCAAGAAAATGTGTATGTAGTTTAATTGATCATGATTCGTAGTACTTTTGCAAGTTTGTGCAGATCCAAATAGAACATGCTTAAACACCAGTATCAGTATTTGTGCTTCTCTCAATCTTTTTGTTTTTTGGTCGGTCATGGGACTTGAACTCTGGGCTTGGGCGCTGTCCCTGAGCTCTTCAGCTCAAGGCAAGTGCTCTATCGCTTGAGCCACAGCACCACTTCCGGTTTTCTAGTGGTTTATTGGAAATAAGAGTCTCACAGACTTTCCTGCCCAGGCTGGCTTTAAACCTCGATCCTCAGATCTCAGCCTCCTGAGTAGCTAGGATTAGAGGCATGAGTGAGCCACTGGCGCCCGGCCTTCTCTCAATCTTGATGTAAGGCTTTTCTACTTTGATTAAATCATCTCTATGAATTTTTTAAACCCATGTTTATCATTTCTTTCCTTCTGTTGATATACTTTACTTTTTCTAATCTCTTACATTGTGAAGTATTTAAGTTGAATGTTTAGTACATTATACTTTTGCTCTTTTTTTAAAAGGCCATTATACCCTTGATATAAAAATATTTAAATTTTATTTTTTGTATAAATGATTTAGAAATGATTTGCTTTTAGAATTTTTTTCAGCTTATTTAGTAGTGAAGGAAATGTTAAAAGAATCATGTAACACCTACTGATACTGGCAACACAGGGCTGGCAAAGTTATGAATAAACCAGAATTTTCTTCCAGATTTGGTACAAAAAGTCATCTGGTGTTTAGTATTCAATTTAAAATGTGTGTGTGTGTATGTGTGTGTGTAGCACTGTATAGAATTATAACCACTAAGCATGCATTTTGAGAAATATCTGAGTTAAGTACAATAAGATTATATGTAGAAATTCTGTTAATAAGAAAATTGTTTATTTAAAATAAATAAAGCACAGCAAATCCCATTTAACACACTGCTGTATATACTTTCATAAAGCATAAACTTACAGTTCCACATTGTTTTTAGTGGGAAAAAACTGCCTAAGTCTGATAATGAGCACATTTTGTTTTCTCTATCTATGTAGGCACTTATAAACACTCATACCTGCCAAAATGTTAAAAAAAAAAAAAAAAAAAAAGTATTCTATCCAGAGGATTGGTACATCAGGCTGACTTCCTTTTCTTTTCTGGTGCCAAACCTAGGACTTGAACTCGGGGCCTAGGTGCCTACCATTTAAGCACCATTTAGTGCTTAATTGGAGATAAAAGTCTCACAAACCTTCTTGTATAGGCTGGCTTTGAACTGCAATCCTCAGATCTCAGCCTACAGAACAGCTAGGATTACACGTATGAGTCATTGGCACCCAGCTTTAATTCTTCCCTTTCTACTTTCTTGGTAGAGTCTGGATGTTGTATGTTAGGTGTACTATAAGAAAAATAGATTTTCCATTTTTATTTAAGTAAGTATCAATAACTTGCCCACTGTCCATGGCCTACTTATTAAGGCAGGGTTCAATCAAGTGCTTTGTTCTGTTTCTGAAGTAAATGACTAGTAAGAGTTTAATCTGTCAAAGATTCCCTCCTAAAAGTTTGAAAGTTAAAAACTATGCCATTTCTAGCTTTCTATAAAAGCTATGAAAATGCACCTGAATGCTGAAAAACATTTTCTTCCTTCTTTATGGACAAGAATATATACAGCCTTATTTTAGGTCTTCCAACTTACAAGTAGCATTGCAAACCCTTAATTCAGCAACTGTGACACACAGTAACCTTAAATCACCTGGAAAACACTGCCACCTCCTGGTTCTAAAGATAAGTTTCAGCAAAGATGACTACATTTTACATTCTCCATACAGGCAAGTAAGGAAAACTGAAAAGCCACTATAAATACTGTCATACAAAACTCAAATTCATAATGAAAGTTCAAATATTCAAACTAAATAAACCATATTCTACACAAAAGTAGAAACCCCCTCCTTGGACTATATTTATATTGCAGTTGATTAGGCTGGGGGAGAGGTCTCAAGAGCTTAACCACAAAATTAGTATGGATAATTTGAGAATTGGCAGAAGCAGGGGACGACTGGTAACAGATCAGTACTGAAAGCATAACTAATGTTGAGTCACCTTCAGATCCTACTGTTCTAAAAGATAAGACAGAGCATCCAAACTAACCTAACATTCTTTTTTTTTTCTTTTTTTTGTCGGTCATGGGGCTTCAACTCTGGGCCTGGGCGCTGTCCCTGAGCTTTTCAGCTCAAGGCTACCGCTCTACCATTTGAGCCACAGCGCCACTTCCTAACCTAACATTCTTTATTTATAAAGCTCCCAAAACAGAAGATGAGAAATTCTGATTCCAATACAGTATCTGACAAGTCTCACAGCATATGCGTGTGACCAGCGTGAAGACAAAGCATCATTTTGCCGACTAGAAAGGGCATAGTCTGTCTTTTACATCTACTTGATAAAATACAGCATAAATCCTACAAAGGAGATGCTGTATTAGTGTTTACATTCAGCTTGTCACTCACCTAACTTCTCTCTAAATCCTCATTTTTACTTCTGTAAATAAATCTGTGATAGTATCATCAGTATATCAAGATTGTTTTGAAAGATTAAATGTGGTTATCTATGTAAAAAACATAGCAACTACCATGTTCAGTCAAATACTATAACTAAACATTATTATTTAATGAAACGATAGTCCTTGAGAACTGTTACAGTAACCGATGGAAAAAACCGGGTCATAACAGGTCAAGAAGGGGTCAGTCCACTACCATCATTGGGCCAGTGCCCATTTTGTCCAAGTCTGACTGGAACACAGCCACGCTCATGTGCTCCTGTACTGACTATTCAGTATGGCTGAGTGGGTCTGACAAAGATCAAATGACCCACAAGCCTACAAAATATTTACTATGGGGCCCAGTACTTCATTGGATCCTGGATGAAGAAACATAGCAGGATAAGTGAGCTGGGAGATCTGAGTGATAAAACTAGGAAATTGGTAGTTAACTCGACAAATATGCTTTTTTAAAGAGACTGTACTGATATATTCTGGATGGAATGTCACATCTGTGATTTACATTAAATATCAAACACGTTATCTTTCACTATTCTTAACTCAGTTACAAATAGATGTGGGTAGAATTTCATCTGATGCTCTTACATATGAAATCTTGATGCAGGACCAAGAAAATTTGAAATATTTATTCAAAGACATAGCATCTAATTCTAAGCCTCCACGAGTTTAACATAAACGATGAAAACTCATAGACTCATTTAACAATGATACTGTTGTCTTAATTCTAGTATCATCAGTTAAGATAAATTATCATCCTAAGACTCAACCAGCCACTTTCCATTTAACATGATTCCTTGCTGTTCACAGAGCCAGTAAGGGTACAGTGAGATGCATTAGAGGGGTAACAGCACAACCACATGAAAAAACTAAAACCCTCTAACTTGTTTGGTAGGGTGACAGTCTATCACAAGGGCATTTCAGTGTTTGGACCAAAGGCTCATACTTTATAAGCCAGTCTAGCAATGTAAAGAAAACTTTAACTGTACATTTGGCCACACAAAAAAAAAGGAACCCAAGACAAAAACAAAACAAAACAAAACTTCCCAAGGAGAGGAATTATGTAGTATACCACGTACGTTACATAAATATTCTTTCCTATGGAAATTAATTCTGATGGGTGTCAGCAAATATTAAGCACACGCGCGTGCGTGCGCACACACACACACACACACACACACACACACACACACACACACACACACACACACACACACACACACACACACACACTGGTAATGACAAGTTCATTTTATATGCTTTAGTCAATGGTAATATTTGTAGTGCTGCCCAAAAGGTGATAGTGGGCACTTAAAATGATGCTATGTTTTGCAATACAAAAACATATAATCTAATGCTCACCCCAAGCATTTAAATACCAGCCTAGTAAAAATTTGATGGAACAGAGAAACAAACGTAATTTAAAAACCTGAATGTGAAAACAGTAGACACAATCCTAACTGAAGATCTGTGACAATGGATTAACTTGAATTGCGCCTACTTTTTGTTTGTAAACTGCAAACAGACCATTCACTTCATAGATCTTAGCCTGTTGAATAGCTAGAATGAGAGGCCTGGCCCACTGGTATCTGGCTAAGGATTTCAGTATTTATTCTAAGAGCAAAATTGAGCCAAAAGAGCAGGAAAAAAAAAACCCATTAAAAACATGGCATATATATTCACTTAAAAATGATGAGGAGGTGATGATCTGGGGATGAGGAGAGGTTAGGTCTAGATGTGAAATGTGAATTTGGAAGCCAGGTTCACACCTGTAATATTAGCTACTCAGGAGGCTGAGATCTAAGGATCACAATCCCCAATTAATTGACAACTAAATGACAATCTCCAATTAATGACAAGAAAGCTGAAAGTGGCAGAACAGCTTTGAGCAAAAAAAGCTAAGGGACAGCACAGAGGCTCTGAGTTCAGTCCCAGTACTGGTATGTGTTCCTGCATGCACATGTGCACTCACACACATGTACACACAGTGTAAGCCTGGAAATCCTAATAAACAAGTTAATTTAAAAGGTAATAATATTGGACAGTAGCTCATGCCTGCAATTCTAGCTTCTTGGGATGCTCAGATTGGAAGAATGTCATAAAAATTTTAAGATATTCCTTCTTAACCCATTGTGGATATGGATGGATTGCTGCTAGATATACAACCTGGTAGGAATCAAAACTCTATCTAAAATTTACCAGCAAAGATCAGGGTTGGCAGTGAGGTTCAGTAGTGAAAAGTGGCTGGCTTGCAAGAGTAATAAGGTCCTGAATTTAAATCCCAGTATTACTTTATTTTTGTCTGTCAAGGGGCTTGAACTCAAGAGCCTGGGCATTATACTTGAGCTCTTTTGCTCAAGGCTAGTGCTCTACCATTTTGAGAGCTACAGTGCCACTTCCAGTTTTCTGGTGGGTAATTTGAGATAAGTCTCACGAACTTGCCTGTCCTGGCTGGCTGTGAACCATAATCCTCAGATCTTAGCCTCCTGAGTAGCTAGGATTACAGGTGTGAGCCACCAGCACCTGGCCACAGTAATATTTTTTTTTAATCATCATGGGTAAAATTAAAAAAATAAGGAACTAAGAAATCTGACAACCAAGACTAAATCCGTGTTTCCTATTTTGAATACCATTATATGTTATTGAGCTGACTTCTATCACAGCAACCTTCCACATTTGTGAAATTTCACTACAGTGAAATATTTCCACTTTGTATGTTTACTCATAAATAATAAACTCCTCAGAATTATGATCTCACCTTATTTATTTTGGTACCCCAGTCTTCTCAGTTCCCAGAGCATTATACACATTCAATAAAATGTCTAGAGAGCTAAGCTGTTATCTTGAGATTAAAAGGCAAGGTTTACACACTTACACACACACACACACACACACACACACACACACACACACACACTTAAGAGCTCAGCAAATTGCTTGGGCTAAATCCAAACCTACCATTTAGGAGCCATACCACCATGGGAATATTACTAAACCCTCTAGTGCCTACATACCCCTCATCTATAAAATATAGCAGCTAACAGTGTTGTGAAAATGAAATAAAAGCTTCTATGAAGTGCTTGGCACAGCATGTGTACATGGTAAACATTCCAATTTCGCTATTCTCATCATTACTATTATTATCTCCTTTCTTCATCATATATGAAGGAAAAAAATGTTCAAAAATGGAAAGGATTACTAGTGATTCATTGCATTCTTCAGGTTTTGAAACACAAAACTAGATCATCTCCCTTTCAAGTTTAAAAGCAAGTGGTAAAATAAAGAATAGGGGTTCGGAAGTGGCACTGTAGCTCAAGTGGTAGAGTGCTAGCCTTGAGCTGAAGAACTGAGGGACAGCGCCCAGGCCCAGAGTTCAAGCCCCATGACCGACCAAAAAAAAAAAAAAGTAAAATAAAATAAAGAATAGGGTTTTGATGTAGTTGGTAAATACTATTAGTACAGAAAAAAAAAGACCCTCTAGGGGCTGGGAAGGTGGCTCAGTGGTAGAGCGCTTGCCTTGCATACATGAGGCCCTGGGTTCGATTCCTTAGTACCACATAAGCAAAAAGAAAAAAGCCAGGAGTGGCACTGTGGCTCAAGTGGTAGAGCGCTAGCCTTGAGCTGAAGAGCTGAGGGACAGTTCCCAGGCCCAGAGTTCAGGCCCCACGACTGGACCCCCCCCCAAAAAAAACAAAAACAACAACAACAACAACAACAAAGATAAATATGAAGAACTTGGCTAGACTAGCAGAAAGCCATCCATTTTTTTAAAATTGGAAATTAAGATCTATGACAAAGACTAAAGAAAATTGATTTAAAACTAGCACCGCCATTACATAAGTGATTTGATGATAACTTTACTGCAAAATATCTAAGAAGATACTACATGAATGATTTCATCTTGGAACTGCATTCGTCAACTTTTCCTTACTATAACAAAATATTTGATGTAGGCTAAGTATAAATAAAAGAGTTGTTTAGCTCACAGTTTTGGAAGTTCACAGGGAAGGTGCTGACAGCTACCTGCTCAGTGATGGTGATGGTCTTCTCGTTGGCAGAGCCCAGACAGCACATGTCTGTGTGTCTAGTCTCCAGCCCTCTTCTATAAAGTCACAAGGATTCAATTATGAAGGCTCTATACTAATGACTTTATCTAAACTTAATCATATTTCAAAGGTACCACTTCTAAATATCATAGATTAAGTTTCTACCTTCTGAGTACCATTACTACATACCATATAATAAATCCTATCTATCTATCTATCTATCTATCTATCTATCTATCTATCTATCTATCTATCTATCTATCTATCTATCTATCTGCCTGTATGTTTGTGGGGATCAACCATAGTCAAACTATAGCAAGAACTCTAGTTCTAAACCACTAAGGGAAAGTTAAAAAGAAATAAAAAATTAAAGAAAAAATTATACTGATGCTCACTTGCACAGAAATTGAGATTTAATTAACCTTAGTAGCCCTTGTATTTTAAAAACTTGATACTACCTAGATGAAAAGCACTGGGCTGAAACATCATCATAGGTAACCAAAGCAATGGAAATTTCCCATTCGGTAAGTTGCTAAGATGGGCTACCTTCTTCTATTAGGACTGTTTTATCATAAAGAACATCAAGATTTCTTCACTGTGTTTACTGTGCCTTGTTTCCTGAATTCCACTTCAGGCTCTAAAATGACAAAATTTGCCTTCTGCCTCTACACAGTACCAACAGTTCGGAATGGATAGTTGTCTGCCAGTGGCAGCTGAAACTCCCGCCTACTGTTCCTCTCAGAGCACAAAGCATTGTGAACTCCTCTCAAAATTCTCCATCCTTACCAACATTGTAATCCGGTTTCTGAAGTACCTTCCCTGGGTTATCCCTGCAACCCAGAAGTTGTTAGCTGAAGTCTACTTCAGTCCCTGAAAAGCTTAAAACAATAGTTCTAGAACCCCTGAAAAACTGTATATAGATAAATCTATATGTGTTCCTGAGGACACCATTGTTTCCTTCCTGTTCTCAATGGGTTTAATAATTGATGTGAAAAGACTCTAAACCACTGTTGTAAACCCTAGTTCTTCAGAGGCTTTCCAGACTTCAATGAGCTTTCCATGATCTTATGGCAGACTTCTAGAGCAATCCTGACTACAGATCTGATTCTATATTCCCATTATCTACTATGCATAATTTATTAAGCCAAACCCACTATCCTCTTAGAAACACCTCCACTCCCCTTAATGTTTATGAACAGAGTCACCATACAACATTCACTTGCCTACATAAAGTATATCAGGATTATTCTTCACCTATCACTTTTCTCCAATGCCCATTGAATCTATCTTTTCTGTATCTAAAGCAGCAGGTGTAGGTTTTTTTGGTTTTTTGGTTTTATTTTTTTGTTTTGGTCGGTTGTGGGGCCTGAACTATGGGCCTGGGCACTGTCCCTCAGCTCTTCAGCTCAAGGCTAGCACTCTACCACTTGAGCCACAGTACCACTTCTGGCTTTTTCTGCTTATGTGGTGCTGAGGAATCATGCATGAGAGGCAAGCACTTTACCACTGAGCCACCTTCCCAGCCCTAAAGCAGCAGTTTTATTTTAGGTTCTCTTCCATGTCATACACTCTGAATGAAACTCTTCACTGCTCGCAGTTTCCAAGATCTAGTCCATCTACACACTGCTACCAGAATTATCTAATTGCGCTACACTCCTACTTCTAAAACATCTCAGGGCTCTCTTAAATGGATAAAATTGAATCTCATTTGCTTAGCTTGAAATGCAGTACACTTCCCATCTCCAATCTCCCCCTGTAACCTCAGTTCCCACTTGTAATATACCTTAACATTCTCAACTTTATACCACCGTGCTTTCAATGGCAAACTTTTTGATCTATACTTGCCTAGAATGCGCTTTGCATAATCCTTCAACTAACAAATTCTTCCTCAACACTCATCTCAGTACATAAATGATGTGATACAAGGCCTGTGAGCAGACACTGGGAATATAGCTCAGAACAAAACCATCAGACAAGGATCATTCACAGCAATTATATTCCAGTGGGAAAAATAGCTAATAGGCCAATAATAATAGAAGACTATGGCTTAGGAAATAAATAACGTTATGAGAAAAATGTAAGAGGAAGGACGTGGGGAAAACATTTCAACTACTTTAGAAATGAGTAATGCCTGTTTTTTGGTGTCAGTCCTGGGGTTTGAACTGAGGGCCTGGGTGCTGTCCCCAAGCTGCCTCTGCTGGCAGCTAGTGCTCTAGCACTTGAGCCACAGCTCCACTTCTGACTTTTTTGGAGTGGGTTATTGGGGATTAGAGTCTCATGGGCTTTCCTGCCTGGGTTGGTTTTGAATTGTGATCCTCACATGTCACCCTCCTGAAGAGAAATGACTGTTAAAATGAAATCTTAAGAAGCCTGTCACATGAAACACTGGGAGAAGGGCACTGCAACAGAAGGCTCAGCAAATGAGTCTGTATTAAAACTGCCTTTTAGACTGTAAGCACCAACTTCCACAAGACAATTGCTTAGCTAAAATAAAATGTGTCTTTAGATCTTGACTCCATAATTAACATTTGGTTCTAAACTCACTAAAACGTAGTTCAATTACATGAATTCTTTAAGAATAAATCAAAGAAAGGATGGTGGGGCTTTTGGATAAGTGGGAAGAGTAGATGTTTTTAAGATGATGATAAAAATCTTAGAGATTAAGACTCACACAGGAAAGAATAAATCAACGGGCATGGATCCTAAATGTGTACCCAAGTTAAATACTTATCCAAGGAGTTTTGCACTGAAGCAGGTCCTGAGTTCACACCCTAGTACTGCTCAGATTTTTAAAGAATTTTTTTTTTTCTGTTGGGCGTAGGGCTTGAGCTCTAGGCCTAGGCGCTGTCCTTTGGCTCAAGGCTAGGGCTCTACCACTTGAGCCACAGCACCACTTCCAGTTAAGAATTCTTTAAAGTTACTTTCTCCAAAGAATTTTATCTCATTCATATCTTAAGGCTATTCAAGACAACAGGTTATCATAGAGTGACTCACCAGCCAATCATTTTCAGGACATTTTAATTATCAGCTCATAAAGGTATTCCTCTTCTATTTATAAAGTGAGAGTGAGAGTGAGAATGCAACACAAGACAAACAAGGATATGGCTTCGAAGCTGGGCATGGTATCACAAGTCTATAATACCACAGGAGGCTGGGAAAAGACGATTGTGAGTTTGAGACCAGCCTGGGGTATATAATGTAATCACATTTCAAAGAAAATAATATTGTTTTAGGCATTTGAAACTCTTCTAATTTTAACAAGGCAAAAAACTAAAACCATCAACAGAGTAAATAAAAGGCACACATTCTTAAGTTACATATAGTGAAATATAGCCAGGTATTCCTCTCTGACAAGAACACAGCCTGAGAAATGTATCAACAGACAATTTCTGTCATTGTGTAACAACAAACAATATGAACTTCCTCAAACCCACATGGTTCAGCCTATAGTACACACTCAGGTCTACCCCAACTCCAAGGCTACACCTATGCATTACTTTACTGAATATTGTAGGCAACTGCAACTTGATGGAAAGTATTTGTGCAACTAATCATATCTAAACATGGAAAAGAAACAGCAAAACTATCAGGTGATAGTTCCATAATGCTTGTATAGTTCTATAATATTTGTAAGACCATTGTCATATATATACTAATATATATCATATACATCACTATTATCTATCTATCTATCTATCTATCTATATATATATCTATATATATATATCTACATTAGTAATGTTACATCATTAGGTGGCCTAGCAAACTAGTTTTGTACTATACACTGAACTGGAAGTTTTAAAATCACTGGCCAGGGAGGCAGAAAGACCATGGAAAGACCATGTTTGAGAGCAAATCAGGCAAAGTTATCAAGAGTTATCTGAGAAGCAAGTAGAGAATCATGGTACATGGCTAAAATTCCAGCTATTCAGGAGGCAGAGGTATGAGGGGTCACTGTCAAAAGCCAGCCCAGGCAAAAGCTCAAGATTATTGTCTAAACAATGCTCAACTGGTAGAGACTGAATAGCATGTGCAAACCTAAGTTCAATTCCTAGTACAGGAAAAAAAAAATGTTTTCTCTGCTTTAATGACCTGCAGATTATGCTGTTGAGCTGATAAGAATTATTATTCATAAAGCTTTTATCTGCTGTGCCATCCCTTTTTCTCATGTACCCCAAGGTAGAGAATGGAAAATTGTTCAGCACACAAAGTGTACTGAGGGTCTTCTAAGTTGGTGACTCCGCTTTCAACGTGACTGTGCATCTCTACCCAGCAAAGGTGCTGGCACGTGGTTATCCATGATCAAGTGAGGGATGCTCAGTATCCCATCACTAGGCTTCACATGTGTCCAAATAATGAGATGCAGCCTAAGCAGATGCAAGGGCAAAGGCTCTATGGTTCACCAAAAGTACCTTGTAAATAAATAAAAAAGGGTTGGTTCTTATTCTACAAAAGCTTCCGGTTCACCGTGAGTCTTAGCTGAGATGCATACAATAATAGGCTCCACAAATGTTGACCAGAGCCATAAATCAACTAATCATCTTCATATTTGCACTTTAGGGTTGCACATTGGCTTTATTATCTTCATATCTGACTGACAGCAACATCTGCCCCTGAAAAAGCGTTATGGTGCAGAGAACACTAGGGAAACATTAACGAATTAGACCTTTGTCTCAGAACAGGCCAATTCTATTGTAGGAAATAGTTCTGTCACCTGGAGACTTACTTTCTTAAAAATTTCCCAACACTATCTTTAGAGTGCCTACTTTTTTTAAAAGCTATAAATCTCTATCTTAATATTTTTGGTGGGAGCATAGTCATGGTCACCTTCTCCATCTTAGTATGTTTGATATATGGAATTTATAATGTCTAGAACAATGTTAACAAAATATTACATCGTTACAGAACCTATTTTGGCCAATCCAATTGCAAAACTAAACCAATTGCAATCAGATTTAACCTTCTTTAAAAAGGAAAACAAAAGTCAGATCTCTGAATACAAATATATTATTCCTTCAGGTGTAAAAGTTTATTAAACCCAAATAAAAAATAATCTTAACTTTTAAACTGCATTTTATAAAAACTTCTATAGTTTATAAAACTTTCTATTATAAAATAAAATTAAGACCTAGAAAGACAAAAGGGCAAACATTTTGTTTAAGCAGAGGCAGTTACTTTTTAGTAGTTTCAAATGTCTAACTTATCTCTAACACTGGGATTTAACTTTAAAAAGTCATCTCAATAATAGCCCAAACAAAGTTATAATCATTAAATTATTTCCCTGATCAGGTGGCCTCAGTATTTGGTTTTAACCAATCATAAAAAAAGTTGAAAGCATCTGAATTACTGGAGCAGAGCAGCAATTTCAGCAACTTCTAAAATTACAAGGAAGCTATACTACTTATAATATTTATAGTGACCAAGGAAACTCAAGTTGAAGGCTTGACATTGACATTAACAACTTTTCAGGTTTACCATCAATCAAAGGCTATAAAAGTAAAAAGCAGTGTTTTCCAAAGAAAAAAACTGATTCTGCTAAGTGAAACTAGTGGGATTCATTCCTTTTATTCAGAAGTATCATACTGCTAAACAATCAGTCAAGTCCACAGGGAAATCTCATTTCAATAGCTGCAGCCTGGTGTCAGACCAGGCTTTGTTGGCTTTCTTTTCCCAGAAACGTAGATGTCTGTCTTTACTTAGCCCATCTGCCCTAAGTGATAACCAGATGACTGTGACAATTAAAAAACAAAAAACCTAAAAAAAAATAGTACATCCACTCCCAAAACTTATAGCAGAGATGAGTCCACTAGTCTGTAATCAAAGAAGAAAAACGCTCCAATGCTTTGGTGGAACACACACGTGATCTAATGGCTCACTGTGAATGCACTACGTGGTACTGCTGCTAGAAGCACCTGATAATATTTCTTTATTCTCAGAGCAACGCTATGAGGCAGAGCTAATATTAACTCCACACTGCAGATGAGGATTCTGATGCGGGGGGCAATGAAAGAAACATGTCCAAGACCATAGCACTAATAAAATACCACTCATAAAAAGCAGATCCAGGCTGGGAAGGTGGCTTAGTGGTAGAGTGCTTGCCTCGAATGCATGAAGCCCTGGGTTTTATTCCTCAGTACCACGTATGTAGAAAAAGCTGGAATTGGTGCTGTGGCTCAAGTGGCATAGTGCTAATCTTGAACAAGTTCAAGTCCAATGTCCAGGCCCAGAGTTCAAGGACCACAGATCCAGGCTAGATGCTGGTGGCTCAGGCCTGTAATCCTAGCCACTCAGGAGGATGAGATCTGAGGATCACAGTGCAGTTCAAAGCCAAGTGCAAAACCAGCCCAGGCAGGAAAGTCTGAGACTCTTACCTCCAATAAACTACTCAGAAAAAGCCAGAAGCAGCGCTGTAGCCTACCTAAGTGGTAGAGTGCTAGTCTGGAGCACAGAGAGGCTCAGGGACAGTACCCAGATCCTGAGTTCAAGTTCCAGGACTTGGCAGGGGCAGGGGCAGGGGCAGGGGAAGACATACAGAGGGAGCTTATATCCACAGCCCACACTATCAAATGTTGTATAAATCCTAATCCCTAGAAAATTACAATTGATAAAAACTGTTGTCTGATAATAAGCTTGCAGTTAGGGTGGGGCATGGTGGGGCATGCCTGTGATCTCAGCTACTCAGGAGGTGAAGACTCGGGAGAGTTTCAGGGACCAGCTCAGGCAAAAAGTTAGCAAGACCCATCTCAACAATAAGCTGGGCCTTCTGATGCATGTGCCTTTAATACAGCCACTTGGGAGCCCAAGTAGGTAGGTAGGGAGGTAGCTAAGCTAGTTGGAGATCATAGTAGGAGAATTGTGGTTTGGGGCTAGCCCCAGCAAAAGAAACACAAGATCCTCCACAAAAAGTAATTAAAGCAAAAAGTGAATAAGGTATGGCTCATTACCATGTGAGCACCTGCATGGCAAAAGCAGGAATCCGAGTTCAAACCCTAGAACTGACAGAAAAACAATAACAAAAACAAAACTTGTAATTTATCAGGAGGAAAAAGTTTAACACATGATTTCGTTGAACACTTTAATTAATGGAAGAAATTGTATATTTCTTTCAAGATGTCTTAAGTTAAACCAAAACACACCAGTGTCTATACATACATATTTATTGTGTTCAGGACAAATCAACGCTAACAGCCTTCCTCACATGTCCTGCGAAAACTCTGTAACTTAGGACCTTTCTTTTTTTGTAGGACCAGGGATTGAACTAGGGATTGAACCTTGTACTGACTAGCCAAGAGCTCTACCACTTGATCCACACCCTGAATCCTTTTTGCTTTTTGTTTTTTTCTCAGATAGGGTCTTGCACTAACATTGCTTGGGTAGGCCTGGAACTGTGACCTAGTCCTACCTCTACTTGCACAGTAGTTGGGATTACAGGCTTATTTTTTGAGTCGGCAATTTTGCCTCCTTTGATTTCCCAACCAGCAACTCTTGTTTCAACCTCCCAAATAGCTGGGATTATAGGCATGCACTACTAGATCCAGCTCAAATATAGAATGAATACTGTGACATAGTGAAAGTAACAGCCAAACTTTTGTGCTGCTTTTTTTAATGATCTGTTAAAGTTTCATTATTGATTCCCATCTGAATGAACACCAGAATTTCCCCAGAAATCACTTCACTGTGATGGTCAGTATGTATTAATGTGCTATTAAACACTAGCATTTAACATGCTTCCTAGCACAAAATCAGTCATTTAAGCCAAATTTCAAAGCTTTTATTTCTATTTACTCATAAGACTAATGAGAGCAGAATTTCCAATGTGACCCTTTTCACAACTACACATATTCCATCTCTCTTCTACATAAATGATTGTATCCTAAAAACCAAGTTGGTCTATGCAGCCTTCAAAGAACCAGATCTGTAGACTCACCCTTTTGAAATCTCTGAAAACGGTAGTCATGTAACAAGAGTGAACCCAATATTCACTCAAGGGGTAGCATTTAATCATTTTCTTTTGCTGTTTCATCTGGTTAAAATAAATCTGTGAAATTCTTGCATCTTTGCAGCCAGGACAAAAAATTTTAGGCAACAATAACTCACTTTCAAAAGATTAGCCTCTGGGTTTGAGCCCTAGCATTGAGAGGAGTGGGAGTGATTCCTCATCTACTGGGTCAGTCACTGAAGTGGAATAAAAATAAACACATAGCTCCATCAGAAATGCATTACTCTTCCAAAGACACACATACAGAATATGAACTTACAGCACGATGATGACGTGATGGTTCTAACCCTCAGGAAACTTCCCATCTACCAGGCAGGATGGCACCTATATTCCTAGTGGTATGTAAAAAACTACCTAGAATTCAAATTCGTGCCTGCCATGTTCTGTTACCATATCTGTCGTTTCTTTGCCATTTTGTACACTGCACAAAGGCCATGCCTTTTATCCAGCTTTACACTTGAGTGGCAGCAGGCATATAAAGGCACTATAACATGGTAAACATTTCAGAAAATCTTTCTTAGTTCAGATGTCACAATATAACTACAAAGTTTCAGGTCCTACAAATTTTGATTTGGAGACACTGTGGAAACGTTCCACTATCAATTATCCTAAAACCAATTACAATTTTATTTTTCATAGCAATAATTTCATCACATGGTCTATGATGCAACCGAAGGAAATCACTTACCCTCCTTCATCTAAAAATAATGCTCACACCTTCTCTACCACATTATAATCTTTGCTAACTTTTAAATATCAGCCACACCTATGATAAAAACAAATTCTGCAGTATTTTTCATGTTTGTTTACAGAAATTTCTACACATACTATGTATTTGGATCCACTCAACAGTTTCGATGTAACAATGTCCGCATGAAGAAAATCATGTAGAAATCACAATGGTAGTGCTAGCAAATTTGGCAAATGTAATTTTTTCAAAATACACACAAAATAATCAGAAAGACATATGTTTACAGAGTATTATGAAAATCTAAGGTACAATTTAAGACATACAGCAGGCTCCTGAAGAGCCTTTTACTTTGAAAAAAGGGACTATGCCTACAACTTCAGTATCACCACCTAGACTTCTGAAAAGGCCAATGATTTTCACATTTTTTGTTTCAACACTATATTTTGAGTTCCAACATGAAGCTCTTATTTCATGTACTTACAACAGTTAGAACATATACTAAAATGTCCTCAAGAAACAGAAAAAAAAATACCAGTAACAAAATGATTTTCTTTTGATTGGAAGATGACTGAGTAAGGCAAGGAACTAAGACATTATCAAATGCTAGGTGCTGGGCAGAGACCAAAGAAAACAGAAATTGGATTGTTAATAAAAGAAGCTAGGACTTGACCCTAGAGGCACAGAGGCCTCAGCAAATAACATTCCACCAAAGTGAGCCTGATCACAGCCCTGAGGTGGAGGAACTTCATTAAATCTCATCTACACTCTAAGATGACTCCCAGGACTCAGTATCCATAGCCTTAGGTGAGGTCCTCCCAGAATATCCTTCACACACAGCCACAGGAAAGGATTAAGAAAAGTTTTCCATTCATCATCCCAAAGATCATAATACTGGGCTTTTTTTTTTTTTTTGGTCAGTTTTAAAATTGAAGTCTCCTAATATTTACACTTCCAATCTCGGTTAAATTGTCGAACTCTTTGCACAGATCTGAAATTACTTCAATTACAGATAATGGACCTAAATTCCAGATTAAAAGCTTCAAATGAAAATACATGACTAAAAAACTGACTAGTCCTCGTTCAGGAGTGCATATTCTCCTAAATCATTACAGTTCCTCCTACTGCGTTTGAGCATTGACTAAGAAAAGAGGGGACCAGGACCAAACATGACACAGTTTTGCCTAAGAAATGCAGGCTTAATAAAAGTACAAATGGAATCTGTAGTTGACATAATTGCCTGATTATCAACTTAATTTTCAATATTAATTAATCTTCAACTTTATATTAAGAGCTTTGTTCCCAATGACCACAAAAATGTTCTTACTATTGAATGGGTATGTGACCTTTCCAGTGTGCCACAGAAAAAATTCGCTTACTGACCTAAAATGGTTTTAAGAACTCAAAATCCATCAAGTCGTTTGTCATGGAGGCTAAAGAACATAAACTGTGGCAAACTGAACAGGCCAAACTCTGAGTAATTCTTTCAACCAGGCAATGCTGTCACTTATTTGAATAAAATGCCATGTTCCTAAATTTTGAAAGAGACTACAAATTATGGTCCTCAAGACTGACTACTCTCCTTGTGTTTCTTTTTAATTTCACCAGGGAATCTGTCATTGCTTCTACATACATACACACACAACACACACACACAAACACTCCACAACAAGCTTAATCTCTTTTCTGCAGACACAATTTGAAGGCACTGTTTTTAACCCTAAGTATACAAGCTCATACCAGTTACTGCCAGTGTCGCTTTGGAACTGCAGGTGACAGATGCAGAGAGCTTCCAGATGTACATTGCTGCAGTTTGAGTCTTATTGCAAAGCACACACTGACAAAGCCAGCAGATGCACATCTTGGCAGAAGGAGAGCTTCTTAATACATACTCACAAACCATCATTCATTATTATCCTTTCGGGGGACTGTTACTGGCTGTCATTAAGCGATTATCACTACTCGCATCCTTGCTCACCCTTATCCATAATTCATTTTCTCTTCCTCAATTCCAGATCCGTTCCTTGTCAAAGCCTAATTCTGGTCAGTAATGATAATGATGTGTGGCTATGTGTGTGCGAGCCGGTCGCAGAGCTTGGATTCGGGGCCTGAGCACTGACTGTCCCTGAGCTTTTGGCACTCAGGGCCGGTGCTCTGCCCCTTGGGCCACAGCTCCACTTCTGGCATTTGGGTGGTTAACTGGAGGTCAGAGTCTCACGGACTCTGCGGCCCGGGCTGGCTTCGCGCCGCGATCCTCAGATCTCAGCCTTCCCGAGGAGCTGGGATGACGGGAGTGAGCCGCGGGAGCCGCTGATTATTTTAATAGACCGTTTCCACTGGCACTGCCAGAAGCGGGAGCCCCACCGACCAAGCCGCTATTCGGGAGTCGGTCTTTCGGGCCGGGGACCGTGGGACCCCGGCATCACCGCACGCCCCGATTCCTCGGGGTGAGGGTTCGGGAGGCACGGGTGGGGGTGCAGGGGGGGGAATCTCCCGTCCCGGTCCAGCCCAGCGCGGCTCAGCCGGCACCCTACTGGGCACCGCGCCCGGCGGTGCGCCCCACCCCCACCCCGTTATCCGCGCGGTGCCCCGGTATCACCCCGGGTCCCCCTCGGAAGTAGGCTCGGCCGGGCCGCCCGCCCCGCACACCCCCCGCAGCCACCCGCCCCCGCCCTGTCCCCGCCCCCGCCCGCCCGCCCGCCCGGGGCCGGCTCGGGCGCCCGCACGCCCGCCGCGCGCCCGGACGCCCCGCGGCCCGCACCCGGGCCGCCGAGGCCCGCCTCCCCCGCCCGGCGTCGCCGACGGGGTTACCGTGGGAAGATGGGGCGGCCGCAGAGGACGCGGCGGCAGCGCTGCTGCCGGTGGCGTCGGATGCGAAGGAGAAGCTGGAGGACGAGGATGAAGATGAGGCGGGCGCGCTCCCCAGTCTCCATGGAACTCCCGCCCCGGCCCGTTGCTAGGAGCCCCCTCCCCTCCCCCCCGAGGCTCGGGCTCCCGTCTTTCGGGCTTTGTTGTTCCGGGTACAGAGCCGCCGCCGCTTCCCCGCGACAATAAATAGACGAGACGCGGAGGAGCATCGAGACGGCGCGCGCGGGGCTAGAGCGCCGCCGGACAGGCCTCTCCGGGGCTCCGCGCTAGCCAATCACTTCCGGCTCTCACTGCTCCCGTCACTCTCGCCCCGCCCCCGCCCTCGCCTCCCGCCCCTCGCTTCCCGCCCGCTTCCTCCTTCCGGTCCGGGGGCCGAACCCCGCCCGCGCCTCAGTCCTCCCGCTGGGTCTGGCGGCGTGACAAAGGAGCGCGGGGATGGAGACCCGCTCGGGAAGGGCTTGGGGGACTGGGTCTCCCGGGGGTGGTTTTTGCTGATTTCTAAACAGGGTCTCTGGCCTAGGTACACCACAAACCCCGCCCCACCCCCAGTCCGTGGTAACACAACCCCCACGCCACACCGGCTGGCCTGCTCCCGAGGACAAGCCCTGCTCGGCTTCCGCGCACAGCCGCGCGATCCTTTACGACGTCGCGGTAAGGGGCTCGCTAGGAACCTGCAGTCGCGGCGGTGGAGACAGCGGGCCGGGCCGGGCCGCGCGCGTCCGTCGCGGGTCCCTCGGGTACGGCGGACGCCGCTGGGGTTTGCGGGCCGGGTTCGTTCTCCGCGGGCCCGAGCACCAGCGAGTCCGGGGCTCCGGATCCAGCCCGAGGAGGATGGGTGGGCCTGGGGATAGGGCGGGGGGCGCTGGGCCCCAGGGGTCGGGCGGGGTCGGGGGGAGGCGCCGGGAGTGGGGCGCGGCCGCGGTGGCTGGCGGGGTGGGAGGACGCTCACGTGGACGCGGGGCAGCGAAGGGCTGGTACTGTCCGCGGCTCGGGTGATCGGGGGGTCCTGGGGTGCACACTCGCCAGTTTGAACCGCCGAGCTGGTGCTCGAGTGCGACCTCGGGGTGGTCTGCGGGGCTGCCCACGGGACGGGACTCTCATAACGGCCCCCGGGGTGGGGGACGCCACGCCCGCGTGGGGTGTCCGGGAACCCCAGGCTGGAGCTCTCCAGTTCGGCTGCAGTCAAAACCGGGCGGCCCTGGTTGAGGGAACTCCGATTTAATTATTAAAAAGCCAGGCACGAAGCAGCTTCGGGGGGGGGGGGAGGTCTGGCTTCTGATTGGTGTGCGGGATGATGAAAACGGAAAATGCCGCTGTCCTTTAGAAAGAGAAAACATGGACGAATTAATTCTGAGGATCTGGGAGTATGTATCCTCTTGAATATCTGATGTTTACCAGTTCTCCAAGAATGCTTCTTGAGCTTTCGCTTCTCGCTGAATGTTAAGAGAAAAATAAATGTCTTTGGAACCTCTGTGGAACGTGGCATTTGTTTCAATTTCCATACTAATTTATTTGTGAGGAATATCAAGTGTACCCTATACCACATATAACTCAGAACAGGAATCAGCGTTATAAAGTAATACCTGTGCGGTCACATTTCCGAGTTGTGGGTCTGAGAAGAAGGTATGTTCGGAGCTTGCTGTGTTGCTGAACGAGGCTGAATAGGACATCAGGAACACAGAAAAGAATTACAAGATAAAATTTGGAGTAAAACTAAAGCCTGGGGGAGCATGCATTTTTTTTTTCAGACTAAAGGGGTTTAAGTTTTCTTCCAATACTAGAGAAAGTGGAAAATTAACAAGATCTGACAAACCAAGGAAATTGGCCGGAGAAAGTTTCTGTACCTGGGGCTACTGCCATTGGTGAAAAGGCAAATTTACAACAGGTGACTAAGACACCCTCTTCTTCCAGGCTGGCAAGTTACCTGGAATCTAGCATGTCAGTAACTCTGGACTTTGGTCATGAGTCAGTGAACAGTTTTTCTCATTCCGGAATTGGATATGGTTTCTGTGCAAACACCATGCCTCATTAATAATAGATTTATTGAATGCATATATGCTATCACACAGTTTCTCTAATCAAATTCACAATGAGAGGCAATGAGATTAAAAAGTCACTGCTCTTTATAATGAGCCTTGTTATTCAAGAATGCATTGTTTAGAATATGGTTATGTAGGTTAGAACATAGTGTCAGAATATGAAGTATATGTTCTGAAGCAATACTCAGTTCATACAAAAATTGGTCCCTGGAAGTGGAGAACTGCAATTGTTTGACCTGAAAAGTAGACCTAGGTTACTCAAGGTGGTGAGGAGGATGAGGATTCATTCTTCCTAGGCTGGAAAAATGTCAAGCTTCATTGCTGAGATTGGTTATTAAAAAATACAGTGTACAAACTGGGAAGCTGAGGCTCACACCTGTAATCCTAGCTGCTCAGGAGGCTGGGATTTGAGGATCTTGGTTTGAAGCCAGCCCTGGGGAAAGAAAGTCCTTGGGACTCTTATCTCTAATAAACTACTCAGAAAAAGCCAGAAGTGGCTGTGGCTCAAGTGGTAGATTGCTAGCCTTGGAACAAAAGAAGCTCAAAGATAGTGCCCAGGCCTTGAGTCCAAGCCCCAGGACTTGCTTCCCCTACCCTCCCCCAAGAAAGATCCAATACACAGACCAAAGCCAGTCTGCAGATTGTACTAGTTAGCAATGAAATATATGTAGAAATGGGAGCATTTTGAAATAATCTGATAGAGCATTGGCCTTTGAAGATACCACTTTGTGGAAACATTTTGGCATGTTAAGCATGGCAGCACATATCTGTAATTCCAGGTAATCTTGAAGATCACCATTGAGAGGTTAGACTGGGCAAGTTATCAACACTATCTCGGAAATGGAATGCAAACAAAAGGGCTGACCTCAAGTGGTTGAGAGCTTTCTTAGTTTACGTGAGGCCCTGTATTCAATCCCCAGAACTGGAAAAAAGAAAAAGGAAAGAAGGCAGGTAGGGAGGATTAGTGACAGGCTGGTGACTAAACAAAAGTTTTGTTTTTATCAGTTTGAGAGAACTGTGGTAGTTCTCTAGAGTTACAGAACACATACTCAAACATATATGTAAAATTTTATAGATTATATAAAATGTACAAAGGTTTATGCTGTGTGTGTTAAGTAGAACAATGACTTTTTAAATTTATTTTTTAAAACAGGCTATTGTAATATGTTGATTACTTCTTGGCTGTAAGGAAGGGTTAGGAGTCATGTAGTTCAGCATGACCTTTCTGAAAAAGACAGGTAGGGCTGGGAAGGTGACTCAGTGGTAGAGTGCTTGCCTTGCATGCATGAGGCCCTGGGTTCGATTCCTCAGTACCACATAAACAAAAAGAAAAAATCCGGAAGTGGCGCTGTGGCTCAAGTGGTAGAGGGCTAGCCTTGAACTGAAGAGCTGAGGGACAGTTCCCAGGCCCAGAGTTCAGGCCCCACGACAGGACCAAAAAAAAAAGAAAAAGAAAAAGACAGGTAATGGGGTAGCAGTAGGGGGTTACAAATATTGTTAGGAGAAGTCTTTCTGCTAGTGGATTAATTTTCCTGTATATTAAAGGATCAGATAATATCTACTTGGCCAACTGAAATAACCTTCCTACTTTATATAAAACTAATACACTAGAATGAATGCAGAGATCTAGGAGAACATTGGAGTCAATGATGTCTCCTTCCTTAGGATTTGTCACAAATATCTTCTGTGATGTGCCTTACCTGAAAGATAACTTCATAGGCCACATTTAGTCAATTTTGTGGATGGAGCCTGCTGTTATAATCTGGCTTCATAACCCAGCCTGTTCCCTCCCATCTTCCCTAGACAGTCCAAAACAAAAATCAAAGAACAAAGATCTTAGGTGACCAGCAGAGCAACCAGGCTAAATTTCCATCAGGCAGGAAAAACAAGGAAAGGGGCTCTATTTCAAGCCATACTGGTCAGGGACTGTTGGCTCTAGCCTATAGTTCTAGCTACTCAGGAGGCTAAGATCTGAGGACTGAAGTTTGAAGCCAGTCAGGGCTTGAAAGTACGTGAAACTTCACCACCAGAAAGCCAGAAGTGAAGGTGTGGCTAAGTGAAAGTGCCAGTGTTGAGCAAAAAAACCTATGGGACAGAGCCTAGGCTCTGAGATCAAGCCCCAGTATGAGCACAAAACAAAACCTACCCACCACACACGTACCTGTGTGTTTGTGTGTGTGTGTGTGTAGGGAGGACTTATTTTACAAATGAACAATTTTATTAAATGAGTTAAGACAAACTTTACAGACATAACAAAAGGCTCAATGGTTAAAATAAAACCAACAGTATCATAGCATCTCAGCTGGATTACATGTGGAAAAACTTTCAAAGAGCAAGTCCACAGATAGGAAATGAAAGGGAAATTTTTTTTTAAAAAGTCTGTCCTGAGACTTGAACTTAGGACCTGGGAGCTGTCCCTGAGTTTTTGTGCTTAAAGCTAGAGTACTATCACTTTCCACAGCTGATTTCTGGCTTTTTGGTGGTTAATTGGAGATAAAAATGTCACAGATTTTACCACCTGGGTTGGCTTTGGATCTCACCCTCTTGAGAAGCTCAGATTACAGGCATGAGCCATCTGTGTTCAGTAGGAAACTTGTTTTTATTAGCCTAGAACTCTTCTAGGAAGAAGAGTTGCTTGTTCTTATTTTGAACAACTACTCTGCTTGGCTTGTGCTCAACCTAACCAGAGAGCTGAAAGAGCCTCAGTATCTTCAGTGATGGATAGAGAAGTGTTTCTGACCTAAGCTGTGCTAGCTTGGTAGAAACTATTCTGTATTTTTGCTATCTCTTGTTTCCAATAGTTCTATTTCTGCACTGTAAAGATAGATCTAAACCTTTCAATCAGTCACTAGATGCTATCGCAAGGTTAATTTTATGAGTTGAGGATGTTGGAGAGACATTGAAATAGGACAGGGTTTTCTTCCCAATCCCAGCATGCTTCAGTAACAGGCTCTTGCAGCAACAGAAGGCTGAACTAGAATCCTCCTTCACCTGAGGTGGCTTCCTCAGAGGTCTGAAGAACAGTAACAAAGTCTCCAAATGGGCCTCATTCAAAGAGATTATTTGTTTTGTGCAAAATGTCAAAAGTAAGAGATAAAGCTGGGCTAAGGGGTACATACCTGTAATTCCAGCTACTCAGGAGGTTTAGGCAGGAAGATCAATTGAGCCAGCCTGTACAACATAATTAAAGTGTAGCTAGATAGACTATCAAGCAGTGAGAGATAACCAGAGTGGGCTAACCAGCTGCTAATGGTTCATCTAGAAGGTCAAGAGTTTGGATGGAATAGAATTGGAAAATGGTTGACAAGGAAGTCTCTGAAAGAGGTATATGGATAGGCATGCCTGAATAAGCAGAGACTATAAAGACACTTACATTCTATCATAATGCACAATAAGTGATGTGCTCTGAAACTGTCTATCAGCATCTTTGCCCCGACATATCACTGCTTGATCAATGGTCCTCTGATCAAAGTGGCCTCACCTACACTCACCATGCCAACTCTGCAGCCAAGTGCTTAATCTGCTAAGAGCAGAGAACAGTGTGGAGTCTCTAACATGGCACCATTCCCAGGGGCGATGAGCTGGCCATCTGGTGGCAGGTTGATTACACTGGATCACTTCCATCAGGGATGGAACAAAGATTCATCCTTATTAGAATAATCACATACTCTTGAAATGGTTTTACATTTACTCTGTGTAATCTTTCTAACAGCACCAGTATCTATGAGCAAAATACCTTAACTATCCTCAGTGCCTCTGCTCAGGGAAACTCATCTCATACCAAAAGAAGTGCCTCAGGAATACACCACCACTGGGAAAGAGCTGGCTTAACTGAACAGTGAAATAACTTGCAGAAAACCCAGTTGTGATCCTAGCCAAGAGACAATACCTTGGAAAAATGGTATTCTGCTTAACATAGTATATTTGCTAAGTCATGCGGCACTCTCTCTCCCATAGCAAGATTTATTCGAATCAGGTGTGGCAGTAATTTATCTTACAATGTTACCTAAGAACCTTTCAGAATGTCTCTGCTCTTGCCTGGGAAGTTCATTGCTGCTTTAGAGACTTTAGTGATCCAAGCGAAGAGTGCCACTGTCGGGAGATGTATTAATTATTCCATGAAATTCGATAAGACTATTACCTGGCCATTTCGAGTTCTTAACACAGTAAAGAATAAGGCAAAAACAGGAGGCAGTCGACAGGCTAGAGTGATGGAGCCTAATTACCAAAGAGGAATTGGCTTGAGGACAATCAGGAAGCCAGGGGAATCCTCTAAATACTTGGCAGCATGAAGAAGTGTGAAAAGGGAGAGCAAGGAAAGATAAAAGGTAGGTCATTTGAGGACCTGGACCCTGGAAAAAATGAACATTTGGGTCATGTCATCAGGTAAAGAATCCTAAGCAGCAGAGGTTCTAGCTGATGGCAGGAGGGATTCAGATTGAGGAAGGGAATAAGGAAGCCATAGATACCACTTAGAGCCTGTGAAACAAAAAGACTGTGGTATTCCTGCATATTTTCTGTTGGCTCGCTATGTTTGTCTATTTGTGTTTATTAACCCCATTTTCTTCTTTTAAATCCTTCCCGTTTTAATTCTATATTCAAATTATCAACATGGATTGCTATAACAAAGTACCACAACTTGATGGCCTACAGCAACAGAAATATGTTCTCTCACAGGACTGGAAGCCAAACATGTAGAATCAAAGTATTAGCAGGACTGGTTCCTTTCAGAAGCTCCAAGTAGTGTTCCAGGCCTTTGTCCTAGTTCCTGATGGCTGCCTGACATTCTTTGGCATTCCTTGGTTTATTACAGGGTCACCCTAATCTCTTCTTCTATCTCCACATCATTTCTTCATTTAAACCTCTTTTTTTTTTTTTTTTTTGGCCAGTCATTGGTTTTAGGGCCTGGCTCTCAAGATTTAATTATATTTGTCAAGGTTGCATTTCTAAGTGTCCAGTTGAAAGGGCTGAAGGCTAGGACTTTATATCATTTTTTTAAAAATCGGTTGTGTTAGGGCGAACAAATACAGCAGTGATACTCACTAGACACTATGTTGAGAATGAACTATTACAACCTGTGCTGGACGGGGGAGGGGGACAGGGGGAAAAACTGCAAGAAAGGGGGGGGGGAAGGGGTGATACTTCAAAAAGAAATGTACCCATTACCTAACTATGTAACTGTAACTCTTCTGTACATGACCCTTACAATAATAATTTTAAAAATCAGTTTTGTTGATTGAGATAGAATTTATACTTGATAGAATTAATTCAGTTCAAGTGGGTAAAATGGTTTATAGCTTGTTCAGAGATTTGTGCACCCTCCCCACAATCTAATTTGGAATGTTTTCCTGGTCTAAAAAGAAACACTGTAACGATTAGTAGCCATTCTTATTTGGCTTCCAACTATGCTCTGTCTCTTACCTCAGGGTCAAAACGGTTACTTTTAGACTTTTTTGAAGCCACATTCAACTCCCTTTAGAAGTTAATTTCACAATTATTCTTCAGACAGCAGCATGCTAAGTTGAACTCTAGCTGAATTTGAGGATGGATACATTGTCTATGATGGATACAATGACTCCTAAGATTCTGTTTTCTAGTTAGGGGAAAAGGTGAAGTTCATTGTAACTTACTACACAGAAGATAGCCTTGTCTGGCTATAGGAGGAAGGCGGAAGGTGAGTAAGTCAGATAGGGGCCTGCAGTACACAGGCTGCTACAGTATCATCAGCCTCCACATTATGATCAGCCTCTTTAGGGTGTGACCCCTGAGACCCACGCAGCTGCACTAACGTGCAGCTCCTGTAGTAGTTACCCCATCTTCATCCCCTCACTTTGCTGTAAACTACCTTCCTCAACAGATTTCTAGCAAATTCCATGAAGCATGAACAAATAGATCGGGAGCTCAGCCATGGTGTGTGTGTGTGTGTGTGTGTGTGTGTGTGTGTGTGTGTGTGTGTGTACATGCGCGTGCGCAGCAGACCTGGTACTTCCAACTCAGCTCAGCCATGGTGTGTGTGTGTGTGTGTGTGTGTGTGTGTGTGTGTGTGTACATGCGCGTACGCAGCAGACCTGGTACTTCCAACTCAGCACTAGGTGTAGTGCCTGCTCTATATATGTGTTATTTCCGTATTTCAGGGAGTTTCCTTTCCTTACTAGCCAAGCCCTAGTACTCTAATCTCATTCAACATAACAATTCTTTACAGTCTCTGTTTCAATTATGGGGTGTGTTCTCTCTCCTAGTTGAATTCTTTAAAAAACTTTTTTATTGTAAAGATACTGTAAAGAGGGGTTACAGTTTACATGAGTAAGGTCATGAGTACATTTCCTATGGAGCATTGTTACTCTCTCCTTTGTTTTTCCCCTACCAACCCCTTTCTCCCCACCTCCCCAACTCCTCCCTCCTCCCCCAAAGTTGTAAAGTTCGTTTTCAACATAGTGTCTTGTACATCTCATTGTTATAATGGGTCAACCTGTATCCTTATTTCAGCAATTTGTTATTTCCCTTCCCCTCCCCAAATTAGAAAAATGTATATACAAGATGCAGGGCACTGAATCAAATCCCACCTTGCTGACTACTGAGATTGGATAAGAAGTATGGGACCAAAGCAGGCCCAAGAATTGCATACCTCAGGATTTATTAAAGCACATTAGGAGAAACCATTTCCTTTTCTGAGAGTGAAACCAAGAGGAATATGAATTGATAACAGTATCTCTTGTCTCCTCTGTGACAAAGAGTATGGCATTCCCTAGCAGGTAACAAATGACATGGAGAACAGCAGAGACAAATGATGAAAAGAAAATCCAAGCATGTGTAAGACTGTTCACATAGAAAGGCTTAATAGCATAATGATGTCACTTCTCCCTAAATTTAATGTTATTTTAATCACAACCAATAATCATAGGAAAGAAAAAATTCAAGGATGTGTCCCAGGAAATGGAAAAAGGAACACTGATACTGCTGTTACAGGATCGGTGAACAATGATGCTTTAGGAAGAAGGTCTCCAAAGAGAGAAGGCCTCTGCCTGGTCCTTAGGTAACAGGTTCTTGATGTCACCAAGAAGAATCTGAGACATCAAAGTAGAGAGCAAGAAAGTTTAATAGTAAAACAAAGAGAAAAGAAGATGGAGTATATAACCCAGATATGGGCATGGGCACATCTGACAACACATGCAGTGTGAGTGCTTTAACTTCCTGGGTCTTTACATGGAACAATAAGTCGGAGTTTGGCTCAAATTCACCTTAGGAAAGGTGCTGCCCTTTGTTCTAACACTTGATAGCTTTTTGCCTTTTTTTTTTTTTTTTGTCTGTCCCGCAGCTCTTCAGCTCAAGGCTAGTGCTCTACCTCTTGAGCTACAGCACCACTTCCACTTTTCTGAGTGGCTTATTGGTGATAAGAATCTCACAGACTTTCCTGCCTGGGCTTTGAACCATGATCCTCAGATCTCAGCCTTCTGAAGAGCTAGGATTACAGTGTGAGCCATGGGCATCTGGCCTTTTTTTTTTTTTTTGCTATTAAAATTGTATCATTTGGGCCCAGAGACTGATGGATTTTTCTCCAAACTTGAGTCATTGATGCCTGGACTTCTGTCCAGATGAAGGATGGCTCCTGTCACAAGCTGCTTTCAAGAACGGTGTTCATTCTTGAGATAAATATTTTCTCAGTAAGCATTTGTGCATTTGTGTGTGTGTGTGTGTGCGCGCGCGTGCGCGCACGCACGTGCATGCTTGCACATGCATGACTGTGAACCCAAAAGAACATTTCTCTGAATAAGTCTTTCTTTCAGTCTTTCTTCAGTCTTAGAATACTAACTTACTGAGCCGGCAGGCAAGCTGAGGAGCAAAAGTGCTCTTTTTTTTTCTTTTTATTAAACATTGCAGCTTATGAGAGCATGTGAAGAAAAAAATAGTGCTTCTGTGCATTCAGTCAAGCTATTCATTAATACAGTATTTGTTTCTGAATTCTTCTTCTTATTTTCTAATCCTGGGGCTTGAACCCAGAGCTTTGGGCTCTGTCCCCGAGCCTTGTGGTCAATGCTAACTAGCACTCTACCACTTGAGCAACAGTAAAACTTCTGGTTTTCTGAGTAGTTTATTGGAGATAAGAGTCTCATGGACTTTCCTGCCTGGGCTGGCTTTGAACCATGATCCTCAGATCTCTGCCTCGTAAATAGCTAGGGTTACAGGTGTGAGCCACCAGTGCCTGGTTTATTTCTGAATTCTTGACTGATGTTTCCTATGCTTTATTTTCCTATGACCTCTCCTGCCTTATTTTCCTTCTAACTGAATTCAGTCCCTTAATCTTAAGGGAAGCTGATCGATGGAGGTCAGTCTTTCCTCATTTAGTAGAGGTGTTGACCCTCTGGGGACCTGGCAGGGATCTGCAGTATTGTCCTATCAAGGGGCAACATGGGAAATTCATTGTTCAACTGTCAGGATCAGATGACACTAGAAGCATCCTGTGGGGTTTGTTTGTTTTTGTTTGTTTGTTTTTGTTTTTATATTTTACTAGAAGCCATACAATGAATTAAGGAAGGGAATGCATTAACAAAAAATATTAGAATATATCAGCAGAGTAATATTTTCCCATATGTGAATAATATATACAAAAACATTAAGGGATTTGAAAGAATCATTAAGACAGGATCTGACATTATCTTGTTTTTCTATTGTTGTTGTTGGTCATGGGGCCTGAACTCTGGGCCTGGGCACTGTCCCTCAGCTCTTCAGCTCAAGGCGAGCACTCTACCACTTGAACCACAGTGCCACTTCCAGCCTTTTTTGTTTATGTGGTGCTGAGGAATCAAACTCAGGGCCTCATGCATGCAAGGCAAGCACTCTACCACTGAGCCACCTTCCCAGCCCTGATATTGTCTTTGTTTACAAATGTAAGTCCTAGAATACTGTGTGCTTATTAGCACCCTGACATGAAATAACTCTATGAATATAGACTTAAAATATTTGTAATCAGTGGGAATATTTTTAATAGAAACTATTAAAGATACAAATTTAACTTTAACATAAAGATATCTGGTGGAAGGACTTGTCTCCTGGGTCAGTTATCTATTCTCAGGAACCCTTTCTTCATGACCTCTCTGCCTGAGGTATCTTGAAAGGAAAAGAACAAGTAACTCCATTTTAATTTTGACACTGTTAGATACAATAGGCACACTGAAAAGCCAAAATAAGTAATACAGCACAGTAGTAGAACAGGATGGACATAACTCTGAGTATAAAAGAACAGAAAGTAGAGATCCATATGTTTTAAGAAATATAGCAAGTGATAAAGTGGCATTTCAACTCTACTGGCAAAATATCAACTGTTAATGAAAGCAGTCAATCAATTGTTTGAAATACAGACAGTAAGATCTTTATTTCATGACACAAATAAATTCTGCATGGATTATAGACACCTTCTGTCTCCGAACTTAACTGCTTTGGGGAGATGTTCTGTACATTTGTCAAATGGATTTCTAAGATACTCAGCTTTGCTACGTTTTATTGACAAATCTGTATTCAATATTCATATAGTTGGTTTATAAATGATTATGTAACTTCTTTTTCTACACAACATAGAATACATTTTATCTGAAAAGTGCAGAACATACATGCACAAAATCAAGTCAGCTTGCTTGAATCCCTTTCAGCCTGCAATTCCCTTTTCTCATACAATCCTTCTCAGAACATCTATTTTACACAGTCTGGACTCTCCATTTCTGTGGTCTCCTGGTGCCTCTCAGACTGGTTTTTAGTACTTCTCTAAGTTAATTTTGTATTGGTATTTTTTGTTAATTCAGTTGAATTTTGGAAGGGTAAAGAGATAAATATTTATTGCTAGGTCAAAAGTTCAATTGGGCATTAAAAATACAATTGAGAACCAAGATAAAATTAAGAACAAATATTAACATTATTTTGAAATATATAAGATAAATGATTATTTTGAAAATGCATTTCACCCTCTTGTGGTGGGGAAAGTTACCTGCTTTATTTCTACTCTGCAAACTTCACAACTCAATTAAGTTAGTCTCTAAGTCTTGTACTGTTCAAAAGAAAAATTTGGTGAGTTTAATATCTCTCCTTGTTAGGAAAACTAGATTGCTACCACATATTGTTTAAATCCTTTTCTAATAGAACAAAAAACAGGAAATAAGAAAAGCAGTATAAAGGTTAGCAAATATAAAGTCAGAAGGAGACACAATAAAACAAACAAAAAATAGAGCATATGGGAAGTACTAAGATACTGAAAACAAGTTCTAAATGTTGACTGATTTAATATTTATAAATGTATAAAATGACCCTCTAAATGACAGAAAATATAACTGGTCAAAATAACTCTACTATCACATATATATTTTTATATTGAGCTAATTGATTAGTTAAGAGACAGATTTATTCTGGTGCATTAAAATATAAGCAAACAAAAAGGAACTTTGTTTGTAAGATATTCTTTATATTTATAGACTGGAAAAATGGAAAATAAAACTGAAAAGGACTCGACAAGAAATGTACTCATTATCTTACTCATGAAAGTGTTAACCCCTCTGTACAGCATCTTTACAATACAATACAATTTAAAAAAAAAAACTGAAGGGCTGGGAAGGTGGCTCAGTGGTAGAGTGCTTGCCTTGCATGCATGAGGCCCTGGGTTCGATTCCTCAGTACCACATAAGCAAAAAGAAAAAAAGCTGGAAGTGGCGCTGTGGCTCAAGTGGTAAAGCGCTAGCCTTAGAGCTGAAGAGCTGAGGGACAGCGCCCAGGCCCAGAGTTCAGGCCCCACGACCAGACCCAAAACAAACAAACAAACAAACAAACAAAACTGAAAAAGAAACCAGAGACAGTGACATACACCTGTAGTGCTAGCTACTTGGATGGTTGAAACAGGAAGGTCATTTCAACTTACCACCCAGAACTATCCCAGTCAACAATACCGCAAAATCCTGTCTCACAAAAAGAAAAGACTCCAGGAAATACTAATCATAAAAACTAGAAGCATATGAACATTAGACAAAGTAAAAGCAAAATTGATATATGGTGAGAAATTGATAAATTTACATCAAAGTGAGACAATAAATTTCCCTGGATAAAGTAGATACAAATTAGTAGAGATCCAGAACATTTAACTAATACAATTAACAAATGTGTTATTTACTTTGAAGAGTAAAGGTTCAAAATTCATCTAAAGAAACTAGAAAGGACTGCGCATGATGGTACAAACTTGTAAACTAAGATACTTGTGAGATGGGGGTAAGAGGATTATAGTTCACCATCAGTCCTATGTCAAACAATAGCAGCAGCAGTAACAGCAACAACAACAACAAAGAGAAAAGCAAAAACAAGCACGAAAACAAAACTCCAAACAAAAAAACAGCCAATCAAGCAAAGAAACAGATAATAGCTCAATCATGATCTTATTTTGGGTGAAAATTACCTAAAGTCAAGAAGGACTGGAAGCATGGCTACAATGACAAAGCACTTGCCTTATAAGCAGAAGGCCCTGAGTTCAAATCCTAGTACTACTAAAACATAATGAAAAAATGATACCAGAAAAAGGAAAGAAAGTAGAAAACATGTTGAGATAAAGTAAAAAAGAAACTGAAGATAGAGAAAATTATTTTGATTTTTTAAAATAAAAGCAATGAGTCAGGTTTTGTGGAAGCCACCACCTAGAAAATTAATAGATGCTCAAAACCAATTAGGAGTGGAACCAGAGGAAATGCTAACTTCAGATATAACAAAGATTAAGCAAATATAAAAGATAACACCGTGAACAACCCCCTGCCAATAAAATGGAACATTCTGATGAAATAAAAATCAAAAGATAGCTTAGCACAAGTGACTCAGGTAGAAAGGAAGAAACACTGAATTTTTGCAATTGACCAACCCTACAACTACTACAAAATGCTGGAAGAGGGGAACCTAGAAACTCTTCTTGAAGACAAATATTAAGAGAACAAGAAACTATGAGACCAAAATAAATAGATACATACACCAATAGCCAAGACCCTCCCCCCCCCCCCAAATAGCCACACCAAACATGGAAAATGAATACAGGAAGTAATCATGCTCTGTGACCAGTGGCCAAATGTAAGAGTTTGAGCATTCATTCTGATGTTCTCACTAATCATAATTTCCCAGAGATCAAAGGGAGTGGGAAGTTGAACAGGACAACTTTCTGACTCTAAAGTAAGACAAAAGCCTCTATCCCAAGGAGAAGATATACCTGAAGTAAACCAGCTCTCTTATACTTGGTTTCTATTACCTTGTTGTCTAGGGAATTTCCAGCTTTGAACTCAGATGAAGGTGATCTCAGACTGATAGTGTCATTTGGATGCCTAGCAGAAACTAAAAGATCTCTCTGTAGAAAAAGAGTTTTATCACACTTCAAATTATTTCTATGAATGCATTTCTCTTACTACCAGCACATATGGAGTCAGATTTAAATGTGCATGTGAAGATAGATTGCAGTGTAAGCAAGATCCAACAGAAACAACAGACAATAGAAATAGACCCACAACTATGTAGTGAGTGTGTTTCATCAAGTCATAAAGCAGGTAATAGAAAAACTATGATTATTATTTGATTAAATAAAAGCTAAATTATGCAGATAGGAAATGGAAGACACAGGAAGAATAAAGAGAAAAAAGTGATGGCTAGCTCCATAATATATACATCAAAATCAAATGCAATAACTTGACATCTAACATAGAATACTGAAGTGCAATTAATAATAATATATATGTTAAGGAAAGATAAGTAGAATTATATATTACAAGCTGCTTGTATTATTAGAAAGGAAGAAAGTTAACTCTGCTTGTTGTAATTTTTAGGATAACAAAGTACATATGAACTATATGACCTATATGAGTAAAGGAGAAAAATTAAGTAACAAGCATTCATTGAAAAGAAGTATAAAAGGAAGAGAAATATTTAGTAAGCAGCAAGATAAAAAGCATGCACAAAAATGGTAGGTTAAACCCTAAATACATACAAAATTATGTTACATATATGTGGTTAGAAGTGAAGCTTATCAAAGATGATTAAGAAAAATAAAATAGCAAAATCCAACTATATACAATCTATAAGATGTGTCTACTACATAAAATTTAAAAGACAAAGCAAAAGTATGAACAAGAGTATATAAGCATTAATCAAATGAAGTTAATATAGCTAGGCCAGATAGTTTTTAAAAGAAAAAAAAACATAATAAGGCCAAAAGTTTATTCCCTAAAATAACCATTAAAATTACAAATACTTATTTGGTTTAGAAAAAAGAAAGTTAGAAACATTTGCTATAACAAAAAAGTCACTATAGATAGGGTAGCTATTTAAAACAGTAAAAGGACAGGATAAACATTACTATAAACAATGAGAATGAAGATTTCAAATTTGAATTGGATTTTGAATTTGAATTTGAATTCACCATTTGGATCACTCCTCTAGTCTTTTTATCTCTCTCTCTTTCTCTTCTCCTTTCTCCCTTTAGGAAATATTCCTAGAAAAAATTTTTCATAGTTAAGATTTCAAATTAGTAGTCAAAAGTATTTCTACAAAGAAACTTCCAGGTTCAGATGGCTTTTGTACATCTGCCAAAGACTCCAAGAAAAAATTCAATTGCAGTCTTGCATAATATATTTTAAATAATAAAATAATTAGAAAATTATATAAGAGAAATCTTACATAATGTATTCTGAATAATGGAAAATGCCTCCAGCTTCATTTTATAAAAAACTGGAATGATTTGTTACCAAAAAAGGTAACAAAATGAATGTGAAATGGAAGTCATGCAAATTTCTGGAAGTAAATAGTGGAAAAGTGATAATCTCAAAAACTAGGGTTGAAATCATTTGGTAGCCAAAAGCAGAGAGGAAGAGAGGAGAACCAAGAGGAGGAGGAGGATTTGGAAGAGGAGATGGAAGAAGAGGAGGAGGAGGAAGAAGAGGAAGAAAAAGAAAGAAGGAAAGAGGGAGGGAGGGAGGGAGAGAGGGAGAGAACTAAGGAAGAATGAAAGGAATGAAGGAAGGGCAGGTCAGGAAGAACAGGAGAAGGAGGAAGGAGAATAGCAAAGGAGGAGAGAGAGGAAAGGGGAAGGACAGAGAAAGGGAGAGAGAGAAATGGTCTGGACGAGTGGGACAAATGGCAAGGAGGCCTAGAATTCAGTTCTGTACTGCCAGAAAGAGTAAGAGAGAATTCCATCTATACCTTATATCACAAATAAAGTTTACTCAAATTGATTTCAGACCTAAAACTATACAACTTCTAAGAGAAAACATAGGCGAAACCTTTAGGATATCAAATTTGGCAAATACGTACTGTATCGAAAGAATATCCATTAATTCTAGACTAATACCTTGGATATCATTAAAATCAAATTTTCTATTCTTTATAATACCTTATAGAGAGAATGAGAAGGTAAGCCAGAGATTTGGAGAAGATAGTTGCAATCATGTATTTTGTAAAACTCACCTATTAAAAAAAAACCTCCATAAAATAATGAGCAGAAGACTTAAATAGACATGTTGCTTAAGATACACAGATGGCAGAAGAGCACATAAAAATGCCCCGTCATTAGTGAGCAAAGAAATATGAATAAAACCATAACAAGATACTGATACACAGCTAAAAGTTTTAAAAATTGATCCTGCCAAGTTTTAGCAAGGACATGAAGAAAACTAAATCTCTTATACATTGATAAAGGGGATGTAAAAACACTTCAGAAATCATTTAACAATCTGTTAAATGTTAAATCTATACTTAACCATATGATTCAGCCATTCCACTCGGGAATGGAACACACATTTGTACAAAGTCGTATACACAAATGTTCATGGAGGATTTATCTAGACAGGTATTGTGGTATTGGGGATTGAACTCAGGGCTTTGCTTAGTTCTACCAGTTCATACGCACACACACACACACACACACACACACACACACACACACACACACACACCAGGGCTTTGCTTAGTTCTACCAGTTCACACACACACACACACACACACACACACACACACACACACACACACACACCAGTTCCTGGAAGCTTTATTTGTAACAGCTCAAATCAAGAAACAATTTAAATATTCATTAATAAGTGAACTGGTAAACAAATGGTGGTATTATAAGTAAATTAAAAATACGTGGCTGTTGCTGCTGAAATAATAATATTGATGATTTGAGATTCATGAATAAATTGCATCATTAGTTACAAGTGTGCTATGTAAAAGATAGTCAAAAGTTAGTATCTGTGATTCTATTTACATAAAATGATAGGAGATTCAAGCTTATCCAGAATAACAGATTTCACAATTTCTCTAAGAAATGAAGGAAGGGGTGGGAAGAAGTAATAGTACTAATAAAGACAAAGCAAAATTACTTTATTGATTGGTCTGAGTACCCCAATAAAATCAATTGAAAATGTCCACTGAAATCAATGAAATCCAATGAATTACATTCTTGGTAGCAATATCTACAATAGTTGAGTCTCTATTGTATTCCAGAACCTCTGCTCAAGACTTCACATTTATTGTCTCATTAATTTTCACAAGTAACCCTGTGTTATTGTTATCTGTATAAAGATGAGAAAATAGTTGGAGCTGACTAACTTGCTCAAGTAGCAGGGCAAGGACTTAAACTTGCTTTGCCTGATTCTAAAATGTACACTCTGCATCACTTTACTGTACTGCTTCCAAATAAATATTGACACTAAGATAGTGTCTCCATAGCAAAGAGCATCAATGATTAGAAAATTCACCCAAAGAAAATGACTTGGCTATTCTTCAAGGCAAACAGATTGTACTAAGGTAGTATGTGCATTATTTGAAAGTACCCATACCTCAAATGGCATATATGTATATATATATATATATGCAAGACTGTCTCTCCTGAACAAAAGGAAAATAAAATTATTCTCCTTTTTCTTTTCAAAGAAGGACCACTTAGATGATTATCTTTTATTTATGCTTTTTCTTCAAAGGAGTTACACTATTACAGACCAAGTAGGTATTTGTTTTCTCCTCTGAAACTATGCCTTGATTGGATGAGTGATTCTGCATTTCTCCTTTGAGCAATGGTTAGAGAATTAGTTAGGAATGGATTCATTTTAATTTTCTTCTGAGGTGTTAATTTTTTTAAATCAGCAAGGATTGATTTTAGCATGTTTTTCCAGGTTATGGGGGGGAAAAAACCTAGTCAATAGGCCTCTCTCTCTCTCTCTCTCTCTCTCTCTCTCTCTCTCTCTCTCTCTCTCTCTCTCTCTCTCTCTCTCACACACACACACACACACACACACACACATACACACGCATACGCACTATCCTTCCTTTCTTTCTTCCTTCCTTCCTTCCTTCCTTCCTTCCTTCCTTCCTTCCTTCCTTTCTTTCTTTCTTTTTTTCTTTCTTTCTTCCTTTCTTTCTTCCTTTCTTTCTTCCTTTCTTTCTTTCTTTCTTTCTTTCTTTCTTTCTTTCTTTCTTTCTTTCTTCCTTTCTTCCTTCCTTTCTTCCTTCCTTTCTTCCTTTCTTCCTTCCTTTCTTCCTTTCTTTCTTTCCTTTTGCCTGTTGTGGTTGAACTCACATGCTCCAGCTTGCTCAGCTGGCTCAGCTTTGACTCATTTAGCTGGCACTCTACCACTTGAGCCACACTTCCAGCCCTATTTTTTTTCCTGGTTACAGAGTCTCTTAGACTTTTCTATCCCAGCTAAGTTGGAAGCTTTATCCTCAGCACATTCTCAGCCTCCCAAGGTGCTAGGATTACAGGCAGCAGCCACTGGCATCCAGCTTACATTTCAGTGACTTCTAGTTCACTTTCAACTTCTGCCACAATTTTTCTTAGTTCATTTTGACCTGGAAACCCTCAAGTTTTCAAAGAGGGTTTTTGAGCTAACTGTTTTCATAACTTCCTTTCCACATAGTTTATTTTGTCTGAAGTTCCCCCCATTGAACCCAAGCTTAGAAGGACCAAGTTCAATGTAGATAGTCAGCTTAGGAATCATAAGATAGAGCAAGAAAGGATTCTTAATGGTCATCTTGTTTGAGTTTGTGTGCATTATTATTATTATTATTATTATTATTATTATTAGGACAGGGTGTTACAGTGGAGCCTGTGCTAGCCTTAAACTCACAATCTTCCCGCCCTGATCTCTCCAGTTCTGAGATTACTTGAGTCTACCACCACACTTACCTCATTCAGATTTATAAATAAGAAAACAACCTCATACTATCTTTATGACGAGTTTAATAAAATAAATATGGTTCTGTAACAGTCAGTTTTTGAAGATTTGCTTTTCTTCTTCCCAAACCTCATACCCAGGCTGCCCCCATGTGGTGGACATGGTGAATGGAAAGGAAAGAGAAAGCAGTGTGGAAATGATGCATTGATTATAACAATAATTTGCAAAAGAGTAATTGTATTTGTTATCAGGATCTATGGAGTTTACAAGAATATGACATTTTCTCTAGCTTCCTGTGGTCACAGGAAATCCTGGCACAACCATTAGATCCTGGTGCAGGAAAGAATTGAACATTGACAGATGTTCATCATATCATGGAAGGCCGTTCTGAATAATTTGCTGATCTAAAAACAGGCATAAATATACCCAATTTTACTTCATAAAATCAAGTTAAATGTTATAGAATATTAAACTCTTGAAATTCATCATTTTGTCTTTACCTCTTATTACAAATAAATAGAATTTTAATGAATGCTAGGGGAAGAAAATATTTGTTTTAATTATTTAAAGTAGATTTTTGCCTTCAGCAGTTGTGCACATTCTTTTCCAGTTTGAGTGTGCACAGAGGTGTGCACTGAGTTGCACTTATTCCCATTAAAAAATATGCATCTCTGGCTAGCTCCAACTTGAGATCCTATTACAGGCCTGCATCACTGAGCCAAGCTGCTTTTGTTACACAGAAAGTGGAGACCCAAGAGGCCTCACAACTTCATAAAGACCCACCCTGAGGACACATTTCTAGCAAGTCTTCCGGGATGTGACACAAGACAATGGGGACTACGTTTCAGCGGCTCGCCCCATCTTAGACAACTTCCAATTGCCTCATGGCATGTCCTACCCCATTGCTCTGCGTCACCAGCATCGATTAGAATGGGCAGAAGCCATGAGTCAGGGGTGTCCCTCCTCGATCACCAAAAGCAGCCCCGCCCTGCAAGATGGTGTAATGGTCCTAAGGGATCCGAGTGAATTTCAAAAAGGCAACTGTGTGTGTGTGTGTGTGTGTCTGTCTGTCTGTCTGTGTGTCTGTGTGTCTGTGTGTCTGTGTGTCTGTGTGCTGGTACTAGGGGCTGAAGTCAGCCCTTGTACTCTCACTTGGCTTTTTCACTCAGGGCTGCTGGCTTTTTGCTCATTTCTAGAGGTAAAATGGACTTTTCTGCTGGAGCCTCAAAACTCAGCCATTTCCCGCTTGCTAGGGTGACAGACATGAGCCACCAGTACCTTGCACCATTTCCTTTCACTGAAAGCAGCTAAGAAATAAATTCGCTCCATGTTCAGATTTTTTAAATATAAAAATCTAAAATATTTGAAACAAAAAAATTGCCTAACAGAGAAGGCAGTGGAGGTTGAGTGTATGGGCTCTGACCTCATGGCACGGCCAAGAAATTGAGCCGTGGAATTTGAATTATTTGTGGCACCATGTAGATCATCATTTTGGTCAAGTTAACTAATCTCCCCACTTTTCAGTTTTCTAGTCTGTCAGAAAAAAAAATCCACCAGTCACTGATGGCTCATGCCTGTTATTCTAGCTACTCAGAAGGCTGAGATCTGAGAGTTCCAGTTCAAAGCCAGCCCAAGTAAGAAAGTCTGTGAGACTCTTATCTCCATTAACCACCAGAAAAATGGAAGTAAAGTTGTATGTCAAAGTGGTAGCTTTAAGCAAAAAGAGCTCAGGGACAGCACCCAAGCCCTAAGTTCAAGCCCCATGACTGACAAAGAAAAAAAAAGAAAAAGGAAAAAAAACCTTCAGTGCTGGGAATGGACAGTTTTGTTTTGTGTTTTGTTTTGTGTTTTGTTTTTTAATCTGGAAAATGGAATAATAATGCCTGATTGGTGACAAAGACTATGTAGCAAAAGGTATACTTGATTTGGGTACTTTGGGCTCACACCTGTAATCCTAGCTACTTAAGACATTGAGATCTGAGGGTGGCTGAAGACTTATTTCCAGTTAACCAGCAAAAACCAGAAATGGAGCTGTGGCTTAAGGGATAGAGTACTTGCCTCAAGCAAAAAAACGAAGGGACAGCACCCAGGCCCTGAGTTCAAGCCCCAGTACTGGCACACACCACACACACACACACACACACACACACACACACACACACACACACACACACACACACACACACACACACACAGAGCACATTGGCATTTGTCACTTGCCTAGTCTTTTCCACAGCTCCAGAAACACCTGCAGTAGAAATGTGTGTGTGCCTATACTATGTGTTTTCACACTGAAGTTAATAAATTTCATATGGAAACACTTAACTTCTATTGCATTCTTAAGGCTTTATAAAGAAGGTGTCATCTACAAAATTGTTTGTCAGCAGATTTTTTTCAAAGGCAAGACCTTATCAGAGCAGTCACATTTGTAACTTAGAACCTGCAATTTTTTTCAAGCACATCTCATTACACTTGAGAAACTCAACCTAAGATGGTGAATAGAGCACCAACGTTCTATTCACATGTGTCCAGGAGAAAAGCTATAGATCTATGATGTCACTGAACTTGTTTCCTCATCTTATGTAAAAACAGCAGCAGCGTTTATACATTGCTTATAAAACTGTATGCTGCTCATTATATTATCTTATCTCAGAAAGATAATGTGTATAAACACCTGTCTCAATAAATATTTTTTTCTTCCTCTGGAATTTTTTCATGACAGTGGTGATGGGAGAAAGATCTAGAGAAACTGTGGGGTTTAGTTTTTTTTTTTTTTGGGGGGGGGGGGGTCCGGTCATGGGGCCTGAACTCTGGACCTGAGCGCTGTCTCTCAGCTCTTCAGCTCAAGGCTAGCACTCTACCACTTGAGCCACAGTGCCATTTCCGGCTTTTTTTCTTTTTGCTTATGTGGTGCTGAGGAATCGAACCAGGGCCTCATGCATGCAAGGCAAGTGCTCTACCACTGAGCCACCTTCCCAGCCCCAAACTGTGGGGTTTAGGAACCTGACATTTTCATTTGCAAATCCAGTTTGTCTGATGAACAGAACAATTAAAGTGAAGGAACACTAAGAATGGAGAGATGGGGGGAGAGAGGGTGAACAAACGCAGTGGTTCTCACTGGACACTGCGTTGAAAATGAACTATACACTCATGGGTGGGATAGGAGGGAAAAACGGAGAAAGTGAGGGCAAGGGTGACATTGTCCAAAAGGAAATGTACTCTTTGTCTGACTTATGTAGCTGTAACCCTTTTGTTATTTTAGCATTTTCAAATAAAAATTGTTTTTAAAAGAAGGAGCAAAATAGTGGCGTTTCAATTATCACTTTCTTATCTCTCAGTTCCAAATCTACCCTCTGCTGCGGGCTCCACTGAAGCCCAAGCAGCTGGACCTGATGAGCCTCTCTTCTTTGCAGTGGGCTAGTTTTGTCAGTAGAGGGCAGCAGAGGAACACTGAAGGAGGAAGGGGCTCTTTCCAACTCACCATGGCATTCTTCCCAGCAGGTATACCAGTTTCTGAAAGTCAAGCATTTGCAGTCAGTGGTATCTGGTGGCCAGAATACAGCACCACCCCGTGGAGCTGTCCACGTGGCATCGCCTCAGGTGGCTTTACAAGGACTTGGCTATGTGACTGGCTTTTTCTTGAACCCCAAAGGGCAAATTCCCAGTCATTTCTAGTAGCTGTCGTTTTCAACTCACCAGCTAGAAACTGCCTGCTTGTTCTCGCTGAAATTCCTAGTTTACTAGTCTCTGCTCAGATCAGTGGGGGGGGGGGGAGGAGGGAGTCTGCCTCTAAACGTCCAGGGACCTTCTCTGTCCAACGAACTTCTTTAGTAAGCTTTGACCCCCAGCGATGAGAAGGGGACTTCTCCTTCAAGCTTGTTGTCTCAGTAGGAACATACCATAACGTGTTCTCTGAACGTCTTTCCTCCTGTCATTTAAGTACCTTTCTTGTGACTCCATTTCCTCTGTCTCTCATATTTTCTCTGAGAAGTTTTTAATGCATAATAGGGATGCTGCTTCTTTATGTAGATCCCAGCTTTGTTTTATATGAACGTTTCACAGAAGAGTCCAATCAATGCTTATAGGAACCTGTAAATAAATAGGATGTTTCTTCTTGTTATGGGTTGGTTAGAGTGATCTGCACCTGTTTAGAATCCACAGCTTATGCTTTGCAGCTGAGGTGAGGGAGCAACACTTCCTGGAAGTGGTGATATGCTTTGTCCACCTCCACCCTCTGAAAGATCTATGCTGGGAAATGGAGTTACAATGCATGCTATCGTTCAAAATTTCTTTTATCTCGAGATGGACTTCTAATTACTGAATTGTTGTTCTGAGATATTTAGACCTATCTATGATCTCAGGATCAGCACAATGTTATGGAGTCTGCCATTTTTATTTAGAGGAATAAGAATAATCCGGCACCAATTCCTGAAAGAGGCATCAAGAAAGTAGATAAATAAGTAAAGAGGATGTTTGGGTGACTTCCATATGCAGAAAGGATAGATGGGATTTTTAAAAACATATAGCTATAGGCTGGGTGCTGATGGCTCATGCCAATAATCCTAACTCCTCAGGAGGCTGAAATCTGAGGGTTGCAGTTCAAATCCAGCCCAGGCAGGAAAGTCTGTGAGACTCTTATCTCCAATTAACCACTAGAAAACCAGAAGTGGCACTGTGGTAGAGCACTTGCCTTTTGCTGAAGAGCTCAGAGACAGGGCCCATGCTGAGAGTTCAAGCCCCATGACCAACAAAGAATAAAAAAAAATATATAGCTGCAATCATGAGGACTATCCCAGAAGAAGGAAAAGTGCAGTGTACCCATTCATCTGGAATAAACACACCGGGTATGGAGCAAGTAAGAACAGAGTGGGAAGAGTTATAGCATGGAAGGCTTTGAATGCCAGACATAGAAACATAGAAACCTCCACCCTCTGAAAGATCTATGCTGGGAAATTGAGTTACAATGCATGCTATCATGAAACTGCACCCTATTTTCATAGGTCTGAGGAACGGGAAATGGAAAGTTAGAAACAGATGTATAAAAGCCATGTCAAGGAAGAATGCATTCTACTCTGAATGGGTGGCTACAAGCGAAAACTTGACAGTTTTTGTATCCAGTGAACAGAGAGGCTACGTGTTAGGGCTGAGTTTCCAGGCTTTCCGGGATCATCTGTGGGGAATGGCAAGTCCTGTTGGCAACTAGAATGAGCATACCAATGTTACCCAAACACTCTCTTTTACTTATTTATCCACTTTCTTGATGCCTCTTTCAGGGTTTGGCGGGGGATTCTTCTTGTTCCCCTAAAAAAATGGCAGATTCCATAACATTGTGCTGATCCTGAGACCATAGACAGTTCTAAATATCACAGAGCAACAATTCAGTAATTAGAAGTCCAACTCGAGATAATAGAAATTCTGAACTATAGCATGCATTAAAGTTCAGTTTCCCTCATAGATCTTTCACAGGGTTGAGGTGGAACAAAGCATGGAGTTCGTTTCCTGGCCGTAAGCCCTCTCTTTTTGTCTTTATCTTAATCCTGTTGTTTTCTGCACCTAAAAGTGAAAATAGGAAAAGCTGGGTTTGGAGATTCTTGAGGGGGGAAGGATAGATCTAAGAACAGGGCATCAGTGTTAACCTGACTCCACTGTGTTCAGAACTGCCAGTATTTAGCACCAGTTTTGTCCAGAATGATGCTACTCTACTTCAGAAGATTACTTGAGACTTGATCTAGGGACTTGAACTCCCTATTTGGGTCACTTTGCCTTTTCAGGTGGAACTTATGGGGAACCCTAAGAGACAGAGCTCCTGTGTGGTTCTCTCCAGTGGGTGGCATGCTTTGGGTATCTAGATTTTATCTAGATCCTCATCTACCTATGTAGCATAACATAGCACCTGGCTTCAATGAAAGAAAATGCCTGGGCAGGCGTGACACTAATGGCTCTCTGAGAAGCCGTCAGGAAACTCCCTCCCCACCTGAAACAGAAGTCCCTCCTTTCTCCCTTCAGGAAAGGGGGTGGTGGTTGGTGCACACACTTGAATCCCACACCATTCACAGTATCTTCTTCCAAAGATCTCAAATATACACAAAAATATCTGCTCTCTCCATACTTTCCTGTCCCTTCTATAGTTTTTTTTCATTTGATAGAAGGATTTAACGGCCACACAACCATGTGTGTGGGGGGGTATTTCCTTGATAAATGCTACATAAGATGGGGGGTATTTCCTTGATAAATGCTAAATAAGATGCTCAGTCTTGATTCTTCCATCTGTTACCTCTGCTCTCTCAGCTGAAACTTCAGTGTGAGAATTGTCTTATACAAGGGCTAACACCAGTGTCAAATTTAGTTTTTCTAAGATTTCTTTACAAAGCATAAACAAAGGAAGCCAATGGTTGGTTTGAGTGAAAACTAATTATATGAATTCATGTATTTTATAAACTAACATATTCACTTAAGTGCACACATGCTGTGTTTGCAAACCACTTTGTGTACTTCCCATTCTATTCTAATAAAATCTTAACAGAGCTTTTAGATTTGGTGTATTAATTTTCTACTGCAGCTGAAACAAATTACTACAATGTGGCGGCTTAAAAACCAGACAAGTTTGTTATACTGTAAGTATGGAGGAGATAGGTTTAAATTGATTTTTCTGGGCAATCGTCAAGACATGTGAGCTTCATCTTCCCAAAGCTCTAGGGAAATTGTTTCCTCAACTTATCCCAAAGGCTGCCAGCGTTTGGCCTGTGGCTCTTTCTAGTCTTCCTTTGGAATTGCTTTTATGTTTTTCAGAGGCAGCAATAGGTGGTTGGTCAGGTTTTTCTCATGTTGTATCACTCTGACAAGTCTCCTGCCTTCTTCTCCACCTTGATGGACCGTGGGGGCTACCACAACCAATGATCTTGGATAACCCAGGAGGCTTGTTCTTTCTTAAAGTTAGCTGCGGTTGGTTAGCAAGCTTAGTTCCCCATCAGGAAAGGGTCAGAGAAGTCAAGAGAGATATACATCAAGAGAGTCATTGTGAGGAATTCATTTACACAATTATGGGGCTGGCTAGGCAAGTGGGAAAGGCAGATTCATGTGGTTATCTGAGAGGAGAAGAGGAAAAAGGAAGTTTTTCACTGGGAGTGTTTCTATCTTAGATTGCCATGAAGGCAATGCTTTCCGACTATTTTATAAAGATGATTACAGAATGGAACCAGTAGAGGGCAGTGTAGTAAAGAGCAAGAAACTCCAGTCATTAGGGCTTGTGGCTGATGAGGTTTAAATAAAATTCTGGCACCTAATGCACCGTGCCTCAGGCAGGTCATTTAGCAAGTCTGAGCTATCTCACTTAAAACAACTCAAACCTTTTGAGACAGTGGTTGTAATGTTCATTTTTGTACAACAAAGAAAATAGATGCCAGGATGACTTGGTTTCAGGATTTAAAAATAAGTTATGCTAGATATGTGTACATTATATAAAATATATAATATAGCCCCTAGACACAGTGGTGCACCATATTTTGTTAATTCAGTGTTTGAAGCTATTTTGTAGAACATACCCACCTCAAAAATTAAAGAACTAGCTGCACTAAGAGACACCATAGGTTATCTTCTAGTCTTCTTTGCTGTTTTTTTTTTCTTTTCAAAGCAGCAACCCAATGTCCCCTTGGTGAAGAAGAAAAAATCACTCTACCAATGCAGAAACTTTTTTTGCCTGTGAATGTTAACTGGCCTTTTCACATAGAATATTTTTAAAAGGTTCCTCCTGAGGGTTGTGTGTATTAATAGCTCATTCTCTTTCTGGTTACTGAGCAGTATGATATAACAATAGCAAAATTTGTGTATCCATTCATCTGTTCAAAGATATCTGAATTGTTTATGGTGTGAGGCTACTGTAAATAAAGCTGTTACAAATATTCATGCACAATTTTTTGTGCAAAGGCAAGTTTTTAAAAAAAAGAAATGTGTTTTGGTTTGTTGTTCATCTGTGATCAAAGCTTCTCTGGGGAGAAAGTCTCAAGCTAAAGATCCGGAGCATGTCATCTTACTCATTTCCATCCAGTTCATGAGCCAGAATTGTAGACTATCATTATTGATGAACGAGATGAAATGAGTTGCTGTATGTCATCATTGTAGTATGCATTTCTTCCCTTGCGTTTTCAGATTCCTGAAATTGGGACATATCTTACCATTGGTCTCTATTTCAATTACTGAGATTGTTTGTAGTGCCCATGCTGGGTTTCATTGCAATTAAATGTGTCTTTAAGAAGATGATTGACTAATTTCATACGTGCACAGGAAGGAATGTAAATCGAGTTTAATAATGAAAGCATGTATTAGAAACCGTCCATAACTTAGCATTTCTAACAAATGAATATCAGAGCACTTTCAATGATGTAAGAAAGGAAGTGAACCATAAATAGATGATCCTGTCACATTTTACTGTCAAGATACATGCAGAGAATTGGCTAACCCATACTGTATTATTTTCCCATGGCTGCTGTAACAGATTACAATAAACAGTGATTTTAAAACAACAGAAATTTATGCTCTTTTAGTTTGGGAGGCCAGAAAGTTCGACATTAGCTTTGCTGAGTGAAAATCCAGGTGTCAGCAGGACCATCTTTTCCCTGGAGGCTCTAGGGAAGAATGCATTCCAGCTTCTTTCAATTCCTGGGAACCTCTGATGTTCAGCTTGTGGCTACATCTCTCCAGTCTCAGTTTCTGTCTTCACATCACTTTTCACCTTTTGTGTGCATCTAATCTCTTTCTCTCTTTGTATATTGTAAGGGCATTTATGCCAGCCATTAGGCCCCACCTAAATAATGAAGGATAATATTTGCATGCCAATATCATTAATATTCATCTACATGTGAATATATAAAGGCTTTGTTTCCAAATAAGATATAAGATACTATTTAAAATTGACAGGGATTATGTTCTGATATCTTTGGGGACATCATTTGGCCCATTATATATATCAAACAATGAAATAGGATCAGAGAACTTCCATATTTGTAATAATAAATGAAAGAAAGTTGATTAGTATCCTGTTAGTGAGTATCCTGAAACTTGTAGAACCAGTATCAGTGGTGTGAAAAAAGCCTTAGCAACAACAGGGAACTTATCTGAGAAATGTGTTTAATAATAACTAAGATGACACTTTTGGGTCCAAATCACTAGATACTGACAATTCATAATGGGGAATGATTCAGAGGAACTGGACTGCAGCATGAAGAAATTTTAGGAAAATCTTTACAGGGTAGATTAGTTATAAAAATAGCTCGAGTGGGTTTTTTTTTTCACCCTTCTCTGTCTCCATGCTCTATAGAACATGACTTGGAAGCTTCTCTTATCAAGAGGTAGAATCCATTTCCCCATGGCTGGTATCTGGGATTTCCTGGTGACTGGCTTTGGCTGATAGAGCACAGGCAGCAAGGGCAGCAGCCTGTTCTGAGCCTAGGCCCAAGAGGCCCTGTGTACTTCTGTTTCCTCCCTAGATGCCATGAGAACCAGTACAAACTAGCCTATCAGATGATGAGTAACACATGGTTCAGTCAAACTCACACCAGCCAAACACCAGACAGGTGATTGTGGCTATCTTTATTAGCTAGCTCCCAGCAAATCACCACAGTTACAAGAGTTAGGCCAGTAAGAACAGTAGAACTTGGCCTAGGTCACAAATGAGTCATAGCACTGTGAGCAATGGCAAAAGCTCATTTCTTTTGAGCTACTATATGGAAAAGACTAATTCACATATTCTTCGTGAATAATCACCAGATTTTCAGTATTATGAATATAAAGTACCTTTGGAATACTTTATTGTGTTATCAGCTGATTATTTAAATAAATAATTAACTAATTTTAAATTAATTAAACAGATATTAAAATTAATATCTTATTATTGGTATATTAGTCTGATTAAAGTTTCCTTTTATGTATCTTTAATGGTGCTAAAATATAAATGTAAGTCTGTTAGTTTTCTATCACTATAAATTAAAAAAAAAACACTTGAGATAATTAACCTATAAAAAGAAAGCTTTATAGATTTTGCCTGTAATCTTAGCTATTCAAAAGTCTGAGAACAAAGAGATTGCAGTTCTAAGCCAGGCAGGAAAGTCTGTGAGACTCTTACCTCCAATTAACCACCAGAAAACCAGAAATAGCACTGCGGTAGAGTACTAGCCTTGAGTGAAAAAGCTCAGGACAGTACCCAGGCCCTGAGTTCAAGCCCCATGACAAACTAAAAGTAAAAAGAAAGTTTTAGAGGTTTGAACCCTAATTGATTAACCCCATTGATTTGACCCCATCAGAGCACATTATACTGAAAGCATGTGGCAGTGAAGAAAACATTCATCTCATTGATGAGGAGCAAAAAGAGAAAGAGATTGGATGGAGTTCCATTATTCCCTTTGAAGGAATGCTTCTAATGAACTAAAAACCTCCTACTACCCAGGCACTGGTGGCTCATGCCTGTAATCCTAGCTACTGAGGAAGCTGAGATCTTAGAATCAAGGTTCAAAGCCAGCCCATGAAGGAAAATCTGTGAGACTCTTATCTCCAATAAACCACCAGAAAACTGGGAAGTTGGGCTGCAGCCCAAAGTGGTAGAGCTAATTAACTTTAAGTGAAAAAGCTCAGAGACAGTGTCCAGGTCCTGAGTTCAAGCCCTATGACTGAAAAAACAAAAACAAAAATAACAACAACCAAAAATCCCTCCGACTAGGCCTCTCACAGTTTTAAAATAGTATATTTTAATTTTTTCATGCCCTCATGCCCCTCTCCTTTTGCCTTTTCTCTTCTTTGTTGACCCCTGTAGAGTTCTCCTTGTACATTTGTGCTTTTTTTTGGAGGGGGTAGGTCTAGATCATACATATGATAGAAAATGTGTTGTTTATCTTTCTGATACCTACTTATCACTTTATATAATGATATCCAGTTCTATCTATTTTTTGCAAACAACATAGTTTTGTTTTAATGACTAATCGTCATTTGTATACATAGACTACATTTTCTTTCTTTGTTGGTTGATAAGCACCTAGGCTGATTCTATAACTTAAGCTATTGTGAATAGTGCTGGTTATAGGGTCTATTCTTTGGGTATTTACCCAAGAGTTATATGAGAGGATCGTATGGTAGTTATAGTTTTAGTTGTTTAAAAATTGCTATTATAAAGGTGATATACAGATCATTTCATAAGTAAGGTAATGAGCACATTTCTTTTTGGACAATGTCATCCCTTCCTTTGATCTCAGTTTTTCCATTTTGCCCTCCCCCACAAGTTGTATAGTTCATTTTCAATGTAGTACTGAGTACCACTTGCTGCATTTGATGTTTTCAGGGTTTTTTGTTCATTTTGCTTCTTGTTTTTTGTTTTGTTGCCAGTCCTGGGGCTTGAGCTCAGGGTCTATCTGCTGTCCCTGAGCCTCTTTGTACTCAAAGCTAACCACTTGAGCCAAAGTGTCACTTCTGGCTTTTCTTTCTTTCTTTCTTTCTTTTTTACTTCTGGCTTTTCCTAAGTAGTTTATTGTAGATAAGATTCCGGTGCCCTGTATCTTGTATATACACTTTTCTAATTTGGGGAGGAGAAGGCAAAAAACAAAATGCTTAAATAGGGATACAGGTTGACCCATTGTAACAATGAGATGTACAAGACACTATGTTGAAAATGAACTTTACAACTTCAGTGGAGGGGGTGGAGGTGGGGGAGAGGGTAGTTGGAGAGGTAGGAAGGAAGGGATGGTAAGGGAAAAACAAAGAAGGAAGCAAACAATGCTCGATAGGAAATGTACCCATTACCTTACTCATGTAACTGTAACCCCTCTGTACAGTATTTTTACAATAAAAAAAGTATTGAAAAAAGAGTCTCATGAATTTTTCTGCCTGGGCTGACTTCAAACCATGATCCTTGGATCTCAACCTTCTGAGTAGCTAGGATTACAGTAGTGAACCACCAGTGCCTGGCTTATTTTCCTTTTTTTTTGAGGAAACTTCACACTTTTAAGAATCCTTTGTTCCCTCCCCCAATTTTTTTCTAGCGTTTATTAGTTGTTTGATATTGATGGTTATTAATATGACTGGGCTGAGATAGAATCTCACTGTCTTTTTTTCAGATTTGCATTTCCTTTATGTAATGGGTGCTGAATATTTCTTCATGTATTTACTTTGACATTTGTTGGTTTTTTTGAGAACTATTTGTTCAATTTATTTGCTCATTTATTAATTGGATTATTTTGTTCTTTCATATTTTTGAACTCTTTATATGTTCTGGCTCCCTGTTAATCCTTTATCAGATAACTATCTGGCAGAGACTTTGTTTCATTCTATAGATTATCTGTTTATTCTAGCATTTGTTTCTTTTAATGTTCAGAAAATTTAAAAATTTGATTCAATTCCATATTTACCTCTTGCTTTTTTTTCCCCCCTGGGTTATTTGATTCTATTCAGAAAGTAGTTGCCTTTGTCCATTTTTCTTTAGTAGTTTCAAATGTAGGCATTAAGGTCTTTGATCCATTTAGAGTTTTTGTATGAAGGGAAAAGTAGGAATCTAGTTTTGGGCTTTTATGTGTGATTCCCTCCCCCCCCAGTATCATTTGTTGAAGAGATTGTCTGTTTTTGAGCATATGTGTTTTGCATCTTTGTCAAAAATCAGAAGTCTAAAGCTTTTGGGTTTATTTCTGGTTTTTCAACTCTATTGGTCTTAGATGTCTGTTTCTGTGCATGGCCCATTAGGCTCCACATTTTAAAGTTTCCATTACCTCCCAATAGTGCCATGGGTTCATAAAAGCCTCTAATCCATTGGATTTTTTAGAGATATTTACCTAAATCATAGCATATTCTACAAGAGACCTTTAAATAAGCAGAAGGTAAAAGTTCTAATTAAAAAACATCATCTCAATGAAGAGGAAAAGGGGGAGAATATAGTCAAGGATCCAATGTAAATCCTATAAAATTCAGAAGAGTGAGGGAAGGGGTGGGTCCGGGAGGGATGGGTGAGAATGTTGAAAAGGATGATGATGACCAAGGTGCATTGTACTCATAAACTGTTTTGTTAAATGGCAATACCTTTGTGTAACTATTTGAAGATAACAATGAAAAGAAAGGAGTGACAAATCATCATGTCACGGTTTAATTTGAACCATTTCTTCCCTTTTTGTGATTTACTTTGGTATTCGTTCAATCTCAGGACCTGGCTATGTTCTGGGCAGCAGCTCATCTCAGTTTCCTTGGAACCCAGGAATTTTCCTCCATTCTCTATTCTCTTACTCAATATATCACTTTGGGGATATATATATATATATATATATATATATTTTTTTTTTTTTCCTTTCTGAGTTTTAGTTGTTTCACCTGAAAAGTAAGAATGATAATGTCTCCTGGCCGGGGCTATTTTGAAGATAAAATGTGATAGGTCATATAAAATGTACTTTGTGAAATGAAAAAGGAGAGAAAACTGAGATGAATCTATGCTGGTATTTCTAATTATGTCCAATGCATTCAAGAATAGAATTAGAATCTCCTAGAATAAGTCAATAGTTAGTCCCTTGTCTAAAAATTCAAACCCAAGATTGGTGAGATGGAAATTTTAGACAGTAGAATCTTAAACAATCTTCTTGTGGAATTGAGGGCAAAACATCAGCTGCACTGGACATAGAAGAAAAAGAACAAAGCAACCCAAAGTCAGTGATGGAAAGGGAGGAATGAGAGGGAAAGAGGGAACAGCTTACACTAAGCAAAAGGAAAGAAATGTAAATATCATCTGATGTGGAAGAAATAGTTGTATTGCCAAAGCTCATAGAATTCACAAACTTATAGACCATGTGTTTGTGACTTTAACTATCATTATTCTACTATGAAATATGTGAAATTTATAATCACCTAATCTCAATAAAAATTTATTTAAAACACACACACACACACACACACACACACACACACACACACACACACACACACACACAAAGAATTGAGGGCAAAAGGAGCAACTTAACCAACCTCATGTGAAACTGAAATTCAGGAGCCGTAGAAAGTTAGCCAACAAAGAAAACCAGGTTACTGAAAAGAAAATATAGAAGACTGGCAGAGAAACCAGAGCTTAGGGCCCAAAGAGCCCCCCCCCCCCCAAAGGAGTCTCTAAGTCCCGTTACTCTATTTTACTCCAGGAGATAGATACAAGCCAGAGATTCCTTGGACTGTCTTTGAAATACTTCATTTCCTTTTTTTTTTGAGTCAGTTGGAATGGATATTTGTTCCTTGTAACCAAATGACCCCTGCTGCTCTGACAAAACAAATCTCTAGCAGTTAAAGATGTCTTGGGTTTCTTTTGTTTTAAATCAGAGAGTATAATTTGGGGCTATAAATGATATTAGTCATTGTTGCTATAACAATATGGTCATTGTTGATACAACAACAATATGATAATACATATACATCTATAGCTATATGTATATATGTGTGTGATATATAGTTGTATCACTATTGTTAATGTGATATAACATTCAGTCATGGTTGATGCACAAGAGGTGGGTCTTTTGGATATTACTGAGATGTCATGTGGTCTGCTTCCCTTTTTAGGAAGGGCACTGATTGCAAGAAGGACTAAACTTGGACTCAGAGCCTGGAACTTTCAGCTTTATCCTGCCTCCAAGAAAGAAGAGTGGCTGGAGATGGATTTCAATAGCATTGGCCAATGATTTAAAGTACAGGTACTGAGAATTTTCTAGAGTGGTGGAGATGCCCATGCACTGGAAGAGTGGCATGCCCCAACTCAACATAGACAGAAGGTCCTGAGCTCAGGATCTTCCAGACGCTTTGCTATAAACTTCTCCATCTCCATGTTCATCTCTATTCTCTTCAGTGTCATTTACAATAAGATGATGAACATAAGAAGGTATTTTTCTGGGTATTGCGAAGCATTCTAGCAAATCATCAAATCGGAGGGGGTAGATATGAGAACCTTCGTTTAAAACTGGTTGGTCAGAAATATTATGAAACTGAGGTCTTATGCCATGCTGTCTGATGGTCACTTTAGATAAACAGTATTAGAATCGAACTGCAGGATAAAGAGTTTGTCGATCTAGAGTTGGAGACTTCGGATGAGAGAAACACCACACATTTTTGTGTCAGAAATGTTTTGAGTATATAGAAGAGTTTTTTTCTTTTAGGAAATAAAAATATGCCTTCTTGTTCGGATATACATATATATATGATATGTATGATACATGAGTTATTGAATGAGGCTCTGATACGGGAAAATAAGATGTCAGGGAAGCAAAGCATGGTGATTTTCACATGCACCACAAAGAAAAATTATAGGTGAGATTCATTAGTAAATGATCTTAACAACCAATCAAATAATTTAGGGAAGGAGACAGTGTTTTCAACAGCATAGTGCTTAGTGTGGACCCTTGCCTAGGATTTAGTGCTTAAAAAAACAACGTGGACCAATGTTTCGGGCTAATAATGTCCCTGGTCCCATCATGGTTGCCTCTCTCTCTCTCTCTCTCTCTCTCTCTCTCTCTCTCTCTCACACACACACACACACACACACACACACACACACACACACACACACACACACACACACACACACACAGAGCTCGGTATACAAAGTTCAGGTTCAGTTGAATCACAGGAAGAGCCCCACACTCTCTTTTCTTTCTGTACCCTCTCCAACTGCGCACGACCGTATCTCTTTCCTTCTCCAGACCCGGCAGGCATTCCTGTTCCCTTTCGAGTCGGCCTCTGTGGAGGAGTCACGCCCAGCTGCTCTCGGGAAGTCCGATCCACCGTGGGGAACTGGAAATGGTGGCTCTCTCAGCCTTTTCCCACCCATTCTCCTCCCTCTCCTGTGGGAGGGGTTCTGCTGCTCGGGCTCTGAGTGGTGAACCCGGAGAAGGGCGGACCCGAACCTCAACATCAAAGACGCTTCCAGCCAGGACGCCGGGAAGAAGCCCGACCACGGACTCCGGAGAAGGCCGCTGGCACCCAGTGAGTTTCCGCGGGCTGAGCCAGAATTTGGAGGAAAGGATGCAAAGCTAAGGAGAGCAGCTGGGCGGCCCGCTGTGCCGGCGTCGCCGCGCCTGCGCCGCTCTGCGCTCGGTGTCGCACACTGACCAGTATCACCTTCCCGAGACCCTGCGTTTCAGGGCTAAGAACAGAAAGCTTCTTCCTCCCGCTCACTTCCATCAGTCCTTCTCACTGGCAGGGGGAGGGGCAGGGAGAGGATGGAAGATAAGGGGGGGGGAGAGGAGGAGGGGAAGGAAGGCCTTTCTCTATTTCTTCCCTCTGCACCCCGCATCCCGCCCCCAGGCCGATTTGCTGACACCCAGGATACTGAACCAAAGCCAACTCTAATACTCCCCAAGGAGTGACGTGGAATGCTTTTCTAGCCTGAGAATGAATCCTCTTGCAGGGATACTCAGTTCAAGGTGCCCAGATTTCTCTTCACTTTAGGAATCTCAGGAAGCTAGTAACAGACTCGTCCTAAGGGACTCAGGTTTTTAATGATCACCTAACGATTGAAAATTATCTTTGAGGGTACAGATGAAGATACACATGTTCCCACACCATGGTGGAACGAATATTTAATATTCCCAGGACTGGTGATTTGATTTCCAGACTGGTAATTAAACGTTAAGAGTCCCATGCATGTCACTCTGGAGTGGACTGAGAATTGAATCAAGCTAGAGCCCAGAAATGCAGCCTCTTAAGAGCAGCATTTCCTTTCTCCCTGCATTATCCCCTAATAAGATGGAGCTCAAACAGCGATTCTCAAAATGTCTGGAACAGTCGCAGTAGCATCACACAAAAACCTAGAAGTGATACCAATCTTCCCCATCTCCAATCTCCTAAGTTTGGAGCAGACAGATGATTCCAGAAGATAGAAAAGAACCACAGGCTTAAAAAATCCCATTGGGGAGTGTGTTCACTAACAACACACATAACCAGTGGCTACCACAGCTTCATGTGTTAGATTCTCCTTACAAAAGAGAAAGGGTGTGGTTTGCCAGTGGGCACACCTGCTAAATACACACTGGATTTCTTATAAAAAGAACAATGAGACAGAGACAATGGGAGAGATAGTACAGTCTGAATATATTTGCTTCTCCCGATAGCCCAGAGACACCCTTTCTAAAAACATTTCCCTTAAGGCATCCTTGTTGTGGTCCATTCTGAAAGTGGCTTCTAAGCTAGAGGTCAGAGGACATTCCCCATCATTCACCTGCTAGGTCAGGGCAGTTACTCTTAAAATGTGACACAACGGGAACCAGGGTGCCTGAGCCTTTGTTTGGAAGCAGAATAGGATGACAACTAGTTGGTGTGAGGAAGCTGGCCCCTGATGAGTGTGTGTGATGATGTGGCATGCAGCCTGGCCTGTGGAGAAGGAGAGAGGCTGAGAGTATGGCCCTGTGTGTAAGGTGGCCACATTGTCAGACAACCCTGTTAATCCCTTCCCACCACTTTATTCAGTCAACAATTTGTGAAGACTTAAGTATATTCAGGTCCACCTGCTGCGGTTCCTGATGGGACCCTGTGTCCTTCTCACCAGCCATTGTAGCGGTTATTTTTCTATTTGCATCTCTTAGGCTCTGTCTTTACTCTGAACTTTTACAGTTTCGAGGCTTCATTATAGTCCAAAATTCTGGACAAATTTAGAGGCACTGAGGAAGAGTGAAGGTGAGAAAGATTCAACATTGCATCAAATAGACACATTTTAGGGCTGGAGAAAAGCTCAGAAACGCTCTCTTGGCAAGTGTGAGGCTCAGCATTCAATCTTCAGTGCAGAGAGAGAGAGATGGGGGGAGATTTTAGTTTATGCAATGAAAGATGATCAACTGTACATTACAAAATGTACACTCTTTAGATTGAGAGACTTTCATTTTGGGGCTAGACAGACATACTTCACTACCAGGCACTTCCTACAAGTGATAAACATTTTGCCCAGAATATGATTTCACTTGGGCCACACTAAGCCTTTTTTTTTCAGTGAAAAGGAAAATATGAATATGATAATTACTGTCTTGTCATTGCCTTTATCGCTGTTTGCATACTTGGATGAGACCCTTAGAAGAAATAGCTACCTGGGTGTAGAACCAGGACTTGAATCCATGTGTTCATGGCTTCACAGCCTCCTCTTGCCCAAATTGAAGGCTCTAAATTGGAGGCAAGTCACCTAAAGACTTCTTGAAACATTCTTGTGTGGTTCAGCGCTATCAGACAATGAACAGAAATCAATTACTACCTGTTTGCAGTTCTGAGAGTATCCAGCATGTATTTAAAAAAACAAAACCAACAACATATCTAGAATGGGAGGGATAAACGGGGGGAAAGTGAAGGAAGGAATGACATTTTCGAAAAAAAGAAAAGAAGAAAGAAAGAAGGAAGGAAGGAAAGAAGGAAAGAAAGAAAGAAAGAAAGAAAGAAAGAAAGAAAGAAAGAAAGATGTCTGTTTTAATGATCTCACTTATGAAATGGTAGCCCTTCTGTACAACACCTTGATGATGTCAATAAAATATTTTTTAAGTGTCTAGAAACTTGTGAAGTTTTCTGGGCTTGAAAAGGAAAACAGCTAAATCATACATACTAAATCATGGAGAAGAACTCTCTGTCCTCTGATAGAAGAGAATCTGGGCAAGGGGGATACCAGCTAGAGCCTAAAATATGCTCCTCAAAGTCAAGTCTGGGCGGAAAGGCCTGACCCTTTGGAATGACCTGGACGAAGACGCAGCACCGTCACCGGCTCTCAGAACGGGTTCTCGCTGGAGAGCACTGTGGGATTCAGCGTTCCCCAGTGGGGACCCACTCAACGGGAACCCCGGCCCCCCAGGCGCTGCCTCGCGGGGGGGGGGTTCTGGGGAGAAGTCTTCACACGGGTACCCCAGTGGGAGGGAGGGGGGAAGAGAATCGGAGGGGGAAAAATCGGAGAGAGCAAACGAAGCGGAAGTTTCAAGGCTCTCTGCGAGGAATAACAGTATAAATAACCGAAGACGTCGTGTAAACACTGCGGTCATAACCCCGAACATTAAACAGCCACGGTGGCATCTGGTGCGTCGGCCGCCGCGGGCTGCACGGGGGCTGCGAGGGAGCCGGGCTCCCAGGCTCGCCGGCCCCGCCTGTCTGTTTATCTCAACTTAATCTCCCCCTCCGAGCCGTTCCGTAGCCTGGGAGATGTTTAAATTAAGATCCAGCCCGCAGGAAGTTCGCGGCGGGAGCTGAACGCAAAGGGGGTAACACCCAACGAAACGCAGGCACGTGTAGGGTGCGCGCTTATGGTTAGAAGCAATCAGGGCATTATTACGAAGACTTGGGTAAAATATGGACAAGTTCTTGGAAGTCGAAGGACACATACTAAGGGTTAGGGTATCTGCCTCTTTTGTCGTTTAGAATCTCAGGGCTTCTTTACAAAACGCGGGCCTTAGAATCGCATCCCCGCATGGGAAGTTCGGAGCTGATTTTCCTGTTCCTGTCAGCAATGTTACTGGAAAATAGTTGTAAAATCAGATTTTCCTTTCCAGTCTTCTTTTCTTTCGTTTACTGCAGAAAAGCTGAACATCAGCCCCCCATGGTCTTGATAGCTGCGATAGTTGTAATGGGCTAAACAGAATCTTGCAGCATAAAATACGACCTGCACCTTCACAGTGGAAATCATACTTCATTTTCACTACAAGTCTGTCTGGAAGCTTAAGAGAATCGTTTTTATCATCAAATTTCTCCACAGTGTCTGCTTTTCCCCTTTATCTATTTTTTTATTAAAGAAAAATCACACCAATGCCAGGAGGTGGTTTTTTTTTTTTAGCAATATAAAGAAAGATTTATTTTCAAAAGTAGCAAAACTTGCTTGGAAAAAAATATATATCTTTGGGTGAATTACTTTATAAATGTGACTGTCAAAGTCAGCTATCCTATGATTACATCTCACAACATATTATACAAAAGATACACATCGTCGATAGGCTCTTATCAATCTGTTTCTATAGATTTATATATAATTACATATTGCTCTTGGACCAGCAAGGCTCACAGAAGTCATTCACTGTAGAAGTTAATAAAGTTAAATAGATGGGGGAATCTGTAAGTACAATCGATGTCCTCTGGAAACGAATCTCGTCGTTGCTCTAAAGTGTTCTCGCAGGGAGGGATGGGAGAGGGGCGCTGCGCGAGGGGAGCCGAGAAGAGAGCGAGGGAGGGCGGGGGGGGGGCGCCTTCCAGGGGCCCGCTCCCCCCGGGGGAGCGAGCCTACCCCAGACTCGCACCTCCAAGGTCAGGACACCGTGGTTCCACACAAGCGGCTGGCCGTCACCACTTCTTTCAGGTCGCTCTCGGGTTTCCCAGCTACAGTGAAGGGCCAGGTCTGCAGGGGAGAAGAGGGCCAAGGAGGTGAGTGGACTTGGAGGGGGATGGGAGAATGGGGTGGGCCCAGAGCCCCAGACTGAGACTGGTGAGGAGGAGGAGGAGGAGGAGGAGGAGGAGGGAGAAGAGGAGGAGGAGGAGCAGACAGTGAGCTGGAAAGGCTGGTTATCCTGGGCGATGTACTTCCTATCCGTGTGTACCCGGAGGCTGGGATAAGGCAAAAAAGCCAGCCAAGGGGCCAAGCCTCAGCTTGAGGGGCGGTGGTGGGATCTTAGAATTCGAGCAAGCAGGGTTCATTCTGAATTGAAAGCCCAGGGGTGGGATGCGCCAGAGCCCCAGGCAGGCGCTTCTAGGAGTCACTGGACAGCTGAGTGGGGTTAGGAGCCCACCGGTCACCAGGGGCCGGGCGCAGAGCTTTCTCAGCCCCCTGGGGGGGGGCGGGATCGGGTTTTAGGGTCCTCTCTCCTCCAGCTATGTGTCGACTCTGGTTTCTTTCCTCCAAGCGTCAGCTTTGACCACAGTTTTTAAGTTAATCTCTGAAGGGGACAGAATTCGAATAAGAGACACAAGAACGAACGTTTTATTTAAGATTAGTTTGCTACTACCGAGAAAGCAAAGCTTTCTCTCCGCGGTTTCATAATAAAGTCGGATAAGTTGTTTTTCATTCAAAGAAAGAAGCAGCAGCCACTGTGAGTGCCTTAGGGCAATTCGTGTTCTAAAAACTACTTATCTCACTTCAAAAAAACCCACCAGCTTTAATTGGAGGGGATATATATATATATTTTTTTTTCATGGCAAAGTGTGTTGTTGCTACCCTTTTCTCCAATTACTGAGACCAATTGGGTGAGAAGACAAATCAAATGTCTCTCACTGATGGCTGGCTGATAAGCCTTGACTTTTAAGAGGGGAAAATCTCACTCTTATCATATATAAACAGAATTCCCCTCAAGTTGTTGTTTTTCTTTAGAGCCTTCAAATTTTCAAATGAAACCAATTGAAAGAGGAATTTGAATATATCCCTTAAAACAGCAAAATACACCCGAGAAAATGGACTCTTGGGCATCATATTTTTGTATTAAAAATCAGACTCGATGGACAGTGACTTATAAGCAAATAAGAGAATGAGACTCCCACAGCTTAGGAGAGTGTGACCTGTTATTGTAATGATTCTTCCACGATTACCTGAGCGAACTTATTGATGGTGCTGAGATCTGCTCGAATGTCTAGGACTTAGGGGAGAGCTGAGAACATTTACACAGTTGGGGTGCTTCCATGAACAATTATGGGGGTGGGGCACGAATGAATCCACCATCTAACAGTCTTAAATATATACCTGGAAAAGGAAGGGGGGTGGACGTGGACACGAATGAGAAGGCAAAAAGTCAAGTTTTAGTCTCAGCTAAAAGAAGAATAAAGGGGTTAATAGGATGTTTTTCAGTGCACGTCATCACGTCGATGTTTCCTGTCCCCACTGCGACAGCGGGAATGGCGCTGGCACGGGAAAGGGGGGGATCCCCCCTTTTTCTTTTCCCCCTTCTCCCAGCTGAATACTCTTGGAAATCCCTTACTGGAGTGCCACGTCAAACTCTGGCATAAATCATTTGCCATCCCGCTGCACGCACAGCAAAAAGCCAGGGCGGTGCAGCGATCGCCCAACACTGGTCCCTAAAGGCGCTAGGCCAGCAGTGGCCCCCGTGGGTAAAATCCCAGAGCTCCCACCCCCCAGCCCCCGCGGGTCCCAGCCCCGCGCTCACGCGCGCGCCCCGAAGCTGTGCACCGCGAAGGCGGCCGGCCTCCGCGGCCCCGGGGGTGGGGTGGGGGGGACGGACCGACTCACCAGGTTGATGGGGTGAATGTAACCGTTCTCGTACTTGTCGTTAGCCAGGATCTGCCTCAAATGGGCGATGTAGCTGGACGCCAGGCGGAGCGTGTCCAGCTTGGAGAGCTTGGTGTCCGGGGGCACCCAGGGCAGGGTGGTCTTGAGCCTGGAGAAGGCCTTGCTCAGCACCCGCATGCGGGCCCGCTCGCGCGCGTTGGCCGCGTTGCGCTGGACCTGCTTCCCCTCCTGGCTGACCCCGCTCAGGGGGCTCTTTTTAGTGGGCGCCTTCCTCCTCTTGCCCAGGCCGCCGCGGCCCTTCTGCGGAGACCCGTTCTCGCAGTTGGAGCCCTCCTCAGTACTCTCGTTGGAAGTCGCACCCTCCTTGCTCGAGTCCACTTTCATCCCGTCACACGCCAGCATCTCCACCTCCTGAAGGTCCTCCACATCGCTGAGGGACCCCGTGGACATGTTGGAGGAGACGCAGGGACGGAGAAGGAGAGAGAGGGAGAGAGAGGGAGGGAGGGAGAAGAGAGGGAGGGAGAAGGAGAGAGGAGAGAAAGAGAGAGAGTGAGAGAGAGAAGGAATCAGAGGGGGAATCAGAGAGATCAGAGAGAATCAGAGAGATCAGAGAGAGCAGAGAGAGCCGAAACCAATGGATCAAGTGTGGAGGAGCAGCCACCTGGTGTGTGGAGTTGAAGTCAGGGGTCTGGGGTCTGGCTGCTTGGGTCTCAGCCCTTCCCCTGCCCAGGGGAAGCCCACCGTGCGGGGCTTCTGTGCGGAAGAAGCCGGCGCTCTGCTCCTCCACCCCGGAGCCCTGGCCGTAGAGGAGAGTGCTGAGAGAGCGCTGAGGAATTTGGTGGACACTAGGAATTTATCTGGGGAATAGAGGCGGATCCGGGAGGCCCAGGGGAGGGGCCTGCTGGGCCCAGCTAAGCTCCCGACCCCAACGCCAGGGACTCTCACACGCTGGGGACCCTGATTTCCAACGGGCGGTGTAAATCCACTCCGTGGCTGCAAGCCTGGGCTCATCCATCTCCTTTGACCCAGGCCCAAGGTGAGTGGGCACCGGCCCAACTCACACCTCTAGCCCTCTGCCCCGCTGGGCTCTGTAGGCGCCCCCCCCCCCCAGGAAATGGTCCCTGCCAGTTGTCATTGAAAATTTCAAGGAAAATGGCCTTACCCTTCTTTGAGGGCCTTTCATCCAACCCAAGCGCTCTGTCGCTCCCCATCTGCCAAGAAAACAGCAACTAAAACCCCCGACAGGGCTCCACCGGCTCGTGCTAATGCTACACAGACTCCAGGGTATTAAGAAGTCATCTTCCCCCCACTTTACCTGGGGACAATCAAGAAAGCAAGTGCTTCTCAGAATCCTCATTATGATAGTTAAGGAAAGTAGATACACAAAAATACATCTGTGTCCCGTCATTTCAGAGGCCCAGAGAAACTGCCCACGTGGACACAAACACACTTGACCATTGCACATACACAGGGACCGGCGGGGTGTGATGGATGTGTGGAAAATACTTTATCGGTTGAAAAAATCTTTTCTTCATGCAACGAACACTTTCTTGAGTGTGTCCTTCCAGAAATGCATTGCATGTGGTCTTCAGAGTCTCCGTTGTTTTCACACATCCCCTTGCCCCCCCCCCACCCCGGAATTTTAAAATCTCTCCACCCACCCCTATCCTCTTGGCCTAGGTCCCTCTTGTAAAGCAGATATTGTAAAACACAAAGCAGGATTATACCTATGAAGAGGTTGTTTTTCATCCATAACCTCATCTCCAATGATCTTTCCTAGAGACTGAGAAAAGCTTCTGGGGGAGTAGATAAGCAAAGGCAGTCAGAACACAGGGAGTGAATGAAAGCAATGCAGTGAAACCACGGAGACCAAGTGCCTGGAGTTCTCTTCCTAATGCTCTGCTGGGTTTGCCTTGCTGACAATTAGACATTGGGGGTGAAGGCTGCAGGCGAACATCGGGGCAGTTTCCAAGCATTTGAAGCCCTTTGCTACATTAGGATATCATATCTCTAATCCCTCTAATCAGCTGGGAATTCACTAACCTCTAACGTTTTGTTTTCTTAGCAGGGGCTTGTTTGCTTTCCCCCTATGCTGTAAACTAAACAGGTTGTCAGCAAATCAGTCTTTATTAATGAATTAGTGAGCCCTTCCCCCATAATATCTTTGCCCAGGACCCAAAATTTGTTAATCACCAGTGTAGAGATTTATGAGCTCTTATTTTCTGTTGTTTGTGCAGGTGGAGTTTTAAATGACCATATTCACTCCCAAGATTTATTGCAAGAGTGATTGATGTTATAAACCAGGAAAAGGACTCTTCCCACAGCAGGGATGACAGAAATATCAAGTTGAAGTTGCCTTTGTCTTCATGCACAAGTGACCCAGGGCTACAACACAGAAACTGTAATAATTTAGTTTGAGGCCCAAGACAGCATTGAGAGAGTACCCAGAAGTCCTGTTAGAATTTTCCTCACTGATTTCCAAACTAGATTTCTCTGATTTGTCCTCCCTTTTCTTACTCTTGGTAAGACATGAAAGTTAAAGTTATTTTTAGACTAAAGAGCTATGTGAAAATGGGCATTAGCCAGTAAAGTGTGTGTGTGTGTGTGTGTGTGTGTGTGTGTGTGGTGTGTGTGTGTGTATGTGTGTGTGTGTGTGTGTGTGTGTGTGTGTGTGTGTAGCAACTGAGATATCTCTAAAATAACCACAAAGCATTTATTTGGGTTCTGGAATAAGATGATAATTAAGAATTGGAACTATGGCTTTACTACAGAGCAGGCTGTTAAACTGTATCAATTTTACTTCACAGAGTTTCATTCCTCCTCCTCCTCCTCCTCCTCCTCCTCCTCCTCCTCCTCCTCTTCTTCCTCCTTTTCCTTCTTCTACTGTTGTTTCTGCTTCTCTGCTATACTTTAGTGGATAGTCCAGACCATTTGAAGAATAGTGAGAGTCACAATAATATATACCTCAGAATAGATTGCTGCTGTCTGTGTATTTTTCCAGTGTCACAAACTTAAAAAATAGCAATATCTAGAAGGAAGCAAAATTAGCCTCACGCCATAAACTGGCTTGTAAGCCTAGTAATTATTTTTCTTTATAGCAATGTAAGCACTAATTAAATTTCATGTCCATTTATCTTGCAGTGACACATTCAGGCTGGGCAGGACTGGTAGGTTGATAATGAACTTTGCGTGTTTCTAAAACTCTATAAAGAACTAAGATGTGAAGGTTGTCATTTAGTTATCTTGATGTGAAGTCTTAAAGTATGTTAAAACTCCCCCTCCTTTCTTGAATCTTTCTGCTATCTTTGCTAAAAAACAAACAACACAAAACCAAAAACTCTTCAGGACAAATAAGTGGGGGAAATGATTTATTGTTGCATTCTACCAAACAAATCAGTTAAGCTGTAACTTGAACTTTGCCAAATTCTCCAAAATATAAACTATATTCGGTGAGAAGACAAACACTTTTAAGAAGCTGATTAACCCTTCTGATAACAGCACCAATATTTTGAACATTATGTTCCTAAGCACCTCATAGAAATGACTGCTTTGAAAGCAAGAGATAGATCCTAAAGGTTTTTACCTGACTCTTAAGTAATGGCTCATATCTCTGAGGCATCTGGCAAATTTGTTGTACACTTAACAAATTTGTTTTGCAAGAAAGTCTGTCTTTGAAAGATTTTAGTGCTAAGGAAAATTTATCTGTGAAAGTTGTAAAATGAAGATTAGGCATGGAATGTTTCCTTGAACTTAAATCTTGCTTTATCAACTGATACATTTTCAGGAAGTTTAGATTTGATTCAATTGCACTTGGATAGAATAATTTGAATCCTTTTTTATGTGAAAGAAAATCTTATATGCTTCTTTTGAACTGACTTGTGTACCCTCACTTTATCTTTCCCAAGAGGGAAGATTTGCCTTTAAATTTTCTTGTACTCTCCAGTATAAGGGCAGGAAGTATTCACTCTGGCATAATTAGTAAAACTGACAGTTCTCTTTTTCTTCCCTTCTAAGTAATAACTCTTGTTTTGTCTTTTTTATTTCATGGTAACCACCACCAATTGTTGACACTCTCCGTGAGTTGGTGCCTCTCTTTTGATTCTATGTCATTACCATTAGACCTTTCCTTTTCCTACTGATGGACAGGCATCTATTTCCTGTTCATAAGCCATCATAGTCTGACTTTATTGAATTTTAGAATTTAAACTTTTCATAGATTGGACAGTCTCTCCCCTTCTTCAACACAAATTATAGTGGTACTCATAATTTCGCAGCTAGAGTGAATGTAACACTAATGAAACTAGCAGTTGCTTCTTTAAGATTACTTCTTTTGTGCAAGTGATTTTATTTTTGAGACATGGTGTTTAGGTTTAGCATCAGCAGGAAATCCCTGAGAATATCCATTGTGGCTTCAAGAACATGAGATATTTCTATATTACATAGTATTTTAAAGTACAGATACAAGATAATATGCTGTTAGAATTAGATAATATGCTCAGAGCCAAAAAGGACCTCTATGGTCAAGAATTCTGTTCCTGTGAAATACCAGGACCAGTACTGATACCTGGGCCAGGGTCTTAATTTGTCTTAAATAATTCTTTCACAAAGCCAAACAGTTTGGATACATTCTTTTCTAGTTTAATATTTGTGAAAAAAATAAGTGGAAATTCATATTCTGTTATCTCATATTTATTTATAAGAACCTATAAAAATTCAACCTTGAATTATACGAAACTGAGATGGATGAGCTTTCCTGAGATTTAAAGCTTAGAGTAATATACAAGCTAGAAAGACTGTATTAAAGTTAAAAATCTCATCTCTGCCTACATAGGCCAAGGGTCTCTTATCCAAGAAGCATAGCTCTACAAAGATTTATGTTCCTTGCTTCCTCTGCCCTGCTAATCTCAAGTTCAAGTCACCAAAACCCTTTACTGACATGATTGTAAGAGTTTCTTGAGGATTTTTTTTTTGGGGGGGGGGAGCTTTCATTTCTGTCCTCCTAATGTTCATTTCCAATAGATTGATTCAAGCCATTCTTCTGCTTACCATCCTCCAAAGTCACTTATTATGTCTAATCCAAAATCCAAATTTCTTTTCAGGGCTTTTGTGATTCTACTTTCTACTGTTCAATTGTATGTGCCAGGTCTATTAGTACCTCCGAGGTACTAATAGAGTACCTACTTTGAGATATTTGTTCTCAAGTTCTTACGTGTCAGATTTCTTGAGCATCAATTGAGAATGTTTTCTTCTATCATTTTAGTTATTAATAATAAAGGATATGCCAATGATTTATTAAGTTAGCATATACCAGGAATTGTTATAATTACATTAATTAATTTAGCCCTCTTTAGTTCTCTTACAGAAGAGAACAATGAAGTACAGAGAAATTAAGAAGCTTAATTCAAGAAGATAGTATTCTATTATCGATTGCTATGTAACATTCTGAATTAGTAACTCATAATTTCTCTTGGTTCTGTGGGGCTGACTGGCTGGTTCTCACTAAGGTCTGTCATGCTGGGTTGGCCAGAAAGCTGTGTGTGTGTGTGTGTGTGTGTGTGTGTGTGTGTGTGTCTGTGTGTGTGTGTGTGTGTGTGTGTGTGTGTGTGTGTGTGTGTGTGTGTGTGACCTGAAGTTTCCTTTAGGCAAACTGGGAAAGGTTTGTTTATTTTGTTTGTTTGTTAGCTTCATTGATGATATGAAGATTATGACTTTTCTGAGTTTATAATTAATTATTCCAGATTGAGTTCTGAAGACTTTAGCTCTTCATTGGAGCTGACAATGACTTGAGAAATACTTAACAATTACTCTGGCTAAATGTCTGAGAACACACACCAGTGCAAGCCATTCTACCTCATGTTATCATTAACTTACCTTCAGTTTTATAAGACTACTGCTTTTGATGATAGATTAGTAAAATATGTGAGTTGTTCAAGCAATGTCTGGTATTTGCCAAATCCTTCCATGTTTTGTATTGGATTTCTGTTAGTCTATTTATGTGGCAGGTATATTTTTTATAAGGTAAGAATGGGTATACATTTTTTTAATTTAAAATTTTATGACCTAGTCTCAAGATTTAATACTAGTTTACTGTCTTAGCTCAGGCAACTATAATGAAATATCATAGACAAGATAGCTTAGATAAAATATTATTTTCTCTGTTAAGGAGTCCGGGAGTCCATGATCAGGGGCCAGCATGGTTGGGTTCTTATGAGGGCTTTTGATCTCGCTTAGATGTCTACTTTCCGCTGGTAGTGGAGAGAAAGAATGAAAGTGGGAGGAATCTTCTTATGAGGCCACCAGCCCTATCAAATTGTAACACCTCCCTGCTCTCATAAACTTAGTCAAACTAAACTTAATTGTCTTCTAAAAATTTTACCTTCAAAATAGCAATGTGGGTATTTGTACCTCAATGTTATAATTTTTTGTGTACGTAACTTAGTTCATAGAATTTACTGTTGTATATGATTAAAAATTCATATCTTCTTATTTATTATTATTTCTAACTTTCAACCAATTGAAGAATAAGACAAGATATGACTAGGACTCATTTGTCATTTATTATAGATTAAGAAAAAGGGCTGGGAAGGTGGCTCAGTGGTAGAGCGCTTGCCTTGCATGCCATGAGGCCCTGAGTTCAATTCCTTAGCACCACATAAGCAAAAAGAAAAAAGCCAGAAATGGAGCTGTGGTTCAAGTGGTAGAGCGCTAGCCTTGAGCTGAAGAGCTGAGGGACAGCACCCAGGCCCAGAGTTCAGGCCCCAGGACCGGACCTCCCCCCCCCCCCCAAAAAAAAAAGAAAAGAAAAAACAACAGTAGGATTAAGTAGTGACAGGCTTGGCTTTCTTTCTTTTTTTTTTTTTGAAGAATTATGAAGGGTTCTGCATGCAGATTCATGGTTTATAATAAGGAGGGTCATTGAATTCTCATTCCTAAAATTTGCAAGGTGAGAGGAGGAGGCTTCTTTAGTTAGATGCTCTAAATCAATTTTAAAGAGCCATTACCAGAAAAATCTAGGAATTCTTCATCCTGTGCATTTAGTACAGGCCATAGCTCCCACACAAAAATAGACATGGGTTAGATCAATTCAGTAATAAAGTTTGCCAAATACTTCTGAGGGGTTACTCTATAGACAAAACAAATAGTTGACTGACTGCACTGGGGTCTTTTCAACTGGTCACTCTGACATATTTTAGATAAAGCCAGTATTATTTTAAGCTAGAATGCTAGGCAGATACTAAATTCCACATAAATAAATTACCTTTTTTCTTTAAACATAATTGTAAAGATGACTCTGATACAACAATTTTCCCAGGAAGAAGATCTTAATGCTTCTCAAGTGATTTTTTTAACTGAAATTTTTTTTATTGTGAAAATATTGTACAGAGAGGTTACAATTACACGAACAAGGTAATGAGTACATTTCTTATCAAGCATTGTTGCCTCCTCCTTTGTTTCCCCTTCCTATCCCTTCCCATCTCCCCCACCCCCCCCAAAAAAATGATTTTGAACTGAAGAGTAATCCAAATGTTGGGAGGAAAAAGTAAACTTTGTATTCTATTGTGTTGTAAAGTCTTCATAGAATTATAATTTTTTCTTTTTATATTTTTCCCTTTAAATGATTGTGCTTTGTATAACACCTTTTCACTATGAACCAAAGGACTATATCCAAGCTCTGCTTGCACAACTAACAAGTTGGTATGAATTTGGATAAGTAAGTTCTAACTTCACTTTGTTTCAGTGTCTTCCTTCTTAATTTCTGACCTCAGGGATAGCCCCCTACTGTTAATTGAGATGAAGTGTGAGCAAAGTGGTTTTACTTAGTGATTAACATATAGAGTACTTGCAATACTAGTGATTGCTATGATCATTATCTTTAGGACCCTTTTCAGCAGGAACATTCACTTTTTTCCATTTTCACTTTGAGCTTTGAATGAGATATAGAGTATTAGACTTTCTACAATAGAAATAAGAATCAATTTCTCTAAAAATATTTAAAAAGTGTGTGTGTGTGTGTGCGTGTGTGTGTTTGTGTTTGTGTGTGTGTGTGTGTGTGTGTGTGTGTGTGTGTTTGTGTTGAGGGCAAAGGAAAATATTTAGTGAAATCTAGAATTCTGTTATTTTGGAAAAACATCTTATGGTCTCAGTCACAGAATTAAAAATCTATTCAGTGTTAAGTTATAATGATTTAATTTCTTCCTCTCGTTTTTTGGTGTGATTTCAATGATTATTTCATTACTGGTTATTTCTTCAAAGTTAAATTTATTATGTACAAGCCATGTAGAATAAAGATAATAGTGTGTTTTAAAAGAGTCTTGTAGTAAGTTACTGATATCAACAAGTTCTTGACCCTAGAAATAAGAAACACAACTTTCTCTGCCATGTAATATCTACACTAAAAAAAAAAAAGCCACCAAACATTAAAGTGTAGTTGGAGCCACTTTATGTGGGATTTTTTTTCATTTAAAATAGAAATATTTGGTATGTATCTCTTTTGTTTTTTTGAATTATAAATGAGTTATTTTTATTAACTCATTAATAAATAAATTCCTCCTTTGTTTAAGTATGTATTTATTCTAAAATTTTTCTTAAAGTTCTGGAGTATAGACACAAGCAGTTGCATGCCTATATAGCAAGGTAACAAATCCAAGTTCAAACTCTAGTACCATAAACAAGCAACCAAAAAAACAAACAGAACCAACATCAACTCAGAAACAATGTGCTTTAGTTTCTGAGAAAAAAAGATAAACACAAGAAGATGATTTACTGCCAGTTATGTTGGCTTTATAGTAGCAAGTTTAAAAATTGGGTCTTAATTACTTGGTCCAGCCTAGAGTTTAGGTGATCTCATTCTTGAATTCTGGCCTCCAGTTTTATTTTTATAGAGAGATCAATACCTTGAATAGTTGTTATGTTCACGAATGATTTATAAGTATTCCTATTTTAAAACACAGTATTTGTATCAGTTACCTGAGTTGCTATAACAAATTCACATAAACTGAATGATTTAAAAATAATAAAAATTTACTCTCTGAAAATTCTGGGGACCTGCAGTGCAAACTCAGGTGCTGTAAGACCATGCTGCCACTGGAGACTCTAGAAAGTATCCTTCCTTGCCTCCTTCAGTTTTGGGGGTCCCCAATATTCTTTGATTTATGGCACCATAGCTCCCGACTCTTGAATCTACTTTCACATGGCCTTTTTGATTTTTCTTTTGATATTTGTGCTTGGTTGGACTAAGGGATGCTCACATAGCAGGTAAAATGTTATTTCTGTATATGAGTTTGACTTTTAAAAATGTCATTTTATTTTATTGTAAGGGTGATGTGAGACAGGTTACAGTTATATAAGTAAGGTAAGGAGTACATTTCTTGTCCAACAGTGTTATTCCCTCCCTTGTTTTTTTTCCCTCCACTTTTCCTCTCAACAACTCCGCTCACCCCAAGTTGTAAAGTTCATTTCCAACATCTTGTCTTGTGAGTATCGCTGTTGCCTTGGTTCACCCTTTGCCCTTTAACTCACCATTTTGTTATTCCCCTTCCCTTCCCCAAATCAGATAAATGTATATACAGGACGCAGGGTATCAAAAAAAAATTGATGACAGGGTATAAACCAAGGGAAAAAATAAGAAAGAAAAAAGAAATAGCATCACACAGTACATTAAAAGACGAAAACAAAAACAACCTTTTGTTTCCATATCTTGGAAGTAAGCCAGACCCAAAGAAACACAGGATCCTTGGTTTCCCTCACTTGTAATAATTAGTACATGTCTAGGATGTACACATGACCAGATAAAATGATAGTAATTGAAATTGTTTGACTTTTTGACAAGACAAGTTCACTCCACTAAATTCTAACACAGAGATGGTGTGCCAATTTTGAAGTAAAGTTAGAAATGGGAAAACAATAAGAAGATCTGCTCTGGAGGAGGACATCTGAGTAAATGAACTGGATTGCTTATTAAAGGGTTGAGAATAAGGCCTGAGAAAGATAGCCACCACTCTGCAGAGAAGCAGAGAAATCTGAATACAGCAGCAGATTTCCCATGAGATCTTATGTCAGGATGAGGAAGGATTACAGGAAACTTTTAACACTTTATTTTCTTTCCTGGAGAGGTTTCAGTAACTCAGTGGAGAGATCAATAGCTACCTACTTATACTATAGAGTTACCTACCACCCTCCTTATAAGTTCTGTCTTGCCTACTCTCTTTAAAACCAACTTTCCTTCTGTCAGACTCATCTACAGTTTTTATTTGCACATGCTTACAGCTCTCAGTCAAGTTTGGTTGATGAAGAAGTAGTTGCTACCCAAAGTAGAATATTATATATGTATTCAAAGGAAACCAAATCGAAAGCCAGTCTCAGTGTTGGAATTTAGTGTGCTGAAGTTGATTTTTTTCATAAGGTCAAACAACCTATGAATTACATACAGCAAATAAAATGAAAAAATGTGCCAGATTTAGTATTTCAGAGACAATATGACAGCATTTCAAGTTTAAAAAATTTATTGTTAAGGTGATGTATAGTTACATAAGTAAGGTAGTGAGTACATTTCTTGTCTAACTTGTTACCCATTCCCTCATTTTTTCCTCTCTTTCCCTTCCCCCAAGACCCTCCCCCCAAGTTGTACAGATTATTTCCAACATACTGTCTTGTGAGTATCACTGTTGTATAGGTTTCCCCTTTGTCTTTTGTCTCACCATTTTGTTATTTTCCTTCCCTTCCCTAGTTCAGATAAATGTATATACAATACCAGGGTACCAAAATGGAACACAGTGACAACAGACGATAAACCATAGGGGGAAAAACACACATACAAAAAGAAATCGCATAGTACATTGAGACAACGATAACAAAGAAAAACCTCTTGTGTCCATGTCTTGGAGTTCATTTCACTTATCATCATCTTATATGGTCATATGTACATAGCTATTGAGCTATTCTGCTCATCTGCTAAGATTATGCTAGCTGCATACCAATTATTACAAATAAGGGAGAGCATGGGACCCATGTTTCTTTGGGTCTGGTTTACTTCACTTAATATGATTTTTTCCAAGTCTTTCCACTAAAGCTACCAGCACATCTATGTTTATCGCAGCCTTATTTACCATAGCTAAGATACAGAACCAACCTAGATGCCCCTCCATGGATGAATGGATCAAGAAAATTATATATATATATATATATATATATGTACACACACACACACACACACATACATATATATAGATACACAATGGAATTCTATGCTTCCATCAGAAAGAATAGCACTGCCCATTTGTAAGGAAATGGAAAGACTTGGAAAAAAAAATCAATTTTAGCAGTATTATCTAAGTATAATTTTCATGCATAAGATGCATCCTTACAAGCCAATGACATAAGTAGGTTTACAATTGTTCAGCCATACTCACTGTTGTCTGACTTTGACCACTGTCATCAGCTCACGAAGTTCCACCTGTCCACTGGCAGTTCATCCTCCATTCTGCTGCTAGTCCTAGGCGATCATTCTACACATTCTTCTTTTCCATACCTAACAAAGAAATGATTAAGTATGTGATCTCAGAATATGTGGCCAATTTCTATCATTTAGCATATTATTTTCAAGTGCTTGCTTCAGCAGCACAGATTCTAAATTTGGGGCATCATATTCTTTTGATGTTCATCCATGTTATAGCATACATTAGTGTTTTGCTTCTTTTAGATGCTGAATAGAATTCTTGTTTTTTCAGTTTTCAGTCAGGTGTTTGGTATAGTATGGAAACACAGACTCACTTAAATTAGTATTAACACTGTATGTTGAGTTTTAAAGGGAAAGATGATAAATATTATCTTTTCTCTGCTGAGCACCATGATAAAGTTTTCCTCATAGTTTCTTAGAAAGACTATGTTATTGCTTCAAGGAAAGCTGTAGTTGGCCACCAGAGAAACTACATTACTACCATGATATTTTTTAAAAAAAGATCATCTGAGATATATACTCCTTGCCTCTAATAAAAAAATAGAAACAAATTGAATAACAAACTTGGAAGCTAAGGCTTTATATTATACTGCAGGGGATATTACAGGAATTTCTACTACATTTAGCATCCTGAACAAATCATGAAACATGTTCAATGAAAAATCAAGCCATAGAAAACTATGTAAGTATAATTGTTTGGGGACAGATATATGTATTATGACACCATATAGAAACATATGGGATTTTGGAACACAAAACTCAAGAATAGTGACTTTTTATTGGGAATGTGTATAGAAGGATTGAATTAGGGAGCCATAGAATAGATTATTTAGTCTTGACAATATTGTAGTTTCTATGTTAAATAGTGGTTCTAAAATGCATTTGACTGCTATGTTTCATAACTTATAAATGTATTATATAAATTTTTAGTGGATCAAATATTAGATGTTTGCATCACTGTTTGAAATAAAACCATGAAGCAAACTCAACACAACCACATACACCTCTAGTATATTTTCTATAATAACATGGAAACAGATTTATTTGTATAATGAAGATAGTACTGGATATTTCTTCTTCTTCTTCTTTTTTTTGTCGGTCCTGGGGTTTGAACTCTGGGTCTGGGCTCTGGCTCTCAGCAATTCAGCTCAAAGCTAGTGCCCTACCACTTGAGCCACAGAGCCACTTCCGGTTTTCTGATGGTTTATTGGAGATAAAAGTCTCACAGATTTTCCTGCCTGGGCTGGCTTTGAACTACAATCCTCAGATCTCAGCCTCCTGAGTAGCTAGGATTACATGGGTGAGCCTCCGGTGTGCCCGACTATTACTGGATATTTCTTATGTTACCCTTTGAAAGGAAATTTACTATCCACTTTCTAAACTTCAATGAGATCAAACAATTTTTTTCCTGACAATATCTTTGAGGTTTATAACTTTAGTCTTTGGTACTGATTGCCCAGCTATTTTTCCCACTCATCTTTTTTGGACTTTTCACCACTCATTAAGCAAAAGAGAGGAGGTGAAATTCAAAACACTCAATGTTATTTCAGTGTTAACAAGCTGTGCTGGAAAGAGGGACAGCCACTGAAATTAATGGCCAAATTCCATTTCTTGGCTAAGCAGTAGCATCAATTTTAGGCTGTTATTTCTTACACTATGTGGATAGAGTCCCAAATGAAACTAAGCTTGTTGAATGGGTTTTGCATCACCTAGCAGAAAGCCAGCCCTGATTTATGAAAGAAGAGGATAACTCATTGGCTCTTACAGGTGAGAAATCCAAAGAGATAGGTTGTTTAGCACCTATGAGTTTTGAGCTGACATTAATGATTAGATTTCAGTCCACTTTTATCACTACCTTTGCTGGTGTGACTCTGGATTGCCAGGCTCATTATGAAATCAGAATTCTGAATGTACTACCTCCTTCCATGTGTGATATTCAAGTCAAGAGAAGGGAATGTACTCATCTTGGGATTTCAGGAAAAATTCCCTGGTGGCCATGACAGGTTTCGTGGATGACAGATGTACCTCTGAGACAATTCTCTGGCTTACCTGTTTCTTCTACTCATTTTCCCTGGGACAGATCAAATCTTGAGTATGTCACTTTCATCTGTTTTATCCCTATAATCACAATTCCTTCCTTACCAGTATTGGGTACTTACTCTCTTTAAAGGTGACATCACATTTCTAACAAAAAATAACAATAACTTTGCCTGGTTTGCATTCTCTTTCATTTCTTGAAACAATATTAGTAGCTGATATAATATGAAAAATTTATATGGATTATTAGAAATGTATTTCAGTAGTATATGTTTCTTATGGAAATGCTTAAGTATCTTAATCAACTATGGAAGTTCCTCTGAATACTTTTCTTAGCAGCCTGTTTAAGTGATCATCTATCTATCATCTATCTATCTTTTATATCTTGCCAATTTATATACATGTACTGCAATATATTGTAATATATAATAATATACATATATGTATATAGGAATATGTAGGTATATAAACATATATATAGATGCATATATGGATGTATGCATATGTTACATACATAAACATACACATATACATATTTTTCTGTGATTTCATAATATGACTTAGAAATCTTTCCATGTTAGCTAATGTAGGTATGCTTTATTCTAATGGTTGTGTAATATTCTTTGGTGTTGTGGCAACTTAGCCATTTAGTCTCTTGTTCACTGATGAACATTGTAGTATATTGATACTTTTTGGTTATTTCAAACAACAACAACAGCAATAGTAATAATAAACATTTTTCTTGTTCCTTGGATCCTGTAACACTGTATTTTTTATTGGCTTTGACAATAGAACCATATGCATTCTCTTATTACACAAACCATTTAAATGTGGGCATTCCCCAAGATTCTGTTGCTTATTTCTTCCCATTTAGTGGTCACAACCATTTCAAGTCTTTATTTAACATTTCTGAATATATGGTATCTAATTAGGCCTTACTTTGGATTTAACTCCTAAAGGTCAATAACAAATGTACATCTCTTTTCAGGTCATTTTTGATTGAATAGGTATCATAGACAGCATGCCCTAAACCCAGCTCTTTATTTACTTTCCCAGTAACTACTGTATGTCAACATTGAATATTGATAGGAAGAGAGCCTGAAATGCATGGAAAGGAAGACTGGGATTACAGAAAGATTTTTTTAAAATACAAGTTCAGGCCCAGGATATGCAAGAGTATGGATTACTATAGTTATATAGTAATGGCAAAGTTAAAAATTCTAAAAATTCCCAAACTACAAAACAAACATCAAATAGAGAAAACAATAACTAAGATCGTGAAGTTCAAAAATGATCAAAAATTTCAAGGTCTTGTATTCGTTGAAAAATTATGATGGATAGAAAAAAAAATCCAGTTAGATCATTTTTTGGTTAAGGTTCAAATTCCTTTGAATGGTGTGTCCTAAGGAAAGATGAGCTGGTTAATAACTTAGTAATGAGTTAAGAAGCCTGAACAGATAAAAGATACTCTACAGATGGTATCTTCTGTGTGTCCTTACTAGGTGTAGAGACAAAAGAAGCCAACAAGCTCACTGAAGTCTCTCTTTTAAAGGCATTAATCACACTCATTAAGACAGACCTTATAACTCAAAGCTTTTACAGCTCAGTATTATCACATAGGAGATTAGGTTTCAGCCTATGAGTTTTGAGGGATCCATGGACATTCTGGCCATAGCAAAGACCAATACTGGTTCTGGTGGAAAATAGACTAGTGTTAAGTATTTGGTATCTCAAATATGTAGAAAAGAATAGTGTCTACAACATCTTATCCTGTGACTTCATATATGAAAATTTACTGATTTGTTTGACACAAGAATATTTCTGTAGGTAATGTTCTGAAGTAAGACATTAATTACTAAAATCACTCTAAGACTATCATGACAGATAGGAAGTGTCATGGAAAGTTTAACAGTATAGACTTTCCTGGAGTCGGACTGCCAGTGTTTGGAACACTTCTGGGCTTTGGTTTCTTTGTCTGGTAAGTGGGGTTACTGATAAGTCCTGTTGTGAGGATTAAAAGGGAAAATAGATACAAACTCTATTATGGAGAACTTGCATATTAAGCATTCAGTAACTCACTGCTATTCTCATTAAGGTTTCTAGTAGTTAAGCTACATAAAATATGAGGTAGACCTGTATAAAGTTTTTTTTTTTTTTTTCCTTCTGGGCGGCTGCTAATTTGATTGATAATGAGGGCTGAGGAAAACAAGTCTAGATAGGTTTTTACATTGGAAACTAGAAAGGAAATAATCATAAATAAATAAGAGCTCAGAGCAACTTAGAGATTGCTTTAATTGTATGAGAACATTTATGATTTTGTAGAAACATAAAATACAGTAAAATTTACACCAAAAGAGACAGGAGAATTTTAGTAGACCTTAGAAGAACTGAAAAATTATCAAGATTTTCTACTTTTACTTACTTTTTACTTCCCCTCACACATACAAAAAAAAGTGGTGGCTCATGCCTGTAGTCGTAGCTACTCAGGAGGCTGAGATCTGAGGATTGTGGTTCAAAGCCAGCCCAGGCAGGAAAGTTCGTGAGACTCTTATCTCCAATTAGCCACCAGAAATCCGCAAGTGGTGTTGTGGCTCAAGTGGTAGAGTGCTCACCTTGAGCTAAAGAGTTCAGGGACAGTGCCCAGGCCCAGAGTTCAAGCCCCACAACTGACAAAAAAAAAAAAAAAAGCAGTAGATTAAAAATTTTTTTTTTTATTGTGAGAATACCATACAGAGGAGTTACAATTACATGGGCAAGATAACAAGTACATTTCTCATCAAAGATTGTTGCCTCCTCTTTGTTTCCCCTTCCCATCTCTTCCCATACTCCCTCCCTCCCCACATCCGCTCCTCCCCCCACCCCCTACCAAAGTTGTAAAGTTCGTTTTTGGACATAACGGCTTGTACATCTCATTGTTGCAATGGGTCCACCTGTAGATTTTATCATGGAATTTTATAGTGTGTAAAGAATAGATAACCCCATTATTGTAGTAGCTTCAGAGGATCAAGAGAAAAGAATGCTCCCAAGTTATTTTTGTGAATTTAGTATAATATTAATAACAAATTTTAAGAAGGTCAATAAGCTCTTAAATGTGCATACATGTTACATGGTCAATCACTATATCCAAGAATCTCAGCCCAGGTTTGTGCAGCTCTACAAAATCCTAGCCAACATATTAAAAGAAATTAACCAGTATACAAAGAGATTAATATATAGTATATTTGTAAAAATTAGTATTATGGGCCCCACTAATATATTCATTATGTTAAGAGGTAATGAAAAAACATGTTCATGTTATCTGTTAAAGTCATTTGACCAAATTTAATCTCCACTCACTTAAAAATCTTTTTTATAATGTAATAAAATACAAACTTTTGTAATGTTACACTGAAATACTAGATACATTCTTATTGAAGTTAAGGAAAGATGGCTATATTATCTCTGCTGTTATATATTATGGTTCTGGAAGTCTGAATCAAGGCAATTAAGCAAGAGGAAGAAATAATGAGTTTGGAAAACTGAATAGATAGAAGATAATTTATGATTGCTTTCAGATGCTAAAACTTTATTCCTGGATAGTTAAAGAAAATCAACTGAAGAGTTAGAAAGAAAAAAAAGTACAGATGATAGTATGTAAATGAATACAAAATTAGCAGTTTTCTTAACTTGAGCAATAACTGACTAGAAAACAATAGAGAAGATTCCATTTAAATAACAACAAAACACAATATAAAATATTTAGGAAAAATTCAAAGAGCAATGTCTAAGATACAGTTGTAGGAAATATTAGTTGAACACTTGCTTTTGCCAAACACTTTTGAAAGGAGCTTCTCATTTAATTCTTATTAAGACTGAGTAGAAGTCAATGTTTTCCTTTACTTAAGAGAAACTGGAGGTATACAATATTTATGCAAACTTTTTAAGAGCTAGGTTCCTTGTTTCTTATCTTGCCAAAAAGATTAGGAACAATTAAGAACAAGTAATAAAAGAATACATTAGCACATTATACACTAGCACTTATAATTCTGCATTAGACAATATAAGGAGTCCAGAAAGCCAAACATAAATGAAGATCTAGGTTTGACAATATCCCAAATTAGCAGAAAAATACATCCCATCATAAGGAAATGGGTTGTATTTGATAATATATTTTATCTAAAATGCCATAGACATCTTTGGATGACATTTAATTTTCTTCTATGTTATAATTCAAAGTGATCTTTTAAAATCATTTGGTTTTACTTTGCTGTTGTAGATATTCCTTAAAACTGTTGTTTCCAGCAAGTAAGTCAGTATATCTCCCTCAAATAGAACTGCTAGGTTAAAGAACACAATCATTTTACTTTTTAAATAGTAAGTATCAAGCATTTCTAGATTGCTCTAATTTATAGCTTCTCAAGCAGCACTTGTGAGTGACTCTTTCACTGGGTTCTTATTAAAACTAGATATTATAATTTGACCCTTGGAAAAAGGATTCTTTATCATTTAAAAATTATACAAAGGTTAACTCTTGGGATTGCTTTTTTGTGGTATATTTAGGCATCTATCTAGAAAAATTAAACGCAATTTCTCTTTGGCTAAAATAACTACCTGCGCTAGAAACGAGTAGATCATTTTAATTTCCATGATTATTGAAGTAGGCGTTCTTGCAATCAGTTCAGAAATAGTGCCTCCGACAAACTTAAATAGCTACTCAGGGGACATACTTGGGCACAAGTCACCAAGACCTAGCAGAAGGAGAACTGCTGAGTCAGCACCACAGAACTTGGAAGGTGGTACCCGGGTTCTTGCTGATAGTAGCAGGATTAGAACCAATCACTGCTCTTTGCTTTTCCTGATCATTTTTTAAACATAATAAACAGGATAATTTAGTGCTCTCCCTCCTGCCGGGTTGGTTTCTGTTTCCACCGTCCAGGAAGGGCACAAACATCTTGGTGTTACACTGTCAATTAAACTTAGGTGGAGGAGGGGGAGGTCGGGCGCAGTGATAAATGAGCAGTCATTTCAGTGTTTTCTTTCCAGCAGAAATCACAGCCAGATTCCACTTTATCTCACCCTGACTTTTAGCAAGATAGATAGCCACGCAAAATTTTTCAGGTTCAAATAGTCTCCCATCAAAAGGGCTTAAAGTCCTCTTGTTTTAGCCACGCTGAACTTTCATCTTTTTAACCGAAGGGATCCGATTTCTTTAGCTGAATAAGAGTTTTATTCGGATCCCTTTCCTACTTTTTAGGTCTTTAAAAGCACACAATTGAAGTAATTAATCTTAACCACTCGCACAGATTTTTAGGGACCATCGAAAAGTGACATTTCTGATTCTGAAAGCAAAGTGATTAAGTTTAATTTAATTTGATTTAGGTTTAATTTACTTTATCAACACTGTAAATTACTCATTCGCAATGGAGTTTTTTGGGGTATTTCGACCTGCAGAACTGTATTATCTGATCAAATGGAGTTGGCCCTTAAAGCTGAGTCAACAATATATTACATTAAAAGTAGGCGTCTTTGTATCACACCCTAGACATTCACCTGGATTGCTAGCACATGGCACAAATATCTTCATTTCAAATCCATGTTAATGTAGCAATCTATTTAGGGCAAAAGTAAATGATGATCATTTAAATTCCCAAAATAGGAAATTCGCATTTATCTGGCTTTTAGCTTTTTTCTCCCCGTCTCGTTACACGTAGGAGCCTTAGGCACAGGGGGAAACCGGCTTTTCGGAGCGGATCTACTGGCGAGCGGTGACACACACGGTTCAAGTGTCTTCAGAGGGTCGCATTCCCCATTAAGTGGAGTTAAATTCGATCCCTGGGATACCTCGCCCCGATGCTGCCTAAGAAAACGATTTTTATCCTGGCCGACCGTTCAGGGGCACCCACAGGATACCCGAGGTGGCCTCCCTCTTGGATCCCGGGGAAACCTGCTGGCAGCAGTCCCAGGACGTCAAACCTGGGAACCGAGCCCCGGCGGACAAGGCTGCGGGGGAGGGAGGGCGCGGCGCAGGTGGAGCCGGGAGCCAGTGGGGAGCTCCAGCCCTCCGCCCGAGCGCGGCCCGGGGGTTGGTGGAGGGTGTGTGTGTGTGTGTGTGTGTGTGTGTGTGTGTGTGTGTGTGTGTGTGTGTGTGTGTGTGTGTGTGTGTGTGTGTGTGTGTGTGTGTGTGATGTGTGTGTGTTGTTGTGTGTGTGTCCAGCCTTCCGCCCTCGCCCGGCCCGAGGGTTGGTAGAGTGTGTGTGTGTGTGTGTGTGTGTGTGTGTGTGTGTGCGCGCGCGCACGCACGCGCGCAGAGGGTGGGGGAGAGGGACGGTCCTCTCCGGCACTGCCCAGTCCATTTGTCAAGGTCCCCCAGACCTTCCAAATGACTAATCCAAATAAATCGCAGTCACTTTTACTATGCGCCGCCGGGCTTTAATGGTTCTCCCTCCCGGACCTCCGGGGAGGCTGGCTGCGGCCTCGGCGTGAGCTCCCTCGCCTCTGGCTGCCCTCTTCGCCTTTTCTGTGCCAGGCTTCCCCGAACACCCCTCCCTCCCCCCGGCCAAGGGCCAAGGGCCAAGGGCCGAGGGCCAAGGAGGCCCGGGTCTCCCCCGCGCGAAGCCCCATCTGCCGGCTCGGGGACGCGGGGGAGGGGGTCCCCGGGCGATCCCTGGGGCGCGAAGCCTGTGCGCCTCGAGGCTGCCCTCGGTCCTCGGGGACCCCGAATGCCTCCCGCAGCTGCCCACCTTTCTCTGAGCCTCAGACGTCAGATCTGCCCTGCCTGGGGCCCATCAGTACGGCTTTGATCTGCCCCCCATCTCCCCCCCCCCCCAAGTTAAAGCTCCACCTTCCTTCCCCACGCATCCGTCCCCGTGGGATCCCTCTGGGATCCTGCTGCAAATACCTGCCCGCGCCCGAGGAAATTCACGTGTAACAGATTCCCGGGGGTGGAAAAGCAGCCCCCGGCCTCCAGGCTCCTTTTCCTGCCGGTCTTCTGCCCCATCCACTTGTCGCGATCCTGAGCGCGGGGACGCGTTTCGGAGCGGTTGTAGTGGGGCTGACGATTGCTATCTTCACGTGGTGGGGTCTGCGCGGCCGCCCGTCCGCACGGGCGCCAACCGTGGGCGAGGGCGAGCTTTGAAATGAACACGAATGAACCAAATTGGGTCCACACGTAACTCTGGTGAAGGGGCCCACTTCAATAGATCTGGAACAAAAGAGAATTCACTCCCTTTGCTTCTAGAACCATTGTTGGAAGAAGCGAAAAACAATCTGAAGAAAGCACCGAGCCTCTCACGTTATTTGAGTGCTAATCAGATAGATGACTGGAAAGGCTAGGAAGTAACATTCACTTTGCAATACATTTGTTTCTGTTTCTTCCCTCCACCCCTGCTTCATGTGCACATGGAAGTAGCCAGGAAGAAATCTCCAGTATAAGAATCCGTTTCAGAAAAAAATGTAAATAAAAGCTACATTTTAGTTTTTTTAAAAAATTGGTGTCAAGTGGGTTTTATTCCTACAATTACTGTTGTTGCACTGTCTCATAGAAGCAAAGTTTAAGAGGCCACTAGTAAGATTTAAAATTTTAATAATATTCTTTTATTCAAAACGTTCTATTTTTGAGACAGGCTCTTGATATTTAGGAGGGGTGCAGGGGTTACAGGCATGCACTACCACACCCGCTTCTCATTTAATTTTTCTATCTAGTCTCTGATCCTTTTCTAGTTTTACTGTTTATAGATCATTTGACCTGAATTTGGTTAACAGCCAAAATTATTAGCCTTACAAAGCACTAAAAAGAAAGCCTATACGGTGTTAATATTTCTAAACTTCGGAGTTTCTGTGAGAGATAGCAGGTAATTCCAGAGATTTATTTGCAAAATTTTCTGGCAACTGTCTTTCAAAAGCAGATATGGCTCCCAAGTTATTTCTACTTGACCTTGGCTTTGTCCTGAGTGGAATTCTTGAATTCATTTGTAGGGGTAGCCAAGGGGATGTCCTATGTACAAGCATTTACTTTGACTTCCCCTGTGAAGCTCATCTCATTCTGGATATATGTTTCAACCAGATGGGTGATGCTTCATGGTAGCTTTCTACAGTCGCTCCATTCTTAGAGCTCTTGTGTGATTTGTTAGAGATGGAGCATAAAGACTAGTTCAAGATGAAATATAGTCATACATTGAGTGGTAAGAGTTCCTTCCCAGAAAAGATCTGCAACACTTCGGGGATTTAGAGGCCTTGATAGAGCTAGGAATAACACTGGTTTTAGGTTATTCAAGATATTTCTTGTCTGGAAGACATTTCTTAGCTTTTTTCTTGTCAAACAGAAATGACAGAAGGCATAAGAATAAACACATTGTGGCTAGAAGACAGCATCTTCTAGGAACCAGGAAAGCTAGGATGATTTTAAGAATACCAAGGAGAGCATGGGAAATACTTTGCATGCTATAGCTAGATGTCAATGCTGTAGTTGCTGTTTCTCCAGCCTTTTGAAGAACAGGAAGGAAGGTCTTGGGAGTTTCTCAGGATTACCAAGTTAGATTTCAAAGTTGCCCATTATGGGATTTATTTGACAGCTAAATGGTGTAAGGTCACATAAATGGATTGAAAATTGTTCTTACCCTAGTGTATGTTGGTGGGTGATGGCATGACTGTGTTGGCTCAGATAGTCTTAACTTTTCCTGAGAGTCAGTTTTTGGTAAAAGTGCCAACAAGTTAATGCAGAGAAGCATAAAAACCACATTTTGTTCTGGTAATGGTAAAGTTGAAGAAAATTATTGTAGCCTTAGAACAGCAGAAACACAACGATTTAATGCAGTGTCACTTTAAATATCCTCGTCTGTCATTTTTATTAAACAATAACAATGTCTTTCTCATATTTTTAAGGGGAGAAACTTTCAAAGAAGATTTAAAATAGTTCTAAAATATAGGAATTGTTTCATCACACATAATATAGGAATTTGAGTTGTACAGAAGATAAAGTAGATGGTCTGGGCTTGGGAGGATACTTGTGTAATTCAGCACTGAAAAGGCTGAGCTGGAGAACTATAAATTTGAAGTCAGCTTTGGGCCTCACACATTAAATTGCGAATCCACCAATGAAGTAGCTAACTCTAATACCAAATGATTATTCAAACTTCCTCTCTGCTTTTACAAACACCTTTACTGAGGTATAATTTGGGTATCACTGAATTCACCAAAAACTTAAATTTCAAGGTTTTTAGTATATTCATAAGATGGTGCAGCTGTTATTACAAAACAATTAAGCATTTCATCTCAGAAGTTCGTGCTCTTCCTCCCCAATCCAATTGTAGGGAACTGCTAACTCGCTTTGTCATTACCACTTTGTCGGTTCTGAAAGTGGGATATAACTAGAACAATACAATATGTGGTCTTTGTGATTGACTTCCCCCCCCCACATCATTTTTTTGGGGGGGAGGGTCGGTAGTGGGGCTTGAACTCTGTCCCTCAGCTCTTCAGCTCAAGGCAAGCACTCTACCACTTGAGCCACAGTGCCACTTACAGTTTTCTGGTGGTTTATTGGAGAGAAGCGTTTCATGGTCTTTCCTGCCCAGGCTGACTTTGAATTATGATTGACAGATCTCAGTCTCCTGAATAATTAGGATGACAGGCATGAGCCACTAGTGCCCAGTGCATTAGTACTCTTGATGGCTGAACAACTTTCCATTTTATATTTGTATATATTAGTTGGTGGGTACATAACCTCCCTTCCCATTATCAACTGTTCTGAATAAGCTTATATAGGCATTCTTTGCAAATTTCCATGATCTACTCTGCTTTGATTTTTATAAATGTGCCAAATACAAATATAGTGCAAACTTGTTTTCTATGTAAAAGAAATAGTATAATAACCCAGACTGTGTAATACCAGACTGTGAATTATTTTCATAGGTATGTGCATGTAATTTTTTCATTAAAAGGCACAATAGGAATAAAAAGTTACTTAGTGTAGTCACTTGATCCAGTTAGAAGAAAGGAAAATAGAAAAGAGAACATGGTTTGCAGAAAGACAAATCAGTAAAGTTAACCCAATTAATCTATACAGAAGTGATAGAAAGCTTTGGGTTTTTCCTTCCAGGATAACTAGAAAGGTTATTATAGTTTTTCACTCTATAAATTCTAGATGCTGGGACTCTGTTTCTGTGATTTTTGTATTTCCCCAAAACATGCATCTCACATTTAGATAGTGTCTGTTCCATTTGGTAGCATGAGATTGTTTACCTTTTTGTTGTTGTTGTTGTTGTTTTTGTTTTCTCGAAGAGTGTTTGATTTCTTTGGCTGGAGGGGAGAGTTGAAATATTGGTAATATTGCACCTTCTAACTGGATGAAATCTGGTTGCAGTATGTATGTTAAAACACTTATTATTTCCAAAGTAGAAAATCTGGGAGATAGCATGGTATGACCTTAGTACCAGAGGGAGACCTCTGAGCAATGGTCATATACTATTTAACAGATAGCGACAGACTCTTTCTTATTGTACTACTAACATTGTTGGTGTTGCTGAATTTACTTGATTTTTTATGTATCTAAAGATTTACATTTTCCTTCTGTCAAGATCTAAAATTCTGCCCAAGCACTAGCTTTGAATTGAATTATTATTTCATATACTCTATTAAAATATAATTTCCAAACATAGATATCACAATTTTCTATGTTAGGATATTGTAAAAGTTCTCTTTGTTATACAGTTCCATAGAACTGCTGTACACCACAGTTTTGAAATGAATGACTGAACTGAATCCAGGTATTTTGGTCCTTTTTATTTTTGGTAGTGGGGATTGCATCCACTTGCTAGGCAAGTGCTTTTCCACTGAGCAATATCCCAGCCCTGAATCCAGGTTTATATTGTATAGAATGAATGACAGAGCTGAGGGCTGTTATTACAGAGCTAACTATATATATATATATATATATATATATATATATATATGTATTATATAGTTATATATATCATTATATAACAATATATGCATTATATCATTAAATAGTTACATATAATTATGTATAGTTACATATATTATTATATAGAGTATATATACCCTACATATAGTATTATGTATATAATATATTACTTATATTAGCAATTATAGAAAATTCAGATATATAAAATCCACTTTGGCAGCATTAGCAACATTTTTTAAAGAAAAATATCAATATATGTGATGTTTCAAAGGAAAGCAACTAGATCTCTTGCCATTTGTAAGAGGGAATTAAAAAAACAACAATTTAGATTTTGATTATTCAGGTTCAACCATACTAGTAACATTATAAATCCTAATCCTCTCAAAAGATATCATTGACTCTATTGATATCATTGAACAGTCTAAATCCAGGGTTTTTTTTTTATTTCAAAAATGCTATGGCTGTTGTTGTTCTTGGGCAATATGAGGCTTAGAGTTAATGCCATGTGATTCAAAACAAGACTTCATAGCTTTCTATTTCTTTTTCTCTCATACATCATCTTGATTAAACCACACCTAACTTTTAAACCCAGATAAAAGCTATATCCCTTTACTTGAAGTCTTTAAAAATAATTTAACTAAGAAGTGGTTTTGGAATTGAGTGAGGTCTCTGGTGTGAGAATCTACTTGTATCTTGAGATTGGAGTTCAGATGAAGATAATGCACGGAGTTTGATATCTTACTGTCCAGAGCTCTTGTGATCCCCTTTTCCTTTACGCAGCACATCAAAGGAGATCATATATAGTAAACACCCCCTGAGCTTTGGAAAGCTAGGCTCTGAGTGTACATCAATACAGGATCAAGCACGTTTGGGTGTTCCCTGCTGTACAAGGGTATTTGAGCACAACAGCAAGTCTTAAAACTATTTGACAATGTGCTTTGACATCCTTGGCATAAGATTCTCTCCTTTTTTCCCCTCTAGTATCACATTTCTTTCTTTCTTTCTTTTTCTTTTTGGTAATATCAAAATAGAGACCTTTATTTAGGGCATTCAATATGATTTCTTGATTCTTTCTTGAGACAAATGAGCCACAACACACACAAGATGATTTATTTCAGATTGCTTCTCTAGTAATTTTATTGGCAACAAAAGAAATAAGACTGGACCTCCTTCCATGGATATAAATAAACTTAGTCCTTCTAGTAACTGTACATGTTTACCTATCTAATTATACACAGATTAATAACAGTTTCTTATTTACACATTATAGGATAAACAATATCCCAACAAAATTTCCTCAGAATAGGACACAGTAATTAATCTCACTATGGAAATATTGACATCAATAGCATACCAATAATTCTTTAAACCATTTTATAGACTATTTAGTGAATTCCAGCTAACCCAAAGAAGAGAGAACAAATGATTAAAGAGATACATCACTTAATCCAGACATCCATTTTTATTGTAAAAATACTGTACAGAGGGGTTACAGTTACATGAGTAAGGTAATGAGTACATTTCCTATCAGCATTGTTACCTCCTCCTTTGTTTTTCTTCTACCATTTCTCCCCTCTCCACCTTTCCAACTCCTCCCCACTGCCCCCCTCTCCCCGCAAGTTGTAACGTTCATTTACATCATAGTGTCTTGTACATCTCAATGTTACAATGGGTCAACCTATATCCTTATTTCAGCATTGTTATTTCCCTTTCCATCCCCAAATTAGAAAAAATGTATATATAAGATGCAGGGCACTGAAATCAAATACAGTGAAAACATAGGGGAAAAACATACAAAAGAAACAAAAAAATCACATGGTACATTATAAATACATTAAAAGCAACAGCAAGAAAGATAAAACCACTTGTGTCTCTATCTTGGAATTCATTTCACTTAGCATTATTTTATATGGCCATATGTACATAGCTTTTGAGCTTTTGTTTCCTAACAAATAAGGCAGACAGTGTCATTCTTTCTGATAGAGGCATACAATTGTGTGTGTGTGTGTGTGTGTGAGTGTGTGTGTGTGTGTGTATCACATTTTCTTGATCCATTCATCTACTGAGGGGCATCTGGGTTGGTTCCATATCTTAGCTATGGTGAATAATGCTGTGATAAATGCAGTTGTGCTGGTAGCTTTAGTATAGTCTTGTTTGTGATCATTTGGGTAAATGCCTAAAAGTGGGATTGCTGGATCATAGGGATGCTCTATGTGGAGTCTTTTGAGGAACCTCCATACTACTTTCTAAAGTGTTTGAACAACTTTACACTCCCACCAATGATGCAGTAGGGTTCCCTTTTGGCTACAGTCCCTCCAGCATCTGTTGTTATTAGAGTTCTTGATTATAGCCATTCTAACTGTGGTGAGGTGGAATCTCAATGTTGTCTTGATTTGCATTGATTTTATGGACAGAAGTGTTGAGCATTTCTTCATGTGTCTATTGGCCATTCTTATTTCCTCTTCAGAGAAGTCTCTCTTTAAGTCTTTAGCCCACTTATTTATTGGACAGTTGTTTCTTTGAAGATTTGTTGTTGGGGGATTTAATTATTTGAGTTCCAGGTATATTTCAGATATGAGACCCTTGTCGGTCTTATGGCTAGTGAAGATCTTTCTCTTGTTCTTGCTAGCTATGTCCTTTGCCATGTGGAAGCTCTGCAATTTCATGCGATCCCATTTGTCCAACCTTTCTTTGATTTGTTGTGTTTCTGGGTCTTTATTAAGAAAATTTCGGCCTGTGCCAAGGAGCCCAAGACTTTCTCCTATTCCTTCCTGTAATGTTTTCAGGGTGTCTGCTTTTACTTCAAGGTCTTTAATCCATTTGGAGTTGATTCTGATGCAGGGTGATATATAAGGAGCTATCTTTACTTTTCCACAGGGTTTAGCCAATTTGTTTTCTAGGAAAGAAGGAAATTTGATTCTATCCTTTAGAATCTAGTTATATTATTTGAATTTTATTCTAAGGACACCTATTACCATGTCTCTTGTCTGCTTACAGTGCAATGCTTACTATTAACTGGCACTCCCCAGAGTTTAGGCTACTTTACTGTATAGGAAGTAAAGGAGAGTAGGAAACTTGGAATATCCATATGTATCTTGTTGAAAATCTAAAGTTATTTTTATATGTTTCATTTGGAGACTCTGGGTGGGGAGAGGCAAATAATCCTGGTCAACACTGATTGTCCTACTTTGAGCTTTCTGAATGCATAGGCAGCATTGAACTATAAGGGGTCCTGTACATAACTTGATGGGTGGAAGTGTTGCAGGTAATGAATCATTGCCTGACAGTATGAATGCCCAGTAAATGCCCAATGATTGCTTGGATGTCATGTGACCAGGAACACAATTTGTGCACATGTGAGTGTGGTACAAGAAAACATGAGTAATATAAGAACATATAAGAGAATTTGAACTTGCTACTTACTAACAAGGCATACAACTGTTTATACTAGAGTTTCTTGTTTAGAATTACTAGTTGGAAGCAAAAGTAAGTTATTAAGCTGTTAATTTTAAAGGGAAAGAATGAATAATTTTTTATTATAAGTATTCTTCAGCAGCTATCGTGTAAAAATATTTTGTTGTTTTTTGTCGGTCGTGGGGCTTGAACTCTGGGCCTGGGCTCTGTCCCTCAGCTCTTCAGCTCAAAGCAAGCACTCTACCACTTGAACTACAGTGCCACTTCCGGTTTTGTGGTAGTTTATTGGAGATAGGAGTCTCACGGTCTATCCTGCCCGGGCTGGCTTTGAACCGCGATCCTCAGATCTCAGCCTCCTGAGTAGCTAGGATTACAGGCATGAGCCACCAGCGCCCGGCTTCGTGTAAAAATATTAAAAATCAATTGCGTAGTTTTTTTTCTTCCAAGAACAGAGATAACTTCTGGTTTTTACCCCTTTTGTTTTGTTTGTTTGTTTGTTTGTTTTGGCTATTCTGGGAATTGAATTGAGGACCACTTGAGCTATGGAAATAGCTAGAAAATTGTTAGATAAATTCTTAGGATTTTAGAAACCAGGATTCTAAATTCCTCTTCCTCCTCCTGTTCCTCCTGCTCCTCCTGCTCCTGCTGCTGCTGCTGCTCCTCCTCTTCCTCCTGCTGCTTCTCCTCCACCTCCTTCATTTTTCCAGTTGAACTCAGGGCCTGGAGATTCTCCTTGAGATCTTTTTGTTCAAGATTAGCACTCTATCACTTTATGCCACAGCAGCACTTTTGGTTTTCTATTGGTTACTTGTAGATAAGAGTCTCAAGGACTTCCTGGCTGGGCTGAATTTGAACTGCAATCCTCAGCCTCCTGAGTAGCTAGGATTACAGGTGTGAACCACCAGTGCCTGGCTCCTTCTTCTTCTTCTCCTTTTCCTCCTCCTCCTCCTCTTTCCTTTTCCTCTTCCTCTTTTGTCTCCTCCTCCTCCTTATTTTAAATTTAATAGATGCATTTAATCTACTTTGAAAAAATTGAAAATGCAGAAAGCATAATGCTTTAAATTTTAACGTTTCCCAATGGTACTTCTTTTTTCTTTTTCTTTTCTTTTATTTATTTTTTATTGTGAAAAGACTGTACAGAGAGGTTACAATTACATGGGCAAGATAATGAGTACATTTCTTATCAAGCATTGTAGCCTCCTCCTTTGTTTCTCCTTCCCATCCCTTCCCATCCTCCCCCTGCCACCCCCAATCCTCCCTGCCCCCCCCACAGTTGTAAAGTTCGTTTTCGACATAACGACTTGTACATCTCATTGTTGCAATGTATCCTGTATCCCTATTTAAATGATTTGTTTTTCCCCTTCCCCTCCACAAATTATAACGACAGCAGATACAGTGAAAGCAGGGGTTATACTGTGGGGGAGGGACATACATAGCAACAAAGAAATAATCTTATAAATTAGAAACAATCACCTGAAAGAAAAAAAATCATTTGAATACATATATTAAGGTTCATTTTCCTAACATCACCTTATCTGACCTTTTTTGCTTGACTCAGACATATACTAGATATTGCAAATAAGGGAAACCATGGTACTTCTTTTTTCTTGTAGCACTAGGGATTGAACCCAGGGCCTCATACTCTGCTACTTAAGCTATATCTACATGCCTCAAGACTACTTAATTTTTTAAAAAGTATGAATGATTAACTTTTCGTTTTCCTGATGAGTTCTTAACACCTTCTTTCTATTTCAGGTCTGATAGGAACAGTGAATTTCATTGGGTAAAAATATGCATATAATTGAATGTTTCTTAGAACTCCTACTTTGCATAGGTAAGTAGAATTGGCATCATATTGAATATAACAAGTAAATCATTTTGCGCCTTTTATTGTTCAGTTTTGTGCCCAAGGAGACAATGTCCATCCAGTGGCAAGGAATGCATGTTCATTATTAATGAGAAAAAATGGAACTTGAAGAATTACTTGTGTTCCTCTTGGCTGTAAAACATTTCAAAATATGTACTAAAATAAGAAACAATAAATTATCATTTCTTACAGTTCTTTTTCCCAGGAAAGAACAGTGGAAAGCTGTGGAACTATTTATTCAGTCCAACTGAATCTTTTAGAATAGAAAGGTACTACCCTAAGAAATAGTGATTTCTTTATCTCTCATTCCCCCAAACTACTCAATTTACATCAATACCTGAAGCTTACTATGGGAAAAATAGGTATACTATAACTTTGAGCTATGGGTAAATGGACACCTTCGTGTTTGTTTTTATAATTTATGCAATTAGTTTTAAAATATGTATGTAGCACAGACTATTAACCAAACAACTCAGAGATTTTGATAGCTAGTATTTGCAAAAAAAAACATTTTTGATAGCTAATATCTACAAAAAGAAAGAAACAAAAAATCTAAAATGATCAAAATGGCCTTTATTTGTTTTTTCATGCCACTGACCTTAGAGTGTACTCAAAGAAGACAGATCAGCCTCTCTACTGATAAGAAGAGTAGTCAGAGAAAACCCCTTTGAGAACAAGGGTGTGAGGGATTCCTTTTTTCATCATATATCAAATTTTGTTAATTTACATTGTCTTGGGCAGATGAGGTGATCTACTTAAAGTGTGGAGATATTTTGCAGGAAAACAGTGAATGTGGATACGTATACAGATTTAGTAAAACCGGAAACAGTTCCAAAATGGTCATTTCTTGGAATGAGTTCTGTTCAAATTTTCCCAGTGCCTAATACAAACACTTAAAACATTATAAAGTCTTAAACTGAACATACTGTGTTTTACAAAATGTATGGAGCAGTCTGGATTTAGGGGGGTTTAGATCAAGCCTTTGAAGAATCTTAAATCTCCTTGAGATACAAACGATTGTTTATAACTAATACTGTCTTGTAAAAACAACATGGATGAGATGTTTAAAAAATTTCTTGTTAAATTTTTACAAGAATATTTGGGTCAGGAAAAAGGAAGCAACCATATTGCAGATGATTTCATCATATAATTGATTTATTTAATCGCAGGGACAGAGGGGAGGATTCTTGCAGGAAACTTTATCAGTGGCTTATATAAGAAACAAATGCAAGTATGGAAAATCACAGCATCTAATCAGCCTAATCATGTTTCAAATCAATCATGAGACTGACGATCCAGCATCTTTAATGAATTTTTATCTTTGTTGTTGTTGTTGTTAGATTGATAGAACTCAACCCTGGTCCACACAAATTCAAGAGTTAAGACTGTGAAAGTATTAAACAGGTCAGGCCCACTAACAAATGCTTTTTTTGAGGGGGAGAAGGCAAAGTTTACTTTTAAAATAATAAGAATTTATTTAACAGATTTAAGAAACTTGTTTGGAAATTAAATATGTATTAGTATTTGGGGCTGATAATGGAGAGATTTTTTTCATTGTGTAAACACACACTGTATAAAAGAGAACGTTTCACATCTGTCTTGTCTTGTTTGGTTACATGAGTCTTGTAACACTCAATTTTCAGAAAGTCCAGGACTGGAGATTCATCTCAGTGGTTGAGAACTTGCCTAGCATCCTTGAAGTTCTAGATGCTGATACCTAGGACCACAAAAGTCAAAAGAGAAGGACAGCAGGTAATGGAAGGACACTCACCTAACCTCACCTTTGGTCATGTTACCTTCTTATTTTTCAGTTACAAAGTAGACTGTTAGTTCTTTATTTCCTTACTTAGAACCAGTCAAGAAAATGTGGACAGAAACTTGGTATCACTGATAAATTTGAAGTTAATTTTATTAAAGTTAGTCTTGATTAGTAAGAGTAAGACCAGAGCTCAATATACTTGGCATTTTGCTTATTCTATTATGCTATATAATTTATTTTTATTGAGGTATAGATATAATTACTATGTAATAATAATTATCTATATATTCCAATATTTATACTCTTTCTAATCACAGTCTACAATATTCAGAATTGGTTACAGTGGCTCTGGTATCTCCCCGCATTCTAGAGCCATTATTCAGCCTACTCATCATCTTAATTTTACATATTTCATGCTTATATTGAAGTGAGACCCTTTTTCATGGTGTAATAAATGTATGTTTTGATCTATTTTTATACTAGATTTTGATGACTTTATTGTTATAAGATTTCCTAATTTATTGTTATAAGATTTCCTAATATTTTGAGAATCCTACTGTGAAATTACTGGGTGATTTGGGGCAAACAATTTTCTGGAGAAGATTGCTGTGCATTTTTTGATCCCTGGCACTGTAATCTTGATAAAGTCAACATATCTGTGCTTATGTTGAATACAGTGAATTGAAATGGATCTCATGATAAGAATTCTACTCATATTCTCTTAAAGATTAGGTATTTTTTAATAAGTATAAACTGAAAACAAAATACTAGTAAGAAAGCTTGGGGGAGGTTTGGAGACAGAGTCTTGCTAAGTAGTTCAAGTTATCCTCGATCTGGTGATTCTCCTGCCTCAGTTTCCTTCAGCACTGTATGTGACACCATGCCTGTGTGTAAGTACAGTTTAAACAAATAAATGTAAAAGAATAATCAGTGATGTACAAATGAATATAAAAAGCTAATGATATCTGGCTTGACTGAGCTGCATTTGATCCTCTTAGTGGTTAGATTAGAAGCAATGCCCTTCCTTATCTGGGAGTTGGAACCAGTTCTGGGAAGAATGATCATAATGCAAAACGTATGAATGAGTGTTACCTTGACAAGGACGCCATGCTGCTAGGGCGACCTCCTCATCCAACTGCAGGTGAGAACACTAAAGAACTCCTATCAGTTCACATGTCCAAGCTTCCATTGGCCAAACATGATTGCAAGACGATTTTGCCCCAGAGGTCAGGGGCTTAGGAAACACTGCAGCTGTGTCAGGCCTATACCATGGTGGTACAGGAATTTGGCTGCATCTCAAAACCTAGAATATTCACATAAAAATTCACATACCTAAACTACCTTGTGAAGAATCGTGAAAAATCCATTCTTTTCTGAAGGTGGCATGGAATAGTGATTACCCAGTCAGGAGGGACACACTCCACTGCCTTCACACGAGTGAGCCACCTGTCTCTGCAGGGCACTCTCTTAGAGGTTGCATTTTCTATATCTGGCCCCAAACAATGAATCCATGAGCAGAGATGCCTTCATGAATAGTGATTATGGCTGGCAAACACCATTGCTCAGAATGCCTCAGTTTGACTTGTATCTTCTATGTCATTTGGACATTACTTATGGGAAATTTAAAAAGAAGGAAAAACAAAAGGATGAAAAAATAAAATGAGCCTAAACCCTAGCTTGGGGTAATTAGTGTCACACTAAGTTAGGAACCACAATTTAAGAAGGCATTTTTGTCAATTCCATGACACATGGATCATCAGGAGAGAGAGAGAGAAACAGGAGAAAGGACAACCTTGGTTCATTGGATTTTCCTGAGGCCCATTTTATAGAGACTGTATATGTGAACTATCTATCTATCTATCTATCTATCTATCTATCTATCTATCTATCTATCTATCTATCTATCTATCTATCTATCTAGCACAGTGCTGAGGATTGCAACATCAGGCCTCTCTCTTGTGTGCTAGGCAAGAGCTATGTCACTGAGTTATACCTCCACTGCTGTGATTCCAGTGCTGTTACATCCTACGTGTCATTTTCTCTGGATTCATAACTCTCCTACTAACATTCATGTACACGTGCTAATGGAACCTTGAAGGAAAATTCAGGTTCAACATCTGCATATGCAAAAAGTACATGCTAAATCTGGACCTAAATTCAGAAAGGATATGTTTAAATAACATTTTTAGGTTACCTCTTTTGAAAACAAATTATCATATGTGTTAGGGCTAGCTGAATATGTACATGCATTAACCTTTTTCCAGATGGAAGTGGATTCCAAGGCAGATGTTAATACCATAATTAAGGATGAGTAGGAAGTGGAGCTACAGCTCAAGTGGTAGAGAGCTAGTTTTGAGCAAAAGAAGCTCCAGGACAATGCCCAGGCCCTGTTCAAGCCTCAGGAGTGGTGTACGTGCACACACGCACACGTGCATGCAAACACACACAGAATGAGTGGCATAATATTTTATTCAGGAGAGTAATATATGGCTTAAATGAAATACTACATAAGGTACTCCCAATTTCCCATGCTAGGTAATGCTAACACTTTCGACACTGCACATTTGAATTGCTTTTGAATTTTCCTTATTCACTCTCATATAGGCTAAAACTTTTGTATGTGCTGTGGTTGGAAATTCCAAAGTATTTTTAGTCATTTAATGTTTCTAAAATAGTTCTCATATCTTGGCTTTGAATGACTGAATACTTTGCTTACTGTAGATTTTCATAGCTACAAAATTTGTCCCAAACCAGTTTTATTTTCAGGAAAACGTTAATCTAAGCAGAAACTTTCAGAATATAGCATCATGTTTCCCAGTGCATATTTATCCATTAATTTTAGTTCATATCATCTTATCCCTTTGAAGTAGGAGAATTCTCTTCAGTCCCCACAACTGTTTCCATAGACTATTGATGTATTCTGTTTAGATTAAAAAAAATCTTTCGCGGACATAGGCATATACTTAAAGCATTGCACTCTACATTTTTTTCTATTTTCATCCCTGATTAGGAAATTTTTATTAATTCTTCAGTAATTTTAACCTAGAAATGTATATGATCAAAGTAGTAAGTACAATGCCTAGCTATGGTTGATGGCTGAGATCTAGGCCTTTCTTAATTGCTTGTGGATGCTTCCAAAAAATGTCCAGTTACATTTATATATTTATAGTTGTATTTATATTTATTTTGTGTCAACACATCAGGACCTTAAAAGAGTCTCCAGAGGAAAGAGAATATAGAGGATAAAGTATAGCATTGTAAACATTCCTATTTGTAAAGTTCTAAATTCATAAGTCCCTCTGAGAATTAAATGGAAATTATAGATCCCTTTCTAGAAAAATACACATACAATGGCAAACTCTGGGTATTCCCTGAAGCTCATAATTCCTCTAGAGAGTTCATAGAAAACCCTGTGAAAAATTGCTACTACATATATGCATATATATATACACACATGTATACATATACATGTATACACTTATACGTGTATGTACATTTATGTAAAGATGCATGTACGTGGTTATATATGTAGGAACCTATAAATGCTATTGAATATATATATATGTTTATTTATTTTTAATACATACTTTTTATTGTAAAGATACTGTACAAAGGGGTTAAAGTTCCATGAGTAAGGTAATGAGTATATTTCCTATTGAGCATTGTTACCCCCTCCTTTGTTTTCCTCCTACCATTCCTTCCCTCCCCACCTCCGCAACTTCTCCCTTCCCGCCCCAAAGCTGTAAAGTATGTTTTCATCATAGTGTCTTGTACATCTCATTGTTACAATGGGTCAACCTGTATCCTTGTTTCAGCGTTATTTCTCTTCCCCTCCCCAAATTAGAAAAATGTATATACAAGATGCAGGACACTAGAATCAAATACAGTGACAACAGGGGTTATACCACGGGAGAAGAACATACAAAAGAAACAAAAAAACCCCACATGGTACATTATGTACATTAAAAACAACAGCAAGAAAGATAAAACCGCTTGTATCCCTATCTTGGGGTTCATTTTGATTAGCTAGGTACATATGGTCATATGTACCTGGCTTACTTCACTTAATACAATTTTTTCCAAGTCTTTCCATTTCTTACAAATGGGTAGTGTCATTCTTTCTGATAGAGGCATAGAATTTCATTATATATATATATATATATATATATATATATGCATATATATCACATTTTCTTGATCCATTCATCTACTGAGGGGCATCTGGGTTGGTTCCATATCTTAGCTATGGTGAATAATGCTGCAATAAACATAGTTGTGCTGGTAGCTTTAGTATGGCCTTGTTTGTGATCATTTGGGTAGAGTCCCAAAAGTAGGATGTCATAGGGGAACTCTATGTGTAGTCTTTTGAGCAATCTCCATACTGCTTTCCTGAGCGGTTGAACAAGTTTACACTCCCACTAACAATGCAGTAGGGTTTTCTTTTGGCCACATCCCCTCCAGCATCTGTTGTTATTAGATTGCTTGATTATAGCCATTCTAACTGGGATGAGATGGAATCTCAAAGTTATCTTGATTTGCATTTCTTTTATGGCCAGAAATGTTGAGCATTTCTTCATGTGTCTATTGGCCATTTTTATTTCCTTTCAGAGAAGTCTGTCTTTAAGTCTTTAGCCCAAAATCAGGTGGTTGTTTCTTTGAGGATTTGTTGTTGGGGGATTTAATTATTTGAGTTCCAGGTATATTTTAGATAGGAGACCCTTGTCTGTTGTTTGGCTAGTGAAGATCTTCTCCCAATCGGTGGGCTTTCTATTGATCTTGCTAGCTATGTCCTTTGCCATGCAGAAGCTCTGCAATTTCATGCCATCACATTTGTTCAACCTTTCTTTGATTTGTTGTGTTTCTGGGTCTCTATTAAGAAAATTTCGGCCTGTGCCAAGGAGCCCTAGGCTTTCTCCTATTCCTTCCTGTAATGTTTTCAGGGTGTCTGCTTTTACTTCAAGGTCTTTAACCCATTTGGAGTTGATTCTGGTGCAGGGTGATATATAAGAATCTAGCTTTAGTTTTCTACAGGTGATTAACCATTTTTGCCAGCACCATTTGCTGAAGGGGCTTTCTTCCATTCTAGTTTTTTTTAAACTCCCTTATTGAATATTAGGTGGCTATAGGTCTGTGGGTTCATTTCTGGGTCTTCAGTTCTATTCCATTGGTCCTCAGGTCTGTTCTTGTGCCAGTACCAACCTGTTTTGATTATTATGGCTTTGTAGTAGAGTTTAAAGTTTGGTATTGATATTCCTCCAGCACTGTTCTTTCTGCTAAGGATTGTTTTTTACTATTCAGGGTCTTTTATTGTTCCATATGAATTTTTGGATTGCTTCTTGTATTTCATTGAAGAATGAGGTTGGGATATTGATATGTATCACATTGAATTTGTATTATATATATATATGTAGGAACCCATATATGCTGTTGAATATACATATGTTTATTTTGAAAAATCGTTTTAAAGTTGGACTCATGTCTGTAATCCTATCAACTCAGATGGATGAGATCTGAGAATCACAGTCCAAAGCCAGCTTGGGCAGGAAAGTCCATGAGACTCTTATTTCCAATTAACTACTAAACAACCAGAAGTGGAGCTGTGACTTAATGGTAGAGTACCAGCCTTGAGCAAAAAAAGAAAAAGAAAAAAGTCCGGAGACAGTGGCTAGGCCCTGGGTTCAAGCCCCAGGATCAGAAAAAAAATAATTTGAAAGCTTCCTCAAGTAGCTGAAACTCATCTATTTAAAGGATTATCTAGATTGATAGACTACCTTAGTACCCCATAATCTCTTGGTACTACACCATAAAACAGAGGTCTTTTACAAATGATTATGTACAAAATAGTAAAGGATATATAAGGGAATTAACTACCTAAATGCAGCTTATCTAATTGTAGCTAGATAATGCCACACTGCCTTTATCCCTTTAGGAGTGGTTTTATTTCAGGTGTTAACAAGATTCTGATTTTTACTTATTAAGACTATTATGTCTTCAGTATAATTCAATTCAAATGGTTCTAGTTTTCCTTCTGATTTATCCTTTGGACCCAGAAAAAAATTAAAGAAACTTGTTGCATACTTCCAAAGTTACCTAGAAATGCATTATTTAGAGTATTTTCATAATTTCTAAATACTTTTGCTTTTATGCATTTTTTGGTTATTGTTTTCTACTTGAATTTCATTATTGTCAATAAGCATACTATATATAATTTCAGCCTTCTAGAATTGTATATAGTTTGGTTTTATAGACATCTTTCTCCTTCCTTCCTTTTCTTTGCTTTCTTCCTTCCTTTCTTTTCACAGGGTTTGAGCTCAGGGTCTTGCCCGAATGCACTGCCATTTGATCCATGTCTCCAAACGATTTGTGGTGACTTATAGCAGTACTTTAAAAGATCATACACCATTGTCAACTTCATTTCATTCCCGGGATGCAAGCATAATTCATTATATGTAAATCAATAAATACAACACAACATATAAACAGAATTAAGCATTAAAAAAATCACATAATCGTCTCCATTGATGCAGAAAAAGCCTGTGACTAAAATCATCATCCTTTAATAATAAAAGCTCTTCCTTTGCCCATTTTAATGAACGCAAAGAACAGGTAGAAGATACTACTCAGAACAGAGGGAAACTGGTCAGAATGCAAATAGAAGGGGAAAACTTAGCCCTTTGAGCCTTGGGAAGTGACAAAGAGGAGCTGATAAAGATATAAGGGATTAGGATATGTGCATTTCCCATTTCCCCCCCCAGGTAGGAATTCCAAATCAAGGGATTCCTTATGGGTCAGGAGAGGGCCAATACCAATGCAGCATGGCTTTCAGCTAAGGAAAAGCAGTAGAGCATCAGAAATCTTATGGGCATCTGGTATCCAGGCAACTAAAGAAAACACAGAGCAGGGCCCAGATTTAAAGCTGCTCCTTCTTGCCAAATCAAGATCCTAGCAAGTAGCTTAAAATTGAGTCCCCCATAGCAAGGGTACTCCCTGGAGAACAGGCTGTGAGAGGTGGGATTGGATGAGGCCAAAACAAAGACAACTGACTATTTACCCAGAAGAGACTGCTTCAAGTAGAAGGCAGGGAGAAGTTGCAAATCAAGCATTCAAGCATTAGCTTATCCCTCATTTGCACAGCCATGCCCAATGTCAAGCTCAGTGGACATGTTCCTGGGAAAGCAAAGCGGAAACATCCCCTAAGTGAGTTCCAAAGAGAATAAAGTTTCTAAGTGTCCTTAAATGAGCCAAGAGGACAAAGACACAGCAAGAACTTCCCTTACTTGTGTTTTCTCACTTCTAGTTTTCAATTGTCCCTGAAGTTGCGGTCAACCCTCAGCCTAGTGAAATAAAATATCTCTGAATTATTATGTCTCACTGTGCCTTTCCTAAGGTGTTATATGTATATAGGAAAAGGTTTTTATATGTGTATATATATCCATATGTATTATGGATATATATGATATGGATATATGTGATATATATGCATATGTGTATGAATATAACTACTAATAACTACTAATTTGGTTATAATTTCAATACATCTGGTATACTCTTTAATAATAGTTCCTTGCCACAATCTCTTTGAGCATGCCTGATTCTCTGATAGGTATTCCTATTATAGGCTCTGCTGTATTGAATAAATGTCGTTATTCTCTAGAGAATCTGATTGTTCTTATACTGAGGTTGACAAGACAAATTCTCACTTTTCTTCCCAACAGGGGTCAGCAACACACAGTGACTTAACTCAATGAATTCTTTCTCACATATAAGAAAATACAGTATATATAATATGGTATATATCCTACATATTATATACTTGATTTATCTCTGTAAAAGCTCAGCTAACTACTGTCAAAAATAGAGATAATGGTCATTAAAATCAGCCTGTTTGCTCAAGTCCCAGTGCTGCCACTTACTAGCAGTATGACTTCATTACTTAATCCTTCTATGTCCTACTTTCCTTATTTAAAAAGTAGAATGGAGCCAAGCATTGGTAGCTCATGTGTGTAATCCCAGCTACTGAGGAGGCTGAGATCTGAGGATTACAGTTCAAAGCCAGTCCAGGCAGGAAAGTCTGTGAGACTATTTTCTCCAATTAACCATTGAAAAAGCTATAAATGGAGCATTGGATCAAGGAGTAGAGTGCTAGCCTTAAGCACAAAAGCACAGGGACAGTGCTCAGGTTCTGAGTTCAAGCCCAGGACTGGCACACACACACACACACACACACACACACACACACACACACACACACATTCACAAAGTGGAGTGGATAGTTATAACAATTCTAGATTATGTGTATCATGAATTATTCTACATATATAATACAGACTGTAATTGATATAATCATGAATGATGTAATACTTGTTGAGTATATATCAAATCTGATGTTCAGGATATATAGCGGTACATTTTCTTATAAGCTATGTGGTATATTGTATGTGATATGTAATATGTATGCAGTAATAAGTATTATAAAACATATATGCAGTTTTTAAATGAGACCAGGATGTATGATCATGTTGGTATGTGCGGTATGTATTTGTATGTATGTATGTATTTCTTCTACGCACAAATGGCATTCTAGTATCTGTATGAGTGCTTTGTGCTGAGTGGAGCTCAGTTATTCCTTTATCCACTTGGAAATAATCTGTGAACTTGTGCTACTTGACTCCCTAAGTGATATTTTTTCAAATGTTTCAAAAGCACCAAGCTGCCTCACACCACTCAGTAGGTTAGTAATTGGTGGCACTCGTTAAGTAACAGCAGATGCCATGTAACTGCATGCTATGGTGGCTGATAGGCCAAGGACTTTGCTTGCATGATCTCATTTGATGTCACCAGCCTGATACTCTCATGTTTTGACTTTTCACATGCCAGGTACTATGCTAAGCGCATGCTCTATTAGGTTTGTTTGTCTAACAACCTTACACAGCAGAAGTTACGATCAATTCTATTTTAAAATGAGGACACTGAGACCTGGGAAGTATAGTTAGCTTAGTCACACTGCTGGTAAGTGTTGGTACTGGGACTTCAGCTGGCAAACTACTGTTAGCCATCTTTTTATAATTCCCATTTTACAGAGGAGTTGGTTGGGGGTGTTTCAGAAGTAAATCAAATCGTGACTCCTCTTATCAACCCTTGCCTAGTGTCTTCTCACTCCAATGCAAGTAAAGCCATTCTCTATTCTCTGTGTCCCAGCCAGGCGGACAGTGGTGGCTCACACCTGTAATCCTAACCACTCAGGAGGCTGAGTGGTTTCTAGCCTAGGCAGGAAAGTCTGTGAGATTATCTCCAATTAAATCACAGAAAAAGAGGAAAGTGGTAGAGTGCAAGCCTTGAGCAAAAGATGCTCAGGAACAACACCCAAGCCCAGAGTTCCCCAGGACTGGAAAAAGAAAAGGAAAATGAAAAAAAAAAAACGACCAAGTTCTAACTCCCTGTAACTCCACTTCCTCCTCCAAGTTTCAGCTTTCCATCACTCACATCTATCTTAGCTGATCCTTCAATACTCTCTGTGAAACCCTCTGTTCTAAGACCTTGACACTGGTTATTTCCTACGTTGGGAATGCATGGCTTACTTTACCTCCTTACATCTGGTCCCATTCACATTAGGTGAATTCTGGTTGCTTGATTCTAATTAGCCACCTTCCTTCCCAATCCCAGCGTCCTATTGCATTTCTTATCCTGCTTCCCTAATCTCTTACACTTTGGCTTGAAAATGCACTTTTTAAATCCAGTTATTAGTAACAGTTATGTGTCCTTTCCAAAATATAAGCTCTGCTGAGGGTAATAACGTTTTATTTTCTTATATATAGCACCAATATTTACAACAGGACACTGCATAGAAATAGCACTTGGCAACTATTTGAATGAGTGACAAGTGCTTAAGAAACTTTACCCAAACTCTTGGGTAAAGCAAGCCGAGTTACACGTCCTCTATCAAATGCATGAACTATCTTCCTGAGTTCTTCTCCTGAGTTCCTTAGTCTTTAATTCTAACGACTGGATGAACATTAATAAACAAACCAAAACAGGAAAAAGGCAGCATTTGTTACTGTCTCCTAAAGTGGGATACTTTCAAGTGAGATCAAATCAGAGGCCAGGTCAGGGAAAGGGGACACTGGTCTTTAACAGAAAGGGAGTTGACAAGTGATGAAGTCAAGAATGTGCTGATGTTTCTGGGCTGCATGAAGGGGCAAAGTGTGGGAAGGTCCTGGGATGAAGTTGGTGTTGGGTTAATTAATTAGGGTGGGATGCCTGTGTGTTAAGGGGAGGAAGGAACCGAGACTGATTTGGAGTGGAATGGAGTCTCAAGTAGCAGTTACAAAGGATCCTGGAGGCACAGGAAGGATGGGAGAAGTGTTGGGTACAGCTCAATTTGGCTAGTGGCCAACGAAACATGTCAGATATTAGTGAAAACAGGCCCCAGCTGCTGCTAAATGGCAGGCTTTCCCTGAGTCCTCTTCCAGCCCTCCACCTCTCTTCGTAGTCCTTTTCTTCCTACGACAGCCAGTCATAACTCAGTTCTCACTTAAAGGCATACGAGAAGGCGAGAGGATGCACAGGCCTCGTTGCTAATGGAAAAGGATCCAGAACACTAATGAGGGCTCGATTGCGTCTGAAACTGAGAATTGAAATGTTAGTGTACCCTGGCCCAGCCTCTTTACTTCCCAGGATAGTTTTAAAACTTCTGTTAGCTCTCTTTAACCTCATAGTATCTAAGTTTGCAAAGTACAAGACTTCTAGAATCTACAGTTTTTGTTTTACTGTCTCTTCAAAATGTATGTGTGTTTAATGTAGTTGTGCATTTTCCTTCTCAGAAGGAAGATTTTATTTTATTTTATTGTTTTGAAGAGAGTTTTTATTTTATTTTATTTAAATTTTTTTTTTATTTTAAAGATACTATACAGAGGGTTACAGTTACATGAGTAAGGTAATGAGTACAGTTCCTATTGAGCATTGTTACCCCCTCTATTGTTTTCCCCCAGAAGGAAGATTTTAGACAGAGTATGTGCATATGTGTATTACATATATGCATATACTAATATACATATGTGCAGGTATATGTAGGTATCTATATCTGTCTGTCTGTCTGTCTATGAGAATCTCTAATATACAGCAAATTTGTTGCACTGATGAATTAAATCAGAATGAACAAAGTTGTTGCTGAGGAATAACGTTTGGTTGAGATGCTTGGAAGCACCTTTGTTCTTTCTCCCTACCCCAACATGTGCCCACCAAGTTTACACTGCAACCTTGATATGGGTGTGTGGGATCTAGAATCACAGAACTGACTACAAATCACTAGTTCTAGAAACTTTCAGGACATAGTGTTTGTTCATTTTTTTTTTACAGTTTGGTCTTGTTAGGCAAAGATATGTGTATAGCTAATTCAGATCAAAATATTTTGATTTTAAATATATTATCACTGGGCAGTCAAACCTTTATTTGCATTATCTAACCCCCTAGCCTGCATTTGCACTGTCTCACACATCTGCCAGTTTTTCAAGCTCTTTTCCCTCTCCCACAGAATGGGACAGATTTTTTTTCAGAGCTCTTGGTCTTTAGCTGTAGTTACAAGTATAGTATTGACTAGTGTCATCTAAAATAAAAATCAAAAAAGCTCTTGCAATGACATACATCCAGGTTATGTAGCACATATCTCTGGATCCACGGTTGCTCTTAACTCTTAAGTCTTCTGAGTCCTTAACTAGGCAAGCGAATGAGCAAAGGAAAAGAAGCAGTTTTATTTAGCTCACTAGGAAACTTCTCTCAGATTGCAGATACACTGTTATTCCTGACAGCTCTATAGAAGTCAATAATTAAAGAGTTGGAAATACAACTGAATGAGAGCAGAGACTTTAAAATCACTCAGGAATATACATGTTGTAAGCTGTCTGGCAGAAAACTCTTGCCTGTTTCACTTTTTTTTTTTTTCTTCTGTTGCTGTTGTTTCTTTACAAATCAGCTTTGGCCTATGAATCTTCTATGAATGGATACGTGAGAACTTGGGCTGTGTACACTTTTCTTTTTTTTGTACATCTTTTATTGTAAAAATGCTGTATAGAGGGGTTACAGTTACATGAGCAAGGTAATGAGTACATTTCCTATTGAGCATTGCTGTCTTCCTCCCTTCCCTCCCACCACCAAAGCTAGCCTCCCCCTCCTGCCCCCTGCCCTGTGCCCACTTTTCTTCCGAAGAAAAGCTTCAATTCACACAACTAATGGAGGAGCTATTTTTTTCCTCTTTAAAAATTACTTTTTGGCTTATACTGTAAAATATAAACAAATGAAAGTGGTATATATTAAAAGCAAAGTTGAGAAAAGTTTCAAACAGATGAATGAAATATTCTTTTGGTTTATCAATTTATATGTAGATATCAGTATGAATATTTTAAAGAGCCTATCATTTTGGACTAATAGTTAATTTTAGAGACTAATTATCTAATTTGTGGATTCAAGTGATCAAACTGTGAATGTTTTCATTAACTTTTAATTTTGGTCCTGCTGTAATTTATTTATTTATTTCAGGCTGAGGACAGAAAATGAACCTAAAATTAATCAGATTTTCTCCTTGACTGGAGCTCTGGTACAAAAAAGGACAGAGTTAAAAGGATTTAAATTGTTGTACTCCATAAACTGGAATGCAGTTTTTTTTTTTAAATAATATGTACTATGCAGTTAGATTTATTTGTGCTAATTCCTTCAACTACTAAGCATAAGTGAAAGATGGCTTTAAAATTTTGGAACTGTGGCTGGGAAGGTGGCTCAGTGGTAGAGTGCTTGCCTTGCATGCATGAGGCCCTGGGTTTGACTCCTCAGCACCGCATAAGCAGAAAAAGCTGGAAGTGGCGCTCGGGCTCAAGTGGTAGAGCACTGGCCTTGAGCTGAAGAGCTGAGGGACAGTGCCCAGAGTTCAGGCCCCACAACCAAAAGAAAAAATAAATAAAAATTGGAACCACACATAGGTCAATATTAGAATTCTCCATTGGGGGGAAAGAAACATAAAGTAGTTTCATAATACATTTTCTCCTAAGTAGGTAAGTAGGTAAAAATAATTTTGTTAGGAAAAAAGTCACAAAATGCCTTAGCTATTTGTCTAAACTTTTTTTTTTTTTTTTCATTTTCAAGAACAGAACTAAGCACATGGTCAAGTTGCCTCTTGGGCATTACCTAATAGTTTTTTGTGTATCTTGACATCAAATGTGAAAATTTAACAATTATTAGGGAAAACAATTGGTTTTAATTTTGAAAGAAAAGAAGGGGCTGGGAATGTGGCTTGGTAGAGTACTTGCCAAGTTCAATTCCTTGGTAGCACACACACACACACACACACACACACACACACACACACACACATACACACACACACACACACACACAAAACTGAAAAAGAAAGGAAGGTATTTTTGAAAAAGCTTTTTAATATTTGGGGCATTCATTGTAAAACTCAAAAGTATTTCAGACCTGATTAATAATCTTAGCTGTTAGTTTTGAGTAACTTTATTTTCAATTCTTCTGAATTTGGGATGATAGTATAGATCATGATAATAGTGACATTAGCAATTTGATATTGGTTAAAATTGTTGACAAGTGGAATTTTCCACCACAGCCTTCCTGTCTCACCATGGCAGGATCTCAAGTAGTTCCTAAAAGGAATATAATTCTTCCCTGCCTATGCATTGGAGTCTTCTTTCATTTTGCTTGCCAGCTTTCTCTAACTTTCCTCTTGGTGTTGAACTCTGTTCCTAGAGTATAGGTAAAGCACAGTGGCCCACATGCTTTAATAAGTTTGACTTTCCAGGCAACAGTTTCCTATACTGACAACCTCAACAAATTCTAGGATTGATATTATAGTTGCTTTTTGTTTTTCTTTCAGGAGGAACCTTTTAATATTTCTCTAACATATACACTCAAGGATCTTGATTGTCCTATTGCTTTTTTCCACAATAAGCCCACAGTGGCTTTATGGGTCACAGCTGGAAACCACATAGGTGGACTGATTTTCCAGGAATGATCATACTCTAGAGGGGTAGTGCTCAACAAGATGATGACCCTGCCCAACTCCCTGGAGATATTTGACAATGTCTGGAGACAGTTTCTGATTACCAGAACTAGGGAGGTATTGCTGGAATCTAGGAGATACCAGCCAGGGACATTGCTTAACATTCTGTAATAGAAAGTATGCCCTTGACCAAAGAGAAGCCTAATTTTGCTTTTATAAATTACTAGGATGGGATGCCACACACTGAACTACTGATATTCTTAAGATGTAAGTTAATATTAGTAATCATTAATTATTATGTTGTGGAAGTTAGATAGAATATACAGGTAGTTTATTTAAAACGGTGGAGAAAGTCATTTCATACTTGACCAATATAAGTTACCTTTGAAACATCTGGACTGATAATCAATTTTTAATGCTTCGAAAAGTTGCTAGTAATCAGGAAATATACATGAAAGAAATAGTCATAAATAATTCAAGTCACTTCAGGATTAAAGGTGAATCTTATTTGTAAGTAGAACGTATTGATCCTAACTTCATTTGATCAGTTTTTAAAGAACATTTAATACATATAAGTTTCATACAACCTCACTGTTATTTTATTTTATTTTTATTTTGCTGGTCCAAGAGTTTGAACTCTGGATCTGGGTGCTGTCCCCGAGCTTCTGTTTTGCTCAAGGCTAGCGGTCTATCACTTGAGCTACAGCACCACTCCTGGTTTTCTTGTGGTTTATTGGAGATAAGAGTCTCACGGACTTTCCTGTGCCGGGCTGGCTTCAAACTGCCATCCTCATATCTCAGATACCGGAGTAGCTAGGATTCAGGCGTGAGTCACCAGCACCAGGCTAATCTCACATTTTTGATTTTCTCTCTTTTTGTAAAGCAAATGATTTCAACTTATAAAAACAAAAGGCTGATTTTTGAATGACAGTTTTGTAGGTTTCAGCCTATCACTGGTCAAGAACACTGCTTTGCGGTATCAGAGGGCAACAGTGGGGCTATGAGGTGAGGCAAAACTTCTAACTTCAGGGGCTGGGAAGGTGGCTCAGTGGTAGAGAGCTTGCCTTGCATGCCTGAGGCCCTGGGCTCGATTCCTCAGCACCACATAAGCAAAAAGAAAAAAAGCCAGAAGTGGTGCTGTGGCTCAAGTGGTAGAGCGCTAGCCTTGAGCTGAAGAGCTGAGGGACAGTGCCCAGGCCCAGAGTTCAGGCCCCACGACTGGACCAAAAAAACAAAAAAAACAAAAAAAACAAAAAAAAAACCCTTCTAACTTCATGGCCAGAAAGCAAAAGGGAATGGAAGCAAGGAGTAGGCCGCCATACAATTGCCTTTGGTATGTCCCAGTGACTTAAGAACCTTTGACCAGATCCTACCTCTGGAAGGGACCACTATCTCCTGATAGCAATACTTAGGGACCAAGTCTTTACCACATGGGCCTTTGGGAGTCATTAAGGACCCAACCATTAGCATTTATCTCTCAACTTTCCTTCTTTCTTTCTTTAATATACAAACTTTTATATTAGCACTTTGTAATGTAAGTCAAGACACTTTTCCAGGCTTGGCTATAGCCAGATTACATTATGTGAGTATATATGCCTTTCTTGTTTCTCTCTTACTTGTTTACGGGAACTTGTAAATGATGTTTGGAACTCTAGCAGCCATGCTAAGATGTTAAGATGAAAAGGGCTTCTAGCATTGGTCTTGACAAAGAAGATCCAGAGGTAATCTGTTCTTTTTTTTTAAAACACCAAGTCATCCTATACTACCCCATCTTTCCATTTTCTTGGCAGAATGCAATCTTATTTGCATTAACCAGTACTTTCTAGGTCTCTGAGTTGCAACAATATTCAATTCATAATAGAAGAAAGTAAAATCTTTCATTCTCACACCACTTACTTAAAGCCATTTTTCATGCATTGATTTTCTGACACTTCCTTGTTTCTTGCTAATCTGGTCCTAGGAAAAGGAAACATTTCCCATTGGCATTCTCAAGGTTTCTGGCTATGTGTCCTGAGCTTTCAGGCCTGTGACAGGAGTTTAGGCTCATGTTTTGAAGCCATTCACAGTAGTTCTAAATGAGGAAGAGGGCGGAGGAGTTGTAGATTCAGTTCAGGGAGTTTTCCAAACTACACATTCCGGGCTCCATTATCTCTGTAGAGATTCTGATATTGTCCTACCAACTCCCATTTGAGAATCATTTATCTATTGCACTTCCGCAAAGTTTTACTTGCTTCCAACTGGCAACACTTAAACTAATTATTAGAGACTAATGAGGAATTTTGCTAAGCAGAAAAACTGTCTGAAGATATTAGAAAAGAAGTGTTACATGTCTCATGTTAGGACATCCATTTAGAGTCACACAGTCTTTTAATTTATTTTGAATCTTAGTTTGAAAAGTCCAGTTATGTATCTGTAAGTGACTAGGACTATATTTTCTCTACTAGACACTTGCTAGCATATCTCTTCTGGAGGGGGGCAGAGTAGGGAGACAAGCTGTGCCATGCATCTGTCAAACTGCTATTTTTCTTTTTACTATCACACTCTCAGTAATATTTATTAAACATCATAGTATATGTGCAGCTGCTTTAGGCACTATTTGCGCTTGCCAATGGCAAAACACAATTATCTCCAGTTTCCATCGAAAGCTCATCCAGTTCTCTGGGAAGAAGCAGTGTCTTCATTTTCACTCTCTTGGTGGGTGGCCTGTTGACTTGAACTGACACTGCTCAGCATGTACTCATTTGGCTCAGTTGTAATTCGACCAAGACTGTGGCATTTCTTGCTTTGTCTACAGCTAAGACTTGGTGAGAGAGGAGACAAAGTACACCCAATCTATTTGGAGATACTGAAGAGTATAATGGGGAATGGGAAACTCTTTATACACAAAAAAACCCCAGCAGGAAAGAAAACAGAAAGAAATCACATAATGAAGAAATGACACTGGCACCATCAGATATTTTAGAATTGAGAAAGTAATTCTGTATTGCTTTATATCCTTAGCTCCCTGACTCCAGAGGATGCTGAGACAGATCAGAATTCAAATGTTACATGTGTACACACACTGTCCAAAACATTGCTGAACATGGTGCCCTGTGCACAGCTTACGCTCCAGGGCGAAAGTTGTAGTTCAGTGATAAAGTACATGTGCTGTGCCTTAAGTTTCATCCCTAGCACCCTCCTTTTTCTGCAAAAAGCAGTAGAAATGGATTATTATAACGTTTAGTATAATTCTTCCTGCACTAAATCTTAATAAATGGATATGAAAAAGTGACTATCAGCAAATTCCCTAGATCTGATCTCCTGCTGCTAAATATCTAGCTAAATATCTAGAATTTGCTTCTCATCCTCCTGTGGTTTTTTAATATATGTTTTTTATTGTAAAGATACTGTACAGAGGGGTTACAGTTACATGAGCAAGGTAATGAGTCCATTTCCTATCCAGCATTGTTACACCCTCCTTTCTATTTCTTCTACCATCCCTTTCCTCCTCATCTCCTCAACTCCTGTGGTTTTTGAGTGAAGTGACTAGTAAAATATCCAGACTAGGTTTTTTGTTTGTTTGTTTGTTTTTGTTTTGTTCTTTTTTGAAGGGTCTTTGCTCTTTTTCAGCCTCTGCCAACTGGTTACAGATAGTGCTACATGCTTAGAGGACAGAAAACAACACAAAATAGATTGAGGAGAGAAGCTCCCTGGCATGAAGACCAGTTCTGTATTGTTGCATGTGTAGAAAATTAATTTCTGTTACATTGAACTCATTGAAATGTTCAGATGTATTTGCTGCAGCAGTTTGCCTTATCTTATCCAGTATAATTTTCTTTTGAAACTTTAAGTAGCTGTACAAAGGAGTTTCAACTCAAGTCAGACTGAGAGTACAACACAGTTTAGTCAATTTTACCCCCACTAATATAAGTTTTATTGTAGGTATTAATTAGTGATCAAAATCCATTATCTAGCTACCAACATGCTAATATACATTCAGTGTACAAACAGATTTCTATACTATGGACTGCATAGATATGAAAAAGTGGTAGATGTTATGGCCACTTTCAAAGAAATAAACCCTATTGGAAAATAGAATTTGGAAAGTAGATAAGTCAGATAGAGATTGTCTTGAAGAAAGTTCTGGATTTCTGGTGACATAAAATGTCCTGAGGCCCAGTTACAATTTTTTTCCTCAAGTATCTGTGATGTCAGCAGCCTAGAGTATGTTTTTCACCTGATCAGATTAAGGTGATTTGATTCCTATGAAGACTACTGCTATTTTCAAAGAAGTTACAGTTAGGGAAGAGACTTTATAGAAAGGAAGAGTTTCTCTGGCTTGTTGGCCCAATTGGAAATGTAATTAGTTATCTCACCACAGCTTGCTTCTGTTGCTATATATATAAGAAGGCCCCTTCTCTCCCAGCTTATTTAATATGCTAACAGTGAGCTGCAAGCTGTCCAAGACTCATCACATAAGATATTAGGAAGGAGGAAAAGAGGCCTATCCAGGACAACCCTGTATAGAAACTCAAAAGGCCAAAAGGTCATAATTTCCATGTGTTTATTTATTTATTTATTTATTTATTTATAATGAAAGATGACACCGTGTGTCTGAGTGTTAACAGGACAAGAAACGCTTTGGTTCACATTTCCTTGCAACCTTGAACTGAGGATGTTGATGTTCTCGTCTCTCTGTTCCATTGCATCCCACAAAAAGGTTCTTCCAAATTCACTTGGCAATATTCAGACAAGCTATTTCCTCATCCTCAAAATAGCTTTTGTTTTGAGTGCTTCCCAAAAGTCTTAAAATATGTCCATGAACTGTACATATACTTCATTTGCTAACTTTTGGATTGCAATTCTTAAAGGAGAAATAAAACTTGAAGAACAAAGATTTTAAATATTGTAAATCTAGATGAGTGGAAAAACACATTAAAATATCATCTTTTTAGTCACAAGCAGAAACTAGTATAAATTTATACACTCAGCAGAAACTAGTATAAATTTATACACTCAGTTGCTAACCTTGGGAAATTCAATTTTTCTTTGTTCTTGTGATTTACACTATCTTATTGGTTTTTCAACCATAGAATACTCACATTGAAAATAAAATTACTCTTTGCATCGCAAAAAATAGAAGTTCTGCTATGAAATGATTCAACATTTCAAGTCCTTCCTTAAGTTTTTCACATGGTAGAGATTTTTTTTCCTAAGGAAATATATTCTGTTTCCTGAGGTTGTAAACTCATTCACTTAACGTGTTCAATAAACACTTGCTGAGTGGCAGTTGACATTGTAGAATACGGGTGATACAATAATGGCAGAAATGTGCATGAACTCAACAATCATACATTCAATTATGTCATCAAAGACTGGGTCTCTGTGATGAGGGTGAAATATGTAGAGCCTTGAGAGGCCTGACTTAGGCTGAGGAACAGGGAAGAACCTAGTTTAAAAACAAACATGAATTGTGTGAAGGATGAATGGGAGGACACCAGAAAAGATGAAGCCAGGACAACACATGCAATAGCTCTGAGATGCGACAGCACACAGCTTGTGTGAGGCTCTGAAAGAAAGCTTGTGTGTCCACAGCTCAGAAGTGGAAGTAGGAAGTGTTTCTCCAGGTTCAGCTTACTGAATCCAAAGCATTGCTTATGATTTTGATTTTTTTTTTTTGCTAAGCACAAAGTAAGTTACTAAAAGTATTTTAAGCAAAGAAGAGATAAGGCCAAACATATGAACATTAAAAATATCACTTGTATTATGGAGAACAAATCAGAGAGAGACAGAGATATGTATGAGTGAGGGAAGATCACATAGAAATTAAAATGTTTCAAGCATGAGTCCAATGTGGTAGCACACACCCATCATCCCAGCACTGAAAAGACTGAGACAGGAGGATTGGGAGTTCTAGTCTAACTTGGAATACTGAGTGAGGGCTAGTTTCAAACTAATAAAACAAAATAGCAATAGTTAAAATAGCCTAGGTAGATGTTTCTAGTGTTTGTGGTAGACAGGGAAGGATGAAGATTCAATGGATTTTCAGTAGATAACTCAAGAAGTACATAAGAAAAAAAAATCTCCCCTAGTAAATCTTAGAAGCATGGGCAAAGCCTATGTTGATAAGGACCCATTTTCTTCATTGCAGACCGGCAGGTGACATTTATGTGACATAAGTAGAGGTGGCCGCTGAGGAAGGTAGACAAGTAATAGGCCATCACGCGGTAAAAGTTTCAATCAGAAACAGGAAGGCCAGTGTTATGGCCAGAACAAGGCCAGGCTGAGGTCGGCAGCAACAGCTGGGAGCTCTCCTGGGAAGGCTCACTGCGCGAGCAGCAAAGCTTGACATTCAGCGCTGGTTATATATGGGGTGGCTCAGGATTCCCAGGCAGCTCTGCTCATGACCCAGAGTAACCCAGGAGAGCTCAACTGGGTTGAGCCACCTGACTTACCTTTGTGGCTGGATGAACTCTGGAAGCATCTGTGTCCTTCTGCCGTGCCACAGTCTTCAAGGTTGACTGTCCTTTCCCTACTACATGGAAATGAGAGTTCTAGAAATAGCGTGGAGTGGGGAAACAGAGGCAGCTCTGGAGCTGGTGCTGGCTCCAAACTATTATCGTGGCATAATCTTTTTCAAAGCATAGGTTCTTCCATATTTAAAGCATGATTAATAAAATGTACGCTTTTGCTCGTTGGTGGTGAAAATCAGGTCACAAATATTTAGCAAATAGCAGCAACAACAATAAATAATACCTTATTGTTGAAATCCCTTTTCTCACATCTCTTATATAGATTCTCTACCTGAAATGTCTTTATTTTTCACACTGCCAGCTTCAACACACCTTTTATTTGATTAAGGTCACCAGACACTACACAGTGTGATGACCATGGACTGAAGAACTATGGTGTGTCTGGCCTAGTGGACTATTTGACTCTAAAGAGAGGAAGGATACATCTATGTCAAGGCAGAGGCTGCTGTTCATCACAATTCATGTCTTATTTTCCTGGCTAGTTGGTAGATTACATATCACAGTTGACTTTCAAGTTAGGTGTTTCTCTGTGACTCACTAATAGATGGAAGCAGAGGTGACACAGTGTGATTTGGGGCCAATATGTAATTTTTAGACATGGATGTGTTTCTTCTACTCCTGTCTTGGAAATAAATAATATAAAGGATCTTATGCTCTTTCATAAAAGCAAAATCGTCCTTCATGGCACCAGCTAAGTCAACTGTGAATTTAGAAGGCATAATACACAAGACCACACTCCTTTCTGACACAAACTGTACGTTCAGAGAGTTCCCTAGCTGCCTTCACGTTTGCCAACTCCCTAGAAGGGCTCACCGAACTCACTAAGCACTGCTACACTCTCATTGTGATTTATTTTACTGCCAGAAAAATTCAAATTAAAATCAAACAAAGGAAGACACCACAGGGCAGAGTCCAGGAGTACCCCCAAACACAGATCTTCCAGTTTTCACTTCCTATGAAATCAAACAGAGTTGGTCTTCTGTGTCAGCGAGTGGCAAGTGTAAAGAACTGACTTGTCTTTTGGCAAGGTTACTATAAATCCATCTATAATTTCAGGTTTAAAAATTTCAAATGTGTTAATCGAAATATGGTAGAGTCAAGGGAGGGCTCAAATAGTGTGATTTCTTAGAAAGGCAAAATGAAAGTTCAACAAAATGAACATCTGGAAGTTGGTATTTGAAAGGGGTGGGTGGGGTCCAGGGGAGAGGAGCAGATGAATGAAGAGGAGGAGGGGCGACAATGCAGTCAATAGTTCAATGTATATTGTACAGAATTAAGAACAGCAGGGAAGGGGTGGGGAAGGGAGGGATGAGTGAGAATGTTGAAAAGGGTGACTTTATCATGATTTAGTGTATCCACAAACTGCTTTGCTAAATAGCAACTCTATTGTACAACTACTTAAACTAAAACGTTCTCATAATTCGTAGTAATTTTTAACCTTTATTGTCTATTCAAATTCATCCAGTGTGGTGGCTCATACCTGTAATTCCAGATAGTTTGTGAAGATTGGAAGCATTGGGGTTTGAGGATAGTCCAGGCAAAAAATAAGCCAGGGATGATGGCACATATCTCTGATCCTAGCTTTGGGTAAGGCTATAGATAGAGATATTGTGTTCTTAGTCTGGCCCTGCACAAAACTCAAGGCTGTACTTGAAAAATACCTAAAACAAAGAAGGGATAGAGGTGTGACTCAAGTGGTAGAGCACTTGCCTAGCAAGCATAAGGCCAAGTTCAGTTGGTAGTGCCAAAAATAAATCAATATATAAATTTTGGGAGTTTTGCTAAGGGTTGAGGATTTTGAATGGATTATCAAAGGTGTTATTTAGGATTTTAGTCACATACGAGTAAATCCTAGAGACTTGAAATTAAGCAAGTGAAAAGGATTTATTATGAGGATAAAGAGTATTTCAGGAAATTCAAGGCTAAGAATTCTTCAGTTCTTTCCTTCCTTCTTCTTTCTCCCTGCTATACAGAAGAAGATCATTGGCCACTGTTGAAGCCATCCATGATTTGTGTTGACCAGATAAAACACTGACTGTTTTTCTTATGGTTTTCAGGCAGAACCTGGTGAGCTCTAGTTGGAGTGCCCATTAGCTCTGAGAAAATCAGCAATGACCAGTGGAGTAAGATGCAAAGTGTGGTAGGGAGCTGGGGAAAACTGGCCGGGGGATCCTATTAGATATTCAGTATTAAGACCCATATCCCCTCCCCCCCACACTTATGAAGTTTGCAGAGATGAGGCTCATCTGTAACTTAAATAATGGCTGGCCTAATCAACACACCATACATTTAAAAAGCTGCTTATGTTCTACTTTTCATTTGCCCACACATTTATGATACTATGTCAGATTATACATTAGCATGAGAAAGGCATGACATTCCAATACAGGAGAATCATATCTTAGCCTTTTACTAATGTCTAAGTCAATTATCTTCTTATAAGCTTTTTTAAAACTTATTTATCAAATAGGGAAATTCCCAACTCATGAGGTTGTCATGAATAACAAATGAGGTCATGGATGTACAAGCAGAACACACATTAACAATTGCCTTTTGGTAATGATTTTCAGCTTAATCTGAAGGTTTTCAAACTCATGTAATTGAGAAAAATGTATTATTTCCAATCCAGAATTGCTTTTAGATCCAAGTATATTGGTCCTTTCTCTCTCTCTCTCTCTCTCTCTCTCTCTCTCTCTCTTTCTTTCTTTCTTTCTCTCCTTCTTTCTCTCTCCTTCCCTCTCTCCCTCCTTCCCTCTCTCCCTCCCTTCTTCCTTCCTTCCTTTTTTGGAGGGGGGGGTCTTAAACCAGGACTCAAACTTGGCACCTGATAATTTCATTCATTGGCTGGTGCTCCAAGTCGAAGGTTGGTTCTTCATTTATTTCATTATTATTTTTATGTTTAAAGCAAAAGAAAAACATTTCTCAGGGAAGGTAAGACTTATTCATCAATATCTTCATCAAACCAGATAACTAATTATTTTAATATTGAAGAGATGTTTGATCAAGGTTAACACAATATATTTTATAATCATTTTAAAGCTCAGAGTTCTTCAATTCACAAAGGTTGAGTACCTGTGATGTGCAAAGAACATGTTTTCCTTTAAAAGAGGAAAATATAATTAATACCCTGATCCAGTGACTTGAGCTACTTCTTTAATGCTGTTTTTGATATTTTACATAGTTCAGGCAGAATTTATTTAATAAACATTAAGTTCCTATAATGAATGAATTTAATTCCCCATGTTTCGAAGGTGGCTGACATAATGGATATATTTTATTTGACTCTGGAACACAAGCCCCAATCCTGGGGCTTGAACTCAGAGCCTGGGCACTGTTCCTGAGCTTCTTTTGCTCAAGGCTAGCACTCTACCATTTGAGCCACAGCACCATTTCTGGATTTTTCTGTTTATGTGGTACTGATGAATGGAACCCAGGGCGTTATGTATGCTAGGCAAACACGCTACCACTAAGCCACATTCCTAGCCCCTGGAACACATAATATTTGAGTTAAGTGACTGTGAGCATTGGATCTACCAGTAAAGAATGTCCTACCTCTTTCCCAGATTTCCTGAGATGTCTGTAATGTTCATTAGGCCAGTGAGAGAGCAGAAGTGCTTCAGAGTCTTTTTGTTATGATTGCTGCTGAAATACTAATGTTTTGATCTTTCTAGTGGTATCTTTGTTGCCTACTGAAGAAAAATCCTTCACTGATTGAGAGTTATCATGACTGCTGCTAACAGACATGAGCTGTAACCAGGGGTAAGGAAGTCTGGCTCCCTTGCTATTCTTACCTGCCCTGGCTTCATGCTCACACTGTCATTTTCTCTTGAGCAGACCTAGGGAGCCCAGAAGGCTGGGTGTGCAAAGGTTTTGAGCCTTGGTGACACACTGGGCCAGCTCTTTCCCATTGATATTCCAGCACCAAGATATACAACATTCAGTATAGGGGAAAAATTCTGTCTTATTATACAAAGATGTTTTCTTCACCTCTGCCTTATTAATTCAGAAGATGTAATTTTTCAAAATACTTAGTATTCCTGAAAGCTAAAATAACTACTGCGTCTTGTTTACAAACAATCAAATCTTATGCTATAGGGATAGATTTTATTATTACACACACTCTAACTTCTCTTTGTAATCGTGGCCACCCAATGAAACAACTTGTCTACAACAAACAAGAAGAGCTGAGGGATAGCGCCCAGTCCCAGAGTTCAAGCCCCATGACCAACCAAAAAAACCAAAGAGTTTCTGCACAAAAAGAAGATAACAAGTTCGAAGAAGAAACTCAAACATGAAAAGCTGAAAAACTAGAATAAACAAGTTTTGTTTTTTAAATCTTTCCAGAGAGAACACAAGTCTTTGCCAAGGGGATTGTAGGATCTGTTGACTTCAGGCTATGTGAATGTGTAGTTTCCAGGACACTCATCTACTTCCTTATATAACCTTGCTGAGTTACAGAGCAATTAGACAAGTAAACCATATTAACAAACAATATGGAATACATCTATGGGCCTTTGGTGTTCACACCATCATCATGATTGCTCTTTATTTCTATTTGTTGGCATAGATCCCTGCTGAGAGTTCCATTCTCACATATCTTCAGCGAAATAGTGAACATTGGTTTATTTCAAAGCTGTCAAATGCAGCACAAGTAATCAAGCATGGAAAAAGTGGTAATCTTATTATTGTCTACTTAAACTTATTTGGGTGAATGGCTCTGTGGGTAAAAAGTTACTAACTAAATTTGATTTAGCAACTGCTGCTTGACTATTTGAGTTACAGGGAGCTAATTTGTTCTTTCTGGAATATCTCACATTATTTCCAATGTTCTTCCTTTTGATATTCATATTCATACCTAGAAATGGAATCAAAGCATATCTCCTTAGTGAACTATCCATGGCTCATATGACATGCAAATTCTGCATACTAGTGTTAATCTGAAGGCATCTGCTTTGCTACCTTCACATCTTGAGTCAATCCACACAAGCAGGATGTTCGTTAGAAAGGGTCCATGGTGTACCCTACTGTGCCCTGGGCATAGAGAGTCTGATTCTCTTTTCCAAGGGTTTTGTGCTCAATATTCATCATTTTGACTTCTTGTACTTTCCTATTCATGTGGTTCAAATGAGGAAGTTGCAGGCCATGGCTCTACAAACACATATCAGTTATAAACATAGATGTTCTGTGATTCCATAGATGTTCTAAAAATCCATGATTGTAAAGACATGACAGACTGTGCCCAGAATTGGCCAGCAGTGATAAAAGGAAGCAGGTATGGAAGAAGCCAGTGAGGCTGAAAGCTTTCCCTCTGGTAGTTGCTTTCCTCATCTCTAACAAGGCCCATTTCTATCATCTCCTCTGTCATCAACCTTTCAACCTCACCTCTCACTCTTCACTATCAGTCAGTGACCTCACTTGTTATTCCATTGAGAAATAGAAGCATTCAGAAGTGAATGACTTCATCTCCGTGTAGCCAAATTGTCTTACCTTTACGTGGTAGGGTGGTGTGGCAACGTTGCTCTTCTGATGAGCTGTGTTCCTCTAAGGCCCTTAGTCTCACCCCTTCTTCTGAAACTCTCCCCTCCTCTCCCTTGCATCATTACTTTGCATCTCTCAACTAGAATATCCCCATCAGGCTTCCAGTATTATAGCCTTGTCTTAACAAAAAAACAAATTCTCCCTTGAGCCCACACCTACCTTGGGCCCATTTCTTTGCTATTATTTAGTAAAATTCCTGGCATGATTTGTATATCCTTAATATATCCTTGATATTTTGCACCTCACTCCACTACTCCAAGGAACAGCTTCTGGCAATAGAACCACTTCTCATTTGCCAAATCGAAGGCCAGTAGGCTTTGTGCTCTTAACAACAGTTTGTATTGTTGATCAATCTCTTGACATTTCCTTCTTTCAGCATCTGAGTGTCTCTTAGTATGCATTTGCCTACTGACTATCCTCGTGCCTCTTTCTCAGCCTGACTTCTTTATGTTGGGACAACTTGGGGCTCAGGCCTTCTTCATTTTTGCTTCTATTTACATGCTTTTCCTAGTTGATCTTATTCTGCCCAAGTTCTTTCAGTACACTCAAGTTTATATTCTTCAGCCTCAATTTCCTTCTTGACATTTAAACTTGGAGATGTAATTGTTTTTTTTTTTTAAGTTTCTACTTTAGTTTCTGGTAGGAATCTTAAATGTGAACATATCCAAAACATAACTTTGCAGTCCCACCCAAACCATATTCTCTTCCAACTGCATAAATAGAATTGTGTTTTTTGGTTCCTCAAACTAGAAAGCATAGTAGATTTCTGTCATTTCCTCACATTTTAGAAATGAGGTTTCTCTCATTTCCCCACCCTTCACACCCAATCCATTAACATGTACTATAGATCTGCTTTCTTAATGTACCTTGAGTCTGACCTCTTAAGACTGGTACTGCTCCTACCTCCTGGAACAATCAGTTGTCATGCTGTATCTTGACTGGGTTTCCTTTGTCATTTTAGGCCCACTTTCCCACTCATTCCAATTGCATTTGGAATAAATCCATTATATAGCCAATTATCCACAAAACCAGACACAAATTAAAACAGTTTTGGATCATGGACAGCATTTTAATCTTTTGAACTTTTTCCTTTAAAAATTGCACATGAACATACAGAGACTCATGTTACTTGGCAAGGAATTCCAACCACTGTTTAAGCTTTCAGAAACTCCAGGTTAAAGGCTCCAATTCAAAGACAGTACGTCTGGAAGATGGAACTTAATTTGGAAGGGTAAAAGGAGCTGAATCTGGATAGTCCAGGAGTATAGGACAGGAACAAAGATCTCTCCATAAAACAGAGTTGAGAATATCTTCTCTTTTAAGAGACTGGTTCACATCAGGGCACAATGCACCAGACAAGACCCCATATAATGATTTTAATGCACCAGAAAAGGCCATATACAATGATTTCTATGCTCACATATAAATAGATGTTTGTCTTTCCTATTGCTAACCTTCTTCTTTGCAGCCATCTTCATCAAAAGATATTAAAGTCTTTCCCACAGAACCTTGGAAAACATTGCAAATGATGAGGAGGTTATAGAAGCTGTAAATCTTACCTGGGAGCTCAGCAGTATTAGATCCAAAGGTAACAGTGGATCAACAAGGAGTCAGTTCTACCCACCTGTAAAGATGGTTCTGAGCTGTTCAGGATATCATCAGTGAGCTAACAGTTGGGAATGATGTTTCTCAATTTTAAACATATATTCTCTCTTTAATAAATAAATGTTTCACACCTTCAGATTTACCAGCATAATTTGTCTCCCTAGTGCAAAATAAAATTGCTCATCTCCTTGTTAATATTGTATGGAAAATATTTTCCTTTCTTTTTTGGTCTCACCTACAATATGTTGTTATTTGACCTTAGGATGCAGAATCTCCTTGGATCCAGGTCCCCTGTCCCTTAACACCCTCTCCCCTGCAAGGCCCAACCTGGGATCAGTCTCTGCACAGAGCAAAGGGGCAGGTAGCTGATAACTTTACTGGAGTTTATGGGATGTGGCAAGGCCCATCTCCCTGATCAGAGGCTACTAGTACCTGGCTTATTTTCCATGGGGCCCTCAGATACCACTTAGAAAAACATAAATTCAAAGGTAAAATTATTGAGAGTATCACATGGTAACTTGAGAGAAGGAGAGGAACTCTTCTGAGTGAGCTCTAATCAAACACTCATAAAACTGGCCCTATACTTGTCTTTTCAACAAGTGTAATACTTTTTCATTAGCTCAAAATCATTTTGTTGTGATCTATTGTGCTCTTCAATGGGTTGGTCATGAAACCAAGTGTAAAATTCTTTTAGATGGTTTTGTTTTTTTTTGCTAGTCCTGGGGCTTGAACGCAGGGCCTGGGAACTGTACCTGAGCTTCTTTTGCTCAGGGCTAGCACTCCAGCACTTGAGCCATGGTGACACTCCTTGTTTTTTCTGTTTATGTGGTACTGAGGAATTGAACCCAGGGATTCACACATGCTAGGCAAGCACTCTTCCACTAAGCCACATTCCTAACCCTTAAGGGTAGAATTCTTATAAGTAAAAATTCTTGAGTCACACTGTAGAGAATTCTGTCAACTTACTCATTCATTCCTTTATATATTTATGGAATACCAACTGGAGTCTTGGATATGGCATAAGTCATACTATTCAACTTCTCTGACTTCATGGACTGAATGGTCCACTGGAAGAGACTGGTCCAAAAGAAGTAACAAATAAACAAATATTTAAGTACAGAAGATAGGAAGTGTGATAAAGGACTAACTGGAGAGTCTTCATACTGTAGCAAAAAAAGATTTGTACTGTAAGCCAAAATTGAGATTCATTACAACTTTATAAGAGCCTTCTGAAGTTATTCTGATGATTAAACAGGTTTGGGTCTAGCTAAAGTCTGACTGATTTCTATCTACCCAATGCCCTGAGGACTTCGAAAATTCATTTTCTCATAAAATTCATTTTTCTCATAAAAACCTATTTTCTCATAAAAATTGTAACAGTGAGTCTGCTTTTCCATATTACAAATACCCCTTAGAGACTTTTCTATCCCAGCTCCTATTGTAAATCTGCAACTCCATTCATCTCCCAAATCTAATGATGGCACACCTCGTAGGCTCCAGGAAGGCTCATTACAGGTCCAAACAAGGCTGTAGTATGTGAGAGAAACATGCCCAAAAAATCACATCTCTTAATTCCCAGCCCATGACACACTACAGATGTCACCACATGTCCCTGACACAATATCAAACACGAAGTATCTTTGTTTCCTTCATAGGATCACTTAAACCTGACATAGTAAAATTAATGGTGGCTGTGGAAAATGAGTCATTCTGAGGATACTCCCCTGCCCCACAACAGAAAAGCTGTGGAAGACAACTTAGTTCCTCAAAATGCCAAACAAGACTTAAATGCATATTTAAGTCCCTCCCTGTTGGATGACTTTTCTCAGTACAGTGCCTCAAGCATACTGGAGGAAGCATAATGAGGCCTGGAAACATTCATTCATGAGAGTTGGGGATGGGGATGGGACTGTCCGTAAGAAATGAGAAACAACTGCCCAATAAATAAGTGGGCTAAAGACTTACAGAGAAACTTCTCTAAAGAGGAAAGAAGGATGGCCAATAGACACATGAAGAAATGCTCAACCTCCCTAGCCATAAAAGAAATGCAAATCAAAGCAACATTGAGATACCACCTTACCCCAGTTAGAATGGCTATAATCAAGAACTCTAATAACAACAGATGCTGGAGGGGTGTGGACAGAAGGGAACCTTACTGCATTGTTGGTGGGAGTGTAAATTTGTTCAACCACTTTGGAAAGTAGTATGGAGGTTCTTCAAAAGACTCCACATAGAGCTCCCCTATGACCCAGCAATCCCACTTTGGGGCATTTACCCAAATGTTTACAAACAAGACCACACTAAAGCTACCAGCACAACTATGTTTATTGCAGCATTATTTACCATAACTAAGATATGGAACCAACCCAGATGCCCCTCAGTAGATGAATGGATCAAGAAAATGTAGTATATACACACAATGGAATTCTATGCCTCCATCAGAAAGAATGACATTGCCCCATTTGTTAGGAAATGGAAAGACTTGGAAAAAATTATATTAAGTGAAGTAAGCCAGGCCCAAAGAAACATAGGTCCCATGGTTTCCCTTATTTGCAATAACTAGTATATGTCTGAGTCAAGCAGAAAAGGTCAGATAAGTTGATGTTAGGGGAATGAACCCTGAGATAAGTATTCAAATGTTTTTTTTTTTCCTTTCATGCAATTTTTTCTAACATATTTATAAGATGATTTCTTTTTTGCTTTGTATGTCCCTCCCCCATGGTATAACCCCTGCTTTCACTGTATTTGATGTTGGTATAATTTGTGGAGGGGAAGGGACAAAACAAATGGTTTAAATAGGGATATGGGTGGACCTATTGCAACAGTGAGATGTACAAGTCATTATGGCGAAAAATGAACTTTATAACTTTGGCGGGGGATGAGGGAGGATCAGGTGGGGGGAACAGGGGGAGTATGGGAAGGAATGGGAAAGGGAAACAAAGAGGAGGCAACAATGCTTGATAAGAAATGTACTCATGACCTTGCCCATGTAATTGTAACCCCTCTGTATGGTATTTTCACAATAAAAAAAAAAAGAAATGAGGACAGTACAGTGTTACAACAATGTCCTCTCACTCCAAAGAGAATTCTCCGTTTTCTTGAGGTTGGATAGCTTAGGCACCCGCAATCTGAAATCATCTCATTTCATGTACACAAAGGGACTGAGAACTAGCCATACAACAGACAAGGGTCTCATATCTAAAATATACTTGGAACTCAAAAAATTAAACCCCCCAACAACAAATCCTCAAAGAAACAACTGCCCAATAAATAAGTGGGCGAAAGACTTAAAGAGAAACTTCTCTGAAGAAGAAAGAAGGATGGCCAATAGACACATGAAGAAATGTTCAACATCCCTAGCCATAAAAGAAATGCAAATCAAAACAACATTGAGATATCTCCTCACTCCAGTTAGAACGGCAAAAATCAAGAACTCTAACAACAACAGATGCTGGAGGGGATGTGGACAGAAAGGAACCTTACTTCATTGTTGGTGGGAATGTAAACTTGTTCAACCACTTTGGAAAGCAGTATGGAGGTTCCTCAAAAGACTTCACATAGATCTCCCCTATGACCCAGCAATCCCACTTTTGGGCATTTACCCAAATGTTTACAAACAAGACCACACTAAAGCTACCAGCACAACTATGTTTATTGCAGCATTATTTACCATAGCTAAGATATGGAACCAACCCAGATGCCCCTCAGTAGATGAATGGATCAAGAAAATGTGGTATATATACACAATGGAATTCTATGCCTCCATCAGAAAGAATGACATTGCCCCATTTGTTAGGAAATGGAAAAACTTGGAAAACATTATATTAAGTGAAGTAAGCCAGGCCCAAAGAAACATAGGTCCCATGGTTTCCCTTATTTGTAATATCTAGTATATGTATGAGTCAAGCGGAAAAGGTCAGATAATGTGATGTCAGGAAAATGAACCCTTAGATGTGTATTTTAATGTTTTTTTCTTTCATGCATGTGTTTCTAACGCATTTATAAGATTATCTCTTTGTTGCTTTGTATATCCCTCCCCCACAGTATAACCCCTGCTTTCACTATATTTGATGTCAGTATAACTTGTGGAGGAGATGGGGAAAAACCAGTTGTTTAAGGATACAGGTGGACCTGTTGCAACAATGAGAAGTACAAGTTGTCATGTCCAAAACTAGCTTTACAATGTCGGTGTGTGGGGGGGGAAGGGGGGGGTAAGGAGAAGGATTGGGATTGGGGGGGAGGGGGGAGGCTGGGAAGGGATGTGAAGGGTAAACAAAGGAGGAGGCTGCAATACTTGGTAAGAAATGTACGCATTATCCTGCCCATGTAATTGTAACTCCTCTGTACAGTATGTTCACAAATAAAATTAAACTAAATTAAAAAAAGGGACTGAGATCATTTATAGCTGACCAGCGTTTGTTGTGTGAATTATTTATTTGTTATTATAAAGGTGATGTACAGAGAATTTACAGTTACACAAGTCAGGTAAAGAGTACATATCTTTTTTTTTTTTTTTTTTTTTTGGTTGCTGGGGGGTGGTGTCGCTGGTCCTGGGGCTTGAACTCTGAGCCTCTTTGTGCTCAAGGCAAGTGCTGTCTACCACTTGAACCATAACACCACTCCTGGCTTTTTCCGAGTAGTTTACTGAAGATAAGAGTCTCATGGACTTTCCTGCCTGAGCTGGCTTCCAACTATGATCCTTAGATCTCAGCCTCCTGAGTAGTTAGGATTACAGGAGTGAGCTACAGGTGCCAGGCTGTAGAGTACATTTCTTTTCTTTCCTTTAAAAAATTATTGTAAAGGTGATGTATAGAGGGACTACAGTTTCATAAGTTAGGTAATGCGTACATTTCTTTTTGAACAGTGTCACTTCCTCCCCCATTTTCTCCCAGTTTTTCCCCTCCTGACCACCCCATTTCAACATAGTGTCTAGTGCATATCACTGCTGAATTATTCATCCTTTGTCCCACCATTTCTGTGCTCCCTCTTCCCCTCCCCTAAACAGATAAACTTACATACAAGACAAAAAGTATAAGAGTGCATTTCTTTTTGGACAAGGTGGCCCTTCACTTTATCTCTTCTAGTTTTTTCCTCTTGTACCTGCCCACAGTCTAGTGAGCACCACTGCTGCATTTGGTCACCCTTTGTCCCTCCATTTTGAAGTCTCTTCTTACCCTCCCGAAGACAGAGAAATGAACAAGACAAAAAGAAAAGAAACAAAAAAAAATGAAGAGAAACCCTCTTGTTTCTATTTCTTAGAGTCCATTTTCTTCCTGTGAATTTAAGAGCTTTACTCTCCTTCGCAGATGGTGTGGTCTTATCTCAGAGCTACTTCATGTCTCCAGAACAGCATTGACTTAAATGTGGGCTTGACCCTCTGGGTTTCTTTTATCCCCTGAGGATACTGAAAAAACAACTAATAATATGAAAGCAAGTATCTAAAGAAATTGCTGAGAATGCAATCCACAAATAGCTGCTTATGAGAAACTAAAAGTTGGTTAAAATTCTTGGAGCAGAGACGTTCTAATCAGGTACGTCTTTAGGGCCCCAGAAATAGGACAAATGGTAATATTAATGTAAAGATATGGGTCCTCTAGTTATCTCCAATAGAATACTGTGAAAAATTCAAACCTAGTATGTTGTGTTGGAGCATTGAACATAAACACAAACCTTGAGCAGGACAAAAGAAAGCTAAAGACGAAGAAACAAAATATTGAGCAGTGGTACTTACTAGATACTATGTCGAAAATGAACTACAAGACTTGTGGAGGGGGAAAACTGGGAGAGAATAAAAGAAGGGAAGGGAAGGAGTAACATTGTCCAAAAAGAAATGTATTAGTAACAAGATGAAACTGTAACCCCTCTGTACATCACCTTTATAATGACAATAAAAATGTATTAAAAAGATCATTGTTATAAGATCAGGAGATGGTACAAAATAAAACTGTAGAAATAGTCAAGGACTCTGTAATATAATTACTATAAATTCAATGGAAGATGTTTAAAAGTCGTATCTTGTTAAGTAGGAAGAAAAGAAACACGTAAAATATGAATGCACAGAAAACTCACATGTAAAAAAAGGGAGAGAAGATGTATTAGATTAAAATCCACCAAAATATTGATAGGTACACCTGTCAGTCACAAAGGAGAACTAAATTCTTCACATTGTGGATAGCTTTTGTAGCACAGGCTCACAATATGTATAATAGAAAATTGATGAGTACAAAAGTTTGCAAAGTTCTATGAGCTATTGAAGAATCAAGTGACATTTTTTCTTAATTATTATCTAAATGTAATGATTTAAGTACACACTGGAGTGAGTGTGGTGAGGTAAATAAAACAAGTCTCTAGGCAGTAGACAATTATTTTTAAATATATAAAGTATTTGGATAATATTATTAACAAGAAGAATCTCCCTAAATCACACAAGGGATAGTTGTCAAAATGGGTTCCATCCAAGGGAATATTTTCATAGCTTATAGGATCTAGAGCATTTTTTAATAAGTTCAAATTAATAACTTGGTATGTAGGCTAATTTTCATACTATGGAACACAAACATTAAAGTGTCTTTTAAAGAACTCATAGTTAAAAGCAGATAACATATACATATATATATTTGTTAAATGCGGTTTATGCTACCTCTGAAATCATATGGAAGTGGCTTTTTTCAAAACGCAAATTCTGATTTTAATTGAATGTATTTAATAGGAGAAAATACAGACATGTTATTTCTTCATGAATTAGTTGTTAACTTTCAGTTTTACTAAGAAATTTTTTTACCCAAATTTTTGTGTGTGTATGGAAAAGCTTATTTCACAATTTTATCTTTTTTTTTTTTTTTTTTTTTTTTTGTCGGTCGTGGGGCTTGAACTCTGGGCCTGGGCACTGTCCCTCAGCTCTTCAGCTCAAGGCGAGCGCTCTACCACTTGAGCTACAGCGCCACTTCCACAATTTTATCTTTTAGTCTCATTATCTACATCTGTCTTATTTTTCATCTTAAACATTGCTTATTTGTACTGTTTCATATTTTCTAAGGGCCTAGAAATGTCTGCTTTATTACTTTTTTTTTAAAAAAATGAACTTTTGCCTTAGTTGGTTCTCTCTACTGTATATTTGTTTTTCATTTAATTAATTTCCATTCTTATCTTTATAGTTTCCTTCCTTTGACTCTCTTTGTGTTTATTTTGTTGTTCTCCTAACTTTTTAAGCTGGTTAGCTCATTTATTTTCAGCTTTCTTCTTTTCCAATATAAGCATTGAGAGCTATAAATTTGCCCTTAAGTATGCTTCAGTTATACCTTACTACTTGGGCATAGAATAAGTTCTTGTCTGAGTTCTGCCAGAAGCAGGCAATGAAGTAGAAAATTCAGCGCTTCTGACATGCCAGAGGTAATAAAGAAATCTGGATAGACATATGTAACTCACTCTGAGACCTCACTCTGGGGTTGGTCCACAGAGGATTTCTTTTAGGAGCAGCACAGAAGCTCAGGGATGGCACCCAGCCCTGAGTTCAACCTGCACACACACACACACACACACACACACACACACACACACACACACACACACACACACACACACACACACACACACACACACACTGAACAAAAACATAAGCATATTCATATGTTTATCCTTTCTTAAATAATGCCTAAAAAAGTAAACAGGCCAGAAAAATAGATACTACATTATGTGTCTATCCACAATATAAAGAATAAAAGTATGAGTATAACAATAGCATTATGTAAACAAAAGTTTACTAAGAAAGGCAAATCATTGCAAGAGTAAGTGATTGGGAGAATATGCTAGTAAATGTAAAATGTAAAATAAAGTAAATCTGAATACATAAGAAGAATAGTTTGTAAAGATTATGTGCCAGCAAATTTGAAAACATATAGAAGTATAAAATGCCAAAATTGATACTGGAATAAATAAGTACATTAAAATCTTAAGACAAAGAAAAACAGAAGCAGAATATATTTAAAGTTCTGGGATACAGGAAATCCAAGAGGGAAGTTTATGGCAATAACTGCCCATTTTTAAAAAAGAATTTCAAGTAAGTAACTTTACAACTCAGGAAAACAGAGAAGAAAGAACAAATTAACTCCACAGTCAGTAGAAGGAAGAAAATAATAAAGATCAGAACAAAATAAGTGGAATTGAGACTTACAAGATGGTAGAGAAGATCAGTGAAATTAAAAGTTGTATTTTTAAAGAATGGAATTGATAAATCCTTATCTATGCTAAGAAAAATTAATTAAGCCTCCAATAAAAGCAGAAATGCAAGTTGAGAAATTGTAACTGATACCATAGAGATGAAAATGATTACAGGAGAATACTGTTCATAATCCTATGCCTAAAAAATATAGATAACCCCAAAGAAATGGAAAATCTCCTAGATTCACACATCAAGACTGGAACTCAAATTTAACATAGGATAGCAAAGTGACTACGAAAATGATGTCACAGATGCTTTTACCAGGATGGAAGGGGGTCCAGTTATACAAGCCTAGCCAGGATTAGAAGGGGAACATCAAGCTCAAGAGAAGGGATGAGGATGACAATTGTGACCAAAGAAACCATTGATTTTATTTGTAATTCTTAAGCATTCTCTCTCTTAACTTCATTTCACCACCTCTTTTCCCACCCTTTACTCCCTTTCTCTCCTTTCCTCTTTTTTTCTTTTCTTGTTCATTCTTGATTCTTTTTAAATTCTTTTTTCCTCTGATAGTCTTACCTCAGTGAAGTATTTGTAAATGTACATGCTGAAAAAATACTCAAAGTAAATGTGAACAGCTTTTAATTCTGGGGGTGGTTGGGAATATGCGTATTCATTGTATTATTCTTTGTCCCCTTTTATCTTTTAAGGGCTATATGTAAAAATTAAAAACCCTTAAATGAAGCCTGGATTTTGTTCTTAGCAGACATTCTTGGTGAACTGCATTAACTTCTGGCATGTGTCCAAATTTAGGCATCCATCGCTGCTTACTGGGATTATCTATAATTATCTATAAATTTGAATTAGTAAACATGAATTAGTAAACTAAACATGATATTCAGTTATGATAAAAAAGACAAATCTACCAAGAAAATATGCAGATTCAGGTGACAAGATTCCCTTCTTTTAATACGAGAAGTGAGCTCAGTCATGAAAGGAAGGAATTTGGAATCCTTGAAAGGGAATCTTTAGCTTGTGTTGAAATAAGAGCAGGTATCAGTTCTCTTATAAAATTAATTTCCCCATGGGCTGGGAAGGTGGCTCAGTGGTAGAGTGCTTGCTTTGTAGGCATGAGGCCCGGGGTTCGATTCCTCAGCACCACATAAGCAGAAAAGGCTGGAAGTGGTGCTGTGGCTCAAGTAGTAGAGCGTTGGCCTTGAGCTGAAGAGCTGAGGGACAGCACCCAGGCCCAGAGTTAAGGCCCCACGACATACCAAAAAAAAAAAAATTAATTTCCCCCGCACTTATGTCTTTCCCCACAGACATAGAAAATCTTGGTTGTATTCAATGCCTGCAAGAGTTCCTTGCAGCTTAGATCACAGAGGAAATGACAGATCAAGACAGAATCTTGACGTGGCAGTAACAGCAGGAAGGGAATCAGTTTTCATAGACAGTATTGACTGTTGTGGAAAAGAATACTATTAAGTCTACTTTACAAGTAACTGGCCTGAAAACTGGTTTAATTTTTCCTAGGAAGCACAAACTATACATTTGATTTTCATTTCCAAAACGGTTTGCCATTGTTCGTTCTAGTAATCTCTGGGGGAAAATTAGTTGAGCTCAGTGGGACAGTCTCTTGCTGGTGGTACTGCTGCATAGTGGGAAGGTACTGCAGTAATTCTGAATGGCTTAACACCAAGCAAACTAGAAAAAGACATAAAATAGATCTGGCTGTGTGGCAGTGTGATGAATGCCCAGAGCGTGGACTTTAGACCTAGAAGACAAACCTGTATTGAGTTTCCAGCAGTGGCAGGTAATCTTCTCCGAACCTCTTTGACCTTTTTTCTGGAACATGGGCAATTACAAAGCTCTCAAGAGTGTAGCTGATGAGACGATTAATGAAATAATGAATGAAGTGCTAACTATTATTATGGGGTATTATTATTGGATCGGTAACTTAACTATATGTTGTCAGTCTTACTGTCATCTCTCATACTGTTCACTCTGTTAATTTGTAATTTGTAGCTCTGTTCTTACAGTATAATAGCTAACTGAATCATTAGCTTTGTTGTTTCTCTCAAAGCCTTCGAAGATAAAATTTGGATTATAAATAATACTTTATAAACAGATAAAGGTTTTCCTCTCTTAAATCCTTTATGAAAAAAGGATTGGGCATGGGTGAACTAAATTAGGTAACTTAATTTATCATGAAGATACATGTCTCTTTGCTAAGTAAATACAGAGTTTTTAAAGTAAACAATCACATTTTCTTGCTTTATCAATTCCACAGGCACACAGAGTACTGATTTGATGCACTGCTAATTCTGACATTTAATATACGCTTTGTATTTAATTGTTTGACTAATAAAAATATCAACCTACAACCTATTACTTGCACCAGAAAGTAATATGTGATTTATTTATAAATGTTTCTAACAGGCATTGCATTAATATATATTTTTTTCCTTTGGGGTATACACTTGTATTTTTATCTCTAACAAAGTCCTTCATTATTCTGGAAGAAAGTTAAGGACACCTCAGGTAAAACACAATAAAGTTAAATATTATAGTCATGTTATACTCTAGCCCTGCATTTGAACTAGAGAAGCAATCCCAAAATCTAAACAATGTTTTTTATTACTTAGTTTAAGTGGTATTGTTGAAACACTTAACTGTTTAAATATGTCATTGATATTACTGCAAACACCAGTCAGTTCTAATGTAGATATTGTTTTTGTGCACTTGAATAATGGTCTTTGGCTGCCTACATTCCACTCTATGTTAGTGGAAGGTGAATTCTGAAGTGACTCTGGGTTAAATACATATAAGTGTATGGTAGTTTAAAAGTCTGAAAAATGTAACTTGTATATGATCCAATGTCATATCTGTGAAACAGGATTTTTTATATTAGGGATAAACTTAACATCTTTTGGGTATTTTTACACTAAGAATAACACATTAGGATTTGCTAGGATTGACAATGCAGTTATGCAAGACCCTGGATTGTTAGACATTTTCTTTTCTCCCCATCTGAGTCATGTTAGGTCACCTGTCCAAGTATGAAATGACTTTAAACTACTGGGCTATTTTTCCTCTAACCTCTTTCAGATTTTGTATAATAGTCCAAGTGGCTTAAATCCAAATTCTGTGAGGCTGAAAAATGAAACTGAAAAATAAACACTTTAGACATAAAAAATATTTTCTATTTTCAATATTTTTTTCTTTTTTTCTTTTGTCGGTCATGGGGCTTGAACCCTGAGACTGGGTTCTGTCCCTTAGCTCTTCAGCTTAAGGTTAGCTCTCTACCACTTGAGCCCCAGTGCCACTTCCAGTTTTCTGAGTGGTTTATTGGAGATAATAGTGTCACAGGCTTTCTTGCCCAAGATGGCTTTGAACGATGATCCCCAGATCTCGCCTCCTAATTAGGATTACAGGCATGAGCCACGGCACCCAGCTATTTTCAATAATTTTTTAAGCATCTGGAATTTTAAGGTTTAGGTATGAGCTTTAAATTTAGGTTTACATTCTTCAATAAGAAATCTATGTTCTTCATTTTCTTTCATGTAAAATCATAGTACTATGAAACACAAATTTCCAATTGGAGAAAGTAAATTAAATGTTCCATTATAAAATGCATGTCAAGAGAGCTTAAGAGTGAAGGGAATATTGCTTATAAACAATAGAAAGTCTGTAATAATGAATTTTGCCTAGATTCCAATTGTATAAGAACTGTAATTTTTAAAATTATATTTATATCATCTTTAAGTAGCTGTATAAAAGAGTACCATTCAACAAATCACTTTATAAGTACCATGAATCTTGATCAATATCACCCCTTTCATCATTTCCTCCAGCCCTCCCAACCCACCCCTCCCCTTAGAGCTGTATGTTTTGTAATTTGTAATTTTATTGTTATTATAAAGGTGATGTATGGATGGTTGCAGTTACATAAGTCCATTAATGAGTACATTTCTTTTTGGACAATGTCAGTCTTTCCCTTGCAATTGCCCAGTTTTTCTCCTTTAGGCCCCACCATAAGTTGTATAGTTCATTTACAAGATCATGTCTAGTGAGTACCACTACTGTTTTTGTTCATCCATTTCTGGCCCCCCCCCATACCTTTGTAAAGACAGAGAAATGAACAAACAAGACAGAAAGAAAACAAAAACCAGCAGCAAAGAAAAAACAACAACCCTGTTTCCATTGCCAGAGTTCATTTCAACACAGAGCTGTAATTTTGATGGATAGCATACCTTCATGCAGCATCTCTAACTGCTAACTCAAAAACCAAGTGTAGCTATGGCATGTTCTTGAACACTACCTGGATAATAAAAGATATTAATATCTAACCCAAACAATTTCACTATGGGTTATTTTTACAGTTTTAGTTTAAAGAAAATGAATAGTGAAGTTAATTCATTAGCAATGTTATTTCAGTTACAATTTTTATTATTAATATTAGCTTAAAACTTTAATATTATATTAAAATAAAGACCTCTTAAAATCAAACAATTCCTGATGAATAAAAATCCTTTTTTTATTTTTTACCTTCTCTTCCGATGTTTTTCAGGAGAAACTTTATTACCTTTCTGTTATGTGTCTCATGAGTCCAGTATATATGGAAATAAAAAAGATATGTCAGAGTGTGAAAATATAAACTTACCTTACAGGCTGGGAGAAGATGGAAAAGTCAGAGTGACAAGCTTGGTTCCACTGAAGTGAGTTGGGTTTCTGTATTAAATTTGACTGAAGATGGCTTACCTAATGTAGATAGGAAATTGTGACATTTTTCTTTGGACTATGTCTCATCCTATGTGAACATTAGGTTCAGAGATTTAGAGCTCCATCATCTAGAAGAATTATAGGGCAGAATTTCTAGGTCCAGATCTTGAGTGGTATTCTTGATTGACAGAACTAAAACATGAAGATGCAAATCATCTGCTCCCTATACCCAATACATAAGGTGAAATAGGCATTATATAACTATCAGATGGAGTAAAAAATGGGGACACAGTAGGTATTGAAATGACAGGTCTAAGCTGGGCACCAGAGGCTCATGCCTGTAATCCTAGCTACACAGGAGGCTGAGATCTGAGAACAATGGTTCAAAGCCAGCTGGGGCAGGAAAGTCCATGAGACTCTTATGTCCAATAAACCATTAGAAAACTGAAAGTGGTGCTGTGGCTCAAGCTGTAGAGTGCTTGCCTTGAGCTGAAGAGCACAGGGACAGCGCCCAAGCCCAGAGTTCAAGTCCCACAACCGACCAAAAAAAATAAATGATAGGTCTATAGCCTATCTGAAATATTGTATATTTTAAGTTAAGCATCAATACTGCCCCCCAGACCAAATTGTCCATGATTTTGCACCCAGAAGCAGCTGGAAGCAGCCCACATTTGACCTTTCCAATATGGTGGTTGTAGGACAGCTGGTGTCTCATGGAGGTTGACTTCTTCCACAGATGGTCTCAAGGAGAGCATTTCAAAGCTGAATAACCTCTTCTGACTTAGCCTTGAAATAACATTACTTATATTGATTGCTCGATGTAGTATAAGTATGAATCTTTCTGGTTTAAAAAGATTGGGGCATACATTCTACCTTTTGATGGGCATGTCAAGGCATTCTGGGAGTCATGTAGTAAATGTAGCACAGTAGGATAAGCCTATCAGCAAATGACTGATCATCTGCTCGTTTACTAATTTGACAGTAGAGCAAACTTCACTTGAACAATGTCTTTCATACCACAGTGATTAAATTACTCCTGAAGCTGGTCCAAATGTAGTTACTATAGCAGTTTCTCTTTTCCTCTAACCACAGGACTGCAAAAAAAAAGTTGGCTGTAAAATACCAGGCTCAGCATCTTGGCAAAAGAAAACAGAGCCCTCAACAAGGCCTATCTGGTGACAAGAACAAATTTCAGAACTTTATCTCTCAATGTAGACATGTGATTTACCCAATCTCTTTCCTTAGTTTATTGAAGAACTGCAAGGACACACCTAGACTGTGCCAGCTTTTTGGGTTGTGTGTGTGTGTGTGTGTGTATGTGTGTGTGTGTGAGAGAGAGAGAGAGAGAGAGCGTGCACGTGTGTGTGCATGCGTGTGCATATATGTGTTTTTCATACTGATGATGGGATTTCACACAGCAACTCTAAGACAGCTGTGGCTTGGCTAAGAAGGAATAGTTCTGTATGCTACAAAGATAAGTAAGCGAAATCAGAAGAATGTAGATCAGGGCTTCCTTGCTGGGAAAATGACTGGGGCCCGCTGTACACAGACATCAAGACTGCCATTAAATACAGAGGTGACACATGAGTCACTCACAGGGGTGGGAGGCGTGGTTTTCAGATCAGACTGAAAATGCTTTTGTAGTTCTGGGCCAACTTGAGCACTTTCTCATTGCAGTGGCTCGCATCACTGTTGCTTAGATTGGCATGTCACCCTCACACAAAGGGTAGACCTAAAGAACAGCCAGCATGTACAATTATTAAGTTAATGTGATAGGGAAGGAATCCAAAATGCTTAACATTATTTTATTTAAGATGAAGATAAAAAGAATCAGAGTTCCCTCACCATTAATCTTCTCATACTCTTATCTTTATCTTGGCCCGTCATCCTTTCTTGGTGGTCTGGTGACTTCTCTCTCCTCTGTTGGCTCTCCTCCAAATCACTTCCATCGGGATGCTGGATGTTTTAATTTCTTCCTCTATTATTGCACTCCTTTCCCCTCCCCCCTCTGATAAAACTTTCTTCTTCAAATCTAACTTGAAGGGAGGGTATAGACTTTCCCTCTTTCCCAATCCTGGGGCTAGAAGATTGCCAGCTCTCTTCTAGCATTCTCATTTGGCCTTAGTGGCATTAGTCTTCAGTTCCTCCATCTCTGAATTCATTTTTTGTCTTAAGTCCCAGTAGACGGCTCTGAAATCCCCCCTCTTCACCGCCTCTCTGTATTAGTTCCTTCCCTTCCCTTTGCCCACCCTCTCAGGATTGGCATTATCTTAACACGTTTTCTCTTTAAACTATGCATGCCATCACCAGCTTTCTTTGTCTCCCCACCTGCTACTTCTCTAATTAGTGATGCTTTTTCTTTAGTTATTCTCTGAGGTAATAGCATATCTGTACATTTGAACAACAATGCTTAATGACTAACCACACATGGATGATGCTACCTCTAAAATGTTTCTCAGTTGATTCTCTATTGTAAGTGCCATTGTCTTAGTTTAGATATCATCTTCATCTTCACTTGGAGTCCTTGCATTACAAATCCAAGAACATCCTCTTTCCTCTCCTCTCTTCCTCTCCCTTCTTTTCTCTGCTTTTCCCTTCTCCTTCCCTTCCCTCTTCTCCTTTTCTCTTCTCCTCACCTTTCTCCACCAGTGGCCCATATCTGTATGTCTGTAACATTAACTACTGTGAACATAGAGATTGGGAGGATTATAGTTCAAGGCTAGACTGGGAAAAACCTAATAGAGACTCCACTTCAACTTACTAAAGAAAGAAAGGAGCTAGACTTGTCATCTAGTACAGTGGGTACTGGAGCTGGGATTGAGTAAAAGAAGTTTGTGTGAACACACACATTGTAATATCATGATAGTAGGTATGATTGATATTGATGATGGCTACTAAGTAATGAACAGGCAGGTAGGATAGAAGGTATGAATGTGTTGGTCAAAGGGATAATTTATGTTCCAAGCAGAATGTAGCTAGACAATATGAGAGTTTATTACTCTACTAAGAGTGATATGTAGGGGCTGGGATGGTGGCTCAGTGGTAGAGTGATTGCCTTGCATGCATGAGGCACTGGGTTTGATTCCTCAGCACCACATAATCAGAAAAACCCAGAAATGGTGCTGTGGCTGAAGTGGTAGAGCTCTAGCCAAAAAGAGTGATGTGTAATTTAAAACAGGATTTTTTATTTCTATAATCCCCCATGTAATACTTTTAGACTGTGGGGAATTAACACTACTTAAAGAAAATTTAGAGATAAGGAAGCTACTACTGTTTATGGACCTAGGGATAAGGAAAAGATTGCTCTCTGCATTTGGTATTGGTGGAGTGTGTTATCTAGTGGAATTACCTAGTGTTGCCTAGTGTGCCTAATGTATTCAGTGAGATCTAAATAAAAATGAATGCAGTAAGACTATTAACCATTTATCTTTATCTATGCTAGCAATATTTCTGAGCATATTAAAAACCAAAATCTGTTACCAAATATTAAACATTTTACAGTTTAGCCAAACCTTTCAAAGTCTTAAAAGTAGGAAAGTTTATTTTAATGTATTTCTAGAAATTAAAAATTAGAGATTACAAAGATTTTTAGGTCTTTCGTATCTTCTGAAGAATCAATACTTGAGCCAGGTGCAGGTGGCTCATGCCTGTAATCCTGCTCAAGAGGATAAGGTCTGAGGATAGTGATTCAAAGCCAGCTCAGGCAAGAATGTATGTGAGAATCTCATCTCTATTAGTAATCAAACAGCTGGGAGTAGAGCTGTGGCTCAAGTGGTAGAGTACCATCCCTGAAGGAGAAAGCTAAGTAACAGCATTTGCACACAGAAAGGACCCCACTTCCCCCCACCAAACCCTATGTACTAACACTAAGTTAAAATGTATAATTTTACTTTGCATTCTTTTGTTCCAGGTGGGTAATATTAAAACAAAGCTATGGAAATGTTAAACACAGGTAATTGCTTTTAAAAATATAAAACAAACAAAACTTGAAGATCAAGCAGGTGATATTTCTCGTGTGGGGAAAATCTTATAACTTGTAAAAATGGGATACTTGTACAATAGGCCAAGAACGCCTGGAATTTGAGTGTGGGATTTTTTAAGAACATTCTAGTCCAAATCCCTGGCTGTAAAATGAGCTCAATAAGGCCCAGCAGAGGAAGTGATTAATTACAATCATGGACAAAGCAAGGTTAGAGCTAGTGACCATCCCTAACAACTTTGATTCTTCTTTGCTCTCACTGTTGCTGTGAAGTGAAATGCATGCTTTATTAACAATGAAGGGACAAAGCTAATTTGCTGAAATCAGAGGAGCATTGGCAACCAGCGTGTGGTCTATCCCCTTCCCGCAAATGAGTCCACTGAGATACATACTGTGGAGTTAGAGGTGTAAAATGTGATAAGTATTCTCCCAATATGGGTTCAGCCTTTTTTTTTTTTTTTTTTTTTTGTCGGTCGTGGGGCTTGAACTCTGGGCCTGGGCGTTGTCCCTCAGCTCTTCAGCTCAAGGTGAGCGCTCTACCACTTGAGCTACAGTGCCACTTCCGGTTTTCTGGTGGTTTATTGGAGATAGGAGTCTCACGGTCTTTCTTGCCCAGGCTGGCTTTGAACCGTGATCCTCAGATCTCAGCCTCCTGAGTAGCTAGGATTACAGGCGTGAGCCACCAGCGCCCGGCATGGGTTCAGCCTTTAGCACAATGAAACAAGAAACAAAACTTAGGAAGATACAATTAGGAAGGATGTGCTTATCTAAGCTTTTCCCAGATTAAATATAACCTCGCATGTTAGTCAAAGATGACCAGAGCCAGTAATACTTTGGTTGAATGCAGAGGAAATTCAGACAAGTCAATTAAGGAGAAATTCTTGCTTAAGAATTATCTTTATGGCTTGTCATTATAAATGATTCTATATTCTCTATTTATAAAATAAAAATTCTTATTCATAGACTTTTCACTCCTTTTCATGCTCAAGTCTTTACTTTTCCTCTGGAGGACAGATAGATCTGCTTTTGCTCAAAGACTTTTGAAAATTTCCAGAACCAGGTCCCTGCCTTTCTCCCACTAGTACTTCTCCAAAGCTGAAGTATCCGGCTCAAGTGTTTTTTTTTTTTTTCTGTAAAGAAAATCCTTTGATTTGTCTTGTATCTGGCCAACTTCCAGCTTTGCTACATGATGATTAAGTGTGCTTTTATCCCTGCCCCTCCAAAAAAAAATTCAGAAAGACTTAAATTATTCTCTTAAAGCAGAAAGTGTTATCAGACTTCATATACAACTGAAGCCCAGATAGTGATGAGCCTTTTCTACCTCCATAGAGAGAGTGCTACAAGAGAGCAATCAACCACTCAGAAGAGACTCAGATCTAAAACACAGAAGGGTGACGCAGATTGCTGATGCCTTTACAAGTACCCCCTGCTGCTCTGTCTCATATCATTTCCTGTCTGCTCCCCTGGCCTTTCACAATATCCAGATATTATGTGTGTTTTCATTATGCCATGGTCCTACACTCATGAGTTGTAACAAATTGATGTCATTCAGTCGGTATCACTTGTAACAAGAACAAGGACACTAAAAACATCTTCAAAGATGATTAGAGTGAAAAGATGAAGTGAAGTGTAAAGTAGGAGAGATAGACAGAGTCTATTTGAACTTGGGAGTTAATAAAACCCACATCGCTTTAGAGTATTAGAATATTATTTCTAATACTTACAATTTCCAATTGTAAGTAACCCAGGACTGCCTATGCTTAGTTGTACCACATTTTAAGCAGTTTCTTATAGAGATTTAAAAAAATCCCAATATTTCTCAAATATGCCAAATCATAGCACTTTCTTGCCTTCTCCTTAGCCTCTGGGCCCAGTGATGAAGAGAACCTTCCTAAATCTTGGTTACAACACAGTGAAAACCAATCCCCAAGCCCTTTGCATGCAGTTCTAACTCTCTTCTTTATTTGAAATCTGCCTAAATCTGATAGTAGGGTTACAAAGTTGGTAACTGAGACGTGTTTGATTCAGTCATTGTTATTTACCCAAATAATATTTGGCCCCAAATAAGATTCATTCAGTCATTTCTTTACTGGTCTAATATGCACCAGCTGGGAAGGGATGTAAAACGAGTTATGGTCCGACATATGGAAACTTAAGATCTGTTTGGGAATGCAAATAAGTAAACAGGCAATCACATCTCTAAGTGCTAGGGAAGAGCAAGAATAGTAACCAAGAAAGGATGCATAACCCAGCTGTTAACAGCATGGAACACTTCCCAGAAAAGGTAGCAGGCAGGTAAGCTGAAAGTCCAAAAAACTGAATTGGGGTCAACCAAGTGAAAGCAGGAAAAATAGAGTCTGTCAGTCACATGAAGAAAATAGCACACATGGAAGTACAGAGGAGGGCCTGAGAAATTCAAGGGAAGTCCACACTAGCAGATGGCAAAGCATGTGTGGTTTGTAGGTAATGGTGAAGCTGGGAGTTGGAGTAGCACAGTAAGTAGAGGCTGCAAAGGGTTTGCCGATCACACCACCAGTTTGAACTTCAACTTCAGTGTACTGGAAAGCCTGCAAAACAGAATGACATGATTGGATTTCTATTTGTAAAAAGATCACACAGGCTGGGCCCCAGTGCCTCATGTCTGTAATCCTAGCTACTCAGAAGGCTGAGATCTGAGGATCGCAGTTTGAAGGTAGGCTGGGAAGGTGGTTATCTCCATTAACCACTGAAAAGCCAGAAATGGAGCTGTGGCTCAAGTGGTAGATCACCAGCCGTGAGCTTTAGGGACAGTGCCTAGATAGTTAGAGGAAGGAGAATGGATTGGTGGGGGACACTTTGGAGACTACTGCAACAGGCACAAAGCAGAAAATTTTCTTAGTTCAGTAGCATACACCAGTGAGTTGACCAGAGATTTAGGAAGTGGAAGTGAGGGAGTTGGTGTTTAGTGAGATAGTGGGAACGATAGAGTGGAAGGACGCGGACATGATTTCTGTTTTTAGCTGCTTAACTCCATGAATGTGATGCCTTCTGTGGAGCTAGCAAAAGACAAACATTGAGTTCTCACGGCTCCCTATGATCAGCATAAATCCTTGGCAAGTATTCCTTTTCTCCGCTCCCCATCACACCTAGTCTTGTCTTTCTCCTGTTCCCTTATTTTCTGGTAGGAGATGGCCACAAGAAAATGACTCTCGGTGTTATTAGATTTTAGAAGGGTTTAGCTTTTCTCTTATGGAAAACTTTGTCTCATAATCTCATGCTTTATTTTCTACTTATTTCCGTGTCAGAAATACCCTCTACCCCTTATTTTCCAGGCATAAGTTTGTCTCTCTTTTGGAGAGAGATTATCCTTGATCCCTTGAGTGTACTGAGTGCAATTACTCCCAGCTCCCATGTGGGAAATTTTGGGGGACTTCTACAGCACTTTGTTCATAGCTCCATAGCAGAACTTAGTGCTTGACACATTGTCTCTCCTTTCCTTCGCCTACCATCACCTCATCCAGATTATTATCACCTCCTTGCAGGCAGAGATTTAAATTACTATTGTCATGAACAAATAGACATTAAAAATTAGGTGTTCAAGGGCTGGGAAGGTGGCTCAGTGGTAGAGCGCTTGCCTTGCATGCCTAAGGCCCTGGGTTCGATTCCTCAGCACCACATAAGCAAAAAGAAAAAAAAAGCTGAAAGTGGCGCTGTGGCTCAAGTGGTAGAGCACTAGCCTTGAGCTGAAGTGCTGAGGGACAGCGCCCAAGCCCAGAGTTCAGGCCCCACAACCTGACCCCCCCCCCCAAAAAAAAAATTAGGTGTTCAAGAGGAGTGAACAGTATCAACAAACTACCCAAATGCTTTTCTTTACAAATTACTTCTAGTGCCCACCTTCTTCAAAACCATTTCCTCAATTAATTCTATCCATTAGTCAGTTTAATTACATATATTTGAACCTTTCTTGCAATAATTAGCCTGTTATATAACTAATTAAGCCAAGTCAGCGGAAATTCAAGTTTTTTTTTAAAATGAGATGTTATTCTACATAGGAACAAACTAATGTTTGATGAGCACAATGCTAACTAGATACTGTGTGTGTATGTGTGTAATTTGTTGAGGTTGCTAAATCTGTTAGAAAAGAAATCAGTGTATATGAAATACATTACATTGGTCTGTGTATTTGCCTTTAGCAATGGTCTTGTAAAAGTTCTTGCTTTAAGTTAATACATCAGCTAATTTTTTCTTGTACAATGCTTCTTACTCTAGTGAAAAATCTCTGTTTTGTGCTTATTAGACCCTCAGGAAATATCTTAACAACTCTAGCCCTGCCCTCTTGATTTGGAAATATGGGCAAAACTGTCTATCTCTGAAGTTATGTCTACAAAGAGCCATGAGCTAGCTTCTGGAAGAAGAAAAAGGTCAAGAGTGATCATTTCCCATTAGTGTAGAAAGCTTTGAAAGTCCTCTCATCTTTTTGCTATTACCAGTGTTCTATGTCTCAGGACCCAAAGCGAATATTTGAAAAAACTAACGAAAAATGAAGAGCTTATTCAAGGCAGACTAAACAGCTGTGTTTAGAAATGGCGAGGGACTTTAGTGATCCATGTGTCTAGAGGTATAGGCTTATGACCTTGAATTATGCAGTGCCCTGCTTCCTGGAAGCAGCATTTATGAAAAAAAATTACTTTCTGCCTTTCCTTCTGTCCTTTCTGTCCCTCTCTCCTTTTTGCTTTTGCCTTTTTTCTCCCTTTACTTCCTGCCCTTCCTTTTTTTTCTTTTCTATTTAGGAATGTTTTTTTTTTTCTTATTGCATAACAGACCCGTGGAAAGCTTTGACTTTGGATCTCAAAGTATTGCTCATCTTTTCTTGGTATCACTTGTGTCACTATGTGTCATCAAATGGACATTCTGGAAAGCTTTTGGGTTAGCTTGTGTTGTGATAACTCACTGGAAGAGGGAGGAAGGTGCTACTAAACTGCACAAAATAAGTGAAAAATAAAATATTTTTGATAGACATTTGAGCTAGACTTGCATTTGCGCTTTTTGGACTTTGAATGGGTTAGTTATTTCCTTCTGGTGCTCCTTTAATATTAGACAATATGAAAGTCATGAAAGTCTTTGAATATTTTGGTCACTCTTGATAATTTAGTTTGAAAAGGACTTTGGAGATGCCTTTAGCTGGTTTACTTTCTACTACTGTTCCTTTAGGAGGCTTTCTTCATAACTTGTCTTTTCTATGTACTCTTCCTTTTCCAGATGAACTTAGTCTTCTTGCTTATATTTTTCTTGGTTCTATCTTAAGAACTGGCTCATCCCGATTCCATGTCCCCATTCACCAACCCAGCAAGAAGATGCTGAGTGCATCAACTATGTTTTCTGCTGTGGCACGTGTCATGGATCCTAAAGTTGAATCTACTCTTAGAAAGAAAGAGGATGAAGGACAGATCAAATGAGGCAATGGGTTGACAAAGCCTAGTTGGAATTAATTCATCATTTATTGCATACTTATTATACTTCAGGTGTTGTGATAAGTGTAAGATGGGTGTGATCTCTGCACTTATGACTTGGGTAGTGTACGTGCAAGAAAGAGATACTCTAAAAGAGAGTTTGGGGCAAGGATGTTTAAGGAACATAGTCTTTGGGGTCTGTGAGAGTTCTTGGGGTGCCTACTCAATTAGAAAGTTGTCTTCAAAACTCATTTGTGATTGCTACTACTTTCCTCTTGTGAGAAGGTGTCAAGGTACATCCCTGATGTACATAAATATCAACCTAGTGTGTACAGTATGTGGACTGTAAATGACATGGGTCTTTAGAAGATGAACACATTGCTATAAAAGTGTGAATGTTATCTGAGAGCTCAGAGTATGGTGATATTTAGAAACAGACTGAGGATTCATTTAGGAGCATTAAGCTATTAAGCCTGAGTTATGCATTTTATATTTTATACATTTTACCTGTCAAGTCTCTATTGAGAAAATGGTACTCATCAGATTTGCTTGTTCACTAAACATTTGATAAGTAAATAAGAAGACAGTTGAATAAATTATCATGACTGGATATGTATCAGTCTATTTATTCTAAAGAGTTCTTACATATTTTTCCATCCTTCTTCTCTCTCTTTTCTGTGGTGCTGAAGATTGTATCCAAGAGCTCATACATAATAGATAAGTGGTCTACCTCTGACCTATACCACCAGTTATTAATTTCTTTAGCTTTGACAGTTAGAGTAGGAAGATGTACTAATTGTTGCCTTTTTACCAATATTATTATCATTATCTCATAGCATCTAATGAGTAACAGTATCAAAGTCTCTGGGAGCCAAAGTCAGGCAAGCATATTTTGCATATTTTGAAAACTATTGAGTATAAGACAGTAATATTTCAAGAGCTTATTTTTCTGCAAAAAAAAAAGACCTATGTGAATGATTCATCCATTTCACAGATTTAACAGATGATATTTGGAAACGTACCCTAGGCTTTGCATAGAAAAACAGTGACAGACTAAAGCTAGAAACTCAGCCATTTGTTTCTTCTTCTTGTGCATAGCCAATTGCAGACAGGCTGTCTCCAGACTATATTTTCTAATAGCTATAAAGTAGATGAACTCAAAGGACAGTATAGTGTCTTGCTGTGATTGATATGAAAAAGGACAGGGAAAGAAAAGATTCCTCATTAATGGATTTATACTCTAGTGATAGGGTTAGAGGGTAGAGAGGTCATTCTGAAAAGTAAAGTGAAATATAGAGCATGCACAAAAATTATCTCCTTATCTGACTCAGAGACATGAGGCTGCACGTTATTCTCTGTTCGTTTATTTTTTTTTCTCCTAGTTTCCTTTTATTTTTAGATAAATGTGAGTCAGACAGATGAGGCAAAAATAATTTTTAGAAACTCTCTTTGCAAGCTTTTGCTAATAGAGTTTCACTCTTGTATGTTCTGTTGGGAAGTGCTGTTGACTAAAGGAAGAAATCTAGGAGCAAAATATTGACTTAGAGTTTAGGGACAAGTTAGTAAAAACAAAATGCACTAAAAAACTAAAGACACCCTCTTATGTAGATCACAATCAAACACAAATTAAAATGTAACTTAGCAATTAAAATTGGTATCCTCTCTGGATTATTTTGAGAGAAAAGGGGAGGAAGAGAGAAGGAGAAAAAGACAGCATAATGGAAGGCATGTTTTAGTTCAACCTGGAACATGGAATTAGAGTAACTATTTTGATGATCCTGTTTTTGGTGGCAGGACCTTTTTATATACACAATTGCATTTAATTTTCAACAAATACTTCACCAGGGATTCTTTGTTAAAAAAAAAAAAAACTCAACGAGGAATTCCAGGCACTGAGGGTTGAAATGTGTCACTCATAGTCTCCAGGATTCACTTCAGCTTTGTCTTGCTTCTCCTTTCTTGTGATCCCGTTCTCCTAGTTCCTAATGCTGTGGAGGCAGCTGAGTCAGCACATTGTACAGTATTCTATCAGCTTACCATCCAAACACACACATGAGTGAGATGCTGCTTGTTGCTCAGAGTGTAGCAGGTATACTGCAGTACAAAAGAGTCTATGTTCACCTGTGGGGTCAGTGTGGAGTAAGTTGGTCAGAACATTATGAAAGGGGGTGGGGAGGCCAACTAAGTTGGATCTTCCTTATAATCAAGATTAATAGGTGCAGTACCTACAGCAGAGGGAAAAACCTTCACCAAAAAGGCTTGAACTAGCATGATGATGTATCTTTCAGCTTGCTGTGTAAATACAGAGTTACACTTCAGATAGACAGTAGACAATGTACTATCGTAAGTATTTCCCATGTACTTGGTGTTTATTAGTGCAAATTTAAATTTGGTTGGATATATGGTAATTTAATTCACTAATGTGTAGTGCTATGCATTTGGGAGTGTTGAGTTGTGATGTGTAATTTTGTAAGGCCAGGAACACTGGGGATGTGTGGACAGAAGTTGATGATTAACCCTTAGAGAACTGGGATTAAACCAGAATTACCTTCATGACAAATATCTGTTTGTCCTATACATAGAATTATTCCTGTTATTTATCAGCTAAAAATAAAAAAATCAAACAAAACATTGTCTTTACCAAGAGGACTTTTTAGTTCAAATAGTTCTATAACAAAATGACTTACAACAAACATTCGAATAAGCTTCTTGTGTCTCATTATTCACTTTGACATGAAAGAAATGTATGAGAAGAGGAAGAAATGCTTGGTTTAGAGAGAGGGGATATTAAATAAAGCATGCAGGATAAAACACAGGCACATTTATATCACATTTATAGCATATATGTGTTTCCTGTTTAATTTTTAAACCAAAAAGGCAGCTGGAATTGTCCTATCCTGTATAAATCCTTTCTGAACTAAAGCTCAGATAGGCTGCTGTGACTCAACATCATGGAATTCTTCCCATAGTCACAGAGGAACCACAGCACACAGACAACTGTGAAGAGCCCCGAGGATGGCAGGTGGCATCTTTACTAGCTGGTCTGAAAAGAAGCTTTGTTAGCAGGATCTGTGCTCGCTGATATCCAGTGTATCTGTGACACAGGATAATCTAGCACATTTTCTGCACTGGTGGTATTGGTTGAACGGAGGCAGCTTCTCATTTCAAGGTAACATTTGGAACATAAAAAGGTTTCTGAGAGCAATGACTGCGGACCAATTTAGACTTTTCTCTCCCTCCTCATTAAATATGTGACTGAGACTTTTGTTTACTTTTCTCCTTGCTCCAGAAAGGATTTAAGGCAGCTCATAAATATGTGCAAGACCTATTGCTCCCCCGCATGGGCTGTTCAAGGGTTTTGATGATTGCACATTTTAAAGCTAAATGCAATGGATTTTTTATATAGTGTGTGCACTGTGTATGTGTGTGTGTGTGTGTGTGTGTGTATGTGTGTGCAGAAAGTTACGATAATCATTACATTTTTAGTAACACTACTATTTCATTGTAGCTAATGAACAAATGACTAATTTCTATGTTAAGCATACTCTGAAAGCTATTAGACATAAAAATTCCATTTGAGAATTTGCTTTGGATTCATTGTTATTTAATAGAAGATTTTTATTGTTGTTTGCTTGAACCTGTTTTTACTCTAGGGAAGGTGAAGGAAAGACAAAAAAATCCCACTGGTAAACACACTCTGTGCTTTATCATTTATACTTTCATAGAAAGAACAGACAAATGACCACAGTAGGTATTGATCATAATGAATGGCTTTGGTTTGTTCTGCTTTTCTGCATGTATATGACTGCATCTCTTGTTTACCTTTATTAAAAAGTGTTATTAGGAATCAAGGATGGGGTTGATGAAGAGTTAGTTAAGTTTTTAATTACAGACTATGTGAAATCATGTTTCCTCTGGAAAACATTTAAATGTCAGCAACAGTGGTTTAGGGGTTAGGGAAACATGCTTTTGATAGGGAGAATGTAACATATTAGAATGAGTTGCCTTCCTCATGTTGCCTTCCATGATTTGGTGACCATTTTGTCATTGGTCAAATGAGCTGAAGTGTTATTGAATTCACAGATTGAATATGTGACTGAAGCCCATAATGTAAAGTTCAGTAGGAATAAACATGGCTTTTAAGCTAGGCTCAGAAAACTAACTGGGAAAATAGCTTGCATTGAAAATGGTAGGAAATAATGGTCTAAGGCTTTCAAGTAATAGTGAATTTAATATATATATATATATATGTATATGTACATATATATTTGTTGACAGAGTGGTAGGATCATTATTAATCTAAAAGCATACTTGCTAGGCTGGGGAGGATGTGAGAATGTGATCTATAGTTCACAGTATGCTAACTGAAACTTCCTCATTCTCTCTCTTCTCCTCTTCTTCCTTCTCCCCTCCCCCTTCAATCTTCCTTTCTTCCTCCTCTTTCTTCTTCCTTTATTCATCCCCATTTTCCTCCTCTTCTTTCTTTTTAGACTCCCTTTTAGCTTCCTCTTTCCACTTCTACCTCTACCCTCCTATTCTTCCTCTTCCTTCTTTTTCTTTTTAATTTTATTTATTTATTTATTTTTGCCAGTCCTGGGGCTTGAACTCAGGGCCTGGAAGTCACTGTCCCTGAGCTTCTTTTGCTTAAGGCTGGCACTCTACCACTCGAGCCACTGAGCCACTTCTGGCTTTTTCTGTATATGTGGTACTAAAGAATCAAACTCAGGGCATGCTAGGTAAGCATTCTACCACTAAGCCACATTCCTAGCCTCCTTCTTTTTCTTTTTTTTTAATCCCAAGTTTATGCCTGAGAACCCCATTTTTATTTTAACCACACCAGGTTTGAATTCAGAGCCTTACACTTACTAGATAAATGCTGTACTACTTGGCTATCCTTCTAGTTCACAATACTCTTTAATTTTTTTTTTTTCGGTGTGGGGCCTGAACTCTGGGCTTGGGCACTGTCCCTCAGCTTTTCAGCTAAGGCTAGTGCTCTACTACTGGAGCCACAGTGCCACGTCCAGCTTTTTCTGCTTATGTGGTGCTGAGGAATTGAACCCAGAACCTCATGCATGCAAGGTAAGCGTTCTACCACTGAGCCACCTTCCCAGCCCTGAGTACCACATTTTTAGAGAACGTTTTCTGTACTAATTGAGAGAGTATCACACTACATTAAAAGAAGAAAAGTTACAAGAGTGGAAAATATTTTAACAAGAGAAAATAAGAGCTTTATTGTATAAAAATGAAAGAAAAAAGTTGGCTTAATGCTCTCTGATGTTGAGAAGTTTCCTTGTAATGATGGACTTACCGAGAAATCATCCTTGGTAGATAGAATGGACTGGGTTGCAACACTATCAACTCTCACTTTCTGGAGAGGCCAGGCTACAGAGAGATGATTTACACATTGGATCTAGGAGGATCTAGAAATTCAAAGTGCTTTAAAATATATTAGAAGTGCTTGAGGTACACACGTTTTCTTATACACATATCTCTTAAGAAGCTTGTTTCAGGAAACTTGGTAACATTAAAAAACAAATAGTGGGCTGAGGATGTAGCTCAATGGTAGATGGCTTGCATAGCATGTGCAAGGCCCCAAGTTCTATCTTCAGCACTGGGGGAAAAATAAATAAAAGTCAAACAAACAAACCAACAAAAGTACAAATAGAAATCCCTCCAATTTGCTTTTGTGACTCTGTAGACAAAGGATCTGGTTGATTCCAGTGGCAGTTCCAATTCTGATGCTCAGATATCTAGGGCATACATACAGCTTATTGTGTGGTTATGGGATCATCTTGCCTGTATGCAGGACTTTCAATAAAACTGTCCAATCCAAAGATCAAAATGAATCATACAAAGTACACATGAAGCCCTGACCAAAGCAATTCCTGGGTTTGGGAACACAGATGAATGCAGAGTGCTTGCCAGACATGTAAGGCTCTGGGTTCAGTCTCCAGCATGGCAAAGGAAAAGAAAAAGCATTTACTAAAGTACATTATCTACACAATGTCATTACACTCAGAAAGTTTGTGTTGCTTGCATCTGCTTACCATTGTGTCTTTCAACCTTTCAATGTATAATGAAAATTGTCTAGATAAAACAATTTGTCAAGCTCCAGTAGTGGTTCTCTTGTCTGTAGGAATATTTAATAATATAAAATACATGATAAAATAAATAAGTCTGCTATTCTAGTTCTTATTAATAAGATTAATAAAAGTAATATTCTGAATGTTTAAAATTCTCAATAACAATTTCATTAATTTTTTTGCTAGCCACCAGCTGTCTTTGTTCTCATTGTTTCTGACCACAAAGTAACTCTAAACAGCAAGAGATTTGCTCCAACATTTACCCAGAGCCAACTATGTCAACAATGAGAACTAGTACATTTTGTTTTGAAGATTAAAAAAAATCCAAGACCTGGAAATTTGTCTATTTAACCCCCAAATTGTCTTGTGTGTAGAAATAGAAGTGAAAATGACTTTCCTTTCTCCCCCTCTCACTTATTTCTAATGTTACCAGGTAAAAGTTAGGGTCACCTCCAGCATCTTTTTAAAAGTATGTTGAACATTAAATTGTGGGCATCACAATAGTGTAAATATTAGTCTGTGAAATCATATCCTGAGATGATTGGGATGTAATATCTTCACTGAACTTTCTATCACTTGGAGTCCAAATCCTGCTGATAGTTTGGATATATTCTACAATTAAATTTTTAAATTTCCTTTGTATCGTGCTCTCTTTTCTTTCTTGATATTTTAATATTATTACAAGGTACATTTAGTTCCAGAATTTTGAGGCCAGTTCAAAAATTCAAGCCAGACTTTTCCAGCCAGGGCTGTTTCAGATTGCTCAGAAAATAAAAATTCACCACCAAAAAAACCAAAACCAAAAACAGGTGGTATGTCGCCAACATGGTATTATTTCTCTCAATAAATGAAAGTCTATTCAATTCACTTTCCAGGTAAAATGCCCAGCCAGAGCTAATGGAACACATTCTGCACTCACTTTATGTACTGAGATATAAGCCCTCAGGAGTAGGGCATAATGCTGGAGGGGTAGATAATCATGTTGCAAGAACTCAGATCTTCAGCTTTCCAGGAAATGAAAATTGAGCTTGTCCTGTTGTTCTGTGTTCCAACAAACTCCTAAACTTGCTTTAATGCATTTCAATTCATTCTATGTTGTCTAATTGAGAAGCAAATTTGTACATTCAAATCATGACATTTTGAAGAATGAAGCTTTGCTCAGATGCATTATTTTCATAGAGCTATACATACTAAATATACTAAACTAGCTATACATACTAAACACTGAACTCATGGAAGAGCTTAGGGCCTTCAGGTTGCAGAGGATTAAGTTCTAGCCTAATTGGCTTTCTCAGAAAGCCAGTGGAAAATTAGATACATCCAGGCAATAAATATATCATGTTAAACAAAATTTAAACTAGAGAACAATCAACCTTTTTTTCTTTGTTCTTTCAAAGGAGAAGTAGATTCGACCTTTTAAGAAAAAGATCAAGAGCATTTTATGAGAAATTCAAGGGGAAAAAAGCCTCTTTGGACTGAAATCAAAATGTTATGAATAGTACTTTCTAAGTACTGACACATATCAGCAGTATTTGTAACCATAAGCACAATGTGATAAATTTTAATCACTTGGGACTCCAGCTCTGTGGGAAGTGCTTCCTACACAGACATCATTTATAGGTCTCCAGTTATGACCTACGTCTAAAAGACATTTTAATGATAACTGGAGAAAGTAGATAGATTGTCTTCCTCAAGTGTTGAAGTTCCTGCTTGATGTCATCCTCAGCTCTATTTCAGAGCCAAGACTTTCAAAGGTATACTTCAGCCTAACAGTCAGGGTGCAAGACCAAAGGGATGGAACTATCTAAGATAAAATATGCCAGAAACGTACACTCCTCAGGATTTCCTGTGGGAGTCTCACCAAAATAAAGCAATATTAATAAATATAAATTCTGGAACACTATTATCAACAGAAACAGGGTCTTGAAATGTACCCTTGAAATTCTTCTTGTTTCCTCAGGCAGGTCAACTATTTTAGTGCAACTTTGTTAAAAAAAAAATAAAAAGCAAGAAAGTAAGACCTCCCTACGGGGACAATTGCTTTAAATTATATTAAAGACTCAAAGTCTCTAATAGATATGTTAGAGGAAGGAGTTTAATTTGTTGGATGCTCTAAATCTTGAGCTCACTCAGGGTCTTTTCATGGCCTCTGACCTTGAAAGTATTTTGAAGAAAGGAAAAAAGCACTTTTTCAAAGCCTCTGAACATTAAAAGACATGCAACTGGTCAAATAATTTTTGTTTCCCCTATGGCTTATTTTGTGATTGTTGTTTATTAATTTATTTGCAATGTTCAGGATATAATGTAAGGCTTTGGTTGTGTTAGGTAAATATTCTACCATTAACCTACAGGCTCAGCCATCATGTTCTTGTCTTTATCAAATTTCTGGACAGAAACAAAAGTTCAGGTGATCCAGATGGAACAAAAGATGAAAGCAATAACAAGGGAGATGGCTTCTGCTCTTCGATCATAAGGAATTATCACACTCCTTCAGACTTAATCCCAATAATTTGGGGAAAAAATCCTTTGAATACAGTTCAAAGTTGTCTACGGTCATACCACCCTGAACGCGCCCGATCTCATCTGAATACAGTTCAAAGTCAAATCAAATGTCCTAGGCCAAAATTTCTCACATGGTAAGAGATGTCAGAATCTGCGTCTTTGACTAAAGACTTTCTCATGGTTTTATGGGCAAGCAAATCATTTGTCATCCATTACAGGAAGATGCCTGCTTGCAGTCATTTTTCTTTTTTGTCATTTGGTTGCAACCAACATAGAGGATGCAGTGACTTCTGGTCTTTCTTCTCTCATCATATTCTAGGTTTCAAGTACTTTTTACTTCATAAAACATAATTTTCTTTCCAGAATTAGTGAAACCGTATGTGCTCCACAGAATAGTGAGGAAATCAGTAATGGTTACTTTTACATAAATGTACGCAAGTCTAGGGAGACCTCTGTTGCTTTCTAGTTGGTAAAAATTTGACACATTTTTCTTAAAGGAACTTCTTTGATGGAACGGATGAAGTCGTTTTGTATCAAAGAATCACTATACTCGAAACCCGAAACAGATTTTAGGCTTGGAGAATACTGAGTATTATTCTATGATAAACCAGCAGAATATAAGTGTTCAGTATGAAGTTTTGTTAGTGGGCACACAGAATCGCCAGGATTTATGTTATGTGCTGTTATTTGTTATTCTTATAAAAGGTTAAGTATAAAGAAGGGGTAAGTGTCTGGTATTTTCACTATGCAAATGGCTATAGCTCAATTCATTGAATAACTGGTTAAGAAAGCATAGGTTTTTTTCAGCTTGGTGAAAAATCACCTTGATCAATTGACTAACGAAGGGGTTCATTTAAGTCATAGAATTTTCTCATTATCACTACAGTCATTATACTCATTGATTTATATTTTTCAAGTTTTAGCAAGGGTTTACTTTAGTATAGCAGGGTTGAAAGAGGGAGAAATGGACAAAAGAGCTACATATTTCCTAATCCCCACACCGGAAATGGGAGTTAAAGACTCTTAGGTCATTTAAAATGACCTTAAGAATCTAGATGCTTCTCATTCTTCCTACTCTATCAGTGACTAATTCAGTAACTTCCTAGTCTTCTAATCAAAAACACTGGTTTATTTTTGTTTGTTTTTCTTTCTAGAAACCTACAACTCATAGTTTGCTTTTATTGTTATGAGTTTTACAAATTCTTTTTCTTTGCTTTTAGTGGAAAGACATGCTAGTAGAAATGTTTTCTTAAATACTTTTTATTTTCTTTCTTAATCTATTCTCTTAAGAATGCTTGTCTTGTAGAAAATGACCCTATCACAAATGGAGTGTTTGTAGAGCTGCTGAAAATATTGAATGATTAGAAAATAGCAGAAGAATGATACCCAATACTAACTTCCTTGTTAGGCTAAACAATTATACATTCTGTGATTAATAAACTAAAGCTTAGCTGTGAGTACTACCTATAGTCCAGAGGCATGGTTTAGCATGAACGTGATAGGTTATCTACTCAAGAGATGTGTTAAACTGTAGAATACTATTAGTCTTTTGGTTTCAATTGAAATAGTAGAGCCCGAGCTTTTCATTCCTTCCTTTTCTATGGCAGTGAATAAAATTTAGACAAAGGATCCTGTATTTGATTCAAACTGACTGTGAATCAGGCAAATTCCAGTGTATGATAAATTGCTTTGCGATATCAATTCACAAGTTATTTATTGCAAATCCTAGTTCAGACTAACAAAGATAGAATGATAATAAACTATCAAACAGAACAAGAGGAAATGAGAAGAAGAAAGCGGTACTGGATAAAGGAAGAGGTTGATGGATAAATGAGACCTCATAACTGACAGAAGTTCATATCTAAGAGTAAGGACTAGCCTATTTATCAATTGCTTTTGGCTCTTTCATTCACACGGGATGTTTATTGTTGAACAGTCAACCCAAACCACACTGGACTTTTGAACTTCCCATTCCAATGGAAGTCCCTGGCAGAGAGAAATCTCAATTTGTACAGAGTTGTGAAGTGATGTAGGATACCACAGACTGTGTTTTGCAGACTTTGAAGCCCAGACCCTTCCCACATATAACACACACATCATTCCAACACTCACAAAGCTTAGCTGTGATGAACAGCTCCACAGAGACAGAAATTATTCAACCAATATCCTATCCCCTGCTTCACCAGAAACCTCCTCCATGAACAAGTCCCTTTGAAGGCCTCTGTGTTTAGGGGAGAGATGTGGCCTCATCTCAAAGGTCAGGAATCAATCAAACTTTGATTATTCACAATATTATTGCCTGGGAACTAGAACTTCAAGCCCTTGTAACCGTGGCAAGGCAAGTGACCAGTTTTCATAATATTCATCCTGAAGTGAGGAATATCTTTTCTTCAGTTCTTTCCAAATTTAATCCATAGTACAATAACATCTGAGTTGGTTATCGTTATTGTTTATCATAGATTCCACAATAAATGAAATAAAATTTTAATTATTAAAACAAAAAAGAATTATGACATTACTATCCACAAATGCCTCCTCTTTCAATCTGCTCAGACTGCCCAAAACAAAGCAGAGCTTAACCTTGGGTCAACAGGATTCTATTTTAGAAATGGTATTTTTGCTTTTCTAATGTAAGGATATCTTCTACTGCTATCCTCCAATTGCATGCAACAGTCACTAATTAACTCCCATCCTCAGCTTTAAAAGAACATAATGGAATGTGAAATTTATTTTTTTTATGGCCAGAGTGGAAAGATTACTGTAGTCAAATCATACAATTTTATTTTCAAGTAAAACAAGTTAAGCCCTCTATTATGAATGACTGGAATTTTAAAAAAACAACAACAAACCACTCAGATATTTTTCCAAGACTCACAATCTGAAGCCTTCTCATTTAGCCAAACCTCCCACTAGACAAGTAGGAAAGATAAACAAAGCCACAGACCCCTGGGTTGTACACACTGACAAGATTGCAGACCCTAGGATTAGAAGGTTTCATCCCCAGATCCAATGTCTCCCAGAAGGCCCTCTAGTAGGAGGAAGGAGGAAGCACAAGGTTAGGAACTTAGAGAGATTGGGCAGATAGTCAAAGCACTGGATGGATGAGGCAGCCTGTAACTCATTAGCCCAGCATCTCCCAGGGGTCCTGCAAACATCCTACAGCCCTGCTGGCAAGGGAAGTTGAGATCCCTGACGGCCAAGCTGAGCATTATATCAGTACCCACTGCTTTTAGGGTTCTGCTCACCCATGGTAGGGAGAGTATAGGATATGCTGGAAGCCTAAAACCTCAGTCAATGATTGTTGGAATGAAGATATGGTGGTATTGTGGTTGTGGTTGTTTTTATGCAAAGGGCAGAGAAGGGAAGGAAAGGAAATGTTTATGTTTTAAATGAGCATCAATTAGTTGTACAGAGATGTTTCATTTTAACACACCTTCGAATCAATCCTATGCATCTTGATTATAGTCATCTTCAGTCTTCTTCCTTCTCCTCGCTCCTCCTTTCCTAACCAGTCCCACTGAATTTCCTTGTTCCATTTTCACACATGTACATGGATTTTTATGACTATAGTTGTCCTCCTCCCCCTCTCTGTTCACCTAGCCTTCCCACTACCATTCATATCCCAGTGCAGACATGTTTCAACTTCCTACTGCTCCTTTGGTTATGCTCCCTGCCTGTTCATTGCTCCAAGTGATTTCACCATGGTATTTTTAATTGATCAGAAAAACTCACAACTGCCTGGCAAACACAGGCACCAAGGTTATGTTTCAGAACAGAAGGGACAAGCACTTGATTTTTGGTGAGGAATTTACTTACCAGTGCTTTATGTTTACATTTCTCCTAGGGTAGGTATGCTAATGATAAATACAATTCTGTTAGTAAAAGAAGGATTATTTTTGACATTACTTTTTCAGTACACTTGGGCATTTTATATATATATATATATATATATATATATATATATATATATATATATATATATATATATATTTAGCCTAGGACCATTTTGCTTTGAAAGTAGTAGCACAAGTTTTGCTCCTATCTGCAAGAACATAGAGGTTTTGGCTCAGAGAAGATCACACATCCATGGTCCTCAACACAGTGACTCCAAGCCTTTCTCATTTATAAAGATTTTGTACAATTCTCATGATGACCTATGATAAAATTCATCAAGTGTGGGACAGGTGGGCAGCAAAGATGGCGCCGAGAGGGAGTTGAGTGGGCAGAGCCGGATTTGTTTACGTTTTAGTGCGTAAACAGCTCCTGGAAGCTTAGGTACATGGTAGGGTGTGACCTTGACAGTGATTGGCTGGTTCCTTTTCCTCCCCATGCCACCTGGTCTCTTTTGCTTTAAAAAGCGCTTGCTGTGTGTTAATAAACGAGTTCATGCTTGACTTGACTCCTCGCTGCATCTGATTGTCTCCTGGGCTAAGGGAGGACTCTGATTGTCTCCGGGGTTAAGGGAGGCTGGGGAACCGGAGAGCAGGGCACTTACCTTTCCTCGGACCCAGTTTGTCTTTCGTGGGACGGACAAAGACCCGACAATCGAGTATTTCAAACTCATCTGTACACATTACTTAAAAGACTTACGTGTTATTTTTTTTTTTTTTGTCAGTTATGGGGCTCAAACTCATGGCTTGGGTGTTGTCTCTGAGCTTTTTCACTCAAAGCTAGAATACTACCACTTGGAGCTACAACACCATTTTTGGTTTTCTGGAAGCTAATTGGAGATAAGAGTCTCGTGACTTTCCTGCCTGGGCTGGCTTTGAAGCATAATTCTCAGATCTCAGCCTCCTGAGTAGCTAGGATTTATAGATGTGAGCCACCGTTATAATAAGGAGAAATAAAATAAAATAAGAATGATTTTTTTCAAATGTGACATTTTGGTGTAAATCTGGAAGACATTATGAAGCAATATGTGGCTTGACTCGCTGACAGTATGTTTGGATTTAAATGAAGGCAATATCCAAAATGCATATTGTCACTATTTTCTTTTATTCTGGCACTTTGAGATATAGGTTATATGACATATTTTTTAAGTAGACTCAGCATGAATGAAACAATATAAAATGTAGTGACATAGGTATATTTTTGTCAACTCAAATAAACTCAACAATCTTTAAATTTCTAGTGAAATTATGTTGGAATTTGATTGAGATACTCTGTAGGTTTATACAAAACAGAATTGCCTCCAAAGCTCATATAAAATAAATATTGTGAAATAAATAAATGTAAAAGCCATGTGGCATTTTGGGGGTGGGACTTTTCTGTACATGACATGAGATCAGCCCTCCCTCGTAGGTACATTAGATGCTAGCATCTCCTCCCTGTCTCACATCTGTGTGGGAGCCATTATTATCCCTTCATGACTTTCCAAACATTTCTGTATCCAGGTGTCAAGAAATGATATCCCTTTTGTTGCCTTCCCAATGTACAGATTTAAGAGTGGAGATCTCAAGAGTTTAAATGCTTTCTTCAGTATCACACAAGTCAACGTCAGCATCAAGATTCCTTATAAGAGTCATGGATTTATGGATTCTTTATCTAATTAGTTTCACAGGATTCAGGAAATCTGAATACTGGCTTAAATACTTTCATTCAGGCTGCATTTGACATTGCTTTCTTACAGACTGAATTTTTTTTCTTTCAAAACCTGAATACTCATTTTCTGCAAAATATGGTGTGATTTTGCCACTTTGGTATGATTTTTTTCATACTTCCCATGCTGAAAATATCCTTTTTGGGAATCTTTTATTTAAAAGTACTCTTTTATGGAAGATTCCTGTCCCTTTCAAACCAGAAATGGTCTCTTCCTATAGGTAACTTCCATCTTTGTTCAAGCGCTTGTCTGGTTACTCATGGTCATCAGTATCTCAAGAGTGTGTCTACCTTGCAAATGGAAGAACGTATCTTCCCATCCCTCTTTATATTCTGCCCACCAAACACATCACTGGTTAACATACAACTGGTCCTTGCTTCTCAGTTTCTATTGGCAAATCACTATAGTGTGTTCAACCATCAAAATGGTACTGATAATGGATGTATCATGTTCCTCCAAGACTGAAGTAAAACACAACTTTGAGCAACATGGCTATACTGGGGAACATCTGGGAGAGAACAACAGAGACATGATCCTGGCTTGCAGCAGTCAGGAAATGAAGTGGTTCATTCCTAGCAACGGTCCATTTTGTATCTTGGAGGCAGAGATATAAACAATGGCAAACTCTGAAAAGCAGCTGCAGCCACAAATCTCTCAATGAGCTTCACATATGCAAACTACAGGAAGAGCTCCTGGTACCATATTGGGCTTTTCAGTCACACACAGTACATGGAACAATCACTGTCACTAGTGTCATTTTTGAATGTGGAACAGAACAACAAGTCCCTAACCTGCTTGCCACATAAATGAATGCAAAAGAGAAATGGGATAAGTTCACGGACACAGTCTGGTCATTTTTGAAAAGGTAATTTTTAACACTAAAAATATGAATAGAAGTATCATCCTTGAACAAAAATTTAAAAACATCTCTTAATTGAAAATAGTCTTCAAATGAAATGTGCCTTGATTTTATAGATTCTCTCCACCTTCAGGATTTATTTGTTCTGAGTGTCTGCTGATTGGCTGTCAGGTTGTTTGGGTTATCGTCTTCTCATCGGAGGGTTTTATTGTGAAAGCGTGACATGTGAGATCTAACGTGATGTATTAGGCATAGAAGTAATCGTGGAAAAATGCAGTTAAGCCCAAGGATTCTTTGGAAATGTGCATAAATATTTACAAATTATGAAGTTAAATCCAACATTTTTTGGTAAAGAAACTATATTTCATTTTTTTTTGTAAATGAGAAACATCAAAACTCTGGAATGCAGTTATCACAGCACAATATAAAATATTAGGGAAAGTGGTTTACAGCCCTGGCTACCTAATTGTCACACATAATTTTCATCATTCTGTCACTCTGTCTCTCTGTCTCTGTCTCTGTCTCTGTCTCTCTTTCTTACTGAGACACAACACACCCACACATATTTATAGAATTACACATCTCAAATGGGTCTTTTGCAGTTTTAAGTAATTTGGAGATGATTTTTTGATGATTAACTATGCATAAGCACAAAGCCATCTGAAGCCAAAACTTCTTTAAATGTTAAAGACACTATTCATCTTATCTCTGGCTCCCCAACTTTGTGATTCATAGCTTAAAATTACTGAATTACTCAATAGTTGGGCTTAGGGCCTATTTTCTTACTTTTCTTAGAATTTGATTCATGCATAGCAATGAAAACCAAGTTTTAAAGTATAGGTTAATTGATCCCTTCTCAAACAGAACACTGATTGAAAGAGTTTTATAATTAACTGCTTTGTGTAGTTTTATTGTATAAAAATTCTATTTAGTAGGGATTCTTTTCATTTAGAAGTGAGGTATTTAAAAGTTACCTGTGGTTATTAATATAAGTTTCACTGACTAACCATCAAAAACCCTGGCAAAAAGGATAAGATGCATGGGTAAGCTAGGCTTGAAGGGGTCAGAAGAAATAGGAAGAAGAACTGTTATTTAAGAAGTATGGAGGATGTCCTATACAAACCATAAAGAGACTTTTTCCTAGAAGCTAAATGTAAGTGTGATTGGCAATGCTGTTTTCTATCTTATCAATGGACATACAGTAATTACTTGGAGGACTCATTTCCATATTTGTTGCAAGGATAAGAAGCCACAATGTCTGCTTTTTATCATGCAGAGATGATGGTAAAGGGCTAAGCACTATTTCCCTTAGACAATGATTATGAATCCTTGCTAAAGTAGAAACCATGCAAAAGGACTATTATGACTGAATCAATTGATTCCATAAAATTGGGTAGACACAAAGTATAATTTTATTTTAAAGACATCATCACCAGGTATTGGTGGCTCTCACCTGTATCATATCTACTTAGGAGGCTGAGATCTGAGGGTCAAGGTTTGAAGCGAGCCCTGGCAGGAAAGTCTGTGAGACTCTTCTCTCTAATCACAGAAAAAGCTGGAAGTAGCATTTTGACTCAAGGGGCACAATGCTAACCTCGAGCAAAAGGAGCCCAGGGATAGCACACAGGCCCAGAGTTCGAGCCACAGGACTGGAAAATAAAACAGTACAAATTCCTGCTTAACTTGGCTTTTTAATATATGCAAATGTATGTATATGTGGATTCAAGCAATTCTGTCAGGTGAGATGTAATCTCAAAGCTGTTTTGAATAGCAACCCTTCAATGTTTAAGAATATTGAACATTTTCAGCTGTTTTTTTAATTATTTGTATGTATTCTTTTGAGACATATTTGTTCAGTTATTTGCCCATGTATTGGTTGTTATTTGTTATTTTTGAGGTTTAAAATTTTTAGTACTTTTTATATTCTGGAAGTTGACAAAGATTTTCTCACAATAGACTGTCTCTTCACTTGGTATTTTTTTGTAGTTGTTGTTCTTATTTTTTGGTTTGGTTTATTTTCTATGCAAAAACTTCTGAATTTGGTGTAATCCCATTTGTCAGTTCTTGCTTTTATTCCATGGGCTGGTAGAATCCTATACAGAGAGTCATTGCTTATTCCTACATCACATTCTTTTTCATATATATCTATATATATGAATATATGTGTGTATACACACATTTATGCCTAGATGTGTTTATATATATTGTGTATTATATATACATATATATGAATGAAGAATCCTGTCTGTGCCACTAAATTTGGAGGCTTAGAAATAGGTTAAATTTGAGAAATAATAGTAAGAAAATAAATGTTTCAAAAGTATAATCAGTAACATTGTTTCATTTACTCAATTCATTTTTGAGGAGATATTTTCCTAATATATTCGTTTTATATTTAAAAATATGATACAGGGCTGGGTAGGTGGCTCAGTGGTAGAGCACTTGCCTTGCATGCTCGAGGCCCTGGGTTCGATTCCTCAGCACCACATAAGAAAAAAGCCGGAAGTGGCGCTGTGGCTCAAGTGGTAGAGCGCTAGCCTTGAGCTGAAGAGCTGAGGGACAGCGCCCAGGCCCAGAGTTCAGGCCCCACGACCGGACCCCCCCAAAAAAATATGATACAAGTACTATATATATAAATTTGTTATTGTTTGTAGGAATTTATTCTAGCTATATATCCTTTTCAAAATTACTTCAATGCATGTAAGAGTATTAATATTTTTTTCAGGTCTCAATTGGTAATTTTTCTAATATCTAAAAATTGTATTTCCATTCGTTTCCTCTTCCTCCCCTTCCTCCTTTTCTTCTTCTCCTTCTCCTCCTCCTCCTCCTCCTCCTCTTCCTCTTCCTCCTTGTCCTTCTTCTTCCTCCTCCTCCTCCTCCTCCTCCTCCTCCTTGTCTTCTTCTTCTCTTATAATTATTTGAATTTCTGACAAAATGTACAGATTATTTACATTTTTCTTTCACAATAATTTTGGACACCTTTTATTTTCTATACTGTAGTGAGAATCTGAAAAATACAAGCACTGCTAACTTGCATGCTAGCCAGCATGCTCACCTGGTGCAGTTTTAGTACTGTATTTTCACTTAGTTCATTAGTGTGGACCAACTAGTAAGTATTAAGATTGCTTTCTGGAAAAGTTTTGTAGTAGATGCCCCAGCATGTTTTTCTGAGTGGCTGGTTGAACTGAAAATGTACACATCATGAGTGGCTGGTTGAGCTGAAGATGTACACATCATGAGTGGCTGGTTGAACTGAAGATGTGCACATCATGAGTGGCTGGTTGAACTGAAGATGTGCACATCATGAGTGGCTGGTTGAACTGAAGATGTGCACATCATGAGACAGGCATCAAGAAGTGATAGTCGAAGAAAAGCTCAAAAAACATCTGTTTGACTGTTCTTTATGTGAGAGAGAAGCCTGAGTCTCAGTCCTCCCGGGTCCTCGAAGCCAAGAGTCTGCTCAGGAGAAAGAGAGGTGTGCCTACTCCCTTTGAAGGTAAGAGCCAGGGAGAATGGATTTAAAGTGCTGGAGGTTCAGCAATGTGCATTTGTGTGAAGTGTGCAAGTATGCGGGTGTGAATGTTGACAGTGGGCAGGGGCAAGTCTCCAGTTAATTGCAAAATAATAGATCCAATTACACATGTTTCTCTCCCCTTCTCTCTGTCCTTCTCTATTATTTCCCCGTCAGGGTAAGAGCAGCTAGGCTGGTAATTAGGCTGTGCCTGCCTGCATGAAGAATGGCAGCAGGAGGACTAGCTATCAGATGATGACTCTCATTTAGTTCTCTTGCTGTGGGCTTTGAGGCCAAAACCTTCTAATGGACAAGTAATCAACACTCTTGGGAAGAGACTTTCTTGCTGCCACTACCTCAGGCTGGAGAGGTATTTGCTCTGTCCTCCAGAATTAACTCTTAAGTCAGACAACCTCTACATCTAAAAGCCTGGCTCATAGGCTAGGATAGAAAATTCTCACTGAAGCTTCTTTTCCCCCTCAAGGCTATTGATCCCCACCAGCCTCCAGAGACAGCCATAGTCTGCTCTCTTTTAGCTCACTGACTGATGAGTTAGAAGTGAGCAGATCTGATTTCTTTTCTGTTTAGCAACTCACTTACTTTAATAACATAAACACACCAGAGAAGGTACTTGCTAGGTGATAAAAATTTCCTGACGTATTTTTCTCACACTTATTTAGAAGTTTGAAGAGGCATGGTATTAATTATTCTTTTGGTTCTTGGTAAATATATTAAAAATGTATTTAAAATCTTTCACGATAAAGGAAATGCATATCAAAATAGCACTGAAATTCCATTTCACCACAGTCCACATTATATTTAATTCAGAGAATAAACAACAATGAATGCTGGCTAGGATGGCCTGTGGATGGGTAGGGTGAGAGATAGGTGGAGACAACCTTCAATACTGTCGGTGGGAATGGAAATTAGTGCAGGCATTATAAAATATAGTTAGTAGGATCAGCAAGACCATATTTGAATTACAGTTATGCTCTTTATCAGCTAATCTGTAATCTATAGTTTAGATGTATCCCTTAAAGGATGTGTTAAAAGAGCTAGTCTATTGCATATCAGGAGGTACTGGGCCCAACACAATTTAGGGTCAGATGTGGTGCGGAAGATGCTAATCATTCCAAACACGTGGGAGATAGAGAGAGGAGGAGGATCACAGTTTGAGGCCAGCCCAGGAAACATTAGTGAAACCCTATTCCACTAAAAAGTAAAAGGACAAGGGTCCAGCTCAAGGACGAGGGTATTGTACTTATCCTCTCGTAGCAAGCACAAGGCCTTGAATTCAATCGCTAGTATTGCCAAAAATCATATAAAAAATCCCCACCATAATTGATTCCCTCCCTCCCTCCCTCCCTTCCTTACTCTTCAGTTCAAAATCATTTTGGAGAGGGGAGGGAGATGGGAAGGGATGGGAAGGGGAAACAAAGGAGGAGGCAACAATACTTGATAAGAAATGTACTCATTACCTTGCCCATGTAATTGTAACCTCTCTGTACGGTATTTTCACAATTAAAAAAAAAAGAAAATGTACTCAAATGTCATTGAATTTCTTGATGTTAGTGTTCCAACAGGTCATAATTGTACTTTTGAATGATTCATATTTAACATGTCTTATCATATAGTACCTCAGTAAAAGACGATTAGTAGACTGGATCTATCCTAATGATATAAACTACAGGATAAGTTAAGCCTTCAAATCAAGCCCGTATAGAGAGAATTTACATCCAAACTGGAAAAAAATAATACTTTCTTTTTTCCTTATTGACACAGGGTTTCACTATGTAGCCCAATCAGACCTAGAACCTCTCCTTCAGCTTCCTGGGTGCCAGCATTTGTGCATTTGCTACCATTTCAGGCTTTTGTGATATAGTCTAACTCTTGTAGAGAGATCGAAGAAATGAAGGAATGTTTAATCCACTTGATTAAATAAATACAAAATTAGCAAACATTTGTGAACTATTTACTATGTCAGGTGAGGTTTCAGTACTTGAAGACGCTTAAACAGATGGTGAAGATAGGCTTAAAGACATGTTCACTGAAGATGAGGTGGTGAATAATTAAGTTGACAATGAGTCTGTGTGTGTGTGTGTGTGTGTGTGTGTGTGTGTGTGTGTGTGTGTGTGTGTGTGTGTGTGTGTGTGTGTGTGATGATTTGTCTCCCCTTCCTACCCTGAGATGGCCTGTTAAAAAATTGTAAGCCCGGGGGAGGCAATTCTGGTGCTAGGTTATAAAAGTAGGGCCTATAGGACATGGTTTTAGAATCATGCTAACCGAGTTGTAGTAGAATATAAAGGCTTTGTCCAGAGCTGGAGTGCTGGAGTGAATGATTCCAGACGCTGGCTGGATACAAGGAAGCATGACAAACAGCTTACTTCCTCTCTATAAAGGAGGAATCTGCTGCTCTCTAACACAGGCAGCTATTATTTGTGCAAATGTCATTAAATTTAATGGCTATTTTATACTTTCCATTTTATTTGTCTTTTCTGTAGCCTTGAATGCTGGTGGACACATCCTTGTTCCCACAAGTTACTCCTTTGATTCTCAAAATACCACACTTCCCTGGTTTTCTTTCTCCTTGCAGGGTTTTTTTTTTCCTCTAAGTGTTCTTTGCCAGATCACCTCTGTCCCAACTCCGAGATGTAATTTCTTTCTGTTTCTGAAATATAATATCATAATGAAGATTTATTTCTTAGATCCTTCTTTTCTTTCATGCTCATTATTTTCACAAGATTTCTTCTCTTCCTGTAGCTTCAACTATCTGTCTGTCCTAGCTTATTTTGTATTATGAACCCTTTTTTTTCCTTTTCCCCTTCCTTCTAGTCCCCTCCTCTCCCTTCTTTCTCTTCTTTTCTCTGTTCACTTGGAAATCCCATCAAGCCTTCAAATAAGTGATCTCTAGTCCCCTATTCCAAACCTGTGACCATTATTCCCCCCACCTCCATCCCATAAATCGTGCATTGTTTATCTTTTAGTCCAAAACATCATCTTTAACAATATTCTTTACACATCCTTCCTCCAGACTTCCATTGTTTGAGTACTCACCTAATTCCAGTGCCCTTCAGATTCATCCACGTCTCTGCATCCCCTTGTTCCTGCTTTTGATAAAGCCATCAGCCTCTCCACCATGAACGATTATAAGGATCTTCTCAACTCCTATCATCTCCTCTCCACATGGTGACTTCTCCAAAATGAAATTCTAATCATATTCTTTTGGCTCCCCACTTTTCTTGATACAAACAGGCTCCATACCAAGACATGTGTTTGCTAACTGAGACTTGCTCTCCTTCCCAGTCTTAACTTTGCCCCATTATATGCATAGTATAAAGCCTATACACTATATTCATGTATACTCTGTAAGTTCCAGCTCTTTGAACTCCTCCTTGTGTTTCTAACACTTGGCCTTGCTAAGCAACATTTATATGATGTGTCCATTCAGTTTAGGTTGAAAACTCTTCCTATATGCTTTCATCAAAAGTATTTGCCCTCTCTGGCACCATACTGTCTGGAAATGACATTCCTGTTTGCCTATAACTCCCAGTGCAATCTAAGCTTCGAGAGTACAGAGACTCAGCTTTGTAGACCATTATTACTTAGTGCTGCTCATATAGTAAGTGCTCTAAATAAATTTGTTCATTGCAATATACATACTCTAGGAATGTTAAAAATTGCTCTGTCTGTGAAGGAAGTGACTGAAGGTTCATGTTTATATCAACTCTTTCTTACATCCCTTTTTTCTTTTTGATCTCTTCATTCTGATATCTCTTTTATCTTTCATCGCTAAATTTTATTAGAAGAAAACTAAGTTTTATTTACTATTCCTTTCTTCCATTTTCAGATTTGGTATGAGGTAAATCCATAGTGCAAATTGCTTTCTTCAGGGATGAAAATTCAGATCTCTCAATACTTTCAAATAAGGATTAAATATCTGAACCTCTCTGACACATATTTTTTTTTACTGCTCTATCGTGTTTCTACCTTCTGGTTTTATTTTTCCCAAAGTATTTGTGAAAACTAAGAAAATGACGTGAGGATTTCTGTTTCTTATACATTGTTTACCACATAACTTCACTGGCCTTTCTGCTTTTCAATGTGATTTCATAAAGCTGGATATGTATTGCTGTGTATTAGGTATTAGGATCTTAATAATTTAAAATTAACATTGCCCTGCTAAGCCAGGAGACTGAGCTATTTTGCTTTGTCTGAAATTTGTGAGATATAAAGTTTTTAGATACTTTTCCTGTTCATTACATTTTTCCATCACTTTATAATAAGAAACCATCTCGGCTTGTTAAGAGGGTTCTGGATCTGTGTTTAGATTTCCAAGGTAATAAGTTCAAGGAAAATTTAGCTCAGATCTTTAAATCGAAATTACTCTGTCTCCATGTTTATACTTTATATTAAACATGACTATAATATTGTATCTTTATACTTTTACATTTTTACAAGGTCTTGATGACAAGAGATGTCACATTTGTACATCTGAAAATGACACTTAGCTTCCTGACACGCACAATCTCAATTTTTACAACACCTTCGTGCATCTAATTATTTTTGGCGTATCAAGATTCAGTCTCTTTAATTAAATGTGTAAATATTTTGGCCTAATGGTGGTTCTAACTCTAATATTTTTATGATAAAATCTTTCCAACAGAGAAATAGAGGTTGTTGAATTCAGCATAGGAGCCAGGTAAATGTCAAAAGTTAAGGGTCTGTAAAGTTTTAAAATATTGTAGCTGTGTTGTAGAATACATTCTGCATAGCTAAAAAAAAATATAGCCCTCTGTTTCAATATTAGCGTTCTTCATCTCATTCTCATAGTCTCATTCTCATTTAAGTTTAGTACAGATTAATTTAATACCACCTAATTTCATGAATATCATCTTTCAGCTCATCTTCTGGGATAAGTGTGATTCCCTTCTTTGCCTGTACAAATTTAGATAGAAAAAAATCTTTCTTAAGGTGTCCTCCATCTAAGAAAGCGGTGATTAGGACATGGTCTCATGACACTCCTCTCAGACTCTTCAGATTCTTCTGCTCCATCCTCCTTTGGATCTGCCTTGCACTCAATCCCTGAAAATTCCATCTTTGTTAAATAGAACTGGTCAACACTGTTATTCACATTCAACTCATATGGGTCGGGGTGGGGGGAACTGCTTTCTTCTTTTTTTTTTGGTCAGTCATGGGGCTTGGGTGCTGACGCTGAGCTTTTCTGCTCAAGGCTAGTGTTCTACAACTTGAGCCACAGCTCCACTTCCTTGTGCTGCTTCTTTAGAGTCTGTTATGCCTTATCTCAGACTTTCACTTCTATTCAGGTTGAATAAGCTCCTATTGGACTCTGCTATCTCACAGAGAGCAATTGTAAACAGCACATACATTCACATGCGTGTGCACACACACATGCATGCACAAATATTCAATAACAACAACCACCTGAAGGCATACTGGATGAATGGAGAAAAGCAGGCAGACTTTGGAGGAGAGTTAACATAAGGAATAAGGGACCATCTTGGGTGATATTGTTTTCCTGTGGCTGTGACAAATACTTGGTAACAATAAACCTATGATAAACCTGGTAAGTCATGTTTATTCAGGGTCACAGTTTTGGAGCTTTCAACCAATAGTTGTTGGCTTAATTTCTTCCAAGCCTAAGGTAAGGCACTACTTGATGGCAGAAGCTGTTAACCTCCAGCTAAGGGAAGTTAAGGGAGACAAAAAGGAAGAGGTTGGGATTGAAATATCTCCTCTTAGGCCATGGCTACCAGTGATCTAACTTCCTCCTACTAGTCCCCACCTCTTAAATGTTTCTTCCCTTCCTAACTGAGTTACAAGTGGCAACCAAGTCATGAATACATGTGTCTTTGAGCAGCCTCAGTCCTGTAGCCTTGATGGTATGGCTGGAGTCCATAGTCTGTTAGGAGTAGCACTGTCACTGAAGCTTCTGTTGGTTGTAGACCATTTGTCTGGTGTTCCTTTGCTCTCTTCTACAGTTCTATTCTGGGCCTTGGGGAGTGAATAGCAGTGGACAACAACATTCAGACCCAGGGCTTTGCCAGGGCCAGGGGCACAACCTTGGGATTTGGGCTCCCACAAGGGGTTTAGGGTCCTAAGAATTATAGCTTTTGTATCAGGAAGAGGATCTCTGATAACTGATCCTGAGCACTCACTGTCAGTTCTTACTTTTTATTTTATTTTTTTTACATTTTCTATTGCCCATTAATATTCCTTCCTGCCATCCACTCTCTGCACCCAGGAAACTGTCTTTCTGCTACTCTCTTCCTCCATTTCCTTCTTTTTTATTTGTATATATTTTCTTTTAAAATTTTTTCCTTGATCTTATTCACTCAGTAAAGGTGGGTGAGACTATCCAACAGAAACTCTTTATTGATATTACCAGAACTTCTTCTATTCTTGCATGACCTCAAGTGAAAGGTTTAAACAAAATGTGAACATAGCAGAAACAATATTGATGGGTATTAAGAGAAGTATGATTATGTCCTCAAGAGACATAAGATGCCCCATGTGAAAAGACTGCTCAAAAAAGAGATCGACCCCAAAACTCTAGGACTGCCAGCATTTATATTGATATAAGAGGCAACTTTGTGTCTCCCAAATGCTCACAAAGTAAGTTAAACTACATTCTTATGCAGCTAGAAAGGAGGAGGAGACAAAGATATCGATAGAATCACATTAGTTTCCTCCTACTTACACCAATTGTGTTATATCCATTATGCAAATGAGGGATTATGTTTACACCAATCACAGGTCTTCTTTTGGGCTAAAGCCTGATACAAGTTTCTTGCTAGGGTAGATCTTTCTGCATCTGGAATCATACCTTGGGTGTTCACATGAGGGCAGACGTGACTGCTCATTGGCAAGCCCTATGCTTATGGCAGCTGATAGTGCAGGGACGGGTCTAGTAGCTGTTATTTAGGGAGGAAAGTTTTCTCAGCCCTCAACACCAAGCACATTTAAAGACCAAAATGATAATCTTTCAGAAGCTTGCTTAAAACAAAGGCTTGTGGGTAACATTGCTTTAACAATATTTAACAGTTCTCCAACAATGCTTAATGTCTGTCCCAGAGAGAGGCGTGTGCCTACCATTTGTTCCACCTTGACAGGTGTCTCATGATCCTCTCATCTCTGCTCCCTATGCTTCCATCATGGCTTTAGCTCATCTTTAAAGCTTCACACATTGCCAAGTTAAAAGCCATTTGCCTGGAAATCTCAAGCCTTCATTTTAAAATCTTAGTGGATGTTCCAATGATTCCATAACTGCATGTCTGCAAACCAGCATCATGTAGATGCTGCTAAAGTCCTGAAGCAAGCTACACCAGGGACTTCTTAAACTAATTGACAGAATGCTCTGAGTACTTTTTAAACTTTTCAAACTTTCTATCTTCTCCAAGGATATACTCCCTTTCATCAAATTTCTTTTTTTTAAATTTAATTTTATTTTATTTGTGAACATACTGTACAGAGGAGTTACAATTACGTGGGCAGGATAACATCAAATTTCTTTTCATTAGTCCTCATTTGCTAAAGGTTCTGCAACCTTCCAATAGCTGTCCAGGCTAAGACCAAGTCTTTCATGCATGGATCTTTGCAAGGACATTCAAAATCCAAACTATAGCAATGCTCTAGAAAAGATATGATTCAATCATATCAAATGTACCTGAGAATTCAAGTGATTACTTTTCCACACTATGGGCACTTGTTTCTGTATTTCTTCATGCTTTTTAATTTATCCTATGTTGTTTTCACCTTTTCTCTTTGAGTAAATCAAACGATTTGGAATACATGTATTTTCTCTCTGGTAATTATAACTCATGAAACATTGTATTTTTTTGTGATACTGGGATCATATCTTTAGGGTCAGCAAAAGAGTAATAACCATTTAAATTCTTTATTAATGGACTTTTACTAGGCAAGTCCATGAAGACTACATGTTTATGAGGTATGCCCTTAGATAACTTAATCATTCACTTAACAAATAACCATTTAAGCCCATTGGAGAAATACATATATTCTCATGGATAATTTGGATGATTCATCAAAGATTTTCCATATACCTCTTTTAATTACATAATTCCTAAGTTTGGCAATTCTGTCAGCATCCATACTTCAGACATGGTTAATGATGAACATCTGGACTTCGTTTATAATGAACTTGGGTGAAGACCTTGCTAGCCTAAATTGCATTGATTTTGGTATGACTTTTAATTCATCTAAAGGATAGAAAAACTTGTTTTGCATTTGGAGGAATAGAAGATTTATAAATGTTACTGAACTTCAGAGTGCTTAAAATCTTTTGATTAATCTTTGCTTCTTATTTTATGAAAAGGAGGAAATTTTTAACATCAACACAGGATACTAATCCTAATAATTTAAGTTAATAACATAGAAGTTTCTGTCATGGAGGAAAAACAATAGTTGAAATTGAAATGAACACACAGGATAAAAATGATGTTTGAATATGGGTTGAAAAACCATGGGGACTTTCACAAGTAATGTGATCCATGCAATGTTGAATTCAGTTGTTAAAGCAGCAGGAAAATATTAGTGAAATAATATCTAGTTTTGAAGTTAATCAAGATTTACTCAAGTAAACTACATAACAGGTTGACAGTAAAATAATTCTACGTGATTTTCTGATTTACTTTATCTTATAATCATATTCTTAAAAAGAAAACTGGAGATAATTTTTTAACTTTATAAATTATATTTTTCCACATACATACGAGTAGCTTCTGAAAAAAGATAATGCCTTCATTCTGGATCATACATATTGTGGGATTTTTCTTTTTTTTCAATTCATAAGACTTGTTGTTACCAATCTCTGACATTTTAGGCTGGAACAGACTTCAAAACAAATAGACAGACACTTTGGGACGTTAATTATTTGGGACTCTTGTTGATAAAGGAATATTCCAGGATAATCTGACACTGTACAAAATGTCTTTAAGTCTAAGTTACATGTATTTTTAAAAATGATTTTCTAATATTTATCAAAGGTATGTTTTTATATTGTCACCTATTACTACATTCAAAGGATTTGTCTACAAAGAAGTTGAAGAGGACAGTCAAGTCTTTTGCACTGCATATATTAGATCTGTAGGTGTTTAAATATGGATTGACTTATCCTCAAGCTTGAATAACTAAACACAGCTGGGAGCCAAATCCTATGACAAATGAACGTTCTGTACAAAGATCCCAAACAGCATACAGCAAATGGAATTTCTAAAAACCACACCATTGTCTAATATGCACCTGATAAATGGCATTTAAAACTAATTTGGAAGGGGGGATTAATTCAATGTTGCTCTTTTAAGATACAAGAATCATTTAAACTGAAATTGTAGCATATACTGTAAAGATGGAAAAGATTAGTGCATAGAAATTTGTACTCAATGTAAAGAAACATAGAAGAAAAAATGAAACTAAGTTTAAGTTAATGCTTTCAGCTGTTTTTCCTCAGATTATTATGACTGATTCTTTCAATAGACATTTACAATTATATTACATACAACAAAACATTGCAAAAATTACTTTCAGCCAAATACAGATACAATAATGAGCAAAAATGACAAGGCACTTTTCTAATTAACACCCTCTTCATCAAAGTGGGATAAGACAATTTAGCATTTGTCTTCACCTCCTTTCCCAGAGCATGAGTTTATTAAAGAAGCTTAGTGGATCTTTAAAAATCTTACTGTAGTGTTTAATGCAGAATCATGGTATTGTAGATGTTCAATGAATATAAACAGAAAAATCATAGTTGTAAGTAGCTTTGGAATGATATACTTGAATGACTTAACTTCTACAGATAACAGAGCAGGTAGGCAACTTGCCCAAGAGCCATCATTAGTAACAGAGAAAGGACCTGACTCAACTTAAAAGAGGAGAGAGTTGCTTTTGTTGTCACTTGACTTTGGTGGTCCTGGGCTCTGGTGAGGCAGAATAACATGGAAGAGCAGAGAATGGGAAGAGCACAAATGCCACTAGGTTATCGTCAATGAAGCAAAATACTGCAGCAAAATAGGAGCTACTTGTTGTTGTTGTTTGTGCTGGGGCTTGAACTCAGAGCTTGAGCATTGTCTCTGAGCTTTTTGTGCTTAAGGCCAGCCACGAGCTCCACTTCCAGCATTTTGGTGGTTAACTGGAAATAAGAATCTCACCAACTTCCATTCCTGGACTGGCTTTGAACTGTGATCCTCAGATCTCAGCCTACAGAAGAGCTAGAATTACAGACATTAGACAAAGGTGCCTAGCTCTAAACTTAACTTTTTTTTTTTTACTTTAGAAAATTCATTAGTTTCTGTAAACCTAATCAATAACACCTTACATATTTAATACAGGAGAGATGGGGAAGGATCAAGGCTGGATGCCATCCTGGGGAAATAAAAGTTCAGGAGGACTCATCTCCAAAGAAAAGGCTGGGCAGGGTAGTACATAGTTATTCTACATTCTATGCAAAGTATAAATAGAAATTTTATGGTCCAGGCCAGCCTGGACAAAATGTGAAAAAAAAAATTAGCTAAGGCAAAAAATGCTAGAGGCAAACACCAAGCAGTTCAGTACCGATCTAGGAAGCCGTGAATTTAAACCAAAATACCACTGGGAAAAAAGCCATAAATTAAAAATATCTTATAAAATATTTTTCACTAAAAAAGCTTATAAAACGTTAACATAGGGATGAGACATCAATAAAGTATTTCTTAGAGCTCCCCAAACTTATGTTTATTCTAAAGGAACAAGTTTTTCCTGTCTCTAGGGGTGAAAACTGTATCACTGCAGCACTTGCATGAGTCCATTTATTTGGACATTATTTGGACAGAACAGTAGACATCTAACATGATCATCAATATATACAGTTTCAAGTAGGACTTATAATGCACAAAAATTTTTAGCTTAATAAAATGGACCTGTTTTACACAGGTTAATTGAAGGATACATTTTGAAAAAGTAAAAAAAAAAAGTCACATTCACACCTAATTATCCTGTTTTAACTAGGTCTAAAATAAATTCTTAAACCAATTGCAATCTCAAACCACTTTCATTATGGGGATAGAGATATAATTATACAGACAAGCACGAATAGGAATGTATACCTTCCATGTCAAATTCATCTGTCCCTGTGGAACCTGATGGAGACATGAAAACAAGCCAAAGAGAAACACAAATAGTTTGGAAAGAAAAAAAAAAGGCATTATACTAAATAGTTAGTGTTCTCACATTTGGCTAGCAAAATCCAAAATTATGAAATAGAAAAATGGGGGCAAAAGCACTTTTGATAACCAGGTGGACAATGACTTAATGTTTTATAATAAAAAATGTAAGTGAGCAAAAATAGTCAGGCAACTTGTGGAAGTAGCAAAGAAGTGTGGACAGGCTCTGAGCCCTTTGTAGGTAAGGACACTGCAGTCGCTGGTGGGCTGAGACTGGATCACACATGTCCACAGGGCAAGCACACGGACAGATCCCATCCCAGCACTGGGATTGGCATCACTACGGGTGCCTTTCACCTGGCTGCTCTCTCTTCCATTTCCATGTCACCATCAACAACTCCCAGGATCCTCATACTCCCTAAAGATGCATGCAAAAGGAATTTCCAGAGCCTAGTGTAGTAGTGTATGGTGGTAGCCTCAGAGTTATAGTAGCAGATGCAGAAACACCACAATTTTGAGGTGAGCCTTGGTACATGGGAAGAGGCTCTCAAAAAAGAAAAAAACAACAACAAAATAACAACAATAACAAAAAACTTACAGCAGGGCACCGGTGGATCACGCCTGTAATCCTTGCTACTCAGGAGGCTGAGATCTGAGGATCACAGCTCAAAGCCAGCACAGGCAGGAAAATCTGTGAGACTCTTATCTCCAATAAACGACTGGAAAACCGGAAGTGGGATTATAGCTCAAGCAATAGAGCGCTCACCTTGAGCTGAAGAGAGCAAGGACAGTGCCCAAGCCCCGAGTTCAAGCCCCACGGCCGACAAAAAACACACAAAAAAACTTACAACATAAAAATGCCAAATAATATCCCCCAAAGCCCTATCAATAAAATATTCCCATTTTGCAACTAAGTACATATAATTGCTTTCTATGAAATGGAAAAATACATGTGAGGATTTCAATTATTTTTTTAAATATTCTAAATACCACATGTAAAGGTAATCACATCCCATCTGGTAAGTGCAATGTATTATGTTATGTGCCTAAGGGGTAATTCAGATTGTGGACTACTCCTCAGTTGGTATTTTTTCCATACTGAAACAACTACTGTCACACTTTTTAGAGGACTGCTTTATAGATGCAGAATTATACATACATATATAATATATAATATATAAATATATAAGCATATACATAATTTACAGATGCAAATATGTGATCTTTATTAATAGATGAGCGTATTCACAGATTTTTGACTATATTGAGGGTTAGGGACTCAAATCTTATATATATATATATATATATATATTTATTATATATTAAGGAATGGTAGTATTCATGGCTTATGTATTCTCTTTTTAACACTATCGAAATTTGAACTCAGAGCCTCATGTTTTGTAAATGAAATCTCTTGCAACTAAGGTATAACTCTAGCCCTGATTTTACTGGTTATTTTTCAAGTAATTGGTCTTCCTGACAGGGTGCCATCCATCAATGTTAGCCTTAGTGGTGTACGCCATGTTAGCTACTTTTTTGTTGAGAAAGGATCTTGTGGACATTCAGTCTTAGTGTCTCCAGAAGCTAATATTATAGATGTAAGCTACAAGTCATCAGCAAATTGTTTTTATTTCATTGTAATATAGCACTACTGAATTCAGTACAGTTCTGAAAGAATATAAAAATCATTAGAGAAATAATTCAAGAAGTGTTGTGAGATTACAAACATTAATCATGTTGTGTTACTGGAGGTTTTCTTCACATAAAATTTCAATAATTGTTACATTTTCTTTATCACAATTATTTATAAAAACGGATCCAGGAGGGATCTTGAGGATACCTGGAAACAAGTTTACCTGGAAACAAAGGACCTGTGTAAGAACTATGTACAGACATGCTATCCTTTTGAGAATCATATGCGATAATCAAAAGATACTTACATTTTCAGAAGTATTTTGTTCATTGTGAGATTTGAAAATGTTAAAGTTAAAAAAATCAAAGAAAACATTTTCTTATATATATAATTGAAACTTGCATGGATCTAATTTTTCAATAAGTACCCATGACAAGCCTAGCTTACAAAATCTGAAATCTATATGCCCCTCGGCTAAATGAGATTGAAGAAATCATAAGCTTACAGCTGTATGGAACTGACGTGTGGGAAGGGCTTTACCACTGTAGTCTTCACTAAGAAAACTGGAAACTTGCCAACTATTCTAACAGTCAAATAACTTCAAATAATAACTTACAGGTAAAGAGGAGCAGGAATCAATGCAATGGTAGTTTCTTATGGATATGAAAACCACAACAGGTCAAAGGCATGCACAGGAAAGTTGAATGTGTTCTCTTCTGAGAACAAATCAGTCAGAATCTTTTCCCAGGTCTTCATCCTTCAGCCTCACTTTCACATCCTGCTCACACCAAAGGCTGGGAAACCTCATTCAGCAAGGCTCTGCAGAAGTCTCTACATCCCCACCTGTGGGAGATACTGGGAATTTCAGGAGGAGGAGACATTTGTTACTGACTCTGAGGCAAGGACCACTGGCAAGGATAATGGCCCTTAGAGGAGACTTTAGGATGAACAAGAGTTCAACCTTGGGTACTTGGAATATTCAGATAACAGTTGGCTGGTAGCAGTCCTTGAGGGTTTTCATTCACATGGAGATGAGCTAGAAGATGAGAAGAGCATTGGCATCAGCTCTAGAGATTTATTTACACAAAACACATGCTAAAATATCAAGAAAAAGTATTCTGTTTTGGATCTCCATGACTTCAAATCATGCTAACCTAAGTCATACTTTCCATTTATCCACAAAAAGCACGCTGAATGCAAAGCCCTGATGTAAAGTAGTTTTGTTGTCCTTTCCTAAATGGAAACAAAGCCAGGGATATGTAGAAGTGGACAAATACTAGGAAATAAAGATTGAAAAATTATGTCTACTACCAAAAAGATAGAAACTGAAGTATTCTAAATAACTCTTTTGAGTCCAAACTATCATTTCTCTTCAAAGGCGATTTATTCTGTCTTGGAACAGGATAAAAGAGACTGGCCTCAATGTAAGATTAAGCCCACTGGGGCTGGAAAGGTGGCTCAGTGGTAGAGCGCTTGCCTTGCATGCCAGAGGCCCTGGGTTTGATTCCTCAGCACCACATAAGCAAAAAGAAAAAGCCGGAAGTGGCGCTGTGGCTCAAGTGGTAGAGCGGTATCCTTGAGCTGAAGAGCTGAGGGACAGCGCCCAGGCCCAGAGTTCAGGCCCCATGACCGGACCCAAAAAAAAAAAAAAAAAAAAAAAAAGATTAAGCCCACTTCTGCTATAGGAATAATTGTGTTTGGGTATCAGCTTGGTCCTATTCAGCCTTCACTTAGCACAAATCTTTTCCTCTTCCTTTCTATACTTATGAATCTAGAAGATTCACATGGAGATATCCAGTGGTACTAATCCTAGAGTAAAAAAAAGTCATTTCTTTGAAGAACGGGACATGTTTAATTTGATTTATTCAGACCTAAGTGCCACCTCACTGCCTGGACCTCCCTTCCCTGGACTATTTCAATACCCCACCCAGCCCAAGTCTGTCTCTTAAAAGCCTCCCTCTACCTTACAGAGTGTATTGGGCCTCTTTGGTAACGCATTATATACATTTATTCCATGGATAAACAGCAGCTGGTGTCATAGATGACCTGTGATCCTGGATAAGTGATCGTGTGATGGTCCAAACCTGATTCCCACCACCTAGCCCTACAGATTCTAAAAATGTAAAAGAAAATATACAGATGTTTTGCACGATCCTAGGAGCCAAGCAAACAGATTTCAATTGATTTCTTTACTGGTTCTTTTCTAAAGATTGGGATGTGGCAGGGATTCACTTTCCTGGGACCAGCCCCAGCCAAGAACTTACTATTTGCCTCAGGTTTCCAGGGGTAAATTCTCCAGTAGAGTGAGCCTTGGTTGTGTGCACTACAGCTATAACACTTTAGGGATCTTTCTGCTATCCTAGGAATGCTTCTTCAAACTCTCCCCACTTGTCTATGAGCCTACTATAGTCCAGGGAACACTGGGATTTCCCATTTCACAGAGGCCAGATTGCCCAGTGTACACAGCCATGGGACTGGAAGCACACCCTGATTTCTGATCTGGAAACATGTTACTTCCCCATTCTCATCTGGTAAGCATTTCTGCAACTCGTGCTCCATAAGTATGTCCCAGTGTCCCAGTGTATTCACAGTGCAATAGAGTCCACTCATCACAGCTCCTCAGGCCTGTGTGCTCCCTATGACAGCAGCATTTAAGCTACCTGCACCAGCACCTGGGAAAGAAGTGAGAATTTCACAATAATTAAATGTGAAAACTGAGCTTTGGGGGTGTGGCCCAAATAGTAGAGAACCTCCCTACAAACCACAAGGCCTTGAGTTCAAATCCCAGTACCAATGGAAGGAAGGGAAGAAGATATGGAAGGAGTGGGGGAGGATAGGAGAGGAGGGATGGCGGGAAGGGGGCAGGGAGGGGGGAGGGATCAAAGCATTCTCAGGAACACTGCAGCTCACCTGGGCTGCTGTTGATGGTGGGGATAGGATGAAAACAGGAAGAAGGTAGTGGGGACAGATTCCTGTGCACCTCTGAAGCTTCAGATCTTTAGAACTGCATGAATAGGTACCCACTGAAAAGTAAATCCAAATTACCTGCATATTGGGTGTGATCATACTAAAGGAGCAGGCATTTGGATCCTAATCCTATGTAGGAAGTGAAGATGCAGTAAAGTGACCTCTCAGATGCTAGCCAAGATGAGTAACAAAATGGACTTGTTCACGGATCCCATGGCAGCTCAGTACATGAGAAGCAATGACTGCTGGGAAAATATTAAAGACAAGTAAAAGACAGCTGAGATTTTAAAAAAAGTAATACCTATAATATTTCAACTGTGCAATGACTGTCCACCAGGATATACTTTCCTAATTTGTCAGTTCCACTTCTTTTCTGAATGAGTCAGTAGACATTGAAGTACAGTTAGAAGAGTCAGAGCAAATAATGAGGAAGTGAAGCTGAGAACCTTTACATATTTATGTTAGAATTTAAAATACGTACCATAGCCAGACTTCTTCATTTCCAAGGAAACCACTATGAATTTTTTGTTTGTACTTTGTTTGTACTTTGTTTGTTTGTACTCAATATAAAAATTCCTGGAAAATCTCCTACAATACAAAACATTCCTGAAAATTCAAATGCTTCACTAACTACCTTGAAATACTCTCTGTCAAGAAATATGTGGATAAAGCAGGTCATAGAGTTGAAAAGATCACAAAATTTGAATCCTAAGGCTGTGGCAGACATCCTAGGAAAACAAAAGGCTTCAGCTCAGGAGGTCCAGTTCTTTCCTGGTAGCAGGAAAAAGAAAACAGTCCCTAAGTGAAGCTCAGGGTCCTGTGAGCGGCACTGGGCAGCAGGGACAGTGCTGTGAGGTGGGTAGGAATTGGACAAGAATGTAGAACAGAGTGCAGAGCTCAGAGGCTGACACACGGACTTAGGCTACCTGAAGCTTTCTCCCCAGGTGATTACCTGAATCCCTCTTGCTGCTGCTCTGCTTTCTACTGAACCCTGACAGGGTACAGAACAGAATCTGCATGACCCCACAGAGGTGTCAGGTCCTGGCTCTATGGAGTCACAGTGTGAGTGAAATAGAGAACACTAGTGGAGTCAGGAATGCATAAAACAAATAGGATAGCAGGAAAAGAGATGAGGGAGGACATCAAATGTGGAATCTGTAGAATGCTAAATAGAACCTGTACCACACCATTGGTAGGTCTCGGGGTCTTGAGGACTGGAAATACTGAGAGGGGGACATTAGCATTAGCAGCACTCAGAATGACCTCATCAGAATTTCTGCAGACAAAGAGTTTGGGGAGGCGAAATGAGTTTTTATAGAAATTCAGGCTTTTGCATTAATGTAACATGAAAACAGTCCTCCATCAGGTTTTACAACTCCATACCAAGAGAGCCCAACAAAGAGGAGCAAGAAGACATTAGATGTGGGCATTCTGCAGATGTGGCAGATCCCTCTCCAGCAGTTCATCTCTGGAAGTAACAGGCGAACACAAACACACAGGATCTTGGATACTCTTGGAGAGGGCCAGGGCAATGTGGCAGGGGAAGGGTCCAGGGCAGAGGCCTCTGGGCAAGGCCACTGGGGGCGGGGGATGGAGTTGAGGTCTTGGGGGATGTGTGGGAGGAGGCCCTTGCAAGGAGCCAAGATGAGGCATCTCACCATAGGTGTCTTGGGAGTGGATGGACCTGAGTTCCCATGCCCCATGTAGGGTGCCCAGGGCTCCATAGGCAAGAGGCAGGGGGGCATGGAAGGAACTCATAGGGCTTGGGGGTGGGATGAGGGGACTGTTAGGGAGCCACAGCCACCTCAAGGCCTTGAAGGGAGAGGATGCCCTCAAGGAGCCCAGGGAAGGGCATGAGGCAAAAAGCAAGGGGTGCAGCCAGTGGAGAGAACAGCCTGGAGTCCTGAAGCTGACTAGATCTGATGACCAGGGGAACAGCAAAAGGAAGCAAGACTCAGGGAAAGGCCACGGAGGACTGAGGACTAACAGCCAGGTCCGGTAGGGGGGGCAGGGATAGTCACCCGGACTAGGGACTGGGGGGGGGTGGTCAAGGACAGGGTAGTGGGGATGCGGGCAGGGAGCTGGATGGTGCCAGGGCCCAGCCAAAAAGAGAGGTGTCCTGACCATGGGCTGGCTCCGTGGACAAGGGACAGGGGCCAAAACGTAGGCGTAGCTCAATGCCTGGGGCCAATGGAATGCAGCAGATGGAAGAAGCATTCCGGGGCTATCCCTCCAAGGGCTGGGGAGGGGACTAGGAAAGGCCCTAAGAGTTAAGACAAGACTCTATCTTGCCAGAAAGAGTAGTACCTTATCCTTTTTCCAACTCTTACTCTAACACTACCTATAACACTGAGGCTAACCCTAACCCTAATTGTACCTGAATCCTAACGTTAATAGCAATACTGTATTTCATATACATGCTCTTACCAAATGTGTAGCTCTAAAATTTACTTTCAGTTTGATGATACATTTTCCATTGTCCTAACCCTAACCCTAAACTTGACCATAATAGTATCCTGAACTTAAAAGTTAATGAAATGTGTTCTAGTTGATTCATTCCAATAGTCCAGTTGTCCAGCTTGAAAAGAATTGCAGTTTGTGCCAAATCCAACAGATTTCCTGACTCTAACAGAAGCAATCTTGATCCCTAACATGAGCCATGGCATTTATTGACCTGAAATCCTAATATTAGGAAAAATACTGTAGTTTCCATGGATCCTAATTTTTCCTGAACTCCTAGATCCTAAATAAGTTCAGATTTATTTAAATCTAACTCATTTCTTAACTGTAAGCCCAGACCTAATAGTAATCATAAACAAATTAGTGCCAAATAGTAAATGTAAGGAAAATAGTTTCTATTCAATCTCACATTTCATTTGCTTCTACTTGTTGGTGGAAAAGTTAGTTTACATTAACCTTAGTCTTCCTTAACCCTAACCATAAGTTGGACTGGAAAAGTAACACCAACCGAAGCTCTAATTACCGTTTTGTACTAAAAATACCATAAATACACTAATTTTCATTGGTCCTATGATTCATCTTGTCCTTAAAAACAGGCAGTTTTCCCCAATTTCATATCCTTTTTCTAACTTTAACCCTACCCTAACTCGAAAACAGAAGTTAACTCTATCCCTAATTATATCTGAATCCTAATATTAATAGCAATACTCTGTTTTACATTCATTCTGATTCTGACCTGGCTTATAGTTGTAAAATTTACTTTCAGTTTGTTGCTAAAATTTCCATTTCTCTAACCCTAATTCTTCATCCTAATGGTGGTCCAATCCTAAAATTAATGAAAAGTACTTGAGTTTTTATTCATCCTAACTGATACACCAGTTGTCCTTCTTGAAGTAAGTTTCAGTTTACCCTAAATCCCACAAATTTCCTGGCCTTCACTCTAATCTCACTTGTCTTTACATGAACCCCTTCCATCTACTGACCTATGATTCTGATATTATGAAATTACTCTAGTTTCCATGTATTTTCCTGAATTCTAGACCTTAAAATAAGTTTCATCTAATCAATTTTCAAACCCTTATCCTATCCCTGAATTTAACTGGAAAACTAACTCTAAATATAATCCTAATTAACCCTGAATATTAAATATATGGAAAATATAGTAGGTTCTATTAATTTTCACCTTTATTTTATTTCATTACCATTTATGATCTCAAACTGTCACAGGGAGTAATCAATAATTAAATCAATGTATTCCCATTTTTTAAAGAGGAAGCAATCCCTATGTCTTATTGTGAGTGTTAGACTTTCTAAAAAATGTTCGCACTAGATGTTTAATCTAACAGGTAAACATATGCTTTTTTCCCCTTGCTCTTTGTCATACTCCCAGCAAATAAACATAGTTTTATCTGCCTTGTTAGCATTACAATAATAAACTTGACCATTTATCAACCCCTGAGATCTTTCATACAAAACTCCAGAGTCATATTATTCTTATTATTTGGAAATAATTTAAACATCTATTAATGCTATGAAAATATCACCATTTTCATGAACCATTTGAATATGTTTCTGATAATGTTATCATATTTCCTATAAAAATTTAGTGTTTAAGCCTGGCGCTGGTGGCTCACGCCTGTAATCCTAGCTACTCAGGAGGCTGAGATCTGAGGATCGCGGTTCAAAGCCAGCCTGGGCAGGAGAGACCATGAGACTCCTATCTCCAATAAACCACCAGAAAAACCGGAAGTGGCAATGTAGCTCAAGTGGTAGAGCGCTCGCCTTGAGCTGAAGAGCTGAGGGACAGCGCCCCCCCCCCAAAAAAAATTTAGTGTTTACATTCTACAAAAGTGTATATTATTCTTTATGTAATCATCAAACATTGGGAGATTAACAGGATTATATGACTAGAATATAATACTCAGATTCTGCTAAAGATTTTTCACTGTGGCAGTTATTTCCTTCATATCCATAGGATAGAATTAAGAATTACATATTGTATTAAATTTTCATGGTTTTTATAATGATAAGTCTTATTTTATATTTATTACAGAATGTTTCATGATTCAGATATATTTCACATTTTACTCAATTTATATTATTCCTTTTTGCAGAAATGTGACATAAGTGGTGTGGTATATAATTTTGGAATATTCCATTAGTATGTTAAATTTAATCATATCTTTAAAGTGTGCCTGTAAGTTCCTCAATTGCAAACTTATCGTTTTTTCTCTTTTAAGGAATATATTTTAAAAATATTTTTATGAATGTATAATTTAAGCACTATGAAATCCCATTAATAACAGATCAATTAGTTTATTTGATTGTTGTCCTACCCCCAGGGAATTGTTTGGGGGAAAATTAAGTCTGTGTAGTGTTCATATTAATTTTCCTGGCTCTCTGGAGCTAATCCCATCCATCCCAAAGCTTTCTCAGTAAAAACACATAGATCACTCAACTTTCCCACAGAACAGCAATTTGCATCCTGAGGACTGAACATCTGAATCTAGTCTGTTTATATTTCATTTCATTATGTGATGACTGGTTCACTTCATTACAGTTAAAGAAAGTTATAATGTTGGAAGATTTGCTGAGTTGATCAGATTAATTGATTATCCAGTTTTTAATGTCAGACTCTCGCATAGATATATTTTAGGATATTGATTGAAAAACTGTGGCACACATCAAATGATTGTATTAGCCACTGAAATTGAAGTGGAATAAATTTTTTGATATCAAGAAATATGTGCTTTAAAATATAATATTTATACATGTAAATGAGTTTGTTTTTATACTCATTTTTGCCCTTCGCTTGAATAACTACTTTATTATTTCTGCCATTAATAAGTTGTTCACATGCATCAAATGAGTAAGAGTAAAGACTTAAACACGGCCTAAGGACATATAGGCATCAGTTCACAAATAAATAAAATGTTTTAAAGATAAGTACTCATTTGCAATTAGAAAATGCTAACAAAGGGGTTGGGAAGGTGGCTCAGTGGTAGAGCGCTTGCCTTGCATGCATGAGGCCCTGGGTTCGATTCCTCAGAACCACATAAACAAAAAGAAAAAAGCTAGAAGTGGCGCTGTGGCTCAAGTGGTAGAGCTCTAGCCTTGAGCTGAAGAGCTGAGGGACAGCACCCAGGCCCAGAGTTCAGGCCCCACGACTGGACCCAAACAAAAAAAAAAAAAAAAGAAAATGCTAATAAAAGCAAAGCAAAAATAAGATTTTCCTTATCAAACTGAGTATTTCTTGTGGGTCTTTTTACTCCTCAGTGAATATTATAACTGTATTTGCCCACTTGTTTAAATTTTCTTAAAATGTGATTTGGTTTCAGTTTAACTCAACTACTTGCCATTGATTAGTTTTACTACCTTTCCAGTTTCCTCTCTGCCTTGTCCTCTCCCCTATTTAGCTTGAATTTCTCACCATATGAAATTCTTATGTGCATTCTTGGCTGTAATGGCAGCCCTCTCCCACTAGTGGGAGCAGAACAAGTATTAGGCAGCTGATACAGTTCATTTTTTGAGGGTAACACTTGCTATGTATTATCAATGAAAAGAGAGGTATAAGTCTATTATATCTTTAAAATCTCCCTTCCACAAACTTCTTCCTGAGAAAGAAAACCAAGCCTGAGTGTTCCACATGACAAGACAGAGTTAGAAGCACCACCATACAACTATCATCAATACAAATATCTGCTTTATGTTTCTTCCATCATCAATGCAAAGGTGTGGAAGACCAAACTTAGTGGCTTTCTTGCACAAAGGGATGACAAATGAGAGAAATAAATGGGCATTTTGTCTCTGACTGAATCATTCATGCTTTCCTATCTGATACATGCAGTGGATCCCACAACAATTATGGTGAGTGTAAATAAAGCATGTTAATGGAAGAATAAGTGAGATATTGAGAAGTGTATGCCTTGGAAGCTAGGAAAATCTTTTTCAACCCAAGTGTTATTAAGTAGCTCAACTCTCTCACATTAGGGACAGAATCTTCTGCATTAGACAAATCTTCTGAGTAAACAAATACAAATGTGGAAAGAGCAGGAATTAATGGGACCTCATAAAATGCTGGCAAAGTCAAAGGGATGAGAAATTTCAGAGCAGGTTCATTCAGATTTTCTCATACAAGAACCATTCAGTGCCAACAGGCATATAAATAAATGGATTAATCTAGTTGTACAAAGATCTAACATAAAACAGGCAAGTGAATGATCCCTGTTGCACACAGAATGTGCATGGATATTTTAAATGCAATTAAAGTGAAGGAAAGACAAAGCTTCTAAGAACTATAGTGTAATACCACTTTTTAAATCTCAGAAGCTAAACAATATATAGTTTAAGCATGAGGACTTGGGTGAGATACAAGCTCTTTTTTCTTTTTTTCTCTTTTCTTTTAATTAATTAATTAATTTTTGTGACAGTCCTAGGGCTTGAACTCAGGATCCCTGAGTTCACTGTCTCTGAGCTTTGTGGCTCAAGACTACCACTTGAACCACAGCTCCATTTCTGGCTTTTTGTTTTTAATTTATTGGAGAAAAGAGTCTCACAATTTTTTGCCCAGGCTTGTTTTGATACTCAATCCTCATGTCTCAATCTTCCAAGTAGCTAGGGAAACAGGCATGAACCAGTGGTGTCCAGCAATAGAATCTTTTTTTAAAAAAATACTGTGACTATACCGGTAATGTACAGAGGTGGTACAGTTATATATGTACTCAGGTTCAAGAGTACATTTCTTTTTGGACAATATCACCTGCTTCCTTACTTTCCCCCACTTCCCCCTCCCATCCCCATCCACAAGTTGTATAGTTCATTTTCAACATAGTGTCTAGTGAGTACTACTGCTGCATTTGTTCACCCTTTGTCCCTCCACTTATGTGTCCCTTTACCCTCCCAAAGACAGATAAATGAACAAACAAGACAAAAAGAGAAGAAGAAAAGAACAGTAACAAGGAAAAAAATCCTCATTTCCATTTCCTGAAGTTCATTTCAGTAAGTATTTTATTTTATATCGTTAGAGGCACATTGAATTTTTATGTTCCTCTCCTAAGAGTATCCTCCGTTGGTCTCGCTGTGTGAGAATGACTAGAATAGGATTATTAAAAGCAAGAGAATGATAAACACAAAGTTTTGGATACAGGGGGGATAGAGAAAAGAGAGACCAAGACAACAGTCATCTGTTATTGGTAGTGTTGTCATGCTTGGATTGTGAATGCTTTATAAATTATTAAGAATTCACACATATCCTTTCATGTATCAAATATCAAATTAAACAGATAAATGAGAAAGGGAGAATTTAATGATTATCCTCTTGTGCCTTTCCACTCTCACCAAGATGAAACAAACAACCAAGGGCCTTGGAAAAACTGAATGTTAGAGCAACTGAACCTCTCACTGTTTTCAACACAGCTCTGACGTCGCAGGAAGTGTCCATGTGAACCTTACTATCGGCTCCAAACATGAAGGCCCTCATCCAACAGGACATGGGAGGTTTTGGGTTGTCATAAGCAGCCCCCAGAGAATCCACTCCGTCTCTCTGCTTGTCAGCTGTGTCATAGCTCAACTCCAGTCTCAACTTGATAAGCTCTTCAGGCCAGAACATTTCCAGCTGTTGTGGTCAGCCAGCAGCAGGCTCTTATCTGAGGACAGCAGGGCCATGTGGCACACCGCAGCAGGGGTGGTGTCAGGGGAGGCATGTGGTCTCTGTACACAGTAGCAGAGTCCAGGAGACAGCAATTAGCACCAAGAGAATGAAGATGAACGGGGCATATACATAACCTTCATAAAAATGTCACAGGAAAAGACTCACAAACCATATGGATCCATGCTGGGGCTCTCCCAGGCATGGCCTTTAATGTTCACTAGTCCATGGGATGGCTTTTTAAAAGAGATTTTTTTTTTGCAGCTGTATCTTGTTGGCCAGCCATCTCAAAGGAAGTGAAGAGATAGGCTTCCTGTCAGAAATAGGTGAAGAATATTTAAGTCTTGACATGTTGTGGTCTTCTGTGCTCTGAGATCAGATGTCATGCCTGAAAAATACATTGATAATACTGAGGAAGAGCATTTCCTCCTGTAATATTGCCTTGGATTTTCAGTGATACCATTCAGTATCTGTAGGTATTTCAGATCTGTCTTTGTGTACTTTCAACAGACCAATGTTGAGTGTTCTTAGTGAATAGCAAAGCAGTAGAAAAAGTCTCATTGGCTGATTTCAGCAGGGAAATCATTATTCAAAAGTGTTTTGTGTCAGCTAGGAGAACACTGAGGTGGATGCAGAATCACTTGCTGAAAGGAAATAAGTACTGAAAGAAAAGATTGAGCTAAAACCACAGCCAAGATTTAGCCACAATGGATAACACTGTCACTGCTGATAACCACAAGGTTGCACTTGTAGTCTACTGCTGTGTAATGTGCCTATCTCTTCTTTTACTGGCACCTTCTCTGGATTTGATATTGCCTGTCTTCTGTAACCACATGCCTGAATGTCTCTATGCTGTCCTACAATGCCTAGATTTTAGTTCAGATTTAGTGACAAAGCTGGAATGCTCTGGGTATTTCTATTCTGCCATCTTGTGTCAAGAATGTGTGTGTTTCCCTCATTTGCTTCATGTACATCACCTCACATCCTCTCTGAAGGTTTTTCTTTGCTCAAGGTTTCATGATTGCATGTCAATCAGACTTGATCTCTCTTACTTCTTGCTCCAGAATTTCTGCTGCTGCTGCATGGGATGTTTGCATGGGATGTTTGTATGAATCCACTTAATCTTCATTCACTGAAATGTAGGGGAATGGGTCTGTGTGAATCACCCTTCCCTAAGAGGGCAGTTGGACCTGGTTCATTCAAGTTTTTGTTTCCTGGTAGACAATTCCCAGACGTGTACTTTTTTTGACGGATTCCCTAGAGCATGAGCCATAGATTCAAAACACACCCTTGGATTATCTTTCTCTCCCTCCTGGTCTGGCTCCCATTGTTTCCTCCCTGTCTTCTTGAGAGTACTCCTCATGTAAACTAACTACAAGCAATGCTTTGCCTTAGAGGTTCCCTTTGGGAAAAAAATTACATACAAAAATAGTTCAAGGATGAGATCAAAACTGGAGAATAAAATTGACAAAAGTTTTATTTCAGTTCCTTTGTAGATGATTGTAAGGAAGCTGGCTTGCTTGACTATCGTGCACTTATTCTGATGGACTGAGACTTGAAGTTAGAATGTTTTAGTTGCCTGAAAGAGTTGAGATGTTATGCACCAGATTACTAAGAAAGCAATGAAGTTCTCGAGGCTGTGTCAATTCAATCCACTTCCTACAGATCACTTGGAAAGTTGTTTTTGTAGTTGTGTAAGAAACTATATCTCTAACCTAACAAAGCTCTATGCTTACCTTATCAACATTATAAAACAGTTTCTCTTGTATTTGACAAGCATAATATCAATAAATCATTTTTAATGTTTTAACTTTATAATCTTGTCTCCTTTATTGTTGGGTCTGCAAGTTGATAGCACATCATGCATAATGCACTCTGAACCAGCAATGCCCTCTTATAAAAGTCCTTAGTTTGTTTTTCCTCTGAGAACAATATCTCTGTAACCTGCAGAGAACCCATTGTTAAAACTAGCAAACTGTCTCTCAGTGTTTTAACTATGCTAAGAAATAAAATGATTCTGGTCTAAAATACAAGAGGCAACTCTCCACCCTTTGTTTATTTCTGTCTGTCTCATTAATGGAAGGGCTAAGCATTCATTTGGGAAAGCACCAACTTCAAATGTTGAGGGAGATGAGTGTTTAGGTCCCAATAATTCCCAAAATCTATCTTGAATATGTCAACATTTGATAAGAAAGAATGATGGAACTATTCATAATTTTGCTTTAGTTTCACCAAAACCTTTTTTTTTTTAAAAAAAAAAAAACAAAGGCAGTGTGTGTCAGTTTAATTTAAATCAGTCTAGGGGAAAGTGCCTGAGAATAATTAGACATCCAGTTTAAACATCTTGATTCTATCATCTCCAAGCACATGCTTCAGCCTGTCCTGCAAAGAGAAGTTATCGAGGAGTCTCTCTGTTACTTTTCCTTTTCATAGACCCACATAGACAATATGTGGATATAGCAAAGCCTTGCCAAGCCTCTGCTTAACAGATGGATTCAAGTCCAAGAAATGGCTCCATTTGTAAATCCAAATCTTGCCTTAATATGATTAAATTCATTTTTTCAGCCTTGAAATTTTCAATCAAATTCCAACCTGAAGATCTAGCAGGTAATGAAAGGCATTAGATCAACTAGAATAAATCTGTAGCATTTTGACATGAATAAGGGAAAGAAATATGTATACGTGGGAGCATGTGAAACATGGAAAATGAAATATTTCCTACAAGTCTCAAATGGTTCCTTTCCTGTCATTGCTACAAATGATACTAGATAGGAACTTTCAATGCTAAATCAAGTAAATAGTCACCAATATAGTCTGATACAATTTTCTAGAGGAAGAAATAGAATATTATGTATTTGTTCTGCTTTTGAAAAGCAGCTGAAATGATATTATGCTGCTGGAAATTTACAAAGAAAGGAAAGAGAAATTTATGGTGTAAAAATGCAAGAAATTGACTTTAAATGGTCATTGCACTTATAGAGAAAAGTTAGACTCTATTAGTATTTTTAAAAAAATGAACAAAATGCAGAACTAAAAATAGCACCTAAGACAACACAGTATAAAAACTTTCTATAACTGGTATATTGATATACTTTTAAGCATCATCCTCATGCACATTTCCATATATATATATATATAACCATTGATGACATATGTACTTGATCATGAGTAGCACTTTTTTGTTTTTCAAATGAAGTGTAAATTATATCATATGTGCTCTTTCAGAAATGTTTCTTTCTTATTGCTTCTTTATATAGCATTATATCCTTGAGATTTTTTCCCCCAAATTTATCTAGTTTTAACGGTTGTGGCATTTCCAACATGAGTAAATCATGGTTTATTTTCTCACTGAAATGATACGGATTCATTTTTATTTGTTTGTTTGCTTGCTTCTGTTTTATTGCTTTAAGAAACAGTGCTGCAGCTGGGCACTAGTGGCTCATGCTTGCAATCTTAGCCACTCCAGAAGCTGAAGATTACAGTTCAAAGCCATACCAGGCAGGAAAGTCCATGAGACTCTTATTTCCAATTAACCACACAAAAAAATGTAAGTGAAGCTGTGGTTCAGGTGATAAGAGCTTTAACCATGAGTAGAAGGGCTCAGGGACAGTATCCAGACCTTGAGTTTATGCCCAGGACAGACAGACAGACAGACAGACACACACACACAGACACACACACAGACACAGACAGACAGACAGACAGACAGACAGACAGACACACACACACACACACACACACACACACACACACACACACACACACACGAAACAATGCTGAAAAAACCATTCTAGTACCTGTCTCTGTGCTATGTATGTCTATTTTATAGAGTATACATCTTCAGTTTTATTAGGTGTAGGGAGACAGTGTACCATGCAGTAGGCACATCATTTACATGGATTCAAGTCTTGACTCTGTCATTTCATGTGTAACCTGATCCTTTCTGACGCTCATTCTTTATCTCTAAAATGGTGACAGTAATAGTAACTGTCAATGACAAGCCTGCTTGCTGTATAGTCTCCCATCATCTTGCCCTTTCTTTTCTCTAAAAGAGTTTTAGGTGGGAGGAGGTCCACTCCAGTGACAATTTCCTCTGCATCTTTCCGGCTAAACATGGCTATGCTCTTTAGCTAATGTATTGTGAGTGAAGATTACAAGCTCACAATGCATGCTCAAACCTTTATATTTTTCATTGCATGCTTTATATTTTTGGCAGTCTGATGTGTATGGATATCGTATCATCGTTATTTTTTTCTTTATAATCTTTTTAGAAATGAAGAGCAACAAACATTTAGAGAAGTACAGAAATCATAAGTATTCAACTTAGTAAATATGTGTAAAGAGAGCATATATAGCATTGGCACTCAGAACACCAGATTCATAGTTCATCCTCCCCAAAGGAATTCCCTGTTGTGCACAAATACGTGCAGAATTGTGATCTTTCTTTTTTATATTAAAGGCTTATTCCTCAGAATGTGGTTGTATTTGGAGACAGCCTATAAGGAGGAAATTTAATTAAGAAGACGTCATTACAGTCAAACTTAACCCCAGTATGACTCATGTCTGATAAGAAGAAGAAATCAGAACAAAGTATGGAAGGAAGATACAGGAAGAAAATGAGTTTTAAGCCAATGGGAAGGGCCGCAGAAGAAATCAACCATTGGGAAACTTTGATCTTGGACTTCTACTCTCCATTTCAGAGAAAATAAATTTCTGTTTTTTTTTTTTTTAAAAAGCAACTCTGAGGTAGTTTATTACGGAATTCCAAGAAAAAAAATGGTTTGTTTCAGTAAAATCACCAAGTGTTTGATTCATGATCTTCTGCTAGATCTTTTCATTCAACATTGCTTTGTTGAGTGTGTATGTGTGTGTGTGTGTGTTTGTGTGTGTGTGTGTGTGCGTGTGCACGTGTGTGTGTGTGTGTGTGTGTGTGTGTGTGTGTGTGTGTGTGTGTATACCAGTCCCAGGGCTTGAACTCAGAGCCCTGAGCTTCTGTGCTCAAGGTGAGGGCTCTATTCTTAAGCCACAGCTCCACTTTGGGCTTTTTAGGTAGTTAATTGGAAATAAGAGTCTTACAATAGCCCGGGCTGACTTCAAAATGTGATCTTCAGATCATAGCCTGTTAAGTATCTAGGACCACAAGCACCTAGATTTCATTGACTTTGATTGCATTGTTGAGCATGGAGATCATTTCTCCATTCTTATTGCTCTATGGTTTTGTGCCATGTGAATCTGTCACAAAAATTCATTTAATATTAATCAACATTTGAATCATTTCCAGTGTTTGGCTCTTACAGATACGATAGATAGATAAATCAGTGTTCTTATGAAGGTTTTTATACATCATTTGGTTAATATATGAATTCATTTCTGTTGGGTATCAAGGACTGTAATTTCTGCATCATAGTGCATGCATATGTTCAGTTTTTCTAGATTTGACCAAAAATTTATGTAGGTTATCCATATGCATCCCCAACAGCAGTTACTCCAATTGCTCCAGTAACAAGTATTTACTGTAGCTTTCACTTTGGTCAGTCCAGTGTGTAATAATAGAACCTCATTATGATTTTTTTAACTTGAACTTCCCTAATCACTAGTGAAGTTGAACACTTGCTTCATGAACCTGTATATGACTAATTTTTATAACACTTCAAATCTATGTGAAAAGATATGTCTTCTGTAAAAGTTTATTTGTTGTATTTTTTTTCCAATTCAGTCAAACTGGCTATATATATTGCAGAAATCCTTCATATATACATCAGGTTTTGTAATAAAATGCTGATTATATATATATATATATATATATATATATATATATATATATATTTATCCTTTTGGTATACTTTATTCCTTCTTGGATTTCTAATGTCTGCCTAATGAATATACACACACACACACACACACACACACACACACACACACAGAGACACACAGACACAGACACAGACACACACACACATACACATATATTTTTTGTTGTTGTTGGTCGTGGGGCTTGAACTCTGGGCCTGAGCTGTTCCTCAGCTCTTCAGCTCAAGGCGAGTGCTCTACCACTTGAGCTACAGTGCCACTTTCAGTTTTTCTGAGTGTTTATTGGAGACAAGAGTTTCACGGACTTTCCTGCCTGGACTGGCTTTGAACCGCCATCCTCAGATCTCAGCCTCCTAAGTAGCTAGGATTACAGGCGTGAGCCACAAGGGCCTGGCTGGATTTATATTTTAATTATGAATGTACAGGTAATCAGACTTTAATGTTTTGATTCTTAAAATATTTTATTTTATGTTAAATTTTGGTGGTAGTTTTTGCTGTAGAACATTTTATTGTCATTTCTTTCAGTAGTTTTGAAAATGTTATAATGCCAGGCTCTGGTGGCTCATGCTTGGTAATCCTAGCTACTCAGGAGGCTGAGATCTGTAGATTGTGGTTTGAAGCTAGCCTGGACAGGGAAGTCCAAAAGACTCTTATCTCCATTTAACCACCAAAAAGCCAGAGGCGAAGCTATGGCCCAAGTGGTAGAGCACTAGCCTTGAACAAAAGACTTTAGGGACAGTACCCAAATCCTGAGGTCAAACCCTAGGATAATCATCATTTTACACACACACACACACACACACTCACACTCACACACACACACACACACACACACACACACATCACAGCAATTTCTTTTTTAGTGTTTGGGTTGACCATATAACTGTCATTCTTTCTCTTTCTTGAGCATAATGGTTCTTTTTTCCTTCTGAATGTATTTAGTGTTTTTTGTCCACTACTGAATTTTTGGTATATCAGTAATTTTACTATATGTGTACCTATGTGGACTTTTTATATATTTATGAGTTTGGTCTATAAATATATAAACATTCTTGGTCATAAGTCTTACTTTATCTCTTCTCCGCTTGTATAAATTAGTATTAGACCTTTATTATTAGTCTTTTATATATATATACATATGTATATATGCTAGACAGACATTTTGTTGTATTGTGCCAGGTATGCTTTTTTGGTAGTACTAAAGTTGAACTCGGGGTCTCATGCTTACTTGGTGTTCTTGCTAGGTGGTGCTCTACCACTTGATCCATACCTCTAGCTTTTTGCTGATTATCTTGGCAATGGAATCTAGGGAACTTATCTGTTCTAGTTGACCTCTTAATTTTAGTTTCTTGAGAATCTAGAATTATAGACATGATCCACCAAAGTCTGGCTTCTACTGTGCTGCTTAAAATACATTTTTTATTTTTCACTTTTTTCTCCTTTTTATCTAGTCCTTTGTTCAACCAGTTCATTGAATTCTTTAATTTTGATTATTCTATTCTTTAAAACTAGAAGTTTTTTTCTGAACTCTTATTCTCAACTGATAACTCTTCTGATAACTGTGAAATGAAACACATAGAAAATCAATAATACCAATACTAACAATTATTAATTAATGATTACATGTTTTACAATGTTTTTATTTTAATGTGTCATGTGAATAGTGCTATTGATATCTTTCAGATGAGAAAGCAGGCCACACCAGTTTTACTTGAGTTTATAAAAGTCAACACAGAATGATTTTATGTAAATCCATTTCATTTTAATTTGTAAAATAAAGTAAGTATTGCTACTACCTGGCTTTTAAATGAATTGTGAATGTATTTCTAAATAAAACTATCATCTCTATCTTCTATATTCACACTTAATATTTCAATGTATGAGTGCCATTAGAATCTGCTATAATAATCTATTTGTTGTCCCCAGTTTTGTGGCATTGTCCAGGTGTTAAAATTAACTGCGGTTTGCTTGAATCTATGTAAAACATTTGGCATGTTGGCTTTTCACTGTTATTCCCTTGGTAATGGCAGCACCTCAAGGAATAATGCACTTTACATGCTGCTCTGGTGGTAAGATTTCACGTAAATGGAGTAAAGAATATTTAATCAAGGAGCTCTGAGCATGTGAAAGCCAACAGCAATAGTAGAAATGGTGTTTATTTTATAGTCCAGAAACTGCATTTTAAATGCTAGTATATGTTTATATGACAGTTCTATTAAATATAAAAGAGTCCCATTACAAGGGAAGTCCTTTGCATAGGCTTTTTATGTGGTCTAAATAATATACCCAGTTCTGCAACTCCTCATGTGAGACATTTTTAGAACCTTATTTATGTTAAAGCCATAACAAACTAGCAACTAGAAAACTGTAATGGGCACACACGGCTAATAAAAATGAGATCGTTTAAAATTCTTCTTAATAGCAACTTAGGAAGTATCTTGATGACACAAAGTCAGGGCTCAGTCTCTCTGGATGCCTGCCACTCAGTGTCACAGGCTTTGGCATGGGTACTCCTTTTTCCATTGTCTTGGCTTTCTTGGCTCAAGACTAAATAGCCAATACATTTTAACATTGGTATTTGTCATATAAAAATATGACTTTTTCATTCTAGTGCCTATTGAACCAGAAGTACTGTGGGTAAAATAATCCGAAGATCATACTGCCTCTCTGCATTGATTATTTATTGGGGGACTCCTTTTGTGTGTGTGTGTGTGTGTGTGTGTGTGTGTTTGTGTGTGTGTGTGTGTGTGTGTGTGTGTGAGAGAGAGAGAGAGAGATCATCTGAAATTGGTCAGAAGGTGTAGAATGCTGCATATGTTTGATCTGTGTTTGTATATATAAACATATATATTATCTATGCATGTATATATATTTGTATGAGGGTACAGTCTGCAGAGCTGCATATGTGTGCTAATGGGTGCATGTGTGTCATGTATATAAGGCCTTGGTACTTGAAATTTGGACCACTTCTCAGCTGGATTGCTCTGTTTGGACAAGCTGGTTAAAATGAAAAGATCAGATCCTTTATAGAGTAAAAACTATTTGATCTAGGGGTAGATATCAGCTCCACAGACAAAGATGTTGGTCTAAAATCACTTTTATTGTTACATCTTGCAGAGTTCCATGATAGTTCCTGTGGCCTTTCATGTGTGCAGAGGAAAATTTCCCACAGAAGAATGGGCTGATCAAGTGTGAAAAGTTATTGCATCACTGCCGACCAGCAAGCATTTATTATATAAACAAGTCAGTGAAGGAATAGAAGGAAAACATCTTCAATTTCTTAACTAGTGAGAACCTCCTAATGAATTTTCCTCCCCCGGCCTCTGCTGGTGCATTGTCAGTGCAAGAACTGAGGCAAATAGCCAAACAACGTCATCTTTTTATATACTTGGGGAGGTAGGAGCCCTGTGGAACATTGTTTGAGACTATTCACCCACTAACATTATTTTTGTCATGTTGAACAGTCCAAATCCCATTAATTGTTGAATTGAACCACCACCTTTAAGGTCAGCAGTGTTGGCTACCCAGTGCGGTCATTCCCTCCACGACACTCCTAAGAATGGCCACCATACTGTTTTTCAACTTTTACAGCTGGGAAGCACATGACCTTAGAATCTGCAGTTTCACTTGTAAGAAAATTCTTTACAATACAGTTTTTCAACTTTCATATGCTTAAGTCATATAAGAAGTCACTTAAATGCACATCTTCACCCAAGACCAACTAACTCATTTTAGAAACTTCCCACTGCCATTTTTTTGGAATTTCCTTCTGTGACAGAGAAAAACTAGTTGTGTGTGTGTGTGTGTGTGTGTGTGTGTGTGTGTGTGTGTGTGTGTGTGTGTGTGTGTGTGTGTGTGTGTGTGTGTGTGTTGAGGGGGCATTTTTTTCATCTATGTCTTCCTGTTCAGCACCCGAGCCTTTTGCTAAGTGAAGAAAAGAACCAGAAGAGCTTGCATGTTCTAGATTAGTATTCCTGGAAAGGCAAGGAGTCCTTTGTAGAACTAGAAAGCTATATATAGCAAGAGTTTGATTAAGAAAATGATATGAAAGCAACAGTCCAAGGCTGCATATTTTGAGAGATACAAATGCAGGGTATTTTAGGAACTTTGACATGTGCAATGCCATATTATTCATTATTCTTTGTCTTTGTTCCTAGAGACATCATAAAGATCAATGGTAAGAGTATCAAAAGAGGTATAAAGTGGAGAAAATATATTAGCAACAGGACCTGTGGGTGGTTAGGACAATTAACTAGAAGCTGCTTAGAAATCCCTATAGAAGAGCTTGAAATGCTTTCAAGATTGAGACTGTTCCTCAGATTTGCATAATATCTAGTTTGTTCCTGTTTGTGCTTTGGAGTCAACCACACTCCAAGAAACTAGCTCACATTTTCAAATTCACCAGGTATTTATGTATGCATTGGAATGTCTACACTATAGTCTATAATTGTTGGCTGTTCACTCAATAGGAAAGTGATATGGAAGAAACAACATTGGAGGCTATTCCCAAGAGTGGGATGAATGAAACAAGTAGGGCTATCAAAAGCTTGCTTGATAAATTTGTTTCTACAAAAGAAAGAGTATCTTAATGAGAATAAGCTGTCATTTTGACATGTGACTAAATTAATCTATGATTAAATGTTGGTTCCATGAACATCAGCATTCTGTGGTCCTTTGCTTATTACTGATCCATTCTCCATTTCTCACTACACAACGTTCCTTTTTCAGTGTTAGGGTCACTGATTTCTGTAGTCAGATGACTCATTACAATTTCCATCTAGGAAATATTTTATTTCTTCTCATGCTTTTTATATTGTCTTGTTTTTAAGTAGTCAACAAAATTGAGTTTCTTCTTAAGAAAATTGGCTCTTTCTGCTTGGAAAATATTCTTCGGTTAGGACACTATTGAGAGTACAGCTTCTGGACATGAAGTGGTAAAACTGCTACGTGGATAATATCAATCTATATGCATTTGATTACACCAAAGTTCAATTTCTGGCTAGAAGTACAAAAGTATCAGAATAGCTGGGAGAAAATGCTAGACTTTAACTTTTGCAGGTCTTCTAGTCTTCTGGAACATACAATATAAATTTGAAAACAAAAAATAAAGTTAGACAACTGATAGTACTTGATTTTAGAGCTATAGTAGCTGAGATACACAGTATTGGTACAAAGAGAAAAAAAGGACAATAGAATATAATAGCTTAAAAAAACTATCATGTTTGCAACAAGAAATATAAAGGTAATCTTTTTCTTTTCAACAAAGGTACCAAGATAGGTGAGTATCTATGCACAATAAGTAAAAGAAAACTTTTGATCTATATATCAAACTATATGCAAAATTTAATTTGAAAGGGATCAGAAGCCAGATGCCAGTGGTTCACTCCTGTAATAGCTATTCAGGAGGCTGAGATCTGAGGATAGTGGTTCAAAGCCAGCTCGTGCAGAAAGTCTTTGAGACTAATCTCCAATTAATTACCAAAGATAAAAACCAGAAATAGACTCAAGTGGTAGAGTGCTAGCCTTGAGCAAAAAGTTCAGGGAGAGTGTCTAGGCACAGAGTTCAAATCCCAGGACTAGCACACACACACACACACACTCACACACACAAAATCACATACCAAATAGAAAACCTAAATGATTTAACTTCTATGAGAAAACAAGGGAACCCTTTGTGATCTTTGTTAGGCAAAGATTTCTTCAATGCAATTCCAAAATCACAATCCAGAAGAGATCAACTGAATAAATTTTATTTCTTGTAATTAAATAACATTGGTCTTGGGGCGGGGGGAGGGCTGGGCGGGTGGGGGGAGGCTGGGAAGGGATGTGAAGGGTAAACAAAGGAGGAGGCTGCAATGCTTGGTAAGAAATGTACTCATTATCTTGCCCATGCAATTGTAACCCCTCTGTACAGTATGTTCACAAAAAATAAAAATAAAAATTATAAAAAAAAAGAACATTGGTCTTTAAAAGCCATGGTTAAATAGTGAAAAGACAACCAAGATTAGAAGAAATTCCTTGTGAAACGTGTATATGACAAAGTACTAGTACCTGTAAAAAGCCATTAAAATTCAATTATGAAGAGCTATCAAAATGCAATTGAGAAGTGACAGAAAAAATGGAGCAAGTGAACTCTGTTTCTAATAGAACTTTGTCCATGTAGCAGACTTTATTAAACTGGCCAAATAGGGAAAAGAGTGGAAGGCTGGCCAATGGAGTGGCTCATTTTCCAGACTGAGTTTGAGCCTCGGAATCCAGCCTGTAGCCATAACTAACAAGGCTACATACTGCCTATTTGAAAGCATATACTAACTCCATGGGTTTCCAGGGTCCCAAACTGAAGGATTACATAAGAAAGCATTTTTTTCCCTGCAAAAATCTGTGCAGTTAGCCTTCCCCTGCATCAGTGTTAATGGCTTCATGTCTCTTCCTGAAAAGGGCCCCTCTCTTTATCTATTTCTGCGTGACTGTGTGTGGTCTCCTTGCATGTCTCTCCTCCCTCGTCTCTGCCTTCCTCAACTATATCATGAAGTTAAAAATTGTTTTTGTTATTTTATTTATTGAAAGGGATGTTTGAGTTGCCTTCCTTAAAAGCAGATGGGTGACATATTTTATCCCTCCCCCGAACCACTCCAATTATAATGAAACAAATAAAATCAAGTTACTCTGTACTTTTAGTTATACAGCCTTCGATTTGCCTTTTCCTGGCTCGAGGTACTGCTCTCTCTGTCCCCCTCCTGCCAGCTGTTGCAAGGGAGCAAATGATTTAGTGAATTCTTATAGTTAGTAAGAGATGTCCAGAAGTGCAGTATAATAGATTTAATGATGTGTATGAATTGTCAGGTGTTTTCTTTTTAAGATTCTTTCATCTATTCTGGTTTCTAACAAAATATATTAAAACAGAGATCGAATTATCAATCCCAAGTACCACTACAAAAACCCTAATTAAGTGTACACACACACACACACACACACACACACACGAAGTCTTGCTTATTTAACAACATTTTTGTAACCTTTCAAAAATGTCTTGGCAAGATCCATTTAGATTATGAAGTCACTAGTGGTCAATGTAAAATATGAATTTTCCAATGTTGGTTTTGGCCCCTGTTCCTGTCTTAGACGAGAAGGTCGTTCTGACCACACCATTTGCAGGGAGAGAACATCAAAGGCAATGGTTTTAGATATTCAGCTTCACATAACATAAGACCCATGAACTTCTAACAAAGTTTACTTCAGAAACGATCACTAATCATCTGTGAGTCTAGTGTTCTACCTAATAAAAAACAAAGCCAAGAATCATGGGCTTTATCACAATTACAGTAAAGCATCAACTAGTAACAGAATAATGCAAATGAGAGAAAACTATCAAAGCACTTTGGAAATGTTAAGAAAAAATATTCTAAAAGTGATTTAGTCCATTCTGCAAAAAGATTGTGGGTGGAAAAACACCCATTGCTCACAATCTTGTACCTCTCCTTCTCTATTACATTTTGTTATTTTAGCCATAGAAAATAAACAAGGCTGGGGACGTTCTTTTGAAATACAAGTTGGAGAGAAACTGTTTTTTTTAGGTACTTTATTGTAACATCCTCTTTCCAACTCTGCTCTTACTCTGTCACTTCCTTATAAAGAGAAGTTATAAAATTTCCAGAATTACACCCACCTGCAGCAGCAAGATTTAGAGATGGGAGTATTTCCAGAAGGAAAGTTCAGCCACATTCCCACTGACCTCTGGGAATAGAAAACAGACTCTTCATGACAAAATGAAGCAGAATTCCTTAATAATAGGCAACCATTCAAGAGAAACTCTCACTGGTACCCCTCTCTAACTCATAAGCTTTCTTGTTTATGTGAAAAAATACAATGATATTTGAGCAACTAATGCAATCACAGGATCAGATTGAGTGAGTGATAGAATATTACTTTGAATTTGGAAGAAGAGAAAAGCTGTAGAACTGTCAGGAGTCAAGTGATCAGCACCAGCAAGAATAGGCATCGACCTTGGTTGTATCCATTCTCCAGCCAACCCACACTCTTCGGTTTAAGGAACACCCAAAAGGCATGCTCAACCTGCAGAAGCTGAAAGATCTCCAAGCAAGACTAATTCTTCATCTCTACCTGGGAAGAGGATTTTCTGCCCTTCCTGTGATTCTTAAAGAGAGAGCCACTGGCCAGAGGGTTGGGGACACACATCTTCTGTTCCTTCTTAAAGGATGCTGGGTCTGAGGTACCTTAACCTTGGAATCACTGTATAGTAAGTTTCCTACTCATACTATTATTGTTGATGCTGTCTTAAATTTCAATATGGGCTCTGAGCAATCGCAAAGCAAGACATATCTTTACTAAGCCCCAGCCCCCAGGGAGTGGTCTAAGCTCAAGGACACTTGCTATATCCAATCAGAACCCATCATTGAATAGGCAGGCCTCACATGAGCTAGGAGGTGGAGCCTTCATTACTATTAGCAATGAGTAATGATTTCTACCAGGTGGTTCAAACCAGTACTTAAGATGTCTATGCCCGGGGTGAGTCAAACAGGGTACCAGTATATTCCGAGAACTCCTAAGAACCTGCTCAGATTAAAAGGATACTTCAGGGTTAAAATAAAAGAAGTTTGGCTCAGATTTTTCATTAGTAGTAAGTAGTTGTCCTTTGAGAGATGTCCCACATGCTTTATCTATGTTTAATCCTTATCATAATAATACCTACAATATATGCATCCATTCTCTATAAATGTTCATAGCAAAACATTTTTTGTGCTGAATTAAAGCCGTATTTACCATGATAAAGCTGAGAATAATCTTTGCTTTTTTTGATACCTGCTTTTCATCAAACACCCTTTCATATTATAGATGGTGGAACCAGAGTCAGAAAAGGTAAGTAATTTGCCCAGAGTCACAGAGCCTGTAAATAGTCAGATAGATGAAAGACCTAATTCTATGACCCAAATGTCTGTTTTAAACTCTCTGTTAACATTTACTTTTTTCCTACTGTACATCCTATTTAGTATCCACTGTACAATTTGTACACCACAGCCTGGGCTGCATCATTGATAAGCGAGACTTACATTTTTCCCTCTCATTCAAGTTTAGGCAAAGGCATCTGTCACAAAGTCTTTGTGGTAGGACTAGTCCACAATCAATTTGAGTTTATTTTAAATAAATCTTTCCGAAGCATAATTAATAAAATTATTACTGTTAAAAGCCTTACATCTGGGTGTTAGACACTGGTTATTCTACAGCTGATGAGTCATTTGCTAAGTTACCCATTGGTTAAGTGTACACTTTGTTGAAAGTGGGTCAGGCACAGGAGGGGGAGAGAAGAAGTGAATCCTCACCCCAGACGAGGCCTCTGCATTCATCATTGCATACTTACTGGCAAGAAGGCAACCTCTAGGGGCTAGGTTTGCTAAATCAGCAGTGAGTCATTTACTGCAGAGCCCAGGGAAAGCTCTGCATTCTCTGACATGGGGACAGTTCAGCACAGAAGGTATACTTTTTCCTTTAGTCATTAAGGCCTCATCCACTGGGCATGGCTGTTGAGGGCAAAGCCACAGGAATGAGAACTCAGGGTTTTATACTATTCTTAGGGATTTCTTAGGGACTCCTGGGGTCTGGTTATATTCACTTGGAAAGGTATTTATAGTCCAATCTTACCTACTCTGTGGCCATAGTCTTCATGTAGCTTCTGCAGAACTATTTTTGGAAAAAAAACATACAGAAATATCTCCCCCAAAAGTGATCTGATAGAGCAGAAATACCTTGTTACATTATTTAAGAAGGTGAGTTATAACATGTACTTACTGATTATACTTATATGTGTTATACAGTTTATATATAGTTATATGTGTTATAACATATAGTTATATGTTACAGTTGTAACATGGACTTGCTTACTTACTGATTCACTATGGTAACAGAAGTCCTGAAACTGTAAGTAAAGGCTCATTGATATTTTGTAATTGTTGTTGTTGTTTCTGGTGGTCCTGGGGCTTAAACTCAAGGCCTTAAACTTTTTTGCTCAAGACAAGTGCTCTACCACGTGAATCACAGCTCCTGTTCTGGCCTTTTGGTGGTTAACTGGAGATAAGAAAGATATGGGCTTTCTTGCCCAGGCTAGTTTGAACTACGATCCTCAGATCACAGCCCTCTGACTAGCTAGGATTACAGGCATGAGCCACTCACGCCTGGCTCAGATTGAATGTTTTTTTAGGCAGGGAAAATGTTGTATTAGTTCAGGTTTCATTCAAGGAACAAGTAGTAGTATGACAGTTGTATTATCCAGAGATACAGAATCATCAGAATATATACATTAATATATAAATATTATATATATCAATATATAAATATTATATAACTTTATATATATTTATATAATCACAAGATGGGGGTTTACTAAATTGATTTACATAATCAGAGGCTGGATAATCATTCAAGAATACTTTGTACAGATTGAAGAGCCAGGGAATGAGAAAAATGCTTAGTCTAAGTTGCTGGGAGCCCTAGAACAAGAGACATCAACCATGTAGTCTTATTCTGAGACTAAACTACTAGAATTTCCCTGGAGAACCACATGCATAAGTCTGCATTCAAAGGCTGAAGAGTATGGTGTCTCATGTCCACAGGGAATGGTAGAAGCATCATTCAAGAAGAGTCAAGCAGGAGTGAGTATAAACAAGCTCCCTTCTTTTGTGCATATTGTTCTCTTGTGTACCCATCCACTTGGACAGTGCAGATCCCATTCAAGGAGGGCCATGCAGACTAACTGGCCAATTGCCTCTGGAAACACACAGAAATTGTGCATTACCAATTGTCTAAGGATTCCTAGATCCACTGATGTTAGTAATCAAGATCAACTATCACAGCAATTTTAATGCAAGGAATTGGGTGTTTACCAAAATCAGTGGAAAGTGGCAGAATAGAGTCAAGTTTACAGGAGGACATTGGTTTTTAAGGCAACACACTTTCAGCTGTAATCTCGATATCAGGAAACTATTGTTGCCCCTGCTCACACTTCAAAAGCTGATAGTGGACCAAGGGACATGAAGTTTGGCCTTGCATACCTGTCTACCAGAGTTCATGGTCAGCCAGCATGGATGGCCTGTCCTACCCTTTCAACTTCCAAATCTCATGGAAATGCTTCCCATTGGCACAACTTAAGTCAAACTTGCCATATAAAATCAGCTCAGAAATTGTAAGAGTTTTAGAAACCCAGTGTTTAGTATTCCCAAACTGAAATATGAGACAGAAGAAGGAGATAAGGAAGGATGTGAAGACTCAGTAGATACTATCGGATACACATCTGTTATTATGTTAGACTAAAACAAAACATTACTGTGTTACTCCCATAATACAGTATTGCAGGCATAGATAACATATCACTAACACAGGATGACTCCACCAGCCAGAAACTACAGTTAGTGTTGCAGATAACTGTTACACAGTAATGGAGTTGTTAGTTCTGGTAATTCAGTTCTACTCTTCATGAGAATTGATATGATGAAGTTATTTTAAATGCTTACCTCTATAATGCTTGTTAGGGTCATGGGTAGAAAGGCTGGTCCTCCAGTGGTGGATTTAATCATTGAGGAGTGACAGGAGTTAGTCCATTGGTGGATTCCTAACAGGATGCCATTCTAAGGAGATGGTGGGTGGAAACCGGGATGAAGCTTGGTTGGAAGAAGTATGTACTGGAAATACATACTTGTACCCAGCATTTGTCTTTCTCTTAGCTCCCTGCTCCATGAAATGAACAGCCTCCTCTTCCACATGGCCTGACTGCCATGATGCTCGGCCTCATCACAGACGCAGAGCACGGAGCCAGCCAACCAGGCCCTGAAACCATGGAAACCATGAGCCAAGACAAATCTTGATGGTGTCAGGTATTTTGTCATATCAGTATAGGGACCAACACACTGATATGAAGTATTTTGATCTGTACTTGCAAAGAAATAGCTTGAATGTCATGACTGATATGAACTAAATAATTTGAGCTAACTTAATTTTTAAAAAAAAATTGCTGTGTTGAGCAATAGTGATTAATTTATGCTTATTTATGACTAAAAGGAATAATGTTATTAAAACTGATACGTTCAATTAATTACATTTTCCTGTGGTTCAATTTGTTTTTCTTTGTGACTAGATTGGATATACTTAACATAGGATAAAGCAGTATTTCCAAGAATGAAGCAGAGCTGGGCACTGGTGGCTCACACCTGTGATCCTAGCTACTCAGGAGGCTGAAATCACAGGATCATGATTCAAAGCCAGCCCAGGCAGGAAAAATCTATGGCACTTTTATTTCCAATAAGACACCAAAAAACTGGTGCTGAGGCTCAAGTGGTAGATCGTTTGCCTTGAGCTGAAGAGCTGAGAGACAGCGCTCAGGCCCAGAGTTCAAGCCCCACACTGACAAAAAATAAACAAGAATGAAACAGAAAAAGAACCCATAGTATTGGTTAATAATATTTAGTTAATACTAAAGGAATTTTTGGGGACTCCAGTTTTCCTCCAAAATAGAATCTTGAGCAGAAATATGTATGTGTGGGCGTTTGTGTGTTGGTATGTTGGTGAGTGCGTGCGTGTGTGTGTGTGTGTGTGTGTGTGTGTGTGTGTGTGTGTGTGTGTGTGGCAAGTATTCTTGGGATGAACGCTTGAAAGTAGGGAAGGACTTGACTAAGCAGAGGGGGAGTTGAACTAGTTCAGCTTTCACAGAGGCATTAGAGGATCTGGAATTGAAATTACCCTTCAGAGCTCTCTTGTGTAAGTCACCCTTATTCACCTGCCATGACAATGCTCGATGTAGGCAGGGAGCAAGTACCACCTAAAAGACAACAAACTTCCTCCAGTGGGAACATCTCAGGAGAAGCTCATCTATGCATTGTGTATAGTCAACCTCTCCATCTGGAAAAATGAGTGTCTCATCCCTGAAGGAATGACAGCTATGGATAGAGGATATTATTAATGTAGTAGTATTTTCTAGAGTTCATTAGACCTCACTTCTTTTGCCAGTGTTATTTTCCCATATCTTTTATTCAGAAAGATTGATGTTAATGATTTTTGAAAAGCTCATGGGATGTAGTTTTTTTTTTTACTTTTTTCCAGTTGCCTTTAAATCATTCTTCTATTTGTGTACTCTGACACACATTTGGCTGCTGAATGAAAATAAGCTCACCAGTCACTAAATTACCTGACACTGTAACAGTGAGTCACTCATACTAAGCTGATTAAAGAAGGCTTAGGTTTTAGCTGGAAATCAAGATGCCAGTCTTGAACATTGAGGTTTATGATATTTCATGAATCTGGGATTTTTTTGTCCAAAATGTTCTCTACCCACAAGTAAAAAAGTGAGAACTGGGGTTATACTGTGGAGAAAGAATATACAAGAGAAACAAAACTCACATAGTTCATTTTAAATATGATAAAAACAATAGCAAGAAAGGAAAAACCACTTGTGTCCCTATCTTGGGACTCATTTCATTTAACATCATCTTATCTGGTCATATGTACATAGCTTTTGACCTTTTCTGCTTGTCCTAGACTTATACTACTTATATGCAAACTGTATTTGGTGTTGGTGCCCTACATCTTGTATATACATTTTTCTAATTTGGAGGGGAGGGAAGGGAAATAACAAAATGCTGAAATAAGGCTACAGGTTGACCCCCCATTGTAACAATGAGATGTACAAGACACTATGTTGAAAATGAACTGTACAACTTGGGGGTGGGGGAGGGAGGGATTGGGAAAGTGGGGAGGCAAGGGATGGTAGGGGAAACACAAAGGAGGAGGTAACAATGCTCGATAGGAAATGTACTCATTACCTTACTCATGTAACTGTAACTTCTCTGTACAGTATTTTTACAATAAAAACATAAAGAAGTGAGAACTCTGGAATTGGTTTGAAAAATTAGCTCTAAGAGTCAGGAGAATGTCTATCACCAAGACTGTCTGCATTGTGACCTTTCCATCAGAAGTAATGTTCTTGTGATAGCCCAATAGGACCCAGAAGATAGAATCTAGCCATATCGTAACAGAGTTACAATGAAGAGACAGCATTATCAATAGAGAAACCCATTTTCCCACTGTCGTTTCCTGAAAACTCCTCCATGCCTATCTGAATGGTCCAGTTATGTAACTCTGCTCTGTGTATCCTACATGTGGTTCCCACATCAGCACATCAGCATCCACTAGTATTAGTTCATCCCATTTGGCTAATATTGAAGGGATTTTTGTGAACTCTCCTCCAGTTTTCATCATCTCTGAATGACCTACATGGGGGACCATTTTCTCTGCTCTATGACCTTTCTGCGCCATAGTACAGTGCGTATCTGTGGAGGAATCTGGTTCTATGTCTCTTCATAAGCATCTCATAACAGGATTCACAGTGGTTGGAGTTCAGGGTCCCATTGCTTGGCTTTTAATTCTAGCCTGATCATCTCCCAGTTGTGACTATTTGGGAAAACTGCTTTACCTTTTGGTATCCTACTTTTTTCATTGGTAAAATTGGGACATGATTGTGTTCATTTATAAGCCTGTTATGTGCATTAGTTGTGTTCATGTAGAAAAATTTAACATAGTTATTGGCACATAGTAAATGGAAGGAAGACTAGTACCCTTTGGAGTGACCAGGTACTCAAGTAGTGCTAACATGTTCATGGATGGTCACAGTATGCATTTTCCCATATTTGTATATTTATGCAATACATTATGAGATTTCCAACACTGTATCTCACTGCTTAAGCAGATATTTTGTCAAGCATCTTTTTTGTGGCCTTGCAATCATACCCCAGATTTCCCCTCTGAATTATGAACTGACTCTCTGAGAGAGAAGTTGGCAGGACTGGACAGAAGGCTGTCCATACTTGCCAGCGCTAGTGACAGGAGTGACAAGAATGACCACAAGAATTATCACAGCTGTGTGTCTTATCACTGTGTTTAAACAAAGTTGGAGTGGACACTTCACAGGCACCTGACCGGAGTCCACACTGCATCCATATCTGAAAGCAAAGCACAGTTAGACAGACATCTGTACTGCAGGAGTTTCCCCCAACATCCATCTTCAGTATTTCTTTCTTAGGGTCTACTGTGCACTTAAGCATCTACATATTTGAAATCACAGATAAAACTAAGACTGGATTGGTGGACTTTGTAGGTAAGTAATGTTCAACCTGTCAGAAGTTTATTATGTGACTGTTTTAAGCAATTCTTGTCCAAATGGGAATGGGAAATCTGTGTTTCTTTTTTAATTTGAATTTTATTGTAAAGGTGATGTACAGAGGGGTTGCAGTTATATAAGTTTGGTAATAAGTACATTTCTTTTTGCGCAGCCTTACCACCTGCCCTTCTCACCCCCTTTGCCCCTGAAGTTCATTTCCAATATAGTGTCTAGTGAGTATCAATGTTAAACTGGTTCACACTTTTTTTTTTAATTTTATTTTATTTTATTTGTGAACATACTGTACAGAGGGGTTACAATTACATGGGCAGGATAATGCATACATTTCTTACCAAGCATTGCAGCCCTGGTTCACACTTTGTCCCACTGTTTCTGTGCTTCCCCTTTCCCTCCCTAAATCAGATAAACTTACATACAAGACAAAGGGGACAGAAATAAAAAACAGTGACATTAGAGAATAAACCAAATGGAAAAAAGAAAGAACTGTGAACAGTGCAATAAAGAAAACCTTTTGTTTCCATTTCTTAGAGTTCATTTCGATAAGTGTCATTTTATATGGTCATATGCACATAGATATTGAGCCATTACGACCCTCTGCTAAGAACATACTAGACATATTCTAGTTATCACAAATGAAGGAAACCATACAATCTGTTTCTTTGGGTCTAGCTTAGTTTGCTTAATATAATTTTTTCCATTTCCTTACAAATGGGTCACCCCATTAATAATGAGTATTAATAACAATGAATAATAAAGACCTAAAGAGAGATTTTGCTGCAGAAGAAAGAAGAATGGCCAATCGACACATGAAGAATGTTCAACATCTCTGACCATAAAAGAAATGCAAGGACTGGGGAAGTAGCTCAGTGGTAGAGTGTTTGCCTTGCATGCATGAGGCCCTGGGTTCAATTCCTCAGCACCACGTAAGCAGAAAAAGCCAGAAGTGGCGCTGTGGCTCAAGTGGTAGAGTGCTCGCCTTGAGCTGAAGAGCTGAGGAACAGCCCCCAAACCCAGAGTGCAAGCTCCGTGCCCAACCAAAAAAAGAAAAAAAAAAAAAAGAAAGAAAACAAATAATAGCTGATGCTGGCGGTGTTGTGGCCAAGAGAGAGTGCTACTACACTATTTGGGGGAGTGTAAACTTAAAACACTAATTATTACCCAGCAATCCCACCCCTGGGCATTTACTCAAGTGACCATAAACCAGGCCACACTAAAGCCACCAGAACAACTACATTCATTGCAGCATTATTTACCCTAGCTAAAATATGAAATCAACCCAGAAGCCCCTCAGTGGATGAATGGATCAGGAAAATGTGGTATATATACACAATGGAATTCTATACTTCCTTCAGAAAGAATGGCAATGCCCCATTCGTAAGAAACTGGATTTCTTTTTAAACTGTCATGCATTTCCTGTTTTTTTTTAATTTTTTTTAAGTATAATACTGTGCTTTGTCTGGGTAGAAAATGAAAATTAGAAAATGAAAGCAAAAGAAAATGAAAAGGAATCATTAACCAAGATCCTGATTTTCCTCTCGTGTGGAGCTCAACATCCAGAACTTTGTAAAGGATTTGTCAGTGTGGGTTCAAGAATTTTTCTCATGACATAGGCACTTTCTACTGATTCCATTTGGGAACCTTAACTGCCACTGCCTAGTGATTGCCAGAGTGAGTAATAAACATCTGAATGTTCTGCTTGAATAACAGACAGGACTTTCTAATACAAAAGTCAAAGACTGAACTGAGATTGTTTTTTTTCTTTCCAAGACATGGACTTACTTGATTGTCATTTTTTCAAATAAAGAAGTTATAGTAACTATTTAGAAAAGCAAATAGGATTTGGAAGTATGGGGCATTTTAGACTAGACTAGAATGAGCAAAAAAATTTCAGAACCTAGAATATAATTTTAAAAGCCAAATATCATACTCAATTTACCAGAAAATCTGTACTGTGTACAGGATTTGGGGTAATAGGAAGAACTATCTGGCTTTGTTTTTCCTTTAACATTTGTATTTTTCAATTCTGATTTGAAACAGTGAAAATTGTCTTGGCTAGTAAGTTATTTTTTAGTTGAATAAATCAGTATAATAATCCTTGTGAAACCCAGTAAGTTACTAATCATATGCTGTTACACTTTTATAAGAAACAAAGATCTCAGATTATTTAAACCTATGCATGATGTATTTCTCCTATTTCCTTGACATTCCCTTTGCATCCTTCATTTACCTATAACAACAATTACCTTTTCATTCCAGAAAGCAGCTACATGACTTCAGAAACAAAGAAGCACAAGGTGAAACAACCGTGTTTGAGACTTTAAATTGCCAGCTTCAAAAAGCATTGGGGAAGAAAATGCTATTTCTTTTACCAAACAGAGGAAGAACAAAATTTTTTCATGGCTTTTATTTGTTTTTCAAATCATACTGTCCTCAACTTTTAAAAATAATAATCTTCCTTGACACTCATTTAATAATCATGAATGATCTATGACTTTATTATAAAGTACTCATCTAATGATCTATTTCCTTTACCCCAGAGGCCAAGTACAAAGCTAGGGAATTATCTTGGTGATACTTTTAATAACTTCCTGTGGGACTGCAAGCCTCAACCAGAGCAGACTTTGGAAAGGAGTTAATCATGTAATTTTTACAGATTAGACACCACAGGGTTACTAATGAGAAACTTCAGTTTAGTGATAAACTATTTTTTTCCAGGAATATTTTGAGAGGCCTGTAACCTTTGGCTGACACCCAGCAAGGCTATTAGTTTAACCATAGATGCACTATCAAACACACAAGAGTCAGCACAACTTCTTTTCTGGAAAAATTGATTGTAAGAAGAGTTTTGTTATAAAGAATTCAGGAACAGATGGAAAGGACAAAGGGAATTAAAAGAAGACAAACATAAAAATAAAAATTAAAAAAAAAACCCTTATCAACTTCCGTAGGCTGGCCTAACTTCAGCTTCCAATATCTATTCAAGCTTATGCTCAGGATGGAAACCACAGTTCACGTGGAAATGTCATACTGCCCTCTGTTCCATAAACATGTATCATCCATCACTAAATATTTAGATCTGAATTGTTGGAGCTGAGCTCTGTGCCAGGGGGAGGGGGATTAATTCCTTTCAAGGTTTTACATGATGGATTTTCCACTGAAGTAAACATCCGAGAAGAACTCACACTAAAACCAGAAAATATATAAATACAGTTTAAAGTTTAATTAAGTCAACATTATTTAAAGTGGTTGTCATATTTTTATGGCAAACATTTCATGTTTATTTTGTATGGCTCTTCATAAATAGACTCTCCTGATCAGACAAAAGGCACAGCTAGGTTACAGTCAAAGGTCCTCCACCCAGAAGGAGAATATTTCTGAGTTGGAGATATTGTAACCTTTCTCCATTATCTTTTGTTTTAAAAGCTAGCAAGTTACTAGACCCTGGAATAATATTTTGTTCAGAAAGTATGTTTGAAAAGCCTTTAAGTTTCATCCGTGGGACTGTGGGAAGATAATATACCCACATAGAAAGGAACACAGAATAACAAATGAACCAGAGTAACCCAAGTGAAAAAATAAAAAAAAAGACTTTCAAATTATTGAGTTCTTTTAGTGACAGAAAGCATAAGAAAGGAAATGCCTAAATGAATTTGAGTTGATACTGACTTAGCCTCTTAAAATACTTTTTCTTAAAAAATAAACTATTTAAATACATATAAATCTCTAACTCTCAGTATTCTGGGCACCTGATTTGGGGGGCTTATTAAATGGAAGTTGATGGTCATACACTTATGTATAATGGATACAGTCTTCAAAGAGAAAGAGCATGGGAAAACAGGCCAGCCTAATTGAGTTTCTCACTGGGACAAATTAACGTGCAGTTGTATGTAATATAGACTTCCTTTTTAAAAAATACTTTTTTTTATTGTGAAACTATCGTACAGAGGGGTTACAATTACATGAGCAAGGTAATAAGTACATTTCTTATCAAGCATTGTTGCCTACTCCTTTGTTTTTTCCCTACCATCCATGCCCTCCTCTCTCCACAACTACACCCTCTCTCTCTCCCCTCGTAAAGTTCATTTCTCAACATAGCATCTTGTACGTCTCATTGTTGCAATGGGTCCACCTGTTTTTTTGTTTTTCTCCCTTCCCCTCCCCGACTTTCTTGTTTCCTTTTAAGTTCCCTCAATCTGTCTGTGAGAGCGCTATATCTTCCTAAAGAAAGCAATTCCTATCTGAAGAAGTCTACAATGAGACTTTTAGAATTTGAATACAGCCTTAAGACTCTAGCCTAAGTGTGCTGTTTTATGAGAAAATAACCAAGGCTAAGGGAGGCAAAACATGTATAGAACTCATGTTTCTTCCATTCCGTTTTCCTGTTTTCCTGTTTCTAAGATAGGTCTCATAATCTGGGTATCTGCAGAAGTTCACACAAAGTGCAAGAGATGGTCTTGAGAAGATAAACCTGTAAAACTGAGAAGATACAGATTTTTCAGAGAGCCAATGATTTGGTGCAAAATCTTAATTACAGAGTGTAAGTTTCATTGTGTGTAAAACCCAGTGGATGGCATCAGTTATCATTGGTATCTGGTCCTTGTTTAAGAAGGTACATGCTAAAGACAAGATGTTTTGCCAAATTACCAAATTAAATAGAATTTTACCTTTTTCCCCCCACATTGTGTTTCATTAATTTTTTGACAACACTATGTGTGTGTGTGTGTGTGTGTGTGTGTGTGTGTGTGTGTGTGTGTGTGTGTGTGTGTGTAGAGATAGAGAGAGAAAGAGAGAGAGAAAGATGGTTCTCATTCCTGAAATGAAAATATGTACCAAATAACAAAGTACATGCTATCACAATGCTTATTATCATTTGGACTAGAGTTGAAAAATGTTGAAAAATATTTTAAACATAGTGAAATTTGACAAGCAAATCACATAGTTTGTCATTCTTTTCTACTGAGAAAATGTCTCTTTACATGTTCAAACTTCGCATATTTAAAGCATCTGTTGTGAATAATTTATCGCAATTCAAAAGAATTAGAAAGGAGCATTTAGTTAGAGAAGCATGTTTAAAGCAACATTTCAATGAAGATTAAAGGAATAACAGTATAAAATCCTTGTGTCTTTATAGTGATATTTCTCTACAAAGGAATGTCAATATAAAAATTTAAGAATATGTCAAACACCTAAATTACTACAAATAATTGCTACTTATCAGCTCTCTATACATCTCTTGATTTTATTTAGTTTTTCTCAGCCTGAATGTGAAGTTAATTTAGTTGCAGATTATTGTATCTCAGATTTCTACATAGTTCTCTCTGTCACAAAGTGAGAAATTACTGTATTTTTACACAAATCTATTGGTCTGCTAACTCACTTACTTGAAGGTGACATGCTTTAGAAATAGACATGATTATAGGGAAGAAAATTTCAGATTAAAATTATGACCATTTTCATATATGTATAAGGTACTTTGGCCATGTTTATTCCCTAGGTCCTTTGTATATATAAATTTTTAAAAAGTGAATGAAAGTCATTATTACCTGACATAAAAACATTATGCAAAATGCAGATGAATTACTAAAATCTTATATTCAAGATACTATCCCTAGTTTAATTACAATCTCAAAAGAGATTATCAAAAGAGCTGTTGGAAGACCCATTTAAACTCAATTAAAACAAAAACGGTGAAGTACAGCTTCTACTTATTTACTAGATACTATGGTATTTATCTCACATAAAAATTATTTCATGGACTAATTCTATTGTTTATCTGTACTTTAGTAATTTTTACCATCTCCTGACTTTGAGTAATATACCTGTTTAACCTGCAGCTCCATATATCTACTTTGAAGAAATTATCATTTAGTTGCTACCTTTATAGATGTAGAAGAAATAAATTCAATTAAATGTGTATATATGTACTATATGGGTGATCCCCACAGGTAGATTCTTAAAGGTATTTATTGAAAAAGTGATGGGTTACAATTACATAAGTCAAATAATGAGTGCATTCCTTTTGGAACAGTGTCAACTCTCCCCTCATTTTCTCCAGTTTTTTTCCTCTTGATCCCCTCCCCCACTCAAGTTGTATATAGTTCATTTTCAGCATAGTCTCTATCAGTATGTATATATGTGTGTGTGTGTGTATTTATATATGTATGTATATATATATATATATATATATATATATATCACCCTTTGTCCCACTGCTTCTGTGTCCCCCCAATCCTCCCCAAAACAGACAAACTTACATACAAGACAAAAGGTACAAAAAACAAAAACAGTGACAAAGAAGAAAAATATCAAAAAGCAAAATAACAAGAAAAACCCTCATTTCTATTTCTTGGAGTTTATTTTGATAAACATCATTTTGCATGTTCATATGCACATAGCTATTGAGCCTTTATGATCCTCTCCTAAGAATATTTTCCTTTGGTCTCACTGTGTAAGTCTCTACAGACCTGTATAATTATCATGTCCAAGTGCATTTTTCCGTCTTTTACAATCATCAGCGTGTTTACTTATAGATTTATAGGCACATTCTAGTTACAACAAATGAGGGAAACCATGTAACCTATGTATCTCTGGGTCTGGCTTACTTCACTTAATATAATTGTTTCCAAGTCTTTCCATTTCCTTACAAATGAAGCAATGCCATTCTTTCTAATGGAAGTGTAAAATTCCATTGTGTATATATACCACATTTTCTAGATACATTGGCCCATTGAAGTACATCAGGATTGATTCCTTATCTTGGCTATGGTAAACAATGTTGCAATGAACATGGTTGTGCTAGTAGCGTAATAAATAATGAAACTGAAATGGAAACAAAAGTCCTCTTCCAAGAAAAGCCCAGGACCAGATAGATTTACTTCCAGATTATATAAGGCCTTCAAAGGAGAACTTATATCCAAAACTCCTCAAATTCTTCAAAGAAATAGAAAGGAAGAGATCACCCCCAAATTCATCCCCAAAACAGATATGGACTCATCAAAGAAAGAGAACTATAGCCCCATTTCCTTGACAACTATCATCAATGCAAAATTTCTCAATAATATTCTAGTCAACCAAATTCAACAACTAACCCAAAAAAATCATACAATATGATCAAATGGTATTCATTCTAGAGATGTAAAGCTAGTTCAATATACATAGCAAACTAATGTAATTCAACATATAAACAGAAACACGGACAAGAACCACATTATCATCTCAATAGATGCAGAAAGGACATTTGACAAGATTCAACATGCCTTTTTGATAAAAAGCTTCGGAGAAGTTAGGAATCCATGAAACATTCCTCAATATAATAAAGGCTGTACATATAGATATTTTAATTGAGACAAGGGAAGTATCACCCATAAAATTCTACTTTCTTTCCCATTGTGTGGAAAAGCTTTCTTCGATCACACCTAACCTCATCCAACTAGACTTCAGGAGAAAGGTTCCCCATGCTCATAACTTGGTGACCTACAAAACATGCGAGTATAAGTTAATTCATTAATGGACTCTCAAGGGAAGCATGTATGCAGCTAGTATTTCCAACCCATTTATTTTGTTTAAACATTTCCTCTAACAGAGTTATTTAAACATGATGTAGGGGAACTAGAGTGGGTGCTAAAGGTAGGGCCAGATAAAAATCTTTCTAGATGTAACTTACAGGTAGTAAATCTTGGGCTTTTATCAAGAAAAGCCTTCAGCAAGCAGAATGTTCAAGTGGAAGTAAAGTCTTTCAAAACAAAACACGTTACATAATGAAGAATCACTCTTAAGCTTTAATTAGTTTCCCAAATGTTTATCATTAATACATTAATTGATTCCATAATTACCTGTTACATCCTGGGAAAGTTCATAAGATGTGATGAAATGTAGCTTTCCTATCTTCAACCCTGATATGAAAGATTGGTGTAGGATTCTTCATGAGCCTCCCCATCATATATAAATATGTAGATTCACATTTAATTTATATATAAGACTTTTAAAACAAGTTATATGATATTTGCAATTTATATGGGCATGGCATTTCATTCCTATGGGCCTTACTGAGTCTGATGACTAAATGAATGAAATTAAGTTCACTATACCTAATTAATCTAGAAACATCATCTGTTTCCCAAGTTCATCCGTTCTAATTAAAAGGTAGGATTTTCATTTGAGATGAAATAGATGAGCCTCAAAGGAGACTCCATTCTTTCTTTTACTAGAAGACCTCACAGGAATGTTCAGGGAAGAGCCTGAAAACAGATACAAACAAGGCTGTTATTTGATCTAGTAACTATAAACTAGTAACTATCTTTCCTGTTTTCAAGGAGCAGAGAAATTAATTTCACATATGTCCTATATAAACTATAAATCATATAAACTTCATCATATTTAAATGCAAGTATCAGCAAAAAATCACTACATTCTCCTGGTAAAACATCTCTTAAGTTAGTTGTGTTTTGATATACTCTGAATTTGGTATATAACTTCTTTAACGTTTATTATTAACAAGCTCATATCCCACAGGATAATAAGGTTCAAAGCCTTCATACTGAAATCTTGGTGATGTGCAATGCTACATATTGTTTAACTAAAAAGCAAGCAAATGTATTTTAATAGTTACAAGTGGGCGATGTGAAAATGGAAACTGGGTGTAAGGATTATGAAACAAGAAAGCTTTTATTTCATCATAGATTGAAAAACTGAGTAAATAACTTCAGATCCTAATCATTATGATCATGAAAGTAGAATGGAGTAAATGCAAAGCAGAGTTTAATTGAAAAAAAAGTGTATACATTTAACTTGAGAGAGCAAGAACATTTTACACTTCTGCCACCAAGTTCAAAAATGAGAAAAAGCAGAGTAACCCGCTAACAGTCAGAAACATGCATATGATTTGATGGCCAAACTCCCCAATGAAACAAATTCCTAGAAAACACCCCATTTCACCTCAGAGCTGGTAGCACATCAGCCACAGAAGTTATGGCAGCAGCAGATACAACGACTAAAACCAAAATTATATACAACATAGAGATGAAAGTATAAATAGACAGATTCATCTATAGTAAGTTCTCCCTACTCATTTATTGAATAGATTGAATGTTAACTAGCTGTTTTCCATGATAAAATCATTAACTCAAATATAAGAACTATTAAGAACCTACCAGTGCTTGGTAGACCATGCACTTCTCTCTCATTCTCCAACAATTCCTGTGGGAGTTTTATCATTTCTGTTCTGAGGATGAAGAAAGCAATGCCCAGAGTGAGAAGTAACTTTCCCAAGACCAGGCATTTAATAAGTGGCCAAGCTGTTACATGAACTCAGGCTGATCTGATATATGATCACATTTGTTCCATTGCACCAATGCCATAAACACCAAAACCATGATATAAAACATGATTTAAGGAAATATTGAGCTTTCAAAAAATTAGAGCTCTAGTTTTCCTCCCTTATGGAACCGAACTGTAGCTTGAATTGTGTGAAGCAGTTTATTAACTGAACCCAGAATTTCACAAAGGAGGTGCCAAGGCAGAGATACTGGTAGGAAGATTTTGAAGAAAGAGCTGTGGTAGATTGGGAACAAAAAATAGCCACCGACTCCTCTCATCCATGCATCACACCCTTTGAAAAGGGATTTTGTAACTATTCCCATCAAGAAATGAAGTCCATTTCTCTAATCCGTCAAAGCTGGTCTTGACCAGATGACTTGGTTTGGCCAATCAGTATGGTAAACACAATGGAGCAGAGCTGTGTGCTTTTGGTGAGAAACATTACCATTGAGGAAGTCCAGTCTAACCTATAGGTCAGGCTTCTTCCAAGAAGGCTCAATGCACTGTGACCTACAGCCTGACTACTGCCTTCTAGCTGGGCACCGAAACTTCCTGCCTCAGCCGTCGTTCCCGTGGACTACAGTGAGCCCATGTGAGATCAGGGCAGCTGCCTAGCTGGAAGGCAAATTCCTGACCTGCAGATTCATGAGCTAAATGTTTTGTTTTTTTGAACCACACATAGGCAAGGTATTTGTGAGCTTAGAGAATGCTACTTATACATGAATTTAACTCATGCACAGACTCCAGTGGTGACAATGAGATTGTATGTCCATCTCTTTGTGATCAGGTTGGGCAGTTAGAGGGCTTGCTTGCCAGGAAAAGCTTTTTTTTCTGAAATGAGTTAACTGAATTCTGTACTAATGGAATCGTAGTTTTGTTAGAAACCTGCTTCTGGAACTGGGAGAGGTTTGGCTCAGACGTTGTTTCCTCAGGGTCTCTACAGCCAACACAGTGGTACATATTCACTGGCTCCATTATGACTCGGGTTCCTTCACTTCCTCAGCCAAGGAATATTGCTCATTACAGTTAATGACTGACTTGGGATAAAGATGACTACGGTAACATTGCATTAGAAAACATTTTCTTCAAATTCAGCTTTTCTTCTAATTCTAAGCAGACCATTTTTGGACTCCTAAATGCATGAAAGGCCTGTGCCTTGGGCAGCTAGTGAACAAATCAGCCTAGTCAGACATTATGAAGGTAGGAACTCCTTTGCCTCTTTCCTCTTTCTGAATCTTTAGAACTCTATTTTATAACCAGTTGAGATGTGTGTGTGCGTGTGTGTGCACACGCATGCACGTGCGTGCATGTGTGATCTCTGCAGCCCGATCTACATCCACATCTCACAACTTAGGAACTTTCTGTAGACAGCTAGAACTAGAGAGATTGCAGGGGACATAACCATTCATATCCTACAGTGACCAGCAAAAGAAAAAAAAGAAAAAGAAACCCAACACTGGGGAATCTTCAATATAAACATTAATAGTTTCCCACATCTTTGTTTAGAGAATAGCCCAAGGATTTCTAAACTTTTAGATCGTATTCATTCCAGAACTGTTTCACTTATAGCCACATAAATCTTCATCTTTTAGAAGTTCCATGATTAAGACCCTGGAAACTAGAGTCACAGAGAATTCACAGGTGATTTGTATAAAGCAAATCTGATTTGGGTCATTCAGGAAATATGGCATTTTGCTACAGTAGGCTGAGCCTGGCTCTTAAAGCAGTTACAAGAGGATATAGGCTCCACAAAGAAACATGAACAAAAGGAGTCGGGTAAAAAGAAAACTATTTGGTCACAAATGGGATTTTTTTTATTCAGCATTTTTTTAAGTTACTCTTTTCCTTGGTGGACCTTTCCACTATGTACCACTGCCATCAATTGCACGGTCACTTTCGCATCAAACACACTTTCTTTTTTCTTTGTGATACTGGGGTTTGCTTGAACTCTGGGCCATGCTCTTACTAAGCAGACACTTATTCCATTGAGCCATGCCTCCATCCCTGCTGGTTATTTGTGAGAGAGATCTTACTTCTAAGTATGTGTATGTTAAGATTCCTGGCACAGCTAGAAAAAACAGGTGTGTGTCACAATCCTGAGACAGGATCTCACAAATTTTCTACCCTGTTGGCCTCAAGATCCAATCCTTCCAATCACAGAGTCTTCAAATAGTTAGAATTACAAATGTGAGCCAACTGCACTAGGCTGGTGTTTGACTTCAGGACCTCCTTGCTAGCCAGGTGCTTTATCACTTGAGCCATGCCTCCAGCCCTAGATCACAGATGTTTAAAGTTCAGGTTCTGAAGTGAGACTTCCTTTGTTCAAATCTCATCCATACCACTAAGAGATTATAAAAACTTTACATGTTTCTGTGACACCTCTTAAGATCTAATAGCCTCATCTAGAAAATGTAGATGATGTTAGCATATTTTACTGGAATATTATGAGCACTAAATGAATTACTACACAGATTTTATTTAATATAAATAACATTTCACAAAGTTTAGATTTATATCTTCTCTCCTTCCTTCTTTCTTGCCTTCCTTCCTTCCTTCCTTGTTAGTTCCTTCCCTCCTTCCTTTCTTCCTTCCTTTCTTCCTTCCTTCCTTTCTTCCTTCTTTCCTTCCATTCTTCCTTCCTTCCTTCCTTCCTTCTTTCCTCTATGCTTTTCTTTGCTATTCTTTTTTTGTTTGTTTGGAATTAAATTTTCTTCTATCCTCTTCTATTGCTTTCATATTTACTAACAACTCATGAAGTCCAGCCACAGTGAAGGTCCGGCTCTGAGGAGCTACACAAACAAATGGCTCTTCTGGAAGGTCATGTTGATGTGACATTTAGAGATGGAATAAACAGTTGAACTAAGGCAGTGAGTATGCTCAGGAATTGAACTACAATGAATAATAATAATAATAATAATACTTCCAAATTCCAAGGCAGGGTGGGACATTTCAAGGTATTGTTTCTGACTCCAAGTTACTTATTCAAGTTCCAGGGTAGTCTCCTTATTGTCAATATCATCAGATATACAATATTACAACTTGGTTCTGAGCTGCTGCTTTCTGTTGGAAAAAGGAGATCTGGCCTATATTTTGGAAGCACACACTTTAACCTCAAAGGAAGATTTGTGTGAAAATCTGCTTTATATGCTTCTCTTTCTTCCATTATTTTGAAATGATGAAAATGGAAATACTATATCACTGGCCTTTATGCAAATATTTGATTACTTGTGGGCATTAGTATAGTCAGTCTGCATTTGTTTATTTGCAGTCTTAAGAATGTCTAAGGGAAAGTGCAGGAGTATATGTGTGTGTGTGTGTGTGTGTGTGAGTGAGTGAGTGTGTGTGTGTGTGCACACACATATGTGTGTATTTGCTGGATAGAGAAGCCACAAAGGCAATGAAAAAACACTTAGTTTTCTTTATAGAAGTAGTCAAACCCGGATTTGGCATTAAAGAAATTAAAGGTTTGCCTGAATTGAAATGATTAGAGAAAGCTTGGGGTAAGCCTTTTAGTTTTAGTTTTTCTGTTTGATTTTGATTGGATTTGGTCATTAAGATGCCCGATACACATATACAATGGAGAATTTTTCCCCCATAAAGAACATGCCGGGCACCAGTGGCCTATACTCCTAGCTACTCGGGTCTGAGATCTGAGAATCATGATTTGAAGCCAACCTGAAAGGAAAGTCTGTGAGACTCTTATTTCCAATTGACCACCAGAAAACTAGAAGTGGCTCTGTAGCTCAAAGTGGTAGAGCACTAGCCCTGAGCAAAAAAGCTCAGGGACAATACTCAGGCCCTGAGTTCAAGCTTTATGATCAAGAACAACAGCTAAGAACAAAGTTATGCCATTTTCATGGAAATGTGTAAACTAGAGATCATCTATTACATGAAATAAGCCAGACTTAGACAAATATTGAATGTGTGTTTTCTCTTATATGCAGAATCTAGATGTTTAAAAAACATGAATATTAATAGGAGGGACTAATTAGGGAGAGAATAGTATGAGATGGGAGGTGAGGATAAAAGAACAAGATTCAAGCATATTATATTGTAAACAAAGGAGGAGGCTGCAATGCTTGGTAAGAAATGTACGCATTATCCTGCCCACGTAATTGTAACTCCTCTGTACAGTATGTTCACAAATAAAATAAAATAAAATTAAAAAAAATCAAAATGAATTCCATATAAAAATTTTGGAGAGAGGATAAAAAAGAGTAGTAAAGGAAGCTAACACAATCAAAGTACATTAAATACAAGTACAGAAGCATGAAAATGATACTATTCCCTTTGTATCATCAATATACACCAATACAAAGAGGCCCTTACATGATGTTAGGTGGTGTACTGTTGTATACCCAGTAGACACATAGTAACCATTGAAGGATGAATGAATAAATCAAGAAATAAATTCATTATTATAACTGGTGGTTATATAAGATTGAATTACCTGGATACCTTTTCTGGAGGAAGCCACCATCAAGGAAATTGGAATAAACAGAAGTGACACAATGAAATACTAGGATAAAAATACTTAAAGGATAAACTAATCTGTAGTTATAAATGTAGAAGTTAAATTCTAGTTACTATTAATCTAATGACAGTGGAAAACCATCTGCAAGACTACTTTCTGTGGCGATTAGTTGAGAAAAAGGAGTAATGTATGTATGGCTTGGTATTTTATTTTACATTGTATTTCATCACAATGCTGGTGACAGAACCCAGAGACCTGTATACAATACAGGGATGTACATACTCAGGGATGGAGCTGGACTGAATATCTGCCACAAAGAAAAAGTTATGAATAGAAGCAGAACATAAAGAAGCATTGAGGAAGTAAAGATAATTCTATAGCTGAAATATTCACTTGCTCTCTACAACCACGTCTCACTCATGATCAGGAGCTTTAGACTAAGAACATGAAACAGACTTTAACATGCTTGCATAGTTCAATATGCAAAACTGATAAAATATCAATCTGTACCAACTAGTAAAGAGATATTAAACAAACTTGGGGGAAATGACTACTATTCAGGAAGTACACATATGCTTAGCTTTGTGTTTAATGATTCAAAGAATTATGAAGTTTGGACCTGGGTTTCACAGAACTTCTTCTGTGAAGAAGAAAGAAACTGCTTGTTGATCCAAAGGTGTGAGGAATCTAAAATATTCCAGGCAGTGTCTCAACTTCATGAAATCACTGTTGTGTCTCCTAGGGGAACCATGCCTTGCTCTGGAAAGCAACACCGATTTTGTTAGTGGATCACTAGGAATAATAATGAATAGATCCTTTGCTATGCATTATCCTTGATTCTTGGTCTTGTGAATCTTGGGAGATAAAAGAGGATACATATCAGTGCTAATTTAGAGTACATAAAGCCAGCCTCCCACCACAACCCTAGCTGGTATTATAACTGTGTCTTCAAATGGCTATTCACTATCTATCAACTTAAGGATGTCACTGAACATGATAAGAGAAGTGAATTCTTGGTGCCTGGGACTATTGCTGCCACTTATTTGCAATGCCTTATGCAATATGATGAGGATGGATAAGACATTATGTAAGTCCATCTGCTACCAAGTGGCAGGGGAGCACTACCTGCAGAGAAGGCAAGTTGATATACAAGGTATATATCCATTCCAATAAGAACAAAGGGCTATACTATAAGCGGTCTCGTGTAATCAACCTGCCACCAAGTAGTGGGATGATTATCCTGGGGAATAATTATACAATGGAAATAAGGTGTGGGTCTCTACAGACTGAACATTCAACAATGGCTGTAACCAAGCCAGCTGTGTTGAGTTTAATCTATATTGCTGACCCCATGCATAAGCTCTGTTCCCCGCATTATGGCAAGTTTGTTCATAAGCCTGTTGAATGATAACAGGAGGGGCTAGAGAAAAAAATATATATATTTATTGGTTTACACAGGAGCAACCAATCAGTGTAAGATTATTAAAATTCTACTGAGGTCAACTTCTGATGGGGAATCATGAGAAACAACTGTGTTCACATTCTTTCTACCGTGAGGAGGTCTATCCACATGACTTCTTTCCCAGACCTTCATGTCACCAATTTTCCAGTTGTTTACCTTGGCTATCCAGACAAATCTATGGCAATTTTTTCTCCCATCCATAATGAACAAACAGGTGTACACCCTGATGTTCCACACTTTGAGCATGCTCCAATAAGGGACCACAGTACTATACTTGCTCCCTTCTAGGCAATACCTGCCAGCTATAGCTTGAATGATAGTATCCAATCCAATCTACCATGATGTTTAAATGGAATCTTTTATGCACTAATAGGAAGATATGTGGCCTTTGGTAAGTGGTTAAGCCATGAGGATTCTGCCCCTATGACTGGAACTGGCTTGAATGAAAGTGCTCTCTTGCTCTTTGTCCTTCCTACCCTCAGAGGCTACAACCTCTTCCTCTTTGGAAGATACAGTAAAGTTCCATCTTAGTGTTCTTCACAGGTGCCAAATATGCTAAGATCTTAATCTTGGATTTCTTAGCCTCTAAAATTGTAAGAAATAAATTCCTGCTCAGCATTCAACCAAACAGAAATTGTAATTTAAAAAATTACCCATCTTGTTGGGTGCTGGTGGCTCATACCTGTAATCCTAGCTACTTAGGTGGCTGAGATCTGAGGATCATGATTCAAAGCCAGCCCGGGCAAGAAAGACCAGGAGACTCTTATCGCCAATGAACCACCAGCAAACCAGAAGTGGCATTGTGGCTCAAATGTTAGAGTGCTAGACTTGAGCTGAAGAGCTCAGGGATAGCAGTCAGGCCCAGAGTTCAAGCCCCATGACTGACAAAAAAAATTACCCATCTTGGTTCTTTTGTTATAGTAACACAAATGAATGAAGACATTGTCTGGTATACAGAGCCATGTGTAAATCAGGTCCTAAATTCTCTCTTCTTCTTTAATTGGTCAGAGAGAACTTCCTGTGAAGGCTTATATATATATATATATATATATATATATATATATATATATATATATATATAAAGGGAAAAGGTAGCATAGCAGCAGTAGGGTGTATGGATATTTGGTACACCTCATATAAATTATTTGTGCCTTCTGGGCCTGCTCAGACCCTGTTAGTATATACACTATTTCCATCTGATGATGGAATATTTGGGTCCATTCCCACTTTTGTGGCTTAGTGGGCCAGATGATAATGTATGCTGGACAGCTCAGTTCCTAATGTAAACTGGTGGTTCATAATCAAGTCAGTCTCTACTATGGTCCAGAAACAAGCCAATTATTTTTCTGTAAAGAAGAATAATTATTTACAGAGCATGACAGGGATTTTCTTAACATTTTAAAGTGTGATTCATCAATAGAGGTGTGGCACTCAAGTCCCAAAGCAGCCAACATAGCAAGCAATCTGAAACTGTCATAGATCCTTCTCTTGTTCTGGGTTCCACGCAAAACAACTGGCTTTTTTTAATTGGTTGTGGGGCTTGAACTCTGGGCCTGGGCACTGTCCCTCAGCTCTTCTGCTCAAGGCTAGCACTCTACCACTTGAGCTACAGTGCCACTTCTGGTTTTCTGGTGGTTAATTGGAGAGAAGAGCCTCACAGACTTTCCTTCCCAGGCTGAATTTGAACTGTGATCCTCAGATCTCAGCCTACTGAGTAGCTAGGATCATAGGCATGAGCCACCGGCACCCAGCAAAGAGCTGTCTTTTTTTATGACACAATAAATGGAATGGAACAACACATACAAATAAAGAACATGTAGCCTCTACAGTCCAAAAAGCCCATGTGAATCAGTTTTCCATTAGTGTGGTAAAACATGAGATAATCATCTATAAAGTGTACAGATTTATTTTGCCTCATGGCTACAGAGTTTCCAGCCCATGGTCAGCTGGCTCCATGGCTTTTGTACCTACAATAAAGCCATAGATCATGACACAGTAAAGCAAAGCTGTTCACCTCATGGAAGAAATGAAACAGAGAGACAGGAAGAGAATGAGGTTCCAATATTCTTTTCAAGAGTATACTCTCAATGATCTAACTTCCCTCCCCACACCCCACCTTATTCCATAAATTGTACAGCCTCCAAACACAGGTTTGGGACCAAATCTTTTTTTAAAAAAATTTTTTGTTGGTCGTGGGGCTTGAACTTTGGGCTTGGGCACTGTCCTTGTGCTCTTCATCTCGAGGCTCGTTCTCTACCGCTTGAGCCACAGCACCATTTCCGGGACCAAATCTTTTACACAAGGGCATCTATTCAAACTATAGCACTCTCATATGATTTCTTTTTTTCTTGTTGTAGGAGGAATCATATTCACTAACTCATCACTTACCTTAGAAAAGATATCTCAGCTTCGTCTGACATTGGACTCCTAGATATTTCACTGAAAGACAACACCCATATCTGTCTGTCTGTCTATATCTATTATCTATCTATATAAAGCAGTTGCTACCTTTTGCTGACTAGTTTTAATCAATATAATGTCATCAGTGTAATGGAACAACATTGTGCCTCTTGGAAGGATATAGCAATCAAGCTGTAAGCTGTAGATTATGATATAGAGGTGAAATAAAGTGCACAACGTTGGCTTTGTTAACTGAATGCAAACTAGTCCAGTGGTCTTCATTAGTAGTATGGGGGAAATGATCTGTCACTTTAATAGTTGTGTGTCTAACAGTAACACCTGCCAATTTTCTCAAGCAATACAATCTTAGTTGGTACAGCAGGTGTGCTTGGCATTTCTACCTGAGTAAATTTATGATAATCCCCTGTCATTTCACACGTTTCATCTATACAGGCTAGAGTTGAATAGCGATATGGTAAAGATCATCACCCTGGAAATTGTCAAGCTCTTCATAATAGGACTGGTCTCTGCCGTCTCTCCAAGAATGCAGTGTTGCTTTTGTTTCTCTAGATTTTTAAGTGTAAATACTTCCAGTCCCTCACACTTGGCCTTTCCTACCACCTTTCCTGACCTCTGAACAAATGTGACAGAACAAACATAGGGAATCTGCCTGTGGTTATGTGTGTTATTCCAATTACACATTATCTGACTGAGGAAATAGTCATGGGATAATTTCTGAGATCACAACGTAAAACCTTACTCTGATTAAATAACCACAGTGATGTTTGGAGTTCCCAGGAATTAATGTAAATGTAGAGCTGAGATTGTGATCCACTTACATTCTCATTGCTGTACTTCTGCCAATGCACAGCTACCCCCAGCAAATAGTCATAAGTCCATTTGAGAACAACTAGGAAAATATTAATAGCATAAGTTTTTGACAGTGTAGCACAATTCCTCTTCAAGATGAACTACCAATCCCTTGATTCAAGGGCTTCTAGGTCAATAAAGCAGCTCAAAGTTCAGAAATTTCATTGAATAGTCAACAATTCTCCACAGAAGATTTCCATTCACCAGACTGACAATTTGGTCTCACTTATACAGGATAAATAATAATTTAGTAGATGGGCTATCTATTTCTTTGCTAGAGACATCATGATAATCTAGCAGATACCATACCTGTCTGTAACCAGACTATTCTGATTATTGCTTCAAGTCATTTGCTCATTGTAGAAATCACATCTCTTTCATATTTTATTAAGTACCTTATTTGCTTACCACTTCAGAGTACTATCATTCCATTGCCTTGAAGGATCTTAGTTTGATGGTAATTCTACTGTAATTTCTAACCTGTACACAAGAGAAAGTACAGATACTGGAGCTCTCTTTGTGAATTTATGCCTACAGTCACAGTGAAAGGCATGCTCCTTCAGAATAAGGGAGTGCCTTCCTCATGGTAAATCACGGTAAATCACATTCTCCCTACATCACTGGACATATTTTCCTGTCATGTACCAAGAGAGTATGGGCATTCCAGCTTCATTTTTTTGCTTATCTTTGTTTTCCTCATATTCGATTTTGTTTGACATCGACTACCATGGCAGGTAATAAATACATCTTGATAAAATTTCTCTCCACATTCATATACCAACATAGTAATCCCAATCAATGCAGAAATCCCACCAGAAGATCCAAGAGTGTTGCGTTACCCAGCATGTGTGGGGGAAAAAAGGGGGGCGGTGAGGAGGACAGCATTTGAAAATGTGGCTCTCAGTGAGAAAGTAAGGGAAATAAAAATTAAACCAGACAGTCCACCACAGAAAAGAATTTTAAATGAGGGTAAGTAAAGTGCAGTGAAAAAAAAATCTACAAAATAACTATAAACTTCTAAAACAACTAATAATAAATAAATGCTATCTGAATTGCACTGACAGGTTTTAATGGGCCATATATAATTTATTTGTGTCTTGATGAGGCTGTAATTTTCTCTAAAGTCCATATCCAAAATCTTTTTCTTCATAATGAAGATAAAGTAACACACATACCAAAAATCATCTGAACGATGCTATAATTTAATCCAAAAAGATAGCAAAGGCCCGTGTCCACTCGGGACATTTGTATTTTATTGCATGACATGCATGACAACAAAAAGTTGGCTGTGGAACAGGAGCTTATCCCCTAAGCAGCCAAGATATTTGCTAAAATGTTTGTGTTTTGGGTCCTAATCATGTTGTAATCTTTTGGGACCATTTCAATAACAATAATTGCCACCATTAATAATATCTAACTGAAAATGAAAACTCATGACAGTGCTGCACAATGAGGCTCTATAGGAACTTGGTGGAGCAATGTACTTTGTGTTTTGCTGGTTTTCATGCAAAAAAAAGTTAATTCTCCAAATGCATTGCCTAAACAATTCGTGGGTGGTATTGAAGGTTCTGGTCAACAGGGATAGCATCTGAGTTTTAAAAGCAACTCTTGTTTCATGGAAGGGAATGGGAAGTTATAAGAGATGAGAGGAAAGCTTAGTGTGTGCATTTTCATTTCTAGAGAATGGGCCCATTTATGGTTACTTGAGTGTTAACAGATGCACAAAACTCCCTTTAGAATTCATAATTTCCAAGATGATTTGTGGTATCTTATTTGTATAAATTCTACTTTCATCTTTTATTCTTCAAGTTTTGTGCAGCAAGTAACCTAATCTATGAAGTCTGAAGCCTTTTAAGTATGCCAAGATAAATGATGTTTCTCTTATCTTTTACTTGGAAACATTATGGTATGCTGATTAACTGAGCATAATTGTTTTATTTCAAAAGTAATTTGAGAGCTACTTTTTTCCCCCCCACATTTGACTTCTAGGGACACATATTGTCAGGTGCCAGTCACACATGAATTTTTGCATTGAAGCGACAGATGGCTAAATAAGTGAACGTAGCATAATATGACAGAGGTTTGTACAAAGCACAGTGATTGAGGAAGAAAATAGTAAAAAGACTGTTAAATGTGGTTGCTTTCATCTTGAATGAGAGACATACCTTCTTGACTAAAGGGTCAAGAAGAAGCCACACGGGAAATCCCAGTGAAGGGGAGCTGGGCACAGTAGCTGGAAAGGTGCGGTGGGTGACAGTGCTTCATCTCTGCAGGGAGTTGGGCCTGGAGTCTTCACAGGCTAGAGCTCTCTGAGAAGGTATGAACAGAATGTGGAGCAAACTGCCAAACTACAGGATGGGTCAAAGGGAGCTGGACTCAGATTTGGAAATGAGGAGAAAAAGCGCAGCTGCTCCCCAGACTTTCCAGTTGAGGATGAGGAGTTACTGTGTAAATGAACTGGCATTTCCTGGGCTGGTCTGAACTGAAATTCTGTGTTCTCCAACTCCCAAGTGTTTTCACTGTTCTTAAACTCTCAAATCTACATAAAGCTTGTGTCTGCACCTCCTATATCTAGCTGCTAGTGGGCCCTAATTTTGCTATTATTGAACATTTCTCTGCATTTCTTAGTCTTTTTTTCCTTGTGCTTTTTTTATTTTTATTTTTTTTGTGAACACACTGTACAGAGGGGTTACAATTACATGGGCAGGATAATGCATACATTTCTTATCAAGCATTGCAGCCTCCTCCTTTGTTTACCCTTCACATCCCTTCCCAGCCTCCCTCCCCCCCAATCCCCCCCCCGCCTCCCCCTCCCTCCCCCCCCCCCCGCACCAACGTTGTAAAGCTCATTTTCGACATGACAACTTGTACTTCTCATTGTTGCAACAGGTCCACCTGTATCCTTAAACGACTTGTTTTTCCCCATCTCCTCTACAAGTTATAATGACATCAAATATAGTGAAAGCAGGGGTTATACTGTGGGGGAGGGACATACAAAGCAACAAAGAGATAATCTTATAAATGCATTAGAAACACATGCATGAAAGAAAAAAACATTAAAATACATATCTAAGGGTTCATTTTCCTAACATCACATTATCTGACCTTTTCCGCTTGACTCATACATATACTAGATATTACAAATAAGGGAAACCATGGGACCTATGTTTCTTTGGGCCTGACTTACTTCACTTAATATAATTTTTTCCAAGTTTTTCCATTTCCTAACAAATGGGCCAATGTCATTCTTTCTGATGGAGGCATAGAATTCCATTGTGTATATATACCACATTTTCTTGATCCATTCATCTACTGAGGGGCATCTGGGCTGGTTCCATATCTTAGCTATGGTAAATAATGCTGCAATAAACATAGTTGTGCTGGTAGCTTTAGTGTGGTCTTGTTTGTAAACATTTGGGTAAATGCCCAAAAGTGGGATTGCTGGGTCATAGGGGAGCTCTATGTGAAGTCTTTTGAGGAACCTCCATACTGCTTTCCAAAGTGGTTGAACAAGTTTACATTCCCACTAACAATGAAGTAAGGTTCCCTTCTGTCCACATCCCCTCCAGCATCTGTTGTTGTTAGAGTTCTTGATTTTTGCCATTCTAACTGGAGTGAGGTGGTATCTCAATGTTGTTTTGATTTGCATTTCTTTTATGGCTAGGGATGTTGAGCATTTCTTCATGTGTCTATTGGCCATCCTTCTTTCTTCTTCAGAGAAGTTTCTCTTTAAGTCTTTAGCCCACTTATTTATTGGGCAGTTGTTTCTTTGAGGATTTGTTGTTGGGGGATTTAATTTTTTGAGTTCCAAGTATATTTTACATATGAGACCCTTGTCTGTGCATTTCTTAGTCTTATTTGTTGTCCTCTTGCTCTGCACAATTCTTGTATGATTCTGGATTGTAGTCCAGAAATAAAGGAAGAAATATTCAATTTTATTGATAATATCTATCTCTCTATCTCTATCTATAAGTATCTAACTATATACCTACCTGTCCATCTATTTATCTGTATATTTCATTCTCCAAACAACAATGTAGATCTTATCCTCATCATTTTCCCATTAGCAATGATGAAATGGAAGTGCAAAGAGATTAAGCAACCCATTGCAAGCAAGCGGAAAGAGAAGAGTCCCAAAACAGGCATGTTGGAAAGGCATGGAAAAGAACTCTCACTTCTTCATAATCCTGTAATCAGGATAGTATTGATTATTCATCTCTAATGTCTTGAAAGGGGTCCATCCAGTTAGCAATGTATTTTTGTGGGGGAGGTTCTCACTTTGCATACAGCACATGGCTATCAAGGGCTGGGGTAGAAATGAAAATTAAAGAGAAGAGAGCCTCTTCCATCTAGCAGATTAAAATACAAATAATGTAGATAGATACTTGTATAATAACTTGCACAGTTACCAAAGGTGAACCTTGGCCATAGGCATTGAACAAGAAGGACGCATGGTCAGGTAAGGCTACCTTTCATACATACTGTATTTATAGTTGTTTATGGCTTTTTTCTCTCTATATCTTTTCCTCCTTCAATGTCTCTTTTTTCCCTCTTTGGTCAGAATGTCTTCTCAATTTTTTAAAAATATTTTTTCAGTATCTTTAAGTAGCTGTAAACGGAGTTGCCATTCCACAGGACAGTTTATGGATACAGTACATCTTGATCAATGTCACCCCTTTCCACAGTCTCACCCACCTCTCCCGGCCCAGCCCTTGTTTCATCTTTCTTAATTTTGTAAGATATGTGCTGAATTTTTGTTTTTGCTATTTAACAAAGCAGTTTGTGTATAGAGTGTATCTTGATCGGTGTCCCCCCCCTTCAGACTTTGCCCTCCCCTTGGACTCACCCCTTCTCTTATTTTTCCTAATTTTGTGGTATATACAATGAATTCTTAACTGCCTTCTTCCCCTCTCTCTTCCCCTCTTCCATCTGCCCCTCACTTTTTGCCCCCCCTTTCAAATACCCATTTCCTGGTACTTGTTTTGTTGAGTTTTGTGGACAAACTAAATCAATGTCTTTTTGAAGAGTTTTCCATGTTCATTTCTTCCATAAAATCTTTCCCCACAATGTCATTCCAAATTCAACTTTCTTTTTTATGGTTCCACTTGAATTCATTTTATGAGGCCATTGATTATCTCAGTCCTGGTTTACAATTTGGTTTGGACTGTTACTCCTTTTTTGCAATCTGCAGAAAGTCATCGTTCTTGTCAAAGTCAACGATAGAATGCTACCATCAGATAAAATAGCATATGAGCTTTGAAACAGAGAGACACGGTGTCCACACACTTCTCTTTCTTTAGAAATGCTGGACACTTACTCTGACACACAGACTAGGGGTCCAGGGTGAACATTTGAGGCTCACTCTCCCCAGTCTTGTCTTCCGGAGCCATCACAATCTCTTCTCTTTTATACTAAGAAAACCCTATTGGGCATGAAAACTCCCTTCTTGTCCTTCTCAGAGATAAGGGATTTGTCACCATTGGATGATGAGGCAGGGGTCACTGACGGCCACGCTATCTCGATCAGTCATCCTGTGACATGCATGGAGGGTAAAAAATGGCTTCTTTACTGAGAATGATGCTCAGATAGGTACAATTGTGTGTTTCAGTAAGACTGTAGCCTTTGACTTAAAAGGAGGAGGACTCCCTAAAAGTTAATCATATTGAGTTTGGAGGGTTATCAGTTATTCTTTATGTGACCACATGGACTCAAGACACATTCCAGACTTTTGTTAATTAGGCAATAGTGATATGCTCCATTTTCTGAGAAGATGAATATTACAAAGCAGGGATACCACCCAGGTCACTAGTGATAAACATATGGGGACAGTATGGCTTTAGCTCTGTAGTCTGCAGGAGCCAGTCACTAGGGTGAGGATAGACTGAATCTACAACTTAGGGAACTTGAGTCTGTCTGAAGTTCTATGAAGGTGTGTATGAGAGTCTCAGAGTCTAGAACTTCCCGTATTTCAGATCAACACATGTATTTAGTAAACTAGTATTTGAGATGGCTTCTATACTTCAATCCTTGGAACTTATTTGACTAGAAATAGCCCTGGGATCATAATGAACTTACATGTTTTTTTCTAGTTTTTTCCCCAGCTTTCTTTTTTTCTAGAACATTAATCAAAACATCTTGGCAATTCGGACTACCAGAATTAGCTACTGATGTCTTAATTCATATTGGAAATATTGATGATATATCTCTTGTGCCACCTAGAAGCTTGGTGGTATTCATTGTGCTAATTTTTCAAGCAGACTAGAATACAACCTTTTGAACTGGCAACTTTTAGGCCAGTAGTTCTCTGATTGTGAAATACATAAGAATCACTTGACAGGATCATTAAAACATGAATTGCTGGGCTTTAGTCCAAGAAATTCTATTTGAATATGTCTGTGGCAAGTCCTAAGAATCTTCATTTCCAGTAAGTTCCCAGGCGACACCAATGCTGCTGGTCAAGTGGCCGTATCTTGTGACCTGTGGTCTGAAATCATTGTGATCATTGTGTGTGTGTGTGTGTGTGTGTGTGTGTGTGTGTGTGTGTGTGTGTGTGTGTATGTACGTGTGTGTGAGTGAGTGAGTGTGTGTTTTAATCTTTTTGTGTTGATGATCAAAGGAGACTTGAGGACTTGAGGAGAGACTGCAGATAGGTCTTAACAGAAAAGTTAAGACATAACTATCCCTGCCTCGGGGTGGGGTGGGGGTAAGATGGGGTATGCCAGCCTTGGCAGCCTTCAGTCTTCATGTCTCATGTTGGTCTACAACCACCACACTTTCACCACTCCTACAAGAAGCCATCTCTAGTTAGACTGGACCCCAGAGATGAAATAGAATTGCCTTCTGCCAGAAAATACAATTTATTTACAATAGTCTCTTCCTTTACCAATTCTAAAGTCAGTTCTAATTTTTATAAATGCACAGCCTAAAATTTGAAAGCTACATGGGTAGAGAAGCCAGGCATGGCTTGATCAGTTTCCAGCAACTGCCACCTTGCACAGGATATAGATTCTAGTTTTCTTAAGACGACACAGGCAAGGCCCTAAGTTCCCTCATCACCTACTCTTTTTTCTGTCCTTGCTGCTTCTTGCCTGCTGAGGCCTAAGAGGCCTCATTGGAGTTCTTGCGGTAGACCTACCACCAACCCCACCTGTTAGAAGAGTTTCTGCCAAAGGTCCATCCACAGCCTAGCTCTGCAGGCTTCCCCTTCACTTCAGTCCTCTGTCTTTATGTTTTGTTTACAGTGAGTACACAGTTCTCACATAATAAATGCTGACTCACAATCTGACCAATGTCCACAGTTACACAAAGGTGGGTTTCTTTCCTGTAGTTTGAATACTGTAATTGATTTTAGAAATGTCTTGTGCAACAAAAATTGTAAGAGGCAAAAGGTTTTTGTTCTGTTTGTCAAAAGGACAAAAATTACAGCTCTCATGGTACTATTGTAGTGTTGGTAACTAACATTTCCAATACAACAAATGAACATGATGTGTGCCTACACCTGGATAATAAAACTAGACATGCCTGTTCATGCCTCGGTTACACTGTGACCCAAGGTAGGGTGACTATACTAAAAGTGGAGGAGAGGGGTGTCTGACCTTGTATTTCTAGCTTCAGGAAGTGTGAAGCTAAGTACGCCTATTTTTCTTTTCTTTTTCTTTTCTTTTTTTCAGTTTTGGATGGTTATTAGTACTTCACGGTATCTTTTCCCAGGCCAGCTCCTCGATGCCAGCTAGGACCCTCTTCCAGCCTCAGAACCCAGCTCCAAAGCTAGTCTGTCTTGCAGGGGTCTCCTGAGACCTTGAAGGAAAGGAGGATTCCAAGCAGAAGCCAGATAACTTCACCTAAAATAACCTCCACTCCTCTGTTATAGAATAGTTCTGTTTCTTCTGTGGAAGACTGAATTTCCACTTCAAGCTTTCTGCTCTGCACCAGTCCAACTTGAGGAAACATGCTAAACGATACTGGACCATCAGTCCCATCACCAGCACAGTACAAGATAACTTGGCAGTCCACAAGGACCACGGGTTTTGCAAGTAAAACAGGGTACTTTGGTAAAAGTAGGTGAAGACTTCTGGGATCAAAGCTGAGATCCCAAACAGCACTGCCCTGGAGATGGATGTTTCCCTAACAGCCCTTTCCCCAGCTTTTCTGGAAAGGCCTAGAACACGGCCTTCCTTGTCCATGACCTGAATCCCTCGAACAGGCTCAAGACTTCGGGATGCAAAGACATTCATTGCACTGACTTGGGTGAAAAAGATGATAGGTAAGGCCCTTTTGATCGAAGGGTTAATCGGGGGATACTTTATTTGAACCAAATAAGGGAACAATCCAAGAAAGGTTGAAGAGCCGAATGCTCCCGTTCCTAACACCACTCGCTCTGCCCCATGCCGCCTATAGCTGGAGTTGCCATTGCCGATGGTGAAAGCTGTTGCATAGGCATAAAAGGAAACTTGAGGTACAAGCGTGGATATCATTTCTTTTGCTGGCATCGTTGACAAAAACAGCATGGGTGCCGCCAAGGGCAGGAAAGCTGCTGGCCGGGAGAGCACAGGGATCAGCCTGCTGCTGTCAGGGTGCACGGTGGAAGATCCTCTTCCATGCGTCTTTAATCCTTTGGTCATTCAGGTTGTGTCTGGCTGCATCTTCATTGGGGAACAATAGTTGCCTTGATTTTTCTATTCTTTCAATTGAAATGAGCAGATTTGTAGGATCCAATAATTCTGTCTAGTGAAGAAATCTTTTTTTTAAAAGTTTTATTTATTTTTTATTGTGAAAATACTGTACAGAGGGGTTACAATTATGTGGGCAAGATAATGAGTACATTTCTTATCAAGCATTGCAGCCTCCTCCTTTGTTTCCCTTCCCATCCCTTCCCATCCTCCCCCGCCCCCCCAAGCCTCCCCGCACCCCCCAACAAAGTTGTGAAGTTCGTTTTCGATATAACAACTTGTACTTCTCATTGTTGCAACGAGTCCACCTGTATCCTTATTTAAACAACTGTTTATCCCCTTCCCCTCTACAAATTATACTGACATCAAATACAGTGAAAGCAGGAGTTATACTGTGGGGGAGGGACATACAAAGCAACAAAGAAATAATCTTATAAATGCGTTAGAAACAATCGCATGAAAGAAAAAAAAACATTGAATACATATCTTAAGGTTCATTTTCACTAACATCACCTTATCTGACCTTTTCTGCTTGACTCAGACATATACTAGATATTGCAAATAAGGGAAACCATGGGACCTATGTTTCTTTGGACTTGGCTTACTTCTAGTGAAGAAATCTTTGAACAAAAGATTGGCGTTCCAAGATGCGGAAGCGCAGGCTGGGCTCCATGCGGGCTGGGAGCCACCGGCCCCGCACTTCCTCCAAGCCTATTTTTCTTGGTAAACCCCAACCTCAGTTATTTGATTATAGCAACATAAAATGACCAAATGCAAATTGAGACTAATATATATTATATATAAACATAAAACATAAAAGCCCAAGAAATATGAAAAGAGATGGCTGTCTAAATGAGAGCAGCAATTATGCATAAAAGCTTTTTCTTTCCTTCCAGAAGCATACTTGTGAACATAAAACCTGCTCACCTTCTGTACTGCCTCCTACCCCTCACCCCAGACCCTGTCCCCAGTCCTGTCATTCTAGTCTGGTTCTTCGTAAGTGAATGCTACTACTGGTGCAATCTATATGTTCTCTATGTAAGTACAAATGTCTCTGTTTATTCACTTGCCAAATATTTATCCATGCCGTGATATGCCAGCGGTTATTCTAGGTGCTAAACAAATATGAACATGTGAGGGGAAAAAAATAAGCGCTTTTCTCAAGTAGTTTATATCCTAGCAAAGAGGGGAGAGAAAATAAACTCAGGAAAAAGTATAAATAATCAAGAAAATGATGAGCTAGTGAGAAGGAGTGTACAGAGAGATGAATGTGATGATCTGATGGGGACAGGGCCCGGGAGGTGCCTGACTTTTCAGCCAATCTCTGGCATAGCTGGTGGAGCTGGGACGAAGATCGTGGCAGAGACTATTCCTGGTAGAAGAGAACTTGTGCAATGCTTTCCAAAGTGAGGTCCAAGGACTTGGGAGAGTTTCCAGACAGTTCAGGAGATCCACAAGTTCAAAGCCCCGATCCTAAGAATGCTAAGACATTCTTTAACTTCTTTATCGTGTTGACATTGGCACTGCTGTGGCAAAAGTCAAAGGGAGTAAAACTTGGAAGCATGGACAGGAGTCGAGTCAGTGGACATGAATTGTGGTGATAAGTTTTTAACATTCAGCACGCATGACTTTACTTTTTTTAATGTTTTATTTTTGTGTGTTTGATCAGAGTAAGTTTATTTGAAAGTGAAAGAAGAAAGCTGTGGCGGGAAAGTAGTGAGATTGTACACATGGACAATGGGACCTAAGGCAGAGTCTCACTCTTTTCATTTCACCTAGTAGTGTCTTTAGCAAAGCAAGAATGATTGATTCTATTATTCTCACCCCTAGAGGCTGCATCTTGGTAACGTTCTGGGTGCTGAATTGGGAATTCCACATGAAGCACTTCCGCTCTGTCTCACAGTCATACCTGAAGTTCTTGTAATTTAGAAAGCATATTAGTACTTTTTAGGAATTTTAAGAGGACTTTTAAAAGTATTAGCCTGTTTGTGCTGTGAAAACAGAATATCATAGACTGTGGGGTGTATAAACAAAATTTTTTCTCATAGTGCTGGAGGCTGGGAAGTTCAAGATCCAAACATTGACAGATTTGGTGTCTGATGAGGATGTGTTGCCTGGTTCAGAGACAGTTCCTTCTTACTGTGGTCCTCATGTGCAGAAAGGCAGAAGTCAGTTTCTTTGGACTTACCAGTCCCAACCTGAGGGCTCCATCCAATTTCATGACCTACATCATCCCAATTCCCTGGAGAAGCCTCTACCTCTTGATCTCATCACAGTGGTACATGATTTCTATGTATAAAAGTCAGGGGGAGGGGCACAAACATGTAGTGGATAAGAAATAATGATAGAATTAGGGCAAAAAATCACTACTCTAGGCAATGATTACAAAACAGAAATCCAAACATTGGTGCTTCCTGAGGAAAGAACTCATTACAACCTATGTGGCAGTTTTGTCATAAATAGGGTAGATAGATGATAGATAGATAGATAGATAGATAGATAGATAGATAGATAGATAGATATTAATCCAATAGCACTCTTAAATCAAGCTACTAGCATTCATAGGCCACAGATTTCCTGATGATACTCTGATGGTCTTAGTACTCAGGAAGTTAAAGCAGAAGGATCACAATTTCAGGACCAACTGGGCTATCGCCTATAGACCTATAGGCCCTCTGTCAAAGCATTCTTTAAAAGACATTATGGGGATATATTCAGCAAATCTCAAACAACAGGAAAAATTATATAGCATAAACTGATTTCTTTAGATAAAAAACAAAATATTACTATTTACCATATGTGGATCTTTTTGTATATTTACTTTTAAATACTTAAGACCTTTATAATACCATTAGTATGTGATTAATTAGATATTTGGTAATATTAGGAATTATTCTTTTCTATTATAGTGATTAAGTCTTTAAAAAAGAATCTATCAGCTGTGAGCTGGTGGCTCATACCTGTAATCCTAGCTATTCAGGAGGCTGAGATCTGAGGATTGTGGTTCAAAGCCATACGGGACAGAAAAGTCCATGAGACTCCTATCTCCAGTGAACTACTCAGAAAAAGCTGGAAGCGGTGCTGTGGCCCAAGTGGTAGAGTGCTAGCTTTGAGCACTCAAGGACAGCGCCCAGGTCCTGAAAAACCAAAAATAACAGCAACAAAAAAAATCTTTTATAGTTACATAGGTTACATTACAATAAAAAAAATCAGAATAAACATGCACATGTCCACTATGACAGTCGATCTTCAATGTGCTCTGAAGCCTCAAATGTTGAAAAGTTGATCTGCAGATGATTGTAGCACAGGGGAAAGGGAGGGAAATACAGCAGATGGAGCCTTTTGGTGAAACTGGCTCACTGAGAACAAGCCCACAGAGAGGGTATTGGACCCTGTCCCTTCCTTCCTTCCCTCTCTCACTTCAGCCTGTCCTGAATGAGCAGTGTTGCCCACCACCCCCCACACCTTTTCTTCCTGTTCTGATGCTTGGAATGACCTGTAAATAAAGTATCAGGGCCAAGTGAACATGGACAGAAATCCTAAACTTATACCTAAAGGACGACTTTCCTTTTTTTTTTGTTTTGTTTGTTTGTCCAGTTCTGGGACTTGAACTCAGGGCCTGGGCACTGTCACTGAGTTTCTTTTGCTCAAGGCTAGCACTCTACCACTTGAGCCACAGTACCACTTCTGGCTTTTTCAGTGTATGTGGTACTGAGGAATCAAACCCATTGCTTTGTACATGGGAGGCAAACACTCTGCCGTTAAGCCACATTCCCAGACCAAGGATTTTCCATCTTATAGGATGATTTTCTCAGATATTTTGTCATAGCATTCACTGACTAACTCACACATTGTTGCCATTGTAATTTCACATGGCTTTCAAAGGGTTAATCAACATAAGTATAAGAATAAACTTAGACGCATGATAATTACGAGAAGAAGCATTATCACAAGTTACGGAAAGAACTTCAGCAGCATGGACTGAAAAACTGTTAGAAACAAGAAAACCAATTAGGCCATTCATTAGAATACTAATCAATGGTTTCACTTCATTCAAAAAATTAGGCAGCAAAGAATTCTACAATGTACACAAGATTCCCATTCAGAATGGCAACACCAGTGCAAAAACAAAGGCAATTACCTACCAAAAGAGAATACAGGAAAAGGTTTTGAAAAGGTTTTTGAAAGGTTTTTGAATATAGGAAAGTTATGAAACAGAAGAAAATGCCGTAGAAGGCATAACAGGACAAAGATATCTGTTTTCTAAATCAATCTATCTGTCTATAGCTATTCTGTGCCCTTAAAGAAACTGCAAAAGTAAAAATTTAAATGTGTTAAATGTCCTTTAAACAAAATTAACAATATAATAAATGAATGCATGAATAAATAAATAAGCATATTTCAGAAAGTTGTCAGGTCTGAAATAAAGAAAGAAACTGCCCTTAAAGAAACTGTGCCCTTAAAGAAACTGCAAAAGTAAAATTTTAAATGTGTTAAATGTCCTTTAAACAAAATTAACAGTATAATAAATGAATGCATGAATAAATAAATAAGCATATTTCAGAAAGTTGTCAGGTCTGAAATACTCCTTGCCAGTCTTCTGCTATCTGACAGTGAAGGTAAATAGAAAACCTTTTGCAGGTCCACTCACGGTGAGCTCACTTATGGGAACTTTGGCTCTGCCACCCCGAACATCCTCCCCCAATACCCCGCCAAGCAAAAGAGGACAATGAAGCAGCTGTGAGCCCTCACACAACATCTCCCCGAAAATGTCATGTGTGCTACTTGGTTGAGGTTGTTACCCATCCAGCAACCTCAAACAATGCAGACACAGCAGATGTGTTTTCTATTTAGAATTAAACAGTTTATCTCAACCACTGTCATTGTTATAGGGAAAAATATAAATAAATATCCATCTTAATGTAAACTTCAAAAGATACTTTCTGGCACCATGAGATACTTTTAAATCCAAAGTCCTATGAGAAAGCTAGAGCACAAAGTTGTTGGGTTTGGTTGTTTTTTAATTTTTTTTTAAATACAGATGCTGGCAGCCCTGAGAGGAGTAAAATGTAGCCTGGTCAAAAGATTTTTGGCCAGATATTATGTGTTATAACTCATGTCGTTGATGCTTAATGGTCCAAAACATTAAGTAAACATCATAAATGTCTTTTGTTAGTCAATGTTCCGTTCAAACATGTTGTTTAACTCTTGTATAATGGATAGAAAATAAGAAAGCTAGAGCAGAGATTGGTCCCTATGGTAATCTTTAATTCACCTCTCAAGAGATCTATCTAAAAATGTGTGCCATCTTCAGAGTTACAGCAATGAATAGCCTTTCTATCTTCAGAGTGAGTTTTCTGTCTCTGAAAGTTAAGGTTTACTGGTAACCCTGAAGTTTGAGGTCAAGTTCAAATTACCACCCATGTGTTCAGAAGACTCTGAACTTTGCTCTCTCTGAACTTGTGAATCAGCTTCCTCTGTGGTAACTAAACTAGAAATATGGGTGATGTGAGGTTACAAAGACAAGGAAAATGCTACTTTTCAAAGATGACTTTTCCAGAATAATGATTGCTATAGCCAAGGGGGAAGCAAAATTGGTTTGTAAAATAGAAAGCCTATCAAGCCAGTGATCATCTGGCATAATCCATCCAGCCCATGAATCTTGACATAAACACTTTTGTGTTACCATAATCTGAAGGTTCCATCTAGTCATTAAAACATGACTCATTTTATCCTGGGTCTAACCTCAACTTTTCTCTAATAATGCATTTGTGTGTGTGTGTGTGTGTGTGTGTGTGTGTGTGTGTGGTGTGTGTGTGTGTGTGTGTGTGTGTGTGTGTGTGTGTGTGTGTGTGTGTGTGTAATCTGTAGCTACAACATCAGTGAACAGTCTTACAATGACATTAAAATGGTAATATTTTTCCATGGAACTTCTTTTCTTTCAGTTTGAATAAACACAGTTGCTCAGCTACACTACAGGGACTGTAGATTCTCATAAGCCCAAAGTGTTGAAAGAGTTATCAGGATCCTTTGTTTCTATCAGGAGGAAAAGTTCAAATAACACAAACCAAATGGCCATCCATTTCTATTCTGTGAATTTTATGCAAAGATTTCAAATCTCATTTAATACTTTGCATCTATCTCAGTCAATCCCAACTGTATTTTTTTTTCCCTGTACCAGCACTATGCTTTCTTGGGATATGTACCTGCATTGCTGTCCATGCTAAGATTTCCCAAATGGAAGTCTTAGAATGTGGTAGTTTTACACAGCTATGATTTCCATGCCTGGTTTCAATACATAGTTGCATCTACTGTTCTGTAAATGAGGAGATTCTGTCTTTGTCTTGATGGCTTTGCCAGTTGGATTCCAGCTACCTACTGTGTTTTTGTTCTTACACAGAAAAAACAATCTTCTCTCTATAACAGTCATTTACAATCCCTTAGAATATGGTGATTACCACCATATCTACTGTGGTATAATCAAATCCATTGTGTTACTTTTTTGTTTTTATTGTGAGAATACCATACAGAGGAGTTAAATTACATGGGCAAGATAACGAGTACATTTCTTATCAAGCATTGTTGCCTCCTCTTTGTTTCCCCTTCCCATCCCTTCCCATACTCCTCCTGCCCTCCCACCCAATCCTCCCCCCACTCTCCAAAGCTGTAAAGTTTGTTTTTTGACATAACGACTTGTACATCTCATTGTTGTAATGGGTCCACCTGTATCCATAGTTAAACGATTTGTTTTTTCCCTTCCCCTCAACAAATTATACCAACATCAAATACAGTGAAAGCAGGGGTTATACCGTGGGGGAAGGACATACAAAGCAACATAGAAATCATCTTATAAATATGTTAGAAACAATTGCATGAAAGGAAAAAACAAAACAAAAAAAAACATTTGAATACTTACCTTGAGGTTCATTTCCCTAACATCAACTTATCTGATCTTTTCTAAAGAATGACATTGCCCCATTTGTTAGGAAATGGAAAGACTTGGAAAAATTATATTAAGTGAAATAAGCCAGGCCCAAAGAAACATAGGTCCCATGGTTTCCCTTATTTGCAATAACTACTATATGTCTAAGTGTTACTTTTAACTGCTTCTTTCCTCTTCTTCCCCCTCCTCCTCCCCCTCCTCCTTCTCCTCCTCCTCCTCCTCCTCCTCCTCCTCCTCCTCCTCCTCCTCCTCCTCCTCCTCCTCCTCCTCCTCCTCCTCCTCCTCCTCTTCTTCCTCCTCCTCCTTCTAGATTTTTCCATGTAGCCCAAACTAGCCTTGAATTTGTGTCCTTCTGTCTCGGCCTCCCCAGTTACTGGGATTACAGACATATGCCACTATATCCAGCTTTTAAAGTTGCATTTACATAGCACCTAGAACCATCAGTTCTGCAAGTGAATGACATAGAAAGTACAAGAGATGCACAACTTTCTAGTAGGAAGAGCAAGAAAAGGAAAGGCGCAAACCTAGATGCTGTTAATTCTCTTCTAAAGAGAAAAAATTCCTATATGCATTCTAAAGCATTTGGCTTTTTATTTATGATTTTTCCCTTTTGCTGCTGTTTTTTATTTCTGTACCTTTTGTCTTGTATTTGTTTATCTGATTTGGGGAGGGAAAGGGGAAGGCATAGAAATGCTGGGACAATGATACCCACTAGACATGATGTTGGAAATGAACTATACAACTTGGGGAGGAGAGGAAGGCCTGGAAGGAAAAAACACTGGGAGAAAATGAAGGAGGGGATAACACTTCAAAAAGAAATGTACTCAATAATTGACTTAGGTAACTCCTCTGTATATCGCCTTTTCAATAATTTTTTTAAAAACAATAAAGTAGTTGGCTTTTCACTGTCTGTAAGAACTGAGCAGGTAACGATAGAGCTATTTTTATAGAACACCCTATTGGAAACCATGCAATAAGGGAAACTCTAATGTGTGGTTTTCCTCTTTCAAAAAGCATTTCCTGGCATCAGGCTACAGTGTTACTGCACCATAAGTGAAAATATGACTAAACTGATTTTGAAACCAAATACACTAGCTGTGTCCTATCACCAAGTACGCAGAGAACTGGTGCTAGTGAAGACTGTGGCTTCATCTGCCCTAGCTTTGTTGCCATCCATAAACTACACAACTGCTTGAGCTTCAGTTTCTTTTCCTAAGGGGAGATTAGTACAGCTAGTTAGGAAGACGAAGTGAAATAATGCATGTAAAGGGTTGGGCCTGCTACCTAAGGAAATATTTTATTTTAGATAAAATATTTTATCTAAAATATTATTCTGATTTTTTTGATATTCTCTCCAACATAGTTTACCTATAACTTCTCATCAGGGACAGCTCACAGTATGGTGGAATTAGGTGAATTGGGTGTTAGCCAATTTTCCAGAATGCCTACATAGAAATCATATATATGACAGTTCTCCAAAAGTGACCCTGATCATTCATAACTGCCTAGACACTAGAAGCAATGTTTTTCAGCATTGTATTATGTCAAGATCAGTGCATGTTCTAGTTTTAAGAATAAGACAATTATGTGGATGGAGAGAACAGATGTATTGCATTGGGGAATGTTTATCATTTTTTAGTATTTTGAAACCAGATGTGCTAAGTACATATGGGTAGCTGCCTTCTAAAGGAGCTGCATAGCGGGTTACCAACCTTTAATAAGAAACTGTACTGTTGTAAACCAGCTTAAATCAACTATTTTAATATACAATTAGACAACCACTGCTGTAAGCCTTTAGCAAATAGAAAACAGATGCTTACTAGAAGGAATACTATCAGCCAAGAAATTCCTGATGATCTTTTATAAAATGTAAACTTACATATTTTATGGGTCCTTTAATGAACTGCTATAGAACAACTTCAGCAGTCAAAACATTTCATGAAAATAGACATGAACAATTTGTCACTTGTTACCATATTCACAGAAAATCCTTCAGTTGCACTCCTGGGAAAATGGACATAATAATAGCTCTTACAATGCTAGTAACAACGTCTGTTATTTACTATGAACCTGATTAGACACATTGGAAGAAAGAAGAGTAAGGATAAACAAATGCATACCCTTCTATTTCTCTAGGTGCTTTTGCTAGACCTGGCAACGATCCCTTGCTAGGTATGAATAGATCTGTGCTAATTGTGTTTGCAGGAAAGAGGTACAGTGAAGTTCAGAGCAAGGCCAGAGAGATGGTGTTGTGTTTCATGATATCTTCAGCAGAGAAGAATCCAATAGAGATTTAGCCCTGTGTGAGCAGGATTGAGGATTAGAAATGTTTAACTGGGCCCTGAATCAATTTAGCTAACTTCCCATTGGCCTGATTTCTCTAGGGTCTTGAAGAAAAGGAGGAAGCCGCAATAGGCACCTGGTTTTGTTTCTGATGTGCACCTCTGCTGGATCAGTTCTGCGTGCTTGGTACCTCTTCAAACCGGACCATAAAACCGGAGTTGATGATGTGGGAAGGAACCCTGCAGCCACTCTATCACCAATCCCAATCTCCTATTTTCATCTGTGATAGTTTAGGAGAGGAGGGGGTCAAAGTGAAGAAAAGAAAAACATAGGAAAATACAGAAGAAAATCTCTGGAGCTGTGTACTTTGCCTTTCACATCACTCCAGAAGAAGACAATAGGTTTCTAAGCAATTTAAAAGGGAGAAGAATGGCCCTGCCCATGGCACCTTCCTATTCTCCCCAGATGATGATGAATGATGAAAGATGGAACATCTAACTGCTAGAAATGAAGCCATCAGATTTACAATAGGAAGGTATTTTCTCCCCTAAATCAAATCTATTTTCCTTTTTTTTTTTTTTTTGGAAAAAATCAACCTTTATGATATTCTGTGATGTAAAAATAAAATAGAAAGAGTGACAGTAGCTCTTTAGACCAATAGTGTACCCCACCCTTGTAAGGCAGGAGTGGGAATCCCACTCTTTTTTTTTTTTTGGTCCAGTCGTGGGGCTGAACTCTGGGCCTGGGCGCTGTCCCTCAGCTCTTCAGCTCAAGGCTACCGCTCTACCACTTGAGCCACAGTGCCACTTCCAGCCTTTTTCTTTTTTTGCTTATGTGGTGCTGAGGAATCGAACCCAGGGCCTCTGGCATGCAAGGCAAGCGATCTACCACTGAGTACCTTCCCAGCCCCCACTTATTTTTAATCCCACTCTTGAGAAAACACAGTATAAAATACATTTATAGCATAATGACCATATCATTATCAAAACATATGTAGGATGCTCCTAAATCTGAAAGCAGAAATTGAGTAAGCTCATTCTACATAGACTTCTGGTACAGTTCAAGCAAATTCATATTGATTAGTTTATTCAGTAAATACTTCTGAGTCTCCCATTGGTACAAAATTTAGCATTGGGTACATTGGAGGATTCCCAGGTATGATTCACACACCCCTAAAGAATGTAAAGTTTTCTAGAGGAGATCAGAAATAACCATCAATGTGGTAGAGACTTCAATTTACCAATAAAATATCTCTCCTTAGCATTCAAGTCAATGGTTTGGAATTCAGTGTTGCACATAATTAGATTCTGGCTAATGAAACATAAGCTGAACTGTTGTTTGGAATACCTGGGAAGCTTTCCTATGAGGATTTAACTCAGCTGAGGTAAAGCCCTGCTGTTCCGGCATTCTTCTTTCCTTCTTCCTAATTCTTGAGTTGTCCTTCAAGATATAAATGGTAGGCTAGCACACTGGAAGATAAAACAGCACTTGGTCCTTTTGAACAGGAGGTCTCAGATCTGAGCTGCAAGCAACCCAACTACTTTTATGGAAGACAACAATTGGGCTTCCTATTATTGAGGATTAGAGTACACTAGATTGCTATGATGAATACTTGGAAGTGATGTGTTCTATTATATAGATACTAATGCTGTTAGAATTGAGGAAGGGGAATTTGGGATGACAGGGACGACCAGCAGGGGTGGTGATGGTAGATTCCTCCGCTCACTGCTATAACAAAATATCACAGATGAAGGGCTCTAATTTCCTATAGCTCTGGAGACTAAAAGTCAATGATCAAGGTAGATGAAGGACTTATTTGTAATAACTCTTCCCTTCTTGGTTTGTAGACGGCCTCCTCCTCTTCTTCCTCCTCCTCTTTTTCCTTCTCCTTTTCTCGTTCTCCTCCTTTTTCTGTTTTGTTTTGCTAGAAGGGTTCCCTGTATATCTCAGCTTGCCCTCAAACTCAAGATCCTCCTGCCTCAGTCTCTTATGTACCATCACATTTGGCTGATAGCCTCTTTTTTGCTGTGTCCTTATAGGGCCTTGGTTCTGTACACATTAGGAGATCTTTAGGTTCCTTCTTCTTCTGATAAGAACAAAGTCCTATGGGACATCATCTCTCTTTCCATGAGGTGACCTTGGAGACCAGAGCTACAACACCTTGAAAATTGGGTGAGGGGGGATACATCCAGACTATGATAGGTGATGTGCGAACATTAGGCTTAGGAAGTTGGGTAGGGTTTAAATATATGGTTTAAATAACTGCAAGTGTTGGAAAGAGGAGACAAGCACTTACAGGTAGGAATTCTCAGCGTAGATGCATAAAACAGGAGTGGCTCTGGCTGATTAGACAGTAAGGGCCGTAAAGGGAATTGGAGGATACAGATCGTAAAAGGTAAGGTAGAGCTGGAAATCTAGATTGGAGATTGAATGCCAGGCTCATTGTTCAGTGAATCAAGAGCCATTGAAGGTTTATGAACTGAAGAATGACACGATCAGAGTTGAACTTGAGAAAGACAACATGTGAGTAATATATGACAAACAAGAGAAGAAGGAAGCTGGCAACGGAAAGACTGGTAAAAAGGGACATTGCGCAGGCCTGGGGAAGAGATTGTGACTTGAAAACTATGCTCAATTAAATACAATCATTGTTTTGCTTTTAAGATGAAACTCATAATAATTTTATCACAATTTTTCCATTTGATCTTTGACATTCTCATTCTGTACCCTTTCTTAGGCCTTTTGTGTGCTGAAGACGTAATCTCGCTATTGAGAAAGGCTGTGTTTAAGAACATTTGAAATTTTAAGAGATTAAATCCCCTGTCAGAATGTCCACAATGCTGCTTACCCACAGGAAACCTTACCATTCAGATGACGTTCCTAAACTGTGAATATTTCACAACTAAAAATACAACGATATGAAAAATGCCAAATTGGGCACTTGAGTTTTACTGAGACATCTTGTATTCATCTATATACCACTTGACAACTTTGTGAATAGCTCTGTTATCCATACCATTCAAAACAAATATCCATGTTTATTATGTGAACAGAATTAAAAAAAAATTCCCGGCAAATGCTCTAGTGTAACAAAAACAGCATTTGTTTGCTTGTATTTTAGCCACCCGGTTGTTTAGATGATCTTTTTGTTTTGTTTTCTTTCAAAACAACCTCATTCCTTCTCAGGTTGGAATTCAGCCCACAGTTCTAGTCAATAAGGAGTAGAACTCCATTCATTTGGCATTGATCCGGCTGAGCCTTTGCCCAAGTAATTTAAATATTGTTTCCAAATAATCCACACCAGAGCATCAGTGGCTTATAACACAGCCTGTATTTTTCCTGCCATGCCAGAATTGCAATATGCTCTCCTTGTTTACAGAACAAGAAAATATCATTACCCAATGACCAGCTACTGAGTTACCCCAATGGACAAGCCAGTAGCCTATGCACTGATGGAAATACAAACAAAATCCTTTCTCATTTTAGTTCTAGACACTTTAAAAAATTTCAGAATTTCCCCAACCAGTGATTTCCAAGAGGTATGGTCCAATTAATTTCATGTGGAATGGGCTGGCCTTCCCTAGAAGAGCATCTGTGTGTCCTACTGTGCTAAAATACTCATAAGATCTATCCTCTTAATTTTGAAGTGTACAGTTCAGCGAAGTTAACTCCATTTATAATGTATAACCATTACCATCATCTATCTCTCTGTAACTCTTCATCTTGTAGAAAGAAACAAACATGAAGCTCTATATTCATTAAATAACAAAGCCCTGTTAACTCTTCTCCTTAAGCCCCTGGAAATGAGCATTCTCCTATCTTTATGACTTTGATCACTCTAAGTATCCCATTTAAATGGAATCATACATTGATTTTTTTGTGACTGCCTTATTTCACATAGTATAATATCTTAAGTGTTCACCCATGTAATGATATGTGTCAGAACTTCCTTCCTTTTGAAGAGTGAATATTCCATTGTATGTATATGGCACATTTTCTCATCCATGCACCTGTGAATGGATAATAGGACTGCTTCGATATTTTAACTGTTAACTGATGATGTTGTGAACGTGGATGGTCACATTTTAAGACTCTCCTATCTGCTTTCAATTCTGGGTATGTACCCACAAATAGAAATCCTGAGTTACATGATAATTCTATTTTTAATTTTTGGAAGCTTTCCGTGCTATTTTCCATACAGCTGAACTATTTTATTCTCACTAACAAAGAAAACACAGTTTCTCAATTTCTCCTTGTTCTTACTAACCATTTTTGTTTATTTATTAGTTTGATCACAAAAATATAATGGCTACTGGAGTCAGTGTTTACTAGCTTTAGGATATTTGCATCCATGTTCATGAGTTCCATCTGTAAGTTTCTTGTGATGCTTTATCTGGATTTTGTTTCTGGGTAGTGTTTACCTCATTGAAGGAGTTAGGTAGTGTTCCCTTCATTATTGAGGGAGGGAATATTTGATAAGAATGTTCTTAAATTTTACATGTTTAGTAGAATTTACCAATGGTGTCATCAGTTCCAATGCTTTTTTTCCCCCCTTTAACTATTTTTCAATGCTTTCTCAGTACTTTTCTGTTCATATTTTTTAATTTTTAAACTAGTTTTATATTTCTACAAATTTGTCCACTTTATCCAACTTGTTGGGATACAAATATTTATAATCTACAATAATTTAGTTCTGTAGAATTTCTGGTAATGATTGATCTTAGTGGTTGGAGTCTTTTCTGGTTTTTTCCTTAATCTAACGAGAGGTTTGTCAATGTTGAATCTTTCACAGAGCCAAATTTTGACTTGTTTTTTTCTCTATTGTTTTACAATTTATCTGATTTATCGCTTCTCTTTAATTATTTATTTCCTTATGTTCATTTGAGGTTAAAATTTTCAAGTTCCCCAAGTTGTAAAATTAGATTGTTTTGAAAACTTACTTTTTAATGTAGGTTTTTATAGCTATAAATTTCTCCAGTAACCGCACTTTCACTTTGCCTCATAAGTGACAGGATGTTGTTTTTTGTTTCATTTGATTCTGTTTTCTAATCCTCCTTTGATTTCTTCTTTGATCCTTTGTTGTTTTGGAAAGTGTCACTTAATTTCTATAAATTTCTCAACTTACCAGTTTTATGTCAGTTATTTATTTCTAACTTCATCCTAATGATCAGAGTAGATTATTTTGTATGATACTGGCCTTCATAATTATAATCTTAATTGGTGGCCTAATGGGTTGTTTTTTTTCTTCTGGTCCTATGAAATGATCCATGTCAGCTTGAAAAGAACGTCTATGTAGTTGTACATATTTTTTATTGTAAAGATATTGTACAGAGGGGTTCAACAAAGCATGTTTTGCAGGGAGTTTATATCTATTACACCTAGCTGCTTTATTGTATTGACTCAATCCTCTTTTCCTTTCTACTATCTGATTTGTTCTACTATTATTGAGAGCAAGGTATTTAGCGTCCAATTATTATCAAACTGGGTATCTCTCCTCTTAGTTCATCACGTTTTGCTTCATATATTGTACTTGATACATGAATGCTTATAATTATTACATCCATTTTGTCTGATATTAGTGGAGCCATTTCTTCTCTCATGGGTGTTACTTCGTGGTGTGTGTGTGTGTGTGTGTGTGTGTGTGTGTGTGTGTGTGTGTGTGTGCTAGTAGAAGGGCTTGAATCCAGGGTCTTGTGCTTTTCCTTAGCTTTTTGGTGCTCTACCACTTGAGTCACTGCTCCATTTTTGGCTTTTTGCTGGTTAGAGATAAGAATCTCTCAGATTTATCTCTCTGGGCTGGCTTCCAACTGAAATCTTCAGATCTCAGCCTCCTGAGCCACTGAGATGACAGTGTGAGCCACCAGCACCCAGCTTGCACACAATATCTTTTTCATTTCTTTTCACTTTCTTGCTATTCGTGTTTTTGAATGATATAACCCATTTTTGACAGCTTTAACTCTATTACCTTTAGGATGATGTTTTCTAGTACTTTACAGACTTTTGTTCCTTCTTGTAGTACTATCTTGTTTTATGTTTAGTTACCTACTCTTACTTTTTTCCTCCTCCCTGATATGGGCTTCAACTCGAGGTCTAATGCTAACTTGGCTTGTTTGAACCTCTTGAACCACTCTTCCAGTCTGGCATTTTGTTGGTTAATTGGTTATAAAATCTTATAGACTTTTCTGAACAGGCTTGCACTGGAACTGATCCTCCAAATCTCAGCCTCCTGAAAAGCTGGAATTACCAACCACATGGCATCAGAACTTGGGCCTTTTACTTTCTCTTTTGGTGGTGGGGGGGGGTGGAGGGTGAGGGGTGCTGGAACAAGGGCTTGAACTCAGGGTCTAAGTGATGAACTACACAGATCCACCTCTAGGAAGAGCAGAGGCTGATGACATTGAAAGATATATATTTGAAAGCCTCGTTGTCACACAAAATCAGGATGAAACACACACACACACACAAAATCTGTTTTTTTAACATCTTTCCTGAAATGTAGCTGACTTCATATAGTAGGAATCTAGCTAACTGCTGTCTTTTCCTCAGGCAAAGAGCGGGGAATAAAGAAATACAAAAAACTCTCCAGTCTTGGTCCTAAATCTCCTTCTAATATCAGGCTTCCACTATGCGCATGAATATGTGTGTGTGTGTGTGTGTGTGTGTGTGTGTGTGTGCAGTAGCAGCAGTAAGAGAACAAGGTCATATTCCTAGAATAGATTCTTCTTGTTCTACTAGTATTCTTTCTGATAATACAGGATGCAACTTGATAATACTTCTTCCTTAGAATGTTCTGGTTGGGTTTTGATATTTGTTATGCTAAACAAGTATGCTGAGATGGTTTTTTAACTACTGTGTTTTCTAAAAGAAAAAGTGGAACTTTGCTATTATTTCTTCTTCAAATGTGCCATAGAATTGACCAAAGAATTCCCTTGGTGATAGCATTGTCTTTCTGGAGAACCGTTCAAAAGCAAGGATGCCTCATCTGTATTACTCTTACCTGTTGCCAAAAAACAAAAAAGGGGGAACTGTAGGGAGCCAGGGTAGACGCCATTACAAGATGGCGCCCACTCCCTTGCAGCTTTGAGGTAACCACTCCATTTCAGGCGGTGCTTGGCGGGACGGTGGGTCCTGGGCTTTGCGCGTGCGCGAGCCACGTAGAGTCCCCAGCCAATCCCGTGGCACCTGGTGACGGTGAAAGGCAGACGACCAATGATAGAAAGACCCGTGTTCCTATTCCCTATATAAGCGGCCATGTTTCGGGTGCACGCTCTCTCCGCTCAAGCTCTCCCATCAACTAAAAGGCTCTCCAATAAAGCGTGATCTGAGAAGACTCCTGGTGTGGTATTCGTTCTTCCTCGCTGGTCTGGTCGAGAAGGCGCGCGCCGCAGAACTTGTTGATCATTCACAGATCGTCAAACTCATTGTCATGAAATTGTTCACAATCTCAGACTGGCTTTGTAATGAAAATAATTATTATTAGCTTGAATACCTTGTTTGTTGTTGTTGTTGTTGTTGTTGTTTTGTTGGTTGTGGGTCCTGAACTCTGGGCTGACACTGCCCCTCAGCTCTTCAGCTCAAGGGTAGTGCTCTACAGCACCACTTTTGGCTTTTTCTGCTTATGTGGTGCTGAGGAATTGAACCCAGGGCCTCATGCATGCAAGGCAAGCACTTTACCACGGAGCCACCTTCCTAGCCCGAATACCTTGTTTTTTAAATAAAATATTCCTGTGGTTAGAAAATTATAGCTTCACAAACAGTTATAAGAGATTTTATTGAGTTTAGTTTTCCCCAGTTCCCCTAGTCATAACAGCTTGAACTGTTATACGACATCACCATAACCAGCAGATTAACACCACAAAGATTGCTCATGCCCCGCTTTTATTAAGCATACCTAACTCCCTTCCTCAATTTCCGATTTCTTTCTCCTGTTCCCAGTCTGAGGTCTTTTAGATTTGCCTGTCAGCCAGTGGGCTTTTCCCCCAATCACCCTGACTGACAGGTGGGACCCAAGCAAATTACTTCTCTGTTTCCTTGGTAACCTGAAACTAACTATTTTTTGTTTTCTTGCTTAAACTAACATATATGTATATATGCATATATATGTATATATCATATATAGTGTATTTATATATATTATACATACTGTATATGTGTATTTCTTACAGGGGAAGAAAGTAACACGCATAGAAAAGAAAGAAGACTTTCCAAATATGTTTGTTTTTATGGACTCTTGAAGGCAGTAGATAGAAGGATCTTGCTTTTTAATCCAACTAGACAGTCTATGTCACTTAGTTGGAGAGTGTAGCCCATTAATGTTGAGAGATAGGACTGAGAGGTATTTGGGAGTTCGTGCCATTTTATCCACCTTCTTGGGGGCTGCGGCAACTGGGTTCTTCCTATGGTTCTTGGATTCTCAGTTTGGATGTGGTTTCTTGGCCTTTATTGTGGTCTTGTTGGTTTTCTATGGGTAGGACATCTCTAAGTATCTTTTGTAGGACTGGTTTGGTGGAGATATGTTTCAGTTTTTCTTTGTTATGGAAGGTTTTTATTTGACCTTCGGTTATGAAGGAGAGTTTAGCTGGATACAGTATTCTTGGTTGATAGTTGTTTGTCTTTAGACCATGGCATATATCATTCCAGACTTTTCTTGCTTTAATTGTCTCTGCTGAGAAATCTGATTCTAATTGGTTTCCCTTTATAGGTGATGGATCTTTTCTCCTTGACAACTTTAAGGATCTTTTCCCTCTGAATTGATCCTGTGTGGATTATAATGTGATGGTGGGATGTCCTGTTTTGGTCTGGTCTATTTGGGGTTCTAAAAGCTTCTTGTATCTGAATAGGCCTATCGTTTTGCATGTGTGGGAAGTTCTCTGCTAGGATCGTGTTAAACAAATTTCCTAGACCATTAACTTCTCTCTCTAGGTGCTCCTCTACACTCGTTTTCCTCAGATTAGGCCTTCTGATGGTGGCTTCCAAATGTTGAATAGGTTTATCATATTTCTTGGACTTGTCTTGGATGGTTGTATGTTCTTTCTCTATAATATCTAGGCTAACTTCAATCCCTGAGATTTGATCTTCTGCATGGTCTAACCTACTGTCAAGACTTTCTACTTTGTTTTCTATTTCCTTTCCTTCTAATTGATTGGCTTTGATGGCTTCAAATTTGTTGTTGGAGCTTTGTTTTAGATCTTGTATGAACTTCTTTACTTCCTTAATTTGGTGTTCAGTGTTTATTCTCAAATCACTTAGTTGATTGGTTATGGTTTCCTTGGACTCCCATTCCTTCTGTTGGGCTCCATTCAGTATTCCTTTTGTGGTCTCCCTGAATTCTTTCAGCTGTCTGTGGATTCCATGAATGCCTCTATTGATCTTTGTCTATTCTTATCCCACTCAAGAAATTCCTGTATTACTCTTTGATTAGCGTCCTCATTCTCATGCAATTCCTGCATTTCTCTTTGACTATTCTCAGCCTGCTCATGCAATTCTTGTGTTTCCCTCTGACTGTTCTTAGCCTGCTCATGCAATTCCTGTATTAATCTTTGAGTAGCTTCCTCATGCTCACAAGATTCCTGTATTAATCTTTGGTTTGCTTCCTCTCCCTCCCTATCACACTCACACAGTCCTTTGCAGATTTTCAATCTTTTCATTCACCATGTTTACCAGTAGTGTTTGTAGAGCTTTTTGGGAACTCTCCTCTGGATTATTCATTAACTGTATTGTCACCTGATTATCACCAGTGGGACTTGAGATATTGAGATACTTGGACTTGCCATTTTTCTTGTGTGTTTCTGGCTTGCTCTGTCCATTTGGTATGAAAATAACACTAATTTTGTGCTAGAACACTATTTTAAGGCAAGTATCAACCAGAGTCCTGTAGTTACACAGTCAAAATGGCTGCAGATACAATCTATTCAACATCAAACAACTATGGATTAATGGGCTAAGAACAGTACAGAGGGATTCAGCAAACCAGATATTATTATGTTTAGAGAGAAATGTGGGAAAAAATAGGATTAGAGGGATGTGGAGAGGTAAAAGGACAGTGAATTTAACCAAGTCATAATCTCAGAGAGAAATGAATTGGACAGAATGATAGGAGAGAGATTAAAAAAAAAACAAGAAAAATGGAAAAACAAAAATTTAAATTTAAAAAAATGAAAACTTAAAAATTATGTACGTTTAAAAAAATGATATTGCCAGAAGAAAAGGATAGGATGAAAGGAGGGGAGAGATAGAAAGAAAACATGAAAAAATAAAACATAAAAATCCTTAAAATTGGAATACTTAAAAATTATCTAGGTATGAACTTTACAACTTTGGCATGGGGGGGGCGCGACGGGGGGAGATGGGAAGGGGAAACAAAGGAGGAGGCAACAATGCTTGATAACCTTGGCCATGTAATTGTAACCCCTCTGTACAATAAAAAAATAAATAAATAAAAAGAAACAATACTACTATTAAAGAAGTTAAGCCTAAGAGGTTGTGAATTGAGTAATAAATTTCTGGATTAAGTTTGTACACAACGGGGGATAAGGTCTAATAATTGATGATGGGTATATACCTGGGGGTGAGCAGAACAAAAATTGAGTCACACAAAAAAGAAAGAGAGAAAAAAGAAAAGAAAAACAATGGGATAAAGGACAAAAAGCTCAAAAGAGATTTTTTAAAAAGCACACACACATATACACCAAAAATAAAAATTATGAGAGAAAAAATAATAGAAAAGAAAGCTACCAGCACAACTATGTTTATTGCAGCATTATTTACCATAGCTAAGATATGGAACCAACCCAGATGCCCCTCAGTAGATGAATGGATCAAGAAAATGTGGTATAAATACACAATGGAATTCTATGCCTCCATCAGAAAGAATGACATTGGCCCATTTGTTAGGAAATGGAAAGACTTGGAAAAACTTGCATTAATTGAAGTAAGAAACATAGGTCAAAGAAACATAGGTCACATGGTTTCCCTTATTTACAATAACTAGTGTATGTCTGAGTCAAGCAGAAAAGGTCAGATAAGATGATTTTAGGCGAAATGAACCCCAAGATAAGGACACAAGTGGTTTTTTTTCTTTCTTGCTATTGTTTCTAACGTATTTATAAGTTGATTTTTTTTTGTTGCTTTGTATGTCCCTCCCCCATGGCATAACCCCTGTTTTCACTGTATTTGATGTTGGTAAAAATGTGGGGAGGGGAAGGGAAAAAACCAATTGTTTAAATAGGGATACAGGTGGACCCAATGAGATGTACAAGATGCTATGTCGAAAAACAAACTTTACAACTTTGGTGGAAGGGGGGGAAGTGGAGGAATGTAGTTGTGGAGATGGGAGGATAGGGGAAAAACAAAGGAGGAAGGGGGAGGAGATGGGAGGGCAGGGAAACAAAGGAGGAGGCAACAATGCTTGATAAGAAATGGACTCATTACCTTGCTTGTGTCATTGTAACTCCTCTGTACAGTATTTTCACAATAAAAAACTTATTAAACAAAAAAGAAAAGAAAGAAGACAACATTTTGAAGCCAAGTTTCTTTCTGTGTTTTTTGAATACTGGACATGGAGGACACATAGTCCTACACGACCTCTTCAGTGCTCACATCTATCTCCAAGTTTGATGCTCTGTGCTGTTAGAGAATTGTAGGAGATGTTTCTTGAATGTCTGGTCCAGGCCACACCTCCTGTGACATGTCTGAGGATCGTCCTGGACCACAATTCCCTGCTAGTTATGGTTCTCATGATGCTAGGCCTCTCTTTATCAGCCCCGCCCTAAGTCTGTTTTAAACACAATAAACCAACTGTGCCTTCCCATTCCTTCCAGGAAGGCAATGGTTTGTTCTTACTCAGAGAGGGAAAAAAACAGCACTTCTCCAAGTTAAAAAAAATCTTATTAAAGCAATCTTCTCAGTATAAACAAAGGAAAGCAAGATGATACACAGAACCATTCATTACAGCAATAAAGTCTTCCATTGACCAAGTGTTTTACAGGTTTTACATTTATTAGCTTGGCATCTCTGAACTCATTGGATCCTAGAATATTAATATCAAGGAGGTGTATAGTAGAAACCTTGACAAATGAAGATTAGATTAATGTAAGTAGAAAAATGATCTCAGACTGAATAATATCCAACAATACAATTCAACTTTTAAAAAATGATACTGAATATTCATAAGGTAAAGTTGAAGAAGTACTTCTCTCTAAAGGTTTTAAAATTACTTAAAATGAGCAGGTACTAGCAGGCATCGGGGGTTCATAGTTGTGATCTTAGGAACTCAAGAGGCTGAGATCTGAGGATCGTGATTCAAAGCCAAAACAAAAAAGTCTGTGAGTCTCTTATTTCCAATTAACCACCAGAATAGCTGGACAAAAAGCCCAGGGACAGTGGCCAGACCTTGAGTTCAAACCCCAGGACCAGTACCAAGAAAAAAAAGGGTGCATAATTAAGAGGTTATTCTTTACAAATTAAAATCTCTCCAATGACTGGTATATTTTGTGTCAGTCGTACAAGAATTTTAGAATTGAAACAGAGTTCATAGTTAATGATGTCCAGTGTGACCTTATTTTGTATTTTTCTCTTATTCATGCTTTCAAATTATTATAAATTCTTATTGTATAGTTTATATTAATTGTACCTAGTATAAGGTTTTCTTATGACATTTCTGTTTACATATAATGTACTTAGATCATAGTCAATCCCCATTGTTCTCTTTTCTTCCTTCTCCCCTTTTGATTTTCTTTCCACCATTCTAATACTCCTTTTTGTCTCCATGACCCAGAATTACATGTGTGAATGACCATACCTGGCATATATGGTATTTTCTTTATCCCCTCATCGGTTGATTGGCACCTACCATGAGTTGGCTATTATGAACAATGTAGCAGTAAACAGTACACAGGTATCTTTACTGTAAGCTTAAAAGTTGACTTTGATTCATTTAGGTATATATCCAGAAGTCATATGGGTAGATCATATTTTAAAAAATTGTGTGTGTGCATGCATTAGTCCTAGGGCTGGTTCCCAGCTCTTTTGGTGGGTAATTGGGGATAAGAGTCTCACTGATTTTTTTCTGTAGCTAAGATTGCAGGCTTGAGGCACTGGTGCCCAGCTATATGAAAGATGCATTTTTAATTTTCTGAGGAGCCTCTCTACTCAATTTCATAGTGACTGAGCTAAGGTACACTCCCGTGAGTAGCCAAGAACAGTTCCTTTCCCCCACATCCTCACTGACATTTATTTGTTTTCTTTGACTGGAGTATGATGGCATCTCAATATAGGTTTATTTTTGTGATTGATGTGTTTGTTTGTTTGTTTGCACGTTGGTCCTGAGGCTTGAACTCAGGGCCTGGATGAGCGCTCGCGCTCAAGGCTAGCCCTCTTCCACTTGAGCTACGGCTCTACTACCAGCTTCCACCTTCAGCTTTTTGGTGGCTAACTAGTCATAAGAATCTCACGCACAGATTTTACTGCCAAGGCTGCCTTCAAATTACAATCCTCAGATCTCAGCCTCCTGAGTGGCTAGGATTACAAGTGTGAGCCGCCAGCACCTGGCCTGGACTTTTCTTTTGAAAGATATCTGTTCAGCTCATTTGCCCATTGACTGATTGAAGTGTTATTTTAGTGTTTACTTATTTTAATGCATAATCGTTTCTGGATGTGAATTCCCACAGATGACTGGCTAGTGAACATTTTCTTTGGCCTGTCTTTACTCTGCCACTTGCTCCTTTTGCTGTACTGAAGCTTTAAGATTTGTTCAGAATTTTTGGAAGGTTCACAAGTGGAACAAATGCACACACACACACACACACACACACACACGTACGTACAAACATATAGTTATACTTGTCTTGTTATCATTAATCTTTTTTTGAGACATGCTGTATCCTAGATCTTCAAAACATGGCACTTTGTTGGTAGGTAGCTGTCAAGGGGAGGTCTGCTCCCAGCAGCAGAGCCAACGCAACACCAAGCAAACTACAATTTCTAAAGCTTAAAATGCTTACTCCACAGGATGCAGCAATTGTGGTTGTCCCTGGGGTTAGACCTGGAAGAACCCTTAGTATTTATGCAGTTTGCATAAATCCTGTGCAAACTGAAATGTTTGCATCAAAGTATAACGACTCGCATCACAGTTTCTCTCCAACACAAGCATTTCCCATAAAATGTTGGGAAATTTCTCTTGGGGGAAAACAATGTGCTGAGGAATTGGTTTGAGAGAGATTCTAAACAGTTAAAACGGAGCGCCCTCCTGTGTTCACTTGCAGTACTGCAAGCAGAGAGACCAGAAAGCTGCTTATAAATGGAGGAAACTTCCTGAATGGTCTTCTTCTCCTTGTTTCTTTGTTTAAATTATTTTTTTCCTTTAAGGGAAAAGGAACTGGGCTATTGGATTATTGTATAAGAGAATGCGCAATAACGTATTGTGAATTCATGTAAGGCACATTTTTTTAACGTTCTTCACACTCCAGGCAGTTATTTACTTTTAAAAGAATTTAAACTTGCTTGCTTTAAATTCTTATCCATGATGATAGACCCCAAACACAGCAAAGTGTTCAGCAGAGTACAAGGGGCTTGGGAAGAGCAAGTCTGAACCTAAAGGGACAGCCACAGACATAGAAGCAGTTTCCCTTCAATTATCTAGTCTGTTTTCCCTGAAGGGTCAGGGGATAATGCTTTATCCACACTCAGTCAAAGTTAACTGCTGATGATGGGGATGGATACTTCTCTTTTATAAATGCCTACACAACTGCAGACCCAGCGCTATGCAAAATGGTTTCCATAGAAGGTGCTGAAATGTGTTTACAGGTTGAAAACAAAACTGGGTTGAAAGAAAAAGTGAAACTTACCTGAAAAGATTTGCTCTGCAGGTTCAACCAGTCATTTTATTGTGCTGTTATTTTGTACAATGTTTTCTCATCTACAAAATTTGTCCTTCCTACTGTGCATAATTTGGAAAAATCCAGACCAGAAGAATACATTTTTAAATGAAAAAAGTATAAGATAAAACACGGGAAACAAAGCAGATGTTAAGTGGCAGTCATAACAAAATAAACCACACCTGTCTCCAAATGACAAGTGAGTGACGTAGGAATTAGCTAAAGTCTGGTATAAAGTTTATCACAAGCTGTGCCAAAGAATGAAGTTAAACCAGCTTCACAACCCTCAGAAGGGGAGAACATATTTGCAACTTTTGCTCATGGCAAGAGACTGTTATGTGGAAAACATTTACAATCTAAGAACAGCCTCAGTAAATAGAACCAATTAAACTTGGCCAAAGGATTTGGCAAGACATTTCTCAGAAGGAGAAATCCCAATGGACACAGACTGAAGTGAAAACAAGCGCAACACTATTAATTATGTGAGAAATGCAAGCCAAAACTATAATACAATGTCACTTCACATTCATTCATAGAGCTGCTATCAGAAGAAGAGAAAATAACAAGCACTGGGAACAGAAAATAACAAATATTGCCAAGAAACAGGAACATTTATCCTGTCTTGTCATAGGAATGTAGCTATGATGGATGGAACACAGTACTGGAGTTCCTTAAATAATTAAGATGAAATGATTGTTATGATCAAGAAATTACATTTATAGGTGACTCAGATTCAAAGGATATCAAGAAGTTATTTTTATGCTGGTTTTTTTGCAGCATTAACAATAGCCATGAGGCATAAGTAACTCAAGTGTCCATAAAGATAAATGTGTAAAGAAAATGTGGCTATGGACATACAATGAAATATTATGCAATCTTAAACAGAAATAAATCGTGTCAAATGGATGAATCTCGAAGGCAAAACACTAAGTAGAATAAATTACTGAAGGCTTAATTTTATGTGATTTAGCTCATATGAACCAGCTAAAGTATACAAAATCATAGAATCAGAAAGTAGAAAGGAGCTTACTGAAGGCTGAGAGGATGGTATATTAGTGTGTAGAGTTTCTGTTTGGTGAGATAAAACAGTTCTATAAACCGGTTACAAAATAATGTAAATACAAGCCAGGCACTAGACACTAGTAACTCACACCTATAATCCTAGCTACTGAAGAAGCTGAGATCTGATAATCATAGTTCAAAGCATCCTGGCCAGGAAAGTCCATAAGATTCTTATCTCCAATTAATCACCAAAAAAACCCCAACAACAAAAATGAAGCTCAAGTGGTAGAGCACCATCTTTGGACAAAAAAATTAATGGAAAATCTTCAGGCTCTGAATTCAAGCCACAATACTGTACACACACACACACACACACACACACACACACACACACACACACGAATACATTTACCCCTGCTATACATCTAACGATAGCTAATATGGTTAGTTGAACATTACATGACTTTACCACAATAAAACTAGTTGAAGCACATTTGATCTCTTTTCAATTTCCAAAGTTCAAAAGGTCAGCTTTTCTCTGTGAGTTCTTTCATCAACCGAGATTCTAGTGTCACTGAGAAACACTGGCGATGAGGAAAATGATAGTAACCACCTACATTTCACACTCCTGACCATCTGCTTTTCTGACCAAATGAATTTTGAAGACAAATGAACATATGGTACAGGAGGGGGAAAGCAGGGAAATTGGGACTCTGCCCAGACCTTCAAAGCTAGCTTTATCCACTCCATTCGAAAGCAGTTCCCCTGGAAATGGGCAGGTCCTCACATTCCAGGCTGAGCACTTTCTTTATATAAACACTAATCTCTGACCCCATGAATCCCATAGTCTTTAGTAAAATTATTTTGTCTCAGGCTGGGAAATCTCCATTACTTGATGGACCTCATCTCTGATCAACTCTTTTTTTTGTATTTAGCTTTGATATCCAACTTTTTCATAAACTGATAGGCACTTTGTTGTTTGGTCAGGAGATCTTAGTGCCAGCAATCAGGAACATCCTACATAGATGAAGCATACCTAAATAGAGCAGTGGTTGGACCAGCAATGAGTATCATCTGGCAAATTGTCAGAAATGAGTATTTCTCCCAAGAACCCTGAGAGAGGGTGTTGGCCTATAGAGAACCCAAAGGAGGCTAGGCAACTTGATTCTTCATAATTTTCCAGATGATTCTGATGCTGCTGAAATGTGCAAGTCACTGCTAGACCATGTATCTATCCCTCTGTGAGAGTCCAAATAAAACATGACACAACAGCAGATACTGAGCATGGACAACAGGGGGCAGTGTTGGACCACTTCTGGCATTTCTATTGAGCAAATCAGCTTAATCACAGGTTGCTGGCTATTCAGTAAAAACAAAAATTTCATGGTTACTTTTCTTCCCACCCCTAACCACACCACACACCCCCCAAAAACAAAGAAAGAAAGAAAGAAGAGGGAAAAAAGCTAGCTCTCCTAAAGTGCAGAATTCAAATCTAAAAATAAAATGCCCCTATAAATATATAAACATACATAAAAATATGTATGTATGTACGTGTGTTTGTGTATATACATGTATAGTATGTGTGTATGTGTGCCTCTTCTTTGGACCTTTTGTGAAATTTAACTTTGAGAAGTATTTGTAAATTGTCTGCCATCAAGATGATAAAATACATAAAAATCTGCATGAGAGACCTTAATAGATTTCACGGAATTTCACCATCCCTGCCCCACTCCTTCCACGCTGTAGTACTTTTTCTTTTTTTAATTAATACTTTTTTTTATTGTGAAAATACCATACAGAGGGATTACAATTACATGAGCAAGGTAATGAGTACATTTCTTATCCAGCATTGTTGCCTCCTCCTTTGTTTCCCCTTCCCATCCCTGCCTTCTATCTCCTCCCACCCCTCCCACACGGCCAAAGTTGTAAAGTTCGTTTTTTGACATAGCATCTTGTACAGCTCATTGTTGCAATGGGTCCACCTGTATCCCTATTTAAACATTTTGTTTTTCCCTTCCCCAAATTATACCAACATCAAATACAGTGAAAACAGGGGTTATACTATGGGGGAGGGACATGCAAAGCAACAAAGAAATCATCTTATAAATATGTTAGAAACAATCGCAAGAAAGAAAAACCATTTGAGTCCTTAATGTATTATTTTATTTTCTATCTGGGCATCCATGGCGTTACCTGTGTAATTCACAAATGTGTCTTTGGTGTAGAGATTGAGCCTAAAGCTTGTTTGTACTTTGAAGAAAAGGTTCCTTGCAGTGCAAGGCAGCGATTTCATCAGAGCCACAGGGAAGAAATGAGGGAAGAGCTCTCAGGCAGATTTCATGACGGAAGACTCAGGTTTTCCAGGGCAAATGATTCCTCTCCCATTGGAGAGCCGGGCACGCCAGTCATAGGTGCTCTTTGTTTGGGTGGTTACAGGGATTCTGTCCTCATTTGCCTGGAGCCTCCTGAAAGGTTGCCCTCCCCTCCACCCACTGGGGTTTGGGGTGGAGTTGGGGGGCATGCCTAGATCCCAGACACTGCCCCTGGCTTGGCCTGGCTCACAAGCACCAGTCCTCAGTGACTCCCACCAGCCCCTCCTCCCTCTCATCATACACTCCAGGCACGGAGAGTTCGTATTTCAACATTATGATACCCTAAAGGGCTCTTTGTGATAAATGGGCCTTGGAATGATAGCTTAACAGCATCCAGTGCCTCCTTGAAGACAATGGCAACTGCCCAGGCTTTAAGTTCCCTTTCTCCGTTCCTCTGGCTATATAATAAGCATTCATTTGGCCCGGTTGGCGGTCTTAAATGAGCACAGGCTAGATTTTGCAAATGGAAGGCCATGGCGTTGGTCTAGTCAATCAGCATGTTAAACACACTTTCCTGCTGCAAGGCTGCATTTGCTGTTGTGTCCCCAGGGCAGGGAAGTTCAGCAGAAGTTCAGTCCTTCAGCTCACAATCCTCCCTAATCTGCCAAGCACTTTCATTATTCCTCAAGCCAAGAGCACAGAGGGCTGGATCAGTGATCAAATCGTGGTTGTGGGTTAGAAAGTGGGATTATGTGAGGTACCGTGGCCTGGCCACGAGGCATAGTGTTAGATTGGTTAGATCTAGGCGTTGGTTAGAGTGTATCCCAACAGCTCACCTCCTCTCCTGGATGAGTCACAGATCTGCCTTCACTCAGAAAGCAAAGCAGGGCCTCTGCAAGTGGTCAGGTCATTTGGGGACAGTCTATGCCTTCCTGCTGCTACGAGGACCCCAAGAATGCTAAGTGGCATTTCTGTGTTCTCACAGGTGCAAGCTATTTCCTCTTGAATGAATCACCCATTCTCCTCTGAGTTGTCCACGGTCTCGCTGCTGCTTTCCTCATAGACACAAGGAGGGGGTGGCAGACACTCACACCTGGTTCCAAGTATCTAAAAGGAACCTGTCCTGTTTCAGGGTCCCTTCCTTACATGGTAACAACCAAACTCTGTTCCACATAGGCCAAGATCGTATGTTTGGGAGGAGCCTGGGAGTCATGGGTATGATCAAAATGGAAGATCTAGGTTAAACGCCCAGTACAAAAAAGGCAGCAGATGGTCAGATGCTGGTCTGAGGAGTTCCTTACAGCTGGCTCTCCTGATCTGCTGATTCAACCAACCGTGGATGGAAACAACTTCATTAAAAAAAAAAAAATCACAGCAACAAATTACATCTCTGTTGAATGTGGCTAGACTTCTTTTTTCTTGTCTTTATTCCCTAAACCATTTGGAATAATAGCTATTGACAGCATTTACCTTGTCTTAGGTGCTACAAATCTATAATCCAGAAATGGCTTAAAGTATGCAAGAAGACATGTGCATGACTTCATGTGTAAGTAGTACAGCATTTCAAATAAGGGGCTGAGCACCCAGGGACTTTGGCGTCCTGGGAGAAGAGGTCCTGGAATCAAGTTTTTGGGGATACTGAGGGACCACTGAATAGAGAGCCACAGGAGGTGATGGTGAGTCTTCAAAGGACTTCACCATCCGAGAGTGAAGTCCACTTGGTCCTAGGTGAATTATCAAAGCGGCAGACATGGTCCTGTAATGCCATCCTACCTTTGAGGGTCTCGCTTATCCATAGGGGCTTAGGGAGGAGAGAGGAAGGGTCTCATTGTTCTGAAAGGTAGCCTGAAACATCTGTGCCCAAATCAGCCATACCCAAACCATCTGCAGTGCCCCTGCAAGGCTGATTCCCAGCCAGACCACAGCTACTGAGCCTGGGCCTCGGGAATCTGCATTTTAGTGAGATTCTCAGGTAACATGTTTGCAAAGTACATTTTTAAAGTCTTTATTCTAAACAGTATCCTTGGAGAAGTTGAATCCACGTTTTCTTAAGAAACTTTCAGATTACTAGCAGCAGTGGAATCCCTTGAAGCGTTGCAGGTGGGATGCCATGGCCTCCAACCATGCCTCCACATGTGCAGCCTCCACGTGCAGCCCATGCAGCCGCCACGTGCAGCCCATGCAGCCTCCACGTGCAGCCCATGCAGCCTCCACGTGAGCTGGTTGCTCTTCTGAATCTTGCTAAGCCCAGAACCCTAGCTTCTCAGGAAGCTGAGATCTGAGGATCAGGATTCAAAGCTAGCCTGGGTAGACGAAATCAATAGACTCTTATCTCCAATTAATAAGCAGAATGTCTGAAGTGGCTAGAATGCAGTGGGCTCACGCCTATAACCCTAGCTACTCCGGAGCTACGGATCAGAAGGTCATAGTTCAAAGCTACCTCAGAGCAGAAGAGCCTGAGAGACTCTTATATCCAATTATCCAGAAAAAAAAATGCCAGAATTGGAGGTGTGGCTCGAGTGTTAGTATGCTAGCCTTGAGCAAAGACGCGCAGGGTCAATGCCCACTCCCTGAATTTGAGCCCCAGAAAAGGCATTCAAACGAAAAAAAAAAAAAGAAGTCAGAAGTAGATGTGTAGCTCAGTTGGTAGAATGCCTTAAGGAAAAATGCCCAGGGAGAGTTGTGAGTCTCCTACAAAGAATCCCAGGAAGAACTGGCATTCCATCGCTCTTCTACATGTGTGGACTCATGGCATCTTCCACATTCCCAGCTGATTGTTTTGAGTTTTACTACCCCCACTTAATTGCCTTGATTTTCAGAACAGGCTAATTTATATTTAATTTTGGAACATCAAGCAGTATTAAGACATGCACAGTGAATTCCTTCAGACATTACTGAAGTTACCAGTGGGAAAAAGTCTCACTTGAGATCCTACTTCCCTCCAGAACCTCAGGTGATTGAACTTTAGAGAGAATCAGATTACCTGAACCTTTAAGAGACTGTCCTGAGAACTTTTCTTTCTATACATAGACATTGTCTTGGATATGTGAGTCAAGAGAGAATATTTCACATGTGTGATCACTTGCAATTCTAATGCCTACTTTTACCAAGAATGCAAACACAGTGAAACCAGGAACTAAAAATATACTTACTCTTCTGTATAGCTACAGAAACAGCCTGCAAACAGTTAATGAATTCCAATACCAGAATGAAGGACAACTAAGACCAAAAATAAAAATAAAAATATTAATGTAGCTAGGAAAAGGCTTTCGTGCCAAGATCGAGTTGTCCACGGGTATAAAGATATATGCCCTGGGGAAGGACAGATGGCAAGTTCTAGCTCAGATAAAGTTTCAGAACCCCAATTCCTTGCCACCTTGCTCTGTATATCCTGTTGGGGCAGGGCCCAAAAGGAAAAAAAAGGAAAGGGAAGCAAAACAGAACAAACCAAAAATTAAAATCCACCTGGTAGCAAACAGCCTGGAGGCCAAACTATTTGTTTGCATCCTTCACCCGCTTCTCAGCCAGGCCCCTGTGTCCGCTGTGAGGACTGACCCCTTCCTGTTGGGAAACAGGTGTCTGCTGCCAATTAGGATTTAAACATCAACAGGGGCTTCTTGAGAGAATGATGACAAGCCTAATTGCAAGAAGCAGCTGGAGAGCTCTGGACTGTGCCAGGGAGGGTTTTATTCATCTGCATTTTGTTGGGTGCCTGGCACCAAACTGAGGTCAGCCCTCCTGTCCCAAGGCTAAGGCTGTAAAATGTAGGGCGAGTATTTAATGGCCTGAGCTCAGCACCAGGGATTAGAGTGCCCTGTTGCTGACACAGAGGGCTGGCCGTGCGAAAGTCACATGGATGCGGGGGCACTGCCCTGGGCAGGCCAGCGCCCCCAGAGGCCGTGGTAGTGTCTTGCACACCGCTCGGGGATTCCGGCTGTCTTCTCAATTTTTGCCTGTTAGTAGGATCCCGCCTTTTGTGCATGCACCAGAAGATTTTGTGGCCTCTTAGGAGTGTGGCCTTAAAAACAGTGGCTGATGTTGGCTTCTGTAAGCATCCGCTTATTGCTTTAGTTAACTTGAAGAGATTGTTTTTTTCCCCAATGAAATCCAAGCCTGGCACTGGTGACTCACACCTACCATTCTAGCTCCTCAGGAGCCTGAGAGCTGAAGATCATGGTTCCACAGGGCAGACAAATTGGAGAGAACTCTTGATTTCCAATTAACCAGTAAAAAGCCAAAGGTAGGAACATGGTTCAAGTTGTAGAGCACTAGTGGTGAGTGAGGGCCAGAGGTCAAGCTCTAGTACTAGTACACACACACAAAAATTTCCTGTTACTATATACTGCAGGTAATGAATTAGCAGAGCTAAGCAATGTCTGAGTATAGGAAGGACTTGGGAAGATACGTTTTTTTAAACCTAAGTTAAACTTACTAACTTGAAAGAGTTTCTTAAGATTCACCCAGTGCAGAGCCTTCTTAGATTGCTCTGAGTGTGTTCTAGGGGCAGCAGCTGAGACAATGTCCACATGCACGTGCATTGCCGTACAAACCACAGCTACAGGATGTCTTCGTTGCCCCAGCTCTTCTGTGTCTTTCTTTTATTTGCAATTACACAGGGCCTTTCACTGTACCCATTCACGCGGGCTGTAAGTTTCCTGAAGACTGCTAAGCGTCTTCATTGTGTTTGTATCCGTATCTTTTCACTTGGTACCTATCCTATATTAAGAGTATGACAAATATTTCTTTAAATTCCCACTTCCAGACAAGGAGGTGGAGAATCTCTCTGCCAGAACTTGCTAACAACTGCCAAGGCAAACAGAATGAAATCATGTGGTTCTGTTGCCATCCACGGAGTCATGAAGGCCGGAAAGGCCAAAGCACATTCCTTCAGAAACACATGTGACCATTCCTTGTGGAATGCTCTGACATTCTCCAGTAATAATAGCCCAGAGAGAGCAAAAGGAAAGCAGAGACTCACATTTGCTCACAGAAATGCACACACCTTCGTTCAAGGTCAGGGTCAAGAGAATTGGAAAAGTGAAGTTTTTAACTGAGAAATTCTTCAAGTCCTGTGACAGTACAAGGGGATTAACTGCAGACACTAGTCCATGTTGAAATGAAATCCTTTCTAACAAACAATCATTGAGTCCTTACTCTATATTATTTTCTTCTGGCCAATAGAACTGAGAAAGAAATGGCTTTTTTAAAAAAAATGTGTGTCTGTTGGTATTAAAGCTTGAGATCAGGGACTAGGTCCTTAAGCTTTTCTGCCCAAGGTTGGCACGCTACCATTTGAACTGCAACTCCATTTCTGGCTTTTTGATGGTTAAGTGGAGATAAGGGTCTCACGAACTTTCCTATTTAGGCTGCTTTGAATCCCTATCCTGGGATCTCAGCCTCCAGAGGAGCTAGGATTACAGGTGTGAGCCACTCTATTATTTAAATAAGGATAGTGGGACTTAAGAGGGATAAATACACAGACGTAAAATAGGGACTGTGGGGGATTAGAGGATGTGGGAAGTGGAAAGGAAAAGCTACTGAGGGGTCCAACACACACAAACCCACAAAACACACAAACACACACACACACAAGAATATGTGTGAAGATAGCGATCATTAAGAAACTCAGAAAATACTTTTGGAAAGGGAGGAGAAAAGATGGTAATGAAATATAATAGAGGGAGTGAACTTGTTCAAGGTACACTGGACACATCTATGGATTTAGCACCACAAACCCCCAGGTACTGAAGTGAGGAGGTCAGGTCTGTCAGGCACCATATTGGTGACATGGTGGAGGGCAGGGTCTGGCATCTTCATGCTGGGGGAAGGTGAAGTCCCTACCCCCCAGGTGATGGGCCTACCTGAATCCTTGGGGGCAAGCGTGAGCACTTGGCTGATAGGTTACTAAACTTGACAGTCCAGTGCCTGGGACTGGGAATTTCCGTGACCCTGCCCCATGACCTGACTCTATTTAGGCTGTGACCAGCCTGTGAATCTTTACTCCATGTCACATGTCCTGTCTCCTGTCTCCTGGCTGTTCTCCAGCCACCATGTTGCCCCACTTCAGCTCTCCATTGGAGGGGAAATGGTTTATTGGTATTGTTTTTGTTCTTTCTTCTCTGGCCTGTTGCCTAACTGTGATCAGTGTATTTGCAGGTTGCAGGTCTTTGTAACAATTGGCTGCCTGCAGACTGTTAGCACTACACTAAAGATTCTAAGATTTGACCTGTCAAAACATGGCTTCTCTGTTTTTCCCACCTTACAACAGTACTGTCAATGAATGCTGATCTAAAAGATTTAGGGAATCAATTTTGTTGTTGACTTATTGCCCTAGCATCAAAATTTATTGAGATCAACAGTATTAAAATGAATTCTTAGTCACTAGTGGTTGGCAAAGCTGTAGACAGACATCTTTGGTTTTTTCCTAAAGCAGTGAGACTTTAATTTTCTTTTACACTCAACAGCTGTAAGACTGATACAGTAAAACCTAGTAGGTTATTTCTGCATTACTGCTCTGAAAATCTTAGAAGAAAAAGGTACTTCCATTGTGTAACTTTTCAGTTTAATTTCAGTAAAAACAACAACAACAACAACAAACCAACTGAAGATTTTTGAAATTGGCAACAGCTTTGCATTTCAGTTATTTTTACCAAGGCCTCTACCAGAGCTGGCCTGCCATGGACCACATGTTTTCTCAGTTGGCTTGTTTTCATTATCTTGCTCAATGGGGAAAATTCTGTCCCTGCAGTGAGACAGTTGAAATTAGAATGGTTGCTCCCCACTGCACTGAGAGGTCGTGTCTGTGGGCTATGAGATCTTTTTAATTATGGGTTGTACCTGTCAAACGCAGTGGATACTGTGAAGTCTGAGTTCATGTTTGGTTGGACACCATGTGGATTTCCATACAGTTGGTATTGTGGGGCCACATGTGCTTCAGCAGTAATGCTGGTCTCGACAGGCTGACCGAACATGCTTGCTGAATGGCTAGCTGGACACACAGAGCTAACCACGCATACCTTCTCTCCTGGATCCCCAGGAGGTCTGCATTTTGTTGGTAAATCTACTCTATTGTTTATACGGTGACGAAGGTAGGGAAGCTGTTTGAGTTTCCAACATGGCTAAAATGGGATTTGACTTCGAATTGGAAAGAGCATTCCGTGTGTGAGACATATCAGTCTCCAGGGCCCCTCTTAGAAGGCCCTGTTGATTTTACTTCGTATGGGGCCCTTTGCACACTGTCAAGCCCCTAGTGGACCAGGCCTGCTTCATTTGCTCTTTGGTATGGGTGCCTTGAAGAGGACTTGGCACAAATTCGATGTTTAGTACATGCTTGTTGAATAAAGATATTTTAATAACACCTGCCAAAATCTTTTTTTGAATGGGAACAAAAGTAAGACATTTCTTTTATTATGTTATTTTCCAAGTTCCAATCAACTAAAAAATCTCAGAATCCCCAACAGAAAGAAATATTGGCAACCATTATTTCCAACTCCCTTATTTTATTTAAAACCTTTTCTGACAAGTAAAGAAGGAAAGAATTGTTTTTTTTTGAGACAGAATGTAGTTATATATCCCAGGAGGGCCTCCAACTTACAGACTCTCTTGCCTTAACTTCCTGAGTGTTGGGATTACGGTGTGGACCTCTACACTCCATTTTGAGATGGATAGCTGTAATATGACCACAAACAGGTCCCTGGCACTTTGATTCTATTTATTCTTAATATATTACTTTTATTATCTCAGACTAGTCTCTTATGCATGTTTTATCCTCTAGTAGACCAAAACATTTTCTAGGCATCATATTTGTATTTATACAATTATTCAGTAGAATCAACTTTGGAGAGTAATAAGAGTTCTGGTGGTCCTTTCTTTGCTAATACTAAGCTACTAGCACATTTTCCTAGCAATGATTATAGGATACATTGAACTACTCTCAGCTTTTTCTTGTTCAGGCATCAGACAATGAGTGTGTTCAGAGGGAGGAATTCTAATGACCAAGAAAGGTAAATGTCCAGATTACCTTCTGATTGAACATCAGAACATTTGGTAGACCTATGGTCTGCTGCATACTGAAGATTTTGGTTTTCCTTGCTTGGTTACAATTTCACGTGTTCAAATCACTCATCCCTTCTGTCCTAGATCAGGAACCAGCATTAGAACTCTCTACCTTAGAAATACGCTGGATGAAAGGCAAAAATAGATACCTGTCTTTATTAAGAAGGAAATAAGCTAGAATTGGCCATAGCCTCATAAATGGACATAAGTAGTTGTTTGTAAGCTAAATCACTTGATAGAAATTGAAGAGCTCTCACTACTAAGGAATCTTAGGAAAAATTTTGTGTAAGCTTAAAGGAAACCCTAAAGTATGAGTATAAAAGTGTCAGTGATAGCCAGGTGCCAGTGGCTCACGCCTGTAATCCTAGCTGCTCAGGAGGCTGAGGTCTGAGGATCACGGTTCAAAACCAGCTCGGGCAGGAAACTCCGTAAACTCTTATCTCCAATAAACCACCAGAAAACCGGAAGTGGCTCTGTAGCTCAAGTGATAGAGCACTAGCCTTCAACTGAAGAGCTGAGGAACAGCACTCAGGCCCAGAGTTCAAGCCCTACAACTGACAAAAAATTAAATAAATAAAAAGTGTCATCAAAAATACTTGACCCAAACAGACTTCAATGCTGATATAAGGACAATAGCTGATAGGCTCTCCTTCTTTTCTAAAATGGGATACCCCCTCTAAGATTAAAAGTCCCTAATTAATACAATAACTGAAAATATTTTTCTGTGTTCTCTTATAGACTCTTAAAAAAATCAAGGTGAGATTATGGAAAATCAGGCAATGCTCCTGAATTATAGTTAATAAGCTGTTATTTCTAGGGACCTGAAATTCAGAGTGCATGCAGTAGGCTCAGATGCCTGAGATTTCCAGGCTGACTCCTGGCAAAGCCATGAGAGAATGGAGAGATGTTTTTACATTTGGATGCTTAGGTAAGTAAAACCTTGGATCTTGCTCCTCTTCTACTTTTCAAGTGCAGAATAAGGTAATATAAGAAAAATGATGACTAAGGTGAATACATTTTAGCCTGCCATAGTGGTATATGCCTGTAATCCAGGCTACGTGGGAGGAGAATAAAGGAGGATGACTAGTTTTAGGCCAGTCCAAGAAATATTTGCAATTACTCTATCTCAGAAGCAAAATATACAACAAAAAGACCAGAGGCATAATAACCACCCTGTGTTCAATCTCCAGAAGTGTGGTGGAGGAGGAAGGGAAGTAAATGAAGTCCTAAATGTCCCTAGGCAGGAACAGCCAGAATTTCACCTGTAAGATTTGTGCAAGTGACAGGTGTTCTATGAAGGAGAACATGGAGGCTGTGGTGAGCGAGTTCCTGATGGTTCTGTGCCCTGGCTCAGCTGGGCTGTTCCAAGAAAACTGGACTTTTTCTAGAATAATAGAGAGATAAGATGGTTTATTGATATCAAATCTACGTGAATAGCCAATGAAATGCTGATGCATTTTCTTTATCTGTTCTTCAACATCTGGCTAGGATGAAGCCAACCTCCAAGAGGGCCCCAATGACTCTCAGTTTCTCAGTATTAACACACTGGTGTAGCCACTGCTTGTGTTGTAGTATGTTTGAGCTGTGACAAACAGCATATAGCACCAGTGTGTCAGTTCTAGATTAGGTATGAAAGACTATCAGTCCCATCTTAGTTATGCAGGCTGTCTCCTCTTCTTGGATCTCTCTTTGTGAGGCAAGCAAGCTTCTATGTTGGGCCTAGTCTTATAGTGAGACTCAAATAATAGGAACTGGAGATTCGAGCCAGGAGTCAGGGAAGAACTAACTCTTGCCATCAACCATTTAAGTGAGCGTGGGAGAGAATTCTTCATCCAGTTAATCCCCAAGAAGATTACAGTCTTGGAAGACAGCCTGATAGTAATCTTGTGAGAGACCTAGGTCTGGAACTTCCCAGCAATGCAGTTTAGAACTGTTGCATCCTGGGAGAAATAATAAATGCTTGGTCTTTTAAGCTGCCATATGAGATGATTTGTTCATAGTGACAGATAACTGATGCACAAATAGACAATTTTCTCCAGGAGGTTGGTCGTGGGGCCTGAACTCTGGGCGTGGGTGCTGCCCCTCAGTTCTTCAGCTCAAGGCTAGCACTCTACCACTTGAGCCATAGCGCCACTTCCAGCCTTTTCTGCTTATGTGGTACTGAGGAATCAAACACAGGGCCTCATGCATGCAAGGCAAGCACTCTACCACTGAGCCACCTTCCCAGCCCTACTAGGAGGTCTTTAAATATAGTTGGGTACAAAAATCCAAAGATCACTACATGATTAGCCCACTGACTAAATAACAGCCAAGGATGAAGACCTCATTCTAAACTGATATTTCAATGTCCAAATCATTTTTAGAGTATATCAGATACAGAGAGAAGATAGACTGATGATTCTCCATTTCACCAGTTAGCAACTGGGAAGCCAATATTGCGTCTCTAATTATTGTTTCCATAAGCACTGGTTCCTTTTCCTTTAGAGTTGACTCTGAGTTATTGCTCCGTGACATCCATCCCCACTCACAGTCTTCACAGTATTTATTGAGCAGCCCTTCATGATGGATGGAGTGAGAAATGCCAGGCAAAGAATATGGCAATAACAGTACATAAATTTTATTTTAATTTAGCATGAAAACACCTGATTTCCTTCAGCATTGTAAACATGTCACATTATTAAGCGGAGAGAGTCTGATGAATTTAGACCTTCATTTAGACATTATTTTGAGTGGAAAATGTACTTTAATCCCACTTGCTTCCATTCTCATAGATCACTCTGTTCTGATTTGTTTTATTTCACTTTAATTTGCTTAAATTAAAAAAAAAAGGCCAAGCAGTAAAAGCAACTTTTCCCAAGATGGGACTGGTTATGCCAACAACAATTCATTTCTTATTCTCTCAAAAAAATTTCTTATTCTCCCTCAGAATAGACTCTCCTGTGGCTAGAGTGGGAAAAAAGATCTCCTGTTGTATCATTAATAAACATGATTAAAGCTTAGTTTTGAGAAGGTAATTCTGCTAGACTGCTTTTTCAATACAAAAAGCAAAAAATGATTCATTATGTATAATCAGGCTGGAAAACTTATTCCTAGACATGATATTAAGAAAATAAAAACCTTCAAGTTTAAAAGACAGACAGGCTCATTATGTCATGCTCATGATTTGTTATTTGCATGTGGTTCCTAGGGGAAAAAATGCTCTTTCCTGTTATTATAGTTGATACTTCTACTACTTGGATTATCATTTGGTTGTTCAAAAATAAAAGGCGCTGTGTGATCTAAAGTCCTAGTAGATTAAAGTTTCCAGTGTGAGTGTCAGAATGGGCATGCCGGAATTACATAAGAGATGGGTAAGTAAAGAAAGCATGCATAACTGTGTTTTAGTTTGTTTAGTGTTGCTATAATAAAATAGTGGCGTCTGAGTATTCTTAAAAATAGGAATCCTATTTACTTCAAGACTTTGGAGGCCCAAGAGACAGCACCAACTTTTGCGTAAGTCTCATGGCAGATAATATCAATACTGGGAGCAAGTCAGAGGGATGGAGAAGTCACATGATGAAGAAACTAACTGAGAGAATGAGCTGAGAAAGTCAATCTCACAATAGTACACTCTGGTTCCTAGAGAGCTACCACTCTTCTGTGGACAGACGCGAGTCCCTCAGGAGAGGGTGGCCTTCAACCACTTCCCTCCAGTCTCGACCTCATGTTGGTCCCAATACTTATTACCATCACGTTCGGGACCAACCTTCAAGTACAGGAAGCACTGAAGGACACAATATGCGAGCGTACCCATCACTGCCATTCAAAAAGACTGTGGGAGATTTCCTGTGATTCAGTTTGCTTTTGCTTTCACATCTGCATTCCCAGCGGTGGAACTGTGATGGACTCAGGGCTATAGAGCAAGAACTTTCTGAAGAAAGAAAAATGAAGGAGTGGTTATAAGATCTCATATTCAATTAGCTAAGCTAGGTCTAAACTTTCTTAGAAGAGTAAAAGCTAAGATGGTATATTAGCATTGTTCCTCTCTAGACATTAAAATCCAGTGCACTATCCAGTGCAATTCTGATACGATTTCATTTCTTGTTTCTAAACCTTGGCTTGGAAGGAGCTCTCTGCCAGATGGCCCCAAAGACTCCCTATTTCTTAGTCTTAACACAGGCATAGTCCGTTCTAAGGTTGTAGCGTATTTGAGCTGTGATATGAACCTCCACCCATGGCTTGTTGGCTCAGATGGGAGACTGCTAACATTTGTCTGGGCCATCCTTGAATGGGGATCCTCCTAGCTATGTTTCTTTTTTGGGGGGGGGGAGAGTCCAGTCGTGGGGCCTGAACTCTGGGCCTGGGCACTGTCCCTCAGCTCTTCAGCTCCAGGCTTGTGCTCTACCACTTGAGCCATAGCACCACTTCTGGCTTTTTTCTTTTTGCTTATGTGGTGCTGAGGAATCGAACCCAGGGCCTCATGCATGCAAGGCAAACACTCTACCACTGAGCCACCTTCCCAGCCCCCTAGCTATGTTTCTTAAGCAGTTGCTTACAAGTGTGAGTCTCCAGGACTGGCTAAAACCAATCCTTATGTCAAGCATGGCAAAACAGGGATCAAAGTATGTAGCAATCAGTTTTAGTTTGGAAGTAAGTGGTCACACATAATTTGAAAAATATACTCTTCATTTGTAAAATTTCAAGTTGTGCACGGGTGGCTCAAGCTTATAATCAAAGCCAACAAAGAGGCTGAGATCTGAGAATTGTGATTCAGAATCAACTCTTGGGAGGCAAATCTTCAGGTGTGAATGGATGGAGGAGAGAGGAGTCAAGCTAGAGCATAAGGCTCTGGTACTAGCATGCATGTATGAACATGTACACACATACACATGCACACACCAATGATGTTATATGATATTGTATACTTAGAGTTGTCTCCAGTATTTCCCCTATCTCAACTCTGGCTCTTCCTATAAGTGATGGAGAAGTAATTTCATAAACCAAGCAGGATGGTTTTACAGGTGTGTGTTGGGCATTGATTGTATTTTCCACTCATGTACTAGAGATTACTGCCTGCATTTAGAAAATGATTTATACCATCATAGCTTATACTATTTTAGTGATATTTTTGAATATATTTATCTAGGGATACATGACTAAATCATCTATGATTCTGTTATGCTTTTTTTTCTTCAATGTGTTTTCTTTCTGTGGCAAATAAATTTAGTGTCAATAAATTAGTGTTGATTGTTTCCAAGCAGATGTAAGCTGGTGAAAGTTTATATGTGTCACTGTAGAAAAGTTCAGAGAGGCATTTGAATTTTTTCACAGTTATAAATCTAGTTATATAACTACTCTATCTTTTCAGAAATTGCAAACGATCTCAAGATGCAGAAGTCTGATGCTAAATCAGTTGGAGACCCCAAATAATTTTCCACAAAGTTCTTCTATGTTACTGGCATGATGTCATAAGCTTACACAAATGGTAAACACTTAATGAATGATGAACTAATGTGACTTGGTGGAATTAATTTTAAATGAATTTACTTACTGCTGTCAGAGAAATTCAGCTGTGATCTGGCAACTCACAAATCCATGTCCCACTGCACAACCTTGCTGTGGCTCTCTCTTCTTCTGCTGCTATATTTCCTACCTTGTCTAAATGCTTCCATTCCAGTACCCCTTTCCCTTGCTTCCATTTTATCCTTGAAGATTCAGTTCAGAGGTTATTATTTTTTTCTATGGTTTTTCCCCCCCCTTAGGAGCTAGTTAGGAGCTTCTGCAAGCGACTCTGCACACACCCAGTGCCTGATGCTTTACTACCCTTCCCCCCTCTCAATCCTCACCTCACTGAACACTGGAAGAACCTTGATGGTCAGGGGTGTGTTGAATTCAAATTCAACAGTACTTTGCTAGGGCTGTGTGTAAGTTGATTTACTTGGCATTTCCTCCCCTAACACACACTCACTATCAATTCCATGTATTGGGGAGTTCAGTCATAAAACTTTCACAAGCAAAACAAACAAACAAATCGTAAGTACAAAAGCCTACGAAAAATGACTGGGTATAGGTCTGTGCCAACAATATGACAGTGCCTGTGTGGTGGTGAGAAATGAATGAGAACAGGGTAGGATATTCAGATGGACAACCTATGAAGCCTACGTCACTAATATAGTCCGTACGCCTGGTAAAGATCATGGTGTCTGGGCTGAGTGAGGTGGTCAGCCAACAGCTGGAGGTTTCCAGGAAGAGGAAGGACATGCCCTGACTCACAGCATCATCCTGAGGACAGTGGTGAAGCGACGTAAGGACCAAAGCATGAGGCCCAGCTAGAGGCGATTAGTCGTGGGAGAGGTTCAACAGAGCTGTGGCAGAACCACATGCTCCGATTTGGAAACGCTCATTGGAGAAGTCCCTTTATCCAAGATGGTGTACTGAACAGGCAAAGGGGCATGTGTTTGTACTTAGCAAGAGTCAGAGAGATGGCATTTAGAGCTGATTTCCTCTCACAAATTCAACTTTCAATGATAATTAGATATAAGAGGTTAGAAAGGATGTATACATTGTAATAGTTACAAATATGTTCATCTAAAGGGAACTTGTTTTAAATATTCTAACAGGCAATCATTTGTTGTTAATGAATTATGTCTATGTTGTCCTGCATTCTATGTGGACGAAATATGAAAAAACTAGCCAGCGCAGGTCTCAGTAAACCAGCAACTTTAAAGTGTTAATTGGTGACATTTTACTATGTTACATCTCAGTTTTGCTTGACTACAAATTATGCAACATAAGCTCAGAAAAAGAAAACACAACACCAAAAAATCTACATGAAAATTTCATAAGATGTAGAATGAAGGCAAATAAATACACATACAAAAACTCTGCCCAATGGAAGGGTGAGGAAAATGAAAACATTTCCAAAGGTATTTATTTGAGAAATAGTAAAGATGTACATATTTTTACAAGCTTTTAATATTAATTTACATTTCTTTAAATTATGTAGGCCCCAAGAAATCTATATTTTACTAATACATAACAGAAACCCTTGCCTTTGATGGTAAGATCACCATAGATCTCCCATAGCTGGAGTCAAAATGCAACTTTGGCTCATGATGCTTAAGTCTTTGTGTTGAAAAGAAGTACTAAATGCCATATTCCTGGAGAATGTAGGCTTGTCATAAACAGCTGTGCTTTACACAAATGACTTCAGAGTGAAGCATGCTGTTCACACTACTGTGAATCTTTGCTCTCCAGAGACAAAGGAAGAAAACGTCCAGACAAATATCTATTTCTGTGCATAAACTGTATGATTCTAAAGATACCCTTTCTGCCTCTGAATTTGATTTACACATTTTTTACAGGGGTCCTATGCTCTAATATTGTAGACAGGCTGGCTAATTCATTGCTGAATTTATGCAGTTTTTAGTTTGTTAAGGTGCCACACAAGGTGGTTGTCTTTCCTAGTCATATACCAAATGTGTGTATGTGGTAACTGAAAGTCCATTTAAGTTACAGAACAATTTTCAAACCAGTTTACAGTAAGGCACAATTTGCTACCTGTAAATAGAACATGGGAACTGACAAAGGGCTGGCTTTCTCTCTGCTGGCTTATTGTGTGGTCTTCTGACTAGACAGGAAGAGAACTTTCTGTTCTTCAGGCACAAAGCATTTGAGCATGCTCAAACTCACATGACCCGTGATGCCAGGGCTTGCTGGCTAGCACCACTGTGTGCCAGACAAGCTGTTCTGCATCAAGCAACCTCTAGTTCAGGTTTTATGTTGACACATACTCAAAAGGAAAAAAAAACACATGTGTGTAAGAAACAGCACTGGGAGATGGTATCAGCCATCTTTTCTACATCCTGTGTAAAGGTTTTTCTGGCATCTGCAGGCTTAGCAGCATGAGAAGCCTTGCTTGGCTGACAGAAAAAAGAGTCAAACATGTTGATGTAATACCACTGGCCTATTATTTGAAGAAGCTGGCTATACAGCAAGATCATTCATTCACAGTCATAAATATCAAGGTTTTAGTGCACGAAGTAATTGATAATGAATGCAAGCCTTCAATTTTTAAAGCCATTTTCAAATTAAAGGCCAATAGAAGTGTAAGATTTCTTATTTACTATTAAAGGTCTTCCATAATTTGCCTGCCACGGTACTTGGGGCTGAGGTAGCCAGAAGCCACACCCACTAAGTAAGTTTATGCCATGAAATCACAATCTGATGCAAAATTAGGATCTCCTTCTTTCTGCCTCTTTATGGACTTAGCATTCACTGAAGAAATACAAGTTTATTGCATGAAGAGTACAATCATATTTCCCAGTGAATATTCACAGTGATCTGCGAGCAAAGTGTAGGTTTTATTTTAGCCACGGAAGTCTCAATCGATCAACTGACACGAACCAGTCTCTAGTTAGGAAGACTGACTCATCCCTTACTATGACATTTTAAACACAGAACTATAGGTGCAGACACGATTAGAATACTCTAGATCTCTGAGTCTTAAATTTCCACAGGGGAAATCATGTCATAGAAATGGTAGGAGAACCTGTATCGTGTTCCCAACATGGGCTACACACCAAGAAAGAAAGAAAAAAAACCATGCAAACACAACAACGATGACAAGTTCTCCCTGCAATGAATGCTGCCCAATACCCAGTAACAGTACAAGCAGAAACCGATGTATGCAAATCTGTAGTGGGGAGCCCCTAGATTGATGTGGTAAGACTGAGGAAACAGACAGTTTTACGGTTGTGATTTGGTAATGCTGTGAAAATGCAGGTCACCTGTTCATTCTTGTCTGGTGGTCTACTCAAGGTAAAACTTTCCTAGCTTCACTTCTTCCCTTGGAAGCCATCTGCTATGTCTGCCTATTATTAACGATAACATTTGAATTTCTTTTTGCAGTAGTATTGGCTATATTTTTAAGCCACAGTCACACAATGTGAATTTTAAGCTATGTCCATGGCATATTACAAAAATAATTTGGGTGATAATTGCTAATGACTTGTATGATAATATCTTCCTCAAAGCAATTTACACATATCAAAATGTCACAAACTCAATACTGTGCAAATTTTCCTGGATATGGCTCGTTTTCTTGCGGAAAACTATAAAAAGGATACTCGAGACTTTAACCTACACTTCACTTTTTAAGTTCAGGTCCCACAGTCTCTCCTGATCTTTCTGTTTATGGTTAGATGCCTCCTACAATTATTGGAATTATTAAGAACCCAAAGAAAACACAAGCTTTCATTTATTCTTATATCCAAATACTCAGTTTCTTCTTGATATCTGATAGCTTGAATTTTAAATTTGGTCATATTAAGAATTATCACAGACTTTTTTTTTGTTTTCCTTTTGTTATTGTTTTTCATTATCTACAGAAGTTTTTTTTAAAACCAAAGTTACATCAGAACACACAAACTCTGTCTTGTCTTTAAGGCACAACACATCATTATGAACATTCTGTTTTGCCAAACTTAAAAAAGAGACAATATTATATTCCCATGACCCCCCTTGTCCCCTCCCCAACAAATGAAAGAAAAATTTCACCCACTTTCAAAGTCAGCTGCTACTAAGTCACAGTAAATTATTTCCATCCATAATGTACACAAATTACAGGTCTAGATAGGACTGTCCTTATACAGTCGGAGTGCATTCCAATTCAGATTTTCTGGGCTAGGTAGGGTAAAGTCAGGTTCAAACCTCAGGGCTGAGAAGAGTTCTCATGTTGGGGAATGTTGTTGACCACCTTGTCAGATGGAGCACAGACGCTGTGGCTTGAGAGGGTGAGATCTTTGCTAAAGGTAATTCCAGTTAGGACTCATTTGTTGTGCAGAAACCTCCACAGATTTGTTGTTGTTGTTGTTGTTGTTGTTGTCATCATCATCTTTGTCATTGTTGTTAATAAACCATTAAAGTGTTGTAAATATAAGACCATCGAGTTTTGTTTCTGTAGCACTAAAGTTGAATTTCATTCAGCAATCTGAATTCTTCATTTTGGAATTTTCATTCCAAATATTTCATCCTTTAAGACAATTTATATGTGTAGAGCCAGAGGCATTGAATCACACATAAAAATTCAGTGTACTTGAAATATATATATATATATATTTATTTATATGTATATAAAATGGATCCCCAGCTAGAGAACACAGTTACAAATACTCTAATTCCAGTGCTTGATGGAGAGCCAAAAGGTCCGAGTGACTTGATATCCTCCAAAAGGGCATGTTGTGCTGTGTGGTTAAGAGAAGGGAGGATGGAGAGGGAGGGGGTGGGATGAAGAATGTACAGAGATCATGACCATCATCTCAATAATGCAGCGGCTCACACAAAGGCATCTGTCTATCCAGGTTCAAGAGAGGGCATTTAAATAAGGGATGGCCATATCTGAAGGTTTGGCAGCACCAATACAGCATATTCAGAGTAACAAAGAAATAGATCTGAACTGGATTGTAACAACAAAGCAAATATTCAGATATGTAGGTGGCTTTCCTTGGCAAATTAATTGGCATTAACAACATTAGTATCTGGGAAAGCAAGTAAGCATGAAAAACTCTTATCTGACTGATGGGAAGCAAGTTTTGAGCAGTACAAAGTTTATTTAAAATAACATTAAACTATGAACTTCTTAAGCCCAAGTCCTTTTGTCTATCTGAGAAGAAAAGAATGAATTCATTTCTATGTAAAATAAGAAGAACAACTTTGAAGGTGGACTATATGATGTAGAAAAAAGGTGGTGATTTATATTTTCTTAATTATCAAGGATAACTGTAACTTAAGCCAGTAGAGTTGATTTGATTTATTTCCCTGGCAAAATAGTGAGAGATAGTGCATTAGCAGCAGTAGGGGAGATGGTTTACTCAAAGGGATAAAATTGGCTTCTTGTTGGTGTGAAAAAATCTTGACATTACAATGATTTTGTGTTTCTTCAGGGATATTCCAGGGACTGGTATATATGTGGCATTAAAATTTCACAAAAGAGACTGATAGAAAAACAACAACTAGAAAAACCCACTAGGGACAAAAAATAAAAAACTAAAGAAACCTTGTTATAGTAAATAATAGAACAATAGCATCATTAATAAGTTTGGATTGACAACATCTAGAATATAGATGTATGGAATGTAGTCACATATATGAAAAAAATTTTATTAAAAATAAAGATCATAATAATCACCATGTCTATATAACTCTTTGCTATTTAATATGATAACCACTAGCCACAAGACCACGTGAAATGATTAGTTCAATTTAAAATATACTGAACTTCAACAACTTAAACCAACAAAGGAATACAGACAGCACAGCAATAATTTTATACTGATTAGGTGTTGGGGCATATTATTTTGAAGATATTGGACTAATATACTATCATATATAATTTTAACCTCTCTTTTTACTTTTAAATATGACTTCCAGGAAATTCTAAAAATTATATATATATATATATATCTCACCTTATATACTTCTATAGAAAAACAGGGTTGTATATATAATATTCCTATTTCTAAACTTGGATATTTTTCTTTAAATTTCTCAAACACAGTGGGCTTTAGGTCAATTTAGAGCACAAAAAATTCACCTACAAATGACTTTTAAAAAATTCAGCTCAGATCTATTTGTAATAACAGAATAGTATTCAGTATTTTTGCACATGCAATTACTGCTATGTCCAAATAAAAGCATGCATTCTAGATACTAGGAAAACCAACCACCTGTGTATCCAAGTAGAATTGTAAGCCTTCACCATCACCCAGACTGTATCTACATAAACAACCATTTGAAAATAGCATTCTCTCTGAGAGTTGTATCCATTTGGAGTCACACTTTTTTTCCCCCTGAGGTGCTGGGTGTAAATCAGAAGTATAAAACCATAGTCCAATTTTGTGCTGCAGATAACTGGTAAGCTTCAGTTTTCAAGGGAAGACACTGGGAAAGTGCTTTTTTTTGTTAGTAGTGATGTAGAGATACAGGAGTTTCACATAGGTTAAAAGACATGGACACATTGGCTGGAGGGCTGCATCACTGACCGCTACTTGTTATGTGTCATGATGGTGTCAAAATCATGTGCAGTCAGGACACTGACAAACTCCATAAACTTTTCAGCTGTGTGTGACTGGAAGCATTTCAAGTTGTGATCAATAACACAGATTGGGGTTCTTCAGGCTTTGCCCCTGATATCTTACAGAACATCGTTGGGAACCAATGTGCTTGCTGTCTTGAGTCTCTAACACTACTAATGAACCCTGTCAGTAGTCCTTTAATTGTGCTCCCTTAATGGGATGGAAAAGTACAGGGAATCTCAACTCGGGCTGTTGGCACCATCACCAAACCTTCTGGCACAGAATTACTTTCCTCCTTCTCCATTCTGCTTGGTTTGAGTTGACTAAAAATATAAATCATTTTCTTTCTCTTTCTAATACAGCCACAAATTCTTCTATGAATCTGCTTCTGCTGATATTTTTTAAAAAACATAGATATCAACTAACCACTCCAGGACATGCAAGTATTCAATAAAGTCTTTATTGGATGAAGATTTAAACTGTCTTGAGATAAGGACAACTTTTTTTCTATATGGAACAATGCTTGTTTGAAAATATTCAAATCACCATGTTTTCCTGTGTTGTATAAATTCTATACTTCTATCTTGGGCAGAGAAGGCTTTTCTATTATCACTCAATGATGGGAACAGCTCAGTATTGTGCTCATTGATAAGCTTAATATTGGAGGCCAATGCTGTTATCATTTATCTACTGATGCTGAAGCAACCATTTCATGATTGGCTTGGTTTATTCTTTAGAATATACAGAACTGATAAAAGGCTTATCTATAGTGCTTATGAAACCTTCTAAATATGTTGAAAGCCCATTATTTGGCCTCAATCAACTATCAATGGCACAACCATAATGACCATTTTCTGCATGATGTCAAGTACATTGCCTCCAATCTTTAATTGGAATAGTACATCCTATCTTACTAGGCTTTATTAAAATCTCTTCAAAGTTTCATTCAGATTTCCATTCTCTCTTCAGCACTTCCCAATGAGTTACACTCATGTGTAAGAAACTCACAGAGATTATGTGGCACGTGAGACAAATGAGTCACTCAATGTGAGTTTTCTTTGACCTCATCTAGTTGATCTTGGTAAACTTCATGGGTTTAACAATAATTCTTGCTTATCTTCTTGACTATGATGTCATCTGTTATCTATGAGCATTGGGTATGAATGTATTAAATATTGTATATATAAGCAAATATGTGTTTATTATGTATTTACACGCACAAATTAATAGAACTAAATTTCTTTGCGTTTCCTATTCAATTTCAGGCAAAAAAAAGCTAGACTCCAAATGGTTTATTTGAATGTAAGTATTGATCCTTTCATGCTCTTACTGCTTGACATCTACAAATCCAAATCATTTGTCAAGCTGCCCTTGGGCCAAACTATGTGAATGCAAACAAAAGGCTTGCATTAGCAGATTCACACCGACATTGTTGGAGACAGGTTACCTTTTTTGCTGCCTGTTCTTCTTCTACACCATCCCCAATTACAACATACACTACTTTTCTGCCAAACCTTTGCATTATTCGTTCAAAGCAACTTTCTTTTCCTGGAAGATAAATAAGATAAGGTTCAGAGTGAAGTTACCTGGTTAGCAGCATGCTCCTCATCGCGGCCATCTCCAATCACAACATAAGTTATGTTAGTGCCAAATCTGGACACTATACGCTCAAAACAGCTTTCCTTGCCTGAAAAACAACACACTGCTTATTCTTCCAGCCATAGCATTCATGAACCTGAGGATTCATAAGGTGTTACGTTACTGTGTCTTGAACATCACTAGAACTAGCTGAAGACCTGTGAGTTTACATTTCAACATATACTCTTGAATGACTTAACTCTGAGGATCATAGTATTAAACAATACATGTATGGCTCAGACCTCAAGAAAATCAGCAGGGTTAGGCATTTAACCTCGAGAAAATATGACTCGGTTTGCTCCACCAAAAGATTATTAGAACAACTTCACAGGCAAACTTAAGTGCCAGCATTCTTTGTTTAGTCTGATAGATGGAGTTTATCTAGTTCTTTTTAAGTAGTATATTATTGTAGAAAACTGATCTAAGAAAAAAGGAAGAAATACTAACATGTGGATTTACGTGGATAAGTAATTCCTTTCTTCACGTGGAGGGGAGCTAACATGCTCATTTTTGCTGTACTAGCTGCCACCTTCCTATTGCTAGGGCTGCCTCCAGCTCTTCCCCTCCTCCCTGCTGCCCTACAAAGGCATCCCAGAATTCCTATACAACCTTGGTTTTTATATCATTAGAATTATTCTCCGAAGCTATTTTTGCCCCTTTGAAAAAATGATGGTTTAGAACTAAAAAATATATACACTAGCTTATAGGGAACAATAAAAATAATATTTTTTTCAGATGAAACGTAGGAAATAATTTGGCCAATAAAAATATTATCCTAAACCAGAAATGTTTATTCTGGTGTACTATCCTTCGAGTGCTACTAAAGTAAAATCACATTCTGCACATTAATTTTGCAAACATGCATATGTGTATTCATGCGAAAGATATATGGGATTGATATCTGGATGTGCACTAAAGAGTTTATGACAATTTAGTGTTTATTTCATAAAAGTCTGGCTCTCTCTGACTGCCTTCCAAAACAGCAGTCTCTGGGGGCTCCTTTTACCACAGCCAATAACAGCCTTCCACAAGGCCCAGGGTGGGTTATTTTTGGTGGGGGATTTTAGGATTTCAAATTTCTCTTGTCAAGGTGCCAAAGCCTAAGTATGTTGACCTTCTGGACACATTATACAACCCATTTATTTTCCCAGGCCTTTCCTTGACAGTGCAATACAGACACTTTTTTTCTTTTAACTCTTTCAAAAGGGAAGAATTTAACTTTTGGTTTTGAACATTTATTGGATGTTTTTATCTGTGAATGCACTTAGAGTCAAAGACAGCCCCACAGATAAACATAGCTCAAAAAGCAAGATGGTAAATTCTTTAATTCATTCTATCTGGGGGATGGTGGATATTATGTATCCTGACTGTTCCAATTATGTCTTTTTGTTTCATAAAACTTCTTTCTTACTTCTGATCATGTTCATTTTTCTGGATGCTGGCTGAATCCATCTGCAATGATGTTGTGATCTTAAAATAGTATTTTAACCTTCGATCTAAAGTATTACATACAGAAGGATGCAATACTGTATTCAACAACAATTTAGTTATTACTTTGGTTGGAGAGATTATGAATTATCGACATGAAGTGTGCAGGAATATTCTGTAAAATTTCAGGAATAAATCAGAACTACCTAGATACTCAGTTCAGAAATTCACGAGCCAAGCATGTTCACAAAATATTCCTGTGTATAATGAGTGGAAAGGAATTTTCTCATATGAATTTTGTCCAAGTTTGCTGGATATTCTAATAGCAAAAGGAAACCACACAGAGGAGATGCGCATTAAGACAATGACCAAACACAGATGAAAGCACATGCCACACCAAGTTTAAAATCCCTTCCTTACCTATTTTAGTTGCACTGTAAATATTTTCAATGGGGAAAGCACCTCCTAAGCTGTACAGAAGAACCTTCGCTAGTGCTGGGATCAGCTGGGTTGTTGTTACCAAGACATTGACGCAGTTACTCCTAAAATAAGGAGGACATAGACTTGTTTTCTAGTAGTCGGTAACTTCCGATAGTGCACGCTTAGAATTGTCACTGTTTTCTAGATCCACAAGGAGTAACTCTTTTCAGTGTCCAGCAGCCACTTCCTACCAACAGACAAAGCTCCCTGAATGACAACAGGGCATTTAGGATAATACACATCCCATGTAGCAACAAACGTGACAACATGCTAGTCAGAGTCCTATGGAGATAAGTTTTAACAAACCATGGTGAAATAAAATAAAAGAAAGGTTTTTTTTTTTTGGTCAGTTGTGGAGTATGAATTCTGGGCCTGGGCGCTGTCCCTCAGCTCTTCAGCTCAAGGCAAGCACTCTACCACTTGAGCCACAGCACCACTTCCGGTTTTCTGGTAGTTAACTGGAGAGTCTCACAGACTTTCCTGCCCCAGCTGACTTTGAACCGTGATCCTCAGATCTCAGCCTCCAAAGCAGCTAGGATGACAAGCGTGAGCCACTGGCACCCAGTGGCTTTTACATTTTTGAGATGTGGTTCTGGGAAAGAGTTTTGCCATTTACATTATGTTGATGTTTATAGTTACATTGCATTGTAAATACTGTATTTATAACAGAAAAAATGTTAAAGACAGAGAAAAATAAAGAAGAAAATATAAGGCAGTAGTTACTCATTAAACAGCAGAGGTAACTCCTCTCTGTTCTGTGAATTTATTTTCAATGTTTTTCTGCTTTTATAGAGAAATTTCCCCTATCAACTTTCTTACTGTAATCTATCTGCCTGCCTACCTATCTATTAATTTATATCGTGGGTTCAGGAGATAACATACCATCTATTATTTCCACTCTCACTTTCAATAAAACATAATATATACAACAAACACTTTTGCCAGGTTGACAGATTTTACATTGTATGTGCGCGCACACATGCAAGCATGCGTGTGTGTGTGTGTGTGTGTGTATGTGTATTGTGTGTGTGTGTGTGTGTGTGTGTGTGTGTGTGTGTGTGTGTGTGTGTGTGTGTGTGTGTGTATGTGCTGGTCCTGGGGCTTGAACTCAGGGTTTAAGCATACTGTCCCTGAACTTTCGTGCTCAAGGTTAGTGCTCTTCTACTTTGCACCACAGCTCCACTTCTGGCTTTTGGTGGTTAATTGGATATAAGAGTCTCATGGACTTTGCCATCTGGGCTGAGATCTTCCAATCTCAGCCTACTGAGTAGCTAGGATTCCAAGTATGAACCACCAGTACCTGGCTAATGTCTTTGAAATCCAGTTTTGATGCTTAGATTCTTTGTATTTTCCAATATGGGGTTCTATACCCTCCATATGTCCTTAATCAATAGTCATAGATGAGAGTCAGAAGGTAACCTAACTTTGCCAAAGGCTCTGATACAGAATTTAACCAAGGAGTTAGATGCATACAATGTAACTTGATCAGGTTTGGCCCATCCGTCACTCTCCCTACCCTCCCCCAACCCCTTTGGGCTTCTCAGACAGATCTCATCAAGTTTCACTGCTATATTTTTACACAATATATGCAAAGTATTTTGACTCAGTTCTCAAATGAGTCAAATTTTCAGTTCTTCCTCCTCTTCCTGTAAGTACTCCCATTTTATATTCTTGTCATTCGTTTGTTTAAGTGTATGTTAATTGTTTGAAAGAGTTTTACCATGGTATTTCACACATGGATATACAATGTTTTAAATCAGATTGACCCTCTGGCTTACCCTCATTTTCCATATACCCACTCCACTTTCAGTGTTTCATTTTCACAGATCAGTGTGTCTAAGCATTGCTTTATTTTTGTCATAGTCCCTTGTCGTTGGTCGCCAGCAGAGTGATGTTGGCTTTTTCATTGCATATCAAGGGACCCGTCTGTGGAGATTATTAGTAACCTTAATGAGAGATGGGCGGAAAGGTGTGATCTATTGATTGAGGAGAAGCAACTCTCTTCTTGATCAACACATGGACCACAAACATACTGTACTCACACACACATGTTCCACACCCACACACACTACATGTGCACCTGCTATATGCATAACATACATACACACATACTCTGCACATTCTCACACAGGCCACAGGCATACACTCCACACAGTTTGACAATCAACCACTGGACTCTGAATTGCTTGTCTTGTAAACCCTAAACCAGTGTAGATATAAAAACATTTTTAAACATCCATTTTGTATCTTTAGACCTACATCTTCCACAGCATTGAAATAGGAAGGAGAGCAATGTCACTTACCTAGTACTGATAATTGATAAAGACTTAAGTGCATTTGTTAGCCAGGAATCTGTCAGACCTTCAATCTCTGCCCTTAACTGCAGCCATGCGTCCCTCTTTGCAGGGCCAAGGAGTCCTGAAGTACAGAAGGGCAAAGCTGAGTCAGGAGCTGAAGAGTTTCTCAGGAAGGTCTAACTTGGTGTCACTTCTGTGCAGAATAGATCTTTTCTTATTTCAACTTTATCAGAGATACAGTTACAGACATGTTAATATCGATCCTTCATTTTAGAATGGATTATCTACTTACTTATTCAATAAATACTGGTTAGACAACTCCTAGGAGTCAGGCTCGGGTTAGATATGGGGAACATAATGGTAGAGATGCCGACTCTAGTTTCTGACTTCTCTGAATCTAGACTCGCAGACAGAGGGCATCTGTCACTCACAGCATCCTTCCTCAAAAGTGTGCAATACATCAGTCTGGAAAATCAGTGGCGCTCTGCTGGATTATATACACAAATCTCAGCTATTATGCCTTCCTGAAAAATGTTTCTTAATAACCACAATCATTTCCAGTTTGAAACAGCACGAATGGCATGATTAGAGGTCTTTATCAGAAGGTTTCTTTAAAAAGTTGTACAACACTATCGTAGAAGAAATTAAGAATTAAATTTAAACCCTAAAAAGCATGCCAAAATTACAATGATATAAATTACATTGATTTGCATACATAAGGAAGAGGTGTGGTATTTTATCTTAAAGGATGCAGCTATGGGGCTATGGATAGAGCTCAGGGGTAGAGTGTTTGTCTCCCACATATGAGGCTCTGGATTTGGTCCTCAGCACAGAAAACAAACATCAAAAAATGAACAGCAGTTTTGCTAAAAGAAGATCTTTATAAAACTGTATAAATCCAATCAAAAGATTTCTTTTTTATTCTTTCTCTTTCCATCCCTCCCTCCCTCTTTCTCTCCCTCCCTCCCTCTTTCTCTCTCTCCCTCTCTCTTTGTCTCTCTCTCTCTCTCTTTCTCTCTCTCCCTCTCTCTCTTTCTTTCTTTCTCTCTTGCTTGCTTGCTTGCTTGCTTGCTTGCTTGCTTGCTTGCTTGCTTGCTTGCTTGCTTGCTGTTGTGGGGCTTGAACACAGAGCCTGGTGCTGTACCTGAGATTTTTTTCTTTTTGATCTAGGCAAGTCTCTACCATTTTTAGCCACTGCTCCACTTCTGGATTTTCATGGTAGTTTATTGGCGATAAGTCTTAAGGACTTTCCTGCCTGGGTTGGCTTTGAACAATGACCTTTAGATCTCATCTTCCTGAGTTGCTAGGACTACAGGAATGAGACATCAGCACCCAGCTTGAAAGATTTCTTACTTAAGAGGTATTCAGAATACAAGGATCACAATTACAAATAGATGCGTTAATGTTAAAGTTAAATATACTCTCCACAATTGGTTTTAATGAGAACATCTATTTGTACAAAGGGTCTCATAAACAGCACCAGAGTAAAACAGAACACAGGAGTTTTCCCTTGAACAGGGGCAAGGTAGAACCCACAAAGCCTATTAGGTCTGGTTTCCTATTGGGAAATGAAGCTCTTCCATAACCAAACTCTTTGGCTCTTAAATTTATATTATTCAGTTCTTGAGTATCTATGGAACATCTATGTGCTTTCATGCTAGACAAAGACAAGGGAAACAAACACAGCACTACCCCCCTTTGAATGCATATGGATGGATATGGTGTATCTAATAAAATCTGAAACTTTACATAACTCACTGTATTCTCTGAGATTTGTGAATATTCCTGTGTGTAGTATACAGATGTGTTCAGAGGTAGTATTCTCTTTTGCATTCAATTTTCTTTCTTTCTTTCTTTCTTTCTTTCTTTCTTTCTTTCTTTCTTTCTTTCTTTCTTTCTTTCTATTTCTCTCTTTCTCTCTTTCTCTCTTTGTTAGTTGTCAGCCTACTTGTGCTCAAGGCTAGTGCTCTACCACTTGAGCCATAGCACCACTTCTGGTTTTTGAGTAGTTAATTGGAGATAAGAGTCTCATCTGCCCTAGCTGGCTTTGTACCACAATCCACAGATCTCAGGCTCCTGAGTAGCTAGGATTACAGGCGTGAGCCACCAGCGCCTAACTTTCCTTCACTTTTCTTAAGAAAGAGAAACAAACAAGTACCCTAAGAGAAGAATATTTTATAACCTCATGCCTAATCTTAGGAATATGGCTGACCTACAATTGCTCTTAAAAACAGACATCATCCATGTTCATAGATCATAGGAATGTCACAGGTTTTTGATATCATCTGGAAAATAGATTGATGAGCATAAAATACACCAAACTTCAGGATATTTGAACTTTTTGATAATCATAGTAAATCTTGCATATGGAAAAGATACACTGTCAGATAACATGTGATTTTAAAAACTGATCTAACAGTCCTTTTGAGTGTCTTTAAATGCTGTGGATCACTGTCTATATTTGTGTTGATAGGGTTACAGAGAGGGAAAGATGGCCATTGTCTTTAGAAAAGTCTTCCCACTGCTTCCTTGGTTTTATGACTGATTTTCACTTACAATGTCACAAGAACCAACAGATGAAGTAAGCTAAATACTTTCCTATAAATCTCAATGAAAGAACTGAGCACAGTTTCACAAAGAATGCCCCGTTACTGGTACAGGATGCATCTTTTCTCTACAGTTATTTTTTCCCATGAATTCTAAGAAAATAAAAATTCAGGCTCAATGTTGTTCCACATGAGTTTTCACAGATTTATTTTACAGTCAGACAATCTCTCACGTGAAACCTAAGCTTGAATTCTACCTACACCCATGGTGCCTTTATTCTATGAAGTAAGCCATGCGTACCTCCGACATTGTTCTTGTAGGTGTTATATAATTCTTTTACTCTTCTGTAACGAAAAGCCAACTTCCTCATCCAGTCCACTCCTCCTCTTACACCTGTTGGCAAACAAAGGTTTGCACTACTTGCAGCTGCATGGAAGCCATCAGTTGCAAAACTGTAGGTACTGCAACACCCAAAATACATTAAAAAGAAATAAAAGAAATAATTACATGTGCAAAACTCCACAGCTCAATTTCTGTAGGAAACAGCAGACTGAAAGGCATGGCTTACCTTAAGTCCTGCCCATTATCATCGGAGGAAACATCATCTATGTGAACTTGATCGCACTCCTGTTTAAAAGAAGGGAACCGTTACTACCTGTACTCATGTGCTGGCCAGCAGATGGCAGCATCGGCCAACATACCCTTCAACCCCAGGCTTGTTTATTGAGGTTGGAAAATGGCACCATTTCTGCTCTCCATGATCTGAAGTATGAAGGGGTATGAAAACACGCAGCAAATAATTCCGGCAAGTGATTTCAAAAAAATAAGTTTAATCTTACAAATACTGATAAGGCTATTCTTTTTTGGATTTGTCTGTCATGTCCGCTTTCTTCTAGTTCTTTCTGTCGTGCACACTCAAGCAAAGTGAATATAGTGTGGCCTGAACAATTAATATGGTCACTCTTATTATTTGCTGAGCTGTGATAGAAGGGCTTAATTTTGAATTATGGTGACCCATGAGATTTCCATGTCATCCTGTTTTGGGCTAGACTGGGGTTGTTATTTCAAATGTTCTTGTATTTAACATTGAAAGAAAGGTTATAACCATAGAAGATGATATTTTCCTTTCTCCAGCTTTTTTTTAATTGAAAAATAATATCTAGAAGTAAAAGGCGAAGCTTTACCATATCAAATGTACTACAAATGCCAAAAGCTTTAGGAAAATGTAACTATACGATAGGTCTGATAATTAGCCAGAATCTAGGACTTTTGCATTGTTCTGTCTTGTTCTGCCATCAAATAATCTGCAAAGTTCTAGTAAAATGTTACCTAACTAAAGGTGGAAATTGTTTACAGCATGTAAAATACCTAGCCTTTAGAAGAATAGATCCATAAATCAAAATAATAAATTATAATTACTAGTCATTATTTTTAAAAGTGACTTCAGCTATTGGCAGTGGCTCACACCTGCAATCCTAGCTACTAAAGAGGCTGAGGTGTGAGGATCGCGGCTCAAAGTCAGTCTGGGCAGGAAACTGTGAGAAAGTGAGAACATCTGTAACCAGCAGAAAACCAAAAGTGGAGCTGTGACTCAATGTGCACTAGCCTTGAGCAAAGAAACTCAGGGAAAGTACTCAGGCCCTGGCTGGGTTTCAGACCCATGACTGGCAAAAAAAAAAATTAAAACAACCTTCAGATTAAGTCTTGGTTACCCTTTAGAACTGTATTTATTTCCCTCAAATTATTTCATTTGTACAATTTCTGTTTCTATACATAGTGCTTACCATTCAAAATTATTTTTTTTAGCAGTACTGGGATTTGAACTCACAGTCTCGTGCTTGCTTACCCCTGAGTCACATCTCTATCCTCATCTTTTATTATTATTTTTAGGATACCTGAGCTGCCCTCAGCCCACTTCTAGACTTCCTATTGTGGTTGTGATCACAGGTATATGAACCATGTCTACCTTCCCTTTCTTGGGAAAAAGCCTTCTCAGGGCCTGGCTCTCTGGTCCTCTCAACATCAATCCCCCATATCGTAGTTTATGATAACAGCAGCGTATCACTGAACCCAACTATAGGTTGAGACGGGGGCTCATAAACATTTCTGCCTTGGCCAGCATCAAAGCATGATCCTTTCATTCTCAACCTCCCCAAAAGCCAGGATGACAGGTGTGAGCTTTCACATTAATTTGGGAATAGGTCACACAACAAGGGCTTTCCAGTTACTGTTCCTGTTCATGGCAGGCTTGGTAGTGTCTGTAGACTAACACTGAGTGTCTAGACTCCAGCTTCTTATCAGGACCACATCCATTCTATTTCAGATATCTCTGGCTTCCTTTAAAATATAAAACTCAGTGAGAGGCACAATTCATTTCTGTTGAAAATCCAGATTACTAATTTATAAAGTTTCTAAGTTTCATATAAATGTTGGGCTTAGTTTTTTTTTTACAATGAAATCTCTACCTTTATTCATGGGGTAGATTTAATGCAACTAGAAACTCCGGGGAAGGGAGTGTTTCCAGAAGATTTTCAATTCCTCAAAGTTTTTTTTTCCTCTTAAAAATGACAGGAATCTAGATAAATGATCATTTTTGACAGCATTATCATAATCATTTACATTTTCAAATGCAAAGTCAGGGGGGAAGATGGGATGGGAAGGGGAAACAAAGGAGGAGGTTACAATGCTTGATAAGAAATGTACTCATTATCTTGCCATGTAATTGTAACCCCTCTGTACAGTATGTTCACAATAAAAAAAGAAAATAACACTATCCTAGATGGTAGATTTTAAGAAGATCTTTATGGAGGGATAAACCAAAGTAGAGAGCAGCAGCTAAGCCTCCTAATCATAGCTGGACATGACATCAAGAAGCATCTGCTTCTGTTTGATCAAGAATTGGTTGAAAGGATGCCAAGCTATTCGTACAGGAAGGGTAGCCTTCCAGCACAATTTCAGGTAAAAATATTACAAGCAAATGAAAAAGCAATTGAACTGTGCTTTCAAAAGATAGAGAGATTTAACTAGTTAGCATGAAAACTTAGAAATAAAATTCTCCTAAGATATAGAAATACCAATGGAGTCCTCTAGGGCAGAATTATTCCTTTTTTAGAGATAGTGATATTCTTGAAAAAAATGTAGGTTGAAATCAATATAATATGACAACACATAAAGTTACCTACTCTAGTGAAGTTCTGAAATATTTCCTCATATGTAAATAATTTTCCTGTTTTGATAATAAACTAATCATATCACAAAAAAGTCAGGGGGGACAAGAGTTTCTTGTAAATTACTCTGGTAATCAGAAGTTATTTCTCCAATATTCCCCATTCTACTTTTCACAGAAATTCCTCTGACATTTCAAGTATTCATTCACATGATGAATTTATACATAGGTTGCCCCCAAATTTATTTTTTTACTCCTGGGGACAACAGTATATCAAACTTATTGGACCATGTACTCTGTATTCGAAGTTATGTTTGAGGCTTTTCCAAATCTAACTTCTCTTTAAATTTATGCCTAGTTAACTGTGCCTGTTGACTCTGGACGATTGCCTGAGGATTATAGTCCAGTGAAAGAAACTTGAACTTCAATTACTGACATTTTCAGGAAAAACTAAATAATTGGTCTTCAATTGGTTTCACTCTGAGGAACTATGCAACAATCCTTTTAACCCAAACCTGCAATAGCTAAAAAAAATTAATAATAATAAATCAAATAGAGTACTTTACTTTGGTTTTTTAACACATTTTAGTGGAAGACCTCAAATGTTTGAAATGTATCTGGTGCTAATCTTAAAATGTTTTAATTTTGTCTTCCAAGGTGACCACAGAATTGTCTCTGATCCTTTCCTGTTAGATTCCACAGCAGCCTCCCCTCACTTTTGTGACCCCAAAGTCCCTGGTGCCTACTTTTTCAGATCTCACTGAAATCACATCTGATTTAAGCAGAGCATTGGTTGTGTGGGGGACAGTGAGTGCAGTGAGCATTTAACCTTCTCTGCAGTTGTGCAGGAAGAAGTGAAGACAAAGACGTGGCTACCAGAAGGAATTACATTTGTATCTTTCCAGGAATTCTGAGAGGAGCAGCTGGCACTGCATATGTTGAAGGGCTGGAGTCCCAGTTTGGATTTTAAAGTTAAAAAAAAAGACTCAAATAATTTAACTACCGAAGGAAAAAAAATCCACAGTAAGCTCGTGGTATAGTTATACTCTCATCAGGAATTATTCTCTTTGTCAACAGAAGTGGAAATAAGTCCTCTTAGGGAACCTTTGCACTCTGGCTGCAAGAGCTTTATAGAAACAAACATGTGCAAGTAGAGTAGACTTTGAATGTCAGTTACAGAAGTCTAGAGGTGTATATGTAATGATTCCAGACGATCATGAACACTATTGTTCAGATTTTATTAGTTTACCGCTTATTTATGTCACTTAGTAATACATTTTTTAGTTCCTTATCTAGATGGATGAGCTATGCATGCATGAACGAGAGTTTAGTCCATTTGTATGCAGATCTAATCTATTAAGTGTGGTATGGCTGAATAAGTAGGTTTTAGGGTTTAAACAAAGTAAAGTTTTCCATCACATTCTAAAACAGAATCAGAAAGGAGAGAGTTGATACCATTATTTTATCGGGTACTATTTCTGAGAAAGATCCTGACATATTTTGAGAGGACATTTTACATAGTGTCTAACTCAAATGCAAAGGTTCATAGCACTCTAGTGGTTATGTTATAGATTTTCATAGACGATCAAGTTTACCCAAACCTGCTAAAGGTATGTAATACCATGTGCTATTAGCACATTTCTACTTTAGAGTTCTGTTAAAAGCTGAGTAGTAAATTTCTTTCATCTTGTTTCTAGATGTTTCAACAGGAAAGCTGAAAGTTCATGTATCCAATGTATTTCTAGTAAAAAATATTAATCAAATAAAATTGGCACCGTAAATTGGGATAAGACTAAGTAAGATTATTTCTTTTTATAGATTTGAAGGGAGTAATCATCTTAAAATCATAGCCAGGTTGAATCTCATCCATGTTAGCAACAGGAAAACAGAGCTAAATCATTACCACTGTATTTCAAATTCCATCTTCCCTGAAAGTTCAAATCTGTTCTCCATCAACAAGTATATGCCAACGGATTTTATATACTAGATAGTAACAAACAGCAGGACTGACTTAAATCAGATTTTAGAGAGGTAATTATAATTTATTATCTAAAACTGGAAAAGTTGGCAAAGAATACTGATCTGTCCTGTGTTCATTTTTAAAAAGCCTCTTTGGTCATTTTGTTATCCAATGAAAACACTGACTAAACTCCAAGAAAACAACAAACAGCTATGACACAGCTCATTTTCAGTACATACACTTATGGGTTACATTGAGACTTACATTATTTTTCTCACATGTCTCAAAAGTAATTAAGTCTAGATTTAGACATTGTCAACTTAAAAAAAAATTAAGTCATTCACTGGATGTTTGCTTGTTTTAGCCTAATAGATTGGACATCAAAAACTGCTTAACTTGGAGGTTACCTTAAATGCAGTCTTTGTGCTATAGACCAGACAGTTGTTGCCTCATGAATGTAATGTGATACATATATTTATCTTAAAATACTGTCAATTAATTAGTGGAAAGTTCAACATAGAATGTCTAGAACAATGTGAGGAACCATATAGCAATCTTCCCCTCTATTTGTTATGTGGGTATAGACCATTTTATTTCACTGTAAAAATAAAACTAAGTTTACATATGTCATAACAAAAAAGAAATCTCCCTTTCAGTCTAGTTATACTTGCTCAAGAAGGACTTCTGCCCTATGCTAATCTATTTATTTATTTATTTTAACAAATTCATTGTCTAGATGCCTAACAACTTGGGTGCTTTGTACACAGAGTACATTGCACACTACTCTGTCCCTAGTCTGTTTTACCTTTCATTCATACTGTAATTTTCCTCTTCTTCTTGTCTGCCATTTACATACAGTATTGCCATTTGAAGTTTGAAAGGGAAAAATGTTGATAAAGGGAGAATAAATGCATTCATACTCATCAGAGTCTTATGTAAACAGCTCTAGCACTGTTTTACCCAGAGGTGGAGGAAAGGAGAAATGATCACATTGTCCAAAGCTAGGTTTTAGATTATGTACAAAATTCAGTGATCAGAGATGTTGGGAGCATCTGTAAATATGGTCTGGGAACTCACTGACCTGGGAAGGCTAATACTACTTCCAACGGTGCCAGAAGTAGTCGCCGAAGTACTGAAAGATGAGAGTACAAGAGGTGTCTGGCACAGGCAGCAAAACAGATATTCTCTTTTGGGCATTTTTTTCTTCCCAATATACGGCAGTCATGTAGGTGTTATTCATGACCACAGTTTCAATTTCTGTTCATGCTAGTGTGTGTGCGTGTGTGTGTGTGTGTGTGTGTGCGTGTGTGTGTGTGTGTGTGTGTGTGTGTGTGTGTGTGTGTGTTGTACTGACAAGCTCACAAATCTCTTAAACCCTGTCACTATCTTTCGGTTGTCTCAAGTTTATTACACATACAGAACCATCTAAGTTTCTAAGTGCTGCAAACAATTATTCTTCCTTTTGAAAAATTCTTACCTCTAAATCGTTAAAAAACAGATGGGTATCAGCAAGATTAAAGATCATTTCTTCCATTCGGAGACCAAGGGTTACAGCCATTGGGGGATCCTGAAAAAAAAAATGTTTGCACCATGAGGCCAAATCTTAATAGCCACAATTCCTATTAAAAAGATCTTAAGTGTATATAGTCAAGAGGTGGAAGATTCAAAACCCATTCCTTAGGACCAAACCAGTTTTTTTTTAAATTACTGAATATTTTTAAAGACAATTAATGACTATGCCAGACATAAGTATATTATTATACTCATATCACTAGATTACTATAAGTCACAGTATCAAAGAATAAATGAATCATCTCATAAAAAGGGTCAGGAGGGGAAATGGAGGGAGGAGGTAACACTGTTCAAAAAGAAATATACTCATTACCTGACACGTAACTGTAACCCCTCTCTACATCACCTTTACAGTCATTTTTTTTTGGGGGGGTCCGGTTGTGGGGCCTGAACTCTGGGCCTAGGCGCTGTCCCTCAGCTCTTCAGCTCAAAGCTAGCGCTCTACCACTTGAGCCATAGCGCCACTTCCGGCTTTTTCTTTTTGCTTATGTGGTGCTGAGGAATCGAACCCAGGGCCTCAGGTATGCAAGGCAAGCGCTCTACCACTGAGCCACCTTTCCAGCCAGTCATTTTTTTTTTAAAGAATCATCTCAGTATACTTAGTAAAGGTATTTTAATAAATAGAAAGCTTTTTAATATTAAAAAACACATTCTTTATGGGAGAAATAAGGAGAGGCTGTTCATTGTTTAAAAATACAGACAGATGAATAAAATTCTAGTGTTCCATTAACTGTGAAGGAGGGTGGTGATAGTTAGGAATAATCTATTGAGACTTCAAACTGGACAGAAAAAAGAATTTTGGATGTTCCTAATACAAAGAAATGTTAAATATTTGAGATGATAGGTGTGTTTAATTACAGACTTGTACAGATGTACACAAATCTTGTACACTAAAATACACACTGTACCTGCCTCTGAATATGGATTTTTTGTTAACTATTTAAGTTGTATATATTATTAAAAAGATGACAAAATTATCCAAAGAGGTGTTTTTCTTAAAGTTAAGGCAATAGTATGTACTGATACTCTTAGGAATTTCATACAGATGAAGATGGAGTAAGATTCTACTTTTTCAAAAGGCTGTGTATTCATGACAGGAGGAGGATGAAGGCCAACTAGATTTTACAGCATGGTTTACACACAGTCCATTGAAATTCTTTAGGAGAGAGGAATGAAGGGGGTGGTAATGAAGACTGTGACAAATTTACTGAAAAGAGGAAAGGATTTTCATCTAAGCATGGTGCTAATGAGAATTAGAAGTTGGAGAAAAATAGGCCTAAGGCAAGTTTACATCAACATAGGCTAAGAAGAGCTGCTTGATTATAAATTGCATTTTGATTAAAAAAGATAATAGAAATTGCTATCTGACTATGTATAAAGTTGGCATGACATGTATTTCACTAGAGTTGCAAGTGGGAAGGGTAGAAGATAAATAAAAAGAACATTCATTCACTAAATGGAACCCGGATAGACAATATATGTAAAAGGTGAGTCAGGAATCAAAAGGACTCCAGTTTGTATACAGAAAGCCAGATCTTAAATAGCAAGGACTTGAGAATCGGGACCTGATTTATTACTTTGCCCATGATTCACTGCAGCTAAAGACCAGGCATCAGAGGTGGCAAGGCATTGAAAAATCGGGGATTTCAGGGCTAGGGTAGTAATTCATGTACAGACTCCTGTTGAAACCATCAAAAGTGGAATATCTGAGGGCAACCTATGACAGGTGTGACTCTGGAGCGATGGGAAATAGAAAACGGAGGAGGGACAAGTCCATAGAATTTGAGGCCAGATGGGTGTCAGTAGAGAGAGGAATGTTTTTGAGTAAAAGGCTGACACGTCTAGAAGGACACTATTGGTTTTGGCTGAGAAATTATTTTGGAAGACTTCAGAGGGTGATTTGGGTTGAGTGGCTGGGCCACCAGCCAGACTATGGGGATTTGAGAGGAGAGAACTGAAATTGTGCTTTCAACATCCTAATAAATGGCATTTCAAGAAATATATTTAAACATGAGGAACTAAAATGCACTTAACTTCAGGTTTTTGATAAGAACACCCAACCCAGGTCAGGCCTTGTGATAGTCATCTGTGCCCCTAAATGAATTCCAGGGCTGGGAATATGGCTCAGTGGTAGAGCGCTTGCCTTGCATGCATGAGGCCCTGGGTTCGATTCCTCAGCACCACATAAGCAAAAAGAAAAAATCATTCCTAAATGAATTCCATTCGCAACCAGCAGCCCTTCCCATCCCACCACACTGCACTCACCAACTTCTTAGTCCCTCTACTCAGAATGCTTAGGTGGGGATAGCTCTGGTGTGAAAGCATTTCTGAAGTGTTATTCCTCTGACCCACTGAAACCTAGACAATCGGGAACTGCATGTTAAGATATAGGAACTGAGTGCTACCAGGACCTTGAGACATGTCGGACAAAGCTAAGACGCCATGTGAGTCAATAAGACAGTAACTATATGTCAGATTTCAACGTGCTTTTCTGATCATTTATATCTCCCCAGTAGGCATTTTTTCTGGATTATTTTTGAGCTAAAGATTTTATTTTAGCCCCCAAATGGATGTAGAATGCTCACATTCAGGATGGTTTACCAAGAGGACTCTATGCCTTCATTCATCAGTCTTCAGTGATAGAACCATTTGGGCCCATATATCCTCAGGTCTAATAAATCATTTTGCCAACAAATATTCATTCCAAAGCAAATAAAAATATTAAATGCCTTCTTTTTTTTGTCTCAATGAGTTTTAGAACTCAGATGACTCCTTACTCTGTTTACTTCAAGTACCTTCCTTCCTTCCATCCTTCCTTCCTTCGCTTTCCCTTCCTTCCTTCTTTCCTTCCTTCCTTCCTTCGCTTTCCCTTCCTTCCTTCGCTTTCCCTTCCTTCCTTCCTTCCTTCCTTCCTTCCTTCCTTCCTTCCTTCCTTTCTTTCTTTCTTCCTTTCTTCCTTTCTTCCTTTCTCCTTTCCTTTCTTTCCCTCCTTCCTCCCCCCTCCTTCCTTATTTCTTCCCTCTCTCCCTTTCTCCCTCTCTCCCTGCCTCCCTCCCTGCTTCCCTCCCTGCCTCCTTCCTTCCTTCTTTCCTTCCTTCTTTCCTTCCTTCCTTCCTTCCTTCCTTCCTTCCTTCCTTCCTTCCTTCCTTCCTTCCTTCCTTCCTTCCTTCCTTCCTCCCTACTTTCCTTTGGTTCATGTTCTTCCTGTTGTTGAAATCACTCTCCAAGTGCTGACTAAAACATTTTTTTACTGTATTATTTTTTACTGTATGTTTTTTTGGTACTGGGGATCAAACCCAAGACAATGCACTTGCTAGGCACATGCTTTGCCACTGAGCTACATCCAAGCCCAAATAAAACATTTTTTAAAAATTTACATTTTTGTCTTTAAAATGTCTTGAAGGTTCCTTTTTACTAAGCTCTCTATTTTGGGGTGAGGTGAACATTAGGTAGTCCAGGGATACAGTAAACTTGTAAATATCCTGCCTAATCATGGAACCATGAACAAAGGTCTACAGAAATATCAAGAAAAATCAAATGTAATTATAGCATGAAAACATATAATTCCATTAGTGAAGCCCTCTGCATTTGAGGAATGTTCACTGATGCAAGACAATAAAACTGAGTCCCACACTCTGCTGCTATGTTTCTGAAGATTCCTGCCCTAAAGAGCTTTGCTTCAGATGAGCAGAAGGACCTTCATTTGAAAGATTTCCTCCTGGAAGCCAGGCTGGTTAAACTCTTAGTTCACAAATTTCTATGTTTTCTCCATTTAAAAATTTCCAACAAAATCACTGAGTATCTTGAGTTTGTTCCTCCTATCCCTTGCATTTACAGATCCGATTTATGGACTATGGGAGAAAACAGACCATTCCTCTTTGAAGTTATTTTCATCGATTCCATGCTTCTGAACTACATAATTCTCTATGCTATCCAAAACAGTAAGAGGAAAATCCATGAAGAATGCATTTTGTGCATCGGATAAGCATGCAAACAAATATAATTTTAAGAAATGCAAGTGTCCTCTAGCCAGCAAGCACAGCATATGGTATGATGAAAACTGTATTTGTGTGCTCCGTTGGAATGCAACCCCAGGGCCCTGGAAGAGCTGTCCATTTGTTTTGCAAACTGTGGCGATAGCACATTACACATTGCTAGAGCCCAGGCCTTAGTAAGCATTTTGGCAAAAATAACTTTTGTTAACTGGGTACTTTTAGGCTTGAAATTTGTCAGAGTGTGAACTAGTCCTGTTTTACTAAGGTTTCCAGAGAGCAAGCCTGTTGATAGACTTGGCAGAGATGGCCTGGGACAGTCATGTCACGAGCCAAGGAAAACCACGACTGTAAAATGTGGTGATCTTGTTGCTAGGAGAATGCCTAGGGAGGGCTTCCTTTGAAATATTTAATTTTACTTGTGTTTTTTTCCCCCCAGCTTACTCAGTCACTGGGACAGCTCATTTTAAGTAACCAGATTACAGTACAGCATTTTTGCAGCTCAAGGACCCACAGATAAAAGAATCCAAGAAAGATGACTGCGCATCTGGTGGGCGTGGCCTTCCTGTCATAGCAGGTGACCCCAGCCATCCCAGACTGCTGCGCCTGAGTGCCAGGGCCTGCTGCTTTACCAGGCACTCGAGAGCAGAACGTATCTGGAGGGAACTCAAGTTTTATACCGAGATGTTGGCTCATCTTCAGTAGGTGTTTACCAAATTATGGACACCTCTTCAGTGGAGAGCGGCTGCCTTTTCCAGTTAAGCGGAGGGAGTGGTGACTTCATGATGTAAAATGAGGTGATAACGAAAACTCGGATGGAGGACCAGTGGGATAATAATGACGCGGGCAGGATTTGGTGGAAGCTTTGGTACGTGTTATTATGCATACGTAACACTTCAGAAAGGTTCAAAGCTCTTCGGCAGGGTCTTATGTGGGGAAAGGCTAACTGCCAATTTATTTTGTGTACAAATCTATTAAAATACTGAAATGATTCCCAAGGCATTTTGTTGGGGGGGCAGGGAGACAGAAGAAAATAGAGAAAACAAATAGCTCTTGGCCTTGAAACGTGTGAGTCTAAGCCAGAGTTACCACTGTAGAATCAAGTGAGGATCAAGAACAGCACTTCTCTAAATCAAAATACAAATGCCTATTAGCCATGTTAGCACAGAGCATAAATCGGAGCCAGACAGTCTGTCTATGTGCTTCTGCTTTGTACTGGGCCATCAGCTGGAATCCTTTCTCTGGGGACACACTGTAAAAATATCTCAGGAGAGGCAGCAATTACATAATTTTTTTTAAAAAACGGAAGACTTTTTTTTTTATTTTTCAAGCTCCTGCAACTGTTGTTCCTTTGGAACACACAGGACATTGTACTCTTGTCCACCACGAGACAGAAGATGTTGGAACTCATCACAGAGGAAGGAATATACACTGCTCTACAAACCAAGGTAGAAATTTCTCTGGATGTGTGAAAGTGTACGAACTCCTTGAATCAGCTGTGATACATAAACTAGTAGTCAGTCATAAATCAGAAGGTAAACTGTGTAGTTGAGATGACTGTGATGAATCGGTAATGCGTATAAGAGTTCTTAGCGGGAATTGAAAATAGCTTCAGGAAAACTTCTTCTTTGGACATGTTTATTGAACATTGAAATGTTGGACAATTTTTTTTTAAATAGTAAGACAATTAGTAGGGAAAGAAAACCAGTAAACAAGAAAGTCCAGGAAGAAAGAAAAAAATAAGCAAGCAAGCAAGACAGAGAGAATGCTGCACTTAGGAGTTTTATATTATTACCAGATGAGGTATCTGGATAAACAGACAAAAATCCAAATAAATGCATGTGCTTCAAGCAGTGATAAGGCTGGAGTGGAAGAATTCTGCATATGAAGATACAGAGGGCCCTGAGGTCAAGTGATGTTGCTAAACTCAAAGACAATGCAGGCAGGACCTTTTTCGGAGCAGAGGACTGAGAGGGGCAATGGAGTTAGCCAGGACCAGAAGTGACTGTGGGAAATGCTCAAAGCTGGAGGTGACAATTCATTTCCTGCGTGAGGCTGTGAGAAAGACCATAGGCAGCATGACTCAGGCTGGAGAAGGAAAGGGGAGGGATTCATTTAAGAAAGAACACAAGCAAATTCTTCCCTGAGCTGGATACACTGGCCTTGGCTAGAGGGTGCTTCCTCTAACTCTGAATAGAGACAGAAAGAGGAATGGCTCTCAAGAAACTTTTCCTGTTAAAGGAACATGTCTGGTCATAGTATGGTGGCGGGGAGAATGCATGAGAAAAGCTAAGTGTTGTTTCAGGGAGCGAGCATTTCAGAGGGGAGAGGGCCTCGTGAAGAACAGAGAGTGTGGCTGCAGGTTAGCACAGATTTACTGACAGGATGAAAAGCAGATCCTTCTCAGTTTGCTTCTCCCTCCCCTCAGAAAGCACAGAGGAAGTTCATGCAGAATTGGAAAGAGGCTGTGAAGACCTGAAGGAACAAAAGGTGTGAAATCATCAGCTGGAAGAATGAATGAACCCAGAGCCCATTGGAGACCTGTGGCCACAGGCAGCTGTTGATGGCATCTGTGGGTTTTAATTGCAAGGCTCATTTGATGAAGATGCAAAGGGATAAAGGGAGAGAAGCTTTATGCAAGAGAAGGTTGACAGGCACACATTACAAGTCCATGTTGGGAGGATCACATCTGCGGCATCAGTCCTTGAAAGCTGACCATGAGAATATACTCGAGAAGCTTGTAGTGATACGGCTGTCCAGACTGCCACAACAGTGAATTCAGATTCTCTGCCATGGGACCCAGGAAATAGTCATTTCAAAGCCGGCTACTGATTCCCATGGACAAATAAGCTTAAGAAGCCACTGCTGATGACCTGCTGCTCAACATGCTTTTTCACACACCAGAAACACTTGAAACCTTGCCCCAGATCTACTGAATCAGAATCCAGAGCACGCCAACATTGCTGGCAGGCACATACGTGTAGACTAAGTAGAGGCTCTGGGCTTAGTGTTCGTTTCCATGATGGCCAGGGACCACTGAAGAAGATAAGAGCAGACATGGTCTGGTTTCCTGGGACTACTGGGTCTGGGCACTCCGTAGAACTATAGGACTTGAGACAGTTCATGCTCAGTACAATTTTATGGGAACTAGGCTTCTCTAGAGTAGTTTAGAGTTACAAATAAGGGTGCATTGCTTTTCTCTTCACCTTCTTAGAAAAATGAAGTATTAAACGTGAGATACTAAATGATTCATGGTGTCCCCTTTTTAAGTCATGCAGTCAGCTACCTATGGAGAAGCTTGCTCCTACAAGTGAATGAATGAGCCAATTTTTGATATGAATTAAAAGGATTCATTCATAAGTCGAGTGTTCAATGTAAACAACACATGTGCAACTGAATAAGAATCATTGTTAAGGAGTGAGCAACCAAGAAAAGGATCATCGCCCAATGTATCTGCCAAGGGTCCACTTGTAGAGTTTCAATCCAAAGAAAATCCAATGAAGAAAGAAATCCCAACCCCCAATGAGTACATTAATTACAGAATATACAGAATCAAAGGAAAATTACTGGATTAATATAGTAAAACTCTCACAATGGAAAGAAAAAAAGACAAACTGCTGAGGCTTACCAGGTAAGACTGAGCTGAAAGAAATCTACTATGATGGGATGGCAAGAAATATGCCCAAGACAGCTGCCTTGGAGCTCAGGGAGAAAGGTGATGTTGTGTTTGATGAAAGGTATAAACTACTAGGTGAGACATTAATTTCTAGACAGGAGGGTTGATGATGACTAAAGAAATTCAAGGAAGTTTGTGATGGAATCCCTCATCTCAAGACTGAATGATCATCAACAGAGGTGAAAGGCTAAAAACTTCACAGGAGTTTATAGTAAGAAGAAGTATTTTTTAAGAGACAGATAGGGCCTTTCTGTTATATTAGTTTCAAATTTCAAAAAGAGGTGATGTATTTCAAGGTATTCTTCCTTATCTAATGTGCTGCTAGCAATCATTTGGTAAGACTGGTATCAAACAAAAGTGAGTTAAGATACTTGGCTTCTAGACTAGCCCCTAGCCCAGGAAAACAAATAATTTCTCCAAAATAAACATAAGGCTTGGGAACAGGGGCCAACAGGTAGCAATGTCTTTCAAACTCAACCAGATTTTGAGAAAGATTATGGTCCTTGATTTGGCTTTATATTTCTTTTTTTTGGGGGGGGGGTTCCGGTCGTGGGGCCTGAACTCTTGCCCTCGGCGCTGTCCCTCAGCTCTTCAGCTCAAGGCTAGCGCTCTACCACTTGAGCCACAGCGCCACTTCCAGCTTTTTTTCTTTTTTTGCTTATGTGGTGCTGAGGAATAGAACCCAGGGCCTCAGGCATGCAAGGCAAGCGCTCTACCACTGAGCCACCTTCCCAGCCCCTTACTTTTATATTTCTGTCCACTATATTTATACATACCCCCATACCCACACTCACAGCACCTCCCCACAACCACACCATTCTACCAAATTATATGAGCCACCATGAAAAACACTTTCCATATTTTAAGAGTTTTGTGTTCTCTCTCAATTCCTTTCTATATACAAAAAGGTAAAGGGACTATACATTGTTACCTTTCATATTTAATTAGCAACATCCATTACCTCTATCTACCCAAACCAGACTCAAATCTCCTTGGCTATAAGTAGTACTAATACCTCACAACATTGAGTGAATCTCCCAATAGATAGAAAGAAATTCTGTAGAAACCATTTGATCTTCATCGTTTCTGATTTTATTGGAATTAAATAACAGATTACATTTATTGAATGTCTCTCTACTTTGTGGCAGTCAATCAACGGAGATTTATTAAATAGTACATAGCTTATTTAACCTTCATAATCAAATGATCACTTTGATTGTTCTCTTTATTTTATATAGAACACAACTGATGTTCACAAAACTAAACAGATGACCCAAGATCATGATGTGGTGCTAGAATTTGAACTCAGTTCTATCTCAGCACACATCCCCAAGCCTAATTATTATTAGACACAAAGTGCAGGCCTGGGGTGTGGCGTTGATTCTGTCATGTGCTGACTCTGATCTATAGTCCTAACACTTGACTTGTTCTAATTACTTCCTATTAAGTCATGTCAATATTTAGCTTTGTGACTATTTTGTCATTTACAACCCAAGCATTGCTGTTTTTCTCTTCCCAGAAATCTTTTCCAATACGAATGTATGTCAATTGTTTAACCTCTAAGTAATCAATTTTCCACATGAGCTATTGTTTCCCTAGCATTGCTCTTAACATAGGCTCTGTCTAAAATGAGCAAAGAGTATTGGGAGTGAGAATTTCAATTTTATACTATATGCAAAACAACTATTACCTTTCATTCAGTCTTTTCTGTTGAGTTTGAGTCCTCACTGTGGAAGAATTTTATAAAACCATAGTTTCATAGCAAATGAAACATTCATGCCCTAAAAGAAATTAAACCCTTAAAGCACATTTTTTTTAGTTCCTTTCACCTCCATTCCTCCCACAAAAGGAATGACTGAAACTTATGTAAAAATAAAACCTTAGGCAAAACAATCTATACAATTAATCAAGAGACAAGAATAATCTTTATAAACTCTAACAGATGATGGATGATCCTGAGTTTCCCTCCTGCCAAATTTATAAACTCCCATTTTAGATTCTTGCAGTGACGAAAACTGTACATGTCAACGGGCGCTCAGCTGCAAAACCCATCACTAGGCTCAGTGCCGCATAGCAGATGCCGGCCTCCTTCACTTGCCATGGTGGTAAGGATCCAGGAATAGTTCTCAGAAAAGGGAGTGCTGACAACTGAGTAGAGTCAGAATGCGATAACATACCGGGAAGTGCCTTGGAAATTCGGCCTTATTTATTTATAATGGAAGTAGAATTACCCAGAAGCTTAAAAAAATATCAATATGCATTTATGAGCCAACATGGCTCCCCTGAAGTACTGGCTTGCACCAGTTTTCATTTTATGGGTTGTGAGGGGAAAATATGAAGTCACGCGAACATACAGATTAAGATGCTGTTGAAGCGAGGTGTGAGTTCCAGCTGGCTCTGCCACTCACAAATGGTGTAATGCAGTATCGATGACATAGGGTAGAGGTGAAGCTGAGGGGATGGGGACTGAACAGGAAACTCAGTGAAGTGCTAAGCACAGTTCCAGAAGTAAAAAGTGACACTGTTATCCACTACCTATACATGGGTGGGGGCGGGGAGGGAAAGAGATGCAGGTAGACAGATAGGTGGGGGTGGTAATTTCCAGACATAATTTTCCATCTCTGCTACATAAATCCTCATCTCTTGGCTCATCCTATTTTAGGCTACTCTATAACCCAGCTGTGCAATGTAAGACTAAATACTAACCTTTTGCATGTCTGGAAATATTTGTCTTGAGTCATCTCTCATTTGAGGGGGAAAAATGTGTATTTTTACTTAAGTTTCTCTGACCTGGGGTGTAGGTAATCCTTTTCATATCTGAGATTCCCTTTGGTATATTTATATTATCTCATTTAATCCACCCAGAAATTCCAGAAAGGAAATAGATTATAACCAGTTTCAGATGAGGAAAGAGGCACTGAGATCAAATGACTTGCCCTACGGCACATGCAGGCATGAGGTTTGCTTCCAAGGTTGAGCTCAGAGCTCCTTCAATTGATGACTGCCTCATAGACTGCATTTGGAGCAACCTGGGATTCTGAGAAGAATGAGGGAGAACAATATGGAAGAAGAATATGGAAGAAGTGGATACTCTCCAGCCTCTCACTGATCCTTTCAATCAGAGTAGCCTCGCCTTCATGTATTTGGTATAAAGATAGCCCAGGAGATAGAATATGTGCACATGAAACGTTGCCTAAAACCTCTGAAACATCAGGATGCCATACCAAAATGTTATCCTGTTATAGAAAGCAGAGTGATTTAAGAAATGAAAAGGACAGAAGATTCAGAACAATTTCCAGCTTAGACGTCTCCTCACCCCTTTCCAAATTAAAGTCCCTGATCACTTTCTTGCTATGAGCAGTGAAAAGTCCCCAGCTGATCACCACACTGACATCTCCAGAGTCCTCAACCGCACTATAAGGATATCAGGGAACTGATGTATTCAATTTGGGTACAGATGACTCTTTACTCCAAAAGATCTCAAAATCTTTAGTGTGATAATCCATACAGAATGGTCATAAATTGTGAGACTTCCTCAAATCACTTTGGTCAAGGCTATTGTTGAACACATTTCAGACCAAACTTTCTCAAGAAATAACATTTGGAAAATCTCCCAGTGTTTTTCAAAACATGACCTAGGACCATCAGTGATCTGGGTATGTGTTCCAAATGCAAAATCTAGGGCTCCATCTCAGACCTACTGACTCTGGAACTTTGGGGATTAGACCCAGTCATCTCTGTTTAACAAACACTGCAGGCCCAGGCAACAACCATCTTTTACTGACACATTCTACTTCCTAAACGATTAACTAGGTTCACCCTTGTTCCTTAAATGTCATTTCCACTTAGCAATTCTAAACTATCACATTTTAATTGTCTCAAACCTTCCAAGAGCTTTGCAGTGAAACTACAGAAATCCTCAGATATTTTTCCACAGAAGACAAGAACCAAACATGCCAGTACCTTCCCACCACTTCTTACCTGGTTTGGTCTTTCCCTTACAGCCTTGAACTTGGGGCCTGGGTGCTGTCCCTAAGCTCTTTTGCTTCAAGCTAGCATACTTTGAGCCACAGCTCCACTTTCAGTTTTCAGGTGGTTAATTGGAAGTAAGAGTCTCTGAAGTGAACCCAGCGCTATCCAGGGTCACAGTTTGAGAAGGTGAGCGAACTAACATCTTTTACTTAGCTACTTCTTAACAGGCCACATGAGTAACACCTTACCGTCTAAAAGCCAATGGCTTCATTTCCCTAACATCAACTTAGCTGACCTTTTCTGCTTGAGTCAGACATATACTAGTTGTTGCAAATAAGGGAAACCATGGGACCTATGCTTCTTTGGGCCTGGCTTACTTCACTTAATAGAATTTTTTCCAAGTCTTTCCATTTCCTAACAAATGGGGTAATTCTTTCTGATGGAGGCATAGAATTCCATCATGTATATATACCACATTTTCTTGATCTATTCATCTACTGAGGGACATCTGAGTTGGTTCCATATCTTAGCTATGGTAAATAATGCTGCAATAAACATAGTCATGCTGGTAGCTTTAGTACGGTCTTGTTTGTGAACATTAGGGTAAATGCCCAAAATTGGGATTTCTGGGTCATAGGAGAGCTCTATGTGGAGTCTTTTGAGGAACCTTCATGCTGCTTTCCAAAGTGATTGAACAAGTTTACACTCCCACCAACAATGCAGTAAGATTCTGAACCCTAAGATATGTATTCAAAGGTTTTTTTCTTTCATGCGATTGTTTCTAACACATTTATAAGATTAATTCTTTGTTGCTTTGTATGTCCCTCCACCACGGTATAACCCCTGCTTTCACTGTATTTAATGTTGTTATATTTGTGGAGGGGAAGGGAAAAAACAAATAGTTTAAATAGGGCTACAGGTGGACCCATTGCAACAATGAGATGTACAAGTCATTATGTCGAAAATGAACTTTACAACTTTGGTGGGGGGGGGAGGAGGTCTGGGTGAGGGGGTGGGGGGAGAATGGGAAGGGATGGGAAGGGGAAACAAAGGAAGAGGCTACAATGCTTGATAAGAAATGTACTCATTATCTTGCCGATGTAATTGTAACCCCTCTGTACAGTATTTTCACAAAAAAAAAAAAAGCCAATGGCAATTTCTTTACTGTCATTAAGAAGCATGACAATGTCAGGCACCGGTGGCTCATGACTATGATCCAACCTATTTAGGAGGCTGAGAACTGAGGATCACGATTTGAAGCCAGCCCTGACAGAAAAGTCCTTTTATCTCCAATTAGCCACTCAGAAACCAGGAGAGCTATTGCTCAAAGTGGTAGAACACTAGCCTTGAGTCAAAGAGCTCAAAGATGGTACCCAGGCCCTGAATTCAAGTCATATGACCGATTTTTAAAAGTATATCAATAATAAAGTGACTATCAAGGAAGCTATAAATAATTACTCAATAAGGCAGTCTATGTTTTAAGGGAATTCAGTAAGAATATTTTCATTTTGATTAGGGAAAAAATGGCCTAAGAAACATTTTCACTTTAATTTTCTTGAACAAATCTGAGTAAAAACATTGTTGTATATATGGTCAATTGTAACTGACTCCCTCCCAGTAAATAACAGTATTTCTTCCAGAGAAATAATAGTATGAAGAACATGGCTTGTGAGGACACTAACCTGGATTCCTGTCTATGTGTCATCATTTGTCATTCTGTGGCCTTGATCAAGCAACTTAAAGCCTTCATCAAACTGGGCACCGGTGGCTCATGCCTTTAATCCTAGCCACTGAGGAGGCTGAGATCTAAGGATCATGGTTCAAAGCCAGTCCGGGCAAGGAAAGTCTGTAAGATTCTTATCTCCAATAAACCACTAGAAAACTGGAAGTGGTGCTGTGGCTCAAGCAGTAGAGCACTCGCCTTGAGCTGAAGAGCTGAAGGATAGCGCCCAAGCCCAGAGTCAAGCCCCACAAACAACAACAAAAAAGCCTTCATCATCCCAGTTTCCTCTTGTGTGAAATTTGTGTCACTGTCAACTACAGCAGAACAATTGTTAAAAGTAAGGGATGGTGTTTCTGAAAGCCACTACACCTCTTAGTTCTCATGTTAATTGACAATGAGTGTTCTGCTAAACCCTCCAGACATGCTGTATCTTTAACTCGTATTTGTTACTGAGATGGTTCCCTTATTAGCATTGTACAGATATCAGGATTGAGGAATTAAGTAATTCTCCAACATCAGAAGGCTATATGCATCAGAACTGGATTTTCAAGCAGTTCATTTGACTTAAAACTTCTCCCCTCAACCACCACTCTTCCTGCTTCTAATATGCCAAAATATTGGCTGTACCAGATGATGGAAGCAAGTTTATGTCCCAATATAAAGAAATTACACAAATGCCTATATGAGACATCAATGTTTTTGCTTCATTTAAGGATTATATATAATTATAATATATGTAATTATACATATGTATATATTACAATTCTGGTAGATAGTGGACATCCTGTGATGTAAGGAGAAGAACTTTTTAATCTAGGGTCAAATAGCCAGAGCTCGACATTAATCCCTTCCAGTGATTCACTGCACCTACTGCACACCTTTCCGAGTACATTTCCTCCAAACACTGAGGAGACAAGCTAACTTTCCAGCTGCATGTAGCTTCCTGCCTGGCACAATGGCAGCAATAAAGAAAAGGTAGCTTCTTTCTTCTCCTTGCTTTACTCCCTACTTTTCCTATTCTGTGCTGTCTTATGCGTCAGGAAGCATGGAGACCCCTTTGTTTTGATAAAGTTTTCTAGGTAACACTTGAAAATGACAAAATGACGCCCTTAACATTAACATGTGAACAAGCAGCAGATCAGTGACCTTCCAAAGGCAGTGGGTTCCATCAGTGACCCCTCTGCAGAGAAGTCAGAGAAATCTGCTCTTGGCTTTGCTTTTAGAGTCAGTGCATGAGTCAATTAAGAAAAAGCAATTCCATTGCTCTATGGTATTTTTTGACAGAAGGAAAATAAGTACATAATGACATTTTTATCACATCCTGTATTCATTGCCTTGGTTCCAAATGATCTCATTATTTCTAAAGATCAAAATTCCAAGAAAGGATGAAGATTTAGAGTCATGATATATGCTAACAATTCACAGATAATTCCAAAAGATATATTCTAACCACTGATTAGTCACTAGAGGAGCAGCACAGATGCTTGGGAACAGCCCCTGCTTTGAACAGTGTCTGCTTTGAAGGGCTCTTTTTAGGGGGTAATGTGTTCAAGTTGGATTGTTTAAATAGGGAAAATAGAACTTGGCTATACAAAATTATTGCAATCAGTTCAACAGGATTTACTCTGTCTTTCTGATGTGCCAATGATGTTTCAGAAGAACTCCTTTAATTTTTTGTCTGAAAAGTGTATAAACTCCATCAATAACAGAATTTTCACCCCAAATTATAGAGTAACTAACTTAGAAATTATATATTATGTACATGCTCTAAAGATAGCTATATAAATGTGTGCTTATGAACTGAATGTGTATGTACCATGAACAATTATATATTGAGATCCTAACTTCCAATGTGACAGTATTGGAGTATGAGGACTTCAGGAAGTTAATGGGTTCATAAGGATGGAGCCCTCACAAATGAGGTTAGTGCCCTTAAAGAGGGAACTGAAATTTTCTTTCTTCTCTCTGCCATGTAAGATACAATAAGAAGGCCATACATAAGCCAGGATGCAGGCTTCAGCAGTTACAACTACACTAACAACTTGTTATTGGCCTTCCTAGTCTCTAGAAGTGCAAGAAAGAAACAGCTTTCAAGCTACTCAGTCAATGGTGGTTTAGAGTTGCTGCCTGTGATGACTAAGGGATTTAGAAAGTACGTTTAGGAAGTGACTCTGTAGCTCAAGTGGTAGAGTGCTCGCCTTGAGCTGAAGAGTGCAGGGACAGCGCCCAAGCCCAGAGTTCAAGCCCCACGACCGAAAAAAAAAAAAAAAGAAAGAAAAAAAAAGTACGTTCAATATAAAATAGACATAAAGATTAATCCAGATGAGATACATTTGTGTGTATGTGTGCTGATTCTAATATTGCTCACATTCTTAACCCAAATGAACAGGTTTATATGTCCAGTACATATCCAGACCTCCTGTTTTTGAGACAATTGTTTTATAAATTATAGAAATAATCCCTAATTGTGTTGTCTTGGGTAACTATTTTTAGATGCAATTGTGATAAAGGGACTACAGATTATTACCTTTGCATTTATGTATCAGTACTCACGTCCTATTACAAAGAAACAAATGATGACACAACTTCCCTCCCTACAGTGTGCAAATTAGGAAATCACACTTGAATGCAATCCACTATTCCTATTCAGAAGACAAAGTTTCACATAGTTGTTAAAGTCGGTATGTTGAGCTGACATGAGATGTTACCCACGTGTGGTGCTGGAAAGAAAGATACAGAAAGACTCTTCTGTGAGAGTGGCAAGTAAAGGAATCAAATAGGCACAACGTTGAATGCAGTAATGGAAGTTGAACAGCTTGTTGCCAATTGACAGTGGGTAAGATTATGAGTCCCATGGAGTCAACAATGGGAAAAGAAATGGCCTAAGCAACTGTCCTAAGCTGAAAGACCTGGAGCTTCTCGGAAACATTTGTATAGATGTGTAACAAAAGTTAGAAGAAGCTAACTCTGGCTGGGCTCCTATGACTCAGGCCTGTAATCTTAACTACTCAGGAGGCTGAGATCTGAGGATTGTGGTTCAAAGGCAGCGCTGTAGCTCAAGAGGTAGAACACTACCCTTGAGCTGAAGAGCTCAGGGACAGCACGCAGGCCCAGAGTTCAAAATAAGTAAAGGAAGAAGCTAACTCCGAACCCAAGAGCAAGAGAGAAAAATAGAGGAATAGCTGAAACCACTGTGGCTGATTTTGTGTTCCTGGCCTGAGATGAGGTAAGAGTAACACCCAATCACTATTCAGGTGCTTACTTGAGCTCCAGAAAAATACTGGTAATTATAATTCCAAAAGATCTGTCAGGCAAAAGATGATTTATTTCAAATAATGTACTATAATAACTGCTCCCTAGTAAGTTCTCGAAGAAATCATAATTTGGTAATATTTTAAAATCTATTTGCTTACACTCTTTTCTAAAGTAATCAAGAGTAAAAAAAATGGTTCTAATGTAAAAAGAAAAACCACCTCTAAATTATGATGAAAAGGGAATCCGATTCCTAATTCATTTTGTAAAATTTTCCAGATCACATTGAAGAAAACCATGATGTTAGAAATAATTGAGAAGACTTGATAAACTGCAATAAAAACACTCACATGAAGAAATGTTCAACCTATGTAGCCATAAAAGAAATGCAAATCAAAACAACATTGAGATACCACCTCACCCCAGTTAGAATGGCTATCATCAAGAACTCTAATAACAACAGATGCTGGAGGGGATGTGGACAGAAGGGAATCCTATTGCATTGTTGGTGGGAGTATAAACTTGTTCAATCACTTTGGAAACTCAAAAACAGTTTTAAATATACCTTTGTTTTTGGTAGGGATGAGGGCAGAGACTGAACTTGCTAGATAGGGACTTAAACACTTGAGATACACCTTTAGCTGCTTTCTGTATTGGTTATTTTTAAGATAGTGTCTCCTTTTCATGTCCAGGTGGGCTTAGACTTCTAGTCTTCTATTTATGTTTTCCCATTTCATTTGGATGACAGGCACATGCCACTGCACCCAGGTTTCCCTTATATCTGGGAAATAGGTAGATTACCCAGCCATTAGTTGAGATAAGAGTATTACAAACTACCTTGAACTACCTTCCAAATGTCTAGCATTGCAGGCTTGAGTTACAAAATCAGGTTTAACATAATTTGTTGAAATAAATATCTTAATTGCTTACCTTCCCATATTTCTGTGCATAAGACCCTGTGAGCAGGGAGTGGAAAACAATGATGGTTTCATCCAAGTCCCAGACAAACACACGCTAGAGAGAAAATACCAATATCAAAATGTTATAAAGCTTAAGGAAACAAACCTCTTTTCAAGTAGAAAACATCTCCTCGTATTGTCATACAGTTTTGACACTGTTTTGTAGAAAAGTATCTCATGCAGTTATTTATTTTTAATTTTCCTACTCTAGTTCTTGTCAGATCTGAAGGACATAGGCTAAATAAGTAATCAAGTTTAAATATTAGATGTGATAATTTGAATCAATTCATCCAAACATTTTTATAGATGGTACCAAAAATAGATGCATTCAGACTATATGTCAGAAGTATGACTAGTCTATGTAAAATTAAAATTTTTATACCTTATAGAATTTTATAATTTATGCAAAAGAAATTCATTCTAAAGTATGGAAGAAAGGAAGGAAAGAATGAAGCAAAGAAGGAAGGAAAAAAAGAAAGAGGAAAAGGAAAGAAAAGAAAGAGAAAAAGAAATGAATATTTGAAAAGATCTCTGAAGAACCCTTAAACCAAAATTGCAAAATGTGGACCCTTGGGTCAGACTAAGCCAGAAAATGTGTTGTTTGGCCTGCAAAGTCTGGAAAGATCTCAAGTAGTTCATCAACATTTCAAAATTAGGAGATTTTACACAAACACCAGTGCTTTGGTTTTGGCAGAGAAGCTGGAGACTAGCTGACATTCCACTCAGCCTAATGACAGAACCCCGGAATGGGCCAGCCTCCTGCCCTCAAAGAATCATACGCATTGTATCACCTGCCAGAACGGGAAGGCATTTGAATTTGCTAGTATTATTCAAATAAGTCTCTTGCGAAGAGGACAACTGCAGTATTCCTTAATTTATACTACATCTTAACTTGTACTACATCTATTTTTCTCTTCGATTTAAACTCAGATTTCTGCATTTGAATATACAGGTCCACTCTGACAAAGCAAACGCACTCATCTCATAATACATCACTTTGATATTAATTTGGAAATGTAATGGGAACATCATGTACAAAATACATCACTCAATAAAGTAAAGCATCAAACTACATTCTTTAAAAAGGAGTAAGCATACCTCCAAGTCACTGTCAGGAGGTGGGGAAGGATTATTTTTTCGGCCTCTTCCTCGAGACTTTGAGCCAGAACTTCTACATGTTCTGTCATCAAGATCCTTGATAGGTGTGGAAGGGCTCTGCACTGTATCAAACTCTCCTACAAATAATACACAACTATAGTCAACACGTGTGCTTCATTTGTAGATCAGGCATAAGCCTCCATTGTTCATTTTCTTAACAAATTCCTGTACAATAGAACCTCTTTAAGTTGGTCAAACAAAACAGGATGTATTGTCTGAAGCATGCCTAATTCTAATTTAGTCAAAAATTTTTATGGACCACACGAATCACCCTTTGCTTTAATCTATATGATCTATTAAAACCAAATGTGTTATCCTCCATTTGCCTTCAACTTCCTGTTTGTACCCTCACCTGCATTTTTATCAGATCCATTTCACTCATCCACATCCTAACCTAGGGAATTACCTAGGGAATTACACACATTCATCAAGCCTCTCTCATCTGCCCTTTGACCTCCATGGACTTCAGACAAGTTACAAATTCCTTCTTCTTGGCCTTGTATTTCCACCTAGATAGTCTCTCCTTGCTACTGTCTCTTTCAAATAAAGCCTCTTAAAATCAGAATGAATTACCAATGCTATACAATAGAAATACGACAAGCCATCAATGCAACCACATAAATAAAATATTTTGGCAGCTACATTAAATAAAAGAGAGAAGGAAAAGACATGTAAAATTAACTCACCTATATGAAAGTTCAATGCATGCAAATATCATTTCAGCATATAATCAATATACAAATTATCGGGGGATATTTTATTTTTCTTTCCATCTAAGTCCATCCAAACCACAGCCTACCTTTTTCTCAAATTGACTTCTGAATGTTTTTATCAAATTGATTTCTGAATGTCCTACCAGTATCTGAAATTCAGATCCATCTAAAGCTAGAAATAATTTTCTGAGGACTTAGAGGACACTGTACAGTGGCAGACCTTGCTAATGTTGATAAGACAAAGTATGCAGCCATGAGCTAGGGGGTAACAAATAAAAGAGCCAAACCTACTGTAGGACTTTAACTATTTCATTCACTCTCTCAATCTCCATTTCATTGTATATTAAAAGCCAGGTTACAGTTGCTACTTTTTTGGGTTACTAAAGTAAGTCAGATTTATATTTAATCTTGTTTAAGTCATATATATATATATATATATATATATATATATATATATATATATAAATCAAGAATTTTAGGAGCATCAGATGGCAGACACATTAAACTTGTTACACATTTTTAAGTGCAAAGATATTATGACTGAATTGAAGCAAATTTAGCTTTATCATTAAATAGAAGCAAAGTAATTCTCAAGACATCCAAATAGAAATTAATAAAGATAAACAAACTAGACAAACTAAATATACAGGTACATCTTTTTTCTGAGAAATAGCAATATTTATATAACCTATCATTTCTTTCGGGCTATCATATTTTCTTTGGAAAATACTGAACATGTCAGGAGAGGATCAAAAATATGTCTATGCTACAAAAATTATTATTTGTTCTTAAACTTTGTTAGCACAGCTCATTGTCTGTGCGGTGTGCGGGCATGTGTGTGTGTTATCACGAGTGAGACTAGGTAGCACAAAGTTCTTTTTTTTTTTGTCTTTTCTTCTTTGGTACTGGGGATCGAACCCAGGACGTTGCACTTGCTAGGCAAGCGCTTTGCCACTGAGCTACATCCCAGCCCTAGGTAGCACAAAGTTCTTAAGTTATAGCTTTATCTTGTAGTAAGTCACATTTCAACTTATTTATATAGGCTTTAAATATTTGAACAGATATTTAAAAGTACATGTCTACTTTTAAGTAAAATCACATAAATCTTTTTGTAACTTTTTTTTTCTTTTTTCCAATTGTGGGGCTTGAACTATGGGCCTAGGTGCTGTCCCTGAGCTCTTCAGCTCAAAAAGAGCGTTCTACCAGTTGAGCCACAGCGCCACTTGTGGTTTTCTGGTGGTTAATTGGAGATAAGAGTCTCATGGACTTTCCTATCCAAACTGGCTTTGAACCACTATCCTCAGATCTCAGCCTCTTGAGTAGCTAGGATTACAAGCATGAGTCATGGGCACCCAGCCTGTAACTTTATTTTTTGAAGCATAGTTTTCCTAAGGTTACTATAGCCAGTAAATCTAGATTCCCCTTCAAATAAAACAGCTAGTTAAATAAATCCTCATTTTTTAAGAGGATTAAAAAGAAACCTTTTTTGATGACAGTCTATGAAACCAGTCTTATTCATTTTGGATCAATTTTCAGGGGTTGCATTTCATTAAAAAGCCCCATTCTTATAACAAGAAGGAAATATAAGAGCAGAAAAGAAAAAGTTGCAAAATGGCCCTCTTTGTGATCAGTTACGTGTGGTTGATGGGACTGGATCATGAAGGGGCGCAGTAGGAATGGGTCAGCCATTCCCCCTGGGATTCAGCAATGTGACAGTAGTGAAAAGAAAAGACAAGGTCAGATGATGTGTCTGGGATCGCACACAGATGAAAATTTGTTCCCACAGATTTTGTTCAAGTCTTAGAAGGATCAAAGTCTGAGGATCGCTGTTCCAAGCCAGCCCAGGCAGTAAAGTCTGTGAGACTCTTATCTGTATCCGTCTGAGACAAGCAGAAAAGGTCAGATAAGTTGATGTTAGCTGAAATGAACCCCGAGATAAGGATTCAAATGTTTTTTTCTTTCTTGCGATTGTTTCTAACATATTTATATTTCTTTGTTGCTTTGTGTGTCCCTCCCCCATGGTATAAGCCCTGCTTTCACTGTATTTGATGTTGGTATAATTTGGGGAGGGGAAGGGAAAAAACAAATCGTTTAACTAGGGATACAGGTGGACCCATTGCAACAATGAGATGTACAAGTCGTTATGTCGAAAAACGAACTTTACAACTTTGGCCAGGTAGGGGCGGGGGAGAATGGGAAGGGATGGGAAGGGGAAAGAAAGGAGGAGGCAACAATGCTTGTTAAGAAATGTACTCATTACATTGCCCATGTAATTGTAACGATATTTTCACACACACACGAAAAATACCAGAAAACCAGAAGTGGGGCTATGGCTCAAAGTGGTGCAGTGCTAGCTTTGAGTAAAAGACCTCAGGGACAGTCCTCAGATCCTGAGTTCAAGCCTTATGACTGACCAAAAAAAAAAAGGAAACTAAGAATTTGAACAAAATACAAGTAAAGTGCACGTGCATACATAAGGGAATCATTTTTGTTACTTGCTTTTTACATGTTTCTCTTTTTTTTGACAAAAGGTTCATACTATATAGTTCAGGCTGGCATCAAAATTGTGACTCTACTGATAATTGGTTAGGGACTCAAACAATTCAATAGTATGCAAACAAATAACCTGATCTTTAAAAATGTGCAAAGGGTTTGAGTAGAATTGTTCAGGGCTCTTGTGCTTACTGGGCAAGGGGCTCTCCCCCTTAAGTCATGCCCCCAAAGGCAGCATACAAATTTCTTTAAAAAACATATATAGATAGTGAGAGGTCTTTGAAAAACTGATCTATATCACCCCACACTTGTGAGGATAGCTAGTTCCCAAAGACAGAACAGTATGAGTGTTGGAGAGAAGAAGGGAAAAAGGAATCTTTGCAGTCTATTGGTGGGACTTTAAATGAGTATATCATTATGGAAATTAGTATAGAAACTTCTTGAAAAATTAAAAACAGGATTGCCAAATGATGCAGTAATTCCACTACTATAAATACAAAGGAAATGAAGTTAGTATGTTGAAGATAGTATGCATCTTTATGTTCACTGAGTATTATTCACGATATGGAACATTTGATCCCATAGAAATAGAGAGTAGAAATGATCTATGGGCAAGGAGGAAAGGTACCTATCAAAGGTTACAAAATTTCAGTTAGATAGACAGGGTTAAAGAGATTTTTATATTATGATTATGTTAACAACAATGTATTATGTTTTTGCAAATTGCTAAGAGAATACCTTTTAAGTGTTCTTACCGCAAAAATGATGTATATGTGGCAATGCATGTATTAGCTGGATTAGTATGCATTTGTGTGGCCAAAGTCACATGTTATACATGATAAATATGTACAAGTGATTATTTGTCAATTTAAAAATATTTCAAAAGAAAGATGTAGATTTCACACATTTTCTATGAGAGAGGTGACAAGAAATTTCACTGAAAGAACTTTCTGGAAATAATAGATGACTTCCAGAAGAGTGTGGTGACACTTCCTGTGTGGGCACAATTCCCATGTGGACACACTTTGTGAGGATAAAACTAGTATTTGGGCTCCTCCAGACATCAAATGGGTGCAATTGTACTGACCTCTAAGCTTTTTGAAGGTGCTAGCCTGAAAAGAAAATCCAGGAGCTTGAGTTGAACTGCTCATTGAACATTAGTAGATACATGATGATGATGATGATGATGATGATGATGATGATGATGTGATGATGATGATGATGATGATGATGATTTTTTTCGGGGGGGAGAGAGAAAACTGTTCAATCTAGGGCTTCTGCCAATGTCATTGGGGAAGCTGCACAAGGGCAGGGTGCAGCTGCAGGAAGGAGAAATGTAATTTTGCAGAATTGTGCAGTATGGTCTGTCTTTTCCATCTATATCTTCTTGTGCATTTCACTTGATGATAAACACTTTGCTTATGAAGTTACAGAAGTCCTGCCTAAGAAGCCAGTTTCTTTTTTCTTTTTTTGGTTCCGGTCGTGGGGCCTGAACTCTGGGCCTGGGTGCTGTCACTCAGCTCTTCAGCTCAAGGCTAGCGCTCTACCACTTGAGCCACAGCACCACTTCCAGCTTTTTTCTTTTTGCTTATGTGGTGCTGAGGAATTGAACCCAGGGCCTCAGGCATGCAAGGCAAGCGCTATACCACTGAGCCACCTTCCCAGCCTGAAGCCAGTTTCTTTTCAGAGAGAAAGACTGATTTTACTGGCTACCTTTCTGGAACACTTGCTAAATTTCATTTTCTAATGTATTGTAATGTTTATAAAAGTCTCAGGCTAAAGGATCTCAGGCTAAAGGATATTATTGTTGCAAATTACTAACCTCACTAAATATAAAGATGTTTAAAATATTTAAAGAGGTTTAAAATGATCTCTCATCTCTATGTGCTAATCCATTCTCAAACTTTCAAATGCAAATCAAAAATATAATTCACCTTAGATGAACTTTATATGAAGGCAAAGGAAAATCTTTATAACTATAATGAACTAAAATGTCTGTTTCTAATCAGCACAGTAGTGTTTCTTTAAGTCCATTGTCAAACTACCTAATAAGGTAAAATAAATAACTGAATGCTATTTGCAATTTCCAAATAACATCAGTCATTACCAACTGCCCTAGGCCTTTCTACATGATTGAATAATTATCCTTTAATCAGTACAGTAATGAATAACTGCCCTTTGCAAGTTTTGGATATTTAGATCCAACTTTATTTCATTAGGGTTATCTCTAAATCAGAACAACCAGCTGTCTCTTATTGAACATAAGGTATGTTTCTATTTTAAAATTTCAAGTCCCACAGTCAATGTTCTATGAAAAATTGTGGAATTAATTGTTAGGTCTGGGTTGTGGGTCCAAAATGCAGAATCGATTAATGGGAAATTCTTTCCCTGCCCTTGAACTAAATCCAACAGATTTCATCATTAATAGAGAAAAATTCCCATCGTTATAAATTTGTTCACTTCTTTGAATGCATGCCAGATCAGAAAAAGGCAAAAATCAAAGTTAAAAGCAAATATCTAAGCCCACAGAATTCCTTAAAAACCAGACATGTGTATTGCCATGATTTTGGCTGAGAGTATAACAGTTTCAAGTAGAAATAATTTCTTTTTTTAAAGTTCAACAGTTTAATGAAATGTGAAAATAAGTCAAAACTGTATTTTTTGGCAACCAGTGGAAACTTGAAGAAATCACAGTATTCTGATGTGAATTTGACATGGTCGCCTGTGAATGTGGCACTTTTCAAAGTCCTCCACTCAGCATAGCTGCTACCTTTTGTCAGTATCTTGAGCAGGAATAAAATAGGTATGCAGAATATTAGAAAGATCTTTGGCTAATGAAAAGCTAGCATCTCTGTCTTTCCCTGAGAGAAACTTTGCTGTGATCATGTGGAAATAAGAACAGCCAACCTAAGATGACACAGCAACTAGCTTATCTAAGAGTGTAAATAACTTCTATTCACGGAGGCCATAGTCTAGTCACTTCAAAAACACCCTCCTGGTCCTTTGTTCCATTCCGTCTCTGATAGTATGATGACAAGCACTTCTGTCGTTTCTTTCTGAGCCGTCACTCTATCTACCTGGTTTCCTCCCATGATTCACTAAGAAAAATCCGTTCCTAGTATGATGAAGAGTAACACAAATATCAGTTTACCTACATACAGTATCTCTCTCCATGACTGATTACGGATTCAGAAATCATGCAGTCTTTGAAATAAGGCCCCCTCCTTGATAAGTATAGACTCAAAGAAGACAAAGGTAAATTTGGAATATGTGACTAAGACTGGGACATCCAGGGCAAAAGAGAAAGAGCCACCCCTTCAGTTCCGGGCCCCAGCTAATTCACTGGCCTGACCCAGGGACTGCTTCTACATGATGTGTAAATGCTCAACCAAGGTAAGGATGGCTGGGAAGCCTAAACATGAGCTTTAAACGCGACAAGAGTCAGATTTCAAAGGGCCTGTGTGCTCACAGGAGGAGAACTGAAGGAAGACAAGGGGAAGGAAAGGGAAATGCAAGGGGCCAAAGACAAATTACATCTTCTGGGTAGTTTTTCTTGGGTTCACCGTTAGAGGTGATGTTGTGGTCTCTCCTCAACTACGGAGAACACATTCCAAGACGCTCCACAGATCTTTGAAGCCACAGACAATGATAGTATGACTTTGCCTATACATACACACAGCTATGATAAAATATAATAAGAAAAAATAAAAGGAAAATCACTAAAAATGTGTAGTTTGCTTATTTTTGGAACTTTGCTTTTAATATTTTTGGATTAGATTTGATTGGCGCAATGAGAAGTGAAATGATGGCCCGAATGTGATGGACTTCTGTATTCCAAACACAGCACCAAGAAAAATGAATGCTGTACTGTTCAAAAAGAGATGTATTCATTAGATGACTTATGTAACTGTAACCCCTATGTGCATCACCTTTACAATAAAACTTTAAAAAGAATAACAAAGGTTACCATTTTATCTATTCATGATTTAATCCCATTTTAGCTACTGCTTAAGAAAAAAAAAAAAAAGCCGGGAGCTGGTGGCTCACGCCTGTAATACTAGCTACTCAGGAGGCTGAGATCTGAGGATTGCTGTTCAAAGCCAGCCTGGGGAGGGAAATCCATGAGACTCTTATCGCTAATAAGCTACTAGAAAATCGGATGGCACTGTGGCTCAAGTAGTAGAGCACTATCCTTGAGCTGAAGAGCTCACGTACAGAACCCAGACCCAGAGTTGAAGCCCCAGGACTGACAAAAAAAAAAAGAAAAAAGAAAAAGAAAAAAAAATCAACTTCACTGTTACTTCTTTATGTCCAAGTTAGTTTACTTGTTAATATTTTTCATATTAATCTCTTTTCCTTTTTCTTAATATTCATCACTATTAGAGATATTTGCTTGATCTTTGTCTTGTTAAACAAAAGTAATGGTGGAAAGAAGGCTCATCTGATGCTCAAATAACAAAGTAACATTTGCTCACCTTATGCTGGAATGTAAGAGAAATTCAATGAATTAGTTTGTTAATGAAACTGGGTTGTTCGGCTCTAGTGGCCCAGTTAGAAAGGGTTCAGTATTGTGAGTATACTCCTTGCTTACCCCACTCCTTTCACAGATGGATAAAACAAAAGTGGAGGATGAATTCTTTTTATTTGAATTCTGGATTACGAGTCCTTATCAGATATATGTTTTGTAAATACTTTCTCTAAATGGTTTACTTTATTTTTGTGATGAAGTGTCTTTCAAGGATTGATTCTTAATTTTATGAAGTCTAATTTATCTTCTCTTTTTTTCCCTAAGGATTGTGACTCTAGGGTCAAAACTACAAAAATCTTCATTTATCCAGAGTAAAAATAATTTTGTCTATGTTTTTCTTCTAGGTGGTTTTAGTTTAGGTTTTTACATGCAGCTTATGATTCATTTTGAGTTAATTTTATACACAATTATGAGATTCCCTTTTCTTTTATACATAGATATCCAGTTTCCCCAGTGTGGTTAAAAAATGCATTTTTCATTCAATTATCAACAGCTTCGCCCTGTTGATTCACACCTGTTATCCTTGCTACCCAGGAGGCTGATATATGAAGATCGAGGTTCAAAGCCAGTCCAGGAAGGAGTCTATGAGATTCATATCTCCAACTAATCACCAAAAAGGCAGAACTACAGCTACAGTTCAAATGGAAGAGCCCTAGCCTTGAGCAAAAGAGTTCAAGCCCCTAGTATTTGTACACACACACACACACACACACACACACACACACACACACACACACACACACACACACACACACACACACAGAAAGTCTCCTATCTGTTCCATATCAAAAATGTTTTTGGAATGCTCAAAGAAACTCATTTTACACTGATATAGCTTAAACATAAGCACAATTATTTTGGCATTTTTTTAGGCATGGTTTCGAAATGTCTGTTTTCTCCATGTCATTAGATAGCACAAAATATTTAAAAGTATTTCACCTGGGTGAAGATCTGTACCTGGTTGGCTAGTCAGTCCTGGGAGAGATTCCTGCAGCTGATAGGTTGAGGTTGATGAAGATGTGCTGTCAGCTGTGTTATTTGATGTCATATATGCTCCATACGTTGATGCTGAATAATACTGTGCGTATTGGTTTTGGCCAAAGGCTGTGTAGGATGGATACTCCTGAAACGAGTCATTGAAATGTGTATGTTTGAAGGAGACATTACTCTGTAGTATGCCAGGAACAAGCAAAAGAAAACAGTCACTATGTCAATGAAGATGAGCACTTATTACAGATCATTGTGTGTGCAAGGGCATGTTAAATAATGTCTTTCCTCTATTGGTTTTGTAAATACTAAATTGCAATCTAACAAAAGGTTGCATATGCTTCATTTTGCTTCCCACAGATACTTAACCAAGGACAGATGCACTGGAAGAGTAATAGAGGTAGAACTAGTTCGTGTTCAGGAAATTAGTTGTTCCATATCTTCTAACACCATCATGGAGGAGCTGTTGTCAGCTCTCCCATCTGCTACACAGACCTTGGTGTGGACTTTTAAATATATGGTTTTGTTTCTTCTTCTTGGCTACTCTTGGTAATTTTATTTTCTTAGTGGAAGTACAGAAAAAAAAATTAACACAGAGTACCAGCTTCTCACAGTCCATCCAAGGCTGAATTTAAAATCTTCAAATGAAGTTTTCAACTATTTCGCTTTTCTCTTTTGTTGCACACAAAAATGAAAGCATTGGATAACCTTCTCTGACTTGCTTTATTTTTGTTTAAAGAAAGCCGAAGACCTTTCAAACAATAAGAGTGCTCCCTCAAAATCCTTTCGTATATTATGATGACGAAGGATCTGTTGTGATAGATGATCTTTAATATATCTACCATGTTTGGACCAAATTGTTATCAGTGATGACAAATCCTTGGTCAGGATTAAGATTCCCTGTTGAGACAAGTACTGAAGGCAATAAAAATCCTCCCTTGATGTGCTTTCCAAAAATGAAAATTCTTTTTATAAGTATGTGTATTATCACAAAGAATTAAATAATAAGGCAGAAAACTAAAAGTAGTTTGTTAACTTCAAAATCAACTATTCCCCACCACTACTTGTGAGTCAAGGGGGGAAAAGTGTCAACATTTAAACAAAGTTCTTAGCAACTTGTCTTTCTTAGAGTAAAATGTGATTGCTAATGATTACACAGTACTGCCTGTGTTAAGGCCCAGTTCTGAGGATAAGTAGACTTGCTTACTTAATCTTCACAACCTTCTACATGATGTAGTTATTATTTCCAGTCTACTATAAAAAAGACTAACGTACAGAACTTCGAAGTGATTTGTACACAGGCCATGCAGCCAGTAAGTTTCTGAGCTGGCATTCTACCTCTAGCATCTGTGGGCTGAAGCTGTTAAGCCTGCCAAGGCCCTGAGAGGAAAGGGGAGTCACAGATTGGCAAGATTTCCCTGAGCCTCTGGGGAATAGGATGTCTCTAAGATCTCCCATTCTCTTCATTTCCACTCCTATCTCTCTTATCTAAGCTACCTTCCCATCCTGTTGCAACAAATGTACTTGTTTTCTAATTTACCTCCTTTTCATTTGTTTGGCTTTCTCCAAAAACCATGACACCAGAGTAAATTTTCAAAACATAAATTACATGACGTTATTCTTCTCCTCAGAATCCTTCAATAGTTTCCCACTGGGCTGGGAATAGGATCCAAGTGTCTTTCTGGAATCCCCAGCATCTTACGTGAACTGGCTGGCTGCATTTCTTCAACGGTGTGTCTCCCTGCTTTCCCCCCTGAACTTACTACAGCAGCTTGCCTTGAGTCTTCTATTGCTTGGGGATCTGCCTCTTACTGTTTTCTTTGCTGGGAACACCCACACCCTCATTCTTCCCCTCAAACTCTTAGAATTCTTGGCCTCAATGCAGTTTCAGTAAGGAGAGCTTCTACCAAAACTTCCTTATCTAAAATTAGGTTTTAACTCCAAATTTTTAAAATTAGAATACAGTCTACTAAAAATTTGTTATTTTGCCTAGGAAGGTGGCTCAGTGGTAGAGCGCTTGCCTTGCATGCATGAGGCCCTGGGTTCGATTCCCCAGCACCACATAAGCAGAAAAAAAAAGTTAGAAGTGGCGCTGTGGCTCAAGTGGTAGAGTGCTCGCCTTGAGCTGAAGAGCTGAGGGACAGCGCCCAGGCCCAGAGTTCAGGCCCCAAGACTGACAAAAATTCGTTATTTTTAATTTTTTTCATGGGTTCATGCTTATGTTCATTGGTTCTTTGGTTTTCCGGTCATTGGTTTATATTCTCCATATGTCACAAGTTCATGAACCAGGAGTGAGGTCCTAACCAGTACTACCACTACCTGCATATTTTCCAGTATACAAAGCCCAGCTTCCAATTCCTCTAGCAGTCAATGTTTTCTCAAAGGGTAAACTAATACTCAAAGCAGGGTCTAAAATACAAATTATATTTTATGCTAGTCTTCAGGTAGAACTGGATCTGTTTTATGAGTTAAACCTGGTAAATAAATTTTCTTCTTAATACAACTTTATAGTCCTACTAGTACAATGGAGTAATCATTTCTTTATGCTAAGGTTTTCTCTAATGTTTACTCCTATTATCATATTCCACGTTCTGCCCACATGATTTTATGTCTGTTTCTTTAGGAAGACTGCCCTTCAAGAGAGCAGAAAACAAAGGAGATTTTTGCAACTTCAATGCCTATTCAAACTTATTAGGGCTGCAAGTGCTTAATGTGTGCTATACTGATCAATAAATAAGTTAAATTAAGCTATTAAGATTTCTTACTTTTATACCTTTCTATTGATATCTTTCAAGAGTTGGCATTTAACAAAGCAGCTTATGAATACAATATATTGTTTGAGACAGAGTCTTGCTATAGAGCTGGCCTCAAACTCCCTGTTTTTCTTCCTTATCCTCCCAAGTGCTGGAATTAATAGCTGTGACCCACAAAGCCCAAATCAATTTTTAAATAAAATCTGTATAGTGACTTTAATATTTAGAGAGTTAAGGTATTATTTTTAACTAATGCCAAATTACACATTTTAATTCTATAAAATGTTTTAACTCCACAGTATTTTAATAATAAAGTTTTCCCTTTGTTCTTTTATTAAGCTACATGAAGGCAATTAATAAGAGCTCTTTCAATAAATCCAAAGAGCAAGCACTTCTGGGGCAATTTACATTTAAAAACATTTAAAAGGTCAGCAATTATATTAAAGCAAATAGCATATTGTCTGTCCAGAAATCACCTTTCAGTCTCTATTACTCTTCATGATTGAAAAATCAGAAAATAAGGAAAAGGATTCTGAAGTCAATGTAGAATGCATATTATCAAATTGCCACATTGTGTATCCAGAAATGCTCACTTTTCCTCCACATACTAACACCTAGTTTAACATCCTAGAATTTAACATGAACATAAGTTCATAACCAAAGCAGGAAAGCTCTGCTGTCAGAAGAGGTTGGGAATCCAACATTTAATAAAAGAAATGATAGAACTAAGCAATGAATAGGTGTTATGTTTAGTAACCAGTTACCTTCAGGGACTGGGAAAGTTTTAGTGCCCCAACCCCATCCCATTTTTTGAAATTACAGTTCCATTATTGATTGATATTCATAATTCTAACTGTTTTATCAAGGGAAATAAAACTGTGTCAAGTACAGTTTAAGATAACAAGCAAGTATACAATATAGTCAATAACTTCATGTCAGGTGATTAAAATTAATACTACTGAAATGGTTAAACAAGTATTTATTTAACAACAAATATAAAATAGCCAGAATGACAAGTATCTCAAAAGTTCTGAATATATGATTTTTTTATTATCCTGTAATGTTGGGTTAGTTTCAAATGAAGACATCTTATATTTGGAGAATGCATACTTATTTTAGAATCTTCAATTATGATGAGTTTTTTTTAAAGCACAGATATAAAAACAACACCATACCTGTTGTGAACCACTGAAATTCGTTGAGTTGGAAACTGAATTATTTGCATAAATGGTAGATGATGGTGCAAAACTAGAACCTAAAGGCAAAGAACAAATTGAATTTTAAAACGTTACATACTAATTCACTCATGAACGAGAAGAAATTTTGGTCATTTGTAACAACCTGGTTAGAACAAAAGGGCATCATGTGACATGCCAGACAAAGAAAATAAATAGTGCACTAGTGTATGAAACCTAAATAGGTTGTTCTCATTGAAGCTGAGAGTAGAATAGGAGTTATCATGGTAGGGTTTACAGAAAGGTAAGGAAGGACTGTCAACAGACACCAAGTCATGTGTCACATTTTTTCCAGAATGCTGGAGGAGAGGATTTTGAATGTTTTCACTGCAAAGAAATTACAAATGTTTGAGCAAACAGATATCTTCACCGTGATTTCAACATTGTATTGTATACCATGTGTCAGAACAGCACATGTGACCGAAGAAATACGCCTAATTACTCAGTATACATGAGAAAAGCAATCATTTCCCTATCAGAAGCAAATTTTCCTCACAGAAATGTTGAAAAATATTTTACATTGAAAAATTAAGTGAAGGAAACATTGTTTGGATTTCGTGGTGCGATTTGGAGTTGGGGTTTATACGGTTGGTTTAGCTTCCCCTACCTTCCTCATAGCAGGTAAAACCTTCTGAAGGGAACGTGGTGGGCTGAATGAAGGCAGAACAGAAACTGCCTTTCGCTGACTCAAATTAACATTCAAGAGTTGAGTGTCCATAGCACGGATAGCAAGGAACTCGAGAAATAAGCTGTGATTTATTAACTTGGAGTTCCCAGAAATTTGTGAATGTTTCAAGTTATATAGAGAAATGAGTAATGTTAAACATTTGGATGGGTCATGGGTTAGGCAATGAACTCACAGAATTCAACTAGAGTTAGTTATTACCTTTCCTGTCTTTTTGTTTTCTGTCCTGGATAGGTGATACTGTATGTATATAAGTTTTGAAGGCCTTTTAAAATTTGACTATAATGTTTGAAATGTATGTGCTTAGTTTGGGGTGCATCGATTACAGATTTTTTTCTTTTGAAGTATTTTCTTATGGACTGTACTCATTAAAGAGGTAAAGTGAAACACTTGAGACATCTAATTACCTATTTCATTAGCGAGTGTGAGTGTGTGTGTGTGTGTGTGTGTGTGTATGTGTGTGCATGCGCGTGCGCACACACACATGCTCATCCTGGGGCTTAAATTCAGGGCCTAGGCACTGTCCCTGAGCTCTTTTACTCAAGGCTAGCGCTCTACTAGGAGGCACAGCTCCATCTCCAGCTCTTTGGTGGTTAATTGGAGATAAGAATCTCATGGACTTTCCTCCCTAGGCTGGATCCAAACTGTGACTATCAGGTCTCAACCTCCTGAATAGTTAGGATTATGGGCATGAGCCACCAGGGCCCAGCAACACACAAACATGTTTTCAGTAATGTTATGCTATATAACCAAAACAATTAATTTGGTCCAGAAAAGCCATGTGACTATATGCGGGCAAAAATAAGCATGTCTTTATACTCTGTCTTAAACTACTAACTAAAGCCATTGGGAATACAGTGTGTATGCAATTATATTTCAGCTTCTATTCTAGGTTAAAAAAAGAGACCTGCCATTCCAGCCCAAAAATGTCTATTTTATTTTAGTCAACTGACTAAATTGTTAAAATAGTTGTTCCAAATATATTAATTTAGCCCTAAATTTATGAATAACTAATAGACAATAGATAAAAATTAGCTTTATGTGTTCTTGCTATGTCCCTACCATTTTTTCTAAAACTATTATATGATGACCAAACATAATTTTTAATTGATGTCAAAAATGAGAGATTTTTTTAAAGGACCCTAAATGAAAGGTTTGGAAATATAATGAATTATATAAATAATCCTATTGGGAAATAAAGTATCAATAGGGAAGCTGGTCTTTGGAACAAAAATATTCTTCATCACTCAATAATAAGTAGAACTTTAGAAAGTGCTAGTGTGTGTGTGTGTGTGTGTGTGTGTGTGTGTGTGTGTGTGTGTGTGTGTGTGTGTGTGCGCACGCTCTAGTCCTGACCATGCTCTCAGGGTCTGGCTACTTTTTTATTCAAGGCTGGTGCTCTACCACATGAACCACAGTTTCACTTCTGGCTTTTTGGTGGTTAATGGGAAATAAGAATCTCATGTTTTTGTCTGCTCTGGTTTTGAATTGATCCTTAGATCTTGGACTCCAGTTTAGCTAGGATTTATAGGCATGAGCCACTAGTGCTTGTATTTTTAAATACAATCAAAAGAACATGACATTTCTTCTGAAATACTGAGAAGAAAACATAGATTTGCCTAAGGAATGTAACTTAGCTATGTAGACACTAAACATGTGATTGCCTGACCTGGTGATGGCTGGCCTGAAGCCTGCTTGGCTTGGACATGGTTTCCTGCCTTTTTATAAAGCTTTTGTATGAGTCATGTCCACTAATATGTATTCAATTACTTACATCAGGCTTCTGTGCAATTATTTGTCTTTTCTTAAGAAGCTGTGCGGGTGCGGTGAGATTTAAAACTGTCCTCATGTGTATGTCTTAGACTGAAGTCAAAGAGTCACATTGAAAGGATTTATTCTCACGTAACAAGTGTCTTGAATGCGTGCTTACCTGGCATTTGGTAAGAATAAGGTGCCTGTCCTGGCTGGGGGGTGGAAAAGCCCGGACTGTAACTGAGGCAGCCACTCTGTAATGGGGACTGAGTTTGAGCAAGTCCACTTTCTGTCTTGATGGCGGGCAACATCACCCCCAAATCTGTTTGGAAAACAAATGTGCAAAGGACTTCATGAACAAAAGGATCTTCCTTCGGAGCTGAAACTCATATGAACAATATAAATCAACTAGCTAGCAGAACTACCCGGCTTGTAAACAAAGAAGAGAGAAAACATGAAATACCGTAAGTGGGCAGGCTGTAGGGCTGTCCTGTCTGTGAGTAGGCTGTGTAGACTGCTGGCTGCTGCATCCCCGAATACTGAGTCTGGCCTGCATAGGCAGACATTGTTTGAGCTGCTGGTGTAGAAAGAATGTGTGGATAGGGCCTAAATATCAGAAAAATAGCATTACTGTGGCAACAAAGACTGCATATTAATTCAGACAGCTTAGATTCAGTGAAACCCTAAAATATTCAGGGAGTAATCCTCCTCTCTTCCACAACAAATTTTTACAATGTAGGAAAGTATAAGAGTTCCAATGTCAGGAGCCTAGGCTGTGCTACAAATCAGTCTGATGACCTTGGATAAATAAATGAATCCCCTTGAGAATGCTTCCTCTGTAAGATGAGAAATTGGTTTAGATGTGACCACTCACATCTCTTCCACATCTATCATTCTTGTTATATCTAAACAGCACTCCAGTTAATATATAGAAGAGATAAATGGAGTACAGGCCAGTTAAGGACTTTGTGAGCCTATCTGTACTGTGTGACCTAATGCTGCACAATGATTACAAATTTTTATTTAAAAGCTCTTCCTCAAATTAACTGGAAATCCTTCCTTGTAACTGGAAATCTTAGAAAGAAAAAGGAGTAATATTCCTGAAAACAAGGGGAATTCTATTTTCCCTTCATCATGCCATAGTTCACATAATGTTCCCATTTTACTTAGGGGTATTCTAGATGTAACAAAATGGAACACACTTGGTGTGTGTGTGTTAGTCCTGGAGCTTGAATTTAGGGGCTGGGTATTGCCCTTGAGTTTTTTTTGCTCAAGGCTATCACTGTACCACTTGAGCTACAGCTCCACTTCTAGGGTGTGTGTGTGTGTGTGTGTGTGTGTGTGTGTGTGTGTGTGTGTGTGTGTGTGTGTGTGTGTGTGTGTATGTGTGTTTTATTGGAAATTTACTGAAGATTAGAGTCTGGTGGTATTGCCCTTGAGTTTTTTTTGCTCAAGGCTATCACTGTACCACTTGAGCTACAGCTCCACTTCTATGTGTGTGTGTGTGTGTGTGTGTGTGTGTGTGTGTGTGTGTGTGTGTGTGTGTGTGTGTGTGTGTGTGTGTGTGTGTGTGTGTGTGTGTGTTTTATTGGAAATTTACTGAAGATTAGAGTCTCATATGGTTTTTCCTGCCTGGACTGGCTTCAAACCACAATCCTCATATCTTAGTGTGCTGAGTAGCTAGGATTACAGGTGTGAACAAACAGTGCCCAGCTCCGAACACATATTTTATATGTATCAGGGATTGAAAAACATTCCCAATCTTTTGAATCCTACACAAACTCAAGTATACCTGACACAGTTCAACTTGAAATATCTACCACTTTCTTCAATAAGGTGACTACAACAGTTATCAAAACAATAAAAAATATTCTCTACAAATATCTTTTATTGTATTATGAAATTCAATAAAATATTTTGGTGATGGAATCAACTATGAGTGTTGATACTTCAGGTGTCAGTAAAATAAGATCTCTTTATATTTTCTGTAAACTAGTTGGCATCTTAGAATTTTCATAAAACAATTGAATATAAAGATTTAACCTGGATAACCATCTAGAACGAAAGAATTGATGTGTATAAGGGTACGTATATTACACAAGTAACATCTTTATTTCTATTCTGTATGCTTCCTTAGATGCTTAATTTATTATGCAAATAACCATCTAGCCAATTATCTATCATCAATACACTTATATCTAAGAATGTATGCCAAATTAAAGTTGTGATATTATGTGAATACAGATTTCTAAATGGGATTCCAGAAAATGGATCTAACAACACTGAGTGTACTGAGCACTTACTTGGAAGGGTACAGCTGTGGGGAATACTGGTGCGCCGACCTGGGGCTGTAACCACTACTTGTTATTACTGTAAGACACAATGAAACCATGCACAAAAAGTTGCTTCATGAAACCATCACACTACAGTGTTATATTACCCATTTAGAGCTTACCATGTCAATACATTGTTTTCTAAGAAATTTGTTGACCTTCTGAAGTTTATTTTCTAAAAAGAAACAGCAGCTGAAATACGTTCTCCAAATTAACTGCTTCTCATCTTGTAAGAACACGAAATGGACCTTCTTCTCACATATCATTCTACCACTCTTCCAATTTTGGGAGTTAGAAGCAGGATCATGGATGGACATGATATGAATACATATCTTTAGATTTAATACAATTAAACTTGCATGATGTGACTAAATGCTTTAAAATGTGTAAGTTTTGCATCTTATACATAGCTACAATATATTGCCTATTTTCTTCATTAAAAGAAAATGATTATTAAAGAAAAAGTTGATAACTATTGAGAAAGCCAACCTACACGCCTTAATAGAAAATGCTATTGTTTCTATTTTCTTTCACATTAGCTATCAGACAACTAATTAAAATACAGAGTCCAAAAATACTCTAGTGAAAACTGGAATATACATAGAAAGGGTCATTAGAACATACTAGCAGTTTTCTTGACAAGTATATTTTGGACTATCAGAGATGATACTTTTTCTGACAAGAACTTAAAAGTCAAAGTCAAGTTCTTTGTAACATCTCACCCAAATACCTACTCCAAACTGGACTATATCCAAGATGTTTGCAAGTTTCTCTTTCTTTTAGACATCTGCCTTGACAAAGACGGATGTATTGCAAATGTATGGACTCTAAAGTGTTAAGCAGGCCCTCTCAGAGCCAATCCATACTGGGCAAGCACACAGAGTGTCTTTATTAGGCCATCTGCTGTTCATTCACTTCTCAAAAAGATTAAAGTAGTACACAGTGCAGTGCTGGAATTAGTTTGGTCTAATCAATCAAAGTTATACTTCAAAGTACTGTGCCCTTTCTTAGGTTGTTCGCAGTAATTCTGGAATGAAACTCTTAGAATTTGTAAAAAGTGACAAATAGGTTCAAGTTGCTAACTATTTTATGAAACATGATATATTTCTATTTTAAATACTATTACATACCTTTGTGATCTACTGCCTCACAAACACTCAGAATTTAATCAGTTTAAAATATATGTTTCCTATATGCTAGATATGGGAAACCTAGCTTTAATAGCCGTAGTGGAGTAAGTACATGCATAAAATTTTTTGAATCAACTTTGAACATCATGAAGTATGAATAGAGATGTTATATAAACATTTTTAAGAACTAAAATTTAAGTTAGTTTGTTATGAGTGGCTCGAAATAAATTAACTGATAAATCCTTAATTTGTTACTCAATTTTCTAAAAACCTAAAATATAATCTTTAATACTTTCAACTTAATGAGAACAGACTTTGGATTATACTCCATTAGTCACCAAAACGTAAGATGTAATAATGTTATTCCACAGCACACTCAGTCTGACTTAAGTATTCTCAATAGTGAAAGAGGCATTAATTACAAGATATTTTGTCTTCTAAAATGTAATTTCTTGTTGTTACAGTTAAAACTTACATTAAGTCTACTAATCAGTTATTGTAAAAATTGAAAAAAGAAGGGTTTTCAAAAAACACATGATATAATTACAAACAAAACTCCCTATAGCAGTTTTAATTAAATAAGGCAAAGCACAAAAGTCTGTTCCTCAGAAGAAAACCTAGACATGAATACAGTTTTGAATATGTAGGATGTTTTCTTCTTTTGAGTGAATCTCGACACCATTAAAATAATAAACCCATAACACTACAAATGCTCAATTAACTGTTGACATATGCCTGCATGGTAATTTTCTAAATACAAGACAAAACTGACTCAGAAGTTTGGCCACATAAGGAACAAAAACTGAAGAGTTCATCCTTCTTTACTAAAATTTATTCCAATGCAAACTGTAGCTAAAACAAAATTGGACTTAGTGAGTTGTTATTATGCTGACCAAAACAAACCAGTCCCTACAAAGGCAACTCAGTCCCCAAGAAGATGGGTGGCAATGCCATGCACAAATTTGAATGAACATTTTTAGTCCTCATCATGATTTAATTAACCATAAACAATACCCAAGACTCATTATATTTTATCATTTCTGCATACAAAAGTAACCAGAACTGATTATCTCCAAATGCATTAGTCTGAAGGTTAATTTTTCAAAATCTATTAATTTTATCAGTTTGTGAAAGCATGATGTCAAGCAATTTTAAGGGTTTCTTTTTTTTTTAATCATTATAATACCTTAGATCACCAGCTCTCAATAGGACGAGAAGTGGGGAGAATTTTGCATGCCAGGATATATTTTGATGTGTTACAACTGGGGCAGGGTGCTACTGATAGTCAAGGCAAATGAAGGATACTGCTGAGCACCTTACAATGCTTGGTGAAGTTTCTTGGGAATGCATTTTTCTTTAATGGTTCTAGGAGAGTCCCTGCCTCAGATCCCTGCTGACTGCCAGAGCTCGCCATGGCGCTAGGCACATTCTACATCTCTGTGCCACCAGACATGGGCAGCAATTAAGCCCCAGAAATGTGGCTAGTGTGTCTCCAACTACAAATATTTATTTTACCAAATTTTAATTGATTTAAATTTAAAAAGTTACCTGTAAGAATGGCTCTTTTGTTGGGCTGCATAGCTCCAAAATGTTCTTTTAAAAACCTAAGGAACTATCTGGGCATATAATATGAATCTGATTTCAGATAAGATCGTGTATAGCTATTCCTTTTTTCCATTTGGTAATTATCAGTGGAGTATGATGGAAAAGACTCAGAGACTAATTATTGGTATATGCTTCTAGATTTGTCTATATCACTACCATGGATTAGGGTTTTCATTCCCCCTCCCCACTGCCTCCACTTTGGTACTCAAGTTTTGAACTCAATGCTGCATGCTTGCTACACAAGCACTCTACCATTTGAGCCACACTCCAAACTCTTTTAACTTTATTTTTCAGACAAGATTTCTATTGTTTTGCCAGAAACTGGCTTCAGACTCCATTCTTTCTACCTTTGCCTCTCATTTAGCTGGCATTATAGGCATTCATCACCATGCCTAGCTAGTTCCTTGAGGTTGAGTTTCCCTAATTTCATCAAGGTTGGCCTTGGAACGTGATCCTTTTCTACCTTCCAAGTCACTGGCATTACAAGTGTGAGCCACTGTACCTGGCTCTATTCAGGTCTTAACTATGTGGGCACAACTATATGGTGTTCTTGTCTGCAAAATGAACAAGAAGGCCCTGAAAATCCTCTGGGGCAAAGATTCTATACTTTTTTGTCATTCAACTTTTCATGAATGTGCCCAACTTTTCATGATGCCCATTACTTTATAATTACACATAATTCCTTAAAACCTACCCGCATTTATTTACTTTGCAGACTGTTTGCAAGAGTTATATTAGCAAGTGAACAGCACAGTATAACAGAGGATGGTAGTAGCTATTTGTTTCCTGGGGAGGCAGATTAATTGCTACAAAGAATGCAGACTAGCACATAAGGACCTTTATGCAATGCTGGCTGATGTACTACTACTGTTTATCTCTGTTTGGAGTACTAACGTTTATGTGAACACATGGCAAGTATATGGTGAGAACTGTAAGCCTGGATCAGCTGTGCTTCCAAAAAAGTAGCATTATCCACTGACATGACATTTTACTTAAGGACATACTGCAATTCTTTTTTACATGGAGTACTCCCATATGAAATCATCACAGATGAGATCATGGATGGATATAAATACAATACAGCAGAATAAAAGAACTAGGACTGAATAAGCCAAGCAAAGTAACCAAAACAACAAAAAAATGTGTGTCCCTTGCACCCAGCTGGGAGTTATCAGGTATTTTATATCCTATAAGGATTGATGTTTAGAGACACTCTGTTGCTCTCTTTGAAGCAAGGCTGCTCTCAGAGGCTGATTCTAATGCAAGCAGCATGTGCTCTCCCGCAGTGCATTAACCTTTAATACTTGTCACTCAACTGCCATACAGGAGGACTTTCTTAAACCAGAAAAGGAAACAAGCTTATTTAGAAGAAATCAAATGGGATAGTTTTACATCTAGAATGGTGGATGGAAAAGGCAGTTTTGAAATATAATTTAAATAGACAGTTGAAGGAACAAAGTGCAATGGTGACCTACTGATGAAATTCATCAAACATTGTATGAAATAAGATGAAGACCAGGCGCTGGTGGCTCATACCTGTAATCCTAGCTATTCAGGAGGCCGAGATCGAAGCCATCTCAGGTAGGGGAGTCTGTGAGACTCTTATCTCCAATTAATCTCAGAAAAAGCCAGAAGTGGAGCTATGGCTCAAGTAGTAGAGTGCTAGCTTTGAGTAAAAGGAGCTCAGGGAAGTGCCCAGGCCCAGAGTTCAAGCCCCAGGACTAGCAATAATAATAATAATAATAATAATAATAATAATAATAATAATAATAATAATAATAATAACAATGATAATGATAATAATAATATTAATAATATTAATAATGATGGATGAAAATAGCTCTGCTTTTCTCTACCAAGAAAGTTGAGAGTTCCACTGTCGATTCTCAACCCTATGGACTGATTAGAAATAGAATTTCTAACAATTGGTAAATTTAGGACAATTTGTTTTTCAAAAGAGTGAGCTTAGTGTCAACTTTCTGAAATCAAAGTGCTGTCAGTTCTAATCCGTGAGCAGCTGTTTGTGAGAAGGATAATGATGGTCCCCTCAATGTGTACACAATGACACACGAGCTAAAGGCTTTACCTGACCCAGTAAAAGTGTCAAGCGCTCCATCTCCAGTCGTGGTTGAGGTTTCATTGCTGTTCAAGGGCTCTGTTTTGACTGCAAGAAGAGACACTACGTAGAAGAATAAGTACATGTGAGTTTTCACTTCTAAATTTACACCCACGCCCCTGACTGGTCTGCTAGTGGTGGTCTAGCTACCATGGGCATGCAAGAAAAAACTTGATGAGGAAAGTTTTGTTAATTTAGCTTTTACATGGGCATGCATTTATGGAGGATTTGTCATAAAATCCTCTGGCTAACCTGATTCTCAGAGTCTGGCTTTTAAAAGCAGTCAACCTTGACAAATGAAAGAGCAATACATGTCTTTGCATTTTTAACTCACTAAGCACTCTGATGTGGTCAAAGACAGAAAAAAGCAACCACCAGTCAGTCTTGAGTGTGTTTAAGTCAAATTGTAACTGAGATGCACTCATCTCTATTTCATGCTTCCAAAAGATTATTATTTAAAAAATAAAAGGTATCTTGAAAACCTGAGCTAGTCATGTGATTGGTAAAATTTAAGTCACTCAATAAATTCTCTGCTTTAAGAAAAACCAAGGAGCCTAAAATTTTTGTACCTATAAATGAATTTCTTTTGAATTATAACCCCTTTATACAATTACTTAAAGACAATAAAAGATAAATTAAAACAGTACAGGCACAAAAAAAGGAGAGAGGAGATGAAAGGGGTGAATTTGATTGGATATATTGACATGGACCATATTAAAATATTACAATGACTGCCCTTCCCCTCACACAATTTGTAAAATATATGCTACTTTAAAACTCTTTTTTAAAATGTTGGGCTTTTACAGCAGAGTTAATGTTATAGGGATCGGCATACAGTAAGCGGTGACTTCTACAGCAGAAGATTTGTCTTCTTAAAATGTCTGCAACATGTTATTTCTGCTTGAAGGCAGTATATTTTGGCAAAATCCTTACTGGGCAATGAAGTAGCCTGGCATTCATTATTCTCAATGAGATGCGATGGTGGGAGCAAGAAAAAGCCTTTCCCCATTTGGTCACACCATATTTTCCCTTTGTTGACAAAGTTCTACCACATACATCATGGGAGTTAGCGAAGAAACTACATTATTTTCTACTTAAACACCTCTGTGTTTCCTGGTCACAAATAGAACAGTGCAGTTAACTAACTTAGAAGCAAGCAAGTCTATAAAAGAGAAAGCTGAATACTAGCCAACCATGAAGAAATACGACATAAAAAGTATAGCGGGGTCACACAGTCCCCAGTGATCAAGTAAGTCAGGATTGTTACTTTGTTAGAAAAGCAATTAATGGATAGAGCACATGCACTAGTGAACAACATTAACAAGACCCTCAGAAAGAGCTGGGTTAGTTTCCTATCCACAATTTAACAATGCTGTGATTGCTGGAAGATCAGAGGAGAACTGTAAAGGCTGGAAAAAGCAAGTCAAAAATCTTGAGTATTTTATCCTATTTTCAGTAGCGATGATATTCTGAGTAAAGTCTCACTATTTGTGTAGTGATGATGTATCAGTGCTTACTGTTTTTCAGTGGTAATTTTCAGTTCTTCGCACTATGATTACATCTTATCAGTAAGTACATTTATCACCATGGAAATTATTTGTGACTGCTACTATTCAGTATTTATTCAAAGCTTACTATGTGTATATTTAGCTAATCCTTAACACAATTTGGTGGAAATAAATCATTTTATCGGCTTTACACACAAGGCTCAGTGGGCTGAGGGCGTGTTGAAATTCCAATGTAGAAAATTCCAGAGCTGAGATCTGAGCATAGGTTCTCAGCTTTAATACTGATGATCTCTGCACGAAAACAGGCTGCCTTCAGGTATGAACATGGCTGATGGACTCACAGTGGCTCTGCACAAAGCCTCTTGAAAGGCATCAAAAAGCAGTGAACTTGAATCTTGCTACCACAAATGCCAAAGGTGATTGACATATTTTAGGCAATCTTTCTGTGCCATATAGGTACTGATTTGTTTATTCACCAGTATATAATATTATCATACTTATTTTTCAGGAAAGTGAAGCACAAAAGAAGAAATCACTTGCCTCTTAATGCACTGTAAGTAAAAGCCAGATGAGGCTTTTGCAGAAGGCAAACTCTAAACTGCGCTGTCTTCTAGACAGTACCAATTAATCGAAAATTTCTTCCATCTGTATAAAGATAAGCCAGAAAATGATCTAGATGGAGGCTTAGTTGCCCTCCACACAACACTGTCCACATCTTATCCTGACACTGATGGCAAAAAGTATAGTCTAAAGCTTTCAGCAAAAGTAAGACAAGTGACAGAAACCTAGAACATCCACATTCCAATGTCAGCCATGTTTTTCCTAATTATTCCCATGTCCCTGTTTAAACCTGCCCATACCCTACAAACAATATTTGTAAAATATATTTATTATACTACTATTAATAGTAGTATAATGAAGTAGTATAATGAAGATGGAGCAGGCATGAACTAGGTTCGACAAAACTGGTCTAGAAGCAAGATATGAAGATTAGTTTTGTTACTTTTAACACCCCCTTTGGAACTTGATTTTTAAAGAAGTAAAATAATGGTTTTGATTATACTTTCTTGAATTTGAAAGTTGCAGGCAGTCAAAAGAAAGAAAAGAAGGGGAGAGATAGATTTTAATTCCACACATTATAATGTTTAATTACATATATATGTATATGTATATACTTTTTCTTTTTCTTTTTTGTCAGTTGTGAGGCTTGAACTCATGGCCTGAGTGCTGTCCCTGAGCTCTTGATGCTCAAGGCTAGTACTCTACCACTTGGAGCCACACAGCCACTTCTAGTCTGGTTAATTGGAGATAAGAGTCTCACGGCCTGTCTGCCAGGGCTGGCTTTGAACTGTGATCCTCAGATCTCAGCTTCCTGAATAGCTAGGATTTCAGGCATGAACCACTGGTGCCCAGCTATTTAATTAGAATTTCAAAGGTCTACATTTAGTCCAGAGAATGTCAGATTTTCCATTCCCCAGCTTTAAAAATATTTGATATCTGCAGAGTAAATTTATATTTTATATGATTTTTGTCAGAAGTTATGACTACTAAATCATTCTCTTCATATTCTCTCTTTGATCTCTTTCTCTTTAGAGCTTTAGGTTCAACATTTTATTTTTTTGGAGAAGTTTCATTTTAGGATCATAACTCAAAGCTCATGTTTATTTGTTGCAATATCATGCCAAATCCTTGAAAGGTGGACCAAGTAATACATACTTTTCATTTTATTTTCAGAGCTGTATGCTTGAACTGATTCAAAGAAATATCTATCTATATACACACTTTTTTCTTAACCATGAGAATCACACATAATGACTTCTGACAACTTAGTTTCTTCAAAAAGTATCTCAGGTAGAGTTACATTAGTAAGGATAACAATTTATAACACTGTCAAGAAATAATAAGCATCATTTACTAGTTTGAATACTCAGTACATGCTATGATTTGTGTTTGTTTGAGTCAATATTTTCATTTGAAAATGTTATAACTGGCTATAAATTTCTTTTATTCTGTACTATCCATGAAATACTATATTTTGTCCAATAATTTAATAAAGCAATTTATGACTCATTCTTTTTTTTTTAATCCAAAATAAAGCCGGGTACCAGTACCTCACTCCTGTAATCCTAGCTATTCAGGAAGCTGAGATCTGAGGATCACGGTTCAAAGCCAGCCTAGGCAGCAACGTCCATGAGACTCTTATCTTCAATTAACCACAAGAAAATCTGAAGTGGTGCTGTAGTAGAGCACTTGCCTTGAGCTGAAGAGCTCAGGGACAGCACCCAAGCCCAGAGTTCAAGACCCATGACTGACCAAATAAAACAAAAAAAGGAAAAAGAAAAAAAATCCAAACTAGAGTCACAACACTAAGTGGCTGTACTGCATGAATACTTAACATTCAGAAACAAATTTATTACATGTGAGTCAATCAGGCATATATGTCAAAAATTCTAGAAGGTTCTATTTTATATGGTAATTTCAAATGTCAAACAACAATTTAGCTGATCAGAACATCTGATTTTTGGTCTCCCCAACTTTTTTTTGATGCCTTGATCTCTATGTGGAATCACACATTCCCCTTGCAGCACACATTCACTTTGAGCTCATTCGGATGCCTCATTCATGTCTGTTCCTTCTGCTTGACTGGTTGGTCCTTTGCCAGTTGCTGTTATTCAGCTTAGTGTTTTCCAATTTCCTTGCATAGAGCCTGGCTTGTAATAGGAACTTGATATGTGTTAATTAAGAGATAAATTAAAAATGACCACTTTTTGACATTATCTCAAACATTTCTAATAGATCTAACATTTTTTTAAATATCAAGTATAGTTAATTATGACTCCTGACACTATTCAGCAAATTTGAATTGCAATTACTTATAAGTTGAGGAAGCTCTTCACGTAACTGATCCTTTTTTTTCTGGTAAAGGAGTTTGAACTTAGGGCTTTATGTTCTGCCTGGGTATTGACTGATTATTATGAAATTATTAATATAGAAAGTATCTTTATTGCCACGTCTCTGACTGATTTTGTATTGCATTAGCAGAGTTGAATGGTTGGACCAGAGACTAGTGTCTCTCTGATATAACAGAACACAGTTACTATCTGACTGATTTTGCATTGCATTAGCAGAGTTGAATGGTTGGACCAGAGACTAGTGTCTCTCTGATACAACAGAACACAGTTACTATCTGGCTCTTGACCAAGCAATCACTCTTGCACCAGAACTAATAAATAATTCTAGCCAAATATTGTCAAAGTATTACACGTATATTCCAAATGTGAAAAAGAAAAATGCTTGAAGTTTAAACTATAAAAATAATAATTGACTAGCTCCCAGGAGAAGATGGCAGATTAAACACTTCCTTCACGTCACCCTATGAATAAGAAAAGTCAGAATAACAAAGCTAAAATTATATTTTAAAGAAAGGCTAAAGAGAGAAAGAAGTGATAGGACATCTGAAAAGCAAAAAGAAAGAAAAACCACAACAAGCAGAAAGCAGCCTGTAACTTCAGGCTTGGCTCCCTAGGTGGAGGGGAACCCAAAGCAGCAATCACAAAGTAAGCCAGGCAGCCCTGGTGACAAAAGATTGACTGTCCTAGCCATGGGATGTGTCAGCTCTTATAAACCTTAAGGCCAGTAGGGATATCCATTGTAACTGTGAATCCTCTTGTATGGTGTGCCAGTACCAGAGAAGAGACTCACTGAGTTGTTTGCATACCTTGGAGTGCTATGGCCAGGTGCCATCTTGACATGGGACTCATTGATCAAGGCTGAGCTACTATTCTGTGGTGCTGAAAACAAGGAACAATTACAACTCAGAGGACACCATGCCTCAGTGCCCAAGAAGACGATCACAAGAGGAAGGCAAAAGGGAGTGGGAAGATAGGACATGGTTCCAGTGAGGAGTTTAAGCAGCAGCAAGCACACAGAATGGGGCACATGGTGGCCAGTAGTCCAGCCTTCTGAGGTGAGTAACAAGGTCCACTGCCTGAGAATTACAGAAACCAGAGCTCGTCCCTTGAGCCAAGGCCATGGGGTCACTCAGTCCCTGGAGTTGTCTCCCTATTATGTGTGCCTAGCTAGACTGAGAGAGCTGAATCCGGCTGGCCACACAGCTAGGTTTTCCCAGTTCTACCCTTCTTCAGGGTGGTGTACTGCTGGCCAAAGTCTGCAAGCATTGCAACTGGCAGGTAGAATATGCCATTCCCTTCTATCTCCTCCTCTGGGGCAGATGTCAGTGCTCTGTTTCCTGTACTCTCCGACAGAGTCGAGAGACATCTCTAGCTGTAGACACTTGCTGTACAAATTGGGGTACTTCTGAGTGAATGGGAATTTTCCAGCTCAAGGGTGCAAACCTCAGTGAAACAAGCAGATGCTCCTGGAATACAAGGAAGGGAAACTTCTACAGCGAATACATCCCTGAAGCTGTCTGGATCCCTCACTTAGCACTACCCCAAGTAACAGGACTTAAATAGTCCCAGATGACACAGACAGGAGCCTCTCCAATTCTTTGTCATTTTTTTTCCTTTGTCATTTTTTCAAACATGTTTTTACTAGATTTTGTTATTGCTTTTACTTTATTTTACTTCAGAATTTATGTTCTAATTTTATTTCTCTGTTTTTTATTTTGCAATCAGGTTTTAAAATTTTACTTTACTCCCCCAGTTTCCCATAGTCTTCTTCATTTTGCTACCTTTCTTTGTATTTTATTTAAATTTACTGCTTCATTTCCCCCCTTATCTCCCTCTTGCTTTCACTCATCATTTGTTGTTAATTTTATCTTCATTAATTTTAACTTCATAGTTCATTATTATACTATTTTTTTTGCCATTATCTGTTCTATGGTAGATTAGGAGATTGCTTGGGATTTTAATTTTGTTTCTGTACTTATTTTGGTATTGTCATTGTTATAATAGATATTTTCTCCTGAGAGGTACTGAGAATTGAGTCCTCAAGAGATGGCTACTCACTAGGAAGATCCCATATAAAACCGGAAGAGCTATCCATTTATATAGATGGGAAAACCTGCAACTTACATACACAAGAAATATGAAAAAGCTAGGCAGCATGACTCCTCTAACAGTTCACAACTACCCAATAACTGAATCCAAACCTACTGAACTTGTTAAAATGCCAGAGAAGGAATTCACATGTCTAACCTTTAAAAATGACTAACAAACTCAAACAGAAATTGAAATAAACAGATAAAAGTAATTCAAACTTGAGTGAGAACCACATGGTAAGAAATTAATCCAAAAGAGATTCTGGAAAGCAAATAGCACAGAAACAAAAAAAAAATCCTAAAATTCATATGGGAGCACAAGATTACTTGATTACTCAAAGCAATCCTGAGCAAAAAGAGCAATGCTGAGAGTATCACAAATAGTGATTACAAATTATAGAGTCATAGTAAGAGAATCAGCACAGTATCAGCAAGAAAACAGACATACAGACCAATGGAGCAGAACAAACAAGCCAGGAATAAACCAGCACAGCTACAGACACATGATGCTCAAAAAAGTTATCAAAAGTCTACATTGGAGAAGGGATAGTGTTTTCAACAGATGGTGCTAGAAAAATCAACTATCTGATATGTAGATGAGTGAAACTAGCTTCCTATCTCTCTCCTTGCACACAAAAAATCAATTCAAAATGTAGCAAATACCTTAATGTAAGACTTAAAACTTTGAAACTCTTGGAAGATAATGTAGAGAAAATAATTGAAATTTTAGGTGCAGACAATGACTTTCTGGACTTAATAGTTCAGAAATAATAGAAAGCATTGATAAATGAGATTGCATCATGCTAAAATAAATTCTGCACAGAAAAGAAAATAATTGCCCAGGGGAAGAGACAGCCCATGGAGTAGAAGAAAGGCTTCCAGCTATTCATCTAGTAGGTAATAATAGAAAACAGACAGAACTAAAAATTGCTGGGCGTGCATATGTGTAATCTCAGTACTCAAGTGGCCAAGACAAAAGGATTTCAAGATGGCCATTCTGCATTATATAGCAAGTTTAGGGTCAGTCTGGACTACATAGAAATACCTTGTCTAAAACAATTAGGCAAAAATTATACACTATCAAGAATAAATATTTCAATCAATAAGTAGGTAAAAGAATTATATATTTCATAAAAGAATTACAAATGGCTAAGAAATACATGAAAAAATTGTTCAGCATCCTTTCTTATCAAGGAAGTACAAATCAAAATTACATATAGAGGGCTGGGAAGGTGGCTCAGTGGTAGAGCGCTTGTCTTGCATGCCTGAGGCCCTGGGTTCGATTCCTCAGCACCACATAAGCAAAAAGAAAAAAAGCCGGAAGTGGCACTGTGGCTCAGGTGGTAGAGCGCTAGCCTTGAGCTGAAGAGCTGAGGGATAGTGCCCAGGCCCAGAGTTCAGGCCCCATGACCGGACCCCCCCAAAAAATTACATATAGATTTTTTTCTCACTATGGTAAGAAGCAATACTATCAAGGAAACACGCCACAGTAAATTCTGGTACAGAGGGTAAAGGAAACCTCTTTATGTACTATGTGTGGGAATGTAAATTAGCCCAGCTGCTATGGAAATTATGATGGAGTTTTCTCACAAACTAAAAGTACAACTCCCATATAATCCAGCCATGGGTCCCTGGGTATCTACCCAAAAGAAGCGAAGGAAACATACAATGAAGATATCTCCACATTCATGTTTATTACAGCTTGATTCAGAATAAGAAAGTTATGGAATGAGCCTGGATGCCCTTTAATGGAGAAGTAGCTAATGCAGTGTAGAGTTACAGTCAATCACAAAGAAACATGAAGTTGTGTCAATTGCACGCAAATGGATGAAATGGACACCATCATGTTAAGCAAAATAAGCCATACTCAAAAAACTTAAAAATTGCATTTTTTCTCATATGTGACCTAGGTTTAAAAAATATCCATGGAAGTACAATGAGGACTATTTGAGACAAGGAGAAGGGAGAGGCAGAGAAGGCGGGGTAGGGACGAATATGATCAAAGTACATTGAAATTAATATAACCAAACCATTAATCTGTATGCAATTATGTGCTAGTAAAAATACAAATAATGTCGGGTGCTGGTGGCTCATGACTACAATCCTAGTTACTCAGGAAGCTGAGATTTCAGGATCATGGTTCAAAGCCAGCCCAGGCACAAAAGTCCCAGCGAGACTCTTATCTCCAAGTAACCATTCAAAAACTAGAAGTGGTACTGTGGTTCAAGTGGGAGAGCACTAGCCTTGATTACAAAGAGGTTCAGGGACAGCGTCCAGGCCCTGAGTTCAAGCCCCACAATGGACAAAAAAAAAAAAAAGTACAAATAATGAACACCATGGAGTGCTTCTTATTAACTAGTCATAGATTGGTATTTAATTTGAAATGGAGAAAGATACATTTATAACAAAGTCTATTATAACTACATGCTTTTAATACTCACTTCCAGTAGACATAAGCTCTCCTTTTTAAACCTCAAATGGGCAGTCCGTTAGTAGTATGATAATTTTGTCAAAATGTCAAATTTTGATGGCACATTCATATTTGATGTAGCAGAAAGTTTGTATATGAATGCAGATAATATTTATACATATTAAGAGACTTATTATTAATTTATATTTTTAATGTTTTTTGGTAATACTAAGGCTTGAATTCAGGGTGAGGCACTTGCTAGACAAGGGCACTAACACTTGAAGCCATACCCCAGTTCTTCTTTTTAGTAATTTTTTTGATAAAGTCTCATATTTGCCTGGATCTGGCCTTGGAACATGATCCTCCTATGTCTCCCACATAGCTGAAAATACGGATATATACCACCATAACTGTCTTTTTAACTGAAATGGGGTCTTATGTTTTGCTAGTGCTGGCCTCCAACTTCAATACTCTTGTTTTTTGTTTCCTAACTAGCTAGGATTATAAGTGGACACCACTGTGTCTAACAATATTTGTTTATTTATACTTCACTCATTTAGAGATAGGAACCTTGATTTTTATCAAACCTATGATCTTACTACTATAGGCTTCTGAGTAGCTAGATTATAACTGTGCTCAGATTTCATTGCTGATAATTTTTAACATGATGGGATACTCATTATTAATATGACTTTAGATGTTTTGTAATATTTATTGAAGTCTGTAAAATAGTAAATATTTCTTTGCCATGTTAAGAATTCATGGGTTATTTGGTAACTGGCTTAATGCACATTCACTCAGCTTAAGGTGCTCTTTTTGTAGGACTGTCGTTACTCTGAATTAACTGTGTAACAATGTGATAAGCACTTAGGAAACTGGTATATGTACCTGTTTGTGTGAAATTATTTTTTTTAAGCTAAGCAAAGAATACTGGGCTGGGAAGATGGCTCAGTGGTAGAGCGCTTGCCTTGCATGCCTGAGGCCCTGGGTTCGATTCCTCAGCACCATATAAGCAAAAAGAAAAAAGCCAGAAGTGGCACTGTGGCTCAAGTGGTAGAGTGCAAAGAATACTACTGATGAGACCATTTTCAGACTTGGTTACCAGTTTGGGGGAAAAAAACAACAACAATAACACAGCCAAGTAAAAGGCATGTTCACTTCTCATTTGTCTATCAGGTACCAAACATAGAAAAGAGGGGCCAACAGAAAACAGCAAGAGAAAGCAAACCAGAGGCCAACACACACACCCAAACCATGCAGTGTACCATTGTCTCCCATACTTGTTGCAGAAGAGGGGGTGTTGCAACTCAACAGCCAGTCTGCTGTATTTAAAACAGTCATGTTGTCCCCTGAGAAGAGGAACAGTGTAAGAGTTCATGGTCTTGAGGCCTGCTGAGTGTATATGAGTAGTCTTCAATGCTGGCATCAGTTTCTAGATCTTAGCAAAACTAGAACTTATTGTAGGTCTTCTACAGTTTAGTTGATAATGTCATATATATATATACATATGATTCATGAACTTTGATGTTTGTTTCCAGAGTAATTGGGATTTTCAATATTATTTGTACTCAATTTAAAGGTAAAATGAAAATGTAAATTTTTTTGCCTTGGTAATCATGACTAAATTATTCTTATACATTTGCTATCCCATATTCATTAATTAGCTCAAATTAAAGATGCATGTTTAGAGACAAATAAACATTATAAACAAGAAGAATGTTAATCTACAAAGGGTTTGGTGTAAAACATTATTAAATACAAGGTAAGTTGCAATGCGCATGACTTGACAAAGGAAATTACAGGTTGCACGGTTATATTCAGTGGGAAGAGGAGTGTCAATTTTGTGGATATTCATTTAAAACTGAAAAGAAAATATGATGTGGCAAATGCTGACATTTGGCAATATGAAAAGCTTATAAAAAAAGAACAAATGTCATGTTACTTTTACTTTTGGGGCCAGACAAAATCCACAAAATTTCAAAATAACAGTAAATAACAAATTATGTCTGCATATACATCATATAATTATCTCTCTATATATACATAATCTGACAAGAATTGGACCATATGTTCCGATAGATTGAATGCATTTTATAAAACAGTAAAGCACAATATTTGAAATATTTGCTATATGTTATAGCCTAATTATGACTTAATAAAATCTGAAAGTATCTAGAAAGAATACAATTCCCTTTTAAATAAGTCCCTGGTATTATGGTATTATTCTCTTTGAAAAGAAAATACAGCAGATATAACTACTTGAATATTTCTAAAATCATTTTTAAGAAAAAAAACTTTTAATGAAAAACTGGACTATAACTTTTTACAATTCAAAATAAACCCAAAAAGTGTGTGTGTGTGTGTGTGTGTGTGTGTGTGTGTGTGTGTGTGTGTGTGTATAAGGGTGCAAATATCTGACTACAATTTCTAACTTCTGCAGAATATGTTCAAGGGAAAATACAAAGAGAAAACTTTGTAATGCCCTCAAATGTTGCTTAGGCCTTTCTACTTCCTACTAACATTTCTAGCTATCAAGGAAGAACATGAGTTTCATGAGAACAGTACAACAATTAATAATATACTAGCTATGCATTTCTTGGATATAACACTGATTATGACATTGATAATATGATACCCATTTATTAGGAGATTTCTAACATGTGAAATCAGAGGAAACACTGAGAGGTGATTGTGAGCCTTTTCAGGAAGGCACACTTACCTCCTGTCCCATTTGTAGTGACTGACGTGCTGCTGAGACTGGATTTATCCAGTTTGGAGCCACCAGGAGTATCACTACTGCCAACAAGACTGTGAGGACTTGCTAGGTCCTGCATTTCCATAGACCTGTCAAGAGTAAGAAGCGGCAGAGCAAACAATGAAATCTCAGCAGCGATTTCTTCATAAATTAGATGTCTTACTCTCCTTGGCACATGTGTAACCCCACAATAACAATAAAAATCAATCGTTTCTTAACTAGGTAGAAACGCCATTCATAAAAATAGATAAGTTAGAAAAGCTTCCACAGCACATGAAATCTCATCATTTGTTTGTTTGTATTTTTTATTTTTCATTTCTACAACTATACCATTAAAATAAGGGAAAAAGCAGACCCTGGCATCTTGGTGGTTTTAATGAACATGGATGCCCACAGTCCTCTCTGCTACAAAGGCAGGGGAAGGCTGAAAATGTTCAGTTCCTGTAAATGGGTACTGTCTGCCATCACTGAGATAGAAATCACTAGTCAGAATGAACCATTAGCTCAAAACCAGAGCAAAACATCTAGCCAATTCTGTTGACCCAGGTGGCTAAAAGAATGAGCTCATGCCATGACAGCTGCAGCTATAGAACTGTTGACATCCATACTGGAATGGAGGAGTTTGATATGCACGTTCCAGAGAATGTGCTAGAATTGAGACTCTAAGGAATTTCTCAGTGGCTCAAGGAAGCCTGACCATGTTCATGAAAGAAAGGAAATGTGATGAAAACAACAGTTGAGAATTTTTGTCTCCATTGACCTTAATAACAAAAACACTACAGGAAAATTCGAACTGAAAGAAAAACAATATCAAATAAAAACTTATATCTACAAGAGTGGATGAGGAGTAATATAAATGTAACTATGTTGATAAATATCAAAGATTATCCTTAATTTTCCTCTTACTTCTTGATAGATGGCCTCTTGAAGCAAAAATTTGTATTATATTGTGAAATGTGTAATATGCTATAGAAGTTAAATAAGTAACAACAGTGAAAATGATGGTGACATGAAGTCATATTTGGAAAACTTCTTTCCATGTTGCATAGTAAGTTGTATAGTAAGTTTAAGGTAAAAAATACCTCTACTATTTTTAATATATATTTTTTGTTATAAAGATACTGTGCAGGGGGGTTCCAGTTACATTAGCAAGGTAATGAGTACATTTCCTATTGAGCATTGTCACCCCTCCTTTGTTTTTCCCCTACCATTCCTTCCCTTCCCACCTCCGCAACTCCTCCCTCCCTCCACCCAGAGTTCAATTTCAACATAGTGTCTTGTAAAACTCATTGTTACAATGGGTCAACATGTATCCCTATTTAAGCATTTTGTTATTTCTTTTCCCCTCTCCAAATTAGAAAAATATATAAATAAGATGCAGGGCACAGGAATCAAATACAGTGACAACAGGGGTTGTGCCATGGGGGAAGACCATACAAAGAAATAAAAAAAAATCACATAGTGCATTATAAGTACAGCAAGAAAGATAAAACCTCTTGTATTCTTATCTTGGGGTTCATTTCATGTAGCATCATTTTATATGGTCATATGTATATAGCTTTTGACCTTTTCTGCTTGTCCTAGACATAGACTAGTTATTGCAAATAAGGGAAACCATGGGGACCTATGTTTCTTTGGAGCTGGCTTACTTCACTTAATATAATTTTTTTCCAACAAATGGCATGGTGTCATTCTTTCTAATAGAGGCATAGAATTCCATATATATATGTATATATATATATATATAATATTTTCTTGATCCATTCATCTACTGAGGGGCATCTGGGTTGGTTCCATATCTAAGCAATGGTAAATAATGCTGTGATAACCATAGTTGTGCTGGTAGCTTTAGTATGGCCTATAATCCTTACAATTCAGGAGGCTGAGATCTGAAGATCGTGGTTTGAAGCCAGCCCAGGCAAGAAACTCCATGAGACTCTTACCTCCAATTAATCCCAGAATAAGCTGGAGTTTCACTGTGGCTCAAGTGGTAGAGTACTAGCCTTGAGCAAAAGGAGATCAGGGACAACACCCAGGACAAGTTCAAGCCCCAGGACCGGGGGAAAAATAGTATTTGAAATATAAGAAAATGTGCATAGGGAGCTGCAAAGACATCTAGCTATAGGATTGTTATAGTTGCTAGGACTGATATTAACAACTCTTGATTTCAAGGACTCATCTTCAACTAAAAGAGTCACTGTACCCAAGACCACATTCTTTTGGGAGCAGCCTTTATCTACTGACTATTCAGGCTGTGAAAACTATGCCCTCTTGCTTCAAAGATCTCCTCTAGGACATCCTGTAAGAGCAGTTGAGAGTCTTGATGTCATAGCAGGTATAGGAGGCTAGATCAATGCTTCAGTCCAACCTCATTTCCCTCATTCCTTATAAAGGTTTAATATACAACGCAAATAAACACAAATCTCCATCACTGTGTTTGCTTCTTGTGAACCAAATTAGTGGGAAGGATCAATAAGTTGAGGGAAATGATAGAAAATAGTAGGTATAAGAAAGATCTTCAGGATATAGTGTTATCACATAAAATAGGCCTCAGGATAAAGAATATTGACAGAAATGAGAGAAATTAGAAAATGATTTTTAAAAATTCTCTAAATTCTCTAAAACATTCTCTAAATGTACACATGCCTACAGGTACAGCTTCAAAGTACATGCAGCAAAACTGGCAGAATTAAAGAAGAATTTCAGAAGAAACAGGCCCATGGCTCACACTTGTAATCCTAGCTACTCGGAGTCTAAGATCTGAGGATCACATTTCAAAACCAGCTGGGCAGGAAAATCTATGACACTCTAATCTCCAATTAACTACCAAAAATTCAGAAGTACAGCTGTGGCTCAAGCAATAGAGTAAAAGCCTTGTCAAAAAAAAAAAAAAAAAAAAGGCTGGAAAGGTAGCCTTGCATGCATGAGGCCCTGGGTTTGATTCCTCAGCACCATATAAGCAGAATAAAGCTGGAAGTGGCACTGTGGCTCAAGTGGTAGAGCGCTAGCCTTGAGCTGAAGAGCTGAGGGACAGCACCCAGGCCCAGAGTTCAGACCCCATGACCAACAGCAACAAAAATAAATAAAGAAAAAGAAAAAAAGAAAGCACCCAGGCTCTAAGTTCAAGCCCAAATACTAGTACAAGAGAAAAAAAGGAAGAGAAAGAGGATGAGGAGGAAGAGGAAGAGGAGAAAGAGGAGGAAGAGGAGACGGGGGGGGGGGAGAAGAGGGGAGAAGGAGGAGGAGGAGAAGGAGAAGAAGACAAAGACAATCAAATTCCTGATCATACCTGAAGGTTTCATAATGTGTTTTACATAGTGCCCCAAAATAGAGAAAACATAAATTTAAAAAAATTCAAACTTAACCTCATTAATTACCAGTACCCACTACTTGAAAATTACATAACACTAACAACCAAACTGTACAACATACTTTATTTTCTGTTGTTTATGAAGCACCTACCAAAAGAACTATACACTGTCTATAAAATAAATGCTAATGTATTTTTAAGTTGAAATTTACAGAGGATGGTATCTGGCTTCAAATGACTTAATTTTTAAAATCAATGTCAGTACAATAAATTAAAAATATCTTTAGTGTTTGAAAATGAAACCCCATGCTTATGAGTAATTTTAACAGTACAAGAAGAATCCACAAGTAAATGTAAATAAAAATACTTAAGAAAAATGATGGTGAAATACATCAAAATGAAAACTTGTGGTATGTAAATAAACTATTGGTGAAGAACTGGTTACTAGAATTAATACTTTTAAATGGCTTTATTAGAAAAGGAGAAAAGTTTTAAAATCTGTCATGTATATCCTCATCTTAAATTAGGAAAAAGAAAGATGAATGAAAAAGAAAATAAGTTGGAGGAACAATAAGGAGAACAAATAACTTAAATAGAAAAAATCCATGAAAACTACAGAAAATCTGCACATGTGAAGATGATCACTAGAAATAATAATGATATGAAGAGAATAAGGAAATGTTATGAGCATTATTATGGCAATGAACTCAACAGATAAGACTGGTGAATTTCTTAAAAGACACAGAATAGGATCTAATAAGACATAGAACATACAAATATAAATTAACTTCAAAAATTTTCTTTCTAAACTATAAATTTACATCGAACACATAAATTAAAAAAGAAAGAAAACACTGAGGCTTTGTTGTTTCATAGTGAATGCTAGCAAATACTTAAAGGAAAAGAAGAATCATTTACAAATTCTGTTAGACAAAAGTAGGAGGAATGCTTTTGTACTTTTTCTCTTTTTTTGGTGGTCCTGCAGCTTGAACTGTGGGCCTGGACTCTGTCCCTGAGCTTCTTTTGCTCAAGGGTTGGCTTCGAACCACAATCTTCAGATCTTTGCCTCCTGAGCAGCTAGGATTACAGACATGAGCCACTGGCACTTAGCACTTGGTTCTCTTTTGTAGGAACCAGAATAAATCTGACCCCAAAATTGACAAAAATAATCTTAAAAAGGAAATTATATATATATATATATATATATCCATATTACTTTTAAAACAGATGAAAATGAAAAATTAAATATCATATGAAGTCTAGTAAGAAAAAGAAAAAAAGAATTAGCAAGCACAGCTTATCTGGGGTGCAATGCTCATTTACTATTTGGAAATCAAACTATTTAAAATATCAACAAAATATGATTTTTATGGATAGAAAAATACAATATTTATTATCTATCATGACATAAATTCTTGGCCACCTAGAAAAGTATTTTTCCATTATCTGATAAAAATTGTTTTTGGACATGCTGCAGTTTAAAAAAAAATCACACTTAGTGATGAAATACTGAATTCTTTCAGAGTGAAGACAAAGATGTCTGCTTTTTACAAGGCTCTCCTGGCAATCAAAGCACAAGAGAAAAAAAAATTATGAAAGAGGTAAAATTTGCCAGGCACCAGTGGCTCATAGTTGTAATACTAGCTTCTCAGGAGGCTGAGATCTGAGATCACAATTCAAAACCAGTGTGGACAGGAAAGTTTGTAAGACTCTTATATTCAATTAACTTCTAGAAAGCTGAAAGTGGAGTTGTGGCGAAAGGTGATAGAACACTAGCCTTGAGCACAAAAGCTCAGGGAGAGTACCTAGACCCTGAATATCCATGCCCCACAACTGCCAAAAAAAAAAAAAAAAAAAAAAAAAAAGGTGGTAAGATTTAAGAGTCAAGAAACATCTTTAATTCCTATGTGACACAATTGCTTTTGTAGAAAATTGAGAAATGTTAGAACTAGTGAATAAACTTGTCAAAATTTAATGTAGAAAGTGTTTATCAATTCTGAATAAAAAATGAACTGAAAACATCTCAACCTTCAGTCAATCCAGTTCAAATACTGAAATATCGAAATTGTGACTGTGGCAGGAGCTAGAATAAAGGATTGTTCATGGTCTAGCTCCTCTTCAACTGAACTCTATCTAGGCTGTTTTGGAGTAATCATACCTTTTTCTTCATTTCTTCTTTCAAAAGAAAGGACCTGTACTTGGGTGATAAACAGAGATACCCTCTGGCTTCTATTTTTCATATAATGTTTAACATGCTATGAATATTCTGTGACATAGGAAGTGAGAAAGTGTGACTCCTAGTGGAAAGACAACACAGTAAACAGAAGCAAACATGTGTGATTCAGGTTTAGGAATTAGCAGACATGGATGAATGTCCAAGAGGGCAATAGTCTGGAGGCTTTGCCAGCTATTGCCACTGTCCATAAGACGCTCCTGGGAGAAGACCAACTGAAATTATCTCCTGCACTTTGCTTCATATGTCTTTTACCTTTGTCTATTTTAATTTGCATTATTTGACTTGGATACACCATCACCAGGAGACTAAGCTAGTCTGAGTTTTGTGAGTCAGTTTAACCAGTCACTAACTCTCAGGGTGGTCTTTGGAAATCCCCATGCTAGCTCAACAGATTTCCTCTAAAGTCACTAACTGAAACTTAACACAAGCATACAAACTTTGGAGTTTAAAATACTAAGAATCTACTGAGTACGTCAAACAGAAAGTCATGTGGACATCAAGAGTGAGGAAAAGTTTTCAGAAATCCTTAGCTGGGTTTTGATAGATTCAAATAAAGGATCCTAGGGGACACATCTGTTCAGTGCTATCAGTGAAGCTGTTACAAAAAGTGTCAGGGCTTGTAGCCAATTTGGACCACGATCAAGATGAGTAAGCCAGGAAAATCAGTCAGGAAAGAACAGAGCCATAGAGGAAGACAGAGGGAAGAGAAAATGGTGCTTCTTCAACACAAACAAAAAGTCCCAACAAACAGACAGCCATGTTCCATTCCAGCCCTCTGGAAATCACAGGCAATCATATGGGTCTTTACAATGTAGTCGGCTTTACTTAAACTTGTCTTAACAGGTTGACAGTTCCTATATCTAAAAGTCCTTGTCACTGTCTGTACAACTCTTCAGGAAGAAAACAAGCTGAGATCAGTGCTGGATTCTGGCTCATATGTATGTTTTTTACTTTTGCAAGTTTTAATTTGCATTCTTTAACGCTAATAACCCATCACCAAGAGCTTAAGCTATTCTTAGTTTTGTGAGTGATTCAGTGATTCACTAAGTCAATCGCTGAATCTTGGGTGAACAGAGATGCATTATTACTAGTAGGAATTAAGAAATGATATATATGTCCTCTTTTGTGAGGTTTGTGATAATTTTAATTGTGAATTCATATTTTAAAACCTAACATATACATCTAGAGAGACTTAGAGATACAAATACAGACCCAGATATAGATATATCAAGAAATATTTATGTCTACTCTTGTGTGGTTTGTGATCAATTTAATTGTGAAAATTCATATGTTTTAAAACCCAACATATACATCTAGAGAGAGAGAGAGACACACACACAGAGAGAGAGATACAAATACAGATATAGATATAAATTTAGTTTAGGATTCCACAACAGAAAATGATAAATGGGTGTGAATATTTACTGGGCACATAATGTATGTTACATCCTATGACTGGTATCTCATACATACTGCCTCCTGTAATGTTTAAAATACCACATTGATGGTGATATCTATCTATCTATCTATCTCTATATATATCACATCCCATGTTTTCTAGATGCAGAATGGGAGTTGAGAGGGAACAAATGGCATCTCCAAAACCCTATAGAAGAAAGGAGCAGAACCAGAACTTCAGCAATGTTTCTGATGCCAGAACCCAGGGTTATCCTATCACATGCATGGCTCCTGTTCTTAAGTAATTTTTATTCTTTCCCACTATAAAAGTAAAATCAGAAGTGTGCATTTTAAATAATTCTCAAAAAACATTAAAGTTTACAAGAACATCTATCTTAACATCTACACTGCTTGTTATAATATTTGAAGGTCAGCCTCTTTTCCTCCCAATATTACAACCTTTCTTAAAATATAATTTTATTTTTATTATTAATGAGTATATAGAGGAGTTGCAATTCTATAAATCAGGTGATGGGTAAAATTCAACTTTTTTTTTGGTTGGTCCAACCACTCATTTGGCCACATAAATACTAGCATCTATCTGGATAATATTAAAAAATGAACTAATCCATAAGCATAATTCCCATTACAAAAAGATTTGTAAGACACATGCAACTAGTTTCCTGAGAGTTTTATGTTTTTCTGTAGATGTAATTTATTTCTAATAATGCAAAATACATCCAAACTCAAGGAAGAGCAATTGGCCAGCCTTACATTTATGGACCTCAGAATCTACTCCAACTCAGAAAACCCTGATTCATTCTGCATAGCTCCTGGTAATGAGTCATGGCTGTGTTTATTTATAGGCTGTCTCCATCAGTTGTTCTTGACCCAAGGAATTCAAAAGCATCTTAGACTTTCCGAGAGAATCTCATGCCAGCTTTTTCTCTTTGTGTGGAGTGCCGTGTGGAGGTTGGCTCTACCTCTCATGCTTTCAGAGACCATCTCATTTGCATTGTTGCCTTTTGCCATCAGAATGTACATAAAAGCAAGACATCTGGTATTCACTTTGTTCCTATTTTCCTTTTCTCTGCCAGACTTTCCTCAATAGTTCTTACCCGAAAAGAGGTAACTATTTCAGGTTCTTCTCATGTAACCAGAATGTAAGGGTCCAGTAGAGCAGGGATTGCTTTCTATTCTGTTCATTGCATTTCCTTCTACAACATTTTTAGGGATGCTCATTAGTGAACGTGAAAATAGGAATAAAAATGTAGATGAAGTAATCTGAGTTACTTGAGGTCAAATGTAGTCTAATCTAAGTAAACAGTGCTTGAGTATCTATGTTCCTAAGGCAGTTCTAGAAATACGAAGAGTCTTCAAGGAGCTTTTCGAGAGAGGATAGTGACTGGAGGAGATGGGAATTAGTTCTGTGATGCAAATGTGTGTGGTGGTTTTCACCCTACACACATCTGAGATCTCATATATAAGTGTGTGTGTGTGTGTGTGTGTGTGTGTGTGTGTGTGTGTGAGAGAGAGAGAGAGAGAGAGAGAGAGAGAGAGAGAGAGAGAGAGAGAGAGAGAGAGAGAGAAGAGAGAGAGAGAGGGAGGGAGGGAGCGAGGGAGGGAGGGAGAAACAGAGAGAGAAAGAGCAAGAAAGACAGAGAGAAGGAAAAAGAGAGACTTCATGGATGTAGAATGAAATTATAGAAGGAAATCTTTTAAAAAAATAGCCTGACCAAATTAGATTAATGGAAAACACTAAACATGTCACCACTGAAAAGCATTCTCATTTTATGATAACAGTAAAGGCCTTTAGGAACATCATGCAACAATTCTATCTTAAATGAACACGCTTCAAACCAAGATCCAAGAATCCTTACGATGGCTGCAGCTCTGAGCCAGGTCTTTCTACAGTATGGAGATGAGGCTCCTCTCTGCTGCCTGGCGCCTCTGTCACAGCTCAAGGGGAGAGGCGGTTCTAGTCGGAGGCCCTCACCAATACACTTCTAGACACAGTCCGAACTGGAGTCAGCCATGAAGACAAGCAACACTATTTGAGGAAGAAGAACCTTACCAAGAAGGATCAGGGAAGTGGGCTATGAAGAAGAAAGAGGTTCTTAGAATTTACCAGAGCGCACATGCCTGCCTGAGGTCAGCATGAATGCTTGCAGTGCAAGTGACCCATCTGCCAGGGTGACCTCAAGCTCTGGAGCAACAGCAAATAAAACCATGAACACACTGTTCTTTGGACACTTTTACAATCCTTCCCTTCCAGGGTTTACAGCTCTTGACCTGAGCCTGAAACTTTGGCCCTTTCTGTGCAGCAACTCCAACAAATTATTCAGATAAAACATATCTGTTTCTTCCATCTCCAAGAAATGTGAGTAAACATTTCAAGACAGAAGTAGCATTTCTCTAAGTTTTCAAAGGCCTCCTTTTATTAAAAAAAAAACAAAGATGTAAACAAAAATCCACCAGTTACTCCAAGCAGTTTTTGAATGGTACAAGAATCAACCTTCTGTCATATCGGTTACAAACGATGGTTAATGAAGCAAGAAATTATTTTCCTCTAGCAAGAAGTAGGGGAAAGCCATAAGGCCACAATCAAAATATTTAATACCATCAATTACACTGAGAAATACACCAGTCATTTTTCAAAGAAGAAAAAAATCTATATTACATAGGATGAAGAAATAAAGATTTTTTTTTGTATTAGAAAGCTGAACAAAACATTGACATAATTTACAAACTGAGATGATTAGCTACAAAACTCATTAAACACCAATCTCTTAAGTGTCATTAGATGAACTTAAATGCATAATAACATAATGTGTTTGGGGTTGAGTACAATGTTAAGAGTCTATCTATACTGTCAACTCAAATCTGTACTTGAAATGTCACCTCTGACATTTACTAAACAAGGTACCTTGGGATCTTACTATTAACACTCAAGTTGGAGTTAATAATATTCACCAGAGGAATACTAGGAGCTTTAGATAAGATCACACACATGAAGTATATAGAGTTTGGTATAGAGCACACACAAATTTTAGCCAGTGCTGTAATTACTTTCACAATGCTAAACACAAATGCATGCTTTATCTTTTGGATTATTCATGTTATCAATAAAATAATCTTTCATTAGACAACTCATTTCATTTTCTAATAACTTACACTATGACATAGTTTTCTATCCATGTTTTCCCTAAACTTTAGAAAGGCATTCCTCTATGGACATCTAATACCAGCAAATACTTGGGTCAAATCCAAGTATTTTTTCCTTAAACAGCCTTCTCAACATCAGGTCAGGAGCCTCCTGTTATCTCTGTGACCTTCAACTACTAAAAGATCTTTGACCTTCCTAGTGTCTCCTTCTGAGGAAATTCCAGGGCCTTCCTACACTATGGGAGCCACAGACACAGTTATTGTACTGGTACCAAACATGGCAAAAATGAGAACGCTTTCCTGTTGGACTGACAGAAGCCTGAAATACACATGAGTGATTCTTTCAGACACCTGATAGCCAGTCAAGGAAATCTCCAACCCTGTGTCCCACTATTTCTTCCCAGTGACTACATGTCCTTGTCAGAGCTCAAGTAGACAGCATTTCATGTGTTCCTCCAAAATGCCATCTTGTTGGACTGAATCCATTGTTTCAGTGTGTTCTGTTAAATTATGTTTCTGGGGTTCAATAACAATAAGGTGTTGTTACATAAGCACAGTATCAACAGACAGAGAGGCCCATGGCAAGGGCAGAGCTTAAAGATGCTATGAGAAGTATACCTTAAGATTTACTTCATTTTCTCTAGACTGGGTATTGAACTAGTAGAAATATTATTTAATATATGGTTTACTAATGTCTGGTTTCCTATCTTTCTCTCTTAAACATTTAAAAAGTTTTTGATACACACCCTGATGGATTTTTAAAGTATTAAATGGAATGCAGGCTTCTTTTTTTCCCCTCTGATTTTTTTGCTATCACACAAAGTCTAGAGAGTTACTTTGTTATCTATGCCTTGGTTTCAGTGAACTGTTGCTGGTTTCTCATGGCCATAGTCCTCTGGTCATTCACCCTTCAGTATCCACGAATTTCCCTTTAGTATCATCAATTCACAAGAAGTTCAGTGGTGTAGATGCATATGTCACATAGAGAATCAATTTAAAGTGACATTCCTTAGGTCAATCTAATGAAAAACTGTGATCGAGTAACAGTATAGATAGGGAATCAGATGTGTGAGTTTAAGTGCACGATCTACCACCTCAACAAAAACTAATGGGCATCTGTGGATGGTTTTCCAGATACCTTCTTAGGTTTACAGGACTCAATAACAGGGAGCCTCATCCACAGACAGGCATCGTCTACTCCTTTACTCTCTCTGCCAAGACATTCTGTATCTTTATGAGGTTACTCAACTCATTCACTGTGAGCACAGGGAAGTTAGCACCTGCTGTAAGGGATCAGCATGTGAAATGTGAAGGGAGGGCCCTGTGTTGAGTGCCTGACCTCGGCGATCAAAAAATAAAACCTCTTAGAAAAACCCTGAGATGCAGCAGATTATACAAACCACAGTGTGGTGTGGGCCTGATACGTGCAGCTGAAGTTCTAACTGCTGAAAGCAGTGCTTCAGGTTGTCCATAATAAATGGAACCACAGTGCCAGGAGACCTCCGGGAACTCCTGTGTTGCTCCATCCTGGGGTCACAATTACAAGATAACCTCCACACAGGGGAAGAAATGTCAACAAGCTATTTCAGAGAGAGGACCCTGTGGCCCATTTCTCATCTGGCGTACGGGTTCACGGAGCTGATCCAAACACAATGTAGCTCCCCTGAAATGAGCAGGGGCTCAGCACAGTGACTGGTGCCAAAGAGCAAGATGAGAAATGGGGCCGGTATAAATATTCAATTGGGAACTTCTGGCCAATCTCTTTGCACTATGTGTTTAGTGCAACTCAACACGGCTCCACCTGGTCCCTGCTGGCTCCCTGGTGTCTACCAGGAGCTGGCAGCTGGAAGGCAGGCTGAGCCTGGGAGATCTTTTAATTTGCTGTAGTACCAGGGGGGCAGGCTTGAGGGAAGACAATGCATGGACTGTAATTCAATTACAGGGCTGTCTTTCCCCCAAGTAGGAGGCACTCCTGACTACAGAGAATTTAATGCTTCCCTCTGCAGAGGTCCCTTAGGAAATGACTAGGGGTCTGGAAGTAGTGAGGTGTTGGCTTGGCTCTGCTCTCAGGATGAAGGCCATCGCAACAATGACCCCCTCCCACTGTTTTTGAGCAGACTGAGAATTTTGTTCAATTCATGTGCAATCTTTAGCTGTCAATTGCTTTCCCCCCAAAAATCTTCCTGTAGCTTCTTCCTGGAAAACACAAATGGAAGCTTCTACATCCAAAAATAAAGCTGCTCTTCATCCTGTAACATACAGGATGGGACAAGCTTTGAGATCTGTGTGTCATGAATTTCGCTGCTGGAAAGATTTTTAAATACTGCGTAAATGCAGCTGTATTCTCACCATGAGCATCTAAGAGGAGTATTTGTCCGTTTATATTTACAGAAATTAATAGCAACTGAAAGTTTGACAAATAATACCTGCCACATATTTTTTTTCTGTACCATTGAATAGCATTAATTTTAAGGACACTGACCTCAGTAATCTGCAGTGATTTTTCAATGCTGTGTATGGGACTGGGGGAGTACATTTCATTTTCCAGCCACCTCAAAACAAAACCCACCAAATACAAGATTGCAATTGCCTGAGAAATGGTTAACTGGTGACAGCTGGAATATTCCTACATGAAAACCCGTGCTAACTATATAGCAAAAATGCTTCTGCTTATTAATGTAAGTTTTTCCGTGCTATTACATTCCCTCTTCCAGTAATGATGGGGTTATGACCCAAGAAACTCATTGTAAATTGAAAGTGAAAGGTGTGTTTAGTACACACAATCTAGTGAACACTGCAGCTTACTCCAGCCTGTTTCACATGCTCTTGGAATGCTCTCCTTACCTTCTAGTCAGGCAAAATCATACAACACAAGTCTATTTTATAATAAAGTGCTGAGTAGCTCATGTCATAGATTGGATGTTGTATAGAACATGGAAACAGAATGCCTGTTGGTGCAGTATGCTATTGCACAACAGGAAAGCAAAATGTTCATCTCAGTGTCACCACTCCAAGTTTGGGATGGTTTGGACTCAAAATTCCTGAACTTCCTTCCAAACTTCCTATCCATTGGTCCTGTCCCATTTCTAGGCTTTGATAACTTTATATCAGAATGCAAAAGAGAATCACCAACCAAGGTCAGTGCCTCCAAGGAAGCTAATCCATCCCCAGCTCCAAGAGATGAAAGCCTAATTTCTATCCCAAATTAGCAATTGTTTTAGGAATCATCTGGTAACCTAATTTGTGCCAATGGCACATGGGAAATCCCATGCTGGAGACTAGGGGTAAGTTCTTCTTCATCCCTTTATTTTCCTTTATAAAAGTTATATCTTATTATCTTTACGTGGTCAAAGGAGTTACCATTTAATATCTCTTCCTTTTTCTTTTTTTTGTCAGTCATGGAGCTTGAACTCTGGGCTTGGGCGCTGTCCCTGCATTCTTCAGCTCAAGGAGAGCACTCTACCACTTGAGCCACAGCGCCACTTCTAGTTTTCTAATGGTTTATTGGAGATAAGAGTCTCACGGACTTTGCTGCCTGGGCTGGCTTTGAACCTCAAGCCTCAGATCTCAGCCTCCTGGGTAGCTAAGATTACAGGCGTGAGCCACCGGCACCCGGCTCTTCCTTTTTCTAAGACAGGTTCCATATCCAGATTACCTCCTTGACTGGACAGGAAGGGGAAAGCAGGCAGACACATTTCCTATTAGTCACTCTGTCATGAGAGAAGCGACAGTCACTGCGCAAATCCAGCACTGTCAATGGTAGAGCAAAAGAAGACAAAGGGAAAATGGTTTCTCCAAGGAGTCAGTGAGCTCCTAGATCACCTGTTCCAAGGCCAGGGTACCTTTGGAATTCCAGCTATGTGGGCTAATAAATTACCTTATTGTTTAAAGCTAGGTGAGTCAGGTTCTCCATTACTTGCATTTGAAACCATTTTAATTGACACGATTCTTCTTTCCTGGTTTCTTGACGTCAAGTCTGGACTTCAATTTTCAGCATTCCTTTGGGTTCTTCTTTCCTCTTTTTGGCCTCTTTATCTCACAGCTCTACTTCATCTCTCAAACAAGCACCCTTTGAGGGAAATTCCACATATGTTTGTATCTTCAAAAACTATTTGTTGTTGTTGATCGATTGCAAATCTATTTCTTCTCAGCCCTTGCATCTTCTCTGAGCACAGGCCTGGACTCTTACTTTTGTAATGGTCAGTTCCATTGGGATGTGTCTCAGACTCTTTCTAGCCTTTCGCTCTCACAGGTAAACTCATCATCCTTGGCTTCAAACTCACCCACACGGACACCCTTAACTGTATGCAATGAGTGCTTAGGATTTACAATTCCCCCAGAAAATCTATGCTGGGGGTGAGGATGGGCATTCACAAAGTCCTGAGGCTAGAAAACAGATACCTCTTCCACTCAGAGAACTTAGTTAACTAAGTTTGATGATGACAGGATTGAAAACAAGTAGGGGATATTCAGCATATTCTGGCTGGTGAGCACAACTTGATCAGTTTATTTGTCATGTAGCCATTTATTCCTATACATTTAATAGCCCAGTTTGATTTATATGTATATTTACATATACATATGCATATTTATATATATGATCTGGCACCTTTACTGAGCACCTACTAGGTAACTGCCCTTTTAGCTGCTACTACATTCAAAGGTATTAACCTTTATGTTACTGAATGTAAGAAACCAGAGAGACTTTTCAGTGAGAGAAAAGTGGTTTGATTTAGGACGTATTGCTCAGAAAAAAGAAAAATAAATTCAAATAAGCAGTGTGAAGAGTGAATACAGGTTCTTGGAGTTAGGTAGGAGGAGATTACCGATTTCAATTATGGCAACCAATATCTAATCAGATTATCACATTAGTCCACCTGTGGTAAATTGGGTAATTCTCACATTTCTGGTCAGAATGTAAATGAAGGAAGCCATTTTGAAAGAAATGTTATAGTAACTAGTAAAATTGAAAATGTGGATCGCTCATCCTCACACCCCCAGCATGAATTTTCTAGAGAAATTCATGGGGAACCCCAGGCTACTCATCTTCCTAAGTCAGCTTTGATAAGGCAAATGTTCCTACAGAGAAAACATGTTTGAAAACTGAACTCCTCTTGTTCAAAGTTAGCTTTATGGCAAAGCAGTACATACATCTCAATTCCATCCCATAATGTGAGTCTCACGTTTCAGAAAAGCCTGCCTTTGCAATTGAATTCCTGTCCGTGTCACCTCGAAGTGAGGAAGAGTGTCAGGACACCCACAGAATGATTTCCCCAAAGATGAAGGATTGTTCAATGCACTAAATACTCAAAAATAAATACCATCGAAGCTACTCTTGAGAACCCATGCTAAATAGAACACAGGGAAACTCAATTTTCGGCATGTGAAATAAATACATAATATTGTGGCTTGCCACAACTCAGTATATTAAACTGTATCCAGAATGAGATTTTTTTATGAGATTTTTAAAAATTTTATTTAGATTCCCTGGCATGTTGGATTAATGTGCTGGCAGTTTGACGGGCTCTTCTCTCTGAGCTCAACAAGAATTTTGGATAGAAGAGCTAAGCCACTCCAAAAGGTATTTATATTGGCCTAGGATTCCAGGTGCAATTATAATCAGCATGTGGTGGAGCAGCAATACTCTTCTGTGCATGCCTGCTGAGTGCATTCGCCCCTGGTAAAGGCAGAAATCTCACTACTCTGTGTCTTTTATGGTTGACTTCATTGACACTTGCCTTCACTGGAGAAGAGTCAGTATCTAAGGACAAGTCAAGTACAAGGAGAGAATATCTGCCTCTCTTTTGGTGGAGAAACTTGGCTTGAAAGACAGGCTGCAGAAACAGTAGTGAGAAGTGATGTGAGCCAGATAAAAGCTGTTCAATAGTCACCTATTCTGTATACTATATGCAGGTGTGCTCTGAACTTCAGAGCCAAATCCTTCTGGATTCAGCTGAGAATCAGAGCTGATAGAGTTAGTTGCTCATCATTTTCCCTGGGCTTCTCTCAAGTCTAACATTAACCCCAGGTCTGTGTGTGACTGCAATGAAGTCACACTTCAGAACTAGCTTTTCAGCTTACATTCATCTGCAGACACTGTCTAAGTTTGGCAAGTTTGATTTTTCTTGGGCTTGTATAGGTGTTCAGTTTGTTCAAAGTCATTATCAGGCAATCCTTTTTCCTAACTGTTATAACCAAAAGCAAATTAAAATTTTGCTGTCATAAGTCTATCTTAAGAGGTCCAGTTGGCAGGGAGGAAGATCGCCATCCCTGGAGGGTCAGGATGCCAGTCTCAGCCCCACTTTTCCCCAGTATGGCTCAGGCTCCATTGCACCCCAGTTTTACTTTGTACAAGACTAAGAGAAAAGCTCTTGTTCTGCCTAACAAGGATGATTGTTGAGAAAGACGATTTAAACTGGTAAATCCTATGCAAATGGACAATATTATTTATTAATAATGGCATGTATGCTAATATGGAAACACATTTTTAAAAAGTAGCTCTTCTATAATTTTTGGTTTTAATGATCTTTATTGGGATGCTTGTCAATAAACTAACAGTTCTTCCCAGTGGCTATGTATAATTTCTCATTTTGTTAATGGACATGAATGCATGAATACAATTCTTAAGTTACAATTCTTAAGTTATGGGAAAGTTTGGTAAATTATGGGTGATTTGTTTGGTCATGTTCTACACATAAGAACATTCTATTTAGATATTTCCCATGGATTGTCATTTACTCATCTCCATTGCAACAAATCAATTCAAAACTAGATCCTCACATTTCATATTGACACTATTCTCATCCACATGCATTCTAAATGGAGCACACAGAATGGGACCTCAAGAAAGAGAAGAGCATGAAAATAGATCATAAAATCCAGTAACGATGAACAAACATCTGTGTGCTTAGGGGTAAGACTTTGTATATCTCATGAAGGATACAGCTATATGCCAAAAGAGGAACTTTAACAAAACACAAATACATTGGAAAAGGAATTTATCTATATCCAAACTAAAGTTTCTCTTTCTATGTAACATTTTGGTGACAGAGGTAAAGCTGACCTGCACACTATTCATAAATTGCTCTAAATAAAAGTAGTCCTCGTGGACATGACTTCCAGTGTCTGTCCATCACTCATTTGTAAGTCTGTGAAGAGACTAGACTTGCTAGAATCACATCCAGAATTAAAATTTTCAGGAGCTGACTAATGGAATGTTGAAGCATTGCTAGAGAATTCCACCCTGTAAGAAGAGGAACATATCACATGTCCTAACAGAGACTCAGACACAAGAGGGAAAAAAGCTGGGTGTTATACCATTCAATCTTCTCACACTTCTCATCCTTAGGAATACAAGAAAGAAAATGGTGTCAAAGTGAGACTTCACCACGTTAATATATCATTGTCTCGAGTTTAAATAGCACATCGAAGAAGAATATAGAATTCTAACCTAAATGTCAAATTTATATAGACATTTAGTCTTAATTTAACTTTCTTTTTTATTTTTCTTTTTGGCAATGCAGAGGATTGAATTTGGGACCTTGCAAATGCTAGGAAAGTGCTCTACACATGAGATATATTCTAAGTCCATAATTTATCTTAATATCTTTCATTCTAACACTAGCTCTGTAGTAGAGTGTTTGTCTAATATACACAAAGCCTAAATCTAAAATCGATGGATCTAGGACAAATCATGTTAAGTGAAATAAGCCAAGCTCAAAGAGACAAATGGCACCTATTTCCTCTCCTATGTGAAAGCTAGATCTAAAATACAAGTAAACATGATAACTTTTACAATATATATTTAGACACAAACTGACTAAGGAGAGCATACAGTGGTGAGGGAAGGAATCCAAATCCAAATCCTCTGAGCATCTAAAGTATTATTTATTGAAATGTTGTCCAAGAAATGGACACAAGGTTTTTAAATTGTTGGTTTGTTTTAGTTTTGTTTTAATTTGTTTGGTTTTGTTTTCCTTTATTGAGGAGTGGGCAAAGAGGGGTGGGCACAGGAACGGAGGGAAGAAAATGAGCAAATGCAGTCATTGTATTCAATATACAGTTGTATATTGTAACTTGTAGGTAGGGATGAGGGGAAAATAGGGGAATGTGAAGGAAGGGGTTAAAATGCACTGCACTTATAACTTGACTTATGAAATTGTAACCCCTTTGTACAACTCCTTAAAATAACAACAACTAAAAAATCCCCAGTTGTATCTATTAGTTGCCTTTTTTAAAACAGAAATGTGCTTATTTAATACACTACCCTTTCTGCTGTTGATAGGCCTAAAATACAAAATAGCCTTACTGAACAAAATTTCACATTTATGTTTCAGGTTTCATATGCTATCTCTCTGTACCAGATTTTTAATTATGTGCATTTGAAATGTATTGAGGATATAATTGTTTAGACTAAATTTTATATCTGCATATAAAATACGTGTGTGGATGTATGTATATATTTTGTTGCTCAATATTATTAAAAAAATACCCAAAGTATTATACCAAAAATAACTTGCATTAACCATGCATATTTTTGTGCAATTAGTATGTAAGGTCCTGTGCTGAGCCTTGTAAGGAGAAGAGATTTGCAAGACGTCTAACAGTCTACCATATGCATAACAAAATCCAAGGATCAGCCACAGCTGTCACATTCCCTTGCTGAAAAATGTGAGCTGTAATTCAGACTCTGCACTGGAAAGGCAGGGTTCCACCAGCACACTGCTCTTGTGAAGTCCATCTTATTCAGGAAGGAAGACCTAACTTCACAGATTTTCCTAGGTAGTATGTGGGGTCAGCTACCCAGCTGTTAAAGGGTGAAACGCTAAAGGAAGAACAGTAAAAACTAGTGTCGTAATGCACCCATGTTCAAGTATGATGGGGTTAGTTCTCAAACACAGAAAAAGCAGTTATCTTAAATCTGGGCACTCAGAGAAAAATGGATGAGGTCTATACTTTGGGGGCCAAGAGGAGGGTGTGGGGTGTATACTTTTGGGGACAGAAGTACTATGGATTGCAAACGGTAAAGATCAATATATTAGGTCTGAAAATAATTGAGAACAGAAAATTCAGATATGTTCTCTGCATGCTTTGAGTCATGCAACCTTCTTTTGTGGGACTAGCATGTGAACATGCTATTACAAAGAGTAAAGAAGCAAGGAAACGTATTAGGTTTTATCTTTAGTAGTAACGTGCATGGTTATGAATGTCCAATATACAGTATATCTATGACAGGTACATGGATAAAGATATGTGCGAATCTTTATTAAAAATTCTGCCTACTGTGTACAAATACTGCACACTAGTGAATTCATCACAAATCCTATGATCTTATGTCAACAAATGACCTCAAAATTATCTTTTCTTCTTGTTACTAGTTGTATCACCCTAATCCAGGCCCCTCTCCCTTCTTCAAATCTAAAGAGCCACAATACTGTCTAGACATTTCAGTCTTCACCTTTTTTTTTTTTTTTTGGTCCGTCGTGGGGCTTGAACTTTGGGCCTGGGCGCTGTCCCTCAGCTCTTCAGCTCAAGGCGAGCGCTCTACCACTTGAGCTACAGCGCCACTTCCGGTTTTCTGGTGGTTTATTGGAGCTAGGAGTCTCACAGTCTCTCCTGCCCAGGCTGGCTTTGAACCGTGATCCTCAGATCTCAGCCTCCTGAGTAGCTAGGATTACAGGCGTGAGCCACCAGCGCCCAGCTCAGTCTTCACCTTTTATCCTGACCTACCAATTGAACTATCTCTCTGCTTGGGTACTGTATAGCTCACAGCATAGCCAAGAAGTTCAAGCCAAGTCTTGTTCTGCCTCAAACTCCGCTAATATTAGGAAAGTCCTGTAACCTCTCTGGTCTTTAGGTTCTATACCAATCAACTGAATAGATTTGATTTAAATTATTTCTGATCTCTTCCACCTGGAATATCCTTACTTTTAGAATTTATATTCAAATATCATTAAATATCCCATAGTCAAGACAGCCATTCAAATTCCATAATGATGGGGATAGAAACAACAGCTACAAACTGCTTCATCAGAGCCATGCTCTACTCTTGAACATGAGTAGTAGATGTTAAGCACATATTTAGACATTCACATCCACAGTGAGATGACAGAGTACTGGCCCCGGCCTTCTCCATTCATCTCTATGGAGTATAGTTAGGATATTTATTTAGAAGGATATGCGTTTTGTCCTCTTCTACTATTCATACTGTGGGCCAAGATACTTGATGAGCAGAGACATATAAAAAGAATATACTGTTTCACTTCAGGGAATGTGGTTCTGCTGTGGGTTTCTTTTTGTCCAGAAATTTTCCATAGTCAGATCAGATCTGGTGCTATTATTCTCAACTCAAAAATACAAACAAGGCCAAGCACTGGTAGCTCACACCTGTAATTCTAGCTACTCAGAAGGATGAGAATCATGATTCAAAGTCAGTGTTGGCAGTGCTGGTTAATCTCCAATTAACCACCTCCTCCAAAAAAAAAATCCCCCAAATGCCAGAAGTGGAGCTGTGGCTCGAGTGGTAGAACACCAGCCTTGAGCAAAAAAAGCTAAGGAACAGGTCCTGTGTTCCTCTTACAGTATGTACCCTTTACAATTAGAAGTTAGAGCAAATGGCATGAATGGGAGATGGACTTTGTGAGAATTTTTTAAATAAAACAAGCAAATAAGTAAAACAAAAATAATACTGATTAATAGGCACAGCTATTAATTAAGAAAAACAAATGCAAAAATTATTGTCTGACAAGATGGGAAGGAAACAAAGAAGGAGGCAACAATGCTTGATAAGAAATGTACTAATTATCTTGTCCATGTAATTGTAACCCCTCTGTATGCTATTTTCACAATAAAAAAATATTGTCTGACAGAAATCAAGGGTCACCTAGTCACCAGAATAGCTGATCTTCTCTCTTTCTTCACTAAACACATCAGAAATTCTTGATGCGTTAAATTCTTACAGAATTTTTGAATCTATCTTTCATGCCTACTTTAACTCTAGTTTAGTATAAGTAATGATCTCTGAATATTTTTCCTACTTGTGCTGCTTCTTCAATTTTATTCTCTGTGAAGTAGCCCAAGTGACCCTTCTATAAAAGTTTCATCTGACCCTAAGATCCCCTTACAGAGAATTTGTCCATGAATTGCTGTACCTGGAGAGTAATGCCTTACTGTCTTCTGGAAGACATTTTATTTCTTGCCCCTATATCTCAAACAAAAATCGACTCTACCTAGAAGTTTACCTTTCTTTGCAAAATAAATGCACATTTATTAAAATTTTAATGTTTTATTTACAATGAACATTTTAAAATGTTATTATTTAAATAAAAAAACTAATACATGTTTTATTTGTAATAGTTTTTTCCCTTTCTTTCTTTCTGTTTTTTTTGGGGGTCCGGTCATTGGGCCTGAACTCTGGGCCTGGGCGCTGTCCCTCAGCTCTTCAGCTCAAGGCTAGTGCTCTACCACTTGAGCCACAGCGCCACTTCCGGCTTTTTTCTTTTTGCTTATGTGGTGCTGAGGAATCAAATCCAGGGCCTTGAGCATGCAAGGCAAGCGCTCTACCACTGAGCCACCTTCCCAGCCCCAAACTTTTTCTTGCTTTTTTTTTTCTTTGGAGGGGTGTGGTCCAGTCGTGGGGCCTGAACTCTGGGCCTGGGCGCTGTCCCTCAGCTCTTCAGCTCAAGGCTAGTGCTCTACCACTTGAGCTACAGTGCCACTTCTGGCTTTTCTTTTTGCTTATGTGGTGCTGAGGAATCGAACCCAGGGCCTCATGCATGCAAGGCAAGCGCTCTACCACTGAGCCACCTTCCCAGCCCCTCCTTTCTTTCTTAACTGACTCCAATTGATCTTACAGAATTAGCAAAGCCTTACATCTTGCTATCTAGCTTGAGATACATTGGAAGTTTCCTGTACATATTCTACCCATAGTATATCATTGAAATTCTATATGCCTCATAAATATATGCCTGTGCCCTCCCCTTATCTGGTACAGGACCTGGAAAAATTAGCTTCTTAATTATCTAACAAATGTACTGAGTATCTGCATAGTTCCAAGCACCATTCTAAGACGAAAGAACACATATTTGTGAAAGAAGTGGAAGCTCATATATGTAATAACTAAGGAAATCAAATTTCAGGAAACAGTACATTCTGGGGAAAACCAGAGCAGCAATTTGACCACACTGATGAGCATATGGGGGTACAATTTACACACATCTGTCATATGTGTCTCCTGAGCCTACGCTTGAAGGCAGTAAGGGATGAGCCACAGGAGTACACGGCTGATGCAGAAATGATAAAAGTTCTTGGCAGAGAAAACCAAAAGCCACATTCTAAAATGCAATCAGGGGTTGAACAGAGGAAGGTAGAGCGACACCTTCAGGAGACAGCACAGGCAAAAGCCAGGTTGAGTGGGGAGAAGCATGTACATGCTGAAATCCAAGGGATAGAGAATGGAAGAAGGTAAGAGAGGTCAGGATGCACCCAATCGCCAGGGCCCCTTTATATCCAGCTATCAGTTCTTCACACAATGTGAAATTATCTGTGGCTTAAAACAGGGAAGTTACTCTATTTGAGTTGTTTAAAATATTTTTATTGTAAATATACTGTACAGAGGAGTTACAGTTACATGAGCAAGGTAATGAGTCCATTTCCTATCAAGCATTGTTACCTTCTCCTTTGTCTTTTCCCTACCATCCCTACCCTCCCCACCTCCCCAATGAAGATCATTTTCAACATAGCGTCTTGTACATCTCCTTGTTACAGTGGGTCATTGTATTTGCTTCCGGTGCCCTGCATCTTGTATATACATTTTTCTAAATTGGGTTTTTATTTTATATAAATCACTTTGGCTAGCCTGTGGCAAATGCATTTAAAGAGATAACCAGAGGCAGAGAAATGATTAGGAGATTACTACTTAGGTGATCTCTTTTAAGTATAAACTACAGATTAAGGAAAGTCGATGGATTGCAGAAATTCTAGGGGATGGTTTACGTACTAACTATGAGGAAAGACCGTGAGGAAAGAATGGAGGATGAGCATCCACACTTCAGTGCTGGGTAAGGTACTGTTTACTGAGATGACAGGAGCAGAGGAAGAAGAGTAACTCTGCAGGTACATATCAGTATGATTTGGAACTTGTTGAGTTTAAGGTGCCTAAGGGACACGCATGTAAAGATATCCAGCAGTCAACAGAAAGACTGGGAAGGCGAGCTCTCCTGGAACCATATACAAATTTATCAGCACACTTAAAGTGTTGAAGCTGTGGTTAGAGAGGACCATCTCCCCAACAAAGGGGATGAGTGAGACAAAGCAAAGTGACCTGGGCATGCAACATTAGTTAAGAGACATCAAAAAGAGTTACTGAGGAAGTGCTTATAGAAACTAATGCATACCTTGTGGTATGGAATTAAGCAAGGAATTTCCAATTCTATGGTAGAGATTAATGTTAAAGGGCAGAATAGAAAAATGAATATTCAGCATGACTCCAAATATATATGAAATCATGTGCTTATCTCTTGCTAGAGTGATTTTGCTTTTAATCAACACAATATGTATCTTCTTTAGATTCTCTAGAAAGGGTATAAAATGGTTTCTTGATCTCAGATTTTAAAAAGTGGTGTTGCACTTTCATTTGCTTCTTTTCCCTGGACTTTCACTACTGTTTTCTATAACGTAAATTAACAATTGTGTCTTGCTCTTTAACGTTTTTCTTTGCATTTCTCATGGGCAAGGTAATTCCTACTTATCATACTCTGTCTCCAGAATGCCTTCCAAAGAATGGAAATAGATGGCTAAAATATGAAATTGAAAAAAGAAGTTCTTATTTATCTTCTATACCTGGGCTACACAATTAAATAAACATCACACAGCACTAAGCCTTTGGCTGTTTGCATGTAGAAGTGGAAAATTAAGTACATCTGCACAATTGATGGTGTAACCACAACACCCTTTGTCTTTAGTAAGGCTGAGGAGGGCAGAAAGGTCAGAGGGTGATGGAGGTGAAGTAAAAGGTAGGAGGGAAGGCAGGAGCTGAAGGCAGGGCTTTGGTTTGGGCTTCATCTCTGGAGTTCCAGTTCCAGCCCAGCTACTTTGATCTTTTTCCAACTCCCATCCACTTACCCCAGGACTCAAAGCTGAAGGAGGTAAAATCCGAAAATGACAAAGGTGAATCAGCACCTGGGGGTAATAATTTTAGAGGCTCACTGGGGAGTCAGAGCCCTCTTTGAAGTGGACTTTAGGGGAGTCCCAGGGAGGCCAGCAAGCCTAGTCTACAGAGGGACTGTGACTGCAGGAGTAAGTAGGGAGCCTTCAAGTGAAAAGGGGAAAGTAAGTGATTGATAGAAGAAATTAAGATCTTAGTTCCATGGAAAAACACAGAGAATTTGCTCTATAGAGAGTGCCTTCGTAATCCAGCTGTGGCTATTTCTTTGGACAAGTGTTGCTTATTTTTACACTAATTGATAACTTTTAAAAATTCCATCTTAAGAGAATTATTCAATGTCTTTACTTAAGCTGCATTCATATCAACTTAAAGACATGGACTTTCTCCATTTCATCTTCATACAATGCTATTTATTATAAAGTTTAAATAAAATCTGGAGAAGTTACAGCATGTAGTTTATACTCAAGAAACAGATAACACATTCTTATTTTAACAAAAGAATTCGTATTTTCTCATATTGTAATCTATGGATAACTTTCTAAATGCCAACTTTTCCATTCATGTATGCAAGTTTAGTATATATTCATCATCTCACTAAAGGATGGAAAATATTTAATCAGCAGCCATTGATAGCACTTAGGGTTTGCAGGTGTATCATCTTTCTCAAAACTAGCTTTTCAACTATTATCAAAGTGTTGTATTTAGATCTTTAAAGGTATGCATATGTTGTGTTGTATTTGAAATGTTTTAAGAATTTAAGAGCCTTCTGCATTTTAAGTTGTCATTTAAATACCCCCAAAAGAGGAAAATTTGATGTATCTATTTTTATATATTTGAAAGGTATAGAACATGTATTTTGATATACATAGAAAAATGATTATTGCAGTTAAAACAACTAACATATCACTTATTTGGTATGCATGTGTGTATATATACATGTGTGTGTATGTATGTGTGTGTGTGTGTGTATGTATGTGTATAATTTTGGGGTGGAATGAGCACCTAGAATCTACATGTGGGACACACTCTGTTACTATTGCTTCATCAAAGGTGAGTAAAGCCTGGCACAAAATGTTAAGCATCTTATTCAAATACTCGTATGTAGAAAGTGGCAAATTCATATTTCAATTTAAGCTGCCTGATTTGCATCCTCTACCACTGTACTATACTGCTTTGAAAGCATGAATTTTTCACCTTTAACAAAACTAAAATCCAACTGAGATTCATTTAATATTATGAACAGATTCCAGACACAAAGGTTTTTTGATTTTTTTTTAACATTCACACAAATCACTTAAGAGGACAATCCTCTGTAGACAGTCCATCGGCAGTCTAACCACATAAAGGAATTCTAAGGAAACCCAAGTCCAAAAGGGTTCATAGAATCTGCCAAGAAGCCAGACGTTGCCTTTGAGGAAAGAGTATCTTCCCCAGAAAACAAGTAGGCCTGTAGCAGGACACTCACCAAGGAAAGTCATAGGACCAACTGCCTCATTGCTATGCAAAGAAACCAACTGTGAAATACATAATGTGATTACTAATAACCCTCCGACTTTAAAATAAATATTTTTCCAAAATATCGAAATGCTAGCACCAACAATGAAAAAATACACTATAAAACAGTGTAGGAAGCTTGCATAATTAATAAGCTGAAGCTTGTCTTAATCCCCTTTTCATGTTTTGTTCTTGATGTAAGTCTACTGCCCGCTCCTCGCAGCAATCTCACATCCTGCAAGGAATACTAGAGAAAGTCAGAGAACCAAAATAAGCAGCATTTTGCTTTCTAGGACTCTGTAATACTTAAAAAAAAACCTCAAATGTCAAGATAGATGATCTTCTAGTTTTTGTTTTTGTTTTTTTTTAAAGAAACTTAGCTTCAATTTTAAAAAAAACTTCACAAAGAAGCTGGAGTAGAAAAAAAAGAAATGGCAGTGTTTTTCCTTTTTGTTTCTGAAAATGAATATCAGAAACAAATACCAGACTCATACATTGCATCTGAATCTATAGAGTTCACTGTTTACTTGCAAATTCTCACTAGATTGAGCTGAATTGAATTTACTAGGAGAGGTATGATCTGCAGACAGGAGGGAAGGGGTGCCTTTGGATTCTTTAAGAGTCCAGGGAACGAACGGCAGCCTGAGAGATGCTTCTGCAAACCCTGCTGTCATGTAAGGCCATGAGAGCAAAAAGGCTATATAGAACAGGATGAACACAAGTGCGTGTTATTTGAGAAGAGTTGGTGGCTTATGGATTCTTTTTCATTTCTTTTTCTTATTAAGTTTTTTATGGTGAAAATACTGTACAGAAGGGTTACAGTTACATGAGCAAAGTCATGAGTACATTTCTTATCCAGGATTGTTGCCTCCTCCTTTGTTTTTCCTCCACCATCCCTGCCCTCCCAGGGCTTGTGGATTTTGTCTCCTATCTCTACTCCTTCATGCACCATCTAGTCCAAGCTTTTCTCAATTTAAGAAGTCCAACAAGACTAAACAGAACAGTCTGCAATAAATCTCCGAATAAGTTTCCTTCAATTAAAAAGAAAATGTTTCTTAAAAACTTATTGAGGAGTGCAGACAATTAAAACAGTTGGTAATATGTGACGAATAAAATTGAATTAGGACCTCAACTATGAACTTCAACAGTCCATCAATCTCATTGTCATGGGAGTTCAAAATAAGTTTTTGGACAGCCTTAAATTTTTTAGAATAGTAATGATTTTAGTCTCTCTCTCTCTCTCTCTCTCTCTCTCTCTCTCTCTCTCTCTCTCTCTCTCTCTCTCTCACACACACACACACACACACACACACACACACACACACACACACACACACACACACATAACTTATTTATTGCATCGGAATCTACTAAACTATAAGGTATCTATGCGGGGTTTTATTGATTGATTCAATCATTCTTTCTTTCTCTCATTGGCTTATTCAATAGATTCATTACATCATAGTTCCATGGACCAGAAGATGGCTGTGTTCTTGGAGCACAGATGAAGAGCACGGCCCCTGTAAGCTAAAAATCCAGGTGGGAAGTAGGATACAGGACATTGTAGTCCAATGGTCAAGGCTAGAGTAGTTGTGAGAGCTAGGGCAGAGCGAGTGTGCAGGAAAGATAGTTCCAAGGACAGGAGAAAATGGTTCTCAGGAAAGTGAGCTTACAAGTGAGAAATGACAAAAGTAAGCATGGGAAGAAAAGCAAGCTACAAATGCATGAGCAGGACTCAGCCAGGGGAGTTTCCAACTTCAGTCCTCAGTGTGGAGCCACTCCTAGACATTTGCAATCTAACTGGAGGTGGGAGATCACTTGTGAACATCAAAGACCTCCTAGAACTAAAGGAAAGTGATTTAAAAATTTGATGTTCTTACTGTGGGTGTTGGTGGTGTTGGTACTGTTTGTTTTTGCTTTGAAAGTGCAATTAATTTTTATTTGTTGGCCATGGTAGGGCTTGAACTCAGGGCCTAGGCACTGTCCTTGAGCATTTTTGTTCAAGGCTAGTAGTGCTCTACCACTTTGAGCCACAGCTCCACTTCTGGTTTTCTGGTGGTTAACTGGAGATATGAGTCTCACAAACTTTCTTGCCAATTTTCTGCCCAGACTAGCTTTGAACAGTGATCCTCAAATCTTAGCCTCCTGAGTAACTAGGATTACAGGTGTGAGCCACTGATGCCCATCTAGATTTTAGGCATAGAATACTTACTCTTGTTATAACTGAGTGCATAAGAAATTAACCGTGTCAAATATTTTATTGGTAGAACAATGCTTTTTGCAAGCTAACAACAAACTGTTTTGTTGGGTTACAAGAATATGGAAGTTGGAAATCTCATGTCTCATGTTTTTAGTCTAAAGGATCTATGGTGCACTCAATTTATAATATGAAAAGCATCAGCTGTGAATGTTTTAATAAAAGGTATCTGAGAGCTATTCCTTGTTCAACTCAGTTAAGTGTGGCTGGAGTTTTGTATAAGAGAACAATGACAGGGGCAGATCTCTTCAATAAGTACCACCTGGATGGGTGGGAATGAACTAATGGGATGAAGTTTTTCATTGAGTAATTGGTGATCTTATCTGCCCCTATCATCATTAAGTAACAGCAGCATCAGAAAGAACCAACTGTGCTTTGTTTGCATTTTTATCTAACCTGCAATTTACCTGCAACTCTCACTGAAGTGAAAGGAGAAAAAGAAAGAGGAAGAGAGTAAGTGCAAAGACAATAGCTCACATCCTAAGCTATTTTGTTAAGAACCTGATCAGAATAGATTTCTTTCAGATCTGAAGAGAGTTCTTGTCTTTTATAAAAGATGGTTTAGATGATGAATTTATACATTGAAGGCTATGATACATTCAGATTTTAGTAGATTATTTAAAGGAGATGAACTCAATCACAAAAAAATCAATATTGCTTAATATTAAGTGATTTTTCCAAAGGTCAATATAATCTCTCATAATAGAACTCTCTGAAATTGTTATTTTAATATGTGACTAATATGCTACAAAGTGTATACTGCTCTTCAACATATCAGAACAAAGTAATATTATTTTCTCTTTCAGTTCAAGAAAGTATTTGGAGCAGCGGTGGGAAACAGAATGGCTATTTATTTTCTATGACCATGGTTTATGAACTAGTATGGTTTGGACTAAGTCCTTAAGAATTGAATCAATTGAATAAAGCTTGAAGAAAACAGAAACAAAACAAGATGCTTGCTGTTTCAGTTTTCATTCTTTATCAGTTCTATTCCTATTTTGTTTTTGTATAAGAAAATAAAAAATGGTCATGAAAACTTGTTATTAAAATCCTTGAATTTTGTTACTGTTCATGTATAATTAAACACAACTGGATGTTTGGGGCCTCACTTAATTTGTCTCTTACAATATTAATATTTTCTTTCATACAAATGCATATATTCAATAGTTGTCACTGAAGTAACTAAAATGGCATAGATGCTCTTCTCCATGCTTTAGTTTTAGCTAATTTAAAATTAAGTTAGATGCTCCTCATAGCTTCTCCAGGAGGCAGGCATGGTTATGATTGTTGGTGAAACTGAGGTAGACACTAGATACCTGCTATGTGTTGGAAGAAAATAGTAAAAGAAAGTCCTGTCATATTTAGGGAATGTAGGTGATCAGAATGGGGTGGTGGGCAAGCTCTTAGCTCTTTTCTCTTTTCCTTGGTTTACTCTGCTGCCACTCAAAGGAGAGAAGTGGTCCAGTGGATAAAGGCAAGTCACTATTGCTATTATCAACCTTGGACTAAGGGTCTTCTCCCACATCCCTCCCCAAGGGTGATTATTCCTAAGAATGCCAAACTTTAGTTTCCCCCCATTTATTTCATTGGGTAATTCGTAATTCCCAAGGGTTAGTCATGTAAGACAATAGCTCCTTTACATTTAATTATACTATATGGCAAGCATTAATTATAAATAATATCATCTAATTTAGTCTTCAAGAAATAGTGGAGAAAGTTACCAGATTTGGGTTTTGGAGGTTTTTTTAGAGGAGAAAGTGTACACAACAAGTTGGGGGACAGTATTTGAACTGCAGGATTGTTATAGAACATTATTTTCTAAGAAGAGTGACAAGCTAAAATAGGAAACTCAAGCTGTGTCCCTTAGGTTTTACTTTAAAATCAACTTTCCCTTTTTAATTTTTTCCTCTCCATTCTTTCTTTTTTCTTTTTTTTTTTTTTTTGGTCAGTCAGGGGGCTTGAACTCTGGGCCTGTACACTGTCCCTCAGCTCTTCAGCTCTAGGCGAACCACTTGAGCCACAGCACCACTTCCGGTTTTCTGGTGGTTTATTGGAGATGAGAGGTTAATGGACTTTCTTGCTTGGGCTGGCTTTGAACCACGATCCTCAGATCTCAGCCTCCTGAGTAGTTAGGATTATAAACGTAAGCCACCAGCACCCGGCCTTTCCTCTCCATTCTTACAAAAGAAGTCTACAAGTTAACATCAAAGGGGCAAATCCTAGCCAAAATTAATTTAAACACAATTCACAACATAGAACATCTTCTAGGTATCTAAGCTATCTAAAAATAAGCCTGTTAAAAGGAAAGGTAAGCAATAATCTAAATTTAATCATATGCTTGGTATATTACATTACCGTCTTTGGTGAAAATGCCCATGGCACAATATTACTTTCATGAATTCTGCTAAATAAAAACTTGTATTATATGATCACAGGCTATTAACATGAGCAATTTTGTAACTTTACTAATAATGTACTCCTAATGTATGACTAATACATTACTACCGCTGATGATGCACCAACACAATGGTGTTGGTTTGCACATAAAAAATATGTGTGTGTTCCATTTTAATATAAAACTTTTAAACAGAAAACACAAACACATTAAAAACTCTAGGAAATAAGTAAATAAATACATTGTTATTCTATTGTGCAAATTAGGAACCATAACAATCAAGCAATGTCAACCAGTAGGGCAAGGATTCTTTATGAAGACCATGAAACTTAGAAACCCTAATTCCCATCACTTTAACTCTAAATATGTAATTGTTCCCTCAGTTTATGTTTTCCTAGCATTTCCATAAAACCACTTCTTTACATTTTTCTTATTTGATTTTATTAAAACCATAACAAAACTTTCTACACTGGCATTGGGAAATTATAAATTGCATCGAAATTATTTTATGAAAGTGATTGGAAATCATGCAGGCATTTTGGCAAAATGTATCCTGGTAATATGAAGGAGAAAAATGCTGTTAACATCTTTAGAAGTCAGGAAACTACTTTTAAAGTCAGAAAAACACAAAAGTCTTGCCACTTGATGAGAACTTTGTTTCATGTCATGGTACACATTCCTGCCAAAATTCAATGCTATAGAACTACTTACATTTTGATTTTCAGCAGATGTAGTGAAAGTTGACAACATTCTTCTGTGAATCATTAGAAAGTATTTTCACTGAAAACATATTCTTGATTTAAAACATAAGTGGCCTCACTAAGTTTTTTTTTCCCTCTAGAGTTTGCATCAAATTCTAACTGCTTAACTTTCCCCACCTTTCTATACCACTCACCCACATCTTGATCTTGTGAACTAACCAGACAATGAATAAAATGGAGTATCAGTTTCTCGTAGTGGTCCTCTTCTTGAAAGGGAGATACAAATATATTGAATTACTAGTAAAGCAACAAAAGTAATTCCTTCAGTTTCCTAGTGCTTCCCTAGGAGCAATTTATATTTTGTCCTAATTCAGGAAAGACACTGGGCATGCATAAATTATATACAGAAAGTCCATGAGGAAAGCAGGCTGAATCTTTTACAGTGCTGTACTGGATTGAGTCTATCTTCCCTGGTGGATGCTGATTCTAGCACTGGTGCTTGGCTGAATTAAACAGGAGAGGGAGGGAAAGACTACAAACATGGGAAGTTCTACATTGAGCTAAGATCAGTAACGGTGTCATGATGCTACAACTTATACTTTTTTTTTGTCAGTCATGGTGCTTGAACTCTGGGCCTGGGCACTGTCCCTCAGCTCTTCAGTTCAAGGCTAGCTTTCTAACTAATTTTCTTCCCCATGCTTTCTGATCAGTCTTTCAACAAATCCAATCTTAACAGAAACATGCTAATCACCACGTGTTTCTCTTACCAGTGCCTGTCTTACCATATTTGTTAGAGACAAGATTTGACTAATGTTAACCTGAATTCCCCCATCCCCCCAAAAAAATGCCATGGTAGGACCTTCTTTAGAAAAAAGGGCTTTCCATAGTAATCAAAACAGCTTGGTATTGGCATAAGAACAGACCTCAGGACCAATGGAATAAAATTGAAAACCCAGAAATGAACCCACAGACCTATAGCCATCTAATCTTCGATAAGGGAGCTAAAACAATAGAATGGAAGAAAGACAGCCTCTTCAGTAAATGGTGCTGGCAAAATTGGTTAACTACATGTAGAAAACTAAAGCTAGATCCTTATATATCACTCTGCACCAGAATTAACTCCAAATGGATCAAAGACCTTGAAGTCAAAGCAGACACTGAAAACATTACAGGATGGAATAGGAGAAACCCTAGGTCTCCTTGGCTCAGGCCGAAATTTTCTGAATAGAGACCCGGAAACACAACAAATCAAAGAAAGGTTGGACAAATGGGATTGCATAAAGTTGCAGAGCTTCTGCATGGCAAACAACATAGCTAGCAAGATCAATAGAAAGCCCACAGATTGGGAGAAGATCTTTACTAGCCATACAACGGACAAGGGTCTCATATCTAAAATATACTTGGAACTCAAAAAATTAAATCCCCCAACAACAAATCCTCAAAGAAACAACTGCCCAATAAATGAGTGGGCTAAAGACTTAAAGAGAAACTTCTCTGAAGAAGAAAGAAGGATGGCCAATAGACACATGAAGAAATGCTCAACATCCCTAGCCATAAAAGAAATGCAAATCAAAACAACATTGAGATATCACCTCACTCCAGTTAGAACAGCAAAAATCAAGAACTCTAACAACAGATGCTGGAGGGGATGTGGACAGAAAGGAACCTTACTTCATTGTTGGTGGGAATGTAAACTTGTTCAACCACTTTGGAAAGCAGTATGGAGGTTCCTCAAAAGACTTCACATAGATCTCCCCTATGATCCAGCAATCCCACTTTTGGGCATTTACCCAAATGTTTACAAACAAGACCACACTAAAGCTACCAGCACAACTATGTTTATTGCAGCATTATTTACCATAGCTAAGACATGGAACCAACCCAGATGCCCCTCAGTAGATGAATGGATCAAGAAAATGTGGTATATATACACAATGGAATTCTATGCCTCCATCAGAAAGAATGACATTTCCCCATTTGTTAGGAAATGGAAAGGTTTGGAAAAAATTATATTAAGTGAAGTAAGCCAGGCCCAAAGAAGCATAGGTCCCATGGTTTCCCTTATTTGCAATATCTAGTATAGGTATGAGTCAAGCGGAAAAGGTCAGATAATGTGATGTTAGGAAAATGAACCCTTAAATATGTATTTTAATGTTTTCGTTTCTTTCATGCATGTGTTTCTAATGCATTTATAAGATTATTTCTTTGTTGCTTTGTATGTCCCTCCCCCACAGTGTAACCCCCGCTTTCACTATATTTGATGTCAGTATAACATGTGGAGGAGATGGGGACAAACAAGTCGTTTAAGGATTCAGGTGGACCTGTTGCAACAATGAGAAGTACAAAATGTCATGTCAAAACCAGCTTTACAATGTCGGTGTGGGGGGGGGAGGGGGGTATAATTGGGTGGGGGGAGGGGGGAGGCGGGGAAGGGAAGTGAAGGGTAAACAAAGGTAAGAAATGTATGCATTATCCTGCCCATGTAATTGTAGCCCCTCTGTACAGTATGTTCTCAAATAAAATAAAATACAATTAAAAAAAAAAAAAGAATTGCAAATCAAAACAACATTGAGATATCACCTCACTCCAGTTAGAGTGGCAAAAATCAAGAACTCTAACAACAACAGATGCTGGAGGGGATGTGGACAGTAGGGAACCTTACTTCATTGTTGGTGGGAATGTAAACTTGTTCAACCACTTTGGAAAGCAGTATGGAGGTTCCTCAAAAGACTTCACATAGAACTCCCCTATGACCCAGCAATCCCACTTTTGGGCATTTACCCAAATGTTTACAAAAAAGACCACACTAAAGCTACCAGCACAACTGTTTATTGCAGCATTATTTACCATAGCTAAGATATGGAACCAACCCAGATGCCCTTCAGTAGATGAATGGATCAAGAAAATGTGGTATATATACACAATGGAATTCTATGCCTCCATCAGAAAGAATGACATTGCCCCATTTGTTAGGAAATGGAAAAACTTGGAAAAAATTAGATTAAGTGAAGTAAGCCAGGCACAAAGAAATACAGGTCCCATGGTTTCCCTTATTTGCAATATCTAGTATATGTATGAGTCAAGCGGAAAAAGTCAGATAATGTGATGTTAGGAAAATGAATCCTTAGATAGGTATTTTAATGTTTTTTTTCTTTCATGCATGTGTTTCTAATGCATTTATAAGTTTATTTCTTTGTTGCTTTGTATGTCCCTCCCCCACAGTATAACCCCCCACTTTCAATATATTTGATGTCAGTATAACTTATGGAGGAGATGGGGAAAAACAAGTCATTTAAGGATTCAGGTGGACCTGTTGCAACAATGAGAAGTACAAATTGTCATGTCAAAAAGGAGCTTTACAATGTCAGTGGGAGGGAGCAGGGGGTGGGGGGTGGAGGGAAGATTGGGTGGGGGGGGGGCCTGGGAAGGGAGGTGAAGGGTAAACAAAGGAGGAGGCTGCAATGCTTGGTAAGAAATGTATGCATTATCTTGCCCATGTAATTGTAACCCCTCTGTACAGTATGTTCACAAATAAAATAAAATTAAAAAAAATAATAAAAAAAGAAAAAAAAAGAAAAAAGGGCTTTCTAAATTACAACCAACTTACTAAAGAAAAGATTAATCCTCTCAGTGAAATTCTTGACTAGTAATTTAGTGTCTTCCTAGTTTCCTAACCAAACTTCTATAGTTATTCCTTCCATGCAAAAGAAAGAATTTTGGAAGAGCACTTTGAAATATAAAACACATGTCAGACTTAGAATTTCTAACTATTAGTACTGACAAAATAAACAGAAAAGCCAACTGAGTCAAAACAATTTGAAAATATGAAAATGAAGAAAGAAGTAGTAGGGACAAAAATCAGACACCAAAGAAAGAAGAAATTGATGCCTATGCTCATAGCCATTCTGATAGTAAGAGTAAATTTAGAAAACTGACTTAATTTGGTTGAAAATCTAATGTATAAAATTCCATGTCCTGTACAAGCAGGGTAAGATTACTTAGAGAAAGTTAAATAAAAAAATAAAAAAAACCCATCAAACTACTTCTAGTAAATTAGTCTCAATAACTCCTACCATACGAATGGAATCAACATACGTGGTTTGTAAAACTAGATTATACATGTGAAATAAGCAACTATTGGTTGTTTTTCTGATCCTTCACCTGACAAGATCTGTTTTTTGTACTATTCTCTTTTCCCCTTCCTCAATGTTAACTCCTCTGTTGAGCACAAAACATTTAGTTGCCAGTTAGTTCCTTAACTCAATGGACCCTTGGTGTGAGACCATAGAGGAAAAATTACGCAAAACATGCAATGTGAAAAATTTGGGGTGTAGACCATGAGCAAATAAAAGCATTGATTTCCAAAGACTTTCCAGTCCCTGTTTGGAGTACTGTACTGATAAGTGATCAATCAAGAAATTATAAATATGTGGGAAGCCAACTGTTTACAATATTTTTCAAAGATCATTATTCTGTCATTAATAACTCTATAAATTTTATATAAATCTGTTGCCTTTAGAAAAACTGGATGCCTTCATATCAAAAACTTAATTAGACAAGACACTATGTTGAAAAACAAACTTTACAATTTAGGCGGGGGTGGGAGAGTGTAGTTATGGAGATGGGAGGGAAGGGGTGGTAGGAGAAAAACAAAGGAGGAGGCAACAATGCTTGATAAGAAATGTACTCATTACCTTGCTAAGTAATTGTAACCCTTCTGTATAGTATTTTCACAATAAAAAAAAACATAAAAAAGAATAAAAGACTACCTTTTATTATAACAATAAATACTATTTTATGCATCAAAAAACTTAATTAGATGAAACAGAATTGATCATGAATGAGTGAAAGAGGAAAGAGACCCTAGGTGTATAGGAATTATGGAAAGGATTTTGAAAGCTCAGATTACTCTTCTTCCAAGGTCAGGAAGGCTTTTTATTCAGGGTCTGGAGATAATTGACTCTTTCTAAGCAGCACCTAAAGTCAGGCTGATATTGGGATACTGACTCAGAGTTTTTCTAGGGTATTTATGAGTACTGATTTGCTGCTTGTACTCTCCTACCAATGTCCTTGCTGCAATGTCAAAAGTCTTAATTAAGAGCCACAACTGCAGTTCACTGTCAGAGGTTGTAATGGAGAATTCCTTTCCACAACAAAAAACGTGGAACGACTCATTCTAGATCTTCAAATGTTGGCTTTATCAGCATCATTTTCTTGCTCACAGCTGGCACTCTGCCACTTGAGCCATGCACGCCTCCGATCCACAACACCATTTTCAAAGCCAGGGGCTTCCTAATACCGTTTCAGTCCACAAGTCACTCAAATTTTTCAGAATCTCTTGTAGCCTCCTCTCACCCAGATGAGGCCACCTTGGGTAGCTACAGAGTGAAAACAGACAGGAAACTGGAGCTCCATTGAGATATAGAAGAAGCACTGTCAGACAAAAACTGCAGCGTGCTGGTCAGCTCTGTAGTGCAAAGAGCTGATCCTTCCAAATACCTCTTGGAGAAACACTGGGGGCATCCATACTTTCCCTCACACTGCACACGTTTGTGCACGTGCACACACACACACACACCACACACACACACACACACACACACACACACACACACACACTTCAGAATTATACTTCAGCTCTCTACTATAGATTTATTCATTATTTCTCTAAAACAATGGATAATGAGAAAGCCTAGGATAAGGATAATAATTACTTCAGCAACATGATGGTTAGGAATATATCAGTCAGTCAGAACAGTAGCAGTCTGATTTTGTCTCTCACCTGTTGTTAGATACGATGCTCCTGTCTGAAGACAGCCCTCTCACTCTAGCAGCTGCCACACCAAGGGCATGTGCCAAATGACATTACTCACTTCATCTCAGGCACTACCTAGACATACACCATCCCCTTGTGTTGTTGAGATTCCAGATCTTCCATGGAAACACAGTGGGAAGTGAAAGAATGGTAGAGACAGAAAAGTAATATAGAAAAGTAATAGGACTGGGTCCCTTCATAAAGTAACCCTCTGTGTGTTCTGACAAGTATAAAAGGTTTTACAAATTAATTATAGGACAGTGCAATAGAAGAGCTTTCCATTAAGTGAAGCCTATAAAACTGCAAGTATTTTATTTATTGATTGATTGATGATGATGATACTAGGGCTTCAATGTAGGGCCTTTTCACTCAAGACTAGTGCTCCACCACTTGATCCCACCTCTAGTAAACAGCTTTTTGTTGGTAAATTGGAGGTAATTGTCTCTTGGTTTCTATGCCTAGGCTACCCTCAAACATTAATCCTCAGATCTCAGCCTCCTGACTATCTTGGGTTACAAGTATGAGCCACCAGCACCCAACTTGAGCAATTATTTGTTAAACAATTTTTTGTTTTGTTTATTTAAAGATAAAAATATTATTTCACTAGGGATGTAACTTAATAGTAGAATGCTTGCTTAACATAAACAGAGCATTGGGGTTGGGCCCTAGAATCTCACACATAAAAAGTACCATTTCCCATAAGAAAAGTCAGTCCAAGATAGGAAAGAGAGGACAGAAAAGAAGTGAGAAAAAGACAGAAAAAAAGAAAAATGTGTGATTGTTCCATTTCTATCACAAAATGTTTGCTAAGATACGATGGTTTTAATTAAGATAATCCAAAAGTCTATCATGCAATATGTTTTCTTCTTCAAAATAAACTGAGCCAACCCAAAGGGACAAGGGAATAATAAATATAATTGAGACTATACTTGGATCAACTGGAATATGAAGGTATCCTTCTTGTTACCAAGAACTTTCTCCAATTTGATCTTGATTACAATTGACATTGAAGCTCCATTGGTTATTATATGGCATAAAGTAATGAGAATAGTGTAGGTAAAGACCAGAAGAACTCTCTCCATGTGAAAACTACCTGACCATTCAATCATTGATGTAGTAAGAATTGCATTCCTTCGGGGGGATGCCTACTATGCTAGGTACCATACATGAATTGACGTAAAACAAAAACCCCAAACCAAAACAAAAAATCAGATGAAATCAATACTTGCATTTCTCCTATTTGTGGAAAAAGGAATCACTTTACCAAAGCTCAGAAACACATAATCATTAAGGAAATTATCCATAGGGTATATTCAAACTTTGTGTGTTGCCAATCTGTGTATTATTTTGAGCAAAAGTATATTTCAAATGGGATCATCTTGAATAGAAATGATTGCAAAAATTACAATTCCAACTATAATTTAACTTCTTGGAGAACAGGAGGAGTAACATTCATTACAATAATTGCACAGAACTAATGTCCTCAGGGATTTGGAAAGCACACCGTTCTTCTTAATAAGCCCAGATTTTTATTATGAAGAGTTTGTCATTTGAAAAATCACCAGTGTTTCAATTTGTAGCTTAGATTTTCCTACCCTATTTCTGCTTCCAGTGGAGAATTCTGCTCCTGAGTTTCTGCTCCAGTTAAGCTCTGACCTCTGTATTAACCTGTCCATCTTCTAGTATGATTGCCTAAACTGATATCTGACCAAGTGTATGGCATTCCTACATTTCTGTTGCCTTTTTGTTGTTGACTGTCTCTTGTCAGCATTACCACTGTATCAATCTGAAAGAAGATTCAAGTTCCTATATTTTCTCAGCACTTCCCATGTATTCCTTAACTTAGAGTTTTCACTTACCTATGCAACCAGAAAAAAATCTACTCAGAGAGGAAACAGAAAACTAAGCTACACAGATTTGTCATCCAACTTTTAGTTTGTTGAATACGTTCGTGTGGGTGGAGGTTTACAAAATCACTGTTTGCCAAGTTCGTAGAGCCTTACATATTGATTCTAATTAAAAGGAAAAGTTATATATATATATATATATATATATATATATATATATATATATATAGTTTTGTGGGTTTTTTTTTTGTCAGTCGTGGGGCTTGAACTCTGGGCCTGGGTGCTGTCCATCAGCTCTTCAGCTCAAGGCTAGCACTCTACCCTTTGAGCCACAGCACCACTTCTGGTTTTCTAGTGTTTTTTGGAGATGAGTCTCACAGACTTTCCTGCTGGGGCTGGCTTTGAACTGTGATCCTCAGATCTCAGCCTCCTGAGTGGCTAGGATTATAGGTATGAGCCACTGGCACCCGGCTTACGTTTTATATTTTTTTTATCGTAAAGATTATGTACAGAAGGGTTACAGTTACATGAGTAAGGTAATGAGTACAAGCATTGTTACTCCCATTATCAAGCATTGTTACTCCCTCCTTTGTTTTTCCCCTACTATCTCTTTCCTTCCCACCTCCCCAACTTAAAAGGAAAAGTTTTTAAGAGAGAAGTTTCTATGTATTTTTTCCATCTACATTTATATTAGCTACTCTCTCATTAGATATTTACCTCTTCAGACAAAGTCAAATTTAGTTTTAGTTACAAGAATTTTGAGACTATAAGGGTATGTATTTATTTGGCACTTTGAGCTTGTCCAAAAGACATCAAGTATCAGGTGATAGAAATTCATAAACACATGAACAAAGAATCCATTCATCCTCTGGCTTATTGAAAAGCAAATGAGAACATTGCGTAGGTTGCTAAGATGACTGAAATGTGATGATTAGATGTGAGATAATGAACAGAATCTCTGTCTCTTTAGAAATCAAATTTTTGGAATTGCTACTAATACTAAACCCTCAACCATCTCACAGGAGAAATTTTTCAGTCCTTGATATTGTTTTGAAGGCCTTAAGAAGCTTGAAGCTTTCTGACCAGATAGAGTTCTGGAGGATGCATGAGGCATAGTAGAGGGTCCTAACTATGGAGCAACTCCATCTTGTAGCACTTGATACATGAAATGCCTGCCAGCAGCCTGTTACTAGTTAGGTAAGAAAAATGTATTTGAAATTGATTTATTAAATTCTAAGTACGTATTTTCGAAATATGGGAAAGACAAGAAAAAGCAGCTTTCTCTAGAATATTATTTGAAATTTGAAACCTTGGACATACTTCATTCTAGTCATGCTGGACTTGAAGCTAGTATTGTTAAATCAAGTCAGGGCTTGCACCTACTTTCTCCTTCTTTATCTCCCTCAAACTTCAAGTTTTGTTCCAGTAGCACCTAATTTAAAAAAAGAAACTTTTTATCATCTCTCATTCCTCTATACTTATTCCCTAATTATCATTTTCTAATCTATCCTATTATAATATAAGTTCCCTGTTTCATTCACTAAACTGTCTCAAGCACTCAGATGCCCAATAAAGAGCAACTTTAAGGACAAGAAAAACAATGTACCTATAGTGAACTGCTGAAGGGAAAGCCATCAGATTCCTGTGAACTCAGTAATTGTTGAATAGGTCACCAAAGAACATAACGTATTCTCTAAGATGGTCTTAACCACCATCCATAAACAGTTACTTTATCCACTTAAGGGAAAGTAGAGTACTGTCTTAGCTCCTTGTGTTCACTGGATAAAGGTTACTAGACAAAGGGTTGGCAGGGGGTTAGCTCAGTGATAGAGGATATGCTTAGCATGCAGGAATGTGTAGGTTCAATCTCCTGTGCAGAAGAAAGGGAAGGAAAGGAAAGAGAAGGGGAGGGGAAAGGTGGGGAGAGAAGGGGAGAGGAGGGAAAAGGAGGGGAGAGGAGGGAAGGAAAGGAAGAGCAGGAAGGGCAGGAAGGAAAGAAGGAAGGGAGGGAGAAAGAGAGTGAAGGGAGAGAGAGAAGGAAAAAGGGAATGAAGAAGGAAGGAAAGAAAAAAAAGGAGGGAAGGAAAAAATAGAAGAAAGAAAGAAGGAAAGAAAGTATACACATGCTACTTTGTGTGATTCATTATCCTGACAAAAACAATTTATAAGAGTTCAGAGGCTCTCAGTCTGGATAGGAGAGCTTGACCAACAATACAGATATTTTCTGCAATTAATCATAAATAAGTGTGGGAAGTCAGGCATTTTCTAGTTGCCAGAAAATAATGCAAGCTGACAGGAGAAAGAGGCCAGAATCCTCCCATTGCCAACAGTGTATTTCAGGCCAAATTGACTATTTCATGCTTTGTATGTATGTACTTGTTCTGAAAGCAAAAGAAATAAATATTCAGTGTAGAAAATTTGAAAAATGTGTTTAAATCATGAGAAAAAAAATAGGGCACAGCATGCTAAGTGTCTCTCAGGCTTCCTAAGCAAGTCTCATCGCGGCTTTTCCTACTCTGAATATCCGGGCCACAGCTGATGTGTTACAATCTTAGTCATGTTATTATCCGTTCAGAAGCCAACTGGCAACTCCTCAAACACCCAAATTTCAAGTTTGGGCTCCAATCTATTGATGGTTGCTTATATTTCCCTAAGAATGTTTGTGAGTTATTTTTTTTAAGGACCAAACTTAGATACTAAATTTAACAGAATGACTTCAAAAGGTAAATAATTTAACACACAAGTAAAAAAAAAGTGCATTAATCAGACAACCTAGCAACTAGGTTAATCACAGGAAACAGAGAAAATAAGTTATTCAGTTTGCCTTTTGAAAGCAAAAGTATAATGCAGTAACAGTTGCTGGTCATGGATAGGTACCTTTATTCCTTCTCTTCCTCCTACGGCAGGATCTGAAACTAGTGAGACAGAGGCAGTGAAGCAACCAAGCGAGCATTGAGATAGACAGGAATTGAGCAGAAGATAGCCCGTTCCCCAACCTCATGAGATTCAGGTGGCCCTCCTCAGGTTCTTGGACAAATTATACCCCTGTTTAAAGAACAAAACAACCAACAAAAGCCAGAACTCCTCTTCTGCTTTCCCTGGCTCATATTTGTAGTTGCAATCAATGAGTGCTGACTAAAACCACCAAGAATCCAAGCCGGCCGCAACGTGGGCCAGCGCACCTGGTTTCATTGTGCTGTCCACTTGTCACACGATCCATTCCATTTCAGTTTCTAGTGAGCAAAGTGGGCTGTCCTTGGCAGCCATGTCAAGAGTTATGAATGGAGATTATAAGTGAAAATATAAGAAAGGAGGGAAAAGCAAAAAAAGAAGAACAAATCAAGAATAAAGCCTGGGAGATGTGAAGACAGTGAAGATACGGCCAAACAAGTAGATGAACGGGACAAGTTAACAGTAAAGTCTTAGCTGTTGATTGTCTCCTTTCACAGGTCTTCGGATCATTCTTGCTCCATCAGAACAAACAACAATCAGTTGCTCTGTGTGAGCCTTTCACGTTTATTACTTCATTTCCAGCTGCCCATTCATTTGATCTTAGATTAACTCCACAAGAAATCCACAAGTACATACATAGTATTGAAACATGCTGGCCAATCCATCCAACTACCAGGAGATATTTAAAAGACTGTTAGGGACCATGTATGGTAAGACATTTAAAGAATAGTATTCTAAGTTTTCAGACCTCTACTTAAATCTTCAACTGCTACTGCTATCACAGCTTTCATAGACACCTCAGACACTTCTCTGAGGAAATCGGCTCAGTATGCTACCGTGACCAAAGGGTCAAGATATGCCAGCTATTGAGTGTAAGATTAACAGCAAAACAGAACCCATCATTCATCCTCATTCACAACTCCAGCTGCACCCACACCTGTAGGAATCTGTCAACACACTTGAGAAAAGGCAGAATGGATGAGAAAACCTCCAGCAACTGCTAGCCAAAAGGATGAAGAGAACGGAGAGGAATCCACATGAGGTCAGACTTTGAAATGAGACAAAACATTCTCCAAAGTGGGAGAAAAGGATTAAGGTATAGTATGAGTCAGAATATCTAAGTCACCAAAGAATGAAAGCGAGATTTCAGAATATTTATCATTTTCAGAAGTATACCTGATAATTTTAAATAGGTGGCTCAAATAATGAGGAGTTCATTATTACTTTACATTGTGTTTAGCAATTTTCTGGCTTTGTTTTGTTTTTAGTAAAAAACGGAGCATATGTTGTAATGTAACTAAGCTTAAGGAGAGGCTACATAATTCCATATAACTAGATAGTATTACTAAGAGAATCTAAGTTTACTAAAACTACATCCCCAAATTGTCAAGTTTGTGGAAGTACAGCAAATGATTTTTAATGTATCTTGAAAACAGAGTATTGAGATCAGTGGATCTCTAATTTTACACAGTAAAATATTATGTACGTTTTCATACAGGTGCTTCAGATTTCCCTGCAGTGAGACCAATACAATATTTAAATTTTGACAGGCAGTCTTCTGAAAGCATTGAGAAAGTCATTTGACTAACAAATAACATATAACCCAATGCCTTAACTATAACATTGTTAAATAACAATTATTTACAGAAGATAAATTCATTTTTAAAGCTTTTATACTAGACTTTTAATAGATCAACTTTCTGATTCTCAATTAAAAATTAGCTATTAAATCAAAATTAATTCTTTCTCTTCCTACCAGAAATATAAGTAAAAGTAGAGTGTGGAGTGTGTGTGTGTGTGTGTGTGTGTGTGTGTGTGTGTGTGTGTGTGTGTGTGTGTGTATTTGCTGGTGCCAGGACTTAAACTCAGAGCCTCTTGAACTCAGAGCCTCATACTCTTGGCTTTTTTACTCGGCTCTTTTATATGTGCCTGGTGCCCAGCCATTTTGGGTCACACCTCTAGTCCATTGTTGTTGTTGTTAGTTAATTGAAGATAAAGAGTCTTGGGGACCTTTCTCCCCAGGATAGCTTCAAACTGTGGTCCTCAGATCTCAACTTCCTGAGTTAGTTAGGATTCCAGGTGTGAGTCACCTATGCTCAAGTTTAAAATGTTTCTTTATCTGATTCATGGAAACATCTGCTAAAAGATTCATTTGTCCAGGAACTATCTATTATCTTAAGTAAGTTCCATGCATTTTCAAAGTGTCTCAAATGAGGCACAAATGAGTTCACCATGAATACAGGATGAAAACAAACCACCAAAATAATGTTTCAGTTTGTGTTTTTCAGATGGTCTATCTAGTAGCAAACTTCATTTTAAGGTAAAGTCAAACATGAAGTAAATATACATTTTAGCTTTTGCATGTAGCTATTTTATGGTTAACATTAATTTTAAGAAGAAAGATCTAGAATAGTATAGTCTGGACATGGTTAGCAACACTGAAGAGAAAAGCAAAGGAAACCATTCAAGGAATGTAAATTTTTATAAGAAGCACATTATATCCCTCTCCATATGACATCAAGTTTAATAGCTTTAGGAAACAGCGATACTGTCCCCAGTGTCTGGCTTTTAGTCCATACATGCAATGTTATTGCTAACTTTCCAGTTTTTCCTGACTCATAGTACATAAGTTTGTCAATTCCCTTATTTCCCTCTAATCTACTCATTACACCTGCAGCCCCAGAGTTTCTCCCTAAAAAAGGAATTAAGGCCAGGCAAGACAAAATTTGCTAACACACGCATGTCACTCCAAGAATTTTCCTCACAGTCTCCATGCCCAACATAGGTACTTCCCTACTGTAAAAAACACTTTCCGTCTGCATTTATTGTGATCTTTTCAGATCCAAAACCATCAAACTGTAAATCTAGCAAATAGGTGAATGATATTTGCTTTAGATTTCCAGTGAGGTAGCATTTTATAAGGTGGTGTGTCTCCAGCTTAACCTTTATGTTGATATTTCATTGTTAGCTCAAGTTCTTCACTTAAGATTAGTTTAGAATAGAATGGCTATCTTTCATATCCAGTCTCTCTGCCTCTCTGCCTTCCTCTCTCTCTCTCTGCCTTCCTCTCTTTCTCTCTGCTTTTCTCTCTGCCCTTCTCTCTCTGTCTCTCTCTGTGGCTCTCTGTTACTCTGTCTCTCTGTGTCTCTGTCTCTGTCTGTCTGTCTGTCTATCTCTCTCTCTCCAGCACACACATACACACACAATTGGAACCAGCGGGGTAGGAATGGATAGAATCTGAACCTTTGATCCTTAATGGACAGAAAGAATATACCCATATAAACATGTACCGAGCACTGCTGCTTAGTGTTGCAGGACAAGAGTTCTGCACGTGAATATAATAAATAGTGTTTTAGGGCTGGGAATGTGGCTTAGTGGTAGAGAGGCTGCCTAAATGCATAAGGTCCTGGGTTCAATTCCTCAGTACCACATAAGCAAAAATATTAATAATACTGTTGTAAGCATTCCTTGATTGCTTGACCTCCCAGAAGATAATGTATCTTTTTGTACAGGTTTCCTGGGTTGAATCTCAGAGCCTTGAGCTTGCTTGGCTGATGGTCTACCACTTAAGCTCAGCTTTGAAGATGAGGTCTCACAGACTTTTTCTACCAGGGCTTGCTATGACTGGCAATCCTCCAGCTCTTAGCCTCTTGAGTAGTGTGGATTACAGGTGTGAGCCACCAGCCTGTGACAGAGTACTTTCTAGCATAATTTTATATTACTCTTAGTGCTCCATCACTACATTAACTAAGTGCCATTTTGGCACTCTCAAACCTAGTACTCGTGAATAAAAGCAGGCTCCAAGAACAATTTCACTCTCTGTGACTGACTGACAAGACTATGGCATCTGACCATTGTAGCAGTCAGGGGAAGGAACAGCAACTACATGTTGGGGCTCCTGGAACCAATATGTTCCCTGGGCTCTAAAGAGTACATTTATTTTTTGATTGCATGGAACTTTAACATTCTTAGAATCCAATTTATCTAATTATGTGCATTTATATTACCCATGAGGTCAATTTCAGAAGAAGCTAATCTATGGCAAACAACCAATAGTTTCCAAAAAGCATGGGTGGTTTTCAACTTACAGAGATAAAGATATTATTAAATACATGCATGTCAAAACCAGCTTTTGAAAAATAACAATATATTTATCTTTAAAAAAATTATAGAGCCGGGTACTGGTGGCTCATGTCTGTAATCCTAGCTACTCAGGAGGCTGAGATCTGAGGATCATGGTTCAAAGCCAACCTGGGCAGGAAAGTCAGTGAGACTCTTTATCTCCAATAAACCATTAGAAAACCTGAAGTGGCACTGTGGCTCAAGCAGTAGAGCGCTCGCCTTGAGCTGAAGAACACAGGGACAGCGCCAAAGCCCAGAGTTCAAGCCCCACAACCGACAAAAAATAATAAAGAAAAATTATACATTCCCACATTCACACACAGTAGAGATCAAATGCAGGGCCTCACATATACTATATAAGCCCTGTAGCACTGAGCTTCATGACTTATAAAGCCATATATGCTGGGATTTTGTAAGCAGCAAAGAATAATCTAATTCCAGACTTAAATTCAGAGAATTCTGAACTTTTTTCACATTCTCTGAATCACTGATACAACTGTGAGATATGAAACCAATTTTTTAGCTTTGTTCTCTAATAATATTTATGTATAAACACAGTATCATGATCCTGAGTGACCAAAAAATGACTTCAGAAAATGATGTGAAATATCAATCATTAAGGTGATTAATATTGCCATAGTTTCCCACTAGCTTCCAAGATATACTGATTGCAAATCTCTAATTACCTACACAATATTTGTAAAGTATGTCATAGATAAGCTACTTATTTGTAAAGTATGTCATAGATAAGCTACTAATATTGCTCAGCAAATGATTAGGAAGAAATTGCTCACAATAAATAGGACTCTGGCCTTCACTTATCTCCACAAATCTTAGAGTACTTGTCTTTTTATGAAAAAAAAAAGTAATACTTTGCCTATTTTCCAATGCTTCAATAAAATAAGTAATTTAATTTAGTTTTGACAACAAATCAGTAAAACAAGGTCTAACGGTATTAATCTTGTCATATTACATGTTCTTAATGAGCCAACTGTGATCATTTTAATATATAAAGGAATCAATTAGTACAATATTATACTGAATAAAATAGGAAAGAGTTAGTTGAATGACAAGTGTATAGTATATTATTTATATTTGCTCTTTAAAGCAAAATATATTGGCCAGCCACATTACTTATGTCAATATTTCTTAACTTTATCTTGAAAATCACTGCAACCATCATAAACTAGAGCAAGACAAAATGCATGAGTACCTATCTCACAATTAAATTCAAAATTTTGAATAAAATAGAATCAGTGAAGTAGAATAGAAATAAAGTAGAATAGATATATATGAAATCAGTAATATCATATAAAACCCTGTGCTTACTGTCATCATGTTACTTATTATACTTTCACTTAGCCACTTAACATCGAGGCCTGGAGTTTGAAATAAAAGCCATGAAAAATTCATAGGCCTATAACAAATCTGCTGAGCTTCTGATAAATAGTATTGATTCTGATAAATTAGTATTGAATTCCTGTATGAAGCAGCCAGATTAACATTTTTTCCCAGGTCCCAATAACCAAAAATAAAATGTTTAGCTAATGTTGAGTTTCTCACTTTGAAAGAATTCTAAAAACCTAGCAAGACTTTATTAGAAAGAAAAACAAATGTTAATTCTTTGTTGTGGTTGCTTTTGTTTTGTAAACACAGATATTATAGCACCAGGTTCACTTGCAGTTGTAAACATGTCATAAAAAAGATTAGAATGAAAGCTTAAGGTTAACTATCTATTTATATAGGGGAATATATTTTCAAGGATTTCTAGAGATATTTCTATTATCTCTTCTATTATTCTTTAAAACTGACTTTAATTACAGTCCTTTTAAGTTATTCATGTGTTAATAATATCCTAGACAGTATAATGCATAGTTTCTATACACAAAGATTCTTTAAATTCTGATTTAAAGCATAGTATCGTATTGTTTTTTTAATTATAATTTTTTAGTGAAGTCTTGATCATTCTTTTACAATACCTGGAATTCTGAGGTTCTGAAGCATCGGATTCTGAGCACGTTTTCTTTACCTATAAGAAAAGAGTCTTCATTACTCTTCTTTGAAAATGCAATTTTCTTAATCAGGTTCACATATTTTGTTAAACTTAAAGTGGATACAGCTCTGTTCACCAAATCTCTGTAAAATACTCTCAACATTTTATAGCAATAGCATGAGGTACGAAACAGCATATTTCATTATTATGCCATGGAAACAGCTGCTAAATGCGCTTCCATGGTTTCCATTAGATGTAACATGTTGGGCTACAACAGCCAGGTCCAGCCAGCCTAATCAGAACAAAGAAACCAAAGAAGCAACTCTCCTACTTATGAGCCAGAAAGCCATACTGTTCTTAACCCACTAGGAAGTGTTTTTCCAGTGGATACCACTTCTGTCTTTTAAAGCATACAGTCATAAACACCTGGTTTTGAGGCAAAGCACAGTGTTAGCTAAAATGTTCATATATTAATTTTCTTTTTTTTCAGACCCATGGCTGTAGGTTTTATATAGGTCTTAGCCTATCAAGGAAATTTCAGCCTTCCTCTTACATTTCTCACTTAAAATAGTATAATGGCAGTCTAGTTCACAGACTATATTTCTTTTCTTTTCTTTTTAAAGGTATTTTTAACCTAGAAAAGGTAAAGAATGAGGCTAACTTTTGCTGCCAGGGTATCTATCCATTTCTAGATATAGTACATTTCCTAAAACAATGGAAGACAAAAATCAGTAGTCCTTCACAATTTAAATTTAAATGCAGATACCTGTGTCTGGTTTCTTAAAGATATATTACATGCATAGTGGAGTCAAATTTTTAAAAAATCTCTCAGATTAACATAAGAACTGTATGAGCCACTGTCATATATGTTTTTTTTTAAATTTTATTTGTGAACATACTGTACAGAGGGGTTACAATTACATGGGCAGGATAATGCGTACATTTCTTACCAAGCATTGCAGCCTCCTCCTTTTGTTTACCCTTCACGTCCCTTCCCAGCCTCCCCCCTCCCCCCCCATGTCATATATGTTTTAAGTCTTTATTATGATGATATAAATATGTAGCTTACAGGGTCCCAGAAGTTTTAGCTTCTTTTTTTTTTTTTTTTTTTTTTTTTTTTGTCGGTCGTGAGGCTTGAACTCTGGGCCTGGGCGCTGTCCCTCAGCTCTTCAGCTCAAGGTGAGTGCTCTACCACTTGAGCTACAGCGCCACTTCTGGTTTTCTGGTGGTTTATTGGAGATAAGAGTCTCACAGTCTTTCCTGCCCAGGCTGGCTTTGAACAGCGATCCTCAGATCTCAGCCTCCTGAGTAGCTAGGATTACAGGCGTGAGCCACCAGCGCCCGGCTAAGTTTTAGCTTCTTATACATAGTTTGGAAGTGAAAAAAAAAGTGTCCAATGAATGTATACCACAGCCACCTTTGTGTGGGGTGAATTAAAATACAAATAGTACCACTTGAAAGAAGTTTTTAGTTTTAAAGTAATAACAGTATATTTCCAGCTTGCAAAGTAATACTTTCTTCCTCTGATTCAGAATGCTTTAAACACATACACACACACACACACACACACACACACACACACACACACACACACACACACACACACACACACACACACACACACACACACACACACACCATCCCCTGAACTTTAAAAAAATTTGTTTTTGTTTTCATTTCCAACTGGAGACATTTTTGTACACTGGGACATCAATTATTTGCTTTATTAATTGTATTCTGTCTTACTTCCTGCCAATATATTTACACAATAAGAAAATAAAAGTAATTAGCAGGAAGATTGCCATTTTACCTTGTTAGATAACTTTTTCTTCACCCTTAAAATGGGACTCAGCACTGAGATATGAAGGGGTAGAGAAACATTTTTGAGAATAATGTCAATACAAAAGTCACTTGAAAATACACAGAAGTCTATTGTCCAAGAAAGATAAGAACTAAAAAGAAGGACAACAGGAATCTGATCTTTCTGCCCATGGCTTCTTCCCTATGATTCATCACCAGAAACTGTAAGAATTTGCTAAAGTGAATGTCACTTTCTTCACTATGAATCAGGATAAGAAAAGCTTCCTGAAACTTAACCACCTTTTTAAAGATTTAATATTCATGGCTTTCCAAAACATCATCTTCCCATTAATGTACCAGAAATTTCTGATATTACTTTATTTCTCAAAGTAATAACTATAACACAGAGAACATAGCTATTGTCATATATATACATATATATTGTCATATATATACATATATATGTATATACATATATATACATTAATGTACCAGAAATTTCTGATATTACTTTATTTCTCAAAGTAATAACTATAACACAGAGAACATAGCTATTGTCTTATATATATATATATATATATATATATATATATATATATATATAATATAGCCTGAAAGAGTCCCAGGCTTATAACTAATGTTCAGTATGAGGAAGCCATGAGATATTCTTTATATATTGTTTGAGATATGTATTCATTCAAATAGTTGTTATTTAAAAAGTTTTATTCTTTTCGAAGTCAAATGAAGGAAGGATAACGTTTAGTATACTGTGACTACTATAAGGAAAATCTGTCAAAAACATCGTGGATATTCACAAGTGAAAATGGGAGTAGAAGCAGACTCACTGGCTTTTGAACTGTTTTGAAGGACATAGACCTCAAGGACTTCATATGACTATAAAAACGTATTTAAATGACACAAGGTTTTGCCAAATGAACCACATTATGAAGCTCTTATACTCAACAAGGAGTCTGGAAATGCTCTGTTGGGTAATGCAGATTATTGAAGCATTTTCATTTTGTTTTGTTTTAAATATGATTTTATTATTATTATTTGTTTAGATGGTACTGAGGAATAAAACCCAGGGCCTCATGCATGGTAGGCAAGCCCTCTACCATGTTACCACATTCCCAGCCCCCATTCAAGTGTTTTATGAGACATTTGAGTAGAGATGGCCTAAAAGATATTGGAAATGGGACAAAGTGAGGGCTGACAGGCAGGCAAGAGCCTCAAGCTCAGAGGCTGTTAAGTTCCATGAACACAGAGGTGGCATTAACCTTGTACATGGAGCATTTCATCCCCAGCCCCAAGTGGATGCTCCCCAAATCATTCAACTTGTAGGTAGGAGATGGGAAAGGGCTGAATGAACATGGGAATCAGAGATGGAAACACAGGGATATTTTCACAAACATTTCTCAAGACAGAATCTCGCAGACTGGCATACATGGTAGAAGTACTTATACGGAACACGACCTAACATTCCTGTCTGTCCCTGAAAGGCAATTTTAGATATTTATAAATAAAGATATTTCATGACAACTTCAGATTGCGTCAAAATTCTACTTTTCCCCCCTTAATGCTTCAAGGATTTTAGACAAGCTCTGCCACTCAGCCCCCAAACTCGATCTTATTTCTGAAATAATGGAGGAGAGCTCAATGCAGCATTAAGAGCCTTATATGTATATCCTGCTTTGATAATGGAATTCGAAGTTGGAAGTCCAACATGACCATATTTTCCTTTGGAGAGATGAATGGACTTAACTAAATAGCAGCAGACTGGCCTAAGCTATGGAAAGGAGACTATTCCTACAGTATATGTAGACCATCTCTCTTCAGGAAAATGCCAATTTATTTTTAAGTTTGCATTGAATAAAGTGTAAATAAGCAGGCCAAGTAATGAAATAGGGTTTTGTGCTTATGATTAAAATCCAAAGCCTTGTTTTCATAAGACACACACAAGGAGCTAGAGGAAAAAATTAAAAGTAAAAACACAGTTAAATACATTTAATTAGCTAAAACAGAGTAAAATGTTAACTTACTACAAGTTTCTTTGAAGAAATTAGCTAAATCAAAGCATGATAAAGAGCTAAAAGTGCAAAGCTACTAGTATTTAATCAACATACAAATATAAAAATACTGACCTTTCAGAGAAAGGGATGAATAATAGGCCAATATATACAACTGATGATTGTATGCCGGGCACAATGATAGATACTATTTTGTCTCTATTCTCATATAATACTGAGACATAAACTAACTGATTTAATAATAAAATAAAAATCTTGTGAGCTGTATGCCCAGTTTCAAATCCATATCTATGAGTGCTTTCATCAGTACATGTTAGAAACAAAATTGTGAACATATAAACTAAAACCTTTTAAAACTAAAACTTTTAAAACTAAAACCATTTTTAAAATGAATAGGAAAACAGCTTAATATTTAATGTTTAATGTTTATTACACTATTATAATAGTACTGCTATTTATCAAATCAGCTTCTTTTCTTCTCACTACACTAGACTATGTATATTTGTAATCTCCATTACTTCATGAAGACAGCCTTAATGGATAAAGTACTCCTTTTAAAAGTGACACCTGAGATGCAAAGGACTGAACAATTTGCCTGATGCTGTCTGGCAGCTAGTGCTGGCAGGGATGAAACTAGAACTAAAGGTTATATAAATTAAGCCTTTCCCTCTTGTGTTGGTCAGTTGCTTTTATGAGGTGTCCTTACTTTTTTTTACAATCATCTTCCTGAGGTATCACTGAGGTATATAAGTGTACATACTGAATGTATATGACTAGTCTAAGATTATAATATACCTATGACACTATCACTACAATCTGTCTTGTGAAGATACTCATCACCTCCAAAAATCACTCTCCACTCTTGTGTTTGTTGTTTTAACAAGTAATATGAGATCTATACTCAGTCAGATTTGAAGTGCTCAATACGTCATGGCTGGCTTTAAGCACTAGGTACACAGTGGATTTCGAGGGCTCACTCATCTTGCATATCTGAATATTTTCTCCCTTTGACTAACATCTTTCCTATCTTAAAACGAAGAGAAGAAATGAGAGTTCCACAGAACACTTTCCAAAAAGGAACCGAATAGTCACTTCTAAATCTTCAAACGAATTTTCAAAATTGGCCAACTGAAATAAATATTTTTTTACCAACATTTAAACTCCAGAGAAGCAAAACTTTTATTTAGAAAAACTATTATCCAGGTACCTCTAATATCCACTACCACCACCATCACCAATACACTGACAGTAACAAAGGTGTTTTGTGAAAACAGCTTCTTATTGTCCAAAATATCCCCATTTGTTCAGTTCAGTAAGGCATTATTGAATGCTGAGGGATGGCAGCACTGTCTAGACACAGAGAGGAACAACAGCCAAGCAGTTCTACAGGGGAATGATAGTTGCTTATGGGTAATTAACCTTTGAAATATGGCTGGTCTGAACTGAGATGTGCCTTGTGTCTAAAAGGCACACAGGTCTTCAAATAAGGAAGGGTAAGGAAAATCTCTTAATATCTTGTACACCGAGTCATGAAATCATGATTTGAAAGTACTGGGTTAAGCCATACAATTTCTACTTTTTCTCTTCCCAAATGGTTGCGAGGTAATTTAAAATACATTCATGATTCACGTCATTTTTTTCCTGTCTAGATCAATGAAAAATCTGCCTTCATTTGAGCTCATATATTCCAGAGAAGAGACATGCACACATAACATATGTGAACTGTAAAACATCAGCAGAGAGAGTGTTAAGAAATTGAAGCAGAAAATATAAATAGAAAAACTATATAATAATTTTGCATTAAATGATTATTTTTAAAAAGTACCCCCCCCCCAGGCTGCACATGGTGGCAGATAACTGTAATCCCATCAGCTTTGGAGGCTGAGGTGAGAAAATCTCCAGGTCAAGGCAAACCAAATTAATTATAAAATGAGATCCTATTTCAAAACCCATGGGCTTGGAGTATAGCTCAGTGCTAGAGCACTTGCTTAATATGCACAAGTTCAGTCTGGGTTCAATCTTTCAATCTCCAACAATGCAGAAAAAGACGTCACTTTTTCAGTTTCACAATGCATCCTTCATATTTTTAGCCTGTATTTACACAAGTAACATAAATCATAATGATCAAGTAAATTGTAGAAGATGTGGGATTTCATATTGAGAATAATGAATATTTTTATTATTTGGAAAATATGCCCAGAAAATACCCTAATGTCCAGAATGTTTTACATATCACAAATATACAGAAGTATAACAATCAGCCATAATTCTTCATCACATTTTCTAACTCTTAAATTATGTGAGAAGCTTACAGTCTTCTGAAGAAAACCAGGATTAATTCATGAAGTACACAAACAAAAACCAATTGCTTTTGACCTGGCCACTATCTTCAAAAAAGCTGGAACTAATTATCACAATTATTTTCTATTTAATCTTATTGCTTACAATTCTCCAAATGTTAATAGTAATAAAAATGTAAATAATGAAATAGTAGAAAGAGATATTTTCAATGGAGCTCTTCTTCATTTTGAAACAAACTTTAAAGATTACTAAAAATCCTATACAGTGATAACAAGAGATCAGTTCTACGACCACAAACCCCAAGATTTCATTCCGGAGACTCCAGAAATGAAAGTTGTTGATGTAATGAATAATTTATTATGCATCTTTTTATGACTGCTAAGACTATTTATTCACTGAATTGAATTAGGATGCAATTTAAATTTGAATGCTTTATTGCTTAAGAAAATACGGATAAATAAACAAATATAAAATAGAATAGAATTTTTATATTTATCTGTATTTTTATAATGCAAATATTTTTGCATTGCACACTAAAATCTCTGTAAATATAGAAAGTAGCACAGAAAGGACTATCAACAGCAACTGAGACTTGGGAGCTCTACTTGTATTTCAAATGTGAATTCTCCATGTAAATCTGATGAAATAAAAGATATTTATAATGGCACAGTATCATAAAATATTTTTGTGTAACTATACACTTTCTAAAGTATGTTTTCAATAATTGGGTTTCATAAAATTATTGAATGACTACTTGGTAAAGCAGATGTGCTCTAACTTCAGTTACCTTTAATTTCTGAAAAATTAAAGTGCAAATAAGATTTCTTGACACTGCTCAAATTTTCTAAACATATAAAATTGTCAATATTTTAATTTAAAATTAAAAGCTGAAATCTAACTGTATTTTCTTCTATGTATTCCAACTTTATACCAGATACTTAAATCATGCTGTCACTTAATGCATGACAGTTGAACAAGCCAATGTGATTTTTTATTAAAAAAAGAAAAGAAAAATTTTAAGAAATATTTTATTTTTTTCCTAAAATAAACTTCAGAAACAATTGATACTCTGAGTTTGATGGGCTTCACAGATTATACTGGCATCTAGTGAGAAGCGTTAAATCAGCATGAATTAAACCTGCAGATTATACATAGAATTATATTTTGGATTTTTATATGAAAGTCCTCCTTTTCCCCTTCACAGTGAAATATACACACACAGATGAACAGACAAGATATTGGAGCTCCATAAACGGACAGGCTTTAAAAATGAATTAAATTATTTCCTTTCCCATCCTATTTAAGGATGCATGAGTAGCTAAGAAAACAGAATAGCTAGGATACTTAATGAAATATATAATTTTACAACGCAGGCATTTTCTGGAAATTATTCTAGTATTTGATTACTTAGCAGCAGTGAAAGAAAATACATGTTTATTTTTTCCTCTAAATATAACAATTACAAGTTAACACCTCCCTAGAACTTAACAAGTGATACATATTTTAAAAGTGTAATGGGATTATTTTACTTTTGAAGTAAGTATAATTTCTCTTGAGGAGATGATCACAAAATTTCTCTACTGCTGGCCCACACAGATACAAACCCAGAGATGTGTAGTATACACTAACTGAAATTTAAATGTCTTGACAGTTCATCACAGACCTATTTGATATCTTAAGATAAATGTTGTCATTCAGTTTTTGACTTTCAAAAACTCAACAACAATAAATCAGAGCAGGGCACCAGTGGCTTACTCCTGTAATCCCAGCTACTCAGGAGGCTGAGATCTGACAATCAAAATTTGAAGCCAGCTGGGGCAGTAAAGTGCTGGAGACTCATATCTGCAATTAAGCACAAAAAAAGCCAGTAGTGGAGCTGTGGTTCAAGTAGTAGAGCACTAACCTTGAGCACAAAAGCTCAGGGTCAGTACACGGGCCAAGTTTAAACCCAAGGACTGGCATACAAAACAACAACAATTAGAACAAAAAACTCATCATCAAAAGTTGTTTTGGTGTTTTTTAAGTATTTCAGTGTATCTATATATATTTGGGGTGCTTTTCAGAGATTTTTGCCAAGTGGTAGAAGATCATTCTTATAAAGTATCATTTTCCAAGATACAAAAAAATCTTAACAGCTATAAGATGCATTCATTTCCAAAATCCTCTTCCTGGGGTAAGAAAATAATTTTCCTCCTTTGTTTTTATTGTGCTGGTACTGGGCTTAAACTCAGGACCTTGTGCTTTCCCAAAGCTTCTTTTGACTCAAGGCTGGTGCCCTCCCACATGATCCATACCTCCACTTGTGGCCTTTTGCTTCTTAATTGGAGATAAGAGTCACAAGGATTTTCCTACCCTGTCTGGCTTCAATCCATGATTCTTAGATCTTTGTCTCCTAAATTTCCTCCTTTTTCTTGGCCCTGTATCCATTTTTGGGCACCGTGGAGTCTAGGTTTCTAAGCCACCACTTACTTATTTACTATGAAGAGTTCTCAGGTACACAACTGAAGTCTGTACCAATTCCATTTAAAGGAAAACTGGCATAACTCCTGTTTAACTGCTATATGCCAAGACAGAGCTGAATATTCTATTTTTAAGAGTAATGATAAACAAAATAAACATAAAAATTAAGAACAATAGTGTTAGAAGGTTAATAAACACCCCTAATAACAGAAGTCATTTTACCCCTGCAGGATTGTGCTGTCAGGAGCAAGAGCTTATTTGATTTCTGGCCCTTGGTGCATGGTCCTTCCAGGGTCTTGGCTTGGAGGAGGAAGGTTAGGCAAAAATCACACACTGGGGAGAAATTATATTTTAAGTGGAAAAAAATCCTATGGCCTATAACTCTTCATCAACTACAACTGTCACATTTCTTTCAATTTATTTGAGAGTTCATTGCAAGGTTGAATATATTTAAGAAGAAACTTAGTAACAGAAATATAGGTAAACAAAGTATAATTATTTATGCAGTACATAGGCATAAAACCAAATGCCAAACCATTTTAACCTTTAAAATTCTAAAATGAATTTTTTCCTCCTTAGCTATGTCATAGTTCTTTGTCACCTGGCACAAATACCATATATACTGTATCAATTATTTGGGACAATTTCAAACTCCTTCTAATGATCACACAATGGGTCAAAGGTAACACACTACTTAAAATGTCACAAAAAGAACATAAGACGCTATAGCATATCATATTACAGTTCTTATGAAAATCACCTAAGTGTAGAAATAAAGCTCAGTTTTCAACCTTAACAATATGTATACACTCTGGAATAACACATACTAAAAGTAATTGTTTTTAGAGTATTTTTCTCATAAACATGCATTGTAAACATCCCAAGACGTATTTGTCCATGTGTTTTGTTTTTCTTTATATCTTTTATGTACGTGCTTTTTATTTCTGTTTTTCTCCTTTAGTTTCTTTTTATAGTCTTGTTGTTGGAAGGAAGGTAAATTCCTTACAATGTATTACAATAATAAAAAAAAAGCAAAATGAAATAGTCTCTTCACTTCTAAACTGAGATATTACTTCAGGAGCATAAGGCTGATTTACATGAATCCACTGTAATTATATTAAAATAAATGATTTTACATTGTATCCTTACATCGAACTGAGGAAGAATACTTTCCTTAGTTCTGCACATCAAAATCTTGAGCTCTAGATGTTTCTTCATGCAAGTGAACATTTATGAATTCTCAAGAATAATGCTTTAAAAATGATGTTCAGACTCTATCCTCTCCTAGGAATAGGAGAAAGCTCGTTAACAATGTCTTCCCCACTCCTCCTTTTAAGATACTGGAATGTTATGGCCACAAGGTTAAGAAACACCCTCCATTAATCATGATGTGCCAAGCACAAAAGCCCAGACAACACAGCCTTGCACGACCTAACAAATTCAGCTTATCTTAGTCATGAAACTTCAAAAGAATTTGGCAACAGGCACGGATTAAATAGCACAGGTTTTAAAGAATAGATAGCAATCATTGTGTAAAATTCTTTAGGGCACCTAATAACATTTACTTGTTGAGTATAACCCAAATTTAAACTTTTCTGTTTGAACAATTGATTATAGAAATTAATCTACTTTATCAACGTAAAATTGTTGAAGTCCCATAGAAATGTTTCTCTTAAAGTCTCTCTCGTGTTTGTAAGGACTTGAAAGGATAATTGAAAGTATATATAAAAGCTCTCTAGAAATGAAACACAGAATCATAACTCCCAAGGAAATAGAGAACTAAGAAAACAAGTGATATAATGCACATAAAAGTTTTTAAACACTGTTAAATAGCATAGAACAATTCATTGTACAAATATATAGGTTAATTTATATAAAATGAAAGTATTTTTGGAGCAGCAAATTGGTAATTGGGTAATTAAAGGAGCAATAGTTCAAATCTGATATTTTTTATTTTCTCAATCATATGTTAAAATAGAAGATAACTTAAGTATTGACATCAAATTCTCTATTTTAAAAATTGAATCATACAGTAAAAAAAGATGTATTTTGCATATTGTGGTTCAATATTTCTTCTATAATATTATAGCAATGATTTCAACTTTTGAAATCTGTTGTAATTTTACATTAGTGCCATCTAGCATTGCTGTTGTTACAAAAACTTTATAAATCACCTTTCCTGCTTAAGTTTTAATCCTAAAATGAAATTCTTCATTTCAGAGTAAATATAACACAGACTGTAGCATAAGTTACACCATAATCCCCTCCCTCCAATGTATATATTTCTATTTGATGAGATAGTCTATCAAGATAAAGTAACAATTTGAACTACCTTGCACTAAGGGCTTAAGAGAAAACAGTTCCATGTGACACATATTTCATATATACAAATATGTGGCGAGAAGAAATAGCCTCTAACTAACTACAAGTAAAAACCAAGTCACTGATTTCACAGCTTTTTTTCCAATGCAGAATTTGATTACTTTGGTGGAAGTGACATTTAGTGACATTGCCTTCAGACTTTTTCTGGTCCTAAATATTTGGTGATCCTAAAAACTTAAGTATACTCCATATTGTAAATGAACAGCCAATCCATACACTAGGAAACTCAAGAATTAAACAATAAAGGAATTATAGATTAGCTCTATCTATAGGAAAGGGCTTATTTTAGCTAAACCTAATACATAATTGAGATAGACAGGATTTTTCCTCTTTGACCTCAATTAAAATGGCTTTCTGGGAGCTGGGTCTAAGCATGATTTTTCTGGTTTCCTCAATGCATACTTATGAAGTCATCTGGCTTTTGTATTTCTTCAACAGCTGTATTACCTTTAAAATTGGCTTGCACCATTTCCCTACAGTAAACTATGTGCTGGCCTTGGACACACAAGCACCTTCCTTTCTGTGAGTAGCTCTGAGCTCAAAAACAGTCAGATCGTACAACTTTGAAAACTCTACCATCAGCCATTTCTATGAAACTTGGAGTAGGAAAAAGAAAAACAGGAAACAATACAGAACTAAAGACCAATTTCTTTCTCTCTGTCTACCAGAGAAGTTAGTTTTGCCTTTTTAGTTGCTTTTAAAAACTAATAATTTAGTACTTTAGAAAACTTTGGGTTAAAAGATAAGAAAAAAGCAAAAAATAAGTACTGCAACACCATTGTCCAGTTGCACAGTACTTCAGCAATAGTAATGCAATGGAGAAAAGAAGCAGGAAACGGGATAGTGCTGAATGGTGCTCAGTAGACCCTGGAAATCTAATGGGAAAACTTATTGGCTGAGATAATTTATTCTCCTCTTCTTCTTCAAGTTCCCTTAACACTCCAACTCTGGCAGTAAATCAGTTTTCACAGATACTTAGAATTAGGGAATTATTTTCTCCTCCTGAATTGCTGTCTTTTTGTCCCCTCAAACACATATATACTCTTTTATACACACACACACACACACACACACACACACACACACACACACACACACACACACACACACATACACACACACACACACACACACACACACATATACTAATAAAACCAAACACAGTAAACCTCTGCTCTTGAATGAAACAAATTAGAACTCTTAACAATGTAGCAATTCAACTACCTCTCCATCCCATCTATGCATTAAAATAGCAGTTTTTAAGCTCTTCTTAAGATTGAAAGACCCAAAAGTTAATATATTTATATTACTTAAACCAAAGCATTTCAAAGACTTCCACATGAAGATTTTAAATCAAGGGGCATGCACAAGTCCATATTCAAATGAAGGCAAAGCAATTAAAATCTGAGGACTTTTTTCAAAAGTTAAAACTACATGTGTTCTTACCATATGCCTCCAGAAAAAAAAAATAGCAAGTTTCTACAGATGGAGGAAAACATTTTCTTAAATGCATGAAATAGTTATTATTGAGATAACTACAATTCAGATAAAGTGAAAAAAACAACTCTGCAAAAGATTTCAAAACAAATTCTCTAGGGGTTGAAACAAATGCCCTTAATTTAAATACATAGCAATAGTTTTTTAAAAATTCTTGTAACACACAACTATTAAGGGAAAACTCCTTAAAACTGTCTGCTAAAGTTTTGGCATAATACATAATCTATTCATTACCAATTATCTCATTAATTGTATTAACAATGCAATTAGAGTAGGTAAATTTTGAGGCATAGTGAACAAAGTCAAGTGTATTTTAAAAGCTTTTAACACAGAGATTAAAGATTTTCTCTAATTGACCTCCTTTCCAAATTTCTATGAGCATATTTCTTCTAGCATTCTTATGCTAAAACCACAAAAATTCCAAACAACTCATTTTTTAACTGGCAAAGTATTTGCTTCTGAGATGGGCTGCCTCCACTGAAACAGAGGACTTGAACATGCACGCAATAATAATGATACCACTTCGATCCAAAGCTACAGACAACTTACCTCAAATTCCAAACACCTGAAACAAATTCCAGTTGTATTTGGAAGTGAGTTTTGAGCATGTGCGCATGTGTGAAGTTCAACAGCCAATAAATTCCGGTCTGCAGTGACAGTAGTAGGAAACCTGGTTCGAGGATTGCAGAACACTCTGAGAGGTTTATAGTCTCTAGTCAACACCCAGGTAGCCTGAAAAAAACACCTTGCTGTGGTGTGAACTTTGGGGCTCCTGAAGCAGGGCAATAATGGAGGTTAACCAGGAGGAGACCTGGAGAGCCTATTTTCTTGGCTCCAGCCAAGGGCCGTCCACGCCTCCTGTTTATAGCAAGACGACTTGCTGTCGGAGGTCACCCCCATCCGCGCTCCTGTCTTTCAATGGACTCTGACACACTGCATTTATCCTAATGTGCTTTTAATGAAGCTCCATCTCTTGACTGACTCCTCGCTCTGTCAACTCCTGTCACCTTATGCATTGTTGGAACTCTTCAAAGAGGAAGCACCTATGTATGTTCAGTTTTCAGAAGCAGATTTGACTTTAAATTTCTTGTAAAGCAATTCTTTCTGCAGAAGAGTTACCTCACAGCAAACTGATCTCTATAAGGACGATAGTCATTTGAAGTTTTCTACCATTATCTTACACTTTTGTTTGCTTTAGCTTCCTGTAAGTATGGGATTTCACTTTCATTATTACTTCTCCCAAGTAAATACAAATTCTCTTTCCCATTTCAGCTTAAGTGCATGTCAACAAAACAGGAGGATAATTTCTATTTAATACCTTGTCAATGTTTTTTCCTTGGAGGTGAAAGAAGGCTGACACAATTAGAAATGTTCACAAAGATGTTACACCCTTTTACATTAGGCCATTTTACATGTACAAGAGAGAAAGCATGTAGATGCCTGAATAAAACAAAATGAATTAAGGATGCCCAGTAAGTCTCTATTATCTGGTGTTAATGTTCTCCTTTTTTCCACATAGTTTATAAGAAAATGCCATATTCACCATTCATCCCTTTAACAATGTGTCTTCCAGAACTCAGAGGTTAAATTTATTTCACATGTAATTCTTCACAAATTTCAACCTAGTTTTTACAGGCATTCAGGGAATTACTGGCCCCGATGTGTTTATGTAATTCTGAAATGATTTCTTTTTCTTTCATTTTTTTCCTGATCATTATAGCTTGGCACTAAGTGATACAGTGCCATACAGACAAGGAGTAAATACCTCATTCTGAATAATTTGTGGCATAAATAGTTTTTAAAGTGAGTCTCATTTTCAAAGGAGGAACCTATTCAACTCTGAGCAGCAGGACCGAAGTGCTTCAGGGACTGAAGACGGCGCTGTCTGCCCACTAGTATTACTGCTGCTGCTATTGCAACTGAGTAACTAAGGAAGCCTATTACACCTGAAGTACAAGGTTATCCTGGGTCAAGATGCCACTGCATCATCTAAATGGTGGACAACTGACTATTCAAGTTCATTAAAGAGTGTTGATTATGCTGGAGTGATTTTGGACAGGTGAGAGCTTTTCTTCCTAGTATAATTAGGATCACTATAAAACAATATCTTCATAAGGAGTTAATACTTGCAATGAAGTCTCCTTCCAGAGTTAGTGCTTCTTAAGTATTGTGGTATAGATTATAAAATTTTTTTTGTCAGTCATGGGGCTTGAACTCTGGGCCTGGGTACTGTTCCTGAGCTCTTTAGCTCGAGGCTAGTGCTCTAGCACTTGAGCCACAGAGCCACCTCAGGTTTTCTGTTGGTTAATTGGACATAAGAGTTCTCCTGGAGTTTCCTGCCCCAGCTGGATTTGAACAGTGATCCTCAGATCTTAGCCTCCTGAGTAGCTAGGATTACATCATGAGCTACTGGCGCCTGGCTTAAGATTTGATTTTTTAAGCTCAACAGAATATGTTTTTGAAGTGGTTAGTCTCTTAAGAGATTTTAAGTCACGTAACATTATCTAAATGTTTCTGAGTCAAGAAGCATTCAATAGAGCAAATTAGATGAGTATCCAAGCTATTCAAAAAACAGAAGTGGAGCTCTGGCTCAAAGTAGAGTACTAGCCTTGAGGAAAAGAGCTCAGGTATGGTACTCAGGCCCTGAGTTCAAGCCCTACAACCAACAGGAAAAAAAAAAGGATTAGATGGGTACAATAGAGACCCAATTGACTATGCCTAAAACTCTAAGGAGGATACAATAAGGTTTTCCTACATGAAGTGGCTAGATGGATTGTCATTTCTTTTTTACTTTTCATGGAAGAAGTAGAAAGTAGGGACAACAAAGAAAGTCTAGTGAAAATTTCATAATATCAACATACAAAGTCCTTTGCATTTTCCATTTTTAAGAGTATATATAACTACAATATTTCTGAGGTGAAATATAATCTCAGTTTGCACCAGACCATCAAGGCAACTCTTAAAACATAAAATTAAACGTATGTCTTCATTTTGTACTGTTATAACTAAGTAGGAACGTTACAGAGATGATTTTAATATGCTTTATGAAGAGAAAATGTAGACATCCTTCTGTTACTATACTACCAACAGCTAGTTATATAGTCTGAAACATTCCTTCTAAATATCAATTTTTTTATCTGTGAAATGAAGTTTCCATCTCAGAGTGTCAATGGTATAGAATTGATTTTCCAACATAAACAGCATATTTTAAGGATTCCATCTACCAAATATATTTCAGACTTTACCATAACAGTTTTCACTACAGTTTCATATTCAGCATAAAACTGTCCATCTGTGCTGTTACTAATTATGTTACCCTATGTGCACAAGTGAGTTGTTAATATAGCTAGAATCAAAGGGTCTAAATACTGTTAAAAGCCAGTAAGGTTTTATTATGGGTAAATGCTTGGGTTCTCTTACATTTTAAAATACTAGAAAGGGCACCCTAACCTCCAGAATCTCTATACAGTCTTTCTGATTCCATCTGTCAATGATTTAAGTGCAATCAATGAAAGTGAGGGCTTGCCCCACATTCTGTGAAGCTATTAGAAACTGCTGAAAGCTGATACATTAAATGGCAGTGACTTGTACATTCTGTCAGGGGCACCCTGGCATTCGTTGAGTGCATGATTATTCTTCAAAGTAATATACAAAGTATGATTAAGTTTGTTCAATCATGGTACCTATTAGCTTTGAGAAAAGTTTTGATACATTAAAAAAAATCAATCAAATGAATCATTTGCTGCAGAAAATGATTCATGGGATGCAAGGTAAACACTTGATTACTCATTCTGCACAACACTTAGCAGAGAGTAGGTGCTTACTGATACCTTGCCCTTCATACCTGCCCCCCGCCCCCTGCCTCCACAGCATCCTGTTTTGTAAATTGTCTAGTAATATATAAAACACTCTTCATCTGTAAACTTGTGAAATACCTTCAAGGCTCTTTTGTAACTACTCTTGCTTGGCTAATATGTTTGTTATTGGCTGATGAACTGTAAGGTAGTTTTCTGGACAATTCCAAGGGAAGATATTTGATGTTAAATGATAAAGCAGAGCCAACCTTGGAGAACAAACACAAAAACTAAAGTACATAACCATGCATGATCAAAGTGAAGGAGAAAACCCAGACTCTACCACCTTAGCAAGATTACTAAGTACCTTAGCCAGGTTATTAGTATGATATCTACAAGAGAATATAAAATCTAAAACGTAACAGCCTATTTCACGTAATATTTACCAAATTATGTTCATGCCACTCTCTAGAAAATGCCATATAATAACTATGTGATAATTATAATTGTTATAGTCAGCAGGAGAGTGGGTAATTTGAAAGAGTAATGAAGGTCAAATGGATAGAGGTAAAGCTATTGGCTCCATTCAAAGTCATACTTCCTCTTTCAATTCACCTCATGTATTCAATGATATCTATTACTGTAGATTGCCAAACTTCTATCACCAGTGGAGATATCCCCTCTACCTAATTTATATTTCTTTATAAACATCTTGTAGGTATATCAAACCTGAACATGTCCAGCATTCCATCTTTACTCCATTTCCAACAATTCTATCTATACTGTACAATATTTTCACATAAAGGAGCAAAGACTCAAAGCCACCACGTCTTCCCATTCTTCAAATCTGTGTCTAAATTTATGATCAAATACAATTGGTGTAGCCTTCAAAGTAGGTCTCAGATCTGCTCATTTCTCACATCTTCCAGCCTTTTCTCTTCTGTCAAAACCATTGTCATCAGTACTCCCCACAATGGCCTTCTTGTTTTATCTGTGCCTTCTTAGATTTTGTATTTGTCTCCTTGTCATCCACCTGTATTAACTCTAGCTAGTTACATTAAGTGTGATTGTGTATGTGAACGGTCAAGCATGATGAATAAGATAGGTAGCAATGATGGTAATCTAGGTGGTAAAGCTGAACCAAAAGACTGATTCTAATTGGTTCTCATAAGAAGAAAGGCCCTTACTATCTGTGGGAATGACCAAGACACAGCTGGAGAGCCAATAGAGCAATGTTTTCAGTCTTCCAGTTGGTATTTTTGTGTGTGTGTTTTCTGCATGGCAAAGGACATAGCTAGCAAGATCAATAGAAAGCCCACGGATTAGAAGAAGATCTTCACTAGCCATACAATGGACAAGGGTCTCATATCTAAAATATACTTAGAACTCAAAAAATTAAATCCTCTAACAAAAAATCCTCAAAGAAACAACCACCCGATAAATAAATGAGCTAAAGACTTCTCTGAAGAGGAAATAAGAATGGCCAATAGACATATGAAGAAATGCTCAACCCCTCTAAGCCATAAAAGAAATGCAAATCAAAACAACACTGAGATTCCACCTCACCCCAGTTAGAATGGCTAAAATCAAGAACTCTAAGAGCAACAGATGCTGGAGGGGATGTGGCCAGAAGGAAACCCTACTGCATTGTTGGTGGGAGTGTAAACTTGTTCAACCACTTTGGAAAGCAGTATGGAGGTTACTCAAAAGACTCCACATAGAGCTCCCCTATGACCCAGCAATCACACTTTTGGGTATTTACCCAAGCAATCACAAACAAGGCCATACTAAGGCAACCAGCACAACTATGTTTATCGCAGCATTATTTACCATAGTTGATAAGTGTGTGTTTTTTGTTTGTTTGTTGTTGTCAGTCATGGGGCTTGAAGTGTACGCCTGGGCTCTATCTCTCAGCTCAAGGTGAGTGAGCCTAGGTACTCTCCCTGAACTCTTTAGCTCAAGGTGAGCACTCTACCACTTGAGCCACAGCGCCACTTCTGGTTTTCTGTTGGGTAATTGGAGATAAGAGTCTCACAGGCTTTCCTGCCCGGGCTGGCTTTGAACCATGATCCTCAGATCTCAGCCTCCTGAGTAGCTAGGATTACAGGCATGAGCCACCAGCGCCCGGCTTAGGATACATCATTTCTATCTGACAACCCAAGCCTTCTGGACCTTGACACCTTGCTGCTGAGTATAAAGTGATACACTTCACAGTGGGAATGTTAGCCTGAAGATTTACATGGCCTCCCTGGATATGGCATTCACTGAAGATCTCCTTGCCTCCGTGTGAGAGATATAGGGAGTCTCAAGCATCATGGGAAATCCCCAGGTGGGAGCTTCCTTTCTTTGCCAGATGCTCTAACCAGAAGGATTATTACTATCGAGACCCCAGGCTCTAAATTGATCAAGAGTTACAGGCCCCAAGAATGCTAACATTTCTTGACATGCAGCTCTTTCTCATCAAGAGAACTGAATCACTTTACTTCATTAAGTATTCATAAAATAATTAATACAAAGTTATGATACACTGAACAGACCCAAGGGCCCTGCTGGGAAAATCTGTTAGCTGCTTTCTCCCATTACATACTCTACTCAAACCACATTAACTGAAATCAGGTATCCTCTCTCTCGCTAGGCAGGGTGGTAAGGTGGTACTTACACCTCAAAGAGAGGTGAAAGTTTAAGTCCTTTCCTCTCTCGCATAACTGGATTGGTACATAAGATGCATAATTGGATGGGTCCCCTTCTGGGGAAGGAAGAATTCAGGCCCATGCCTAATCATTATTTCTTCTTAATGACACTAAGATTGGGGTGAGAAAAAGTGACCAAAGGGTATACAAGGACAGAACAGTTCTGCACTAGTAAACAAGGTCTAGTCACTTTAAAAACTTCCAGTTTTGATTGGCCACTGGCCCAAGGTGTATTCACATGCAGGAATATTTACTCCATGTAACAGTCTGTATTTGGCAGTCAGATCATCATTACTGACACCATCTATTTCAGTTCAGGAAATCTCTTTACCCAGTAGTCATCACTATTTTCTGGCCATGGATATAGTATTCACTCCAATTGGTTGACTTAGACTTGGTTTTTCCAGCGGCCATGTTTAAAGGAGTATGATTTGAGGGCAGCTGCTGCCCCTTTAAACAGCCTATCTATCTCTGTTCCAACATAGAAACAAAGGGAAATTTGCAAGGCAAGTGGATGGCAGTAAGAATTTGTCTAGATTTCTTTGCATCATTTCTCATTTTCCCATAAGTCATGTTCATCATGAGTATAAAGCCATTCCATGACAGTGAGCACTCAAATACTAGTTACCTATGTTTTCCCAGCAGAGGTTTTGCTACAAGAAAATATTCCTACAAGGACTGAAACTTCTTCTAGCAGCCCAGACCCACTAAAAGAAATTCCGAAGACTTTTTATTCTTGGATCCTAATAAATGTCGGGTTGACATGATACACTGTAAGATGTACTAACCTGTTAAATGGACTAACTTTTGCCAGGATGCTAGGTGAAGACTTTCTTAACAAGAATTATATACCCAACCATTATTCTCTGGGAACCCATGAAAGACAGAGCCACTTACACAGTTTTTACTTCAAGTGGCTATAGATTTCCTTCTTTTCTACTCAGGGTATGAAATATGAATCTGTTACTGTTGTCTGGAGGGAGTCAGACTTCCTCTAGGCTATGACGGATCCTTGGATGCTGCTTCATTATGTACATGCCATTATGATCTAAAACTGTCTGCTGTACTGTTGAGGATAGCTGGAGCACCTTAAAGGTAACTCACTTTGAGCATATTTCTAGGGAGTTACCATCTCCCCATCCATCTGTTAGAGTAGCTAACAGATTTCCCCAGCAGAGTCTTTTGGGTTGGTTTATCTAACCATCTAACCCAATATAATGAGGAGAAACTTATTCCCCAATTTTCCAGATCATTGGGTGAACATGTTCACTAATGATGCACACAGAGTTCTTGCAAATTCCATTATTTGACCCATGAGGCTCCCATCCTTTTCCAAAAAAATTTTATCTTTATTAGCATCCTAACTTCATCACTAAATCTGCCAACAACTCTGAAGAGACTGAGGTTTTACCCTATTGACAAGCTGACAAGTCAGCCTGCCACAATTACGCGGATGCTGGCAGAATGGACCAAATTTCCAAGCCAGAGATTTATTGTTCATACAATGAAAATCAGCATTTTTTTGTGACAGATTCCCAAGTTCCAATTTCCCCAGGCTGATATGACATCTATACATACAACAATTTGAATTTTAGAGTACAACAACCCTGAGCTTAGGAAATCAAATGTTTACTAACAGGTGATGTCCTTAGTGGCAAAAGAAGACATTATCTTTATTATACAGAACAGTAAACACACCTGCCATTTGCTGCGGTGGGAAGCAGTATCACTTTCTCCAGGATTGCTCACAAACATCCTTGAAAAGGTTCACAGTATTCCAGCCTAAAATAAGGGGGTGCTTTCCCTTTATACTTAGAAAACAGTCCCAACTCTCAAATCACACAAGAAATGTTCCACTTTGCATTCTTTGAATATTTCAATTTACTTCCCACTTCAGGAACTTCATACTTCAGGACATATGGGCAAGAGAAAGAAGAGGGACCATCTAGCCCCAGACTTAGTTAAGATAAGGGAGACCATGGGAGGAGGGAGTAAGGGTAAGTTTGTTGCAGGAAAATAGAGCTGTGGAACTTTCCATTACATCCTTTCATCCTGTGGCGCTTAGTTAAAATGCCACTTTTCTTTTTAAAACTTTCTTATTTTATTGTAAAGATGCTGTACAGAAGGGTTACAGTTACATGAGTAAGGCAATGAGTGCATTACTTGTCAATCACTGTTACTCCTTCCCTTGTTGTCCCACTATCCCTTCTCTCCTCCACCTCTCCCATTCCCTCCCCGCCCCCACCTGAAGTTGTAAAGTTCGTTTCCAATATACTGTCTTGTGGGTATCCTTGTTACAATGAGTCATTCTGTGTCCTTGTTTCAGCATTTTGTTATTCCCCTTCCCCTCCCCAGATTAGACAAATGTGTGTTCAAGATCCAGGGTACTAAAATCAAGTACAGTGACAACAGGGGATATCCGTCACTATATTCACACAGTCTCATTCATCATAAGTGCTCAAAAATAATTATTGTGCAATCTGACATTCATTTTTTCCTGGAAAATAAAAAGAATTAAGAACATCTGACTCATGGCTTAGCAAACAGTAGGTATTCAATGCCATTTTCCTTCTTCCACCATCCTTTTCTATGCATAGTCTCATTTGCTGCTCTTAGACACAGTATTTACAGTCTGCCTGATGAGAGATGAGGAAGTCAGCACTCAATATGGTATTATGACTTGCCTTAAATAATATAGCATGAAATCTTCCGATTCTTTGCTCAGCAAGCCGTACTGCTAGAATTATCCTATCTGATAATAACATGAGACACAGAGTCTGCACTTGAAAGTACTGTCCAAATGAAATCATGTTTGTTTATATATTAGTATTGAAGAATGTTTCCTTCCTTTCCTCATTTTTGTGCCAATTTCATAAAATAAACACTTTCTTGTGAGTATCAGATATTAAATCTTTCCTTTATAATAAGTAAGAGAGAGAAGGGGCCCTAGGAAGGTTAACTCTTGCAAGCTGCTTCTCTAGATATGATCTGCCTTCAAGACACAATGCCATTCTTCCACCATCTACTGGCCCTGGAGACCCAGTTACATTTCAAGAATTCAAGATGGATAAAGTTTGTCATCTGTAACTTTTGTGATTTATTTCATAATTCACTAAAAATTCTTAAGGAAATGGGCACCCTTTATTCCTCATATATCAACAGCTTTATAGACTATGTTCATATTTTACCTGTTAGAATATATGTCATTATATAAGTATTTTCAAGGTTTAATGACCACATCATCTTCATAGGCATCATAATATTTACTAGCCTGGGGGTGTGAAATGGACACATTTTATTACTTACAGAAGTAACTCCAACTGAATGAAAAACTATGAGGTGATTCTTGACTTTAATATTGATTGTGTGTATGGACTCCTCTAACTCACATGTTTAAGCCCCAATCAACGCCGCCATCCACAAGCCAGCAAGAAACTTCTTACCAGACCTGCACTATGCTGGCAACTTGATCTCAGGCTTCCCAGTCTCTAGGCCTGTGATTGGTTTTTAATGTTTAAGTTACCCTACCACGATTTGTGATGGCAGCCTAAGTTGCCAAGCACAATGTACAAATAAATAGAGTAACACTACTGAGAATTTATTTCTGATAAAAAGCATGCTCTTTATTTTTTATTGTTTTTATACTGAAGATCATGAAATGAAGTAAATAACATAAAAAGGGTTTTAATATTTAAACAAACTTTATTTTCCAACAAAAATAATGATTTGAGGCTTTTCAGAGATTTCCTGAGAGGACCACTGAACAACTGCTCAGAATAATTCCAAACATTTCCTGAGAGGACCACTGAACAACTGCTCAGAATAATTCCAAACATATAGGATAAGGGATGCTAAGCTTAGGACTGCATCTCTTCCAGGGGAGATAGTGTCCCTTATCCAAACTGCTTGGAACCAGAAGTGCTCCAGAGTAGAGATGGTTTGGGAATCCTGGATTATTTACATATACATAATGAAATATCTTGGAAATGAGATCCAGATATAAATATGGAGTTCATTTATGTTTTATAAATACCTTATGCATACAGTCTAAAGATAACTTTTTTAAATATTTTAATATTTTTTTCAAAAAAACAAATTCTGGAATCTTTATTAAGACGTCTGTGGACCTGAAAGACAGACTCAGCATTCCACTATCTGAAAGCTTGTGGTCATCTTAATGAGAAGTTGATTGACTCTGGGAAAAATTTAAGCTCTACAGAAGGGCCTTCTTTGAAGATTACCCCAAAGCTTCATGTTCAAATGCACACACACACACACACACACACCACAGATACAAACATTGACATAGATATATATGCAGATAGATACCAATAGAGATACAAATACACACACATTCAAATACATAGATTCAAAACATAGACCTACACATATAGATACACACATACTAGCACAGATATACATGCAGATACATATATATACACACTATGTATCCGTATTTTCTCAATAAGTTTGAGTCATGTTTTTTTTTTCACAGAAGCTGAATACTTTTATAAACAGAAATGTTTTCCACATTTCAATGCTTTTCCTGGCACAATTTTTAATAAACTGAAGAACTCTATTCCCTATAAACTATCCTTGTTCCAAAAGCCCTAACAGAATTATATGTTAAATTTTTATGGAATGTTAAAATAAAACATTTGACAGAAAAGAAAGGCTGATAAGGCAGTAGAAATGCCTACACATTTGGAATTGGAGCATAAAGAATTCTGTACTATTTATGCAGTCAACATATTATATTAAATTTGTATCAGGAGAAAATTGTAATAAAGTAATGGTACCCCAATTATGTTGATGAATGAATGAAGAGGTCAACATAAACCTGATAGCACTAATACTCATCAACTAAAGTCATTTTCTTCCTCTGTTATAACTGCTATGACTAGTATTCTTGCTATGACTTTTGAAAGTTGGCATTGATCACTACATTAGCTTCCAATAGAGATAATACTTCTATTAATAATAATACTTCTATTATTATTACTGATGGAAAGTTTGTTCCTGGTAACTGAAGATAACCTTACTGTTCTAGCATTCATAATTACATCCAAGAATTTGGCTGACATTTTGTCACAGAAGCTATAGGATTTCTAAAGGATACACAGTTTGATTGTTTCTTAGCTGAAACACTTAGACAGAACATTTTCCAATTTGGAGACATTGTACATTTTGGAATAGTTGCATAATATGACATATTAAAAAAGGACTGAGTCTAAACATGAAATTCACCATTATGCTTCATATACACCTAACAAAAATATGCTGCAGGTAATTTAATACAATATATCTAATAACTTTGTGTATGAGACAAATGCTTATGGTGAGTCATGTTCTACTTATGGCGTCACATGCGTGTTCAAAAAGTTTTAGCTGTACACTGGTGGCTCCCACCTGTAATCTTAGCTATTCACAAAGCTAAACCATGAAAAGCATGGTACAATTCTATCTAGGCAGAATAGCTCAAAGTTTTTATTTCTCATGTGTCAGGGAAAAAAAAGCTGGGCTAGAGATGATTCAATTGGTGATTCAAGCAACAGGGAAAGCTGAGGAAGAATGTGAAGGAGAGTTCAAGCCCTGTGACCAGTACAAAAATTGATGTGGGTGAATTTGAAGCATTTTGTACCTTTTATTCTTACCTTAGGGACATTGAACCTGTATAACCTAGCTCTTAAAATCATGAATATATATGATGCTATCAAGTCCACAATTTACTTAAAATGCTGTATTATTGTGCATTATTGTGCTTAGATTAGCTATAGTTTAGATGCTTCAAGCATTCATTCTATCAAAAGTGGAAGGATGTTTTCTCATCTGGAACCCACTTCCCTCTAGAGTTACCCAGCAGTCCTTCCCACATTTGAACATACAAAATATAAAACCCAGTAAGTTCTGTCCATATTACCCTTAAAATGATGGATTTGGTGAACTCTTTAAAGAAACTTGGAAGTGGCACTGTGGCTAAAGTGGTAAAGAGACTTCAGCTGAAGAGCTGAGGGACAGTGCTTAGGCCCAGAGTTCAAGTCCCACGATGGACCAAAAATAAAATAAAAAGTTGCATTGGGGCTGGGAATGTGGCCTAGTGGTAGAGTGCTTACCTAGCATGCATGAAGCCCTGGGCTTGATTTCTCAGTACCACATATACAGAAAAAGGCAGAAGTGGTGCTGTGGCTCAAGTGGTAGAGCGCTAGCCTTGAGCAAAAGAAGCTCAGGGACAGTGCCCAGGCCCTGAGTTCAAGCCCCAAGACTGGCAAAAAAAGAAAAGAAAAGAAAAGAAAAGAAACGAACCTTAAGCCTTCTTATGAGCTACAGAACATTATCATTGCCTGCTACTGGCCATTAGATGCAATGGTCCTACCTAGAATTTTGCCATTTGTCTCTGTTGAAACTCAAGAAAGGTGAAATTCACCAAATCTAAAAGAACACATTGAGCTAGAATGCCTTCGAACCTACAGGAAAAACTATGGAGATACTTTTTTGGTATGTTTGCTTGCTGATAAATGTTTAACTACTTTTTTTCTCTGTGGGGCAAAATTTGGTTTAAGATATCTTTTGTTCATATGCTGGATAAAATTTGAGCATGGAAAATCTTCACTCATCTAATCTTTTTGTGACCCAATTAACAAACTGTTGTTGCTTAACACACATACAGTCACATATACATGCATATACACATACTCTCATACATACAGGTACATTTTCACACACACATGCACACAGATACCTGCATATGATGCCCAAACGTGCATACACCTCACCACAGAAGTATAGACATAGTATATGTCAATGCTGTTTGCTGACAAGATGTTAAAGATGAAATATGGACTAACAGATAATTGGGAAAGTCATGCTTCAACTCCACAAAGAGGAATGATGGGAAACTATAATGTATTACCCAGAAAATACTCTCCATTACAGATAAAACTGACTTTTTTTAAGTAAAACTTATAGTCATGATTTTTTTGGGGGGTCTGGTCATGGGGCCTGAACTCTGGGCCTGGGCACTGTCCCTCAGCTCTTCAGCTCAAGGCTAGCACTCTACCACTTGAGCCACAGCACCACTTCCGGCCTTTTTCTTTTTGCTGAAGAATGGAACCTAGGGCCTCAGGCATACAAGGCAAACATTCTACCACTGAGCCACCTTCCCAGCCCGAGTCATGATTTTTTTTTGAATGCACATAAAATTTACTCCACATAATAAATTACAATCTAAACTGAGATTCCACTGTAATGTATGTTTGTTTATATTTATACTAATCTATGAATTCACTGTCCTTTAGACTTGTAGAAACTGGCCCAAACTCTCATTACTGCTGAGACCACATAATAATCAACTTTCCACAACTGTCCGCCATGGTATTTTGAGCTAAAATGTGTAGAGCTTCACTGGAAATATTAAATGTGTTGATTTAGCTATGGGTGACTGACTTCCAACTTCCAAACTCTCTTGTGAGACTCGGCCTTTATGAAACTTGGCTTTGCCTTTCCGTCCTTTCTGTCTTCCTTTCAGTGCAGCTGCAGTTTGGCTTCATTGTCACCATACTTAAGCTGGTGAGCAATAGATATTCAATTGTTTTTGTCTCTATGTATTTGTAATTTGTGTGTTTTGATGAAGAGTGTTAAAGGAAACCTGGGGAAATATATTTCCACTGATCTATGAGAAATACTGTACATATTATTCTATTCCCAATTCCTTTTTAAGGATTTCCTACTGAGATAGATTTGCAGGGGAGGGCTGATGGAAGGACTGACACTGACCAACATGAATTTTGTGTGTGTGTGTGGGGGGGGGTCCTGGGCCTAAACTCTGGGCCTAGGCCCTGTCCCTAACTCTGGGCCTAGGCCCTGTCCCTAAACTCTGGGCCTGGGCCCTGTCCCTCAGCTCTTCAGCTCAAGGCTAGCGCTCTACCACTTGAGCCTCAGCACCACTTCTGGCTTTTTCTGCTTATGTGGTGCTGGGGAATCCAAACCAGGGCCTCATGCATGCAATGCAAGCGCTCTACCAGTGAGCCATCTTCCCAGACCCCAAGACGGATTTTATTCACAAATTTTCATGGTAAATTGAGACTCTTTTGTACAACTACTTAAAGATAATAAAAAGTTTAAAAACATATTTCTCAAATTAATCAGATCACTTTTATATGTACATATGACATTTCTAACATTCTGATACTTAATGTTTCTTTCACTTAATAATGCTAAACTATTATATCTTTATAATGCAAATATATTATATTTTGTATTCTAATTAATGTTACACTATTGTAATAATATTGTTAGATTATCATATCATTAACAATACAAATTTATTTTATCATTATAATACAAAATTATCATTATAATACATTATTAATACAATGTTAACATATTAATGTCTTACATTTTAAGACAGTTTTCATTTTGAGTTTCATTATTTATTTATCTTTTTACATTTAAAAAATCCACCATTGTAAAAAATTTCACAAACAAATTCCTTTTGAACATGAATACAGTGATCATACCCAGGGCAACCACAGAACCATGAGGTTAACTGTGGTATATCTATTTTCAGCTAAATTCCATCACATTGTGTACTCAAGATAGTGCATAAGATCCATAAACTATTTTTTTTTGGGGGGGTCTGGTCATGGGGGCCTGAACTCTGGGCCTGAGCACTGTCCCTCAGCTCTTCAGCTCAAGGCTAGCACTCTACCACTTGAGCCACAGTGCCACTTCCGGCTTTTTTCTTTTTGCTTATGTGGTGCTGAGGAATCGAACCCAGGGCCTCATGCATGTAAGGCAAGCATTCTACCACTGAGCCACCTTCCCAGCCCTAGATCCATAAACTATTAAAACTATTGACCTACTTACAAAGCATTTTGACATCTAAAAAAAAGACACAAATGTATATTTAAATGAATTTAGTTGCCCTCAAAAAGATTATTTTAAGCTATATAATTTCTGAGATAAAATGGCTTAAGATCTATGATTCAAGAAGGAATATAAAAGAAATAGTGAAGCTTCAGCAAATTTTATTTTTCTTCCTGTCCTCCCCTCTTTAACACAGCATTAAGTCTTGACATTTCTAATTTTCTTTCCTTTTTTTGGTTGGTCATGGGGCTTGAGCTCTGGGCCTGGGTGCTGTCCCTGAACTCTTCAGCTCAAGGCAAGAGCTCTACCACTTGAGCTATAGAGCCACTTCCGCCATTTCTTCTAAATTTTAAGAAACAATCTAGACAGGTGAGGATCCAGGAAGAAGGCCAGACAAACAAGTTCGGTACTCTGCTGTTTGCTGGTGGATGCTGACAGATGCTAGGTGGTAAGAGCTCCATGGACCTTTCCTACTTTAGTGCACATTTAAACTTCCTATAATTAAATGTGTAGAAAAAATATTTCTCTTGGTCATATAGTTCTGGAACATGTTAAAGAAAAATGAACTTTACAACTTTGGTGCGGGGGAGAGGGGAAGTAGTGGGGAGGACTGGGAGGGGAGCGGGGGGAGGATGGGAAGAGATGGGAAGGGGAAACAAAGGAGGAGGCTACAATGCTTGATAAGAAATGTACTCATTATCTTGCCCATGTAATTGTAACCCCTCTGTACAGTATTTTCACAATAAAAAATAAAATTAAAAAAAAAAGAATTTGAACCAGTGGGGCTGGGAAGGTGGCTCAGTGGTAGAGCATTTGCCTTGCATGCATGAGGCCCTGGGTTCAATTCCTCAGCACCACATAAGCAAAAGAAAAAAAGCCAGAAGTGGTGCTGTGGCTCAAGTGGTAGAGCGCTAGCCTTGAGCTGAAGAGCTGAGGGACAGCACCCAGGCCCAGAGTTCAGGCCCCATGACTGGACCCCAAAAAAATTTTTTTTTTGAACCAGACATTACACCTATAATCAAACATCTGGAAACTTGGGAAAAATTAATGAAATGGTGAATTTTTAAGGAATTTTTAAGGAAATTTTTAAGGAAAAACAAGCAGCTTTGCAAAAAGGAAAATAAAGGAGGAGAGAAACATTAAGAGTCCCTTTGCCTTAGGTTAATTCAGCTATGGGAGTTCTGAAAGATGACGATGACCGGAATCTAAGATGGCTGGGATAACTAACCCAGCTGGGCTACAAGCCTAAATAAGGTCCCAGAATAATAGATGATAAATGCTAAATATACACAGATTGGAACTGAAATGGAGGGCTAGTAATGTAGCTCTGTAGTAGAGCACTGACAAGAGCATGCACGAAACCTAAGATCAATCCCTACTACCATATAACAAAATTTAAATAAATAGATAAGAGATTTCATGGAAATGGGCTGCAAAAATAGAAAATGACTAATAATTATATGCCAAGCTTACAATCGAACTAAGAGACATTTATTACATCCAGAGTAGAGAGTCCTCAGAGAGTGTCTGAGACCCTCAAAGTTTACCTCTTTTTGGTAACACACTCACTCTTGTAACACTCAACAACAAGCCTCAAAAAAATCAACTTTACTTTGAAATGTTTTAATGGCTTTTGAAACAAAATGTAACACTTCATGAAGAAAAACAATAAAGTTCAGATAGTCAGCAGTTTATTTCTAGCATCCCATATAAGTTGCCAGTCATACAAAGAAAACATAATCAGAGGAAATATTAGTCATTAGAAATAGACTCAGAAATACCAGAGATAATAAGTTGGAGAAGTTGGTATTAAAACCATTATTTTAAGTTTAATCCAGAATTTAAATGAAAACATGAAATTAATAAAAGTAAATGAAGTGTGTGAATAAAGGAAATTGAATTTTTCAAGCTAAAATATTTGAACATCTGATATAAAAAGAAATCACTGGGTTGAAACTACAATCTATTTGACACTGAAGTAGAGAAGATTAGCAAATTAGAAGACAGCAAACTGAGGCACAGAAGAAAATTAAGACTGTAAATGATAAAAAATATGCGCGCATGCGCACACACACACACACACACACACACACACACACACACACACACACACACACACACACACACACACACACACACACAGCTGGGCACCAGTGGCTCATGCCTGTAATCCTATCTACTCATCAAGCTGAGATTTGAGGATCACAGTTTTTAACCCAGCCCAGGCAGAAAAGTCCCCATGAGACTCTGATCTCCAGTTAACCACTTAAAAATCAGAAGTGCACTGTGGCTCAATGTGGTAGAGAACTAGCCTTAAGCAAAAGAGCTCAGGGACAGCAACCAAGCCCTGAGTTCAAGCCCCTCAGCTGACAAAAGTTAAAAAAAAAAAAAAAAAGAGCCAAGGGACATCTGAGTCAGTATCAAGCAATCTATCACACACGGAGTTTAGAAATAGTGAGAGCAAGTGATGGAAACAAAAGTATTTGCTTAAAATTAGATTGGTGAAAACAAAATTGTAAAATCACCTGCTCTTACACTTGTAATTACACTTACATTTTTAATCTGGTAAAAAAAAAACTTGCTGTCAGAGTATGTAAAAATTTCTTGACAATCAAAAATAAAATGAGCAACCCAATAATGAGGCAAATGAGCTAAGCAGATACTTCACTGAAAAGGAGATACAAAGATACATAGTGATTGTTATTTCATGAAACAATCTTTAACTATCTTTAAAAATCTTTAATTTTTGACAAGAAATTGAAAGATGGAAAAAACCCTAGAACATCAATACATAAAATATGAAAAGTAATACCAAATATGAGAAAGTTTCACATGTGGTCAAACATGATCAAACTATTTCAAAAAGAGTTTAGCATATTTTTTAATTTTTAAGTAAGCACCAACAATATGATCCAACAATTCCACTGCTAACTATGTAAGAACAATAAAACCATAAATAAATTGTGGTATGGACATTTGATTGTATATATTACAAATTAATGAAAAAACAAATTACTAGTACCCACAAAATATGGTAAAACTCCAAATTAATAGAGGCCAAACTAAAGGATAACTTAAAAAAATGGTAAAACTCCAAATTAATAGAGGCCAAACTAAAGGATAACTTACTTTGTGAAAGAATTTAGATGACATTCTAGAAAAATACCATTAATTTATAATTTAAGACAAATTTCTAGGACAAGAAACTGAGTGTAGTGACACACAAGAAACTTTTTGGAATGATGGAACTATTGTATAGCTTCATTTTTATGGTCATTATATGGATATATACATTTGTCAAAATGCATAAAACCCTTTATTTTATACGGGTGTATTTTGCTATGGGTAAATTACAATCACAAATTTGACTTCCAAATTCTCTGTTAGTATTAGTCTGTATTTTCCACTCTATTTCTCTTCATTTAAGTAGTGACAGCGCTCTAGCCCTGGTCCAAGACACCATAATACATCTTCTTTGCTATTTCAGAAGTCTTCTTGGCTTCTTACTGGTTCTACTCTATTTGTGGATCAAACCAAGGGCCTCATGCATGTTAGGCAAGTGCTCTCCAACTGAGCCATCCCCATCTCCTTTTTCTATTCTTGAACTACCACTGTTCATCAAGTGCCAGTGGCTCACGCCTGTCATCCTAGCTACTCAGGAGGCTGAGATCTGAGGATTGCGGTTCAAAGCCAGTCCAGACAGGAAAGTCCGTGAAATTCTTATCTGCAATAAGCCACCAGGAAACCAGAAGTGGCACTGTGGCTCAAGTGGTAGAGTGCTTGTCTTGAGCTGAAGAGCTGAGGGACAGCACTCAGGCCCAGAGTTCAAGGCCCATGACTGACCAAAAAAAAAAAAAAAAAGAGAAGAGAGACTCCTCATATCTACTGTTCTACAAATGTTTTATATTTTACTAGGTTATAATATCAAAAATAGAGTTTTAGTGTGGTAAAACATAAAAGAAAATATCAGCGTGTGTAACAAAGCATTTTTTGCATAAAGCTTACAATTTGTGTGTGCGTGTGATACATGTGTGTATACTGGGTTATGTACAATATTTCTTCCTTTGGGTTGCAGCTAAAGACGGTTGTCCAAATGCCTCTGCTTCAAATATTAGGTACATTATACATAAAAATACCTAATGGCTTCCTATTGCACTTAATATAAAATCCTAACTCACATTATGGGCTCTCGGGTTACTAATACTCTAATCCTTGATGACTAGAATAATCTAGCCTAATTTAATCCAACCTAACCTAATCTAACCTATCCTCGCTCAGCTGTCCTTCTCACTGCTTAGCTCCTCTGTCCTATTTGCTATTCTCCAAAGACATTAAATTCCTTTTCCTTTTATGATTTATTTAATATTCCTATTGGCGGGACATTCTGTCACAAAACGTTAAATTGTTGTGCTTCTGCTCAAATATCCTCATCACAACACTGCCTTCCATCACTATTTGGTAAAAATAAAACGCCACTCCAACTCCAGCACTCAAATTCAGAACATTGCATTCTATGTCTTTATAATACATAGGTACACACAAAATGATCTTTCTCTTCAGTAGTCTCATGAATACCTGCCCCCTCTCTCTCTTTCCATCTCCAAAGGAATGGGATTTATCGTATAAAAGTATACTTTCATGTCTGAACTCTGCAGGTAACGTTGGCCCCTAAAACATGCATGGCATGAAGTGAAAACTCAATCTCTTTTATTTGCATCCTTCTTGGTTCAATTGCATACTTGCTATCACCTTTCAGGCCTTGATTAACATGAACAGCAATCAACAGAGATGACAAATGGAATCAGAAACACTTCAAATGTGCTTTCATCAAATATTCTTGGTGTGATTGATATTTTGTGTCCTACATATTTTCTCTCTAAGTTATTTCACAAATTTTCAGATGATATTTTAAACAGCTATGATTTTCAGAAACAGGCAGGCCTCGGGAGTTCATGCTTCTTTTACCAGAGCTCTTAAATTGGCATCCTACAAGTTGTATCTGGCAACAAAGCATGTTCTGTTTGACTGGAATGAGATTTTGAATTGGAAATCAACATTTATGAATTGTTAGAGCTCACATAAAAATCTGGATTTCTACCAGGTTCTCATAAGTCAAATGACAAAACAACTTTTGCCTATGACAGCAATGAAATGTAGTCCCTGGCAAGGGCTTGACCTTACAGTTTTTAATGGTCCCGGCCCCCTATATTGGTTTGTACTCCAAACACTTCTTATTTTCACATCATCAGCATGTATCTTGAGGCACTTCATTCCAGCTTGCACTGACTTAGAAGGTCTAGATCCCAGAAAAGATGAGCACTATTTTTAATTAGGACACAACTTTCTCGGAAACTTAGATATATTGAAATTGGAAGCCATGTTTCAGCAAAGGAAAGACATGATCTGATTCATGCTTTTAAAGCCCCACTTTGGGTACTATAACAAGTTGGGGAGAAAAAGGCTCCTTGATTATCAGTGGTTGCACTTGAGATGTTAGTAACTGATTAAGTTCTGAATCTATATTTTACAGTGAGAACCAACAGAATTTCTAATAGATTATATCAGAGAAAGGCACTAGTTGGAGATAAAACCTATTGATATATAAAGCTCAGAGAATGGATGGGATCATGGAGAGGTTGTGCATCATTTAGAGACAGGAGAGACAGAAGAGGATTGAACAATGGAAATGGAGATCAGAAGGTTTAAACTTACACTGAAGCAAGACTGACACTAGGCAAACATGTATCACTGACTGTTAAAAGATTCAAAAAATACTTCAAATATCACCACCACCTACCTCAAAGAGGAAAAACAAGGGCTGTGATTGATGGATGGACCTTATCTGGCAAAAGGTACACAGTTATTTATGACAGAGCCCAGATTTGAATAGGGGTACACTTAACTCTCGCACTCTTTAACCTATGCAATCTGCCCATTTTGGTAATATTCAAATAACACAATGTCAAAAACCAATTCTCTAGAATAAGAAATACTCACTGAATACCGAGTGCATACAAAGATATAAACAGTTTGGAAATTATAAATAACTCCAAAACTGGCAAGTCCCAGTGAGGAGAAATATTTGGGCTCTAGAAACAGTTTATATGTCCACTCTGCCACTAATGGTACACATGAGCTTGGACAACCTACTTAGTTACTCTGTGTCTCTATTTTATTGTCTGTGAAACTGGCCTAGCAAGTTACCTATGTATAAAGTTGAGGAAATTGAATAAAATTATCTCTGAAAATACTACCAGGACTTGACATAGAATAATGCATATTAAGGGTTAGTGAGCATAATTATTACTAAATATTGCCTTCCCTATCATTTTGCCTTTTTAATATATACTATTAAATAGATCTACAGAATGAAAGAAGTAGTTATGGGAGGCAGGCCTAATTATCATTTTACAAGGTGATTTTTACATTACTCTTGCAATTTTACATTTGAAGTGAATAATTTATGAATTTTTAAATCTCAGAAGTTAGAAAAGGAAGGAGTGCAGTATATTCAACTTCAATTGAGAAGAAAACTAAATAGAATAATAATTACCTTTTATTACTTTTTCTTATAAACTAAACTATATATTTTATATTTACTCACAAGCAGAAAGCAAAATTGCATGGACAACAACTACAGTAAAAGTGTGGGAAAATTCCAGGTGTAGAATAAGTAGCATCACCAGAAATTCATGTAAATGTAAATATGAAAAGAATATTATGAAACACGCTAATCAAAGTTCCAAAGAAGAATGTTCTATAAAATAATGAAGCGTTTTGTTCTACCTTAGTATCAAACATGGGTTCTTCCTTGAAGCCCTTTCACATCACAATCACCACATTCTTTTTGACCTTACAATAAGAGTCTGAAGTTATTTGTTAACTATTCATTAAGAGCTCAGTAACCATGACAGACTACTTAGAGCAAGAAGAGATCTTCGTCTTTATTGTACTAATATTACCAAAACTTTTAAAAATATAATTTGGTCACTTGTCATCATTACAACCATTTATATTTCCCTAAGGCAACTGAAGCAATAGATTCTTCTTTCATTATATACAAATTTCATGCTCTATGCTTATGATGATGTGGGGTTTTGACTCAGAGCCAGCAGTTAGGATGTGCCTTAGAAGTCCTCATCTGTCCATTTAACATGGCTTTTTAACCTAGGGCAAGAAATTGTGACCTAGGACAAATGACTGAACTAAAAGATTAAAATGGGCATTCCTGCCAGATAAAGTTGAGATAAAGAGAAAAAGAAATAATAAATAAATAATAAATTTAGAAATAAGATGTAAAAAACTAAAAAAAAACTGTGAAGCATGTAATTCAGTTATACCTGTAGCATTCAATACATATTGATGATTATCTTGTTAAAACAATTAAGAAAGTACACATACAAGAAAATTCTAGGATATCCTTCAGAAGAATATAGGAGATTCAAAGAAGTAAGAGAGCTTAGCCAAATAATTCATGTCATAAAATGAAACTCTTCTATTACTGCAGAAGTGACAGTCAACATTGTTATTTCTTCAACTTCTTTCCACTTAAGAAGAGCTGCATATAGGGAAAGAGCATACCTCTTTTCATATTCCCTTTCCTTTTTTCATAGTTGAGTTGTTGCTTCCATCCTTATCCATACTGAGTGAACATTCTCCTCCTCTAAAGTCTCATTTAAAGAACAAAATATTGTTTTCCTATCAGATATGACAAACATCTCCAAAGTAATCATTTAGGAATGAATAATGCCAGGCACCGGTGGCTCACACATGTAATCCTAGCTACTAAGGAGGCCAAGATCTGAGCATCACTGTTCAAAGCCAGCCTGGGCAGGAAAGTCCATGAGACTCTTATTTCCAATAAACCACCCAAAAACCGGAAGTTGTGCTGTGGCTCAAGTGGTAGAGCTCTAGCCTTGAGTTGAAGAGCTGAGGGACAGCTCCCAGGCCCAGAGTTCAGGCCCCATGACCGACATAAATAAATAAATAAATAAATAAATAAATAAATAAATAAAATTTACAGGTAAACATGGCCAGACAATAGTGGGGCCTTAGGAGCAATACTTTTTTCTCATAAACAAATAGCTTTGCACACATATAAGAAAGATTCCATAAATATCTGTTCACTCACTCTATCAAAAGAAAATATTTACAAATAGCATGTGTCGACTCTTTCTTACAATATGGAAATATACATAAGTATTTAGAAAAATACAATTCTTCTTGAACTGTTGTTTCAGTTTTTCCTTTTCTGTTCTAAAATAGCAACCACTATTCACATGAGAAAATCAAGGTGTAAATGCCCAGTAAAAGGTGTGTTGTCATTATTAGGATCTGTTAAGCTTATTAAAGTAAGGACTCAGGAATATGGGCGGTTGTTGTTGGCGATGGTCAAGATATTGCTAGTCTAAAGTGGGACTCTTTTCTGGGATCTTAGGAAAAGCACTGAGAAATTCTCAACACCAATAGTGACCCAGGCTACCAGCTCTGAGTCCACAGGTCAAAACCCACTGCAAGAAAGACAGCATGGAGAAGAGACAGGCCTGAAGCTCAAGGACCAAACAGAATAGAAACAGAATAGCAGTCTACAAGCACCTAGGAAATGAAAACCATGACATAATGTTTAAAAGGAGTCATAATTCCATCCTGGTAAAGGCAGTTGGGGGGTCAGACATAAGAACTCTTATTTGTCAATGACTCTGATTTTGTTCACAATCCAGCTTTTGTTTAGTTGGCCTCAGGTCAGTTCCATCCTAAAAGAAATACACACCTTTGTTTTTTCCAAGATAATTGCACACAGTCTAGGATTTGCCTAAATAACATTTCAAAGAAGACTGACTTATGTGCCTGAGAAAAAAACAACAAAACTAATAGCTCAAAATAGCCAGTTATCTCTAAATTAGTTTATTTATGGTAACTTTTTCACTTCTCTATAATGTAGGAGCTAAATTAAAAATAAATTCTATCAAAATTATTCTGATAAATAAGCCTAACAGAGGTACAGCAAAAGAGTTCACACTTAAAATCCAATTTATGCCATATTAAGACATTTTTACTATTAAAATTAATCACTATGGTTTTGATTTTAGTTTCCATTAAAAACCCATTATGATTTTAGTATGCTAAATAAAAATTTTAGAAATCCCCAATCTTCATGTCCCCAATCTTCCTCTAGCTAGAATAAGATAAAAAACTTTATTTTCCCTACATGTTCTTTTTAGATGTTATTATCTTTCAGTCGTGTACAAAGGAATTGCCATTTAACAAAGCAGTTTATGAATACAATGCATCAATGTCACCCTCTCAACACTCTCCCCAGTCCTCCCAACTTACCTCTTCCCTCACTCATTTAGATTTTTGGACATACACTGAACTCTTGACTGCGTTCTCTGCCCCCAATCCTCCTCTTCATTCTGTGCCACCCCTCTCCTGTTGGCCCCACCCCACCCCTTTCAAGTACCTGCTTCTGGTGTGTATGTTGTTGAACTTTGACTTTGCCTTTTTAAGGAATTACATTATTTGAGTTTTCTCTTGCATCTACCATATTTCAGTTAATACATTTGTATACATCCGCATAACTCTCAACATATTTATTTAGGAGTTTATAAGCTAGTTCTAGCTTCCACATCTGAGGGAAAACATGTAACCTTTGTTTCTCTGGACCTGACTTATTTCATTTAATATAATTTTTCCAGGTCTTTCCATTTCTTTATAAATGATACAATACTATTCTTTCTGATGGATGAGTGAAATACCATTCTGTATATATACCATGTTTTCTTGATCTATTTGTCCATCAAGGGACATGTGGGCGGATTCCACACCTTGGCTATGGGGAATAGTGCTGCAATTAACAGGGTTGTGCTGGTGGCTTTACTGTTTCCTGGTTTGTAAACTTCTGGGTAAATGTCCAGGAGTGGAATTACTGGAACATAGGGTAGCTCAAAGTTTAGCTTTTGAGGACCCTCTAAACTGTTTTTAGAATGGTTTACATTCCACCAACAATGTATTAGGCTTTCCTTTTAGCCACATCCTTGCCAACATGTTATTGTTCATTTTCTTGATAATGGTCATTTTAACTGGAGTGAAATGGAATCTAAGTGTTGTTTTGATTTGCATTTCTTTTATGGCCAGAGATGTTGAACATTTCTTTATGTGTCTATTGGCCATTTTTACTTCTGGTTCTGAGAAATTACTCTTTATCTCATTAGCCCATCTAGATATAAAAATTCCAATAAGCCAGGCATTAGTGGTTTATGCCTATAATCCTAGATGCTTAAAAGGCTGAGATCCGAGAGCATCATGGCTTGAAGTTAGCCTGGGCAGATTTTTATCTCCAATTAACTATCAAAAAATAGAAGCTAAAAAAGCTCAAAGTAGAGCTATAACACAAGTGTTTTATATATATAATATATGTATATATATTATATATAGTATGTGTAATATATGTATGTATAAAATTATATATATATATATATATATATATATATATATATATATATAACTAGCGTGTTTACCTTGAACAAAATAGCTTAGGGATAGTGTCTAGCCCCTGAGATCAAGTCCCAAGAACAGCATAAAAAAAATCTAAAAATTTTTTAGTACACATGATCAATTTGACATAAGTCTTAAGAACTATGAATATTACAGTGAGTCCCATAAAGGTGACAGCAGCAATCTACCCATTCAGACATGTGAAACTTGGTTAATAGTTGAATAAGGCTCAGATGATCACTGTAAAGCAGCCCCTCCCCCCAGCCTCTTTACACTTCTACTGGTTTAAATCTGTGATTCTGTTCCTCAAATGAGTTCCCAATATTGTCCTGATACGCAGCCCACTTGACTAGACTCTGAAAATGTTTCCAGGCTTTGTTAAGCCCCTCTGAGGTTGGTCTGCCCTTTTACACCACTCACTTACCAGCTAGACTTCATCATTAGATAATATCAGCCCTAATCCTAAATGTTTAATGATATGACCCAGCTGAATTCATTGCCATGGAGAAAACCCACAGATGTGGATACCAACCTAGACAAGTTTCAATTAGTCTCAATTTCAACTTATATCTGACATTCTAGATTTGGGGCTTAGGTCTCTTGTCAGTCAAGCTGCTTCTAAAATCAGTGCTCCTATGTCAGTCAGACCCATTAAGGTAGAACTTGCTTCAAATGACCGCTCAGGATATTTTTGAGACAATTCATTAGCATTAGACCAAATTCTATCATATAATTTATTCTGAATTTAACAAAGAGAAGTTGTTGTAAAAGTAAACAGGTTGAAAAAACTTTACTCAGTCACTTAGGGAGACTGCTGAAAATCAAATTTCAATAGATGCTGTCCATTCTACACTATTTCACTTGTTGAATGGTAAGGGTTTTTTTCCCCTTAAGTGGTAGCTGGCTTACAGCCACCATCCCCATTAGCTACATAGTTGGTGAAAAACAGTGGAAATTTTTGTCCTGCTTATCTAGAAATCCTGCTCTCTCTTAGCTATTCATGTGTGAGTCAATGTTTTTTTTTAATTCAACGATTGCAAAAGTCTTTTGTTTCGATGATAGGGAAGAATTTTCTAACTTCTCTTCAGTATTACACCTTTAAACTAGACTATATTAGACTACTTTTATTTGGAAATCCATAAAGCTAAATCTATTTGGAATTTAAAGTTCAGTGGGATAGTGGAGTTCATCAAGCCCTTCAATGTTAATGTTACATCTACATTGCTCAGGTTTGTTCACAGGCTAAAGTAGCAAGAATTACAGCTGTGACCGAAATGCCACAGTAGTGAAAACTCTAGCTTTTTCTTTACAATTTAAATTACCATATCAGAAGATTCATTCATCTGTCCATCCATATTTAGTTAGTCAATTAACATCTAATGGTTTCCACCCCATTCCCAGGCACTTTGTAGATACTCAGCATGAACAAAATAAATGAAAAAGTCTGCTTTTGAAGTGCTTGTATTTGCCTGGAGTCAGAAAACAATAAATAACTGAAGAAGTAAAATGTATGGTATCAGATAGGGACAAGTATGTAAGAAAAACACAGGTAGAAAGAGGGTTTGGGTTGACGAGGCAACCTTAGCTAGGTGATGCTTTTACAGAAACTGTATAGACACAAAGGAGGAAGTGTGCATGTACCTGCAAGATGAACATTCCAGTGGAGGGATGTGTACAGTAGAGTGAGAACAGCCAGGCCAGGGAAGTGAGAGTGAGAAAAGGGCTGGAAGCGAAGTCAGAGAGAGATGAAAACACCATGGGAGATACTGAGCCCTGCAAGCCGGTAAAATCTTTGGCTTTCTGGGAGTCACATGGGAAGCCAATGGAGAATAAGAGTGGAAGAGCGTGACATGACTCATTTAAGTTTCCAAAAGAATCTCTTGGCTGGGTGAGGAAAGGAATGCAGAGGGGTCAAAGCACCCACAGAAGATGACACCAAGCCCATGCCATCTAGCCCCGGAAGAGGTGAGAAGTGCTTGAAGCCATGATTGACTTGTTTGTTCCTGTGCTGGATTGTCAACAGACATCATTTTATTGTGAAAGACTTAGAAACTAAGTTGAAGTCTCTAATACCTCGAGTATTTATACTTTCTATGGTACCACTTGCTTTGGTACATCCCCCACGTGCCCTGCCAGAGATGTGAGCCCTGTATTCCAACATTTCGAGCACACATTGTGAAAGAAAGCCTTCCATTCTTTCAAAGAAGATGCATAAACATAGTCAATGGACGTAGCCATTACCTGCAGGAGTCACTGTGGAAGTATGAAGAAAAGACCTTGACAACAGCCTAGGTGGGCATGGCTTTTCAAGTAGCACAAGTCTTGCATACAAAAGGAGAAAAACTATTCTAGAATGCAGAGGACTAGTGCAAAATCAAGTTGACAAGGACAAGGAGATAGAATTAGACATTCTTCAGCTTCCTTTTAAATTCTATTGTTCTTTCTGTAACCACAATCTCTCAGGTAAACAGAGAGAGAGTATGGAGTAAACTTTTGCTCACATTTTATGGTGTTAAACTTATGCGTAGTCTCAACATTTGGAGATAATTTCTTTTTTAACCCATTTAATGAATATGACAACTTTCAATAATATGACTTACCATCTCTTTCTCCCTTCATCTTTCTTAACACGCTAAATTTTACCCCACCATAGTTGTTAAATTCCACCAATTTAAGAACAGAGGTCAAAACTTTCCAACTATAGGCCCTTTCCCTTTTTGCTGTTTCATTAGACAGCTAACAACTCTTTGGAGGGATCATCTTTTCCATGGATAATCTTATCAATTAGCCAGAATAACCCTTTACTCTCATTTCTCTAGAATATTATCTTTTTCTCAATAACAGCAAGTTTAATATTCTTCCACTGAAGGTGCTGTCCTACTCCTGTGCATTTAAACCTGTGCGATCTAACACCACCATTTCATCCCTGATGCTCTCTAACGGCATGTCAATCACTTCCTGGTTACAGCTGAGACATTCAGTTGCTACCACCAGCTCTGTAGATTTGGTATGTGAACATCACCGTCAAAGAATGAGAATGTGACCTGAGCCCATCCTGATGGACCACACTACCTGAGCTGCACCCATCCCTTGTACTGTCTGCTTAACTGGTTCCCTGCACAGACTATCCCCAAACTCTCACCAAATGATCATTTCATGAATGAGGAATGGGGCAGGCATAGAACAAATCCAGGGCTCAGCGTTCATAGAAGCCAGTTCTCATGATATTCAAAACATGCTTTCGTTACCTCACCCTGTATATCCAGCACTTATTTCCACTTATTTTTATAGCAATAAAAATGTTGATGATAATCAGTTTATCAAAGAGGTAAGTGAGGCTTTGATACATCATATTCTTTACAAGATAGACATAATTCTCAATTGTTTATATATAAATAATCCTCCAGACTATTTCTGAGATGACCAAGAAGAAACAGTGCTCCTTTTCTAAATTTATTGTGTATGTGAACATACTAGAGTAACACTTTGGTTTTACAAGCACTAGAATTCTTACCTCTTCCAAATTATTATTCTATATATAGTTAATGATCTATCATCATGTGGGATCACCATAAAATGTCTTAAAGAACTGTCTTAAAGCAACGATTCATGCTGAAATAAAGATATAGGATGACCCATTTTAACAATGAGATGTACACGACACTATATTGAAAACGAACTTTACAACTTTGTAGGGGGGTGGAGGGAGGAGTTGGGGAGGTGGAGAATAAAGGGATGGTAGGGAAAAAACAAAGCAGGGGGTAACAATGCTCAATAGGAAATGGACTCATTACCTTGCTCATGTAACTGTAACCCCTCTGTACAGTAACTTTACAATAAATATATATATATATATATATCAAAAAAAGAAGAAAAAAAGCAATGATTCATAATGGATAAAAGGAAAATACAAACCAAATACATTGATTGTTTTATATGAAGGCCCATAGTTTTTTGCTAAATTAGTTGTCACTTATTTATAGGTTCAGCTTTATTGCTAGCAGGCTAGCTGTGATATCAAATTGACTTCTAAAAGTAAAAATATTTTTAAGTACACATGAAGAGACATTCTTGCTAGAACTAACTGTAATAAGTATTTAACCACATGCTCAAGTGACATCAACAACCATCCAGTCTTGTTAAATGTATAAAATAAATATCCAGATATTTATAAAAGTAATAACTTAATTCACTACATTCAAAACACAAATGTAATTTGAGCTTAAATGAGTATAAATTATCAATATCGATACTAGTGCAATTGAGTACCTTCTTTTCACTATTAGAATGTTTTTAATGTTTCTTATGTGAATACTTACTACTTTTATAGGAATGCTGTGATTTTTTAAAATTAAATGGCAGCCCACAAAGTAAACTCTAAAGTAAATATGTGGCCTATTTCTACAAAGAATTACTATTACTTCTGATGTTGAAGAAAATCTAAAAAAAAAACATAGCTTATGTAATATTTTACATGGCATAGTGTCATAGAAACAATGCAGAAAAAGACTTGCAAACCTTTGTCACTGCAAGTTTAATCATTTAATTATCTGGAAACCGTTCCGTGAGAGTCATTAGCGAAGTAGGCCACATTTTGTATAAAAGAAATCTGCCACATTATCTTTTTTTTTTTTTTTTAATTTTTTTATTGTAAAGATTCTATACAGAGGGTTACAGTTACATGAGTGGGGTAATGAGTACACTTCCTCTTGAACATTGTTACCCCCTCCATTGTTTTCTCCCTACCATCCCCTCCCTCCCTCCCTTCCCCAAGGTTCTTTTTTTTTTTTTTTTTTTATTGTGATTAAGTAATTACTTAATTTCCGGAAATTCACAGTATTGTGGAATAATGATGCTCATTTAAAGTCACACGTTCATTCTAACTTTCCTGGAGCAAATTGTCTATCACAGTCTGTAATATATAACGGTGTTCATATGTTATATACCATACACGTGATCAGCAGCATGGGGATATTTAGTAGTGGTTCAACCAGATGAGTGGGAGTTCTTTGTTTCTTAAGTCCTGTTAGTTTTGTCATATCACCTAACATTTTGGATTTATCATCCGCTTATCAGGGAGACCATGTACTGTTTGTCTCTTCGTTCTTGGCTTACCTCGCTCAACATGATTCCTTCTAGCTCCATCCATTTCCCTGCAAATGCCATTATTTTGTCATTTCTAATGGCTGCATAATATTCCATTGTGTATAGATACCACAATTTTTGGATCCATTCATCTGTGCCACATTATCTTTTAAAGGTCTATTTTTCCAGGTAAATTGTCTAACTATTTAAAACGATCAAATGACACGTCTTCATTCTCATTTGTCAAAATATCTCAGACCTTATGATGTCTAAAATCAAAGCTGTGTCTTTGTTCCCAAAGTCGTCAGAATGCTGATTCTATGTCGGACACAACACTATCGTAACTCTGCAGGTCAGAATCCCAGGATTTATCCCTTAAACATCTCTTGAATTTATTCCCCATAACAATATCATCATGTGATACCTCCTCTAAGTTATACATTTTTTACATCTTCTGCGAAACTCCCTCATCACCATGATCCTGACACGAAGCTATCCTGTTAAGTACTTTCAGGTCTATTGCAATAGGTTCCTCATTGGTGTTCCAAAACCATTTGTTTCTGGGCTGTTGAAAGGCAGGCACAAACACTGTCTGTTGTTGTGAATTAGCCCCACGTCCCAGGCTGTCACTGGAGATGTATTATGACTTGAGACTCATAACCTACATTTATACTAGTGATGTTAGGACTTACGCTCAAATTCTGTCTCTAGGTTGGTGACCAGTTTACATTTTGGGGGGGGGGATTGGGTCGGGGGGGCTCTATATCTAGATGTTGGGAAGGCTTTCCAAGATGGATAGATTATCACTAGCTGTAGTTTACCAGGCAGCAGAAACTCTGTGACAAAATGTTCAGACTGAGCTTTCCCCCACTCTGTCCTTCCTCTACTTATTATAAACGTTTTCTTGGAAAAAAAATGGAAAGACTAGCACAATGAAAATTTAACTATTCTCCTTTGAGATTCTAAAGTTTTTAGCTTTTTCAATAATATTTACTTGATCTGAACATCTATATCATGTTTTTCACCAGCTAAGTCACTTAGAAAGAAATTATATGTATCACATTTCACTTTAAACATGCTATATCCCAAAGGTTAAAGTGTGTTTGTGACTTTAACTATCACTAACAGACAATACTGTAAAATATGTGAAATTTATGTGCTCACCTGATCTCAATTAAAGAAAAAAAGTGAGAGAAGGGATGGGTTAGGAGGGATGGGTGACAATGTTGTCAGACACTTTGTACTCATATACTCTTGTAGAATGGGAACTTTTTGTACAACTACTTAAAGATAATAATAAAAAAGTATACAAAAAACATGCTATATCCCAAGATCCTAGAATCCTTATCAAACCTAATTCCATAACACTTTCCAATACCTCCATTTGTCCCAAGGAATCTTACATAGCTTTTATAAAAGGAACACAAAATGAAGATTTTTCTAAGATATTTTAGTTACATTTCTCTTTCAATACTGACTGGCTTCCCTAACTTTTTATACATGATAAAATGTCTAAGTCAAATAGCCCAATTTATACTGTCATTGAATGTTTCCCCTTTTTTATATTCTCTTAAAAATTCAGAGTTTGATTATGGTCAAATCAAACACTTATTTTCCTCTTTTGCATAAATGTGAAGTTGGGTTCTTCACATCACAGAAACTATCCCATCTGGTTCTCCCACCATTTGCGAAATTAACTAAAGTGGTGACTTAATATCAATACTGAAAAGCTATGTTTTTCTTCTCAGATTAGGAAACAACAACATAGTGGTACTGTAAAAAACTATCCTTGAATAAGTACTTAATAGTTTTTTTTTGTTTTTGTTTCCAGTCCTGGGCTTGCACTCGGGGCCTGGGCACTGTCCCTGAGGTTCTTTAGCTCAAGGCTAACACTCTACCAACTGAGCCACAGAACCACTTCTGGCTTTTTCTGTATATGTGGTACTGAGGAATTGAACCCAGGGTTTCATGCACACTACCACTAACCCACATTCCCAGCCCCAGTATTTAATAGTTTTATCTTCTATTATTTATGTCCTGCTTGTATATTTTATTGCAAAATATGTAAAAGGTGGGTTGTTCACATCATCCTGTCTGCTTAAAAGGGCTGGCATTTTTAGGTAAGAAGCTAGAGCTGGGAAGGGATGTGAAGGGTAAACAAAGGAGGAGGCTGCAATGCTTGGTAAGAAATGTACGCATTATCCTGCCCATGTAATTGTAACTCCTCTGTACAGTATGTTCACAAATAAAATAAAATAAAATTTAAAAAAAATAAAAATAAAAAAAATAAAAAAAGAAGCTAGAGTTTTCTTAAGGGGAATTATCAAGGTTTATGTGAAAAAAGTTTGTGACCAGTTTGGTAAGATTGGGAGGTAGAACCTTTACAACCTTCCTTCTGGAAGGTTTTCAGATAATTGGGTGGAGTGACCTTGAATGAGAGAAGGGAATTTCAGTGCTTTTCTTTCTTACTGCTTTTCCTTGTAATTCGTTCTTCAGATAGGGTCTCACACTTTTGCCTCGGCTACATTTACACCATAATCCTCCTATCTCTGCCTAAGTAGCTGGAATTAGAGGTGCCTACTACCATGTTCAGTAGCGCCTTCTTCTTCCTCCCTTTCATTTCGTAGACTTCATGCTCCTGCTATAACAGACTATAGCTGAGCTAACTGGACATGGACTGAAATTTCTAAAACTATAGGCCAAAATTAAACCTTTCTCTTTATAGTGTCAAAGTCAATACACTACTCCTATTCAAGGCAGCACTATGGATCTTTGATTAGTGTTTCTAACCAATGCTCTACAGTGTAGCTGAAGTCATCTTTCCAGAGGCAAATCTCAGTCTATATATCTGTCTCTTTCTCATTTTAAAACTTTATGAGCTTACATTGCTCTTAATGACAAGAAATAAAAACAAAAAGAGAAATCTTAATGATCTTTTTTTTTTGGAATCCGGTCATGGGGCCTGAACGCTGTCCCTCAGCTCTTCAGCTCAAGGCTAGGGCTCTACCACTTGAGCCACAACACCACTTCCAGCTTTTTTCTTTTTGCTTATGTGGTGCTGAGGAATCAAACCCAGAGCCTTGAGCATGCAAGGCAAGCGCTCTACCACTGAGCCACCTCCCCAGCCCCTCTTAATGATCTTGAATGTGACCTGTAAGTGCCTCTCTTATCATGGTTCCTGGACAGCTTTTTTAAATATAAAAAAAGTTCTTTTCTGTGTTATTTTTTTTCTGCTGGTCCTGGTGTTTGAGCTTCTTTTGGTTAAGGCTAGCACTCTACCACTTGAGCCGTAGTGTCACTTTCAGCTTTTACTGAGTAGTTTATTGGAAGTAAGAGTTTGACAGACTTTCCTGCCTGCGTTGGCTTCGAACTATGAGCCTCAGATCTCAGCCTCCTGAGTAGTTAGGATTACAGATGTGAGCTACCAGCACCAAGAAGAAAAGTTATTTTCTTTGGTCAGTATTCTATTCACAATATACCATAATTCTTTGCCATACATAGTACATACAGCATCTAGAATATCCTTCCTATATACTGCTTTTGCTTAACTCTTCTTTACCAATTTTGGTCTTCTATCAAATCTTGGAGTATCATTTAAACTATTTAAATTAATTTATACAAGTTAGGACAGTAGGAATATATATTTATACACATATAGGTCTACCTCCATATGAATGTTTATATTAGTTTTAATTTGACTACCAGCAACATGAGAGCAAGGACAGATTAGAATGATCAATAAATATGTGTTATATTAATGAACCAGGTAGATGGCATTACTAATTTATTTGTATTTGTTTTCAGAACCATGTACAAACAGAATGGAAGTGCCTGAAAAAATTTATGAACTAGCAATAGTGTTGATAACTTATTATTGAATCCATTTGGGTAACTAGCTAAAAATTAGAAATGATATTGTGTCATTCAAAAGCACACACTGAACAACTAATATAATTCCTGTTACAGCTTTTAAAATTTTTCCTTTACTATAAATAATCTTTTTATTTCTTTCATTGACCTAGTTCAGTAGACTGGATTTCAAGTTTTCAGCACTGAATTAGTCAAGATTGGTAGCTCACACCTGTAATGTTAGTTACTCAGGAGGAGGCAGAGATCAGAAGAATTGTGGTTTGAATCCAGACTGGGCAAAAAGTTTGTAAGACTCCATCTCAACTAATAGGCGGACATAGTGTTTTATGCCTGTCATCACACTATGCAGAGGACTGAAAGCAGAGGGACTGTGGGTCCAAGCCAGCCTAAGGGGAAAAGTTCATGAAAATTCATTCAAACAGAAAAAGCTAGGTGTGGTGTCATGCACTTGTCATCCCAGCTACAGTAGGAAGTGTAAATAAGAGGATCATGGTCCAGGCTGACCCAGGCAAAAAGTATGACACTATCTCAAAAATAGCCAGTGCAGAAAGAGCTAAAGGCATGGCACACGCAGTGGTGTGCCAACCTAGCAAGTACACAGCCCTAGATTCATGCTCTGATACTACCAACAAAAATCAGCAAAGAAAGTATATTCTTAACCAAAGATAAATGGGTAAGCAAATCATATTTAACAAGTACTGTTTTTAATATTTATGTATGTAATCACCAAGACCCTTCATGCATGTAGTAGAGGTTGAATAAAATGTCCCTTAAAGAAACAGTCTATTTATTTTATAAAGAACTTATTGGAGGTCACTAGGGTTTTTTTTCCCTTGCTAACTGTGATCAGATAGGTAGATTGGCAAATGCAGACTCATGTAGGAAAACTACTGAAACACAATACAGCTTCTCGCTTGTGCTAAAATGTTCAGCCCTGGTGACACATGCCAGCTGGGCACATGGTTAGCAGAAAAATACATTCTGGCAAGACCTGCTAATCACAATCACTAATACAATTTCCAGATAACCCTCAAGAACACTACTACCACCACCAAAAAAAAAAAAATCCTGCTCTGAGAGTCTTATTATCAACCTGCAGACAAAGAGATCATGTTGAAAGGAATGTGCCACTCTGGACTGAACTGGTTCAAATCTCAGGTTGCAAAACACTGAAAACTGGAATGGATTCTCTTTTGTACAAGGACTGAGTTGCACGAACTCTGTCCATCTAATCTTAGGAGATAATTCATAGATACTTCAGACTCTTAAAATCAGAACAAAAGAAAAGATGGTTTTCTGTAGCACATACATTTGTGCAAATTCAAGTGTCTGCTACCCTATAAGTTTAAGGCTGTGTTAGAAATACCATTTCAGAGCACTGGCTGGTTACTGCTTACAGTAAGAGCAACCTGGGCCGGAGAACCTGAAAGAGGCTCAGTGTTCTACTCTGTCTTTTCAATTACACTAAGTGGCCAAGATTAAGAGATAGCAGAAAGCAGTGGAATTTTACCCATTGAAAAGAAAGATTTCCTTTAGCATATGTGTGTGTGTGTGTGTGTGTGTGTGTGTGTGTGTGTGTGTGTGTGTGTGTGTGTGTGTCCCACAAATAAAACTTCTAAACCATGAAGGGATTTCTGGAAGCAAGATTTAATTTAATTATCTGAAAATATTTTTCCTTATACAGTAATAAGCAAAATAAATCATTTAAAAGAAACAGACTTTTATAATGTGATATTCCCCCTGAAACATTGTGTTATTTCCTTTTTTCTATATTTTCATCACCATTCTAACATACTGAGTGTTTTTACTAACACAATTAATACATAATAAAAAGAAAAAATTACCCGGGATAATCTGTGTTTCAGTTTTCATAGTATTCTCGATAAGCATTCAAATAAATTAGGAATATAAGAAATGCCTTCAACTCAGGAGTTTTAATGTCTTGGTCAATTAGTAAACAGTTATTTATTAATTACTTCCAAGCAGAATAAACTGCCTCATAAGATTAAAATAAAATATTATGTTCATTTATTTCTACTTCTTCTTCGATATTTAAATCCTCTCTCTGAAGTCATTTCCTAACATAGAGTTGATTTGCATCTTTTCATACATTTCCACAAATTAAAAAAGAGGCAATGGCACGTGTGGAAATTCATTCTAGTTTCTGATGAATTACAGGATTCAGCAACTCCTCATCTCTGTCATCTTCATTTATTTACCACTCATTCATGAATATTGTGGAGCTAACAGTCTAGTGGGAAAGATAAGTCAATCATCACAGGAAGCAGTTATTTAAAATGTTTGTGCCAGTTATAGGAAGGAAAGCAAAACTGCTAGGTACATTAAGTAAATATTGAGAGTGGGCTATGACGGTGTCATGACAGCCTAGTCAACAGAAAGAATTAGATGCAGACATCCAGGAAGACGTCTTCAAGGAAGTGATGCTTAAGAGAAGATCTGAAGGTTGACCAGGAGCCCAGCTGGGAAAGGCCCAGAAGCAAGGGAACTGATGGATGGGAAATTTTGGCTCCTCTAGTTCCTGAATTAATTTTAAAGGGACAGTGGCAGTGGGACTGTTGGGGTGAGGGGAATCACAGGCTTGAGAGAAAGCAGGGGTTAGCTGTCCAACGGATACAGCTGAAGAAGCTCCTGAAGGATGAAGGCGCTGAAGAAGCCTTGTGGGATGTTTGATTTCACAGGAATGAAATGAGGACTCCACACTGAAGAGCTCTGAGGGGGATTACAAGAACAGTTCAGTATTTCTTTAAAGACTATTCTGTTCATTTGAATGCTAAACCTCAAGTATTAAGGGTGCCAAGAGTAAGAGTGATCCCTCTTAGATGACCATTATTTATTTGGTGCAGTTAAAAAAGAAAAAGAAGTCAGAAGAATTGAACAAATAGGGCCAGGGTTTGACTTGGGCCGCCATGTGAGTGGTGCCCACTTGATGGGGGTGGGCTGACTTAGGTAGCCATGTGAGTGGCCCCCTCTGGGGGAGGGGAAGGGGAACTGCAGAACTACCTTTCTTTTCAGGAGCATATTGGCCAGGTTTGAGAAGATGTGCACTGACAGACCATTCACACAAGATCACAATTTCACGCAGACAGCCGATACCAAAATAATACTACAATAACTATTTGGGCCTTTAAGAGAGGCATATTTGTATATACTGAAATAAGGAATTTACCTCAAATTATGACCATTTTTTCCATCCTTGACATCCTCAGAGTACTTAAAAAACTTAAAATTGCTTCAATTGAAAATTAATGAGTGCATTAAACATGTATAGATTTGGAATCCAAATCTCCAGGGACTGACCATTTATCTTCTGTCTAGATTCAGACACAAATTTCCAGGCAGCTTCTTGGGTAACCACATTGTGAGGATTCTGCATGACCATATAAAAAAGCACTGTTGCAGTAAAGTAGGCCCTTTCTTAGAAATGGAACAGACAAATCCTTTCATGTATTATTCATGGGGCCTTGTGCCCATGTCAACTCCTGATGAATAATTAAAATTAATCTCATTACAGAAGATTTCATTACAGGATAATTTAATTAAATGATGAACTGGCTCCCAGATGTTACCTTGCCTGCCATCTTTTAAATAATGCTGATGATGACACAAGGTTTGCTAAGTATCAGTGGGACCTTAGGGAAGTGAATTATTTATTGGGTTTTGCCATTCTGCTGATAATAATGATATTGATCACAACTATGCATTAAAGTCACTCTCATGCCAGATTTCTGGTATTTCCACAAATCTTCCATTGGAAATTTAAGACCATCATTTTATTAGTTACTTCCTAATAGTATACGCACTTAATACAAAAGAAAATTTGAGTTGCAGAACCTATGCATTTCATAGGATACATAAGCAAAGAGATCTCAAGATTGAAAATCTGAAATTTCAATTTCAAAGGAAAGTATGAAGAGGAATATATTAACCACTCCACCACTTATGGCATTAAAAAATGAGGTCAACTATATAAATAAACCAAATAACATTAGAAATGAGGCTTCAGGAATTTGTTTTTTTCTACAATTAGTAGGATGGAACTGAAAGCCAAGATACTGGTTTCTTCATTTTCTCGGAGCCAATATAAATCACAAGTTTTTAGGCACTTCCAGGCACTACATATCTCATAAATGTAGAATGAATGCTTGCCATACTATTTACACAAGATACCTATCACCATAAATCAATGTAAGAAAACATTAAAGCCACTAAACCAGACTCTTGAGGGCTGAAAATGTCTTAAGACACATTTATTTACCTGGGGGGAAAATCTGATGGGACCATATTTGTTGTTTTCCATTTTTATTTTGCCTAACTGGGAATGGAATGAAAGACTTTATACAAGTTACTCAAACACTTTGCCGCTAAGCTACTTCACTTGTGAATATGTGTCTTCTTTTCTTTTTCTTTTTAATGCCACAGTATCAGCCAGGTGCCAGTAGTTCACTCCTGTAATCCTAGCTACTCAAGAGGCTGAGATCTGAGGGTTATGGTTTGAAGCCTTGAAGCCAGCCTGGGCAGTAAAGTTTATGAAACTAGTATCTCTAATTAATCACCAAAAAGCCCAAAGTGGAGTTGTGGCTCAAGTGATCATGCAAAAAAGCTCAGGGACAGTACTCAAGCCTTGAGTTCAAGCCCCAAGACACACACACACACACACACACACACACACACACACACACACACACACACACACACACACACACACACACACACACACACACACACACACACTTTGGAAAATTAATGAAAGATACAGAAAGTGGCTATGTAAGGACATCCCCTGGACTCAGGCAAACCACTTTGTATTGAACTGAATTGAATCCCCATGATTCTAAATTTGACAAAAGATGGAGCTTTTGCATGAACCTTCTTTATAAGCAGACAATTACCTGTAATGATCTAGCATATTCCACAAATCTCTAGATTTACCAAAATAATCTAACTTCAAGATTTAAAAATTCACAAAAACTGACTTTTGAGGGACAACTATATAGACAATTGGTGTTGTTTTTACCTATCTGTATAAACAGATAGGTAAAAGCACTTTAATTAACCACTAATTAACTTTTAATTAGAGGTTATGTTTTAAAATACTTTTTAGTGGAGAAAAACTACTTTTTTTATAAAGACATGTAATACTTAGACTTTTCTCCCTGAACACAATCAAATTTCTTATATTAAATGTTCTCTTTAGAAGAGTCATCGTTCCTTGAGAAAGTTGCAAATCAAAAGAATCCTTGCCCACGGTATAACCCCTGTTTTCACTGTATTTGATGTTTGTATAATTTGTGGAGGGGAAGAGAAAAAACAAATTGTTTACATAGGGATACAAGTGGACCCATGCAACAATGAGATGTACAAGACATTATGTTGAAAACGAACTTTACAACTTTGGTGGGGGGAGGGAGAGGGGGGCGGGGGGGAGATGGGAAGGTATGGGAAGAGGAAACAAAGGAGGAGGCAACAATGCTTGATAAGAAATGTACTCATTACCTTGCCCATGTAATTGTAACCCCTCTGAATGGTATTTTCACAATAAAAAATAAAAATAGAAAATAAGAATCCTTGCAACCACTGTACAGAATAGGTAATAGTTACTCATGATACTAAAGGGTAACGAGTTTAGTGACATATCCCCATAGTCATCCAGCTCATAAATGGTGGAACAGGGAATCAAGACCATGTGCTTATGACTCCAAATAATTCTATTTTAAATGTTCTAAAAGTCTTACACACATTATCTAATTTAATTCTTATATAACACTAAGAAAGTGATTGTTCTTAGTACTTCTATTTTGAGAAGCAAACTAAGCACAGAGAGGTTGAATTATCTTCACTTTACTAAGGTCCTGGGCTTTAACATCAGACAGTCTGACTCCATGGTCTCCTGCTAACATATACATTAACACTGGCTTCCCAAAGACTAATTTACTCGGAACACTATGCTTGCTAGGCTGTAAGCAATTTTCAGGGTCTTCCATCATACATACACACATATAAACACACTCATACATATATACACATGCATGTATACACATATTTGTGGGTGTATATGTACATGTATGGACACATACATAAATGTATATAGACATTTACGTATATGTAGTGGAAAACAATCATAAACTTTGTCATATAATGGTATTATGTAAACAAGAATGCGCTTTGACTCATTTAAGAATTTTAGCTGTGAAGTTACATAATGGCTATTCTGACTGCAGTGGAGAGTACACACACACACACACACACACACACAAACTAGTGCTTAATTCCCAGAAGTTGAAAATAGGAAAAGTTGAAAGCTGATCTCAAAACAACATGAAATCAGTTATATTTTAATTTACTCAAATGGAAATTTTAAAAATTTAATGGAGGGTGAGTTTATTTATTTATTTATTGTTATTGTAAAGGTGATGGTACAGAGGGGTTGCAGTTATGTAAGTTAGATAAAGAATACATTTCTTTTCACACAATCTCAACCCTTCCCTCTCTCTTTCCCTGTTTTTCCCTCCCATCCCCACCCACAACTTGTAATATTAATATTCAACATATTGTCTAGTGAGTAGCACTGCTGCATTTGTTCATCCTTTGTTCCACTATTTCTGTGGCCCTCCTGACCCTCCCAAAGACAGATAAACAAAAGGGCCCTTAAAACTACCAGAGAAAAAAGACTGATTACTTATAAAGACAAACCAGTCAGAATAGCTACTGATTTCTCAGCTGAGACCATGAAAGCAAAGGAGAGCCTAGAATGATGTATGGCAAACATTAAAGGCAAACAATGACCAACCCAGAATACTGTACACAGCAAAGCTGTCCTTTATAACCAAAGGGCAAATAAAAACATTTCACAGCAACAAAAAAAATGGAAACAATTTATTTCTATCAAACTAGCACTACAGAAGATACCTAAAGACATTCTACATACAGGAAATCAGTAAGAACAAATATTGGCAGAGAAAAATGTACCTTTTCACAGGGTGAGTTTTTAGTCTAAAAAAGATTCCTTAATTATCTTATATTATGTGTATACTCAGATAGCCAGATATTACCTCATGTAATATGTAACTACTTAGGGACCGATATAAAGAACAAGATGTTTATACCATCCTTTTCCTCTCGGTATGCCTTGTAACCGAAGGGGGACTATTTAGCAGATTTTAATATGCATAACTAATTATGGCAATTCCATTATTACTTTTTACTATACTAGCATATCACATCTGTTACTAGAGGACAAGATTTTAAAACATTCACCCCTGATACAGTCAGTCCTATTTTTCCCCTTATACCTGGATGCAAAATACAGTAATCCTCATTATCCCTTAGAGTTGAGATATCACCTACTAAGTCATTATACATACACAGTGATAAGCATATTTTTACTAAGCTATTGGTCAGCCTAGTAATTCTTGTAATAGTAACAGATGAAAACACATTGCTTGGCAAGCCAAAGTTTACATCATTTCCCAGTCTCTAAATTCAGATTAAAATATTAGCACACTGTTTATCTTATTAAAAATAATTGAAAACAACAGGACCTTGTCATTTATGTTGAAATTCCAATTCAGAAACCTAGGCAACACTCTGAACTTCTGGGCCTCAAAGGTCTTCTTAGAGCTCCTTAAATTCTTAATGCAGTAATTACTTGAACTTATTAAATAATTGAAACTGTCTAACAAACAAAAGATGAGATGGCTCTTCTTCTATCTGACTTATATGATGGCCTAAGCTTAGTCTAAACAAGTAAAATAAGAATTATAGTAGCCTTCAGAAAGATGCTCTTAAATAGAATAACTAAAGCCTTTGTTCATCATGAGATTTTATTCTGACAGACACACACACACACACACACACACACACACACACACACACACACACGCAGATTTTGTACTAATCTATACAGATACAGATATATGCAGTGAGAGTAAGTCTGCCATGAAAAACTGATAATACATTTAGAAAGAATCCTACACCAAAATAATAAGACAAAGAAAATCGGACACTTAAATACCATTTTGTCAACTCTTATCAGTAACAGGCATGTACACCTATGCATAAATTTTCTGTAACTCACAGAAAGTCAAAATATGACTGGCAAATATGATCTTTTTATGCTATGAGTTTTAATTTACAGTGAAAAAAAAACAGCAGAAGAATCAAATCACTTCATATACTATTTGCAAGACACAGGGCTGTGAATTTCAAGATGTGTATTTACAAGAATCATTTGGAATTACAGCACAGTACAGCAGTCAAGATATAGTCTTACCATATGTTGGAAGATTACACATCCACTAACCTTACTAACATTCCTCCTCTATCTCTAACTTTGGAAAGCAGTTTTAACTACAAATGGATACAATTATGCCAATATCAAATACAGTGAAAACAGGGGTTATACCATGGGGGGGAGCGACATACAAAGCAACAAAAAAAATCACGTGGTACCTTATAAATACGTTAGAAGCAATATCAAGAAAGAAAAAAACCATTTGTGTCCTTATCTTGTGGTTCATTTCGCTTAATATCATCTTATCTGACCGTTTTTGCTTGTCTCAGACATATACTAGTTATTGCAAATAAGGAAACCATGGGACCTATGTTTCTTTGGGCCTGGCTTACTTCACTTAATATAATTTTGGAAACAGAAAAAACGAATTGTTTAAACAGGGATACAGGTTGCCCCATTGCAACAATAAGATGTACAAGATGCTATGTCGAAAAACAAACTTTACAATTTAGGCGGGGGTGGAGGGGCAGGGGAGGTCAGTGTAGTTGTGGAGATGGGAAGGAAGGGATGGTAGGGGAAAAACAAAGGAGGAGACAACAATACTTGATAAGAAATGTACTCATTACCTTGCTCATGTAACTGTAACCCCTCCTCTGTACAGTATTCTCACAAAAAACTTATTAAAAAACAAATGGATATAATATTACAGATGTTTAAATGATATTATTATAATAAAATCTATTCATACATATATATGCTACACATATATATGCTAAAAGAAGGTAGCCCTTTCATAATATAGTCTATAAAATTTCATATATCTGTAATGGCCCTGGTTTACTCTTATCATCCTATATAATTACTAATGGTGCTTCATTTCACTCTTAAAGATGTCAGTTTGGTGCTGGGTGCTGGTGGCTCATGCCTGTAATATTAGCTACTTAGGAGGCTGAGATCTGAGAATCACAATTTGAAGCCAGAACAGGGAAGGAAAGTATATGAGACTCTTATCTCCAAAAAGCTAGAAATGCCCTACAAGAGATGAGTAGTTAAAGCAAGAACAAAACAAAAAAAGCATGATATCAATATACAATAGAATGTTATACTGCTATTAGAATAGTATTATGTCATTTACAAGCAAACAGATGAACCTAGAACAAATCATGTTAAATGAGGTAAGCCAAGCTGAGAGCAACAAACAGTGCATGTTTTCTTTCATATTTAGACACTAGGTCTAAAATGCACTGGGTAATGATAAATTATACAGGACTCTAGGCATTCACATACAATGAAACCAAAGGATGACATTCTTAGGGGAGGAACACGAAGGCACAATATCTATGTGCCTCTGATCATATAAAGTAATATTTATCAAAATGAACTCCAGGAAATGCAATAAAGAAGTTTTTCTTTCATTTTTTAAATAAGGTTTTTCTTAGTTTTTTGTTTCTTTTCTTTTTGTCTTGTTTGTTCTTTTATCTGTCTTTGGAAGGGTAATGAGGGGCAAAGAAATGGTGAGACAGAGTGAAAAAATGCAATAATGGTATTCACTAGCCACTGTGTTGAAAATGAACTATAACTTTTAGGGAGGGATGGGAGGGAAAAACAGGCAGAGTGAAGGAAGGGGTGACATTGTCTAAAAAGAAATGCCTTATTTATGTAACTGTGACCCTTCTGTACATCCCCCTCATAATAACACAAGGCTAGTCTTGAATACCAAAAGCTCAGGGACAGCACCCAGGGACAGTGCACAGACGCTGAGTTCAAGCCCCAGGGCCTGAACACACACACACACACACACACACACACACACACACACACACACACACACAAAGATTTTATACAAAAAGCTTAATTATCATGCTGAATATTAACTTTTGTTCAGATTAGTTTCATTATGAAATATAATGTAGACTAGGTATCAAAGACCACTAGAGAGACAAAAGACTAAATGATAACCAGACAACACTAATGTCTTCACAGAAATCATAAGCATTATTCATTCAAAAATATCTGTTTGCCATATTCTAGGATGGCAACAAAGGGATAATATCTTTAGAGTGCTCTGATTTAGACAGTTATACCTGCTGCTGATGTGCAATCCAAAATGCCAAAAAGAACAAGCTTAGAAGTAGAGATGAACACACAGGCACCACTGGATATAGGATGTGAGGAAACCAGGGTTGGCGAGGAAAACCCAATAGTTTTTGCTTTCTTCCACAGACAAACCACAGATTTCTTTGTGTCTCTTTTTAAGCAGCTTATTTATCACTGGAAAAATCTTTATGTCAAATTTTAAACAATCAAGAGCCATTCGGATCTAAAAAATAAATGATTCTAAATTTATAATTCTCCTCAGAGAAGCAAGAATTTGTTTCAGAAGAAACAAGAACCAATCCAATCCCTACCACAAAGCAGATTTAAACTATTCACAAATGTCACATGTAAGAAGAAATTCAACTGAAGAACTACACGCAAATAAAGTACTTCTTTCTGGAGTGTAGATCAAACAAGTAGAAGTAAATTCTACAAGTGTGTATATTTATCTTCAAAATTTGTGAAAAAATGTTTAATTATGAGGTAAATGAATAAGAGGATGAGTAGATGGCTGGTTAGGTTGGATGGATGGATGGATGGATGGATGGAGAATGGAGAGATGGATGGATGGATAAGTGCATGGATGGATAGTTTTATCTAAAAAATGGATAAATGAATGAGGAATAGATGGGTGATGATGGATGGATGTGTGGCTATGTGGATGATTGAGTGTGAGGTGAGAATTGTTGTATATAATTTCAGATGAATACACACCAAACTATTAAATGGTTAGACCTAAGGAGTACAAGTGACATTATGGGAAGGAAGACATCATTGCTGTTTTGTTTCATACATTTTACAATGGCTTTTACTCTAGAAAATGAAAATACATAATTTCAAAATTATTTCTGTATTTAGAAATCTGAGCCCATGAATTCCATACACTGGCATTACAAGAATAAATATTAACTTTAGAGTTGTATTAAATTTAAATAATTCTAACGTAAAGTCAAGACAGAAACTAGAGCTACATTACCAGCACCTACAAAGAGAGTTAATAAAATCACAAATTGTTTTGGTATCACTGCCTACCCAAGAGAGCTAACAACTGAGACTGCCACAACAAACACAATTTGGTTGGTACTTTCTTGGCAGCTAGAATAATCCTTCACCCTCTGATTATATGGGTAAGCTATAACAGCAATCCTCAAGTGAAATTGAGATTATTGGAGCATTATGAAGATCTGCAGACATCTATTACAGTGTAGGTGTGAACTGTGAGCTACTGAAATTAGCTGCCATCCACCATACCTCTTTTTTTTTTTGCTTTCCACTGAGTTTTCTTCTTTTTAATATTTTTTATTGTAAAGATACTGTACAGAGGGGTTACAGTTACATGAGTAAGGTAATGAGTCCATTTTCTATCGAGCATTGTGCTCTATTTCTTAATACGTGTGGGCACTTGGATTTTTCTGATTTTTCTGATTATTCTCTTTGTGTTTTCCCTTAAAGTGAACCATAGTATCTAATAATTTAAAGAAACATATACAAGTAGTGTATTTTAATATGACTATTAATATAGAAATATTAAAGAAACCTGTAAATAAATCTTCATGAATATGAACTATTTCCTGAGAAATAAGGCAATCTCCTTACTAAAGAGAAAATTATAGCAAAGCTCTTCCACAGGAATTCAAACCGCAGGCCCACCTAGATGGAAATGCTGTGAGTCCCAGGTCTTTGTGGGTTGCAGGACATCCTGTAGGAAGGGACGCACACCTTTTGCAGTGTGTGCTGGGGAGTGGCTCAGCTTGCTGTAGTTAGCCGCTGACACTGTGGAAAACACTCTGCGCTTGTTGGGTTGACATCTCCTCCTTTTTTGAAGTTACTCCACCATGGCTGCCACTTCATTCCAATATGAATTCCCACTCGGACATGTGAAAGTCCTCTTCAATAGTCCAAATCTCAGGAGTATTGCAGAGACATCTTTTTAAATGGATGAAACTAAGAACTGATTACCCTGGGACATTTTTCTCACCATAACCAATGCGCACCATGGGCCTTCCATGAATTTGTCATCCGTCATCCTCTCTACTTCCAACCTTTCTTTAATACATTTCTGCTTTGCTCTCATAGCACTTGCCTCACACTCATCTTTTACCATTTGTGGAGAGAGAATTTGGGGCACATTTTCTGAATTGCAGAATAATCTGGCAACCAGACCTCACATAGAGATAACTTATTTTTGGTTCTTGCTTTAAATTTTCTCCAAGAAATTATTACTTTAATGTAATTTTCTCATTTAAAAATGAAAATCTACATGCAACAGAAGAAATGTGTGTCCTTAGTCCTAAGAAAAGAAAAATAACTTTCAATTGCCCTCAAACATACTTAACTTTAACCTTCTATGGGTTGAACGTGCTGGGAAAATATTTTGTCTATAAAACAGACTTGGTGGTGGTTGTCCTGGATGGTCCTTGCTCAATGACACCACACTGGGGGCGTGAGACTAGAAGTCTGCACTGCCTCATGATTCCCAGATCTTATTGTTCCAAGTTCCACCCACCACATTCTCCAAGCCCAAACCCTGTTCCGCACGGATTGACTAACCAGCTTAGACATGTGGTTTTCACCGAAGAGAGCTAGGGAGATGTAATAGTTTATACAGAAGGCTCTTGAAAGTTGTATTAGAAAGTCAGTCACCACCCAAAGCTGCACATGGACAAGAAGGAAAATTTGGGTAATTTCTGAGGCTGGTTTACTGTAAATGCCAATTTGAGCTAGAAATCCCCACTGCTTTGAAATTCTTACCACCAATGAGCAAAAGGAGAGGGTTAGAGAGTACTTTATAGATTTAAAATGCTTAAGAGTGAAAAACAGTAACAATAAAATTGAAATAGGACCCAACATTTTCTAAAAATAGCATGTGATTAATATGGTACTAATAATGTTGTTAACTAAAATGTATCTGAAAAATGTGATTCAAGGACCTAAAATAGGGCTGGGAAGTTGGCCCAGTGATAGAGTGCTTGCCTCGCATGCTTGAGACCCTGGGTTCTATTTCTTAGCAGCACATAAGCAGAAAAAAGCCAGAAGTGGTACTATGGCTCAAGTTGTAGGGCACTAGCCTTGAGCTGAAGAGCTGAGGGGCAGCATCCAGGCCAAGAGTTCAGCCCCCACTACTGACAAAAAAAAGAACCTGAAATATTTTCTTGGAGGATAGTTTATTCCAGTGTGTCTACAAGAAAAACTGTATTTTATTATCATGTGTTAAGTATATACCTATATGTGTCCTCACACAAAACATATCACAAATAGTTAACTTCTTTTTCTTTCATGCTAAGACAAAGGAATCCCCTATGGTTAATCTGAAAGCAAAGATTTTCAGAGGAAGTTATCCTCTATGGTTAATCTGAAAGCAAAGATATTTAACTCTGGTGATGTTTCTGTTTTATTGTAAATAAGATGTGTACTAAATTAAATTGCTCTTTAGTACTAAAGTAGTCTTTCCAAATCAAGGAAATGAAAACCAATGACACTGATTTGAAAATTGCAAATAGTGTTTTGGTTATGAACTGTCTATATAGAGGTACACAGTCACCACAGAGACATACAAGGCTAATTTTCCTTCATCTATATTCTCTCCCCAGTAGAATATTGAATAGGTAATGCTCAACTTACTTTTCAGCTGTTAAAGTCCAACTCAAAATCCTAAGTAATTTGTATCAGACAAATGATTTGCCAGAAACATATATTCACCACTTTGACCACATTCACCTCCAATAAAAACTTTACTCAAGACACTCACATAGAACCTTTTCAAAAGGGCTTTATAAAAGTGTTTTAACATAGAAGCAGTTTTCAAAAATACAATTTCGTATTAGGGTTTAGCCACTTCCAATTCTGTGAAAAGGAACTTTGGGAGGATGAAATGAGCATTCTAACTTAAGTCAACACACAGCTTGCTCGAGAAAAATAAGAATCAGAAAGATTCTCAAATGAAAGAATGATGAATAAGAATCATCCCTCAATCTATGCTTACAGCTCATCTATACTAACACTTACCTGCTCATTTCTCAGGCTTTGTGAGTCCTTGAGATTATTGGTGTGAGTGAGTGCCTTGCTCCCTCACCCATCTCATAAACTTCACACTAAGGGAAGATGGTTAAAGACTTGCTGATCATCAGCCAATCACAGATCTTCTTTATACTCCTTAAAAACCTTCCCCCTGCTTCTTTCTCCATTAGTAATCACATAAAAAGACAACATTCTCCACTGAATGATGAATACACTACATGACAGCGGGTTTAGCTGTGTGATTCCCCTCCACAGGCCTCACTTGCCTTTCTTGTGCCAGACTACCCTAAAATCATCAAGTTTCAAACCAGAAAATGAGATCTGATTTCAAAGCAAATAGGCATGTTAGTACATTATCGCACTATGATAAATGTTTTTGTCTTCTATTAAGGAAAGAACGTCAGAATAGTAAGCCCAATAACAAATTATTGAGAATTATCCCCAAGTATTTTTGGAGTAGCACTGCCTTAATTAGAATAGAGAAAAAAGGTATGCTAGGAAATATCTACAAGGCTGTAATATAGAGAACTTCTTTATGGAAAAAATGGGTATGTGTTTCTAACACATTCACGTATAAGAAGCCATAACTGTCTTTTTTTAAGTTGAACATTTTAAGAAAATGAGCATTTGTATGTGGTGCTGTGGCTCAAGCGGTAGAGTGCTCGCCTTGAGCTGAAGAGCTGAGGGATAGTGTCCAAGCCCAGAGTTCAAGCCCCACAACTGACCCAAAAAAAAAATTGAGAAAATGAGCATTTGTTATTGTAATTCATTGTCTAGTTTACTTAAAAAATCTTTCCTTAAATGTCAATGTTTTCATCAAACTGAAATTGTTACACTTCCAAATTACTGCATGACCATTTATCTGACTCTTCTAAAAACCTACTATACTGAAATTTGTACTCTGAAAGTAAGTACACTATACATTTATATGTATATACACAAATATATATAAAACCTAATATTTTATTTTTATAATTTGAGGATTATCATACCCTACACATGATTATTGTTATTTTTAAAAAGCAATATTTTAAAATAACTACTAAATGATCATGTACTCTATTGTATGGATGGAACAAAATTATTATTCCATCTCTGAACATACTTTTTGGGGATAGGAGTGGTGCCTATTGCCTGTAATACCAAGCCATTCAGGAGGCAGAAATGTAAGCATGTGATCATAGGCCAACCCAAGCAAAAGTTTAAGACACCATCTGAAAAACAGACTAAACGCAAAACAGGACTGAAAGTGTGGCTCAAATGACTAAGTACACATGAGACACTGAATTCAAAGTCCCAGTAGTACTGAAAACAATTTTTAAAAAATACTTACTGTGTTGGGTTTTTTGGATGTGTTTTAATGGTAAATGCAATAGTCCAGTCTCATTGCAGAAAGATTGATAGCTATAAATTATATTTATAATTACAATATTACATCCTCTCCAATTCAATTTAGATAAAATATTCTAAAAAAAATCTTAACATAAAAACTTTTAAATTTTACATTAAACTTGCTTCCTATGTTTTCCATAAGTATACCAAGCTATATATATATATATATATATATATATATATATATATATATATATATATATATATTAAAGATATAAAATTATTGAAATGAGGTACCATGCTTTATTTCAAAACGACTGAAGCTAGAATCAGCAGTGCTGGATTAAAAATCCTGTGTTTTCCATTTATTGCATATATGATTGGTCTTGGTGAGAATGAAAGGCTAGCATCAGTTACTTAGTTTTCTGACACTCAGTGCTTCATAGAGAAAGTGGTGACTCTAAAGGTTATCTCTGTCATTAGGCTGTTGTCATAAATAAGTGGCATAATTTGTATAGTGCTTAGAAAAATGACTGTCACATAGGGCTCCTGAACTACGACTGTTTTATTATCATTATATAGAGTGTAGGCATCAAACACAGCGTGTTAAAAGGAAAATAGACAAGCTGAGAGGAAGGAAGGAAGGAAGGAAGGAAGGAAGGAAGGAAGGAAGGAAGAGAGGGAGGAAGGAAGAGAGGGAGGGAGGGAGGGAGGGAGGAAAAGGAAGAAAGAAAAAAGGAAGAAAGGAAGGGAGGAGGGAGGGAGAGTGGGAGGGAAGGAAGGAAGGAAAGAAGGAAAAATACAGAGAGAAAGAAAGGGAGAGAGTGAGAAAGAGAAAGAAAGGAAGGAAGGTAGAAAGAAAGAGGAAGGAAGGAGGGAGGGAGGGGGGAAGGAGGGAAGAAGGGAGGGAGGGAGTGAAGAAGGAAGGGAGGAAGGAAGGAAAGAAGAAAGGAAGGAAGGGAGGAACAGAGGGACAGACAGAGTGAAGGAAGGAAAAATACCATCAGACTTTTGATCTAGTGAGTCCCAGATTAGGATACAAGAGAAGCCTTAAGGCTTGATCTGCCTTCTGCCCACATCATTTAATGGGCACCAAATTGAAGACCTACCAGTCATTACATAACATCTTATCGATAAAGGTGAGTCAGTTACAAACATTGGTTGTGCCTTCCCAACTGTGGGGAATCCCTCTAAGAACTTTCCTCTTCTGTTGATGCACCTAAGACACAAACCCAAAGCTTATCTCTCTAGACTAAAAGAAAATATAAGTACAATGTTGTTCAACTTCATTGATTCCATTCTTTATGAGGCCAGAGAAAATGTCACTATCTATTAAAAGCACTGAAAACCTCAGGGAGCCTAGACGAACGCTGGAATTCTTTCAAACTGTGAAAGAAGTGATTCAGGGTTCAGAGGCGTGCTGGATGCTCACATTCATCATGTCTTGCATCCTGGAACTGTTTTTGCTTTGTCCCAGATGGTGCTTTAAATACATTTCAAACTATTGTTGGTTTATATAGTACATGACAGAAGATAATTTAAACACAATGTCCCAATTGTGTATTTGTTTTGGTTATAACACTTACTGTGTGTGTAATAAATGCCCCACTACAAAAATAATAAAAAACGTTTTTCTTATACATAAATCATTCCCCACTTTGTTAGTGTGATTGGAATGTGTGGATTAAATACATGTGATACTTATTTTATTCTTTAAATCCCAACTGAGGATCTCTGGCAAGTTCAGTTCTTTTATGACTTACATTTATGTGAGTTATAAATGAGACATGTTTTATATACTTCACATTTGATTTACACATACCTATCTATACCTATTTACTGTTAAATATTATAAATAAATATGCAACAAACAGAGAATCTGACCGTGATAGGTTCAATTTTTAAATAAATCTCTACATCATTAAGTCCTTCAGTTGCTCAGAAACTATATATATATATATATATATATATATATATATATATATATATATATGCAGTCAGCTTGGGTCACTATAATAAATATCTAATGCAGGTTACTTATGAGATAAAATGTGATTTATTTTGCTCATAGTTCTGGTGAGTCAAGTCCAAGATCATGTAATCTCATTGGTTTGAGCTTCTGGCAAGTAAGGCACATCATTGTGTGAGCATGGGTTGGAGCCAAGATTAAATCTTAAACCAGGAAGGGGGGGGAGGGAGGGAGCCAGCGAGCGAGGGGGGAGGGACAGGATTCCATAAGCTTTTGGAGGGTATACCCTACTTGATCTAAGTATGACTCACCTCTCACAGGTCTACTGCACTTCAAAATGCCACCCCTTTAGAAACAAATCCATTAATAATGGACATTTTAGAAACCCTACCCATACTCAAATCATAGAATAGTCCCATAGCCTCACCTCACTCAAGTCATAGCAATGACCAATAAAGACCTACAATGACAACAAAAGTTATAGTACCATTACTGCTCTGATATCACCTCTACATCACTCACTGCTCTGATTTTAGTGTTCCTTAGGCTCCTGAGACATGCCATGAACATTCCATTTCAGAGCCTTAAAATTTGCTCCCTCTGCCTCCAGATTTGTTCTCCCCCAAATATCCTCCCTAATTGGACCTGTAGAGCTCCTTAAAGATTTTGCCTAACTGTCATTTCATATAAATGTTCCCTAAAAACTTTATTTAAAATGTCAAGCCTCCTTTTTCACTCTTAACCGAGTTTTAGGATTCCTTATTCTCCTTCCACCATTTAACAAACTATAAGCAGTTATCTTACACTGTTGTCAATCTTCCTGCTCAACTCAAAAAGTGATATTAGGGCTTTAGGATAGTGAAATTTTCCTCCCAGTTTTTACAGTTTAGTTGCCTCACTGACAATGCCTAGCAAGTTTGGAATACCATAGGTATTCGTAAGTTAGCTCTTAAATGAATGAAGATAAAAGATGATTTGTGTGCACATTTTATGTGTTTGAACTTTCTGGAAACATAGAGGCGGCAACACACACTCTAGAATGCACACGTGCTGGCAGTCTATCAGGCCTCTCCAGAGGAAGTTCAATGTCCCTCATCATCATACATTCTCTCTAGGATCTGGCCCAGCATTTGTCTCCAGACCCATCTTCCTCCCGCAGACCTGCTTGTGAATCTCAAGGCTGCCACGGTGTCTCATCGTTAAAGCTAGTCTTTCACTCTTCTCTGCACCTAACTTGCTTGTACCCTTATTTCAGAACTCAGCTAGGAACTTAGAAAGAAATGGCATTCATCTTCCTGAAACTGAGATTCCTGAGTGGAATTCCCTTCTCTGGCCTCAAGAGAACCATGCATATGCCCCAGAGCTGCAATGGCCACAACCTAAAGTGATACTTACTGCCAAATGGAAGCACAGGTTTGCACTGAATGATGGTCATCAAAATCCACTAGAAGCCCCAATACTAGTGTCTCACACCTGTAATCCTAGCTATTCAGGAGGCCGAGATCTGAGGACTATGATTCAAAGCCAACTCAGGAAAGTCCATGAGACTCATATCTCTGATAAACTACTCAGGAAAAGAAAAAACAACAGTGGCTCAAGTGGTAAAATCCTAGCCTTGAGCACAGGGAGGCTCAGGAACAGAGCCAGGCTGAGTTCAAGCCCCAGGACCAGTGAAAAGGAAAAAGAAAAAGAACTCCATTAGAAATTTTGTTTAGGTTTCTGAAAGAGAAATCTGTGCTGTCACCAGTATCACAGTGTTTGTCCTCATTTCTCCAAATGCAATTGCCCCTCTGCATATCCCGTCCACCTATTTGTTTGAGCTTTTCATTCAGGCAGAATTGTGTTAAGACACCACAGACCTTATGAAGTTAATGGAGGCATTTTCCACTACTTCAGCCTGCACCAAATCTGCCTCCAACCGGGAGCTAACACCTCAGTGCCAGAACATTCAGTGCCATGGAAATTTCATCTTTGTAATAGGGACCAAGTCCTCCTAACTATAGCACATGGGCTACCACATCAGCCTTGGGAATGATGAGAAAAGACGACGTAAAAGTAGTATATTTGCATAAAACTGGAATTGATTGTATTGTAACATTTGTATTTTACAGTAAATAGAAAAATATTTGTCTTTAGGTATCAAAATATAGAAACAAATGAAATATTGTCTTTCTCATTCAATTATGCGGATTCAAATAATTGAGTGTTTCTAAACTCTTAGAGTTCTGGCATTCAAGATGTCCTCAGTTGACCCAAAAGTAGGGAAAAGAAGACAGGAATGAAAGGAATCAGGTACAACCTTCATCCTGGAAGCCCAGGAAATGGAGGCCATAAGACCACTGTCTGACCAATTTCTTACACGAGTTAAAAGACATGCCTTCAGTTAGCCTTTTAATGGAACTGCTTCTTTAGCTAACTAAATGTTTGAAAGAATTATAAAGAAAAGTCTATGGTCAAGTCAACATGAGATCCAAATGAGAGAAAAACATAAATGTATAGTAAGTATAAAACTAATGCATTCCACAAAGGAAAAAGTTGCTAAGATTATACATAGCATTAGGCCTATACTCAGCATCCACTAGTGGCAAACATATTATCAAATAGTGTAAATCAACATCTTATAGTAATATTGAGAATCATATAAACAAGCAAGCAAACTAAACCATAGATCATGAACAAGAAAACTATGACCCACACACCATATCCATCCCATCACTTTTGGGTGGAAACATTTTTTATTAGAATACATGCACTTCATTCATTCATTCATGCATTCACCTGCAGGCTGTAGCTATTTTCATTATACAGCAGAGTCTAGTGCAACAGGAGACTCTATGGTCCATAAAACCTGGAATATTTACTTTGTTTCATTACAAAAAAAAAACTGCCAACCTCTGTATTAAATTACTACTATAAATCTTTTATCTGAGACTGTGTTACTCATGACTACAGCATACTTTTAAGTGCTACATGAGTTTAAAAGAGTTTTTCATTTAACAAATATAATTTTATTATCATCATATCTTAGTAATGCTGCTATCTGTTTGTGAAAATTTAAGATCCCAATTTAAAAATTATATCTCAACTTGAGATAAGTGTTAAGTTGTATAAACATATGTTTGTGATTACTATACATATATTTTCAAGGTTTCTGGTTGAATAAGTTTTAAATTCCTTCAACCTCAAAATAACTACTTAATGAATATGCTATTCCAAAATGGGTATTAATTATTTTTGCATAAGAATATACACACCTTAAAACAACTCAAGGCACTGTCATTTAATATTAAATTAAGATGCCAGGTCCTTATACCATTTAATTGTTTCCTACTTTCAGCCTCTTCTTCCTAACTAGGAATTCCTCACTAATAAACCTTTCAAAGCACTGAGAAAATTTGGTTTAAAAAAAAATGGCCTCTCTGACCTAATTCTATTACTGTGTATGCTAACTCCTTTTGAATGGCCTCCCTCTGTTTACAATGCAAAGCTAAAACTACTTCACCAAATACCTGAGGCTTTCAAACTCTGGTCTTGTCATTTACAAAATCACCATTGTACAAATGCTGTCCTCACTTCCTGGAGTACCTGCCTCCCCTCAGTGCCAGCTCAGCTCGAATCTTCCTCCTCCCAGAAATCAATCTGATACTTCTTCATTCCAAGCAGATATACTCAGGACTCAGTGAACACAGACATGAGCTCCTTTCCAGGAAGAGAAATGACTTAGTCATCCTTCCACTACCACAGCCCATCAAACTTCTTCATCCAAAGTGAATATGAACCAAACCTCAATGACACCAACCGAATCAATCAAGTGTCCAAGGCAGATCCCAATACCAACCCCACCACTTTGGCTCTGTTAGGTTGTGAAAATTACTAAACATCTCCAATTTCCGGTTTTCTCCTCTATGAAATGATAACAAGAACAATAGCTGCTCTATATGACTGTGTGAATTTAAATTAAAACATATCAGATGCTTAAAGGATCTGATGTACAGTGACTGCTTGGTAAATGGTACTGCTATCATTCCTTTTGGATGACAATAGTGTTTTGCAATAAGGTCTGTATGCACACAGACACATTATTTTGGATTCCCAAAAGGCATCCAAAAATCCATTAAGTTCTTGATAATCATGAAAGTTATATGTGTCATATTGGTACCTCTAGGTGAAACCTGGAAATTCAGAATGTCTACAAAAGAAAAACCTCACCAGCCAAAGAAAACTGTGGTTAGAATTTTCATCATATGTTATTAATATAATTGTATTCTATTGAAAACACAAACATTCATTCACCATGTTTTCCTTAAGTAACTTCTCTGTGAAGGTCTTTTCAAATGAATAGTTTGCATAATTAAATTTCTTATCAAATGGGTTAACAGAGTCATATTATTACAATAATTGTACATGTTTCCAAACCCCTGATACACAGCATAAACATATACACATCACATTCATCAACATGACTCACACAAACATACGTTCTTTTATAGTAAAAAGTGTGTAAAATATGAAACACATGGCATGAAAAGTCAAGGTCTGGCTGGGGCTGAGCTTCAGCAAGACGTTTCTTAGAATATTACACCAGTTTGCTTGTAATTTTATAAGCACTGGACCGATGATGGGGTATCCGGCCTACAGAAGGCAAGCAGAGCAGCTGTGTTAACAATCTCACTATTGTGCTCCAAGTATTGGAAGACCACCTCATAAGAAGGAAATCATAATCTTCCTTCCTTATAGCATTTCCATCCACTAGCCCACTTCTAAAAATAAATCGGACCAGAGTAAGAAGGCAGCACACCTAAAAGAAACTAACTTACAATAATGTGTACAGATGTGCATGATTAATACTGATGCTAATTCAATGCTGACTACTAAAAGAAATTTAGTTCCTAAAAGAAGACTAGCTATCTTCAACCACATAGTTGTTGATTGTATGAGTCTATGATATCTTTACTATGTTTACATTCATAGCAGATGGTGATAGAATCGTGGGGTAAACTATCATCTGAATTTTGATGTAAAAATTTATTGTATGGTTCTAAGGGATAGTCATATGCTATAGCTTGATGTTAAGTGTTTGATGATATGCTTCCTATGGTGAAAATATTGCCATGAGATTTTGTTTCTGTCATATAAGATAAAATGAATAGGAAGTTATTGAAAGAGAAAAGAGTCAACAAACAAAAAAATTCTAATGTATATTCAATTTTTCTTATGATAGAGATGTTCACAATTAGAACCATGAGGCATAAAAGTTACATTCAAGTTTCATACATTGATGTACATATGTGGTTTGTTTCTCTTAAGTAGGTTTCCTGAAGTAGGTAAATTAAATTGCCAGTTTAACTCTTAGTTCTCTAATCTAAAATCATACCCTTTTCATTTATCATGATGCCAGGATTTGTCTTCTGCCCCCAACTGACTCCTGATAACTTAAGAGTAGGCCTGAGTGGCTCCTATACCCTGAGCAAAAAGTATTCTGGGAAAACCTTATTGACAGCTCTATCATTTACTCTCAGCTTCTTATGGCACGAATCTATATCTTCAGCACTGAAGAGCACGATGCATTGACTAGCAGTCAATGTATGAAGGTGTACACAAAGTTAATTGGCCAACCTACATGAAATTTTCATTTTTGTAGGTCATAGATAATCAAATAGTATCAGTTCCACAGAGTCCAACATAATCTTTGAGCAAATAATTAAAAAGCACATATTCTGAGAGAACATTTTGTCAATCTGTCTCTCTTTTTGTCTCTCCCTCTCTCTCAACTAAATTTACCTCTCAACTGGATCCCTCCTGTAGATATCAAATAAGTATGTTTTATTTTTCTGATTTTAAGAGCTAGAAAACTAAGAAAAACATGGTAATATCGATCATCCAAAGTCAAACATCTGCCACGTTGAAAAATTGAGATTATTCACCACTGTGCTGTCATTTCTCACACTGGTTTTTTTTTTAATCCCACAATCTATGTAAGTCAAGTCAAGGGTATCAATCTGGGCTTACTATTTGAAAAACAGATTTTCTAGTATTTTTTTCTATTGAAAAGAAAAGTGTAGGGGCATTCAGTAGCAATGACTATTTCTTGAACTCTGATCTTGGTTTATAATTATGATTTCTCATTAAAAAGAAGTGCAATTTATTTGGCAATATTGATTGATTCCAAAACTGGAGCAACAAAACTATAAATGAAGCCTAAAATATCTAAGTGTGCCAAAAAAAGAAGTACAGACTCAAAGGTTGAAGGGAGAGGTGTCAAACCGAGTAAAGAATGGATTAGAGGATCCCACAGAACAAATGCATGACAGTTTAGGTATCAAAATAGTTATAAATAAGTATAATCAGAATACACTGAATTAAACAAACAGAATCCATGAGGCCACTGTGTGAGAGAAAAGATGGAGAGACGTTAGAGGAAAAATCTCTTCTTTACAGAAAAAAATGCAATTTGGAAATCATCATTTTGCACCTGCAGTGTAATAACATATTCAGGCTGAAATCATTAGTATCTGCTAGAACCTATGAATGAAAAGTTGTAGAGACAAGAACCTTCATGTCACCTGACAGTGTCTGCCCTGGGCAACAGACAGACAGACAGACAGCACAGGAACCCATATTACTTAACCTTGTTTGGCAGCAAGATTTAATATGGGCTAGATATTCAGAGAAACCCTTCCTAGGATAGCATATGTGAAAAAAAATGCTGTATAAAAATGAAGTCTCTTTTACACCATGGCTGAGATGACAGGAAAGCAAGGAAATACTTCATAGGGCTCAGAGGCTTGAAAAGGCTGCAGGGTTAGAAAACACAAACAAATTTGGTCTGGAGTCTATTTTTGGTTGCCTCCAATTCAGGTTTTAGTGAAGTAAACCTGAAAGTCGCAGCAGGTTGAGATAATGATATCTGGGACACTCACATCAGGGCAGAATCTCAGAAGGCTGTGCTGTCAGTAACAAAGCAGAAAAAGCCTCATCTTGGAGAGGGCACATTATGGGGATCTAAGCTGGTCTTGGTCTTGGCTCAAGATGGAAAAGGAAAAGAAGAAAACACTTTCCTGAGAATTCTTAACCACAGCCCACAATCACTCAATTTGGTATCAAAATTCATGCACTACATGTAGCCAAAGAAAATCCTAAATCAAAATTTAATTTAAATTGACCCCAGATGATAGGGTTTTCAGGCATTTGGCAAGAGTAAATTTGAATTATCTCCGGAGGATCATATTTTAATCCAAACTCCACAGGATTCCAACAAATAAAGTACAAAACCTGAGCTCAAAAACACACAACTCTAATCAGAACTATGATGTTTGTAACCAGCCTAACAACAAAAGAAGATTTTAAAACAAACAAAACATTCAATAAAGAGCATTATCATATATCAAAACAAGGTTTCCAGGATGAATGAACAGTTCTCAACAGAATTTCAAACTGCCAAGAAATCTATAATTACAGTAAGAATTTATCATACCCATCTTGCTTGATAGATTCAGTAATAATAAGAAAAATGTTCATTGATCAACAGACTGAAAATCAGAAGTACAGATGCTTTGAATAGGATAATTGATAAACTGTCCTTCATGGACATAAATAAATAACTAACAAATGAGCAATGGGACATAAATGACAAAGAAGGAAAGCCAATAAATGTTGTGGGAATGGTTATCAACTCTTCATTTCCTTTTCAATCTTGTCCCTGAATATTTTCTCCTTGTGGTACCTAGGAACAAAACTGTAATCACTGAGCCTTCCTTTTCCTTATACCTCATATTCAGTCCACCACCTTATTTTGTTGTCTTTATATATACAATTCCGGAACTCCATCCCCTCTTATTCTTACACATTTCTCATACGGGCCCAAGTCAATGTCATCTCAGGCCTGAGATACTGCACTACACTGCCAATGTTCTTTCCACTCTCTTCTCCATCTAAAACATAAGTTGCTGTGCCAGACACGTGCACAAGATTTTCCAGTGACTTCCTCTCTCCCTCAGAGTTGAAAATCAAAGTCCTGACCCAGGCCCACAGGTTGTGCACCGCCTCTCTGACCTTCTTCCCTACCCTCATTCTGTCACAGATGTACTGTCCTTTCTGTCTGTTCCCACCTGCAGAGCACTATATGTACTATCCTCTCTGGCTGGAGGATGTTCCTACATAGATTCCCAGACTTCTGTTACATGTCAGTTTTGCAGTACAGTATCAGCCTGCCCTGACCATCAACCTATAGAAATACCCACAAACCCCTCATGCCATCACTACCTACTCCATGACAATGATGTGTGATTTCTACATAACACTTGACATCACCAGACAACTGTGCATCTTGTGTTCATTCCTCCTTTTACCAAATGAAAATTTGGTGCCTTGTTTCACAGAATATTTCTCTATCTAAACCAGTGTGTGGCCTGAAAAGAAAAAGAAAGAAACTGACACACATATTTTTTCTATAAGTTCCTAAAATATCTACTTTTCCTGAAGACAGAGCAACCAGACATTGAGATTACATGCCCCTCCCCAACTTCTTGAATAAAAGTTGAAATGTTCAATCTAATGGAATCTAATAGCAGTACCACTTCCTGGTTACAATCTCAACATCAGCATGTAACCCAAAGGTATTCAATCAATTCCCTTCATGCTCAAGCTATTTGATAGTGTTTAAGAGTGAAAATACTATGCATATAATTACAGCGAGCCTGAAAGAAACAGTCAACTAAAGTCAGGTGAAAAATCAGCCCAACATTCAAATATTAAACCTATCAGTGGCATTTACTGCCAAATTTACTTCCTTTTAGATAAGCACACTGACTCAACATTCTAAAATAAGTATGCATAACCAGGAACTTATTAATACTTTTCAAAAATATTTTATCTTCATTGTACAAAGGAGTAGCCATTCAGCAAAGCAACTCGTGAATATAATGCATCTTCATCAGGATTGCCTGATGTTTAATGTTTCATGTTTCTTTTTCCCCTCTTTTTTTTTTTTTTTTGTCGGTCGTGAGGCTTGAACTCTGGGCTTGGGCGCTGTCCCTGCACTCTTCAGCTCAAGGTGAGCGCTCTACTGCTTGAGTCTTTTCCCCCTCTTTACAACTTTCTTTTTTTGTTATTTTTTTAAAACTATCTTTATGTAGTTGGAGTAGGATATAGACAAAGGAACAGTTGAATCATCTACAAAGTAAACAGATATCGTTACAATAAGTACCATGTTCAGTACTCCCATTTTACCCACCTCCATGATGTCTGAAACCATAGGTAATACTAAATATTATATGTTCTGTTTTCCATCTGTACACAGCTATGATAAAGCTTGGAATTGTAAGAGATCAATAATGGCTAACTATAAAATAACTTATACGATATACTACAATAAAAGCTATGTGAATATAGTTTCCTATAATAAAGTTTTACAAATATAGTTTCTCCATTCCCCCTTGCATTATTGACCCAGGTATGGTGGCTCATGCCTGCAAGTCTCAGCTACACAAACTGAACTCCTTTAGTCCACATGGTTAAGGCCAACTTGGAAAACATAGGGAAATGTTGTCTCAAAATAAATATATAAATAAATAACTTATTTATCATGCTTACCTTTCTTCTTTTAGTGGTACTAGATGAGACAATGTCTCCATGATGAATGAGATGAGAGGAAGAGCCAGCATTATGTCATAGCATTGGGCTGTTTTATAGTGATTACTTGAACAGAGGCAAGAAACCCTAGCAGTCAATCTGATAACATTCAGCTAAGGGATGGATGGGCAGGTGGCGTGCATAGCACACATACATGGGACAAGGGAAGATTCGCATCCCAGGAAGGGATAAATGGACAGACATGAGATTTCATCATGCTGTTTTCAGTGACACGCACAATTTAGAACTTACAAACTGTTTATTTCTGGGATTTTCTATTTTGGGACCATGGTTGAACTGCAGGTAATTGAGACCTTGGAAAGTACAACTATGAATAAGAGAACTACTGTAAATGTTCAGCACAGGAGCATTCTAGAAAGGTTTCTTAACTACCCATAGCAAGTTACTTCAGATAAACATTTACACACTTCATTTTTTTTACAAGTCTTTCAATCACAAATTATTTTCTTAGGATAATATACAAGTCCTTTAATTCTGAATGACTTCCCAAGTCCAAGATATTAAGCAAACAAACAAACTGAAGGAAAACAAATCAGGCTAGCTGGGGTCCCAGCCAATGAAAACTTTACTTCATAAAAAAGAAAATAAGGAGCCCACATTCTCACAGGGAGAATGGAAACAATCACCCCAACCATCATCCTTGTGGACAATACTATGCAAATCTCTGAGCACTAAAGAAAGTGGAAGCAGTCAGTTCTGGGGCAGGAGGGCAGAGGTGACTGCCTTTAAAAGAATCTCACAGAAGCACACATGCTTCCTGACAGCGAAGGCGGCAGCAATCCGCACTTCTGCGTTCATTTTAGGACAATGCTCCCCAGTGCTAAAGCTAAGGGACCCTCATTCTTTCCTTAATATTCATACGTGAAGCATTGCTACCATTTGTGACATTTACTTCCTATTTTCATTGCTGAATGCATCACTAACCTATATAATTACACAAAATCATATCATGTATAGTTACAGATAAAATATATTTTTAAACCTATATAATATAGATCAATTGGTTTTTCAAAGGAATTACTCTAAAACACTGGTTAAATGTGACAGTCAAATACATTTTATGAGGCTGGTGCAGTACACAAAAAACTAGCAGGAAGAAACAAGCTAGACCTATTCAGCTGAGAGTTAGCTAAAATTAAGAGTAAAAAGCTGTAATGTGTAATGTATAAAGACATCCTTGGCGATTTGAAAAACAACCGTGCTTTGCTTTTAAATCTTTAGTTGAGTAAATATTTTAACTTCCTGTTCCTGACTTAAATCCATTGTTTAATTCCGGGTCAAGATGAAGTAACCCAAATATGCACTCTGTTATATAAAAGGCCCAGAGGATGAAATTACATCTCTCTCTAATAAGGTCCTTTGAAATCCAATACTAGAGTAACTTAGCAGCCAAATTATTTTTCTTCTGTTAATGCTGATTGAGCAGTAAATAAAACCTAGAAGAAAAACAAACATGCAAAATAAAGTGCTTTACACCTTTGGTTGAGTGTTTTTAAAATGATGCTAACCTACCAACATTAGCAGAAACTCTAGTGTAAATACTTTGTCAGTCTTTATTTTGAGCAGTCATTCTATGCAGTTTCCAGGAGGCTGATTTTTAAATTTCCAAATCTTAAGAGATGCAACACAAAAAGTATGCTCTCACATCTTAGCATCAACATTGAAATCAATCAACAATTCAGCTTCAAAATGCAACGCTAATGCTCTTGCTCTGAGGTTTTTTCCACTCTCAGTCTTCAAGTTTGAATCTGTAAAACAAAGGATTTGTGCAGGGTAATCTATCTGTTCATGCCACTTAGAGCAAGTAGTCCTCTGCATTACTCCATGGCAGGAAGAAAAGGAGATACAGTAGGGAAGAAACTTTATGTACAGGAAACCAGAACATACTTTCAAAAGTTCCTAAAGACCCTCCAAGAAAAGTTAATATAGACTCCAAATCTTACCTAACACATTCCTGTTTTATTTAAAACCAGTAGACTGAGAGAGAAGCATGTCTATCTTTGTCTTTTGTTTACCCTTTTCACATTTCTGGAATGACAGATCTGTGAGTGAAAGAAAAATGTTAACAGGAAACAAAGATGCCAGATCAAGTAATTTTCCTTATAAAACTTCCTAACAATTTCAGGCTTTTTTGTTGAATGCCTGTGTCAGGGTGGAGAATTAAAAAGTAAATGATATTATTCCAACAGTTCACCTAAGAGTGAAAATTGCCAACTCTGGGGACATGAGTTGGTATATGTATGCATTTCACATGTACATTTATCTGCAGCTCTGGCATTACATCAATGTCAGCGATGGGCATCTGCAACTTAGGTCTTAGTTGTAATCTGCCCGCATGTGTCACCCACTGAAACTTAAGTTAGATAATGAAAGCAAAGCAGAGTATATAGGCAATGTTTATTCTTTGTTTTTAAAGTCTAGTTTATTCTGTAACCCTCTTCCACTCTGGCTCCTGACTCCTGACAGAGGAGTTAAAACTGGCTTTATACTTTGCGTCCCAAAGTATAAGCAGAGAAAGCATCCTTTAATCCAAAAAGATAAGAAATGGAAGATTTTTCAAGAACTTTAAAAGAGGCATTCTTTTAAGCTTATGCCAGATAACTTCAATCATACCCTATGGTCAAATCTGACCTAATCACATCTATAAAAATAGATTCTTAATATTGATGTTGACATCCAAGGAAAACAACCCAAGCAACTCCCTCCCGTGGTAACAAAGACATGTTCAATAACCATGCCAGTGTTGTTTTTTTCTCCTTCTTAGCATTTTAATGTAAAAGAAGGGAATGGGCTTTCTGTGCCAAGATAGATTTTAAGTCCTGAGATACATTTTGCCCAAAGAAAACTGATAATGCCTCAAGAATTTATGTGTTGAGTTCTAGGTGATCACCTGCCACTTTTTTTAAACAATGGCTATTGCTAATCTCTATGTTACTTAAGCCCTTGATCCTACCCAGCTTCTATCCACTTTCTGCCCTGGTGTGAACAAATGCACTTGGCTTCTGCTATTAGGAAGAAAGAAAACAAAATAAAACCAACCATAACACTACCACAGGAAATCACCTTGAAATGATCAAGACACACAAGTTCTCTAACATCTTCTGCCCAGCCCCTTTGTCCCTTCAGGCTGGCAAATAACCTGGGTATATTATCCATCAATTCCTTCTCAAGTCCTGTCAGCAACCACATACATGTCCCCTTCCAATTATTAGGAGTCTCTTCATTACTTTCTTATCATCTTCTCTCTTGTTTTGCTTTTTCTTGCCATACCGACCATGGGCTTCCCTTCTGAAGTGCCACCAAAGGCCTTCTCTCTAATTAACAAACAAAATGGCCTCATTTTCAGTCCCTGTGTTCTTGAACTTCTGAGATACCATATGACAACCATCCTCTTAAAAAAATTACCTTTGCCAGCATTGTCCTGGTGGTTCCCCTAAGTATCTCTTCTCAGTCTTTCTCAATCCATCCTCCTTTTCCACAGAACCAAGCGGTCTTCTAGGTTTATCCTTACTCTTCTGCCTTTTCTGAGCCATCATTTCCTCTTATAAACAGTCCCTCAAGGAAAATTGGTTAGCTCATCTAGACATCTCTTCTATGGCCCAAAAAGCTTTCGCTGATACTCGTGACATTTTCTCATAAACCTTCAAATTCAAACACTTCTTTGTCTTTTTGCTTGTTTGTTTTCACATCTTAGAGTTCATTTAGATTAGCATCATCTTACATGGTCATTTGTACATAGCTATGGAGCTATTGTGAGCCTCTGTTAGGGTTATCCTAGACATATACTAATTGTCCTTTTAAGGCATGGACTCCTGCTCCTACATTCTATTTGTGGCATCTCCTGGGCTTGAACCTGCACACATATCCTTCCTGTCCTTCCCCATGGCTACCCTCCACTTCTTTCTATTAACACTGTTTGTTTACTAACTTCAGCAACGCTTCCTCTTCAAGGTCTTTTCATTGATTCTTTCCCTTTAATCCTTCTTCATCACACCAATAGTTTAGCCAGAAGTTCTCAAGGTATGGTTAATAATCTGTATGACATGTATTTTTTTGGAACACAGCTATGTGCATGCAACTGTGTATTGTTTATAGCTGTCTTCATATATCAACTGGTGAGTAGTTAGTACAGTGATGGTTGGGCCAGAAAATTCAAAAGTATCTATAGTTTTGTCCTTTATTTCTGAAAAATGTTGACAGTTCCTTTTGAGTTCACACATTTAAGGCTGCTTAAGCTATTTCCTCATTGCCAGTTCCTAATCTTCCCACACTTAAATTCCTAACGATAGGTTAGGTTTCCTAAAGCATTGTTTGAAATGCTCTCTTGTTCAAAAATTTTGAGAGGCCCAGAGCAGCAATCCCATACATCTCTGTGAGTTAAACAGTAGTGGGCATCACACTGGCCACCCAGGGATATGAAGACATACCAGCTTATCTCCAAAAACCTTTTCAATCTGGCCTCAGCACTTCTCAGCTCCATTTCCCTTGCATACTTCCTCACGTTCCCAACGCTTCTGATCCAGAAATCCCACTGCACCCACCACACACAGCTCCTAGGCAGATCTTATTACCTTCTATTTTGTAGAACTTGATTCCATTACCTTCACTATATTGATTTGTTATCTTTCTTAAATTCTCAATTAGCTCTTTCTCTTTTCATCTCTGTTCCCTCAATAACATATTAAAATATATTAACATGTCAGATAAACTCCCTCCAATACTGTGCACGGAGACATAAATAACCCAGAGATATAAATAACTCACCATAAGCAGATGTCATGTCGATTAGTGGTCCTACCACCCTCGCTCCTTACAGAACACATTCGTGATATTTCAAGACATTTTTGATTTGTCACTAAAAGAAGGGGGGTGCTACTGACATCTAGTGGGTAGATGTCAGAGATGCTGCTAGACATCATATAGGTACAGGAGTATCTCCCACAAAGAATTAACCAACCCAAAGCATCAACCATGTTGAGACTGAAAAACATGAGTGTAGATGGAATCTTCACTAAGCTAGAAAGCTATAAATTACGTCAACCTTAGAAAATGATAACTATTTGTTGACATACTTTTTAAAGTATTTGATAGGTTTGATTACTTCAATGGAAATATCAAAAAATGATGTTTCCGTATATATTCACAAGTGGTTTTATTTATTACTTATTTGCTCTTTCTGTTCACTCTGTTGGATATAAACAGAGTAAGCAGTTCCCAAATATAGTATGTAATTGATGGAAATTTTGGAAGAAATTATATCAAAAAAGTAAGCTCTTGCCCTAAAATAAAGTGAACATACAGAAAGTCTCAAAGAGTAGATGAGTTGTAATGATGGATTAGTGGCTGCTATCACAAATAATTCTATAGGATCTCTAAGAATAGCATGCTGAAGAATAATCAGCAATCTAATATTCTAAAGAACAACAGAAAAGAGGGATTAATTAAAGATTAAGAAGAGATTTATTGGGTTAACTCTAGAATTTCATTAGCTGTTATTAAATTAGCCTGTTTCCTGTAAGCAAATACAGTTTAGATGTAGATACATATGTGAATTTCCAAAAATATTGTTGAAATACAATGTGGAGCCAATGGATGTGTATTAAGACACAACTCATTTGTTGAAACAAACCTTTGATAATATAAATTAATTGACAATAATAATAAAATGTACAAGAATATTCAGGTGCTTTCTTTTTCTTTATTTTTCCTGTTCTCATTTTATTTTATGTCATTTTCACCAAAAGGTTTACTGCTGAGCCACATCCCATGCCACTCAGGCTCTTAATGTAAAACATTTCGTTAGAGAAAGGAATTCCATTGTGAACTATAACCTACTTAATATCCGCTAATATTTTATTTTATGACATATAATACTTAAAATCAATAAACTGTATTTCCTCTCAAACTTTCTACCTTGATCATAAATTTAAGTCACACTCTCCTTCTGAATGAATTAGATAAGAAAGAAATCTATGGTAATATTCAGTACCATCGAAAGCAAACTTTAAAATATCTCAGAGATAAAGATAAAACAGACACTATATAAATGAAACATGTAGAGAAGATCTTTTAGCTGAATGTGAGGAATGTAACAGAAATGACAGGGTTACCATGCATAAAGCAGATTCACAGTGATTTCTATTAAGAAAAATAACATTTTTAATTAAAGATAAAGAACGAAATGGTGAACCAATGCAACAGTGATACTCACAAAATACTATGTTGGAAATGACCTTTATAATTGGGATCCAATGGGAAGAGAAAGAAGGAGGAAACAAGAAAGAGGGTAACACTGTTTGACAAGAATTATACTCATTTCCTTACTTTTATAACTGTAATGCCTCTGTAAATCACCTTTAAAATAAAATAAAAAATAAAAAATTACAGTAAGGTATAATTGGCTACAACTTACATTGCTTCCATACAATTATGATCCATAATGTAAAATTGTATAATAGAATTTTAAATAATGTATGAAAATTAAAGCTTATGGTTGTGGTGTGTGTGTGTGTGTGTGTGTGTGTGTGTGTGTGTGTGTGTGTGTGTGTGTGTGTGTCAGTTCTGGGGTGTGAACTCAGGGCCAAAATACTGTCTCTGTGCTTTTTCACTCAAGGTCCATGCTGTAACCAATTGAGCCACAGCTCTACTTCAGGATGTTTCTGCAGGTAAACTGGAGATAAGAGTCTCACAGACTTTCCTGCCCAGGGTGGCTTCAAACCACAATCCTCAGATCTCAGCCTCCTTATTAGCTAGGATTACAGGTGTGAGCCATGAGCATCTGACTATTTGCCATTTTTTGTGGCGTCCTAGATGGAGCCCAGTTCCTTGAGAATGCTAGGCGGGCACTCTCTCATTGAGCTACATCCTCTACACATCTTACTTTCAGTTGTTCATCTTATAACACTCTCTATGCCAAACTGAAAAACAAGAGACAGACATAACACAATACAAACAGAAAAATATATATATTTAAGGATCAAGTTTATGATGATCATATTTCAGTGAACTGTTTTTAGACTTCATGCATTTTTCTCCAAAAAGTCAACTATGAATTCATGAGATGGTAATAGACTGAGAATAATATTTTAACTTTCTATAATTTGTCAGGCCATTCATTTACCTACCTCAACAACAGAATATAAAAGCTTTTTGAGAAAACATTATTGAGCATCAGCAAGAATTGTTTCAAGAAGAGCACAACATGAAAAATACCTGTCATTATTCTTGAGTAATTCAGAATGTAGACACAGAAGCAAGTAAATAGAAAAGGTTTCAGTTGTAAGAGGTAAACGCTAAAGTGAAGGTAAATCCCAGAGCTCTCTGATAACACATTATAGTGGCTCCTGACTCTGGTGGCTGAGTCTTGTGGCTGTGGGGATAGACATAAAGGAAAGTTGCTCAAGGGGAGTCAACCTTAAATGAAGTCTTCAAGAATGACAGGTAAAGGAAAGGCCCATCTGGGAAGAAGCTGCATACCCAGCACTGGCAAATGAATGAAAACCCCAGAGGGGCTGGGAAGGTGGCTCAGTGGTAGAGCGCTTGCCTTGCATGCATGAGGCCCTGGGTTCGATTCTTCAGTACTACATAAGCCAAAAAGAAAAAAGCCGGAAGTGGTGCTGTGGCTCAAGTGGTAGAGCACCAGCCTTGAGCTGAAGAGCTGAGGGACAGCACCCAGGCCCAGAGTTCAGGCCCCATGACCGGACCCAAAAAAAAAAAAAAAAAAACAAACCAGAGAATCAAGGAGATTTAGAAAACAGACAGAAGACAGAAACGAGGAAACAAGTGATCCTAGTCTCAAATGCTTGACTTAGCACACAGTTCTCTCTAATGGAGAAAAAAAGGGCCTGCAGAGACCAGAAGTAGAGTAGTAATATGATCAGAAAAAGACTTCAGAAGTAACTTAGAACAGTCAAGAGTAGAAGATTCAAAGGAGCTGGAAGACAGGAACAGCCTTGGTAGAGATTAAAATGAGGGAATGGCTAGAACTTTGAGATGGAAGGTGGAAGAAAGGAGGATGACTACCTGTTTCTGACATAACCTTACAGTAGTGGATGGTTCTGCTCCTGGAGATGGATAATATGGCAGCAGAGAAGAAAGGGAGAGAAAGTGGAAGAGAGGAAAGCTGGTCGTTTGTGGACCTAAGAACTTCCGGGAGAGGGTGGGGGAGGGGATGTCCAGAAAGTAGTTGGATAGGCAAGAATGAATCAATACTCATAAAAGAGCACTGACTATCTCCAGTGTTTGTAATAGGAGCTAGCATTTCTCAAGTGTTTGAGGCATGCGCAAACACTCCATGAAACATCTTTTTGTCATTTTCTCCACTTGGAGATGACAAACAGTTTGAGTAATTTCCCATTGGTCATAAGATATATAAGGGTCAGGATTGTGGATTTTATAACTAGAGCCCTTAACAGATTATACTATGCTGTATCATTCAAAAATCCATTACAAATTTTAGGATCTGGTAAAATGAGTTCAGGTCTAATGTATGATATTTAATAACGATATACTGTCTCCTTTATAGATGTTTAACCATCTGTAAAATGATAGCTATTAGTACTCCATTACAAAAGATATGATGAGGACTGGAAAGAGTGTATAGAAAATGCTAGATGGAGTCCACACCTGCTGTACATGGCACCTGCTGTCCTATCTATGTCCAGAGGAAAAACTTCTACTCATAGGAAGACAGCTAACAATCTAAGAACATTACCCTTCATCTCTGGATGAAATTTAATTTCATATGACTACTCTATATCTTAATAAGTGCTATCATTTTTCTAAACATTTTTGAGACATTAATATACTCCTCAAATGTTGAAATGTTATTTAATTCAGATATAAATCATTTCAAGGTAAAGGGGTTGTTTCCTAGAGGATTTTTCTGATCTATTTCTATGGTGAATTCCAAAATGAGAATCGCTGAAATGATCAGGCATGTTGAGGTAATGGAGAGAGTTTTGACTTGGAGTCAGAAGACTAGTGTGAGGTCTCAACTCTGCCACTTACCCTGCCATGCCAGCATGAACAGTCATCTAACAGCTGTAATCACCCTTCTCATACATATATGACCAACACACTGACCTATGAGTTTCTAAATTCAGCAAATAGAGTCAGGCTGAGAAGCAGGGAGGCTCACCCTAAATTTTTGGTCATTAAAACTGGTTGCAAATTAGCATCACTGGGACTGTAAACAATGATTTAAAAAATAGCAATCCTAGAATACTACTGGAAGGACACTAGTAATATAAATCTACAATTTATAACTTCTGGGCATGTTTGGTGAGAGGTGATCTGAACCACCACTCTCTTTACCTTCAACTGAATTCAAACCTTCTTTTATATACACACACTGTGTGTGTGTGTGTGTGTGTGTGTGTGTGTGTGTGTTTCTCTGTCTCTCTGTCTCTCTCACAACTGTCTTAATCAACCATCCTGTCATGCTGAGATCCAGTGTGTTTCAGATATAAGTCCTAGGAGCCCACAAATCCTTCAGTCTCTAGGAAAATGGTGACACTGGTGGGATATTGGTAACCTAACATCTACACATCCACCTATAAATGTGTCCACCTGCACACAAACTGTTAACTAACCCTCACTGTATTAGAACAAAGTGCTGGTCACACGCTCCCTGAGCATTGCCACTCAGCCCCCACCATCACCCGGAAGCAATCTGTAGTTAGAAACCTGTAGGCCAGCAAGGCCAAAACCACTGAGTGGCTGAGGGAAGAGACAGCAGTTGCGATGACTAGCACTCTCAATCAAAATTCATTCACTCATAGTTTTATTTTTAATTGTTTTGAGGTCCCCAGAGGAGCCATTTTTGTTCACTTTAGTAAATAAGCCTGGCAGTTTTTAAAGAATAACATCTCTACTACTTGATAGGCTTCATAGTGTTAGGGCATTTCAATTACTTGTTACATTTTTCTTATAATGATCTACAGGAAGTTAATATATATAATAGATAATAAAAGTAGACTAAGGTCATCTCTTTATGTAAACTGAAGACACAGTTATCACTTCTTTTAAACAAAGTATCTGTGAGAATGGTAGCTATGCAGCACAACCTTCTCCAGTTCACAATTGAATTCACAGTCCACATCTTTGCTAGAGCCACATTGTTATACACAAGTGTCTTATCCCCAGTAGCCTGACGGAAACCTAATAGCATGAGCCAAAAGGACACCTTCCTGGTAAGATCACATCTTCCATGTGACATCGTTTAGCTGTCTGTGTGCAGAAAGTCTTGGGCAACAGACTCGGTAGTGTGTGGGTAGGGGAGGCTCTCCACTCACTCACTGTCTCTGCTTTGCACACCATAAAGAACACTATTAACTTATACAGGCAAAGAAAATTCCCTAGCAAGCCTTTCCCTCAGTAAAATCTGAATCTTAAAACAATTGTGAACAAACTGGTACGTTCTTGGCCTTAGAACAAACCTAGGAAAATAAAGAAAGCCCTTGAGACTGTGGTTTTCATCCATAAAATGAGCAATAGGCACTTTCTCCTACTATGCTTCCTTCTGATGGCCAACAATCTATGCACTATCCAGTGTTTGGGGATCAAAACATAACAAAGGAAGTACATTAAATTGTTCAGCCTGTCTAACATACTCAGCATGATTTCAACACTCTGGTCTTTCAACCTCTAGCTTTCCAAGTGGAAAATCAAGGGAGACATTGAAATGTGACATCATCGTAAAGCAGTACCAGCATACTTCTTGAAAGGTCTGCTTCATGGTATTAAAAGAAAATTTAAAACTCAACAAAAATATGTTTAACAAAAATCTTGCTGTTTTAGTATATTTCTTTTAAGTATGCTTTGCAGTAGTCTTACCAAAACTATTTGTAAGCAAAGATGAGATAGAATAAAGACTTACTGATTGCTCATTTAAATCCTGGGAGTCTTCCATGTGGTTTGCTCACTGCTCCTGCTACAGCCAAGTTGAAGCAGCTCCCTTCAATTAAAAAGTGGGTTATCTAAGGGAAAAAAGAAATAGAGAGAAAAGTAAAGGGTTATCTTTTCTATTCATTTTTTAAGTTACCAATGCATATTAAATTCTAACATGTCATTTGTATAAGTTTTCTGAAGAATGAAAGTCAGTAATATTGTCTCAATATCCAATCTAAATAACAAGTTTACAAATAATAGCATGGTCAAAATTGATTTATGAGAACAGTTACTCAGAAATTTTGTAGGTAGAAGTATTTGAAGATCATTTTGGAGACATAATCTAAAATAAAGAAGACCCTACTTTGCTGAGACATTTATTCAGTCACCGCTAGATTTAAAAATACTAAAAAAAAAATCAAGAACCTACATTAGTCAAACATTTCTAAAAGCACATACAGTAGACGGAGAAATGCAATTTGTTATTGGAGTGTGATAGCTTTTATTATAGAATTATTAGAGGTTCACATTTGCTTGTAAAGAATGAAATGTTAGGGCTGGGAAGGTGGCTCAGAGGTAGAGCGCTTGCCTTGCATGCATGAGACCCTGGGTTCGATTCCTCAGCACCACATAAGCAAAAAGAAAAAAGCCGGAAATGGCGCTGTGGCTCAAGTGGTAGAGCACTAGCCTTGAGCTGAAGAGCTGAGGGACAGCACCCAGGCCCAGAGTTCAGGCCCCATGACCAGACCAAAAAAAAATTTTTTTTTTTAAAAGAATGAAATGTTATGAAATACACAACCGATTTTAAAAAGAATAAATATAAGACTGAAAAAAAATTCTCACATACAAGTGTGAGAAGGGGAACTGTTCAGCTAGCAACGGTGAGTCAATCAGCTAATTCTGGAAAAAAAAGTTAATCTTTATTTCATGCTACGCCATATCAGGTGACTTTTTTCCATATGCCTAGATAAATACAATATTACTTTCTCCATTCAGGGACACTGAATAAGGAAAGCCAGATAATATGAAAATGGTTACAGGGTCAGTTAAAACTACAGCATAGAGTGAGCATAAATTAGGCATGTAAGTAGGCTCTCCCAGTGGCCTCTGTGGCTTTTGTAGGATTAAATTTCAATGCCAGCCTCAGTAACCTGTTTAAGGAAAGACAATGTTGTGTTATTGACAAGAGCTCTCTACAGTATCTAGCTCAGTACCTGGAAAGTTTTAGGCATTTCATAAATGTTGATGGACTAACACAATATCATAAAAATCATACAGAGTATATCTGATGGCATAAATAATAGATAGCCAATAACTGCTATCTTAGAAATTCTTTCTCAAAGATATAGGTTCTTTAAGAAAAATGTTTCATCTTCATTCTTCAGCTACCTGGCTGTCTCCAATATACTTTTTAGGTTGTACTGGGACAAAGGAGCATTGGGAGAAGAGTTATGAACTACTTTTGGACATTTTAATTCTTCATAATATTCAATATTGAAAATTATTTCTTAGATAATTTCATACTCGCCTGATCTATTAATAAAATCTACTTCTAATAAAATCATCATTGATAACAGTTAAACACATTGATAACATAAAATCTAGCATGTTGTAGTCATTTCCCAGGATTTTTCTAAATACCACCAACTGGGTGGGTGACTTAGAGAAAAAGAAATGTATTTGGGGACTGGGAAGGTGACTCAGTGGTAGAGCACTTGCCTTGCATGCCTGAGGCCCTGGGTTCAATTCCTCAGCACCACAAAAGCAAAAAGAAAAAGGCCGGAAGTGGCGCTGTGGCTCAAGCCTTGAGCTGAAGAGCTGAGGGACAGCTCCCAGGCCCAGAGTTCAGGCCCCACGACCAGACCCCCCCCCAAAAAAAAAATGTATCTGGTCACAGTTCTACAAACTACAAGTTCTAAATCAAGATATCAGCAGATCTCTGCTTAGATGCAGGAAAGAATTGTTCTTTGTCTCTTCTGGCTTTGAGGCTTGCTGGCAACCCTGGGCAGTTGTTGGCATATAGAATCATCATTCCAATCCTGGCTTCATCATCACATGGCATTCTTCCTTTCTCACCTGGACTTCTGTGTATGTGTATCTCTGTGTCCAAATTTTCTACCCTTTTTTACACCAAGCCTTAGACAAGGGCCAAGCTAATCCAATAAGACCATAGCTTGACTTGAAAACAACTAGAAAGACTATTTCCAAATGAACCCATATTCACTCATGGGAGTTAGAATATAACTTACGTATAATGTTTAGGATACAATTCACTGACATCATCTATAAAATGATTGCATGAAAATTATTTTAAGATGAGGTTAAGTTTGAAAATAGTACTTCCAGGAAGGATATATTGATTAAGAAATGTGATTATCAGGAAAAAAGTGATCATTTTCCAAGGCACCCATGAACTCATAGTGCTGTCCCTAAATTGAGGAAAATTAAAATGAAGACTTCATTGGAAATTTCTTGCAGCACAAGAAAATTAAGCAAAAAACTGTCCCTCTTGACTAACCATCAGTTCAGAATGTATTTAGTGTCCTAGCTGGATAGTTATTTCCATTAATGTTCCATGTTACAAGAAAATACTTGGCTTTATATTTCCTTGAAATTTAGACTAATAGTTATTTAGCTTGACTTTTAGCAGTAACATGATTTTCATTCTTTGCCAAACTCACAAAGGTACTAAAATATTATGAGCCTAGTGATTTCACATTAGTGAACCAAGTAAAACTGCATGGGCTAATTGCAGACACAGTATTATTTTACATCATAATTTAGCAATGGTTGTTATGCTAAATCCTTTAACATTTAGTTTTCACAAATATATGAGCAAAGGCTGAGAACAATCTGTGAACCAAGTAAGAAAAGTATTACCTTATAAGAAAGATATAAAATTAAGGAATAACAGTAACCCCATGCTATTTTATGAGGCAATAATCTAGTTCCCAGTTCCACTGCATGGCCAGTCCCCCAGAAAAGGTGAATTTTAAACAGAAATCATAGCAACCTCTCCATTCCATGTAAGATTATTCTCTAGCAGCTAAGTTTCAATATACAGACAGTTCCTCAAAGCTTTTCCTTTAACTTTGCTGTAGGGGTGAGCTATAAACTCCTGTGTCTTAAAAAAAATTACAATAAAAAATTCTATAGTTCTTTTATTTTGAATATATGTGATGTATCTATATACCTATATACATATACACATATATGTATATATATTTATATGTGATGATTCTAAGAAATGGAACAAAGGACTGCAGACTGGTCCAGATGGTGGAGACATCAAGGGCCTCTCACCCCTAAAGTAGTATGGACTTAATTCTGTCTTTCAAATAAAACTATGTCTTCTAGGCATACCTTACACTGGCAAAGACTCATGGACATGAAGAGCATCTCTGTGCCTTGGGTGACACAGGATCGGGATGGAAGTTGTGCCTGCGAAAGTGTAACTCTAGATTTGCACACAAATGGCACTGTCTTCCACCGGCCACTGAAGCCTGATCCCCTGGTCTTCGTCACGGATGCCTGGCCTACCCACTCCCTGCGTTCAGGGATAACCAGTGCTCTCAGTATGTCCTAGAGTTCACACAGGACCCTTCACAGATCTCTCTTCTCACTACCACTCCAGGAGTGCAAGTTCTCAGGGATCTTTGCCTACACCGAAGCAAAACCTTGTATCTATTTATTTATTTTTGCTTTGCAAGTGTTCCTTCTTCCCTTTAACCCTGTACTTTAGGCATCATTTGTTTCAGTGCAACTAGCCTGACACCCAATTTTACAATACCAATCTGCTTGTATTCTCTTCAAACCATTCAGAACATGACTCCATCCTGGGTATCCATGAGACCCCTCTGCCATACAGTGCCTTGAAGAGACCCGAGAAGCCTTTACTTCTGGGGACCACTGTCCAGGGTCGGAGCTCTGAGGAAGACGTTTCTCTTGCTTCTACCTGAGTCCTGCCCTATCGTCACTGCCATTTCTTCACCCTGTCACTCATATCACATTGTCCTCCAGCCAGAGGTGGGGACCTATACACTGAGTTTCTGGGAAAATGTAAACACCTGAGGCTATGATTGCCTGTTGCTGCAGGAAAATGAGAATAAAAGACTCCATTCCCCACTCAAGTTCCAAATGTCTACCATATTCTTGGAAAAGCTTTTAACAATCCTGGGCTGCCTGGCCTTTGGGGACAGTAGTGTGTAGATTCTGGGATGGAAAGGAAGGTGTGAGAATCATGCTACCTGGGACCCATTATGACCCAGATCTGTTTGGTTTTGTGCCAGTACTGGGGCTTGAACTTAATGGCCTGCTGTTGCTTAGTTTTGTTTTGTTTCTGCTCAAGGCTTCTATTCTACCACTTGAGTCACAGCACCACTGCTGCTTTGGGGGTAGGGAAGAGTAGTTAATCGGAGATCAGAGTCTCCTGGACTTTGCTGCCTGAGCTGTGATCCTCAGATCTCAGCCTCCTGAGTAGCTGGGATACCTGAGACAGGCTATGACCCAGATCTTTTAAATCTCTGTGCCTCTGCAGTTGTTGGGCTATGGGAAGGTCCTACACATTATCTTTGTAATATTCAAAATAGTTTGATAATAGCTTGGCATTTGTATTCTCAAACTGCAAGTACATTTTCAGTATTTTGTAAGGAAAAAAATATTAAGGCTGGTGGGCATGGTAGTGCATGCAATCCCAGCCCTGCAGAGGCTGAGGCAGGAAGAGTAAGAGTTCGAGAACAGCTTGGGCTGCATAGCAAAAGGCTGTCTTCAGCCCCACCCCCAAGAAAAACCAAATTAAGGTTTGTTCACATGGGGGTACAGTATACCCATATATTATATATCTATTACAGGGATCTATATTCAACTTAGCCATTAGGTACATTCCCCAGGGTTTCTTCAGTTACACTAAATTACTTGTATCTAATGATTCATCTTGCTTAGGACACAAGCCTGAGAAAATATCGAGTTATTATTCCTCCTTCAATGGCAAAAGCCATTAGAATGTGAAACTCGGGAGCTTTTTACAGATATGTGGAAAAAAGCTGGTCTAGGGAGAGAGAGACAGAGACAGAGACAGAGAGAGAGACAGAGAGACACAGAGAGACACAGAGAGAGACAGAGACGGGGGGGGGGGAGCTCATCCAGAAAGAGGAGCAAAGCTAAAATAGGCAAGATCACCCTGGCTGGAGCAGAGCACCTGGATCATGTTACTCCCAAAGTCTCACCATTTCTCTGCTCTTCCTGCTGCTGGGTTGTCCAGCTCTTCCTTGCATTTCACAAGCTCTTGCCATCATCTCTGATTCTGTTTTCTTCTTTATTAATCATATTGCCCCAGCAGGAAGCTGCAATGGCCCATCTCCACGTCCATTCCATTGTTGACAAATTATAGCTGGGAACAACTGTGCAAAAGGACATTGCTTCCCAGCCTCCATGTACCTAGTTACCTATGCTGCCCTCCATCTTCTATTAATGGGGCTGTGAAGCTGGGTCAGGCCCTAGCTGGCTCCAAGTGCTCAGGCATCAGGCCAGAGAGAGAAAGCCAACAGCACAAACAAAGAACACCTAGCTCCAGTTCTATGGCCAACTGTTCAGAGAGGTGGAGATGAGCATTCTTGGACCATGCACGTGACTCTCTTCCCTGCCGGTAGAAGAAAAACAGCTGAGGTGTCCAAGAAACAGATCTGGGTGAATAGTAATGAGCACCTTGCCTGATTTCAAGCTTCTTAAATGGAGCCAAGCTACAAACTAGAAGCTGAGCTATTTATTCTTGAGTTGTTTATAAGGACAGAATATGGACTTTGCAAAATAGTCCTTTTTTTTTTTTTAACAAATAATAGATACTATGTATTATCTTTTGTGTGTGTGTGTGTGATTGTGGGCCTGAACTTTGGGCCTGGTCACTGTCCCTGAACTCTTCAGCTCAAGGCTAGTGCTCTAACACTTGAGCCACAGTGCCACTTCTGGCTTTTTCTACTTATGTGGCGCTGAGGAATCGAACCCAGGACCTCATGCATGCAAGGCAAGCACTCTACCATTGAGCCGCCTTCCCAGCCCCACAAAATGGTCCTTTTAACCCAAAATGCTTAATAATATAATGACAATAGGGGTTAAGTCTGGGGGCATGACTCAGTGGTAGAGCAATTGCCTGATACATGCAAAAGACCTGGGTGTGATCCCCAGAACTGTAAAATAATAATAATAATGGTGTTCATCATCATAACAAGGTTAATATTTCTCATGCTAGAAAATTACAAGCTCAACTTCAAGACTATCATTTAGTTCATCTGTGGTCAATTCATTTGATTGTAAAAATCTGCCTGGAATTAAAAATTATGATCACTTGAATTTTTCACAATCAAGTTCAACTGAGCATTTCTGTTTTGTTTGTATAAGGTAATAGTTGATGGTTAGCTACTTAGATTAAAAAACACAAAAGTAGCTGTCATTGAACTTTCCCAGGAAGATATCTGAAAGAATTTTGAACCCAATCAAGTTTTCCCACCTTTAAAAATGCTCTGCATGCTCTGAAAACCAACGCCCCTTCTTTCATGATGACCCGTGTCGCCATTTCAGCCTGCTCTTTGTAAGTTAACATTGCTGAGAATTTCATATATTCAACTAGCTTTCCTGCAGCTTAACAGAGGAGAAAATAAGTGAGTCCTTTCTTAGAATCAGTTTGTATTTCTTTTTCAACCATAAATCTTTCTCCCATGTAACCTAGGAATCTTTTCTGATGAAGACTATAAGACTGTATATATTACTTCACACACGTCTGATGACTTTATGCCTCTCCTGAGGAAAATGTATTACACTTCGAAAGAACTCAAAACTGGATCTCCCAAGTTCAATGTTTAACTCATGAAATCCCAGATAAAAGATAGATGCTAACAACATTTGCGCATTGGATTGTGTTAGGAGTAGATGGAGTAATCTATTTCAAAAATACAAACTGCTCTGATTAGTAGAGAGAGATGAAAACATTCTTTCTTATATTTTTCACTTCCTATATTAAATGAAAACATTGCAACATTTTCAACTATATGTATAGTAATATGTATGTAGGTTTTTGCACAAATATGATTTTTCTAACTTCTCAACTTCAAATCTTATATTCATCTTAAATTTCCAGGAGTACTGACCACCTACATCTAGTAGTACATGACATTTGTTTGTTTGTTGTTTGTTTACTTATTTATTTGATGTGTTTAAGTGCTTGGGAAAGAATCTAATTCAGGGTTTCATACATGATAGACAATGCTCTATTACTGTACCGCATCCCCAGCAGTAGACAATAATCAGAAGTTACCAGTATTACCAGTTCTCTGAACTCAGATAAGTTTGCAAAAATAAAACATACCTTAAATAACTAGCATTTGATTTGTCATTCCACATGACATTAGAGTTAAGATTGTTTTTTTTAATGACACAATCAATACAGGATTGTACTTGGGTATAGGAAAAGAAAAGCAAGAAAAGGATAGAGCAGTCAGTGTTGCTGTGATGCTAAGAAGTTAAAATAGGTAAACGCAAGAGCAAAGTATAAAGAAGTAGGAGATGAAGACCACTGGTTATCATTGTGATCGCCTTGAACCATCAGTGAAGGAACTGAAGACTAGCATGTGTGCTGTCATTACAGCAACACATCTGCTTCTGATTTCTGGAAAATGAATATCAGCACAAAGTTAAGAAGCAATATGGAGGCTATTATGATGGCCCAAGTGAAAGGCCCAGAGGCCTAGACTGCCATGCAGCAAGAAGAAGACATGTGAGCATGCCCAGTCAGGACAAAATGACTTTAGGGGTCAAAGTCATTTTAATTCATCAGAAATTGATCACATGGAAATTTTCAGAGGAGAAGCTATGTTTATGTTTACAATGGGTTATTTTATTTTCTTTATCTTTGTTTTATGTGCATGTAAAAGGAAGAGTTAACCCAAAGAAGAGGGTCATTTTTTTATTGAAGGGAGACTAGAAAAACTCAGCCTAGTCAGACTAGCAAGAAAGCAGGGGCTGTGGTGGAGGAGCAAAAGAAAACAATCGCTTGAGATAAATCAAAACCTCAGAGTTGTATGAATGTAAATTATAAAATTTTACTGCATGATATAGAAAGCTTAAGCCAAAAATAATACCAAGGTCCTAGAGACGTGAAATTTCTTGCCTTTAGGGGAAGCAAGAACAAAATTGCTCCATAGAAAAGAAAGAGAAATCTATCAAAACATATAAGCTACATAAGGAAATGAAGTGCAGTAAAGCAAATGCAACAGAAGGTAAATTAGTCAACCAAGAATTCAGATTAGAGATCTTTTAAAAATAGATAATAGCCGGGCACCAGTGGCTCATGCCCGTAATCCTAGCTACTCAGGAGGCTGAGATCTGAGGACTGCGGTTCAAAGCCAGCCCGGGCAAGAACGTCCATGAGCCTCTTATCTCCAATAAACCACCAGAAAACCAAAAGTGATGCTGTGGCTCAAGTGATAGAGTGCTAGCCTTGAGCTGAAGAGCTCAGGGACAGTGCCCAGACCCAGAGTTCAAGCCCCATGACATACAAAAAAAAAAAAAAAAAGATAATAAATCTTCTTAAAAAGATTAAAGAGAGAGAAGATATAGAAATAAAATTGATGGAACCACACATAAAAACATAAACACATAATGCTAGGAACAAACTATAAAAAGTACTTTTTAAAATATATGCATTAAAGCAAATTAATACATTAAAGCAAATGAAATACAAAGAAACAATTTATGAAGTCAAAGATAACTTTAGAAAGTGTCCATCCCCATAAGTGAAGAAAAGCACCAAATACATAACAAATGCACATACCTCTTCTTCCTAACAAGCACGAGGCCCTGCATGCCAGTACCTCCAGAAAAATGGAGGGAGCGAGGGAGGGAGGAAGGAAGGAAGAAAGGAAAAGAAATGAGAAAGGAAGAAAAATAATTTTCCCTGTAGATTTGACTATTTGATCATTTCCCTGACTTGGTAACTGCATTCTTAATAGAATTACACATAGTGTGCTTGAGGTGAGAAGGGGTGGCAGGGAGGCCATTACAGCATCTAAAACACAAAAGATCTTCTTAAGAGCAGAAGAACTGAGAAAAAGATGTCACACGCATTTTTTGTTTTTGTTGTTGTTGTTTTTCAATTCCATGTCATGCTTCCTGGTTCATGTTTTGACTTCAAGGGCAAACTTGAAGAGGGAGGGTGACAGGGACAGGGAAAGAGAATGCAAATGGAATCCATACAGTCAGTCACCTTTCTTCATCTTGGGCTCAGGAGGAAAACAGAAATAGATGGCGTTTACAGGCTACTCATACATTTCTAAATTTCTGAGCTTCAGAGAACAGAGCTACCTCTTTGTTGTTTCAACTCTTCCTTCCATTTTAGTTTCAAAGTCAGAACTTCTACTTTCTGGTTCGCCCACCAGGGTCACAAAGCATAAACGTAACCATGCTTTCACATGCATGGCGGGCTGCTAGATATAAAGAGCATGCTATCACTCATGTCACCCGCTAAATCATGTTTTCTTTATGTACCTCTAGTTAATCAGACCACATGTTTAATGAAAAAGAAAATCTTTGTTTCCCAACAGGAATTATGGGGGCACTCAGTCAGCCAAGAAAGCATAATTGCCTAGAAAATGCTTTAAATGAAAGGTAGATATGAACTAGGTCCTGGTACATCATTATTTTTAAATCACTCAATTATAAATTGACATTATATTGATGTAGGTCAGCATCAATTTATGCCAGAGAATTATATTTCTACCTAGACAAAAATATAGAGAAGCCAATTGGTTGAAATGAAAAGTATAACAATACATTGTCAAGGCAGTAAGAATGACCTTTTGAGAAAGACCCCAGGATTTTATTTGTTTGCTTGTTTGTTTAAGACTGAATTAGTATTCAGGAAAATTGAAGGGAATAAAAGAATCGTATTTAAACTACAGGGAAGTTCTGTTTGCTTAGGACTTGAACACGCCTGAGCTTGTTTGTAGAATCTGTGGATTATGCTATAGGGGTACAAATGCTTTGGGGCCCAAAGAGCCGGGGGGGGGGGGGGGGGGCGGGGAACTTTCCAAAGGAAGAGCTGAGAGCTGCACAAGAGAAAACCAACTCTGGAAGAGAAGAAAAAAATCCCTCTCTTTCTCTCTCTCCCTCTCCCTGCCCCTTTCTCTCTCTCTCTCTCTCTCTCTCTCTCTCTCTCTCTCTCTCTCTCTCTCTCTCTCTCTCTCTCTCTCTCTCTTTCTGTGTGTGTGTGTGTGTGTGTGTGTGTGTGTGTGTGTGTGTGTGTGTGTGTGTGTGTGTTGTGGTATTGGGGATCAAACTCAGAATCTAGTTCATGCAAAGCATGCACTTTTCTACTGAGCAACATTATCAGCCCCAGAGAACGTTCTTTACTCGCTCCCTGTAGAAAGGAGTGAAGGTAGAGGCACCAGGATATTTTGGAGCTCTGTTCAGGTATGCTGTGTCCGAAAACCACGACAGATAGTCTCCTAGTTTAGAGATACTTGAGGCCCCTGTTGCGGCTTACTATAGAGAAACAGAGGTGAGGTCTAAGCCAAAGAAGTTTTTTTTGCTTTAAATAGGACCCAATAAGCTTGAAGGGGGGGGAGGGGGGGGAGGTGATGAAGGCTTGTGAAAAATTAGTTACACTAGTAAGAGAAAGATCACAATGAGTAGAAAATTTAAATGTAAGAATTGAAACTCAACACTACAACATGAGAATCAGAATAATGTTCCTCCTCTTGATTAAACCAGCCATGGAATCAGCAAGGCATGGAGATGAGGACCCTGGTCTTGCTTTGGTTTTCTTGGTTACCACTTGAATCTCCAGGCCTAGCTAAGGCTCCAACAAGTTCTAGTTCAAGTTCTTGTGCTATATGGGTTCCTAAAGGAGATTTGGGTACTGATGTATTATGGCTCAGAAAATCCAACTTTATTTGGATAACATAATTTCTTTTTCATGCTAATGGGAAAAACATAAAGTGAGATTCTCTGAAATACCTAAGACATAGAAATTTAAAATATGTGTCAAAGTCACTAGACCAAGTCTACATCTTTCAAAATTATTGATCACCTTAAAATGAGTGAATACTCATTAAAATGAATGAACAAGAAAACCTTCTAAAGCCTGTCAAGAACTGGATACCATCAATGCATTAAGTTTCAGACTGAATCAGGCAAACAGAATCATAGATTTCTATGTTTGCAATGACTCAATGTAGAGCTTTAGGAAAACCTTGTAATTTCTCCATCGTCCAGTTTCTCACTCTATAAAAGGAATATATTACTTGAAACTTAATTCCCTCACAGCAGTGAGAGTTTTGATTCAACATTTATAAAATGCTTTTTAGGTTTCCTGATTAATAGGCAAAATACCGTGGCAGTTGTATCATATGCCTTCCAAAGAGTATAAAGGTAACTGGTTGGATCAGATGTAAAATAATACTTCACTTGAGAAATAAGTATCAGTCATATTTATTGCCTTGCCATTCCATTTGCTAAGTAATAAAAATTACTTCTCACAGAAAAAGTATCAAATTAATATTCAAGTCAGTTGTGGTGTTATCATCATAGGCCTCTCTTACCTTAAGGGAAAGAGAATTTGTTTTGTTTTTCCAGGCTACCCCACATGTTTATATGGTAAAGCTAGGAATGTTGGGCATGGTTTTGAAGGCCTCTAGCGTATTCATTGGTTTCTGGCACTCTAATGCACTCTACTCTTATAACCATAAAAGTACTCTTGAGTGCTTCTGGAAATATATAACAAATCCTTAATCAATTTAAGAGTGTTTTAACTGCATACGTGAAATTTCTTGGGAGGAAAATGTTAGCTATCCTACACACATATAGTACTTAAGTTAGCAAGAGAGTTCCTTCTCAAAGGCACAAAGCAGTTTCCCAATAGTGGTATAATTTTGAGTTTTATGTGTATAAGACCTATCGAATCCCTTAGAATAACAGGAAATTCCACAGGAAAAAAAACTCACAAAAGTTGATAGCCAATTCTAAAGGAATATGTAAGCTATTTTGAGTTGAATTAATCTTTAAAGTCAGTAGATAACCATTGAAGGTTAACCACCATCTTAATTAATTAGAACTAGGGGAACTGCATAGCCTGAATATAAAATATCCTGCATGTAAGATTTTACACTTGAAGCCAACTGGTTAAGTATATTTTGTTTTAATTTTATGTATCGCATTATTTTATCTAGAACTTAAGTAGCATTTTTCTGTTTTGTGATGCACTAATTTTATTTCTCACACTAAATGGATGTTTTCAGATTTACAAATTAATAATTAATATAGTACAACTGATATCTGACATATTGTAATATTAATCAATACACAGAATAGAATAATCTCATTTTTATTACTGCAATTTTTACTAATGCAATGGTTAACCTGCTAGGTTAAAAAGCTCTAGTACTATATTAAGTAATGTAAGGTACTTAGAACTATGTATGTCTAGCACACACAGTAGGGTATTAATAAGATAATAATGTATAATGCTCATCAATTTCCATTCATCATATCAGAGTCAAGCCATTTCTCCTAATAATTCTGGTAAATATTTTAGTGTTATGTGAAGAACCATATGGTTCTATATTTTTCTACCAGTTAGTCTAAGAACTATAAATATAAATATAATTCATAGAATTATACTAACAATTTCCTTTAGATTTTAACAGTACCAGTGTTTGAAATCAGCCTAGAGCTCATTAGGCAGTTAATATATAGCTGAACCACATTTCCAGCCCTTTTTGGCACCAGGTATTTTTTAGATAGTCTCTCTTCCTGCTCCTTCCTCTTCCTGGACTCCCTGAATATCCTATGTTAAGCTTCTTACCATAACTGGGGTGACAAGTGTACATTTCCATAGCTGGTTTCTTTATGTTGAGATGGAGTCTTACAGACAGTTCTTCCCAATCTGGCAGAAACTACAATCCAGATTGACACTACAATCTACTAGATCTCAGCATCTCATGCACCTGATAATACTCATATGCCATCATACCAAGCTATTCGTTGAGATGGGGTTGCCTGAACTTTTTGCCAAGGCTCTTCTCAGCACTTCCAAGTAACTACATTAACAGGCATGAGCCACCAGCACCCAGCACGCACTAACAGTTCTTATGTGGGGAACTATCTCTATCATATAGATTTTTCATATGTGTTTAATGGTATGATTTGCCTAGTTCATAGAACATTAAACATTCTTATTAACTAGAACACAAAAAAATACCAATGTTAAACAATTTTGCACTTAGCTTTTATTAGAAAACACTTAGCATCATCACAGAGATCAAGATGTCAACAAAGGCTTTCATCTATTAATCCTGTACTGACCTTTATAACAATAGCAAGGTTTTAGAAGTATATAAAGAGATCAATAAAAGTCAGCATTGCAGGGTCAGGAGTGCAGCTTAGTGTAGAATAATTGCCTAGCATATAGAACGCTGTGTATTCAATTCCAAGCAAAGAAAGTAATCATAATTGAAATGTTCTTTACAATAACAGAAATCTGCAAGCAATGAAAATATATACCAAGAGAGGAACAGTTAAATTACGGAACACATGCATATATTAAATAGAATCACTAAAAATTATTCACAATTCAGCAGTTCAAAAGCAAGTTTAAAAAAATCAATGACCTTGTATGGAGTTCACATGTAAAATAAAACTAAGTTTCATCTTCACATAGTTCTTATATATATACATGTGTCAAAATCCCAAAAACAGCCAGGAGCCAGTAGCTGTGCCTGTAATCCTAGCCTCTCAGGAGGCTGAGATCTGAAGATGGTGGTTTGCAGCTAGTACAGGCAGAAAAGTCCCCCTGAGAGTCTTATGTTCAATTAACCACTCAAAAACCAAAACTGGAGCTGTGGCTCAAAATGATAGAGCTCTAGCCTGGAGCAAAGGCGCTCAGGAACAGCCCTGAGTTCAAGCCTCACAACTGAAAAAAAAAATGTTCTATCAGTAGCCATGGTGTAAAATTTTAACTCAGACTTTCAGAGAAGATAGAATGAAAATTTTAATTTTTAATACTTTTTTATTGTAAAAATACTGTACAGAGGTTACAGTTACATGAACAAGGTAATGAGTACATTTCTTATCAAGCATTGTTATCTCCTCCTTTGTTTTTCCCCTACCATCCCTTCCTTCCCACCTCCACAACTACACCCTCCTCCACCTCCCACCCCCACCTCCACCTAAATTGTAAAGTTCATTTTTCAACACAGTGTCATGTACATCTCATTGTTACAATGGGTCAACCTGTATCCCCATTTAAGCAGAAAATTTTAATTTTTACAATAAATATATCTTCATCTTTTAACTTTTCAGTCAAGTATAGCAGACACCCAATAAAATGTACAAATCAAAAGTTCACAGTTGATAGATTTTTACTGAACATATCATGTCCCCAATAATCAAACCAATAGAGGGCATGTCTCCTACCCCTTCCCCATCCCTCTCCTTAAAGTAACCCCACCACATCCATTTTAATGCTACACCAAGTATGGATTTCTGTGTGTAAGAAAAATAACCAGGAAACAAAACAAACAAAAAACCCCACTACCTTGATTTAGCAGCATGAATTTCCTTTTGGGGGCAAGAACAATGGTATTACCAGTTTATTCAAATAAATCAATTCAAAATCCATACCAAGGCTCTACGATGTCTTTCTGGCGTGAATTCTATTATTCCTTCCCATAGTTCCATAAGGCAAGGGACTACTGTTACCCACTATTTAGATCTGCTGAACCTGTGGCTCACAGCAGCTCAGTAAAGCCCTTGCCTATGATTAGAGTAGCAGACCCTGGACACAGACAAAGGTAGCCCGATTTCAGCCACTGCAATTACTTGCCAAACATAAAGAAGCAGAAACAACGGCAGAAGATAAAGAGTTTGAACAACTAGAGTGTCTAAGGCAGGGTTTGTTGTTGTTGTTTGAACAACACTTAATGCAGAATCAGATCTGCCAATTACTAAAATAGAGACCACATCTGCTTCGTCACGATGTAGTTCAGTCCTGTACTGCCTTTGGGATGACTCAGACAAGAAAATAAAACCACAATTTCGGAGACTATTGGAAACAATAATCTTAATTTACTGTTATTTTTGGACATAGAAAAAGGTTTCTTTCCCCCTAAATAAGCATCTTTGTGGTTTTGAGGGTCTTGCTCATCTTTGTGTGGAAAATGCCTAAAAACAAATCACTAGAAATTTAAACATTTTTTTCTTTTCCCCAATTGTGCCTGAAAAAGAAAAAGATCTAATTTCTCTTAGCAGAAGGCCACATATTCTTTTTAGTAGATCACATCTGAGACTTCTTCCTCCACACATTTTGAAACACTGACAGAAACACAGACTGTGTTTCTGAGACTGTGTCTCAGATGAAATCCATAATTCTGAGGGTTACAAGTGCTTACAAAATCACATGAAATTTATTTCAGCAGAAAGCAAACAAAGAGGCCAATATTTGTTTCTGCAGAAAACTTGGAGGATAAAGACGAAATACCTCAACTGTTGTTTCACTCTCAGTTTATTTTTAAATGCCAGCTTTTATTTAATGTATCTTTTGTTCCACAGCAATCGTGTGGTATAAATGAAGCTTTAAACAAGCTAAATTACAATAAATAAAGTTCAATAAACTGGCTTTCATGACCATCAGCAAAAGGACACTGATTTTCTAAAACATAATTAGGGTTCATTATTTGCATATATCTGACTTCCACTATAGTCTTTAAAGATATGCACGCAATCACGCCGTTACTTAAATTTCTCAATGTGCCCAAGATTTCAGACTACCGAAAAGGAAGACAGCTCTGTCTTCTCAGTAGTTCAGAATCTCCCTGGAAGACAAGTTCCTCTGTCATTATCTCCACACAATGGGTTGTTACATTACTAGCTCAAATAGAGTGCTATCACAGAGGGAAAAGAATTAATTGTGTTTGTGCCTCAGTCAGGGAAGGCTTTCTGTGGAAAGTGACATTTGCACTAAACCTTGAAAGATTCATGTATTTTATCCCTCAGGTAGGCAGCAAAATAGTAAGAGGCTAGTAGACTAGTAGGTATGGAGGATGGAGAAGGGTTGGTTGAGAATCTTATAGAGAAAGAAAAAAAGAAATGTCTGATTACATTATATGCCAAAATAGCAATCATTTTAAAAAAAAATTCAGCAGGCCTCACCACATTCAGTGTATAAAGAATCGACCAACCTGAGAAAGCGGATATCCACGTGAGTGCTCTGGAGTATAGGGACAGAGGAGGAAGGTTCCCTGATTTATGAACCAGGGAAGTACTCATTTGGAGAAACAGAACGTCTGGTTTGTTGGCTGCCATCCAGTGACTAGGGGGCTACCAGGCTTCCTGTTCAATGTCTGGCATAACGGGAGTGAATGGTAAGAGGTTTGCTATAAGCTTTCTTTGGACTTCCTGTCAATTCATGGAGCAGATCTCTTCCTCTATGGTCTAAAAACTGTTGATTTAAGCTCCTTACTTAAAATAGCCCCTACCCTAATTCCCTTGCTTGTAGGGTCTCTATTTGCCACTGAGGTAGTTGCCCATCTGCCATTTTATCTCTATGTTAACTGGTGGTTGTGTAGGGTCCTGCTCCTTAGAAAGTCATACACTGAGCTTTATTTGTAGCCACTTTCTCTTGTAAAAAATGCACATCAAAAAGTAAAGCATAGCTGGGTGCCTGTGGCTCACGCCTGTATTCCTAACTATTAAGGAGGCTGAGACTGAAGATGGTGGTTTGAAGCCAGCCTGGGCAGCAAAGTACCCATGAGACCCTTATCTCCAATAAACTACTCAAAAAAGCTGAAACTGGCACTGTGGCTCAAGTGGTACAGTGCCATTCTTGAGCACAAAGCGGCTCAGGACAGCACCCAGGCCCTGAGTTCAAGCCCCAGGACTGGCAAGATAAAACTAAAACATAAATTAAAACATAGCCAGGCACTGTTGTCACATGTCTGTAATCCTAGCTGCTCAAGAAACTGTGATCCTAAACTCAGACTGTGGTTCAAAGCCAGCTCAGACAAAAAAAAAAGTCCATGAAATTCCATTTCTAAAAAATAACAAAGAAAAGCTGGGTTGGAGGTTTGATTCAAGTGGTAGAACATTTACTCAGCTAGCAAGTCACACAAGCTCAAGGCCCAGAATAGAAACCCCAATAATAACAAAAACAAACAACCCAAATATTAAAGTATAAAGTATAATCTATAAGATGCATGACTCTGTGTGTGTGTGTGTGTGTGTGTGTGTGTGTGTGTGTGTGTGTGTGTGTTTTCAAGTACCTCTATCCTGCAAATCTGCAAAAGCAAGTAGTGATTGAAGTGAAATCCCCAGGTCAGTCTGACTCCCCGTATGTAGTATGGTTTTCTGTTATCTGCACAGTAAATTAAAGAATTAAGAACTATTAAATTAGACTATGTGTACATATACATATATACACACATGTATGCATATCTATCTGTGTGTAATTTCACATATACATGTGAAATGTCAAGGATCTTTGCAATTACTAATGGTATAAAAATTTTCTGCTGTCAGCATTCATAGGAATGCAAATCTAACTCATATAATACTATTTTATAGCATAAAATAATCTTCACAGTCATTTCAAAACTCATGTTGTGTTTACCCAGCTATTTTCTCATTTTGTCCCTTTGAAGTAATTTCTAAATCATCCTTTATGTTCACTAAAAAGGAAAAAGGAGAGTGCTTAGAGTCTATAGTCATGTCTACTCTTTGTTGGCTACACATGTATCCATAGGTAAACTCATATGTTAACACGAACCCAATAGAATTAGAAGACGAAAGCTTGGACCTGGTAACATCCAAAAGGAGTTTTTATATGCAACATTTCATCGTGTGTCCAGGCTTTTGGTGCTAGAGATCAAACCCAGGCCCTGATCCATGTTAGACAAGAGCTCTATCATTCAGCCATACCCACCTTCATTTGAGAAGTTTTCATTACAAATGAATAAATAACTCAATTCATTACGTGTTTGATCTTAGACACTGACAACTATCAGTAACTTAAGTCTTTTTAATACTATAGACTAAATAAAGTAAACGTTTCTTATTACTGAATGGCTTCTCTATGGGTAGGGCTAGGTAATTGTCATCATGGAAAAATGTCTCAACACATCTACTAACAAATAACAGGATAATAGTAAGAATCAGCACAGAGGCATTCCAAATAAATATTTACTTCCTGCATACTCTCCAAAGTATAATACTCCCCAACACTCACTCATTATTTTCAGAAAATGAAAATATGCTGATGATGCTCAACCTGTCTGAAGCTTATCTGTAAATCCTCTCTATATGAAGTTAAATCTATCAACACAGACCAATGAGAATTGTTTGACTTTGTGTTTAAACTGGGAGGAAGGAATTAGGATTCTCCACACTTGACTGGTAAAAGAACAATCCTCTTATGCAGAGTCCTGGGAATCTTTTCTCTGTACCAAGAGATATTAAGCCTGTTTAGGCTATAGTTTCTCAGCAAGGGTGGGGACAGTGGGAGTTAGAGTAATTTTGTTCCCAGAGAACATCGACAATGTCTAGATACATTGTTATTGCTCAGGGGATGAAGAACTATTGTTATCTAGTATGTAGAGGTCAGTGATACTACCAACCAACCAATGAAGTTCAAGGGAATTCTTCTTGAACAAATGATTCAACCCCAAACACCAATAATCAGAGCATAAGAAATTGGATCAAAATATATCAAGAGGAGGAATTCAGACATGGCATCTGTACTGTCATTTTTATAGAGGTACAACAGGCAGAATTCCAAGTCAAAAAACCAGACCTTGACACTTAACTTTTTAGCTTCTATTTTTCCTTTGGCTCCATCCTGCTATATAGCAATTATGTCTCAATCCATGGACAAAGTGATTGGTCCTTAGTAACAGTAAATAGACAGCGGGTAATCTCCCACTGTCAGTGCATTGGTAAGAAGCATATCAACATCTAAAGTTAGTTTTTTAAGTTAACATTGAGTTTCTCAAGCTCACTCCAAATTGAAACATATACAAAAACATAACTGGTAAATTCAGGCTGAAAGAAAGCATGTGAGGAAATTTGTTACAGATCAGTGCTATTCTGAATCTTTTTATAAAAATTTAGAGTAGTTTAGAATTAAAATTTAGAGTAGAGGGAAGAGATAGTGGGAAGCCCACAACGGACGGGGTAACAATGCTCAGCAAGAAATGGACTCATTACCTTACTCATGTAACTGTAAGCCCTCTGTGCAGCATCTTTACAATAAAATAAGATTTTTTTAAAAATTAGAGCAGTTGAGTCAGGTAAAAGAGTACATTTCTTTTTGGACATTGTCACTACTGCCCTCATTCTCTCCCAGGGTAACACGTTTTAAAATATATTGCATACATACACACATTGAGAGGGGGAAAAAAAGTTAAATGAAAATCTTAACAATAGGTTGAAATTAATAAAGTATGTTCTTTCTATGATTCTTGGGGAAAAAATTAGAGTGGTTGAAGAACCGCTCTATAATATCTAGATTACTGAATATATAAATACATGGTAAAAGAGATAGTGCATGCTATAAATGGCAAATGCTAACTTTTAAGCACCTATATTGTCTTCTTGTTAAGTTCCTAATATAACCTTGAATTTGCCAAGATGACTACAGAATACCAAATCTGTACTTGGATAAAACTTTTATGGTCCACAATGTAGGGCCCACAAAGGACTTTCAGCAGACTTTGCTGGGACATTTTAGGTAATCTAATGAATGATACTCAATTTCAGTCATAAGAACTCATATGACTAGTACTCATCCTAGACATCATTCTAAGTTTTTTTTACATATATATAAACGATACATACATGTAAAAAAATCCTGATGTACTCACTGGATTCTCATCCAAAATCTGTGTAGTATATTCCATTATAATCAAAACTTTTTTGTTGTTGTTGTTATTGGTCATGGGGCTTGAACTTTGGGCCTGAGTGCTTTTCCTCAACTCTTCAGCTCAAGACTAGCACTCTACCACTTGAGCCACAGCACCACTTTCTGTTTTCTGGTGGTTTATTGAAGATGAGAGTTTCGTGGCTTTTCCTGCCCTGGCTGGCCTTGAACAGGGATCCTCAGATCTCAGCTGCCTGAGTAGCTAGGATTACATGGGTGAGCCACCAGCACCTGGCTTATAATTAAAACATTTTAAGGAATACACTTGCCTTTAAAAAAGTATTCAGTTTCACTATGTGGAAAATGAAGTGGATTTCTTATGGCTGGGGACAGGAGGGAAAGACTGGGAGAGAGTAACAGAAGCGGAGACATGGTTCAAAACGAATTGTACTCATGACTCATCTGATTCGTGTAACTGAAACCCCAACTATACAATAACAATAAAAAAGAAAAGAAAAAAGTCTTCAGTCGTAGAGATGAGTTTGAATCCAAGCATCCAGGCACTAAATTCACTATGCTATATTAGGAACTAGGTCCTGTGGATTTCAAGTGCTATGAAATACCACATCTCCAGAGATTTCCAGAACCATGGCTTACCCACCAGATCAATGACTTCCTGATGGTGGGAAATAAACATATTCTTCACCACATACACACTCACACACACGCATGCATGCCTACACTCAACCTGGGTCTGGAATCAACTATAATTCTGCTGAGCTAATATCCCTAATTGCTCGGTTTGTTCTTAAATTTTCCAGCCATGTGACAGCCACAGTCTTTGCAATATTGTCTCATGGCAGGGTTTGTCTAGTGTCACTGCCACTGCCCTCATGCCTCAGGTCCTTACTCACTCAGCAGGAATTTAGTGACCACCTACATACTATTTGTCAAACAGCACACAACGCACTGGAGATACAGAACTGTCAAAAACATCTAACCCCATGAGCAAGTTCTCAGTGTAAAACAGAATTTAGATTAACATAACCTATCTGGTGTCATTGCAGCAAGTGCTATGCTAAACGTGAAAACTGAACTGAACTCTAGGACTAAAATGAAAACAAAACCACATGCAATTCAGCTACCAGAAGTGGTGACATAGTGCATCTTAAATAAAGACAAAGAAGGAGGAGAGGCAGAAGGGCAGAAGATGAGACCTCTTACAGATAGAAACCAAGTTGAAATAATAATCTTGCACTTGACAACACAGTTTCCCCTAGGACTACAGAAGAGTGCCTTGTGGGTGGATTGGGACAGGTGAGAATGGAGACCTGACAAGGTCCTCAGCACACGTAACCCCTCTGAGCTCTGCTGAGAATTCTAGAATATAGCTTGCAGGAAACAGAAAACATTTAAAGAAATTGTAAATCTAAGAGGCACCAGCTAAAACTGTGAACAAACATAGATGACCATCTTAGAGAAGAGACATTTCTCAGCATGGATCAAGCACAGTCCAGAACAGTCTACCAAGAAGTCATCAAGATGACATAATCATACTTGCTATGACAAAGCCAATATTGTCACTGGGTATATATAGAACAAGTATCCATCCAGAGTTTAGCTGGATACCCCAGGATTAAACCTGTGACATTAGTTACAATGATTACCTTGTTGTGGTAAGCACTTAAGCATTGAAGCATTTTCCAAGTGTTAAAAACTTGGCTTTTTAAATGAAGCTTTTAATTATCATCAAAAAGTAAGATACAAAACAGAAAAAAAAACGCTCTGTGAGCTAACTAAAATACAATAGTATCTTCATCAAACATCTAATGCTCATGTAAAATTTAGTAGAAATGCTGTTCTTGACAGGTTTACCCAGGTTGATATCCTTTTTTGTTGATGCCAGTTCTGGGCATAAAAGCTCAGGGCCTGCTGGCTGTCCCTAAGCTTTTTTTGCTCAAAGCTAGTACTCTACAACTTGAGCCGCACTGCCTATTCCAGATTTTTGGTGTTTTACTGTTTTATTGCTTGTTGTTCTTTCTGGGTTTTGATGATTATTTGGAGTAATTAATGAAGAATAAATAATTGGAGTAATTAAGAGTTTCAGAGACTTTTCTGTTTGGGGCTGGCTCCAAACTGTGAGCCTTCGATCTCAGCCCCCTGAGTAGCTAGGATTACTGGTGTGAGCTACCAGTGCCCAGCAACACCACTGCTTTGTAATGATAGCATACTAACATACTAGTGCAGTTAGGTACTTTGATTTCAGGAAATTTCCTATACTCAAAGAGCTGCAGAGTATGCAGAGCAGAGCCTCTGGTTCACATGCCACCCACTCCAGCCTCACACAAAACATTGACACATTTTTTCTAGTGGGCATATTTGTCAAATTTCATTTAAATGATGGCAAAACATGTAAATAGATAAAATTTTTAAAAAACAGGCTATTAATGGGAAAACAGAACTGTTGAATTACAGAAACAAAAACACCTTAAAATGCAAAATTTTTAAACATACACATTGAAACTATTTCCAAAGTATAGGTGACTCCATTTCAATTTAAGCCTGCCTATAGACATGTATTATGCACTGTGGTTGGTGTGTGTGTGTGTGTGTGTGTGTGTGTGTGTGTGTGTGTGTGTGTGTGTGTATGAATTTTGAGCCTGGATGCTGTCCCTAAGCTTTTTTACTCAAGGCTGATGCTCTACCACTTGAGCCACAGCTCCATTTCCAGCTTTTATTTATTTACTTGTTTATTGATGGCTCATTGGAATAAGATTCTCACAGACATTCCTGCCTAGGCTGGCTTTGAACCGCTATCCTAAAATCTCAGCCTCCTGAGAAGCTAGGATTATAGCTGTGAGTCACTGGTGCTGACCCTGAAATATGGATACTGGGTCTAACCGGTGCCATCTTGGCATCTTGGCAGATGATAGGGATATCCTCCCCCACCCCATCCCCCATGATAGGCAAGCCTGAATTCTCAGAAGCAGAAGCAGGGATTTAAGACAATAGGTTCAGGGACCTGCCAGACCTATGAGACTCTCAACTCTGGAGCCCCTTGGGATCCTACCTTCTGACCATGACCCTATTTAGGCCCCTTGACCCCTGCCGCCTTTGCACCATGCCTTGTGTCTCCTGACTCTCCACCGGTCATCATGGCTTCCCTCTTCAACCCTCCATTAATGTTGATCTGGTTTGCTGAGATTCTTTTCTGCTCTTTCTATACTACATTCATGTCTCATTTTTTTTAAACAGTATTAAGACTGCAAGTTTTGGGGAAACATGTGTCTGCCAGTACATAGTCTCTGGCTTTCTAATAAAGACTCCCGATTCAACCTCTCAAAACGTGGCCTCTCTGTATCCTGAAGTATAATTCCTACATAACAAAGTCATTATGTACTTTTTTTAATAAAAATTTATTGTAAAAGTGATGAAAAGGGAAGTTACAGTTACATAAGTACTCATTATGTACTCTTGAGTACATTCCTTATTAGTTGGTTCTGCCTAAAAGTATAGATTTGAGAATCCTTATACCCAGTGTTCAAGTTTCAAGCAACAATAACAACAAAATTGTATAACTGGTCATTTCAAGGTTTCAAAATCCTTGAACATTCTACGTGTAAACTAAATATTCCAGGGATCTAGTGATAAATGTTTGATGACAAAAAAAGAAGAATCACTAAGTTCACTGTAGATTTAGACATTTGCTTTTAACCTTCACAGTTTTGACTCTTTCAACCAAGCATGTGTTCATGGCTACTTAATATGTTTATTTAAATAGGTGGTGGGAATCTGCTCTGTTCTCATAATTCAATATTGTTCCTATGGCTTGGCCCATGGACTATCCTCCCCAGGGGACTTTCCTGAAATTCTCCAGCCCAGAATCTTTATCTCAATGTGAAAGCCCACTTCCTCACCCAACCCCTCAGGTGACTGCACCTGATTCCTCCAAGCTGGCCACACAGACACCAAGCCATTCACCTACACAATATGCTCAAGGAAACTATTGCTATAAGCAACCCTAACCGCCCCCCCATGACCCTACTTACGTCTTCCCACTCCTGCCCCCCATTATATTCTTGGTGTCTCCAGAATTTTTCATCAGGTCACCATGGCATCCTTCTTTGACTTTTCATTAAAATTGATCTGGACTGTTGGGTTTGATATTTATTCTTTCTTTATTCTAATATTGTTATGACTCAGTTTCCTAACAAAAGGTATCTTTTTAACTTTTGACACTTTTGTAAGTTGTCTTAAATGATATTACTCATGAAATTACAGTTAAGTTGTGAAATTTAACATATTTCACTAGTACTCAGGGTTTTTTAAACATGACTAACAATAGTAAGGTAAAATGTACATCTGGTTCTTAACTAAAAAGATTTATACATGCCTGACAGGAGAAACTGCCTAGCTGGATGCTCTAGGATGAGGGTGTTAGTATCAGTCTGGCAAGGTAGAGCCTTAGCCTCAGTCTGACAAGGTAGAGCCTGGCTGGCTCTAACCTATTGTCGTGTGACTGCATTTCAGCTTTTCCACCTGTAAAATGGGAACCATGAAGGCATCCAATTTATGGTATAGTTGAAGATCAAAATCAGCTAATCCACATAAAATTCTCAGTACAGTGTACTGCAGAAAGTAAAAATCCCAGGTAACCAGTAGCAAGGCTTTTTACAACAATGATAATGGTGTTGATGATAATTGTCAGCAGAAACAAAATGGCAATTCTTCAAATACCAGAGCAATTTTTAATTTGAAAATATGCTTTAGAATATGAATATACTTAAGAACACATAATCTTAGGTAAGAAATTTCAAGACGGCTATTGTACACTGATATATTACAACCTCATTCCAAAAATGCTCAAATGTGATAATAGCAATCAGATGTGGTCTCAAAATTTGCAATGTAGAAAAGAATTACCCACAGGGAAAAATATTTTTAAGTTGATCTCCCTTCCATGATCCAAAAGTACCTGAAAATAAATTTGGTTATAGTGAGTAAATAACACTTTTAAAATAAGATTGTATTTTATGATAATATTTGTATGGGAAAACTATATTGAAATCTCAGGGCGAGAAGGGGCCACGCCAACATTGAAAGGTTTCAAATATCCAACTATACTATTTTGTCAGTGCTAAGATCAATTAGCACCTTTCAATGACAGAAAAGGTTACAGTGGAACTCAGAGGTATGCTCTTTGAAAATGTCTTTAACCACTATGTAACTGTAGTTTCTGTTTTTAAAAGTGGTTTCTGTTTTTAAATCAGCCAGTGTCATTTCTTTCTGCAGGGAGAAGAAGTTAGAGAAGTAAGGATAGAGGAATACCCAGGCTTTCTCTACTAGTAAGCACATAGATGAGGAAAGGGTAAGAATGTCACAAACGTCAAAGTGAAGCATCATCCAGACTGGACTAGTGCACAGTGCCACATGCAATATTAGGTGACAGTAATGTTTACAAAGTCCTCAACCCTCTTAAAAAGCACTCAACGTGGCTTGTACTGCTGTTGAATATGTGATGCTTGTTTATTTTCTTCCACTCCATTTCAAATAAAAGGATGCCAAGCTTCACTCCATATACAATTTAATAAATATTCAGTGCCCACCTTCTCCCATCCACATTAAACACATCGAGCTGTAAACCACAGCCTTACACACTCAAGGATGAAACACATACTGGCATCTCACCTATGTGAAGGGAAAATGCTTGAAAGACCATGCAGTCTCTTAGTTCACCAGGCAACATTCAAGAGAGAAGCAGGTACCCTGGCACTCCTATCCATTCCGGTGGTGTTGATTTCCTTCACCTAGTAACCATTGTAATAAAATCCCCCAACCGTACTTCTGAACACAATTAGCTTAAGACACTCTACTGAGAGACACATTATAAGAGTTTAGCATATGTAAGAATAATAGCTATTCAAAAAAGAAAACATCAGGATTAAATGCTAAAAAAGAAAAGAAGAAACTTCCAAGATGTTGGATAGTGGTTTGTTGAGCACTTGAATGAAAAAATTCAAAACATCTCCAATTTTTGATAGCACACTTTCCTATTTATTTCTTAAATGAGTGATCTGAAATATTTACAACCAGACAGTACCTAATTTTAGTTTTTAAGTGCTTTAACAGCTCCATGAAATATGATCACCAGCTGCAATACAGAACTATGGTGAATCAACTCCTGAGAAGGGGAGCTGTTTGCACTGAAGGCTCAGTGTTCTTTCCCTTCGCCTAATAAGAAAAAAAAAGATAATGAAAAAATAAACCATAATAACTACTTTCATTCTTAAATTGTTTAACACTTCACTAAGTTTCCAAAGGGATTACCTCCACTCTTCTTGAATTCGGTATGTTAAAAAGTGTATGGTTCCACTGGGTGAAATACGCTCAGTTTTATTATCTGCAAGCTACAATGTGGACTTTTCAACATGCTAACTTTTGTATCAATAGCTACTGGTTTTAACCATTCTGTCTTGCTAAAAAAATTCTATATAATTTAATTCCAATGCCTGAAATTAAAAAGAGAATGATCGGGCCACGTAAATGTATTTTTAGACAGGGCATGGGCCATTAAGAGCTTGTAACAGAGACTGAAGACATGAAACTGGACACTATTTCCCACGGCTCTGCAAAATTTATTTACACCCAAATCACAATAAAAATAAAACTTAAAAATGGAGACCCTCATTTTTCTCTTAATCCAAAGAAGTTTTGTGTGCAAGAAAAAAATCCAGTAAATGACAAACTACACATCTGTCAATTTCCATCCCCAAAAGAAATGTTTATGCAAAGATAATTTTTAATCCAACTTCTAGAAATCCTCTAGAATGCAGCATCTGCATTTCTTAAAAAGAGTGTAATGGCTCTGAAACCAATATCTTTTTCATACAAATCAGAGAGCTTTAAATTTTTTTTTAACTTGAACACGTTATTTAACACAAACATACCTTATGAAGGCATATATTGGAAATAAATCTCCAATGTTCAATAAAATACAAACTAATAAAAATGACTTGAGTAAATCTTCTCATTTAAATTGTGAAACAACCTCTAATTTTAGAATTCTTAAAATAGTGAATCATACTTATCTTTAAGCACTTTACAAAGGAAAAACAAAATATTAAAAGCCACCTTGTTTTAGGATTTTCCCTTATTGGGAAGATATTGTGAAAAAGAAACAGTTTCTAGCTAATTAAATTATGTTGTCAAATGTTTTAATGTTCATGTCCAGTTCTTTCTAAAAATTGGTTTAACTTTGAATGACTCAACTTTTAATCAGGTGGAACAAACTATTTTTATGGTTATAGTAACAATAAAAGTGGGTGTCGTTGTATCTGCGTTGGGTATTGTTACCACAAAACTTGTAGTCTGTCAGTCTCCCCAGGAGAAACAATCTGTCTCTTGTTACTACTGCTTTTTATTTCCTGGGATAATGTTATTTTTTTAAAAAAATACATATCTTTGAATACAAATCTCTTAAAACGTATCAGTTTCAAATATTTTTTGAGTTTCTCCTCTATCCCTTTGCCTATATGCAGGTATGTAAATATTGTCTACATAAATAAAAATATATATAACAAAAAAGAAATTTAAAAAGAACAAAAAAGAGAAAGAAAGACCACGTATTTGCTTAAAACCAAATCCTATCTAGGAATTGTGTCCAGTACAATTTTTTTGTGTTGAAAAGGTCTTAAAACTAAAAACAAAATCAACTCAACAACGACAAGAAGAAAAAGAAAATACCATGGTCCACTTTCAATACTGTCCTTCACCTATGTGCAAATGAAACTCCAGAAGCTGTTGAGGGGAGCGGGGTTGTTAAAGGCTGCTAAGACTCCCACCTCAGTCCCTCAGGACCCAGCACTGAAACTGACCAACGTCCCAGGGTACAAAACGCCGCCACTGCAGAGAAGAGAAACAAAATGCCATCTTCCAGAAGATGGATTTCGCTCCAACCATTACGTGCATCCCAGAGTGCCAGGCCAAAAGGGGTAAGGGAGAAAGAAAAACTGTTAACTATGAGCTCTTAATGTGAAACCTAACCTGTTGGTCCTCTTAGGTATCAGATTTTGGAAGTGTCTGTAATGACAGCCAGGAAAGCAAATTGATGGCCAACGGCCCAGTAGGTTTGAACACTAGACTCCAGTTACCTCCTCGCAGATCAAGTGCACGATGCACACGCACACGGAGGTGCCCCACGTGGAAATGCTCTGAAACCAAAACACACACACACACACACACACACACACACACACACACACACACACACACACACACACAGGAACCCATCAGCACCCTGCCAAGCAAGGCCCTGAGACCTGCACCTTCCTGTGCAGCTGCGCTCAGGTTGGGATTCATGAATGACGCTCTCGGCCCGGCTCCCCGGGAGAGACAAGTTGGGCGTTCCGCTCCGGAGGAAAAGAGAGTGTCAAAACACCACTCTTACCCACACTTCCCCCACCCCCCGACACCCGAAGAGGTGCCAGCCCCTATCCATCCGGCTCCTCGGGAAGCGGGAAGAGGGGGTGCTTGGTACTGCCACCCCAACTAGAGAAACGAAGACTTAGATGGACACTTGGCTCTGCGGTCCTGCCACAGTGCGGCCTCTTGTAGACATAGAAAGGGCACATCTCTTATGAAACTGCTTCCGAACGAAAAGTGGGGTGCAGAATTAAAAATTAAAAAAAACAGGGCGCAGACGCTGCGTTTCCAACACCCACTTGTTCGCCGCGTCGAAATGGAGAACGGATTGCAGTCCCAAAGCTTCCCCGGCCTGAACGCTCGGAGAAGTCAGGGTCCCCCCCCCCTCCCCTCAGCAGCCGTTCTCGTCTCGAGCCAGTGACAGACGCCTCTCATTTCACTGAACCCGGCGGACTGGGGTCCACGCCACAGTATAAACAAACAAACACACAACAAAAAACCCCAGGGATCGCCACGGTCTAAGACTTGGTCCGTGCCTGGAGAACCGAACGGCAACTCGCGTTAAACTTCCACACGCACTGGACTTCCAGAAAACTCTGTCGCCCTTCGGGGGATCCTGAGTCAACACCTCCCGCCGGGGTAATGGAGGGGATCCGCACACACGCGTGTCGCCGGACCGACCCAGGGGAGACTCCAGTGCGCGCATCTCGGCGCCACCCGGGGTGGGGAACAGGTAGAAAAGTCGCGATCCCCGCGTTCGGTCCCCCTCCAGCTGCGCGGCTTCTCTGCGGGGCACCGCCGGGCTCCGAAGGGACCCCCACCCCTTCGAGGCGTAGGGGCGTCCTGTCCCCCACTCCCCGGCACAGCGCACCCCTGCAGTCCGAGCAGAGACATCCCCGCCTTCCCGAATCCTCCGCACTCCCCACACCCGGCACCCCGCAGATCCGCGCTCCGGGGATCTGGGGAAGTTTGGGGGGGGGTGAGGAAGGGGAGGTGTTGCTCCAGATCTGGGCCCCGCGGGCCTGCGTGGATGGCCAGGACACTCACCTTCCCGTCGCTCCGGCCGCCTGGACTCCCGAAGTTCGTGTCCGTCCCAGCCGCGGATCCGCGCGCGTCCCGCTACGGTTCTTTACTCCCGTGGCTTCCAGGGTCTCAGTTTCCCCTTTGCGTGGTGTGTCTGGTGGAAACAGGACATCCCCATGGGCCACCTCCCCCACCCCCACCCCCAACAAATTGCGCACACAAGTGGGGAGACACTGGGAGTGGGGGGCGGGGGGAAGAAGCCGGCTCCGAGGGGGAGAGAGGGAAGGAGAGGTGCCCAAACTTTGGACTGACCGCCGCCAGGAAAAGTCGAAGAAAAAGAAGCGAAGGAGCGCGCGCCCCGCCGCCGTCAAGCCCCGGCTTTCCCCGACGCTCCTTCCCCTCTCGGAGGCAGCGACAACTTGGCGTGGACGGGATGCGAGTCGTGCGCCGCGGCTGGGGGCGGCGGGCGCGTGCGCCGCGCGGCGGGCGGCCTCCCACTTGCTCTCCGAGCTGGAGGCGGGGTGGGGGGGGGAGGAGGGGAGGAGAGGAGGGAGGGGGGTGGAGGAGAGGCGACGTCGCCGCCACCGCCGGCGACTTGGGGCTCGGGTGGCCGCTGGGGGCCCGGCGGTAGGCCGGCTGGGCGCGCGCGGAGAACGGTGGCGCGTGAGCGCGCGCGGGCCCGATTGCCTTTTATTCCACTTGGGGAGACTGCCTGTTGTCATCGTTCGCGGTCCCGCGTGGGGACCTGGGGGTGGGGGTGGGAGTCCGGGGAGAGGGGGGGAGACTGGGCGTGGTGGCGCCGTGGTAATCTTCCTCCGTGCCCTCCCTCCGCGCCGCCCCCACGCCGCCCCGCCCGCCCCCCCTCACCGGGCCTGGCTCGGACCGCCGCAGCCGCCCAGCCGAGCCCAGGGCACTGCCTGTCCCCACCTGCTGCCGCGCCCCAATGCCCAGGGGGCTTGCCTGAAACTCTCCCGCTACCCGCCCTTCCCCCCATTCCGGAGGGTGAGACCACGCCCTGGAGGACCCCTGCCAGACTTTGAGCCACTTACCTCCAAGGGAAGAGACAAGTGACTTCGCCTACTTGCCTGAATCTAACTAACTAACTAAATAAATAAAGTCAACCCGCACTAGACTAAGCGCTCTGCTCTCTCGGGCTGGGAAAAATTGGCTTTTCATTTGGGGTTGTGCTTTGAGCCAGGAATGGCCTGGGCCCCTTCCAGCCCTGGGTGCAGGTATAGGCAATCCTCCCAGATGCCCAAAGGTCAGGCAAAGACGCCTGACTTCCCAAGGCGGCGTCAGAGCTTCGCCAGGCACATTGCTGAAATGACATTTCGTGTGTGAACCTTCTGCAGAGGCCTTGAGGTCCTACACAGGATTTCGTGTTCTGGGCGCACACATGAATCTCCAAGCCAGGGCCAAGGCAAAGTAAATCCACAAACGTCCCGTTCACTTAACACCTCTTCCTAAAACCTATTGTCATTTCAGCAGCATCTGATCGAGTGTCTTTGAATTTATTGAGAATTTATTGAGTGCTATATATTGTATTGGGCACTTAGGGCCACGTATGAGTTATTTCATTGTCCCAAGAATTCTGCGGTAGTATTACAATTAAGCCTGTGGAGCAGATGAAGAAACAGAAGCTCAAGGAAACTTAAATATCTTAGCCAAAGACAAACCCAGTGGTCTGTAGCCACAAAGCCGTGATTTAAAAAACCACCCCACACATCGCCTTAGATGTGGCATGTGAAATTAGAAATTGGCATTTGGAAATTACCCTCATTCAAAGAAACCTCAGTTTTAATATTTTATCAACTGAATTGTATTCTGGAAACAAAAATCCGATGAAGATCCTCTGCTTCAGTTTGGCCTTGTGCAATGGGCATGAGCGCAGCATTCAAAATGTATGTAGTTCGGACCTCTTTTCTGGGACCTTATCTACAACTTTAGGAGGCGATGAGTAGCGGAGTAGTAAATCTGAACTGACAAAGTGCTGTGGATGCTTTTGCCCTTCTCTGGGTGCTCTTCCCTGCCGTCTTACTTTGAAGAGCTAGGCACTGCCAGGCATAGCATTTCCTTTTCTTCAGGTAGAAGGGGTTCTGTGATAGCTTCGGGGAGAGGGGATTTGGAACATGGTCTAGAGCACACTTCTGACTTTAAGAGGGATTTCCAATGAGTATATACTCAGAAGGAACATACCAGTGGGCAGAGTTCATTAATTTTATATGAAGAGGAAAGACTTCTGGCAACTTGCTACTAAGTAAGTGGCAGATGTGAAAATCAAACCAGCAGCCGGGCGCTGGTGGCTCACGCCTGTAATCCTAGCTACTCAGGAGGCTGAGATCTGAGGATCGCGGTTCAAAGCCAGCCCGGGCAGGAGAGACCATGAGACTCCTATCTCCAATAAACCACCAGAAAACCGGAAGTGGCGCTGAAGCTCAAGTGGTAGAGCGCTCGCCTTGAGCTGAAGAGCTGAGGGAAAGTGCCCAGGCCCAGAGTTCAAGCCCCACGACCGACAAAAAAAAAAAAAAAAAGAAATTCAAACCAGCTTGTATACAACCCTAAAGTCCACTTTTAGCCTTTATAGTGGAACTAGTAACAGTGGTTGTCAGAAAAACAGTAACTCACCATGCCTATAATCCTGGCTACTCAGGAGACTGAGATCTGAGAATCCAGGTCCAAACCCAGTCCCAGTCAGGAAAAGTCCAGGAGACTCTTACCAGAAAACTGAAGTGGTGCTGTGGCTTAAAGTGGGTAGACCATTTGCCTTGAGGAAAACAAGAAAAGAGTTCAGGGACAGCACCGAGGCCCTGAGTTCAAGCCCCACAACCCACAAAGTAATAATAATAACTGTTATTGCAGTGTGGAGATGACAGGCCAAACACACAATTGTGGGTATAGCACATTGTTGAATTTAATATTTTCTCCAGAAGGCCACCACTTTATATTTCCATATTTCTATTTTTTAATGGAACAGGTTGCACTGGTTTTACTTCTAAATAAAAGTAAGAAATGCATAGTTGGATAAACTAAAAATTCACCTCTTAATACAGTGTATTCATATTATAAATACATTTTTGATGGGGCACATTTCTTTCTAACATGAGGATTTCAGCACACCAACCTTGCTGTTAAGATTTCTTTGCTCCCACCTCTACTGAAGTTATCACAGACACATAAAACCCCTTGGGATCATAGGACAGTGTTCACTATTCAACTTCTTGTTGTTACATTCTAATAATGGTCTTAAATATACATATAGTACTTCTAGGAATGAGATAAGTTCATATCTGAAATAAGAAATGGAACTTAAAAATCAACAAATTTAGCTCAACGCCAGTGACTCATGCCTGTAATCCTAGCTACTCAGGAGGATGAAATCTGAAGATAGCTGTTCAAAGCTATCCCAAGCAGCAAAATTATCTCCAACAAACTACTCAGGAAAAGCCAGAAGTGGTGCTGTGGCTTACAAGTGGTTGAGAGATAGTTTTGAGCACAAAGAAGCTCAGGAACAGTACCCAGATCCTGAGTTCAAGCCCCAGGACTGGGGGAGAGGGGCGGGGAAGAAATCAAAGAATTTTAAGGTTATTTTCAAGGCAAAACCATATTGTGAGAACAGGGCATTATTTCCAGGATTTCTATTGAATACCACTTTTATGAATATTTCGTATCACCTACAATACTGTTGACAATTCATTTTTAAATCTCTTTTTGTGAAATAACTTTATCTGATAAAGAAAACAGTATTATCACAATGGAAACCCATATAAACTTACCAAGAATTAGAAGATGGCCATGTTGTTTTCTACACTTTTTAAAGATTATCTAACAGTTCAGGGAAAATAGGTTTAAAGAATTGAATTCATGTGTTCCTGAGTTCTACAAAATGTATTTCCACTTTCTTTCCATTATTTGAGAGTAATATTGAGTTCCTTTTGTTTAGTTATTGATTTCCTTGATAAAATATATTTGAAGTCTCTGAAGTTGAAGTTTATTTTGTTTAAGTATTTTGTTCATTGTGTTATTATCTCACTTGTGGCAAAATACAATGCATTTATAAGTACATAGTTAAAAAGCATTTTATTTTGTTAAAAAATTGGGCTAGTTAGCCATTTCTCCCCTCCCCCCCCACCCTGTCTCTTTCTGTTTTCTCTCTTCATCATTTTAAGTCTTAACCCATGAATAAGAAATTTTCCAACTTTGAACATCAAGAGGGAAGTGTCTATTGTTCCAGTGCAGTACTACAATGAAGTGCTACAGGACAATGCAAGAGATATAGTGTAGAATACTAAGGGAAAACTCATCCTGAAAAGAAAAAAAAAGTGAAGATATTCTGAAATCGAAAACCTGCCAAATTCTAGATTTTCAGAAACACTAGCCAATTCTACTTGTCATCAATAAAATTATTGAAATTTCTCTATTTATTTACACACATGTATATATATATATGTGTGTATAGATATAGATATAGATATAGATATAGATATAGATATAGATATAGATATAGATATAGATATATATAATGTCCAGCTCAATCTGAGCAAAGAAACTTTAAGGAGAAAAAAATGTGTAATTTTACAATGAAAATTGGTGGAAATGTAAGATTCAAAAATTAGTATTAATATTTAATCCACCCATCTGGGATAGGATGCTTCTGCGATTACTATTCACTGTTTATTTTTCAACTGTGTATGGCACTATTTTGGCACACAGTTTTGTATAAGTCAAATTAAACAAACAAAACATTCAGGGAGCTCGAAAATCCAAAACATAATTTTTATTTTAATTTCATTTAAATGCAACCTTAAGGGGGAAAAAAATCATACCATCACTTTAGTAAAAACAGATTTTTAGGCTAAAAAACTGGAATAAGATACCTACATTTACTAAAAAAGAAAACAGAAGACTGGATGTTTGGAGAAATAATCCCAAAGCAAATCTCTTGAGCACCGTTTTGGTGTACCTTTGAACTCCAGCTGGAAGCACACATAATTTTTAAAGAATACAGTCATTCAATTGTTTCTTAATAAATTCTAAGCCAAACCCTTTGAGCTTTGGTAGAGTGGAGTTGTAAAGACCAGCCTTAACAGGAATATGGTTGATCACTGTCTACCAGTATCAGAATAGGAGAATAAACAGGATAAATAGAAATCATAAGACTTAAGCAGCTAATTAAAAAAAAATTAAACACATTTTTGAGTAATTTTGTGCAGACAAATCATCCTTAGAAATGAAACTTCTAGTCTGTTAGAGTGAAGAAATGAGACCTACGGGGATCCAATTGGGTCATTCACTTTTGCTGGACTTTCTGTAAATCACTTCCATTCTTGGCAGTATCTGAAGAAAAGGAATTGTACATTTTCTGGGAGGCAGCTTCAGTCTATTTACTTTAAAATTCTCTCTTGAAATTTTTCCTCCAGTTAAATCCTTTTAGTACCATATTATGCAATTCCATTCTATCTTTTGTGTTTACAGCCAACCTTCAGATGTTTATAAACAGATATCACGCCCACTTTTAGTCATCTGTAAGCCACATTAAACGAGCTCAGCGTCTTTTAATCTTCTTGAAGTTCAGTCTCTCTGAACCCTTAATCATTCTTACTGCATACCTCAGCACTATTTCCAATTTCCTAGATGTTCCTTCTTGTTGGAGGTACACCATGATATTGAATTCAAGATATAGTCTCTTAGTATTATAGAATGAATCCTACTTGTCTTTCTTCTGTGGTATTAGGTTTGGCTTCATTTTAAATTCCCATCAACTCATGCTACTTTCAAAGACTAACAAACTTATATGTAATTTTTCTATTTTCACTTCACACTGTGTTTTTGTTGGCATACAGAGCCATTCCTGAGTTCTCAAGTGTTTCAAATACACACTTCAAATGAAGAATAGCAAAAATATGAGTATTGTTTTAGTGTCCCTTTGATTTCATTGGTTTATAATCACCTACATTTCAAAGAGATCAATTCATGCCTTTTAAAAATACACCTCTTTTTATTTTTCTTTATTATGGTTAGCTGCTTGGGGTGGGGTGTTAGGATCTTAATAGTAAAAATAGCTCAGTGGCCCCATACTCAGCAAAGGCACAGGGTGTTATTACATATAATTTTTGTCATTCTCTGTTCCTATACTATTTAAAGCCTGATGATTCTAACTTTCCTCATTCCATATGTTTTTGTTTCTCACTAGTATTTTACCCATGTCAAACAGCTATACCAGCAATCCCACTTTGGGGCATTTACCCAAATGATCACAAACAAGACTAAACTAAAGCTACCAGCACAACTATGTTTATTGCAGCATTATTTACCATAGCTAAGATATGGAACCACCCAGATGCCCCTCAATAGATGAATGGATCAAGAAAATGTGGTATATATACACAATGGAATTCTATGCCTCATCAGAAAGAATGACATTGCCCCATTTTTTAGGAAATGGAAAGACTTGGAAAAAATTATATGAAGTGAAGTAAGCCAGACGCAAAGAAACATAGGTCCCATGGTTTCCCTTATTTGCAATAACTAGTATATGTCTGAGACAAGCAGAAATGGTCAGATAAGTTGATGTTAAGGAAATGAACCCCAAGTTAAGGACTCAAATGTTTTTTTCTTTCTTGCTATTGTGTCTAACATATTTAAGATATTTCTTTGTTACTTTGTATGTCCCTCCCCCATGGTATAACCCCTGTTTTCACTGTATTTGATGTTGGTATAATTTGTGGAGGAGAAGGGAAAAAACAAATTTTTAAAATAGGGATACAAGTGGACCCATTGCACCAATGAGATGTACAAAATGTTATGTCAAAAATGAACTTTACAACTTTGGCATGGTGAGAGGGGAGTGGGGGGGGAGATGGGAAGGGATGGTAAAGGGAAACAAAGGAAGAGGCAACAATGCTTGATAAGAAATGCACTCCTTACCTTGCCTATGTCATTGTAACCCTTCTGTAAGGTATTTTCACACACACACACACACACACACACACACACACACACACACAAATATCCACACTATTCTGAAAGATAATGTAACAAAAATATGGGAATTTCATTAATGTAAATTTTAGAGCTACAGTTTTAGGAATTAATTTTAATAAAATAACTTTTCACATTCTCTTGTTTACTCTTGTCAGCAACCTGTCCAAAAGTTCCCAGATATTGTATTTCTGTTTTTTTTTAGGTAACAGTAAAATGAAAACTTTTATAGAAAAGCAACTCCTATGGATTTATAAAGAGATTTAGTTGTAATTCCTTCTCTAGCCTCAAAATCCCAGTTGTGGAGATTAGGTGACATGCTCATCAGTTGTTAGGAAAATGCAAGTAGGATATGGGTCTCTCAAGTCTTCCCACAATGGTTAAAGTTACTCGGTGCATAAAATATGCATCGTATTGTGCCTATGAATGACAAGTTTTTTTCTTGAATGATAAGGTGTTTCTTTAAAACAGGAACTCCCTCAATATAATATTTTTCTTAAGATGTGCAACTAATTAGGAAACAATATAATTTGGCAAGACTCAACCTTTTTACTTCTTTATGTTTTTCCGATTGATGCTTTAATAGTACCCCCACATCTTTCTGGTTTAAATCGGAAGTTTATCAGACAATTCTGTGGTATAATCTTGCTGTATTGAATTCAGCATATTATTACAAAGATGGAATGAAAGATCCATTTACTTTGGTTATCGTATTTCAGGAAGCAAGAGAACATGTACAACCCTTCTTTACTAATCCTGCAAATAGAAATGGCTGTCAACTCGTAACTGGCAAATCAGAATGAATTAGTGTTATAGATGCATATAACAGCCCTTTAACTTAAAGTTTATATGAACTATCTTACAATAAATGAGGACTCAAATTGAGTCTTAACTTTATTTTTGTCAAAATTAAGTTCAGAGGTAGCCATAGGCTAATATGGCTGATTGCTCAGTGTTAAATAAATTTCTTCAAAGCGATGCCATTTTTGAATAAATCACCAAGGCTCCTTGAAAGCCTGTCAAACTGAAGTCACAGCATGGATACACATATGGCATCATAACATCACATGGCACAAAGCCCACTAATGTGGACTCTTAGGGGGCCCTTTGATGACACATGAATGTATTGTACTTGTATTTTTAATATCAGAGCACTTAAAATACTTATATTTGCTATGTCATTTAACTTTTAAAACACTTTCTATACTAGCATATAAGTCAATGCTAAGAAAAAAAATACCTAATTGTAAGCTATTTTGTGTGTGAGTCAATCCTTGGATGAATATGTAAAATTAAACATTGTTTTCTATAGCAAACACCACAGGCCATCATGGTTTCCACAGTGCCGTAAAGTAAACCCACAACAACATTATTTATTGATTTATATGACAACTAAGCCTTGGTGATAATTGTATTTATTTAATTTACTCAATTGCTTTTTCATTTCATCATTGAAGTGTGTTCTTATGCTAAAGGAATGGTTAGCTTCTCTTGGTCAAACTTGGGTCTGTATACTATGAACAATTAAGTGTATCAGCTTACTTTATCCCTCTTATGGTCTCTACTTACGGTACGCCAGTGCCATTTTTGAACAAACACACAAAGCAGTGTTTTGTCTCTTTGGTTTTATAATCTGTACTTTAAATTCTCCTAAATCACTAAGCATCAAATCTGTTACTCTGGTATTTTTTTTTCTATTAACATATTTGTAAATAAAATTCACAAAGAACGACTCACCTCAGCACTTTTTTTTTTTTTTTTGTCAGTCATGGGGCTTGAACTCTGGGCCTGGGTTCTGTCCCTCAGCTCTTCAGATCAAGGCTAGTGCTCTAATACTTGAGCCACAGTGCCACTTCCAGTTTTCTGGTGGTTTATTGGAGATAAGAGTTTCACGGCTTTTTTTGCCTGGGCTGGTTTTGAACCATGATCCTCAGATCTCAGGTTCCTGAGTAGCTAGGATTACAGGCATGAGCCACCAGCGCCAAGCTACATAAGTGTGTTTTATACTCTCAGGTGTTGCATGCCATTTTGAAAATGAATGTGTGACCTTTTGTTTTTGAATCTATATAATCTGAATCTCTAAGTAGGAAGTTGACCTCAAAACTTTATCTTTCATTAATGACCTGTCCTCATAGGAGTTAATCTATAATTTTTAACCATTCCCTTTTTTTTTCATTGAATATTTCTTCATTTTAGTATTCTTCAATGCTTTCTTATGACATCATGACTTAATTGATAACTGCAAATCTTCCATGTCTTTCCTGAAAGGAAAATGAAGATCCTCATTCATCATTTGAGATAGAAACACAAGCCTCCTTAACTGTGATTGGCTTTGTTTGGCACTTCTAAATCCCATGAGATTTTTTGTAAAGTACAGTCACTGTAATCCATTCCAGATTCATGTTGGAAATAATTTGGACCAAATCAGAATAAGCATTTTTAAAGTTTCTTATACTTCTTTTTTTTCTTTCTTTTTTCTTCTTTCTTTTCTTTTCCTTTCTTTTTTTTTTTTTTTGGTCCATCATGGGTCTTAAACTCAGGGCCTGGGTGCTGCCCCTGAGCTCTTTTGCTCAAGGCTAGTTCTGTACCGCTTGAGTCACAGTGCTACTTCCAGCTTTTTGGTGGTTAATTAAAGATAAGAGTTTCATGGACTTTCCTGCCCAGGCTGACTTTGAACTATCTGAGCAATCCTCAGCTCTCAGCCTCCTGAGTACCTAGGATTACAGGCATGAGCCACCGGTGCCAGAAACTTTTTGCTCTGTGTGCATATGGGGGGGGGGGGGGGCAGGGAGGTGTAATAGAGTGAAAGTTAAAGACTCAGGACACATGAAATTTTTGTCATTTTTTTATTTTTTTATGTTTTTAATTTTAATTTTTATATTTTGTGAACATACTATACAGAGGGGTTACAATTACATGGGCAAGGTAATGAGTACATTTCTTATCAAGCATTGCAGCCTCCTCCTTTGTTTACCCTTCACATCCCTTCCCAGCCTCCTTCCTCCTCCTCCCCCCCACCCAATCCCGCCCTCCCCCCCCACCAAAGTTGTAAAGTTCATTTTCGACATGACAACTTGTACTTCTCATTGTTGCAACAGGTCCACCTGTATCCTTAAACGACTTGTTTTTCCCCATCTCCTCCACAAATTATACCGACATAAAATATAGTGAAAGCAGGGGTTATACTGTGGGGGAGGGACATACAAAGCAACAAAGAAATAATCTTATAAATGCACTAGAAACAAATGCATGAAAGAAAAAAAACATTAAAATACATATCTAACGGTTCATTTTCCTAACATCACATTATCTGACCTTTTCTGCTTGACTCAGACATATACTAGTTATTGCAAATAAGGGAAACCATGGGACTTATGTTTCTTTGCGTCTGGCTTGCTTCACTTCATATAATTTTTTTCAAGTCTTTCCATTTCCTAACAAATGGGGCAATGTCATTCTTTCTGATGGAGGCATAGAATTCCATTGTGTATATATACCACATTTTCTTGATCCATTCATCTACTGAGGGGCATCTGGGTTGGTTCAGATCTTAGCTATGGTAAATAATGCTGCAATAAACATAGTTGTGCTGGTAGCTTTAGTGTGGTCTTGTTTGTAAACATTTGGGTAAATGCCCAAAAGTGGGATTGCTGGGTCATAGGGGAGCTCTATGTGAAGTCTTTTGAGGAACCTCCATACTGCTTTCCAAAGTGGTTGAAGAGGTTTACACTCCCACCAACAATGAAGTATGGTTCCCTTCTGCCCATATCCCCTCCAGCATCTGTTGTTGTTAGAGTTCCTGATTTTTGCCATTCTAACTGGAGTGAGGTGGTATCTCAATGTTGTTTTGATTTGCATTTCTTTTATGGCTAGAGAGGTTGAACATTTCTTCATGTATCTATTGGCCATCCTTTCTTCTTCAGAGAAGTTTCTCTTTAAGTCTTTAGCCCACTTATTTATTGGGCAGTTGTTTCTTTGAGGATTTGTTATTGGGGGATTCAATTTATTTTTGGCATTTTTATTTTCCCATTTTTTTTTTTTTTGTCGGTCGTGGGGCTTGAACTCTGGGCTTGGGCACTGTCCCTCAGCTCTTCAGCTCAAGGCGAGCACTCTACCACTTGAGCTACAGCGCCACTTCCGGTTTTCTGGTGGTTTATTGGAGATAGGAGTCTCAGGGTCTCTTCTGCCCGGGCTGGCTTTGAACCGTGATCCTCAGATCTCAGCCTCCTGAGTAGCTAGGATTACAGGCGTGAGCCACCAGCTCCCAGCTTCCCAATTTTCTAAGTTGAAGAAATATACCTTATCATGGTCTCAATGAGAGAAGAGGCTGATACCATTATACCTTATACACAAAATTTTGAAAATGTGATGGTTTTTCATCAGAATATATTATTTAAATGTGCTAGCATGCTAAAGAATGCTCCCTGGGCTCTGAAATCATTATGCTTGTAATACTAAGTGAGTGTAGGAAATAAGTCTACCCAGCATACTTCTGTTATAAATGCAATAGTGGTATTATCTTTAGCATCCTGGCATTGAGTAACTTTAAGTTTCAGATGTTGGTAATTATCAGAAACACAACTGGATACTGATGGATCTCATTTAAGAATGAACATTTTAAATTACTTCAAAGTCAATTGGACTTAACATAAAAATGTTACAGCTAGTGGCATATTTCTCTTTAATATACAAATTATCACTTAAACAAATTACATTAGAAACAATCCAAAATAAGAAACCTCAAAAAAAGATTTCTCCTCGGTGGAAAAGTGTTAATCAAATAAACCAAGAAAATATTTTTCCCAAACCCGTAATTTCCTCTCTTTGGATTGCTCTTCTTTGGGTGCAGCCCATTTTAACTCTTTCCATTTGGTTTCTGAGCATCTTCAGTTTCTAAATTGTCTTGTTGGTAAGGATAGCAGCAGCATACACATGGCAGAATACATGGTGTGTTGGTGGGGCACATATTTATAAAGCACGTGTTTGGGGCTTCCAGCTGTGTCTGGTTGTAAGGGGTCATAGGTGTGTTCATTGAACACTGTGAACTTCTTTACAAAATGAACACACAATGCCTGCTGGGCCATTGTGCTGTCTGGTTGATATGGAAAGAGGGTTAGGAGAGTCTGTTTTGCCTTCTAAAGAGTACAAGAGTACACAAAACTAGTTATTATAAATCATTAGAGTGCTTCAACTCTGTTTCCTACTGGAGGCTGCCATAGATCCATTTTTGATTGAACAGTGATTTATAGCAGAATTTGAACACCCTGGAATGAAAATAAAAAAATAGCATAATTTGAAAGTTCATGGACTGCGAAGCAACAAGTCCACCAGAGGAACAATACTTAACTAAATACTGTAGCCTAACAGGCAACAAATTGCTACTTTACAAAAAAAATAAAAAACAAAAAAGTAGAAGAGAATATAAAGGTATAAAGAAAGAAATGGTCTATACCATAGAAATTTGTCCATTTTAAATATGTTATCAAAGCTATTTCCACCAGATTCCCAAGTTTTCTGACACACATTTAAATTTGAAGTTATCCTGAATAGCCTTGTATTCACACCGGACCAACCACATTTTATTATCTCAATTGTCTCTTTGGGCATTCCCATCATACCATTAGATAGCTTCCTCTATTATTGATTTGATTCATGAGGAAATTTTTGATCCAGACATGTCATTTGTTATAATGTTGCTGATATACACAAAACATAGCATGAACACAAAACTCAGGATGATGGCTTTTATAAGAAGATCTGCCATTACAATACATTTGAGCTTAATCTCACCATCCAGTTGTAAGCCAAGGGTAGAACAAAGTTGCAAGTCTTTCTAGAATCAGTGATTTAAAAGAAAAGCATAAATGGAAACTCTTTGTTATCTTTTGAACAGTATTCTGCCACAGAATTAGAAGTGTCAATTGTACTTTAAGATGTGTATCTGTTAATGGCCTACGTGGCTGTTCCTAGTTATTGGATATGATGATTCATAGCTTCCTCATTATCAAACTGGATTTATGTCCCTAGGGTCCTCATCTGCTACATGGACCAGAGATCATAATAGAAGCACTATAGTACAGATATTGAGTCCCAGGTGTAGAGTTGCTCCTATTACTACTTGTTGTCACCTAATAATTCTGTGTTCAGTTTTTTAATATGCAAGATAAGGGAATGTGGTTTACAGATTTTTATCTTAAGTCCTTTTTTACCACTAGTTTAGCCTGTAACCCCACTTATACCTTTTGTTTTAAAAGATACTTATTTGCCTGGCAATGATTGAACATTTTACAGTTGTTTAATAATTACACAGGTTGACTGAATTTCTTTGTGGCTAAATAAATTTCTTTTCCAACTGAGGCTAGGTCTGCAAATGGTGAATCAATTAAACCAATAGCATAGTGACTGTTCAACTCAGATTTGTTCACATTTTCTGTGAAGAATAACTGAAGGACAGGAAACAACTTCCTGCATAGATCTGGCTGCTAACTTAGCAGAGGACTGATGCAAGGTAATTATTTTGTAGGTCTACATTATCATGGATGTGTGAATCTGGCTATTACTCAGATAGTGTCTTATAACAGCTTCCAAATGATGGGGAAAAGGTGTAGACATTATAGCTTGTGGGGAAAAATATTGTGATAGTCCAATGAAACCAATACAAATATGCAATGTGAATAGTTTTTGTGTGTGTGTGTGTGTGTGTGTGTGTGTGTGTGTGTGTGTGTGTGTGTGTGTGTTCATTTCAAAGCAAATGTCCTTAATCATGACTGGAATTGCCAAAGGGCTATACAGCCTTGGACAGGTTGGTGATTTTGATCTATTATGAAAACTTCTCTTTCCACAATTGTCTCTCCTACAGTTTCCTAAAGGATTATTAACATTCCACCATTAAATATGATTCCATTTATTTAAGTCAAGATTCATTTATTCACATACATATCTTTTTTTCCATGTGTGCAACCAACACAGGCCACACTTTAAGGCTTTGTCACACAATGAAGATGTTTTGATATGGAGAGGGTACAACACAGTTTATGTGGCATTGGAAAGATAGGTCTTGGAAAATGTCATAGGAAAGATAAACTGGAATATACATGATCAATATGAGCATGAAGAAGAGCACATGGAAATTATTAAAGTTGTATTTAGTTAACTTATTTGTATTTAGATACTGTTACTATCTTGTGTTGCGTCTAGTGTTACTGATAAAATATTGTTTCTGTTTCTTTTACTTGTATATGTAGAATATTTCATTAATATCACTTGAGAACTTACATAAGGCACAGACCTTTTAATTAGTTCTGCTTGCTTGCAAAGTAGAATAGACATAATCAATTTATTTATTACTCTAAAGCTAAGGTAGAGAAAAATACATCACCTGAATTCTGAGAGACTCTAGTACTACTTCAATATTATAGTTTGTTATATTGCTGTTTAGCTTTGGTAGGGAAGCTAAGTATCTGTAAATCAATCTTCTAGATTTTTCATTTTATGTAAGTATAGGTGTTTAAAGCATTCCTTCATGATCCTTTTGATTTCAATGAGTAATCAATAAGCAGACTTGTAGACCAAGGGAAGAGAATACAATACCAGGAATAAAACCACACAGTACTACTCAGAAAAGCCAGAAGTGGTGCTGTGGCTCAAGTACAGAGGCTCAAAGACAGCATCTAGGCCCTGAAATCAAGTCCCAAGCAGGCAAAACAAAAAAACTAAAAACCATACAGAATCGTCAGCTACATTTTGAAAAAAAGAGCCAAAACTATACTCTGGAGAAGAGATTCAGACAATATAGTGTTTACAAAACTAGTTCAGTCTACTTAAAGTAGACTGAAAACTGACTCTTATCTCTCATTGAATACAAAAATCAACTCCAAAAGGATCAAAGGACTGAAAGCAATCTATGACGGGAAAACATAGGAGAACTGTGGAAGTTATACACAGATAATTATCTTCTGAATAAGACTTCAGGTGTCCAGAAGATGAGAGCAAGAACTGACAAGTGAGACTGTCTCAAATTGAAGAAACATTTACTAGAACCAAGAGACAATACATGGAATGAGAGAAAAATGTCACCAGCTATTCAACAGTTAAAGGATTAGTATCTAGAATATACAAAGAATTCAGAAAAAATCAACTGCAAAAGAGCAAATAATCCAATTAATAAAAGGGCCAGCAAATTAAACTGACAGTTCTCTTAAGGAATAAAAATGGCTAACAAATACTCAAAGAAATGCTCACCATATTTAGCCATAAAGCAAACAGAAATCAAAACCATGCTAAGATTCTATCTCTCCTAGTCAGAATGGCAGTCATCAAGAAATCCAACAACAAATGCAGGTGAGGCTGAGTGCTGGTGGCTCACCCCTGTAATCCTAGCTACTCAGGAGGCTGAGATCTGAGGATCACGGTTCAAAGGCAGCCCAGGCAGGAAAGTCCGAGAGACTCTTATCTCCAATAAACCACTAGAGAACCAGAAGTGGAGCTGTGGCTCAAGCGGTAGAGCACTCGCCTTGAGCTGAAGAGCTGAGGGATAACACTCAGGCCCAGAGTTCAAGTCCCACAACTGACAAAAAACAAACAAACAAACAAACAAAAAAAACAAATGCAGGTGAAGATGCAGGGAAAACAGAACCTCATAAACTGTTGTTGGGAAAGAAGTAAACTAGTGAAACCAGTATGGAAATCAGTAGGGAGGTTTTCCAAAATAAACCAAAACTAAATATACTTTACGACCTTGCCCTACTACTATTGAGCATATATCTGAAAGAGTAGAAATACGCGAAAAGTACACCTGCATACCATGTGTATTTCAGCAATGTTCACAATTTGTGGGTAAGAATAAGTATGGCCAAAGTTGCTTATTTGCATATCTCAAAGCAGAATAATAAAAGCCTATTGAGAGTGACAGAGGAGGTGAGGTTGATCGGGATACATTGTATACATGTAACAATGAAATCTCCCCCTTATATAAGTAGTGTATACTAACAAAAATCATAAAGAAAACACTCTTTTTCCTAATTTCTGTTTCTAGAAAGCTTAGTATCAATAGGGCGAATACATAAAGAAGAATCACTACCAAAATATTAGCACACAATAATATACCTCAGGATGTTTCCTGTTTAAAACACATATATCAATTTTTTAGGTAGTAGCTAACATTGGCTACTTTCACGCTGTATCATGTTATCAAACTGATCATTTCTGTCAGTCTGTCCATGACCCTGAAAGGTAGATATGTTTTCAGATGAAGTTAGATACTGCTTTCAGAGGAAGAGACTGGGGCTTAGGGAGGTGAAGCTAGCAGATTTGTCTACGAGCAGAATGCAAACTTCAATTCAAGCTCATGAGATTCTGGAGATGTAGTACTTTACAATGCTGGAAGATGATTCACCATGGTTGGCTCACAGCATTGAGGGGGGATGAAAAGCTCAGCAAATGAAAACTAAAACCAACAATAATCATTCACTGTAGAATGGAGGAACCAAGTGAAAATGCCTAGGCTTATAGATTGGGCTTAAATTGAATCAGGGATGAACTGAGAAGATCACTCATCAGCATTTAGCTCTCCAAACAGGCGAATGGGCTACCCATTTTACAAATTGGATGAAAGGGTGGTTGCCAATGTACAAAGTTATAGTAGGCCTGTTACTAAGTAAAACATTTCAGAAAAGTGGAAAAAACTGCTGGCAGTATTAGTAATTTGGCAGTATCATTGTTCTTTTCAATGGTACTTGCCATTTTTCAGGAGAAGTCCTAGTGGGAAAAATTCCTTGGGTTGGACAAATGCCGTAAGACTAATTCATTCCTCGGTACCTCTCAGTCAAGCCTGTGTTTTTGGTTAGTCTGACCACTCATATAGAATAACATTACTATCATGGCATTCAAGGCAAAGAGACATGACAGCTAAGGCTGGGATGTTTATGCTATTTCACCCTCATTCATTCTAGTTCTCTGAGTTTTTTCCCACTTGGGTTTTGATATTTTGTGTCAACTTGGACCTTGAACTGTATTTTCTCTCAACTCTAATTTAAAAATTTTTTAAATAACATAAATGTATAACTTGGGAGGTACATTTCAGTTCTAAGATATGGTATTGGTATAAATGGTGTACATGGATACAGACATGAAATGCACTGGAAATACACAGTATGATGTATGCCCAGGTAAGACTCTAGAAGTAGATCTGCACTATGTTTATGTGTCTTTCCCAGGCTTCACACACTTTGTTTCTCTCTCTGCTCTCATGATTAGAGTTCCTTTCTTTTTCTTTTTCTTTCTTCCTTTTTTGTTTGTTTGTTTGTTGGTTGGTTGGTTGGTTGGTTGGTCATGGGGCTTGAACTCTGGGCCTGGGCGCTGTCCTTCAGCTCTTCAGCTCAAGGCTAGCTAGCCCTCTACCACTTAAGTCACAGCACCACTTCTGATTTTCTGGCGGTTAATTGGAGATAAGAGTCTCGTGGACTTTTCTGCTGGGGCTGGCTTTGAACCGTGATCCTCAGATTTCAGCCTCCTGAGTACCTAAGATTACAGGCCTGAGCCACCAGCACCCAACTTCTAGAGCTTCTTTCTCAAATATAATTATGTCTATAAATCAGCTCGAAAAAAAGGTAATTCTAGAAATATAGATAAAAATCTTCAATAGTTACTTAACAAAAACTAAGTATAGACAAATTCAACAGACACATGAGAAGATGTTCAATTTTCTTGTCATCAGAATAAATACAGTAGATATTAGGATATACATACCAAAAAAAAAAAAAGAAAAAGGAAACAATTCTGTTTGGGGATTTGGAAAAGCTGGGACTCTAGCACTCTTTTAGAAGTATGACATATTGGTTAATCAGTTTGAAATATTTTTATTCAGCTCTATTTCTGAACATACATGTAGCCCATGACAGAGCTATTCTATTTCTAAGTGTACATCCACAAAAATGGAATTTCAATTTTTATGACAATGGATTTCTCTGTAGTTTCTTTTATAGGTTGTTTATTGCTTAGGCATATGCTTGATACTGGAATAATTTCCAATTTCTTTGGATTCTAGAAAATTTGCACATATAATGTGATAATCTTAAGAATGTAATCTAAGTCAAAATTCAAAATCCATTGTTTAGTATATGTATTTTACTCATCTCCTAAAGATAACTTCATACAACATTTTAACTGCCCTGCATTTTCCTGAGAACCTCTTGATGCCATAATGATGAATTTTCCACCTAAGGTAACACATTGGCACACAAAACATTTCAGATTTGGAACACTTGGATTTGGGATTTTCAGATGACAAATTCTCAGCCCAACCTGACACCAAAACATGAGCTTGTCTCAAAAAACAAAATCCTGAACAACAAAAACAGAATTGAGTATGTAGCTCAATGGTAGAGCAACACCCACTATTGAGTTGAATGTCCAGCAGTACAAAAAAAACAAAAACAAAAACAGAACATAAATGAAACAAAAAGATGTTTAGGATCATCAGCCCTCAGGAATGTGCACATCAAAGCCTCAATGAAATACTACTACACACCACCAGCATAGCTATAATATTTTTTAAAAGACAGTTAACAATAAGTATCAGCTGAGATGTGGAAAAATTGGAACCCTCATATACAGACATGAGCATGATATGGTGTAGATTCTTTGGGAAACAAATGTCCACTGACTAATAAATAATGTGGTATATCTACACAATGGAATACCATTTGTATATCACTGTAAGCTATGGCCTAGATAGACCTGAAAAGAATATTCTTAAAGAAGAAAGTCAGCCACAAAGCCCCTTGTGGTATGTAGCTCTCTTTATATCAAATGTCCAGAACAGGCAAACCTATAGAAACAACAAAGCATGTGAGTGATTTTCAAGGGTGGGAAGGATGGGAAGTCACTGTTAATGTGTTTGGGGTTTTTCAAGGATGCTGTAAATGCTTTGGAATTAGGTAGTGGTTGTAGTGACATAAATATGAAAACATTAAATGGCATTGATTGTATAACTTTAAAACCTGGATTTTATAACATACAATTTCTATTTTAAAACTTCAAAACAAAGAATTCCAGTCATGATAGAGCAATCACTAAGCTAATTGCCTTCTCATTGATAATCAATATAAATATGGTAAAAAATATCTATGAGGACAACTTTTGACCCTTTGGAATTTGCTACTGATTTTAATGAACACTTATTGTTTGAGATTACAATGATATGAAATGAGCCTTACTTCTGCTGAGGCACTTTCCTGGATATGAGTGTTTGAAAATGAAACCCAAAAAGAAAATAGTAATCTCCTGTAGCTGGGAAGGCAGCAATCTGGTTTCAGAGGTGAAATCTGAGAGTCAAGTTCCCAGTGTTGGGCAAGTCAGTCAGCTGGGTGGAATCAGCATGCACACATAAGTATGCATGTCCATCCCATCTATGGCTGCAGACTGGATTCTACACGTGTGATGTGTAGATCTCCATGATATCTAGACAAATGCCCCTGCCACTCCCCCCCACCCCCTCCTAAAGCCATGAGGTGAATGGAGATTTCAGTTGATGAAAGGATAGAAATATACACGTGAAGGATAGAAATATACAACTGGGTATGTGGTGTAGCAACCATGACGATCATAATAAGCTCTAACTTTCTGAAGTGATCAGGCAAACCCAAAACAATCTTAAAGAATTATTGAGGGGAAGTGGCGCTGTAGCTCAAGTGGTAGAGCGCTCGCCTTCAGCTGAAGAGCTGAGGGACAGCGTCCAGGCCCAGAGTTCAAGCCCCTCGACCGACCAAAAACAAAAATTTTTATTAGCCGGGCGCTGGTGGTTCACGCCTGTAATCCTAGCTACTCAGGAGGCTGAGATCTGAGGATCGCGGTTCAAAGCCAGCCCGGGCAGGAAAGACCCTGAGACTCCTATCTCCAATAAACCACCAGAAAACCGGAAGTGGTGCTGTGGCTCAAGTGGTAGAGCGCTCGCCTAGAGCTGAAGAGCTAAGGGACAGTGCCCAGGCCCAGAATTCAAGCCCCACGACCGACAAAAAAAAAAAAAAAAAGAATTATTGAGGGTTGTCAACAAGGTCAGTGGACAAAAATCTGATGGAAGATCGAAATGGAAGAAGTAAAATTGCTACCAAGTTCCCTATCCAGAAGATTCTTTAACTATGGGAGACACTATTGGAGAGAGTAAAAGAGTAAAAGTTCCATCTAAGCATTTGTTGATACTTACTCTGTTGGCAGATTCTCTGATACAATGGATTGGAACAGGTGGACAGTAAGAGGAGGAAGGGAGAGAAATTCCAAGATAATTTTATACTCAATATTTTTTTTCTGGAACAGAATTCTTCTAGGGATATAGTTTTACAGTAAGATCAATCCTGTTGGTCCCTTCTAACAGCTTGAATCCTTTGGAGCTAAACTCAGTAGTTATATTGAAGGCACTACTCAATTTTTAGATAAAGAATTGATAGCAATGAAGGTAGACAACCTTTTGGCCATCATCTCATCCTGGTGTTCTTTCATTGGAGTAAAGAATGCATCATCTGTCAGTTGCAACCATTTGTTCACCTGTTGGCTGAACACAAAGGCCAACTGAAAGTGAGCTTAGGCAAAACATGAGCCCAGTCTTATCACATTAACAAGTGATCTTAAAAATCATTTTGACCTTGTAGTATGTGGTATCATCATTGAATATGGCAATAACTTTAACCAGATCCTTATTTTGCCAAATAATTATCACTGTAAATGTGTGCAAATATCAGTATTGCAGTGAAATTTTGGAGCTAAATTCTCACAAGGTGTGACCACATGCATGGTAATGAAATTTCATCTGTTCCCTTAAAATTTCTCTTCTAAAGATGCTTTATTTGAGGAGAAATAGAACTTATTTTAATTTAAAATATCCATTCAAGACAACTGTGAAAAAATAAACAGTACTGAAAAATCTAGCTTTAAGTATATATGGTTTTATAACTCGCTAGAAATGTTTTTTAGGGTGCCAAATTTTAAAAAATTCATTATGCATGAGAAAGCAAAGCTTCTCTGTATTGTATATTAGGTTAAACCCTTTAAAATAAATAGTGGACAGTGAAATTCATCACAATATGTCTCCATTTAACATTTTCCTGCAGCTAATGTTCATTTTTTTAAGAGCTGGCTAGAAGCCCAAGGAGGATCATGTATCAGTAAAAAAAAAATCCCCAATCCCTGGAAAACATTATAGAGACATTCCAGTATGTTTAATTTTTTAAAACTGATGTTTGTCAAATTGTTATCCATCTATTAGACTGTGCACTCTGCAACCATCCAACCATTTTAAGGTGTTGATTACACTTCTTCTCAGCCTTCCTACTTCTTTAGAGTTTCTGAATTTTCCTATACATACAGTCCCTAGTCATCAGCCATGTCAAGCAACAGCTGCAATTTGGGTATTAAAATTCTAAGTTGATGATGCTCAACAAATAACCAAGAGATATAGAATGTGAACCCTATAATATTTTAAGCACATTTAAACCAACCTATATAATATTTAAGAATTTAGGGCAAAACTATTGTGTCAATCACATATATTAAATTGCTTAACTCTGGTTTACAAAGTTATAACTTTTTACCCAGCCTTACTCAGAATACATTTGAATTACATATATATATTTAAGAGATTGGGAATAGATATGAGGAGAGAAGAACTGTTTTACATATATGATCAAAATACATTATATGTATGGAAATAGTAGAGGGAAACTCCTCACCTGGTACCATTTAGTAAAGAGTAGGAATAGAAATCTTTAGCTGATTTCTGTCATTCCCTGATTAAGTGATCCAGTTTTCAGCAGTCAACAATCATTAAGAAAAGTCAAGAATTAAATACCATATAAAAACAAAAAATGATATCTTTAACTGAATGATAGAAAATTATAAAAATGTGCTTTATAATCTTTAAAATGCACACTGTATTATATGTATGATATGCATTACATATTATATGAAAATATAGTAATATGTAATGTACTACATATGCTATATGATAATACATGTTGTATATTTGTTTATATATAGTGGTAAGATGCACATAATATGAAAGTTACCCATGTAATAATCAATCTAAGTGTACCATTCAATGGTGTTGGATGATCTTCTAGGGCACTAGGTTAAATATGTATTAGTTTGGATTGATGGGGAAAGTTCTAGAGTAGGATGGTGATGATGGAGACACAACAGTGCATCAGTGAATGATATTTTTACTATTAAACTAAAGCAGATTTCAAATCCAAGTACTAAAATACCTTGACACTATTTTGCAACCTTCGTTACTCTTCCCCTCAACAGTTATTCTATCAGCCCAAACCAATGCAAATGGCATAATGCCCTTGAGAGGCACTCATGCTGTTACAAATGTCAGAATATCCTTTCTTTTGGGGGCTATATTATGTTCCAGGATCTAGGTGAGCCACGGGTGTCTGTGTGTTCCTTCATCACTGGGTACTTGCGTTCTTCAGTGTTTTAATTGGGAGTCATGAAGCTGTGAATATCAGTGCGTCTGTATGAGTCTCCACCTTCAATTCCTTGGAGTTCATTTTCAATAGAAGAATTGATGCATTTTTGGTGCTGTATTTTAATAAATTCTCAGTCTGCCCTGAGATCATTTCATAAATGATAGCACATTGTAGCACACTGGCAGGAAGTCAGTGCTATTGCCTTTCCTCTCCATGTCCTTTTGCCCTCAAAGACTGGTTAAGATCGTTTTAAAATCACAACAGAAGGAATTATGGAGGAACCGTGCCACGTATGTAATAGGATTTAGGTATTAGATTTGAAATAACTAAAGTTAGAATAAAACTAGAAAAACAACCCAGACTTGCCGTTCATTCCCCAGCCTTCAGGTAGAGCCTCATCCATTTCCTTCCCTAGTCAAGTCTCAAAAGGCAAAGTAAAGTCTAACTTGGATCTTACTCTTTCTCCTCTGCTCCTGCCACCAGTGTATATCATTTCTGATTTACTGGGATGACTTGGTTTCCTTGTCTGAAAAATGAAGAGAACAATTTCCCTCCCTCACTTGTTTGTTGTAGGACTCATTGCATTGTCAGATAATGTTTAGTGCTACCTAGGGCATGTGACAATTTTTTTTGTAAGTCATCAACGTAAACAAAATTTAGTAGGGGATGGATAACAATTGATTCATACTTATATGGAAAATGTAGTAAGAAAAGTTTTCTACATGGGTTTTTATTAAAAGATATACATAGAATGTGTGCTATATACTATATGTTATATCTAAATATAACATATGATTATATGTAATTTACACATGTACAGTTCTAAATGTGATATGAGCTCCAAGTCTGTGAATGTGAAATGTCAATTACAGCTGAAGATAGGACGAGGAGACACTAACTAACTTTCCTTATTTATAATTCATACTCCCAGATACCTTGTTAACATGCTCTCAACCTTTTCTGGGTCACAAACTCTCTTCCTAAATATGATGAAACTAGGAGATTGTCTCTTGACAATCCAATAAATGCATACTTACGATTTCACATTAAAATTCTGGGAGTACATAAACCTTTACAAACTTCCCAGAGGATTCACAGATTCCTGATAATAGTGAGTACATTATATAAACAATGTAGATTTCAACTGACTAAATTTCTTTTGAAATATAGCCAAAATTTGTTTTCACAATATTCTAACCTTCTCTATCTCCTTCTAACTGTACTTCTCTACGGTTTTCTAATAGCTAGAGCAAGAACAGCCACATACTCTAGGCTCGGGCAGAATATTACATTTGTGGACAGAATAAATAGCATTGTTTTTGTCACACTTGTTTGAAGAAAATCTTTTTTTTTTTTTTGGGTCCGTTCGTGGGGCCTGAACTGTTGGCCTGGGTGCTGTCCCTCAGCTCTTCAGCTCAAGGCTAGCACTCTACCACTTGAGCCACAGCGCCACTTCCGGCTTTTTTTTTTCTGCTTATGTGGTGCTGAGGAATCGAACCCAGGGCGTTAAGCATGCAAGGTGAGCACTCTACCACTGAGCCAACTTCCCAGCCCTGAAGAAAATCTTTAGGCAAAAAGATAACTCCTTTAATTAAAAAAATCCCTTAGAATTTTGAAAACTCGAAAACAGGCAAGCTTTCTGAAATTATAGAGTAGCTGAGATTTGTTTTAATGAATTTCCTTAACTTTTTACTATGCTATAGAAAACTAGATTAATCTATTAGCTTTTGTAACATTTTAAGAAATACTAGACTAAACCGAATGAGTAATGTAATTAAGGTAGATTAAGTTCACTCTGTGCAAGAGCTTTTACACCAATGAATGAGATTTCCATCTAGTCAATTTTCATAGAATAGACATGTTTTCAGGTAATCTGCTTCATCTAAAGGAAGAGCACAATATTGGGAATAAAAGAAACACGCAGGCAGAACTTCCATCATGGACAAGGAAATTTAATTCTAAATTAGTAAGTTGAATTAAATGTACTAATATTTTACAGGTAGTTTATTTATTTTTATTTTAATTTTGGTGGTGCTACAGTCTGGAATCAAGGCTTTGAGCTCATTAGACAAGTGCTCTTCCTGATCTACCACTCAAGCCATACTTGTGGCCATTATGTTTAAGTTAATTTTTTTCAGATAATATCCTGTTTTGACCAGGTCGGCCTACACCATGATTCTCCCATGCATGGTTTCTGCATAGCTGGTATTATTAGGAATAAGATACCCTACTGGCTTATTTTTGAGATGAGATCTTGCTAACATTTTGCTTAAGCTAACCTCTACTTGATAAACTACCCATTTCTACCTTTAGAGTAGCTGAGATCATAGAAATGAGTCACTGTGCCCAGTTTATATTCTTTAACTTTGGTCAATACTAAACATAACTTGCATATTGGCTTTATTGTAATTGACTTTTTATATTATATGTTATTGGCTATCCCTCATTCTTAAGTACTTAGACTAGACTCCCAGAGGTGTGTAAATCTGTTCCTTTGTGGAGTTCTGTTGTGATGTAAAACAGCAGCAACCAATCAGATGTCACCAACACCTCTTGAATAATAGGTGTTTTGAGTCATTGGAATCTATAGTGTTACTGAGTAAGAGCTTGACAATTTGAGTGAGAATTCAAGGATTGCCTTCTCTCAAGTTGCAGAATAAGTGATAAATAGAGAGAAGGTAGAGTTGGCAATTAAACTATAAATTCTGAAAGCTCAACTAATTTCACTGCTTATCCTATGAGTGAAAAGATGAAGTAATTGATTACTCTTAGATTAGGACTGGGAACACCACTTCAGGGAAAAAATTAGTCATTTGAGATTCAAGAAACTTGACTCCAGACTAAAGTTTACCATTAATATTATGCTAGATGGCTTTTCTGTGTCTTAGTTGCCACAAATGTTAAATAAGCGGGTTGGATTCAAATTCCATGATGCTAATCTTTAACGCAGCTATTTTCATTCCCAGGTTAATACTGTTTCTTCTAAATAGAACATAGTTAATGAAATTGTACCACAAAATTAACATTAGGAAGTCATGATTATAATAATAGTTATAATTATCACTCAATTAGTATTAACTACTAAATGTCAGATAATTCATTCTTTAAATATACATTTAATGTGTATATCTTTAAGGTTATCCAGTACATTTTATATTTTCATCCCTTCACAATACACTTTTAAAAAAATACACAGTTCTGTCTTGAAGGACAGAGAATTGGAAATGTTTCAATACATACCAAAGGCAATCTCAAGAGTGTGGTCATTCTTTTTAAAGATATGAAATCGACTTTATAGAGACTATCTGGAGGCATGTCTGCAAAGTAGGACATCTGATAGATTGGATACTCATTCCTTGTGATGATGATTTTTGGCTAAGGCACACATAATAAGAATAAAACAATCACGTGAAATGCACAGTGATGGATATGGTTTTCTAAGGACAATGAGCTTGGCCCTTTAAGTAGCAGCAAAAAAGCATAGTGTTGGATGATTGGTGTAGAATGAGACTCGAGCTAGAGGCTATGTCCAGCTTGGAAGGCAAGTTAAAATTTTCCACTGATAAATTAACAATACGTGACAAGAACAAACTTGTTAGCGCTTCATATTAATATATCTAAGGGAAATTTTACAACCCAAAGCAATGTGAGTTTATGATCTATGGGGCATGAATGTAGGAATGTGGATAAGAGAGAGAGAGAGAGAGAGAGAGAGAGAGAGAGAGAGAGAGAGAGAGAGAGAGAGAGAGAGAGAGAGAGAGAGAGAGAGAGTTAACACATGAATGTTTCTTATGAGTGGAGTAAAACTGTTCTAAACTCATTTCCCTACGTGAGATTAACAAAGGACACAGAATGAATTAGATCCAAAGCAGACATTTAGAAGTATACTTCCTTATGTGTGCCTAGGCTACTCAGCAGAGTTCAGTTAGGGAAACTGTAATTATCTTATAAAAGATAAGAAAAAATGTAGACCATGTGACATGGCTAAGCTCCAACATATACTTTTAATTAGAGAAATCTCCACGATTCCAAATTGTGTTACTGTTTTGTCACCGCTGCCTTTGCTTTCTCACCAAACTTTTTGTAAAGGCAGCTGTGGTTGAAAAGCATTTCTGTGAGTAGCTTTGCTGTTTTGGGAGAATCAAGGAACAGGGCTGAGTTCCATGTTTGAACTGATGCAGAGCAGAGAGGATGGAACTGATAGAAGGAGGCTCAGAATCCCGTGAAACTTGAAACTTGAAGCCCGAGGAGTCCATGGGAATGTGAGTCCTCTAGGGAGGCCCAGAAATCTCAGAAAGAACATGAGATGGGTGGCTGGAGCTGTCATTTAAGTTACATAAGTGTTTATTTGTGAATTCATTTTCGGTGTCTCATCTCTTAAAGAGAAAGAAAATAATTGAAGGGAAGAGGGAGCAAGATTGAGCTTTCTCTCTTAGAAGCTATGGTTATCCACAATGCCAAACACTCCATCAAGTTGGCAAGGAGAAAGCAAGTTGGATTGGCTGCTTAATAGAGAATAGTTTAAAAGATTGGCTGATGGGTTACATTTTCCACTTCCCATTCACTTGCCTTGGCATACTATCAGCACAGCTCAAAAAATAAATATTTAGGAGTAGAGGTACACTCACATTATTCCAGATTCTGGGAGGAAAAAAAAGCATGAATATATTTTAAGTTTTATCAGCAAGAATCCATGTGTAATTTTTCCTATTTGCTTTGGGGTTCTGCAGTTTAAATGGGCCAGGGTGTAAAGTGTTGAAAGATATTATAAAGCACTTACAAGCATTCAGCTAGTCAGATGGCTCAATTAGCTGAACATTTATAACCTCAAAATTTTGACAGCGCTTGATTCATGCAGGAATGACCCCTAGGACAACAGATGGCTTTACTGTAGCTACGCTTGAAAGAAAGCATACGAAGCTATGAGATGTGAAGGAAATAGAAATGGAACATGCCAAAAATGTAAAATTGAACTATGGAGTATGGACTGTACTTTTAATAACAGGAAATTATGTTAAAATTGGCTGATATATTTTTTAATGATAGGATGTTCTTGTTATTTTTATTCAAGAATATTCAGAGCTAGGAATGTGGCTTAGGTAGAGTGCTTGCCTTGCATGCATGAAGCCCTGGGTTTGATTCCTCAATACCACATAAAATAGAAAAAGCTGGAAGTAACGCTGTAGCTCAAGTGGTAGAATACCAGCCTTGAGCAAAAGAAGCTCAGGGACTTGCCCAGATCCTGAGTTCAAGCCCCAGGACTGGAGAAAAATAAAGAATATTTGTTCATAGAATGTACTATAAAACCAAAATAGGCCATAACTAAAAATCATTAACTTAATATTTTAAAGTATTTTAAAGAAATAAGAAAGATTGGGAGTAAAAATGAAAAAAATCTCCTTGCTCCCTCCCTTTCTCTCTTTCTCCCTTTCTCTCTCTCTTTCCGTCTGTCTCCCCCGCCCCTTCTCTCTCTCTTCTTTCCTCTAGCTATTAGCTATGTAATTATGGGTTGCTTATGGAACAATGGGAAGTTATGGGACTATAGTAGAGAAATAGGCTTCTGAGTAGTAGGTAAAGATATATTTTAGAATGTCATTGTTACTACTAAACTATAACAACTTTTAACTTAAAAGGCTTCAGAGGGGTTACAGTTATATAAGTAAGCTAATGAGTACATTTCTTGTCAAACATTGTTACCCCCTCCTTTGTTTTTCTCCGACTCTCCCAAAGGAGAAACAACAGGTACCTGTAAAGAGCAGGCACTGTCAATCCTTGAACATCATACTGAAAGCAAATGTCCCATACTAGATTGCAACCAGCAAGTAGCTTTCCATCCTGCTCCCACAGCCCTTAGGAAGTAAACTGGGATCAACCTGGAATCTGACCCCAGGGTGTCCAGAGTTAAGGGCTGCTGCCTCTGTGCTCATCAAGGAAATGAGAGGACTCACCTCTTTGTTTATGGGAATACTAAGTCCACAGCTCCTTCCCACATAGGAGACTTGGCCATCTGTGCTTCCCAAGAGTCGGAAGCTGGAGCCCTGTCTCATCAGCCCTCAATCCAGATGCTCCTGTCCTGTAGATGAGATCACCAGAGTTCTCATGGAGATCTTGAGCACTTCATCTGACTACACCAAGCTAACCACAAGTGCAATCAGAATACAGTTTTTGTAATACAACCTTTATTACTTTCTCATAATATCTTTACTTATTAATGGCATAATGTGGTAGTATTTTAGACTCACCAATGTTTCTAAAATATGCATATACATTAATAATATAAAACAAACAAAGCAAAAGAAAATATATTTGTACTTTTCTCACCTGAGCTTGATTGGTTATATACCCCAAACTCTATCAAGCAAAAAGAAAGTTATAGAATATTAATACTTGATTGCCTTCAAATACTACTTTGTAAATATGCATTTCAGTATACTTATTTGTCCCTTATTACAACACTATAAAGTTGACTATTATTGTTGGTATAATTAATATCTATTTTATAGATCATGAACCTGAAGTGCAGGCAAAATAATTTTTTTTCAAAAATCATACTGAGAGTAAAAATTGCAATTGGCATTGAATGTAGAATTTCTGTATCTACATTACATTTAATTTTCTTTCATTGTGTGCCTCTAACACTGTTTCAGCAATTGGAGATAAATCCTGCTACCAACCCAATTGATATATACCATGAAAATATAATTCTTGAGAAAAGCATTTTAAAAGACCTTCTAATTTTTACTTGTGCACAATATTTTCTTCCCTTTGCAATGTTCATAATTTGGATGACCAAATAGATCAGAAAGGAAGGCACAGTGTCAATTTCTTAAAAGTTCACTATTAATTCCTTAAGCCTTTATCCGCTGTACATATGTACATTTCCCTTTGTGTCGTTTGAAATATGAGAAAACCCTTTAGGAAATCTAACTGTTACAAGTATAACTGAATTAAAAGGGGAAAAGAAGACCGGAGTAAGAGAAAGCAATCTAAATATCATAATAGTTTGTTTTGATCATGATAATGTCATCCAGGACAGAAAGGAACCTGAGATATTCTCTGGGAGTATTAATTGTATACAGAAGGATGAGTTCAAATTTTCCTTGTCTACAAATATCCATGAATAAAATTTCAGATCAAAACTCAAAACAAATGCAACTGGTAGGAAAGTGCAGAACTCAGTTCATACAGGAAGCAGTTCATAGCCTACCAATTACTTAACAGAACAAATTCAGCCCTACCAAGGCATCTGAGTTCTGCTCCTATGGGAGAGATTCATTGTCACTGTATAGATGAGTTTGCCCTTTAAATATGCCATGGGTTATTTCTTGGCAAGATTTAATGTTCATTATTCTCATCAAATATCAGAGCTGTCATAATTATGTTTTTTGAGATCGTTTGAATTAGTTATAACTTCAAGTAATAACACAGACTAAAATAGCAAGGACTGTTGATGATCTAAAACAACTCACAGCCTGTCCCAGAGTGCTTGGCCAGGAGCGAATGGAGCTTAAAAAGCACATATAACCCTTTAGGCCCAGCAGACAATTAAGGGCTTGGTAGAAATGTCAGGCATAAGTATGAAAAGACCTTTGAGTGTTTATATACAATTTTCCTCTAATTAGTGAGAACTGATTTCAATTTTTCCCCTTCTTTTCTCAAATAAGACCAGATGGGATCAACTGTAGAAGGCAGCTGCTTCACTAAAACAAAAACAAAAACAGTGAGCTAGAACAGGAACAAGAGCATGAAAGAGAGGTAGAGAAAGACAGAGAGACAGAGACAAAACAGAGAGAAAGACAGAAAGAAATTGAATTATGAAATGTCTTTCTTGCCAATTCAAAACTACCATGATTCTATAGAGACAAAATGAGTAAATGACTGTGACTTAACACACCTCAGATTTTTGGAAGGAAGTTTGCTGGAGGCTGTGCTGATGATGATAATAAAAAAATTCTCAATTTTAATAAATGTTGGCAAAGTATGAAGATAATGAGGATCAAGTCCCCAATTACTGATACTCAATGGTGAAAGGTGAAGGTCTAATGTACTTCTGTGTATTATGCTCATTAAAAAAACTAAACATACAACTTTAAGTTTATAGTTGATATCTTCATATTGCTTTCATAAAGCAACTTTGAATAGATTGTGAAATATTTTAATATAGTTGACCTTGGAATAATTGTAAAAACCATTTTTTCCCAGTGATAGGGCTTGAATCAGGGCCTGGGCTCTTTTTGCTCAAGGCTAGTGTTCTACCACTTTGAGCCACAGACCCACTTACAGTTTTCTGGTGGTTAAGTGGAGATAGAAGTCTCACAGACTTTTCTGTCTGGGCTGGCTCTGAACAGTAATCCTCAGATCTCAGCCTCCTGAGTAGCTAAGATTATAGGCATGAGCCACCAGTGCCTGGCTAATACTAATTTCTAATATCAACACAGAGTTGGGATATCTTTGAGATATAATTTGAGAAACATTCATTAAAATACACACATTTTAATTTATTCTGTAGAATTAACAATGATAGTAATATATTTCACTTTGCTGAGCTTTGACTTTTACTTATAAATTTGAGGATTATCAACCTTTTAAAGAAAGAATATTCTGTGCCTTTTTAAACACACTTGAATATTTAATGTAACTGTGTGTGTGTGTGTGTGTGTGTGTGTGTGTGTGTGTGTGTGTGTGTGTACATACTGGTACTGGGGTTTCAACTCAGGGCCTCAGACTTACTCAGCTTTTTCTTTCCTGGGTAGCACTCCATTACATGAGCCCTGGCTTTTTTATGATTAATCAGTGATAAGTATCTCTTGGATTAGTCTTCCTGGCCTGGCTTTAATCTTCATATCTCAGCTTCCTGTATAGCTAGGATTGTAGACATGAGCCACCAGCAGCCAGAAACTATATAGAATATATTTATATATTATATATAATATATTTAGGTAAACCAGTTATAAAGAGAGACTTAGATTAACTTAAACACTTGTAAATTTTAAAAACACAACACTTTTTCTTGATCCATTCATCTACTGAGGGGCATCTGGTTTGGTTTCCTAGTTTAACTAATGGTAAATAATGCTGCGATAAACATAGTTATGCTGGTAGCTTTAGTATGGTCTTGTTTGTGATCCTTTGGGTAAATGCCCAAAAGTGGGATTCCTGGGTCATAGGGGAGCTCTATGTGGAGTCTTTTGAGGAACCTCCATACTGCTTTACAAAGTGGCTGAACAAGTTTACACTCCCACCAACAATGCAGTAAGGTTCCCTTTGGCCACATCCCCACCAGCATCTGTTGTTAGAGTTCTTGATTATAGCTATTCTAACTAGGTGGAATATCAATGTTGTTTTGATTTGAGTATCTTTTATGGCTAGAGGGCTTGAGCATTTCTTCATAGGTTTATCGACCATTGTTATTTCCTCTTTAGAGAAGTTTCTCTTTAAGTCTATACTTTTTCTATGCCTCCATCAGAAAGAATGACATTACCCCATTTGTTAGGAAATGGAAAGACTTGAGAAAAATTATGCTAAGTGAAGTAAGCTAGGCCCAAAGAAACATAGGTCCTATAGTTTCCCTTATTTGCAATAACTAGTTCATGTGTAGGACAAGCAGAAAAGGCCAAAAGCTATGTACATAGACCACAAATATCTTTTTTTCTTGCTATTGTTTCTAATGTATTTACAATATACCATGTGATTTTTTTTTGTTGCTTTCTGTTCTTCCCCCATGGTACAACCCTTATTTTCACTGCATTTGATGTTGGTGCCCTGCATCTTGTATATACACTTCTCTAATTTGGAGAGGGAAAGGGAAAAAAAACAAAATGCTTAAATAGGGATACAGTTTGACCCATTGTAACAATGAGATGTACTAACCACTATGTTGAAAATGAACTTTACAGCTTTGATAGGGGTGGGGGGGTGGGGAGGTAGTTGTGTCAGTGGGAGGGAAGGGAAGGTAGGGGGAAAACAAAGGAGGAGGAGACAATGCTCAATAGAAAATGTACTCATTGCCTTACTCATGTAACTGTAACCCATTACAGCATGTTTTACAATAAAAAATACACAAAAAATAAAAATAAAAACAACACTTTTCTTTTTAGTTTTTCATTCTTAATTTTGAACATTAGCTTGTAATTTGTATATGGAAATTCTCAAAGAAGGTAGCAGACGCATATGTCTCTAGCAGCTGTAACACTAGGCTAACAATAAGAAAGATTGACACAAGAGAAAATATAAGCATTCACGGTTTTGCTTCCATTTATCCCGACGCTGTTATTTAAGACCGACTACCTAAACTTTTACAAAATCCAAATGTATGGTCCAAGAGCTAAACAGTTCCTCAGACTCCCACATGTGGTCTTAATTCAAATAAGAAGCTATTTTACAAGCTGAATATGGGTAACTGTCTCAAGAAATCCCCCTGAGTCCCCTGAATCATTATAGGAAGATAAGAAGAGTAAACAAACAACTAAAGCCAAAACCCAAATAAACAAAGAAAAACTCCATAAAACAAAAATCCCCAGAATAAACCAAAACCAAACACCAAAGTCGATTAAGTCGAAATTTATATGGAAAAAGCTTCTGCTAATAGGATTTCTTTCCACTTCTGAATGATGTGTTTGTAAAACGCATCCAGGATGTGTTGCTTTTTTAGGGGGCAATAATGGTTTTCCCTTCTGACTTCCTCACAGCTCTGTGTTGAGCCATTGTGGAGAAGTCTGAAAGCACCCCAGAAAAGTCCCTCTGGAAGTGGGACAGAGATGGCCTCTATTCTCAGTGTTTTCCACTAAAATGGGCTCTCACCAGGCCTACCAGCTCAGGTGTCTTTTCTCAAACCCTTACAAGAGGTGTTGCCTTCCACTATCTACCTTCTGTCTCTTTCCTGCCATTTACCACTTCCCATGAGGAAACATTTTCCCCAGTCCTGGCTCTTAAATAATCCATGACTCTCTCTCATCCCTACCACGTCATTGAAATCAGGGGCTCATGATGTCATTCCATACTAGAATCCTGTCATTTTACACAGGGCTGTCATAATGATTTCCTTTTCATTATTCTCCATGATTTGATTCCAGCTTCTTCCAGCTTAAATCCTTTTTATACTCTGGAAAGAATTGCCTAAAAAGAAAAGGTGAAAAACCTTTTTTTTTTTCTTATTTTAAATCTTGCATGGCTTCTTTTTATCCATAGTAATGAAATGATTCCCAACATAACATAAAATCAAAAATCATTATAAGCTACTCTTCATCTCAACATACCAGTCTTCAAATCCATCCTGATGAAGTCTTTTGAAGTGAAGATCTTTATATTCAAACCACTATAAGCCAATGTACACGGGAAGAGATGGAGCAAAAAAAAAAAAAAATGACAACTGGTAACAAGACGAGCCTGGTTCTGGAGTGAAGAGGTAAAAAAAGATATAAGAAGAAAAGAATCGTTGGATGGACAAGGAAACACAATTCTGTGTCCAGTTCTGTGGAGAGGGCCTTGCAGGCTTTCAACATGGAGGTTGAATGGAAGGCAGGAATGGGAAAGATAAGCCTGGTCAGCCATCTCCCAGGCAGCTTTCTTGGCCAGCAGCTAGGGAAGTTGCGCAGCACCATAAGTACATAGGCCCCATTCATGGCCTAATGTTCTGCTGCTACCATCTTGAAATTCTTAGTAATTTCATTTTTGATATTATATCTCATTAGACTTGTCCAATAAAATGATTGATCATGCATGCAAGAGCAGAGTTAGGCTCAGCATATATGTCAGCTGATTGCTGTCACTACATGAGGAAGTCCAGTGGATTCATAAGACATGGTATTTCAATGAGACTCTTGGAAGCCATGTAGAATCAACAATTGACACAGCCCTCCAAGCAGCTTCTTTTGGGGAAAGAAGTCTTTTGTATTGGGGAAAGAAGCCTTTTGAACTTTCTTTTTCCTACACCCAGAACATGCTTCAAAGACAGATAGAAAGCAATGATATCCTAAGAAACACAATGACCAAAGAACTCTCTGGACCTTTCTTCCTAGTATTAGACAAACACTATGCCAAAAGTGAGTCATAGGGGGAAAAAGTGGGGGAAATGGGCAACCCAGAGGTCTTTCCTTGTGGTGCTTCCTTCCCCAGAGGTAAGTTAATGGCAGAGAACATTAGTAAGAATACAAAATTTTAAAAAGTGTGTGTATGTGTGCATGTGTGTGTGTGGGGGGGGGGGGGGGAGTGCTTCCACTCTTCTGGTAAGAAGAAAATATATTAAAACCTGCAAGGGATGAAATACACATTATTATGTAGTTAGGATTATTCCACAGGTGCATTAACTGTCACTGTATTTGCATTGAAAAGTAGCACATGTACATATTCATGGAAAATTCATGTTGACATCTTTAAATACAAATTTTCACTAGTTAAGGCAAAACAAAATTACAAACAAACACCATGTCAAGTTTTCAGAAACACCACAGACTGAAAGAAACACTTTGTGTTTTAATACCTTTAGTTGTTGTTTTCCTGCTTGTTGGACAAGGTATCCTATTGGGATCCCCAAAGTATAAAACAAGCCAATCCACTTTATTATATCCAGCTACCATTTGGGAGTCCATATTTGGCTTGAGTTTACCATGAAACCCCCCCCCCCCCGCAAGACAAAGACTACATGCTAGATTCTTCTCCTCCTCATGACTTCACACATTTAGCAATCTGAAGTAGGACTCCATGCTTCCTTACGTTGTAATTGGAACATCTTGAGAACCATCACCGGTGGAGCCAAGTCAATGGCTCAACCCTGGTAAACTTCTCCTAGTTCATCATCCTTTTAATGATGTCTCAAGCAAAATATTCACATGACAGTTGTTAGGACCATGGGTAAAAAGCTACCCAAGAAGGCACTATAAAAGATTGGGAAATTAATGCTCTGAATATGAGCTATACAAATGTAACTTTTTCTCTTTGCCAGACCTGGGGCTTAAACTTAGGCCCTAGGGATTGTTCTGCCCCTCTTTGTGTTCAAGGCTAGTACTCTACCAGTTGAACCACAGCACCACTTCTGGCTCTTTCTCAATAGTCTATGGAGATAAGAGTCTAAGAATCTCACAGACTTTTTCCCCCAGACTGGCTTCGAATTACTATCCTCAGATCTCAGCCTCCTAAGTTTCTAAGATTACAGGCTTGAGCCACCAGCTCCTTTTTGCCAGCATTCTAACAGAGCAAAATGGACACACTGCAGAGCATTTGAGGAAGTAATTCTGAGCTTCTCCTGGTCCCGTAATTGTTAGAAGATTAACTATGAAAATGGAGCCATCCCCATTTTATTATTTTCTAATTTTTTTATCACTGAGACCAAAAATAAAGAAAAAAGGAAGTAGTTAAGGGAAAGTAGAGAATAAGAAGAAAGGAAAGAGAGGAAAGGAAAGAGAAGAGACTGAATTACTCAGTTGGGAAGGGAAGAAGTGGATATCCAAGGCAGTTCTGTAAAGACATTTGAGAAATGTCAAAAGGCAAGAGAAACAGGAGGCAGCTGACACCAGCTTGAGTTATAAGATCTTAAGATTGTCTTTAACATTGAAGAGAATACAAAAATTAATTTATTTCCTATTTATTATTTCTGTCTCCCTGATAACTTTTGGCTCTTCAGGTTGACTTCTTTCTGGGCACAAAATCAATTTTACCCATTCCTTGGTCCTTTTCCAAAAGAAAGAACTAAATTCAGTGTGTCCAATTTACCCTGTAGCATTTTGTCTAACAAGTAGACTCCTTACAAAGATGATAAGAGAAACGCTATAGAAATATGTGGCAAAGGTAGAAAGCATTTGCCTTCTAAGGGGAAGCCCGTTTGTCTGGCCATTCTCTAAAACGTATTTCTTCTACTCAGAGTGTTGAACACCTGGCCATTCTTCACACTTAACTCACCCTGGACTCTGTCAGCTCCAGCAGACTGAGTCTCTACTCCAAATAAAGTTCTATATCTAAGTAATATGTTCCAACCATTATTTCAAATTTCAGTGCTGACTTTCTTCTTTTTTATTTTATTTTTATTTGTGTATTTTTTATTGTGAGAATACCATACAGAGGAGTTACAATTACCTAAGCAAGATAACGAGCACATTTCTTATCAAACATAGCTGCCTCCTCTTTGTTTCCCCTTCCCATCCCTTCTCATACTTCTCCCATTTCCCCCCATCCGACCTCCCCCCCACCCACCAAAGTTGTAAAGTTCATTTTTCGACATAACAACTTGTACTTCTCATTGTTGCAATGGGTCCACCTGTATCCCTAATTAAACGATTTGTTTTTGCCCTTCCCCTCCACAAATTATACCAACATCAAACACAGTGAAAGCAGGGGTTGTACTGTGTGGGGGGGGAGACATACAAAGCAACATAGAATCATCTTATAAATATGTTAGAAACAATTGCATGAAAGAAAAATAAAACATTTGAATACTTATCTTGAAGATTAAATATTTTCTGCTTATTTAATTTAATAAATTTAAACAGAAATTTCCATTATTATAAGAAGTGAAAAAAGAGCTTTCCCCATAATTCCTTTGTGTTTTGGTCTTTTGTGTTTGACACTTGAAAACTTCATTTTTCTGGACTGAGCATCCATTAGAGGTTCAGTGCTCCATGGAGATCAATTGCACTGATTCCAAATGGAAATCAAGTACAATGCTCAGAATGAATGGCTTATGACTTATGCTCCAATGATATTCATCATCAGGAGCCTTCTATGCACTTGTGGGATAAAGAAACCATTTGTGGTATTGTGTCCTATGTGATTATCCTGCCTCTCTAGCTTTTCCTTGCAGGTTGATTTGTTGTATTCAAAGGCAGTTTCCCACAACACAAACAAACTATATTGTTATTCTTAATCAGGTTTTATCCAAGATTCCTCCTAGACTTTGGAAGAATCTAATTTCTTCAAAGCCCTTCAAAATCAGAGCCTAACCTTTTTACCTGATTTTTTTCTCTCTGTGTGCCCTCATATATACTTATCCATTTAGAAAAATACCCTAAAAATTCTCTGATAATTCTACCTCAAGGATACTAATGAGATCAAAGACATCTTTCACTCATTCCTTTAGCACTGGTTGTGTTGATGGAAGGAAAAGAGTGTGGTTGAATGCTAGCCATTCAGTCAAATTTCATTAACACATTCTCATCATTTGGGATATTTGGTAAAATAACTGATTTTCAACATTCCTTCAGGTCTAAATAAGAATCTTTGGTAATGGTATAGGAGAATATGAAGATTAAGGGAGGTACTTTGATATTTTCTAGAGTTGAATAGTCCCTGTGGTCAACACTTAAAACAATGACTTTTACTTTATTAATCATATTTCTTCTTCTTTTTTTTTTCCAGTCCTGGGGCTTGAACTCAAGGCCTGGGCACTATCCCTGAGCTTTTTTTTCTCAAGGTTAGCACTCTACCACTTGAGCCACAGCGTCACTTCTGCATGCTAGGCAAGCTAGTTATGCTAGGCAAGGACTCTACCACTAAGCCACATTCCCAGTTCCATATTTTTCTTCTTAATAATACCTATGCCACCAGTACATGAATATTCTTATAATGTGTCAACTCTCTCTTGTATCTTGCAATAAAATTTACTGGATACACTGGACACCATATTTCAGGGCTTATTATTAGTTTCCTAAGAAATATATATAAACAGATAATCTTGAAGATAGAGGAAATGTTCCAGAGTACCAATATTTTCTGTGGTTCAGAGACTAGAATTGGGAATAATTGATTTTGGAAGACTTCAGCGAGATAGACTGTTCTAATAAGAAAAATCTTTCCAAGCCTGGAAATGCACAAGAGCAAAGCATGAGATAGAATCATGAACTTTATCTTAGTGGGTAATAAAAGAGGGGAAGTTAGGCAAGAGGAAGACAGTGAGTTAGACTAAGAAGGGAGATTTAAAAAACGAACAAACATGTAAGTAGAGGGTTTTTTTTGATGGATAATCTTCAATAATCTTTCAATAGACTTGATATGTGCCATATAATTCCAAGAAATATAAAGTTTTACAATGGTAATAAGCAATATTCACTCAAGAAATAGTTACTGGTTTCATTATACATATCATTCACTAATCTAGGAGCAAAAATGCTGCCGTTAACAAAAGAAGATAGATAAGCTCCTATTCTCTTGCAAATGGATAAAAAACACTGCTTCCAATTGTCCTTCTGCCCTTTCCCCACTGCCCAGCAGCAAGATTGTATGAGGGATTTTTCCCTTTCTCCATAGATGGACCAACATGGATAAGAGCAACCCAATCTTTCTTTATCAAATGTTTCTTAAGGAAAGGAAATTATGATCTAACACTGGATGATCCAAGGGAAGAAATATTTGCTGGCAGCCAATGAAATTAAAAGTAAAAAAAAAAATCCAACAAAGGAGGAGGCTACAATGCTTGATAAGAATTGTACTCATTATCTTGCCCATGTAATTGTAACCCCTTGTACAGTTTTTCACAATAAAAAAATCCTTTTATTCCTTTTATTCCTAATCTTCGATAAGGGAGCTAAAAATATAGAAGGGAAGAAAGACAGCCTCTTCAGTAAATGGTGCTGGCAAATTTGGTTAATCATCTGTAGAAAACTAAAGCTAGATCCTTATATATCACCCTGCAGCAGAATCAACTCCAAATGGATCAAAGACCTCAGAGTCAAAGCAGACACCCTGAAAACATTACAGGGAGGAAAATGAGAAACCTTAGGTCTCCTTGGCACAGGCCAAAATTTTTTTAATAAAGACCCAGAAACACAACAAATCAAAGAAAAGTTGGACAAATGGGATTGCATGAAATTGCAGAGCTTCTGAATGGCTAAGGACATAGCTAGCAAGATCAATAGAAAGCCCACAGATTGGGACAAGATCTACACTAGCCATACAACAGACAAGGGTCTCATATCTAAAATATACCTGGAACTCAAATAATTAAATCCCCCAACAACAAATCCTCAAAGAAACAACTGCCCAATAAATGAGTGGGCTAAAGACTTAAAGAGAAACTTCTCTGAAGAGGAAAGAAGGAATGTCAATAGACACATGAAGAAATGCTCAACCTCCCTAGCCATAAAAGAAATGCAAATCAAAACAATATTGAGATACCACCTCACCCCAGTTAGAATGGCTAAATTAAGAACTCTAATAACAACAGATGCTGGAGGGGATGTGAACAGAAGGGAATCCTACTGCATTGTTGGTGAGAGTGTAAAATTGTTCAACCACTTTGGAAAACAGTATGGAGGTTCCTCAAAAGACTCCACATAGAGCTCCCCTATGACCCAGCAATCCCACTTTTGTGCTTTTACTCAAAGGATCACAAACAAGACCATACTAAGGCTACCAGAATAACTATGTTTATTGCAGCATTATTTACCATAGCTAAGATAAGGAATCAACCCAGATGCCCCTCAGTAGATGAATGGATCAAAAAAATGTGATATATATACACAATGGAATTCTATGCCTCCATCAGAAAGAATGACATTGCCCCATTTGTTAGGAAATGGAGAGACTTGGGAAAAATTTATTAAGTGAAGTAAGCCAGGCCCAAAGAAACATAAGTCCCATGGTTTCCCTTATTTGCAATAACTAGTACATGTGTAGGACAAGCAGAAAAGACCAAAAGCTATGTACATATGACCATATAAGATGATGTTAAGTGAAATGAACCCCAAGATAGGGACACAAATATCTTTTTTTTCTTTCTTGCTATTGTTTCTAATGTATTTATAATGTACCATGTGATTTTTTTTTGTTTCTTTGTATGTCCCTCCCCCACAGTATAACCCCTTTTTTCACTGTATTTGATGTCGGTGTCCTACATCGTGTATATACACTTCTCTAATTCAGGGAGGGGAAGGGAAAAAACAAAATGCTTAAATAGGGATACAGGTTGACCCATTGTAACAATGAGATGTACAAAACACTATGTTGAGAAATGAACTTTACAACTTTGGCGGGAATGGGACGAGGGAGTAGTTGTGGAGGTGGGAGGGAAGGGATGGTAGGGAGAAAACAAAGGAGGAGGCAATAATGCTTGATATAAAAGTACTCATTACCTTTGCTCATGTAACTGTAACCCCTCTGTACAGCATTTTTACAATAAAAATGTACCAAAAAAATCCTTTTTCTCATTGAACAAGAAGGAAAAAGCGGCATAAGGCCTCCATCTATGACACCAGGAGATCTATCTTGTGATGATACTAACACTGTTGGAGAAAAAGATGTCAATGACCTGCTGAACCACCATACCAGACATTGAATCCTCTCTGGTCTTCTTCTTACATCAATTTCCTTACTGCTTACCCTTGGATTGTTTCATACGCAAACAAATACATCATTGCTGATTCATTGCATAACAATATCTGTAGGTCAATTTGATCCCGCATACACTTATTCTGGAGGAATCATTTCTGCTCATAAACATTAATTAAAAACCAAAAGTGAGGAAAATACAAGAAAATCTAAGCACAAAGTTTTGAAACATAGAAAAATACAGAATGCAGAATGGAAGCAAGCTAATGGCCATGAAACCTCTGATGTGTACTGCTGACTCTGCTCAGGACCTCAGAGATCATGTAATAAATTTAACATTTATAACAGCTCTATGTGTTCATAGAGCTGTGTTCATCTTACAGGTGAATAAATAAACCCTCAGAGAGTTTAAGGAAATTATCCAGGCTACAATGTGCCCCCAAAGTGAGACAAATTTGCATTTTTGGCCAGCAAATTCTATGTTCTTTCCACTTCCCTGTAAGTTACTTTTCATGAGATAGCATTTCCCATGAGTAAGGTGTTCTGTAGGAAGAACTATCTTTATAAATAAGAGAACATTAGAAGAGAATGTGTGAGACTTTGTAGCTGAGCTAGTAGTATGATCAAGGGAAAGCAACGAGACTTGGAGAAATTAAGCTCTGATAAAGGATAACTAATAGTGCCAGTGGGAATTTCCAAAGCAGGCTAAAGTGGGAATTAAGAGCATATTGCACAAACATGACAAATGAATCTTTGGGGAGTTCAGTAACAGATAGGACAATAAGAAGAGCTAGTAAAATGGAATTAATGGTAGGAGAAATATCTGCTAAACTATAAGCTAAATCAAATGCTATGTGCTTGGGAGAAATTTTTACCAAGAATATGAAGAAAGCCTGTCAAAACAAAAAAATGCACTCATTCATACTTGCACTTTTGGACTCTCATATTCAAGACATAAAGGGGCAACCTAGTCAAACCAGGCTAATCTGCCAGAAACTTGGAAGGCTGGCAGAGAGTGGAAGTTTGATGCATATGTATAATTGTAGTTCAACTATTAAACCAGGCTTAACACACAACAATGGGAAGAGCTGAAGGTTTTAATGAAGAAGGGTTTGAAAAGAACCGGCATAGAGGAAGAAAGATCTGGGAATGGTTCTCTCTACTTAGCTTCTAAAGGTTTCCAGCAACACCCTCCTGCTTTGTCTGGGGCCCAAATGCACGTGTGTGCATGCGTGTGCATGTGCACACACACACACACACACACACACACACACACACACACAGCAATCTAACAGTTCTTGAGGCTCACCACACCCTTTCCTCTCTCTGTCCTTGCTTTTGCTTATTGACACTTGAATTTCTTTCTCTACCCCATTCATGGCTAAGTTCTGTAATTTCTTCAGTGCCTGAGCTCCTCCAGTATCTTAGTCACATTCTTGACACATGGGATTATGGCTGCACTTTTAGAAACATTCCCAAAACATGCTACTACCCTGGTAAGAGACAGCATTCACACTCCCTAGGTCACGCGACCCTGCCGACAAAAAGATCTCACATATCTACCACAGCAGATATTAACTGTGCACCTAATTTCTTCTTCATGAAAATGGGACCCACTTCAGTTTGGTTGATATCTTGCAGCCAGGTTAGTGTATGATGCCTACTAAAAGTATTGTAAGGTAAATCATCCCAGAAGCCACATTTTAAAATATAGAGTATTGGAGTCTTTATTAGACAGTTAACAAGCTGCAGGCCGCCAGTTGTTACAAAGACCTGCAGCATGCAAATACATATAACCCAGCTAGGAAACATGCTAAAGAGGAAAGAAATAACAAGAACAATACCGACAAGCCAATTCAGCTCCAATGGAGAGCTGAGTTGGGACTCCATGATGACTGGAGACAAGCCAGGAAGCAGGACACAGGACACCATCACAGTGACACATGTGGCATGGAATCTTGGTGGCTAGGTCCGTGCAGGAGGCAGATCCTCAGGAAATTAATTCCCAGTCCCTGCCCCTGTCTCCTGGGGTCCAGGCACCCATTACCTGGGAGGCAGGTGATGGGGGGGGTTGTTCCTTCCCCCAGCATGAAGACAAGATGCCAGATCCTACCATCCACCATGTGGCCAAGATGGCGCCGGCCAGACCTGGCCTCCTTACTTCAAAAGGAGGTAGAGATGACACTCATTGTTCTTTGAAAAACTAACATATATTATAAGATGTAGCATCTACATAGTGATCTCTATATATCTGACACTCGTGTGAGTACTTACACAGTATTCTTTTATTTTTCACCAAACCCCTGTAAATAGGACTCAAATATAATTCCATTTTGTTGATAAGGAGTATGAGGTTCATAGTGGCTCAGTAACTTCCCTGGAATTGCACAGCAAGTCAGCAGCATGGCTGTCATTTAGTCCTTCGCTTCCACAGACTGTCTCTTAAAGACCTTTGCTCTCTTCATTAGAATCTTTTATTTCAGACCCTTTCCAGCTCTGCCACTATTTACTATGTGATTTGGGACAAGTTACCTAACTTCTCTACTCTACTTTCTTTGGCATTGAATGAGGATGATGATGAGGAGGAGGAGGAGGAGGAGGATGATAATAATAATGATAATAATATTCTGATAGAACAAATGTACATGAAACATTTAGAACAGTACTCAGCACTAAGGCCAACACACACACACACACACACACACACACACACACACACTGAATAACTGTGAGAATTTATTGTACACTACAGAGCTAATTGAAGCCATGTTACCTCCTGCTGCTGATTAATCCTGTCTGGCTTCTGAAGAAGGATGGGCATTTTTTGCCTTTTTATGGAGGATGGGACCGGGCTGTCAGTTTCTATGGAAATAAGAAAGAGGAGATCAGAGGTGTTTTTGATAGCAACACAAAGGATCTTTATATGGCTTTCCAAGGCTGGTGGTGGTGTGAGTCTGAGAAGCAAACTTCCCCTGCCTGTCACCTTGACCTTTCCCAAAGCTTTGTAAAAGGGCAGTGGAGAGGCACCAGGGAAAAAGGAAGAACAGATCAGAAAATACTTCAGAAAATAAGTCCTCAAAAGGAAATTACAGAATTGGAATTCTGAAGAAAAAGAAAATCCTGTTCGCTGAGCCTGTTGAGCAGCTATCAACAATTCTTTAGAAAACTCCAGCAGTTTGCATGTGGAGTCAGTTGCTTTCTAATTGCTACAGCAGGCTACCACTGGGAAGAACAAAGGAAATATTTAGCACATCGTAAATTCTTCTGCAGCCCTGTGGAGTGGCTGGAGTTCAGATTACAGGTTTATAACTAGCATTTGAGAGCAATTTCTATTTCACTTTGAGAAAGTTGTTGGAGAAGCTGTTCAGCCCTGTTCCATCCTAAGAGTCAAGAGAAATACAGACCAAGTGTTTAAATTTAACAATTGGAGCTGGGATGCAAAGAAGTTTGGAAAGATGCTAACAATGGAATCCATTTTCCTGTGGAGGTTTGCTTTTGAATGGGAAGGATGGTTCTTAGTGCATGGGGAAGGCATATCAAGGCTTTGTTCTGGTACTTCTCCAACTTGCCCAAGCCTAATACTCTCAGAAGCCTAGGCAAGACTTGCAAATAGATTCAACTCACACTGCTAAAGAGTGTGTGTGAGAGAGAAACTATGTCACCAAGGGTGGGGTGGACAATGGTGCCACACAGCTCGGTCATTTGGAATTAAAGTCAGCAACAGTGCACATTGACCTGCCCCCTCTCTCTTATCTTTTCTATTTTCTTTTCTTTTTAAAGCTTTTGATTATCTTTAAGTAGATGTACAAAGGGGTTTAGCATGCACTCTGTGATACAATCCATCTTGATCAATGGCATCCCTTCCATCTTTCTCTGGCTTTCTCCAAACCCCACCCATCCCCTACATTTTCACACATGATTCCTGAAGCTACATTGACATCAGAACCATGGATTGGGCTCCAGAGGCTGGAGTAGCTTTGCCTTTGAGAAGATGTTCCAAATCTGTAAAGTATTTTGAGAGGCAAATTTTCATAGCAAATAGAAAAACACTGAAGAATAATCTATTGACTAACAATTATTATAGTTGATAATTTACCAGTTGTCTCTGGTCTTGTGGATGAGCATAGCCATAAGGAATACTTTGCAATTCCTCATCCAGATGACCAACAAACTATGGAGCGTATGCATCACTTATGTCATTCAACGGATATCACTCAAGTCTGTGGTAGAAATAAAGTGAGCTTTCGCTCTTACCAATGGGTGAAAAACGTAATCTTTTCTGAACTTATGATCACTAAATTTCCCATTCTTTCCTCTTCTCCCCTGAAGAATTAGTAATCTTACTAACTTGCTGAAACATTTAACCATATATAGGCTATATTTAGTGAAAATTTTCAAATAAAGTATTTAAAAATATAGATATACTTCATGTTATTTAAGATGTGATGACATTTCTAAGATGATGTTTCTGTAGATTTTGACTATAGAATAAATTTGGTCAAACTCTTTCAGGAGGGACAGAAAATAAAACAACATCATCATCTCTCTACCCAAGCAGTTTCATTTTGCTTTTTGAGTAAAACTAGTGAGAATTAGGTATGAAATTAGTCCTTACTTTAAGTTTTGGTTTTGTTAGGTAATTACAGAGTTGACTGGATTGAACAAGACACCTATCTGGTTGTTTTGTTAATTTAATATTTATTTTTTTGCTAGATTTCATAATACTTCAATTATTGGTTGGTTTTAAATGTTCAATTGTATCATATATTATAGAAGATATATAGCATCTATTATATTATATAATGAAATCTGTGCCTTTATAAACTATAGCTTGGTAGGAAAGAATTTCTCTTTTTGGTTTCACAGCATACATTTTTAACACAATCTGGTTAGAAAGTAAAAAGTTTTATTAATTTGTTTTTTTACTCTGACATGACAAAGTGGTAAGATCAAGTTAAAATGATTTCATAATTTGTAACTAACATCTTCAGCACCAACTATGTTCATGTATGAACTTCAAAGACCATACTACATACATTCTATTGCTTGAAGACCAAGCAACAAAAGACTAATTGAAAAAGCATACATTTTAAATGTATTTTCAATATTTGAAAAAAATGAAAAAATAGATTAATTTTCACCACAAATGAAAAAAAATCTCTCCAACCCTCCCAAACTTCTGGATTCTAGGTGGTGACTCACTTCAAGCAACAGTCCACTAGCAAAAACCATGCTCTTTTGTTGATAGGATTAATCTGTGTTCATAGATATTACGAATACCATCCTATCATAAGCAGATGTCTGTGGAAATTTTATCAAATAATTAATTAACTGCTATTTCTAATCACACATTCCAAATAAGATTTTAGACATTCGGAGATATGCAAGTATTTAAAAAGAAATAAAACACAAGTATGAGATAAGAACCGTCCCCAGTAACCCCAATAACCATAATTGTAAAGGAGAATCTTTTATTGTTGTGAGACATAAAATTGAAGGTCTCATGTTTTAAGAAGATAAAAAAAAGGAATTCTTTCTCCATGGTGAAATAAATAGACTATTTCACCCATGAATAACGATTAACGTTCTTTCACTCAGAGAAAAGCTCGGTAGCAGTTCACACCTGCAGTATTCATGAGGTATACAGGGCCCCATTCCCTTGAAAGAAACTTAATCATCACTATTCACAGGTGAAGTGTACTTCGGTTGAAAATTAAAAAAAAAAAACAAAACAAAAAAAAAAAAACGTTGAGATAAAACCAGTGTGCTTTGTTGTCCATGCTGTTATTTTCCCAGCATTCCATCTCTGCTGGTCACTGCAAAAAAAAAAAAAATGCTTGAGGAGATTTACAATTATTCAAAGGCAGTGCTGTAAATAAATACCTTTTCTTCTCAGCTTAGTTCTCTGTTTATCAGAGATTCAAAGGTGGCTCGAGAGGTCAGAAAAACAAGCTGCTTGAAAACTTGGACGCACACTGAAGTAATAAGGTCGGCATTTTTACAATTGGATTCTTCTTATTGCCATCCAGTGCTGAACTGGCCTTAAATTTCCTCATTTTGAAGCCAAACCTGCCCCTAGTCTCACCATGTGACTATAAATAGACACTGAAAGTATAAAATATATATTTAAACATAAGCTTGAGTATAAATTTAAACACACAAATGAAAATAAAATCTAGCATAGGAATATTTCTTGCCAGTGGAGCAAGAAGGGGTAAGGTTCTTTTGGCTGCTGTGAATTCAAAGAAGAGGTTTAAGAATCGCTTTTCTCCTTGGGGGCCATGTGTGGATTGGTTCACTGTTTTCTTGGCTCCTGGAAGTTTTAAAAATTGCTGAGCCATCATATTAAACTATGGTATTTTACCTGTTTAAAAATTGTCAGTGTTTTAATTTACTTAAGAAGTCCTAAGCACCAGCCACACATTCCCCTTGCATCTCTTGTAGTAAAAACTGACAAGACCCAATCATTGAGTGTTCCCTGTAGATCTGTCCTGGGTGCTTTTTTGCTAACCTCCGTGATGCATTGATGATTTCCTGTTTGAGCCCTTCTACCCCCTCCTCCATCAATCCTTTCCTCAACCTGTTCTCACCAGCCAAACCTACCTTAACTTCCTCCCAGTTTGTGCTTGCATGGAAATGGATCAGTAATAGGCATGTTCTTGATATCCACATTCATTCTACTTTGACCTTCCCCAAAGTTTGGTAAAGCAGCGTTCAAGTACAAGCCCAAGTACTCAGGCATTAGGATGATCATGGTTCAAGGCCAGCCCTGGTAAAGTGTAAAAATTTATCTCAAAAATAAACTAAAGCAGGAAAAGGTCAAGGTATGGCTTGAGTGGTAGAGTATGTAATTAAGGAAAGATCACAAATTCTAACCTAAATACCAACAACACAAACAAGTGAAAAATCCCTAAAGATTGCAGTTTAGTTAGAAACAAAGACATATGTGTTAAATACATATGTGATGCTTATAAAAGCAATGACAAAGTTATTACTGGTGGTACGGGAGCTTGAAGAAACTCCCCCTGCTTAGGCAGGACTCATGGAGGGCATGGAAGATTGAGAGGCAAGAAGGTAGGCTCAGATTTGTGCAGAAACATTTTCTGTCTGGGGCCTCACAGATTACCTACAATGAGGGAAGCCAAGGACAAGCACAGGGGGTCAGTTGTTGTTGTGGGTTTTTGCCCTGAGTTTATTTATGATAATCAGCTTTTTGCTTACACAAAAGTGATGTTTTTATTACAGGAAACAAAAGGATAGTCAGTATATATGTATATTTATATTTAAATTATGTAATAGCCATCTCCTTAACTGTTTCTTTCTCTATGAGTTCACCATTACATTTAACATCATCATACCTTTACAAATATTGCTCAAACAAATTTTACTACTGTGAACCAGGTATTTTCCAAATTCATACTGCTCTCCACTTCAGAAATAATTCATAGATTTCTATTGATAACTAAATCTGGCAATATTGAGTAAAACATAGAAAAAATGGAAACAAATAAAAACTAAGACAGTTCAGTAAATTAGGACTGTTTTACACTCTCTCTCTCACACACACATACATACGCATGCATCACACATGCAAGCACACATGTACTCATACACTCAGAAACCTTATATAGAAATACAATTCGTTAGAAGATAAATGTTACTAATATTGAAAAGGAAGTGAAGCATATTTTGAAGTGTTCAGGAGTCTGGGTGAAGCAAAATTGTTTCTTCATAGCAATCATAAAATTACAAGTTAATTGCAGTTAAGGTTTCAATAAAAAGGAATGTCTACCAAATAAAATAATAAAATTCTCCAATTTAACTGCTAGGCTAAAATTGTTTCATAAATAATTCATTTGTAAAATATTCTTGGGCAGCCATGTAAAGGACAGTAATGATTTCTTAAATAACAACATAAAATTGCAAAGACTGAACTATCTTTAAAGATCAGGATTTATTTGGAGACAACACTGTTACATTTACTTGAAAGTAAATGTGATCAAATTGTAAAACACCAGAGAAAGTAGTTTAGTCCTCTTTTAGGAGAAATAATGTCAGTCATCGTTAAGGCATTTCAAGTGCAATCCATTGAGTAATGGGTAGCTAAAAGAGTTCATGGAGTGTAAGATAAGTTCAAGGTTGAGAAGTGCATGATTCCCTAGTTCCTAGTCAACTCCATAAATTCAGGTTGGCAGTTCTTATATATATTCAGCTTCCCTTTGTATTTCTACGTTTTGTTTTTGTGTTAGTCCTAGTAGGTTGCCAGTTTTCTTTTTCTCCCAAAAGTTATAAAATCCATAGTTAAGAGGCAGGTCTCTGAAAACTTAAAAACAAAGGAGCTGATGGATTCAGGAGCAGCTGCTCAGGCCACTTGATTGCAATATTTCACTGCAAGTCCTGATGTCTTCACAGCAGCCTCAGATTTAAAAGATTCTGAAAGTTGATTGATTGTTCCCAAACTGCTACAGAGTTTTATTTGATTAACCATGTATATTTTTGCCAATATGTCTGGCTACCTATTTAAAGTTAGTGCATTGCTGGCAGTATTACAAAAACAGATTTTAAGGATTGGAATCAGATTTGGCAGCAAAGGATTTGGTTCCAAACTCATTGGTGATCTTAAAATTTCATTTGACATGGAAAAGAAAAACCTTTGAGTCAAAAATGAAAGACTCCACTTTCATTGAAAAAAGTTTCCTGGCTGCCAAACATGTTTATTTTTCTATGTTTTGACCCTATCACTAGTTCCTTTGAAGAAAGAACTTCAAGTGATATTATGTAAACATACGTGTATGTACATACACATATTTAATCAAGATCTTTTTTTTGGAGGGATGTATTTAGTAAGATCTTACTTCTCTAAACTAAAGAATAAAAAAGGCATCTTTTCAAAAGTTTATTGCAATAAAAGAGTCTTTTGTCCTTCCTCTTGGCTTTTTAAAGTTTTAACGAGTTGTTTATGTATCTCAATGGCTTGAAAAGACAGATGTATTTTATGTAATCTTCCATGTAAGCTTTTTTCATTTCCCTTATAAATTACTTTTCCATATTTTAAAATGTAGTTATGTTTTCAGGGGGAAAAAATGGCCAAAAAATATGAGCCGTTACTTGTTGGCCAACACCATCCCTTAGATAAAGTAGGTATAAATCACAATAAGCAATAAAATTCCACCGTGAGTATAAACCACAACTTTATTGAAGAAATGTCTATTAAAATTGTGTCTCATTTTCATTTTGCCTGAACATTAATGTATGAGTTTCATTTGAAAGCATGCAGTTACCAACCCATGTTTCATATGCTAATTAACAAAAAAGACATCAGTTTAAATTTAAGAAAGTAAATCTCCTGAAGATTCAGTGAAGAAATGCTTTTATACTCTGTGGGTTAAGGCAGTAACTTATATGTAATGCAGAGGAAAAAGAAGAAGAAGAACAGAGATGCCAATCTCCTGGAAAAGATAGTTGAATAATAATAATTTAAGTATACAAGTCAGATTGTAATTGTCTAGTAAGTACTGCTTCCAAAAGTGTAGACTTAATGACGCTTGCTTTCTGATCTCCATAAACATTTCCTGCTGCTTTTAACTCTTTCAGGCTGGTATGCACATCAAATATTGCTAACACTAACATGCACTTGTGGATGTTTGAAAAGCACACAGTTGAGAGCGTAGCCTGGCTTGCTATCACTCTACTAGGTAATAAGATGCCTATTGGTTATAAATGCCGGATAGAAATGAAATAACCTACCCCATCTTTGCAATTAAGTTAAAATAAATTCTATTTTTTGAGACACATAAAAAAGCAATGTGAGAGCTCCCCCTATTGACTCACAATAATGGAGAATGTATCCTGAAATATCCTTCCAAAGAGTCATAATCAAAATAAAACTTCTGAAGTAGAAAGGATATTATAAATAGATGAATTGGAATCTACTAATTGATAAATGTCTAATAGCAGGTATCACCATGAAACAAATCAGTTTAGAGCTGGGGCCAGGTTCCAGAGTCTTTGTCTCTGAGTCCTACTTTCTTTTGACTATAGTATGACATCCAGCAGGTCATGTACAGAAACCTTACCAATCTAATGCCAACTGCCTCTGGTTAAGAGACCTAGGAAAGTAAATGGACCTGTATAGCCTTCCTGATTTCATATCAATAGGAATGATTGAGTTCATGGGATGTCTCTTGCATGCTTCATCTCACAACGCTGGTAGTGTATGTTGCTTGGTTTGGGTCACCAAATCTTTGCAGTTTAAGAACACGTTCTTCAAATATATAAGTATTTGACACTTGAAGAAAAAGGTATTTAAGAATCTACCATTTTTCACATTTTGGTGGGAGATACTGTCTGTAAATTAACTAAAACATGTTAGAGCCTCTATATTTTCTTAAATGCCTCAAATTCTTTTTTTTAAGTGTAAGATGATACATGTGATGGGCAAAATAATAATCTGAATTTGACTTTATTTGAGAAACTCATGGCAATTAAATGTCCAATGTAGCTGTGATCCAATGGTTCATGGCTATAATCCTAGCTATTCAAGAGGCTGAGATACAAGGATTGTGGTTCGAAGCCAGCTCAGACAGAAAAGTCCCATGAGACTCTTATCTCCAATTAGCCACTCAAAAATCAGAAATGCATCTTGGCTCAAAGTGGTAGAGAACTATCATTGAGCAAAAGAGCTCAGGGATAGTGCCCAGGCCCCGAGTTCAAGCTCTAAAACTGACCAAATAAATAAATGAATAAAGTGTCCAATGTAACTATTACACTGCCATTCTGATAATTTATCATGAGATAAATTCCATCAATGGAACAAGGAATTATCTTTTCTTTCCTTGAACATAGGTAAAGATATACTCTTAGAAGACTAGGCTTGTTTTATATACCTAATTTTATAAACAAACAATTGCATGAGCCCAGGGCTTTGAACAACAACCTTTGATTTGTCATTGCTTGTCATATAGCATGCATTGACTTCATTCATGAATGCTAAGCTCCAGTTGGAGGGCTTTCCAGCATTCCTAATCCTCATGCCATGTCCTCCACACTGTATTCTTTTGGATTCCTGAGGAATTGTACATGTTATTGGATCACTTTCTTATGTCTTGTTTGCTTAGCCTCTACTGCAAACTAACTGTAGATGTTCATAAGAAGACAAAGCAAATGAAACAACATTGTGGATAATGTATCTTGTTCCTGGCTATGAGAAAGTAAGCCCATATAAAAATACGTAATTTAAAACTATAAGAGAATCCTGTTTTTTAAACAATTGACCATCACTCATGTATTCTTTATACTTGAATGATTTTAAGATCAAGTGCAGCAGAAATAGAAGCGATATGCAAAATAAAGTATGTGCATACTCCAATTCTTAGTTTCCCAGAACCCTTGAAATTTACAATTGAAAGAGGGAAATATTTCATGTTAAGGTAAGTTTGATGATGTACTTTCAGAATTGGAGAAAATAACTAGTAGTTGCCCCAGGAGGACAACCATGAACAGTCCGTTCCATGACTGAGGAGGCTGAGCTCACTGACAGATGGAACAGAAGCAAGAGAAGGAAGCACTTGGCCATGCAAGGAAGAATAAAGGAGCTAAAACTAAAAGCTCATCTGGCTTTCCAAGCTGTAGCAATGGGTTTGAGAAGAAAGATGAATTTTTTAATATTTCATTCATTTGCATGATAACTCTATAAAAATAATATGAATACTGACAGTGGCAATTCTCTGTAAGAATAATATGAATACTGACAGTAGCAATTCTTTCTTTTATAATAATTAAAATACTTTGCTTTACCCATAATGTGTGTATTTAATTAGAAGTATATTTTATATTCTAAATCATTGATTTAATTTTGAATCTAACATGAAAGTAAAATATTATTTATTTTGGGGGGATTTATCACCTCTATTTTGTAGGGTTCCCCCCCTTTTGATGTACCATTCCAAAATATTTTAGAAATGGTTATCCAAACTTAAACCACCACCATAGATTTGAAATGTCTCTTTTGAAGTTCTATTTAAGTCACTCAATCATTCTAATCTTCATTCTTAGTTTACTTCCATCTGAAATCATTACAATTTGCCATCTGCTTATCATATTACATATTTTATCTTCTTGGATTCTACCATCCCTCTGCAAGTTAGGCATAACTATCCTAGGGTTTTGGAATTAGGAAAGGATATACAATGGAAGTAAAGAGCCTGTGTCTAACAGCTATTATCCTAGAAAGTTTGCTGCTAAGATCTAGGCTTACCTGTGACCCTCTCTGCTGGCACTCAGATGGAGTCAGATGATGTTGATAGCTATGGGAAAGATTCTTGGGATTATAAACTCCTTCACTTTTATTTGCCAATGGCCAAACTTTTTTTTTAATCACATGTCCTTACAATAGAAAAATACCCATTGAGATTAGGCGATTACATAAATTTCACATAATTTCACAGTATTGTGGAATAGTGATACTTAAAGTCCCAAACACATTTTTACTTTCACAAGGCACACTGTCATTATCATGGTCTATACAGTTTGTGAATTCTGTGAGCTTGAACAGTACAAATTATTTTTTCCACATCAGGTGATGTTCACATTTCTTTCCTTTCTTTTTCCTTAATGTAGGCTGTTTCCTCTTTCCTCTATTTTTTTTTTTTTTTTTGGCGGTTGTGGGGCTTGAACTCTGGGCCTGGGTGCTGTCCCTCAGCTCTTCAGCTCAAGGCGAGCGCTCTACCACTTGAGCTACAGCGCCACTTCCGGTTTTCTGGTGGTTTATTGGAGATAGGAGTCTCATGGTCTCTCCTGCCCGGGCTGGCTTTGAACCGCGATCCTCAGATCTCAGCCTCCTGAGTAGCTAGGATTACAGGCGTGAGCCACCGGCGCCCGGCTCTATTTTTTTTTTTAGAGTCAGAGGAAAAAGATTACTTTCAATTTCCTTACCTTTCAATGGTTGTCCTATTCTTGGTCCAGAACCTTGAAAAGTATTTTCATTTCAGTGAGGATTGTATTTTTTTTAATTTGTGGCTAAAGGCTTTTTCTTTCTTAATGCACAGCATTCTGATTCATTTCATGAAGCTGAGTATATATAACATGTCTAGTTTGGTTTTTGGAAATTCATCTGAATAAAACAATTATCAGACAAATTTGCGATAGATGTTTAATTTATAGAAAACACAATGAATGTCTTATCGCTACTTGAAAGTATGAGAACATGGCCTTTGAATGATTTGGAATTCTTAACTGAGCAGGTACTCTAAGCAAACCCCCCCCCCAGCCCACACATAAATGTTGGCATCAGAGAGTGAAAAAGCTCATGAAAACAATGAGTTGGCTGTATCTTGCAATCAGAACATGCAATAGGTTTTATACTAAATTCTGAACATCCAAAAAATACCCCAAACTTGTCATAGAAATAGGCAAAAACAGTAAAAATAAGCTTTGCAGTAAAATAAACTGTACACATGGGAAGAGTAAACTTTTGTAATTATGATTTAAGAAACATAGCATGTGTTAGAACATGATTATTTAAAATATAGTTTAGAAAGTTGTGTAAATTGTTTCTGGGCTCTCATTTCTGACAATATGCATTGCAAAAGTACATATTCCTGTACAACAAAAACTTCAAAAGACTGCATAAAATATTATAAATTCAGATCTACAAATCTGCAGCAATTCTGAGCAGAAATAAAGAAGGCAGAGTCACAAAGCCAAAGTATAACTCCAGAGACCTAGTTCATAACTCAATTAGACAGCTGTCCCATGGGACATCTGCCAGGCCTTGCCATGCCGAATTTCTTCCAATGATCCAATTGAATGACACACAGATGATGAACACCATAGGCAGATTCAGATACGAAATTTAAAAGTAAATGTCTTCATGATACCAGGGAATTCAAAGGTAGCATCTTTAGTAGTGAGTGAATGAGAAATAGTACCAACTAAAGAAAAAAAAACTTTAAAATGCTGGCTGTAGATGGAAGAGGAAAAAGTCTTTCCTGAAAATTGTGTAACCACAAGTAAGGCATTATTCAGGTTCTGGGCCAGAACTCATTCTATTTGTGTGGTCCAAAAACCCCTTGATGAAAACTGAGTTTAAATAATTGATCCTGGGAAGCTAGTGCCTCTAGCCACCTGGCAGAGCTAATCATTTATCTTCTGCAGGGGAATACATGTTAAATCAAGGCCACAAAAATTCCCTGCAAAGTGTTACAAATATGAGGTCTCAATTCAGATATTATAAAATACACAGAGAGTATAGACTTCCTTATAAAATACATGTGCTTAATACATTTAGGAAAAATGTGGAAAGATTATGACAATGGAATAAAAGCATATCTCATATGTTCAGGAATAGTTGGAGGAAAATACAATACCCATTTGAACATCTATAAATAAAAAAATTAAAAATTAATGAAAGAATTCAATGGGCAGGATACCCAAAAAATATTTGACACAGCTGAAGAGAGATGTAGTAGATTGGAAGGTGTGCAATAGACATTCTAGTTTGTCAAGACATGAAGTATTAAAATAAATGAAATGAATCTGCTATTTCTCCAAATGTTAATAAAAACTAAATAAAATCTCTTAACATGTCCTAACCAAACACAACTTCAGATGAGTTGCGAATACATGTGAACAAGATAGCATTAAGATTTTTTGAGAAGACAATGTTAGTGAATATTAGTGAATCTGGTAGAAAACATTTTCAGTACCTTTATTTGCCAAAGGATTAGCACCCAAACTAAGTAAAGATCCCCAACAATTTTTAAACAGATAAATTACTACGTAGGGAAAAAAGAAAGACTTGAATGAGTACTTCATCATGGTAACAGTCAATGAACATAGAACTGGAGGTTCACTTTATTGGTGATCAGGAAATCGAGTTAAACATTTTACACATACCAAATAGGAAAAACTATAATATTTGATAATATCAAGGGCTAATGAACTTATGAAGCAATGACAACTTCCATAAACTTGTGGACTCATTGCAAGTTGGAAAACCATTCTGCATTTCCAAGAGTTTAACGTGCACATACTTTGAAAACATTTCCACTGCTAGTTAGATGTTTTGATGTGTACACAGGGTTCATGGTCACAAAATCCTTACCAGCATTAATTATAGTTTAAAAAATATCTAGAAACCACTCCAAATTCTACCAAAAGGAAATGAAATAAACATACAAATTACTAAGCAATATATGCTTACTAAGCATACATGTATGGTAAACTATAAAGAAACATGGGGAAACTAAATTTCAAAAGACCGACATGAAAACTTTCATGGATGTGCACAGAATTTCAGAGTCTTAGTGATACTCTGTTAGAAAAAAAGTGGCAGATTTTACAGATTCATGTGCTCCGTGTATAACTTCCCTATGTAAAGTGCCTTGCAATCAATATATGCATTTTTGAAAATAGTTTCTAAGTATTCTTTGTGTTTTACAAAGATTGGCACAATTTTTTTCTCCACAAGCCGATGTGATTCTTGCTCTTACCTTTGGCTTGCATGGAAAATGGTCAAGCTAAAACACATATCTGATGTAATAAAGTATCTATAATCTTAGTTTATAAATGTCTGTAATTTTGAAAGATTAACACTCACTCACTTTGTAAAAGATAGAATGAAACCATAGACTTTAATTTAGTGTATGCTACAAAGATTGTACAGGAGTCCTTCAGGACTCCCTCCTCCCCCGTATTATCTGATTATATAGTCTTTTGTCTGGTCTGACATTGTGTTCTGTCTCTGGATATGAAGAATAGGATTGCCTGACTCATACACTTTAAAGTGTTCATCCTATACTTCTTTAGGTCCTTCTTTTACTGAAAGCCTATGCAAGATGTGGAAACTGTATTGTCATATTTTTATTGCCGTTACTCCAACATTATGAAAGAGAGGTTATTTTCTGCTTTGTTTTCAGTTTTGTTTTCTTTACTGCAAGAATAATGCATTATATGGTTTCCACTTACACATAATAGAATAAAAGTACAACTTTATTGTTTAATTAAGTAGACAGAAAGTTGTTCATCTTTATTCACAAGGACTCAGTACATTGTGGTACTTTTGCCATTAACATAGGCAAAGAAAGAGGTAGAATGTGCTTGGTACATAGGATCTCTGGTTAAAGAAAACTCATTTTAAAGATTTCAAAAGTCTTAGCTCATGTTGAAGCGGGAACAGACTGGTTACAAAGGCATTCTGCTGATGTCTTGAAAAATAAAGTAGCTGTGATAAGTAATCAGATACATCATTATACACCTGTTAGAACAAAAAGTACTGTATGCTGACTGTCATAAAAAATAGGAAGTGGGGACTGGATGTTTTGTGAGATTGGATAATAATAAAGAAAAAGGCATCCTTTCAACCCAGAGGACAGTAGCTGATTTTATTCTAGACAATGCTGGGAGATGCTGGAACTCATTCATACATCCTGACTAACAAGGGCTTTATACAGGCTAGCCGATGGTATCACTCTCAGCTCAGAATCTGCTGGAAAGCTGTCACTGGAGCAAAGTTGGCATGAAGTATTACTATACAGTGTGAGCAGCCTCAACTAGGGATTATTTTTCATCTCCAAAACAATATATTAAGCCAGTTGTTAATTTTATTAGTGCTAAAAGAAAAAGACATTATAGATTATACACCTTCCTATGTAGAATTACCAAAACTATTGGAGACCTGGATAAATTTTAGTTTCACTTTGCAAATGAATATGATTTTTGAAAACATGTCTCATGTGTCCCAGATACACCTATACTAAAATTATTTATAGTCTACTGTTTATTTTTTATCTTAGCAGTCTGTATTTTAGCTGTCAACTCTTTGCCACATTATTTTGCAACAGTTTTATCATGGAGAATTTTTAACATGAATTTAATGAAATATATATTTTATTATATTTTTCATAGAGGATCTCATGTTTGGTGTTTGTTTTGTTTTGTTTTGTTTTTGTTTTCCCAAGCACTAGCTTTGGACATTGATCCTCCTACATATGCCTTCCAAGTAGCTGGTATTTCAGGCATGTACCTCCATGCCTGGTGAGGGTTTTTTTTTAAAGCAATTTGGAGTGATGGCTGTAGTTATCCTGTGACCATAGTTCTGAAAATCAAGAAGAGTTAGGTCACATAGGTTTGTTTGCAATAATGTGTACTAGTTATGCCAAGAGATAATGAAATATTTAGGTTGGGCAATATGAGCAGTGAATCTCGATTTTGCCTAGTGGGGTTTGATTTACATATGAATAAAGGATTCCGTAAGAATGATAAAATGCAATAGCCTATGCAAGAATCTTAGATTTGTTTTACTCACTATGACTAAAAGAAGCTGGTGCTCTAAAAAAGAAACATCTCCCCCTCCCCCCAAAGTCAAGGGAAGCCAACATCAACACAAAATGCCAGTGCCCAACTATAGATGGAAAAATCACATTCCTTAGAATTCTAGTACTATTTCAAATCAAACCCTACAAACAGTACAATTTATCCTTTATATTTTTTGGGTCCACATATGTCCCTGACAGAGGCAGTTTCATTGTAGCATTTCCATACACAAACAGGATAAATTTTCTTTCATGCTGTTCTGAGGCTTGAACTCAGGGCCTGGACGCTGTCCCTGAGCTTTTGTGCTCAAGGATAGCACTCTACCACCTGAGTCACAGCTTTCCTTCTTTTTGATAGTTTATTGGAGATAAAAGTCTCACAGACTTTCCTGTTCTGGGTGACTCTGAACCGTGATCCTCAGATTTCAGCTTCCTGAGCAGCTAAAATGAGAGACATGAACCATCGGCTCTAGGCCAAACAGTATAATTTAAAGAAATGTTATTGAAATGGTGTTTATATCTTAAAATAAGACAATCAGCAATATTTGCCACAGCAATTCTACCTATAAACCCTGACATGTTAAAAATCTCAAAAGAAAATAAGAGGGCTGGGAAGGTGGCTCAGTGGTAGAGCGCCTGCCTTGCATGCATGAGACCCTGGGTTCGATTCCTCAGCACCACAAAAGCAGAAAAAAAAAAGCCAGAAGTGGCGTTGTGGCTCAAGTGGTAGAGCTCTAGCCTTGAGCTGAAGAGTTGAGGGACAGAGCCCAGGCCCAGAGTTTAGGCCCACGACCGGACCCCCCACCCCCAAAAAAACAAAGAAAAGAAGAAAATGTTTAACACATAGCCCTGGCTGGTCCCTTCCAGGTACATTTTCTCATTATGAAGCAGTTATTACAGTTTGGCAGAGGGCTGCTGGGGCTCAGTCAAAGGTACTGGAGCAATCCCACAGTGCCATGTATTAGAACATTACACTATACTAACTTTGATTTCCTGATGAGGTGGCTTCCATTCTCATGTATTTCCTTCCTTGCCTCCTAAGCATGCAGCAAGAGACCTTGGAATATTTCTCTGAACCCATATTGTCTCATGTGGGTGGCAGAACCCAAGAACCCAGCGGGGTTTCTTCTCAGGTGTGAACATGCTGTCTTTTTTGGGCATTCCCAGGAAGTTTCCTAGACTTTGCTACAGCACACAGCAACTTCCAAAGGCTGTCTTCTGTGATTTCTTCTCCCCAAATGCCTTTGACTAACAGAGCTCACTGCAGCTAGAGCTCACATGCTAGTAGAACTTTGAGGTGGGCATGTAAGCCTCTACAGACACTGTAGCTGCAGAGAAGATAACTCTAAATGGAAGCAGGGAAACCTAGTATATTGACACATTTATTTCATCTCATGTCAAAACCAAGGGAAAGAGTTTAAAGATGGTTTGGAAATCGTAGAACAAGGAGTGACACCCGAGTCAGGGTGAAGATGTAGGATTGTCAGTCTATGCATGCTTCAATCCTAACAACATTATTTTCTGGATTTAATTCTAGCTATGAGCCATACTTTCATGACAATGATTTTAATGAAGGCAGGTCCTGCTCGAAAGACAATGTTTTGAATATGCTTACAATTAAATACCTTAAATATTGTGCCTGAGTGTACCTGCGAGACTGGTAAGATGAGCATTTGAATCCACATTCCATTGATTTCCCAACAGAACAAAATTCAGAGAAAGAATGAGGAATTTGTTCTACTTCAGCTCAGCATCACTAATAAGCAGAAACAGTTCATCTGACCTTTGAATTCAGAAATGCTGCTGAGTTCTCGCATCTCCATCATGAAGAAGGCAGATGGTGGAATTTCTCAGGCTCCATAACCAGATGAGGGTGGGCCAATTTCTTATTCTCCTCCTCTCCCTCTCTAGTATGCACTGGCATTATTGACATTTGTTCTATGTCTCTGGAGAATACTGACTAAGCTAATGCTCATAGTATAATTCAATGTCATGAGCAAAGAAAAAACAATTCTTTAGCTAGCAATGTTAAATGGACCCTTCCCTACCATGCCCACCAAAAAAAAAAAAAAAAGACAGCTACCAAAGGTTTTTCTGTATACCAATAATGAGAAGAGTATGGCTGAAATCAGGAAAGCAACTCCTTTTGTAATAGCCCCACAAAAAAACAAAATACTAGGAGTTAACTTAACAAAAGAAGTGAAGGACCACCTCTATGATGAAAACTTCAAAAAGCTCAAAAAAGGAAATTAAAGCAGAACTAAGGAAGTGGAAAAACCTTCCATGCGCTGGATTGGATTGGGAGTATTAACATCGAGAAAATGGCAATACTACCAAAGGCTATCTACAAATTCAATGTGATACCTATCAATACCCCAACTTCACTCTTCAAGGAAATAGAAGAGGCAATGCAAAAATTCATATGGAACAATAAAAGACCTCTAATAGCAAAAACAATCCTTGCAGAAAGAACAGTGCTGGAGTAATAGCAATACCAAATTCCAAACTCTACTACAAAGCCATAGTAATCAAAACAGCTTGGTACTGACATAAGAAAATACCTGAGGACCAATGGAATAGAACTGAAGACCCAGAAATAAAACCACAGACCTATAGCCACATAATCTTCAATAAGGGGAGCTAGAAAAATAGAATGGAAGAAAGACAGCCTCTTCAGTAAATGGTGCTGGCAAAATTGGTTTAACACCTGTAGAAAACTAAAGCTAGATCCTTATATATCACCCTGTACCACAATCAACTCCAAATGGATCAAGACTGCAAAGTAAAAGCACCTAGAAAACATTACAGGAAGGAATAAGAAAAATTTTAGTGCTCCTTGGCACAGGCCAGAAACACAACAAATCAAAGAGAGGTTGGACAAATTGTATTGCATGAAACTGCAGAGCTTCTGAATGGCAAAGGACATAGCTAACAAAATCAATAGAAAACCCACAGACTTGGAGAAGACCTTCACTGGCTATACAACAGACAAAGGCCTCATATCTAAAATAAACTTAGAACTAAAAAAATTAAATCCTCCAATAACAAATCCTCAAAAAAACAATTGCCCGATAAATAAGTGGGCTAAAAACTTAAAGAGAAACTTCTCTGAAGAGGAAATAGGAATGGCGATAGACACATGAAGAAATGCTCAACTTCTCTGGCCATAAAAGAAACACAAATCAAAACAATATAGAGATTCCACCTCACCCCAGTTAGAATAGCTATAATCAAGAACTCTAATAACAACCGATGCTGGAGGGGATGTGGCTAGAAGGGAACCCTACTGCATTGTTGGTGAGAGTGTAAACTTGTTCAACCACTTTGGAAAGCAGTATGGAGGTTCCTCAAAAGACTCCACATAGAGCTCCCCTATGACCCAGCAATCCCACTTTTGTGCATTTACCCAAATGATCACAAACAAGGCTATATTAAAGCTACCAGCACAACTATGTTTATCGCAGCATTATTCACCATAGCTAAGATATGGAAGCAACCCAGATGCCCCTCAGTAGATGAGTGAATCAAGAAAATGTAATATATCTATATCTATGTCTATATCTATATCTCTATCTATATTCACAATGGAATTCTATGTTTTCATCAGAAAGAACAAAACGGCCCCATTAGGAAATAAAAAGACTTGGAACAAACAATTTCTTAAAATGGGTCAGAATGAATTTTCTGAATATATTTCTGAAATAATTCATGTTGTCAAATGGCAATTCTTTTTTTGTGTGTGGTCCGGTCATGGGGCTTGAACTCTGGGCCTGGGCGCTGTCCCTCAGCTCTTCAGCTCAAGGCTAGCGCTCTACCACTTGAGTCACACCGCCACTTCCGGCTTTCTTTTTGCTTATGTGGTGCTGAGGAATCGAACTCAGGGCCTCATGCATGCAAGGCAAGCGCTCTACCACTGAGCCACCTTCCCAGCCCCTCAAATGGCAATTCTTTGACATGGGTTAACATCTTGTTTTTTTCTTTCTTTTGTTTTTAGGGCAGAGTCCTACTATGTGTTGCAGCTGGCTTTGAACAGCTGGACTCAATAGATCCCCCATTCTCAGCTTTCCAAGTAGCTGGGACTATAATTGGTACACAAAACTTCGCATAACCATCAATTTATCTTTTCTGTGTTTATTCTGGTATCATGTATACTTCTGAGGTAAAATTTAATTACTTTTACCAATAGGTGAGAACCATTCCAAAGCTCCTTATAAAAATAGCAACATATATTCTATTGCAATTATTATTGTGAGGACTGCTTCTTATCAACCTGTCCAAAGTAGGAATTGAACTCCAGGATGATTTGGATTGATGTAAATGGATGGAGGATTTTGTGGGTTGTTTTTTTTTTTGTTTTTTTTTTTTGTAATGGCAGCAAACCTTCGATGACAGATGAAGTGCAAAGCCTCTGACTGATGCCTGCATATGCCCACACAGAGTGGGGCTCACTTTCTGCCCCTATCAGTTGTGCATGCTTTGCTCTGCAAGGAGGTTTAAGCAGGAACACGATTGCTTTTGTCTTTCCTTCAGCAAGCTTTCAAATGTCCCTCCACCCCAACAAACACAGATGAGATGTTTTGTGCATGAGAAGCTTCATAATCTAGATTAATTGATCCCTAGTGGTGCTCACACAATCCCGTGTGTTAGCAAGTTATTGCAAGGCAAGCCCACAGGTAAGTTTTCCAATAAAGCTATGTGTTGTCTGTTGAATAAATAAAAAATAGTTTCCCCTAATTTTTGTTTAGCTTAATTGGATACTAATGATTAAAACACCACTGAATTCATTCATGCTTCTTTGTATAATTTCCCAGTCAAGGGGTAATATAGAATTGGTGGCATTTATAGTAGGATCTTCGTGGGGAGAAAGATGAAAGGCGTAACTGTGATGAAGAGGTCATGGTACACATAAAGGGACGTCTTAACCTGAAAATTCCTTGTAGGGCCGTTTGAAGGTAACCATTAAAAAAGAAAAACAAAATAGGTTATATTCACTTCAAAAGTTTGGGACTCAAGGCCATAAGGGTTTTTTTTCTCTTATATTTGAAATAGAAGAAAAAACAAAATTAAAATCCTGTGACATTAATATGAAAACCATAATTTTGTGAATAAAAATGTTCCATTGAGAGGCTCTAAATAAGCTTTAAATAGTCTATCTTTCAAAGTATAATATTTATTGCCATTTCTGTGGGAAAAGATGATCTCTGTATTTGCTCTCATGTCATGGCTTCACTTACAGAATCACAGCTTCATAAATTCAGCTGCTAATGTGACTCAGGATGAGCTCATACAATCACTTACTATTTTGGGTTTTTTACTTCTTGGATGCTTAAAGCATTGCAGAGCCAGTACAACTTCAGGGGACAAGTGACATGCCTATGTTTGGTTAGTGTCTTCCAAGGTCTCCCTTGCAGCTCAGTACCAAACAACAGGCCACTGTTGAAGATAATTTCTTTAATTTTTTTATAGTCACCTTTCACCCTACCAAGTCACATACCAGTGACTTCTTCGCTTCCTGAGAACTAAATTCTCAAGTATTGAAGATTTAGAAGTGAAACCAATAGCATTTGCAAACAATATTAGAAACCTTTGCAGATATTCTAGATCAACATGCCATTAATAAACGACAAATGTTTATTGGTTATATCCTACCTGACTTAACCAAAGCTGATGCATTGGCAATAATCAGAAGGGCTGTGTTGTGGAAGTGCTTGGTAAGGACACTTCCAGCTCTTCCCCAAGTTCCTGTGTGTTTAGTTCTGTACTGAGAGCACAGTAAAGCAAAAAAGCCCTCCCTACCCAATGTGATTTGATAAAAACAGATGTATTTCTTCAGAGTGCCTATCCTAGAAGGTTAGAGACCTAGAACCTAGATGATTTTTTCGCCAAATTAACCAGCATGTTTGTTATACTCTTTTAGAGACTTGTTTATTAATCCAACTTATATGAATTGGCACCAAAACTCTGTGACATAGATGACTGAGGTAAAAAGACTCAAGAGACAGTCAAGTCTGATCACATTGAAGGTATTAATCAATGTTAATCAATGTGTAAAAATGCAGAGAACTAGAATTTTAATGTTGGGCCCCATGCTTTTCCCCTCTGCGTTTCTTTCTTAGCATTGGAAAGTGAATTTGGTTCAGGAAGCTCGGGAATACAGCTTCAGGGCTGTACTGCACTGATTCATCAGTTCTTAGAACAGCTAGGGTCCTCCAGAGAGCAAGAGGGAAATGTGGCTCATGGCGCCCTGTCGAGTAAAAGTGGAAAACTCACGCTTGAATCAGCTTGAAGGCTAATAGAGAAAAGAATCACTAAATGCATTTCTTTTCCCCAAGGCAAGGCTACTGTCAGCAGAAGATGATTGAGTTAGCAAAGGCATTTCCCCCCTTTTTTTTCTAAAATTTTCAGCATCATGAATTCCACCCAGGCATACTGCCCCTTTCTACCGACCCCCTCACACTTTAAGGGGCACATCTAAGTCTGCCAACTCTATAAAACCCTCAAGTGAACACTGCCAGATTTCTCATCACAAGCACATAGCCTGATGGGGAAAATAATTGAAATTGGTTTCAACAGTTTTAAATAGCCATTCATTGCAGCGGTGAAGAAGGAAACAGGAAATGCAGACAGAGCAAAAACGCAAGTGCTTTTTAGTTCTATAAAATCAGTGCTAAGAAGTTACATAAACTTTTCCTTTTGTACAAGTTTTAGGAAAGCACTGATAACTTGTGTGTGGGTTAATTTTTCATAAACATTCAGGTATCCTATCATTTGGTTGTCATTTATTGTTCCATTTTAAAACATCTTATTGATTTTCTGCCTAATCTCACTGGCCCAAAACAGTGTTAAGGTTTCTATGTTATATCCTTAATGTCCTAAGTCATTATAACTTTTTGCTCCATTACTAAAACTCACAAGTAGGATTTTAACACGTGCAAAAACCATTTGTTCTATTCGAAACCATGAGATCCTGAAGACCTATGCTACCCAAAAAGGAATTGATGCATTTAGCAGCTCTCATTTAACATATATATGTGTGTGTATGTGTGTGTGTGTGTGTGTGTGTGCGTATATATATATATATATATATATATATATGTATATATATTGCTTATTTAAGATACTTGAGTGCTCCAGTTTAAAATTTATTATGGTTTTTAGTATTGATTGTTGAAACTATAGTATTCATTCTAACAAATATCTATAGTTTATGATAGTGAGTGAGAAACTGTATAATTACTATAGTAATTTCCAACTCATTCACTTCTCATTTTTATTTCAGGCCTTCTCACAAAAATTTCCAAAATTAAAAAGCTCTTCTTGTCCAACTTGGTTTTTGCTCAAAAGTTAATAACTTTAGTTTTTGGTGAAGCAGAAATCTGCCTTAAAATATCTCATTCTGTTTTTTTTCTTGTTTTGTAAATTAAGGCTACATAAACAAAACCTCTGAAAAACTGGAAAAATTACTAAACTTCTTAGGTAATTGATTAGCTAGATGTCATTTTGGGGGGAAATGTAATATTTTAGATTTATATTTTAGATTCAATGGATGCATATTTCAAACAGCAATTTCGTAGATCATCTATAAAACTCTCATCATTATGCCTGCTCACCCCTCCCTGCCTCCTACCACCACTATAATTGTCCTCTCACTAAGAGAACTGTTCATATACAATAGCATTTATATGCCAGATTGATCCATTTCACTGAAATGTCTGAGATAAATGTGCAGAGTTAAGCCTGGTATCTCATTGATCTATTTCATCTCCTACAAGTCATTCATGTAAGTCTTCTCATTTACATAGTTCTTATTTTATTACTTCTGTAGCTAATTTTTGCTCTTTTCAATGAGGTAAGACCCTTCTCCTGTGATTGTCCCAAGATTCTTCTTCATAACTCTGCATCATCCTAATAATTTTTTTTCTTTGTTCTTTGTTGCACTATTGCAGAGTTCTAGCTTCTTCCACTCATTTTCTCTGTTTTGTTTTCTTTTCCTGAAGTCATAGCTTCTATTTTTGGTACTGCTCAGCTTAAATCCTAAGCCAGGACCAAGATTCAGCCTGGGCACTGTCATACCCAAGTCTGTTGGCTTCTTCTACTGTTTTTCTCTCTCTGACCACCCAACTACTCTCTATTTGTGTCCAAACTTCTTGCTAGGCATTCTACTGTATCAGAATTTCTAGTTAGAAAGTTATGTAGAGAGTGCAACTATAACATATCATAGCACAGAATCTAACAATGTAACTATTTACCTTTCAACTTCTCAGGTTCAGCAACTTAGCCCTGATTCTTCCTAGTAACCAATACAAGTGCCATCCAACAGGGTGGTCTTCTGAGCCCTATAATAATAGTTCTACAGTACTAAAATATCTCAAGCAGACAATGAAGAAAAATCACTATAATTTCCTACAAGGGAACAAAGCTTTTTTTTTTCTTCTGAAGCCTTATTATAGGCTAGCATTTCTGAAAATGTTTGATTCTGCACAGAAAAATTATTGTCTTAAGATTCTTGAATGCAATAGTCATGACAAGGTTCATTACATTTCTGATCAATTTGGTGGCATTGGACATACATGTAAGAGTTTTGTAAGAGTTTGGTCTGTTTTTATGTTTCAAAATAATAAAGACCCAGAGTTAATTTAATTTAATACTTAAAGATCCAGAGTTCATTTAGATGTAAGCTAAGAAAATGTATAAAATATGATGTGGGTGTCAAATATAGTTATTACCGAAATGAATATGGACAGACCCTTCTATCATGGAACTAATCAGCAAACTATTTTAACATTGGCCCGGCACTGGTAGCTCATACCTGTAATCCTAGCTACTCAGGACACTGAGATTTGAGTTTGAAGCTAGCCTGGGTAGAAAAGCCCGTAAGACTCAGAGTTTCAATTAACCATCTACCATCTCAAAACTGGAAGTGGCATGGCACTGTGGCTCAAGTGGTAGAGTGACAACCTTCAGTGAAAAGCTTAAGGAAAGCATCTGGGCCCTGAGTTCAAGCCCCATGGTGAAAAAAATATATATATATATATAGTTATAGTTATAGTTGTTATAACATATATAAATTTATATTTACACATAAAATATATAATTTAATAATATATAATTGTATAAAACTTATAGTTATATATAATATAATAAAATATGTACATATAATTTTTAAACATTTAATGCAAGATTTTAGTGAAAGACTCTTCGATGATAATTAGTTATAATTTTTCTCTGAGTTATGTGTTTCTCTGAGATATTACTGATTTGTGATCTTACATGTGAGTAACTTGTCTTTTATTATTCAGAGGTTTTCTCTGATTATAAATAACTTTCTCCAGTGGTTTTTGCATGTTCATTGGTATATGTTATCAGGTAGCCAGAAAAAAGCAAAACGGTATTTAAACAATTTGGCCATCCTGTCAATGTAGTCTTCTTTAGTTTTGAAGGAGAGATGAAGAATATAATGGAGTCTATGGATCTGATTTTCTTGGGGAATCTAAAAGTTTCAACTTCTTTATCTAAAAAGGTAGAACAAACACTAAACAATAGAGAGTATATGGTTCTTGAGCTGGGCCCTGGGGGCGCATGCCTGAAATTCTAGTTACTTGAGAGACTGAGAGAACAGTTTGAGGTCTAGCCAGGCACAGAAGTTCTATGAGACTATCTCCCAGAGAGAAGCTGGTGTGGTGACATGTGCCTGCCATCCTAGCAACACCAAGGAGCCTAAAAGTAAGTGCAATGTGGTTCCTTCCCTAGCCTGGGTGAGAAGTGACACAAGGTAGTAAAAATAGCCCGGGGAAAACAAGGTTGGAAGAATCCACGGCTGGGTGGTATATAACAGCTAGCAAGCGTGAGACCGTGAGATCATCCCCCAAGTACTGCCTTTATACTTGATTTACACATAGATTTAAAAAATAAAGAAGTATGGTCCTCCTGACCTCCATAGTCAGTGATACAGACTAAAGTGGGTTCCTTTCAGCCTTTCCTCTCCTCGCAGAAGAGTATTTAGTCACCGTTGTAAGATTACTTAAGATGTGCTGTGATTTTTATGATTGTTTGTTACCATGCATTATCTGTACCTGGGAGAGGTTCATTGTGACATTTCCAAATAGGCATATTATATATTCTGCTCAAATTCACCCCCTCTATCATCTCTCTTACCTCTCTTTTCTCTTTGCAAACAACTTCCAAGAGATTTCACCTTTGTCTTTTTTATACACGCAGCTCTAGAACTTGGACCATATTCTTCCTCATTCACCCACTTTTAATATAAAAAAAATATGATGAAGGAAGCTTTCTCAGTGCCTGCTTTCCCTATAATGCTATGTCTGCTCAACTGGACAGAGCTGAATGGTGCTCTCCAGAAACTGCTTAGACATGCTAATCCCGGGTTTTGCTTGCAGACTATCCAGTCTGTGCACTGATTGTAAGGTCAAATTTCAGTAGTGTGGATAAGAGGGAGAGCCCACCTGCAGAGAATGGCCTTCATAATCTCTCAGGCTGAAACTCAGCACTTCGGCAATTTCTAATACTTGGCAGCACGGATTTATGATTATTCACCTGGTAATAGTGCCAAGAATTGTTTCATAGTCACGTACTTCAATGATACATTTGACTACTGTGATACTTAGATATCAGATTTAAATTGGAAGTCGTTACTACTTATAAAATACTGAGTTAGATGGGAACTCAAAATTAAGTATCTAGGATTTATTTCCCCAAAAAATCTGTATTTTGATTATGAGGAATAATGGAAAACATTTTAAGAAGTAAGCAGGAATCAGAATGAGGAAGAATTGGGAGGCAGGAACTTCCAGTAATTTTTCTGCCTTATGGTTCAGGTAGCCTTGCTTTTCATGGGTCTTTCTCAAAAAGGCTCCCTTCTTCTCCCTCACAATGCCTGAAGTGTCTCTTTCAATTTTGTATTCTTCCTTTTGTGGTTAGTCCTCCACAATCTTTGTTTATTTATCTTTTAACATTATCCTTGGGGACTTCAATTCAACACGTCAGTTTGTACGTGGGTACTGCATCATGCTCTCCTACCGCCTCCAACCCAATCCATCCTCTCAATTATTCTAGTTCCATTTTCACACACGTATACTGAATATTATGATTACATTTGTTCACCCTTCCTCTCCCTATTGTCTGCCTTTCCCCTCCCAGATAGTATATGTCCCAACTTATTCAAACAAGTTACACCATGGAATTATCCCCTGCATGTACCACATTTTATTTAGTGAATTTATGCATGTATATCTATATATATTAGATGTAACTTCCACATATGAGAGAAACATGCATCCTCTCTGAGCCCGACTTTTTTTACTTTTCTCCCATCATCTTGCTGAAAACCATCTCAGCTACAACTTGATATGTTACCTTATCTGCTTATTCCCACTTAGGAACTGACTTTTTGCATCGCCCTGTGCAACTGGGTGCTTTGAGACATAGAAGCAGCCAGCACTCAAGCTCCATTCTATATGTAGACCTACACTGGACACTGAAGCTTTCTGCTCGTTTGGGAAACTAATTCAGCCAACTTGCATTGTACAACATACTAATAGATTTCAATAACTATTTTGTGATTAAAGAAGGAGTGCAATAATTGTTTCTGATGTTAGGCTTACTCCAGATTTAATTACACCTATGTTTTTATGAGTTTCTAGATTTTTAAAAATGGTTTTGTCTCTTGATCATTTTTCTTTTTATTTAGGGAATCATACATGAAAGCACGTTCTCATCTCCTGGAACAAAGTCTTTATCGGCATAAAGGTGGGATGTTGTCTTAGTCTTTCAGGTGCTGTAAGACACCCATCTTATAAAAAGGAAATGAAGTTCTTATAGTTCTGGACACTGAAAGTCATGATGAAGTTGTTGTTAGATTTGGTATCTTATGAGGACCTATTTTTGATTCATAAATTTCCATCTTCACTTTGTCCTCACATGATTGAAGGGGAAATTTTTGGTACTGTATGAAGTTATTTCTTTTTTCTTTCTTCTTTTTTTCCCCTTTGCTGTTTCTTTTTTTCCTTTATCTTTTTTTCCCTTTTAAGGGCACTAATCTTGTTCCTGGGTTCTCCACTCATTACATAATCATCTTCCAGACCCTACTTGTTAGTATATTGGGAGTAAGACTTATTTCCTTCCTTTTGCTGTTTCTCTTTTTCCTTCCTTTCTCCCCCCCCTCCCTCTCCCTCCTCCCTCTTTCGCTATCTATTGTGCAGACACTGCAGTTTGAACTCAGGGAGTGTGAGCTCCTTGTGCTCTTACTTGGCTCTTTGTCTTCATGGCTAGTGCTTTATGATTGAGCCACATCTCAATTCATCTTTTTTACTGGTTGTAGAAACTTTCAGACTTTTCTGCCTGGTCTCTGCATCTCACCAGTATCTGGCTTGGGGGTGGCATTTAACAAGTAAGTGTTTTACGTTTTTAAAATTACTTTCTTTAGTTGTAGAAAGGAGTTGCTACTTAACAAAGCAGTTTATAAATACAATTTTAGTTTATGTCACCCCTTTCAAGATTCCTCTTCTTAATTTTGTAGGATATATAGAATTCTTGCCTGTATTCTCCCTCCTCTTCTCCTCTTAACAAATGAATTTTGAGGGGACACAACCATTCAGATGATAGCAAGTACTAAGCAGCTTTTGTCTATAGAAATTGGACCCAAGTCTAGATTGCCTTATGATCTCAAAGTCCACTGAGTGACTATTGAAACTATTTTTCTTCTGATTCTGTAATTACAAAATGCTGCTAAACAGAACCTTTCACCAAATCCAGTACTAGATCTCCTTGTGTCATTTATATTTTAATGGGCACTTGATCTCAAGTCTACATTATCATGTGATTCACCACACTGGAGTTCAGGTAGGTTCATGTTTTGAATGAGGCACGAGCAAGGGCAGAGCTAGTAGTTTGCTATACTTGTATAACTAGGCATTGTGTATTATACGAGTGACACTATATACAGAAATATGAAAAGAACTGTTTTGTTTACTTATTATATAACAATATCTCTTTTTACATTTCTTTTTTTTTGCTTTATCTAGAGTTTATAGCACATGACAACTCAGTGTGATTTTCCTGGCAATCCCATTTAGGATAATCATGTAGCTTCTTCAATGTATCATCCATAAAAGAAAAATTGTCTTTTTATTCCAAGAAAGGTAAGTAATCATTTCCTGTACAGATGAAACTAGGTTTTATTCCATTCTCCTCATATACCACTGGTGTGCATGACTTTTCATTTTTATGTTATTTCAAAGTACTTAAAGTAAGATCATATTCTCTAAAACTCATGAGATTGAAAGACAATCAAGTCTTATGTTTACCTTTGTAAAAATACACTTAAATCCAACCTTGTAATTTCCTCATAAAATTTCTACTCTATCTTTTAATGCACAAAGAACGGTATATTTCAGGGACTTCATTGTTCTGACAGAATTTTACAGTGAATAGCATTAACCACGTACTGTTGAAATGAATATTTTCCCCCACTGGTACATTATGTAATGAGCTGTGACCTCAAAGTGAACATCTGTACTATGTAATTACCATGTGCAAAATTTTAAGGTCAAGTTCTGTTAAATCTGTGTTCTCCAAACTCATAGGTTCTTTCCTAATAAATGGCATACAAATGTCAACTTTATTCTGTACTTAACAGCTACACACTCATTATTTTGACTATACCATAAAATTTCTTTATAACGATGCCATTATTTTGAGCATATAATATGTCCTGTATGCCTAGGGTCAAATAATAATAGTATACTGAGATAATAGTATACTGAACTAATAGTATGCCCAGGATCAAAGGCACATTGCCATTTAGGTTCTACATTGTCAGCATTTTGTTGGCAATGAATTCCTTTCTCTGCTAGCTTTGAGTTTAGTTTGCTCTTCTTTTTCAATTTATTCAAAGTATAAAGTTAGGTTATTGATTTGAGATCTTTTGATTTTTTTTCTTTGGTCTGTTGTGGGGCTTGAACTCTGGGCCTGGGTGCTGTCCATCAGCTCTTCAGCTCAAGGCTAACGCTCTACCACTTGAGCTACAGCACCACTTATGGCTTTTTCTGCTTATGTGATGCTGAGGAATCGAACCCAAGGCCTAATGCATGCAAGGCAAGCACTCTACCACTGAGCACCTTCCCAGCCCCTTTCTTCTGTTTCATTGTAGATGTTCCCAGTCATAAATGTCTGGGTCATTGATTTCTCCACATTCCGTAGGTGTTGTGCTTTTGTTTCCATTAAACTCAAGGTATTTTTAAACTTCTCTTGTGATTTCTTCTTCAAACTATAGGTGGTTTAAGCGTGTTGTTAATTCCTCTTACTTGCGAACTTTCTGTTTTGTTCTGCTACTAGCTTTTAGCTTTCATCTACTATAGTCACAGGCAATATTCCATAAAATTTCAATACTTTTGAATTAATTGAGACTTACTCTGTGGACTAACATAAGAACGTATTCTGAAGAAAGTTTGTGTGCTCTAAAGAAGAACGTGCATGGTTCTGTGATTGAATGACATGTTCTATGAAGTTATGTTAGGTGGACTATTGATTTTAATAAAAGTACAAAAGTGATTCAGTGAAGAAAGGTTAATATTTGCAAAACATAGTGCTGAATTGATTAGATTTCTATATGCAAAACAATAAACTTCAAACTTGGTACAAATTTTTAAAAGTAATTTAAAGTGCACATAAATACAAAGCCAAAAACCTTAAGATTCTAAATGAAAAACTAGGAGGAAAGCTTTGAGACCACGGATTAGGTGAAGATTTTAAGAAATGGTGTCAAAAGCATGATTCATACAAAAACTGGTAAATTAGAATTAATAAAAATTAAAGTATCTACTCTTGGGAAAACTACATACTTGGAGAAAATACTAGGATTCATAGATCTCATCAAGGATTTATATTCAGAATGTTTAATGAATGCTAAAAATGTAATAGTAAAGAAATTTAAATCCTCAAAGAAACAACTGCCCAATAAATAAGTGGGCGAAAGACTTAAAGAGAAACTTCTCTGAAGAAGAAAGAAGGATGGCCAATAGACACATGAAGAAATGTTCAACATCCCTAGCCATAAAAGAAATGCAAATCAAAACAACACTGAGATATCACCTCACTCCAGTTAGAACGGCAAAAATCAAGAACTCTAACAACAACAGATGCTGGAGGGGATGTGGACAGAAAGGAACCTTACTTCATTGTTGGTGGGAATGTAAACTTGTTCAACCACTTTGGAAAGCAGTATGGAGGTTCCTCAAAAGGCTTCACATAGAACTCCCTTATGACACAGCAATCCCACTTTTGGGCATTTACCCAAATGTTTACAAACAAGACCACACTAAAGCTACCAGCACAACTATGTTTACTGGAGCATTATTTACCATAGCTAAGATATGGAACCAACCCAGATGCCCCTCAGTAGATGAATGGATCAAGAAAATGTGGTATATATACACAATGGAATTCTATGCCTCCATCAGAAAGAATGACATTGCCCCATTTGTTAGGAAATGGAAAAACTTGGAAAAAATTATATTAAGTGAAGTAAGCCAGGCCCAAAGAAACATAGGTCCCATGGTTTCCCTTATTTGTAATATCTAGTATATGTATGAGTCAAGCGGAAAAGGTCAGATAATGTGATGTCAGGAAAATGAACCCTTAGATGTGTATTTTAATGTTTTTTTCTTTCATGCATGTGTTTCTAACGCATTTATAAGATTATCTCTTTGTTGCTTTGTATATCCCTCCCCCACAGTATAACCCCTGCTTTCACTATATTTGATGTCAGTATAACTTGTGGAGGAGATGAGGAAAAACCAGTTGTTTAAGGATACAGGTGGACCTGTTGCAACAATGAGAAGTACAAGTTGTCATGTCCAAAATGAGCTTTACAACATCGGTGCGGGAGGGGGGGGAAGGGGGGAAGAGAAGGATTGGGATTGGGGGGGAGGGGGGAGGCTGGGAAGGGATGTGAAGGGTAAACAAAGGAGGAGGCTGCAATGCTTGGCCCATGTAATTGTAACTCCTCTGTACAGTATGTTCACAAATAAAATTAAATTAAATTAAAAAAAAGAAATTTATAAAATAATTGAAAAAGATTTGAAGAAGATACATCATCAATAAAAGATATGTAAGTAGAAAACAGCTAAGGAAAATATACTCAATATCAGTAGCCACTTGAGAAATGTATACTAAAGCCACACTAATTAGCATTGTACGATTATTAGGACTGATCAATTTGGAAAGACTAGTCATATTCAGTGTTGGCAACAATGTGAGCACACTGGAATCTCAGCTTATATTATTGCTGACATTGCAAAAAGTTTCCACTAACTTTGAAAAATTATTTGTCAATCAGTGAAAAATCTTGACTGTGACCTATTATGGCATCTAACTGTCAAGTGTTAGGTGTTTACCTAAGATAGCAAAGCATAAATGGTATAAAGACTTAAGAAAGAACGTTCCTAATGGCTTTATTGTAATGGCCCCAATCTAGAAACACTCCCATATACCTCAATAGTAAAATGGATAAACCAATTCTTGTTGTACTTGTAATACTCCCTACTGGGAGTACTACTTGTATTAATGAAGTACTGCTATGCCACACTGACGAATCTCAGGAATTACTGTGCTGAATGAAAGAAGTTAGAGAAAATGAGTACATACTCTGATTCCATTCAAATAAAATTCTAGAAAATGCTAATCTATAACAACAGAAAGCAGTCATTAGCTGAGTGGTCTCTAAAGAAGACACGTTGAAGGGTAGGATTTCCTGGGGCTTGAGGAAATATTGGGGTATGATGGATATGTCGATTATTCTGACGGTAGTATATATATATATATATATATGTATATATATATATATAATTTCAATAATCACAATAGTTTATTACACATCAATAATACATAAAGTTGTTTTTAACACAAAATAATCATGTCACTTCTCTGGTTAAAATTCTTGAAACTCCACAGCCCAAAGTGGAAGAAGCCAGTTCCCTGGCATGCCATACACTGTTTCTAATGTAATGAATGGCCTCTTGTAATCACTGCACATACCTGTTGTGCTCCGACTGCATCATGTAACTCGTAGCTTTTCTAAGAAAGAATAAGTTTTTGAGCCTCCTTGTTGCTCAGTCACTGCTTTTCCATACCAGAAAGATACCTGTTTATCCTTCTAAGACTCAGCTTGAGCTGCTTTTATTAAGTTTTGTCCTATTCACTATGTAGCTGGGACTTGTGCCTTCTGTAATCACATAACACCTTGTTCAAGCTGCTATGGTGACCTCTTGACAGACTGAAATCATATGTTTACTTATTCGTCTCTTCATTTGATTGTGTGAACTTGTAAGAGTTTTGCAGACTTTTATGGCAGAGAGCAAAGGTCAATACTTCGCTTCAAAATGAATATGTAATTTCAAGATCAATAGACAAAAACATAAATTACTTATAGAAATCATCATAAGAGTCAACTATTGTTACCACTCTAAATACATCCTAAAGATAAATATTATCCTAGAAGCCACTGAAGCCTCCCTCATAGAAAGGAGAAATGTGTTTGCATCAAACTTTCCATAGCAATCAGTTATTTTACAGGCTCTGTCATCTGTATTGCTCTTTGAGCCCAATAAGATCTTAGATTTTACTAAGACCTTAGTATTCATACATCTCAAGTATCCTAGTCTCCACACTGTGGAAGATGAACAAACTTATTTGATTATTATATTTCCAGTGTTTTTAAGTGGAAAAAAATCTAAACAACTTGTAATAAGGGAATCAGACTGACTGAAAACTAACAGTGGTGGTGTAATTAAATTGTAATTCATTTTGTCATATTTTCTTTAGGTAATCTTAAAAAACAACACATGCTTCCACATCCTGGCCTTCCCAGTTTGATTTTGTATAATGGCTGCTCTTTCTTAATTAAAAGAACTGCCGGAGGATAAAGGAGTGGTAATACAATCAGGCCAAACTTTTTCAAATTTCCTTCTTGATTGCTTTCTACCTTAATGAAAACATTCTCACACTAAGCCATAGTGCTATCAAAGAACAGCATAGCATTGCATTTGTCATTGGTGTAAATCAAAGACAATAATTTCATCACTTTCTAAAGAATCTGGAAGCAAGGTGGGTCTTTAATTATTAATGTTCAAATGTGGCATAGAAATGTAATTCTTTCAATTAAAATCGCTGCTAATTGTATCCTATTTCTTAACCAATTGAATCATGTGAGAAAGACACTGTCTTCTTTCAAGTGAGTTTGGAGAGCCAAATGTCTGGTAACTGGAAAATTCAGAAAGGGACATTTACAAAACCAACTTCAGAAGACAGACTCTTAATCAGATTGATTTTGCCTCCAAGAGTCTGTGAGCTCCCTTTCCTGAGCTGAGCAATTCTTTTCTGGTCAGTTTTAAAGAACTGTAAAATCCAGACAGGTGGAACGATTCCAATCGGTAGATAGTGTGATTAATTTAGAGGACTTTGGCATGGCAACAAAGTCCAATATTCCTCACTGTGAGAAACTTTCACCTTACTTCATGGATAAGAGGGAGCAGAATACTCAGCTTCTAGGTAGCAACAAATTGTAGTAAGAGAGGAACCTGGGGAAATAGAGTCTTTACTGGTGGTTTTTCATTTTCATGGAGAGAATATTGCAGACAACTCTCTTAGAGACTTTTAGATAACCAGCAAAGCGTAAACCCTTTTATTTCATTACACCAAGGAGAGGTAAATTTTTCCAGCAACCACTATTGTTCCATTGGCCACACGCAGAGCATCTAACATAGGTAAACTGTCATTAGGGATACTAACAGAGATGAGAGAGACACTTCCTTTTTGGTCTGAAAGATTATTTTCAAGCTATAACTTCAGCATTATCCATCACAGAAATTCCCTTGTGTATGTCATAAACCTGGGTAGCACTTAAATTATTCAATACCAATTTCTAAGGGCTTGGCTTAGTAAAATATAAATTGCCCTTCTTCCTAGCAATTTTTATTCCTACTAAGGTGTGAAGAAGCACTACTGTTGAGTTTATATTTAATAAAGAAATAAAATGACAATAAAGATGCTTTATGAAACAATTTATTTCTGAACAGGAAAGTTAGAGATGGGGAAATTATGTCTTGAAAAAAGGACCTTGAAAATACCTAGGAAAGAAAAAGTTCTTGAGGTCAGAGAATGTAACTTCCTGAAAGATAATATAGAATTTCTGTAAGTGGCATTTGGATGAATCATGTCCCAAATGAAGAGCATAAGACTAAGAAAAGTAATGTGAAATAGTCTCGACTCTGAACTTTGTCCGCAAGTGAGTCAGACCTTTTTAGTTTCCATGAAAAAAATCTCATCTTGAGGAGAGAAAAAATACATTTTCTGGCATATGTTATCATAAAAGAACACAAAAGTTTAGTGCTCGTGTATGATTTATTAGAGTTGTAGTTATATTTTTGCTTTTGTTTCTTTGGTCCATGTATGTTAACTTTAGGACCCAACTAATTCTGGAAATAATAACTGTTGAAAATGAATGATATTATCACTGCTTCCTTGCTATTAATGTCTCTAGTATTTAAGAGCCACAAATTCCTATGGATTTCAAACTGCTTCCCCTTTCCACTTGTGCTTTGTATATTTTCTTTTTACAATGCCAAACTTTTCTGCCTAACTCAACCCAAATAGCCTATACAGATATATATTCATAAAAATTTAGTGGTACTGAAGTTTGAACTCAAGACTTCACACCTGTAGGCATTTGACCACTTGAGCCATTTCCCTATTTTTTTGTTTTTATTTCAGTTCTCTTGCACATAGTATTTTGTATGTTTTATCCAAGGCCTGGCATGGGTCATACTCATATTACATAGGGTCTCATGTATAGCTGAAGTTACAAGTATGAGTATTGTACATTATGGTATGCATCACATTGATTAAGATGAGGTCTCAATAAATGCTTGCCTGGGCTGACCTTGAATTGTAATCCTCCTGATCTCTGACTCCCCAATACCATGAGTCATTGTGATTGGAAATTCATACATTTTCACATACAGTTTTGTTCTTAACTCAATAAAATTTTGTGGAAAAATAGCTTTTATTTGCTTCCAAATAATTCTTTACCCTTTATGCCCCCCCCTATAGAGCCAGGAAAGGGAAAATAATGTTATTTTTCTCTCCTCATTACTCTCCTTCATTTTCCTGATGTAGGTGAAAAATTTATTAGTGGCCATTTATTAGTGGCCATATTATAACCAAATGAGGAGCCAGCTACAATATCAAGTGGGCACATGGGAGACTTTTTAAAAAGTGAGGTAAAATAGCCACCTTTCTCTAGTGTTGCTTTAGTCACATGAAAAAATAGGTTCCTCTCAGTGTTTAGACCAAGCTGGTTTAAATTTTAAATTAAGTAGGCAGAAGAAAAATCACTGGGTCAGGAATTAAAAGACAAAGTACACAGTGAACCACCTAATAGATATTTATGAAGTATTCATTTAGTCAATAGATTATCAAATTTTCCATTATATACCTAAGTAAAATGGGTAAATCACCTTAGTTACTTTCATTCTAAAATAAAATATTAATATAAACATTTTGAAGATCAACATCCATACACAGTATACATCTATGTACTTTCTAGAAGATTACAACAAATATGAACCCAAACATTAATTTTGTATGAAAAAGACTATTTCTTTTAATTTTTCTGTCTTGTGATTATTTTTCTCATTCTATTGTTGTACAATGGTATTTAATAGCAAAATAACTTTGATGGAAGTAATAAGTATTATATTTGGCAGGAAATATATTTGTTATAATGTATTTTAACATATGACTTCATGTCTTTAAAAAAAAGCATATGCTATTTGTTATGAAATGGCTTACCAAGAAGACATTTTATATTAAATCACAGGAGGGATCTTTTTTCTCTGTTGTCTACTGAAAACTATAGATCATAGTTTTCTGCAATTGATTCAAATGTAACTGCAATGTGACTATGACGTGAATTAAAGACACATTTGCTAATTTTCAGGAATAGTTAACTTCTAGGCTTGTTTGACAAGTTTAGATAGCCTTTGTTTTGTATTTATTTCTTTTCTTTTGCTTAAGTACCAACCCATAAATGATATTAAAATGCTAAACTTAGATTTAATTGCTATTATTAACCAAGACTAGAATTAAAATTCTACTACAGAATCATGCGTTGTAGAGGCTGATTAAGTATTTTTTTCTCACTTAGGGATTCATTTCACAGTTCATGGTAAGAAAAGGAAAGCATGACTTGTGAATGAGAAGTTACGAATGAAACTGAAGTCAAATTGGGATTTCCACCTATGCCAGAAATAAGCTTGTGTTTGCTAGTTTGACAATATGTGATGATTCAAGGGAGCTTGTAGCTGTTGTCAGGTTTAGGTTGGAAGTTGTTTAAGCCCCTTGTTGGGATTGAAGATGCCATTTTTTTTTTTTAATTTTTTGTTTTTTTGTCGGTCCTGGGGCTGGGCGCTGTCCCTCAGCTCTTCAGCTCAAGGCTAGCACTCTACCGCTTGAGCCACAGCACCACTTCTGGTTTTCTAGTGTTTTATTGGAGTCTCATGGACTTTTCTGCCCAGGCTGGCTTTGAACCGTGATCCTCAGATCTCAGCCTCCAGAGTGGCTAGGATTACAGGCGTGAGCCACCAGCGCCGCCATTATTTAAGTGAAATGTCAAAACCTTCTTCTAGACTTCTTATTACTTTGAAGCGTTCACAACTCTTTCTGTAAAAATGTGACATCAAATCCTAACATCTGTTCAATATTACTCCCCATGATAATGATAGCTCCTGTCCAACACACATGTATTGTAATTTACAGAATTCAAAGACTGAGTCAACCTTAGCCAACTCTGAAAATTTTTCATTTTGTGGTATGTTGGTTTCCAAAATAAGATTCTATTCAGGGTTAAAACAGTAATAATCTTTGCTAGGGTATCAAAGAGCGCCAATAAATAGGTAATTACTCTCCCTCTCTGGTCAAATTCAGTCAGACAGTAGTTGACTATGCATTTATCATGAACATAAAATAGTTATATAAAATTCATGTTATTTCTTGATATTGAAATTTTGGGATAAAACAACCTTCCACATATTCCTACCCTCTAGACAGAGAGATTTAATGATTGTAATGAATGTAGAATATAACATTTTAAAGACACTAATATTCTTTATTTCTGGGCAAACTAATCACTAGGGAGAAACCATGGCTTTAAAAGCTATATGCATATAATATGTTATTATTAGTGCTTACTCAGGAAGATCTTGGTTTCCATTGGCCCAGGTAACCATATCTCAGTTATGGCATAATGATGTATACATTTAGTATTTTTTTCCTCTAATGGTAATCAGAGAGCATTTAGCGGCTATCATAGGTTGGTTCCTAATTCTTTATTTTTACCTTTCTTTTTAAAAATATTCCTAAACTTGCCAAAGAATCCAGTGCAACTAATAACTTCTCTCCAAAGTCATTACTCAATAGAAAAACAGTATTAAAGTTTTAATAGCTAACAGAATTGAAAAAATACTTTAAAAAAGTGCCTGGAATGCAGTAGAGCTTGAAGATAACAAAGTATCTTAATTAAAATAGTCCCTGACTTATACATATTAAAGTATTTGTAAAAAAATTTTTTTCCAAGAAAAATGTATACTAGTGGTCTAAATTAAATGAGACAATTTGGGGTACTAGAATGGATATCCTGAATTGTCTTCAGCAAGTACTGACATAGTTGAAACAAACTGAAATTTGTCTGTGGTGGTAGCAGGTAGAACAGTGCTTTGGTTTTGGTTTGTTTGTTGTTTGCTTAGGGTAATGATGAGGAGAGCGCAGTAAACGAAAAAAAGTAAGAGAGAAAAGAAAGAACCCCTCTGAAATATATCATACATCACTCAGTGAATGCATTTTGCAATAGGAAATTCTTGAAGAAGAGCACGGAAAAGGCATTATAACCCTACTTAATGAAATAATAGCTGAAAAATCTCCAAGTTTTGAGATAGATGTGTACATTCAAATCTGGAAGCACAAATGACCCCAAGTAGACTTCAATCAAAAAAGATTCTCCTCTAGGTATATTTGATTCAAGCTATGGAGAGGCAAAACTAAATTGGCAATACTAAAAGCATCAAAAGAAAAACCAGTAAGTCATGTATAAAGACATTCCCACTAGGATAATATAGACTTGTCATTAGAAACTTCCTGGGGCCAGTAGAAAATGGAAAATTTTATTTAAAATCCTTAAAGTCTAGAATACTCTTTATTTAAATACATTATTTATTTAAATAAATGAGATAATATTCTGAAAGTAAACCAAGGATATGATACCAGGGAAGCTATTCTTTAAAAATTTAACAAGAAATAAAGTCTTTCCCAGATGAGCAAAACCTGAGGAAATTCATCACCATTAAACTGGAAATCTGTACCAAAAATGCTAAGGAAGTATACATCAAATTGATGATAACTATCATCATAAATGCAAATTAAAAAATAATGCACACTTGTAAAACAAATACACAAATTAAAAAGAAGAATAAGAAAAAACAAACATCATTATCAAAGATCACCAAATAACAAAGTTAGATGGAAAGGAACAAAAAATAAGCAAAACAATCAGAAAAGCAACAAAAAAATCTGGAAGAAGTTAAGCTCTTTTCCATTAGTAATAAACTTTGATGTGCACAAATTCCCTAAGTAAATGATATAAACTGTGTGATCATCAGCTTTCCATTATTATAACAGTTTATAAAAAGCAAAGGTTGAGTTTTGGATGTTTCAACCCATGGTCTGACTCATTGTGTTTGGCCTTGTGGTAAGGCAATATATCATTGGGGAAGTGCATAATGGACAATCTACTCATGTCATGAAAGCTAGGAAGATGAACAAGTCCTATAATCTCCTTAAAGACCCTTCCCACTAGATCTATCTATTCAAGATTTCTGCTATCTCCAAATAGGGCTAAGTTGAAAACTAAGCATTAAGCACATGGGCCTTGGGGGACAGTCCAGATCCATACTATAGCAGATTGGCAAAACAGATTTTCTTGAGAGACCAAATAATATGCTATTTACAAGAAACTATTGTTCCAGTAAAGACATACATAAACTAAAAGTAATGGGATGGAAGACAAAGTCTCATGCAAATAGAACCCAAAGGAAAACAGGAGTTGCAAGACTTACATCATATGAAATGGACTTTAACCCAAAATCTGCACAAAATGAGAGTATTTTGTAATGATTAAAAAGATAAATTTGAATATAACAGTTGTAAGTATACAAAATTTTAGAGCACCCACACATATAAAACAATTATTATTGATAAAAAATAGACACAAATATAGTAATAAAATTGAGGACTTCAATAACTTACTTTCAAAATGAGCAGAAAGTCAATAAAGAGACACCTAAGTTAATTTATAATATATAGCAAAAAATGATCTAACAGACATTGGCAGAAGACTTTTTCTACCAGCTATAAGCAGATATATTTTTCTCGTTACCACAAACATTTTCTAGAATAGATAATATGATAGTCCACAAGTTTTAGTAAGTTTTTAAAAATAAAATTCTTGTCATCTAACTTCTATTACTATAATAAAATGAAGCCAGAAATCAATAATGAATGAAGAATATACAAATACATGGAAATTGATCTACTGAATAATCAAAAGTTTATTGAAAAAAATTAGAAGGGAAAGTTAAATATTATTGAAAGAAATTTAAATGAATGCAAGATACCAAAACAAAGCAGTACAAATGACATCTTTGTTGCAATAAATATCAGTACCAACAAATTAGAAAGATTTCAATTTAATTATGTATTCCAAGATTTTAGAAAAGCAAGGAAAAATCTAAAATCAGTAGAAGAAAACTCAGTATAATTATCAAATGATACAAAAGCAAAATCTAATCTAAAACAAACTAATTATCAACCAAGGACTGAAGGTGTTGCTGAAGGGTTAGAGTATTTGCTTAATAAGCACAAGGATCTGATTCCAAACTTAGGTACTGCCAATAAAATGAAAATTCAATTACTAAAAGATAAATCATACTATAGAGATACAAAAGATTCACAAGAAACTAGTATGAACATTTACTGCTAACAAATTAGAAGGCCTAAAGGTAATGAATAAGTTCTTGGACAAGTAATAAATAATAGACAATCTAAAAAGATCAATACTGAGTGATAAGATTGAAACAGTGATTACAAATCTCCCACTGAAAACAAAAACAAGGACTTCTTAGTCTCACTGCTGAATTCTGCCAAAAAAAAAAAAATTAAGTAAGACCTAAATCCAATCTTCTCAAATTATTCTAGAAGAAATAAAAGATGAACTATGTCAAACTCATTAAATAAAGTCAGAATTACCTGATAGTAACACCAGATGAAGTCATAAGAGAAAAAGTAAAAATAAATAAATATTTTTCATGAAACATATATACCAAACTTCTCAAGAAAATACTAGCAAATCAACTCCAACAGCACATCCAAAAGATTATACATGACAAACCTGTGGCATTTATCCCAAGGATGCAATGAAGGTTAAATAAATCAATAAGCATAAAGCAGCAACAGAATGAATATATAAACAATATGATTGTCCTAATAGATACAGAAAAAACTATTCTGTAAGACTTAACATTCCTTCAAGATTAAAAAAAAAACACTCAATAAATTAGGCATAGCAGGAATGTACCACAACACAGTAAAGATGATGTATTAGCTAATCCACCCCCAACCAACATCATACTAAACGAGGAACGTTGAAAGCATTTCCTTTAAGATAAAAAACAAAGGAGGAGGCTACTTGATAAGAAATGTACTCATTATCTTGCCCACGTAATTGTAACCCTCTGTACAGTATACAGTATTTTCACAATAAAAAAATCTATCTATCTATCTATCTATCTATCTATCTATCTATCTATCTATCTATCTATATATAACATGGGATGTATTAAAGTGTATTTATTTTCTATAAGGAAAAAAAAAGATAAAAAACAAGACATTTGCTTTCATCATCCTCACTCAAGTGCTTTGGAAATCTCAGCCAGGGAAATTAGCTAAGAGAAAGAAGTAAAGGTAATCTATATTAGAAAGGAAATAAGTTATCCTATTTTTATATGACATAATTTTATATACAGAAAACCTAAAGACTTTCCAAAATTAAGCATTGCAAAATTTAGTAAAGTTGTTGAATATAAAATCAACATACTAATACCCGTAGCATTTTTATATGCCATTAGCAACTTGCTGAAAAAGAAATCAATAAAATAATTCTTGATTGCAATAATACTTGCAACCAAATCTAATAAATTCAACCTAACCAAGGAAGCAAAACATACCTAAAAAATTATAAAACACTGATGAAAAGTTGAAGAGAACACATAAAAAAATGTGAAGATAACCTATCTTCATGGATTGGAAGAATTTATCTCATTAAAAAGTCTGTACTAAATTGTTATGTTGAAAAGCGAACTTTACAACTTTGGGGGGGATGTGGGGGGGGAGGAGATGGGAAGGGGAAACAAAGGAGGAGCCAACAATGCTTGATAAGAAATGTATCATTATCTTGCCCGTGTAATTGTAATCCCTCTGTACGGTATTTTCACAATAAAAAAAAAAGAAAGAAAAGAAAAAGTCTGTACTATTAAAGGGATGTTAAGCTATCCTCATCAAACTGCTGATGATATTCCTCACAAAAATGAAAAATAATAGTAATTCGCCAAAAAAGATTCTGAATAGCCAAAAAAAAAAAAAAAAAGCTGAACAAAAAGAATAAACTGCTCTGAGCACTGATGACTCATGCCTATAATCCTAGCTCCTCAGGAGGTTGAGATCTGAGGATCAAAGTTGGAACCAGCAAAGTCAGAAATGTCTCTTTGAGATTCTTATCTCTGCTAAGAATCAGAAGTAGAGCTGTGACTTAAAGTGATAAAGTGCTAGCCTTGAGCAAAAGCGTTTAAGGACAGGGCCCAGGCCCTGAGTTCAAGCCCTACAACTGAGTCCACCCCCCTAATCCTCTCCCACACACAAAATTACAACATTTAATTTCAAAATACCACAAGGAAATGGAGAGAAGGGAGAATAGAGTTAGGTTAAATACCAGGTACCTGAATACATTTAGAAAGGAATAATTTACGCTAGTATTCTATAGTGCAGTAGTGTAATTATAGTATGCCATGATTTATGACATTCTTCAAATATTAGAAAAGAAGAATCTAAAGTTTCCCAGCGCACAGAAATAATAAATATTTGAATATATGAAAATGATCAAGATGTGTGCAACTTACTTGCAAATGGCTCAGGAAAAAGTTGCCTGAATGTGTGTTTATGAGACTATGTGTGTGATTCCCTGTGCAAGTGTGAGTGTGTATAACATTGTGTGAGTGTGGACTATGACTGTGAGCATATAAAATGCAGGCAAGTGTGAGTTTGTGTATATGTGAGTGTGCAAGAGAACAAAGCACAGCAGAGACAAAAATTGTTAACAACTGTTACATTGGTACGTGGAATGTATTATACCTTTCTCTTGACATTTTGTACTTTTTAGAGTTTCCAAAAAAGCAAGGGAGAAAAATGGAGGTAAGGATCATTTGCCCCAAATCTCAAGTCCTTGGCTTCCTGCTGACCTGCTCTCAGGTCCCAGAAAGAACTCAGAGACCAAAGCTCTAGTGAAGAAGGAGCTCTGGATGGGCTGAAGCCAGGATGAGTTATGTTCTTCGCATGCAAGGCTCCTGAACACTCACCGTCCTAAATCTTATTTTTATATGGCACACATTTAGAAAATTTAGGAGTGTCCTGGAAAGTTGTAACAGCTGCTGTGCGAGTGTTGGGCCCTGGGGCTTGGGGGTGGTTGAATGTCTGAGGAATTCTCAGGCTTCTGAGAGAGGTATGTTTTAGAGAAAGGCCCCAAACTGCCTGTGAGCCAGCAGTGTGAGCAACAAGCCACTGGAAGGGGCCTGACAGATGTTATGAAAGGCTGGTGTTAAGTGCCTTTTTCAGGATATTAAACTAGTATCCTAACTGGCCCCCCCAAAAAAAATGAATTGTCACTGACATTATGTCAGCCCATTGGAGACACTCTCTGCTACTTTCTGTGATCTGGGAACCATTACACACTGGCGATCAATAGGCTTCTGGGCTGGAATCTAAATAATGATTTCTAATAAAAACCTATTTGAGACTTGTTTGGTCTAGAGGACGGAAGCAAGTTACAAAACATAATGTATGCCCTTCTTCCCTTTCTTTCTTTCTCTCTCTCTTTTTTTTTTAAAGACCAGAATAATGGAAGAGAGATCTGAAGATAAGGCGCACACACACAAAAGGCTTTTTGGTGCTGACCAATCTGCTTAGCTAATGGCTGTAAATGGACACCCCTAAAGAAATAAAAATGTCTCAGTTCAAGTGCATAGCTCTACAATTGTTAGTCATGGCTGAACTCTGGCTGCAATCCCGGTGATGGATACCAAGCCACACACTGACTATTTCCCATGACTTCCTTCCTCCCCAGCCCCTGGCTATTGAAAAGCAAATAAAGGAATCATGTCCCAAATTAAAGTGCTATAGCATCAGCGTTTTCTGGCAGAGAAACGATGGGCTTTCTCATTTTTTTTATCTCTTCTCTGCTTGTGAAATCGGTCTGATTCTTTTCCCTCTCCAATACTAAGCCTGTGCACCCCTGAAATTGTCATGGCCCCTCATTCTGCCCTCGGGGGGCTTCCTCTGAGCGGGTGGTACGGACAGCAGGCTGGGGAGAAGGCCTGTCCAAATGTGCTAAGACTGCATGGCTGTGGCTACACTGGCTTCCCTTGCTCTCCCTCACAGCTTGCAGTTGTCTGATTTCAATCAGTGGCAGGTCCCACCACATGTCCAGCCATCAATCTTCCACTGGCCCTGGATAAGTGTGGCACACAACACGAGGCCATGTTCCAGTTAAAAAATAGCCTTTGCCGCAGCTTTCCTTCTCCAGCCACTGATAAGTATCCCTTTGATATTTTTTTTTATTAAAAAGAGAGAGAAAAAACACATTGGGAAATATGTTTCATTTTTTATGACACAGACCAAAGTCCCTGGGGCTGTGGAGGACCGAGGCTTGTTGAATGGGAAAAAACAAGAAGACCAACCTTGTCCTTCAACATTACCAACTTTTGCTACTTAGGAAAAGTCCCCCTCCCAGTCCCTAAAGAGCAGAGTGTCTACTATTTCTAAAAGGATGCTCTGGATACAGAGATGCATCGAGGCAGTTTTTTTCCAAATGACAAAGTAGCATCACACTCCAATTCCTGCTCCTCGGGGGATGCATTTGATAGGAAACATAAAAGTGAAAGACAGAACTCGAAAATAAGTTGTTATCCCTTCGTTTCGCTTTCTGCCATACACATGATATGGATTTTAGACCCCCTTTGATGACTGTGTCTCCTGCATCTGTGAACACCCAGAGGCAGAAAAGCAGGCACAGGGTAATCGTGGGCAGAGTGTGGGAGGCAGGGAAGTGTCAGTTCCACACTGGGCACTCCTGGCCAGGCTCCTGGAGATGCCTGCCCACTGAGTCACCTCTAGGAGATGACACAGTAAACATTCTGTAGCCACACTCAGCTGCCTATTTTAAAACAGACTGTTCCAATCGACTTATGATCAAGAAGACTCCACCTAGCTTCCTGAGAGAATAAGGGAATCTCTGTAGTCCTAGGTATACGTGCATGGACCACTGGGTTGCTCAAAGACTAATGAGCAGCCAGCCTTGGTGAGGTTTATGCTAGTGAGCATCTTAAATGAGTCATGAGCAAATGTAGGGATGGACCTTCTAGTCATCCAGTCTTACCTGGTGATCCAAGAATGGAATATAGGATGAGGTGGAGACTGTCTGAATCCCACCATTTATGCACACTATTCTCCAGTGGTTGTGAAATCAACGCCTATCCCATGGTTTATAGGGCTGCCGGGGTAGTGGCTTAAGTGTCTAAAACCCATGCAAAAACAGTAAGGAAGTGGGGAAGAGGAATGTTTAATGGTGTGGTCATTTGAGCTGAAAAATCTATGGGTCAGGGAGGCATTTCTATTTTGGCAAATCTTAGAAATAACAGAAAAGAAGCGGGGATTTGAAGAAGCTGACAAAACTTGGTCTACGGCAGCTGGTCCTGTGTGCGCATAGGATAAGGTTTCAGGAGCATGGCTAGCCTTCTGCCATGGCCAGAACCACAGACCATATTTTAAGAAGGTGGTATCTTTATTTTAACAGCAAAGACCAACTCAGGTTAAAAGGGGGGCTGTGACTGATGCAGGAAGCAATGTTATCTCCAAGTATTTTATTTTTTAAATATTAGTTAATTAATTTATAGTTAGAGTCTTACTATATAGCCCAGGCTCCTCTGGAGCTCACTGTGTAGCCAAGCTTGGCTTCAAACTCACAATAAACCGCTACCTTATTTCCTGAGTGCTGGGACAAGAGGAATGTACCACCACTGACCCTAATCCTAATCCTAATCCTAGTCTACACTGTGTGGCTGCACATGCCAAATGAGAGGCTGGGATAGAGGATGGGTTGAAGTAGTAGACAGTACGAAGTCACAGGTACCATTAGAGACCATGATCTAGAGTAATGTTTTTTTGTCAGTCGTGGGACCTGAACTCTGGGCCTGGGCACTGTCCCTCAGCTCTTCAACTCAAGGATAGCACTCTACCACTTGAGCCACAGTGCCACTCCTGGCATTTTCTGCTTATGTGGTGCTGAGGAATCGAATCCAGGGCCTTATGCATGCTAGGCAAGCACTGTACCACTGAGCCACTTTCCCAGCCCGAGAGTGATTTTTATTGAGTCTAATGAGAAACTGTGATCTGTGAGTCTCGGTCTCTCATTCTATAAGATTCCCATTACAAAAATGGCATTGACACTCAAATTATTTTGTGCTTATTCTGAAAGTATATGGGATTGGGTTATAATACTGGTTTAGGTTCTGTGGAATTTTGGAAACATCATAATATGATGTGAACAGAGATGGAATTATCCGGCTTTGTAATTTAGTGACGTTATCTCACAAGTTCAATGAAAAAATAGAGGGAGGAACAGGGAATAGACATGCATTTCTCAGTGGGATAAAGGAAGGAATATTCATTATTCTGAAGTTTGAATTGATTTTCGGGAAAAATAAGGGGAGGATTCAGTCTATGAAGGGACCATCTGTGAGAGTTTGATAATGAGGATGGAAATATATACTTCAGAGGATGAAGGAATTACTTGGACTACATGGTAAATGGTACTCCTTGCAGAACTCTTTCTGGTGAACATGGGCAGAATTAGAGCTGAACATAAATTCAGAAGGAATATGGAATGGAAGACAAAGAGAGACCTCCTAGAATGTTTTCTTGGATGGATAGTCATATCCTGTATTTATTTCTATCAGAACCTTGTAGGATGAACATTGAAGAAGCATTCTTAAGAGGCCTTGTGGAATGAAACATTTCATTGTTCCTTGTGGCTATATGGTGGTGAAATACTAGGGAAATAAACCCACATGAATGTTGGCAGGATGTCTCTGACACTTTAATAGATTTGTATGTCAAGGGAGACAGCTTATTTGTAGTCTGAATTGTTTGTCTAAGCCTCATCATCTCTTAAATGAATGCAAGAATTCAAAACTCAAATCAACCTTATTTTCAGATAATATGATCTATACATAAAAGATCTTTAAGGATTCTCTCAAAAAAACCTCCTAAACCTGATAAATGCTTTTTAACAATGAGTAGGATACAAAATTAACCTACAAAACCCAGCCACTTTTCTGTAACCTTCAGTCAACAAGCTGAGATAGAAATTAGGAGAGCAATACCTTTAATAGTAGACTTGAAAATAGATACTGAGGTTTAATCCTAACCAAGTAGATGAGAGATAAAACTACAAAACCTTGAAGAAAGAAACTGAAGAAGAAACCAGAAGATGGAAAGATTTCCCATGTTAATGGACTGGCAGAATTAGTATGATATAAAATGGCTATATTACTGGCAGCAGTCTATAGATACTATGCAATGCTCATCAAAATCCCATCGAATGCAATGTTCATCAATCCTAAAATTAACATGGAAGCATAAAAGATACCAAATAGCTAAAATTATTGTGAGTGACAGGAGCAAATTATACCTCTAAATGATAGTAAAAAGAACAGCATAATACTGTACAACAACAGGCATAAAATCCAATAGAACAAAATAGAAGATCTGGGAATAAACATATTACAGCAATCTACTTTTTGGAAAAGGTCTTAAAAACGTACATTGGAAATAAGACAATCTCTTCAATAAATGATACTAGGAAAACTTGGTATCTACCTGTAGAAGACTGAAGTTGAACAATTATCTTTTTCTCTGCACAAAATCAACTCCAAATGGCCAAAAATTTTAATATAAGATCCAAGACTTTGACACTAGTATAGGAAAACTTTGAAAGACACAGGCACAGGTAATTGTTTCCTGAAAAAGACTCGAATTGTACTGGAAATAAAGAAATTAATGAGTGGGACTACATCAAACTAAAAAGGTTTTCCATATCGAGCTAACAATGACCAAAATCAAAAGCTAACTCTCAAAGAGGGAGAAAACATTAGCCAACTATTTAAGAGATAAAGGATTAATTTCCAGAGTATACAAAGAGCTCAAAAAATTAAACACAGAAAAATAAATAATCCAACCAATTATTAGGCTAAACAACTTTCAGAAAAAGCATGCATAACTAATATTTACATGAAGTAATGTTCAACAGCCATAAAATAAGTGAAATCTAAACTACATTAAGATTTAGTCTCACCCCAGTCAGAATGTCAATAATCAAGAAAATAAACAACAGCAAATACTGACAAAGATGTGAGGAAATGTGAGAAAATGTTGATGGGAATGCAAACTAGGGCAAATACTATGGAACTCAGTATGAAGCAAAAAGAAAGAAAAGAAAGAAAGAAAGAAAGAAAGAAAGAAAGAAAGAAAGAAAGAAAGAAAGAAAGAAAGAAAGAAAGAAAGAAAGAAAGAAAGAAAGAAAGGAAGGAAGAAAGAAAGAAAGGAAGGAAGAAAGAAAGGCCAAACCCTAGAAATAGATCTAGTTTATGACACTTGGCATATATCTCTATATAAAGGAATAAATAAGTCAACATATATGAAAGATACCTGTTTTTACCTATGTTTATACTTCAGCTCTGTTTACTATAGTCAACAGGTGGAATCACCTAACATACTGAACAACTGATGAAGAGAACACACACACACACACACACACACACACACACACACACACACACGGAATACTATTCAGCAGAAAGAAAACTTAAATCATGTCATTTGTAGCAAGTGGATGGAACTGGACATTATCATATTGAGCAAGATACATCAAGCTAAAAAGGCCAAATATTGATTTTTTTACACATTCATGAAATCTACACCTACAATGATTAAGAAGTAGATCTTCATGGTAATAGTGATGATAGATATGTATAAAATGGTGTTGGGAAAGGAAAGAGCATTGAGGGTAAAGAGAATTAAAGTGTGTTTCATATTTATATAGAGAGACAGCATAATGAAATCCACCAAACAAGCAGGAAGAAGAAAGGGATATGAGAATACATCAGACCCATTCTCTCCACTTGTTCAACTATATTATACACATCTATGAAATTATCACAATGATGCTGTCTTGTCTTTTTATGGAAACTAATTCTATTTTTATTTTATTTTTTTAGTATTTTTGATAGCACCAGGGTTTTGAGCTCAAAACCTTGTACTTTCTAAGCAAGGAATCTCTCATGTGAATGATGTGTCCAACTCTAGAAAGTTGTTTTATACTGATCTTCTCAAAGAAAAAAAATCTGAAATTACTAAACATCTAAGAACTGATAAGATACTTCATATTACAACTTATGATATTTCATCAATGCTGTGTTCAAGGGAAAATGGAAAGATAAAAAATAAATTAAATTAAATATATGGAATTCATACAGTTTATTTACTCAAGTTCATGACAGGGAGAAAGAGTTTTTATACCAGCTTAGCTAGTAAAGTGAAGACTTAAATAAGGTAGTATAAGTGTGGGAATTATAGATGATCACCTTGACTGAATTCAGTTGTTTAGGAACAAATCATGGATCCAACTTGTCCTTTCATAAAGTTGATTACACAAGTGTATGAATGTGAATAGGCCAACTTAATGCCTGTCCCTTTACCAACTGATATACATTTACATAGAAATCTCACTTATGAAAATCAACACAAAACTCTTAGATAAAATAGAGATAGGGAAAAAATAGAGTTCTCTAAGTAGATGTAATTACAGAAATGCAAGAATGGCTCAACATTAGAAATCTGTCAGTATAATCCATTGTATTTGTAGTTCAATAAGAAAAAACATACATGATTATTTTCATAGATGCTGAATGGTATCATTATTATGATTAAATAAACTTTAAAACTATAATATATTAATAAAATTTCTCCTTATGATAATAAAATATTTTATCTCAATGCCCAGCTTTATTCTCTAAATTAGGAAAAGGGATTCCTGATACTATTACTACTATTTAAAACTGCTTTGTGGGTACAAGCCAATGTATGCAAAATATAGAAAGAAATTGTAAGAATAAAACTGGAAAGGAGTAAAATTGGTAATTTTTGCCAATCGTATAAAGACGTACCTGGAACATGTTAGAGAATGAATTAAAAAGTATTTCAGACAATTGTAGAATACAATAAGAGGAAATATAGTAAGTAAAATATGACCAGCCCAATTCTTACACAAACAAGATGAATATGGCCCTTTTGCCTTGATCTTGCTCCAATGTTGAGTGCTCAAGACACTCAATGATGTTACAGAATTCAGTTGGACTCTTCACACTTGGAGGTAATTTCAGAATGGTGTATGTGCAAGGCCACACTGTTTATGACACCATATCTCTTTTCTCTCAAAGCAGGGCCTGCAACTCAATTCTCTCAGGAAGACATCTCTGATTCTACTCAGCAAATACTCGGCATGCCTTCACTCTTCATGCCTTTACACTTACGCAGAGGCTTGTCTTGTCCTAATTTGTTTACTTGTATGCTGCTTACTAAGTAAGTGCTAAGTAATACATGTTTTCTTCACCCAAAGAATCTGAGACTTCTACACTTCCTATTTCTTCGTCCCCAAAGTTTTAGCTTCAATAATCTGTACCAAGGTATTAAAAATGCATGTTCTAAATTTTAAAGCAATTTTGAAAACTAGGAAACATTTCTGAAGTTGAGACATTCAAAGGGATATAATGGCATTTAGTGAAGAGTCTCTCATCCCACTCTCTATCTTTCCGTTTCCCACTTCCCGATAGGTAATCCTTATTGCTGTTTTCTTGCTTATTCTTCTAGAAAAGTCTTCTTACATTTTGTAAGAAGACAGTCTCTCTCTTTCTTTCTCTCTCTTACTCTACTTCTCCCTTTCCCTCTCCTCACCCTTATTCTCTTTCATAATGGTCCTGGAGCTTGAACTCAGGGCCTTGCACATTTTTGCTTAAGGCCATCACTCTACCACTTGAGCCACAGCTCCACTTTCAGGGTTTTTTTGGTGTGTGCTCGAATTGGAAACAAGGGTCTCACAACTTTCCTGCCCAAGGTGGCTTTGAAGCATGATCCTCAGCTCTTAGCTTCCTGGGTAGCTAGGATTAAAGGTCTGAGCCACCAGCACCCAGCACTGTCTCTCTTTTTTTTATATAAATGGTAACCTGATGTGTTGACTTATATAATCATTCTTTTATACCTCAATAAGGTACTTTGAACATCTTTTCTGTAATACATAGGGGCTTCTTCAAACTTTAAATTGAATGTATTATTCCACTATGAGTATATACTGTCATTTCTTTAGCTAGTACATTATTGGCTAACATTTATATTGATTCTAATCTTTTGCTATCAAAATGTCTTTGCAATACTGAATAGGAAAAGAGATGAATTTGTATTAAAATTGTGGCTAGATGTTACTGTTATTTTCAATGAAATCATATAATGATGACCTAGAATCTTCTTATCCCTTGCAGATAACTTTTCAATCCTATATTCTGATTGATGACATACTGGTTTCCATTTTAATGGGCAGATTCCTGGAGAAGTTCTTCTTAAAGAGCATCTCTCCTATCTCTCACTTATACATCACCATACTTATAACAAACAGGAAGTCATTCATTTCCCATGAAGCTGAAGATCATTCAAAAGAAGAAACAACAACTCTCCTCCCTTACCCCAAAATTCTAAAAATAGTCAAGGTGGTGGATTTCATCTCTTCTGAAAGTTTCTTCAGTTAGAATGTTATGTCTGAAAACAATTATTTATTTCATGTGCACTAAGAAAGGAATAATTACAATTGTGAGTCATATAATGTTACCATGTTTATGAATTTGGACTGTGAACCATATTTCTTCTACCTATGTATGAGAAAATTAACTTATCCATCCAAAATCATTGGGTCCCTAAAATGTAGGCTCTATGCCTAAGTAACATCATGTTAATATTAGTTATTATTATGAATTAGTCTTCTTAATGATCACAAGCAAACACATCCTCATTCATAAGAATGAAATACTTCTGTTCTGCCTGCCTTATGCAAATTGCTCCCACTGATGCCTCGAGCTATCACACTTGATTAGAGCCCAAAGGCCATACAGCCAATAGAATCTGATAAATTACAACCAGTGATTTCACACAATCTCAATGTCTACATGCCAATAAAGACAAGCACTTGCCTTTATGAACCTCTCAAAGCTCCTTACTGTGTGTCTAGTAAAAATGATCTGCAATTGTACATATTTCCCTCACACCCTTCCTAAAGGAATTCTATATTACTACATACTGTATACAGGGAGTATCATGCTAAAAATAACAGCTGCCTAATTATTATTTCAGTACAGTAATAATCAAGCAACAAGGACACTAATACAAAATCTCCAATAATATCTATGATATCATCAGCTAAACTTTTCTTGAGAAGATGGAGCAAACTCTAGGCAGAACCAAGGTGACTGTTGCAGATAAAGCTAAGGGGATAATAATGGTTGTACTGATTTATCTTACTGACTGGTTTCTGCCCATCAATCTAATGGCAGATAGATATGGCTTTAGTTATTTTTAGGACAGGATCTCATGTTTCTGCATAGGCTGGTCTCAAACTATGATCTCCCAGTCTCTACCTACCTCTTTGGTATATGGGATTATAGACATTCAGATCCACCCAGCTACCTTTATTTTAACATTCTCTTTATAAATTTCATTTGAATACCTGTGGAAAAAGTAGCAATGTTCTTGTCTTTGCTACTATTTCTTTCCTCCTAATTGGCTGCGCCTAATTTACTCTGTTTAAAAATTATATTGCAGATTTCCAACAATGTGTATTAACTAAGAGCAAAGATGTTCTTAGAATTTCAGAAGGTTTTTCTCTAAATAAAATGTACATGCCTTTAGGGTTTGGAATCCAAGAATCCATGTCAAGCTACTGATAGGTGAGACTAACCAATTCAAGCCAAACTGTGTCTTAGGTGCTAAGCATGGGGCTGTACAGTGTCCTAGCTGGCAGGCATAAAAATTTCAACTGTGACAGAGTGGGGGAAGGGAGAGAAGGGAGGAGAAAGGAAAGAAGAGAAGAGAGAAGGAAGGAGGAAAAGGGAGGGGAGAGGTTAGAGAGGGAGAAGAGGACCTTACACACACACAAAACATACTTTCTCTCTTACAGCTACAGGATTACTTGAATGCTGAAGTCATTTTAATGTAGAGGATCTGGGAACCACTAGCTTCTGCACATAGACATATTAAAGCCATATTAAAGGCAAAAGAAAATAAAGGAATAGGGTTGGGGGAAAAGCCCTGTCAGTAGCTTTGAGCTGTCTTATTTTTTTAATGTAAAAATTGTTACAAATGGGTTCTTCAGCATATGTTACTAATTTTATTATGCTGGCTTCTTGCCATCTAAGCATCAAGCCCTGGTTTTTGTGATTTCAGTTGTAACTAGTAAAACTCATGTAGGCATTAACAGAAACAGACAAGAGGACTTTTTCCCAAATCAACTCTAAGTGACTATTTGAAAAGTTTTTATTTTATAAAACTAGTTGGAGCCTTTGTTTTTGTTGATGAGAAGGATTATACTTTCCTGAACTAAAATATTCCCCACATTTACCAAATGTAGTTGAAAGACTTGAATAAATTATTGATACTGGCAGGGACAATTTTATTTATTAATAAATTAACATTTCATTGCATTTATCTAGTATTTTAAAGTGGATAACATTTTGAGTGATAGTCCTTATGTTTGTTCATATTTTTAAATTTTGAAAAAAGCCTTTCAAGAACAGAGGGCATTCAAAATGGCCATTTCCACTTGCAGATGTGTTTATTCTTCGTTCAACAATTACTAATTGACAAGCCAGGCACAGGAGTTGTGGCAACATGAAGTTTGATTTTTGTGGAATTCACAGTGAGGTGAAGGGGATGGGTAAGAAACAAGAATATTCTACATCTGCTGGAGATTGCATGAAATGGGACAGGGCAAGGAGAACAGAAAATCAGATATGGTTTCATAATCCCAGGCATTGTTGTCAGGGCCAGTGGCTCAGGGATGGGTCACCTCTGTGCAGCATGTAAGCAGGACAGAGCTTGGCAGGGAGACCATGGGACTGGAGCTGGCTAGGGAAGGGACAGGATTCATTTGTACATAGCCTTGAGGCTGTCCCCTAAATTGGTGGGAAGTTGTATTTGAATACAAGGCCCACTCTTTTTGTTTCCCCTTTATCTATACAGAAAGCATAAAACTGGAAAACTGTACTTCCCTGAAGTCTATCTACAATTTGTTCCTAGTAGATGGGATCAAGTTAGAAGCTAGAAGCAGAGGGTGATGAAACAAAGATTATATCTTTCAGTCTCTTAGCCCTGATTTTTGTTGTGACTCTTAATGGGGATTTTGGATTAGTAAAACTCAATTTCTTAAACCACTAATTCAATTGGTACTAAACGAGCTCTCTCTGGTTTTGTTTTGGTTTAATTTTTTTGGTGGGGGAGTGCCCTAAGGTCTTCGTTTACTAACTGGAGTGATTATATGTGTTATAACATGAATGTTTTCCATGTTTATTTAGAATGCTCAATGCCCTATTCTTAGCATTATCATTTATTCCTCACAGACAAAACAGAGTAGACAGAGATAGGGTTCATACCATTTTACATTTTATGAGAATGAAGTTTACACAAGTGAAATTTAGATGATTTGTCTAGTATGATAATAGAAAGTGACAGAGCCAAGACAAGACCGAAGATTTCAGTGGTTGCTTGTATAGTCTGCACATGATTTTAAAGTGTCATTTGGAAAGTGTACATTGAGGAAAGCATCTATTGGCAACATCAAGTACTAGCTCACTGCAGAACTGAAATAACAGTATGGTTTTCTGTGTCAGGTTGAGTTCTCTGCTTATCTTGGAACTGCTTTTAGTGGTTAGTGTTGTTTAATATTTATTGTCAACTCGATGGGTTTGAGAGACACTTAAGAAATTAGGGAGACATACACTTGGGTCTGCTGTAAAGGATTGTCAGAAGATATTGGCCTGGAGGACAGCAACAGGTGGGGATAACTTACCGAGCACCATATAATAGGTTAGTGGCCTGGATGGAAGAAAAGGTGAATGAAGAAGCGACATACTGAGTCTAAGTTCCATCCTTCCTGAGTGGATGCAGCTATAGTTCACCCCAAAACATCAGACTCTAGCTTTTTCCATCTTCTAATATGGACTTGTACCAGCAACCCATCATCTTCAGCCTTTCAATGGGGACTCAAACCAGCAACTCTCCAGGAGACAACAGGCCCACTGTGTCATGCCGGGGCTATATCATTGGTGTCTCTTGTCCTAAGGTTTCCAGCGGCTACTAAACAGTTTCTCTGTCTCTCCAGCATGAAAGTGGCCATTGTTGGACTATCGGGCTTTCAATCATGTGAGACAATCAAATAAGTCCCCTTTTCCTTTGTATAATTAAACAGAACACACACACACACACACACACACACACACACACACACACACACACACACACACACACACACACACACACACACACACACACACACATGAGTTATTGGTTATTGTTTCTCTATAGACCCCTGTTAATACATGGTCTGAAAGGTAAAAGGTTAGGTCACATTTTTATGTTTTATTTATTCTCACTATATCTTTCAGACTAGCCTTGAATTCTTGATCCTCCGAACCCCACTTACAAAGTGCTGGGATTACAGACATGTGCCACCATATGCACCTCGGTCAGCATTCTTACTTTCACTATGCTAGGTAGCAGCTTCATTTGTATCATCCTCCAATCCTATGACCTTTCTTCCACACCTGTTCAGTCTGGAGGAAAGCAGGCTTCTAACACCCTTGTTTTTCTCCTACTCCAATTTAGGGAAAACAAAAGCCTTATTCAACCATATTGGCTTGAAGTTAGAAAAGGTACTCTCTGCTTTCCCCTCAATATCTTCCCTTTAGGTTACATATTGAAACCTTATTTTTACTTTTTTAAAAAATCTGTTTGATCTAACCCTTCTTTAAATTACTTTCCAATCTCTCTGATTTTCACACCAACTTTCTCTTTGAAAAGCTTAGTGTCCATCTTCTTTTTTCATTACCCCAATCTTCCTTTCATGGATCATTGTATAGTAGCATTTTTGCTGATCCAATCTCCTAATTTCCTCTCAATCCTCAGAGATGGCTGCAGTTTTCAGTCTTCTCATCTCTTGCATTAAGCTCAGCCTCTGGCTCTTTCTTCCCAATTGAATCCATCCTCGCACTGCTGCAGAACTCTCTTCCAACCTAAATGCCTCCTGACAGTCCCCCGTGCACAGGAACCTCTGCTGACTGCCCCTGACCTGCAACATAACCCAAATTCTTCACCATGGCACACAGGCCACATCATCGCAGGCCAAGCTGAACCTCCTTTTCAGGCTTTATTTCCTGCCTCAATCTTTCTTTCTCCTTTCATAGCTCCTGCAGGTGCCTGGTAAATGTTCGTTTATCCTCCAACACCCAGCTCTGCGGTCACCTTCTCCCATTCCCTGATGCAATTCTGATGTATTTTGATTATACCCTTTCAACAGTTCTCAACATATGGCAATGTTGTTTTTTTTCCGAATATGTGTCCTTCTCTCAGATTCAGCTGTATTGGCTCACTGCCTTGTACCTAGTAGTTACTTCATAATCTTTTCAGTAAATATTGGTGTGAGTAAGCAATGCATGAATCAGTTAACTTTATTACATTAATATCAATGCATGTACTTTAAAAAAAAAGCACTAGGAAAAACAATGTGTTTAACTTTACAATAAATTATTCACAGAATAAGAGAGAGAGAGAGGGAGAGAGACAGAGACAGAGACAGAGACAGACAGACAGAGACAGAGAGAGACAGAGAGAGATAGAGAGACAAAGAGAGTTTATATATATACATTTGCCCTGGTAAGTATTCCCAAAGTGGACTTGAACTACTGTAGTTTTAACAGCTGTCATATATGTAAATATGCAATAAATTAAAGGTTGCAGTTTTATGACATTGAAGTGAAAATGAAGAATTCCAGTGAAATATAAGACCCTAGCAATGTCACAGAGGAGACTACACTACACAGATTACTATCGCAAGACATGAAACCATATGAAGCACTGAACCTTCTCTGACCTCTGATAAACGTGCACTGCCAAGGAATAAAGACACATAGTTTTTATACTGACACATAAAAAGAAGTATATTATAAACAGCATGAAGTAGGAGCAATAAAATTAAATATTCTGTAAGAAGTAAATCGTTATTTCCCTCTATTATTTTGTATTTTCAGACTTGTATATAACATGTGTTGTCTTATTATTGGAAGAAATGCAATTGGGAGCCAAGGAAGCATAAAACTCTTGATGCTTTATACTTTATAGAAAGCTTATCTCAGTAAAAACTCACAACGTTAATCAACGTGAGAGTAATATTAATTAGCATCAGCTTGACTGTATCAATATTCTTTCAGTTGCATCATGAATTACTATTTCCAAAAGGCTCTGCCAATATAACCAACCCATTGATCAACACATACTGCTCATGAATCCATTACTCAAAAAGGAAAATCTTTGGGTTATGCAAGCTAGCGGCACATGTGGCCAGTGTGATGATACAGAAACTCTCGTCACTAAAGAGCAAACTGTGGATACAGAGGATTCTGGGAAGTTCTCCTTTCCCATTATCTCAGTTTTACTAATTTCTCTCCAGCCTGATCATGGAGTTAGGATCTCCTGCAAAGAATTACAATCTTATTAAATGAGGGTGAAATAACAAAAACTATCCCCAAGCACAAGATCTTCAGGACATGACAACATGGCAGTATAATAAAATGCCTGTGCTCTCTCTTTTTTGATCTTGCTATCCAATCCTCTCTTCATTCTTCAACTAGGATCTCAGAAGGCAAGTTGGGTGGCCAAACTGCTCTAGTAAGGTAATGGGCTAGAGAGTGGGGAACAGGATGGATGGAAGTTCCCTGCACCTCCATTGTCCTCTACTATTTCAAGAGTTGAAGTAATAATTTCTTTCAAGTTGCTATCTCCTTATTTAGTAGGGAAAGAAAAGATGTTTTAATATAATTTCTATGCAACTTCCTGGCTGCTGTAAGCTCTATTTAATGGTATAACTCCTGCCATTTTTCTGAAAATAACTTTCTACTTTATTGATGACCTCTTAATTTTAGGTTTTGGCAAAAACATTTTGGGATTTTTACATCCTCAAGCAAATTATATATTTTACCTCTCCATGTATTATAATTTTCCATGCCTTGGTGATTATTCTTCTAAAATCTGAGATCAGATTGAAAATTATGCAAATTTATTTTATTAGCTTTTATTGGACATTACTTTTTAATTCATTTGAAATGTATTTGATTGTGACATTAGGATCTACTTTATTTAACTCACTTTCACAGAACCAGTAATTAAATTTTTTTCATGGGGAAATGTTTTTTCCATTGAATTGGATTTTTATTAAGGGATTTAGTTCATAAGTTTGTGCTTGTGAGGTTTGCTTGTTTTTATTTGTTGTGGTATTTTTATTGTGGTATTTTGTCATGTGATAATAATTACTATAATTAAGAACTATTTCTAGGTTTTTCATTTCTATTTCTTTTATCTGGCTTCTGATTTGTGTTTGCATGCATGAATACATGCGTGTGTGTGTGTGTGTGTGTGTGTGTGTGTGTGTGTGTGTGTAGATAAGTAAGTAGGTGCTAGAACTTGAACTCAGGGCCTCAATCTCACTTAGCTTTAATATTCAAGGCTGTCACTCTACCACTTGGGCCACACCTCACTTCTAACTTTTTGATGGTTAACTGGAGATAAGAGTCTCAAGGACATTTCTACCCAGGTTGGTTTTGAACCTTAGTCCTCAGATCTTAGCCTCTTGGATAGATAGGATTATAGATGTACTCGACTAGTTTCTGGTTGGCTTTTGATTCTGAAACCGGGCCTCTATGATGGTTACCACAGAGGCCAAGAGGCCAAGCTCTTGAGTATTCAAATCCTTACAATTTTTTTTTACATTTTTGCTGTTTTAGTCTATCCCATTAAGATTTTCACTAGTCTAAGCTCATGTCTATACCCTAATTTGATAATTCAATGAAAAGTTACAACAAATAGGTTAAATGATGAAGGTGAAATGAAGAATATAGTGGAAATTTTAGGTAAATATCTGATTTCTGTATCCAGGCCATAATTCATATTTCCTCATCCATCATCCTATACAATTGAACATCCAAATTCTTTTCATGATGAAACTATTTTGTCTTCTTCCAATTCTCTAGTGTGCTTTACATTCAGATCTTTTACGTTAATTTTTGACCTTGTTTCTGCAAGATAGCATGCATGGAAAACTCATTGTAGCTTTCACTTGAGCAGTGAAGAAAACACCTTATATCTTATAATACAGAGGGAAGATTGTCAAAAGAAAGAGGAAAAATGATCAAATTAAGCAAACCTTATAACTCTTTCTTTTTAACAGAGGGGTAAACTAAAGCTAAAAGCACTGTGATGCACGATTCAGTTCTCTTCCTGATCCTGCCTACTTAAAGATTGCTGGTTTTTCACAGAGGCTCCTTCGCCGAAAAACCACAGTGAATCTATTATGTGAGGGCTCTGATTTCAGGATGTTGCTGCAAGAATTCCTCCGGGTTTTTCCTGTAACCTTGAGCAGCCCCTCAGACATCCTTCACCAGTCACACACAGCAATATATAATCATACATTACAAAGTGAAAAAGTTGCTTTTATCTTCAATTAGATTAAAAACGTGTTTTTTTTCAACTATAGCTTCAGTTCTTTTCTCTCCTTCAAGTTTTTCAGTATTGATCTAATTTATGATTGTATAGAACTACTGCAATTCTTCAATTAAGAAGATCTTTTCAAATGAACTCCAGGCCTTGATCTTCTGTGGCAGTGCTAGAATAGAAACTTAATTGTTGTTTGATTATTTGTAAAGGGCTGGACTCTGCCCTCTCACTTTCCATTGCATTTTTTGTTGTTGCTTTTACTAGATGCTTTAATATCAAAAATTGGAGCATAGAAACCAGGAAAAATGTGGTATCTGATGAACATATGAGAGATTTTAAATCTTGTTATTCCTCCACTATTAATTTACTTCTAACTAATTTCCTTCCCAGGAAAAAGTTAATTCCTGCCCCTTAACAAAAAAAAAGTCCACATTAGAAAATGCTTCACAGAAACATAGCCCTGGAATTCTTCTTAAAAGAAAATTTGTCATTAAATTAAGACTATTTATTCATTGCATAATGACAATCTGTTTGGTCATCTATTCTTGTTCTAGTACAATAATCACAACTTTGTACTATTGTTTCTATTCTGTGATTACAGCATAAAATCTCTGTCTTTAAGTGTAAGATATTGAAAATCTCTTAAGTCTGATTAAAATATGTAACACTGCTCTTTCCCTTCAAATCTTAGAGTAAAACTTTCAGAATATCTTAGAAGTAATGGCTAAGTAATTCTGATATTAACTGTTAACATATACTTATTTAGCATTTCGAATACACGAGTGCATTATAAATTTTACATAGTATCATAAATGTATAATTTCCATTCAAAAGCTAACATTATTGATGTAGAACCAAATCAAAAACCGGTCAAAGCAAGGCATACTGGTACATGCCTATGATTCCAACTCTTGGAATGCTGGGAGTCTCAGTCCAAGGACACCCTTCTGAAAAATATCTAAATCAAAATGGGGCTGGAGGCATGGCTCCATTCATAGACTGCCTGCCTGCCAAGTATGAGGTCCTTATTCCCAACTCCATGACTACTATCACCAGAAAAAAAAAATGTGAAAAGTGAAAACAAATCTGGGACAGCCAAAGAGCCATGCCTCTTCTTAGAGGCCGAATATGGAACTGCTATGCTCTATGCTTGCCCTGGAAGAATTCCTACCGTTTGGGAAGAACAGGAGCCTTGTAGCCAGGGACGAGAACATGTGAGACACACACACCCATGCTCAAAATAAAAAAGCCAAACCAACGTAAGCAAGCAAAACACAAAGGATGGGCTGATAAACAGATTGTGTGAGATATAGTTATATATTTTCTCTATGTAATAAGGTCACTGTGACATTTTCAAATGAAAATCCTTATGTTTATAAACAGGAAAAATTCCTTAAGAAAATGATCATTCAGCATCAACATTCATTCAACTCATTTTGTTGCAAATTTAATATACACAGTTTGTGCTCAAAAATGTCAAAGGTTTTTACCACCTACAAAAGTTCTAGTTCTGACTCAGACACTAAAAATGCTTGTCCTAAGTCCCTTAGTATCACTGGAGATAATTCCAGGCACTGGTACTGTTATAAAAACTCTCAGCTGAGTTTAAACCATAGCAAGGACAAATTTAGTATATAGTAAGGGCTGGGATAAAGGTCAAATGTCTGGCATCGAAGGCCTTAGCTTTGCTTCTACTTGTCTTCCTATATGAATCTATGTTTTACTCAGAATAATTTAATAACTGCATTTGCAAATTCTTAGATACATCTTGGCTTATATTATTCCCTTTATGCATATCCTGTCTTGTATACTTAAAGTTAGTCACTTTTTCAGGCCCTATCTCAAACCAACAACTATGGAGTGCCTGCTCATGTCCAACCTTCCCATGTCATAGTATTATTTACATTCTATGCAGTAACACAATTTGCTGCCAAGTGGAGAGAGCGAGCCAATTAAAAGGCAAGAATAAAATGTGATCTAGGATCTGTGATCTAGGAAAGCTCCTAAGAGGCTGAGACCTGAGGGATGAATGAAGATTAGTCAGGAGAGGGAAGAAGGGTTATAGAAAGAAGCAGCAACATGCGTGATGTCTGAGGATGAGAGAAAGCATAAGCTCTTTCAGCACAAGAGCAGGAAGGGCATGGTGGGGAAGAAAGAATGAGTCTAAATGGAAAAACAGAGGTGAATGTTCAGAACGAGGTGGCCCATGTGAAGAACTGGGAGAGTAATGAAAGACCAAGGAGTCAGGGAAGCATATAAGGGAAGGGTTAGGGTCGTAGCAAATGCATTTTACAAGGATATTCCTGCAGTGTGGAGTTGGGTCAGGTTGAGGCTGGGGAGAAACAATCCAGTTCAAAGGTGAATAATTTCCATGGGAGATTGCAGAGACTTGAGCTGGTGCTCCCTGAAATGGGGGTGTGGCCCTTTGCTGCACACTGCTGCCTGTAAAGACCTCGCTAGGAAGCAGAAGATGCCTTTTTCTGTTATGTGTACAAAGGAAGTCATGGAAGCAGAAGCACTTTCTAAAGGGGTATATATCTATGTGTGTGTATATATATATATATATATATACACACATAGATATATACATATGTATATATACATATATAAAGGGATATATGCATATATACATGTACATATATATAGGCTAAGAACAGACTCTTGGGAATGCTAACCTTGTAGGGAAATCTTCAGAGGCTTGTGACAAAGAGCCAGCAGAGTACTGAAGGGGCTCAAGTTACAAACACATTGACTAATGTTAGCTTTTTAGAATCTGCCTAGATGCAATTCTCCCTGGAAGCCAAAGCACCTTTTTGTTTATGTTGTATTGCTTATCTATAAATCCCTTGTAAAATTGGAATAGAGATGAATTTACTTCTGCATGCTTTGTCTTACACAGACAGAAAGCTGAGGTCTGATTGGCAAATTCTACATCACTCCTATACAATGCAAATTAGAAAAAAAAAACCCTGAAGATTGGGAAATTCAAAAATAGTGAGTTTAAAACGAGGAGAGTAGAAGAATATACTGACAAAAAGACAAGTGTATCCTTAACTGTAGGTAAAGATGGGGAACAGTAAACATAGAAGTTTATCCCAAGGGCAGCTGCAATAAAGGAACTTTGCTGGGTCTCTGAGATGGACCACATCATGTACTCAAACAGCATGATGCACCTTTGAAGGATTATTTAAAATATCACTAAACATGGACTCATCTAAGGAGTTAAGGAAAATGTGCCTTCATTGGTCAAGGGCTGAATCTGTACCACCAGTCACTAGAATAAAATAACATCTGATATGTGGAACTAAGTCATGGAGTAAATGAAGGAAGGTATGGAACTGCATGAGAAAAGGTCAGGAAGGACATATATGGTACAAAGGGCAATGGGATCCCCAGCCTAACACCCAGGTGCAATTTATGGCCCAGAATGCTCAAATCAACATCTGTCATAAGTCAAAAATGCATCCTTGTAGGTAGTTGATGTTCTGGCTTTGTTTATTATGTTCCTGGTTGGCACTTGTCATACTCACAAAATTGCTAAAAATCCTTTTTCTTCATTCAAAACAGTGTCCAAGTATATTACAAAAAATATAATCCCTGGACTAGACATTTAAAATGAGCATCTTATACAAAATAGCAGACACTCTTATTTCTTTGTATACACACATAAATACAAGGTGAAAGTTGTGGTGAGTAGAATGTATAGAAATGCAAGAAATTAGCACCATATTTCACTTAAGTACAATACTTAAATTTATATTGATATTTTTAAATTTCACTGGTATCTTTTGTTTGACTAGTGGTTGTCCAATTGTTTTCTTTCATGAATACAAAATGTCTCTTACTGACCTGATTTAACTCTCAGCAAAACTTCCTTTTCCATGATACACTGAAATTTTTAGGGGACTAAAAGGTATCAATTTGGCATTCTATTGTTTCAAACAATTGTGTGTGTGTGTGTGTGTGTGTGTGTGTGTGTGTGTGTGTGTGTGTGTGTGTGTGTGTGTGTGTGTGTGTGTGTGTGTAGACTCTGAAATCTACACACCTAAATTTGCAAAACCTTTGGAGCCGCTTGCATCAAAGCATCCTTTTATTGTTAACTGAATGTTAAAATGTTGGTGGGTAGAATTGTAAAATTCAGTTCTGATTCTATTAAGCTGATCATACTTCACTGTCTTGTAGCAATTATTTTCTATCTGCGGTTCAGGATAAACAGATGCTCAAACTAATCCCAGAAAATACCAAGTACTAACTTTTCATTTCAGAGTGTGCCATAGCAGACACAGGTGAGGAGAATTAAGCAGTTGCAGATTGTCCTGCTGTTTGAAGCAGCCAGCGATCTCTCTGGCATTTTGTTATTCCACAGCAGATGTCCTGGTTTGGGGAAGAGTTGGAATTTTTCTTTTCTTGGAAAGGTTATAAATTCATCTCATTCATTTTGTATCAACAATACCTACTCAAATAAAACACTGAATCGTAATACATGGACAACTATTTGACATTTTTCAGTTTTTTAAAATAATTCTCTTAAGCAAGTTCACAAAAGTTATATAGTTTGGAATATAGCAGGCCCTGAAAAATATATGCTGCACTGAATAGATTACCTTTCTCCAGAAAAGACCTTGAGAGGATTGTATTGTAAGCTATTTTATCACTTGACTTAAGATTGGAGCATTTATCTTTTGACAATTGTTCTTGGCATTGGCAGTTTTAATAATTTCCAGTCATATTATCATGAGCATCATTCTAACCCTTAAATATTAAGAGTCATAGGGTGAAGGAGTTGGGAAGAAGTTGCTGCAATAATGTAACAAAGAAACAGTTCTGATCACATTGACTACCTGGGACCTTGTATTCAGAGCAGGATGATTTGAAGCATGGTGAGTCATTTCTGTCCCAGCTTGGATTACTAGTTTATCAATTTAGAGAAAGCCCTTATCTTTATGGGTCTAGCTTTTTTTCATCTATAAAATGCGGCCATTGTCAGCTCCTCCATGCTACACTAAGACCTTAAAATTACCTGGCTTGTCCGAGCTGAGATTTACTGAGCACTCACTGTCAGCTGTTGTGCTCAGTTTCTTTTATCTTCTAACCCATTTGATCTTAACAGAGATCCATGTCCTCCCTCCCTCCCTCCCTCCTCCCTACCTTCCTCCCTCCCTCCCTTCCTTCCTTCCCTCTTTCCTTCCTTCCTTCTTTCCTTCCTTCCTTCCTTCCTTCCTTCCTTCCTTCCTTCCTTCCTTCCTTCCTTCCTTCCTTCCTTTCGTTCCCTCTTTCCCAACCTTCTTTCCTTTATTTCCTGCCTCTTTTCATCTCTCCCTTTCTTCTTTTCTCTCCTTTCCTCTTTTCCTTTCTCCTCTTCTTCCTTCTATGGCAATTTTATACTCTTTCCCCAGATCATTTAGTTGTTAATAGGCCAGGACTGAAACTCAAGCAATTTGTTGCCAGATTCCAGACACTGACCAACATTTTCTACCTTATTTTACCTTTCATTTTAATTAAATGGGCAACATCTCTCTTCACCAGTAAACTGAGAAATGCTTATGGCAGCAGCCATGTTTTACTCATCGTCAATTGTCCTCATCCTACGTATTCTGTTGGTACCTTGCCTAAAAGTTATGCTACTATTTGTCTAGTGATTGAGTAAATAGCATATTTGTTTACTATCTCAAGTGGATGTAATTTGTATGATTATGTCATATAGTAAAGGCAGATGGATAAAAATTATTATCAGTAGACTGAATAAATCAGGAGTATATTGGTCAATCACTCAACCTAATCAGTTGAGCCCTTTAAAAGACACTTACTAGACAAATATTTGCTTTGAAAGCCAAAGTTCCATGATGTATAGAGAAGTTGCATGACAGAAAATGGCAGACTTCCGTCTTAGGCCAGAAAAAAAAAGTGAATTCTGCTAACAATTAGTGAACTTGAGACAAAGCCCTTAGCCATACCTGATACCGTGACTTGAGTCTATTGAGACCAAGGAGCAAAAGGTTTAGATAAACTGTGGCCAGATTCCTAGCCTAGGCTGTAACATTTGCAATCATTTATTGTAAACAGAAGACAGAAGAGTGGAGAATGCTCTAGTCTAACAGATTTCTTGGCTCTGTGAAATTCCTAGATTTGCATGTTACAGTGATTAGAAAACATGAATGGACTAAGGAAAAGGCTGGAAGTGGAGTCAACTGTTTGTGCATTATTCCAGATCCCTATTACTGTCCTACTCTCCACTGCTGATATCCGCTAAGGTTTTGATGTATTTGGCTGTGACTGTTAATTTTGATTGTTAACTTGACTGGATTGAGAGACTCCTAGGAGATTAGGTAAGTACGTTCTGTGTGTGTGTGTGTGTGTGTGTGTCTGTCTGTCTGTCTGTGTGTGTGTGTCTGTCTGTGTGTGTGTGTGTTTGTGTGTTAGGGGGCATTTGCATAGAAAGCAACAGAGACAGGAGTGGTGTGGAGGATGGGTGAGGAGGGTGGGTGAGAAGACTACCCTGAATGAAGGTGACATTGTCCTATAGGCTGGGGGCCTGGATGGAGTTAAAGATACCAGCCAGTTACACTCTTCCTGAATGTGACATAGCAGATCCCAATTTCTTCAGTTGGTCAACAGACTCAGATCATTAATTCTCCAGGCAGCTTCCAGGCCTCTGGTTGTAAACTGGGGATATATTATTGGTCCTCTTTGTACTGAAGTTTACAGTTTTCCAGATTAAGCAGTTACTTACTGGATTCTATACCTTTCCAACTTAGATTCAGCCATTGTTGGACTGTCCAGCCTCCAATCATGTAAGGCAACTAACAAATCTCCATTTATAATTATATGTAAACTAACTTTACATATACCCTATAGAATATTACTATAGAATATTTCTACAGAATGTTACTACTGGTTCTGTATTCTAGTGAATCTTGACTAACAAAGATTTGGGTACCATGAACAGAGTTTTTCCGGTTCTTGAGATGCACTTAAGGTATCTTTCCTATTGTTCCATGGCAAAGTTTTGGCTTTCTTTTTCTTTTTGTCCTCTTTTTTAATGGCACTAATCTCTTCAGAAATCTTGACTAAAATTTAGACGTCCTCCTTTTTGGGAGAAAAACTTGCAAAATTTTCAAAAATTTCTGCTGTGCTTTTTTGCTCCCTATTCTCACAGTACATCTGAATAAATGCACCAGCCAATACTCAGGCTGCCTTGAAATTTCTTCTGGGAGATTAATTATTAGGATGTTCATGCTCCCACAATGTCTTGGGACATGGATAGAATGAATAAAATGTAACATGAATGTACTCTGGTCCTATTCCCAGTGGAATCCTTATTCCCATATGAAACTTCATGAATAGAGTCTTTGCTGTCTACTTTCCCATCAACCACTGGTCTTCTATACTGGTACCAGAATTATCCACTTAGCCCCACTCACTGCACTCCAGGGCTTCTCTAGCCTGCATCTCCAAACTTTTCCAAATTTGTTCCACAAGCCAATTCCAAAGATTTCTGAACCATATTGTCTACACCACACAGAGGACTTGCTCTATCACTTGAGCCATACCTCCAGACCCTTTCTGTACTGATTCTTTTCAAGGTAGGATCTCACCTCAGGTTTTCTTATGCTGCTATCCTCCTTCTGTGTCACTGGGGATGGCAGGTAAGCACTACTCTGCCCAGACATTATGCTTCCCCTGTAGTTTAAGATGATAGGCTCATGCCACCATTGGGATGACAGGTATGTTGTCCAGTCATGACATGTTACCCAGTCTCGCCTTGAACTACAATCCTCTGAATTCTGCCTCCAACATAGCTCCTCTAGCTCTTTTTTGCCTTCATTTATTTTTTAGGTACGATCTTGGAGTTTTGCCTGGGGTTCACCTTAAACTATGATCTTCCTACCCCCTCTTCTAATTCTGAGCCTCAGGATCCCCACCTCCCAAGTAGCTAGATTACAGGCATGAATCACCACACCTTCTTTCCTTCTCTTTCTTTTTTCTTTCTTCCTTCCTTTCTTTCTTTCTTTCTTTTCTTCCTTCCTTCCTTCCTTCCTGCCTGCCTGCCTTTCTTTCTTCCTACCTTTCTTTCTTTCTTTCTTTCTTTTTCTTTCTTTCTTTCTTTCTTTCTCTCTTTCTTCCTTCCTGCCTTTCTTCCTTCCTGCCTTCCTTCCTTTCTTTCTTTCTTTCTTTCTTTCTTTCTTTCTTTCTTTCTTTCTTTCTTTCTTTCTTTCTTTCTTTCTTTCTTTCTTTCTTTCTTTCTTTCTTTCCTCCTTGCCTTCTTCTCTGTGCTACAGAGATCTGAGAGATGCATGTTCTGCTACCAACATTTGAAAGTGAATCTTCTTTTTGAGATTGACCTAGTGATTCTTGGATCCTAAAATAAACTTTAGAATAAGTCTGTCCAGTTCTTTAAAATGTTTCAGTAGAACTTACATTGGAATTGTATTCTAGCTTGATCCTACCTTGAAAACAATCGATACAGAAAGGGTCTGGAGGTATGGCTCAAGTGATAGAGCAAGTATTCTGCGTGGTGTAGACAATATGGTTCAGAAATCTTTGGAATTGCCTTAGGGCTAATCTGGTAAATATTTATGTCTTTCAAGTGTTGAGCCTTGCCGTTCACAAACATATTCCTATGATTTTATTTATTCAGGTGTTCTTTCATGTAATTTAATAGGTTTACAAATTTCTCCAGCACCAATGGCTCACACCTGTAATCCTAGCTACTCAGGAGGCTGAGATCTGAGGATCACGGTTCAAAGCCAGTCTGGACAGGAAAGTCTCTGAGACTCTTATCTCCAATAAATCACTGAGAAAACCGGAAGTGGCACTGTGGCTCAAGCTAGCCTTGCGCTGAAGAGCTGAGGGATAGCGGCCAAGCCCCACAACCTACAAAAAAAAAAAAAAAAAAAAAAAAAAAAAAAAAAAGCCGGGCGCTGATGGCTCATGCCTGTAATCCTAGCTACTCAGGAGGCTGAGATCTGAGGATCCCGGTTCAAAGCCAGCCCGGGCAGGAAAGACCGTGAGACTCCTATCTCCAATAAACCACCAGAAAAGCGGAAGTGGCGCTGTAGCTCAAGTGGTAGAGCGCTTGCCTTGAGCTGAAGAGCTGAGGGACAGCGCCCAGGCCCAGAGTTCAAGCCCCACGACCGACAAAAAAAAAAAAAGACCTGTGCATTCATTGTGATCAAATAATTTAGAAAAGTAATTACTACTACAAAGGCTAGGCATTCTTAATCTGGCATCTGGCTTCTTATTCTTCCATATATAATTTCTGTGACTTCATTGTGTTTTATAAGTAGCAATCTATTTTAGGTTGGAACTCTGTCCTTTTTATTTCTACTCTACCACTCAAGTGGACAAGCCTCCTGTTTTGAAAAATGGTATTACTAATAGTAGCTTCTCATCTATATCCAACTGTTCATTAGAGTATCCAATAAGCCAAAGTCTTTTAAGTGTTCAGTAAATAAAACTTGTTCAACAGACTAAAGTTACATGTATATTTCCTCATCACATAGTAGACACAGCCAATTGAGTTTTTCAAACTCAGTGTCTATTTTATTACATAGAAGTGAATGGCATTGTCTTCAAACTTCCTTATCACAGCAATTTATATTTAATAAAAGAGTTGTGTTATGAATGATATGTGCCCTAGGGCATGTCTTGGTTTTTCTATTTGAATAGTGGAAGTGCCCTTTATATGTGGATTCAAATAAATATCTTAGTCAGTGTCTTTAAATATGACTCCAAACCTTAAGAGGCATACCAGATCCTACAAGAGGCTTGGATCTGGTACTGCTTAGCGTAAACCATGACTGGGAAATAAACAAAAAATTGCTTCTAAGTAGAATTTTTGCTTTGTTTGGAAAATCATAGAATTCCACCATTCTTAAACTTTTATTGGTCTATTTATTTTCCAAATTAATTTTTAACTGGTATTAGATATATTTCAAAATGTGTGATCACTGAAGTACAATAATTTTCTACTCTAAGTCCTCATGCAAAAAAGAAAATGAATGACACATAAGTAGAGTTCCCTTTAATGCTTTTTGACATATGTTTTTCTGTTTTCATCATTGATGTTGGCGATTTCTGTAGGTTCTGACAACACTGAATTTTCATTTCCCCCTTAAATATTTCTCCATTATTTTGCAGGCTATTCACCACTTTTCCCTAGCTCAGTAAAGATTCAGAAACAGCTTGTGCCTAATCCCCTATTACCATATAAGCAGGCAATAAAGAATTTACAGCAAGGTCAAATCTTACAGGAAAAATGTTTTAAACATCATTAAAGTAATTATTCCCTAGAAGCCAGCATAATTGTTTTAAAATCAGATTTCTATACTGTCTGACTATGGAATGACCATAAAGTTGAGAGTTAAGCAAAAGTGTGCCTTTGTCATCAAAGTTAGTGGCTTTCAAGATGGTTTATATTTCATTGTGAAACCAAACAGAATAAATAAGCTTTGTTATTGGGCTGAAGATACAAGTTCAAGTTCATTTCCGGTTCTACTTGACATCCTTGGGTAGTTGGTCACTCCATTTTCTTTTGACAATGTTTCTGCTTTATACTAAACTTGTCACCCACTTAGAGAGACTCTATGTGTAGAAAACCAAATCTGACCTGATTAACTTACATAAATAAGCCTGTATCCTCTCAGACTTATTTATATATCAATCAGAGAATCTGTTTGGGTCTTACTTTGTCAGGACATTTTTGATGGCATAGGTGGTCCCAAAGCCTCTCACCATCATAAAATATATCTCTCCATGCTACAAATGAGGGAGTCTGGCACAGTTAAGAGCTCCAAACAGCAGAATTTTCCAGCATTTAATATTTCCTTACCAAGGAAAAGACTTAAGGAATCATCAGTGTTTAAGAAACGCTTAGGACCGGGTGCCAGTGGCTCACGCCTATAATACTAGCTACTTAAGAGGTTGAGATCTGAAGATCATGGTTCAAAGCCAACCTGGGCAGGAAACTCAAAATGAGACTCTTATATCCAATAAACTACTCATAAAAACTTGAAGTGGTGCTGTGTTTCAAGTGGTAGAGAGCTCACCTTCAGCAAAAGAAGCTCAGGGACAGTGCCCAGGCCCAGAGTTCAAGCCCCAGGACTGGCAAAAAAAACAACCACAGAAAGAAATTAAGAAAGAAGAAAGAAAGGAAGGAAGAAAGAAAGAAAGAAAGAAAGAAAGAAAGAAAGAAAGAAAGAAAGAAAGAAAGAAAGAAAGAAAGAAAGAAAAAAGAAAGAGAGAAATTAAGAAAGAAGAAAGGAAGGAAGAAAGACAGACAGAAAGAAAGAGAGAGAGGCACTTAGGAATTACAGGAGAATATGTAATTCTCTAATTATCAGATAAATTACATATTGACAAAATATAAATATACAAATTTAGGAATTTATTTCTAAAAAAAAAGTAACTGAAGACTTCGATTGAATATTCATCTTCTATCACTCCCATGACAAGTTATCACAAATTGTGTCTTAACCCAGAAGAAACCTGTATCTCATAGTTCATCAGAAGTCTCAGTGAGCCTAACTGGCTCTCCACTCTGGTCTCCTAAGGTATATAAAGGTGTCACTAGCATCAGCCCTTATCTTCTCAGGAGGAGCCTTTTCTAGATGCAGTCAGTTGGATGACAGAATTTAATTTCATGCATTTATAGAGCTAAAAGCCCCATTTCCTTTTTAGCTGTGTTGCTGAGTGTTCTAGTCAATGTAATGTAAACAAAATAACAGGCTCCAGAAATTAGGTTGTGAGCATTTTTGGAGCACATTCTCTTGATGACAAAAGGTAAATACAAGAGAATCAGTCATTCCATTGGATCTGCTATAGGGTATTTACTTTGTAGCTTGTTTGAGAAGAAAATCCAATACATGATGTTCCCAATGAAAGACTCACCTGTGAACTAGCTGAGAGCCAAGTTAAGCAGGTGATATTGTCTAATTACTAGCTGTGACTAAGCTTCTTCTAAACATATAAACAAAGCAGACACTAAGTAAATTTTGTGGGTTTTAGTCTCAACTCTAGTTAACTCTAGTAGTCTCTAGTTAATCTTGTTCTAATTTCTGATGTAAAATAATCTCTTTAAAATGAATGTTTACTTGATATTTTTTTTGCCAGTCCTGGGGCTTGAACTCTGGATCTGGGCACTGTCCCTGAGCTTCTTTTGCTCAAGGCTCCACTCCTGGCCTTTTCTGTTTATGTGGTACTGAGGAATCGAACCCAGGGCTTCATGCATGCTAGGCAAGCACTCTACCACTAACCACATTCCCAGCCCATACTAAATAAATAAATAAATTTTAAAGTAAAAACAATAGCAGATATTAAGATAAAAATTTTATCTTGCTAGATGCATGATATTGAATTAACCCTTGTTACCTACAGTAGATCTCATGTGCCTGTGCCTCTTGAGTTCAGATTTATTCAAAAGCTAATGCAATTGGGCATTTTGGCTCACGCCTATAATATTAGTTATTTAGGAAGCAAAGGTCTGGAAGACTGTGGTTTGAGGCCAGCCCAGGAAAGTTGTCTATGAGATCTCCATCTCACCATTAAAATCTAGATTTTATTGGTAGCACCCTCCTGTTACCAATTTATGCTTCCTGAGAAGCATAAATAGAAGGCTCACATCATAGTCCATGCTGGCCCAACAAAGAGGACAGCCCCTATTTAGAAAATAAAAAAAGGTTGAAGGCATGGCGTTAGCATTAGAACAGCTGCCTGGCAAGCACAAGGCCCTATATTCAAACCTTAGAACCTCCAAAGAAAGAAAAACAAGCTGACACATCTTTCTATTGTTTAAGTTCATTTGGAAAACAGAATTGAGGACTTCATAAGAAGGCAAGTTCTTCATGAACAAGGAATTATTCACCAACGCACTCTCAGCTCCTAGCACAGTGGAAGCACTCATACAATATTTGTTGAGTGAAGAAATGAAGGTTCAGATGAACACAATCGAGGCTACTTACATGAATTTGATGTTTCCCCCCACAAAACAAACTGATAATCTAATATAAAAATAAACAATTTGAAAAGATATTTAGTGGAGATCCCTCATACTTGCTTTATACTATTGACCCATTATCACCGCATGAAAGCCTACAAAAATACAGCATCAACTGAATTTCTAAACACACTGACTTGTTAAAAAAAAAGCATTAAATAAATGAAACAGCTGGGTAAATGATACCCAAACTCTCAACTCTATGTACTAATTCTATTTCAAAATCTAGATGTGCTCAGAATCTTCACCAGAACATCAGCACTTCATGATGTTTATTATTTCACACTTCTATATTCATGAGATAATTTCCCATATTTATTATGTTTAGTCTAATTTCTGCTTTATAATGCATGGAAAATAAGATAAGAACATGATAATGTTCAACTACAAAAGATGGCAAAATCGTAAATGAATGCTACAAGCATACAGGGACATTTTACTTTTATAGCCAGAACACAATGCACTCTGCAAAGGAGCAAAAAACTGATCTTGGCTTCACTACTATCCCCACTGGGATGGTTTCCTCAGGGACATGAAAAAACATGGAAGGCAATTGGAAGAATTCACAGATGTCATAAAATTGGGATGCAAACTGTAGGAAGAGTTTAAAATTGGTATTGGTATTGATATTGGTTTACCTATTCACAGTTGTGACTTGAATGAAGACAGACTACGTAGAACAAATTTGGCAGACTCCTACAAAATAGGCTAAGAAACTATGCACAGTGCATAGTTTTTCTTCTTTGTCCTGGCAAAGCAGAAAAAAGCAATTATTATACAATATTCCAGAGGACATAGTACATTTCTCCAGAAATATTCTGAGGTGGACATCCATGTGAATATAAAATGATAATAGAAAAAAAATCAAAGCTTGTAAAACTTAAAAAACAAATGCATCTCACTAATCCATATCTAAGTTTAAATTCTTTACCAGAAACTGAGTTTGAGAATTTGGACTGTGAATCGGTTACATCCTGTGAGTTAAAAGCATATGTGACTAATACAAAGTTCACAGAGAATCACTTCCTCCGAAGAGCACCGTATAGCTGCTGCACTAATGGAAAAAACATCAGTCTTTGGAAGAAACAGCTACTCAAAACCATGGACATCTACTTTTTTATATGCAAATAAAGCTTTAATTGCTTAAGGTTATAAAATTATGAAATAGCCGAGTTACAGGATATAGTTCATTCTATTTTCAAAGGACTTTTGTGAAAACTGAGAGACACACACACACAAATAAATGTGGACAAACCCATTTGAAAAAGGTGATCGATACACTTTCCATTCTTACACTTGCTTTTCTCTGAATCTCTAGAGGATGAAAAGTATGTTTACATCCTAGCTTGTAGGCATATGTATTTTCAGGAGACTTCAAACAGAAGGAAATATTCTGGAAAACTATGACTACAATTTGATATGGGATATTTTTAACAGCTGGAAGGATTTCACACTTGCAGCCCAATTTAAAAAAAAAAAACTTTTGGAATTGGCATTGTTTCAACTCTAGTCTTGGAAGTCATAATTTCCCAACAATTTTTATTTTCTGGACTTGAAATTATTTGTGTAAGGAAAATCTATTATTTCCAAAATGAAGTTATCTTAGCAGAATCTGGCCAAGCAAAGCATAAAGCATGAAGTGTCTGAGATTATTATCCTGCCCCACCCCAGTGCATTCACACTGCCAGCTTCATTTCTATCAGTCCTTCTTTCACAAGTAAGCAATCTGTGCGTTCTCACCCCACATCCTAGTTAGCCCAAGAAACTTGCCACCACATTGAAAGAGAAAATACAAAACTCTAAAGTGATAAGTCTTGACCATAAAGAATAAAAATAAATTGTCACTGCACTCTTCCTCTTCCTCATCCTCTTCCATCTCTTCTTCTTCTTCTGGCCTCCTCCTTTTTCTCCTTCTCCTCCTTCTTCTTCATCTCTCCTTCTCTCTTCCCCTTCTCCTCCTCTTCATCCCCCTCCACCACCTCTCTGTGTGTGTGTGTGTGTGTGTTTGTGTGTGTGTGTGTGTGTGTGTGTGTGTGTGTGTGTGTGTGTTGGTTAAAAGAAAAAGTAAGCCTAAAATAGAGACCCTGAAGAACAGGAGCGATTTGTTTTCCTGGGAGGACCAAGAATGGGCAAAAATAATTGTCCAAGAGACTAACAGCAGGTAAGAGCACCACCTCCATACTGCTGTTGCTGTTGTTAGCTGATTTAGTTCATACCAGGTCTTTGGCTTACAAACACAGAGCACTGAAAGACAGTAATAATGTGGGCCCTGAATCCCTCTCCTCAGTGCCACACAAGAGCTTCTTTCTGTGCATCCAGATTTCTCTAAATCCAAGAAAACAGATCAAAGCTTGAACTCTGCTTTCACACTGTAATTTGATGCAGCTCCAAAGAAAATTTTATGAAATTGCCAGTAATACAACCATCATCATTAGGCTTCAAGTTGTCTCGGCCTTGCCTGGGCTCATTGAAACTTTTCACTTGAATACTACTTAGGAGTGTGTTTTAAGCCTCACATTATTATATCATTTGCCTGGCTCTCATTTGTTTGAGCAACTATATTCAAATGTCTCCTTTAATAGAATTTTGAGTATTTTGTAATATTGTAAAGGAGGTGCTCTAGTGTGGTAGAAAAGGTAGATGAAAGAATGAGACAAAAGGTTGTAGATTCCAGTGCTACAGATTATTTGATGTGCATATTTCTATAATATGTATGATAAAGCACTTGGAATGACACTTAAACAGTAATTAGGAAACAGTAATTTGGATTTATAAATCATGCTGGGTGCTACATCCAGGCTTCAACATTTGTAAGCAGTGCCTGTATAACATTAAAATAATTCTAGAAATTATTTATAATATTTAAAGTACTAGTCTTGAATGTTGATGTACTTGTCAATCTGAAAGAAATAAGATATTGGAAATAAAGCAAATACATATGCATGCTTTTTTATGCTTGTTGTTGAAAGGATCAACTTATCAAATAAGCAGCCCCAAACATGAGTTTCTTAAAACACATAGCAGATAAAACCCTCTCAGGGCTTGGGTGGTTGTATTTTTTTTAATTCCTGATGTCTAGTTCCATTAGCAAATGATGTTGGTCTCCAGAAAAAAAATACAATTATTTAAAAATCCTGAGCCCAGCTTGATGCAACAGGTACCAAATGGAAGATGTAGGATGTTTCAATACAGTGCTTCCTGTGACTACACCAAGTACTTTAAACAGATCTTGGGCTATGAGCCAGGTAAATAAGTAGAAGTATGCTGCACCCCTGGTCATGTCCTACTTAATTCCTGTCTGGCCATTGTGAACTATACCATGAAAAGAAGGCTCACAGCTCCTGCTTGGCTCAGCGCTAGAGATTACAAAACCTGCTGATCCCTGTTTTGTTTTCACACCTGTAGAAAAAAAATACAAGACTGTCATGTGGCACACAAGACTCTGGTGTCTCTGCTTCAAAGTTGGCAGTCTTGAACAGCAACAGGAAACAGGTTATAATATTAATAAACACCTGCCAGGATTAGTATAGTCCCTGGCTCCATCCCAGTGAGATAATCAACTCAACTTAACAAAACAATTGTCTAAATCCTAGGGCAGTATGCATGACTGTGTTGCTCTGAGTCCAACCTGCGATAAAATACAAATAATCCACCAAAGGTACCATTCTGTAGAGCAAGGAAGCCATGTGTGCCTGTGAGCATAAAGTTAAATGTAATGACAGTCATGGTGGCTTAGCTCACACATGCCAGGAGCTGCTGGAGGTAGACACTGAGGACTATGGATAATGGGAGGATAAAGGCCTCTGTTTCCAGTGAAGTCATGTCTCCTGAGAGAAACAGGGCAAACAGTGATTCCTCATCCTGTTACTTTCAGAGCCATCTGCCTATTTCCCTTACAGCCTTGCTCCATGAGATGGAGAGTAACAGGGATGCCAGGGCAGAGGGGCAGAGCAGGGAAAAGAGAGACCTGTTTGAAGAAAAGAGACATTAGAACAGACATCTGATAGAGGAGGCAGATCTGGAGAAATCTACAGAAGAGAGACTCCTCAAGCTAAGTACAGACCCTCAAAGCGGTAACCCAAGCAGGCTGAAGGGTTTGTTGGTCACTAAACCTATTTCTGAATAATTGCAAGTTATTGGGGACACCAGACAGAGTTGTTTCTTTGGAGTAAAGGCAATCTACATGATGCTGTGAATGTTACTCTTGATTACTCTTGTTCTCTAACAAGCTGAGTGTTGGGGAGGAGCGGGATGTGTGGGTGGGTGGCTAAGTGGCTAGGGTTTGAATTCAGAGCCTTATGCTTGCTAGGCAGGTAGTATACCACTTGCACCACCACCACTCCAGCTTCGAGCATACGTTTTAGGCCTTGAATAAGAGAGGTCATCTCAGGGCCTGTCCTTCAGGAAGACTTGAAAGTGTCACAATGATGCCACCTTAAAGACAATTCTTTGGCAAGGCATTTTTTTCCTCCTTTACGTTTTCAGGACTTAACTGCGGATTAGGCTTTGTTTATTGAATGATCCAAGTGCTTAATATTTTAGGTTAGGATGTAATCCTGAAATTCCGTTTCTACACACAGATGAAGCAAAACCCACTCAACTGTGGAGGGAATAAAGGAATAAGGAACTATTTCCTAAAATTTTGTTACTATTCTGGCTCAAATTAGACCAAATAAGAAGATAATACAAAAAATGAGCTCTGGGGCTTTTTGTCTTGGTTTGTGAGAGGTTCAGCCTGTGCAGCTCATGCTGTATGGAACTTGCAGTACTCCTGCTTTGGCCAACCAAATACTAAAACTACAGGTGTGAGACACTATGGTCAGCAGAGTTATGCTGAGCTCTTAGGTATAAAGAGCAGGGGCAAGAGTTATGCATATAATTTGGTATAAGGGGCAGGTATAAGAGTTATAACAAGTTATTGGTTATGAGAGACAGATATAAGAGTTATGCATATTATTTGGTATGGGGGCAAGTATAAGGGGCTGCGCTACCTCTGATCCACAGCAGGTCTTTCATCACTTTTTTTTTTGTCGGTCGTGGGACTTCTACTCTGGGCCTAGATGTGGAGCTCTTCAGCTCAAGGCTAGCACTCTACGACTTGAGCCACAGCACCACTTCTGGCTCTTTCTGTTTATGTGTTCCTGAGGAATCATACCCATGGCCTCATGCGTGGGAGGCAAGCACCCTACCACTGAGCCACCTTCCCAGCCCCAGACCATGTTTCTCACAAAGGAAGACCCCAACAACCATTTGTTTTAAAAAAAAAAATGAAAATTATGATAGCCAGCAATTGACTACTACAGGCATAAGAAGAGAAAATACCCATATTATGTAGACAAAGAATTACAGGAAGAAATGCACTAATATCAAGTAAACGAACAACAGGGACACCCAGCGATATTTGCTTTCTTTTAGCAAAAAAAAAAAAAAAGATATTGAAAACGCTGTTTGAAAGCCAAAGACTATTAACTTGTGCATCAAATAATCAGTGCATTCATCTATTTAAGCCTACAAAATATGGTCTTACCACAGAGACCTTTTATTTTTGTCTATCTGAAGATAAGAGATATGTAAATAGATCTTTAAAGTATCACCACTCACCCAAGAGTTAGGAGCAGCTGAAGAGTTAGAAGCTATAGAAGTAGAAGGGGAGGCTGGAGACCTAAGCTACAAACCCGGTTTCTTTTATATCTCCCAGTTGGATTATTAGAACTGAATTAAAGAACTTTGCTAAATTATTCTGCTGTCTTAAGTGAGTCTGGCCAGAAGTTGAGAAACAGAAACATATTGCGGAGAACACAGGGGAGCCTCGGAAAAAGGCTTCACATGGCTTTCACACAACACATGCTTGCACAACTTTCTCACTAGTGAACCAAGAGCAGCCTCTTTATTCTCTACAAATCAGGGGAGACATGCATGAGCAGATTGAATCAGGATGACTTCAGGAATTCTACAAGTAGAAAGAGTCTATTTCAATAATTATTTAATGATACCGTCATTAACTATTGTTCAAAGATAATTGTAAGTGAAAGATAATCTAACTCGATTACAACAGTATCCCATGCCTCCTCTCTCTCCTGAACCAAACAGCTTCTGACCTGAGTGGTTCTACTAATGACTACTTTAATTTTTCACCACAGAGCACTGTTTTAACATGCAGCTAAACAGTATGAAAGCAAAGCCATCACTTACTTAAATAATTACTTGAAACACCCAGATCTTAGAAAACTAAATTCTCTTGCAAGAGACCATCACATCCATTATCAGTGAAAATGTGTACAGGTGAGAAAACAGTTGCAAACTAAGGAAATAAACTAAGAGACACTGAAAATGTATGATAGAATGAACAATCAAATGACTATAATAAAGTACAAATGATAGTATCTTAGTGATCAGTGCTTACTAAAAAGTAACTCAACTTACTCTACGTGGAAAATAAATTAATGGAGAAGTGAGATTTAGGAGAATGTTTAAGTCTGATAATTAAGAGAAATGTATTAGTAGTGATGAGCTGGTAGTATGGACCGCACTCTCCACTACTGCGGCTGTAAATAGAGTAGAGTAGCTGAGCACTGTCTTCAAAATCAACTGCATGTGAGAGCAAATCTCAGCTCTAGCACTGATAAGTTATGAAACTTCATTGTAATTATTTGGTAGCCCCTGCTTTTTCTCATCATAAAATGGAAACCCATTATCTTTTTTTTTATAGAGACCCCATAAAAAGATAAACACAGAAAAGTCCTAGGAGGATATCAAACAGTAAATCCATTTATGGGAACAAAAAAAATGCCAGCAAAAGAAGTATCACTTAATAAATTAAGCAGATCAGTACTATCCCCTCAAATAGCACATATAAAGTGCTAATAATGTGGTGCATCCATTAAGATATTTTGGGCTACAAAAGATGAAATACTCAAATAAATTCCATTTTTGTCCAGCTTACTAATAAGAAGCCCAGAAGTAGAGTTTCATGGCTTGTGAATTTAGCGGAACAACAAAGCCAGAGTGCTTCAAGAAAATGTGGGGTCCTAATTAGCCCGCAGTAGCTCAGTCATCATTTTCTTTCTAATATTTAAACACAAAATTAAGAAAGAGGTAATTTCTTGAGCATCTCTCCTGTTATCAGGGAAGAAGCATTTTCCCAGCAACTCTGTATCATACTTAACACTGTGTCTCATTAGTCAGAAATGGATCACGTATCCCTACTAAACTTTCACTGACCACGGAGAATGAATTATAAGGAATAGCTTAAAACAGTTATGGTTTATCCCCTGCATTTTCACAAGGAGTCCATCTTCCCAGAATGCTCTCAGCCTTGGTAAAAGCAAACAAACAAAACACTATTGTGTTATCAAGTGAGATGAAAGAAATGGCTATGGAATTGTATGTTATATGAGGGACGTAATAGTGATGTAAGCAAGTTTTAAGCTGCTAAGAATATTTTCAAGGCAAAAATTTTACCAAAATGTTGCATGCTGACACTATTTGATAAATTTATGCTGTTTGATTCATTTATACTGTTTGATGCTTTGATTTCAAAGGACATGCGTTATGATCTTGAAATATCCTTAAAAGCTTTCCAGAAAAACTTTCACTTTTAAAAACCAGGTCTCCTCTGTCAAAATGCTTCTGATAAACCACAATAAAATTAAATTAACTTTTGCTTTGCATCTCTTCCTTCCATGTACATTTTAAAATAAATTATAAAAATTTATTTTTCCTAATAATTATTAGGAAAAACATTTGATTGTAATGTGATTTTTATTAGTTGCATTTATATCGACGTACTGTGGACATACCACCAATTAGCTCAAACTTACATGATAAAGATGCTCTTTGTATAAAATGTGATATTCTGAACTGGTTTTGGTTAGTGCAAAATAATTTACTAATACTTATAGGACCAATGAGAAATTAAAATCTTATAGATTAAAATTAAATCTAGGTACAGCATTTGGTCATTGGACACTGAAAGGTTAGTAGAGTAGGCAATGCACATTATGATAGTTTTGGATAAACAAAGTTTTACTCGAATAGGGACCAAACAGCCTCTGAGAAAACATGCCCTAGGTCCCCAGCTAATAGTATTTTGTGAGCCTTGTATTCAGGCCAAAAATCTTTGAAAGTCCTGAGGGAACTATGGTGCCTAAGTTCAGCTAATTTAGCATCATTTAAATGATGTCGTGCTCTGTATCTTAGGGTCTGGATTTCTTTACTTCTAATTATTTAATGGAACCACTGAAAAACAGCTGTGTAAAAAAAATTTATTAAAAGACTCACAGGGTTTTCTTCTTTTGTATGTTGAAAATACATACTGCTTTGAATTAAAAATTCGCATCAAACGAACAAATACTGAGTTTTACCATGGGCAAAATGATGTGTTTTGGAAGAACAACAGAACCAGAATACTTGGTTTCCAGCGATGCCCAGAAACATCAGCCTGTACAATAGCTTTCATTGAGATGTCTTTGCCATTTTCATAAAGGGTTGCAATGTATTCTAAAATTATTCACCCAGCCTCCCACTTATCCCCCCAATAGTCTTACAGTCAGAATCATGTTTTATGTTTGCATATGTGTATGTATACATACACACATATTCATTTTTGAAATACATATGCCCTTTTGCAGCTAGATATATATCTATGTGCAGGTCATGAATGGATATTTCCTTTAGAGCTGCCTTTCACAAATGAGTATAAAAGTAAGATTATATTTTAAGATTAGCTTATCTTAAACATGATGATCTCCAGCTCATTATTAATTTCCTTTTCAAGCTCAAGTAGTTCCCAAATAGATCAGCAGGATATACAAGCTTTAAAAGAAGGAGGAGCAATATAATAATAAATTTTAATTTTATTTTTTGCCAAGTTTATTTTTTGTTCTTTGTGATTAAAGTCCAAAGGAATTTGTAGGTTAGATAGCATATATAAAATGAATAGTTTTTCCTGAAAATAACTATTTATATTTAAAATAAATACATAAGGTGGGCACTGGTGGCTCAAGTCCGTAATCCTGGCTATTTAGGAGGCTGAGATTTGCTGGGGCAAGAAAATCTGTGATATTCTTATCTCCAATTAACTACCAATAAAGTCAGAAGTGGAAGACCAAGTGGTACAGTGCTAGCCATGAGCAAAAATTAGCCAAGAAACAATGCTCAGGCCCTGAGTATATGCTCCAGGACTGGCACACACACACACACACACACACACACAAAATAACATTTGCATTGATTTTTATTTTGTAAAGAACTTCGTCATTTACATAAATGGACAAAGGGTGAACCAATTCAACAGTGATACTCCTGAGATACTATGTTGGAAATGAACTTTACGACTTGGGGAAGGGATTGGGAAAGGGGAAAAATGGGAGAAAATGAGGGAGGGGGGTAACACTGTTCAAAAAGAAATGTACTGCTTATCTGACTTATGTAACTGTAACCCCTCTATACATCACTTTTACAATAAAATTAAAATTACAAAAGAATTTTGTAATTTACATAAATAGTATTATTCATTACTCATGTATACTTATATGCGTATATTTATGACATCTATTTTCATACAACACACACTTCTACTCAGTCAATCTGTTTCATGTGAGTCCAACATCATTCTGCTGTTAAATGGAGACCCACTAGGGCAAAGACCCTAGATATATAAAATTTTCATAATTTTTTGACATGAATATTATTGCTACCCAGAAGAACACTAAATTAGTCACTCTCCTAGAGAAAACCTTCTAAACTTTTCCCCTTGAAATAAAATACATATTTCTGATGTAAAGGAGACAGGAAATAATCAAATCTTCAATATCTGAGCCAACTTTGTAGTTTCATAGTCCTATTTCAAGCTTACCACAGCAGAAGGGAAAATTGATAAATCATGAAAAAAAGAAAATTACATACAACTTATGAATCTTGCTTTTTTTTCATCAAAGAATAATTCAAGTGATTTAAAGTGATCCTGGCTTATAAGAGAAAGGAAGCAAAGCACCCAAAGTCTGGACAAGCATTCAATAATGATATAAAAGGTGACCTAATTCAAAATCGTAAAATGATACCCAGTGGAATATTTATATTATTACAATGAACAGATATATGGTTGCGGAAATTTTATATTCAAAAAGAAATTTTCAAACAGCCCTAGAAACAAAACTGTACTAGTTTCTTTTATGAATAAATCATATAACCATGAACAATAGGTTTATTTAATTCTGAGACTATTCTTATTTTAGCTAAGGTCTTTTGCCTTTGGAATTCAGTAATGACAATATGTTGCTCCATAATCCATTAGTTTGAGGACCAAGTAGAAAAATACTTAAGAACCGAAGATTCCGTTTTTCTAATTTATGTGTATAAAGTGTTACTTGAATCAAGTTTATGTCTCTTGTATTCATATATAACAAAATATAGGAAAAATGGCCTGTAAGTCATTCTACCTAGAAACAACTAAGCATTAAGATAAAACAAAAATCTTACTTTTAAAATGTATTGCTGAAATGTACAGAAGCTTTGTCACTAAATGCTGGGGATAAGTTGAAAGCTGAATGCCAGAGTAGTTAGCTCATGAGCTGATGTTGTAGTTGTTACAGTCTGGGATTTATAACTCAGAATCACAACATATCCATGGATACAACCCCACACAAATGAGATTCAGAAGTTATAGCAAAGAGTCAGGCCCTATCAACATAAATTAATAGAAATACTTGGACAGAATATGTAAAAATAAGTATTTTTAAAATTATTTAAGATATAAAAAGAAGAGTCAAAACCATAAAAAGAAACAGTAAGCAGCATAAAAACAAAAAACTTCTAGCAGGTTTGAAAAGGACAGATAAGATAAAATTCAATAAATGAAAAAACAAAAGTATTTATTTCATTTTTAAAGTTAGAACTAAGAAGTTAAATAAAAGACAGCTAAGACACTTCCCAAAGAATTGCAAAGTATGAACAAGATTAGGAGACAGGGATATAATCTCTTTTTGACTTCCATTTTCAGGACTAAAGAGAACAGAAGAAAAACACCATTTCAAAAGTTAATACTTCACAATTTTCTTAACTTGATAAAGGCTTGAACTGTAAAATTAAAACAATACAATGAATTCCCAATCATGTAGAAAAAAATTTTAAAGATCTTTAAAGAAAAGAAAACACTATCACCTACAAAGGGAACTATGATTAGATTAACAAACAGACTCTTCAACAGCAATGAAGTCAGGAATAATAAATGGTGTCTGTATACTAAATGAAAATAACTTCAAAAAACATTGTTATACAAATTAACTTCTTCCACAAATCAGATTTAAATATTCTCAGGGATTCTTAGACAAAGTCTGAAGAAGTTTATGGTTTCCAAGGTCATCTTTGCATAAAAATCATTAAGAGATACACTTTAAGAAAGAAATTGAACCCAGCAATGAAATTTGTGTGACTGGAAGTAAAATTTGTCTACATTTTTAAATGCTCAATTGTTATGTACAGATAGTAAATAAGAGTGAGGCTGCTCCAATGCTCTTTATTGACTGGGGGGAAAATTAGGATACCTAGGAACCTCAGCCAGGATTAATAACAAGCATGTTACACTTTAAGTTTGCTCTCTTATAGATTAGAATAATTAAAGGAGTAACAGGGATCAAGACACATGATATTCACAGACTAACATGTTGAATTTTTTTTTGTCGGTGGTGGGACTTAATTCTGTGCCTGGGCGCTGTCCCTGAGCTCTTCAGATCAAGGCTAGCACTCTACCACTTGAGCCACAGTGCCACTTCCGGTTTTCTGGTGGTTAATTGGAGATAAGAGTCTCATGGATGCTCCTGCCTGAGCTGGCTTTGAACCATGATCCTCAGATCTCAGCCTCCTGAGTAGCTTAGATTACAGGCATGGCACCACCAGCACCCAGCTGAAATATCTTTGTAGGACTACTTAACGGCAATTTTTAAGAAACTTAAAAAATAAATAATTAGTTAAAAATAAAAAGAAAGAAAAGGATTTCCCTGGTTCTTATCAGAGTATACTAAGAAAAATAAAGAATAAGAACTCAAATAGTATAATTCCTTAGAAAGACAAAGTAAAAATTCAGCAAATAAAATACACCAGGAAGTGGGTACTCGAAAGGAGTGGAGGATGGGTCAAGGAAAAAGAGGTGCACAAGAACTGGAGAATACAGTCAAGAATTCAATGCATGTCTTACAAAATTAAGAAGAGTGAAGCAATGGGAAGATGGAGGAGGATAGGTAAGAATGTTGAAAGATGAAAATATTGAAGGAGGTGACATTGATTAGGATACACAGTATTCATAAATTGCTTTATTAAATGGCAACTCATTTTTCAACTAAAGAGAATAAAAAAGAACTTAAAAAAGACATGATCAGTATAATAGAAGTCAGAAAGGAAAAATATTGAGAATATCAGGTTAACTATCAGATTTCTGTGCTCTCCATTTCTAAGAATTTAAGTTAAAAAAATCTCTCTGGTGCAGGGATTTTGGAATAATATGTTTTCAAGATACCAGCAAGTTAGCAAAAACCATCTTATATTATTTATTTCAAAAAATTTGCTAAAATTAGACTATAAAATTGGAGGAATAATAAATAAATACTGAAATTACCTCCAAACAATCTAAAAATTAGAATTAAGAGGGAGTCAGCCCTGAGCTTTAGGTAGTATTTTGTGAAGTGGCCTGCTGACTTCTCTCTCTAGCAGACAGAATATCTGGCATGATTCACCAAGCACAAAAGAATTTTGGAATGTCCAGTTGTACTTGAACAGATGTGGTAGCTGAATGAAATAGTTCCTCTTCATGTGTTTTTTCCTTCCATCTTCTACCCAAGGTTATTTAAAAAGTGTCAGTATATATTTTTTAAAGATATAAAAATTAAAAAGTGTGATCCTCCCCAGTTCCTCTAGTTTCTTCAGAAACAACATACAAAAGGTTCCAGTCAAGTTGTGATGCCGGTGCTTTGTTTCTTTTTGTCTTAACATCTCCTACCTAATCACCCATTCAGCCCCTCCTCTCAGCTGTCCAGAGTGTGCCCTAACTGCCCTTTCAAACTAGGGCTATAAATGGAAAATTTTTTCCAATGACCTTCTTACAATAAATGTGCAGGTCTTGTGTTCTGAGTCCTGTGAGTATCTCTTCAGTCCATTAAATGTATTCATAGTAATTTTTTAAAAAGTGTGAGTGGAACTGCATTTCTTTGACCCTCTTCTACTTTAGTAACATGAGAATTTTAATTGTAGTTTATTATGGGCCCAAGATTTCTCTTCAATGCCAAGGTTGTTCTCCAAACTTAGGGAAAGTAAGTAAACATTCTGAGCCTGAATCCTTGTTATTTATAAAAGGAGAAAAAATATGCCAACTGCCCACCTCAAAGGATAACTGTTAACAGAAATGAGACAACATGTTTACAGCTTTACAAGTTACTATTTATTGCATTTGTATTCTAATTCAAACGGCTGTCTTTCCTAGAGACAATTTTGAATATGGTGACTGACAGTCTTTAAGGCCAATTTCTCTTTTAAACGCATGAGTCAATGGGCATGTGCATTTCCTTCAAATGTTTTGAAAGTTATCTTGAAGAGATAAGTCAAGAAGCCTAATTATCATACAGACAGTACATACCAAGGTAGTACTATTCTCTGATCCTTACTTGAAAAACTAAAAAATTTAAAAGAGTTTATCTAGAAAATGTGATATCAGTGTAATCAACATTCATACACATACCTTATTTGGCTGTGTTCAAGAATTAGAAATACTGTACCAATAAGGTCCAGGATATCAAATTAGTCTTCAGAAATATTCTAAAAACTTTTTGAATGACATAACAATAAAAAATTCAAAGGCCTTTCATTGGGTATTATGTAAGCCTAAGAGAACCTACAATATATGTAAATATACAAGCATTTGGATCTAGTATAGGAAGCATTTCCTGCTTTAAAAAGGAGTCATTCACATTTGCCAACTGTAATACACTATAAAGGTAACAAAAGATTCCTTTAACCAAAATATGATTACTTAACCACAGAATATTCTCTGTGCAACTCAGACTATGCCTAAATAGATTCCACAGATTTGGTAAATTACAGAAAATACAGAGACCAGAACACTCTCAAACTAATGCTGTGTGCAGATCCAACACTGAACACATGCTCATTTCCCATTACCATTTATTTTTCTCAGATAATCATAATAACATTTAAGGGTTTTATGCACATTTAAAAATATTCGTTAGTAGATGATAGAAAATTACCACTTAAACATATACACACCAACTCTGAACCAAAACCAGAAAAAGAGGCAAATGTAACTTGCTTGTTGATGCCACTCAAGTGATATATGGGGCTCTTTTTATATATGAAATCATGTGTTCTACTGATCAAATGGCAATGCCTTCTCTCCATGTCCTAACCGTAGGCATCATAAAAATACAAAAATGGGTAAGAGATCAATTCTTCAAGGATGTGTAGGTGGTAGCCATATTTATTGCAGGTTAAAAGCAAATCTTGATTTTTTTTTTAGAATTTCTTCTTTGTGTGGTCCAGGGAGAGATCTTAGGACAGAGAAAGACTTTTGTATCCATATGTCAATATTTAGTAAAAAAAAAATCCTGTCAAAATATTTCCATAGTAAGTTTTTATAATGCATTTAACTAGTTTGCTGGTGGTCCGTTCCATGAAATGGTTTTGGAAATAAATATCTCAAAATGTCAGAGGAAAGGCAAAATGCCCTCTTAACAGATGAAAAGTCTCAACTTCAGAAAGTGTCTTCATTACATGGGAGACAAATCTTTCAAGGTATGCCTGTGTAATAAAACCTTATATCAACATTGAAGGTAAGTACCAATATCCTGGTGACTTAGCCAGGAATACCGAGTGTTCAATGGAATTCCAGTGGTCGCAGGCACTTAGAGTTTTAAAAGCAGAAAATGAATTGCCATTGGTCCTTCAGCCGAGATTTATGAAAACAATGCAGAGTGAGAATGAAATAGGTTTTGTTGGTTTAACCTGAGTCTGTCATGTGTTCCCTCAAAGCCATTGCCTTGGACCTAACTTTGCATGGTCAACTCTCCCATTTGGAAACATAGCAAACATTTCTACATCAGATTTTTCTAGTTGTTTTCTAAAAGGGTTTATGGTCACAGCTGCAGTAGTTATGGGTTGGTTTATAGTACATTGCCCATAGATGGGCCCATATGTCCAACAGAGTTTGTTTGATACCATACCTTCCACAGACACGGGCAGCTCTTGAGGAGTGCCTATAAACCTGCCGTTAAATGGACCAGCTGTGCTCATAAACTTACATTAGCTGCCTCAATCCACCCGCCTTACAAAAGTCATTGGCAATAAATCTATGTTCAGTCTATATTTGCACTTTTAAGTATTTTTTACACTTCTGAAAAGAAAATATAAAATGTATCCAAGTCTTCTGTGATCCCTGACTGAAATTAGACCTGATTTCTGGAGGTGTATAAACAATGTTTTAAAAGACCTCCTTTTCTATTTCTCTGTTAAATGTCCATCTTTTGCTACAAACCATTTTCTTCCGTTTCAAAACAACAACAGATCAACTTTTCCCATTGTATTTCCTGCTGAAATACTTTGAAAAGAACTTTAATGGTTTGAACATGGCCCAATCTATAGTCACTATGTCACTGAGTTTGCCATATGGGTCGATAAGCCAGGGAGAGAGAACCCTATGGGGCACCCCAATCCGCCTCAGTGAACGCAGCCTGAGTGCAGGCTGGACTCTCTCCTTTTCATTTACCATCAAAGCTTGAAGGGATTACCTACTACAGGAATGGTGGGCATTCTTTTTCTACCAAGGGCCATTTGTTTATTTATAACATCCTTCACAGGACATAAAACATTATCAACTAGCCTAAAAACTAGCCTGCTATATTTGGTCAACATTTAATGAACTCCCCTCTAAATGTGATGGCTGGAACTGCTTTCTTTGGTGAGGCATTTGATGTTAGTTGCTGCTGATGTTGCTACTTGTAACTGCTTCTCTGGGTTTGTGTCCATCTGGAGTACAGGCAAACTCTCTTTGTGATGTTATTTTGAAGTGAATATACACCGCAGAAAACTGTTCCAAACACAAATGCACGCTGTAATGGTAGTCTCTTCCAAGTAGGAATTGCATCATTTTAATGTAGTGTTTATGGAACTGAAACTGCAAAAGGCTGTTGTATCTAGCGTTCAGCTCATTATCACTTTGTAGTTGAATAAGTTCATATAGTAGGTTTTCTGACACATCGGCTAGTTCCAAATTTAATGGTGTGGCAAAGATGTTCAATTCTACTTGTTACTTTCCATGTCCTTGAGTCTTTCATCAAATGCCATCATTAGTTTCACAAGTTCATCAGTATAATCAGCATACACAAGTGTCATAGAAGACTTCTAACCTTTAGGGTGAGGAAAGGTACTCTGTTTTGTTTGTTTGTTTGTTTGTTTGTTTTTTGGTCAGTCGTGAAGCTTGAACTCTAGGCCTGGGCACTGTCTCTGAGCTCTTCAGCTCAAGGCTAGTGTTCTATTATGTGAGCCACAGTGCCACTTCCTGCCTTTTCTGTGTATGTGGTACTGAGGAATCGAACCCAGGGCCTCATGCATGCAAGGCAAACACTACTGCTGAGCCACCTTCCCAGCCCTTGTTATTACTTTTGTGTTACATTTTCTACAGCTTTAATTTAGTTTCAAATTACTTCACATCTGAAAACAGGGAGCTCAGTTACTGACTGGGGCCCTGTAGTTTCCCATTCAACTCTAAGATGCACTTGTTACTGTCCCCCATGAATAATGTGTTTAACAAAGCCTCTTGCTGTCACTGAAGTCCTTGACAGTTTTACCCTTCATCTCCATGAACAGCTTGGCATCATCTCACAGTTTGCAAAACCTGATGAGCATGCCCCCCTGGCTCAACCATCAAAATTCACTATGATACATGATAAAACTTCAGCATTTATGCCTGACACTACTCTTCTTGCCACAACTCTAGTGAGCCACAGTGACTGTGTACAGAGACTTCTCTGGTGTAGGACACAGTGGCATACAATGTGCAGTAGCTATGATGTTTTACTATATATATATCTATGGTGACATAATTATTACAATTAAGGAAATTAAATACATTATTGTTCATACATAGTTACCTCAAGTATGCAGGTTAAAAGAACCCAAAATTCACACTCCTAGCAAATTTCCAGCATACAAGGCAATCATGTTGTATAATCTTCATGCACTAAATTAATAAAAATCTTTAGACTTCACCATAACTGAAACTTTGGCCTTTCAAAAAGCTAAAAATCGTCTATCTGGTTTACCTCAATCCATTTGTGTCCCCTGTACCTCTTCTGCACATTCTATACACTTCCTATCATACATTATTTGCATCTGCTCCCTCAATTTTACTACTCCCCAATTGAATACCCTCACTGGCTTTCTCTATTGCTCTCAGAATAAAGACAAAATGTTCGCAATGACTTTTAAGACCCCCAAGTGGCCTTGTGCCTACCTGCTTTCGCAGCTCTGGTGCTCCAGGCTCAAGCCTTTCTGTCCATAAATAACTCTATTCCTTGCTCACTGCTCTACATTCTTCCTATCTGAAATAGTCTTTCCTTTTCCAAATTACAAGTTTAAAATTACTTTTCAGATGTTCAGATCCTGAGCACCTTGGCTAGGTCAAGTTTATAAGCTTTCTAGCACCCCATATATCTTCTTTCTGATATTATTAGAATTTCAATTTCTCATCTGATCTTTGTGAGGTATTCATAGCCATCTTTTAAAATGAACTTTGAATTCAATAAAGAACATTGTCCAACTCCCTCATTTCAGTGTCTTCAGTACATGGCATATCTTGAGAGGATAACAATTATTTCTTCCAAAAATGATTTAATGAGTAAACATCCCTACAACAGTTGGTCCAGCTTATTTAAGTGGCTATAATGGAAGCATTTTCTCTGCAAAAAGTAATACAGTGAGTTAGGCGAAACATTGACCTTGGTGCTAGACAGATGTGGATATGAAACCTTCTACCTGTGTAAAGGTCAACTGTCCCCTCATCAAGACTTACAATAAAAATGGAAACTAGTCCAACCTCTATGGGAATAGTTTCCTCAAAATTTAATATAGTTACCATATGATCCAGCCAATGACTTCTGTGTATAAACTCAAAAGAATTAAGTCAGTATACAGTATACAATATAGCTACCTTCAATTCATGTTTATTTTGGCCTTGTTTATGATAGCACCAAGTTATTGAATCAGCTTATCAAAAGATAAATTGGTAAAGAAAATGTTGTGTGTATATAATATATGTGTGTATGTGTGTGTATATGCATACACACAACACAACACACTACAATGGAGTGTCACTGAGACATAAGAAGAACAAAATCATATTGTTTGAAAGAAAATAGATAGAACTGAAGGTCATCTTGCTAAATGAGATAAGCCAGACTCAGAAAGACAAGTATTACATGTATTCTCTCATATTTAACATAGAAAATTTTTTTAAATGAAAGTAGAAGGAGGACCATTAGGAAAGAGAGAAGAAATCAGTTGGACTGTGGAATGTGAATAGGAGAGAGAAAGGGGGTAGGTATGATCAAAGAACATTAGATGCATATATAAAAAATTACATTAAACCTATTATTTTGAACTAATATGTAATAATAAAAAGTCATGCTAATAATGTCTTCTTTTATAGCTACTTTGAAGATTAGAGACATAGAGTAGGATTTATGGTTAGTTAATTTAATACATACATTTATTCAAACAATAACTTATTTAGCATCTAATATGTTGGGCCTCATTATCATTTTTGTCAGTATGTTTACTAGCCCACCTAAATCATCATTGATTCTGCTACCTTATACTTGATCTTTAATGTGGTATACTTATTGTATCCCCAAGATTAGGAGGCAAGTACAATGTAGTAAAATTGCTTTCCTCTTAAAACACCTTTTATTCATATTATGAAATACCTTCACATAATAAATGGGCAAAAAAATGTTGATTGGTTCAGTTTAATGACTTCTGTATACCAAATGCATAGCTGGTCACCAGGAAAGAATGTTTAAAACATAAGACAGAAAATGGCCTATAATCCTTACTGGTAAAGAGATTAAACTCAAATTGTATGGAGTAAATAAAAACCAGCTCACTTTAGAAGTATTTAAAAGCATAACTATTACTGTGTATGTCAAGAACTTTGTCATCATAATAGAGTTTCAATGTATGAAATGTAAACTTAGAACAAATTAGTAGTTGCTCATAAACACCTTTAAAATATTTATGGCCCTTGCTCCTTTCCATGTCTAAACCAACTTTTAGGAGACACTCTGAAAATTAGAAACATTTCCTCAAATATCCTTTACGTGTTTTGTGGGAGGTGTAATGGTAGCAAATATGGAAAATATTTTATTTTATTTTGTAAGAAACCCTCAAAGGAATTTATTAGATGCCAGGGTTTATCCTCACAGTCTGAGTTATAATTTAAGTGCAAAAATTTAAGATTATAACAAAACTAGAGACATTAAAAACTCAACTTACTTCTAACTTTAATTTATTCAATCTAAAGTATCTGTAAATGTATAGACTTGAATATATAGCAAAGGGAAAATGTTTCACTTAAGAGTTCAACATCCCTGGGCTAAGAACTCATAAAATAAAATTTGCATTTTCCACACATGTAATACTTACATTTAAAATAATATTTTAAGATCTGGAGTGTTACTCACTTCAAAGAAGAGTGCTTGCCTAGAGTGTGGGAGGTTTTATATTCTTCCCCACAGCTGAGAAATAAAAATACATTTTATGCCAGGCGCTGGTGGCCCACACCTACAATCCTAGCTACTCAGGAGGCTGAGATCTGAGGATCACGGTTCAAAGCCAGCCCGGTCAGAAAAGTTCATGAGACTCTTATCTCCAATAAACCACTAGAAAACTGGAAGTGGCACCGTGGCTCAAGCGGTAGAGCTCTCACCTTGAGCTGAAAAGCTGAGGGACAGTGCCCAGACTCAGAGTTCAGGCCCCACGACTGGACCAAACACACACACACACACACACACACACACACACACACACACACACACACACACACACACACACACACACACACACACGACATTGTATAATTAGTGAAGTAAAGTTATTGTGGTATAAATTCAGATCAAATTTTAAAGTATATAGAAAAAAATTAAACTCTTTTTGATGGTGTGATACTAAAGATGGTTGAAGGCAATTCTTAAGGGGAAACTAGTCAGGGGTAGTCATGGATAGAGTCTTTGGGATTCAGTTGATTTGTTAGCAGCAAAGTGCACCTGACTCCTCAGGAGGAGTTCATCTTTTCAGAGGAGCTGATGGTCCAGATTCTGAAGGGCACTTGGGGTCTGGTGCCAGAAATGTTCTCTCCTGCCAGTTCTTCATTAAAATCATAGTGTAGCCCAGCAGAGTTCTGGATAGTCATAAAGAGCTGGTCCAATGAAAAGCACTAAGTGCCTAAGGAGTAATGCAGGAGCTACAACAGAAGAGGCGCCATCTCTACCTTTTGTCCAAGGACTTCGAGGAAATTTCTGGTACCTGGAGATTCTCCTTTTTCAACTGTGGTGTATGAGAATGGTGTCCAGCAAAAGCCAGTGAGGGACAACCTAACCCAAAGCAACATCAGGAGGAGGAAAGTTCTAGAACAAACCTGAAAGTGGTGCAAGAATGATATGCATTGGCATATGAATTTGGCAAGAAATGATATTTATTTTAATTAGCATATCTGATTACTAATGAGTTTTTAAATGTATAAATCTATGGGTCTTATAGTAACTGTGTTTTGTCTCTTTTATATGATGATGATAATTTTTATGAGTGTAGACTATATAATGGGAACTGATCATTCTTTCTATTTCGAATGAAATCCTTATATTCTAAAGATACAATCTTTCTGCAGCATGTTATATCTAATTTTTTAATAACTGGTACTCTACTTTTTAAATTTTATTTATGACATACCCAAATCTATTCACATGGGGTTTCAAACTAATTCAGACAACAGGCTAGAAGAGAAACATGGAGTCACTTATTAGAAATGGAGACAGAGAGATAGACTACAAATGGAGGGAGAGAGAAAAAGAAGGAGGAGAGAGGAAGGGGGAGAGAGAAAGAGGAGAGAAAGAGGAAAGGGGGAGGGAGAGAGGGAGAGAGAGGAACAAAGTAGTGCTGTTTCAATTGTGTCATGCACCATCTCTTTAAGCTCCACTTGATTGCTTGGAGGGCTCTATATCACTTCAGTCATGCTTTGAAGTCACGGCTTTTTGCTATTTTGAAGTTGGAGTCTAGCAGACATTTCAGCTCAGACTGGTCCTCAAATCATGGTCCTCAGGCCATCAGCCCCTGAGTATGTTGGTTTACAAATATGAGCCATCAGCATTCTGCAAGTATTATTCTACAATCTTTGTACAACTATTTAGCATAAAAATTTGAAGAATATCGTCTTAAATGCAGTTGCTATTACAAAGACTTTTTACAAAGTTTTAGGCAAAAAGAAAATCCCACCAACTTTAAGTACCAAAATATCCAAACGAAGTATCTCATGTTGCATTTGGGCTCATTTTACCTACGCTGAACCCCAGCATACTCATTTACTTGTCCCTGTCCAGGTGAGACAAAGTAAAAGATGGTTTGTAAAGCAGAAAGCTTAAATGTACCGGACAGGAGGCAATGAAGGAAAATATGGTGTTCCTCCTCCTCTTCCTGTCCTTTGTAGAAAAAAGAGTTGGAGATTTGGGGCCATGAGATATTTAACTAGAAAATGTAATTACATGTCAGCAGGTGCATCAGCCAGAAGTGTAGCCTGGGCATCACAGATTAACTGCCCAAACAGTTACTGAGGGAGTACCATCTACCAGACACAGAGCTGAACAGTAAGGATGTAAAGGTCAAAGTATCTACTCCCCAAAAGGAATGGCATTCCCACAGTATCTTCAGTGATCCCTGGGTGGCTTCTATAAAGCAGTGGCTTCCTCTTCTAGGCCTTCAGATCCTGTGTCTGATCAACCTGTTTCTTTATCCTGCCCAGCTGCCCTCATATATCTGACTTTTCTCATTTCCCAGTCTAGTAAATGGTTCTTAACCTGAGCAGACAGAAGCTGACTATCGAGTATTCTCCTTTTTATTTCTGTCTGTCCAAATCTTTATTTCATTTTATGTTGATGCCTCAGGAGCTGAGCTAGGATAAATGGAAGCTACCAACTGCCAACTGTGCTGTCAGCTGCGTGGTGGGGTCAAAGGTGCTTGGCTGAGCTTGCGAATTCTGATGGTCTGCCAGCAATGAAGGTATTCGCCTTAGAGGGAAACTGCGCCGTGTATATACTTCATCCCATGGAGTGCTGAATATGCCAATTTTAGGTAATGCCCAATTTGGAAAAACAAAGGAGGAGGAGGAAGAGGAGGAGAAGGAGGAGGAGGAGGAGAAGAAGAAGAAAAGAAGAAGAAGAAGATTTCTTTGCAAAGACATATGTTTCTCTGACCCCCTTCCACAATTCCATAAAACCATCTGTAGATCCCCTGTCCCCGGGCACAGCCTCATTGCAGCAGGAGCGAAGAAGAAGCAGGTTTCTAAGCAGAGTGCTTAGAAGTAGAGTGACAGCTGCTTTCCATAAGCAGAACACGTATTCTAACCCTGCAAAGGAAACATTCTCTCCACTCACTCATTCATTTATCTATTAAACTAGATGGTATTATTGTTATGAGAGTTTTGTCTTCCAGAAACATATCAAAATTTTCCTGGGGCTAAATTCTTGAGAACAAAAGGTTGTTCTTGCATTGTAAATAAGAAAGAAAGAAAGAAAGAAAGAAAGAAAGAAAGAAAGAAAGAAAGAAAGAAAGAAAGAAAGAAAGAAAGAAAGAAAGAAAGGAAGGAAGGAAGGAAGGAAGGAAGGAAGGAAGAAAGAAAGGAAGAGAGAAAGAAAGAAAGGAAGGAAGAGAGAAAGAAAGGAAGAGAGAAAGAAGGAAGGAAGGAAGGAAGGAAAGAAGGAAAGAAGGAAGGAAGGAAGAAAGAAAGAAAGAAAGAAAAAAAGAAAGAAAGAAAGAAAGAAAGAAAGAAAAGAAAGAAAGAAGGAAAGAGAGAAAGAAAGAAAGAGAAAGAAAGAAAGAAAGAAAGAAAGAAAGAAAGAAAGAAAGAAAGAAAGAAAGAAAGAAAGAAAGAAAGAAAGAAAGAAAAGAAGACTGTACCTAATACTATATTTCTTATTAAAAGAGGGAGGTCAGTATCTAGAATAAAATCTTCTGCTTAAATAGAATCCTCTGACAAATGTGATCCAACCTGGATTTGGCTTTGGGAATGACTGTTATGCAAGGAAAAAGTAGAAGCAGTGCTGAAACAAGGTTCCTTTTCTCTTGAAAGATGTACCCTCTGACCCTTTGTGACACATAGTAAAGACTTGAGTCACTATAAATGTTACTGATGACTCTTACCCTGGTTTAACTCTGGGTTTTTCTAAATGCTTAGGCAGCATACAAATTATCTGCTGAAGTAAAGTCAAGGGCGCCAAGTGAACAGCTCTGGAGACGTCAGAGGGAGTGAAGTTTGGAGATGAGACAGCAGCCTTTAAATAGCTCGACTGTGTGCATCATGAGATGACTTCAGCTGGATCCCCATCGTTGTGGGCATGCTGAAAACAGAAAACTCGTCTAGGGGTTTAATCTAAACACTAATAACATTTACCCAATCACCACTGGTATAATTAACAGGCTTCTATGCAAGAATTTATTCTTTCACACCTTTTTCCTTCTTGTACAAAATTGTAAAACAAAAAAGTTTAAAAATGTTATTTGAGTCATATTGATCACTTTAATCACTAATAAGGGAAAATGCATAAATTTCTGATGAGAATGGGACATAATTAAGCAGATTAGTAATTTTAAAGATCAAAGACTCATAAACCAAATTGAATAGTATGTTTTGTTAATAAAAATTTGGAAGCTTTGAATGGATTAAGACCATTCCTTTGTAAGAATGTGCGTGCAACTGTAGAAAAGATTTAACATTTATTAGCTTCCTAATATGTGTCAAACATTATGTTAAGCATGTTACATGTGTTTTTGTCATTTACATTTTTAACAGTCTGATGAAATATGCACTATTGTCCGCAATCTACAGGACAGGAAGCTAGAAAGCCACAAAGAGTATATAAACTGTATAAGCTTAAAAGTGTTTTCAATGGCAGTACCTGAATTGAAATGCAGGCATGTAGAGTCCCAAACTTTTTCTTTCCCATTAGGTACCATAAGATCTCCTGTTCAATAAAATGTTGAAAAGTTAGAAAATGTAATTTAAATATATTTTCCTCATTAACAATTAAAACAAACACCAGTTTATAAAAATATTGTACAAAATATTATTAAAAACACAATGTAACTAACTTTAATATTTCTAAATTAAATCTGCACTGGGGTTCATAACATAAACTTAAATGTGTGCATATTTCCACATTTAATGTAAACTTTCAAAAGTTTTTGCCAGCTTTGTTTAGTTTACACAAATAAAACATAAAGATATTTAAGAGGTACAGTGTGTTGATCTGACATATGTATCTATTGTAAAATGAAACAAGCTAATACAAGGGAAAAACAGGAATAACTCTGTTAGAAAACTTTAAGCACACACAAAGTATTATTAATTTTAGTCACCATATTGGAGAGTAAATCTTCAGAATTTATTCATCCTGCATAACTGGAATTTTGTTCTTTTGGATCAATATTTCTCTATTTTTCACTCTAGCCAGCATACAGTAGTTAGAATTCTACTCTCTGATTCTAATAGTTTGACTATGTTTTGGTGGAATGCTCCATATAAATTAAAGAAATCATGTAGTATTTATCTTTCTGAACATCCTTGATGTTCACTTGTATTATTAAAAAGGGAAAGATCTTATTCTTTTTTGAGATTGAATAATATTTCTTTCATTTTATGTATGCTAACTTCATATACATACATACATACGTATGTACAATTAACATATACATGTATTTTCCAAAAGGTTTTCACTCAGTGGTAGCATTGGTAGTACATAACAATCTTCTGCAAACACCTAGTGAATGAATATAAGTATTAATATATGTCTACTTTTCAAATGTAAGCAATATGTGACTTAGGCACATAATGAAACTAAAAGAAGTCAAAGGATGAAATTGTGATTCTTCTTTCATTTATAGTGATTAAAGTTTACCACATGTTAAAGCTTGATAAAATAATACATTGAAGATTAAGATTCATTGACATCTTTTTGTAGCAAAGGGAAGAACAAAACATTTCATCTATAAAAATAAGTACATCTTTAATATACTTAATTTTTTAGTCAAACATATTGACCTGTATAATCCCTGAGCTCAAAAAAATCTTCTTGTTCTTGTTCTTGTCCATCTTGTTGTTGTTCTTCTTCTTCATATTAGTAGTAGTAATATTATTATTATTATTAAGCAGTTATACAAAAGGGATATAATTCCATAAGTCAAGTTATGAGCACAATACTTCGTGATCAATGTCACCCCTTCCTTTGTTCTCAAAAAAATCATGTATGTATGTGTGTGCGTGTTAGTGTGTGTGTGTGTGTGTGTATGTGTATATATATATATATATATATACATATATGACATTGTGTATTGAACCCAGAGAGTCATGCTCTCAGGCTCTACTATTTGAACTATGACCCTGACACTAACTTTGGGTAGGCAGTCCTTAAACTGGTCTGCCTCTGCCCTCTAAGTTAACTGAGATTGCAGGCATGCACCATGACGTCCAACCTCTGTATTTATCTTCTATTAAGTAAAATTAAGGCAAAAGAAAATGATTTGTGACTGCAGTTCCAAATCAAACAAAAGGTCCATTTTGAGTGATCTAAAACTTTAAATATATCACATATTTGCATTCTTTTCTTGTGAAACTACTTATATATATAATATATATATATATGTAATTTATAATTTGAGAATCTACTTGTCCCCATGTTTCACTTAGCTGTCTTTACTTAATGTGGCTATTGGTATATAAAGTATGGCCAATGCTCAATACTCTTGTGTTTGCCTCACGCGTAAAAGCACATACACACATCCTGCATGCACATCCATGAACAGCTACTGTCAAGAAAAGCAAAAATGAAGTCCCAAATCAAGGTTCAGAAATCTAAAAAATAATGTGTTGAGCAAAGTTAGGAATATATTAGGTTTGTCCTGTTACTTCCCAAACTCAGTATTTCCCTCACCTCCCCCTCATCTGTGAAACACATCTGTGATTCCTTTACTAACCATTTTCCAGCCTCTTTCATAAAATAACGGTTGTGTTCTGGTGTTTTTCATTTTGAATACTTAGAGCACGTCTCCCATCTCATCTACCGTCACATTGTTAAATCCGAAGTAAAAAGAGAGAGTGATCACCCAGGTCACTTCAGTTGGCAGCACAAAATGTGTTGTTTTCAATTACCAGGGATAAAACTCAGCCACAGAGAAAAGCACCCTCAGAGATGATGTGTTCAGAGAAAGTGCTACTGCACATGGAGACCCCAAATGACAACTCCAAGTGTAACCTACGGGACATTCAAAAGTGACTCTACTTAAGACTCCGCACTTGGCTTTGCCAGGTTCCATAAAGGAAAACAACTTGCCTTACAGAATGGCCCAGGAAGATGTGGTCTGTGTGCCTGTGCAGTTTGACAAAGGAAATTCATTTGCTCAGCCTTTTTCTCCAAAAGGATGTCTGTTCCCTACAATAGTAAAAGTTAACACAGTACAGAAGTCTTGCTAATATAAAGGATTTGCGATTAACACTCGACATCAATTCTGATTTTCCATATTTTTTTAGTAGGACCAGGTTTGCTAATAAATTGCCAGCTGTTAAAGACACTAAGCCTATTTTCATCACAACCACCACATAACAGGACCCCTGCAAATACCCAAGGCCTGCTTTTCTCTCCTTGTACTCTTTTATATTGTTTCAGATGAAACGGACCCTCTGCCAGCATTACTGGGGCTTTGCCATAAATGGCTTGATACACACATTTTCATGGTTGGGACGGGGGTGGGGGGCGATCAGCAGGCAGGGAGGCGTACAAGCCATTGCCTCTTTCTTATAAGGCCTGGGGAGAAAAGACTAGAGAAGAAACACTAGAAGCCAGCAAAAGAAGTGTGACTAAATATTGCTTTGTCAGGAAGCCAACAAAATACATTTTAAAATATAAAGGAAAAAGAAATAATAGTTTTTCGAAATACTATTTCATTCAGAGACAATGAGAAAAGAAAAGATGAAGAATTGGTTCAAAAGAAAAAAATGGAAGTGAAAAAGCAGCATTCTCTTCGTTGGTTTAAGTACAAGTTTGTCATAATTAAGGAAGATACAATACTTGGATCTTCAATGATGAGCGGTAATATTGATCCTGCACCCAGGAGATTTCATGAAAACGGCGTGCTAACAGCTCAGACTTCTCAATAACAGTAAGCGTTGCCCCGAGACACCCCATTTTCATCACACCCCTACTCTTGCCCTAATGCTGGTTTTGACAAGTTGTGCTCATGGTAAAATGTTGTTTTTGGCAAATGCAGAAGGCAGGAGACAGTGTCCGAAGGCTCCCTCCTCGGGGTGGAGATGTGCAAATTGACTGGAGCACCTGTGAGCTGGTCAGGTACCTCTGACCCAGATTCTCTTGGTTTTCTAGCACTCTGTCTCTTTGTTCTGTAATGAGAGCCAAATGTTCCCTTTCTTCTGTCCCTGAGGCCCTGTAATGTGACTCCAGAGTCAGCCTCCAAAGGCCCCCTTGCCTTTCCCCACTCTCGGGCCCTTACTACCATTGCCCTGAAACTGAAAGGGTTGGTTCAAAGCCTACAGTTCGTCCTGTGCCTCTTCACCCCCTGTGTGCTGACAGTGCTGTGTCCTCTTGACTTCTTGGTCCTGATAATCCAGGAAGTTAATGCACATCATTTATGGATACCAACTTGTGTGTGTGTGTGTGTGTGTGTGAGAGAGAGAGAGAGAGAGAGAGAGAGAGAGAGAGACAGAGACAGAGACAGAGACAGAGACAGAGACAGAGACAGAGACAGAGAGACAGAAACAGAGACAGAGACAGAGACAGAGACAGAGACAAAGAAACAGAGAGTGTGATAATTGCCTTATTTTCTACCAGGAGAGATTCCTCTTCAAAATGAAAACTCCTACATGCAAAATCCAAGAAATCTTACTAGACTTTATAGAACTCAGAGCAGGAAATGCCTGTGCCCAGACTAAATCATGGTTGCTGTCATTCTAACTGTATTTTTCTGGCTTTTGCCTCTCATATGGAGCAATGAAGCCCTGGAGGTGTCTCCAGCAGCTTGTGCTCTGATCCAAAATGCATCAAGAAATGTCAGCACATGACCTCTTTTGACTTAGAAAACTCATCTTTTACATAAGCCTGTCTGATCAGAAGCCAGTCTATGCAGTCAGTGATCAATCAACCACTCTGCCCAGCAGACAACTAAAGTCTGCACCCCATGTACAGCAAGCCATAGGAAGTTTCAGAAGAAAATCCCAGGAGCAATGATGCTACCTGCCCATCCTAGTGCCTCACACTATCCACACCTGGAACTCCCCTTCACTTCGAGAAATACTAACCTGAAATATTCCAAAAAAAGACCCTTACCTTTTAACGAGACCACAGGAATTTTTTAATCCCTAATTTGTTACTTCAGACCCTGTTTTCCTACTATCTCTAAGACCTTCAATTTCTTTGAACCCCTAGAAAGTTTTGTTATTGTGGTAATGTCATGGTTTTGAAAGATTACTTTTCTGCCAGGGCAGAGTTAGAGATAAACGAATTTGGCTTCAGGATTTCTGGGAAAAAGAGTTAAGATAGTAATAGAGAAGATGAGTCAAACCCATGAACTATTTGGACAGGTTTTTTTTATTTAAATGTAACTATTTAAATTGTAGACATTTTTCTAAGCACTTTACATACATTGGCTAACCCAATCTATATCACAAAGCTACGAGAAAAATACTATTGTTCCAACTATGTAGATGGAGATAAAATGTACAGTAAGGAAATAACTTCCCTCCTGTTAACACTAAGCCAATGACTATACTGGGATTTGGATCTAAAGTCCATCTAATTCTAAAATTCAGATTCTTACCAGAAATGCTGAACACAACTGAGTGACTGATGGAAGCTGGAAGAGACACAAGACTAGGACTCACACAGTAATAGAGCTATAGTGAGCCTGAAAATGCACCTCAGGATTTACAGTGATGCATAGTTAAACTTGTTTGGGAATTTAGGGGTCCAGATCAACTCCTCCATTTTATTTTTCTAAAAAGGAATTTGAAGGTGAGAGGTAATTTAATATATGCAAGTTCACATAGAGTAATATTGGCAGAAGTTAAGCTAGACGGCCACTGTTTCAAGTCCCAGAATGTGTTTTCACTTTCTCAAGATGTTTGGCTAGCATGTTTGAGATTGTATTTTCAGTGCATGGTCTTCCAAGAGAAGAATTCTGACTAGAAACAGAGCATTTTATCTCCCAAAAGGCCATTATAACTAAGAAACTTCTGTACATGTCTTGGGTTAGTTACTGCTGACCATTGAATTTTGGCTTCCATGGCAATTTTTCAGTGCCTTCATAGAGCTAGAATATTGAAGTTCCTTAAATCAGTGGAGCCACTGGGCAGGCTTGCTTAGAACATACTATCCAGAATCTCAAGAAAATTAGATGGGAGAAAAGAAAGCTAAAAAATCTGCTGTTCTGTTTTCCGATGTAAATTTAGGGTTCTTTTACTGTAAAAGGTTGAAAATTCTCTGTGCTTTTCAGATTTGTTGCATTTCGAACTCAGGGGGCAGAAGAGCACTTTGTCCATTTCTTTTCCAGACTAAACCAATCAATTTCTTTATTAAAAAAGAACAAACATTTATTGTGTATTAGTTTGGTGTAAACATTGGTTTACCCAGCCTATGTTTGGCTTCCATGTTATGGAAGAGGTGCTCTACTTGTACAAACTTACTTAATTTATATCATGTCTATCTTGCAGATAGGGAAGGTGAAGATGAACAAAAAATGTTTGTGCAAATTTTCAACTAAGAAAAATATGGATATTGATTTGTTCTTTGTAAAGCTCTAGAATTGCACAACACAATGTGTTTCTTTCATCTACAATTTTTTCAAAGGCTCTTCATCACCTAGTTTAGGCAAATTCCAAATTGATGTGACTACAAGTGGAAGAATTTCACAATCTATACTTGCAGTGGAAAAGTAAGATATAGCTCTTATAACAGAAAGGAACCTGGGTGAGCTACCTCTTCAGCACTACTTCTCCACACGTTCCCTACTATGACATTACAACTCATGTATCCTGCATAGCATAATATACAGGAAAGGCCATTGCTAGCTAGCAAAGACATAACATCATAGAGTGTCTTGGTGTCTCAAGAGTGTTCTGGAGGTCTTTCAGGCTGAGGAACCTTACATCTTATCTCATAAAGTAGCATGTAAGTGAGGAAATAGTAGGAACTCTCCCCAAATCTGAGAGCTCAAGAGATAATGCTGCTAAAAATGTATTTTAAAAGTTAATGGAAACAACAAAGTATAGATTTTACCACAAGAAGAATCTGAACACATATTGCCAGTATGCACATTTAGAATTCTCTCTTTATTTCTATGCTTTAATTCTGTCAATGACCCTTGCCAAGGCTCAGCCTCTTATCTTTCTATCTCTCCATCTCTGTCCTCAGGCTAGAACTTGGATCTCTGTGTCTCTAAAATGTGATGTCATTCCAAGAATAACCCTTGTTTTTGTCTCCTTAGGGCTTAGACCTCAGGGTGAGTTTAATTCCATCATCCTACTACAAAGAAATATTAGTAAATAGTCCTCCTCAAATCAACCTTACTCAGCTTCATGAAGTGAGCAGCCAACATTTCCTTTGTGATCTATTTTTCCCATTCCTTCCTAGACCTGTGATCTTTTACACTCCTTAATCTTCACCCCATCAATGTTTTCACTGAGGATCCAATCCTAAGGTGTAAATAACTGCCTGTGGAGACAAATATTTAAAGTCCTAAAGAAGGGAATGCTTTTAATCATAAAAATGAAGCAATAGTACTAAAACTTCCACTGACTAGCCAGCATATGAGAACTGTGGACAAATTAGAAGGCCTTCCCTAATAGTACTAGAATTTCCCCCACACCATCTTCTCACTGAGACTACTGACATTGCTCTCACTAAGCAAATGATGATTTTTCTGACCATGTGACAGGAAGAAAAGGAGGAAGAGAAATAGGAAGGAAGGAAGGAAGGAAGGAAGGAAGGAAGGAAGGAAGGAAGGAAGGAAGGAAGGGAAGGGAAGGAGGGAGGGTGGGAGGGAGAGAGGGAGGGAGGGAGGGAGGGAGGGAAGGAGAGAGAAAGGTAGGAAGGAAGAAGGAAAGGAGGGAGAGAGGGAGAGAGGGAGGGAGGGGGGAGGGAGGGAAGGAAGGAGGGAGGGAGGAAGGGAAGGAGGGAAGGAAGGAGGGAGGGAGGAAGGGAAGGAGGGAAGAAGGAAGGAAGGGAGGGAGGAAGGAAGGAAGGAAGGAAGGAAGGAAGGAAGGAAGGAAGGAAGGAAGGAGGGAGGGAGGGAAGGAGAGAGGAAAGGAAAGATAAAGAAAGGAAGGTTAAAAACAATGAAGGGAAAAAAGAAGAAAGGCAAAGAGAGAGGGAGGGAAGAAGAGGAGGAAGGAGGGAGAGAAGGAAGAGAGGAAGAGGTAAACATATAAAAGAAAAATAAGGGAGCTGTCTATAAATTATACATCTACTATGAAACAAATACCATATATTTCTAGATTTCGATGTGACAATCATTAGATGAGCATAAATATTCCCAATAATGTCAGGACTCAAAAATTAGCTTACAATAGATAGATAGATAGATAGATAGATAGATAGATAGATAGATAGATAGATAGATAGATAGATGTCTTTTGAATCTATTAATGCCCATACTGACGTAGGATCTGCCCATACTGACGTAGGATCTCATCATCCGACCCTTTTCTCACAATCACAGAACAAATTCTGAAGTCCTATTTATTTCATCCTTCCTAATCCCTTTTAGAAACTTCCAATGTAGTGGTATGAGGTAGATACAAGACAGGCCATATAGGTTTGAACAGCCATTACACTTATTTTGTCAACTGTCACCTACAAAATCAGGATGGTTTTGCCTAGTAATCTCTTTTTCCTTCTTTTCAAATTAGCATTTACCAAAGTAAAATAGAAAATAGAATGATCTGAACCACTTTCCTGAAGGATTGTTGGTCTGGCATACATTCACAGCAATCCATGTATATTTATTTTATGACTTAAAATATTATGATTATACCTCACATTTTAAGCTAAAGTGGATTTAAAGAGTAGAAGAAACCAAGAGGAGAAAAGAAAACATTGGTAATATGAAGACTCCTTTGATTCTAACAGTTTTCAGTGTATCTGTTTCTCAGGGAATGCAAGTAAGAAACTCTGTCTCATATGAAGGGTGTGAGATACCATTGGACTTGAGTGGATAAAAATCCTCCCAGTCTCTGGCTTTCTCAGGTTTTGTGGGTTTGAACAGGGACCTTACAACTAGTTCGACATGGGTTTGTGGTTAATATATGATAAAGGGTTTCTTACCCAGCAGTTAGTGTTTAGGTCAGCTGTGGCAATCAATCAAGGACACTTCTTTTTTGGCAGCACACATTTCCATAAAAAGTTCTCTGGCAGATCCAAGTTAGTTAGTAATGACAGAGTAACCTCTATGTCAAGTAATAAACTTGATAAATTTTGCATGTGCTATTAAGTGACAGATGCTCTGGTGCTCTGACAAATAGAACACACAAGCTTCAAAGGGTGTAGTGACCACTTCTTCCCAAACTAAAATTGGTTAAATACATAATATCTATAATATTTAAGAGACACTTCAGGAATAAGTTCACATTCTGATTAGTATTCTTTCTCCATTTTTATTCTATTACAAATAATCTCCCAAATATCTTTTTTCAATAAGGTAAGTTACAGTTGTGATTGATTCAGTTTAATTCAACCAATTTTCTTGAATTTCTAACAGATAGCTGACTGATGCTGGAATACTGGGGGATAAAAGATAAGCAAGATACTCTCATAACCTCATGTTCAACTACATAGTTATTTCCATCTTTCAGAATCAACAAGTTCAAAGAGCTTGGCAAAGGGGAGACACATCTTTCTTTTTTAAACTTAGTTCTTATGTCTTGGCTGTGTGTGTTTACCACTATAACGATATTGGACATCCTGTGCTTCTGTTTCTCCACATTGTGAATAACGACAACAAAAGAACCATCAATCTATGCAGCAGCTGGATTCAAGTAGGTCACTCTTATATCTGTCCCTCTCAGACATCAGAGTGAGGAATGATGCTTCTAATTTTGGACATTGATAAGAAGATCTATTCTGATCTCAGAGATCTGTCATGCCAGTTCTGTTTTGGGAAAAATGGGGATGAAGGAAAGTTTTAAAAGAGGTAAGGCTGATTCAACAATCACTGAGTTCAAGCTTTCAAATTAAGTCCTGATTCTTTTGTTAATAATAGAACTTGTTTAGAGAAGAAAGTTCAACTCTTAATTTCAGATAACAGTTCTCTCCAACTTCTGCCAATGCACTCTCCAGAAAGGAGTTCAGACAATTTCTAGGAATGTACTACAGGAGTATTAAAATTACTACAGATAACAATAATAGTGGAATTACTATATGAGCCACATATGTAATCTTTAATTTTCTAGTAGCTAAATTAAAAATTAGTTTAAAAGGACGTTTTTTTATAGATGCGTTTTACTTAATATGTATATAATAATAACTTCTCAAAATATGGTCAATTAAAAATTAACAAGATATTTAATATTCTTTTTAAAAAATTCAAACTCTTAGCCAAGCACCAGGGGCTTATGCGTATAATCCTAGCTACCCTGGGAATCAGGGTTCAAAGCCAGCTGGGGAAGGAAAATCCACAAGACTCCTATTTCTAATTAACTACCAAAAAAAGAAAAACAGCCAGAAGTGGAATTGTAGCTCAAGTGACAGAGTGCTGGCCTTGAGCACAAAAGGTCAGGGATAATTTCCAGGCCCTGAAGACAAGCCCCAGGACCAGCGTGCGCACAGACATGCACACACATACATACACACACACACACACACACACATACACACACACACACACACACAAAACCTTTAAAATCTAGAGTATATTCTTCATATACAACATGTTCAGATTGAACACATGTCAGATACTCCACACAGAGTTAGTGGCTATCCTATTTGGACTGCATAGTCCTTAATGTAATTAAAGGATGCTACTAGCAAACTAAGCCAGACTGTATTATTGTTGACCTTCTGAGTGAGGAACCATTTGACACTGTCAAATTTTACATCATTTAAATAAATTTCAAGTATGAAAGGTATAATCAAATATCACATTTTGAATACATACACAAGATACCTCAAGTATTAGCCAAAGACCTGGGGGGGGGGGAGGGACTTGAAAGAAATTGGCAAGTAATGAAATAATCTTGAACTCTATTTCCCCAAGACTTACCTACAAATCTCATATGATTTTGTAACAAAACTAATTTCAAGTTCGGATTTTATTTTCTATCATACAATACTGCCAAATACTTCTACCAATCAGTTCCTTAGGTGAAAGGCAGTCACCGCTATCAATCAACCTCTATGACCATGTCCATAAGGAAGGGAAGGATGCTAAGCATGCAGTCCTGTTACAGTTATACAGTCAAACTGCTGAGCAGCAATCACAATCCCTGGTGGAGCCTGGCAGGAGGAGGCTATGCAATGAAATTCACCAGAGACTTCCAAAGATCAAACCAACCAGATCTATAATCGTGTGTTCAAACATTCTCATTTCAAAAAGATAGTTTATTTGTTTCTGAAACAGCTAATTTGGTATTCACATAAATATGTCCTTAACTTCCCTGCTAACACAAGTATAAATTCTTCGAAGACCACAAGAGCCAAGTTTATACTTAACTATAGTGGCAAGGTTTGTCAAAATGACATTTTTCTATTATTGAACTTTTATTTTTTGCTTGTTTAAAACCTCTTATATTTTTAAAAGAAATACAAAATGATTTCACAGACAACACAGCTGTAACTGTGCCATTATTCTTCATGGAAGCTGCTGATAAATATCTTTTGTGATAAATAAAGCCCATTACCAAGACGGTTTAGAAATTTCCATCACAATTTCCATGGTTTAGGATGGCATGTGCTGTGTGTTTCATGGCTTTCATGAGAAATGGTAGGTTGTCCATAGAAGAGAGGCAATGATAAGAAAGAGAGGCATTATGAAATAGAATAATGAAACCCATTAACAATTACTTTCTAAAAAGGATGGAGAAATAAGAGAATTTGTAGAAGTGAATTTGATCAGAGTACATTTTAAGTATGTGTGGAAATGCCACAATGAAACCCCCTTTGTAAATTAAATATCCTAATAAAAAAGATTAAAATAAAGAAATGAAAGGGAGGAGGCTCTGGGGTGGTGAGGAAAGCTATACAGATAGCCAAGGGCTGGTCTCAAAAATGGTCCTGACTGTGCTATGGACTGCATTTCAGGTTTCTGGGTTTAATTTTCTCATCTATAAAATTTGGGATGCCAAGATTTCTTCCATGCTGTGGAGTACTAGTGAAAACACAGGTGATTAGTCAAAGGTCAGTCAAATGTTAAAATAATCAAAGAAGCTTCTAATCTTTCTATTTTATTTTTATCTTTAAGTTACAAAGGAGTTACCATTTTACAAAGTAACATATGAATACCATTTTTAATCTTTGTGTAAAGTGATCAGCTCCTACAATGAAAACTTGGCATACGTTACCTTTTCCCAGTTTGTATAAAAAATGTTTGATTCTGCAATTTTTATTAAGCTCCAGGTGAATTCTGTTTTGACTCAGCTTCATAACCTATACAAAGAGGAAGAACACTACATCGGGTTAAGTGTCTAAGTTGTGCATTGGTCAAATTAGTCAAATGCGTTTATCCCAGCATAAATAGGCATAAGAAAATCTGTGATGTTATTAGTGAACAGATATTTTCTAGACAAGAATAAACTACTCAGTTAATATGACTTGAAAGAATAAATATATCTCTAAAATTTGAGGACTCTACTCTTTGCCAAAGCATAAAGTTAAAAATGTCATATCCTAAGGATTAAAAATGTTTTTCTTTTGATTGTGCCTACTTGTATGTTAAGATGACAAGGGAGACAAAGCTTAAATCTAGAATCTTTCCTGTGGATATTTACTAAGAAATCTCTGCTTTTCAATAGAATATAGTTGACTGTGGGTAATCAAATTTTACTTCTAATATTCTAAAACCCAATAGTCATGTACCACTGAAAAACTATAGAGAGACTGACAATGTATACCAATATAAAACAACATATAACATCATTTACTTCCTCATAAGATTTTCATTTTGACTATAATTTCATAGACATAAGACTTAATAAGGTTTACCTAATGTGCAATTTAATATGGAACCAACTGAAAATGGAACAGAGAAATAAAAGAAAGCCCACAGTTTGACTTGTTGAAGAAAGTGCTAGTTTTAATTTCATTTGTTTATAACAACAACAGCAACTATAAATATATATATGCATGTATTCCAAACCCTTATTCATATATGAATGCTAGGATAATCTGCTAAAATAGGGGTCCATCAATTTTCCTTTCCTGTTTCTTCTTATTTGATAAATTTTATATAAAAATTCTTTTTAATTAAACCATGTGGTACTTGGTCTGAAAGCTTGGCAATTTGTTTCTAGCATACCTACCTATACTCTGATGAATTTATATATCTATCATTTATCAATTTCCATTTTTTTATGACAGTCTTGGGACTTGAACTCAGTACTTGGGTGTTGTCCCTGAGCTCTTTTGCTCAAGACCAGTGCTCCACCACTTGAGCCATAGCTCTACCTCCAGCTTTTTCGGGTGGCTATTTGGAGATAAGGGTCTCATGGAATTTCCTGCCGGGGCTGGCCTTGAACCTCATTACTCAGCCTCATAGTTGAGTACTCATAGCTCAACCTCTTGAGTAGCTAGCATTGCAGGTGTGAGCCACTGACTCCTGGCTCCAATTTTACATTTTTAAACAAAACTTTTAAATTCTACTTGGCAACAAGATCACTTTGTAATATATACTATATTACATGAATATATTTATACATACATATATGTATATTATATATTTATATGTAAATACATTAGTATGGATTCCACATCTCTATAGTAGAAATATAGTAGGAATATAATTTTAAACAGAGAAAATCTTTGCGGAACCCCAAAATAATGAAAAGTCAAAATATGCACACTGTGCAAAAAACAGTCACATAGATTTCGCCTTGTATAAACTTCACTCTGCCTATGTGGGTTTGAACATATTTCCATGGCTTTAAATAGGAAAACATCTTAAAGCTCAGCCCATGGGAAACCCAAGCTTGATTAGTTTTCCCTTTTACTACAGCCTGCAGAGTGTAAAACACAGCACATCAGAATTGAATTTGTCATCTCCAGACCTCACAGGAATTTTAGGAACTACATAGTTAGGAAGCCATCCTGGTACTTCTCTTTGCTTTAATCAAAGTCGAAGTTTCAATTTAAACATTCAGGAAATCTCCCTTATTTAAAGCAATCAACTCACTGCTGACAGGGTCTGGCCTTACTGTGTTTAATTTTTTGGCATCAGGCAAAACTTGATTGGTCACAGCCAGTGCATGAGGGGTCCTCCCCTTCCCCTTAAAGAAGAGAAAGATTCCAGATCTTTGCTGCCTTAACCCAAGCCGAAAGATATTGGTGCCGTTTCAAGTCAGCAGTACACTGCCTCCATATCAACTGGCAAACGGATCTGATGTTTAAATCCTGGACAGAACTTCAGAGTCAGGGAGCTCAGCTACAAACTGTCTAGCTGTGAAAGAAAATTCTCGACAAAATGGTCAAGCTTCTTTATGTCCCCAAATATTTTTCCCTGTCTTGTCAGCCTTTTCAAAATATGTGGCAGATCACCAACCCATATTTTGTTTTCAGGATTTCCATTTATTATTGTAGATCCGCTCGAAAACCAGCTTTGTGCGGCACAGGCAAGTGGTACACCGTAGGCTGCGAAGACGGGGACCAGGATCTCCCAGGTAAATACATTCAAAGGACAATCTCATGGGCTGCAGGTAGCTGCTGCTAGATAAGCAGAGGCAAATTAGAGATAGACGCAGACTAGTATACTTAAGAAATACAGATAGATGGGGAGGAAAGGAATAGTAGGGGAAAAATAAAGAGGGTGTAACAATGCTCGATAGGAAACGGACTCATCACCTTGCTCTTGTAACTGTAACCCCTCTGTACAGTATCTTTACTATAATATATATATATATAAAGAAAAAATACAGATAGCTAAAGCAAACCAAATTACATTAGGTATATTGAAAATTATGAGTGGCCTGAAAAATAAATCATACAGTCAGGAGTTTGGAATGACTGCGTTCATTCTTAGGGCTCTTGATAGCTCTATTTTTTTCCAGTGAGCTCTGGAAGATGGTAAAGACAAAGTGCAGGCTCTGTAGTTTGACTACACAATAGAGATACAGCCAAAAGATTGCTAAAATTCTTCCACAACAAGATAAAACTCATCATCTTCCTCTCTCTACAATACTGGTCTAATAACATATCCTTCCTAATGTAAAGCCAAGAGATGTGATATATTGTATAGTAACTTTAGTGGGTTTTTTGTGATCATGAAGAAAAATTCTATATTAAAGTAACCCAAATCTTTCTTTCTTCCTTCCTTCCTTCCTTCCTTCCTTCCTTCCTTCCTTCCTTCCTTCCTTCCTTCCTTTCTTCCTTTCTTCCTTCCTTCCTTCCTTCCTTCCTTCCTTCCTTCCTTCCTTCCTTCCTTCCTTCCTTCCCTTTCTTCCTTCCTTGTTTCCTCCCTTCTGGCCTTATTTCTAGGCAGGACTAAGATTTGAACTCAGAACCTTCTACTTGTTGAGCAAGCACACTACCATACTACCACACTACCACTTGAGCAATGACCTCGCCATTTTTTTGCTGGTCCTGGGGCTTGAAATCAGGGCCTGGGACTGTCCTGGAGGCTCTTTGTGTTCAAGGCTAGCATTCTACCCTCCTGAGTAGCTGGATTACAGGTGTGAGCCACTGGCACCTAGTTGCTTCATTTTTAAAAAGAGATTTCACATTTAGTGCCCAGACCAGCCTGGATCTTCTTTATTTTTTTTTCTTTTTAAATTTTATTTTATTTTATTTGTGAACATACTGTACAGAGGGGTTACAATTACATGGATAGGATAATGCGTACATTTCTTACCAAGCATTGCAGCCTCCTCCTTTGGTTTACCCTTCACATCCCTTCCCAGCCTCCCCCCTCCCCCCAATCCCAATCCTTCTCCTTCCCCCCCTTCCCCCCCCCCCGACGTTGTAAAGCTCATTTTGGACATGACAACTTGTACTTCTCATTGTTGCAACAGGTCCTGGATCTTCTTTATGCTTCATTAATATTAGGAATAACAGCTATGTGCCACCACACCCAATTTTTATTAGTTGACACAAAATCTCATGAACTTTTTGCCTTGAGCCACGATTCTTCTAATCTCTACTTCTTGAGTAGCTGGAGTTACAGGCATGAGCTTCTACATCCTACAAAGTTTGGACTACTAAGAAGGCAAACTTTAAAATAAAACAACAAAAATAGTTCATCTTTTCAAAACACTGCTTAATGTGAAACATTTTAGGGTTCCTTTAAAATTAATTTTTTACAGGATTTGGTTTTTTTCCAACAATACTTATTTGGCTTATGTAGTAGTGGTAGTGTTGCTATAACAAAATACCACACTAGTTGACTTAAATAACAAGAGTCTAGATTTTCATCATTTCAGGGGCTAGAAGTTATAGATGCAGGCCTAGCACAGTGGCTCATAGTGGCTGTGATTCTGAATGCTTAGCCCTCTCTGTTTATATGGCCAGCATGATTTTTTTCTTTGTGCTCATTTGGGGTGGAATGAGGGGAGAGGGTATTTCTCCTTGTAAGGACCTTGATCCTATCAGCTCAGCTACCTACCTTCATTGACTTTATTTAACCTTGGCCATTCTTTTGGACTTTATCTCCATAATACTGAGTTCCTAACCGGAACTCAGTATATGAATTGGGGGCAAGACAATTCAGTCCACAGCAGCCCATTAACAAGATCACAGGTCGATGTGCTGTTTATATACCATCAAATACAGAATTCTCTTTCATATTATCCATATATATATATGTATCAATCTATGTATAAAACTTCTTCCAAATGCACACATGTGTATCATCAGAGACAAATTCCATTCTCAGAAATTAACTGGCTCTTTGTGTTGCTGGAAGGAAGTATGATCCATTTTCACTCAAATATCCAGTGCTTCATTGCTGCCACTGAAGGTAAAAGAGATTAATTTTACGCATATTTCCACTCACTCTAGTCAAAATCTGATGATATAGAACAAAAAATGTTCCAACAGTCAAGACTTTCTCAAAACCAGATTATTATTTGCAGAATAGCCTGTGATGACTGTAGTGAACAATGTCATAGTTTTTAATAGAAAATAAAACTTTCTCTTGCCCAATGAGGGAAAAAAAGGAAAGGTTGAATGGAAAGTGCTCACTTTAACATATGAAGGGAGGTGTTAGTCATTTACTACGTAAAGTGTAAGGCTTGTTCCACATTCATTTGTCCACCATGGCATACCACGGCTCAAAACCCCAGGGCAAAGAAATCACTTAACTAAGATACATCCCATACATCACAAAAATGTGCTGCCTTTCCTGAAAGATGATGTCATATTTAAGGCAAGTGTATTGTGTTACCGGATTTTCTGTATTTTTCTCTTATAACTGTCACCAATTGAATGTGATAAGTGAGGCCAACTATGTGATATACTGTATTTTATTTCCTAGCCATGCATCACTGGAGCCAAAGCCTCTCATGAGTGTGGCCCACAGGGCCCCAGGGGCCTTCTGGTTCGTCTATAAGGCTTGGGGAAGAGGAAGAACCAGGCTGGGGAAAGGTATTGAGTTGAGAGTGATGGCTACAGAAAGCCAGTGAAGTTGTGGTAATTTTTACCCCAAAAAAGAAGGTTGGGGGTAAAGAGTGAAAGCCTGTCAAATCTAACATGTAAAGATTTATCACCCCACCATCAATGATGGCAGGCAAACCTGAGATGATTAAACCCCAGAACCCCTTTTCCTATCCCAGGACTGTATTTCCTTCCTTTCCACAAGCTTGCAGGGTCTTTTGCTCTTCTTTTCTCCAACTGCAGGACCATGGACTTTATGTTTCCACCACTGTCACCCTGGCCCACAGCTGGGAATAACTACCAAGGTTCACAGTGCCTCCTTCGTCCATTTGAACAGTTCAGTTCTAGGTCATCCTGTTTTCTGGCTGTGGCTGAGGAGGAAAGCAGGGAGCAAAACAAATCCCAATGAAAATCACAGCTACACCACAATCCTCAGCCCTGAATGGTGGCTGGACTCGCCTTTGATTTCTGGGGTGGGCATCTCCTTTCCATGCATTGTCTGTGAGGACCCCAGCACTTCACAGAGTGGATTCTGGGGGCATCTCGCTGGAGGCTCCATCCTACAGCACCAATATGTGCGAATGATAGATGAAACACAGATGGCCTGGGTCCCTCATAAAGTCCTACACAACTCTTTTTTCATTTCATACACTTGTGTATTATTCTTTAAAAGTGCAAATAAAACAAAAAATGCAAGTAGTGAACGGGGGTATGTAGTAAAAAGTTTACCCCCCCCCTCCCCCATCTCAGCTCTCCTTTAGGACATGAAGAGTTTTCCCGGCTTACAAGCCATTTCATATGTACACATGACATTTCATTTCTGCATGTGTATCTGTGTTTTCAAAGAATTATCTTTGCAGGAAAGAAACAGGGTATTAGGCATGTGAAAAGGGATAGGGGAGAGGAAAGAAGTGTAAAAAGAGGACAATGGGAGTAGATACAATATACATGTCTTAATGAAACTCATTGTTTTTGCTATTAATATACACTAATTAAAAAATAAAATACCTTTTGAACGTGGACACACATGCATGCACACACACATACACACACACACACACACACACAGATCTTTTGTTTCTTAGTGCAATGAAGCATATTCTGCATTGTCTCAAACATTTTGGTGCATTTGGTTTAGTCGTTTTAGAAGTATTAATGTTGCACTTTGGTCATTTAACTTTATTTAGCCATAGTTTTTATATATTTTATTCTTTCCTTTTATTCAACGTTTACCATATAAGAGCTAAATTTTCTTTTTTTTTTTTTTTTGTCAGTTGTGGGGCTTGAACTCTGGGCTTGGGTGCTGTCCCTCAGCTCTTCAGCTTAAGGTGAGTGCTCTACTGCTTGAGCCACAGCGCCACTTCCAGTTTTCTAGTGGTTTATTGGAGATAAGAGTCTCATGGACTTTTTTATTTCCTCCCCAGGCTGGCTTTGAACCGTGATCCTCAGATCGAAGCCTCCTGAGTAGCTAGGATTATAGGCGTGAGCCACCAGCACCCAGCAAGCTAAATTTTCTATATTACTTTGTCCCTTGTTTTTGTTAAGCAAATATATATTGATGGTTATTCCATCCCAATTTATATATAGAGAGAGAAAGAGAGTTTATTGTCCAGACATATATTGTCATCCATTCTATAAGTGGATCAGAAATAATTTAACCAGGCTAATACTGATGTGCATTTAAATTTACCATAACAATAAACACATTCATTGGTTGATATTTTTTGTTTATCTTAGTGACATAATAGTACCTTCAGGAACAATTAAGGGAAATTCTGGCTTTTATGTAGGATTCTGTGTTTCTCATACAGAAAATGAAATGTAAGTGGTTGTAGGCATATGCGTAACTTCTCAATGATGTCATCAAGGCCAGGGCTTATTTTCATCATGTCGTGGTGACAGGATTGCTCCAACAGCTCCAGAAGCCACACCCACACTCTAAATTAGAGGTGGGACAACTACCTTTGTCCCTTTTATCTAGGGGAAAAATTTTTCCTGTATTGTATTTCCAACCTTAGGATGATAATAACTCTATCCATCTTCCAACCAGACATCAAGAGAACAGGACTGGGCTGGGAAGTTGGCTCAGTGGTAGAATGCTTGCCTTGCATGCCTGAGGCCCTGGGTTCGATTCCTCAGCACCACATAAGCAAAAAGAAAAAAGCCGGAAGTGGTGCTGTGGCTCAACTGGTAGAGCGCTAGCCTTGAGCTGAAGAGCTGAGGGACAGCGCCCAGGCCCAGAGTTCAGGCCCCACGACCAGACCCCCCCCCCAAAAAAAAAAAAGAGAACAGGACTGCAGGAAATGGCTGTTACATTAGCTAACAGAGTTAGGAATGGATAGGATACATTTCAGATCTTTATGAATGAACTTCTACTACAAACACAGCCCTAATCTTTCATTAAAGCTTTGTCTGCCTACCCAGGCTCTTTGTCTACCCTATGTCTCTTCACTGAATCTCTGCTCTGCCCTTTGCCTTACCTGAGTAGTTGCTGCACAAACAGTCTTCAATTGTTTCATTTATTTAGTGCTATCTTTCTTGTAAAATTGGGATTTCATGCTCCTTTGTTTTTCATAGAAACTATCAGTCATTACCATTGATTAATACATACATTAGTCAAACAAAAAAGGTAGAAAGTTATCAGTTAATGCTATTGAACTCTAGAAATATTGAGATACTGGAAATTTTGAAATGCTGGAAACCCTTCTATTGGCAATTGAAATATGTAAGTTTAATGTAGTATGTGTAATACAATTCTACTTCAATAATAACAAACTGGATACACTAACCAGCTTCCCATGGAATGATACAATACCTGAGGAACAGAGGAACTTAAAAAGAAGAATAGGTGATCTGCACTCATGGCTTCAGAGGTTTCAGTACCTGATCAGTTGGATCCATCATTTCCGGGCCTGTGGTGGCCCAGGGCATCGAGTGGATGTATGGAGTTAGCAGAGAGGTCTCAAACTTGCCACCAAAGGCCATTCAGCCATCCCCACCAGAGAAAGTACTGAAACTACTCTTTGCCTGTTTGGTTGCATTACAGAAATTCCCAGTTGATATACCCTTTTACTAGTTGTATCATTGTATCTTCTAGTCATTTTTCAAAGTTTAAGCGTGTGGAAGGGATGGTAGGGGAAAAACGAGGAGGCAACAATGCTTGATAGGAAATGTACTCATTATCTTACTCATGTAACTGTAACCCCTCTATTACGGTATTTTTACAATAAAAATGTATACAAAATTTAAAAAGATAAAATAAAAAAAATTAAGTGTGTGTGTTTTTTTAGCATATAACCTGAGTGAAAAAGTATCTCTCATTTGGCATTTTTTCTGGTGATTGAAAAGAACAAGATCCAAGTCCAGCATTCTGCTCTATGAAGTTTTTGTCTCATTCAATGATGAGTCAGGGAACTTGAAAAGTCCCAGGCAACTTTTGGTAACTATGTGGGGAACTTACAGATGTCAAACCTTGTCCTTAAGAAGAGTTGAGAATTGAGGTCCAGTATCTTGCTCAAGTCCTGAATGCCATCTGTTGCTGTATGTCTTTGTCTTCCTTTCTTGGAATCTACGAACTCTTAGTTGGCAATGAATTCTACCAGGATCTGTGCTCAAGTTCAACATCGGTTAGGTCAGTGTCTCCAGGTTCTCTGTGAAAAAGAAAACAGGAACTAACAGTGGGCTGTGCTGGCTATCCTTTGAGGAGAAGGATAGGGAGGCAAATTTCAGTGGAGGGAAACAAAGGCGTTGGTGTAAGGGTGTGGGCTGCCTGTTTTTCCCAGTGTTTCCTGCAGTTTGGAATTACAGTACACCAATCAGTACAAGATCTGCTTTCCCCCAAACTTCCCCCGCAGTTCACCACCATATCCTAACCTCACTGCACAAAACTTGATGGACCTACCTCTCCCTCATGCCTTCACTGCCGGTACTGTGACAGTAAAAGGACTCTGTACCTCTTACCTCTCTGACATGGTTTGGGATATTTGCAATTTCAGAAAGAAAAATGAAACCATCATTTTAGCCTTGGTGAATCTGCCAGAAAACAGGGGCCTAGAATAAGCATAGACTGAAAAACACTGGTCAAAAACCACTATGATTCTTTAAAAAAAAATAGTTACAAAGTTGTGGCTCTGCTGTCTCCCAGCTTCCCTCTCACAGACCCCTTCACTGTTCTACCAGTCTAAGAGGCTTCCATACCCAGGGTCCTTTGTGGTCAACATAAAGTAGAATGTAGGCTGGCCCTATTTGCTTTGCTTTGTTAAAAATAACATTAATATATGTTCATTGTAGCAAATTTGGAGACTACAGGGAAGCATAAAGAAAATGTAAAGTACCCGTAGGCCCCCCCCCTTCGAACAAACCACAATCCTTGCTTGCCTCAAAGCACTGGCTTAGAATCACCTCAGCAGCTGCTCTGTGATAGAAAATCAAGTGACTCTCCTGCTTTTCTTCTGGCTGCTTGTTTGAGTTCTTTCCTTTTGTTTGTCTGTCTTCTTTTCTTTTAGTTTCACCTGGGTTTGTATCACTTTTCATTTATATTCAAAGATTCTTAAGAACACGGGGTATTGGGGGGGAAGGGGGAGGCTGGGAAGGGATGTGAAGGGTAAACAAAAGGAGGAGGCTGCAATGCTTGGTAAGAAATGTACGCATTATCCTGCCCATGTAATTGTAACCCCTCTGTACAGTATGTTCACAAATAAAATTAAAAAAAAAAAGAACACGGGGTATGTCTTATTTCTTAAAAATCCTTCTGGAAAGAACTATATCCAGCACCAGAAACCTCCTAATAAATATCCTCCACCATAGCATACGGCAGTACCGTTAGGTTTGATGGTAAGGAGAGAGATGGAGACAGAATTGGCTGCAGTTCCCACACCAGGACTGCTAGGAGTTTAAGCTGTTGCTTTTTGTCAAGTTTCTTTTGAGGCTGTGCTTCTGTGGGTCTGTTGTTAAGTCTGTCCACATGCTGAAAAGGTAATGTGTAATTTGGTGATACTTGCGAATTTTTAATGTGCACAAGACTCATCTAGAATTTTATCAAGAGCTGATTCTTATCAGAAGGTCAGGCTTCAGCCAGAAATACTACATCCTTAACAGCCTGCTGGGTGCTGCTAATCTGATGCTGCAGATGAAGGAACAAGGACATGGACTGATGTGGGTGGGAACAGAGAGCACTGGCCTTCACGTCAGAGGGGAGACCCGACTGTGGTCCTCACTTAGCGGACAATGCTAATAAGTTAAGATCAAACAGACAAATATATATATGAAGGCATACAGCATAGTGGGATTAACCAGTATTCATTCATTCATCTTCATTTCTTTCCTACCATGTACCCGTATGTGTTCTGCAGATCTTTTTTATGGTTTCTCATTAGTTTCATTCATTTATTTTTAATGACTTTTATTGACATACATTAATAATAGAAGTGAGTTCGTTGTGATAATTCTATTGATGTATATATAGTGTATTTTGAGTGAATTCATCCCCTGTTATATTCCCTTAATTCCCTCCTTCTTCCTTTTTTTATACAGTATTTGGTGGGTTTCAGTATGATATGCTTAAAATAAATAAATATATACATATATCTAAATATACATATCTGTAGATATACATCTGTAGATATACATACATGCATATATGTACATATGTACCTTTAGATATACATATATGCATATAATGAGATATATCTAGATACATGTATACAGACACAGATTTATACATATATATGTGTGTGTTGGTGTGTATGTTTCTTCTTGTTTGTGTGTCATGCATGTGTGTAATATATACTTTCTAGTTCTCATCTCTCATTTCCCCATCCTGTTGATTCCTCCCCCAAATCCCCACATTTATGCTTATATTTAATTATAATTATCATCATTACCATGTTAAGTCTGAAGTAAAAATATATTTGGCCTTTTGAACTTGGTTTAATCTCAGCATTAAGATATTCAATTGAGTCTATTTTCCTGAATATGACATAATTTCACACACACACACACACAAACACACACACACACAGAGTTTTTTATTCCATTCATTAGTTGCTGGGCACCTGGGAGGATTCCACAGTTGCATTGTTGTCTTTCTACACATTAATAGCTATATCCTTAGACCTTGTCAGTTTCTAATTATGGTATTTTCCCCAAAACATTTTTGGGGAAATTAATGGTTTCCATTTTACCTTCCATTAATGTTGTTGGCTTTTAGTGTTGTTGGTTTTAGTGTTGGTTTTGTAAAGTGAGAACTTTACAAAAAATGGAGTCCATGGTCACATATCAAATAGGCCAAACTGTGCAAATTTTAGCCCTTCCACTTATTGGCTGAAATCTTTTATAAATTTATTAATGTCTGTAGCCTTTACCTTTGTCATTTGAGAATGAGGAGTATAGTCTACTAGTTTACAGAGACACGAAAATTAAGTAAAAGCCTAATCATCATGTCAGATACTTCCTACGCTTTATATCGTAAGAATGAAGGTGACGAACTACACAGGAGAGCTAGTGCACAGCCTTGCAACTCTCTTCTGTCCAAATCCCTGTTGTAACAGAGACACAATGAGACTCAACTCTGGGATGGGGACAGCCAGGTAAGAACCCCAGATTCCCACAGTGCAATGCACCAACTGCCTGTCACAAATCCTTCTCCCCTTGCTACAGAAGAGCAATTTCATCTTCTCTGCAGGAGCCTTACCTGAGTTAGATGTTTTACATAACAAAATTCATCTCTTTTAAGATTCACTCCTTACTTACTACTTATTAGTTACTGCCTTCAGCATAAATATAAGGACAAGGTATCAGCATAGCTCCAATGGGAAAAATGCAAGCATTTGCTTTTAAAGAAGACAACTTACTTATGAAATAACTGCTAAACATCACAAAAATCTCAAGGAATAAAACAGAGGCTATGTGTAAGAAGAGTTCTTAAGGGAAAAAAAAAACACCAAAAGACATAGATTACAAGGTTATTGATAAAGAAAAACTCCTTCACACTGAATGGTTCAATGTTATATCCATCTGCAATTGTGACAAAATAAAACACATAATCTCAGTGACATGCCACAATGAACATTTATTTCTCACTCTGCTGAGGTTTGCCTGATATAGCCTGGGCTTGGCTGAACTCGCCCCCAAGTTGTGGGCTGCATGCAGATCTGCAATTCATGTCTTTCATCTTCCTTGGATCAATGGTTATTCATGGACCAGTCTTCTTATAACCAAGGAGCCGAGTTCAGAGAGCCAGTACACGCTTGAGTGCAAATTTTAAGCCTATGATCCTATCATGTGGGATAATATCCCAATAGCTAAAGCAAGCTATAGTACCAAACTCCAAGTATATGAAAGACAGAAAAGATTTTCATTATTGACATAATCTGGATGTCTACCTAGAAAATAAAGGTATTAAAATAATAGACCATGGCAAATAACTAGATATAAAATCAGTATTTACAAAGAGTTGCTATCGTTTCCTGGTACAGAATGTGGCTTAGTGTAGAGTGCTTGTCTAGTATGTAGGAAGCCCTGGATTTTATTCCTTGGTTTCACATAAACAAAGAATTAATTTAAAAAATTAATAAAATACAAGGAAAAATAATCACTAAAAATTATATATATATGTATATCCTGAAAAAAAAGATACAACTTACTTTGAATCTAGGAAGATTAAAATGCACAAAGTAATCAGTCTTTTAAAACAAATTCCAAATTCAATGCTAAAACTCAAGCAATGATGCCAGGTTACCCCCCACACACACACACACACGCAAACTCAAGCAAAAAAAAATTTCAGTGGTTTGACAGATTATTCTAAAACTCATACAGAAGAAAAAGATATTGAAGACAACAAACAAGAAGAAAGAAGAGGGGCTGGGAAGGTGGCTCAGTGGTAGAGCACTTGCTTTGCATGCCTGAGGCCCTGGGTTCGATTCCTCAGCACCACATAAGCAAAAAGAAAAAAAGCCAGGAGTGGCTCAAGTGGTAAAGCACTAGCCTTGAGCTGAAGAGCTGAGGAACAGCGCCCAGGCCCAGAGTTCAAGAGTTCAGGCCCCACGACCGCACCAAAATAAAAAAAAGAAAGAAGAAATGAAGTATCCTACTAAATAGCAAGATCTATTATAAAACCAAAAAAAGGAATATATTGTGTTCTTAGAAACTTACCTACTGCAGAAAATAAAAACTGCCGATGGAGGTCCATGTTAGAGACTAGGACGGTCATACGATTTTAAACATATGAAATTGAGTCTCTGCTGTATACTATTTCTATACCCTCACCAAAGAATAATTCCAAAGGATGAAAGACCTAAATGTAGAACACTAGACCTATATATTTTTTCTTTTTTTTAATTAAGTTTTTATTGTGAAAATACTGTACAGAAGGGTTACAGTTACATGAGCAAGGTAATGAGTATATTTCTTATCAAGTATTGTTGCCTCCTCCTTTGTTTTTCCCTTATCATCCCTTCCCTCCCACCTCCTCAACTACAGCTCTTCCCCCTCCCCTCCCCGGCCTAAATTGTAAAGTTCATTTTTCAACATAACATCTTGTACATCTCATTGTTGCAATGGGTCAACCCGTATCCCTATTTAAACAATTTGCTTTTTCCCTTCCCCTCCCCAAATTATACCAACATCAAATACAGTGAAAACAAGGGTTATACCATGGGGGAGGGACATGCAAAGCAACAAAAAAAATCACATGGTACCTTATAAATATGTTAGAAACAATAGCAAGAAAGAAAACAAGCCTTGTGTCCCTATCTTAACATCATCTTATCTGACCTTTTCTGCTTGTCGCAGACATATACATTTTCAAAAACAATCCAAGAAGAAACTTATTAAACTAAGGTAAGGAAAGTGTTTTTATGTGGAAAAATAATTATAAAAATTGGTGAATTATAGCTAAGATATGGAACCAACCCAGATGCCCCTCAGTAGACTAGTGGATCAAGAAAATATAGTACACACACACACACACACACACACACACACACACACACACACACACACGCGCGCGCACACACACACACGCACAACGGAATTCTATGCCTCTATCAGAAAAAATGGCACCGCCCCATTTGGTAGGAAATGGAAAAACTTGGAAAAAATTATATTAAGTGAAGTAAGCCAGGCCCAAAGAAACATAGGTCCCATGGTTTCCCTTAGTTGCAATAACTAGTACATGTGTAGGACAAGCAGAAAAGGCCAAAAGCTATGTATATATGACCATATAAGATGATATTAAATGAAATGAACCTCAAGATAGGGACACAAATATCTTTTCTCTTTCTTGCTATTGTTTCTAACATATTTATTATGTAGCATGTGATTTTTTTTGTTGCTTTGTATGTTCCTCCCCCATGGTATAACCCCTGTTTTCACTGTATTTGATGCCGGTGTCCTGCATCTTGTATAATGGCAGAATGTAAAAGAGAAACAGCATGTGAGGTAGCTGTGTCAGAATGCACCTGCACAAAGCTGAGCCCAGCTTCTGGGAACTGGGCACTGTGTCCATGACTGGAATGAGAAGTGGCACAGAGGATATAAACTAAAGCAAAAGCTACCACATGAGAGTTCATTTTATCAGTCATTACAATTCATCCTTGTTTAAACATTTTAGCCTAGTTATGTTATATTGATTGGTTGATTGATAATTGAGTATCCAGGTTGCATTGTTTTCTACTACAATTAACTTCATGTGACTACTTTCTTATGTATTCACTGATCTTTGATTCTGAGTTCTGGCTTATTTGGTGGCCTGAAGTGAAACCATTTACTGTTGGAAAAGAATTACGCTTGCTTACAATAAAAGCAAAAACATTCGTACTGGCCTTAGATGACTTTATTGTTTTTGGAAAGCTCTTGTGTTGATTCTAGAGTCTTTAATTAATTTCTCTCATCTTGCCCTTGACCCAAGGTATAGTTTCCAAGTTTTACTGTAAATATGGAAATTTTTCTCAGAATCAAAGTGACTTTGAGTTTGTGCAATAGTTTCTTTTCTGCACATATTTTCATGTTTTTTATAGTGTTTTATAGAGTTTTCCTTAGTTCCTGCAAACCCAGTAATCTCATTTAAAAAAATGCTTTAAGCAGTCTCATTTTTTCTAGGAAACCCTTCAGGGCATCTGATCTGCCAGCCCAACCAACAGAAGCCAAAGCCCTGGGTACATAATTCAGGACAGCCTGGCAGCCAACGGCGGCTGCTTGCAAACGACATTAATGCCTACTTTTCTTTGTATAAAATATGCCATGCTTGCTGCCAGCCAGGCCGTGCCCCTTTCCATAGCTTCAGTCCCTTTAAGCTCTAAAAATTTTTAAGCATTTTACCAATGCTATTAGAGACAAGGATATATAAAAGATTGCTGTAAATCCATTGATCTTGTCCTGATAGGGCATTCTTCTTTTTGCAAATGAATCCAGCCTTTATCACTTTCACCTTGATACAATTACATTATATCATAAGATAACAGCAGAAAGAGAATGGGGGGGGGAGGGGGAGTAGGGAGGAGGAAAGCACTGATCCCAGTGTTAATGTGAAACAATTGAGAATCTGGGTAGCAAATTCCAAAGCAGTTTACGGTTCTGTTTTCACTTTGAAAAGATGGCCTATAGCCATTCAAACATGAATGGAATGTTGCTATCCAAACACAAACATACCTCATCTCATATTTAAATCACACATTAACTGACTCTATTAGACCACTCTACTCTAGTTCTAGAATTTAAAATATTCTCTCTGCCTCTTTTTTATATCTTTCAATCCACAACATAGAATGTCTCAGGATGTGTGGCAAGAAAAACACAGTCCACCTTTTTTGTTACCCTTCACCTGTAAACTAAATGGCGCATTGAAAGTTCTGCCTCCGCCTAGCATCCTCAAGACACTTAAGATCTAACGTTTTCTTTCTATTGCCAGTTAAACGCATATTTTCTAAGCCTTAGCTAGTAGCAACTTTCGTGTACAGTTTAACTATTTTGTGAGTAGCTTTAATTAAATAAGAAAAATACAGAGTGAATAATACTATCAGCACAGAATCAAAAACTTTATATTTCATGATCTCCTAAAAGTATTATCTATTGTATTTTTCTCCCACTCTCAGTTGTATTAGTACTGGTTTAACTCCTAGTGTTTGCTTTATTTAAGAAAATAAGGCCATGGTTAAGTTCCATGCTTAGGAAAAATTAACTTATTTTCTAAGTTTTTGCTCCAAAGAGAGGTAATTTTAACCAATCTACGTATTAAAAATTGAGAAAAAAACTATAAGAATTAAACAAATTGCTTTTAAGAATGCACTTAAATGAAAAGGAGTCTATTAAGATGGTGGAAAATTACTGGGCAGGATGTGGGAGAGGTTGGGAGCTGGGAAGAAGAATGGGAAGTGAGGCTCAGTCCTCAGGGACACTTCCATATTTTGGAGAGACAAGCTATCCCTTTGACAGATCTGGATCTCAGGATCAAGAATTGCAGGATCTTGGCTCAGAAAATGGAGCACATGGCCTGCCAAAAGGATGAAAGGATAGAGTGCTGGTAATTCTCCTTGTTTTCCCTTTGGAACTACTGATGAACCAAAAATAAAGAGGCCCAAATGGCTGAAACTTAAATCATGAAATTCTTGAAGTAAGTCTGAATGAATTTCAGATTGCCTGTTCTGCCCTAACAGTTGGAAGGAGTAAAAGTAATTCCTTAAGCTTGAAAAGATTTCTATCAGCATTTTTCATGAGACAGAGAGAGAGAAAGACAGAAATGAGGAGAAGCAGGAAGGGAAGGGAGCACAGAAGAAAGAACTGAGGAAAGAGGAAGAATAGAAAGAAAAAGGGAAGGAGGGGAATGGAAAGGGATGAAGAAGAGAGATAGAAGGGAAAAGTAGAAGGAAGGGCAGAGGACAAAGGGGAAGAAAGGAAAAGGAATATAAGAAGTGAGGAAAAAGGAGACAGACAATAATAAGGAAGGAGTGGAGAGGAAAAACAAGAAAAATACCTAAAAAGCAGCAAATGAAACAAGTCAAATCATCTTCAAGGAGGTAATACCCATTTTTAAATACATTTTTATTGTAAAAATAGTGTGCAGAGGGGTTACAGTTACATGAGTAAAGTAATGAGTACATTTCCTATGGAACATTGTTATCTCCTCCTTTGTTTTTCCCCTACCATTCCTTCCCTCCCCACTTTCCCAACTCCTCTCTTGCTTCCCCTCCCCTGCCAAGTTGTAAAGTTCGTTTTCAACATAGTGTCTTGTACATCTCATTGTTACAATGGGTCAACCTGTATCCCTATTTAAGCATTTAGTAACTGACAAAAAGTAAAAACATGGCTCACAACCATAATCCCTAGCTACTCAGGAGACTGAGATCTGAGGATTGTGGTTCAAAGCCAGCCTGGGCAGGAAAGAATGTGAGACTCTTACCTCCAATTAACCACCAGAAAACCAGAAGTGAAACTGTGGCTCAAAGTGGTAGAGCGCTAGCCTTGAGCAAAACAGTTCAGAGATAATGCCCAGGCCCTGATTTCAAGCCCCACGACTGACATTTAAAAAAAAAAAAAAAAAGTAAAAGCAAGAAAAAAGAAGATGGTTATGGGGATGAGAAAATTTCAGCTAACCTAAAAATTAATACTCAAATAAACTATACTTTCAGAATGAGGAAGTACATTGTTTTAGAAAACAGATATGGAGAGAATTCTTTTGAGGACTTACACTGAAGGACAGTCTGCAGGAACTTGTAAGTTCAGACAAACATTTTGAGTGCAGAAAATAATGGTAAGTACTGGAAAATGTAAAGACATTAGAAAAGCTAAATGAATATTGGTCATGCATCCACTTGCTGTAAATGGAGAACTACATTAAAAGACACCATTGGGAGAAGAAAGAGGTGAGCCACAGACAAGGAATAGTATTTATAACACAAGTACCTGACAAAGGGCTCACATGCCAAATCTACATAAGATATTTACAGATCAGTTTAAGAAAAGACATCCAGCCTGGCGCTGGTGGCTCACGCCTGTAATCCTAGCTACTCAGGAGGCTGAGATCTGAGGATCGCGGTTCAAAGCCAGCCCGGGCAGGAGAGACCGTGAGACTCCTATCTCCAATAAACCACCAGAAAACCGGAAGTGGCGCTGTAGCTCAAGTGGTAGAGTGCTCGCCTTGAGCTGAAGAGCTGAGGGACAGCGCCCAGGCCCAGAGTTCAAGCCCCACGGCCGACAAAACAAAAAAATAACAACAAAAAACAAAAAAACAAAAAAAAGAAAAGACATCCCAAAAGATAAACAGGCAAGAGATTTGAATACATATTCAAAGAAGGAAAAAAAAACAGGATACAAAAAGACATCTAGAAAAATGCTCATTTACATTAGCAATTAGGATAATGATAATAAAACAGAAATGAGCAGCTGTTATATGCCTTAAAGAAAAAGAAGGCCAACGACAGCCACCAGTTTTGATAAAGATGTTAAGAAAATGGAACTCTTGGAACTTGATGACTGGAATGTAAATCAGTATAATCCTTTTGAAAATTGTGTGACCTTATTTACTAAAGTTGAATTTACACATAATCCATTGATAACAATTTGGTTCCAATGTTTGTAGACAGGAGTTCTTACAGGCCTGAATTAGAATGTTATAGTAATTCTGTACTTAACCTTATTCCTAAATCATGATTAAAATTATGTTCACTTCGTAATTTAACTCTTTTATTCTGTTTCTTACTTGTTCACATTTATATTTCACTGTTAAAAAAATAAACTAATCTGAACCATATTAATATTTCAGCATGAGATTTCAGTTTTTTTCAGGATATCATCTTTTTGTTGTTGTTCCAGTCCTGGGGCTTGAACTCAGGGTCTGCACACTGTCCCTGAGCTTCTTGTGCTCAAGGCTAGGGCTCTACCACTTGAACCACAGCTCCACTTCTGGCTTTTTTGGATAGCTTATTGGAGAAAAGAATCTCACAGACTTTTCTTCCCAGGCTGGCTTTGAACTATGATCCCCCTGAGTAGCTAAGATTACAAGTATGAGCCACCAGCACCCCACTGGAAAGCACCTTTTGTTATTATGTTTCTCTTGAGGCTATAGCAAATAGAGAATGAAATGTAAAGTGTGGTATATTTCGTCTTGAGAAGAAGATTGTTTATACACTGTGGATGTAAGCACTTACGCGCTTGTGGTTTTTTGTTTTGATTTAAACAGTTCTTACAGAGTTAGTCCCAGTGCCTTGGAACCAGAAACGCTTTCTTGAAGGAGCTATTTTTTTCTCTTTCTTTGCTTTTTCATACTTAGAGAATACAAATTGAAAAAGAACACCAACTGCTACAAAGGATACACAGATATGCAAATATATCCAAAATTCGGTGTGAGAATGTGTTAACTCTCCCTTTTCTTTCTAGATGCTGTTTATTTTAGCAGATGGCTTTTGGATTTAGAAATTCTGTATTGTGTTCCCCCTTTTACCACTCTCTTCATGTTATAAGAACTCCCAAACAACCCTAATTCAAATGCCTTTAATTGTAAGCTGAAACATCTGTTTTCTCATTTTCTACACTTGAAAATTTCCCAACAATGATGACCTCATTGCTACTCTGAAGTTCAAAAACCCACAGGCACAGCTACTAATCCATGGTGGATTCATGCCAGGTAATGCTCAATGCAGGTAAAGGCTCATGAAGGTAACAAGAGCACTGATGAGATTGTGATCAACAATGTCCTGGAGGTTGTGAATCTTCCATTATCATGCCTGTCTAGCCCACTTGTGTTCAAGCTTGCACAGGGTTGTGAATGCAAAGCTGGCTTATCATATGGATAGGGCAATTTTAATTCATGTTCTCCTTCCTACTAAATGTATATAGTATATGTGGATATATATTTATCTCAATATGTATTGATAAATATATCCACATATATATATACCCACTTATTAATGAGGTGGTTGTTTCTTTGAGGGTTTTTTTAGGGGAGTGTTAATTTTCTTAGCTCTGAGTAGATTTTAAATATGAGGACCTTGTCTAATGCATAGCTAGTCAAGATCTTCTTCCATTCTATGGGCTTTCCATTTATCTTGCTAGCTATGTCCTTTGCCATGCAGAAACTCTTCAGTTTGATTCAATCCCATTTATCCAGTCTTTCTTTGATTTGTTGTGATTCTGGATCTTAAGAAGTTTCAGCTTGTGCGTAGGAGTCCTAGTGTTTCCTCCAGTCCTTCCTGTAATATGTTCAGGGTATCTCGTCTTACATTCAGGTCTTTGACCCATTGGAATTGATTCTGGTGCAGGGTGATATATAAGGATCTAACTTTATTTTTCTGCATGTATATAGCCAATTCTGCCAGCACCTTTTGCTGAAGAGGCTTTCTTCCATCCTGTGCTTTTGGCTCCCTTATCAAATATTAGGTGTTTATTGGTCTGTGGGTTCATTTCTATATCTTCTATTCTATTTCATTTGTCCTCAGGCCTATTCTTGTGCCAGTACCAAACCATTTTTATTGCTATGGCTTTGTAATAGTTTGTAGTTTGGTATTGATATTCCTCCAGCACTTTCTTCCTGCTAAGAAAATCCAAATGAATAATAAAAGACAAATAATTACACTTGGGGGGGGGGGCTGGGAAGGTGACTCAGTGGTAGAATGCTTGCCTTGAATGCATGAGGTCCTGGGTTTGATTCGTCAGCATCACATAAGCAGAAAAAGCTGGAAGTGGTACTGTGGCTCAAGTGGTAGAGCACTAGCCTTGAGCTGAAGAGCTGAGGGACAGAGCTCAGGCCCATAGTTCAGGCCCCATGAACAACAACAACAAAATAATAATTATACTTGGACACAATTCATTAAACAGCACTCTAAATATTCACACAGTGAGAACAAAGGAGGATATTCTTAGGAGAGGATCTCAAGGGCTCAATAACTATATGCATATGATCATAGAAAACAATGCTTATTGAAATGAACTCCAACAAATGGAAACAAAAGGGTTTTTTTCACTGTTACCCCCTTTGGTCACAGTTTACTATTTCTGTACCCTTTGTCTTGTATATAAGTTTATCTGATTTGGGGAAGGGAAGGTAAGCACAGAAATGGTAGGACAAAAGGAGAACAAAATCAGTAATGATATTCACTAGACACTATGTTGAAAATGAACTATAAAACTTGGGATGAGGGAGAGGAAAAACTTGGAAAAAATGAGGAGGGGGTGACACTATTCACAAAGAAATGTATTCATTACCTGATTTATGTAACTGTAACCCCTCTGCATATCACCTTCACAATATAATTCAAATAAAAGAAGAAAGCAAGAAAAAGAATGAAAGAGGCAGAGAGAGAGAGAGAGAGAGGGAGAGAAAGAAAGAACTGGAGGTATGTCTCAAGTTGCAGAACACTTGCTTAGCAAGCACAACTCTGGGTTTATATGTTACATATGTATATATATGATATAATTCAAATGCAACTAAATTCTAACTTTTAAACATAAAGGATTATATTTTAGCACACAGTCTTCATTAATCTGAATAATACATCAGAGCTCTCTATTTCTCCTTAGGAGAACAGCACACACATGGGAAGTAAAAGTCCAAATATAAAATACTGCTCAAATCCAAAATAAATGGGCCATTTACAATACATTTTCTGTCTAGTTAAAAGACAGTTTGAGGAATCTCATGTATGTTTCACAGTACTCATATTTATTTTATATGTGATTGATTCTTAAATTGTGTAGCTATTCCCAGAATCTACAAGACATAGACATACCCATATTGCTAAGTGGCTTCAGCCTTTCGTTTCTCAAGAAAGTACAATGTACAATAATACAATACCAAATACAATAATATACAAATTCTGTTTATATGTCTTGATTAAAAGTGCATTTAAATCGTGGATTTTGCTTTTCTAATTTCAAGGAAATCATAACCAAAATTTGACATTATAAGAAAGACAAAATAAGCAAAACATGCAACTCTTTTTTAAAATTAAAACTGTCTTACTGAAAGAAACAAATATTTTGCTTTTTTGTGTGCCTAATTTGTCTGTAATCACAGAAACAGGCTGAGCTAAGAGTCCTTAAGATTATAGGTTTGGGAATGTGGCTTAGTGGTAGAGTGCTTGCCTAGCATGCATGAATCCCTGGGTTTGATTCCTCAGTACCACATAAACAGAAAAAGCCAGAAGTGGCGCTGTGGCTCAAGTGATAGAGTGCTAGTCTTGAGCAAATGAAGTTCAGGGAAAGTGCTCAGGCCCTGAGTTCAAGGCCCAAGCCTGGAAAAAAAAATTACGGGTTTGCTCTTTTTCCTGTGCACAGCATCTTACAATATTATAAATTTACATTTAAGTTGGAAACAAAAAAGAAACCTTTTAAGCCAACATTATTTTCTCCTTTATTTCATTATTTGTATTTAGAATACTTTCACTTTGTTAAATCAAAATATGTTATGCTTTAAATCTTTACCAAAAAATCAAATTCAAAATGTAATGCATTTTATATTATAAAATGTGGTTTTATAACATTCTAAATTAACATTTAAACAAACGTTAACATTTAAATAAAGTTGAGGTGATATTTTGCTGTGTTCTAAACCAAAGTAAACACTATACTTTTCTTTTCCAGTCTAGGAGCTTACATAGTTCTCCATTTTGTCTTTTTTTGGGGCAGGGGGAGGGGAAGGGTCAGTCATGGTGCTTCAACTCTAGGCCTGGGCACTGCCCCTAAGCTCTTTTCAGCTCAAGGCGAGCGCTCTACCACTTGAGCCACAGCGCCACTTCTGGTTTTCTGGTGGTTTATTGGACATTAAGAATCTCATGGATTTTCCTTGCCTGAGCTGGCTTTGAACCACAATCTTCAGATCTCAGACTCCTGAGTAGCGAGGATTACAGGCATGAGCCACTGACACTTGGCTTTGTCCATTTTTAAATGGACTATATTATAGTAGACAACAGATATTTAAGGAATTTCCATACACTAAATTTTTAATTTAAAAGAAACAAAATAGTAAAATACATAAATATTTCTTGTAGATTCTGAACACTTCAAAACTTTGTGTGTGTGCATGCCCACACACATGAGCATGTAGTGTACAATAAACTGAAAGAATTATAATTAGAAAATCATTGAAGTAAACTTAATAGTTCCCATTTTTAGATAGCCAGAATTGACTAAGTCATCTCAAGGAAACATGGCTGACAAATAATGTTAAAATGTGCAATCTCATGTCTTCTTTTAGTGGCTCTAAACCATGCTTATTGCCAAGGTCCCTGTGGTTAGCAGACCTGCTTTTCTAGGACTGAAAATATTTTCTTACTCAAAAATATGTCACATTATTTGCATAAATATAAATAAATCATGTTTGTCATATAATTTAGATAACGAGAGCTTAGGTCAAAATCAAAACACAAAACAGGTTATTTGCCCCAAGAGCAACATCCGAAGAAAAGTCGGATGGTATTTATAGAGCAGCTCCTGATGCTGCTCCGGCCTTGACTCCATCACTCCTTTCTTGCAAGTTTTCAACTTTGTTTGTCCTGCTGGGCTGCCTGGATGTACTCTGTGCTGCTATAATAGAATGCCACAGATGGCCCAATTTTAAAAGAACAGGTCTGGAGGCTGAGAAGTCCAAGGTTATGGCACTGGCATCCTGCAAGAAGGCAGAGGGCATGAGAGGACAAATATTTTGTCCTCACGTAGCAGAAGAGGGAAAATGAAAACAGATTTCTGCAAGCCTTGTTTATCGTGGCCTTAATCTATTCACAAGACTGGATTATACACCACCCAGAAGCCCCACCTCCCAACACTGTCAGATGGAGAATTAACTGTCTACTGCATGAATTTTGAAGTGTTTAGTGACTTACAAACTAGATACCCAATTTCAGTCATGTTCATGTTTTTCATAACTCCCTTGTACTTTCCACTGACTTGACTAGCAAAGTCAAATGTTCTTCACTAGAGGCTTTTTATCCTGTAAGACTTTTTCATCTCAAAACTCAAAAGAGATACTTTCTGGGTACAGCTCTTTAGAAAATCTTGGATACTCATTTTGACTTCATTATTTAAGCATTTAAGGCATTTTGCCTTAGCAACAGTAATGTTAATTAGAAACCTATTAAAAAACAAACTTGTTTCCCTATATTGACAAGCAACAAATCAAGTTAATATCCAAAAGATGTGTAAATTAGGTGAATGTCAGATTAATACACAATTTATGCCTGGCATTCTTGCCACAAAGTTTATTCTGTAGAAAGAGTAAAGTATGTTTTATATTTGAATTTTGTGCCATTCTACAAATATAACATCCAAAAATAGGAACTTCAAAACTAGAGGAATTAATAAACATTTGAGGTATTGAGTGATAAAAGGTAATCTCGTAATAAATATTTCAGGGCTTTTCTTAGAAATTCAAATATTTTCTTATTTCTTAGAAATGAAATTTTGAGGGCTGAGAAGGTGGCTCAGTGGTTGAGTGCTTGCCTTGCATGCATGAGGCCCTGGGTTCAATTCCTTGGCACCACATAAATAGAAAAGGCCAGAAGTGGTACTATGGCTCAAGTGGTAGAGCACTTGCCTTGAGTTGAAGAGCAGAGGGACAGTGCCCAGGCCCAGAGTTCAAGCCCCACGATCGACAATAAATAAATAAATAAAAATAAATAAATAAATAAATAAATGTTTGAATTCACAGAGAAAAGAAATGGAAAGCATTTCCAAGTTTTAACGCAAATAACAGAGTTAGATAGCGGAAGATGTACACATCTTTAGTTCTATCAGCCAAAATTAGAGATAATATACACATATTACATACCTAGTGGAGGATACCATCTGTTGTTTAAAGAGTGATATATGTCTCATAGAATACTATCTATATTATGTTGTCAAATAAGAACAGAAAATTGCAAAATAGATCTTAATGTAATCCCATGTATGTAAGAAAAACTGTTAACACATATTTACATATTCCCAGGAATTTTTAGAAAAGTCAGCATGATGACATATTACCCAAATAGTTAATACTGTCATCAGTAGCAATTGAATAATAAATGTGTGAGAGAAGAGAAAAATCTCTCTTGTAGAATAATTCCAAATAGTAACTATTCAATCATGTATTTATAAAAGAATAAGTTTGTATTTCTTTTTCACTTCGGACTATAACCCAATACTGCTTCATTTTATTCCTCAAATTAGTCCAGCTTGGGCCATTGGTAGCTGCTTCCACTACTTCCTGTACTTCTTTGACAAAACCCATCAATTTGTTTTATGTTGCTTTTGAATGATGCCTTACTCCTGTCACAAGTTACTCTACTCTCATTTTGTGTATTGTGGCATTCACCACTTACCCCAAAGGCTCTGCTTCCACTAATTGGAGAATAGCATTAGAAACCTGAGGATCAGCTGTGTTCTTCACTACTGGGATATTTTTGTATCTAGGCCTTCTCAGCTGACAAAGCCAACAAAACAGTATGCATTCTAGCATTTTATGTTTAAAAAACTCATAAACACGTCTATGTTTAACCAACTGTGTTCATCTTAAGCTTAATATAGTTTTACTATATCAATTCTAAGTTATTAGCACATTTTATATATCGGTAGATTTCCACTCAAAATGTTAGGATTCTGGCTTCCAAACTTCCACCTTCATGTAATTTACTCTTTTGGTATACAGGTATAACAGTATCAGATCCATAACTGAGAAACATCTGTATTAACCAAAGTACAGCACTACGTACAGTTCTGACTGTATATCTTGCGGATTCTTGATTTCCAACACATCTTATATCAGCATCTTTAACCTTAAACTTTGTCCAGTTTATCTTATAAATTTACTACAGATATATTCTTTTTTATAATTAGTTTATTTTTTGGATCTTCAACATCTGCATACATTCAGGTTCACTCTGCTATAAACTGCCTAGCATTCGGACAAAAATGTATAATGTCATATATCATTAAACTACCATTCAGAATAGCTCTACTGTCATAAAATTCCTCAGTGCTTTACTTATCCATCCTTTTCCCTTCCCTCCAGCCACCTGGCAACTTCCGGTCACTGTATATCCCTTTATTTTTTATTTTTCTAGAATATCTTAGAATTAGACAGTATATAGATTTTCAGACCAGCTTACCTTAGGACAGAATCTTCTAAAATATGAAATTAAGTTATAAATTATTTCATATTTAGAAAAAGGGATATAAATACCTAGGATGGGCTAAGCTTTATAAGCACCACATTTAAAATATACAATTTTGTAGCATTTTTGTGGCACTAGGCTGTGATAGGAAATACTCAACAATTACCTTTCATCAAACAGCTCTCAATTCCACACTCTTATAGGTAGAAGGGGAAAGTATCTGGCTTGTCGTGCATACTGGGATGGCTATCTGACAAGGAGAGGTAGGCTCTAAAGTGACTAGGATTCATCCAGAGCTAGAATTCAAATGGTTTCATTTTCAAGATTTTGGTTAAGAGAGTAATTAAATTTGTTTTTCTAATACCACACCTTTGAGAAACCATATTATGTTTAAACACCAAATAGCCATAGGTATGATATAGCTGAAATATCTGCCTCATTTCTTAACAGTGCTCTATTTAAAGTGCAAAACTTATACCACAGACAAATATAAAAATAAAATATGAAGTGGTAAAAGAGCGTGTATGCTTCTTAAAGACAAATGGTCATTTAGACAAACCTCAAAAAAATACATATAGGAACTTAATATTAGGTGTTTCTTTATTCTGAAATTAAAAGCATTATCTACTCCTGATATTGTCACACAGATAGACAAAAAGTTATTTTGAATCATTCAGAGGATAGATGAAAATGCTGTTTTGATTTCGGGCTAGGTACCTCTTGCTCGCCTCCAGTTCTGAGTCAGTTACTTGTCATACTGTGGTGTTGTTGCTTCATGCCAAAGCCAGGAAGTCCTGAACCAGAAATCTTCCAAGGAAGCCTATTCTTATGTGATATTTAATCTGAGCTTTTTAGCTAGTAAAACTAAGAATAATTTTGGACCAGACTTCTGAAATTTTTGGCTACATACTTAAATTGAATGGAAAAGCTACTAAAGAGTTTTGTGCTTTTTCAAAAACAATTTCAGTAGGGGAAGATGATCATTACATTGTTTCTTTTAAAAACTAAATTGAAGTTTTAGGTTTGAATTTTATCTTGTAGATGTTGTCTACAGATTCATTCTCTTCCTCTTGAGTATAAGGAGAAATAAGTATCTATTTAATAATCTTTCACAAATTCTTCAAAGTATCCTCAGTAAATTTATCACTTTAAAATTAGCATGCACTAGATTATTTAAATTTGATAGGTTTAGGACATTAAGAATATAAGAACCCAGAAAGAGCTGGGTGCCGGTGGCTCACACCTGTAATCCTAGCTACTCAGGAGGCTGAGATCTGAGGATCATGGTTCAAAGCCAACCCCGAGCAGGAAAGTCCATGAGAGTCTTATCTTCAATAAACCATTCAGAAAACTGGAAGTGGCTCTGTGGCTCAAGCGGTAGAACCTTGAGCTGAAGAGCTCAGAGACAGTGCCCAGACCCAGAGTTCAAACCTCATGACCCACAAAAAAAAAAGTCATCATACTCCGATATTTCATTTACTCTCAAAAAGTATCACGCAAACAAAGGAGGAGGCTGCAATGATTGGTAAGAAATGTACGCATTATCCTGCCCATGTAATTGTAACCCCTCTGTACAGTATGTTCACAAATAAAATAAAATAAATAAATAAAAATAAAAAAGTATCATGCATGTATTATTACTTCACCTGTTGAATTGCCATTTTCAAATTGATAAAGGTTTTTAGAATTGTAACTAAACAAAACCAAGAATACAATTCTTTCCTTTACAACAATGCCTTACATAGTTCCTTCTTGCCATTGGACGTCCAAGAACCTGACTCATGCATCAAAGAAGTCTCCATGTCAATATGATAAAGCTATAAAAATCAGGACTTAAGGATTTGTATAAAATCCGAAGTATGAAACAGCTTAGAAATGTTGCTGCTTTTAGAAAAACGTTTATGTGGGATAGCCAATAACTTCTGACAAACCATCAGATGCCTGATACACTAGTAGGAAGAATGTAGAAACTTGTGAATGTTCTGAAATCAATAAATACAAACCACTTGCTCCACAATTCAAAGGAAAATTCTTTCTCCCACCCCCCTGTGCCTTCTTTGTTTAGCTCTGATTCTAGTGAAGGTTTTAATTCCCCATCTCAGTTTCCTCATGCTCTGTACTAACTGTGCAGGAGAGCTATGATAAGACTCTGGAGAAGCAGGGCTGCCAGAGCGTGGCTGGCCGAGGCGCTCATTCTTGAAGTGCCACTGGGCATGATGTGCAGCCCATTCCAGACTCTTACTTGCCTTCACAACTTTTGGAAACAGGTGCAGCAAGTGAACTCTTGCCACCGTCTTCCTTAAATGCACACAAATAAAGCGTTACCAGGTCTTGGATGTGACACCATACCTACTTCCACGAATCATATTTTATATCCATGACTCTGTAACTGCAAATTAGTCATTTAGCTTTCACTTCTTCAAAATAGGAAACGCTTATGCCAATGACGTGATGTTCAGATATAATTATATAGCCAGACAACATCTAGAAAAATGCCAATTTAGATGGTTTATACCCAACAACAACATACACACACACACACACACACACACACACACACACACACACACACACACACACACACATGCACTCTATCATCAAAACCTCAAATGAACTCTGGAAATCACATGTTGAAACTGGCCACTTTCCTACACTTGCAGAGGGCACACACAATCAAGGACAGACATTCAGTCATGCTCCATCCACCCAAGTACTTGAAAGACCCCATTCATGAAAAAGGCAAACTGAAACAAATCACACTTCATGCATTTTCAAAAGTTCTATTTAAGCTAGGTGCTGGCAGTTTCTGCCTATCATTTGTAGCTACTCAGGAAGCTGAGATCTGAGGATCGAGATTTGGGCAGACAAATCACTAAGACTCTTATCTCCAAATAACCAACAGAAGCTGTGGCTCAAGTCATACGATGCCAGCCCTGATCAAAAAGGCTGAACTAGAGTTTGAGGTCCTGAGTTCAAGTTCCAGCAACAAAAACGTATGTTTCTATTTGATAGTTTCAGCAAATTTTGATTAATATGACACTTGTCTTTGTTTAGGTTCCTAAATTAACTACCAAAGAAGAAAGCATGTTAGAAGAAATATAACTATTAGAATTTGATACTTTGTTTCAGTAGAAAGAAATAAGAAATGTACTCATTACCTTGCTCATGTAACTGTAACCCCTCTGTACAGAATTTTTCACAATAAAAAACTTATTTTAAAAAATGTAAATATATAGAAACAGGACACATCCTTTACTTCATGTCTCCTTACATCTAATACTTATGCATACAAAACTAAAAAAAATGACATGGGGATGCCATTGGCATATTTTTTTAATTATCTGCATCTACTTTGCAAAAGAGGAATAAAGCATACTTGAATTTCCACCTAAACCAACAACATCTTCTTGAGTTTCTACTTTGGCCTAAGTATTCATAATATCTCTAAAGGTGACTAGAGAATATTTTCTGGGCACAAGTATGTGTGCCTAATCTAGTAAGAATTGTTTTACAAATATACTGCTGTAGAAATAATAGCAAAGGAAAATGAGCCTTGTTATACCCTGTTAGAGTGGAATGTATGCTTACCTATTTTGTTACCAGAACTTTGAATAATTGTTATTTAATGAATTGTATCAGTTCAAATAATAATTTATGATTATTTATAGAAAAATTCTGTAATTTGGTGCCTGCTAGAAGGATAGTGACCCATTTCGAATTTGGGCAGCAAGATGAACTTAGTCATTCAGAACCACCCTTGGGCATTTGAATTTTTAGATATGAGAGTGAGGCAATTGATGGTGAATCTAAAATTCAAAAATGGTGATAGAACTGGACAGGGAAATCATGATGGGTTAGGTTCAAGCAAACTGAACCAGAATAAAAATAAAATAGCTGGTAAAGAAAAGAGGTAATTCCAGGCACCTGTAATCCTTGCTACTCAGGAGGCTGATATCTAAGGATTGTGGTTCAAAGCCATCCCAAGCAGTACAGTCCCATGAGACACTTACCTCCAATAAAACACTCAAAACTGGAAATAGTACTGTGGCTCAAGTGGTAGAGCACTAGCCTTGAGCACCAGGCCCTGAGGTCAAGCCCCACAACAATAATAAAGAGAAAGAGAGAGACAGAGACAGAGACAGAGACAGAGACAGAGAATGTAATCAATCCCAAGAACTATTTTTTTTATTCCTGGTGGTTTCTTACTCTAATTTCTATAGATATATTTCCTTAAAAACATTTTTATTCTATTAGATTATATGGCACATAACTTGATTTTTTCTCAAATCAAAATAAAATAAAAGAGTCCAACTAAAGTCTGGAGAAAGTTGCATAATGCAACAATTGTGTCTTTTGACCCTCTAACAATCAGATGTCTTTTGCCTGATCAGCCATGTCCCACAGAAGGGAAAAAGTGAAATTCTTACTAATTCTAAGAATATCTTCCTTTTCAGGGCCTAAAGCCAGACAGCCCACTTTAGCAAATATAGATTTCATAGCACAGCAATTCCAGTGATACACTTTTATATTTTTCTCTCTGGCCCCAGGACTAGGAAATGGCCAAGGTATTTTCTGTTAACTATTCTGATTACTAATATAGTTTTGACACTGTGGTATGTAACTGAAATGTACAGATGAATTAAATACAGTATTTACTTTTCAGTGATCACTTCTCCAAGTCATTCACATTTGAATGGGAAAATTCACATGCAACTAAATGCAAAGGAAAATAATGAATGTTGGTTATTCCATGTAATCTCAGTTTCTCAAGATGTGAAGATTTGGAAGGTCCTGGTTCAAGGCTAGCTCAGGTCAAAAGTTATTAAAACCTCATCTGTATACAGCTGAGTATAGCTGAGTATGGTTGATCATCACATATCATCCCAGCTAAAACACAACACCCCCAACAAAACACAATACCCTGACCTCATAAAGCAAAGAAGGATGGGGCTGTGGTTCAAGTGTTAGAGCACCTGAGAAACAAGCATGAGACCTTGAATTCAACTGTCAGTACGACTCAAAATGAACAACCACAAAGGAGAGAGAATGAAAATAATGAATGCTCAATAGTTACAGGAATGATGTTTCTGTAAGTAAAAGTTTCCTACCTAGAAGTATCAGGCAAGAATTCGCTAAAGAAACTCAACATCACAACTCATATACGGCCTCGTCATCTAAAAAGCGGTAAGAATTTTAAGAATTTTAAGATGGAAAAATTCTTACAAACAAACAATGGTATGGAGATGCAGAGATGCAAAGCTTCAATTGCAGTGCATCTGGAACGGAAGGCACACGCTCAAGTGATGCTCAATGATCCTGAAATGTGTGGACAGGTTAAAGTAAGATGGGAAAGGGTACTCTGTACATGCTATGTAAAGACAAAAGAGAGAAATCTGTAGAGATCTTGCTAGACATTTTAATGGAGAATCCTCTGATCTTAAATGGACTGCCAAGTTTTCATGTATAACCACAATTCCAATTATGTAATAGATACCTGCAGCATGAATTTCCTTCATTCATCTTCTAAGTAAGACTCTCCTACTCCTAGAGATAGCCATCAATGAGAGTTGCTGTTCTTGAGCTGTATATAAATGGCCTTTTACAGGGTGTACTTTTTTGTTCCTGATTTCATTCATCTGTTTTCATCAAGTTTGTGATGCATCCAGAGTTTGTTCATTTTTATTGGCATATATGTATCTGAATGTATCAATGTATCAAAATGTGGTTATTCTCTGAGCTCAGGCTTCCATATAAAATGAACAGAGTAGTATAAACCAAAGCAATTTATTTTCTCAGAGTTCTGGAGGTTGCAGAGTCCCAAATCGAGGTGCCAGCAGGCATGGTGCTTGGTGAGGGCTTTCTGCTTTAGCTGCAGATTGCCAGGTCTTCACTGTCCTCCCACAGTGCCTCTTCTTTTTAATGTGACAACTGATCCCATCATGAGATTTCTATATTCATGGAATACCTCAGGTTTATTTGAATCACCCAAAAGCCTTTCTCCAAATGCTATCACATTATGGGTTAAAGTTTGGGGCATGATTTAGTCCATAGCATCCACTTTCTGTATTTGAATGCTCCTGTTATTTCTAATTTTAGACTGTTATGAATAAGACTGCTGAAAATATTTTTGTACAAATAACTGTGTAACAATATGTACATATATCCTGTACTGTACTACATATATATATATTTATTTATTTAAATATATCCAACAATATGATTCCTGATCATTATGTTTAGCTCTGGAAGTTACTTTTAAAGCTCTGTTCCCATGTGATTATAATAATCTAAATTCCCACAGCCATGTATAAGAATTTTAGTTGATCATCTGTCTGACCATTTAGTGTTATTTCTTTTGGTTTGATTTGCATTTCCCTGATTTTCACTGATATTAAATACTTTTAAAATATTGATTGGCCATCCTCTTTTGTGAAGAACCTGATCAAGTCTTTGCCTATTTTTAAATTTGGGGTTTTTTTTTCTTACTAAGTTCAAAGTTATTTATTTACTTGAGATATCGGTCCTTTGGTTCATATAATCAATAATATATAATCAAAATAACTCTTCCAATGGTAACTTTTTTTACTAACATAAGTTCTTATGTAAATGAAGTCAGATTGGTTCTTTTCAATTTTTTGTTGTCCAATTAATTTTTTGCATTTCCTCTTTTAAAAAAGTATGACTATTCCAAAAACATAAATATGATTTCTATAAAATTTCAGAAAGCATTATTATTTTACCTTTAATATATTTATGTCTTTAATCCATATTTGGTCTACAATCTATCTCAAATTATGTTTTATCTATAGTATAAAACAAGGATTATGATTCATTTATTCTGTGAAGATATTCAGTTGTTCTAGCATCCCTTATTAAAACACCACCTTTTCCTGACTGCGGTAACAACACTTTTCTCTAAATTTAGTAGCCATATGTGTGCCTCTAGATATTTTGTGTGTGCATGTGTTAGTCCTGGGTCTTGAACTCAGAGCCTGGGTGCTGTCTCTGAGCTTCTTTTGTTGAAGACTATTGCTCTACCACTTGATCCACAGCTCCACTTCCAGCTTTAATTCTGATTAATTAGACGTAAGAGTCATGGATGTTTCTGCCGAGGCTAGCTTTGAATCATGATCCTCAAATTTCAGCCTCCTGAGTAGCTAGGACAGAAATGAGCCTGGCACATTATGATCAAATGAGATTCGTACCAGGGATGCAAGGCTGGTGTAATATATGTAAATCAGTAAGTGTAAAACAATACAATTAACAGAACTAAAGACAAAAATAACATGATCCTCTCAATACATGCAGAAAAAGCCTTTGACAAGATCCAACATTCTTTTATGATCAAAGCTCTGGAGAAACTAGTAATAGACACAACATTCCTCAACATAATAAAAGCTGTTCATGACAAATCTGTAGCCAACATCTTATTTAATGATGAAAAACTAAAAACATTTCCTCTTAAATCAGGTACAAGACAAGGATGCTCACTTTCTCTACTCCTCTTTAGTATAGTAATGGAATTCTTAGAAAGAGCAATTAGGCAAAAGAAAAATAAAAAGAGGAATCCAAATAGGGAAGGAAGAGGTAAAACTATGTTTATTTGCAGATGACATGATCCTATATCAAAAGTACTCTAAAGACTCCAGCCCCAAGTTTCTAGATCTGATAGAACTATTGCAAAGTAGTAGGGTATAAAATCAATCCACAAAAGGGCTGGGAAGGTGGCTCAGTGGTAGAGTGCTTGCCTTGCATGTATGAGGCCCTGGGTTCAATTCCTCAGCACCACATACACAGAAAAAGCCGGGAGTGGCGCTGTGGCTCAAGTGGTAGAGCACTAGCCTTGAGCTGAAGAGTTGAGGGACAATGCCCAGGTCCAGAGTTCAGGCCCACAACTGACAAAAAATAAATCAATAAATAAAATCAATCCACAAAACACAGTATTTTTTTCTGTATGCCAACAATGAGAAAATTAAGACTGATATCAGAAAAGCAACTCCATTTGCAATATGCTCAAAAAAAAATCCTAGGAATTAACCTAGACAGGGAAGTGAAGAGCCTCTACAACAAAAACTATAAAATTTTGAGGAAAGAAGTTGAAAAAAGACATTAGGAAGAGGAAAGACCTCCTGTGTTTTTGGATTGACAGAATTAATATTATGAGAATAGCAACATTGCCTAAAGCAGTCTACAAATTTAATGCAATATCCATCAAAATACCAATGTCATTCTTCACTGGGATGGAAAAAAAATCCAAAAATTCATATGGGACTACAAAGCCCCAAATCACAAAAGAAATCCTGGGGAAAAAAAATAGTGTTAAAGATATAACAATTCCAGACTTCAAATTCTAAAACAGCTTGCTCCTGGCACAAAAACAGGCCTGAGAACAAATGAAACAGAATAGAAGACCCAGAAATAAACCCCACAGACTTACAGCCATGTAATATTTGAAAAGAAAGTCAAAATATACAGGATGGGAAAAAAGACAGCTTTTTCAACAAATAGTGTTGAGGAAACTGGATACCCACATGCAGAAAACTGAAAGTGGACCCCTATCTGTCACACTATACTAATATCAATTTAAAATAGATCAAAGACTTCAATGTAAGATGTGAAACAACTACAGCAAGGAGTAGAAGAAACATGAGATCTTCCCAGTATAGGCAGGAACTTTCTGAGTAAACTTCCAGGGGCTCAGCAAATCAAAGAAAGACGTAAAGGGCCTGGGAAGGTGGCTCAGTGGTAGAGTGCTTGCCTTGTGGATGAGGCCCTGGGTTCAATTCCTCAGCACCATATAAGCAGAAAAAGCTGGAAGTGGTGCTGTGGCTCAAGTGGTAGAGTGCTAGTCTTGAGCCTAAGAGCTGAGGGACAGTGCCAGGCGCAGAGTTCAGGCCCCATGACTGACAAAAAATAAAAAAAGAAAGAAGTAACAAATGAAATTTCGTGAAAGATCTGCATGGCAAAGGACATAGTTAACAAAATAATAAGACAGCCTAAAGAATGGGAGAAGATCTTTGCCAGCTATACATTAGATAATGGCCTAATTTCCAAAATATGCAAAGAGCTCAAGAAACCAAACCCTCAAAAAATCAACAACCCAATTAATAAATGAGCAAACAAGCTAAATAGAGACTTCAATGAAGAAGAAGTAAAAATAGCTAATAGACACATAAGGAAATGCCCAACATCTTTGGCCATGAAGGAAATGCAAATCAAAACAACACTCAGATTTCATTTTACACCACTTAGAATGACCATTATCACAAATACAAGCAACACCAGATGCAGGTGTGGATGTAGGGAAAAAAGGAGCCCTAATATACTATTGGTAGGCATATAAAACTTAAACTTGTTCAATGACTCTAGAAAGTAGTATGGAGATTCCTCAAAAAACTAACAACAGAACAGTAATATTTATCATGGACATGTATCCAAAAGATTACAAATCAGGATACAGTAAAACCATTTACACAATCATGTTCATTGCTGCACTATTCTTCATAGACAAGGTTCGAATGCCCCCTCAATAGACAAATGAATCAAGAAAATGTCATATATATATATATATATATATATATATATATATATATATATATATATATACCATAGAATGTTACTCTACCAGTAGAGTAACTATATAACTTGCAAAATAGTTACTATATAACTTGCAAAGAAATGGCTCAACCTGGCCGGGCGCTGGTGGCTCACGCCTGTAATCCTAGCTACTCAGGAGGCTGAGATCTGAGGATCCCGGTTCAAAGCCAGCCCGGGCAGGAGAGACCGTGAGACTCCTATCTCCAATAAACCACCAGAAAACCGGAAGTGGCGCTGTAGCTCAAGTGGTAGAGGGCTCGCCTTGAGCTGAAGAGCTGAGGGACAGCGCCCAGGCCCAGAGTTCAAGCCCCACAGCCGACAAAAAAAAAAAAAAAAAAAAGGAAATGGCTCAACCTAGAAAAAATTATATTATTATATTAAAATTATATTAATTATAAGTGAAGAATTCTTGAGCAACAACTCATACCAGGCATGGTTGTAATAACCACTGTGATACAGTCTAGATAGAGCTCTTGTTCAAAATGGAGCTTATATTCTAGGATGGGGGTTATGAACCAAAGACTAAATATTAAGTGCAATTATTGATAAATGCTATAAAGAAGCAATGAACAATAATGTGTTCACGTCAGTCCAGGGCATGTATGGAGAGGGCTGTTATGAAATGCTATAAGACAGACCTTAGAATAAAAAGCTTTTAGAGATAAAAAAGTTTCACAAGAATTTAGAAGCATATGCCAAGAGTTTACAAAAATAACAATCCCCATACATTTAGAAGAAAATGGAAAAAAATCCTAAAACCTTCTAATAGTAGCCAAATTTTGAGGAAACTAAGATGAAAGAGTTAACAGAGCCTTGTGGACACTGTCCATGATTTTAGATTACATGGAATACGTAAACAAAAATCCAGTTCTAATTGATTCATTCTACAGCACTCTCAATTCCTTCTGATTCCTCCTAAAGGTTCCATTACCTAGGGCAAATCCACATGTACTGGTGTCTTCTTCCTGGTAGCTCTTTTGTTAGAATGCAACAGTTCATCACCACACTTCACACATCCTATTCATCTCCTACATCCTCCGGTCACTCAAACTTCAAGACTACAAATCTCTTTGTCTGGTTCCACAGCCAAAGAAGGTAGTCTACTCATAGTAATGAGTGGTCTTTTACACATTTTTAGATGGGATGAAACACTGAGAAAATACAGAAGTCTGAGTGGTTTTTTTCTATTTATTTGCAGTGAAAGAGAACTCAGTACAGCAACTCCTCTCCCCAACTATCCTCTTCCTTTTCTAATCCTTACACTTTCCTTGTCTACATGGGAACAAGTTTAAAGGTCTAGTTTTCATTATCTTCCTAGAAAAACATGTTGCTCAAGCTTCACAATCTTACTGGTAATTTAGAAGGAAAAAATAGGTACATTAGCCATAATGAAATCAATAAAATCCAAAATAGGGAGAAAGACATGGCAAACAACTCAGTTTTTTTTCCAACAACTAAATTGCAAGAAAGAAAAATCAATGAGGGCTAAGTCTATAAACTAAAATCAACTGAAAAAAACATACAAACCAAACATAAGTCACAGACTTTGTTTTGATCCTAATTCAAATATGCTATCTATAAAATGAGACTGAGAAATGGTGGATATTTAACATTAGGGAAAAAAATATTTCAGAGGGATAATTATATTGTGGCTTTAAATGTTGGTCTCCTCTTTTAGTGATACATGCCACTGTATTTATAGGTGTGAGAATATGATGTGTGGAAATTGTTTTAAAATGTTGTGCTGATATCTAGTATATGTCTGAGTCACGCAGAAAAAGTCAGATAAGGTGATGTTAGGGAAATGAACCCTAAGATATGTATTCAAATGTTTTTTTTCTTTCATGTGATTGTTTCTAACACATTTATAAGATTAGTTCTTTGTTGCTTTGTATGTCCCTCTCCCACAGTATAACCTCTGCTTTCACTGTATTTGATGTCGGTATAATTTGTGGAGGGAAAAGGGAAAAACAAATTGTTTAAAGTAGGGATACAGGTGGACCCACTGCAACAAAGAGATGTACAAGTCTTTATGTCGAAAACGAACTTTACAACTTTGGGGAGAGGGCAAGGGGCGGGAGGATTGGGAGGGCAGGGGGAGGATGGGAAGGGATGAGAAGGGGAAACAAAGGAGGAGGCTACAATGCTTGATAAGAAATGTACTCATTATCTTGCCCATGTAATTGTAACCCCTCTGTACAGTATTTTCACTATTAAAAAAATTGTTGTGCTGGTGGAGGGAAAGAGGATAAAGAAGAAATTAGAAAATGACTTGGCCTGCGTTGAGCTTAAATGATGGGCCCACATGAATGTAATATTATTCTTCATTCTTTGTAGGTACTTAGAATTTTCCTTGAAAATAAAAAGCAAGATACTGCTTTGTGGTCTCATAGCTTCCTTTGATGTGTGTCATTGATGATCTTGAAGGTACATTGGAACATTCATTTCATGTGTTATAGGTACTTACATGGCCAATTCAAATACTGTCTGACATCCTATTCACTTCTACCATACCGTTTCTACTTGGTTGCAATTCATGTTCCCCTCAGGTAACTGTATCCCCTCTGTACAGCATCCTTACAATAAAATAAAATTTAAAAAGAATTCATGTTCCCACACCTCTTCGAAATGGTAGCTAGTAATAAGTGGGAGCAGTATAGGATGGAATGTAACTTCCCAAATGTTCAGTCTATAAGTCATTTCCATCTACCTTTGAAATTCTGAAATTAAACAAGTTCCGTCATGAAGTTTTGTGTGGGAGACAGCTAGGTTTCCTATCAGTCTAAAGGGGGTAACTTCATTTGAGGCCAAACTGTTTAAATTACATGCACTGATGCCTCCATTTTTACAACCCTTTAACATAATATGTTAATGCAGATGATTTACAGAACAGCAACTGCACTTCTGGACTATGCTAGAATTGAATGTCATTTAAAAACCTTTCCTGGGATGACATTTTGGTATCCTAGATTCTTTCTCTGTAAAACTGCTTCTCCATTTTTAGTATGTGCTATAAATCTTATGATTGATTACAGATAGGGCCCAAAGCCTGAATTTCTTACTTTTGCATTATTTTCTTTATTAGCTTCCCCCCTACAAATAACAGTGCCAAAAGCTATTATAAAGACAGACATTTAGAAGAATTTTAGTGTAAAGCTCATGGAAAACAAATAAAAAGAGAAAGCCATGCAGTATTCCTTGCTTCAGTATTTCACTTTCTCTAAACTCAAAATTCTTTCTTATAACATCGGTAAAAGACAGGGCAAATTAAACTTCCTCACTTCTATTAAACATTGCAAGTTACAGATGTATTTAATCTAGGCATCATTAATATGTCATAAATCGTCAAAAAAGTCTCCTTTCTTAGAAAAGGCAAAGAAGTCATAAAGAGAGAAAATAGTAACAGAGACAGACAAAAAGTCCTAGAATGACAATGAATTCATATCACTCAGTAAAATTCTCCAATATCCAGTTTCATTTCTTTGCATGCTAAAATAACATATTTGTGGACATATAAGAATAAACAAAGAGTGTAATTACAATGTAATCTTTTACGGGCAACTGATATAGTCTCTAAAGAGGACATACAAAAAAGACACACAAAACAAATCTTGACCATCAAAATTGTAGATAAGAGGTTTCATATAGTTAAACTGAAATTCCTCTGTACAGCTCATTGAAGATAATGAAAAAGAGAAAAATATAAATAAGTAAAAAAAAAATAAGTCATACCCTCCCTAAAAAAGAAAAAGAAAGGGTAGAATGAAGATTTAAACTCCTTACCTATTTTGAGGAACATGGAGGAGAAAATTAATTGGATTAAGTAACATTTTAGCATGATGAGAACAGTAAGCAAAATAAACCTGATAGTGTCTATAATATAATTGCAAATCTAACAAGCGAAAAGAGGAAACACTTGTGCCAAGTTGGTTCTGAAAAAGAATTGCCTGAAATAAATAGCACAGTTTAGTTTTCCAAATGGTAGAGGTGACTGACTGAGAGTAACTACTTTAACAAGAATAAGTATATCCTAGAATAATTTAGCATGCTGAAGTGGGTAAAAACCATGTGTATAATGAATGAAATCAAGCAAGCAACACCAGAAATTATCTTCAGAGAACTGTATGTTTTTATTACTAGCCTAAACTTTTCAATAATATTGCTGTAATGTTAAATGTATGACTAGCTCTTGAAAATAATTATCTTACAATGTTGATTATAGACTAGAAATTGTTCTAAGCATTGCACTCTTCTGTTAATATTTGTAAGAATACTATAGAAAGATATATCATTGTGCTTGTATTTGATAATAATGAAGAAGGGAAGTTCTGCTGGAATGGAAAGAACAGGTCAGCTGTACTTGGGACAAGTCTGCAGAGATAACCATACCATTATCAGATTGGAGAGAATCAGGCTGGCTACTGTTCCCCAGGGTCAACTTTTTCCCATCTAGAGAACTCTTCAAAGTTGTCCCCTTAGTGGAAAGTTGTGAAGAGATATTCATGGCTGACTGTAAAGATGTTTTAAAAATGATAATGAAGGGCAGAATGAAATGCTTTAAAAATGGTAAGGTTTCATTTAAATTCTGGAGAGCTTTCTTGACTGTAAAACCTTTCAATCTCTGTAATAACATATATGAAAGTAAATTGTGAACCCACAATTTGAAGGAGAAAAATGATATTGCTGGCCTGCCTGGTAACAGAAAGATGACCTAAAAATCTTCAAGGATCCTTTCGTGGTAGTTGATTTAGGGATAACGTCAAGGAAGAGCAAACACGAAACACAGTCTACTATTATGTCTTTAGCTTATTCTCATGAGACAGAAAGATTTTTAAAAGATCTGAGTCAAAACATTAGGTTACATAAACTCATTATGATAACTCATTATGATAAACTCTTAAATACACTTACATAAAAATCCTTGAGGATGTAAAAATGTTTCTTCTTGTATCTAGTATCTGCAGTACTAGGCAAATTTAGCCCTGGTGTATCCCTAGCACTGAGGCAGAGGTTTCAAATTACTGATGAGGTCTTCTGCCTCTTTAAAGGTGGTATTAAGAGTACCTCAGAGTTCTGAGCAATATCGTCCCTTTTTAGATCTGTCCATTCATCATGATCCCGTGCCAGAATTTGTTAGGTAAACATGATTGACAGACAGCCATCTTTATCCTTTATATGGCTGGAGGTCAGCCTTGGTGGAAAGTAATGCTTTTTTAATTAGCTGTTAGAGGATTGAGTTTCCTTTGTGTGGATTGCACACTGCTCTCTGCGCCAGTATCCAAAGTGGATATCTCTTCTGACTTGCATGCTCAGTATAACTCAGATGACTGAAGAATAGTCATAAAAGATTCATATTGAAGCTGTTTTATAAAAATTTGCACAGCTAGCAAAAAATAGAGTAACATACTTGAAATAACAGAGTTTTCAGAAAGGAAAATGAGCTACATTTTTTTAAAGCTGTCTTGGCACATCGTGCTGCAAAGAGAAAATTGTTTTGTCACAATTCTTCTGTTGCAAAAATAAAATAAAATAAGCATAATTTTAAACTGCAAATGTGCAAAGCATAATTTTCTTCCTAGGAATTGGTCCTTCCACTTACAGGTAAAATAAATCCCTGAAACAGTTTGGGCTTGGCAGAGTTTGCAAAAACAAGAAAATAATTATAATAAAAAAATAAACCAGTAAGCACTTGTAGCTAATTTGAGGGCTTCATATTTCTGTATCTTTTTGTGGGGCACTTCTTGAGCACTTCAGAAAAAGCTGGTGGTTTTTGTGCCTAAAATAATTAGTGTAGCAATATGTGAAACCACAGTGAAATGAAGAATTGGTATGCACAAAATATGACTACATATTTTCAAACATGTGCTTTCCATTTAAATATAAAATCATTGGGCTGCAACCTTTAAGTTTATAATAGTTTCTAAATAGTTTGTAAGGACAGTGATTAATATAACATTACATTCAGAACCAAAAATTATGAGTCAAAAGTAAAAGGCAATGATTTGCATGTAATGTACATATAAACCTAAACTCCATCTCTGCTGTCTAGTTTAATGTCTAAACTGGTCTATCAGCTTTTTCCTATGGCTTTTGTTTTCCATTTCATCCATTTCTTTGCTTTCCTCTAGTTTTTTCCTTATTGGATTTATTATGCCACAACACTTTACCATCCCTTACGGTGAAGCTTTACATGCTGCTTTGAAACCGTTATCCTCTGAGATCTTTCCTTCACCACAAACTCTACTTCAGACAGGTTTTCTGATTTGGTGAATGGGTCTAAAATGTCATTTGCATGTTACCCTGCTCTAAGGAATAAATAAATAAATGTAAAGGATTTAGAAAACTCTTTGTAATATGTGCAATTTGCACACTCCTGTGATTGTAGAGAGCACATACTCATACAATCCATGTTACCATCAAGCATGCTCTACATTAAACAAGCTAATATAAAACAAGATCTGTAAAAAGTTCTGATGTCTTTCCTTTCCTTTGTTACTCATTTTTCACTGCTTAAACAAAAAATTGGACTGTATTTAGGAAAGGAAGAAAATCCACTTACAATGTTAATGAAATCTCTCACCTTGAAGGTTTCTAATGCAATCATGCAATCTCAACCCAGCGAGACTTGGAGTTAGTTCTGTGGCATGTCTGACTTATGACAAGAAGTGATTCATTATAAATTTTTCTTATTAGATAATTTGGCTCTGGAAAATTTATGTTTTTTTATTTATTTGGTAAGCTACACATATTTTGAGAGAGTCAGAGAGAGAGATGACCAGAGGAAATACACAAGCAAGTATAAAATGGTCTTTGGAGACGCCCCAAGATGTAGCTTTGCTAATTTCATGACTGACATTGGGCAGGCAAATACTTTCTGACTGCATCTTGCAACCTTAGACAGGAAAATTGGTCTGTAGATCTGAAACATGGACCTTGTTTGATGTCACTTGCATTTTTAGCTCCCAAAGGTTGGGGTTTTCTGACAAAAGGGTCATAATGGTTGTCAAAGAAATCCACATATAAAAATCCACATATAAAATTTGTTTACCGCAGTGTAAACAAACCATTTAATTTGGAACTGGTCTGGCTGCTTGTGTGAATGCTGAGCAAGACACCAGCAGAATCCCACGGTTTTCATGATAGAGATTCATGCATTCCCTCAATTTGGAGCTAATCTATGACATCTTTGCTTTCGGTTCTGTATAGGGGAGTGGTAGTTGTCAGTGAAGAAAGTAAAATTGAGGACAGAAAAATTTGTTGTCTTTAGCATTTATTATGTGCAATTTACCATACTAGGTAGGTCAACTACATAATAATTATCTCATTTGAGAGAAAATATTTTCAAAATGAAATGATTTTGAGAGAAATACAGGTTGTAAAAATGAGCTGTTTTCTTATACTAATATAGGAATTACTAAGTAAGATTCTTGTTTGGGATAACTACTTCATGCATATCTTTCCTTCTGTATTGTCTGATTTTAATAAGCTACCAAGACAGCTATGATTCTCATTGTAAATACACTCAAATCTAAATATTATAAGATCCACTTCCAGGTTTTTGCAATAAATTTCTGTTAATCCTAAATCTTTTTGCTCCAGTGTAGTTTAGAAGGGGAAATGCTACTGTTTCATTTCATTACATTGCTCCACAGAAAAAGGGCTAGCTGAAAACGTATAAACAAATGCAGTATTATGGGTCTAATTAGCTGGAAGAATACCTGTATAAATGGAATCTATCAACCACAATAAACTTCCCTTCCCCCACTCACTTATATAATAATCCTGGCTTTCAGAAGACTAATCACTACACACCATCTACACAGCATCTAATTTCCTCATCAAATTTCCCTGCTGGGTTTAGCCATGCTTGTCAACTTCCCAGCTCCCTCTACAATAACTGGGTTTATTCTTAGTGTCTCGCCAATAAACATTCCTATGAGCAAACCCATGAAAGAATGAAGTCCAAATTTCTTTATCACTCCCTCTTTCAAGAACGGTTTTCTGTTCACACTCCTGGGAAAGGTCACAGGTAATTTTGGCTGGTCACTTCGTGGTGGCAGGATTGCAGTGAGCACATTGGGCTCTTTTGTTTAATTGTCTCACTGACCACCGAAGGCGACTGCAAGCTCCAGGGAGATCACTTAGAAAAGGGAACGAGCCATAATGTAAGCAAGTGTGCCGACTCCGTTCCTCTTCAAGCTAAAGTGGAATTGCTCATATTCTGTTTCAGAACAGATGCAGCTTCACTGCAGACACTTATCTTCTTTATTGCTTCTGTCCTACATTTTACCCAGTGTTGACAGGGAGTCTTGAGATCTCTTTCTGTGACGGAGAACAATGCTATGAATGACTTGAAAGCAAACTCCTTTTCATATTAAATCCACAGTGGAAGTTCATTCAAATCTTTCCCATTAGAGATGTAAAGGCAGTTCAGTGGCTGAGGGCTTGACTAACATGTGTGAACCTGGTTTCCATCCCCATTGATAGCTAGAGATAGAGATATAAATATAATAATATATATTATATCAGTATATATATTATATATTTATGATAATGAGGTTAGATTCATGTGTCAAACACTCTCTTTATACACACATGTATTGTGTATACAGACACATGTACATATATGCACATAATGTATGAATATGTAATACTTAGCATGAAGACTGACCTGAAAATACATATATCTGTTCACATTTGCCTTTCTAGATAGCCAAAAGGAAAGAAGATGCTTAGGAAACACTGGAAATGTGAAATGGCTGAGCTGACCATTTCTCAATAGTATTGGCCTACTTTGCTAAAGTTGAACTCTGTCTACCCACTCTAAGAAAAGATATGTTGGAGTCCTAACCCCTGAACCTCAGAATATGACCCTACTTGGAGATACAGTTTTTACAGAAGTAATTGAGTTAAATTAGGGTCGTTAGTGTAGACTCTAATCCAACATGATTGACATTGTTATAAGAAGGGGAAATTGGACGCAGAGACACACATAAGAGGAACGTGGTGTGGAGATGAAGGTAGGTATCAGGGGAATGTAGCCAACAAACCACCAGGCACAAGGACGGAGGTGTGAGGTAGACTCTTCCACAGCTTTTGGGAAGATGCAACCTTGCCCACACTTGCCCTTAGACATACACAATAATGCTGCAATACATTTCTATTGTTTAACCCAGCTAGTGTGTAGCACTTGGTTATGGCAGTCCTAGGAAACTGGACAAAATGTTCATGACAAAAAAGATAAACTTGAAAATTCATCTTTTCCCCCCAATAAGTTGATAAGGCATAAGGAAGAGAAAGATATGGAGAAGATACTCTTCAAAAACTTCTTCCTGAAACAAATTCTCCCTGGGCTAAGCCTATCCCTACACCATCACCATCTGGGTTGAGGCCATCCTAGGCAATGTAGCCTTAGACTGTCTGAGCAGCATCTCTGGCCTGGGATCCACAGATAACCAATAAAATTGTTCCTTGTGCTGTCAAAGTGTTTGGAGATATTTTCAACTGAAGAATGGCCCCTGGTTATGAACTGCAGTTTCTAAACATCTTTTCAGGGAATATTTATAATCATTACTACACAGAAAACAAAAAAATGAGCTATGCTTAATAGCTAATCCTAATCCTTGGTTTATATGGTCTTTAGAGACTCTCTTTAAATTTCAGTAGGTAGAAACATTACATAGAAACATTTTGTTTTTACAGGCAAATGAATCCGACTCAGTATTAATACCATTCACTGAAGGCCTTTCATTATCTGTGTTTAGGACAGAGACTCTTTGACTCATGAATTAAACCTCACTATAATAATCATGAGACAAAGTTCTGAAAGTGTCCTTCTAACTAAAAATCTCGTGCCTACTACCCCTTTCCTCCTTTATTGACTTTCTATAATAAAATGTCTTTCTAAAGCATGGATAGACCAATTTCTTATACATCCTATCATAAGAGTAATTTTAATATAACATCAAAGAGGAAAACACAGTTCAAACACCAGAATCCAGAACACAAAGTAATTTTTTTAAGTAACTTGTCAGTTATTTAAAACTTTAGCTACATAAAGGAAACATGGAGAGGATGTCTCCTTAAAATACTCCTTCTGTTAGTTAGTTATTTGTGAGTAGCTAAACATGCAGAAAACAAAACAATGAATAAAGTTAAAGGGCGACCTGATCTGGGTCACTCCGAGTTACCACCATCTCTTCTCCAATCCCTGCCTTCTCTCCACCATCTTCCCTGATGGCAGGATTGCTTGTCTGCTAAGTTCTTGGGCAGGGACATTAGCTTTTCTCTTTGTATTCCCAGAGACTTGTACTTTCTAAGTGGAAAGTTAAGAAGCTCATCATATTAAAATGCTCTATAGTTCTCCTGTATTGCATTCACACAATGTTCACATTATTGTAAAATATTTTAAATGCATTGCTTTATTTTTAAATTTCTTTTTCAATGGCCATTTCTTTTTCTTTTTTTTCCTTCTAGCTCTTCTTTATATTGTACAATGTCAATTTAAAGGTAAGTATAAAAACACTCAACTATGCAACATAATCATTTTGCATTTTGTTACTCATATGCTACAAATATAAACACAAAAATTTTTATGTGTTTTATTCTTTAAATTTTAAAAAGTTGATGCTAGAGGTTCATGTTTATAACCTAATTCCTCAGGAGGCTGAGATATGGAGGAGTGGTTCAAAACTAGCCAGAGCAGAACACTGCACACAACAATTCATCTCCAAAATATCTAGCAAAAAGTTGGACTGGAGGTGTGGCCCAGCAACAATAATATTCACAGGTCTCACCAACACTTAAGGAAGGGAGAACATGCAGGATGTGTGTATTGAGGGTGGAAAACTAGGGCACTAGCAACAACCAAATGAAATAAGTAAGATAAAATCTTCGTTGTGCCCTATCAAAAGAAGTGTCTTTACTCAATTTGGTTTACGTGAAAAATATCGATTAGTGTCATCTGCATGGTATCCACATGGCCAGGACATGGAATCTGGTTTTTTGAATCAGGCATGTTCTCTGCCTGCTTGTCTCACAACACATAAATCTGAAACCAAATCCCCACCCGTGCCTAGCACTTGTGCTTCCCTTCCCTTCCATCTCCTTCCAGCTCTCCAGTATAAAACAAAAGGTTCAATCTGATCACAGACAGCCTCCTCTTTGGAATGCAGTTCAGATAAAAGATAGGGAACGCTCATGAATAATTACTTAATCCCCACACCGCACGTGCTGCATCCTTGATGAATGATGTGTTTTGATGCTTTAAGTCAGAATTCAAACTTCTTCTTCTTTTGAGAAATGAAAGAGTGGCTACCCTAAAGCAGAGAAGAAAATGAGATGTTTGACAAGAAGAAGGATGTAACAACCACCGCCATTTATAATTTGATGTTCTTTGTAGCAGGTAATTTGTGGTATGCACCCAATTTCCCTTTCTTCAAAGGGCCAGTCTTGTTGATGTTCAAAGCCACGATGCCATCTGTACTGAGCAAAAGCATATTCATTTTCTGCTGCTCTATAGAAAATGACCACACACTTAGTGGCTTCAAGCAATACCCATCCACCCATCTCACAGTTTAGCTGAGTTTCTGCGTTCAGGTCGTGGGGCCTGAACTCTGGGCCTGGGCACTGTCCCTCAGCTCTTCAGCTCAAGGCTAGCGCTCTACCACTTGAGCCACAGCGCCACTTCCGGCTTTTTTTTTCTTTTTGCTTATGTGGTGCTGAGGAATCGAACCCAGGGCCTCATGCATGCAAGGCAAGCGCTCTACCACTGAGCCACCTTCCCAGCCCTCTGCTCCAACTCTTGAAGGCTGAAATCAAGATGTCTATCAGAGCTACTGTTCCATCTATGCTCCATAAAACTAAGATCCTTGCTTTCTTTGGGAATGTCAGCTAGAGGTTTCTATCTGCTCCTAGAAGATTTTGGTGTTTGATCTCATTGGGCTCTTTCTCTGTATGGCAGCCAAGTTCTTCAATGTCATCAGGACAAACTCCATGAGCTGAGGGAAGGCCCGGTCTCTCATTCTTTTGTCTCACTTAATTAGAATAAAGTACGTTTTGATTAACTCAAAATCAACTGGTTAGAAGCCTTAATTACATCTTCCATGCAACTTCTTCTTAATGTAATCATATGGTAATCTCTCATTGTATTCACAGTTCATATTTGCACTGAAGGAGAGGAAAGCATGCAAGATGTATTTCCTATAAGACATCTAAGAATTCTGCCCAGCAGAGTGAAAGATACTCCATCAGTGATGATGGCGATAATTTGTCACAATCTACTATACAGGCATTTACATACATGCACATATAAGCACTTTACCTGTATCACTTTAAATATATATTCTTCTACCATTCTTCTACTGTTGATGACAGTGTTCTATGTAGAATATCCTCACATTGCACAGGAGTGTGGGACTAGGTGTCTAGTGCATGCCTGAAATCACATAGAATATTGAATCTTGTGTATAGGAAAATCACCATTATAAAGTTTAATTCACAAATCAGGTACAGTTTGAAAATAACAATGATTAATAAAATAAGACAAGTCTAATAACAAACTATAATAAAAGTTACTTATGCTTCCATCAGAAAGAATGACATCGCCCCATTCATAAGGAAATGGAAAGACTTGGGAAAACATCATATTAAGTGAAGTAAGCCAGACCCAAAGAAACATAGGCTCCATGGTTTCCTTCATTTGTAATAATTAATATATGTTAGGATAGTCCTAGCAGAGGATTACAATAGCTCAATAACTATGTACATATGACCATATGAAATAATGCTAATTGAGATGAACTACAATATATGGAAACACACACACACACACACACACACACACACACACACACCCTTAGGATCTTACTTATGATGAAGTACTCCTGAAATGTTTAAATTCAAAAATTAGTAATCCACTACTAACACATGGAACATTTAAGACTTATTTATTCAGACCAGTTCAACAAAAGGCATGCTCATTTATTTATCTCATGTATGACATGAAGTGAAATCTTGAGTGAACTCAGTTACTGGGGCAGGGAGCCCCAGTCAGGTAATGACTTTCTCTTGTTTGGAAAACTACAAAGTGAATTTGAAACCACAGGCAACACAGTGGCAGTCACATGTATAAGATTGAAAAAAAAAATAGAGGAAGAACAGAAGCATCCGGAGCCTTTAAATTGTTTTCTAAGTTTAGAATAGGCAGAATATTGATGTTGGCAACTTCTTTTTAATTCACAGTGGGAGAATTGACAGAATCTACTCCACACATAACCCACACAAGCCCCAGACCAAGAGGAGAGCTATTTGCATAAACAGAATCCTAGAGACCATGTCATCACTATCTTTTTCTTCCTCCTTCTTCCCTCCTCTCGGGTCGTGTTGAGTTTCCTGGGCTAGCTTCCATGAACATCAAGGAATGCAACAGAGATGAATGCTACATCGACACCAGCAGTGCCACCACCAGAGAAAACTGTTTGTACACTCTTTTCATTTCTCAGTACCAGCAAGCATCTGAAGACTTTGCACCTGTTCTAGTTAGCCCTGGCAAATGCAGTGTGTATTTATATTAATAGAATGATGTTTTCATAACAGAAGGGATGTGCAGCAATCCTGGCACTCACTCTGATGCTCTCATAAGTGCACAGGTCAGGGGGAGGGGTGGCTCTTACATAAAGTCCCATGGCAGACTTACAAAACCTGTGAATCCCAAACAGCATCACCAGAATGATTTGAGAACTTTTTCTAGAATAACTAGACCCAACTTGTAGAAATCCAATTAGATACTCGATGAGGAGGAAAATAGGCTAAATATAAATGGGCTTTTCATGGGTGGCTTAGAGCTGTAAACTCTATTTCATTCCGACTCCTGTTTCTGTAATTTGTGTCTTATCTCCCCAGAGTAGAGCTGAGAACTGGTGAGATCATAATTGGCTCAATTCCGGAAAGTTTGTTTTGAGTCACCAGTGTCAACATTGCCCACCCAATCTGTACATTTGCACAAATTAACTGAAACCAGCTACCCAATTCCTTGTTCGTATTTGGACCTGTTGATTAACGCTGACAGCTGTAACCTCATTAGTCCATGCTCTGGACATGTAGAGCAGCTGTCAAATTAGGGGGAAGGAAGCCCACTGAAGTTGCCTCTTTAGACCAGGCATATTAAAAATCAATAGGTGCTCTAAAAGGTTCTAACTCTATGGTTCTAACTCTAATTGATGTTGTGCTGTGGACTTTTCCCCTAGACCCATAGCGTTTATGGAGAAATCAGGAGCTTTATCTTAAAGTGAGAACATGGGTCTTACCTGAAGATATCAGATTTGCATCTATTGGAAATGAGGCTTTAGCATGCACTATAACACAGACATTTTAATATATTCTAAAATATTAGTTGCTAATGTATTTTTTGGCACAAGAGATTTTGTTAGTTTTGACAAGGGGCCAGCAGTGTCCTGACTATGGAAATAAGAAAGACCCTGCAGCTGGTGCTCCCAGGATACACAGAGATAAAAAGTGAGGAGTTTGACATACTCCAATAGGAGTATGGTTTCTCTGAACGGGACACAAAGTCCTTGGAGTAAAGCCCATTCATTTCTAGAAAAATACCTTTAGGGAGGGAGGGAAATTTCTCAATATCTATTCATTAGAGCCTGGTGGTTTAGGGAGTAAGACTGTACTCCTTGTCCTCCAAAATGGTGGGAAGGACAACGTGGCTGGGACGAATGCAGTGTGTGGTACTTTCCTTGTAGCACATTCACTTCAAGGGCATGGCATGTTGGAATGGAAGACATTTGGAACAAAAAGCCTGGAAGCTTCTACTCTGGCTCCATTCTGCAGAACCTACACAACAGTGTGGCACTGGACAAATCCTGTTAGTTTGCCTATGCATCAGTTCATTTATAAAATCGAGAGATTTTTCTGGACAACTGCAACGGCTTGGTCCATCTATGGTGATCACCATCTTTTTATCAGATGAAGATATCCTATGGTGGCCCACGGGGGATCTGTACACTAATTTTCCATTTTCCAGTCTTGGGGTAATTCTTTCATCTTGCCCTTCAGAGTAAGATGCAAACAGGTGCTGTACTTTGGCACCCCCTGGTGGTAACTACAGCTGTTACATCCACCTTACTGTGGCCTTTGGATAATACTAAACGCACATGGCTGTTTAGGGGCCTGGATTGGGGGAGGGAAGGGGATCCAGAATCTCATAAATTCTTGAATAATAACTTCAGATTTACTGCTTCTTAAAGGAGTGCATGAGTGTTCTCATTTTTAAAAGAAGCTGCATCAATTAGATTCTTTATCAGCATCAATGTTATAAAGTCTTTAACTAGGCTAGGTGGAAGGATTTTCCAAATAGAAAGGACTTCCATTACTCTGAAAAGGAAAAAAGTAATTAGATATATAGCATAAGCCAAATGCTTCTGTCATATAGAAATGTTGAATAATGTGTACCTGACATTTCTTACAAATATGTTGAGGTAATAAGAAAGTATTAAATGTCTGTTTGCTTGCTTGCTTGCTTGTTTTGACTGTCTTGGGGGTGAACTCAAAGGCTGGGCATTGTCCCTGAGCTTTCTACTCAAGGCCAGCACTATAAAACTTGAGCCATAGCCTCTTATAGTCTTTACTGAATAGATTATTGAAGGTAAGAGTTGCATAGCCTTTCCTGCATGGGCTGGCTTTGAACTGTGATCCTCAGATCTCAGCCTCTTCACTAGCTAGGATTACTGACATGAGCTACTGGCAGTCAACTTAGTATCAAATGTTTACTGAGCCTTTTCGTGTCTTTTCCTCAAAAATTTTGCAAACAAATCCTAGATGTCCAAAGTCAAATGAAAAAAATAGATTATTTGCTACATGATGACAGATCAATACTATTACTAAAAGTCTATAAAATTTAAATTCTGCCTCAATTATTCTGCCTCAATTATTCTCATTAATGTAATCAATTAAATTGTTTTCCCCAATCACATCACTCTTATTACTTTTGTGTAGTTATATTTTCTTCCTTTTGCTTTGAAACTGTATTACAACTTGGCTTAAATTAGAATAGTATAAAAGAAAATGGAGAAAACTCACAAAATTTTCACTATTCTAAGATTTACCATGTGCTAATGTTAAGTACTTTCCAGACTAGTTCATTCCTGTGCATTTAGCTTGATACAATTATAAAACCCATAACTGTTTCCAGATAAGATTTTAAAAAGAAAAAACTAGTTTTCAGGACAGAGAAAAATATGTCTTTGCTATGTTTGACTCCATCTGGCAAAAGGTTATTAGCAGTTATGCCATATAGTTCAACCAGAGCTTGTTGTGTGTGTGTGTGTATGTGTGTGTGTGTGTGTGCGTGTGTGTGTGTGTGTGTGTGTGTGTGTGTGTGTGTGTGTGTTTGGGGGAATTTATTCTGACCTTCAAGGTTTTCTTTGTACTATTTTTTAATAACAGGCTCAGTAAACATATATACATATACATAATGCTAGATGTATTCAATTTGAATTATATAGTATGGATCATTACATCACAAAGATTTAGTTTGGAAAATCTGCTTTTGTTTCCAATACCTTGTCTCTTAGCCACATTTATAAGCATTTTCCAGGCTCTTTACGAGCACTTTGCCTGCCTCTCCACACTCCTAAATAGCACCCTCTGCTCCTTAGGGCCAGCCACATTTTCAGCCTTGGCCAAGGAATAAAACATTGGTTCACCTCAAAGGCTGCCATTAAGTTTGCCTCATTTATTGACCAGCAGGAGGTGCACCCACCATCCTGAGGTCAGTCTTAACTACAATACCTTGGCGCTCCCTGGGGCCTGGGACGGCTACCCTATTTAATGACTGCTGGCCCCCTTGGGTCAGGTAAACCCTACTGTTGACATATTGGTGCCAATGCCCCTGGAACACCTTTGATCCATTAGTATACTCTCTCCATTCAGAGATGTATTTTACTGTGTGTTGAATAAAAGTAACCAGGTATGGAGAAGTGAGGCAAACACAGTGGGCTCCTACTGTAAAAATAAGTCATTTATACTTCTCTGCAGTAGAGCCAGCCCTATTGGACTTCAAGTTCAAGGAAAATGAGGTCCTGATAACTCTGCTGTCTGGATAGAAGCACCATAGTGCCTCTGCTGCCCTTGAGGTGACCAGCAGTAAATCGCTCCGGAGCTGGCCAGTTGCCTGTGGAATGACCTTGTGGTGTGGATTGCTTTTGCTTTTCTTCATTATCACTTTGTCACTCTGAAAAAAAAAAAAAGTGAGTTCTGTGGAGCAAAGTGCCTGCACGTGCTTGAATTTGAATGCACTGTTAAATAGTCCTAGTGCCTTTGGTATCTGCTTATATTTTTGATAAGCTGATAAAAGATCGCATTCAATAGGGAGGAGAGATTCCCTTTTTTGTATGAAATGAAGCACATAAAAAGGTGTCAAATGGGGAAGTCTAGATATCAGGATAACCGTGTTCTCATGGATAGACAAATGGCACCGGGCAATAATCCCTTAAATGTTCCCCGTTTAAGCACTGTACGCATGCCTCTTTCAGCCCTGACCTAGAGTGACCAGGTTAGATGGTCAGAGCTCTTCAGGCTGAATGCTGATTCAGGCCTTCACTCCTGGCTGCCAATAATAGTCCATCTAGGTGCCAAATTTAGTAGTGGTTTCTTATGATGTGGATACCTGTCCAGCAGGAATTGGATAATGACCACAAGTCATTTTCCTTAAGCCACAGAGTAACTGACAGATGGTAACTGCTAAGTGCTACTACTTGGGCTCAGCATTCTAAGGAAAGATTTTCATGCCTTGTGTTCATCCTATGGTGAAGTAAATTTTGCCTGGGGTAAGAATTTAGCATTTGATGTTCAGATCTTTGAAAAACAAGATAAAACAAACAAGACAACAACAACAATATATTGCTTTTCTTTTCGCCTCTAAACATTAACTCTTTTCTCCTTCTTCATATTACTGATTTTTCTCTCTGATTGTACATATGTATTTTATTAGAGAACACATCAAATAGCTTTTGTCCTATTTGGGGGCTAAATTTATTTTATATTATAAAAGTATCTTTTATTTATTGCCTTTCTCTGAGAGCTAAGCATAAATGTTTCTTAGGTTGAGCTCTCATGGCTCATGTCATGCCTACAATTCTAGCTACTCCAGAAGCTGAGATCTGAGGATCAGGGTCCAAAGAATACTATCTCCAAATAACCACTAAAAAAATAAGAAGCAGAGCTGTGGATCAAGTGGTAGAGCATTAGCTTTGAGTGAAAAAGTTAAGGGACAGTGTCCAGGCCCTAAATTCAAGCCCTAGAATCAGCACGTGCATGCACACATGTGTGCACGCGTACACACACACACACACACACACACACACACACAGGCACACACACAAATTATATATACACACATACACACGTGTATGTATGTTTCTTTCAGTCTTTTTCTTGTGTAGCAAATAGCTTCATTTTCAAATTTTGTTACAGAAGATTTCTACAGAACACCTAATCTAGAATATCACAGTGCTCTGCAGAAGGTCATACCAGTGGTAAAGGGTAGAAATAAGGTAACAAACTAAAGGAATCTCAAAGATAATCCCTTGCTACTGTATATTTCATGGTGTATTGAGGCCTTTATTCTTGAGGCAAGTCTAGTAGTTTTGGACAATGTGTTTCAGGTTAAGCATTAACACTAGCAGACAGAAGTTTACTCAGCTTAATGCTGACTTCCTGGAGCAAAGCCTCCATTTGTACCAACTTTCTGTTTCATTTCCCATAAAAGAACACTATTGCTTTTCACAAAAGTACCTGAAAAACATCCCTTAGACCTCAAAGTAGTGTAACAGTAATAAACAGGTTTTAAATAATGAACCAAATATAAATTTATAAATGTAATTTACATGCATATATTGAGATGAAGGCATGTGTATGTATAAAAGAAAACAATCGAATATATACTCATCCTTTGGTACAAATAGGAAATTTGTTCTAGGACTCATTTCAGATAACTCAAATGCATGGATGCTCACGTCCATTATATATTTGTCTATAACCTTTGCATATCTTCTTATATGGTTTAATCATCTCTAGATTATTTTTGACCACCTAATGCAATACAAATGCCATAGAACTATTCATTATACTCTATTATTAATGAACAAAGGAAGTATCTACACATATTCAATACAGCTGCACTCTTGAGTCTGTAGATGTTGAACCCAAGGATACATAGAAATGTCTGCATATGAATGCACACAGGGGAAAAGCCAACTATGCCTGAATTAGAGTGATTCACACTGGGCTCCGAAGCTAGCATACACTTAGAGGTGAATGCAAAGTGAATGGAGCTTCACCCAAAGTGAGAAGATGATTAATGATTTAGAAAGCACTGTGTTTCTTTTGCAATTGACCATTTACTGGAATAAAAAGCATAAACTTTTTTCCATTAGAATACATTTGGAGCTCCGTGGTATTTTAGCTCAGACACAGATGTGCAAGTTTAACATTTTTGTATGTTTTGAAGCAACCTTTCTTTTAGAGTTCATGGAATTTGAGAATGGGGGAGCCCAAGGTTTTACATAGTCTAACTCACTCATCTTACAAAAGAGGACAGTGAGGACCAGAGAAATGGTGGAACACCTGACCTGCAGGCCCTGCTGTGTAGCTCTGAGTCAAGACATAGAAAGTGGTGATGAACATCAACTTCTCCACGCTTGCCTCAGTGGCTCACTATCTAATGGCATCACAAATGGTAAGATACTGAAATTATACTGTACCTCTATATCATCGATCTGGCCTCCTCTCTCTCTCTCTCTCTCTCTCTCTCTCTCTCTCTCTCTCTCTCTCTCTCTCTCTCTCTCTCTCTCTCTCTCTCTCTCTCTCTCCCTCTCTCCCTCTCTCCGTCTCTCTGTCTCTCTCTCTCTCTGGTAGAAAATTCAATTTAAAGGAATTATGTTGAAGTTCATTGATTTCATTACTCTCAAAACAGTTCCCCCAATCAATGCTTTATGATATGTGACTGATTCTTGCCTGAAATATTAGGTCACCTTATAAATAGACAACCACAAAAGTTCTTCACAGTTCTCAACCTTGTAATATTATTTGCCTAGAAATACTGATGGGATGTAACAGGAAACGGGACTGAGTTGACTTAAACAAACTAGAGAATAAACCACGCTTCCCGTATGTTTGGAAATTCAGTGTGGATCCCAAAGGTTCTCTCTTCATTGTGGAACAAAAGTGTCTTGGAAACATGTGATGTGGAATAAAACACAACTAATTTCTGATAATCATTTCAATTGCTATGTTTTCTTGGACATGTTTTCAAAGTACTCAAATGAAGCCCCACATGCAAATTATCTTCCCTTGAAAAACCTTCACTGGCAAGCCAGCAGCTCAGTTTTTGTGGCAATGGCATAGAGTCACAATGTATTTTTAACATTCATGCTTTATTCTTGTCTTAGCTGACCCCGGTAATTTGAGAGATATGAAGGGTGTTACTGAGTATGAATATGAAGAAAAATAGCACTTCAAACTATATGGTTAGAAGTGGGATGAATACTCAAAGATCAATCAAAAAATTAAGATTCTATATGTGAGTACATCTAGACTTCCCATGGTACTTTCCGCATCTCCAAGAATCATGCTGTAATTTGCAACCAACTATGCTCTGGATGATAGGAATCCACCTCCACATTTCTCTAAAAGCTATTCAATTTCAGAGCTGGAGATGATAGTTCAAGCACCTCATGTTATAGAGGAAGAAACCAAGGCCCTGACAGCAAAGTTATTTTCTCCTGTCTATAGAATATATGAAGGCATTATTTCAAGACTCACTTTATGAACCCAAAGCTAAGAAATCTCTTCTTTTCAAAATGATTAATATATTCATCTCTCATAATTAGATTTCCTTCAATGCTTAGATTTAGTGGATCGTTCTTAAATCTATTTTTGTCCCTCTCTTCCTCCCCTCCCTTCTTTCTCCCTTTTCCTTCTGTTCCTTCCTTCTTGTTTCCCTTACCCTTCCTCTTTCTCTTCTCTTCCTCCCTCTCTTCATTCCTTCCTTCTATTCCCTTCGTTCCATACTTTGTCCCTTTCTCCCTGCTTTCCTTCCTCCTACCGACTTTCCTTCCTTCCATCCTTTCTTCCCTCTTAACTTCCTGACTTCCATAAGTATTCATCTACTCTATGCCAGTCATCGTGATGAATTCTGGAATGCAGAGTGGTAAATGGTCTATGATTCAAAGAATTGCCCAGAGATCTTTCAGAGAAGACTGATGTAGTTACAGGTCCTGACTTTCTAATAGCGCTCTCACAGTCTTGCACTGTCTGATCCCTCAACTACCTTTCTAGTTGTTCTTCGTGTGCCCTGTGTTCCAATCCTCTAAATTCCAGGGATGCACTAAGTGGATTTTTCCCATCGATGTTATCACAGATGACATCTTTCCTAAACACTGCCTCCTTTCAGTGGTACTGTACCGTCCTTCACATGCCAATCTAAATGCCTGTTCTTAAGAAACTCCCTGTTAATATATAAAGATTTGCAAATTGCTTCTATTTCTGATTCACTGGTGAGTTCAGTAAGGTTAGTGACTACTTTTGTTCCCTCAATTACCTAGTCAAGGCCTAATCTAGTAGGAATTCAATGAATACCTACTACAAAATAATCTGCTTACTTGCTCATGTAACTGTAACCCCCTGTACAGTATTTTTACCATAAAAAACATACAAAAATAAATAAATAAAATAATCTGTTTCGCATATGGCATGTAATAGAGAGACAGAAGACGGCAATCACTTCTGCTTGGGTTAGCCATCAGAGGATGTTTGAAGCTGTGGAGCACAAAACATTACATCTACACAAGCACATTCGGTCTGATCACTGAGATGGCTGCTTGTGACTAATGGGAGAGCCATGGATGCACAGTACAAATAAATGATTCACACCCAAGTGGAACAGCACTGCTGGCAGAGTATTCAGCTGTGCTACAGTGCACAACTTAGATTGTCTGTACTATGTATTGTTGAAAATTTCCCTTTAACATGTTCAGTCTCTTTCTTGTGTGGTGTTTGAAACTGTTTTTGTTTCTTGGAGATCGACCCTTGCTATAGCATCCAAGCTGATCTGAAGCCCTGAGCTTAAGCTATCCTGCATCAGTCCCTTTAGCAACTGAGATGAGCCCACGGCAATATTTAATATTTTCAGACCATAATTAGCCAATGTAACTGAAATAGTGAAGAGAAAACTATGGATAAGGGAAAACTACTCTCTTCAATTAGCACAAGTTCAGACTCCTTTATCTACAATTGTAAATTCTAAAAGAAAATAGAAATAAAATTTTCATATGTATGGCTAGTAAGCCTGATCTCTCTGCTATGATGTTATAGTCTTTGTTCCATTTCATATGATTATTCATGTTTTACTGACAAAACATGAATGCTGTTGATGTTTATCTTGTATTTCCTCAGAACATTATTCTTCTGTAGAAATGGTTGATTTTTTGAAGCAATCCCTAAAAAATCATATTGTGGTAAATTTAGTAAAAGGCAAAAGATTTATATGATCTGAAGAGAAACCAGAGTATTATTGTGGTAAATTTGAAATGCAATTGGTCCAAAAAGTTCTGAGAAAGAAATACAAATACCTACTGATGAACAATTTATTGTCACATAAATTTAGTTCATTGTCACAGTTATTGCTCTTTTTCCAACTTTCTCTTTGATTATAACTACTTCCTACTGGGTATAATACAAGTCAATCACACAGAATTTTATGAACCTGAAGCCCAGCAAGGGCTCGCACAATAAGGACTTTAATTAAAGCTGAGGTGATGATCCAGCATGCTAAATAAAGGCCCAGAAATTGAAGAAGTAGCCTTTGGGCTTCATTTTAAACTTCATTTCAAAGTTTAGAAGGTTAGTGAGATGGAATACTGTTGCCCAACTGCAGCATTTTATGGGGAAGAAAATTGAGGCCCAAGGAGGCCAAGTATTTGTCCTCTACAGCTGGTTCATGGCTGAGCTATGCTTAGAATATTATTGCTTGGCTCCCTTTTTAGTGTTTGAGGCTTTTTCCCTCTATTTTGCCACTCAAAGAAAAAAGTAGAAATACAGAAACAGAAGTCCAAATGACCAAAAAAAAAAAAAAACCAGGAAAAATTTAAGATTGCTTCACTCTCTGAGCCTGCAGGAGCAAGCTCTTACATGGAGAACCTGGTGACCAGTCCTAAAAGGACCAGAACAACCAATATATCACTTGTGTGATCCAACCAGATGCAATTTGTGGTTGACAAGAATCTGAGTAAAATGAACCATGAATTGTATTCTAGATCCCAGAAGGACCTAAAGAACTTGGGTCTAGAGGTAATCTAGAAAGACAGAGTTCGTTCAAACAATGCAATGTAAATGCTGTTTTAACCCTGAAACGATTACAGGAAGGAATAGGAGAAACCCTACCTCTCCTTGACACAGGCTGAAATTTTCTTAATAGAGAACCAGAAACACAACAAAACAAAGAAAGGTTGGACAAATAGGATTGCATGAAGCTGCAGAGCTTCTGCATGGCAAAGGACATAGCTAGCAAGATCAATAGAAAGCCCACGGATTGGGAGAAGATCTTCACTAGCCATACAACAGATAAGGGTCTCATATTTAAAATACACTTGGAACTCAAAAAATTAAATCCCCAACAACAAATCCTCAAAGAAACAACTGCCCGATAAATAACTAGGCTAAAGACTTAAAGAGAAACATCTTTGAAGAGGAAATAAGAATGGCCAATAGACACATGAAGAAATGTTCAACCTATCTAGCCATAAAAGAAATACAAATCAAAACAACATAGAGATTCCACCTCACCCCAGTTAGAATGGCTATAATCAAGAACTCTAATAACAACAGGTGCTGGAAGGGATGTGGACAGAAGGGAACCCTACTGCATTGTTGGTGGAAATGTAACCTTGTTCAACCACTTTGGAAAGCAGTATGGAGGTTCCTCAAAAGACTCCACATAGAGCTCCCCTATGACCCAGCAATTCCACTTTTGGGCATTTACCCAAATGATCACAAACAAAGCCATACTAAGGCTACCAGCACAACTATGTTTATCGCATCATTATTTACCATAGCTAAGATCTGGAACCAACCCAGATGCCCCTCAGTAGATGAATGGATCGAGGAAAAGTAATATCACACACACACACACACACACACACACACACACACACACACACACACACACACAATGGAATTCTATGCCTTCATCAGAATGACATTGCCCCATTTATTAGGAAATGGAAAGACTTGGAAAAAATTATATTAAGTGAAGTAAGCCAGCCCCAAAGAAACATAGGTCCCATGGTTTCCTTTAGTTGCAATAACTAGTACATGTGTAGAACAAGCAGAAAAGGCCAAAAGCTATGTACATATGACCATATAAGATGATGTTAAGTGAAATGAACCCCAAGGTAGGGACACAAATATTTTTTCTTTCTATTGTTTTTAATGTATTTATAATGTACCATGTGATTTTTTTTTGTTTCTTTGTATGTTCCTCCCCCACAGTATAACTCCTCTTTTCACTGTATTTGATGTCGGTGCCCTACATCTTGTATATACACTTCTCTAATTCGGGGAGGGGAAGGGAAAAAACAAAATGCTTAAATAGGGATACAGGTTGACCCATTGTAACAATGAGATGTACAAAACACTATGTTGAGAAATGAACTTTACCACTTTGGCGGGGATGGGGCGAGGGAGTAGTTGTGGAGGTAGGAGGGAAGGGATGGTAGGGAGAAAACAGAGGAGGCGGCAATAATGCTTGATAGGAAATGTACTCACTACCTTGCTCACGTAACTGTAACCCTATGTACAGTATTTTTACAATAAAAAGTACATAAGGCAACCACAAAAAAAGAAAAAGAAAACACTCTCATTATCCTCAAATGAATCATTAGAAGTTAAACTTAGGACCAAAAAAATATGTATCTAAGGGGCTGAGAAGGTGGCTCAGTGGTAGAGTGCTTGCCTTGCATGCATGTGGCCCTAGGTTCAATTCCTCAGCACCACATAAGCAGAAAAAAAAGCCAGAAATGGTGCTGTGGCTCAAGTGGCAGAGCGCTAGCCTTGAGCTGAAGAGCTGGGGGACAGTGCACAGGCCCAGAGTTCAGGTCCATATATATATATACATATGATGAATATAAATATATATATATATGATGATTCTAAGCTAGGGAGTTTTCCAACAAATCATGATTGTAAACATGAAAATGCAAGTAATAGAATGAAGCCTTTCATGAATGAATTTTTCTTAAAATTCCTTCAAAGAGGAATTTTGGTTATTGGAGAAGAATGAGAAAAGAAATCTGTTTATGTAGCACATTGCTCATGGTAATATATTGCTGAAAAACTGGGAGATAACTCAATTTTCTGAAAATAAGAGTGATTTTGGACCTAAAAGAAAGAAGAAAGAACAAGCTGCAATAAAATAATTGTCATCCAGCATGACAGGAATACTTGCTAGTGTCTGCAATGGCGCAAATCCTCCGTGAGGTTAAGCAAAGGACTTTGTTTTCCACCCAATGAGAACAGCTAAGTAGTACTGAACATCTGAGAACTAGGAGACAGATTACTGGGAACTGGTCACTTCTAGTAAATTCAGCTTTTTCACTTAGAATGATAACTCACAGACAAGGGAAATTAGTTTTATAAGCAAGATGTATGAAGTTGGCATTGATGCTTTAAAATTAAGTGGATTATGAATCAGGTAACAAATCACTGCCAACACATAGCACCAAGGAGAAAGGGCCAGAGGTATCTCAGAGGCTTTATTGGTAGGTATTTCATTTTTTACATGTTTAGAAGAGGATGAAATGATGACAGTAGGAAATTTCCATTTGCTACAAGGCAAGTCAAAGAAATACAGTATAAACTATCCTTGGCAAAGAAAAATGGCCTACAGGAAAACAAAACAAAAAAAAACTATACAGTCTTATCTGGTTTAATTGACTGACTAGGTGCTGGGCTCAATTCTAACTCTACTGAGAGACTGCATTGGAACTGAAATCAGAAATGGTGACAGCAGAGTTCTGGCGGCTCCTGATAATCCTAGCTACACAGAAGGCTGAGATCTGAGGATTGCGGTTGGAAGTCAGCACAGGCAGGAAAGCCAGTGAGACTCTTGTCTACAATTAGCCACACACACACACAAACACAACCAAAAGTAGAGTTGTGGTTCAAGTAGTAGAGCACTAGCCTTGAGCAAAGAAACTCAGGGACAGTGCATATGCCAAGTTCAAGCTACAGGACTGGCACCAAGAAGAAAAGGAGGAGGAGGAGGAGGAGGAGGAAGTAGAGGAGGAGAAGGAGGAGGAGGAGGAGGAGGAGGAGGAGGAGGAGGAGGAGGAGGAGGAGGAGGAGGAGGAGGAGGAGGAGGAGGAGGAAGAAGAAGAAGGGGAAGAAGAAGAAGGGGAAGAAGAAGAGGAGGAAGAAGAGGAGGAAGGAGAAGGAGAAGAAGGAGGAGGAGGAGGAGGAGGAGGAGGAGGAAGAGGAGGAGGAGGAGGAGGAGGAGGAGGAGGAAGAAGAAGAAGGGGAAGAAGAAGAAGGGGAAGAAGAAGAGGAGGAAGAAGGAGGAGGAGGAGGAGGAGGAGGAGGAGGAGGAGGAAGAAGAAGAAGAAGAAGAAGGGGAAGAAGAAGAGGAGGAAGAAGAAGAGGAGGAAGAAGAAGGAGAAGGAGAAGGAGAAGGAGAAGGAGAAGAAGGAGGAGGAGGAGGAGGAGCAGGAGGAGGAGGAGGAGGAGGAGGAGGAGGAGGAGGAGGAGGAGGAGGAGGAGGAGGAGGAGGAGGAGGAGGAGGAGGAGGAGGAGGAGGAGGAGGAGGAGAAGAAGAAGAAGAAGAAGAAGAAGAAGAAGAAGAAGAAGAAGAAGAAGAAGAAGAAGAAGAAGAAGAAGAAGAAGAAGAAGAAGAAGAGGAAGAAGAAGAAGAAGACAACGACATAGAGACAGTGCTCAACATTAAATTATCTGAAGAAATGTAAAAGAATTAGACAATGTGAACAAAAGAGTAGATTTCAGTAGGATGTGATCTACTATGTTCAAGCAAGTTTTGGTCCCTGAGAAATGGATTGGGCTTGCTCTGAGAGGTCTGAAGATCAAAACCTCATACAGATTTTTCTGCCATATAAATTCTCCAAGGAACTGAGCCTACCACAACCTCAGAGGTGGAAGTCTAGCAGGACTTGGGCTGAGTGGAAAAGAATATCAAACTGAGAATATATGACATGCTTTGAGCAAAGATTATTTTAAAAGATTATTTAGAATTGTATCTTTAAAAAGCTGTCACAACAGGGCTGGGAAGGTGGCTCAGTGGTAGAGCACTTGCCTTGCATGCCTAAGGCCCTGGGTTCAATTCCTCAGCACCACATAAGCAAAAAGAAAAAAGCCGGAAGTGGCGCTGTGGCTCAAGTGGTAGAGCTCTAGCCTTGAGCTGAAGAGCTGAGGGACAGCGCCCAGGCCCAGAGTTCAGGCCCCATGACAGGAACCCCCACCCAAAAAAAAGCTGTCACCACAAAAAAAGTAAGGATAATGAAAGAGGTTTTGTCTATCTTCTTTTTCTTTATATGAAGAAATGAAACAGAGGCATTTTATTGAATATTGAACAGTGTTTAAAACATATCCTGAAAAGAGAATTAACACTCGTAGGTTCTCATCATCTGCTATCAACATAGAAACATAGAAAACAGAGACTGTAATTTACATTACTACATACTACACGGAAGAAACACTATGGTCCTGATCATGCTGTGGGCCACCCCATTTCTACAATACTCAACTAAAGGTCTTGGTTCTCCAAGAATACAAGTCTGATAAACCATTTATCCAAATATCCTCTTCATAGGACCCTAACTTACCTACATTAAATTACATTTAGATTTTGGCAGGCAAACATCTTAGACATAAAATTACTTTTAAAAACATTGAGTTTTGGGGAAACAAAGGAGGAGGCTACAATGCTTGTTAAGAAATGTACTCATTATCTTGCTCATCTAATTGTAACCCCTCTGTACAGTATTTTCACAATAAAATAAATAAATAAAAATTTTAAAAAAACATTGAGTTTTCCATTAATTGCAAAGCATGAATGGAATTTTTAATGTCAGTCAAGTGACATATTTCCTTTTAATCTATAGGCTAATGAGTTCCATGAATAGATTCATCATCCAAAAAAATCAGTGGACCCAGAAAAAAAGACTAAAATAAACAGGATTTAAAATGATCAATAATCTATTGTTCACAATTTGTGAGAATGCACTAAAAACGGCACTTATTTAACATATTTAGTTCCATTGCCAAGATGATGCCTTCATTTCAGTAAGTATCTAAAAGAAAAACGAGAATCTGACAGTCTTCATCCTATCCTGATGGATTTTTTAGACTCTAAGAAATGGCTGAATTAAAGTTCCATCTTCCCACTATTGGAAGAAGTTCAAGAACGTTTAGTAATCTTTTGTGGAAAATATCATGGAAGATACAGTAGAAAAAAGAATAGATTACCAATTTCTGCCACATCAAGATAGGATAGCAATGAGCTGGACACAATTCCAGAAGAGAAGGTAACAGCCAGCCTTCTCTAATGGCTGTGTTTTCAGATGGCCAGAGACAGCTCTGGGGGTTTCTGGTTGGCTGACAGCTGGTGTGTTACAACATAGTATATGTAGCCATGGATCATTTCAGACTGGTCTGACATACAGAGAAGAACTATCACAATCCCAAATCCACCATGTTGACTCAAAGACATATGTGCTCAGCAATACCTCAAATTTAAAGTGGAAAATAATTTATGATGTGCAGATAGGCTTTTTGGAATGATCACACACACACACACACACACACACACACACACACACACACACACACACTGAAAGTTATATAATACTTAAGATTGTGGTTTTGTGCTTGTCTTTTTCCTTTCTATGACAGAGAAAATGCACTACAGTCCTACTCCAGGGCTACTGCAGTGAGATAGTCCTGAGTAGTAAAAGCTCATAAGAATTTTACTAGTAGATGACAAACAAGAAAAGTAAGAACAGCCAAATACAGTAGCCCACACTTGCAAATCCAGCACTCAGTATGCTGAGGCAAGAAAATATGAAGTTCAAGACCAACTTGGACATCACAGACTTTGTTTCAAAAAAAATAGAAAACTGCTAAGTAGAGTCTATGTCATAGTGTGGTATTTATTTATTCTGACATTTTGCCATTCTTACTCTATGTTAGCAAACAAAATCTCCTAAGAATATAATAACAGCATTAAGGTGGTTAATATTTGTTGTTATTTTTTTGGGGGAGGGGGTCCGGTCGTGGGGCCTGAACTCTGGGCCTGGGTTCTGTCCCTCAGCTCTTCAGCTCAAGGCTAGCACTCTACCACTTGAGCCACAGTGCCGCTTCTGGCTTTTTTTTTTTTTTCTGCTTATGTGGTCTTCAGCTCAAGGCTAGCACTCTACCACTTGAGCCACAGCGCCACTTCTGGCTTTTTTTTCTGCTTATGTGGTGCTGAGGAATTGAACCCAGGTCCTCATGAATGCAAGGCAAGTGCTCTACCACTGAGCCACCTTCCCAGCCCTATTTGTTGTTATTTTGTTGCCAGAAGTTACACAAAGCCAGAATTGGCAAATCTATAATCCAGACTCAAAAATTGAAACACCAGAACCAATTAGTATGTCTGGATACCTTTTCCTGTCACTTTCATCTTGTAAAAATGGAAGAACAGTAATGAAAGGTCTCTCCCTAGATTATGGCCAATACATGGGGTTTTTTGTAAGAATCTAAATAATGCAAGATAACTTGCCAGCTAAATTAGATAACTTCATTAAAAACAACAAAGTCACACAGCTACTATGCATGAGAAACAGGACCTGAACTCACTGCAGCAGCTACTCCATGAGTGTTGCTCATTAGTGTTGTTCCTGGTGTGGACTTATTCCAAGTTGCCAGGAAACACAAAATTTGTGGGTGAACAGCAACCGCCAAGCCAGCTGAGTGACATACTTGATTTCAAAACTATCTGGGATACCATGGGTCAACCATGGAAATGGGTAATTGTCTTGTTAGCAACTAAGATAGCAAAACTTTCATCTGGGTGGGAAAAGTATGGAGCCAGGTGGGCTGTATTCTCCAGGGATCTCAACACTGTGCAGCTGTTCTGCAAAGCTAGAGGGCTTAAAATAAAGCAACACCATTGCCAACTTGACCCAGATCTCCTTTGGTTCCTGCAAGAAAGAGATGGTTTCTTGAAAGAGATGGTTTATCAATTTTTTTAAAGATGGATTTAGTATTTTCACTGGTTTGACTGTTAACCCTTTAAACCTGAAGAAGAAGAAAATAAATTGTAGTTGCATTTCTAAGAAGCAGACAGACAGACAGACAGACAGACAGACAGACAGACAGACAGACAGACACACACACACACACACACACACACACACACACACACACACACACACACACACACACACACACACCACTTCTATTTATAACAAAAAAAAACATAGGAATCACGTTCCTTTAGATGTGAAAGGGAAAAAGAAAAGCTAGTTTGAAAATTTCCCCCCATTCTTTCTTAAATAGAAAGCAACCAGAAAGGAAAGATGATGGATTTCTTATAGGTTCCTGGTCTCACACCTCCTTGATGTTTTGTCTATTACTTGTATTTCATCAGCTTAGTAAAAATATCACTCCTTCTGTGGCTTTTAAGTTAGAAAAAAGTCTTCAGCCTCTTGAGGAAACCAGCCCTTTGAATTCACATCTTGATGAATGAAAATTTGATGGAAGAATGAACCAGAAAAATGTTTTCAGACCCATTACCACTTGCTAAACATGCGGTTGATCATACCAGAGAATTATCTTGCCAATTAGCCCAGTGCTTGCAGAGTGTCCTGCTTTGGAAAGCCGGCTAGTTAGCATCCCCCTCTGCAGCCTCCAAAGCAAAATATGGCTCAAATCTTTCATCACTGGTCATAGTTTTCTAAATAACTCCAATCATATGAAAGACCTTTCTTTCTTTCATTGGCAACCATGTTTACTATGTACGTACAACCCAAGTTATGCCATTTTGTTTAGGACTTCTTTTTTAATTAGCTTTCTTTTCTGACCAGGGACTCACTCTTGTTGAAACAGATGCAGTAAGGACCAATAATAGCTCTCAGCTGCTGAAGCAAAATAGAAAACTGTGCACAGACCACGCAGAACAAATGACTGTAACGAGGGGATGATTGAGTCCAAACAATAGAGAGAGCTGACATTTCACCAATACAGCAACTTACGTGTGTTCATAGACTTCATGCATCTAACATCACTCTTCTGTAGATTTCCTCTGCTTTGATTGATTAGCCTAATGGACAGGGACAACAAAGAGCTCCCAACCTATGCCCCCTAAAAAACAAGAATACTAATACAGAATGAGAATTCAGAAGTTGTAGCCCAGCTAATTCACAAATCTTCAAAATCAGGTGAAGAAGATAGCTCCATATGAACTAGTTCCTAGTGACAGTCAGATTGGTAAAAGAAAAAAAAATAAGTAAATATCAAATATAAATGCAGTGTTGGTTCACTAGAGTAGCATGCTGGTCAATTTTTTTTTAACATTATACTTCCTGGGGGAAAAGTCATGACTTGTAGTGTGTTCCAGTTCTTGTGGTGTGAATATTTCCATCATGGTCAAAGTCAAACTTTCAAGCTGATGTCATTGAATATAGAGTTGGGAAGACCTTCGCAGCAGTACATTATTAGTGTTTCCACAATTGATGGAAACAATGCCAAGACTGCCAGTGGAGAGAAATGTAGCAACATAATTAGGAAGGGATGAGTTGAATATCAATTGCTTTTGTTCCTAATACAATTTATTTCACTGTAAGTTTACATGATAATTGTTATGTTTAACAATGAACTCTTGGGATTCCTGAGAACTTGATAACAGACTTTCACAAGCTTAGGAAAGCTGTCCCCAGCACACAGCCAGCTCTCTATCACCATGTGCACAGTCATTTGCCCCTTTTCCAAGCTGACTATGGTCCTCCAAACAGCAAGCAGCAGCAGCACCTACAGGTGAGGGATGCAGGCTCACAACTCCTGAATCAAGGTCTATATTTGACAGTATCACCAGGTATGATATTTTGACACTTTTGAGAATCACTTAGCAACTTGGATAGATGCTAAACTAGAAAAGTTCTACGATTGAATGAATGTTTAAAGAAAACATGATGTTTTCAAAGAATTGCATCAAATCCCATATAATGCCCTGAGATTTGAGATGAGGAGCAGGAGGCTGGAAGTTAATTCTAGATAAAAAGCATATATTCCAGTGGCTTGGAAGCAAAAATTCTATTAAATCTCTTTAGTTAGCTTGGTGCCAGTGGCTCACACCTGTAATCCTAGCTACTCAAGAGGCTAAGATCTTAGGATTGTGGTTAGAAACCAGCACAGGGAGAAAAGTCCCTGTGAAACTCTTATCTCTGATTAGCCACTCAAAAGCCAGAAGTGGTGCTGTGGCTCAAGTGGTAGAGTGCTAGCCTTGAGCAAAAGGAGCTCAGGGACAGTGCCCAAGCCCTGAGTTCAAGGCCCAAGGCTGGCAAAGCAAAACAAAACAAAAAAACAATAAATGTTTTTCTAGATATACCTCCTAAGAATTATCTTGATCAAAGACTTTTTATAATATTTTTATTTCCTAAAATTTATAGACAAATATCAAAAACACATTTCCAAATTTCAGGGTGGTATATTCTAATTTTAATACTTATTTGTTCTTACTTCCATGAAAAGAAACTCAAAAAAGTTAAGTTTCTTCTGTTTGTGTCTGTCATCTTAATGGTTGCTTTGAAGTCTGAATGCAGAAAAGTTCAGAATGACAAAGAACAACTTTAAAAACCTGGTCTTGAGCAATGGCCCTCAGTGCCTGCATACCAAACCTGGAAAACTAGGAGCAAGTACCATTAATAGACACTGTTATTTGACATAATAGAGTCCTTCATGTTTAAACTGGTTGAGATCCTGTTGTGTTACTAGTGCAGCTGCATCTGAATTCATGCAAATATTACTGTTAAATTGAGGCTCAGCGTGGCAGAATGATTTGCTCCATGAAGCACTTTAGGAGAGCTACACATAAGAGCTTATGTCTCAAGATGGGTTTTGTCCTCTTGCTCTTTTTTTTCCTCCTCTTCTCTCCAATTTTGTTGTTGTTGTTTTGTTTTGTTTTTCACTAAATTCACAGTAAACATAACCATTTCAAATCTTTTCAATAGCTACCAGCACTCATTTTTATATAAAATACGCCTACTGATGTGATGAGGCCAAATGTCCCCCAGAAAATGTGTAGACATCCATGTGAGCATCCTATTCCAAATTTTGCACTTTGAGTAGACTTTTTCTTCAAAACTATAAGAAAGACAGCAAGTATGAGATGCAAGTACAGCAATACAATCCATAAAATTACTCATATAGGAGAAAAAAATGATCTGTTAAACTGGTATCTTTAAGGACAAAAAGGCCTATTGACTTATATTTTTTTTTACTTTGGCACTATTCAGCCAATATTGCTGATACAACTTAGCCAAATTTTTACCCCCGAAATAATATAACGTTGGGAAAATTTGTTCAGGAAATCTTAAAAAATAAGTGAAGTTCTGTAGATATGTCTTAAGGTATGTCTAATCAGGAAGAAGACTTCTCCAGATAAATTCAATGGAGGGAACTGATTGCACAGGTAATAGAGGACCTGATTAACCAAACTGGAAGATGCTGTTGTAGAATCCAATGCACAAGACAAAAAGAAGGTGGAAAATAGCAGGTGAGTCTGGTGGGAGCTGGAGAGATGCAGATGCTCTCCGAAGGAGCCACAGAGAGAAAGATAAGAAACAACCTGCCTTCTCTCTTGCCCATTGTCCAACCCCTCCCTACCCAAGTCCCAGTAGTGGTACACATGGTTAAGCTTAGCCAAAAGACAGCTGTCACCAGCACCTGGAAGATGGAGCCTGCACATATCCAGATCTGCAGAAGAAAGAGCAATGAATCTGAGAACAGTGGACTTTACTGAGGACTGCAGTAAAGCATCTTTAAACAAGAAAACTTTTATCAGCAATTTAATATTACACTTGCTCACAATCCCATTGAACATGTTACTAAGAAATACATAACCTTAGTAGGTTTCCAGTCAGAACACTGAAGATTTAATTCACCGTGAAAAATATAGAAATGACCCTAACTCTAGATAACAAATAAGAGTTAAAATTTAAAGGAAGATTCACTAATGAGACTATTTTCATCAGACATCAACATCCAGGATAGGTGAGTGTTTTCTTAGTCTTAACTTACATAGTCTGACTTATGTAACTGTAACCCCTTAGTACATCACCTTTTATATAACAATTTAAAAATCAAAAAAGAAAAAACTAAGATACGAAGCAAAATTATAACTATGTTCTCCTGCTCTCTCATTAAACTTAGAAGACAGATGAGAAAGATAAAGAGACCTAGACACATAGACTATACCAGTCAGTAGCTTTTAGATAGCAACACAAGTCAAAATAATGGGTATTAATCATAAGCATTAAGCCTTTAATTCTCTATGATTCATATTTTTTCAGTGTTTTTCTCTCTACTCATTTTTCCCTGTCTAACTAACATTTTCATTCACTATGTTGAAAGCAAGTGGTTGTAAATTGTATTTTTATGTATCTAGAAAACTTCAAGTATCTTTTGTTCCTATACAGTATTTGTCTTAATGTGTACTAGCACATTTTTTTAAAGATTGAAGGTTTTTATTCCATCCATATTTTCTATTTTTCAGGGTGGGTTTACTGGCTAGCCCTAGCAATAAAAGATATATTCCACTCTCATTCTCAATTTCACACTGTGAAAAGTTAAATTTTAATTGAATCTGAAATCCTACAAGTTAGTGGGGTGCTTTCTCAATGGATTCATTGGAAGGTTATCTTTTTCTCTATTGAATAAGTAGGAAATGAAACGGATCATCAAGAAAATGCCTTCGTCTTTTTTCATTGCCCAGCAAGGACATGTTTAGCTCATATATCAATTCACTTTTTCTCTGTTTTATGTAGTAAGTGATTTTTATCTACCAAACAAGATGACCTGGGGCAATACAAAATGACTTGTAAGTTGATATTAGAAAGTAGGAAAAAGAAGGAATTTTAAACAAGATGAGTGTAGAAGATTGAATACCAATTACTCGAACAAGGCACATACTCTTTACTTACATAGAAAACTAACAATGTGTGTGTTAAAAAAAAATCCATGTATTTAGTGAGTGTTTGGAAATGAAATGAGAATATTAAACTTTATAAAGTGTTTGGTTGGTTGCATTAGATGGGTGCCATTACTTCATGAGATGGATTGATGAAACACCTTTATTGCTGTCAGAGCTCAATACAACAGTTCTCATCAAGCAAGAAACACTACAGAAGTATTGTCTGGCAAGAATTTAAAGTTATGTTTCATATCAGGAGAAATTACAGCTAAGTGTGTGTGTGTGTGTGTGTGTGTGTGTGTGTGTGTGTGTGTGTATGGACTATGTATTAATTCTAAACAATGTGCTATAGCTTACCCTCAAAATACACTCAAAATCAGGATATTGAAACATTTGAATGTTCATGAGAATATTAATATATGGATGACTCCCAACAAGAATGAGAAAAGGAGTAATGAACAGGCTTCCTGGAACACCCTAAGCACTGTTCTAAAACAGCATATGCTATAATAATCTATTTACTTGTCTGTCTCATTTACTGACTTTTAATTTACTTCAAATTAGGGGTTGCATCTTTGAATCTCTATTCCCAGTGTATACTTCAAGACACATTGGGAATTTTAATCATGATTTTTGAAATAATGGAATGACCAACTAGCATTATGTTCACTTGTATTAAAATCTTTCATGAATATAATTGGAAAGGAATAGTGTCATAGAATCTAATATTCAGATTTGTGCTGAAACACTAGGTCTTATAAAAGAGTATTTACATTTATTCTGTTTAGGAATTTTCATGCCATTATATTAACACTGGCCATGCAACTTACTCTCCTGAAAAAATATGCAAGATTTGCTTTTGCTTTGTTCATGCAAATAATTATATGCATATATTGGGGCAAAGTCTTTACTTATTGAACTCATAATAAGATATTTGAGCTGGTGCTGGTGACGCATGCCTGTAATCCTAGCTACTCAGAGAATCATGGTTCAAAGCCACTCCAGGCAAAAAAGTCCATGGGACTATTTTCTCCAATGAACTACTTAGAAGAGGCCAGAAGTGGTGCCGTGGCCCAAGTGCTAGCCTTGATCACAAACAGGCTCAAGGTTCAAGCAGGCACTGAGTTCCAACAGGCCCTGAGTTCAAGCCTCAGGACCGACAAAAAATATATATATATATATATATATATATATATATATATACACATATATATATATATATACATATATATATATATATATATGGAACTATACAGTAAATCCTAATAATTGGTCAATGTAGATCATTGCCATTTAGAATTTATAAGAAACCCAAAACTTTTTTTTTTTTGGTCGTGGGGCCTGACCTCTGGGTGCTGTTCCTCAGCTCTTCAGCTCAAGGCTAGTGTTCTACCACTTGAGCCACAGCACCACTTCCAGTTGTCTGAGTGGTTTATTGGAGAAGAGTCTCACAGATTTTCCTGCCCGGGCTGGCTTTGAACTGCGATCCTCACTCCTACTAAGTAGCTAGAGCCACCAGTGCCCAGCCCAAAACTTTTAAACTAGTACAACATGCATACGTTAACATTGGAATAAAATTTTATTTATAAAAAGAAAAATTTAAATTATAATTGGAAATACTATTTTCCTATCTTCTTTTTTAAATTTATAAAGATTTCCATATCAATTTTCTTAAAGCAAACCATATCATTTTTGGGGGGGGGAGGGTCTGGTTGTGAGGCTTGAACTCTGGGCCTGGGCGCTGTCCCTCAGCTCTGCAGCTCAAGGCTAGCACTCTACCACTTGAGCCACAGCGCCACTTCTGGCTTTTTTCTTTTTGCTTATGTGTTGCTGAGGAATCCAACCCAGGGCCTGAGGCATGCAAGGCAAACACTCTACCACTGAGCCACCTTCCCAGCCCCAAACCATATCATTTTATGCATGTTGTGATTGACTTTTTAAAATGCATAACAAAGTGCTCAATAATCTGGGTATTATACATGTAACTGTCAAATTTGCTGTATTGGTATTTGGCTCTTTCAATAGCTATTTCCTAAACTGAGAAAAATAGGATTTTCTCTTAAATTTGGTTTCAGTTTGGGTTAATTTCTGAATTTCCAATTACACAGGTCAAAAGAAAAAAAGTTATTATTTTTATCATTTTTGTGCATTTTAATGGATTTTATCATGTATGCATATATTTTCATATGTGCATATAATATGCTGTCATACCACCAGTTTTTTAAGTTTTAAATTAGTAATCATAGAACATCATAAATGAACTCATCCTTAGATGATAGTTTTGATTGCTATGTAAATAGGTATGTCTACCTATTAGTATAGCCTTTTAAGAAAAATATCTGGCACCAAGGAAACAGCCTTGACACCATGGTACCAAAATCAGCCCCAGTTAATGATACAGAATAAACAACAGAGCCAAGAATAACCAAGTCATACATGTGCCAATGAATGCCAAAAATAACCAAGTCATACATGTGCCAATGAATGCCAAGAATAACCAAGTCATATACCTGCCAGTGAATGCCAAGAATAACAAAGTCATATACCTGCTAATGAATGCTAAGAATAACAAAGTCATATACCTGCCAATGAATGTCAAGAATAACCAGGTCATATACGTGCCATTGAATGCCAAGAATAACCAAGTCATATACCTGCCAATGAATGCCAAGAATAACCAGGCTATATACCTGCCAATTGATCTGGCATGATCCAGAGAAATGAAGGAGAAGAAAAAGAGGAAGAAAAGGAAGTTTTGACATTGATATTTCATTCCTCAGTTACTTTAATTAAGAAAAAGATATCCAGTGAACAGAAAGGCCATGAACCAGTTAATATAAATGAGGAAATCACACCATGACAGTATAGGCCACGATGGGACAAAGCTTCATGTAAGCCTAAGTAACGACAGAGGCAAATAGTTTAGCAGAGGAAGGGTGAACAGGGTGGTTGTCCAACAGGGGCAAAGATGCTCCAAGACTGAGACAAGTGAAGCATGCAGGAAGACTGGAGCCTACTCTATCACCTCCCTCCCATTTCCACTTTCAGTCCTAGGCCATGTATCTCCTCCCAACAATTTCTCCAAAGGAAATTGTTTGCTGTGGTTCTAGTGGTACACAGAACATTATAAAGCAAACAAAAAGTAAATATAGTATTTCTTTTTTAAAAAAAACAGTTTTGCTCAGAAACCACGTTGATTTTTCTTTAGAAGTATGTTAGTATTAACATATGGCTTTTTACAGTTCATGTACAGCTCTCACTTTCTGACTCCTCTCATGAAGCCATTCCTGTGTCTATAAACACAGCTTCACAACATTATTCCTAATGATTTACAGTATTCAAGTTGTTTTCTTATGTAAGGCCTACCACAACTATCTTAATGATAGTCACTTATATCACTTCCAGCTTGTAATAAATAATGTTGCAATAAATTTACTTGGGTATTTTCACTCTCTTCATTTTAAGTTTTTGAAATATATCAGGGTTTTCTTAATTTTAAGTTTTTGAAATATAATTATTAGGGTCTACAGCCATACCACCCTGAATGTGCCCAATCTTGTCTGAAATGTAATTATTAGGACATAGAATATATGTTTTATTTTTGTTTTAACTGATAAAAATATAAAAATTACATTTAAATTTACATTTTTATTCAGTGATAGTATTAGCAATTTACATTATGAGTTATTCATTTTCCCAAACTATTGCTAACATAAAGCATTGACCTGTTTTGATTATATCTTTTTACGATTTGTATTTCCTCTCTTATATAATACTTTTTCATAAACTTTACCTAGTTTGCAATTAGTGTTTTTATTGATTTAAAAATTCTTCATGTGGAAGTGGCGCTCTAGCTCAAGTGGTAGAGCGCTCGCCTTGAGCTGAAGAGCTGAGGGACAGCACCCAGGCCCAGAGTTCAAGCCCCACGACCGACAAAAAAAAAAAAAAAGGAGAATTCTTCATGTATTAAGAACATTAGTACTTTGTTTAACATATATGCTGTCAATCTTTTTCTTTTAGATTATTTAATCTTTTGCAGTCAAAATTTAAAAAATTTAACAGTGACAATTATCAATCTTCCAGTTTTCTGATATTTAATTGGAGATAATAGTCTCCTAGACTTTCCTGCCTGGGGCTGGCTTGAAATAGGGATCGTCAGATCTCAGCCTCCTGAATAGCTAGGATTACAGGCGTGAGGCACCAGTGCCTGGCTAGTTCACTTTTTAATTTAAATTTGATACATCAGGAATTTATCTTGGTACAATAATGTATCCAATTTCCCTTGAAATGTGTATCATTAGCCCAGCAGCATGTATGTAGTAATTGTTTTCCTCTAACTTCAAAATACTACTTTTTTATTGTAAGAATACCATACAGATGAGTTACAATTACATGGGCCAGATAACCAGTACATTTCTTATCAAGCATTGTTGCCTCCTCTTTGTTTCCCTTTCCCATCCCTTCCCATATTCCCCCCCTTCCCCCACCTGATCCTCCCCCCAACCCCCATCAAAGTTGTAAAGTTCTTTTTTTGACATAACGACTTGTACATCTCATTGTTGCAATGGGTCACCTGTGTCCCTAGTTTTATCATGTACTAAATTCTATAATGTATTATAATGGCTGTGTAGTGCAGTGGAAAAGCAGTCTGACACGACACGTAGAAAGACTTAAGTTCTGATGGTGCAAGTTTTGTATGGCCTAATTAATCCATAGTGATTATTTAATCTCTTTTGTCTTTCAAACATATATTTTCTGCAGTTATATTGAAAGTTGGATGATATTGCAAGTAAATTTTTTTGACAGAGTACTTGAAAAGCATAGGAGATGTTCAATAATTGCTAATATTTTAAATAAATTAATCTTGATTTATCATCTATCATGCTATTCTTACAAATTATTACCATAGTAAACTCATGTTTTAAAAAGTAGAAAGTATGGGCTGGGAAGGTGGCTCAGTGGTAGAGCGCTTGTCTTGCATGCATGAGGCCCTGGGTTCGATTCCTCAACACCTCATAAACAAGAAAAAGCTGGAAGTGGCGCTGTGGCTCAAGTGTCCCTGAAGAGCTCAGGGACAGGGCCCAGGCCCAGAGTTCAAGCCTCACAACCAAAAAAAAAAAAAAAGTAGAAAGCAGATTTCTGTATTAGTAACGGTTACTGGTCAAATATAAGTAGTAGGAATAAATTTAAACTTAATTAGTTAGACAAAAAGATTCCTGAAGTATGCACTGGTAGACTTACAGGTTTAATACTACAAATGTTAGAACACATTGCTGGGAGAGAAAAAAAAAGAAAATGGAGATAAAACTAGGCATTTCAACTTCCATTGCTTCAATGAGCCTAAGACAAAAATAAACTGCATTATAACTACAAATACCTAGGTAGTATTTATAGACTGTTACATAAACATATGTAAGGCCATCAATGGAAGAACGATGAAGAGAGCATTTGCTACTCTTTATAATACTATGTCTACTATACACAAGTATGTATACTGGTGTTAACCAGGCGCCAGTGGCTCATGCCTGTAATCCTAGCTACTCAGGAGGCTGAGATCTGAGGATTGCGGTTCAAAGCCAGCCGGGGCAGGAAAGTCTGTGAGAATTTTACCTCCAATTAACTTCCAGAAAACCGGTAGTAGCGCTGTGGCTTCAGCTCAGCCTTGAGCTGAAGAGCTGAGAGACAATGCCCAGGTCCAGAGTTCAAGTCCCATGACCAAAAAAAAGAAAGAAAATGGTGCTGCAGTCCATATTAGAATTCTGTTGAGAAATTTACTCAATGAGCCATTTTCTAAGAGTAAAAAAGACCTCTGGTAAGTAATGAAAATAATTTGACTTCCATTCATTCATTCTCTCACTCACTAAGCCAGCTAACCATCTAACAATGCAGTATCTGTGAGTAAGGGGGGGAGGGAGGGAGGAAGTTAAGAAAGAAGGAAAGAAGGAAGAAGGAAAAGGAAGAAAAAAGGAAAGAAAGAAGGAAGGAAGGAAGGAAGGAAGGAAGGAAATTCTCCTATCCTCCTTTACCCATGAGAGAAAGGGGAAAAAAATCAGAACTATTACCCTGAAAAATATTAACTGTATTGTTATTTTAATGAATCTTCCAGAGAAGGAGGGTTTTTTCAGCCAAACCACTCCTACAGAATACCTTACCCATTTTCTTCTCACTATCAGCATAAGTCTACAAATTAAGAAGTAAAACAGAAGAAATAAGAAACAAGTACCAAACTCTTTTATGTTAGTATTGGCAATTTTCTATTTCAGCAAATTCATTAAAACCAATGGATGTCAGAGTGGTAGTGCTTAAAATGCCTATAATGCCCTCTGTACTATGCCATCCGGGGGATTCTGAATGTTTCAGGCAGTCACCTTTCTTTTACGTTTTGAGGTTATGTTCATAAAGAGAACTGCAGTTGGTATCACATTGCACAAGCTCCAGGAGCTTGGGGGAGAATAATGGCACGAATCAATAATGCTGTCTGGGAAATGGCTTAGAATAAAATATCACAGAAGGGCACGAACATCACCCAGGGGGAGACTTCAGCGCTGATTAAATATGGCTGCCTCAGCTCTCTTCCACACAGTGACAGATGGGGATCGAGTGCTTACTTTGGCTTTTGTGCATTTTTCTGAGCTAGGGTTACTCAGGTAGCGTGAAAACACAGTTGTGTATGTCAGTTCACTTAGTTTTACTGCATTTGGATGCCCCTTGAAGTCAGAATCTCACATGCCACTGAAGAACCACAGTTCAGTAGACACCATCCATACCTTATCAGAAGTTCCTAACACTGCTTCTTTTCAAAGCACCTTTCAAAAGAAAATTAGTAAACAAAAGAAAAACTGTACATATTGAGTTCTCTTGTTAACCAACCTCTATATCCCAAAGAAAATAAAATATATACTTTGAATTAACAAAATGTTTTCAATAGTGTACAAGGAATAAAATACTCCAAACAAAATTAGAATTTAAAGACTATCTACAGAAATGTCAACTTTAAGTCATATTTGAATGAATAATATACAAATTTCCACTGTCGAGAGTCAAGAAATTGCTCTTTCTAAATTCCCTCCATGTGGGAACTACTAAATTCTGGAAATGACTCATACTGTCCCACAAAAACGATATAATGTTCTCCATTTTGTCCAACTCTACTATAAACTTATTATGGTGCACAGCTAAAAAATTCAACACTATTTATCCAACAATAAAGTTTATCCTGCCAACCTCTACTTTGGTTTAAATAGAGGCCAAATAAGAAAAGAAAAACACAAATATCATGTGTCTGGAAGTAAAAATCATGGGTGGCAAAGACATTAGCTGTGAGAACTTTGGACAGTAGATTTCCATGTGCCTGTGTCCCTGAGTTCCCTGAGGCTAGAGACATGGGTCAGAAATTCTTGCTGCCTACTTAGTTCTCTTATAAATTATTGAAACCATTAGTTAGAATATGATGAATTCCATGTGTCATCCTTATTAGGTTTAGGACACATATTGTGATAAATCTACTACAGATAATATATGCATATATATGTTTATTTTCTCTACACTGGGATTCCTTTGTCATATGTACTTTAAAAAGTTAAATGGGTATTTACATATTAATGGATGGTCATGATTCTAGAAATTTACACATTTTGCCACTTTTCCAATATCTTTCCCCTTGTGACTTGTTGAAGCATCTAGGAAAATAGAATTTTCTTTCAAGTCACTTATAGCTAAAAACTCTTTGTTGATAACTACACATACTTGGAACTTTTCCTCAAATGAATTCTTTGAACTTTTTATAGCAATTAAATATAAAGCATTTTGCACAATTAATATAAATCCTCAAAACACAGTTTAATATATGTATATATTCTTTTAAAAGTTGTCAGAAGAAATTAGCTTTTTGCTAGCACAATATATGAAACCTATTGCTAGTACAATATATAATATCTAAAGAAGAATTCTTTAACTTGAAAACAATAAAAAATGCAAAATCTAAATTCAACACATCATTCCCTAGAGTTCCTAAATTAGTTTAAGTAAAGATGCTAAATTATATCTTTTCACAAGAGAATTTCTCTAAGAAAACAGCCAGTCATTATTCTTGTAAATACCTAGCAATAAAAGGAAACAAATTTTTTTTTCCTGCACAATTCCTACAATCCAATTTTTGGGGAATCAGACATTTTACAAGAAGCCAGCTCAGAGAGAATTTCTCATTTAAATGGAAAAAATTAAAATGTGCTTCATATTAACTTCAAACCACCAACCAAACTATTAAAGCACAATAAGATTCCTACATATAAGCACAAATAGTAAGTTAGAACATAAAAATAACTTAAGGACAGGGTATGCCTATAATCCCAGGTATGAAGGAATATTGGTAGGAGTATAGCAGTCCAAAGCCAGCCTTAGGCAAAAATGCAAGACTTTATCTGAAAAATAACTAAAGCAAAAAGGGCTGGGGTGTGGCTCAAGTGGTATATACCTAGCATATATAAGGTCTTTCAAATACCTTCGTAATAAAAATATATGATTTAAAATATATTAATATGTGACTTAATATACATGACTTTAAATTATATATGCATGTAAATTCCTAATTATTCAACAGTTAATATGCCAGTCAACACAACTGTGTTCTGTTTTGTTTTATAAAATAAGGTGGTCTTCTTTAATGCCAGCTGCTTTTATGTGCACCTCTGATACTAATCATTATTTGGAACATAAAATGAGCCTCTAATGGCTGGGAATGTGGCTTAGTGGTAGAGTGCTTGCCTAGCATACACGAAGCCCTGGGTTCACTTCCTCAGTATCACATAAACAGAGAAAGCTGGAAGTGGAGTTGTGGCTCAAGTGGTAGAGCACTAGCCCTGAACACAGAGAGGCTCATGGATAGAGCCTAGGACCTGAATTCAAACCCTAGGACCGGCAAAAAACAAACAAACAAAAAACGAGCCTGTAATGAGTTCAGGAAAGTTTTTTTTTTTTCCTTTATAAACATCAGTGAAATGATGTACTGAGGAGACATGCATGTTTAGTTATTGATCACTGGAATGCTTTCTACAGGAAGAATGGTAACTAGGAAGACCTCTCAGAATGAGCTTACATGGCCAGAGTGACCCTGTAACCACAGGGGCTGCTAGAAGTTAATTCAGGAACTTTGCGTGAGGAGCTGTCTCACTGGACAGTAGCAAGCTGAAGCTGGACAACATGTGATGGCAAAGTATGCAGCCATTGCCATCCCAATTTATTTCCTGAAGCTGCTGAACAAATTACCATAAACTAACTGGCTTAAAACAACAGAAATGTCTTCTCTGATAATTCTGGAGGTCAGAAGTGCATCAGGTGTGATCAGGGAGGTTCCTTAAGGAACAATCTGGTCTGTACTCTGTCTAGCATCTGGTGGCTGCCAGCAGCTAACTCTTGGCATTCTTTGGCTTGTGGATATATCTTTCTAATCTCTGTTCCCATCTTCCCATTTCCTTCACCTTCTGTCTTTTATGTCTTAAAAGGATAATGTCATGGTGTGCTCATATCACATTTTCAAGTTAATCACATCTGCAAAAACTGAGAGAAATTAAGCTCACATCTACAGTTTCCTTGTGGCCATGTCTTTGGAGGTATGTATGTGTGTATGGGGGGAGGGGAATTCAACTCATGACACTACCAAAGCCTGAGTTGCTGACAAGTCAACTTGAAAGTCAAATTATGGGCAAGGCGGTTACTTGTCATAAGTTTTCTTTCTCCATTTCAGCTACTGACTGTGTCATAATTAGCATTTGCTGAATTAAAAGAGACAATGAGGGAGAGGAGGAGAATATTGAAGGTTGTTCACATCTTTACTGGAGGTAGCTGAGGTACTACTTCTGTATAAAGTCTTTAAGCATCTGTTGCCTAGACATCTACAAATGATCTTGAAAGACTCCTGGGCCTGAAGGCTCCCTGAGAGTAACCCTGTGGGGTCCCTGTGGAGATGTGTCAGGAATTCCTGTGGTTTTTCCGACTTCCTTTCTTAGAAGCTGTTTCTAATGTACCTCCATTAAAGCAGCAGAGTAGAAATTATTCCAAGTGAGAAATCGTTTATTGGGGGGGACCCGAGGAGTGATCCCCAGAATGTCATGCTTTGTGATAGTTCTCTAGATTTCATCTCTACTGACTGAAAGGAAGCTCAAAGCTCTTCTGTCACAGCTCACTGAGACAATGAGCTCACAAACTTGACAGCTTTTAGTCACAGATAAAATTAATCCGTAATGTTTACAGACTAGGAAAGCGTACACATTTGCATTCGCACATTTATTTCTCTTCTGCCTGTGTGTAACTTATAAACAAATACGCGTTGATGTTGGTGTGCTTTTATGTGCTTATCCGCTGACTTTGGTCCCCCCACCCCCACTCTCTTTCTTTTACTCTTTTATTTTATTTTTTTTAATAAAGTTTTCTTTTAAGTCCTCTACTGTTACAGTGCTTCGGCCATCAAAGTCCCCTCCTGGCCATTTTCATTTACCTTGTGACTCCGACCCTTTGTGAAGTGGAGCATTTTCAGAGTAAGCTGATCCGCCAGGTCCCCAAGGATGTTATTCGCATTCATTCCCGCAGCCCTTTGAATGGAGCGGTCCTCCCTTGGCAGCCGTTCAGCAGGCCGGGATTCAAAGAGCACACAATCCTTTTTCTTCCAGAGGCCTTTCAAAACACTGCCCAAGGTTTGTCGAGGGGCTTTAATGGATGTCAGTCATTTCGCATGTTACATTTCATTCATGGCTGCCAGCGAACGTGATGAGCAGAGAAGGAATGAAAGAAAACAGGCAGACAATAGGAGTCGGGGGATAATTTTCCCAGCCTTTGTGACGTGACATTATAGACGGCCTTTCTCGAGCTGCCCGGACTCATGATGGGGAAGTTGAAATCGAGGAGTTAATGTGCTGGTATTGAAAGCTTCACCAGAGCCTCCTAAACTAACTTCAGAGGCAAGATTTCAGGAAACCACACATCAATCTGAAACGTGGGGTGCTCTGGAGCTTAAGACAGCTGGGTCCAGAGGGCCCCACTTTTCCCCGGAGTGGAGCCTGTCTTTAGCCATCTGCATGGTCCCCCGGACAGCTGTCTTCAAAATGCCTGGGAGCAGCCTCTGGAGAGCAGCAGGGAGACAGTGAGGCGGTGTGACGGTCCCCAGGGTGATGCCACAGGCATGGAGGCAAAAGCTCTCCATTGCCTACCTCTGTACCTGCCAACTGCTGTGTCACACAGGGGCTAAAATTACTGGCTAGCCAGTTATCTGATTAAAGAGAACCTTTATTTGAGGCTTAAAAAAACTTAATCCAGATTGAAATCTAAACCTTAAGTCACCCAAACTTCACACACACACACACACACACACACACACACACACACACACACACACACACACACACACACACACACACACACACACACACACACACACACACACACACACCTTGGGCATAATCAACATTTTAGAGGAAGATGATTAAAAATTTTAAAAAGGGTACAGGGGAAAATGCTTTGTTCTAATCTATAGGTCATAAATTGTTCTGAGATTTCTTTTTTGCTTTTTGTATTTTCTTGGCAAAACAACGTTGCCACTTGAGCCTGTTGGCATCAGATCTAATCTTATTTATCTTCACTCACACACAGCTACCAGGCTGATTCTATTTTTACATTTGTAGAATCAACTGATTAAATAAGGTACCAGTGCTCCCCAAAAGCAATTCATATTTTATTAGCTTTACAATTGCATTGAAATCCCTGTAAATTATAGAGTCCATGAATTATGCCTCTGTCAGGCAGCATCAGAACTGTGTTTTTATGGCTCTTGGATTCCACAGAGGCTGTTGTGGTTTGAGAATAACAGAACAATGTGCTGCTGCTTTACCAGCCAGTTAATGATCTGCCCCCATAGTTAAAAGCCCCAAACCACACAGGGCAAGCTGGTCTGAGTCACCAGGCCAAGGCTGCCTGGTTAGAACTGTGCAACAAGAGGAAAAACATTCCAAATTTCTTTATTCAATACAGGCTGAGTTGACTCCTTGAAATGGTCCTAATAATGTTTCCATAGTTTATGCTATTTCATTTGTTCTAACAAAGGAGGGGGAGGAACAGGGAAGAGTGAGGAGAGCAAGGGAGGAAAGGAAGGGGGACAAACACAGAGGCAGAAAGAGAAAGAGAGAAAAAAATGCAAAATGTGGAGTCAGCAACCAACAATGCACAGGCAAAAGCTGAAATGTCAGACCTAAGCCAAAAGTCATTGATAGCTTCTAGAGTGAAGACTGGGAGGTTAGTGGGAATGGGCATGGGGTCAAAGGTAAGAATATTAACTGTGAGCTGGGGTATTGCTCAATCGTAAAACTTAAGTATAACAAGTTGTAGATGCTGGGTTCAATCTCCAGCACAAAATACTATATCCTTTTCTTAGGAAAAAAAATGAAATAGAAAGAAGGTACAAGAAAAGATGTAATAGATGGAGAAAATAGAGGATAAGGAAAAGGGAGGGAAAGAAGTAAGGGAAGCAAGAAGGAAATACCTCATTACCATGTTTTAGCTTATCTCATACCAGGATGAATAACTTATTTATACCAAAAAACACAGTAATCACTGATACACATACATAAATACTTTAGACCACTATATAAAGATGGATAGAGCCAATGATTTGGGGGCGGGGGTCCTAGGGCTTAACTTGGGGCCTGAAAACTGTTCCTGAGCTTTTGTGCTCACAGCTAATGTTCTACCACTTGAGGCCCAGGTCCACTCACAGCTTTTTAGTGCTTAATTGGAGATGAGTCTCATGAACTTTCCTGCTGGGACTGCCTTTGAACTTTGATCCTCAGATCTCAGCCTCCTGAGTAGCTAGGATTACAGGCATGAGCAACCATCGTGTCCAGCAACAATAGTAATTTTTAATCAGCTCTTTCCATACAGTGCTTTTGTTCTACAACCTCCAAGAAAATATCAACACCTACATGCCAAGGCAAATATTACTACTTACTTTTTATTCGCTCCCCAGGATACCTTAGACCTGATAGGGCCTCTTACAAGAAGTAAACCAAACTATGATCATGTCCACATCAGGCTCACCAGCACCTTCAGTTCCTCAGGCAAGTAGATACCCATACTTCGCCCAATACACTTCACTACCAGCAACTGGCTATCATTAATCATTCTGCTCACAAGGAACTTGAATTATTACAAAACAATTTGGTACTTGAAACCTAAACTCATTACTCTATGACCATTATTTTTAGTTCTACAAGTATATAGAAATTTCTAACATTCTTCCATAAAATAACCTGTGAAATTGTTAACACAACTTGTCATTCTCTCAGGTGAAATGGACACAGTATCCTTAGTGTTTCCTCATTTAATGTGGTTCCAGACACTTCACCATCCCTCTTTCCTCTTAAAATGTGGTACCCAGTACTCAACAAGAGAACTTCCTGTATGACTGGTAGTGAGTTTAGATCAGTAACTTCATTGATGTGCATTCTATATTTCTTTTATTTTTATTTTTTTTATTGTAAAGATACTATACAGAGGGTTACAGTTACATGAGTGAGGTAATGAGTACACTTCCTCTTGAACATTGTTATCCCCTCCATTGTTTTCCCCCTACCATCCCCTCCCTCCCTCCCTTCCCCGAGGTTCTTTTTTTTTTTTTTTGATTGTGATTAAGTGATTATATAATTTCCAGAAATTCACAGTATTGTGGAATGATGATGCTCATTTAAAGTCACAAGTTCATTCTAACTTTCCTGGAGCAAATTGTCTGTCACAGTCTGTAACATATAATGGTGTTCACATGTTATATACCATATATGTGATCAGCAGCATGGGGATATTTAGTAGTGGTTCAACTAGATGAGTGGGAGTTCTTTGTTTCTATATTTCAATTAACAGAGGACAGTACTAAGGGGTATAGCAGCAGATCCATATATCTGCATTAAATTACTCAAATTACAGTTCAAAAAATTTAGGTGTACCATCAAGCCAGATATTCTCTATTCTTTACATAAGAAACTTATTATCTGAATCTAACCTAAGATCGATCCTATTGCGTGCCAGCTTCTTTGTTTCATCTACCTTCTCTAGCTAATAAAATATTTTGATGAAATACTTTCCCCAATTTGCTTGTTAGTTTTCCTAATTTTGTATTAGGTACAATTTTTTTTTGGACCTGGAGCTTGAATTCTAGGCCTGGTGCTAGAGTTGTTGCTTAAGGCTAGCCACAGCTCCACTTCCAGCTTGTTCTGAATACTTTATTGGAGAGAAGAATCTCACAAACTTTCCTGCCTAGGCTAGCTTTGAACTGATTTCCTCAGATCTCAGCTTCCTGAGTAGCTAGGGTTAGAGGTGTGAGTCACCGGTTATGTACAATTTTGATAAAACTTTTTCCCTTATCCAACACATGAAAAAAAAAAAGAATAAATACCTTCATACTAAGTTCCACGAAGTACCTGACACCAAATGAGAGTATTAGGCCCAAATTCAAGCAGCAGAAAAAGAAAAAGAAATGAATAAAACAGAAAAACAGTTAAACAACTTATAAAAATTGTCTATGAAACTTCAAAAGTGTAGGAGCATTACAATGCAAATGTACCATGTGTTTCCCTCTAGCATACATTCTATAGACGATTTTACAATGTATTCCAAATACAGTACTGCATTTCTATGTATGTATATGTAAAATTAAAGCATTTACTGTGTTGGCAATTGTAGGGAGAACTTAAACAAAAACTAAATACAGGACTCAAATTACAGTACTGTGTACTTGTATACTGATTTAAGCTAGACCTCAAGAACTTCAATAGACTCAACCTTTCATTTGCATAGTCAGTTTCTAACCAGTGAAAAAGATCAAATATGAACTATATATATAACAAAATCTAAAAGAATGTTATGATGTCAGCAAAATATGATCATTGCAGTACCAGTGAAAAGCTACTATTTGAAAAAAACAGGTTGTCTGAAAGCTACTGGGGCCTGTTCAAGTTGTTATCAAGTACATCAGTAAATGGCAAGAAAATACTATCATGTCATATACTAAGGTGGGGCCCTAAATCTAGTTATGGCTAGATTGATTTCAACAGCACTGGGAGGCATTTAATAGCATGTCTTTGATCCATACATAAGAAAACAGAGCTTTCAGTAGCTTGTCCAAGAAAATATAGATAACAAATGGCTGAGCCAGACCCCAAATCAGGGTCTCAGATTCAAGGCCAGTATTCTTCTCCACTGCATGAAGCTCATGCAAAACTTCAAGGCACACATTTTCAAACAGTATATGCAATTTGGAAAATTTACTTTGAATTATAACCTTGTGTCCTGATTAGTTTTCATTTGTACTTATCTTTGAATCTTCTCTGTTCTGAGGGTCATCTCTTTTGGATCATAATTATCTAATTTTTCTAAACATTCCTGTTTATCTTTCACTTTCTCTCCAGAATGGCTTTTTATTTTCAGTCCTTATCTCCACTTGTACTTTTTATTCTAAGGTCTTTTTATATTTTCTGAAACTCCTTACAGAAATACTGTTATGGTTATTAAGGTACCAAATGACATGATTTTCAAGAATTTAGACATTATTTATACATTACAGATACTTGTTGTGATCTTTAATGTGAACTGAGTTCCCATTCCTAAGTTTTATAAAGTTATCTATGGTCTTTACATCTCTTTGAGTGCTACAATATTAAATTTGCTTTTGAGGATACGAGAATTCCATAGATGAAAAATGGGATGAGCATAGTTAGGATAAAACATAAACTCATGTAACCAATATGATTCAATGGAAAAAGAGAATTTATTATTGCTACATCAGTTTTAAACCAACTTGTGTATTGTCTAATTCAGGAAGCTGGATTCCTCCAACAAGTTTGAAGTACTCGTTGGCCTAGAGTTAGTTAGGTGCTTACTCTAGAATAAAACAAAGACCAATCATCTATGGCGTTCCTGAAAAGCAAACGCTAGTACTGGCAAGACAAAGAATTTGCATACTGAATATATTATGAATACAAATACATGTGTTACTGCCATGCTCTGTTAGTCTATGTGCCTTAGATTCTGATACCTTTGCACACTGTAAAATTGAAGACAATGAGGTATTTAAAAGAGACAAACCTAAGTTCAAATTCTAGCATTGTCACTTACTGGTCTTAAAACACTTGAAGATCTATTTTCCTTCCTTACCCTCTATAAGCAATGAAGAGTTATGATAATTAAGATAATGGAAACACAGGTGCCTGAAATGTATGGATTTCCAGAAAATGATAGGATGATGGTGATGGTGGTGGTGGTGGTGGTGGTGGTGGTGAAGATGATGGTGGTGATGTTGAGATCTAACATTGATTAAGGCAGAGAAGAAGAAAACCAAGTTTCTGGGTAGAGGTTATTAAAAATTAACATTAATGAAGGGATGTGGCCAAAAGGGAACCCTACTGCATTGTTGGTGGGAGTGTAAACTTGTTCAATCACTTTGGAAAGCAGTATGGAGGTTCCTCAAAAGACTACACATAGAGCTACCCTATGACCCAGAAGTCCCACTTTTAGGCATTTACCCAAACAATCACAAACAAGGCCGTACTAAAGCTACCAGCACAACTATGTTTATTGCAGCATTATTCACCATAGCTAAGATATAGAACCAACCCAGATGCCCCTTAGTAGATGAATGTTTCAAGAAAATGTGGTATGTTGGGCTGGGAAGGTGGCTCAGTGGTAGAACGCTTGCCTTGCATGCATGAGGTCCTAGGTTCAATTCCTCAGCACCACATAAGCAAAAAGAAAAAAGCCGGAAGTGGCGCTTCGGCTCAAGTGGTAGAGCGCTAGCCTTGAGCTGAAGAGCTGAGGGACAGTGCCCAGGCCCAGAGTTCAGGCCCCACAACCGGACCCACACACACACACAAAAAAGAAAATGTGGTATGTATATACAATGGAATTCTATGCCTCCATCAGAAAGAATGACATTGCCCCATTTGTTAGGAAATGGAAAGACTTGGAAAAAATTATATTAAGTGAAGTAAGCCAGGCCCAAAGAAACATAGGTCCCATAGTTTCCCTTATCTGCAATAACTACTGTATGTCTAGAACAAGCAGAAGAGGTCAAAAGCTATGTACATATGACCATATAAGCTGATGCTAAGTGAAATGAACCCCAAGATAGGGACACAAGAGACTTTATCTTTCTTGCTGTTCTTGTTAATGTACTTATAATGTGCTATGTGATTTTTTTTGTTTCTTTGTATGTTCTTCCCCCATGGTATAACTCCTGTTTCACTGCATTTGATTATGGTGTCCTGCATCTTGTATATACATTTTTCTAATTTGGGGAAGGGAAGAGAAATAACAAAATCCTTAAATAAGGACACAGGTTGATCCATTGTAATAACAAGATGTACAAAACACTATGTTGAAAACGAACTTTACAACTTGGGATTGGGGGGGAAGGAGGAGTTGGGAGGTGGGGAGGAAAGAGATGGTAGAGGTAAAACAAAGGAGTGAGTAACAATATATGATAGGAAATGGACTCATTACCTTGCTCATGTAACTGTAACCCTATGTACAGTATCTTTACAATAAAATATATAATTAACATAAATGAAAAATAACTTGCAACTAATAATTATAAAGACTAACAATTTAGAAATTAGTTCTGTGAGTCAATAAATAAAACATCTAGGAAGCACCTTTACTCTTAAAGGAAGACCTTCAGATTAGAATCTGATCAATAAAAACTTGGCCTTGATGTAATAAAATAATTAAACAATTTTACCGAACTTTACAGAAAATCAAAAATGTATTCTCAACATTTTTTGTTTGATAATATGTGATTAAGACAATATAAAGTCTGTTTCTTAAAAACTTCACCATTTAAACTTAATTATAACTGTATATTAGGTGAACAATCCCTAAAGAAGGAATATGCTATAACATGTAGTTTCTGGAAAACTAGCTGTAGTGTTTCCGTCTACTGTTTTGTATTTGTAGGGTAATTTTGCATGGCAGCACCTCCGGAGAGCATCAGATCCCAGGTAAGGAAAGGCAGACATGTGCTATATGATTGATGGTCTAGATACAGAAATGCTCATACACAAAAAACAATTTTAAAATAAAGATCAGACTCAAGCAGGATATCAAACCCCTGTAGAAAAGCAAACTGACAAATCTTTACAGAAAATTCAGATTTTTTTCATTTTCAAAGCGAAGTGTATAAACATTGCAGTGATTCCCTTGTCTTTTTTTGTTTAGCTCCTGGCCACATATAAACTGACAGCAGGTAATGGTCTACATTCTCTAATGTCTCACTTGCTGGAAACTTCTTGGGAAAAGTGCCCTTAAGGAGTCATGGCTGGTAAGGGACCTACTTACCCCCTCTCATAACACAGAGAGTCGCTAAGCATGGATCATGCTGGAAACACTAGCAGATGACATTTCTTGCTTGTTAAACCTGAGGCTGTTAATCCCATGACTCTAATTGTTATTTTATTTGAAAATATTAAAATAGCATTCAAATCAAGCAATATATTCCTAAAAACAGAAAAAAAGTTGACATTGTAACACGAGCTGTAGTAAAGGAACATTGTACTCTAGTTCCCTCATGTGGGTCTTCAGTGTTGAATAACAGCCTCCAAATAATGATTTCCTCTGTCCTACACTCTGCTCCTTTCTGGTGTGTTGCCCAGGTAGGCAGCCAGCACTGACTATCTGATAACATGCCTTGTCAGGACATATAGAATAATGTTTTCTTCCAAGCCCTGCAATTTTGCCCCTCCACAATCGAAGGCTCCACACGCAGCACATTTTGTCTTTTGGGAAACCCACAGAGCCTCCACAGTCAATAGTTCAGCTATTTCTACTTCTTCCAAACCAAGACAAAGATAATTTGAAATCTCTGTAGGTTGCTTGCCCGGTGAGCTTATACATTCCAAAACTTCTGAAGAAAATGCAAAGAATCCAGTTAGAATCCAGATGTTTTCTCAAAACTCCTCTTGCTTTCTGTGTTGTATATGCTTGTAAAGACTGTATTACGGAAATCTAGTTACAGTCACTGATGCTATCAAATTGGGTAAATCTTTTTTTGTATTTATTATATGGAAGGGAGTAGAACTGTGAATTTACTCTAGGTGACTTAGTTTTATACATATACTGAACTTTTCCCTTATATTTAGCCAGGCATTCAACCTCACTTTAGAAATTAAAACAAAACAACAACTGAGCCATATAAAAATAAGCTACAGTATACATAGTCTTGTTCTAATGTTAAGATTTTTTTAACTGTTATCTTTGAGAATACTTCATCCTGAAGCCATTCTTTAAAAATCTTTTTCTTTTTTTAAAAAATTTCATTACCTTTAAGTAGTTGTACAAAGGAGTTGGCCATCTAACAAGGCAGTTTGTAAGCACAATGTACCTTGATCCATGTTACAATCCCTCCCAACCCACCCCTTTCCTCACTTTTCTTACTTTTGTAGGATATACATTGGATTCCTAACTGCATTCCCCATGCCCTTTCTCCTTAAAAATCTTTTTTGTAAATTGCCAGTGACTTCCTAGAAATCACATGAAGGCATATTGTTTGATCCGTTTGCACAGATAACATGGATGAATGGAAAAATACTGGCTGTTTCTAACTGCCTCTCAGGCTAGCTACAGAGTGGGAAAGGATAGGATAAATATATCACTATCTCAACATGCTCATAATTATTTGCTAATTTTATGGTCATATTGAAAAGATTTGGAGGGGGAGGGGGGTATAATTGGGTGGGGGGAGGGGGGAGGCTGGGAAGGGAGGTGAAGGGTAAACAAAGGAGGAGGCTGCAATGCTTGGTAAGAAATGTATGCATTATCCTGCCCATGTAATTGTAGCCCCTCTGTACAGTATGTTCTCAAATAAAATAAAATAAAATTTAAAAAAAAAAAAAGAAAAGATTTGGAGTCAACTTAGCTTCTATTCCAAGCAAGATAACATCTTCTCCACTCTTGCTTACCTACCCTCTTTTATTTCTCCCCAGTATGTCTGAAGTATATCTCATTTGTGACAGAATACTCTCCAAAAGATCTCTTGGAAGATCACATTTTTGTAAATCAAATAACATTTGTCACCATGTTAGATTCCTCAGTATTGTCATTAATCATTCTTTATTTACAAACCTGGTGAAATGAAGACATTGGTGCCTGTGTTATATGTTCTAGTGTGGACATGTGTATTTCTGTCCTGGTAAATTCATGGTTCTCTGTGGCTGGGCAGAATAAGACCAGAAGCCACACAGAAGGCATTCCCAGGGACTGCACAACTGATGAGAAGATTGTTGGACATGAACTTAAACCAGATGAAGACTGGAGAGGAAACCAGAATTATGACTTACTGGGAGTTTTGCACCTACTCAGAAAGTCTCTCAAACAATCCATTTCATTCCTGCAGAATTTACTGATAGATAAAATGATGAAGATAAATTTTAGACAAACTAGGTAGGTTAAGAAATAATTTAATGGGGCTGGGAATGTGGCTTAGTGGTAGAGTGCTTGCCTTGCACACATGAAGCCCTGGGTTTGATTCCTCAGTACCACATAAACACATAAAGCCACAAGTGGTGCTGTGACTCAAGTGGTAGAGTGCTAGCCTTGAGCAAAAGAAGCTCAGGGACAATGCCCAGGCCCAAAGTCAAAGCCCCAGGACTAGCAAAAAGAAAACGAAAGAGAGGAAAGAAGAAAGAGAGGAAAGAAGAAAGAAAGAAAGAAAGAAAGAAAGAAAGAAAGAAAGAAAGAAAGAAAGAAAGAAAGAAAGAAAGAAAGAAAGAAAGAAGAAAGAAAGAAAGAAAGACAGGAAAGAAAGAAAGACAGGAAAGAAAGAAAGAAAGAAGAAAGAAAGAAAGAGAGAGAGAAAGAGAGAGAGAAAGAGAGAAAGGAAAGAAAGAAAGAAGAAAGAAAGAGAGAGAGAAAGAGAAAGAGAGAAAGAAAGAAAGAAAGAAAGAAAGAAAGAAAGAAAGAAAGAAAGAAAGAAAGAAAGAAAGAAAGAAAGAAAGAACTTAATGTTTCACTGGATTATTGAGGATTTTAGATGTCCATAATTTTGTTCTGTCCCAACTCAACTCCAGAAATATAAACATTGCATCTCTCAGGTGACATATGTAAATTACATTCATTATACCCCCAAATGCCTAATATAACAGAACTCCAGGTAAGCAGGAAGTAGTAAGGTTGACAGTAAAAAGTGGGCTTAATTTCCCTCTTCCCATGGAAGCAGTGTACAGGACAACACCCCTTATTCTATGTTCCTTTGGTTTTTGGAGGTGTGATCTTAGCACACTTGACTCCAGTATATTATTTTGGACCTTAGCCATGGAGAAGAAGACTGGAGGAGACAGGAAAATCAGTCATTGGTCTGCATCTTCTGTATCCTGCACTCTAACTTCTGGGGAAGGGTCTCTGTGGCCAGTCTCCCCAAGGGACTGCTTAATTTATTCGTTCCAGTTTAAATGGCTCATGGGTCAGCAGTTGACCTTCTCTCCACAAGACAAGATTGAGCAACCGCCTCTGGAGAAGCAGGCTGGGCAAGACTCCACATTCCATGATCCTTTGCTGGCGTAGTGAGACACAGAAAGAGGGGCTCTGAGACTACTATGCCAAGACCACCTTGATTTGTGCTCATTGTGAACATCTGAAAGCATGTGTCTTTTTCTACTTACAGCCGAATGATCAGGAGGGACAGAAAAATGATACAAGCTTCCTAATTTCCAGTTGGATGTCACAAAGTAGACATTGTTTGTATTTCCAGCTACCATAGCATGTGTAAAGGTGCATTTGATTTGCTACTTATCAATTCTGCTTACATTTTTAATTCAGAAGCTCAAATTGCTTTCAATGATTGTAAGGCCAAAACAACACAGCAGTTACAGCTCTCAAAATAACTGTAAGGAGAAATTCAACAAAGCCAGAAGCTGTCTGCTGTGAGTGCTTTTGTTTCTCCCTTTTGTTTTATTAACCTCTCCACAGCTGGTGCAGTTGAAAACACTCTTTCATCACATGCTTAGCAGAAGTTCAAGTGTAGCGGAGAATGTAGCCAAGAATCTGTCTGCTGGATTCCCTGTCAGAATGTCATGTTTCACTTCTAGCCCAGCTCCTATCTGATACAGCTGAAGGAAACAGACACAGAAAATCTGCAACAGGAAAAGCTCTCCCCAGACCCTCAGACCAGCTATTCCTAAGCAATAGAAGACCAGTCAAGTCTAGCAGAGTAGTGATATTTTCACATTCATATGAGAATTCCAGATTCGCAGAATTTTCTATACCTTTTTTTTTGCTTTAATGTAGTAAAGTGGGTACATATTAAAAATAAACTACTGGATTATCAAACAACAATACACATTTGCCTGATACTAGTTTGAATTAATAAGCAGAGTAAAAAATAAGCAATCTCAAGAAATTACCAGATTCCTTGCTTCCTTCTTTGTTTTATCAAAATACTTCATAATTATAGTCTTTACACCTTAGCATCATTTTTATAATGTAAGAGTGCTGTGGCTATTGGCTAGTATTTAGGTAAATGCATTTATTGTAGCTACAAAGTGACTTAGCTGCTAGAATATTTTGTGCAGAAAGGATGTATTTTCAGCATTTCCAAACTACATGGGACAGGTAAAATTCTTGATCATAAGAAACAGATTCTCTTTCATATTACCTTCTTAATTTTAAGTGCTTCAATTGTAGTGAAATGTCCATGATCTCATTTCTTCGATGTAGGTCCATACATTCCTGTTTTACATTGTGACATTAAGTTCACAGGCACTTTGACCAAAATAATCTTCATGTGAAAAGTGAACATCAAGGTGTGGAGTATAAAGAAGTAAGAGTGAGCATTCTGCTTAACTTACTGGTAAAGAGAGACAAACAGTGGAAATACAAACACAACAGACAGCAAGGGTTTTCATGTAGAAAGTTAAAACAGGTGATGAAGCAGGGAATGACTAGTACTGCTCCTTAGTATTGGGTAGCCAGAAAAGGTCCTCTGAAAAACTTTAATTAGAGTGAAGTTATCCCTCATACTGGAAAGTCCTCATGAACTGTCATATGAAGGCTTAGGAAAAAGAGTCATGAGGCAATGTTGTGAGGCAAGGAATTCAAGTATTTGTTCATGTAAAAAAACAGTTGGATTTGGGGCTGGGAAGTAGCTCAGTGGCAAAGTGCTTGCCTAGCAAGTGTAACATCCTGGGTTCAATCCCTAGAATGAAAAAGGAAAAGAAAAAAAAAGTTGGATTTTATTTAAAGGGTGACAGGGAACCCTTTCGAGAATTTCAAACAAAGGATGTATATGATTTGGCTAGTGTATTAAAATGATCACTCTGGAAATCAAGTGTGTAGTGTACATTGAGAGACTGGGAACAATGCAGGCACATAGCCATAACACAACCTTCAATTGCTAAAATACTGAAACATTCTCTACTAGAGATAGATAGACCTTATCCTATGTCTCTTGAATGTTATTTACATTGTTGGGTTTTTTTAAATATCCTATCCTTCACCCCACAATTGCCAAACAACATCATGATCCAGTAACTAAAGGATTAACATCTAGCCCAAGGAACCAGTTGGGAACCTACAGAGCTCCAGCAACTCCTGTTTAATACTAAATAATGTTTAATTTTTTTGAATAGTATTGCTAGTATAATATTAGAAATATTCACTTTAGCTGGGCACCGGTGGCTCACACCTGTAATACTAGTTACTCAGGAGGCTGACATCTGAGGATCATAGTTCAAAGCCAGCCCAGGTAGGAAAGGCCATAAGACTCTTATCTCCAATTAACCACCAGAAAACCAGAAGTGGTACTATAGCTCAAGTGGTAGAGCAATCGCCTTGAGCTGAAGAGCTCAGGGCCAGCACCCAGGCCCTATGACTGACAAAAAAGAAAAGAAATATTGCGCTCGCTTTGGCAGCACATATTCTAAAATTGGAACGATACAGAAAAGATTAGCATGGCCCCATGAAAATTCGTGAAGTGTTAAAAAAAGAAATATTTAGTTGATAAAGATGGGTATTTTGTATAAATACTGAATATAAAAATATATACATCAAGAACTTACTAACAGATTTGGTCCTGGATCTTGGAAATGCTAGCCCTAAATTAAATCGACCAAAGCATGGACACAGAAGAGAAGCAGACTGAATGATCACAAACAAGACCATTCTAAAGCTACCAGCACAACTATGCTTATTGCAGCATTATTTACCATAGCTAAGATATGGAACCAACCCAGATGCCCCTCAGTAGATGAATGGATCAAAAAAATGTGGTATATATAATAGAATTCTATGCCTCCATCAGAAAGAATGGCATTGCCCCATTTGTTAGGAAATGGAAAGACTTGGAAAAAATTATATTAAGTGAAGTAAGCCAGGCCCAAAGAAACTGAGGTCCCATGGTTTCCCTTATTTGCAATAACTAGCATATGCTGAGACAAGCAGAAATGGTCAGATAAGGTGATGTTAGGCAAAATAAACCCCAAGATAAGGATGCAAATGTTTTTTTCTTTCTTGCTATTGTTTCTAACATATTTATAAGATATTTCTTTGCTGCTTTGTATGTCAATCCCCCATGATATAACCCCTGTCTTCACTGTATTTGATGTTGGTATAATTTGTGGAGGGGAAGGGGAAAAACAAATTGTTTAAATAGGGATATAGGTGGACCCATTGCAACAATGAGATGTACAAGACTTTATGTCGCAAAACAAACTTTACAACTTTGGCACTGGCGAGGGGGGATGTGGGGGAAGAGATGGGAAGGGAAGGGGAAACAAAGGAGGCAACACTGCTTGATAAGAAATGTACTCTCATTACCTTGCCCATGTAATTGTAACCCCTCTGTACAAGAATAAGTCAGTGATCCAGTGTGATAACACATGAAATCATCTATAATTGCTAAATAAATGGATAACTATCACTAACATACCCTGGGCTGCATCACCCACATATACAAGAGCCATTATTTTTGCCTCTCACAAGGTAATTCCAGGCAGAAATGTGAAAGGTAAGAACTCCATGGATTGGCCTAAAAGAGCTGAAACAACAGATGTTAATAGAGCAGTTAAAGTCTCCTAAAGGTGAGAACATGTAGAAATGATCTGTGTATCAATTTTTATCATATTAGAGATGATTTATCCACCACTTTGTTTTATTAAAAACTACACTAATTTTGAGATTGTTTTAATTATTTGAGTTGCATCAATTACAACGATGCTGCTTCTTCTGATATAATTATTGAAATCAAGATGAAGAGAATGAAAAACAGGTGATGTAGCACACATTCTCCCTTATACTTTTACATCCCTCACTCTCGCCTTTGGTCTCATTGAGTCCTTGTATTATGAGACATGAATCATTTATTCATTGCTTTTCTTCCAGCATTGTTGAAATAACTGAGTGAATTACTACATGAAAGCATGCAATTTAAGTGTGCATTGTGACTTATACCAAGACATAGTGCATAGTGGAAAAAGTACTTGTAAGCTATGAAGAGTTGGTTATTTGTTTTGTATCTTCCAAACTTCACTCCATGGGCAACCACAGTATCTTATACTTATTCCAAAGAATTTACCATCCTTCATTGGAGTAAATAAGTTACTATTGAAGAGAGCAGACGACAAGAATATCATCTATCTAATTTACTATACCTAGAGGCTTAAGTTCAAAGTCATGGCATGATTCCTAAAGCAATTTGACCTACACTGTACCAAAAAATTCTTTAAAATGCCAGTACTTTCCTGGCTCAAACCTATAATCCTAACTACTCAAGAGGTTGAGTTCTGAGGCTTGCAGTTCAAAGCCAGCCTGGGCAAGAAAGTCCATGAGACTCTTATTTCCAGTAAGCTGGAAGTGGTGCTGTGGCTCAATTTGTAGAGCACTAGCCCTGAGCTGAACAAGCTCAAGGACAGCACCCAGGTCCAGAGTTCAAGCCCCAGGACTGTCAAAAAAAAATCCAGTGGTTCAAATTGTCTGCCAGTATTTTTTAACTTTCTAATAAGAATTAGACAGTATTCTACAACAATTAAGAGCAAAAGATTTGGATTAAGACTTCTTAGGTTTGAAATCTAGCTCTATGACTAACCTTGAAAAAGTAATTTAACCACTTTGTGTTCATGCAAGTTTAGGATAATGATAATAGCCATCTCTGGGATTATTGTTAGGAGTAAATAGAAAATTGATGATCATATAAATTAAGCAACTTGCTCCCCAGTTCACAGAGGTAGACTTAATGGGTTTGATCAGGGAATGCTGTGACCAAGTTTAAGTTTTGAACTATAGAACTGACACCATTGACATCTAATTCCCAACACTCCTTATTTTTTCTCTTGCTCTATATTCTTCCATGGTGCTTACTATCATCTGAAGAATTATTTGAATTTCTGGTTGTCATTTTCTTTGCCCTACCAGAAGATAAGCTCCATAAGGATTGATAGGCAAGCTGCCGCCATACACTAATAGCAAATAAATAAATAGCTGTCACATATGCCACTATTCATACAGCTTCTTACCTTCCTACTCACTCACTTACTTGGTAGCCCTTACTTCTAGGGAGAAGCTATTTTGGTGGAGTAGACAACATTCTAAAAGTCTGAGGATTAAGATTTCAGGCAGTAGTCTCCTGGTTACTCAATTCAACTAATAGTATGGAAAGCTAGCTAAACATCAGTTATCCATTCTAACATTTTCCTCAGAAAAAAAAGTTTAGAACCAGAGGCTGGGAAGGTGGCTCAGTGGTAGAGCGCTTGCCTTGCATGCCTGAGGCCCTGGGTTCGATTCCTCAGCACCACATAAGCAAAAAGAAAAAAAGCCGGAAGTGGAGCTGTGGCTCAAGTGGTAGAACACTAGCCTTGAGCTGAAGAGCTGAGGGACAGCGCCCAGGCCCAGAGTTCAGGTCCCATGACCGGACCCCCCCCCCAAAAAAAGAAGTTTAGCACCAAACATTAGCCAAATTAGATCTCAAAGGCCAAGTGCAGATACAAACAGCACAATAGAATAGTTTATTTGACATTTTATCTTCCCTGAAAAAAAAAAACACATACTTTTAAAGTTTATCACTACTTTAAAAAAAAAAAGTGTTTTCACTTTAACACCTTTGAGAAGAAATGCAATGCAATTTCTGAATTTAAAAGACAGTTTAAGTGTCCTGTAACTTTAATACCTTAAATTTATCTTTAGTTATTTGAAATTCATATGTATTGTTTGTACATATAAATGATTATTTACTTAATTTGCTGAAATTATAATATGGGCATTCCCGAAGGCCTAAGAGGAAGGAGACTTTTCATAACTCAGCATATTATTGTTTTATGATGTTTCCTTATCCCTTTTGAAAGACTTCCATTGGATTTCACCATATAGCACGTATTATGAGATCCAGCGTTTTGGGACCTTTCTTTACTTCCTGCTTTTGATCATGTCTTGACCCCTGACTTGTTCTTGAAAGTACAGGATGTAATTTTCCCTTACCTCCCAAGCATTTCATACTGCTTATTTGTGTCACTTTTTGATGGCTTCCTAGACCTACCTTTGGTCAGATTCTATGAAATGAGCCAGCTGAGTTTTCCCTGAAGAGTTTTGATTTTAGGAAATCTCAAGTTTTAAAATAAGGGACTGTTAACAAATCTGGCCAATATATTGTAGGTAGAGCTATTATTTTTATTATTTTCAACAGAATAGCTTTCCTCCAAAGGAATCTCTGTCTTTCAAGGCTGGTTACAAATACAAATAATAGTCTTGAAAAGATAGTCCAAAATAAAATTTGTTGTAAAATGTGTAGAGACACCATAGAGAACTGACTTCAATTTAGCTACACTTTGATAAGGACTTTAGAGATACAAAAAACATTAAAGTTTTATGAAAACTGTCACTCAGCTTTACAAAATGTTATTGAAGAGTTCAGCAAAGCACAAGCATAACCACTATGTGCTAGTCATTGAAATAAAAAAAATTTAATGTCAAATGACTAGCAAATAGTAACCATCAGTAATAAAAAATTGTTACCACTCTTCTGACATGTGGCAGATGTATATTTATCCCATTACACAAGTATTTAAATAGTATATATAACCTGCTGTTAAAGTATGAATTCTGTTATAGATTGATATAAAAGAAAAAATAATGACAATTGTGATGATTTTATAGTTGTATACATTTTTAGTGATTTGTTGGTGTCTTTATATGAAAAATTAGAGGAAAAGTCCGTAGCGTTGAAAATGTGAAATGAAATATATCACTATTTGGTACATCATCATTCTCTTCATAACACAAACACTATCTGTAGGTGCCTTACTTTTGTTCTTTTATGTTTGAACTCAGGACTTCCTTCTTATTAGGTACGTGCTTAAGTCATGCCATGCTTCTTGCTTTTTCCCCAGGACAGCCTGGTCTTGGGTCTTCTGATTTATGCTTCCTCACATAGCTAAGATGAAACATGCATACTACCACTCCCAGATTTTTCTGTTGAGACAGAATCTCAAGAACTTTTTACCTAGACTGACCTCAACCCATTCTTCCCAATCTCTGCCTCTTAAGTAGCTAGGATTACAGGAATGAACTACTACTGACTCTTAGATAAAGCTTCTTGAGTTTCACTGAGAAAATAAAAGTTGACTAGAAAGAAACATTTCATTTTCCATCACTAAATTAGCCAACCATGTTTATATTCATGGCTTCCCTCCAGTCAAGCTGAGTTAACTTTCCCTCCTTTCTCCCAAGGTTCTTTATACCTTGATCTCATCTTCCTGGAGCTTCTTCAGAGATTTTTTCTTGCATTTATCCCATCTCTCTGTTTTACATAATCAGTCTACTCCTTGTTACTATTAATCTTATCAGCCTCTTTAAGCTCTTGTTTTCCCCCCACTTCCTCAAAAGCATTGTCTAAATGGCTATTTTCTTCTTCAGCTCTTTACCTCTTTAACAAATCATTCTTCACTCCTCACCACCCAACAGAAAGTGCTATTGCCGGGGCTGGGAAGGTGGCTCAGTGGTAGAGCGTTTGCCTTGCATGCATGAGGCCCTGGGTTTGATTCCTCAGCACCACATAAGCAAAAAGAAAAAAGCCAAAAGTGGCTCTGTGGCTCAAATGGTAGAGCGCTAGCCTTGAGCTGAAGAGCTGAGGGACAGCGCCCAGGCCCAGAGTTCAGGCCCCACGACCAGACCCCCCCCCCCAAAAAAAGTGCTACTGTCAAGGTCAATATTTGTATGTACAATATACACAGAATTCCATATCATAATGCCAAACTAATATTCATTATAAATTCTACCCCAAAACGCAGCAATCAACTAATTAATTTATAATATACAAAAATGTCTGTTGTCATGTGGTTGCTGCAAATCAAAGGATATCATACAACTAAATATTTATTGTAGGTCATAGCATAATTATATGCATATACATACTTAGCATGTATGTATATTCGTATGTATATACTTGTATAACTCAAGAACTAGAAAACAAAAATGTTTGGTTTCGTGGAGATTTCTGACTGGACATGAGAAGAAGCATACAACTAAACTTGTATTAGGAATAATATAAAAACTATCCCTTCATAGCTACATGGGTAACTCCCTAAAAATTATTTGTCTCCTTGAATAAGCCTTCATTTTGGTCAATACCTGAGCTTTCAAAAGACTGTTCCTAAGTTTTTGTTTAATGGAGGAGCTATCTCATGCTGCCACATAGCAAATGAAGATAATAAAAACTACATGTATAAGACACACCTTTCTGGTTACCCCGCCTCAAATACCAAGGTAAATCAATACCATCAACTAAAGTCTAATATACAAGATGATAAATTGTACAACTGCATTACTTGCCATCTGGTAAAACAGTTAAGATTCGGATGAAATAAGCTAGTGAACATTTTGAACTCCTGAACCACATCGTTCATAGTACCTTACTTCATAGAATCACATTTAAATTACGATAAGTTCCTCTCTCTATAATCTTTAAATTTTGATGAACCTGGCGTCTACAGGCTTTTCCATATAGCCTATCAAGAAACTTGGGAAAGTGAGTGTTCAATGTTAGATTGAAAATAAACGTGCTGCTCTCAGATATTTTCTTCAGGATTGGCTGGCTTCAGTCTACCATGCTACAGTTTATTTGGGAGACTAAGAAAGATGCCAGAGTACAGAATGCTGCAAGCCAAGGATAGTTAAAGTAAATGCCTTTTGTCGGATTCACTTTGCTACTCAGCTTCTAAAAACCCATTTTTGTTTTGATAATTAACATTTAATCAGGAGAATAAGATAAACGCATTTGTGCATACACACAATTTTTGAGAAAGAGCACAGTTTTCAACATGCTCTATGGGAAATTGTTATTGGAAGTAGTCATAGTGACAGAGGTCAATCATAGAGAAATGTTAACAGAGGCATATCAGTAAAGAGCTAAGGGAGATCTAGAGGTGAAATTCAGTGAAAAAGTACCTACTTACCTTATATACTCTGTGCCTTTAGTTTATTCCCAGAAGATATTAGAAGATATTAATTTTTAAAAAGGGAATGGGACTGGGAATGTGGCTTAGTGGTAGAGAGCTTACCTGGCATACATGAAGCTCTGGGTTCAATTCCTCAGTATCGCATAAACAGAAAAAACAGAAGTGGCACTGTGGCTCAAGTGGTAGAGTGCTAGCCTTGAGCAAAAGAAGCTTAGGGTACAGTGCCCACGCCCTAAGTTCAAGCCATAGCATTGGCAAAAAAAAATCCATTAAATGTACCTCATCTACTTGTAGCTAAGCTACAAGCAAACTCTTGTGTATGTGTTCTTCATGATTTCAAGTCTGACAGGAAGCTTTGACTTACTGCTACTGTCCAGAATCTTATCATTAGCCTGGGAGAGATCAAAATTAGAAACATGGTTTCTACTAAATATGCATTATTTACACAGTACTGCAAAAGTAAAAACTGTAAGTCAAATCATCCAACACCAGATAATGATACAAACACGTACATAGAAAGAGTAGAAAGGAAATAGACTATAAGTTTGATAGTATGGAATTATGTTGCATTAACAAATATTCCTCAAATGTAATGACCTATAATTATAAAGAATTAATTCTTGGTCTAATTTTATGTCAGCTCTGGCTCTACTTCAGGTGTTCTCCTATGCAGTATGATAGAACAGTCTTTCTTTGGTATCTTACTCATTCTATGGACAAGAGGAAAAAAGCCAACAAGAAATCAAGTATAAATTTTAAATTTTGTATTGGGAATAATACATCGTTTCCATCACATCTCATTGGCCAAGGCAAGTCCCATAAAGAGAAACAGCTTTCCTAGGGCAAAACTAACAGTCATCACAGTGTAAAGTATTAAAAATATAGGAAAAATTCCTACAATGCCAAAAGATCCATGTCTCCTGGTGATGATGTTATTACTGAGTTTTCTTTTCTACATATATATATATATATGTTATTTTTAAAAATTATATGGAGAACCAGATGCTGGTAGCTCATGCCTGTAATCCTAGCTACTCAAGAGGCTGAGATCTGAAGATTGCAGTTCAAAGCCAACCGGGTCAAGGAAAGTCCATGAGATTCTTATCTCCAATTTACCACCAGAAAACCCCAAGTGGCAATGTGGCTCAAAGTAGTAGAGAACTAACCTTGAGCAAACAAGCTCAGGAACAGAACCTAGACCCTAAGCTCAAGTCCCTTGACTGACAAAGAAATAAATAAGTAAAATAAAATTATATATATATGTATATAAAACCTTTACTTGTTATTGATTTGTTTATTTTACAATATTAAGGATCAAACACAAGCCTTTGCACATGCTAGATAAGCACTCTATCACTGAGCTATATTTCCAGCCAATATGTTACCTTTTTTAAAAATTTTGGTAGTACTAGGAACTGAACTCAGAGCCTATACTCAATGTGTTTCTTTTAAAATTCTATCTCACCCCAGTTAGATTATCCAACATTGTGAATTAGAACAACAAATATTGGTGGGGATGTGGGGAAAAAGGAACCCCATTACACTGTTGGTGGGAATGTAAACTAGTTAAACTTCTCTAGACAGCAGTCTGGAGGTTCCTCAAAAAACTAAACACACATCTTTCTTATGACCCAGCCATACCACCCCTGAGCACACAAGCCAGGATACAGTAAAGACAATTGTACATCCATGTTCATTGCTGCACTGTTCACAATAGCCAAGTTGGGGAAACAGCCCAGATGCCCTAACATAGATGAGTGGATCCAAAACATACAGTACTTATATACAATAGAATTTTACATAGCCATTAGAAAGAATAATACCATGTCATCTGCAGGGAAATGGGTGAACCTAGAACAAATCATGTTAAGTGAGGTAAACCAAGCTCAGAGAGACACACAGCATGTTTTCTCTCATAACTGGAAGCCAGATCTAAATGTATGGAACATGATAAATTATACAGTACTCTAGGCATTCACACAAGGTGAGACTAAAGGAGGACACTCTTAGGGAAGGAACACAAAGGTACAATGTCTATGTGCCTCTGATCATATAAAATAATATTTATCAAAACGAACTCCAGGAAATGGAAACAAGAGGTTTCTTCACCTGTTCCTCCTCCTCTTTCTCCTCTTCTTCCTTTTCATACTCATTCTCTTCTTCCTTCCTTTCTCCCTGCCTCCCTTCTTCCCCCAGCCTTCATGCTCAGCACAAACCCAGCACCTTCCACATGCTAGATAAGCAACCTACACCTAAGAGCTGTGTCTCCACTGAGAGCTACAACCCATTCTCACTAGGTCATATTAAGGTTTCTTTTTAATATCTTTCCAAGCCTATAAGATGAAGCCATAAATACCAATTACATAACTAGAGAGTGAATATAGGCATGTGGGCCAGCGGTTTCCCACTTAGGATGACTTTGTCCCCCAGATCTTATGTGATGATGCCTGGAGACATTTTTAGTTTTCATAGTTTGAGATAGGGAGTGTTTGTAGAATCTACTGGGTAGAGGCCCGGTTCTTGTTCAAATGGTTAATAAGCACCAAAGTTAAGAAGCCACATGATTTCATGGTGGTGTAACTTCATTCAAGTGCTGGACACCTTACAGTGTAGCCTTCAGATATAAATGGTGATTTCCTATAGTACCATGGTCATAAAAATGTGATCTCTGATCCGACTGAAGATGGTGCTGGAAGTCAGATTTATTGACCCATCAAAGCATTCATTCAATCATCAAAGCATTCAATTGGGGGCTACATTTCAAATAACTTAGAATAATGTTTGAGTGATGACTAAGACGTGGGAATCTTTAGAGAAACTGCTCTGGTATTTTGTACAGGAAATTGTTGCTGACATGAGGAGGAGTATTTGAAAACAAGCAAGGAATGTTGTGACGGTTTGTCAGTCATGAGTAACTTCAAATTATACAATTATTGCCATCATTTGTGTACATGTCTGTCACTTTCCCTTCATCTGTTATGTATTTGGAAGATGAAGGAGAACAAGAGTGACATCATCACAATATTTAGAGATATCTTGTAACATTTATATTACACATTCTGTTGTCAAGGGTCATTAATTGACTACATCTTGACTCCAAATGCAAAGCAAATGTTCCATGGGCATCTCAATTTAAGATATTATTTTATAAAAGTTTCCATTCATATGAATTGCTTTGAAACAGTTCAAATATGACGTGCTTGCTTTCTTTATCCTTTCCTGTCTTTCCTGGTATCTTACCATATAAATTTTCGTTTATCAAAACTGAATGACTTCCTTTCACCATCTTCTCTCTGCCCAAAGTCCATATTCTCACAAAGCATTCCCCTCCTATCAGGACAGGATTTCTATCCGTATAACACTTACTGTTATATCACAGTGTTTAACTTTATCTTTCAACTAAGCTATGAGCTCCTAACAAAGAAAACACTTAGAATCTGTTTGTGTGTGTGTGTGTGTGTGTGTGTGTGTGTGTGTGTGTGTGTGTGTGTGTGTGTGTGCCCTGCACTCAGAGCTCACATCGGTAATCCTAACCACCCAGGAAGTTGAAATATGGAGGATAGCACTTCAAAGCCAGTCTAAGCTGAAAAAATCCACCAGATTCTTTCTGCAAAATAACTAACAAAAAGCTAAGTTGGAGGCATAGATCATGTGGTAGAGCATCAGTTGTGAGCAAGCAAACTGAGCATTAACCACCAGAAAGCAGGAAGTGGAGCTGTGACTTGAGTGGCAGAGCACTAACTGTGATTTTAAAAGTGAGAGATGACACCCAGGCTCTAAATTCAAGCCCAAGACTGGCACACACTAAAAAAGATATGCTGCCTCCAAAAAAAAATAAATTTCTAATAGTGGGGATTCCAACAGATAGTGCAATGAGCAGAATATTCTGAATCAAGAAAGACTCCCTAGAGGTCCTCAATTCCTTACTGCCTTCACCAGATGCTGCTAGTTCTAAAAGAAAAGCTACACTACTACATTTTCGCTACAGCCATTATTCTTGAAACTGAAAAATAGTTTTCTTAAATTATAGCTAAGGCCAGACATGGCAGCACATATCTGTTATCCCAGTATTTGGGGCAGGGGTTGGGGGTGGTGGTGGGGGTTAAGGCAGGAGGATCCTGTATTCAGGGCCAGCCAAAGGTACTTAGCAAGACCAGCCTGGACTACATAGTGAAACCTTGTCTCAAAAAAATAAATAAAAATCATAGTTCATCTGACACATATTGCAATGAAATGACTAAAATAATTTTATCTTCTTGCTAACAATGCAGTTTGATTTGGGATATATGCATTATCAATATTTATGCACATATACATGAAGCTATAAAACCTCAATAAGTAATACTATAATGAGATTTCTCAATTTCAATTAATTACATTTATAAAAGTATTATGTAAAACATCATCAGCTTTGTTTCTTTCTTCTTTTTCTCTTTTCCAGATTCAGCTTTCATTTGAAGCCTGGTGATTCACCTGTAATCCAAATCACTCAGGATTCCGAAATCAGAAGGACTATGGTTTGAGGCCAGTCTTGACAAAATGTTAGCAAGATTCACCTCAGTCAATAAGCTGGGTCTGATGGTTCCTGTTTGCCACAAGTAGGAAAATGCAATCTGAAGCCATTCTGAGACAAAATACAAAACCCTTCTGGAAATGTAGCTAAGGTAAATATGTACTGGGGGAATGGTTCAAGTGGTACAGGGAATTTCTGCACATAGAATTAAGTTACGCACAGCATTCTTAGTTTACAAATGGGTTGTTTCCAAAGTCATATATTTTCAATATATACTTATCACCTAAAATCTCCCATGTCAGACTATTTATTACTTAAGAATAAATACAGCTACTTTATTGGTAGTTGTTTTAGAAAACTCAGAAGACATTTTTTCCACAGAATCATCAAAATAATCCCCACAAATCAATTCCATGTATTTTGAAGTTCTTCTGTATTCATCCTTTGCTGCCAGTTTCCAGTCTTAAACTACAGTATTTTCTGGTACTAAGTCCATTCTCTCCAAATAAGAATAACCTTTAAGGTTTGGAAAAAATTATATTAAGTGAAGTAAGCCAGGCCCAAAGAAGCATAGGTCCCATGGTTTCCCTTATTTGCAATATCTAGTATAGGTATGAGTCAAGCGGAAAAGAACAGATAATGTGATGTTAGGAAAACGAACCCTTAAATATGTATTTTAATGTTTTCGTTTCTTTCATGCATGTGTTTCTAACGCATTTATAAGATTATTTCTTTGTTGCTTTGTATGTCCCTCCCCCACAGTGTAACCCCCGCTTTCACTATATTTGATGTCAGTATAACATGTGGAGGAGATGGGGACAAACAAGTCGTTTAAGGATTCAGGTGGACCTGTTGCAACAATGAGAAGTACAAAATGTCATGTCAAAACCAGCTTTACAATGTCGGTGTGGGGGGGGAGGGGGGTATAATTGGGTGGGGGGAGGGGGGAGGCTGGGAAGGGAGGTGAAGGGTAAACAAAGGAGGAGGCTGCAATGCTTGGTAAGAAATGTATGCATTATCCTGCCCATGTAATTGTAGCCCCTCTGTACAGTATGTTCTCAAATAAAATAAAATTAAATTTAAAAAAAAAAAAAAGAATAACCTTTAAGAAGATGGCAAATAAAAACTTTTTCAGCAAATGGTAGAGATCAGTACTTTGACACTCAAAAAGCAAATCAGGAGCTAAATCAACCCCCTACTCCTGATGCATAGCCACTGTTTTCATCAGTGCTTAGTGGTCCAAAGACCTACTAGACTGAGGGAAACAGTCTCTACTGTGTGAGGGAGAGGACTGTTTTCCATTCTCTCCTATTCAAAGCGTTCCAGGAAGGGATGGTTCTGATAACCATGACTTCTGTCACATCCGGAAGACTAGCCTGTCCAGTCCCAGGCATAGTGTGAGAGAAAAGACACCACATCCTTGGTGCTGTTACAAAAATTAGCCATTCCTAAAACTTGACTTTCTTTTGTGATGTTTAGAATATAATAATTTGCCTTTAGGTGAAGCTAGTGCCTAGCAGATTTCTTTTACTTGCAGCTAAAACTATCCCAAACATCCTGATATCAAACATTTTAGAGTAAAGAGAACCCTGTACTCTTCTATAATTCCCCAGACTTGATTTTTCTGAGACAGTTTTGGGCAGATAAACTCATGCTTACAGAGGAGACATTCTTGATTACTGTTAGACTTGGTACTTTGTGATTTCCCAAAATTGAAAGGAAAATTAATCTTCAGATCCTAAAAGAGGCAAATGGCAAGAAGACTAAATACAAACTGTTTTTCTTTTTCTACTTCAAATGATACTCAAATCTCAACCAGTTTATTTATAGCAATCCACTACCATGTCTAAAAAGTCTAAGAGTGTGCTCCACTGGTAGCTGTCCTGAATTTCAAATTATCCTGAACACCCGTTCCTAATCATGGAGATCTTGATGGGAACTAAATTTGTTCTCTATACAGAAATTGCTCATGTTCCAAAAGCAGTTTCTCCTCTGGCCAAATTAGCTGTGTAAATACTACAAATAAAAATATATGTAGGGGCAAGTGGATTACAAAAAGACATTTCCTTATAAATGATCCATGTGATGCCCAAATTAAAATGCATCGTGCAAATAGAGCCTGGGAAAGATTAGTGGGCTAAAACAACTGGTGCCCATAAACTGCCTCAGAGTTTAGACCAAATTCTCAATAGCAAACAGTTAAGAAAGAAAAAACCACTGGGAAGAGAGAAGAAACCTTAGGAAATAGTATTTCAAAATCCTAAAACACAAGCTGGATTCTGAAAAACAAAGGAAGCTGCAAGAGGAAAAACACTGATCAAGGATTTCCATGGTTTGCACATTTTTTCCATTTAATATGTTCTTATCTTCTTGTAAACAATTTAACTCATTCTTTCTTTTTTTGTTAACAAATTGTATATTCAAATTTGTATAGTGCTTATAACGGGAATAAACAAAACATGCCTAACATCTCTCGCTATTATATTGAGCATAGAAAGATTCTTTAGTGTGGTGTCATTTTCTTTTATAAAGACAGTCAACCACATCATGAAAGCCTTAAAGGCATAAAAACCTACATTTATAACAACACAACATTCTCCTTCTTTCCTTGGGAAAATCCTATATTGTATACACTGGCCAGGACTATACAGAAGTGAAATTTTGGACATGTCTCAGTATGAGAAGAACAGTCAGTAGAATATGGTTGCTTCTTTTACTTTGTCTCCTATTCCTATAACCTCCCCCTGGGATTTACTTATTAAATGTGTTTAATAATAAGGCCTACTTAATGAGTTAACTTATTTCATTAACTTAACTCATGTAAAGAAATTGGAATATGTTGAGTGCATGTTCAAATTTACTGTCATTAATGTTATATTGTCCCTTTCTTAGCTACTGCATCTCTTTGCCATGACTGTACATTTAGTTGCTTTAGAGCCCCATCATCTTATTTATCCACAAATTTTTTTTTCCACAGCGCCACTTCCGGCTTTTTTCTTTTTGCTTATATGGTGCTGAGGAATCAAACCCAGGGCCTCATGCATGCAAGGCAAGTGTTCTACCACTGAGCCACCTTCCCAGCCCCTCCACAAATTTTTATTAGAACTGGAACTACAATACTTAGATCAAGTGCAAAAAATGTCTTAGACTAATAATAGAAAAACCTGAATTTCCTGGAGGCCCTGCATTTCTCTTGGGCCCCAACATATCCAAAATAAAGTTTCTATTCTCATGACAGGAAGAGCTACATACATTGCATCAGCCAAGAAGGTAGGCAAGGGGCTGGGAAGGAGGCCCAGTGGTAGAGTGCTTGCCTTGCATGCATGAGGCCCTGGGTTCGATTCCTCAGCACCGCATAAGCAAAAAGCCGGAAGAGCAACTGTGGCTCAAGTGGTAGAGCGCTAGCCTTGAGCTGAAGAGCTGAGGGACAGCGCCCAGGCCCAGAGTTCAGGCCCCACAACCGGACCCAAAAAAAAAAAAAAAAGAAGGTAGGCAAGTAGACAAAGTTTTCCAATGATCCTGTTTACAAAATTCCCTTAAACTGGCCTTAACCCCCACCCCTGCCCCCACAATGTCTAGTTGTGCACAAAAGAAATCCAAAAATAAGAAGCATGCCTATACTGCCTAGTTGTTAGGCATCAATCCATCCCAAATTATGGCTCACCCCTTCAGAGAGGAAAGAAAAAGTTGCCACAGGTGGAAAACTGCTTCTGGCATTAATCCTCCTAGCTCAGATTGAGTAAATAGCTATCGGTAATCTCTCCTGGAATAGCTGCCATCACTCATTTTGATACAATGATGAGAATTGCACAGGGAAACAAGACTTTCTGGCCACTTTCAAGGAAATTCACTGGGGAACTAAAAAATGAATGGGCGTCTATGCCTTCTGAAATCCCCAACTTCAAACCAACTTGATCAGAAAGCAGAGGCAAGCCCCTTTTCTCAGGGTATTTTATGCCCTGAGGGAGTTTTTGCCAGGAGGCCGACTTCTAAGTTATCAAACTAAGAATTCTCCCCCAGTTCCTTCTTTTTCCAGTTTGCTTCTTGCGGTTAACTCCATTACTAACTTCTAGCGATAAACACCTGGAGTCTATCAAAAACAAAGAAAGGCTTATTCCGTGGGTACTGGCCCGCCTGGTGAACACCCTGAGCAGAAACAAACTACATAATATAAGACTTGAACAGGAATATGTTTTTTATGATGTGCCAGCATAAGGGGGATCAAAGGCTAAAGCCAAATAAATAGCAACTGGGCACCGGTAGAGGAAGCATATTTAAACTTTAAAATAATCAAAAACAAACCCAAAGAACACTAACACCCTCCTCCTTCAGCAGTCCTATTTTCCCTCTTTTTATCCGAGACTTACAACTGTCAAGAGTTTGAAGCTAATCACTAAAACCAAAGAGGAATCCTGACTTTCACTGAGGCTGTGAAAATAACAACAACAAAAAAAAAGATCAGACTTAAATAGATAGACACACTCCCCACTCCTTCAGCTAGTCCCCACCCCCACTCTCAATTGGCTTATTATTGAATTTACCTTGGCCACGTTATGGAATTTGCCGGCTGACATTAACCCATTTATTGAGCCGACTCCCCCTTATCTAAAGAATCTCTAGACAAACTGAAACAATCTGTCTGCCATTCCCTGATTGGCAGGGCAAATTTTTCCAGGTGGTATAACCAGTTCCCTTCAAATGGCTTGCCAACCTTATTTTAGCCTGGAAGAATGACAGAAAGAAGTCCGGAGCAACCAGTCTTCCCTGCCATGGTTATTACCTGCAATGTATTACCATAAACAGTTTTGAAAGATTAGTGCTGAAAAAAGAAGTTGTGGATGGGGGGCCCACAGCCAAGAGGAGGAGGAAGATGTGAGAGTGGAGAATTGACAGGCTCAACCCTGAGGACAAAGGGCTACATCTGTATTTGATTTGTCAAGGATTTACATTAGTGAAACTTTAACTCTGCAGATGATACATAAGATTACACTCACAGAACAAGCTTATGCAAATATAGCTTAAACTCCATGGTATGTGGCCCAACAGTGAATTTGACAGATTTCATTGAGTCTGGTGGCTGGATCTAATAAATTCATTTACATGAAGGATTAGAACATCTGGAAAAGTAGCATGGTGGTTTATTGAAACATAAATAACATTAATTGAAAGGTTACAGGTATGCAAAACACTTCATGTAGGCTGGGCAGAATGCTATAAAGCCACTTCCCTATTGGAATAAACCAAAGGAGAAAAATATCTTGCTAACATAAGCAGAAAAGGTAATTGCAAGATCTAATTTAAATGTCACTTCAGATAGTGAGAGTGAGAGAGGACAACCAGTTCTTCATGCTACCTTGATAGCAAATCCCTTTTCCCAGATCTGCTTGGGACTGCCTTCCTGATATACATCTTAGGTACTAATTAGCAGCAGCAAAATAGTAACATAATTGAATTTATTTTCAGCTAGAAATCCCCAAACTGTCATGCCATTTTGCAGGCAGAAAAGCATGGTTAAGATCTCCAGCTATTTCTTCCATGAGTTTATTTTTATTTTACTGCTGTAATGTATACTTGCCGGTAATGGGGATAGCCGGTTAATGTCTCATGGAGTTGGTTACCATCAGCATAATAAAAAATTACCCAGAGGAAAATGAGCAAAGATTGATATCATATGATTTAAAAGCTGAGAGGAAAGCTCAGGTGGTTTACAATCATTTGAGTACCTCAAGATTAATTTATAACTTGGTAACCCATACAAACTCCCCTTCATCATTCATCCCCAAATAAAAAGATGACTTAGCTGTTCAGTCGCCACACATGCTTCCTGTCCAAAGCAATAGCAAGCCAGTGCTTTGTAAAGGACCTTTTTTTATTTTAAGTCATTATCCAAATACTGTCTGTGAGAAGGCATGCAAATGAGAAAGCAGGAAGTCAGGCATCCTCTCCAGTGGAGCCCACTGCAGGAATTCAGTGTGAATTTGATGTCATCAAGTGAAAAGCTATTTGATCAGAACTGAAAGAGGAACTCTTTAATAGAGTGATATATTTTGGAGAATAATTTCATGAACTTTTTTAAATGACTAATATCAGAGATGCTCTTGCTTCCCATAATAAGAAGAAAGTAGACAGTATGTTTCTCAGGAAGCAGATAGAATGTTTAAAAATGGAAGAAACTATTGAATATCATTATTACTGGACATTCAGTTCTTGCCATCAGGAATACAATTCATAGACTATACTGAATTATACCATAACTCTGAGTAGAATTTCTGAAAGAAATTAAACCAAAACTGATAGCTGAAACTGTTAAATGCAATGTGTTAACATATTAAGCCTTTTTCCTCAATATGGATGTTTTAAGAAACTAAATAAAGCCAGGTGCACGTGGCTCAGGCCTGTAATCCTAGCTATGCAGGAGGAAGGGATCTGAGGATCTCAGTTCAAAGCCAGGCCAGGCAGGAAAGCCCAAAAGACTCTGATCTCCTATGAACCACCAATTAATCCACTTTAAGTGGAACTGTTGCTCAAAGTGGTAGAGCACTAGACTTGAGTGAAAAATCTCAGGGACTGAACAAAAAGCAAAAACCTTAAATAAAACAAATGTTTTCATAAATAACTGAGTAACAATGAGCATACTGATGTTCATTAATTTCCATATTTCTCCAAAGAATAAAGAACTTAGTATTTTCAATTTCATATGAAAATATCAATTGATTGCTCAGTGGTAGCATATGAAATACCTTTCAGAGAATATGTTTCAAAGTGATCACCCTAATCAAAGTGCAATGGTACCGTACACTATCTGATCACTAATACTGATGGGATACTTTTTGCAAATACTGGCGAGTCTGAAGCTAAAAAGAGGTTTTTATTTTTGTTTTTTTTGGGGGGGGTGTTTGTTTTTTTGTTTGTTTGTTTTTTGGTTGGTCATGGGGCTTGAACTCTGGGTCTGGGCGCTGTCCTTCAGCTCTTCAGCTCAAGGCTAGCACTCTACCACTTGAGCCACTGCACCACTTCTAGAGATAAGAGTTTCACAGCTTTTCCTGCCCGGGCTGGCTTTGAACCGTGATCCTCAGATCTCAGCTTCCTGAGTAGCTAGGATGAGCCACCTGCACCCAGCAAAGTTTTTTTTTTCTTTTTTTTGGGGGTCTGGTCGTGGGGCCTGAACTCTGGGCCTGGGCGCTGTTCCTCAGCTCTTCAGCTCAAGGCTAGCGCTCTACCACTTGAGCCACAGTGCCACTTCCAGCTTTTTTCTTTTTTGCTTATGTGGTGCTGAGGAATCGAACCCAGGGCCTCATGCATGAAAGGCAAGCGCTCGCTCTACCACTGAGCCACATTCCCAGCCCCGGCAAAGTTTTATCTACGAATGAATATCCAGTACTTGAAAGAAAAGTGATAGTCTCTAGACCAGTATCTCATGGTCACATGAGAGTTGTTGTTTTAAAATATATATATATATATATATATATATATATATATATATCACTTTATTTTATTTTTTTATGTGGTAACAAGGAATTGAACCCAGGGCCTCATGCATTCTAAGCATTCTACCACTAAGCCACATTCTCAGTCCCAGTAGCAGAGTTTGAACTCAGTATTTACTTGGCTTGCTTGGTTTTAAACTCTGCCATATCTCCAGCCTGGCTTTTTGCTGGTTATTTTGCTCATGGTCTCTCAAGGACTTTTTTGCCTGAGCTACCTGGGTCCATCTACAATCATTTTTATTGTAATCAAAATGAGCAAATGACATTTTTATTCAATTAAATCTTCAGGATAAGTTTAAGTATACCTCAGCTGTATAGAAGTTTAATTTTCTTAGATACTTTCAGGGAAACTAAAATTCAGTTTCAGATACCAAATATTACTTGACGCATATGAATGTTTTTGCAGGGCTCAATAAGAAGTATTCACTGACTTCCTTAAATCACTGGATGAAGCTCTAATAAGAGTTTCCGAGCTATATGGGCTTTTAGGAAGAAAAGCCACAGGCTACAAGAAGCAATATATAGAGCTCACAGAGGTCAAACTCAAGGTTTTCCTTTAGCATGTCAGCTATAGTTTTTATGAGTTTTATGAATAATAATAGCTACTTCACATGATTAGGACATAATCTATATTACAAAGAGATGTCAAGCACTCCAAATACATAAAAAATATTTTAATACATTAAAAACAGCTTATGATTGAACAAGAACAACTTAGGAACACCAAAATTACAGAGCAAAAGAACAGCATTGGTTGGTGCTTAGATAGGAATCTGGTTGACAACTTTACCATTCCATGTTTGGAAGTTGCTCCATTATAAAATAGAGATAATATTAGTACTAAGTGACTTACAATGTACATTGCATATTTAGAACCTCCCCTGGAACAGATGCTATTGCTGCTGGAAAATGCTAGTGTTATTGCTTCAGCTTAAGAGCTCAGAAGAGTACACACTTAAAGCTACCACTGTTCTACCTAGAAAGAGCTGAACATGGCAATAAGTTTCAAGGAATAATTCATCAAAGTAAACTCTCTCTCAATGAGTAATTAACACAGGTCTATGGCCTATCAGAACCATGGAAAAAGGAAAGTGATATTTCTTTCCTGAAGAGAAATCTTGAGATGACCGAGATGAGGGACTGATTTGTGAGTATACACTGGGGAAAGCCTTGGTCTGAAGGCATTAGTCACAAAAGAGAAAGAAACCATTAGATGGAACCATTTAGCAAACAAACAAGATGACTGACTAACCTTGAATCAAGAGACGAAATTGGGGGGGGGGGGAGGCGGGGGAGGATGAGAAGGAATGGGAAGGGGAAACAAAGGAGGAGGCTACGATGCTTGATAAGAAATGTACTCATTATCTTGCCCATGTAATTGTAACCCCTCTGAACAGTATTTTCACAATAAAAAAATTTTTAAAAGATCTTTAAAAAAAAAAAAGAGGGGCTGGGAAGGTGGCTCAGTGGTAGAGCGCTTGCCTTGCATGCCTGAGGCCCTGGGTTCGATTCCTCAGCACCACATAAGCAAAAAGAAAAAAGCCGGAAGTGGTGCTGTGGCTCATGTGGTAGAGCTCTAGCCTTGAGCTGAAGAGCTGAGGGACAGCACCCAGGCCCAGAGTTCAGGCCCCACGACCAGACCCCCAAAAAAAAAAAAAAAAAGATAAGAGAGAGACTGAAACTAGGAAAGTGCCCCAATGTTGTTGGAGTGAGACCTAGAAATACAGATTTGTTGTCAAATTAACCAAACTGTATATAATCTCTTTTAGTTCACTTATAACTCCAGAAGTTATAAGTATATATACTCTAGACGAGTATATAAGTATTAAATAGAATGTAGAAGAGTATACAAGTATTAAATAGAATGTAGAAGGCACTAATAACTTCAGGTTTTTGTTTTTGTTTTTGTTTTTGTTTTTGTTTTTGTTTTGGGTTGTGGTCCTGAACTCTGGGCCTGGGCACTGTCCCTCAGCTCTTCAGCTCAAGGCTAGTGCCCTACCATTTGAGCCACAGCACCACTTCCGGCTTTTTTTTTCTGCTTATGTAGTGCTGAGGAATTGAACCCAGGGCCTCATGCATGCAAGGCAAGTGCTCTACCACTGAGCCACCTTCCCAGCCCCAGGTTATTTTTAAGTTATATATTTCTACAACCTCTGCTTCCTATATGTTCAAAAACCTCACCCTGCCTTCTCCTGAGCAGCAGGCCCATTTTCACATGTACTATAGACTCTATAACTATCACTATCCAGAGATAAACTCACCTTTCCCTCCTCTCTCCTCCAATAAGCTATTCCAACTCAGTACCCTCTTCCACCCTTTCATTCACCTCCTTGACAGTCTGCCTTTTCTGGTCCTCTCAATCAATCAATCTTTGTCTTGTCTAAAACATGTGATGACTTCATTTACCTCCTTAATATCTGTCATTGGTTCTGTTTTCTATGTAAGTTAAAAGTTAAACCCTTAGGTCTAGCATGTTATTCTTTTCTATACTCAAGATGAAGTTAGAGGATACTTCTTGAGGCAAGTGTTTTGCTAATCCATAATGTAGAGTGTTTTAGTTCTCTGATTTTTTTTTCTTCTCAGTCTAGGTCAGGAAAAAAAAATGACAAGAGAAAGAGCACCTCACCAATCATATTGCTCCCTACTGAGTCAGTTCATTAAATGCTCTATCGCACAACATACCATGAATTTTTCACAACTCTGGACACTGGAACATGTTATTTCCTCTCCCTTGAGTTGGCAGGCTCCCACCCATCCATCAAGATTTAGATCAAATATCACCTGCTTTATGCAGCTTTTTCCAACTTCCCAAAGCAAAGTTTATTCTCTTCCATTTTTTTTGCCTCTTTTGTGAAATGTATTTCTCATTTAAAATCTGAATAGCCAAGATCTCCAGAGCAAGGCACAATTCAAAGAAGGCACTTAATAAATGTCTAGTGCACAATGGAATTTAGAGGTGTCTACAATGACAGTTCCATCAAAAGCAAGTAACAAAGCAACTGTATCAATTAAAATAATTCCTTGAGGACAGATGGACGGGAAACTGTTAAACAGAAAAGGATTCCAGGAAGATACGGCAGGCATTTTAAACTGTGTTTAAAATGTATTAGAGAAGACCAGAAGAAAAATAGCATAAATTCCAAATCATGGCTTACTCATGTGTCTAACCTTGGGAACTTGCTAGCTGGGTAGAATATTCCAGCTTGAGGATGGGCATCTAAGTTTTTCATTATACCAGTTACCACCTTTTTCTCAATCACAGTTAGAACTCTGAAACTTGTCCATAAAATTGGTCCTTTGTCAACTTTGCATGCTCTCCAAGGTACTTCAAAATTACTTTACCCTGCCACAGTCATGAGCAAATTGAGTGGCAGAAACTACTTAGTATTACACAAACTAAAGTAGAGAAAAGGAAAGAAGCAAGCCTTGGTATAGCTAACTAAGGTCATGTCTAAGACCCAGCAGATATTGGGGGAGTAATTACAGTCACGGCTCTACAAAAGGCTACCTCATTCTAATTCCAGGCATTATAATCAACTTCAGTGATGCGTTGTACCCTTTCTTATCTCTATCTCTCCATTGCCTATTTTAAGAAGAATGTCATCTATAGTTATATGTTAGCCTACCATAAGAAGAGCCACTGATATGTTATCTCTAGACACCAATATCAGTAATATTTATTTTAACTTGTCACCTGTCCTGAAGTTCTCTGAGTGACTGCATAGGGCCAGTTTTCAGATAAGGACTCAAGCAGGGCACTGGTGGCTTGCATCTGTAATCCTAGTTACTCTGGAGGCTGAGATCTGAGAATGGTGGTTTGAAGCCAGCCTGAGCAGGAAAGTATATGAGAATCTTAGCTCCAATTAATCATCAAAAATCTAGAAGTGGAGCTGTGGCTCAAGTGGTAGAAAACTAGCTTAAGCAAAAATGCCCAAGGATAGTACTAGGGCCCTGATTTCAAGCCCAGGACCAGCATGCACACACACAAGTGCGCGCATGCACAGGGACACACACACACACACACACACACACACACACACACACACACAGAGCGAAAACCAACCTATATATTATCCTTCTTGTTGTATTTTGTATTTTTTGCCTCATTCTCTAGCCATTTGTCCTGTACAGTGCTAATATTCAGGATTTTTTTTTATCTCTATAGTTTAATAAGATTTTCTATACACAGGTTGCTTCTATACACAGGTTGCTTTCAGAAGCTTAGTATGCTCTGATTTGATTTCTTTAATTTCTTGTTGTGCTAAAAATTTGTTCATTTAGGGTTTTCTCAAAAGTCATGTTTGCCTCATGAAATAGTCTTTGCGCTCCATCTTATCAATAAGAGAGTAATCACCTAATTCAGACTTGGTTATAAAGCCAGTTACTTACAAAATGATCCCTTGGCTCTTGTGATAGCAACTCATGCTTATTAAACAACCCTGACTTCTCTTGCCATACCTACCACAAGAAAAGTAACATAAACTCTTTCCTTTTACTAACAATAAGCAAAGAAAAGAAGAATGCCTGTCTTGAAGATCATAATCCAGAAGGAAACAGAATAAAATGCATGAGAAAATGTGGCAACTGCAAACACAGTGATTAACTGTGAGGTAGACACTCAGGATATTTCTCTTCCAACAGGGAATGAAGTCTTCCCCAAGTCATTAGTAGAAGGGTGTACAGTGTGGTAGTTAAGACCATGGACAACTGACAGTCTGGTCTCAATCCCTCCAATAACAGTTTAAATAGTTTAAATCAGCTAATCTCTCTCTGCCTCAGGTTCTTTATCAATAGGCACAGTGAAGTAATATGTCTAATAGAGCTAATAAGAGATTATTAGCATAATGACAAAGATTAATAAAAATAATGCATATAAAATAATGAAATCAGTATTTATGACACATGAGATATTTGCTCTTAACATGAAGCCATATTTGAGTTTAGTGAGATGTTTCAAATCTCTTTTGAAATGATTTATTACTAGATCAATACTAAAAAGTCCTACTTGTTAAGAAAGGCTCACTTGGTTGCAAGGAACATGAATCTGATATGGATTATTCTAAAGTTATAATAGAATATACAGGTGGAAGACTAATACAATGCAGGGTTAGAAGTTTTCTATTCAGAATTATTTTAGGACCTTGCTTCTGTTCCAACCAAATTGTCTCACAACAGAACCACTGGAAAAGCTTCCAGGTCCAGAATTTCAGAATAAATGAATTAATGTATGTGCCTATGGTGGAGCAATACAACAAACTCATTGTCTTGACATAATAATTTTTCAGATTATTCATTCCCTAGTCTTCAAGGCATTCCTTGCGAAGTCAAATGCAGTAGGAAATTTGGAATCATGAATGTTCTTTTTTTTTTTTTTTTTTTTTTTTTTTTGTCGGTCGTGAGGCTTGAACTCTGAGCCTGGGCGCTGTCCCTCAGCTCTTCAGCTCAAGGCGAGCGCTCTACCACTTGAGCTACAGCGCCACTTCCGGAATCATGAATGTTCTATACCTTGAAATGTGTTGATAATTTTAACAGATTCACTTGGAATCATCTATTTTTGAAAGAGAGAAATGTTGCTTTGAATACTGGTCCATTACACTAATGAATAATAGCTTTACATTCTTTTGTTTGGAAGTTTATCATGCAAATTTATAACTGACAATCAAAGGTGACCTTTCCTTGCTCATACTTAGTTTTGTCGTTATCTTTGTTGATATATTTTCATTAAATTCAACTGTAAAATTTTTCTTCATATAAAAAGCATGAAGTGTAGTCAGGCTGGTCTCTGGCTCGTGATCCCCCTGCTTTATCCTCCTCCCTGATTACTGGCGTGCACACCACTGCCGGACACAAGCAGTTTTTTCTTTCTTGCTATTGTTTCTAACGTACTTATAATGTACCATGTGATTTTTTTTTTGTTTCTTTGTATGTTCCTCCCCCACGGTATAACCCGTTTTCACTGTGTTTGATGTCAGTGCCCTGCATCTTGTATATACACTTCTCTAATTTGGGGAGGGGAAGGGAAAAAAACAAAATGTTTAAGTAGGGATACAGGTTGACCCGTTGTAACAATGAGATGTACAAGTCACTATGTTGAAGAACGAACTTTACAATTTAGGGAGGGGGGAAAGGAGGGAGTGTAGTTGGGGAGGTAGGGAGGGAAAAAGCAAAGAAGGAGACAACAATGCTTGATAGGAACCTTGCTCATGTAACTGTAACCAGTCTGTACAGTAGTTTTACAATAAAAACCATATTTTTTTAAAAAGCATGAAGTTTTATATACACAGAATAAGATGGTGGCATGTGAATGACACATAAAGAGATTGATGGAAAAAGGATATAGAGATAGAGAGCATATACAGATGGCTAAATTTTCCCAATCTGGACAATTATGGGCATAGTGAATATTTAACTAAATAAGTCCAACTTCTAACTATTCTAAATTCTATGTATTGAGCAAACTATTGGTAAAAATTGTCATTCAGCACAGAATTTCTTACAGAGGTGAGATTAAAGTTTACAATTCCTTTTGAATTTGCTAATTGCTCAAAGAAATCTCTTTGAAATTATTAACCCCTACTATATAGAGAATATTTTGTAGGCATAAGTTGCTTTCATTTAAAAAAATAAACAATGGGAGAACACGATGAATTTGAAAAGGTAATCATGCCTCCTCAAATAAGAGTTGGCTGAAAGTGACCAAATTCAAGAGATTTAGTAATATGTTAGGTCTCTCAGGGAACTCACAAAATAAAATTTTTGTATGAGACATTGAAGCAAACTCATAGGTAAAACTGAGTACAGCGCCTGGATGCTGTCCCTTTGCTTTCTCACTCAAGGCTTGCATTCTACCACATTGAGGCACAGCTCCACTGCTAGTTTTCAAATGGTTAATTAGCATCAAGAGTCTCAAGGACTTTCCTTCCCTGGGCTGGCTTTCGACAGTGATTCTCAGAATCCTTAGTAGCTAGGATTAGACAGGAGCCATCAGCAACTAGCTTAATGGTCATTTTTTTAATCTGGCATAGTACATTTTTTATTCAGTACATTCTGAGTTAATTTTTTTAAGTTATAACAGGATTATGCATTTTGGTTTAAAAAAAGTTATTGTTTTATTAAAATAGTTTTTAATGTAGTCCAAGCTGGTCTTGAACTTATGATTTCCCTGATTTATCCTCTCAGTGGTGGGATTACAAGAATGGATTAGCACAACCACTTTGGAAAGCAGTATGGAGGTTCCTCAAAAGACTTCACATAGATCTCCCCTATGACCCAGCAATCCCACTTTTGGGCATTTACCCAAATGTTTACAAACAAGACCACACTAAAGCTACCAGCACAACTATGTTTATTGCAGCATTATTTACCATAGCTAAGATATGGAACCAACCCAGATGCCCCTCAGTAGATGAATGGATCAAGAAAATGTGGTATATATACACAATGGAATTCTATGCCTCCATCAGAAAGAATGACATTTCCCCATTTGTTAGGAAATGGAAAGGCTTGGAAAAAATTATATTAAGTGAAGTAAGCCAGGCCCAAAGAAACATAGGTCCCATGGTTTCCCTTATTTGTAATATCTAGTATATGTATGAGTCAAGAGGAAAAGGTCAGATAATGTGATGTCAGGAAAATGAACCCTTAGATATGTATTTTAATGTTTTTTTCTTTCATGAATTTGTTTCTAACGCATTTATAAGATTATCTCTTTGTTGCTTTGTATGTCCCTCCCCCACAGTATAACCCTTGCTTTCACTATATTTGATGTCAGTATAACTTGAGGAGGAGATGGGGAAAAACCAGTTGTTTAAGGATACAGGTGGACCTGTTACAACAATGAGAATTACAAGTTGTCATGTCCAAAACGAGCTTTACAACGTCGGTGCGGGGGGGGGGGGGGCAGGGGGGGGAGAGAGGGGAAGGAGAAGGATTGGGATGGGGGGGGGGGAGGCTGGGAAGGGATGTGAAGGGTAAACAAAGGAGGAGGCTGCAATGCTTGGTAAGAAATGTACGCATTATCCTGCCCATGTAATTGTAACTCCTCTGTACAGTATGTTCACAAATAAAATAAAATAAAAAATAATAAAAATAAAAAAACAAAACAAAAAAAGAATGGATTAGCATACATTGCCAAATAAAAAACTGTTACCAAAAATAGTATTGGTTTACAAAATTTATCAATTCAGTTTAATCCCATTTACTTTTCAAAGTGGCACTGCTAACCATATCCATTTTTTGTTACTTTATCAATTTTATTCAACTTGTTTACAGCAGAATAATCTTCAAAAATCTTCAAAGATTTTGTTAATACATTAGATTTTTGTTTTAATCCCTATAAATTTTGAAAAATTTTGGTTTAAGCCAAAGTGGGCTATTTGCTGTTGCTGCTGCTGCTGCTGCTGCTGCTGTTTTGCTTTGGGTGTGTGTCATTATTTGTCCAAGGAAGATGGCCTTTGGTTCCCCCTTTTGCACATCTAAATTTGTGTCAGACAAAAAAATAATTAGGGGCAGGTTTGTCCATTTTATTTCATGTTATTTACTTACCAGAGCTACTTTTTTCTGTATCAAACAGCAGAGTAGAACACTCCTAAAAAATCAGGATCAAAATTTCCAGCTTCAGATAAGGAGACCTGTGGGTCAGAGACACTCTCAATGGAAATCTAAAATGCAGATTGTTCCAGTGTTGGTACAATAGCCCACTTCCACGAAGTAAAAAATTCACCTCCTAACCTAGTGCCAGTGGCTCATGCCTGCAATCTTAGTTATTCAGGAGGCTGAGATCTGAGGATCACAGTTCCAATCAGGCAGGGCAGAAAAACCCATGAGACTCTTGTGAAGTACCCAAAAAAGCTGGAAGTGAAGCTGTTATTCAAGAGATAGAGCACTAGCTTTGAGCCTTTAAAGCTCAGGGATAGTGCTCAAGCCCTGAGTTCAAGCCACTGTACCATCACAAGAAAGAAAGAAAAAAAAAAGAGAGGGAGGGAGGGAGGGAGAGAGGCAGGCAGGCAGGAAAGAAGGAAGGAAGGAAGCAAGCAAGCAAGCAAGTAAGCAAGCAAGCAAGCAAGGAGATCAATGAAAATTTACTCCTACTGTTTTGTTAAACTTTCAGATGTATTCTATTCTCGGTGTGTAAGAGTATCCAAACAATCTTAATCTGTTATAAAATTAAAGCAATAAACTTTCCTTATTGTTTCATGCCTTAGTTTCTGTCATAAAATTAGTCTTAATTATCTATGATTGCTACATGCCCTCCAGAAAGAATTGCTTTCCACATGTATATATGGCAGGAGTTTTTTTTGCCACAATCTCAACAGCTGTTATAGGAGTTCTGAACTCCACTGGACTAGGAAAACTGCAAAAGTGACTTGTTAATTTCACCACTTAAGGATCAACCTAGTTCATACTTCAGCTAACTGCACTGGAAATCTCCTTGCCCTAATAGCTTCTAAACACCTTCAGGCAAGCATGATGCTGTCTGTGATTTTTCACTTCCTTAATTATTCATTTGTCATTGGTAAAATTTTTTAAATGCGTTTCTTGTCTTTGAGACATAACAAGAGAATATAATGTTTCCCACGTATGAAGAAATTGGTAGCATGATGGATGAAACTTCAGAAACATTACACTAGCTGCTTGTTTAAGCTTTAATAAAAACCACACTTGGGTCTTCCTTGCTAGATTTGAACTTAACATGAATTGGCCTGCAATTATTGTACAATTGGATTTTTACCTATGTCAATCGTCATGTTTCAGTTGTAGAATTTTAAGGAATTCCAGAATAAAACATTTGTTTCTGAGATCTTAATATAGTACTTATTCAAATCTAATCCATATTTAAATCATTCCTCATATAGCTTTTTTTAAAGTTGCTGTTTGTAGGACCAAATTTTATTTTCTCATGGACTATTTAATAATACTGCAAATGGGGCTGGGAAGTTGGCTCAGTGGTAGAGCGCTTGCCTTGCATGCCTGAGGCCCTGGGTTCGATTCCTCAGTACCACATAAGCAAAAAGAAAAAACAAGCCAGAAGTGGCGCTATGGCTCAAGTGGTAGAGCGCTAGCCTTGAGCTGAAGAGCTGAGGGACAGTGCCCAGGCCCAGAGTTCAAGCCCCACGACTGGACCCCCCAAAAAAAATAATAATAATAATACTGCAAATGTTGGGGTATGTTTTTTTAGTGCTACGCAAGTTTTTTTTTTTTTCAGAACAACTAGGCAAGTGTCTACCTTTGTTATATTCCCAAACCTAATGTATGTCAAACCATTTCTGGGTAACTCTATTTGGAATGAACTTTTCAGTTGGTCAAAACCCTATAGCTTGAACAACAAAAATAAGATGTACTAAAAATATTAACTAAACATAAACTATTATAAAAGGAGCATTTTAACAAAACTAATCTGATGAAAATAAAGACATTTTCTATTCTTCAATCAAGTCTCTTAACCACTGATGCAATTCTTTATAGTTGAGTGACCACTGAATGACTATCAGTGATTTAGCCAATGACAATGCTCTTTGTGAGAACCTTGAAGTGTTACATAAAATGTGACTGTAGAGGACATATGGGATTACCATTTAGATGCAGTCAGGAATGAAAACCAAACTTGGATGTTGATCCACTGCTTGCAGTTTTCATCCCAAGGAACACTTGAAGAAGGATACTTCTTTGTTTGGCAGCCTTAGACATTAATTAAAGATTGAGTTTCACAAGCTTTTATTGTTTTAGTTAATGCCATTTTGTACAAAGATTACAAGCAATTTGATCAACAAAGATTAATATAAAATCTGTTCATTTAAAATTACAAAGAGTTGACAATATTAAAAAATTAGATGATCATTTCTTTTACCAAGATAAATATACCTATTCCTGTATATTTTGAAAAGTCTCTTTATTTAAATGTGTAGTGATAAAAGGCAATGGATGGTTTTTCACCAAGTCAGCTCATTTCTGAGATCTACCACAGTGATCTTTTCTCTTGATTAGTATGTCATAGGGGAGGATTATTATGGTAGCAATTTATTTCAGAGTTATTTTGTTAGACAAGCTGTTGATGACTTGGGCTCATCACCCTAACCTGATAGAGAAAATAGAGCTTATAGTAAAAAGAAAAACCTGTTTATTATTTTTACACCATCTTATTTTATACAAATAAGAGCAGAGGGGCTGGGAAGATGGCTCAGTGATAGAGCACTTGCCTTGCATGCTTGAGGCCCTGGGTTTGATTCCTCAGCACCACATAAGAAAAAAAGCCAGAAGTGGCGCTGTGGCTCAAGTGGTAGAGTGCTAGCCTTGGGCTGAAGAGCTGAGGGACAGCACCTAGGCCCAGAGTACAGGCCCCACGACCAGAACAAAAAAAAAAAAAACAAATAAGAGCAGAGATAGGATTCAAATAAAGTGGGTAAATTGTAATGTTTATCTACACAATAGATATATGTGTATAATTTTGTTACCAAAAAGTTTGATTCCATTGGCAATATTGAAAAAAATGAAAATGAAAATTTCAAACACTTTAGCTGTCCTAATATTAAAGAGAGTAACTCAGACTGAGACCTATGAAGAAAATAGAAAGAAAATTTCTGATGAAATATTTTTAATTATATGTCTAGGTTAGCTACCCCCACATTTTAGAAATGTCTGTACTCAAAATTTAAATTTTATTTATCTCCAAAAGAGCAATATTCAAATGTTCACTGTGTAATATATTATTTGTTTTTTCACCTGATCAAAAGAAAAATGGCTCTCAACAATGGCTCTCTCCAATATAGAACTACTAAATAAAAGACTTAACTAGGATTATATCTCCCCCATCTAAGTCATTATTTAAATAACTGATAGAGATTTTCACATTAGTCAGTTCTATCTTTGGTATCTATATTTAACTCAAAATTCAGTTGATGGTGGCTGAGTGGTCAGGCTCTGAGTCACATATTAACGTGATTTTAGACATGAACATTAATCTTCCTAAGCTCTACACTTCAGCTGCAAAGGCCCAATACTAATAGTTTTTTGTTCATAGGGCTGTGTAAGACATATTTGATCATGTTTTAAGAGAGTTTACCCCACTGCCAGGGATATGATAAACTCCCAATACATAAATGCAGGTTGCTGTACTTAATTATGAAATTTATCCTCAGCTCTTTATACAGTATGGTAGGAATTCCTGGGTGCTAATTAGTTTTATTATTTCCCAAGAAAACAATTACTTGCTGGGCTTTGGTGGCTCAGGCCTGTATTCCTAGCTACTCAGGAGGCTGAGATCTGAGGATCGTGGTTCAAAACTAGTTTGGGCAGAAAAGTCTGTGAGACTCTTGTTTCCAATAAACTACTCAGAAAAATCTGGAAGTGGTGTTGTATCTCAAGTGGTAGTGCTCTAGCCTTGAATACAAAGAGGCTCAAGGACAGTGCTCAGGCCCTGAGTTGAAGCCCTACAACTGACCAAAAAAAAAGAAAAAAAAAGATTACTTGTCTACTTTTGAAGTCAAGCCTCATGCTGAATTCACTTAGGACTCTATCTTTGAGCCATAGCCCCTGTCCTTTTTTTTTCCCCGTCAGTCATAGGGCTTGAACTCTGGTCCTGGGCACTGTCCCTGAGCTCTTCAGCGCAAGGCTAGCACTCTACCACTTGAGCCACAGTGCAACTTCTAGTTTTCTGGTGGTTTACTTGAGGTAAGAGTCCCACATACTTTCCTGCCCAGGCTGGCTTTGAACTACGATCCTCAGATTTCAGCCTCCTGAATTACAGACATGAGCCACGGGCGCCCTGCTTAGCCCCTGTCCTTTTGCTTTTAGTTTTGTTTTTTTTTTTCACATGGGTTTCAAGCTTTTGACTTGGCTGGCCTTAGAGCACAGTCCTCTCCCTTCCATGCAGGTAGAATTATACCCAGCTTATTGTTAAGATAGGGTCCTGTTAACTTGGCTCTATCTGGCTCTGACTGCAATCTCCTATCTCAGCCTCCAGAGTTATCTAGGATTACAGGCATCATCCATCCCACCTGGGACACTCAATTTGAATCCTTTTGCTTACAAACTACAGGGATTAATTTACATTGGCTTAATCACAGGAACAAAAAGTGTGGGAGGGCTGGGAAGGTGGTTCAGGGGTAGAGTTCTTGCCTTGCATGCATGAGGCCCTGGGTTCAATTCCTCAGCACCACATAAGCAGAAAAAAACAGAAGTGGTAGAGTGTTAGCCTTGAGCTGAAGAGCTGAGGGACAGCGCCCAGGCCCAGAATTCAGGCCCTATGACTGGCAAAAAAAAAAAAAAAAAAGTGTGGGAAATGTGTTACAAGAATGGAGAATTGTCACACAATCCAATGGCAGAAATATACCTACGTCTCCAGAAAGCATCAAAATGAAAACTCCAAAGAGCTCTTGGGAGACCAGGTCTTCTCTCTTTCACCTGTTTTGCACTACTTCTCTGTACAGCTGATTTCTTCTTTGTTTTTCTTGTAAGTTTTGTAGCAAAAGAAGGCCACACCATGATTTCACAGCAACACACTTCCTTTATTCAGAAGAATAACCCAGGAAGACCTGAGTGCTATTGACAAATGCATTATATAAAGGAATTGTTTTACATTACCAACTTAATTCTGGTAATTGTGCTTAGCTTTGTAACACCATATATTTACCACTATCTCTAAGCAACTGAACAAAAGCTAAATTAAGTACACTTTATACCCCAAGGATACAAAGAATACACACACACACACTAAACAATTCTCAGCAATCTTATTGTTACTAGATCATTTGTGTCACTATACTGATGTTGGTGTGTGGACAATGCATGAAAGAATATTAGTTACTTAATGACAATACATTAATTCTAACAAACCCTTGAGGAGCATAACTCTCAGTATGAGAGAAGAGATATAGGTGTAAATAGAAGAGGTTAAAACCCTGAGGTCTTGTGAAAGTGTATTAGTTTTTTTTTTTTTTTTTATCCCTTGTGTCTATTCATATGAAAAAAATTTAGGCTAGACTTTAAAATAATTTGGAAAAATAAAGTTCATCCAGGTATACATAAAAATAATTGTCCATAAATTGGTAACTATTTAGCCTGGATTTGAGTATATGTGGATGTCTATACTATCCTGTAATTCTTTTTATTTTTTTATTGTGAAAATACTGTACAGAGGAGTTACAATTACTTGGGCAAGATAATGAGTACATTTCTTTTTTTTTTTCTTTTTTTTTTGGGGGGGTGGGCAGTCGTGGGGCCTGAACTCTGGGCCTGGGCGCTGTCCCTCAGCTCTTCAGCTCAAAGCTAGCGCTCTACCACTTGAGCCACAGCGCCACTTCCGGCTTTTTTCTTTTTGCTTATGTGGTGCTTAGGAATCGAACCCAGGGCCTCAGGCATGCAAGGCAAGCGCTCTACCACTGAGCCACCTTCCCAGCCCAATGAGTACATTTCTTATCAAGCATTGTTGCCTCCTCCTTTGTTTCCCCTTCCCATCCCTTCCCATCCTCCCTCCTGCCCCCCCACCCATATCCTGTAATTTTTAAATATGTTTGGAATTGTAAGTTCCATAATTAAACTTCTTTGAAGTGAAAAATAGTTAAACCACAGTGTAATACAGTAGAGGAATCTCTAAATGAAAGATGGTAGGGAAGCTATTCCTGTTCTTGTCCCCATTTACAAGATATAAGCAAGATGGACGGCCTGGAGCAATTCACCTAACTCCACAGAGCTCTGATGACTTATTTTCAGTGCAGAATGTAATTTATCACACGTACAGCAGGGGCCAGGCCAGGTTTTTCAAGAAGTTTCTTTGAAACTCTCAGAACTATAATTTATAGACATCTCAAATTATTGTTTTAATTTGATTAAAATTAGGTTATAAGAGCTGGGCTGCTCAATTTAATACACACTCAAAGAACAAATGTTATTATTTGATCATAAAGTTAGGCTTTTGTACATTATTCATTTATTATTTATTACAAATTTTGACTCTGAAATTACATGTAAATAGATAATGTAAAACATTCAAGACTAAGTAATCTTTATTCTTACCTCAGTAAGAGGTCTAATTTAATTATCATAATCAAAGCCAAATAAAAAGTACAAGGGAAACAGTAAATAGCTCTTTAGGAGTGGCACTTGTAACCTGCTTCTCAAATGACTTTAAGTCTTACCTCTGTAAAATATATGTTAAAGATCTTCTCTGTCTCTCAAATAAAACCTAGACCCATCTATCGACTCTGAAGAGCTCAACTTTCAAATATTTCAGTTATGAAATTAGGCATGCATATGCATCAGTATAATTATGTATACTTGTGTATCTCCTTGGATAAATCTACCGAGTAAATTTAAGTTGTAGGATTTCCTCCATATTGACTTAGTAGCTCAAACTTACAAGGAAAATTTGTACTTTTTCAACCAACTAATATTTTTTTTCAAAAACTACTTTGTGATCTTACTCTCATTTAATATACACTCATACAGCAAGCACACATGTGCAAATATACACATTTTAGCTGTACTAAACTTAATGTGAAATTTTAGATTAGAGTCTCATTTATTGGCAATTCTGGGAAAGGGTTTTAGCTTAATCCCCAGTTAATGAAACCCTTGCTGGTGAGTTTCCTTTGTCAACACTGCACTTACTGTACAGTGCTCCAACCTGCTAGATCATCAAAACCCACAAAGTGATTAGCTCAACTGGAATGCGAAAGTTGGGAGGCAGGATTTTTATAAAATTTTATTAAAAGATTATGCTTAGAAATTACACAGGCTGGCTCTATTTAAGAACTATTTTTCAGCTTCCGTGTATTACTATTAAAAACAACCAAAATCTATTTTTTCCAAATATAACAAACCATTTCTTGGGAATCAAGGCTTATTTGTGTATGATTCCTTAAGGAAAAAAATCAGGTCAGATACTAAATCAGAATAATCTAGCATAAGCATTTTTCCTTTGTTTTTTTAAAGCTAGACAAACACATGGAAACAACCTCCCAAAAATTACAGCAAATTCTTATGTAGGATTGCTAGAAAATGTAATATAATCAAACATTGTGCTTAAAGAAAGTTATCAGTGGCTCACACACTATGTCACTCATTTAAATGGAGGAGGGAAAGTGGGAGAAAAATGTTCAACAAGAAATATACTCATTACCTTACTTATGTAACTGTAACCCCTCTATATATCACCTTTACAATTAAATTAAATTAAATTAAACAAAAAACTATGGGTATAAAAAACATTCAGTAAGTGCAAAATGTTCATCACAACTTCTCTTTGAAGGTATAAGCGGCAATTCTAGATTTAGATTTGCCTTTTAAAATGTCACCACAAGTAGCTAAAGTAAAATTCCCATCCATAGATGGTAATGATCATGAGGCAGAAGTGGATATTATAGATTATCAAAAGTTAAAACAGTTGGCTGACAGTGTGAAAAAATCTGTGATAAGACCTCAGTCTTATTTCATTCGACTTAATAGTATAAAATCTAACTCTTTCATCTTAAAGTATAATGAGACTTCCACCATGATTTCTTTATCTTTGGTGTTTCTTCAAGAGAATGAATCCATAATTTCTAAACTCAACCAATTTTAAAATATAAAATATTGTTTCCCCCAGAAATGAACCTACAGGCCTACAGCCAACTAATTTTCAATAAGGGAGCTAAAAAATAGAATGGAAGAAAGACAGCCTCTTCAGTAAATGGTGCTGGCAAAACTGGTTAACTATGTGGAGAAAACTAAAGCTAGATACTTATATATCACTCTGCACCAGAATCAACTACAACTGGATCAAAGACCTCGGAGTCAAAGCAGACACCCTGAAAACATTACAGGATGGAATAGGAGAAACCCTAGGTCGTGTTGGCACAGGCCAAATTTTTTTTTTTTTGGGTCCTGTCATGGAGCCTGAACTCTGGGCCTGGGTGCTGTCCCTCAGCTCTTCAGCTCAAGGCTAGCGCTCTACCACTTGAGCCACAGCATCACTTCCGGCTTTTTTTTCTTTTTGCTTATGTGGTGCTGAGGAATCGAACCCAGGGCCTCAGGCATGCAAGCCAAGCGCTCTACCACTGAGCCACCTTCCCAGCCCAAGGCTGAAATTTTCTTAATAGAGACCCACAAACACAACAAATCAAAGAAAGGTTGGACAAATGGGATTGCATGAAATTGCAGAGTTTCTGTATGGCAAAGGACATAGTTAGCAAGATTAATAGAAAGCCCACGGATTGGGAGAGGATCTTCACTAGCCTTACAACAGACAAGGGTCTCATATCTAAAATATACCTGGAACTCAAAGTATTAAATCCCCCAACAACAAATCTTCAAAGAAACAACTGCCCAATAAATAAGTGGGCTAAAGACTTAAAGAGAAACTTCTCTGAAGAGGAAAGAAGGATGCCTAATAGACACATGAAGAAATGCTCAACCTCCCTAGCCATAAAAGAAATGCAAATCAAAACAACATTGAGATACCACCTCACCCCAGTTAGAATGGCTATAATCAAGAACTCTAAAAACAACAGATGCTGGAGGGGATGTGGACAGAAAGGAACCTTACTGCAATTTTGGTAGGAGTGTAAACTTGTTCAACCACTTTGGAAAGCAGTATGGAGGTTCCTCAAAAGAATCCACATAGAGCTCCCCTATGACCCAGCAATCCCACATTTGGGCATTTACCCAAATGATCACAAACAAGGCCACACTAAAGCTACCAGCATGACTATGTTTATTGCAGCATTATTTACCACAGCTAAGATATGGAACCAACCCAGATGCCCCTCAGTAGATGAATGCATCAAGAAAATGTGTTATATATACACAATGGAATTCTATGCCTCCATAAGAAAGAATGGCATTGCCCCATTTGTTAGGAAATGGAAAGACTTGGAAAAAATTATATTAAGTGAAGTAAGCCAGGCCCAAAGAAACTTAGGTCCCATGGTTTCCCTTATTTGCAATAACTAGTACATGTCTGAGTCAAGCAGAAAAGGCAGCTAAGTTGATGTTAGGGAAATGAACCCTAAGATATGTATTCAAATGTTTTCTTTTCTTTCAGGTGATTGTTTCTAACACATTTACAAGATTATTTCTTTGTTGCTTTGTATGTCCCTCCCCCATGGTATAACCCCTGCTTTCACTGTATTTGAGGTTGGTATAATTTGTGGAGGGGAAGGAAAAAAACAAATCATTTAAATAGGGATACAGGTGGACCCACTGCAGCAATGAGATGTACAAATCTTTATGTGGAAAAACGAACTTTACAACTTTGGGGGGGGAGGATTGGATTGGGGGGCAGGAGGGAGGATGGGAAGGGATGGGAAGGGGAAACAAAGGAGGAGACTACAATGCTTGATAAGAAATGTACTCATTATCTTGCCCATGTAATTGTATCCTCTCTGTACAGTATTTTCACAATAAAAATTAAAATTAAAAAAATATTGTTTTCTATTCAAAATATGGTAAGAAAATAGATATGAGACCCAAAATTTATTTTTAAAATTGTAAAGTACTGTCAATATTTAAAGGACTGAAAAAGAAAGAAAGAAAGAAAGAAAGAAAGAAAGAAAGAAAGAAAGAAAGAAAGAAAGAAAGATTAATGTCATTGAATATTAGTATGTGCTTTTCAGAAATTTTTGAGATTTATCACTAATTTTACCACTTTCATCTGAATGAAAGCTAAGAAACTGAGCAAGTATGATTCTAATCCCAAATCATATAATTCCATTGATAAGATTGCTCTAAGGAGCTTCCGCAAAGCTTAGCTTCACACAGACAAACTTGAAATATATAAAGAACAGAAAGTCTAACTATAGACCTGAACTACGATGGGAAAGAAAAATGTCTGCTATCTCTTCACAGAGAAAGGAAATGGTGTGAAATTGTTTTACCCTATTTAGAAATAAAGCCAAGAATTTGCCTCCATAGTCCCTAGTTTGGAACTTATCAGCCTAGTGCTTCACCCTTTTCTTTCCTAAGCAATGCTACTTTTTCGACTTTTAAAGTTTACTTTTCGGGCTGGGAAGGTGGCTCAGTGGTAGAGTGCTTGCCTTGCATGCATGAGGCCCTGGGTTCGATTCCTCAGCACCACATAAGCAAAAAGAAAAAAGCCGGAAGTGGCACTGTGGCTCAAATGGTAGAGTGCTAGCCTTGAGCTGAAGAGCTGAGGGACAGCGCCCAGGCCCAGAGTTCAGGCCCACGACTGGACCCAAAAAATAAATAAATAAATAAATAAATAAAGTTTACTTTTCAACGACATATAATTGCATATATACATAAGTGCGATAATTATACACATATATAGTAAGTGATTATGTAACTACTAATATAAACATTTCCTAGATTATTTGTACTGATAAATATGATTCTTCGCCTTCTATAAAATACTAAGAGAGGGCTGGGAAGGTGGCTCAGTGGTAGAGCCCTTGGCTTGCATGCCTGAGGCCCTGGGTTCGATTCCTCAGCACCACATAAGCAAAGAGAAAAAAATCCGGAAGTGGCGCTGTGGCTCAAGTGGTAGAACATTAGCCTTGAGCTGAAGAGCTGAGGGACAGCGCCCAGGCCCAGAGTTCAAGCCCCACGACAGGACCCCCCAAAAAAATACTAAGAGAAAAAAGTGAAAAAATATGTGAAAAAAATGTTCGTATGTTTGTATTTTACAGCCTGTTAGGTTACAGTGAAAGAATTAACTTTTCAAAAAACATTATTCATGTTGAGGGTGTGCTTCAAAAGGTAGGAGCTCCTGTCTAGTAAAGAAAATTATTCATAAAAATGGAAAGTGAAAGGAAAAGAACACAGAATACTTTCTCCTGTGTTCTGGATCCATTTGTGTTGTCTGCCTCAAGGCAGTTAGGTCTGTAACATGTCAGAAGGCTTTGCCCAATGTGATTAGAACATTCTTCCCATTTATGCAGCTGTTGAAGTATGGATTCCAAACCCTTACTCCTCCTTGAGCTGGTAAAGAGGGAATGTGGTATACTTCTTTACAAGAATATTTTGGCATATATAATAGCACAGTGATTTAAATCCTTGCTATAGGTGCTACGATATTAAGAGCCCCTGAAGAGCCTTGAGCTTTTGTGGAAGCAAAGTCTCTATAAATAGTAATGAGGTCAATTCCCTCATATTTTGAAGGGCATGAGTGAAGGTTTATAGAATGAGATGGAGCAAAGGGAGCCTAGACCTGGATGTAGTGATTTTCAAGTGTTTACAACACTTCTGCTCCTGAGACAGAACAAGGTTAAACTTACAGTCTCTTTAAAATATGAGACACACATTTATTATTACCATAGTGGGTATACTTTCTCATTCTTTTACTATTCCCTAAAACCATTTCTACAGTTTATAGGTGGGCTTGCAATATTTTAAAAACAAAAAGAATGAAACTGAAGTAAGTCAGTGAAAGCAACAATTGAAATAGGTACCACAATTGTTATTTTGATGCAACCATGCTATCATAGAAGAAATGTAGAACAATTTGGGACTTTAAAAAATCTTTCACTTCTAGTTGGAGACCTAAAATAATGAGTACATAAGTAAGATGCCTACTACTTGTGTGTCACAATTTGGGCTCTATGGCTTCAAACATAGTAATTTCAAAGGAAAACACTAGAAATCCAAAAAAAGCAGTGAAAGATGTATCCAGATGCTTCTCAGAAAAACTTCATTTTACTAACATAATTCAAAATGGGTGTCAAGCTAGGTAACAGTGGCTCATGCCTGTAATCCTAGCTACTCAGGAGGCTGAGCTCTGAGGATCACCATTCAAAGCCAGCCCAGGCAGGAAAGTCTGTGAGACTCTTATCTCTAATTAACCACCAGAAAACCAGAACTGATGCTGTGGCTCAAGTGGTAGAGCACTAGCCTTGTGCTGAAGAGCTCAGGGACAGTCCACAGGCCCAGAGTTCAAGCCTCACAACCAACCAAAAAAACTGGGTGTCAATCTCACTAATCATCAAAGATATGGCATACTTTTTCCCCCATGTAAATAGACATTTTTTTTATTTTTAATGAGCCTACTTAATTTTACAGGTGTATCAGGGGAGGCAACTTTTCATTGTTGATGGGCTTGAGAATTATTAAGTATTCTGGAAAGAAATTTGGAACTAATTTCAGAACAAAAATGATCAATTAGTTATTTTTCAGGCAATTTATTCCATAGGAATAATCAAAATTTAGACAAAGATTTATACTAAAAATATGCATTATCGTCAATACTAGTGGCTTACACGTGTAATCTTGCCTGTCAGAAGGCTGAAATCTAAAAGTATTGCAGTTTGAAGCCAGTCCAAGCAAGAAAAGTCCTTGAGAATTTTATCTCCAATTAAGCACCAAAAATAAAACAAAACAAAACATCACAAATAAATAAAAACAGAAGTAGAAATGTGTTTCAGGTGGTAGAGTGCAAGCCTTGAGCATAATAGCTCAGGGACAGTGCCCAGGCATTGAGTTCAAACCTCAGTACTGGCAGAAAAATAATTACTATTAGGCGCTATAGCTATAACAAAAGAAATACGAAAGAACTTAAATTGATCTTACCTTTGTAGCACTGTGCAAGGAACACTTAGGAGAATAGCACAGTTGAAAGCATTACGACCACTTACTTTAATTCATCAAATTTGTAGGAAGGAAAAAAAGAAACTTGTGCCTTGACATTAACTGTTAACCAAAATTTATTGCAACCTTTATTTTAACTACAGGTATAGTTTCAATGTTGAATGGCTCTTTTCATCAAACAAAAAGTCAGTGAAAATACCTTCTAATTCTAGTGTTAAAAATGTTCTATAAATACAATTAAATTCCTCCAATTTTATCCAAAGTCAGCTAGGATGTACTATATGCCTTTGAACCTCTATATGGTTTGTTTAACTAAACAAATACAGCTAATTAACTAGTAACGAATATAGTAGTTACCTTTATTGAGTGCCTATGTTGTGCTAGGCACTAGCCTAGATATTCTACACACATAATTCATTCATACTTTCTCTCTTTCAAATATTTATTCAGTAGAGTATGTGACACCATTCATACTTCACACTGAGAATATGAGAATATGACAATGAGTAAGTCAGAACCACCTTTCAATAAGTGTCTCAGACTTCACTTAATTGCCACAGTCAACTCACTGTTGTCACCATTTTTAAAGGGGAAAATAGCCCAGAGAGATTAAATAATTTTCTTAAGGTCATACAGCTGACAAAGCATCTGACTAAAACTTTCTAAGTCTTTGCATTTGACTATACTGCCTCTTATTAAATCATTGACTAGGGAAAGTGAGACATATTTATAGCCAGGAGAGCACTGTTGAGAAGCTGATAATCACTGATAATCCATGCCAGGGCCTTCGCATATATATTAGTTCCTTAATCCATTTATTATAAATGCAGGTTACTTACCAGAAAGCAATGCTCTTATTGAAACCAATATTTCCTAAACCACTTAAACAACACTTTGGAATTTGCCATTGGATTATCACTGGATTGGAATCTAAAAGACTCTGTGGTCAATATAAACAATTTTCCAGATGTTCTATCCAAAGTGAATGTAGCAATTTTATTAAATCACATTAGGCTGATTTTGTCTTCCTTTTAATTCCTTTGCATAAAAAACAGTGCCTATTATGTGCCTTAACCATTTTCTAAGTGCTTGGATAAAGGAATGAAAAAAATTGTACTCCAAGGACATTCCTATTAATATATATTAAGTCAAATGGTAAGAAATACAATAGAGAATAATGGTATGGAAGAGGATAAGGAATATAACCAACCAGGATTTATCATTTTAAATAGAAAGTCAAGGAAGGTATTATCTTCTCCCCAATGTTCTTATATTGGAATTTAATTCCCAGTATGCCAGCATTAAGAGGAAGAACCTTTGGGAAGTGACTGTCTCCAAGGTTCAATCCTCATATGGGTTTGCACCCTTAGGGAATACCTTGTTTGTCCCTCTGCCATGTGAAGATGCAGCAGCAAAGCATCATCTATGAAGAATGGGCTCTCATAAGACATTAAATATCCAGGCTCCTTGGTCTGGGGACTTTCCAGCCTCCAGAACTGGAGTCTTCCTATCTACTTCCTATGTATTCTTTTATTTTGTAATACATTTACTTTATTGTTATTATCAAGGTGATGTACACAGGGACTACAATTACATGAGTCAGATAATGAGGGAGTTTCCTTTCTTCTGTTGCCTCACTCTCTCCCAGTCCTTCCCTCCCATCTCCACTCATGGGTGGTATATTTCACTTTCATCAGTATCTACTGAGTTCCCTTGCTGCACTTTTTCACCCTCTTAAGCATTTTGTTATAGCAGCCTAAATGAACTGCAACAAGTTTCATTGAAAAGGTAAATTTTAGCCAGGTGCAGTGATTCACCCCTCTAATCCAAGCAATTTGAAGGGTAGAAATCAAGAGAATTGAAATTTAAGATCAGTATAGGCAAAAAGTTAGTGAGATCCTTCATCTCCTCAATAAGCTAGGCTTGGCTGTATGTGTCTGATAACCTAGTTATGTAAGAGGCATAAATAGGAGGATCACAGTCTGAGGCCAGAACCAGGCAAAAATGGAAATACTATCAGAAGAAACAACAACAATTTTGGGCCAGAAGGATGGCTCAACATGAGATCCTAAACTAAAATACTAGTACCTCCAAGGCAAAAACAATTTTTTAGCAATTTCTTCAAAGAATTGACAAAGCGAGCCATATAGATATCCAAGCAAAAGACACATCAAGTTCAATATTGCTAAGGTAAATATATTGAAGCTATCAGAGTAATCATGATCAGAGAACTATCAGGCATCAGAGTATGTAGGTTCTACTAGGCATCGTGAGAAATTTGGATTTTATTCTCAGATACAAAGAAGTCATTGGAAAGTCTGAATGATTAAACTCTATTACCTGACTTGATTGCTTGAAGGATCCCTTGCTATTGTGTAGGAAATAGACCATAAAAATAGATAGGGTAGATACAGGGAGATGAGATGGACTTGGTGGAAGATGTCTATTCCCATTAGAGTTAAAGGGATCGTATGTGTGGATATGTGTTTATTGCAGAGTCAATGGTTTCTTCTAGCAGATTGGGTGTGAGATTTGAGAGAAAGAAGAACTCAAAGATGACAGTCAGGGCCTCACACTGTTGTTCTGGTTTGGTTTTGTTTTGTCTTGCATATAGCTGACACTCTGTCACTTAGGGACACTTCCAGTCCAAGAATAACAAATCTGTATGTCGATGGAAATGCCTCCCCCAAATTTCATGTGTTGAGAACGTAATCCTCAAATTCATCTGTTGATGGTAATTGGATGTGGGGCCCTTTTGAAGTCATAATGGTTAGATAAGTCTATGAAGATGGGGGTCCCATGATGGCACCAGTGGTCTTATAAGGAGGTAGAGGGACTCAATGGGAGTCAACACTTGTGCTGTCTCTTCATGTGGTATCCTCTATCATGCTACATTATGATATAGCAGGGAAGTCTTCCCAATATTCACACTTGGACTTTTCAGCCTCCAGAACAATGAACTAAATAAACTATTCTTTATAAATCATGCCACTCTGGTATTCAATTACAACAACAGAAAATAGACCTGAGATACTTAGCCTGCAAGAAATCTTCCCAGGGAGAGAATACTGAACGGGGCAACATTGATCAAGATGATCTGTATTAGCTGGGCGCCGGTGGCTCACGCCTGTAATCCTAGCTACTCAGGTGGCTGAGATCTGAGGATCACGGTTCAAAGCCAGACCGGGCAGGAAACTTCATGAGCCTCTTATCTCCAATAAGCCACTAGAAAACTGGGAGAGATGCTGTGGCTCAAGTGGTAGAGCACTCGCCTTGAGTTGAAGAGCTCAGGGACAGCACCCAAACCCAGAGTTCAAGCCCCACAACCGACAAAAAAAAAAAAAAAAAGATGCACTGTATTCATAAACTACTTTGTATAACTATTTAAAGATAATAAAAAAAACATTCAAAGAATCCTCCCAATTTGCTTTCTTATTGACTTCTTGCCTCTCTAATCCCCTAATTTCATTTCTCTGTATCTTCTTTCCAAGTTATTCACTAGAAATCTAAGTGGCTGTACACTTCAATTATTCTTCTGCAATGTTTCCTATCAATTTTATTTCTTCTTACTCCTATGTAACAAATTCTCAGTAGACTACAGCATCTCCATGGGAAGGTTCCAGAATTTTCTCAAGGTGCCATTGCAAATAGGAAAACAAAATCATTCGTTAGCTTTGGCATTTGTAACATTTCTGACAGTTCTTTGGCTTGTTTCCTCCATGTTTGGTGAATTTCTCCCAACTTCTTATTTCCCGTTATGCAGATGACAGAACACTCTGGGTCTTGGAATGCAATTGCTTTCTCTTTCATTCTGTCCTCTGTGTTGCTATGACTACCCATCTAGACTATTACATCTCAGGTGAACCTGCATTGATGCAGCTGACTTCTAAGAGAGATCCTGTTTTCAATCTCTCCTGAGTCTAAGTCATTCTGTATAACCAAATACCTGGATAATGTCACTGACATGTAGATTTAATCATGCGATTGCTCTAGTAGCATGTCTTAAAATACAGTGCAAATCTTTAGCAATATGTTCAAATTTTTCCACCACATGAGATTTTATAGGTTTAGTTTTACTTGTTCCATTGTGTCTGCATTCGATACTCATATAACATATGTCAGGCATTTTCCTTTCCTTAGTATATACTTTTTTTCTCTCTCTCTTTTGATATTCTTTTACTGTCTACCTTCTTGGGAAATCATTACTATCAACATTGTTTTCACAACCAGGATTTGGATATACATATATATATATACATATATATATATATATATATATATATATATATATTACACAAACTTGTCCTGCAATTACCTTTCTCCTACTCTATTAAGTCTTAAGTACAAGCAAATCTGAGGCATTGAAGCTTTCATAATGGCAGAAGTTATGATAAAGACCTGAAATCCAGACACAAGTAGAAAAAATTGTTTCAAGATTACCTTAAAAAAACACTAAAATAAAAAATAAAACACCTGTAAACATTAACTTTAGCCAATGTGAGTTACCAAGTTTGATATTTCTTTAAATAAAACTATTGGTAATGACAAACATCACAGATGTTTATTTTGTTCTGAGTACTTCACAAGAACATTCCAAACTTTAAAAAATATTTTAAAAGCATATGAATTATATTTTCAGTCTCAGAAATATAGCTAATAAGCTTATTTTTAATCAGGAAATATTTCTCACAGCTTCACAAAGCAAAGTATGTAATCACCAATCTATTCATTTGCCATTTCTTCTATACAATTTTATGAAATCGATGCTAATGTGAGATTCTTCAGCCCCTCCCTCTGCCAGATGTCTTACTGCTAGGTAGGATCTACAAGTTCTGAGAGCAGCAGACAGTGTTAGGTCCCCTCTGTAAGCACTGTGGCTTGCAATGGTTTACTAATCCAGAAAGTCTCCTATAAATGTAGTTTCAAAGTTATTAAAATTACATCACTGTTACAAAAATATGCTTCAGTAGTTGGGAGCATAGCTCAAGTGATAGATAGTTAGCAAGTTAAAGGCTCTGAGTTCAAACCCCAGTGCTAACAGACAGACAGATTCCATAAAACAATGATCATGAATCTATTTTTTTTTGTCAGTCATGGAGCTTGAACTCTGTACCTGGGTGCTGTCCCTCAGCTCTTCAGCTCAAGGCAAGCACTCTACCACCTGAAGATTCATGAAGATGATTTTTAAGGATAAGGTTCTAATGTCAGAGAAGTTTAACAAGTACTGTTTACCATCCTCCTTCTGGAAGAACCTGGCAGGGGGGAGGAGGGCAGGGAATTCTACTTAACTTTGTCTAAAGAAACATTTTTCAAACTTATTTGACTGTGAAAACTTTCTTCCACTACTGTTTAGTTATACTCTGCAGTTTGTTTATTTTGGCATCAATCAGGCCCATACAACACAATTAGCACAACTGATGAATGGAAAAAAGAATGTGAGCAACTACAGTCATTATATTCAATGTACAAATGTGAAAAACAACAACAACAGGAAAATTGATGAGTTGGGCGAGGAAGAGGTAGGTGGGAGGAAAGGAATGATGGAGCAGGTGACTATCTTCCAGATGCACATAAGTGGACATATGGAAATAAAAAACCTAGTACAACTATTTGAAGATAATGAAAATCTTTAAATCAAACATGTCTGATGAAAACCCAAAGAAGCTGAGTACAGGGTACAGAGAAGATTCAAGGACCAGCATTTCTAAGGAATCAATAAGAAAGCAAAGCCCACTGGCTTCTACCAGTTCCTGATCCACAATATCAAGTTGCTGAAAATGTTGCCAATGTGATACTAATCCTGTGCTGAGCCAACTCCATGCTTCCTCTGAGAACAAACACAGCCGCACAGCTGGCCATCAGTCACCAATCCCAGTGTTAGGCCACTCAATAAACAATATGGTAGGTGGCAAATGTGCACATTGTATCTGTGTTTAAATAAAACCATAAATGGGTGGTGGGGAATGGTGGAGTAAATAGAGTGATCCTCAGTGGTTAGGATATTAATATTAAGTCCCTATGTTTACTATGCATATTCACCTCTTTGCTAAGAAATCTGTCATGTACTATAGTTTAAACAGTTCTAGTAAGTATATACTTCAAAAACCATTGTCTTCTTTTGTTTACAAGATCTAATGTATTCTCAATAAATATAGTAGCAAAGACATAGCATTCATTCATGGACAAGGATTAGTCTGGACTAAAATAGTTTCTTTACCACATAAACTATTTGTTTTTTGTTTCTTTATACTCCAGCAGACAGCACACTGTAAAGTCAACTCTCTGTGTTTACTAAATTTTTAAAATTTGAAATAAAATCCACTTTTTGTGTGTCTTCTACACCAGAAAGACAAAAAAATGATGAGTTTTGTATGATGGATACACACATTCAAACAGCTTTTGTGAGCTGGTTATTTTCTAATAATCAGGGAAAAGTAATTCTAAAAAGAAGTATATGCATAAAGCTATTGTCAACTTAGGCTTCTCCTTACTATAGCTTCTCAGCTTTTAAAAAAATATCATGTTTCAATATAGCTTAAGATGCAGAAGTTGCTTTTTATAAAAGGCAAGAGCCATGGTTGTTCTCTATAAAATAGTGTAGGGGTTGAATTGTGAACCAAACTGTCTACAGGGACTTGGACTCACTATTCAAACTTTACAGTCAGTCCTTAGCCATTCAACTGCTGGTGAAGTAGAAAGATCCATCCAGGGAGCCTTGATTATAATAAATTATGACTGGTTGTTTGGCACCATGTTGATGGCATCTGCACTGCAGCCCTGAGAAAAGCATTTTGAGCCAGAAAAACAGGAAAGGAGGGTGCAGGGGAAGAGGAGAAATGTACATTCTAAACTAAAAATGGAAACATAGATGCTGATGCTAACAAAGCTTCCTCAAGGAGAGTCCTAGGTAACGCATGCATAACTTTGAAGTGACCCACAAACATCCCCCTTTGAAGAACATTCCCTTTGCACCCAGATTGTATTTCCCATAATGAGAAATAGAAACCCTTGGGTTCTGCTCAAGTGAATAATATGCCACAGTCACAACACCACAAATCTAAATATTCCTAGTAAGCTCCTGCATTCATTGAAGTCTGATTTTAGGGGTGTTTTCTTTTTCAAACTTCACTTGGAAGGATGATAGAAATATAACCTGAAGCCCAAGTCCAGGTTTTCTTGAGCTCAGAATAGTATTTAAACATAAACTTCTGTTAATTGAATACCTTTTTTACAGCCACAAAGAAAAAGAGTTACCACGTACAAAACCATTTTCTAAAAGACTATCTCAAGCACTTACTGGTTTTTCACTAAATCTCAGGGACTACCATTCCATCTTAATCCCCTCCCATTTTCTAACTTCTAATATTATTTTCAAATATGTTTGATTAGCAACATTATCTTAAATATCTAATTCAGATTTATTATTTTTACATATGACACACTACTCTGTTTACTCTCTGTAAATATGTGTACACACATAGACTAGCACATAAGCATTCCTACAGTAATGATAAGCACCACTTGGGGGTGTGTAAATATCCTTCTCATCATTGTATCACACAGACAACACAAATAACAAATAAAGGAGAAAAAAACCAAAGAAGGCTCAATAACATGGGCATTAAGAGAATGTCACATCTGGAAAAGATACCATATGTTTTAGAACTTCAACATCTTCAGCTTTGAGACGGAGATAGAATAATACTAGAATCCACGAGATATATGAAACTGTTGGTTGACACTTTTGATGTTTCTATTACCATTATTATGAAAGCCCTTAAAATTGAAATTATTTTAAGATTGTTTTTCAAAAGAAATGTTACCAGTACTAAGCACAGAGAAGTAAAGGAACATTGCTAATATCACAGCCTAAATTACAGCCTAAATTAGAGCTTAACAGAAAGTATTCAGAGTTCTGAGACTATTTTTTGTGTGTGTGTGAAAATACCATACAGAGGGGTTACAATCACATGGGCAAGGTAATGAGTACATTTCTTATCAAGCATTGTTGCCTCCTCCTTTGTTTCCCCTTCCCATCCCTTCTCATCTCCCCCCCCCAACCCCCCCATCCTCCACGCCAAAGTTGTAAAGTTCGTTTTCGACATAACGTCTTGTACATCTCATTGTTGCAATGGGTCCACCTATATCCCTATTTAAACAATTTTTTTCCCTTCCCCTCCACAAATTATACCAACATCAAATACAGTGAAAACAGGGGTTATACCGTTGGAGAGGGACATACAAAGCAACAAAGAAATAATCTTATAAATGTGTTAGAAACAATCACCTGAAAGAAAAAAACATTTGAATACGTACCTTAGGGCTCATTTCCCTAACATCAACTTATCTGACCGTTTCTGCTTGTCTCTGAGACTATTCTTTTCTGAACATTTCTTAGAACTTAGCCAAAACCAAAAAGGCAACTAGAAGAAGTTAAAGAGTTTACCAACAAGTAGGTGACACAAGCTTCCTGGTAGCCAAAGTTATGTGAGTCGTTATAAATATATGTACTGAATATATGCAATCCCTTTAATTTAAACTTGATTGTTCACTTTAAAATTCTTTAAAAAATAAAAAGTGTTTCATTTATTAAAGATGTAACACATTACAAACATTCACTGTATATTATTGTGACCCAAAAGCAGAAAAAAACAACTAAAAGAAAAAGGAAGAAAACAATAAATATGTATGTATATGTGTGTGTGTGTGTGTGTGTGTGTGTGTGTGTGTATATATATATATATATATATACATATATATATATATATATATATATATATATTCCCAAAGTGATTTTTGCTTTGGTCTACTACATATTTAGAAAATCAGTACTTAAAAATATCAATAATATTCCTGCCTTAAAAGTATTATTTTTTCATTCATTATCTATAATTTCTGGGATGTGGAAAAAAATTCCCACAATTATTTCAGTAAAATAAAAACAGAGCTTTTTGAGAAGCTTTAACTTGTATTTCATATTCAATGGGTTTTTCCCCCTAAGACATTAAGCCAAATTTCAGATCTTCCATTTTTTATACAAACCTGGTAAACAGTAAATTATTGAGATATTTATTAACTAAAGGTTTATCATTTATTATGAAAATATCTTGCCTACACAAAACTGGCTCTTATAACTAATGATTGTTAAATCTGAATGTTATTCTTTACCAAATTTACTGCACTAAACTGCAATAAAAGTATGATAGCTTCTTTATAAGTCAAGTAGAAAAGCTATTAGAGTTGCATCTAATTTTATTTATATTGTAATGGAAAGGTTTATAAGTGCTCTACATAGCCTCAAGAGTAAATCAGAGTAAGTGTATCTAAGAGTGACTCTTCAGTGCAGGATAGTGAATATATATCCACTCCATCTTCACAGTAATCTTGTGCTGAACAGGCCTTGAGCCATAGGTCAGAATATAAAGACTAATATTGCTTACTTCCTGTTACATATAATAATTTCTTTTGGCTAGAGAAAAGCTATCTCAAATACATTTAAAAAATATATATCAAGACAGTGATCATGTACTATGTTTACATTTTGCCTATTCTGGTTGTAAGGCTTGAACTCAGGGCCTCAATACTATTGCTGAGCTTCTTTTGCTCACAGCTAGTGCTCTACCACTTGAGCCACAGCTCTACTTCTGGCTTTTTGGTAGTTTATTGACGGTAAGAGTCTCAAGGACTTTTCCTATCTGGGCTTATTGAACCATGATTCTCAGATCTCAGCCTCCTGAGTAGCTAAGATTACAGGCATGAGCCACTGGTGCCCGACAGTGACTTATATTTTATTAGATTGTCTTGCTTGTTTTGTTTGCAAAAGTCACTCTTTTGAAGTGTAAAATGTGTCGACCAAATTATGAACACTAGTTGAAAATCAAGTAGTACTGGATACAAATAGAGGGCAAGACATTGTTAAAAAAAAAAAAAAAGAATGGATAAGGGACAAAAATACAAAGAAAAATTGCAGAACTGTGATGAAACCCAGCAGAGAGAACAAGCAAAAGGTAAAGGAATATCTGACTAAGAATCAATATCAGAAAGCTTAGGTGTTATTTTGAACTTCAGAGTTATATTTGCTCCCTACATGCTATGCTTGTCTAATTATGGTTTACCTTGTTCTCAATTAGCAGGCAGACTGAACCTTTATTACAAAAAAATTCTTGATGAAGTACCTCAAGAGTTGTGTGTGTGTGTGTGTGTGTGTGTGTGTGTGTGTGTGTGTGTGTGTGTGTGTGTGTGTGTGTGTGTGTGTGTACTGGGGCCTTTTGCTTTCAGATGGCTGTTGTGCTCAAAGCTGGCATTCTACCACTTGATTCACTCCTCCACTTTCCAGAATAAATGTTTAAATGAATAAATTCATGGTTCTCAATCTTTTACTAAGAATTATCCTATTGCCTAATATATAGTCAATTCTTAACAAGTGACAACATGAGGAATGCAGTCTAGGGAACATCATCAAATGTATGCATATCTGCAAAAACATATTTATCAGAAAGTGCATTATTATCATCACTATTGAATTATCAAAAGGCAAGGATTATATATGATATTCTGTGTCATAGTATTTCAAAGCTAATCAAAGGACAAATCTTTAACAAACATCTAAATTTGGAGAGAGCCAAAACTCAGATATTCAAATCCTCATCTTTGATTTTAAAGTTTGAGTTAATTAAATACATGGATAATATGAAGCATATATGCTTTACTTACTTGATCAACAGAGCACCCTTTCTCATCTTAAGCAGAGCAGTTAATGAGAACTATAGTAACAATATTAACTGATCATTTGTATGAACTCAGAAGTAGCAAACAATGGGATTAAAAGGTGAACTCGGTGGAAACCAGGTTTTTCGCCCAAAATAAGATTTCTGTTTGCTGAGGTAAGCTAAGAGGTAGGACACTAACCTGCCTTGCAGGGGGATCCTCATTCTTTCACATCACTGTAATAAGTACCTCTCTCTCTCTCTCTCTCTCTCTCTCTCTCTCTCTCTCTCTCTCTCTCTCTCTCTCTCTCTCTCTCTCTCTCTCTCTCTCACACACACACACACACACACACACTGGACATCATTTACATGGAAAACAAAAATTTGTACTCCAAGTAAATACTTAACATACCTCATTAACTTTTATTTAAAATTTCAGGTGAATTTGAGCAAACATTGACAAAAGCTTTGAAACCTTGGAGGAGCAGAAGAAGAAGAGGAGGAAGAGAGAAAGGAAAGGGAAGAGGAAGAAGGAAAGGAAGAGGAAGAGGAGGAGAAAAGGAAGAGGAGGGGGAAATTCATGTCCAAAAACAACTCTGCATAATAGATTTTTTGAGTGGTCACCAAAAAATGTGTTGAATGACCATCTACCTTGAAACACTGATTAATTCCCAGCATTATTTTAAAATATTTAACAGTAGGTCAGAACTATGGCTCCATTTATTTATCCTTTTGAAATAAAATCACACTTTCAAAAACTTTAACATTAGTAGGATTTAAACTAGGGCCCTGACTGAACTAAAAATTGGAACAAATTAAAGCACAAAGTCCCTCTTACACAATTTGGAAATCTAACCTTTAATTTACCAGAAGTTCTGGTTTCTAAGCCAGAAGGTAAATATATATGGCAGTGGGACCAAGATAGAGAGGCAAAGCCAGGCAGTGGCTCACACCTGTAATCCCCCCTACTTGGAAGGTAGAGGTAAGAGGATCTTGGTGTGAGGACAACTGGGGAAATTAGTGTGAGACTGTCTCAAAACCAAATGAAGCCAGGCGCACTGGTGGCTCACACTTGTAACCCCAGCTACTCCAGAAGTTACGATGTCAACCCAGGCAGAAAAGACTTTGAGATTCTTATTTCCAGGTAATCAGCAAAAAGCCAGAAGTAGAAGTGTATCTCAGAGGTAGATTGCCAGCCTTGACTAAAAAAATCTAAGGGGGAGTGCTCTGGCCCTGAATCCAAGTCTCACTACCAGTACAAAGAAGAAGAAAAAAAAAACAACAAAGGAAGGGAAGCAAGGGAAGGAAGGAAGGGAAAACAGAAAAAGAAAGAAAGATGGAAGAGAAAAAGCAAAAGGCCTGGGAACATGGCTCAAGTAGGGCAGACCTAGCAAGCATGTGAGACCTTGAGATCAACCCTCAGAAATAAATAAATAAATAAATAGGTGGGGCCAGTTCCTAGGAGATCTTTGAGCATGGACTGTCCATTTCAAATCACATAATGGTCACCATGGTAAAGATGGCTTCGGTTTCCCCTTTTTTTGGTTCAAAATGTTTATTTCTCTATGTTGCCCATAAAATTAAAAAAGGCTTATTCAGAGACAAACTTTCTGTATTAAAAATGAAAATTTTTGACATAAGCAGAAATGTTCAGGGTCAGATTTCTGGCTATGTAATTTTACCCTGTGTTTTTAGCAAGAAATTAAGAATTTTCTTTTCCAAACTCAAATTTTATTAGTATATGATCATTTTTAATGTGACAGAAATTTGAAGGACTAACATTTGAGAGAAGGAAAATTAAAACATCGTTTTCAAAAAGTCAGAATTGCCATAAAGTATTTCTGAGGACTTTAGAAAAGTAGTTCAATGACTACTATTTTGCCAGATCATTTGCCAAAATGTTGACATGAGAGTTTCCTGAAAACTTTGTATAAGGTTTCCAAAAGTTTCAGTAGGGAAATTGCTAAAAGAATAAACAATCGTTTCAATTGCATACAGTGAAGAATAAAGTCTACAGCCAATGTGCATATTCTCTGTTTATAGCTAGGAAGAATTTAAACTACTTTCCTAGCATTCCTTTTTTTTTCCTTTTCAAGTATAAACTAACTCAAAATTAACTAAAAATTGATGATCTAGCAGTGTTTCTCTGGCTGCCATACAGTATGGGCAATGAGTTCTAGACTCCAATTTATTGGTTTGTCAGAAAGTTTGGTTATTTTCATCAATTTAGCTTTACATTTCACATTCCTCTGCTTAATTGAAACCATGCAGACACGTTTGGTTAGCATCCACATTCCTACAATAGTAAAAAGGGCACTTTGTTTCAAATTCTGCACAGTTTACCAGTAAGTTATATTTTCTTGCATTAACAATTAAATATACTGTCACACTTAATGGCAAGCCCTCCCTGATCTCCATTATCAATGGATACAATTCAGTTTTGACAAATATTCAGTCAGCTAATGGGGGAAAGAACCTTATCATAACTTTCTTGTTATAATTGAATAAATGGATTGCTGGAGACTAATTATAAGATTTTAAAATATGTTCTTTGGAAAGTTATGACCATTTTAGAGACATGTTTAATTCCCTCTATTTCTTACCCTCTGGGATTCTGAACCTAAGTGCCTACAGAAGATTGAGATCTGAAGGGCAAACCATAAGTGCCACAATTGCTTGCTGTCTGTCCTTCCTTTTCAATCTCATTGTGGAAAGCAACTTGGAATGAGTTTTTGAAGTAAGAAACAGGATATACCAAGAAACAAGATTTTTATTTTCTTGCTTTAGTAAAGCAATTCCAAATAAGACTAAAGAGCAAATTTTTAAAAGCTTCTCTCTCTAAAATATGCTATTTTCCAAATTAATAACAAAATGATAGCCTATCTCCTTTCTCTGTGTGAAAAACATGCAAAGAATTCCTGGGCGCTGGTGGCTCACGCCTGTAATCCTAGCTACTCAGGAGGCTGAGATCTGAGGATCGCGGTTCAAAGCCAGCCCGGGCAGGAGAGACCATGAGACTCCTATCTCCAATAAACCACCAGAAAACCGGAAGTGGCACTGTAGCTCAAGTGGTAGAGCACTCGCCTTGAGCTGAAGAGCTGAGGGACAGTGCCCAGGCCCAGAGTTCAAGCCCCACGACCAACCAAAAAAAAAAAAAAAAAAAAAAAAAAAAAAAAAAAAAAAACATGCATAGAATCAAGTAAAGGATAAACAAAATGGACCCAGCTTATCCATATAATCTGTAAAAGCTAGAATTGCCACTGCTGGGGACAGATTACTCATGCCTTTGCAAATACCCTATTACTCTAGACACAATTGCCACACTCTTGCCATTGCTATAACCACAGATAGATGACATGAGTAGAACCTTGCATTGTTCTGCTGCATCCCAGTCACCCACTCACTTTCCTTGTCTTCCTTGCATGCCAGTGTGGTCAAGCAATGAAGCCAGAGCAACTTTACTATGCTTGTCAAGCAAGAGCAAGGAGGCCACACCAGTCATGGAAGAAAGACTGAGTGGCTATGTATCTCAAGGGAAGGTCAGCTTTCAAGCGGTGAGGAAGAGTCAGGAAAGACACCACACCAAGGACAAGACAAGACAGAGATAGGTCACCAAGCTAATGTTCTTATTGGAGGATTCATGGGCTTGCTTGCCCTCTTTCCTTTTCACAAACCTACAGACCTCCCAGGATGTACGTACTAATCTCTCAGCCTAAAATGTTTTAAGTGACTACTCTAAAGGTAAAAGGAATGACTACCCTAAGACGAAAATAAATAGGAGTGGGATCTTTCTCACCTCTTGTTGCCTTCCAGGTTATGGATGCAACTCGTTTTCCCATGCTGTTCCCTCTGAGAAGAGTAAGCTCTTATTCTCTGGGCCCTCCTACTTCCTTTCCTAAAGCTGCTACACTTCTAGGTCTTAATTTAAAAGTTGCTTCTTCAAGATGGCACTCACTAATCCCTAAATCAGAACTCTTAGAGGGCAGGCCTACCTTCAGTGCTTCCTTGAAACATTAACTGGATCATAATTTCTTGGGCTAGGGGCCACTTTTTTTTTTTTTTGGTCGGTCGTGGGGCCTAAACTCTGGGCCTGGGCGTTTTCCCTCAACTCTTCAGCTCAAGGCTAGTGCTCTACCACTTGAGCCACAGCACCACTCCCAGTTTTTTCTGCTTATGTGGTGCTGAGGAATTGAACCCAGGGCCTCATGTATGCAAGGCAAGCACTCTACCACTAAGCCATCTTCCCAGCCCCAAGAAACTGCATCTTCAGCATGTTTTCCATATATTCCAAGGCACAAGTCATTTCAGAAATATTCAGATTCTGAGATTATAATCTATATTTATCGTAACATATATTTAAAACTCCACACAGGGATGAGAAGGTGGCTCAGTGGTAGAGCGCTTGCCTTGCATGCATGCAGCCCTGGGTTTGATTCCTCGGCACCACATAAGCAGAAAAAGCTGGGAGTGGTGCTGTGGCTCAAGTGATAGAGCACTAGCCTTGAGCTGAAGGGCTGAGGGACAGCAGCCAGGCCCAGATTTCAAGCCCCAGGACCGACACACACAAAAAAAACATACCATGCAATGAGCCATAGGCATTACAACCAAACATTAAGACCAAGCAAAGGGAATTCCATCAATCTCTGATGTGCATGAGCATGTGTTCATGGGTACTAACAACCGTCAGTTACCCCCATGCTGTGTCCTTCCTCCAGGATGAAATATTATGGTTAAAATTTACTGGGTATTTCCTTTATAATGATATTGTCATTGCTTTTTTAAATCACCTCAATTAACCTTCAGAGACAATCCTATAAAATTGGCGCTATTATCTTCATTTTGAAGACAGCAAAACTGAACAGAGATATTAAGTGATACCCCAAGTCACATACCAGTATGTGCAGTATACATTGTATCTAGAATTGTGTGTCTCAGATGTAAATAATCAGAGTGGCAAACAGGCTTTCCCACTATACTGTAGACATCATGGCAAACATGGTCCATAACAGGATCTCAGCAAACATTTGGAGAATGAATGAGGTCACAGCAAATCTGTTTATGACCAACAATTACAAAGCATTAGGAGGCTTATTGCCTTCACTATGTCCTAGGATTCTGACTCTGTCTGTTAAAGAATTTCAAAGTTACAGAGCCAGGGAGATGTAGCAAATGTCAGAAGTCATTGAAATCCATGCACCTAAAAGTGTTACCTTTTCTGCTTCAAGAATTTTTTGTATAAAGAAGTGATGAAAGCAAAACTGACATGCATGCTTTTGGCCAATGTAGTCATATACCCAAAAGATTAGAATCAAAAGTGAGACAAGCCTTCATAAACCATATCCCATTAATTGCTTAGAAAAATCTTTCCGTAGTATGGAGGTTCCTCAAAAGACTACACATAGAGCTCCCCTATGACCCAGCAATCCCACTTTTGGGCATTTACCCAAAAGTTTACAAACAAGACCACACTAAAGCTACCAGCACGACTATGTTTATTGCAGCATTATTTACCATAGCTAAGATATGGAACCAACCCAGATGCCCCTCAGTAGATGAATGGATCAAGAAAATGTGGTATATATACACAATGGAATTCTATGCCTCCATAAGAAAGAATGACATTGCCCCATTTGTTAGGAAATGGAAAGGCTTGGGAAAAATTATATTAAGTGAAGTAAGTCATGCCCAAAGAAACTTAGGTCCCATGGTTTCCCTTATTTGCAATATCTAGTATATGTCTGAGTCAAGCAGAAAAGGTGAGATAAGGTGATGTTAGGGAAATGAACCCTAAGATATGTAGTCAAATTTTTTTTCTTTCATGAGATTGTTTCTAATGCATTTATAAGATTATTTCTTTGTTGTTTTGTATGTCCCTCCCCCACAGTATAACCTCTGCTTTCACTGTATTTGATGTCGGTATAATTTGGGGAGGGGAAGGGGAAAAACAAGTCATTTAAATAGGGATACAGGTGGACCCATTGCAACAATGAGATGTACAAGTCATTATGTCAAAAGCGAACTTTACAACTTTGGTGGGGGGGGAGGGGGCCAGGGGATCAGGGAGGATGGGGGGGGCGGGGAGGATGGGAAGGGATGGGAAGGGGAAACAAAGGAGGAGGCTACAATGCTTGATAAGAAATGTACTCATTGTCTTGCCCATGTAATTGTAACCCCTCTGTACAGTATTTTCACAATAAAAAAAATTAAAAAAAAATCTTTCCATGCATGATAGTAGACCAAGTTATAGCCCACAGCTTCAGTACTGAAACCATCCATGTAACACAGACCCACTTACCACACAAGATAAATATCCACCTTTCTCCTCAATATCAAGTTGGCAGCTTCTTTCAGTTTGGACCGCAGTGGTTGTCCCTAATCATAGCTGTGATCATTCTTAAACATGAACCCCTCTTGAACTTCTTATAACTGCTGAAACACAGCATTCCCCACATACTGTCTTCTTCCTGTCTTACTGTCAGGTCTACCTGCATTTCTGTTCAAGACCTTCCTAACTCCAGTTTTGTTGTTGTACAAGCCAACCTGTGAAAGCTCTCTGTAGGGTAAATATAGTACAGGGATAAAAACTTTGGCTATGCCTCATAGGGTCTCAGGCTGGCCCTAAAAATTAAATTTCCATAAGACAAAATTAATAGGAGTAAAGCATATAGGTTATTTGCATATACATTGGGACCCCCCTGTCCCCATTAGAAAATGAGGAGACAGGCTAGGAAGGTAGCTCAGTGGTAGAGGCCTTGCCTTGCATGCATGAAGCCCTGGGTTTGATTTCTCAGCACCACATAAGCAGAAAAAGCTGGAAGTCGCACTGTGGCTCAAGTGGTAGAGCACTAGCCTTGAGCTGAAGAGCTGAGGGACAGTGCCCAGGCCCAGAGTCCAGGCCCTGTGACTGACAATATATGAATAAATAAATAAATAAATAAATAAATAAATAAATAAGGGAGTCCAAAAAGTAACAAGTGCATAGGTACTAGGTTGAATCAAGAGAAGCAATTGTTCTAAAATATATGGAGGGTTAAGAGGAGATAAGAGTTATGTTAACGAGGTCTGTACATGCAGAATCTCTCAGCTACAGATTCTACGAATGTTTCCTTTGAAAATATGTTTCCCTTCCCCTTGGAAATTTTGTCTCCTGCTTTTAGGGAGAAAAGGGATGGTTAAAGTCCCCCCCCTTTTTTTGTCGGTTGTGGGGCTTGAACTCTGGGTTTGGGTGCTGTCCCTGCCTCTTCAGCTTAAGGCAAGCACTCTACCACTTGAGCCACAGTGCCACTTCCGATTTTCTAGTGGTTTATTGGAGATAAGTCTCACAGACTTTCCTGCCCAGGCTGGCTTTGAACCATGATCCTCAGATCTCAGTCTCCTGAGTAGCTAGGATTACAGGTGTGAGCCACTGGCACCTGGCTAAAAGCCACCTTCTTGAATCTAGTATTTTCAGGTGCTTTCAGCTCAAAATAATGCTTTGACAAAGTGGTATATTTGGGAGTGGAATAGTCTGCTAACCTTTACCTCCTTTCATCATGATACTATACTTTAAAAGTAACTCTAAGCCAGGCACCAGTGGCTCATGCCAGTAATCCTAGCTACTCAGGAGGCTGAGATCTGAAGACTGCAGTACAAAGCCAGACCAGGCAGGAAAGTCTGTGAGACCCTTATCTCCAATGAACCACCAGAAAACCACAAGTGGTGCTGTGGCTCAAAGTGGTAAGTGCCAGCCTTGAGCCAAAATCATCAGGGACAGAATCCAGGCCCTGAGTTCAAGCCCCACAACTGACCCAAAAAAAATGTCAATCCAAAATACTCTGAATATAAATTTTGAACTCCTCATAATGCCTTGCAAATTCTACATAACTTCTTCATATGTGTCAGTCCAATTACTTCCCAAGACTCCCAATATAAACATCTTTATGATCTCCCTTGATCCAATTTCTATGCTGTAAGGGAAGACAAATGTTTCACAACCAATATCTATTTCTTCTCTCTGTATATCCCAGGATCCATTTAGTGATCTCTCTTCCACATCTTGTGGAAGAGTAGTCATGGCCACCGTAGCCCATGGAGCTCTCTCTCTTTACTGAATTTCCATATTGATTGTGAATATAGTCTACACTAATCTGTAGCTGAGTTTCCTAACTTCAGCACACAGTATTCATTACAACTCTGTCCACTATTTCAATCAGTTATTTTTTCATAGGAGAACAAAGATAAATTGAAATTTAGGTAATAAAATTTATGAATTTCCATAAAATTTCTCTCAATGGCCTAAATTCTTAAAATTCACTGTTACCTAGTGAACCAGGAAAACTAAAACCTGGTTGAGGAACAGTCAATAAAAGTCACAAACAAGTAGGTCATAGTGGCAACTCCAGCATTCAGGAGCTAAAATGGTAGGAACATGAATTCAGGTCTAGCATAAGCTACAGAGAGACCTTGTTTCAAAAACAAAAAGAAAATCTGGAAGCAAGGGGCAACACTGTTCAAAATGTAATATAGTCTTTACCTGTCTTATGTAACTGTAACCCCTTTGTACATCACTTTTTTTTTTTTTTTGGTCAGTCATGGGGCCTGACTCTGGGCCTGGGCGCTGTCCCTCAGCTTTTCAGCTCAAGGCTAGCGCTCTATCACTTGCGCCGCAACTCCACTTCCGGCTTTTTCTGCTTATGTGGTTCTGAGGAATCGAACCCAGGGCCTCATGCATGCAAGGCAAGCACTCTACCACTGAGCCACCTTCCCAGTCCCTGTACATCACTTTTATAATAATAAAAAAATAAGGAAAAAAAGCATCTCACAAATGCCACTTTAGCTCCCAGGAACTTGTCCATTTCTCTGTTCTACCATACAGAAGTTACATCTCAAAATATTCCTTTGCTTCTGTGTTTAGCTCCTTCCAGAAGATAATTTATTTCTTATATTCACTGAATATTTATATATGCCCTTTAAAAAACAAATTTTTATAATGAGAAACATACCTTCAAGAAGTACTTCCACAACTCGTATTTCACCTTGCTAGGGGTTGCTGACATTGATAAACCACTCAACTCCTGCTTTTTAATGTATAAGATCATCAGGCAAGTTCAATGAACTACAATCTATGTGTACATTGGGGCACATTTGGCGACCCTTATATTTGGTCGATAATTAGACTTCTCCAAAGTAGTATTTTACATTTATTAAAGACTTTACTCCCCAGAGTCTTTCCAATTATATTACCCACTTACATGAGGGAAACCTGAGCAGTTCATCATTGTCAATAGATTTTTCTAATAGAACAACTTTAGGGAAAACAATATCACATATTTTTTGTTAGTAACTTGATTTTATTATCACAATATCAGATGGATTAGGATTTCTAAATTTTTCACATTAAATAAAGATGTAATTCAGATTTTTGTCAATTTGAAAATCCTAAAAGTAAGAAAAAGTAAATAAGATTATAAAAATCTAAAATAAACATCTAATTAATTTATTTAAAATGTGACATATACATTATTTCCACAGCCAGTGTACATTCATAGGTTGCAATTTCCCTAAAGCATTGCCTTCTATATCTTGTTTATATTTTTAGCCACTTCACTTTTTATAGTCAGATACCAGAATATTTAAAATGCTATCTTAAAATTGTAACTCTCTTTGAAGAGTTTAGTATGACTTTCTTGAACTCTTGCTTTCATAGATGTCTCATAAGGGTTATGACCAGAAGTGAAGTCTTGGAACTTTAGTAATCAACCCATTTTTCATAACACAATATAACTAACTCCCTTAGCAATATGGTGCTAAGACCAGCAAAGTAAACTTTCCTCCATTGTCTTTGGCTGTTACTCTGAGTTTCCTTTCAGAGAGACCACAAAGTAGGGACCGGCCTTTTAATAAACCCCATAGAAATAGAGTTTGTAAAAGTTATGAGAACAGAGAGGCTGGAGGGAAAAAAAAGCAGAATGGTGGGAAAGGAAGCCGACACACAGAGGTAGATAGTCACCAGAATCAATTTTGCACTAGTTTATGAACCAGGATATTGGGGAAGGAGAGTGAGGCTCAAGAATTGGAGCTAGGAGAAGGGATTGTTTTTAATATAGTGTTTTTGCTTTGGTTTCCACTTTTAATCCTGCAGTGTTGAAAGCACAGCTTTCACAAAGACAATCCTATAGTCAACATTATAAATCACTCTCCTAGCCTCATAAGCTGACGGCCTGCAATGAAGATTTGCCCCATTTTTATAGCCAGTGACAGTGGGATAGAGAAAAAGGAAGAGGGAGGAGAAGGAGAAGGAAAAGGCGGGGAAAGAAGAGGACAAGGGAAAGAAGAAATGATAGAAGGGAAAGGGGAAAAGAAGGAGGGAGGGAGGGAGGGAGAGAAAAACCTCTAAATCTTTATGGTTAGCTATAGGAGAAAAAAACAACAACAAGATACAGTACTTTTTTCTCAGAAAAAAATATATATAACAATATTATTTGAAGCTATTATTTATTGAGTGAGAGTTCAATATCTTGGCCATGAATCTCTATTGACCTTTTCTAAAATTAACAAATGTAGGAAACAAAGTAATTTAAAATGTTTTTAAAAATTTGGGTAACAATTGACTTACCACTTCAATTTTTTTGGTTTGTTTGTTTGTTTTAGTCATGGGGCTTGAACTCTGATTTGGGCCTGGACTATGTCCCTGAGCTCTTCAGCTCAAGGATAGCACTGTACCACTTGAGCCACGGTGCCACTTCCAGTTTTCTGGTGATTCACTGGAGATAAGAGTTTCACAGACTTTCCTGCATGAGCCACCAGCACACAACATCACTTCACGTTTTAAAAAACTAAGTCTGCTTTAAAAATTCTAATCAGGCCAGGTGCCGGTGGCTCACAGCTATAATCCTAGCTACTCAGGAGGCTGAGATCTGAGGATTGAGGTTCAAACCCAGCCTGGGCAGCAAAGTCCGTGAGACTCTTATCTCCAATAAACCACCAGAAAACCGGAAGTGGTGTTCTGGCTCAAGTGGTAGAGCGATCATCTTGAGATGAAGAGCTGAGGGACAGCACCCAGGCCCAGAGTTCAAACCCCACAACCAACAAAAACAAAGAAAAATTCCAATCAATATAGAGTGTTTCCAGTTATCTTGAAATTTTCTTGTATGAAGCATTCACATAGATCAGCACTTCAACTCTTCTTTACATATCACACTAACATTCACATAGGTCCGTGTATGGAATCCAGGCTCCTACCAATCTGTAGAACAAAGAATAAAAACCCAAGGATCAGAAAAGGGCCAACACGGCCTTAAAAATCAGTAAGAACATATATTGCAAAAATACATTGCACGTTTACAGATTTAGGTCACTTTCAGTGTTTTTTTTTTAATTTTGTATTCATTGTATTGCTAGATTACTGTAACTATATCCAGATACTATATTTTAAGTGAACAGTACAAAATAAGAAAATGTCTAATTGGAGATCATTGGGTTAGAAGTCTTGAACTATGAAGAAAAAGTTGAAAAAGTAATTTCTGAGACATTTTGAGGTAGAAAATGTAAAGTCAGGATATAACACTATATGTCAAGGATTGAAAGAGCAAGATTAGTTTCTGCTGCTTCAGAAAACATAACCAGTCAGTTTTGCTAACATATTTTACTCTATCTGGAGCAAAAAAGAAATGGGAAAAAGAATAAAGGGGACCAAAGATACTCCCATACTCCTTGGAATTTTCAAACAGGAATTATCTGATCATATACTAAGAAGAATGATGCAAAGATGCTTAGCTTTTAACTCAGTGCTATGATTTTATACATATAAATGCATGCTCCTTTGTCAAACATAACTTTTTGTTTTAAAAATTTAGAAATCAGAAAACAAGAAATTCTTTTTAAAATTTTAGTTTAATATATGACAATGCTACATATCCATCCTTTATTCTTAAGTTTATTCTGAGCTTATGACAGGTTACTGCACATTGGATGTTGTTATGAATCATATAAGGAAAGGCAAAAAAGTTAAACACCATTTATGTTACTAAATATGTTCATAATAGCTCAGAAATAATATTTTTAGCAGGTAAAAACTATGTTATAGTCAGCATGATATGAGAAGTGTGTGTGTGTGTGTGTGTTTGTGTGTGTGTGTGTGTGTGTGTGTGTGTGTGTGTGTGTGTGTGTGTGTGTGTGTGTATGCGCGCAGTTCCTTGAGTTTAAACTCCAGCCTGGGTGCTGTCCCTCAGCTTTTGTGCTCAAGGTTAGTACTCTACCACTTGTACCATAGCTCCACTTGGCTTTTTTGGTAGTTAAATGGAGCTAAGAGTCTCAACCCTGAGCTGTCTTCAAACAATGGTCCTAGATTTCAGTTTTCCAAATAGGATTACAGTGGTGAGCCACCAAGACCCAGCTGAAAATATTTTAAAATATGAATTTTTTTAATTTTTTTTTTGTCGGTCATGGGCCTGAACTCTGGGACTGGGTGCTATCCCTCAGCTCTTCAGCTCAAGACTAGCACTCTACCACTTGAGCCACAGCACCACTTCCGGCTTTTTCTTTTTGCTTATGTGGTGCTGAGGAATCGAACCCAGGGCCTCATGCATGCAAGGCAAGCGCTCTACCACTGAGCCACCTTCCCAGCCCCGATATGCCATTTCTATATGTAAGAGAAGGCCATGCATTTAAGTTGACCCACATCATAGAGACATAATTCAGGTTCCTTTGTTCCTAAAACTGTCTTTTCTGTGTTACTAATTAATCCATCTAACCATTATTTTAAATGTAGAATTAATGTCCTTACTATAGACATTTTAATACATGTTTAAATACATCTCCATACATTATATGTGCTTTAATTGGACTAACATCCTACTATACAACCTATCATTTAAATATTTCTGTGTTGTACGTAAGGAATTATTTAGTGGAGATTGATTAGATTTTAAGGATTTTTTATGAATGATTTGTATTGCCTAATTCCCTCTTTTCTTTCACTACAGATTGTATTTGTATTTCCTCATTTTCACATAGTAACTAGTAACTGCTCCTAGAGTTAGAGGCATACTGAAAATAACCAAACAATCTTCCATGTCTAGAATCTAAAACGCATTTCCCATTTTCTTCCATCCCTTTTCTTTTTTCAATTTACTTTATTGTTATTTTAAAGGTGATATACAAGGGGATTATAATTACATAAGTCAGGTAATGACTTTCCATAAAGTGTTTTCCCTTCCCACACTCTCTCCCAGTCCCTCCCTCCTGTCTCTATCCATGAGTTGTGTATAATTCACCTTCATTAGTGTCCAGTGGGCTCCATTACTGCACATTTTAACCCTTTTTCCTTTGAGTTATGTACTCTCCCTCCACCCTCCCAAAGATATTCACACATATACACCATACCTAACAAAGACAGGATCATCAAAAATAGAAAAAAAATTAAAAAGAAATTTCTTGTTTCCATCTGATCTCTTATTCTTTTTGATATGCAGAAATTAGATCTAAAATACACTAGAATATGATAAATTATACAGGATTTTAGATACTCACACACAGTGAAACCACAGAGGAAACTCGTAGGAGAGAAAGACAAAGGTGCAATCACTATGTGCCTTCATCCCTTTTCTTTGGTTAATTTTTTTCATAGCATTTAACACTCCCTGACATTAACAGGTCTACATCTCTTTAGGATCAGTTCTATTTCAGAATTCAGCTTTTTAGGAATTTTTATTAAACTTCATGGAACACTTATATCAGAGTTTGTAACAACTGGGCTTCGTGGTTCTTAGATCAAATATTAGTACTTCCATAATCAAATATTAGTACTTCTTTAAATCTTTGCATTGATATTCCTACTTAGATAAAGACTACAAATTGCTTCACCTTTCTTTTTTTTTTTTTAGTACATACTTTTTATTGCAAAGAGACTGTACAGAGGGTTACAGTTACATGAGTAAGGTAATGAATACATTTCCTATCGTACATTGTTACTTCCTCCTTTGTTTTTCCCTACAATCCCTTCCCACTCCAGCTCCCCAAGTCCTCCCTCCCCCAACACCCCTACCCTACTCCCCACCGCCCAAGTTGTAAAGTTTGTTTTCAACATAGTGTCTTGTGCATCTCATTGTTACAATGGGTCAACCTGTATCCTTATTTCAGCATTTGTTATTTCCCTTCCCCTTCCCAAATTAGAAAAATGAATATACAAAATGCAGGGCGTAGGACTCAAATACAGAGAAAACAGGGGTTATATCATGGAGGAAGAACACACAAAAGAAACAAAATAATCACATAGTACATTATAAATGCCTTTGAAACAACTTGCTTCACCTTTCTTCAGGTCAGATTTCACTGTCAGATGAGTTCATTTCAGGTCAGTTTTGCTGCCAAATGAGTCAGGAAATACCTTTCAGTTTGAAAAGCTTTTTGAATTTCAAAATCATAGATATGAGATTGTAAATCTGTAAACATTTGTTCTGTTTTCTATTTATTTCTCCACCTAAGATTTAAGAATTATGGATTTATATTTGGTCTATCTTTATTTACTGTGCCTCCAAAGTCAAGAATAATATGACATATTTCCAATAAATACCTGTGAAGTGGATGAATGAATGAATGAGACCTGCCAACAGAGTTGTGTCAAATAAGGGTAATCGATCATTTATGTTAAAAACTTTGGCTTAAATAGTAAAATCAAGAGTAGAGTACAGGCTATGGATTGATGCAGAAGCTAAAAAAAAAAAAAAAAAGACAAAGTTACATATGGAAAGAAAAGTGTATACACAAAACATTTATGTAAGAAGACACCATGAGATAAAATTACAGAACTAGTAGCTCCTACATAAGCAGTATTTATTTTTACAAAACGTACATGAAGCATTATTGAAATCCCATTGTCCTCTGCATATGAGTTGAGTTTGTTCATTTGTAAAGACTTGTCCATATTCTTTATAGTCACTTGATTTCTAATAAAAATGAAGATCTTCTAGGGAAAAATAGTAAGAGATTTTTTTCCCACTGTGAAACATTAATCATAAGCCAACTCAAAAAAATAAGTAAATTCATGTTTAATATTTTCTCACAGATGCAGAGACAAGAAACACAAAACAGAAATTTTAGTATTCTTGTTTCCTTTGGACTTAATTGTTTTAGGTACTTTCTAGCAGGCTGAAATCTTTTTTTTTTTTTTTGGGGGGGGGGGGAGGGGTCTGGTCGTGGGGCCTGAACTCTGGGCCTGGGCGCTGTCCCTCAGCTCTTCAGCTCAAGGCTAGCACTCTACCACTTGAGCCACAGCGCCACTTCCGGCTTTTTTCTTTTTGCTTATGTGGTGCTGAGAAATTGAACCCAGGGCCTCATGCATGCAAGGCAAGCGCTCTACCACTGAGCCACCTTCCCAGCCCCAGGCTGAAATCTTTAATTTCAAACGCCATGACATAGACAATCTAAGTCCAGTTGGATTTGAAGACCTAACCAAGGTGTTTACTTCCCTGGAAGTAAGTCTTATGGAACAAAAACTTGACAGAGTAATTTTCATTACTCTTACCAGTACAAGAGAAAAGCTTTGCTACTTTTTGATACTGAGCTCAAGATTATATTTAGAAAAAAATTTAGAATATGAAAGACTGTAAAAGTAATCTAAGAAAGTCTACAACCACCAAATAAACAGACTAACTTCTTAACAATTATAATTCAAAGAGAGTAGATGCCATTGTTCACTTTCAAAAACAAAAAAAGATGTAAATCACTGTAAGTCCCTGTGATTCCATGAAAAACGTTTTAAAAAAAGTTTAAGTAATAATTGTAACCCCTCTGTACAGTATTTTCACAATAAAAAACTTATTAACAAAAAGTTTAAGTACCAAATGGAACCTAGGCAAAGCTACCCACCCAGCTTTCCTAACAGAAGGAAATTGCTGTGGGGGTCTAGGTAATTGATCCATGATTATTATCACACATATACACATGATGTGACATAGTATATAAAAAGTACTGAAAGTGAACATCTGGGTCTTCTGATGTTCTTCCTGAAAGGAACAATGGGACCCTAAAGACTTAAGTATGTATGGTACCCCAATCAGTTTGCGGAGGGGGAGGTGGGGGAGAAGGGAAAGGAAAGAATAAAAGACTAACAGTGGAGTTTTCCCGCTAAAGCCATTTGTTAAGCTAAAAGTACTCTGCCTCAAGGCTGGCATTTAACAGGTTTGCCAGGAAGCCACATTTATCACACCAAGAAAAAAAAACACCACAAAGGAGACAGCATGATAAATACTTTGTTTCAGGATCCATGGATAGAGTGTCCAGGAACAAGGATAAGAACTTATCTCCTTAAAACCTGGGACCTGGTTCACTAAAATCTTAGCAGTTTGCTTCTGAACACCCAACCTAGTCATTGATTTAAGACATTAAATATATTTAATTACATGATGCTTCATCACATTCTTAAAAGGCTGATAGAGTTGTTCACTGATCCAGGACACACATGCTAGTTATTTGTTATGGTGATTACTTGCTTCACAGAGTCCCTACCCTTGACCCAGCCCCATAGATCAATGTCAGGGCAGGGGAGATCACCAGCAACAGACAGCATGAACCCTCTCTTCAAGGTTAGGCTTTGGAAGCTAATAGCTAATCCTACATTCTGAGATCAGATTGGCCTGGCTTTGAATTTTATCTCCAAACACAAAGTTGTGTGACCTTTCATGACTTAACCTCTGGAAACCTCAATTTCCTCACACATAAAATGAAACTAATTATAAAGTATGCCCCAAAGGATGTTTGTGAGTTGAATATGTGGTACATGTGAATGTATATAGTACATAGTAAGTGTTCAAGAACTAGTACTATTTCTATACTACTATTTTATAGAACTTCCCTTTTAAACTGATGTCAGATTAATTTGCACACTACTCATTGCCTCTGTTAAACATGTAGACTGATACCTGCAGAATTCTAAATGCTCTCAACAACAGACTGCATCATAGAAGGTCCATACAATGTTATTCCTAACAGTTGAGTTTTATGCCAAACAAATGTCCATAAGTTTGTACCTAATCTGTTAAAATAGTTGTAATTGTTATTCAACTTTTGCAATTCAATAACTAATAACTAAAACTAAAGAGCTTACTGGGAAATTCAGTTAAATATATTTAAAAGTTTAAGTGTAAAAATGATTTCTGCCAAACAAATGACAAAACTATAAAAAAAAGGATTATAATCTAAGAAGTACTGCAATTAAATTGACTCATGGGTACTTTAAAAATCTTTACACATTTTAAATAAACTACAAATGGAAATTGTAAAAGGTGTCTTTTAGATATTACTAATGGAAGTAACATCTAATGATCATTGATAATCCCAGCTGAAACAGAGAAAAGCATTTCTAATAGCTTCAGAAATATTGTTAAAGTCATTAACCACTCAGGAGAACTTTTGGTCAGTGGACACATTCAGTTAGAGAGAAGAAGTAAGACCAAGAAATATATTGTACATCACAGAAAATACACTTAGAAACATATTCTAGATTTTTAGAGCTCTTGAGTGTAGATTTATATATATTCTCACAACAAAAAGAAGCATGAGATATAATATGTATGTTAATTAGCTCAGCCTAACAATGTGTACATACACGAAAACATCATAAATACGTACAATATTAACTTATCAAATAAAAATAAATGTGTGAATTTTTTAAATAAATGTTAATAGGTTAAGGAGAAGGAATTACTTCAGCAATCAAGGGAGGACTTGTTTTTCTGTGATTACTCAAAACCATATTTAGTCACACTAATGATAGAGGACAGAGTAAAAGTTCTCAATAAGCCACGCTAATAACTGGTAAAATCACCTGGAGAGTTTTGCCATAAGTATAGATTCCTAAGACTGTGTCCAGCAGTGTGATTTAGTAGGTGTGAGGGAGGGCTCAAGAAACGGGGGGAGGGTGGATGCACCTGATGGATAACTAGGTAGGAAAAATAATGACATGGAGCAGTTCTGCCTAATCAAAACATAATGTGAAGCACAGATAAGATTCACATTTTCTAGTAGCCTCATTTTAAGTGAAGTCTCTTAATAATACATTTTAACTTCATAATAATATACTTTTTCAAATTAATTTTGAAAAAAACTCCAAATAATATTATTTCAATGTGTTGTCAAGTTAAAAATTACTAATGAGCCAGGCACCAGTGGCTCATGATTAAATAATAGGTTACTGGCTACTCAGAAGGCAGAGACCTGAGGATTTTAGGTTCAAAGCCTAGGCAGACAAGTCTAGAAACTCTTATCTCCAATTAACCAGTAATAAGCTGGAAGGAGGAATATAACTGAAAAGGTAGAACTTCAACCATGAGTGAAAAAGCCTGAGCAAGAGTTCAAGACCTGACATTCAAGCCCTAGTACCAGCAAACACACACAAAAAAGAAAGTAAGCCACACACCAGTGGTTCATGCCTATAATCTTAGCTACTCAGGAAACTGAGATGTGAGGATCGAACTTTAAGGCCAGCCAGGGCAGGAAGTCTATGAAACTCTTATCTTCAATTAATCACAGAAAAGGCCGGAAGTAGAGCCGTGGCTCAAGCATTACGAGTACTAGCCTTGAGCAAAGGAGTTCAAGATAGCACCTAGGCCCAGAGTTCAAGCCCCAGTACTGCAAAATTTTAAAAAAAAGAAAAATTAAAATAAGTTATATTGCATTGTCTTACTTGTACCCAGGCTTGGAAATCCAAGGTATGTTTACATTTGCAGCACTTCTCAATTTGTACTTGCCACTCTCTCAGTATTCAGCTGCCATATAGAGCTACTGGCTACCATCTTGTGAAGGGAACATACTAAAAAAGGGTAAACCATCTTAGTGACATTGGTACCTTCATAATAGTACTGTATATTTTTGTAAGTAATATTTTTAATTTGTTTTTATTATTCATATTTTATTTATTTTTAAAATTATATTCTTATCTTTAGTTGTACAAAGGGCTTATCATTCAACTGTACTATAGTTTAAAGGTTTATCATGACTAAATGCTTCAGGAAAGGGGATGATAAATTTGGAAGGTTAAAAAAGACTGAGGGCTGGGAATATGTCTAAGTAGTAACTACTTACCTAGCATGCATGAAGCCCCAGGTTCCATTCCTCAGTAAACAAAAAAGACCATAAGTGGTGCTGTGGCTCATGAGGTAGAGTTCTATCCTTGAGCAAAAAGAAGCTCAGGGACAGTGCCCCAGCCCTGAGTTCAAGCCCCAGGACTGGCAAGAGAGAGAGAGAGAGAGAGAGAGAGAGAGAGAGAGAGAGAGAGAGAGAGAGAGAGAGAGAGAGAGAGAGAGAGAGACTGAAAGAACATGGAAAGATCAGAGTGAATATCACTTAACTGCAGTTTTTGCACTGTGAATTGAAATACCTACATAAGTATTTAAAGGAAACCAAATGAAACATAACTATGTGCACCAAAATAGTTTGTAAGCTTTAAAGAGACAAAATTAAAAAGTTGTCTACTGCTAAGAATGTGACTTAGTAGTAGAGTGCTTGCCTAGCATGCATGAAGCCCTGGGTTCGATTCCTCAGTACTACATAAACAGAAAAAGCTGGAAGTAGCACTGTGGCTCAAGTAGTAGAGCATTAACCTTGGGCACAGAGAGGTTCAAGGACAGTGCCCAGGCCCTGAGTTCAAGCCCCAGGACCAGAAAAAAAAAAAGTTGTCTGCCAGGCCAGGCACTAATGGCTCATGCCTATGATCCTAGGAACTTACAAGGCTGAGGTCTGACGATCGAGGTTCAAAGCCAAACCAGTTATAAGAATTGTACTCATTACCTTGCTCATGTAACTGTAACCCCTCTGTACAGTATTTTCACAATAAAAAACATACCAAAAAAAAAGCCAGACCAGACAGGAAAGTCTCTGTGAGACTTTTTTCAGCAATTTACCATTCAAAATCAGGAAGCTGGGCAGTAACTCAAATGATAGAGCACTCGCCTTGAGCACAAAAAATGGAGGCTCAGTGCCTAGGTCCTGAGTTCAAGCCCCAGAACAGACAAAAAAGAAAAAAAAAGTTGTTTGCCATACTATTCTATTTTTAGGTCTAAAAAACAAATTTCCTGAAGAATTCTTGCTTATCTTTCAGAACTAGTGAGATACCAGTGGCACAGAGTATAGTGCTTTGTCTCATAGTGTCCAGTCCCTTCCAATGTTGTAGAAAAAACAGGCTCTTGAACCTACACATGGATATTCCTACAATGTCTCAATGACTAACGATGCAGGGCACAGTCCTAGCTGTCTCTAAGATGTGAGTTAACCATATATGTTTAAGAAAATTTTGTTTACATTATCACCATTGAAGCCCTCTTGTATTATTAATGTATACCAGTTATAAAATCATAAAAGGAAGAAAGGGAATGAGGGATAGAGTAAGGAAGAAAGAACAAAGAGGAGAAAAGAAGGGAGTGGGAGAGAAAGGGAGGAGAGAAGGAAAGGCTAGAGACATTATTCAAATGGTAGGGTACCTGCCAAGCAAGTTAAAAGCAGTAGATTCAAGCCCCAGGGGGCTGGGAAGGTGGCTCAGTGGTAGAGCACTTGCCTTGCATGCATGGGGCCCTGGGTTCGATTCCTCAGCACCACATAAGAAAAAAGAAAAAAGCCGGAAGTGGCACTGTGGCTCAAGTAGTAGAGTGCTAGCCTCGAGCTGAAGAGCTGAGGGACAGTGCCCAGGCCCAGAGTTCAGGCCCCACGACCGGACCCAAAAAAAAAAAATTAAGATCAAGCCCCAGTACCACCAGAAGAAAAAGAGAGAGAGAAAGAGAAATAGCAAAGGAGAAAGAGAAGGGGAGAGGGAAGAAAGGAAGAAGGGAGAGACAGAGAAAATAATGAGGTTAGGAAGAGAAATATCTTTACAGTCAACTGCCTGGTGTAAAAGCACACAGTAGATGCATTTCTAAATGTTCTACTGTATGCACATATTTCTTGCATTATCTCACAGTTATTATGTTAGTGAAAGTATATTTTGGAGGCTGAAATAAGTTTGAACAATGACTTTAACATAGAACTGATGCACATTCTCCTTTGAGAATTCAAGCAATGCTTTGTTTTGTTCTGTTTTGTTTTAATCTCAACAGTACAGTATTCTAGCCAGGAATATCACAGCCCATAATGCCGTAAATCAAACAAAATATTTGGGAAAGAAAGTTCCTTAATTCCTCACCCAACACTTACATCAATTTGAGAATGAAACAAATTCAATGTCAGAGGTTAATAGACATGTATGAAATATCATATTACAGACTTATTAAACAGAATATAAAATTCTATAGAAACCTAGTTTTTCATCTCAAGATGTTCTTAAATTTACATATAAATCTATTCTACTTGCTATGTGCTTTTTCTCATTTTTCCCTTCACCTGAAGAATACAGATGACTCAAAATTAATTTTAAAGCAACTACAGAGATATTTATAAAATTATATTAATTCACTTTGAAAGTGAATTATTTAATATACTAATTCATGAATACATGAAGGTAATGGTAGAGATTGTCTACCTGAGATTACATTTGATACTTGTTTATCAAATAAAGGCACTAGATTTCTACTGATCTGTCACCTACACTTTCATTCTGGTTAAAATGTTCATGGAAACTCAGTAGCCAAATTCATAAGAAGTACCTTGACAATATGAACATTTGGTTTTACATTTATATCTACAACTCATAACAGATATATATTTATGATTAACAATTTAATAAACTTTTGTAGCTTCTTTAGAAATAGATCCAAAAGTATTTCAAATTTTGCCAATTAGCTTTTAGTAAACAGATACTCAATATATGTTTTGGATAAAATTTGATAAGTACTATTATCAATTAATAGGACCAATCAAAGTGATAGTTAAATAAATGAATTATTTATACCAAGAACAAAGGTGTCAATTTGCAAAATACTGGTAATTAGAGTATATCTTCCAGTAGATTTTTATTTTGAGGGACAGGACTGAGTATTAAACTCAGGGCCTCATGCTTGTGAGGCAGGCCTCTACCACTTGAGTCATGACTCCAGCCCCTTTTTACCCTGGTTGTTTCTTGAGTAGGGTTTCATGTTATATCCAGGATGACCTGTCACTGGGGATGACAGGTGTGTACCACCATGCCCAGCAATTGTGCTAGATTTAGAGTGAGAATAACAGGCATATACAACCATACCTGACATTGAGTGATATGAAGTCTCAAGAACTTTTATGCTCACACTGGCCTTGAGCCACAATCCTTTCATTTCTGTCTCCCAAACTGTGAGGATTATAGGCTTGAGCCACTCTATGGTGGCCAGGAGAGTAATTTTTATTTATTCCCTCATCTAATACTTTTCAATATACAGTGTCCTTTGTTAACATGCATTAAGTTAAAACAAATCATTACAATAATTGGTTCTTCATGTTCAATAATACATACATGCAAACACAGCTACAAGGTGAGTATACACATTTCATACCATATATTAAACACTGTGTTGCCCAGCTCCAGTGGCTTGCACCTGTTGTCCTGGCTACTCAGGAGGCTGAGATCTGAGGATAGCAATTCAAAGCCAGTTTGGGCAGGAAAGTCCATGAGGCTCTTATCTCCAATTAACCACCAGAATACCAGAAGTGGCACTGTGGCTCAAATGGTAGATCACATGCCTTGAGCTGAAGAGCTGAGGAACAGTGCCCAGGCCCAGGGTTCAAGCCCCATGACCAACAAAAACAAAAACACTAGATTGACTCCCTATGTGCTAAACCTGCTCCCTCCACAAGTACATATCAGTCTTCTCTGCCATTGTTCTGCCAATGGATCAATTACTTCTCAAATTCTGAGGCATCTAGGGTTGTGGGGTTTTTTTTCTTTTCCTTCTGTCTATTTTGGGTTCCTCTGGCTGCATAAGCACCTCTTATTTATACATCACAGACTTCTTCCTTTTGAGAGATATTTCCTAACACAGATGAACCAGTGGTTGCCTGTTTGTTAATCCTATAAAACATCAGGCAAGAGTCATAAAACATATTAAATAAATGTGGCAATGAAGTGATATGAGACCTGGAGATACAGATGCCAAGGAAACAGAAAAAAAAAAGAGAGAGTTACTATCGTCAGCTTTCTATAAACCTTTGGCTGGCTGCAGCTTAATATTGCAGAAAGGGCATCATCCATCTGTAAATTTCCCCACAATGTTTCCTACTTCATTTTTCCATCCCATGATCAGCATGGATCAAGCATGGATTTAGACTATTTGACATCTAGTCTGCTTTATTCTCTGACTATTTGCAGATGTCTACTTTCAGTAAATGCACATGTTCTCTGCTGGGTACTTTACATTAGAAACTTGGTCTCATATTTCTTTTTGTGTCTCTGTGCAAACTCTATAATCTCTCCTATCTTCTTTAGCTCCCACAGATCATATTCACTAGAATGTGTTCATATATCTGTGTTCGTATATCTAGCAGGAGAAGTATGGAGTACTCAAACTGGAACAAGGTTTAATGGGGGGAAAAAGACTGTTTACAAAAGGCAGTTTGGAGAAATGGTAAAGGATGCCGTTAAGTCCAAGGCCAACCAACAGTACAAAGATGTTATTACATATGTAGCGATTAGTCGCTGTCCTCTTGTTCTACAAAAACTAGGTTAGCGAACCCTGAGACTATGCACCCTCATGGCTACCTAATCAGGATAACATGCTGACTTTTTTTTCTTTTGCAGAGATGTTCTTTTCTGCTATTCTCACATGGAGCTGTGAGTCATGTTTTCATAGCCCTCAGCTCCATGGCCACAGGGAATCAGCTGGAGATGAAGAAGTCACTAAAACTAGACCTCGAATGTTGTCTTGTTCTAATTAGTCTCTGACTGAAGAGGGCTTATTAAAATTCCTGCCTAGACATTTTGAATTTAAGCTATATACTGGTGGCTCACACCTGTAATCCTAGCTACTCAGGAGGCTGAGACCTAAGGATCATGATTCAGAGCCAGCCTAGGCAGGAAAGTCCCTGAGACTCTTATCTCCAATAAACCACCAAAAAACCAAAAATAGCACTGTCAAGTGGTAGAGTGCTTTCCTTGAGCTGAAGAGCTCAGGGTTAGAACCCTAGCCCAGAGTTCAAGCCCCATGACCAACATACATACATACATACATACATACATACATAAATTTGAATTTAGGTGAACCATTCTAGTCATGACTGTGGTGAGCTGAGCATGGGAAACCTTGGTGGCCCTGATTTGATCTGTCACAGAGGAGTCTAGGGTAAGGCAATAGGGCTTTCATAGTCCCTTGTTTGCATTGTGCTCATGACTTTCACAGGCGTGATGTATTTCTCATTGCCTGAATCTTATTTTTCTCTCAACCTACTGAACTTTTCTTTTCCCTCTTTAATATTTCAGATCCAAAATTATTTTTTCAGAAAGCCTTCTATCACTTCTCTGTTTGTAAAAATGAAAATTATATTTTAGTAGGAGGAGGCAAAGACAAACTAATTATAAAATTAAAATTATACTATTCCTTAACCCAAACATGCAGGTTCCCTTAATTATTCATTTTATACGTTGATGACACACTATCCAAAACTTCCTCTTTACAGTCTATATTAACTTTTGGAGTAATGTGCCATCTATTCAATATGCAAAGCAGCTTTCTTCCTTTTTAGTTAATTATTTCATGAATAAACTAATTTGCAATGAGAAAATCACTATTTTATCAATTATTACCCTGTCACATTATTCAATTATCATCTTTCCAGAATCAAAAGCCCCATTTTAGTCTAATTATATTTAGCAGTGCAAATCATATCTGGAAATCCCCTGTACATGAAATATGACAAACGTTCTTGTTAACATTCTCATTTGTGTCTGTGTGTTTGTGTTTGTGTGTGTGTGTGTGTGTGTACGCAGAGCTCAAGCTCTTGCTTAGCTGGCATGCTACCACTTGAGCTACACCCCTGGTATATGCTGTTTTGCTGATAGATTAGAGATAGAGTAGACTTTTCTGCCTGCCTAGCTTCAAACCATGATCTTTAGATCTCAGCCTTCTGAGTAACTAGGATTACGGGTTTATCACAAGTATCCAGCTGAACAACACCAATTTAAATTTTTATTTTATTTTATTGTAAGGGTGATGTTCAGAGGGGTTCCAGCTACATAAGTCAGGTAATGAGTTCATTTCTCCTTGAACGGTGTCACTCCTCCCTCATTTTCTCCTAGGTTTTCCCCTTCTGACCTCCTGACCCCTAAGGTGTATAGTTCATTTCCAACATAGTGTCTAGGGAGTATCACTGCTAAATTAGTTCACCCTTTTCCTACTGTTTCTGTGTTTTCCCTTCCCCTCCCAAAATCAGAGAAACGCATATACAAGAGAAAGGGTACAGAGCCCAGAAACAGTGACAAAAGGGAATAAACCAAAGAAAATGAAAAAAAAAAAGGATCACAAATAGTACAATAAAAAAACCTCTAGTTTCCATTTCTTGGAGTTCATTTTGACAAGCATTATCTTATATGATCATATGCACACAGCTATTGAGCCTTTGTGATCCTCTCCTAAGAATATCCTCCTTTGGTCTCACTGTTTGAATGTTTGCTGTTTAATTAATCATGTCAAAATGTAATTTTTTGTCTTACTGTCCATTGGGTTTTACTTGTAAAATTATAGGCACATTCAAATTGTTACAAAAGAAGGATTTTTAATCATTCTTTGAACAAAAGACTACTTGGGTTTGGTAGCTCATGGCCTATAATCCTAACTAGAGGTTGAGATCTGAGCTAGCAAAAAAAATCTGTAATCTCCAATTAACTAGCAAAAAGTTGGAGTAGAGGTATACCCCAAGTAGTAGAAAACCAACCTTGAACAGAAAAGCCAAACTAGAGCATGAGGCCTTGTATTCAAGCCCAAAGACTGGCACAAGAAAGAAAAACAGCACATTTTATGAACCATGGGAAAGGCATATTAAGAAAGTATTCTCCTTGGAGTCTTGATGAGGTGGAAGGAATAGATGGAGGAGGAGAGTAATGGAAGGAGTGAGTCAAATTAAGATGCAATGTACAGGGCTGGGAAGGTGGCTCAGTGGTAGAGCGCTTGCCTTGCATGCCTGAGGCCCTGGATTCGATTCCTCAGCATCACATAAGCAAAAAGAAAAAAGCCGGAAGTGGCACTGTGGCTCAAGTGGTAGAGTGCTAGCTTTGAGCTGAAGAGCTGAGGGACAGCGCCCAGGCCCAGAGTTCAGGCCCCACGACTGACCAAAAAAAAAAAAAAAGATGCAATGTACACATAAATGGACATTTTAAGTTAAAACCTTTTACAACTAAATATAATTTCAAAAAAAGCTAAAAAAGAATGTTCATGCCAGGCACCGGTGGCTCATGCCTGTAATCCTAGCTACTCAGGAGACTGAGATCTGAGGATCGCAGTTCAAAGCCAGCCTGGGCAGGAAAGTCTGTGAAACTCTTATCTCCAATAAACCACCAGAAAACCAGAAGTGGCGCTGTAGCTCAGGTGGTAGAATGCTCGCCTTGAGCTGAAATGCTGAGGGACAGCACTCAGGCCCAGAGTTCAAGTCCCATGACCGACAAAACAAAAAACTTCACTATTTTGAAGGAAATCTTAATCAAATGCACAATCTATAGGTTAATCTGGAATGGACAAATTAGGAGCCAGAAGAGATAAGAAAATGCAGAGAAAGAAGAACAACAACAAAAAACTATACTGTCTGACCTCACTGCTCAGAAAACTAAATTGCAATAGAAAGAATATACAAAGAACCTAACTTCAAAGAATGAAGGTCACAGACTTAGACTAGAAATATTTAAGTAATAAAGAAAATTTACAGAAATAAAAAGTAAAATAACAAAGGAGGGGGTAACAATGCTCGACAAGAAATGTACTCATTACCTTACTGACGTGACTGTAATCTCTCTGTACAGCCCCTTTACAAGAAAATAAAATGTTTATACATTTTCATTGTAAAGAGGCTGTACAGAGGGGTTACAGTTACATCAGTAAGGTAATGAGTACATTTCCTATCGAGCATTATTACCCCTCCTTTGTTTTTCCCCTACTATCCCTTCCCTCCCCACCACTCCAACTCCTCTCCTCCTCCCCTCCTACCACCCCACCACACCGCCCACCCCCCACCCGGCAAAGTTGTAAAGTTTGTGTTCAAAGTAGGATCTTATACATCTCATTGTTACAATGGGTCAACCTCTATCCTTATTTCAGCTTTTTGTTATTAAGAAAATAAATTTTTTAAAAGTAAAGTATCACATTAAGTACTGAGTATGCAAATAGTAAACAAAACTGAATTTTCTATTTGAAAAATGCTGTTCAGAGCACCAACAGCTCTAAATGGTCACAAGCAATGCTCTTAACGAGCATGTTATCTCCAAAAGCACAAACCCACAGTGGAGAGCTGAAACCAAGAGCAGGAATCTGAACAGACACAAAGTCCCAGGGGGTAGAACAGTTTTCTATAATCTTTATAAATAATCTTTAGACCTGCTTCTATGGACCCCTTAGGACGGGGGCCCTAATAAAGTCCATGGACTCTGAAAGTTATTTATAAAACTCTTCTGAGAAGGTTATACAAATATATTGTCTCAAGTACTGTGTGACGAAAAGTTATAACCTATTCCTTAGGGGATATCTAAGTTTTAACAGATCTTAAAACTATCTTTATATAGGTTGATGTTTTACAAAAACAAGTAATCCAACTGTATTATTTGTGTGTGTTTGTATATATAAATATATATATATATATATAGTGTATGTACACAAACATGTATCTGCTACTACAATTCTATATAATAATAATAATAAACACTACAATTTATGTCTCAAATACTGGACTAAGCCCTTTATGTACTTTAAAGGTTAATTAAAGTTGTCAAGAGAAATCCATAGTTTAAAGGTAAAGTTAGGGAAATTATATCCAAACAAGACTTCTAAGAAGATAGAATTATAAAATGAAGATAAAAGCTAGAATGAAACTCTCCAATTTAAAAAAAATGTTCTGACTATTAATTAGGATAAATATCTAACATAGATGGGCATCAAGAAAACTTATGTTTAGGCCTTGATTTTCTTGCTTAGTCAGTAAACTTTGTGTGTGTGTGTGTGTGTGTGTGTGTGTGTGTGTGTGTGTGTGTGTGTGTGTGCTGTACAGAGGGGTTGCAGTTACATGAGCAAGGTAATGAGTATACTTCCTGTTGAGCACTGTTGCCTCCTCCTTTGTTTTCCCCCTACCATCCCTTCCTTTCCACCTCAACTATGCCCCTCCACCCCTGCCGAAGTTGTAAAGTTCGTTTTCAACATAGTGTTTTGTACTTCTCATTGTTACAATGGGTCAACCTGTATCCCTATTTAAGCATTTTGTTTTTTCTCTTCTCCTGTCCGAATTAGAGAAGTGCATATACACTATGTAGGGCACTGAATCAAATACAATGAAAATAGGGGTTATATCGTGGGGGGAGAACATACAAAGAAACAAAAAAATCACATGGTACATTATAAATACATTAGAAACAATAGCAAGAAAGAAAAAAGATACTTGTGTCCCTATCTTGGGGTTCTTTTCACTTAACATCATCCTATATGGTCATATGTACATAGCTTTTGGCCTTTTCTGCTTGTTCTACACATGTACTAGTTATTGCAACTAAGGGAAACCATGGGACCTATGTTTCTTTGGGCTTACTTCACTTAATATAATTTTTTTCCAAGTCTTTCCATTTCCTAAAAATGGGGCAATGTCATTCTTTCTGATAGAGGCATAGAATGCCATTGCATATATATATATATATATATATATATATATATACATATACATATATCACATTTTCTTGATCCATTCATCTACTGAAGGGCATCTGGGTTGGTTCCATATCTTAGCTATGGTAAATAATGCTGCAATAAACATAGTTGTGCTGGTAGGCCTTGTTTGTGATCATTTCAAAAAATCATGTGGAACAATAAAAGACCCAAATAGCAAAAATGATCCTTAACAGAAACAACAGTGCAGGAGGAATATCAATACCAAATTTCAAACTCTACTACAAAGCCATAGTAATCAAAACAGCTTGGTACTGGCACAAGAACAGACCTGAAGACCAATAGAATTGAAAACTCAGAAATGAACCCACAGACCTATAGCCACCTAATGTTTGATAAGGGAGCTAAAAAAAAAATAGAATGGAAGAAAGACAGCCTCTTCAGTAAATGGTGCTGCCGAAATGGGTAATTCACCTATAGAAAACTAAAGCTAAATCCTTATATATCACCCTGCACCAGAATCAACTCCAAATGGATCAAAGGCTTCGAAGTCAAAGCAGACACCCTGAAAACATTACAGGAAGGAATAGGAGAAACCCTATGTCTCCTTGGCACAGGCCAAAATTTTCTTAATAGAGACCCACAAACACAACAAATCAAAGAAAGGTTGGACAAATGGGATTGCATGAAGCTGCAGAGCTTCTGCATGGCAAAGGACATAGCCAGTAAGATCAATAGAAAGCCCACGGACTGGGAGAAGATTTTCACTAGCCATACAACGGACCAGGGTCTCATATCTATTATATACTTGGAACTCAAAAAATTAAATCCCCAACAACAAATCCTCAAAGAAACAACTGCCCAATAAATAAGTGGGCTAAAGACTTAAAAAGAAACTTCTCTGAAGAGGAAATAAGAATGGCAATAGACACATGAAGAAATGCTCAAACTCCCTAGCCATAAAAGAAATGCAATTCATGGGGCTGGGAAGGTGGCTCAGTGGTAGAGCACTTGGCTTGCATGCCTGAGGCCCTGGGTTCGATTCCTCAGCACCACATAAGCAAAAAGAAAAAACCCGGAAGTGGCGCTGTGGCTCAAATGGTAGAGCACTAGCCTTGAGCTGAAGAGCTGAGGGACAGCACCCAGGCCCAGAGTTCAGGCCCCACGACTGGACCCCCCCCCGCAAAAAAAAAAAAAAAAAAAGAAATGCTAATCAAAACAACACTGAGATTCTACCTCACCCCAGTTAGAATGGCTAGAATCGAGAACTCTAATAACAGATGCTGGAGGGCATGTGGCCAGAAGGGAACCCTACTGCATTGTTGATGGGAGTGTAAACTTATTCAGCCACTTTGGAAAGCAGTATGGAGGTTCCTCAAAAGACTCCACATAGAGCTCCCCTATGACCCAGCAATCCCACTTTTAGGCATTTACCCAAACGATCAATAGTGAGTAAACTTTTATTTTCCAGGTATTCTTGCAGTGCTCTGTTCAGCTTAATGAAGGGAGCTAAAATTGATTACAAATTCTCTACAAAAAAAAATATGTAAATTTATTACAGCTCTACAAGATGCTTTGGTGAAACACATTCCAGGTCTATGTTCCTTGGATATTGTCTATCAAGGAAAGGTTCAAAATTTAACTCTACAAAGGGCCTGGAGGCCCATTGATTTACCAATCTGTCATTTTTCTCTGTATCACTAATAACTGTAACGAACACATATCAATAGTTTGTACTCCTAAAGTGTTTCTGTTGATCTGCATTGTTAGTTTCTCATTTACTAATATTAATATCTCCTTAAAGTTTGAAACTGGCTGGGCACCGATGGCTCATGCCTGTAATCCTAGCTACTCAAAAGACTGAGATTTGAGGATCACAGTTCAAAGCCATCCTGGGGAAGGAAAGGCTGTGCAACTCTTATCTTCAATTAACCACCAGAAAACCATAACTGGCACTGTGGTTCAAGTGGTAGAGCACTTACCTTGAGCTGAAGAGCTCAGGGAGAGTGCCCAAGGCCAGAGTTCAAACCCCCTGACCAAAAAAAAAAGAAAGAAAGAAACTGAAACTGAGTGTCTATTGTTCTAAGAAAATTAATACTACTGCTACCAACACAGAGTGAGAGAGAGAGAGAGAGAGAGAGAAATACATTAACAATCCCACAGCTCTAAAACCAAGCATGCTCAGTTTTCTAAAGCCCATAAAAATCTCAACATCTGACCAATTTTGTTTTTACAGGAACAGGGCTATTACACTGGAAAATATGCATAAAAATGTGCAGCATTCAGGAGCATTGAACAGTTTTATTTCACATTTGTTTCCTATGTAGGAAGCACGCATTCCTATATCCTATGCACATGATAGCACCTGCTGCTATAACTCTATGCTCAGTCAGCTCCCAACCTTCCCATTTTAGAAAGGCTTCATATGAGCCTTTCTTGAACAGCTGTAGAAATGCTGCCATCTCCTGTTCATTGTATAAAATACAATGAAATTACCCCCTAAGAAGAATGAAACAAAATTAAAAAAAAAAAATTTCAAAATGACAGTCCTATGAGTTTTGTTTTAAATTTCTTATTTTTAATTATAATTATTTTGAGAGAATTTGTGGTTTATTTGAACATTAAATTGGTAGATTTTAGTTTTTGAATATTTTTGGTATTATCAAAATTCCAATCACCTATTGGGGCTGGGAAGGTGGTTCAGTGGTAGAGTACTTGCCTTGCATGCATGAAGCCCTGGGTTCGATTCCTCAGCACCACATAAGCAAAAACAAGCCGGAAGTGGCACTGTGGCTCAAGTGGTAGAGCACTAGCCTTGAGCTGAAGAGCTGAGGGACAGTGCCCAGGCCCAGAGTTCAGGCCCCAGGACCGGACCCCCAAAAAAACAAACAAAATTCCAATCACCTATAAACATAAAGCATTAAAAATTAAAATCATGCAGAGACTGATAGCTAGCTCACGCCTGTAATCTTAGCTATTCAGGAAACTGAGATTTGAGATTCTTATTCGAAGACAACCCAGGCAGGAAACTCTGTGAGACACTTGTCTCCAATTAAATACCAAAAAAGCTGGAAGTAGAGCTGTGGCTCAAGTGGTAGAGCACTAGCCTTGAGCAAAGAAGTTTAGGGACAGCTCCCAGGCCCTGAGCTGAAGGCCCAGGATAGGCACAAAAAAAATTAATAATTATTAGTTATATTGGTTTGTAAGATTAAGATATTCTTAAGAAATGATCGTCTCTTTAACGATTCTAACTCTATAAACACCAACATTAAGACTGAAGATCAAGGAAAATCTAACAACTGCACAAGTAGAAATTCGTGTCTTACCAAAGCAGATACAAAACATAATAATGTTTCAACTATTCAAAATAGTTTTATTCAATAAATCACTCTTTCCTGGACAAACAGCTTCCCTGACTTCCTTTGTCATTAAATGTCTGACTGGCTATCTGTTGTGGATCTCTGTTCTGGAGATTTCACTGCTCAGAACACCTGCTGTGATCTGGATAATATCAGAGAATACCACCCAGAAAACTTCAATGGACAGTACAGCAAATGGATAGCCCAGGAAAGATTGTGTTTCTACACATACCTTTTGTATGAACATTCTTTCAAATCTGTGCCTACCTTTTGTGGAAACAAAATGAATTATCAGCTTATTTATAGGGCTCATTCTTGGTATTCTTAACCAACATACACACAATCAACTGATGAAACATAAATGCCTACTATTATAATTTTCAATAAAATGACAAATACTATAATCAGTTTACTCACTGGTTCCTAGACTTCTTGAAGTCTTTCCTGACATCTGGGGCTCTATCTTCTCTAGTGAAAATTAATAGAATCAATTTCCATCACTTTTTCCATCTAGATTTTTTCCCCCCATCAGGCTTCTTCCTTCTTAAAGAGTGATTGTAACTGCAGGTAGAAATCATAAGAAGAAAATATTGTCATGATAGGCCCAAGTTCTTTCTAGACAATAGAGACCATCTCCAGAAACATCAGAAGAAATAAAGTTACATAATTATTTCTAGAAATAACAGCCAATAATGAAGGCAAGATGGCTATTCTCAGGCTGGGCTCAGTGGTAGAGTGCTTGTCTTGTATGCATGAGGCCCTGGGTTCTATTACTCAGCACCACATAAGCACAAAAAGCTGGAAGTGATACTGTGGCTCAAGTGGTAGACCGCTAGCCTTGAGCTGAGGAGCTCAGGGACAGCATCCAGGCCCAGAGTTCAGGCACCACAACAGACCAAAACAACAACAACAACAATAACAACAACAAAAAAAAAACAGATGGCTATTCTCAAAAAATTAATTGACCAAAATTGCCATTTATACTTGCTTTAGGTGACAGTACTAAAGAATATCACATATCATTTTGAAACATAGTATAATAGTTTGCTTTAATTGTTTGAAATGTGTACCATATATCAATAAGCTAACTTTGAAAGGTGATTATAAAGCATATGATTAGAATCATATTATATATGCTTTTATTATCATACAGTGATTAGTCTTAAATAAAAACTATGATAACATGAGTAGTTTCCTTATAGTTTCTTCAAAACACTAAAACCAAATATGAAGCACGTTAGGAGTTCCTTACATAGCAAAGTAAGTAAAAGACATGTCCTTTTTTTAATACATTTATACTTCAGTCTTCTTATCAAGACCATGACAGCAATCAAAAAAAAATCATGCAATTCCAGAATCACAGAAAAAGAAAAATAGGGATACAGGTGGACCCATTGCAACAATAAGATGTACAAGTCGTTATGTCGAAAACGAACTTTACAACATTGGTGGAGGGGGAGGGGGAGGGGGAGGGTCGGGTGGGGTGCAGGGGGAGGATGGGAAGGGATGGGAAAGGGAAACAAAGGAGGAGGCTACAATGCTTGATAAGAAATGTACTCATTATCTTGCCCATGTAATTGTAACCCCTCTGTACAGTATTTCCACAATAAAAAAAAAAACATGTAAAAAAAAAGGATAGTTTATAGGATTTCCCACTGAACTTCACAGAACTTGTTTTATTTATAAGTTCACAGAATTTTTTTTACCCTTTTCCAACTTAGGTAAAGCAATATACATATCAAATGAACTGTTTTCTTTAAATGCTTAGATTTCCTTAAATGCTTGTTTTATAAATTTGGTTGACAAATAAATTGTGAGCTGTAAAAATGGTGGAGGACTAGCCCTGAGCAAAAAGCTCAGGGACAGTGTCCAGATACTGGGCCAAGCTCTGTGACTACAAAATTCAAAATTAAAATTAAATGCCATTTCAGTTGAGATTGTGATCACCAGGGGAAAAAAACTAATGGAGTTCACCAGATAAAATAAAAGTAGAATTAGTCAGATAATAATCATTTACTTATTCTTTCTTTTCAACCTATGGTTTATAGCATCAAGTGACAGGTGGCCTAAAATAAAAGGTGAATGCTGGCATGTTTTTTTAATCTAAGAAAAACATCTGTGGAGTAAAATAAGAAAAGAACATTTTCATACTAATTTAGAATAACCTGTTGAGCACTGGTGGCTCACACCTGTAATCCTAGGTAGTCAGGAAGCTGAGATCTGAGAATCATGGTTCAAACAGCCCAGGTAGGAAAATCCATGAGATTCTTATCTCCAATAAAACAGCCAGAAGTTGAGCTCAAGTGGTAGGTTGCTCGTCTGGAGAAAAAAAACAAAAAACAAAAAAACAAGCTTAATGATAGTTCCTAATCCTGAATTCAAGCCCAATACACACACACACACACACACACACACACACACACACACACACACACACACACACACACACACACACACACACACACACAGCTAATTTATAATGACCTGAGCTCTTCTCTCTTCTCTTTCCTCTTCCTGAGCTCTTCTCTTTTCTCTTTCCTCTTCCTACCTTCCTTCCCTTATACCACCACACACACACACACACACACACACACACACACACACACACACACACACACACTTTGCTCCTTCATCCTTCTACCATTCTCTGCCTCTTTTCTCCCTCACAGGAATATTGCTTGCTTTTAAAAATGTTACAGTCACTAAAATAAACCCTAAGTAATTTAAAAATGTCATTATGTTAGTGGATACTGCATTCAGTGGACAGGAAGTATCCAGTTCATTCAAAGTCCTGCTTGTTGACCACTGCTAACAGAAAAGCAACAGTTTAATCATTACATATTTTCCAAAAATGTCTCATGTATTACCTATTGGATTTTTACTACACTCTAATTGAACAGTTTCAAACCGTGATTGAATGTTAGCTTCACTGTTATCTGTCCTGTGTTGTCACCCAACATATCCAAACCAGATGGCAGTATGCAAAAACCCGAGATGTATTGAATCAGTGGCTTCACAAGGCAGCACTGGACAGCAGTAAAGGCAGTGATAAGGTTGTACCTTATGCCTGGGCCAACTTATTTAAAAATCTAAAAGAGTTAATTCAAATCCTGTCCTCTGCACACAAGGCTCTGAATTATGCTTTTGTTCCTTATACTGTTTTCATGTTATCACTTCTATTTATTTTAGAATACAATTTTCTAGTTACTACATGACAGAAATTTAGAATAAAGTATTTTGAACTGATGATAAAAATTTTTTAAATGTAGCTGGTGGAGGGAGAAAAGCCTTTAATTCCTTCTTTAAAAATATCTGTGTATTCCCTTCTGAAATAATAGCATAACTGCAACTCTTACTAGTCCAAGAGTGGTAAATACCTCCCAGAGAGACACAACATGTACCCATTTAGCAAAGCCTCTGCTGACACTGGAATTTACCAAGTTTATCCAACATCAAATATAAAAGAGAAAACAGGATTTTAATTTGTACCATTTTGTATGTTAATATTTTACTTTCCCCTTATGAATATCGTATGTATTTATTTTTATGTGCATTTTGCTCCATTTAACCTGATGGCAGCACTGTGAACTATCACAGCCCTTTCACTCTGTATTTCCCTAACAAGCCAACCAGGTACAAACGGTTTTTATATCCATTTGTAAATTTTAGTGAGTGGTGATTTTCTTGAGAGAAGGAAAATAAAAAGACAAACACTACATTTGTGTAATGTACAATCCTGTGTTGTTAGCATATGTCTCAATAAATAGGCTTCAAAAAGAAATTATTGCAGTGTAAAAAGTTTCCCTGAATTCAAATGCTTTTTACTATTCCCAGGTCTCAAAATAGCTTTTAAAATTATTTTTTCAGACTTTTAGAGCCATGTACCTCATATTGTGATAGGATATGTTTCTCTGCCCTGATCCCTGGAGTAGAATTGGAGTGAAGAGTTGAGACAGCTTGGCACCTTATTAGTCTGAAAGAGGCCTAACCTGATTCACCTTTGTTGCCAGAGAAAAGAATGGAGAAAGTAAGGGTCAAAAAAAAAAAAAAAAAAAAAAACCAGCAGGGGCCAGGCGCCAGTGGTTCATGCCTATAATGCTAGCACTTAGGAAGATAACATCTGAGGAACACGGTTCTAAGCCAGCTCCAGTAGGAAAGTTTGTGAGGCTCTTATATCCAAATAACCACCAAAAAGCTGGAAGTAGAGTTATGACTCAAGTGGTAGAACACTAGCCTCAAGCACAAAAGCTCAAGGGCCAGGACAGGCCTGAGTTTAAGCCCCAGAACAGCTACAAGAAAAAGACTGGGGATATAAGCCTTAGTGTAAAAGTGACAGTCAAAGAAATAAACTCGTAAACTCATCAAGCAAAATATACTGGAACACCTGCTATCCCAAGCACTGTTCTAGGCATGAGAGATATAGCAATAACACTCAGTGCTTCTATGAAACTTCAATGAAGAAATTACAACCCTTGCTGTAGTATTCTCTAACCAATGCCCATTTCCCATAATGGGTCTTTTCTTGAACCTTTTGTTGTTCAGGCAACTTTAGCCTTAACTCAATACAATGAAAGAATAAAACCAACTTAAAAGACACAATCCACTCTTACCGATCACAATCCATTTCCTGCTTATATGTGAAATAATTGCAGTACAACTAGGAATGTAGCTAGTGGAGTGGTAGAGCACTTGCCTAGCACATGGTTTGATCATCACCACAAAAATAAAAATAAAAACACATGACTGTGGTAACATGAGCTGTCAAGCTACCAAAGCACATGCCAAACAAAATGCCACTCTCCACTGACTTCACCATTTATGGATAGTGAGTTTTGCAATAAAGGCTAAACCATTCAATCTGGAATTAAACCAGTCCTGGAATCAACCCCTAACACTCTTCCGTCCTGAAGACAAAGATTTAGAGAAAGGTATGATATTGTTTGTCACTAATCCCCACTAGGGGAGGCAAAGATAGGAGGATCACTGTTCAAAGTCTGCCCAGAGAAAAAGCACAAGACTGTACCTAACAACAAATTTTAAAAGACAAAAGTTTTTCTTTTTTAAAAAAATTATTAAGAAGGAAGTACATGCCAGAGTTGTGGCTTGGGCATTCATTGAAAGCCAACATTTACATTTTTGTAATTTCTGATTTGTATTTCATATAGACATATTGCATTGAGCAAAATTGGTTTTGTTTTGTTGTTTTGGCTATACTGGAGTTTAAACTCTACTACTGAGCCATGCCTACAGAACAACTGATCAGTTGGATTCTTAAAACTCTAATTGCTGTTAAGGTAACTTTATTTATATTGTTAAACTACACAAAAATACAATTAAGATAGGCAATATTATACAAATTATAAAATGACGATGTCCTTTAAATTTTAATTATTTACTGGCAAGACTAATTAGGCTTTTTTATTGTTAATGTTTGTCAGTGTTGGAGACAGAATCTAGGGTCTTGTAGGCAAGCTTTCTACCAGTGAAATATATATTTGACTCCTATTTAGGTCTGTTTCAAGGTAGCAGTATTATTTTAGAAGTTTGACTAGTCTTTCCATTTCCTAACAAATGGGGCAATGTAATTCTTTCTGATGGAGGCATAGAATTCTATTGTGTATATATACCATATTTTTTTTATCCATTCATCTACTGAGGGGCATCTGGGTTGGTTCCATATCTTAGCTATGGTAAATAATGCAGCAATAGACTTAAGTGAAGTAAGCCAGGCCCAAAGAAACATAGGTCCCATGGTTTCCCTTATTTGCAATAACTAGCATATGTCTGAGACAAGCAGAAAAGGTCAGATAAGACGTTACATGAAATGAACCCCAAGATAATGACACAAGTGGTTTTTTTCTTGCTTGCTATTGTTTCTAACATATTTATAAGGTGATTTCTTTGTCGCTTTGTATGTCCCTGTCCCACAGTATAACCCGTTTTCAATTTGATGTTGGAATAATTTGGGGAGGGGAAGGGAAAAAACAAATTGTTTAAATAGGGATACAGGTAGACCCATTGCCACAATGAGATGTACAAGACACTATGTGGAAAAATGAACTTTACAACTTTGGGGGTAGGGGGTGTAGTTGTGGAGATGGGAGGGCAGGGATGATAGGGGAAAAACAAAGGAGGAGGCAACAATGCTTGATAAAAAATGTACTCATTACCTTGCTCATGAAATTGTAACCCCTCTGTAAAAATCTTACTTAAAAAAAGTTTTACTTAAACAGTAACATGATTATGTTGTTTTAAAAAATGCAACCCAAGGGGCTGGGAAGGTGGCTCAGTGGTAGAGGCCCTGGGTTCGATTCCTCAGCACCACATAAGCAAAAAGAAAAAAGCCGGAAGTGGCGCTGTGGCTCAAGTGGTAGAGCACTAGCCTTGAGCTGAAGAGCTAAGGGACAGCGCCCAGGCCCCACGACCGGACCCCCCCCCCAAAAAAAATGCCACCCAAACTAGCAAACTAAAGTGCAACAATGCCCTCTATCCTCTTATCCTACAGCTAAAATTTCTTCAAAAGTTAAGGCTCTTCCTAAGAACTTTGAAAGTTAATACTTCATCTCATCTTTGTGTCATACTGCCCTCTGCTGGATATACGTATGCATATACATATGTGGGTGCATATATGTGTGTGTGTATATATATGATATATATCATATATATAATTTCTTATATTCCTTTCTTTCCTTCTTTGTATGAATTTAGTCTTGTATTTGGCATAGTATTACACATGCTACATAAGCACTATACCTGTTAAGCCATGCCTCAGCATGGGTTTGTTTTGGTTCCTACATGGAGTCTAACTAATTGGATCTCCATTGGCCTTGAACTTCCATCTCTGCCTCCTTGAATAGCTAGGATTACAGGCACGAATCACACCTGGCATTGAATTAAATTTTTGTTTTTTTTTAAGCACTGTATGTTTTGTAAAAGTAGTGGGCACGTAAACAATGGTGCACAAATTGTATCAATGGTGATACAATGGTGATACAAATTGTATCAATGATAAATTTAATTCTGCGAATGTACTACATCATGTTTAATAAAAGAAAAATGTCTTTAATCAGGATGGTGGTATATACCTTGAGCTTGGAAGCTGACTTTGGCTATCCAGTAAGACCTTGTCTCCAAAACATCCAAGTTTTCTTAGTATAAAAATAATGCATGTTGGGGCTGGGAAGGTGGCCCAGTGGTAGAGTGCTTGCCTTGCATGCATGAGGCCCTGGGTTCGATTCCTCAGCACCACATAAGCAAAAAGCCGGAAGTGGCACTGTGGCTCAAGTGGTAGAGCGCTAGCCTTGAGCTGAAGAGCTGAGGGACAGCGCCCAGGCCCAGAGTTCAGGCCCCACAACCGGACCCAAAAAAAAAAAAAATAATAATGCATGTTGAAAAATAACAGAAAAATAAACACACCAATGGGAAGTACAAATTGTCATGTCAAAAACGAGCTTTACAATGTCGGTGGGGGGGAGGGGGTGAAGGATTGTGGGGGGAGGGGGAAGGCTGGGAAGGGATGTGAAGGGTAAACAAAGGAGGAGGCTGCAATGCTTGGTAAGAAATGTACGCATTATCCTGCCCATGTAATTGTAACCCCTCTGTACAGTATGTTTACAAATAAAATAAAATTTAAAAAAAAAAAGAAAAGAAAAATAAACACACCCACATTTCCAGAATTGTGAACCCAATTTTTGTCTTTCCTATTGCAGGCACTTTGTATTGCTTCACCTTTGTTTTTTGAGAATGCTATCTTCATGTATATGTTGATACTGCTTTCAAAATATACACCATGCCTTATTACTGTAGACTTAGCTATTCAGGAAGCTGACGTCTGTGGATCAAGATTCAAGGCCAGTCCAGACATTTCTGTCCATGAGACTCCCAAAAAGACTGAAGTGGAGGTGTGACTCAAGTGGCAGAATGCAAGCCTTGAGAAAGCGCAGGGATATCCAGGACCTGGGTTCAAGCCCCAGGACCAGCACACACTCAAAATTACAGGAGATGGGCACCAGTGGGTCACTCATGCAATCCTACTACTCAGTATCAGTTTGAAGACAGCCAGGGCAGTTTGAAGACAGGGCAGGGCAGGCCAGGAGACATCTCCAAAAACCCGCAAGAAGCTTGGAGATGTGGTTCGAGTGCTGAGTACCAGCCAAGCAAGCAAGTTGACTATATTCAAACCCTGGTATTAAAAAAATATTAGTATCTGCAATAAATATTTGCCTTGACAAACGTCCTCCCATAACATTTTTACAGCACCCTAATAGCCCAGCAGTATTCTATCTCATCATCCAACCAACAAGTGTTACTATTATCACTGATACACACTTAAAACTATTCCTATTCTTTTCTAAAATCAATGCCTAATAGTTTTCTTTCATCAAAAGGTGAAAAGTAATAGAATCTCATGATTTGCAAGGCCTCAGGGGTGCACTTTACAGGTTATGAGTATCTCTGACATATCTTTCTCAAAATGGAAATCAAATTAGCAATGTTATAATCAAAGAAATGAAAAATGCCCTTAACACGTTTCATATGAAAAGGGAAATTTTAAAACTCCCCCATGTAGGTAACACAGCCTCTCCCTCTAAGCTTGCCCAAGCAAACTAGATTGTAATGCAACCTTAATTATATAAAAACAGAAAAACCTGACTCAAACATCTTGTAATGAAAACAATTCCAATCTACAGGTGCTACTACATTGAAACTGTAGTATGACAATTGATTCATTTTTGCATTAGTCTCAACTCCAGTCCTTCTGAACTGTTGGTACTAAGTCTTACAGAACCTAACACTCAGCATTCACTGAGCAGGCACTCCCATCACTTAAAATAACACCAATTCTTCCTCTTTTGAAATGTATACCTCCCTTAATCCCCATGCTTCAGTCCCTGGAGAAAACTATGTCCTACCACTAACCCTTTATGTGCCACCGCATCCAGCTTCATATGGCTAACTACTGTACTTTACCTAATGTGTTACTGCATCCAGCTTGAGTTTCATAGACTGCATGTCTATTTTTGTGCTGCAATCCCAATACTTCAATTCATCCATTTTAAGATTTTTAGTTTCTACTTCTGACTTTTCCATCCCTGGCACAAGGTACCAGCAGTGTTTGTTATACTTCACCCAAGACTATCAAATGTGACCCTTCTGGCTTTCTCCCCATACCCATTAACTCATGCTGCCTTCTCACTTCACCTCGACACAGTGCAACGCTCATTTCAGCCACTTACCTCTCCCATCCTCACCCCATGAAGTGGCCTCATTTTCCTTCCTTAGTCTCCCTGCACTATGGGTTTCAGGGGTGTTTGCTATCAATTCTGCCTATGCTTTTTTTTTTTTTTTTGGGTCCGGTCGTGGGGCCTGAACTCTGTCCCTCAGCTCTTCAGCTCAAGGTTAGCGCTCTACCACTTGAGCCACAGCACCACTTCCGGCTTTTTTTCTTTTTGCTTATGTGGTGCTGAGGAATCGAACCCAGGGCCTCGAGCATGCAAAGCAAGCGCTCTACCACTGAGCCACCTTCCCAGCCCCTCTGCCTATGCTTTAAAGCTCAAAAATTCCAAGTTCTGCCAAACCCATGGCTCTGGTCTCTAACCCTAAATACACAAGAGACTGAGACATGAGGATCTTGAGCCAAAGTCAACTTGGGCAAAAAGTGGACAAGTGGAACTGTAACCCAATTGGTGGAGCCAGCCTTATATGAAAAACACAATGCCCTGAATTCCAGGGCTATGTCAGTACTGGCACACATTTTAAAAGTTGACACTTAACAATCCAGTTAAGGGGCTGGGAAGGTGGCTCAGTGGTAGAGCGCTTGCCTTGCATGCTCAAGGCCCTGGGTTCGATTCCTCAGCACCACCTAAGAAAAAAGCCAGAAGTGGCACTGTGGCTCAAGTGGTAGAGTGCTAGCCTTGAGCTGAAGAGCTGAGACGGCGCCCAGGCCCAGAGTTCAGGCTCCACGACCGGACCCAAAAAAAAAAAAAATCCCGTTAAGGCTGGTAAATGGTGGTTTCAAATACATAGCAGCTTTAAACAGCCCTCGAAGTTCTATGGCTCCTGATTATCACATTAATTATGGTTTATATTGCCTTTAATTGTAAAAAGGGATTCCAATTCAACAGTATCAATTTATATTCAGTATCAACTTATATTCAGTGTCACCTCTTCCATAAATTTTAATAAAATCAGCAACAGGAAATGAAGACCAGAAGCTAGAGCCAGTTATTAGTTAAGGACTCCTCTTACTATTTGAACAAGAGCTTGTTCAAGCTTGAAAAGCACTGCTTAAGCTTACCACTCTTCATACTTAGTCCCTTAGTGTAAGACATATGGCTAACTTCTTTCCAGAGACCAACTGAGTGCTTTTAATCTTTTAGCATCAGCCCATGCCAATCTCTGTGCCTTGGGATTCTATTGTGCCAATACCCATTTCCTATCTCAGCCTACTAGATCTGAAGAATACCTAGCCAGCAATAAATGCCACTCCAAACACTTGGCAACCAAACACCTTAAGGCAGGTCTCTGACCATAGTTCCAATAGTTAACTAGTGGAATAAAGCAGGTCTCTTGCCCATGGTTCCAATGCACAAGTTAACCGGTAGAATATTGCATTCATTTAGAAAAATAAGTTCCTATTTCAGTTAATCCGTTATTAGACTTTTCTCCAGATTTCTTTTACAGCCCCAAATAACAAATCAGAGACAATAAAAAGTCAACTTTTTTATTTGTTCATTTCTTGCATTTGAAGTACTCTTCGATGACATCCTTGGCCTGAGACTCTTTGCCATAGTCCTTCAAAAAAAGGTCACATGGAATATATTAATGTTTCAAAGCTCCATTTCAATTTTTAGCACTTTCTGTAATACAGTCTTACAGATACTTAAATTTGTTGTAGCCATTCTCAGGGACCTTAATGACTTTGATTGTAATTAAGGCTCGTATCATGGCACTATTATTGCCAGCTTCATCTAAATCTCTGCATATACACATTTGTTTAGATAAGCAGAGTCACTGACTGGCTTGTGTTAAGACTATTTTTCTTCTAAGGAAATGCAGAATTTTTTAAGCTTACTAAACACACTCATTTTAAAAGCCAATGCAACATGTATCATTTAGAATAATGACTTACCTTAACAACTACACAACTGCAACCAACCACTTTACGGGGTTTTCCCTCTCGGTCGATTTTGCAGAGACCTACCCACTCCCCTAGTTTTTTGTTATCATCGACCTGTAGGGGTTATTTACAAAAACAAAAAAGAGCATATTAGGTTAATAGACAATCACAGTATGAACAATGAGTTAGATAACAAAGATAGCTGTGGTCAGAAGGGTGACATGGCAGTTTCCTCATAGCAATTCAGTAGAGGGAGCCAGTTGTCATCATGCACAGCGACAAACCAGTTAAGAACTTTCTAGGAAAACTAGTATTCATACATGTTTTATGTCAAGCACAACTGGATAATTACCTTCATCATAGTAGCCAGTGATGTAAGATCCAAGTAATGTATAAATCATGTGCTTGGCTCTAAAATATACCTTGGTATGTAATCCTGGTATTACTACAAAGCATTCACCTTTCTCTATGTAAGACAAACTGTATTAAGGCACTTCCCAACCCTTTTAGCAAATCTAATCAACTTACCTTAATAAGGTTGATTTGGTGCTCAGCACAAAGTGCCTCCACCAACTTGACATACATGGGCTCATTGCAGTTGGATGCAAGCACACAAAGGTGTGCTTGGCGCCTGCAACATAAAATGCATGAAATGACAATTAGGCCAAAGCTTCCAGGTACAAATACCCATTTCTATACAAATCTTTTTTTAAGTCCACTTGAGTTCACTTATCTACAATGACTTAGTACCTATTTTCCCAGTATGAGTCTGTGCAGGGATATGTACAATTCTGTGTCCTAGCAACAATAATTCCTTGACTTTCCTACACCTTCAAAGACTCTTACTATGTTCACAAGATACATGTTTACCACTAAGCAGTAACTTACAACCCTGAAGATTACCAGGACCCTGAACTAAACACTAGGAGTGCTATTCCTTGGATTTTCTGGCCAAATCACAGTGAATTGATGTAATAGAGCAGTCCTTATATTGCAAACTTAGCTGAATGAGTTAGAGAATACATTTCTGCCATTCATATAATCTGGCCCGAGTAACAGTAGAAACAGGCTAAACGTTTACATGTCAAATAATTGTCCCTAGTAGCTATTTAGAAAATCCAGATGATGTACATCAGCTTAACACTTGATATTTTAAGTGCGAATCCCCACATATCCTCCAGGCAACGCTGATACTACAGGTTTGTCAGACTGTTGATTTTTCACCCATGAAAAAAGGTGAAGGGGTATCCGACAGTTTAAATCATCATTCAAACGCTGTAGTACTCGGCTTAAGAACCAACTGCCAATCCCCAAGCTGCACAGCAACCCACGTTTACAGCCACTCGCATTAGCCTAGGTGGGGCATAGAGATCTGAGTTTCGGGTACCTTTTCCTAGGTTTCCGGGTGAACGGATGTCATCCAGAACTTTTGTGCTAACATCATGAACTTCACGCTTTCTTCCCTTGGCTGCAGTTTTGTTCGGGCCGCACCAACCCAGAGTATTGAGACTGATACACGTACTTGTCTAGGGCTTTGGCGGCTTCGCGGATTCCACGTGCTAGGCCGTCGTGGATGAGGGCGGTCTTCAGCACCTCTTGTAAAGCAGTGTTGACGTCCATTACACCTCCAGCAGCAATGCTGCAACGCCAAGACACGCCGTCAGTCAACGCTCCCCGTGCACCCGCGCGCGCCCCCGAGCCGCCGCGCGCCGCCGGCCGTGCCCACCCAGGCGGCAGCGGCGCCCGCCCCGGCCCGCCCCGGCCCGCGGCTCACCCTTCCTCGGCCATGGCGGTGGGTTACGGGGGAAGCCGAATCTTGATCGCACTGTTAACACCAGAGAGAAGAAGACACTATTAATTCTGACTGATCACCGCACCACACGCGACGCGCACTCCGGCCCAATACTCACCCCGAGCCTCCGCCTCCGCGCGGCTTGGCGGCGGCAGGGAAAGAGGCCGCCCGCGTCCGCCTGGCGATATTTAAGGGATCCGTAAGCCCCCTACACGCATGTGCATTCCCTCCCACGGAAGAGGCTGGCTCTCTCAGTGCCGGGCCCTGAGAAATTTCTGTTTCCGGTTTGAAAGGATTCGGACACAAAAGTCCGTCATCCCCTGTGGGCGGCTTTGAGCGCTCGCACACAGGCACGATACGGACAGTCTTCCCTGCCAGGGGCGTGGTCTGTGGAGGTCCCCGAGAGCGTCCTCTACGGAGCGCGAGAAGAACCCAAGCTTCCGGTCCGCGTGGGTGCTGCCCGCGGTTCGCGGGGCTCCCCGTCCATCCCTCACGTCACTCGTGTTAACCCTTTCCACGACACTTCGCGGTTTCTTATTGGTTGCGCTCATTCGACTGTATCTTCTCGAGTGGCCTGCTTCTCCCCGGCGTTGCTAACTCACGTGGAGGGGGTCATGTTCCAATCCCACTTTTCCGGTCAGTGGCGTGATACCGGAAGTCGGTTCAGCTCCTGGTACAGTAGCTTCCATGAAGGAGTCTTGTGGTTGCGAATTGCACCCGCAGTTCCGGGCCTTAAAGCGGGGTCCGGCCAGGTGCACCTGCAACCGAAGCCGGAAAAAAAGGAAGCTTAATGTTAATTCCTAGCTTTCCGACGCTTGGATTCCGAGTGTTTGAGCCTGCTTCTCTCCTTTCTTTTTTGTAGCTCAGACAAATGTCTTGCTTTTGCTTAAAAGGAAAAAAAAAAAAAAGGTCTGGGTTTATTTGCATCTTCGAGATGAGATTAAGATTTGAATGAAAGAGCTGTGTACCTAAAATAGGATACTCAGAATCCCATGGGCGATTTTAAAACACCCAACTGAGGCCTAGAAAGTTAGGGAGGTGGGCTGATTTGGAAAGATGAGAAGACTTTAGGATTGTGTGACTGTTTGAAATGGTCTTGAAATAAGGAAGTCCTAGAAGCAGGGATGAGTGTTGTAAAAGAAGAATGCGACGGGGCAAAACACATAGTGTCGCTATGACTGCTTTGTGTATCTGAAGAGAGTAAGGGTTAAGTGGTAGGGCACTTATTTCCTAACGAAGTGGATGAGGCCCTGAGGTTGATAGCAGTAAGGCATGAGCAACAACGAAGTTGTCTGTTTGAGGACGTGTGGTAGGATTAATAGTATTTTAGCACTTTTCGCAGTATCTAGTGGTTAATATGCTAAGCATATTTGATTTTTTTCCTCTAGAAATAAATTCTTCCAAAAGCAGGCAATTTGGTAAAGATATGGGAAGTGCAAGTGGGGAGAATCGTCACCAAATAAAACATTTATATCAAGGAAAGAAAATTAACTCTTCGCTGCTCTAGATTTTTGGGGTTTTTTTTTGTTTTCTTTTGTTTTAATTTTTTTGGGGGGGTGGGGGGTCCAGTCATGGGGCCTGAACTTTGGGCTTGGGCGCTGTCCCTCAGCTCATCAGCTCAAGGCTAGCGCTCTACCACTTGAGCCACAGCGCTACTTCCGGCTTTTTTCTTTTTGATTATGTGGTGCTGAGGAATCGAACCCAGGGCTTCATGCATGCAAGGCAAGCGCTCTACCACTGAGCCACCTTCCCAGCCCTGTTTTTTTTTTTTTTTTTGTCCAGGGGCTTGAACTAAGAGCCTGGGCAATGTCCCTGAGCTTTTGCTCTAGGATAGCACTCTACCACTTGAGCCACAAGTGCCACTTCTGGCCTTTTCGGTTTATATGGTACTAAGGAATTGAACCCAGGGCTGCATGAATACCAGGCAAACTGTCTATCACTAAGTCACATTTTCAGCCTACCCCACTCTAGATTTAAGTTCTGTCTTCTAGAAGCTCTGACATGAATCTGTTCTGTTGACATGAATAAATACTTTGGACATCTACCCTAAAATTCACCTAAATAAATATCCTTTCTAACAGCCACAAACTTCCTCCTTGCAAGTGGAGCTCTTTCCATTTCTTTTTTCTCTTTAATTTTTTATTTTTCCATTTTAGGTATTGGAATGGTAGAAAAAAAAAATACAATGGCTCACACCTGTAACCCTACCTACTTAGAAGACTGATCTGGGGCTGGGAAGGTGGCTCATTGGTAGAGTGCTTGCCTTGCATGCATGAGGCCCTGGGTTCGATTCCTCAGCATACACATAAGCAGAAAAAGCTGGAAGTGGCGCTGTGGCTCAAGTGGTAGAGCACTAGCCTTGAGCTGATAGTGCCCAGGCCCAGAGTTCAGGCCCACGGCCGACAAAAAAAAAAAAGACTGTGATCTGAGGATCACTGTTCAAAGACAGCCTGCACAGGAAAGTCCATGAGACTTATTTCGAACTAACCACTAAAAAATCAGAGGTGGAGTTGTAGCTCAAGTGCTAGAGTACTAGCCTTGAGAGAAAAAGAAGAAGAAGAAAAAAAAAACACTTAGAGATAGTAACCAGGCACTGAGTTCAAGCCCTAGGACCAGCACCAAAACAAAACTCACACAAACAGATTTTAACATTTACATGTCTGAAATTGTACATAATATGTGGAGTTGTAATGTAGCTTAGGGATAAGAGTGCTTGACTACCATGCTAAAGGCTCTGGGTTTGATCCCCAACATTGAAACTTTAGTTACGTGTAAAAAATAATAAAAAGCTTCAGATAGAGGTTTACTGTATCAAAAATTAAAAAGAAATTAAAATTAAAAGAAAAAAACTTGAGGGCTGGGAATGTGGCTTAGTGGTAGTATGCTTGCCTAGCATGCATGAAGCCCTGGGTTTGATTCCTCAGTATCACATAAACAGAAAACGCCAGAAGTGGCCATGTAGCTCAAATGGCAGAGTGCTAGCCTTGAGCAAAAGAAGCTCAGGGACAGTGCTCAAGCCCTGAGTTCAAGCCCCAGCACTGGCAAAATAATAACAGTAAGAAGAATGTTGGTAGTTGTGTAGCTTATAAAATTGTTAGCCTTTTCATTGGAAAGCCCAGTTCATTAAGGAAAAATAAAGGTTGTGAAAGACTGGAACTAGATAATTGTGTAGCCAAATATGAAACCCATAGTAATAACTTACATATTTTAGGACTTTGTGTAATTGTCATGAAGTTTCATAAGTTTTGCTGATAGTAACTCAGCAAAATGAGCTCCCTTCCCATAGCTTAGTCCACTCCTTCCCTTCTCCACAGCTTAGCATGCTTCCTTCCTAGGCAACACCAAGTCCATGTAGTAAAGGCAGTAAATAATCAACTTCAATCCCCTTTACCTTGGGATGGCACTTCTCTGGGGCAGCTACTACCATATAAGGCAACAAGAGCCCCTTAGAATGACCTTCAGGTCTGGGCAGCTGCAGGATGAGTTATCTACTATTTGGATAGCAGCTATAAATCCTAGTCCAGGGGCTGGGAAGGTAGCTCAGTGGTAGAATGCTTGCCTTGCATGCATGAGGCCCTGGGTTCGATTCCTCAGCACCACATAAGCAAAAAGAAAAAAGCTGGAAGTGGTGCTGTGGTTCAAGTGGTAGAGCACTAGCCTTGAGCTGAAGAGCTGAGGGACAGTGCCCAGGCCCAGAGTTCAGGCCCCACGACCGGACCCAAAAAAAAAAATCCTAGTCCACCATGATAAAGCCCCTGGCCACACGTCTACACCGGGGGCTCCACCTCATAGCCCCTGATAAACCTCCTAGGTTATACAGTCACCTCAGACAATAGCAGGGGCTTCTTCTCACCCCTTCCCTTGTGAGAACGGGTCTTGCTGGCCCCTTTTCCTGGCAGTAAACCTTTCTTTGTTCTCTGTACCTGGATGTCTGTGTGGTTGTCTGGCAAAGTCTAATCTTTCAGTAACCTTAAAAAAAAAAATCAGATACTGTTCTCCAAAGAAGAATGACTTGTATTTGCAAATAGCATAGCATTCCAAAGGGAATACACATAACACAATAACCTAAGGGCATAGTCTTAACTAGTTGAGCCAAAGGGAAAATTGTAAATACAGAATGAAGATTACATCAAATGAATTGAAATAGTCATTTTCTTCAGTGATTAATGACAAGCAGTCTAAGGTTGAATAAAAAATTTCTGGGCATATGTCCTTGAAGAAGTACTTCTAATATAAGGCTGTGGTGACCTCTGTGTGAGTTTGTGGTTTCATAGTTTTTGTTGTTGCTGCTGCTGCTGCTGTTGTTCATGGGGCTTGAACTCAGGGCCTGGATGCTGTCCCTGAGCTTTTCTACCAAGGCCCAGTACTCTAACCTTTTGAACCACAGCTCCACTTCCCAATGGTTAATTTGAAGTAACTGTCTTCAAGGACTTTTCTACTTGGGCTGGCTTTGAACAGTCATCCTCAGATGACTGATTATAGGCGTGAGTCACTGCCCAGTCCAATAGTCTATTTACTATCAGCCAATCAAGATTAATAGCTTTTCTTACAAAACCTCTTGGCTTTATTTTTTATTCAGGTTGACACTGACAACTCATTTTAGACCCTGACAAATTTTATATAAGGCACACACTAAAAAAATGACATGTTTCTATTGCTTGTGATGCTACCCAGAACTATCCAAGTGTAGCTGCTCACTGCAGTGACAAATCAATTTATGAAAATGAAACATACTATGAAAGTTGTTTAGAAATAATATTTAGCATTCATTAATGAACTCATTAGAAATGATCTGACTTATAGTTTGCAACTGAAATTGAAAACAGTAGCCAAAAGAGCAAACCTTAAATTTATGTAAAATTTATTCCCCTGGAATACAATGGGGACTACAGTATATATACCTCCAGACCCAAAGCTGCTTCCTATAGAATACGGCTGTGACTTCTGTGACATATCTTTTAAAAATTAATTCAGAGGCATTACAATGTATCTGATAACTGTACTTAGTAAAGGGTCATTGGAAAGAAGCCATTTGTTTCACTAACCTTAGAATTATTATTAGAATTATTAGAATTTATAAAGTCCTAGTTATAATTGATTCTAAATCCAAAAATGAATGTAAAGAGCAAATTGGTAGTAATTCAAGGATTTTATAAAATATAAAATCTCTACCATTTTTTGACTCTCTAGTCTTAGTTAAAATACTTCCAGTCTCTAGGTCTTAGTAGTTCATCAGTAAAATAAATGACCTGCCCTAAGGACTTTGGGGGATTGGACATTCTATGCCTCTCTTTTCTTTTTCTTTTTTTTCTTTTTTTTTTTTGGCGGGGTCTGGTCATGGGGCCTGAACTCTGGGCCTGGGCGCTGTCCCTCAGCTCTTCAGCATAAGGCTAGCGCTCTACCACTTGAGCCACCAGCGCCACTTCTGGCTTTTTTCTTTTTGCTTATGTGGTGCTGAGGAATCAAACCCAGGGCCTCAGGCATGCAAGGCAAGCGCTCTACCACTGAGCCAAGTTAACTGTTAGTAAACGTTAACATCTCTGCTGTCTGCCATGAGTTTTCTGATTTATCTTGACATTAAGCTCCCTGATGCTGAGCTGTCATTGATGCTGGCTTTGCATCCTACTCTCTACCTTAATGATGTTCTCTTTATTTGTAAATGATAGTTATGTTTTTTAAATACTAAGACATATGACCATGCACTTCGTAGAACATGTGGTTGATATTACTTTGCTTATAGTTCCTTTCATATAACACAATGAGCCGTGACTAACAGAAACAAAAGAAATATATTTATTTATAAAGCACTGAGTGATGGCTTCAGAGCAATTGTGTCTTACTGAGCAGTTGAGCCTGGGAAATGATGTATTAGGATTGTTTCTAGGATTCTGGTTACAGAAATTCATGAAAACCAGTTAACTGTCTAAGGAGTTTTCAAACAATCTATCATGCATGATTATTTTAATAAAATAGGCAAATACTAATCACTAGGAGTTTCGACAAGCCTACCTTCCTTGTACCTCTGAAAATGTTCCAAATAACTACACAAAGATATTGGAAGAGACAAAAAGCAGAATTGGGTAAAGAGGTGGGGGAATCACACAAGGAAGAAGATGGCACTGGCTGATTCCCCCCCCACCTTTTTTTTTTTTGTCAGTCCTAGGGCTTGAACTCTGGGCCTGAGCATTGTCCCTCAGCTCTTCAGCTCAAGGCTAGTGCTCTACCACTTGAGCCACAGCACCACTTCCAGTTTTTCTGGTGGTTTATTGGAGATAAGAGTTTTGTAGTTGTTCCTGCCCAGGCTGGCTTTGGACTGCAATCCTCAGATCTCAGCCTCCTGAGTAGCTAAGCTTACAGGCGTGAGCTACCGGTGCCCGTCTCTGACTTCCTATTTTTATGGGTTTTAGCAAGATAGCACCTCTGTCACTACCAATGAAGCAACTGATCATCAGAATTCCACAATCTTAGACCTTGAAAATATGAGGGCAAAGCGTAGAGCTCATGTAATCAATGTCCAACTGAGAGGAGGAAGGGAAATCCAAGAAAGGACACACCCTTAGAATAAAGACCAAAATTCTGTGTACAGACTGTACCCAAGTCTCCTACTGACTCCTGAATTACACGTGCATGGTATAGATTCTCAGCAGCTCAAGAAACACTAAATAACCTGCAGAAGAACTTTTAGCTGTTTTTTTTTAAACAATCACTAGAGGAATAGATTGTAAATTTTGAAGGTGATCTCATTCATTACTAACATTTTTAAAATCAGTATTATTTGGAAAAATATAATAAAATCCAGAATCCCTGCAATATATCATTAAGAATGTTCTTGACGCTGATAGAAAGTGGCCTACACTTGTAATTCTAGCCACTCAGGAAGCTGAAATCTGAAGATAACTGTTCAAAGCCAGCCTAAGCAGGAATATTCATGAGGCTCGTGTATTTCCAATTAACCCTCAAAAAGCTGAAGGTAGAGGTGTGACTCAAGTGGTAGAGCACCAGCTTGGAGTGAAAATGTTCAGGGACAGTGGCCAGATCCTAACTTCAAGCCTACTGGTGCACAAGCAAGCACTTACATGCACACAGATGTACACACACACACACACACACACACACACACACACACACACACACACACACAGAGTGTCCTTGATAACATTCAAAATTATTAAATCTACTGTGAAATAGAATGATTCATACTTGAGGAAAGGCAATTTAAAGAAACTGATCTCAAGATGATCAAATGTTAGAATCAGGGAAAAAATTAGAGCAGTTATTGAAAGTATGATTATAAAAATTCCCATAATGAATGAACAGATAGGAATTTAGGGACTATAAAAAGATCAAATAGAAATTTTAGAAAAGAAAGTAAAATATGATAAATAAGAAACTCACTGGAAGGTGTCAGTAGCAGACTGGCAGTGATGGACCAGAGATCTTTTAGCTAGATCACTCAGAAGCTATCCAGCTGGAAAAACAGCAACAAAACAAACAACAACAAAAAAAACCCTCAAAAATCAATTAAAACATGAATAGTTCAAGAGGGTGAGACCTAAAGGATCTTGGTTTAAAGCCAACCCTGGCAGAAAATTCCATGAGAATTAATCTCCAAAATAACAAGAAAAATTGGGCTGGAGGCATGGCTCAAAAAGTAGGATGTCCACTTGGCAAGCAAGCCATGTAAGTATGATACCTGATACTGGACAAACAATGAGAAAACCTCAGATAATGAAAAAAAAATGAAGACATCCTAAGATCATCAAATACTAACGTACTAACAGAATTTATCACACGAAGACACATTCTTGAAGAACAGTTACTGGAAGTTATTCATGTTAAAGAGAAATGGTATCAGAAAGTTCAGATGTTCCAAAATGATGAGCACTGGAAATGATGGACATTTTTATTGAATTAGAAAGAAAACTGTCTTTTCTTCTTAAGTAAAACAAACAAGCCTATGGCTGTTAAAAGTTATGCATAATAAATTTTCTGTCTTCATAATGCATAAGACAATTGAAACACAAAAGATAGAAGAGATTGGACCCTAGATAAAGAGGTATATAAGCAAATCAGCCAGAAACTAGTGTGTTATGCCTATAATCCTAGCTACTCAGGAAGCTGAGATCTGAGGATTGTGGTTCTAAAGCAGCCTGGGCAGGAGAGTCCGTGAGACTCTTATCTCCAATTAACTACCAAAAAGCTGGAAGTAGGTCTATGGCTCAAGTGGTAGAGCACTATCATTGAGCATAAAACCTCAGGAACAGCAACCAGGCCCTGAGTTCAAGCTCCAAGATTCACACACACACACACACACACACATACACACACACACACACACTACAAACAAATCAAGGGCTGGCATTGTGACTCAAATAGTAGAACCCACTCGCCTAGTAAGCACAAGGCCCCGAGTTCAAACAGCAATACTGCCAAAACTTTATGACCACACACAAGAAAAGTTAAGAATGTGTATTGTGTTCCCTAAGCAACCACTGAATTAAACTGGAAGGTGTCAGTAGCAGACTGACAGTAGCTAATTAAACTAGACTTACCTAAAAAGACAAATTAGACTTCTGTTTTTTTCGATTAAAAAATGGTCAGAAAGAAGAAACAAATGAACAGAAAATGGGATGATGTAAAACAAATAATAAAATGGTAGACTTAGAGCCAGTCATGTCAATAATAACTTAAATATAAATAGGCTAGCTGCTCAAAAGAATATCAAAATGTATTTTTAAAAAACGAATTACATGGCTGGGAATGTGGCTTAGTGGTAGAGTACTTGCCTAGCATCTATGAGGCCCTGGGTTTGAGTCCTTAGTACCACATAAACAAAAATAAAAAATAAACAACTTAAAAAAAAATGAACTAGAACTGGTCTCTGGTGGCAAGGAGATCCATGAGACCTCCAGTAAACCATTCAGAAAAAATGCTGTGGATCAAAGTGGTAAAGCACTAGCCTTTACCATTCAGGGACAGTGCCCAGGCTTGAGTTCAAGTTCCACAACAGACCAAAAAATAAAAATAAAAAAGAATTTCAATCAGTTTACAAGAGATTTTTTTCCCTTCAGTACTGAGGGTAGAACCTTGGGTTTTGCATAACAAATGCAATCACCCAGGAATTTTTATGTAATCTTCAAAATCAACGGTAGCACTTCTTCCCAAGGTCATTCTGAACTCCTTTTATAGTATATAATCCTTTCAATATGCTTACATTTATAAAATATATTGCATTATAATAAAGCATTATTCAGATCTGTTTTGCCTGCTACAAGGAGATACACTGCTGGAGAGCAGAGGTTAATTGGAATTCTCTCTCTCTCTTTTCAAATTAGTTTACATTTTCTAACTTAACCCTATGTTGTACAGGAGAGCATTTCATTGTTGCAGTCCCACACATGTATATATTCCAATCAATCTGACTGTATCACCCACCTTCCCTCACTCCCTCCCTGAAACTTCCTTTCTAAACAATTTTAATAGGTTTCATTGTCCTATTTTCATAGTTATAAAAAAAAATCTATTTCAACTGTGTTCAGCTTCTCCTTGTAGCTTCATTTCTCCTTAAATTCATAATGCCTTGCACAAGGTGGCAATTTAATAGTCTTTTGTTTCACTTTGGCAGCAAATCAAGACTATTTATTTATTTATTGTGGTCGTGAGGCTTGAATTCTGGGGCTGGGTGCTTCCCTCAGCTCTTCAGCTCAAGGTTTGCACTCTACCACTTGAGCCAAAGCACCAGTACAGGTTTTCTGGTGGTTTATTGCAGAGTCTCATGGACCTTCCTGCCTGGACTAGCTTTGACTGCAATCCTCAGATCTCAGCCTCCTGAGTAACTAGGATTACAGGCGCGAGCCACCAGCACCCGGCTTTATTAAGACTTTTTAAAAGTCAAATTCCAGCCTTTTCAAATTGTGAAATAATATGAAGCCAAGTAAAGTCTATTTTCTGTGTGTGCTCACATATTATATGAGAATAATAGTCACCAACAAGCACAGACACTCTAAAAAGCACTTTAATCTCCGTTGTCCAGATAAGAAATCAGATTTGGTTCTCCACTCATACAACAAGCAAGTTCCTCAGTGAAAACCCAACCAACTCAGCCATCTGTTTCCAAAAGTGATCCTCAGAGTCTCTCACAATCAGACCTTAACATCCATTATCATTTGTGTGTGTGTGTGTGTGTGTGTGTGTGTGTGTTTGTGTGTGTGTGTGTGTGTGTGTGTGTGTGTGTGTGTGTACTAGTACTAGGGCTTGAATTCAATGGCCTTGAATTCTTGCTTGGCTTTGTCTCTCAAGGTTGGCACTCTACCACTTAAGCCACAACCCCTCTTCAGGTGTTTTGGTGCTTAATTGGAGAAAAAGAGTCTTAGACTTTTTCTGCCTAGGCTGACTTTGAATCCCAATCCTCAGAATTCAGCTTCCTGAGTAGCGAGGATTATAGATACAAGCCACCAGCACCAATCACATTATTATTCTTGCTAATATTTTTCATCGTTTGCTTCACATGGCTTTAATTTATCAGCCATTGTAAACACTATCTCACAAGTGCAGGTGCAGCTCAAGTGGTAGAGGGGCCAGCCTTGAGCCAATAAAGCCAAGCATGAACTCAAAGCTTTGAGTTCAAGTCCCAATACCAGCACTCTCACCCCCCACAATAAAAAACCCACAAATACAATCTCATTTACACATGTGAAATATAATATGCAAAACCAATGAAATAAAAGACATGTAAAAGATAAAGTATAAGCCTCCTTTTCTATTTCTTTTTTTCTTTTGTCATTAAAGTAGAGGAGGTCTGGCTTCTTTACATGGGGCGTGAAAAGGCACCGCAAAAATTACAGCAGTTGAGGCCGTGAGTTAGTAGCAAATGTAGGTACAGGAAACTGGAACAGGGAAAGGAGACAGACAAAGATGGGATAGATGGACAAGAGGGGGAGAGAGATGGAAGGGGTGACACTGATCAAGATGCATTGTACACGTGAATAGACACCTTACACTGAGACCCTTAAAAAAAAGGGGGGATAGGAGGGGAATAGCCTAGCCCCGCCCCGTCCTCTCCGGCCCCGCCCCGTCCTCTCCGGCCCCGCCCTCGCCCCGCCCCCTCGCTCACTCCTGCTTCTGAAGGTTTTGCAGAGCTGGCCGCTCACTGCCAGCCGGCAATGCAGGATGCCAGCCCGATGCCAGGCGGGGCCGCGGCCCTGGTCGACGAGCCTTGCACGCTGAATCCCGGGCCCCCCACAGGCCGAGGCCCGGGCCCGGGACTGGATGCCCCGCGCACGGACGACGCCGCGGGTTCCCCGACTCCTGGCGGGAGCGGAGGTGACCGAGCGCGCCGCGCGGGCGTCGGGCCTGTGTCTTTGACTGTGGCGTTAGCGTAGTCAGTTTTTCTTTTTCCAGCTCGCTGTGATTCCCCGTGAGGTTCGCTAGGTCTCGGGGTCTGGGCCAGGGGTCGAGTGTGGGGTTGCCCACCTAGGGCAGCTCAGCTCCGTAGTTCGGATGCATTTAACTTAGGTGTGCCTTTAGACTGGGGGCGGGGGGCAGGAAACAGCAGCTGTCTAGCGTTCACTCCCGCCCTCCTTTCCAACTTCCTCTCCTTTCCCTTCTCCGACTCCCAACATTTGTACCAAGGTTTATTTTTTTCTTTTAACTTCCTCATCGAGCACTGATTTTGGGGTTTTTCTGGATTGTGATAGCAACCTCTGGAAAAAAATAAAGCAAAACAAATACATTGTTTTCCCCCTCAGAACCATTTGATTAAAAAAAAAAATAAGGCTTGTGCTTGCTTAGATGTTTGAATCAGAGTAATTGATTGGGGATTAAAAAAAAATGTCAGGCCAGCCCTGTGAACAAATGTTGAATGAATTAATGTAAAAAAAATAGTAAGCAGTATAAAAGAAATGACTGATATAGCGATACGCGGGGCTCCTCTCTGCAGATCAGACTATTGTGTTAAATTCATCAGTTGAATGATTTAGTTTGTTTTTTCCTACTTATACTTCACTGAACCTAGAATTCCTAGTACATAGCTAACGCTGCATGCTTTAAACATGAGTGAGCCTGGGTAATACATGAAGCCAATCAATAGTCTGAGAAATCAGAGGTGTTACATTTCAGCAGTCTCTTTGGAGATCACCCTGCTTGCTGGCAGCCTTGAAGAAGTTTATCAGTGACCAGGGAGATAGGCCTAATGGTAAAGGCAAAACAGACCTAGTTGATGCTTTCATAATTCCTGCATTGAAGTTCTCATAGGAAAAGGGTATACAGATGAAAATGATACCTTTTTACATCACATTGAGGTTCCAGAGTGGTTTCCCATTCCTTTGGTTATGTGCTCACTTTCTTTTTCTTTCTTTCTTTCTTTCTTTCTATCTTTCTTTCTTTCTTTCTTTCTTTCTTTCTTTCTTTCTTTCTTTCTTTCTTTCTTTCTTTCTTTCTCTCTCTCTCTTCCTCTCTCTGTCCTTCCTTCCTTCCTTCCTTCCTTCCTTCCTTCCTTCCTTCCTTCCTTCCTTCCTTCCTTCTTTTTTATGTACTATATGAGGCTTGAACTCAGGGCCTGGGCCCTGTCTCTGAGCTTTTTTTGCTCAAGGCTAATGCTCTACCACTTGGAGCCACTTCTGTTTTTCTGGTGGTTAATTAGAGATAAGAGTCATGGACTTTCCTGCCCGGGCTGGCTTTGAACTGCAGGCCTCAGATCTCAGCCTCCTGAGTTGCTAGTATTGCAAGCTTGACCCACTTGCACCCAGCGTGCTATATTTAGAATAGCTCTTAGTTCAATCCATGTCTGTAGGATGCTTCATCTCTGCAAGAAATGACCATGTGTATTTTCATCCTCAGTCTAAATTACACCCCTGTAATCACATTGCATTTTTATTCAAGGTGATGGCACTGAAGAAAGCGAATCACCCAGGCGGCTTTCCAGAGAACAGATCTTTGTACTGATATCAGCAGCTTCCATGAACTTAGGCTCCATGATGGCCTATTCAATCCTAGGACCCTTTTTTCCCAAGGAGGTAAAACCTTTTTATATTCTTATAAATTAGAATGTTCTATTTCAAGGTCTGCTTACAAAATCGGTCATATATAGAATTTCAGTTAACAGAATGTTTCATGTAGTACTGGAGATTTAGTGGGTAAAGCAAAACAGAAAGAACATTTTCTTAGGTAATAATTCACCTAAAGTATAATTGACTTTGTGTACATGACTTTGTTTATCATATAATATGATTAAACGTGGAGACTGCAATTAGGAAAAGGAGGCACATTGAATACTTTAGATTTAAATGCTGCTGAAGAAGTGTTTTGGTTTGCTTATATCTTGGAATTAGGAAATTGTAACCTAGTAAATTCTCTTCCTCACTCAAAGAAGCGATATTTGCATGAAGGAAGAGTTCTCATTCATATTGCCTAGTTAAATCTAATGGTAGCCTTTTAGATGGAACAATAGGTACAGGCACAAATAGAATATCCCCAACAGAGTTGCATGGAATATGGACTAACTGGGGCATAATATAACAGGGTAAAGAGGCATGGGGCAAGTGTCAACAATATGTCAGTGTATTTTGTTTTGTGCTTTAAGCCAAAGCTTTGGGCTCATGATGAGCTGGCAACTTCTCAGTCTTCTAACATGTAATCCTCCACGGGCTACAAAATAAAGATAAAGTAGCTTTTCTGCTAGAAGAAAATGTGGCTCCTTACTCACAGAGCACACACTGTTTTCCATGCAGTTCTCATTCATTTGCCCATTCCCACCCATTTAACCAATTTGGTCCTTCCAGAAACCCCATCAAGGAGGGTAGAATATATGAATTCTGTCATGATGCAATGAAGAAACCATCTCAGAAGTAAAGGGACTTCCCAGCCCAGTCCTATTCCCTAGAGGCTTAAGAAGTTCCTTTTGTGAAGTGTGCTAGTCATGGGATGTGGTAGGGCAAAAGAAGGTCAGAAAAATGTCCATCTTGTGCCCGTTCATGAAAAGTGTGGAATAAGAAGAAAAAGAAAGGCTTCAGATGACTTGGAGATCCTGTAACAATAATCACAACAATTTAAGAGGTTGTCCCGAAGTTATGAAATTCATGAGAAAGCTTAAGAGACACGAGGAAGGGAGGAGACCTGGAACAGAGCAGCAGTTAAATGGTGTGATGCTGAATGGGGCTCCAAAGGATAAATGTAAGGTGTGGCTTGAGAAATGCTGGTTTCTATAGTGAAAAGCAAAAGCAAGAACCCTCCAGGTATGGTCAGGGGAAGAGTAAAGAGAACAGCTGGGGGACAGCAGACAGCTCCCATGTGGCCTAAACCTAGGGTGGAATGAGCTTTGCTGAGGCCCCGAGAGGCAAGCTGCAGCTAGCACATGAGAGCACTTGAGTGCTTGTCAAGAAACTTAGTCACTGGGAGATCATTACAGACACTTGATTTGGGTTTTGTGGAAAAACTATTGATGGCTTCGGAGATTATAGAAGGAAAACCCAACTCAGACCTACTGTCTCTTACTACACACTCAACACAGGTCACTTTGGTAGCCTCTAAAAATAAACAAGTAGTACAACTCCACAGGAGCAGACACCATCTGGGTATCCACTAATCCTAGTCAGTTCTGACATTCTCTACTTGGTGATAGCATCAGATTTTTACAAATTGAGGGCTCTGTTCCCAACACGGTCCACTCCCTCCTCTATTTTTCATTTGCCAGTCATATACCTCAGGTTGCTTTACTTCTGCTTCCACAATCCCATCCTTAATGTTGAGAATTTGCTTGAGTAGCCACAGAACTCAGGGAAACACTTCTGCGTACCAGTTTATTGTGAAGGCTACAGATGAGGGGATGCATTAGGTAAGGGACACAAGCACAGTACTTCCATTCCCTCTGTTGATACAGTACACCGGCTGCATCCAGGATGCACCCTCCTCCAGAAAACATGGGTAGCTACCCAGAAGTTCTCTGAATCCTGTGTTTTTTGGGTTGCTATAGAGATTTGTCTAGGCATGATTATTTAAACTGATTGTGGAAGCCCAGCAAGACCTTGAACTCTTTGCTCAGTCTTTTTGGAGCATGATCCCACTGGAAGGAGGAAGGTCCTCCTTCCAGAGATAAATGAGATTAACAAGGTCAGAGATAAAAGCCACAAGCCTTGGAGAAAAACAAATTTATATATACATATATATGTAGTTATATACTTATATCCCAATGAAGTATGATAGAAAAGAACTGAAGTAGGATTAAGCAGTTATGAAGGTATTTCACAGCTCATCTGAGACTGAGCACCATTAATGTTTGTTTTCTGTTAAGTTTGGTCTACATACAGCATAATCTTTTGCTAGGCTGTCATGAAAGTGTCTTAATAATGACATTATTCTTGTTTACACCATTACCTCATGTGGTAAAAAAGGAATGGCTGTTTTTGAAATCTATAGAATTACAGGTTCAGTTTTTAAGCAGTTACTGCAGTGCAGTATGTCTGCCTCTGTGACCTCACCCACCACTAAGGGCTTAGGCAGCCACTTATGAAGGTCTTCCTAGGAAAGGGGCCTTTCCTAATATTTACCTTAGAACAGTAAGTTCACAGCTAGGGGAGGCCAAGACAGTAGGATCAAGAGTTCAAGGCCAGCCTGGGCTACCTGGCACATTCTAGGCCAATTTGGGCTATATACTGAGATCAAAAAAGAACAAAACAAAAAACATGTGTTAAGCCGGGTGCTGGTGGCTCACTCCTGTAATCCTAGCAACTCAGGAGGCTGAGATCTGAGGATAGAGGTTCAAAGCCAGCCTGGGCAGCAAAGTCTATGAGACTCTTATCTCCAGTAAGCCACCAGAAAACTGGAAGTGGCACTATGGCTCAAGTGGTAGAATGCTAGTCTTGAGCTGAAGAGCTGAGGGACAGCATCCAGACCCAGAGTTCAAGCCCCACAAACAAAAAACAAAAAACATGTGTTTTTCTATGGTAAAATGTTCTGTAGTCTGAAATGAAAAGAGCATCCTTGAAAAAGGTTAAATATTAGATGATTATAGTATCTTGCATGAGAAGGGATGGAGAACATGTGTTCTTAAATTTGAAGACAGAAAATTACAATCCATATTCTACTAGCCATAATTACATTTCAAATGTAATTATGGCTAGTAGAATATGGATTGTAATGGATGTGTGTATATGCGTGCATGCATGTGTGTGCCTGCCCGTGCATGCTGCATTTCTGTATGAATGAATAAAATTATTCAAAGCTCAGGTGGAAGGATGAATCTAAGGTAGACTCCTCTAACTATAGCCTGCTGGCATGATGCCTGATTGTGGAAGATGCTTTGTCAATGGCTGCTGACTGGGAGTCTAGATCTGTACAAGTCAGACTTCAAGCTTCATAGTGTGCAGTGTTGCCAAGTTATCTTTGAAAAATTAGCCTCATTAAATTCTTACAGTTAATGTGCATAGGATCATATAAAATAATATCATTTTATGGAATGAACTCCAGCAAATGGAAACAAGAGACATTTTTTAGTTGCTGTTGTTGCTGTTTTTTGTTTTCTTTTCCTTTTGTCTTGTTTGTCAGTCTTTGAGAGGATAAGATGGGACACAAAAAAGGTGGAAGAAAGGGTGAACAAATACAACAGCAGTACTCACTAGATGTTATTGTGGGTAGGACAGGAGGGAAAAACTGAGAGATGTAGGGAAGGTGAGACAAGGTCCAGAAAGAATTGCACTCATTACCTGACTCATGTAAGTGTAAGCCCTCTGTACCTCACCTCTGCAATAACAATAAAATATTAAAAATAAATAGCTAGTAAAAAAAAACAAATAACATTTAAAAAATTCCTCTAACTAGAGGCCCTATAAAATATGCAGCATTTTCAGTGGGTTAAAGAAAGTTTTCAACCTTGTCTCTATTTTTATACATGAATTCAGTTGTGTATCACCACTATAGCATTTGAACTTCAAATGAATTAGATTTAGGATAACTGCTACTATAATGCTTGAAAAAGACCACCAGAGACCAAGATCGATGTAATCAGCAGTGAGGTATTTATTGTGAGCTAGCTCAGTCCTCTGCGCACACAGCAAGCAACTGGTGAAGTTGAGAGGCCCTGGGCCTAGGGTTTGCAGCAGTTTTATACACTCTTTGGGGAAGGCTGGGGCTTTGCACTCTTCACATCATTCCTTGACAAATCAACACACACTTCGGGAGAATCATAAAACATCTCTAAAACATGATTTGCATGTCCAATGGTGGGAAGGAATCTAGAAAGGATTATTGGTCAGATCAAGGGGTTGATGCACTTTATAATTATTGGTTAAAGTCACAAGGGTGGTGCAAGGGAGTACATGCAGAAAGGCAGGACTTCCTGGTTAGATATTGGTCACCACTCCTAGGTGGGGGGCTGTCTAGAATCTCAGACAATTCGGCTTATCTTAGGTAAGCATCATCTGCAATTTTCCAAGGACTGTTTGCACTGTGGAATTTTCTGGCTTTAGGACTGCAGTAGGTCAGAGGCTGAATTCCAGAATAAAATGAGGTCCCAGGTAAATTATTGGTCAGGCCTTTTATGCCCCCATTTCTTCTTGGATACTTTGGAAGCCAATCATGGATTCCTCTGAGTAATTTTATAGGATTTGACTCTACTACTTTTGTCCAGGGGCTGGTACTGGGCTTGTAACACCATTAACTGGACTGTATTGATTCATTCTTTTACAAAGACTACCTTGCTTCATGAGAAGAAGTCCAGTCCCTGACGATTTCAGAGAACTACCTCTGTCAATGAGTCTACCTTGCTGCATCTAGGGGTACTGTTACACCATCTGTAGGAAATTTAGAGCTCCCTGCTGGAGCTCAGTGTGACTAGACTGAATGGGGCTAGATATGATCTCCATACCAGTTTAAGGGATTTCCTATGCCTGCAGGGTTTTTTTTTGGGGGGGGGCAGATGTTTTTGTTGCCATTCTTCTCCCTTCCCATCCCTTCTACCTCTCCCCCCTCCTTTTTCTCTTCACCAATTTCCCCTTTTCTCTCCTCTCTTCCCCTCTATCTTCTCCTCTTTCCTTTATAGAGACTGCATCTCACTTTGTAGCCCATGTTTTTTTTTTTGTTTGTTTTTTGTCAGTGTGGGGCTTGAACTCTGGGCCTGGGTGCTGTACCTCAGCTTTTCAGCTCAAGGCGAGCGCTCTAGCACTTGAGCCACAGCACCACTTCCGGTTTTCTGGTGGTTAATTGGAGATAAAAGTCCCATGGATGTTACTGCCCAGGCTGGCTTTGAATTGTGATCCTCAGATCTCAGCTTCCTGAGTTGCTAGGATTACAGGTAGTGCCCAGTGGGAACAATTCTTTATAATCATGGTGAGTAAATTATTTTCATGTCAGAGACTAGCATTTTTACTATCTTAGTTTCCCTTCCTGGCCTATTCCACTTATTTTAAAATTAGAATCTTTGAAATTCTCCAATTTCTATTTCCTTTATTGATGTTCTTTAACATTTGTAGAATCTTTGAAATTCTCCAATTTCTATTTCCTTTATTGATGTTCTTTAACATTTGTTCCATTCTTATTTTTCAAAGGCTGAAAAGAAGGGAGCCAGCAACACTATGATCGGTATGATCTTTGGGTCTTATGCCTTATTTGACTTGCTGGCATCTTTGATATTTGGAAAATATGTAAGTATTGAAGTTTATATACATTTTCTAATTTTTAAAAATTACATAATTTTATCCATGGATAAGGAATAGCCACCATTATAGTTTTATAAATTATGCCCCTGTTGACAGCCCCAGTCCTTAGAATTTTTAAACTCTCTCCATATTTGTAATTAATATATACTATTCTTTCAAATAATTAGTGTATTATTACACTAACTATATATATGTTTCCTTAGTTCTATAATTGAGGATTTGTTTATGCAAATATAGATGTGTTGAAGCAATCCACTTACCACTCTTTGACATTTATTATAGCTTGTATGTATTGGAGCAAAATTTATGTTCATAGCAGGAATATTTGTCTCAGGAGCAGTTACAGTTCTCTTTGGGTAAGTTACTTTCTGATATGTTTGGGAATTTGTTGAGCCTTTTTTTTTTTGGGTCCGTTTGTGGGGCCTGAACTCTGGGCTTGGGCGCTGTCCCTCAGCTCTTCAGCTCATGGCTAGCACTCTACCACTTGTACCACTTGAGATACAGTGCCACTTCCAGCTTTTTTCTTTTTGCCTATGTGGTACTGAGGAATCGAACCCAGGGCCTCAGGCATACAAGGCAAGCGCTCTACCATTGAGCCACCTTCCCAGCCCATGTTTGGGAATTTGAGTAACTTTCATCATCTATCGTCAGTCATAGATGTTCATGTCTCTTTAAACACTGCTAATATTACAGTCTGCTGAATGTATGGTTTGTGACTAATGGTGAGAAGAGATAAGTGAATAGAGAGCAATGTCTCCCCATGTAGCCCAGGCTGGCCTCGTACACTCCTTCCTCCTTCCTTGAGAATGGAAAGACTGGCAATAATATATCAAGGAAAGAGCCTTACTATTAAACTTATCACTAGGCCCAATGTGGTGATGTGCACCTGTAATCCTAGCACCCAAAAGGCTGAGGCAGGGGGATTTTGAGTTGGAGGCCAGCCTAAGCTATATAACAAGATCCTGACATAAAAACACCACACAACACAATACAACACAGCACAATAGAACACAAAACTGGCTACTTTATCTCTTGTGACTGAGAGTTATAGAAACTTAACTTCTTAGTTTTCTGAAGTTATAGAAACTTGTTGACTTAATGAAATAATGAATTTCTTTCCAAATGGTTTGAGCACTATTATCCAAGTGCTAAAACAATTATCAAATCTTTTTCAGCTTCCTAGTTCTATTTCTTCTTCTTGTGCTATGTTCTTGGGCAAGCTCTCTCTTTTGGTGACCAGAAGGTATCAAAGCACCAGCAGGAAGAGAGTGCTGCTTTCCTAATAGCTCCATTAGAGTCATTGAAAGGAGTTCTTGCCTGATCTTTGTTGCCAGCCCATTCTTGCCTCAAGGCCTCTATAGACAAGACAAAAGAATCTTATTAGTTTTAGGAAGTGGGGAAGTGAAGAAAAGGAAAGTAATGGAGGAAGTGAGATCGGAATATAGTGTACACGTAAGTAGAAATGTCCCAATGAAATTCCTCCATGTATAACTAATGTATGCTAATTTAAAAAAATGTTCTGAGCTAGGTGCCAGTGGCTCATGCATGTAATACTAGCTACACAGGAGGCTGAGATCTGAGGATTGCATTTGGAAGCCAGCCAGGGCAGGAAAGTCTGTGAGACTCTTATCACCAATAAACTACTCCAAAAAAGGCGGAAATGGCACTGTAACTCAAGTGGTAGAGTGCTAGCCTTGAGCACAGAGAAGCTCAGGGTCAGCATCCAGGCCCAGAGTTAAAGTCCCAAGACTGGCAAAAATAACTAACTAACTAACTAAATAAATAAATAAAAATGTTCTGATTGACAAGGTCAGTTTAAGTGCTCATTTCTTTTTTTTCTTTTTTCTTTTGGTCATGGGGCCTGAACTCTGAGCTTGGGCGCTGTCCTTGTGCTCTTCAGCTCAAGGCGAGCTCTGGAGCCACAGTGCCACTTCCAGTTTATTGGAGATAAGTGTCTCATGGACTTTTCTGCCAGGGCTGGCTTTGAACCATGATCCTCAGATCTCAGTCTCCTGAGTAGCTAGGATTACAGGTGTGAGCCACCAGTGCCTGGCTTAAGTGCTCATTTCTGAACATGAAATAGAATTGTTTTCCCTTGGCTATTTCCAGGAAAAAAGAAAGAATGCCAAAGGCAAAGTAGCTCTGAAAATTATTAAGCTTAGAATCCTCAAACTAGCAGCAAAGTAACTAATAATGGGAAAGAGCTCATACAAGTGCCTGGGGAACAAAGATAAGAGTATGAGAAGATAAACTGAAGTAAAGCGTGGAATGAAGTAGGTTTTCTTTTTTCTTCTTCTTCTTTTTTTCCCTAGTCTTGGATCTTGAACCCTGGGCCTGGGGGCTTTCCTTGGGCTGTTTTTGTTCAAGACTAGCACTTTACCACTTAAGCCATGGTACCACTTCTGGCTTTTTTATTTTTCTGTGATTAATTGGAGATAAGAGTCTCAAGACTTTCCTGCCCAGGCTGGCTTCAAACCATAACCCTCAGATCTCAACCTCCTGAGTAGCTACCCACCAGTGCCCAGCTCTTCTTCTTCTCCTTCTTCTTCTCCTTCTTCTTCTTCCTTCTTCTTCTTCCTTCTTCTTCTTCTTCTTCTTCTTCTCCTCCTCCTCTTCCTCCTCCTCCTCTTCCTCCTCCTCCTCCTCCTCCTCCTCCTCCTCCTCCTCCTCCTTCTTCTTCTTCTTCTTCCTCCTCCTTTTTTTTTTTTTTTGTCGGTCATGGGGCTTGAACTCTGGGCCTAGGCGCTGTCCTTCAGCTCTGCAGCTCAAGGCAAATCCTCTACCACTTGATCCACAGCACTACTTCTAGTTTTCTGGTGGATTATTGGAGATAAGAGTCTCATGGACTTTTCTTCCCGGACTGGCTTTGAACTGCAATCCTCAGATCTCATTCTCCTGAGTAGCTAGAATTTCTCCTGAGTAGCTAGGATTACAGGTGTGAGCCACTGGTGCTCGGCGGCTTTTTTCTTCTTTTGGTGAGATTATTTTCTGCATTCTTTTTCTTCCTTTTTTGATGGTTGGTTTTTATTGAAGGCTTGAGACCTATCATGAGAGAAACCTGCTAAACCTGCTAGTAAGATTTCCCTCATGTATAGGTATTGCCAGAGTGATTTCATACTCAATTCAACTTCAGTATCTCTGGGTTCTACACCTGTTAGAAGCAAATGCTGATAGAAATATTTGAAAACAAAATGCATCTGTACTGAACTTTTTTTCTTGTCATCACTAAATAATCCAACATGACAATAACAACTATCTTCATAGCATTTATGTTGTACTAGGTATTGTAAGGAATCATCTAGAGATGATTTAAGGGAGACAGAAGGTATGGCTTAGCAGTAAAATGCTTGTTCACAATGAGTGAGACCTTGTGTTTCATCCTCAGCACAGCAAAAAATAAGTAAATGAATGATGAATATAAATCAAATAGTAACAATGGTCTAAAGCACTTAGCTGGATGTGTAATAGATTATATGTAAATAGTAAGCCATTTTAGAATAATTTTTATGCTGGTACAGAGGCTGGAACTCAGGGCTTGAGGACAATGCCTTAGCTTTTTTCCCTCAAGGCTACCACTTGAGTCACAGCTTCATTTCTGACTTTGGGTAGTTAATAAGACAGAAGAGGCTCATGGACTTTCCTGGCCAGGCTGGCTTCAAACCGAGATCTTCAGATCTCAGTCTTCTGAGTAGCTAGACTTTATGTGTGAGTTACTGGTACCTGACTATGCATTTTGTATGAGGCATTTGAGTGTACTCCTATTTTTGATACCCAAGGGGGTTGGAACCATTTCCCTATGGCAACTGATGGATGATTATATTCCATAAGGGCCTATTTAGTATTTTTATCTAGGGAACCAATTCTGTCAGCAGAAAAAGAAAATTTGAGTTATTATGACTCAAATTTTATTTTATTTTATTTTATTTGAGAACATACTGTACAGAGGGGTTACAATTACATGGGCGGGATAATGCATACATTTCTTACCAAGCATTGCAGCCTCCTCCTTTGTTTACCCTTCACCTCCCTTCCCAGCCTCCCCCCTCCCCCCCACCCAATCATACCCCCCTCCCCCCCCCCCACACCGACATTGTAAAGCTGGTTTTGACATGACATTTTGTACTTCTCATTGTTGCAACAGTCCACCTGAATCCTTATATGACTCAAATTTTAAACAATAAAGGCAATTTTCTGCTGAATGTTAAAAAATAAGTCTTAATTCCCCCCCCCTCCCCCCCCCACACACACACCCTGTGCAGCAAACCGGAGCCAGTGGCTCACATCTGTAATCTTAGATCTGAGGACCTGCAGTCTAAAGTCAGCCAGGGCAGGAAAGTCTTTGAAACTCTTATCTTCAATTAACTACCAGAGAAACGGGAAGTGGCATTGTGGCTCACAGTGGTAGAGCGAGCTAGCCTTGATCAAAGAGAGCTCAGGGAGATCACCCAGGTCCTGGTTTCAAGCCCAGGACCAACAAACAAACAACCCGAAACCCCAGCATATTCTTAAGAGAGAGATTGACTTTTTAACCATTATGCATAATAATCTACTCTTTTCTATGAATATAATCAAAGTGAAAAAGAAAACCACACACAGGTTGACATATGGGAATTGTCCTTTTCTTTTTTAGTGTCTTGGACCAACTTCCAGATGGACCCATATTTATTGCTATGTGTTTTCTCGTGAGAATAGTAGATGCAATAAGCTTTAGTGCTGCAATAACTGCATCAAATGCCATCCTGGCAAAGGCTTTTCCAAATAACTTGGCTACAGTATTGGTATGTACTTTATATATTTTCCTTTGCTCCAGGTCAGAATATTTGCTTGACCTTCTAAGCAAAAGCTGGACTCCATTCTTCTGAACCTACTTTTCTTGACTGACTTCTGCTTTTGTTTCCTTATACCCTAATTTATTTCTATTTCTAGCAACAAGACTATGCCATTGATGGTAGTTAGATGCTCTTCCTGATGTTTCTCAAACTGAATGGGCTGTTTCACAGGTAGATGTGCTCCAAACCAATTATTACTTCACTACTTTTAGTAAAATCTTTTGAGTAGTATTTAGCCCTCTCCCTGTAATCTAGGTCTTGACTGAGTTACCTGAAATAGTCCTCTACTTCAGAAAAGAGTGCCTGGTTGTGAATACTTAGCTCATACCAGAGCTCTTCCTCCACTCTTCCCAGATGTTTAGAGGTCTGTATGGAGTCTGTAAGTGTTTCAGTAATGTTGGAGGAATGCAATCTTATTTGGGCATAAAAATCCAGAGCCTGCTGGCATCACACTAACAAAGGTTCTTACATATTGTCTAGATGTAAACCTAGTGTTAGTGACATTCCAGATGTCCTGTCCCACCCTGAGAATCTGCCTTTCTCACCCTGGTAGCTTCCTCTCAGGTTCCTGTATCCACCCCCTGTAGGACCCCAGGTTAGCATATCAGACCAAAAGCTACCTTTATTGTGTGTATTTGTTTTCACCTTAGTACCAAAGACTCCCTTGATTTACTCATATAATACCATAGTTTGAATTTTTTTAAGCTATCAAATGCACTTCTCTATATAGTTCTTTTATCTCTCCTTCCTTCCTTCCTCCCTCCCTTCTTCCTTCCTTTCTTCCTCTCTTTTTCTTCCTTCCTTCCTTCCTTTCTTCCTCCCTCCCTCCTTCCCTTTCTCTCTCTCTCTCTTTCTTTCTTTCTTTTTTCTCTTTCTTTCTTTCTTTCTTTCTTTCTTTCTTTCTTTCTTTCTTTCTTTCTTTCTTTCTTTCTTTCTTTCTTTCTTTCCTTCTTTCCTTCTTTCCTTCTTTCTTTCTCCCCTCCCCTTCCCTTCCCTTCCCTTGCAAGGATAACCCTGCTGCACCTTGATGGTTATTCCTGTTCTGGCTAAGAGCATAGGTTCATTTGCAATGTTAATAGTTTCCTAAATTGACCCTAGTTCTCACCCATCAACAATGTATAAGAAAGTTTCTATTTTTGGATCTTGGCAGAAATTTGTGTTGATAAGTATTTAGTCAAAAGTTCATGTCTTGAGATTTAATCTCTTCTTTTCTTTTAATGAGTGAGGGCAAGCTGCTGCCTGTTTGGAGAGTTATTTGTATTTCATTTGTCAGCAGTTTATATAATTTTCCCAGGAGCCCATTTCATTTTTTTTTTTCTTACTGGCTATCTGAATGTCTTTGGGAAATTCGTTTTTTGGTTATATTTTCTCTTATTTTTCATTTGTTCTTTGATATGCTTGCCATGCATAGTTTTGCATATTTTCATATTACTGGATTTATCAGTTATTTCTTTTATGTTTTGTGTTTTGTAATGTAAGTAGAAAATCTCCACCATGCTCACATATATTTTATTTTCCTAGTATCTTTATTATTTAAACATATGCATTTAAATTTTTGGTCTATCTTTGTGTGCAGATTGTGTGTATGTATGCAGATTGTGAAATACGATTTTTTTTTCCAGATGGTCAACTGTTAATTCTTCAAGTACAATACATTAACTCAATTTTGTTTTTCCAATTTTAGGGAAGTCTTGAGGTTTTTTCTGGACTAGGATTCATTCTAGGCCCTCCTTTAGGTGGATTTTTGTATCAGTCCTTTGGCTATAGTATACCTTTCATTTTTCTGGGATGCATAGTTCTGTTGATGATACCACTCAACATATGCATTGTACCCAACTATGGTAAGTCCAAATTTATTTATTTCCAGAACCTTAATGTATCAGAAACTTGAGAAATGTAGGTAATTTACCTATAAGAATGTCTTCATATCATAAAATCTTTCCAACATTTGAAACTAACCAATTATTGTATGCCAGAGCTCTTGAGTTGAATCACATATTTAGAACAGGAAGTTTCTATAGGTCATACATGGCCTCAATATTTCTAGAAGGCTGTGAGATATGAGTGTAAGGCCAGTTTTCCTGACCCATAGTGTCTCTCAGTATACCTGTGGCATAGACCAGGTGCAAAAATATAGGACCACATCAGGCAGTAACAAAAACCACTATGATTTCAAAGCTTTATACTCCATGGGAGACAACCTACACTGTGTTAACTGTGTCAGTTTTTCTTTCAGATATAAATGCATATGTTTTCCTTCTACATATCCATGAGGGATAGGAATATGTAGATTCAAAGAGGTATACATGTTCAGGGAGGCACAAAACACGGTGTCCTCATTAGGTACTTGTAGCTTATTTGTAAATCCTTCTATCCAGATGAAATTTACCAGTCAGGGCTATTATTACTATTATTTTAAAATTGTTATTATTCTCCTTAATTAGCTGTACAAAAGGGTTTCAATTCAAGATGTCTATGGATACAATGCATCTTGGTCATTGTCATGCCTTTCATTATCCTCCCCATCTCTCCCATCCCCAGCCATCTCCTCAAGGTTGCCTAGACATATATTGGACATTGTGCTCTTATCAAGTTACCAGTGGAACAAAATTAGATAGCTAACTTCTAGTTCAGTTTTCTAAACTGAAGGAAAAGGTTAAAGAGCCAGAGAAGTAGTTCCATACTAAATCATATGGTGGTGCGTGTCTTTTTTTTTTCAGTGTTTCTTCAGTCGGATGCTTGGCTGATAATTAAGTAGTAGATGCCAATTCAGTCTCAAGAAGCAGGAGAAAAACTTGCTGACTCTTTATCATACAAGATAAAAGACTTTGCTGCTGGGCATCCATGGCTCACACCTGTAATCCTAGCTACTATGGAGGCTGAGATCTGAAGACTGGGGTTCAAACCTAGTCCCTGCAGAAAAGTCCCTGTGAGATTCTTTTTTTTTTTTAAATTTTTATTTTTTGGGTCTGGTCGTAGGGCCTGAACCAGAGTTCAGCGCCTGGGCACTGTCCCTCAGCTCTTCAGCTCAAGGCTAGCGCTCTACCACTTGAGCCACAGCGCCACTTCCGGCTTTTTTCTTTTTGCTTATGTGGTGCTGAGGAATCGAATCCAGGGCCTCATGCATGCAAGGCAAGCACTCTACCACTGAGCCACCTTCCCAGACCCCCTGTGAGATTCTTATCTCCAATTAACTCCTCAAAAACTGGAAGTGGAGCTCTGGCTCAATGTGGTTGAGTGTTAGCCTTGAGCAAAAGAGCTCAGGGACAAACTCAGGCCCTGATTTCAAGCCCAATGACTTAAAAAAAAAAAGAGAGAAAGACTTTGCTCACACAGACTAAATACTTAATAGCAGAGCTATTTAGAACTTCTTTGACTAGGTCACTAGTCAAAGTCACTCCTGGAGATCTTGCTTCCCCTCCCCACTTGGTATCTTTTGCAACCTCCTCCACCACTTATTAATTTGGCATGTAGTTATCTTCATTTTTGTTATCAATTAAAATTTCTCTGTATCCTTATTAAACTTGAAGTCCTATGTGGTTATATTTCTATCAACTGAACCATGCCAAGCCAAAACAAACAAAAACCCGAAAAGTTTCAATGCAGTTTTTCACCTACTGTATATCTTTAAAAAAGATAGAAAGAAAGAAATCCAAACCAAAACTTGTGTTTGATGCTGTTAAGCCCATAAGTGTCCAAATGCAAATCTGTGGTGATCTCTGGGCAGAAGCACTACAACTGCCATCTACCTAGACACCTCCTGGGTCTATAGCATCATGGAGCAATTAGCTTTATGCTATTTAATTGGAAATAAGAATGTCATGTATTTGTCTTCCCAGGCTGGCTTTGAACTAGGATCCTCAGATCTCAGCCTCTTTTATAGGTAACATTACAGGTCTAAGCCACTTGCTCCAGATAGGACATCTAAGTTTTTGGATGAATCAGACCTAGAGTCAAGTCTTATGGACTAGAACTTGAAGGGAAAAAAAGCAGGAAAAAATGAAAGGAGTTGTGCAATATGCCTGGAGGCTGGGAGGAATACTCCATGCTTGGTATGGGAAGAAGTTGAATTAAATGTTTGGGGAATTGTAGGAAATGAGACTTGATACTAACTCATCTTAAATGCTAGAAATAATTTGCATAGGATTCAATGGCCTCCCCTTTCAATCTAGTATTTGCTTTGCCAACAGAAAAAAAATAACGTTGTTTTCTTTTTTAAAAAATAAACTCATATTTCTCTTTGAGCACACACACCTTATTCCTTTAGTAAATCATAAATGATGCTTTTCTCTGCATCAAATCACATTCTTGAATTCTCTATCCTGTCCAGAGAAAGCCTTCTGGGTTACAACCTGAACCCTAATACCTCTTCTTCCACTCACACTTGGATTCCAGTTAGTTCTTTTTGTATCTGAAAGAATATTTTTTTGAAGAAAATAAAATGTGGCCTTTACATTTGAATATCTTAAGAGATGCAAATGGAGATGATATTCATTTTGGGGCAGAGTTGCTCTGGTTTATTTATTTATTTATTTTCATTTTAATCCTAGAGTCTGATCCCAGCGAACACTCCTTCTGGAAACTTGTCACTATCCCCAAGGTTGGCCTTGTAGCCTTTGTCATCATCTCCTGCAGCTCTTGCCTGGGCTTCCTCGACCCTATTCTGTCTCTTTTTGTCTTGGAGAAGGTAAGAAGCTTGCTTGTCAAAAAGGGCTGCTTTGTATTAAGCAGTCATAATTGCTTGTCCTTGGGCCTTTCTTTGGGAAAAGACCTTTGAATGGCTTTGAGGAAGAAGAGATAAATTGGGAACTGCACACCAAGGTAGCTGGTTAAATATTAATACTCCATTGATATCAAGCAAATTAATATTATTATCCTTTGTTTTAATACTAGGGGCCTCAAAGTACAGATTGTGGACTGTCAGCATCATTATGAGCTTGGCACACATGCACATCCTCACAACTCTATTGTTCTTGTGTCAGAAACCTTAGGACTCAAATCAAAGACTGTCTCTTGATAAGCTTTCTAGGCAATTTTTTAAACTTGTGAAACACTACATAATTCATAGGACCTACATTATATGTTTGATATCAAATGTTACAAAACAAAGCATGTCTATCTTCTGCTCTCTAGTTAGACATTGTTTTCCTCCCTGGTGAAAAAATAGGTCATTTACCAAAGTAAAGTTAAAATTAGGAAGAATACTGCAGTGGCCAATTTTGATTTTGAACTTGATTGGATTAAAAAGTACCAAAGGGATTAGTTAAGCAGAAGTCTAGGTGTGACTGAGAGTTTTTCCAGAAAGGATTAACTGTGGAGAAAGTATTGAAGGCAATGTGTATTCTGAATGTCAGAAGCACCATTTTGGATGGAATAAAATGGAAAAAAATGGAAAGCCAGTTAGCACAGGCAGGTATGATTCTTCCCTTCCCTTCCCTTTCCTTCCCTCCCCTCCCCTCCCCACTACCTTCTCTCTCTCTCTCCCTTACTCCTTACTGTTGTCTTTCCTTCTCCCTCTTTCCTTCCCCTCCTTTCCTGGCCACCATGACATGAACAGCTTTGCTCTATCACACTCTTCCTGCCATGACATACTGAAACCATAAAAAATAATTCCTCCTTATAAGTTGTTCTGTAGGGCATATTGGTCACAGCTATAGAAAGCTAATGAATAGGAATGCTGCATGTATTTAGAAGAGTAGTAACAATATGTGTTGAAGGTACATGCTTATTATAAGAAATGCCTTAACTATGTAACTTCAATGAAGGATTTCTTTTTCAGTTTCATTTGCCAGCTGGATATGTGGGATTGGTCTTCCTGGGTTTGGCACTGGCCTATGCCATTTCTTCACCGCTGCTTGGCATACTAAGTGATAAAATGCCAGTATGTACACTTGATGTTTACTTGAATTGTTTTTTGTGTGCTTAGATCAGTTTTCTAATGGTTCCTCTTGCATTCTAAAGGTCCCTTTAGCACTCCAAAGGTCCATAGGTTAAAACTGGTGGACTGATGGAGAGACTCCAATGTTTTCAACCTCAGCCATCACCCAGAGAAGATTCATTTTTAATTACTTCATATGGACAAAGAGGATTCTTAGCTGAGACTGTTAGAAAATGATTAGTTTATACTTTCTTTTCAATTTCTTAAAAGAAGAAAATCTTCCTGTGCTGCCACAGATTCATCCTGAAAATGAATCTGTAAAAATTAGGAAGAATACTAGGGAGTATTATAATGGGACTTAATTAAATTGAGAAATTTGGCTTTAGGAAAATTCTGATTTACAAAGTGGGAGTTTTAAGCATCGGCCATGTAAATGCACATTGATTATCCATTTTCTTAGCAGAAAATCACTTCTGTTTTAATGTAGTCCAACCTATTCCTTCTAAATGCTTACTGTACAAAACTGACCAGCCAAATCTTAAAGTTTTATGGCTTCTTCTATGACATTAGTGCTTAGTTTTTGTATTTTCTCTCTTCATTTGACTTGCATATATATTTCAGCACTTACATCATGTGGGAATTATTGGGTAACCAGATGGCAAAAAAACTAATGTCTTAAAAAAATGTTTGCAATTTGGGATTAACATAGTTGTGAGCCAGGCATGTTGGTATATACCAGTTATCCCAACACTTGGGAGGCTAAGGCATGAGATGTCCAGTTTGAGGCTTGTCTTGGAAAAAATAAATTCATAGAGAAGGAAAGAAAGAGGAAAAGAAAGAGAAAGGAAGAAAGAGAGAAAGAAAGCCAAGAAAGAAAGAAAGAAAGAGAGAGAGAGAAAGAAAGCCAAGAAAGAAAGGAAGGAAGGAAGAGAATGAAAAAGAGAGAGAGGGAGGGAGGGGGGAGGAGGAAGGAAGGAAGGAAGGAAGGAAGGAAGGAAGGAAGGAAGGAAGGCTACTGCCTTACACAACAGAACAGATAATATATTGCTGTGATTTTTTTTTTAGACTGAGTTTATAGAAGTTTATAAGGGATAATTTTACTGGACACTGTTTTTGGCTAGTTAGACTTCTATAACAAACATCATACTCTGAGGAATTAAAAAAATAAAAGTTTTTTTTCATTTTTTAAAATTTAATTTTACTGTCAAGGTGATATACAGAGGGGTTACAGTTACATACATAAGGTGGTGAGGACATTTCTTGTCAAATATTGTTGCCCCCTCCCTTGTTTTTCTCCCACTTTCCCTTCCCCCAAGTTTTCATAAAGTTCATTTCCAACATGTCTTGTGAGTGTCATTGAATTTTATATTGGTACCCTGTGTTTTGTATATATGTTGATCTGAATTAGGGAAGGGAAGGGGAACAACAAAATGAGACAAAGGACAAAGGGTGAACCAATGTAACAGCGATACTCTTCTATTCATTTCTTTATTCCCTTTATCCCATCCGCCTATGTAATAAAAGGAAACCAATATTTTTTTGAAATGGAAACGTGCTCTTTATATTTTTAGTTTTGTCTTTTGTTTTGAGACAAAGTTTCCTATTTTGTTTGCCTGGGCTACCTTGAACTCTGCTTCCTGGTCCTCATTCTTGCTTTTACTGCTGAATCTTATTTCATTGTATTCTGTATTTGTACCATCATTTGTTTGTTCAATCTCTCTTTTCTTTTAGTTTTTTAAAATGATTTTATTGAGATTAAGTGATTACATAAATTTCACAGTGTTGTGAGATAGTGATGCTTAGTTAAAGTCACGAACACATTTTAACCTTCACAAGGCAAATTCTCATTATTATGGTCTATAATGTTTGTGAATTATATGAGCTTTGACAATACAACTATTTCTTCCACATCAGGTGATATGTACATTTCTTTCCTTTTGTTTAGTGTATGCTGTTACCTCTTTCTCTCTCATATCCTCTTTCCCATCACTGTCCTTGAGTTGTTTAGTTCATTTTCATTAATGTCCAGTGCAGCTGGTGGGCCCCTCTGTTGTATATTTTCCCGTTTCCCTCTGATTTTGTGCCAAGGGCCAATTTTTGCTTGATGGGTGGATGATGGCTGTCTCTAGTGTCTCCTTTTTGGAAGAAGGGACAAGAGAACTCTCTGAAGATTCTTTGTAAGAGAGCTCCACCTTCAAGACCAAATCACCGTCTTAAAGCCTGCCTCCAGATACCATAATTAGGATTTAATATAGGAATTTGAGGGGAATATTCCCATTCTGTCTATATTAAGGGCTTTTCAAAACAAGGCAATTCTGTGTGTGTGTCTTTGTGTGTGTCTCTGTGTCTGTGTCCTAGGGCTTGAACTCAGGGCCTGTGCACTGTCCTGGAGCTTTTTTACTCCAAGCTAGCATTCAATCACTTGAGCCACAGCTTCACTTCTAATTTAATTAGATATGAGTCTCCCAGACTTTCCTTCTCTGGCTGACTTTGAACTGCAATCCTGGGATCTCAGCCTCCTGATGATAGGATCTGATGATAGGATCTCAGCCTCCTAGGGTTATAGGTATGAGCCATGGGTGCCTAGCTATTAATGTGACTTTTCTTACCTATTTTGACTAGTTGATGGCTTCTGTATGGTGACTGTTTAGGAAACTCTTAGATATTTTGAATAGTTCACAATGTGTAAAATTCTATAACACACACCCTCCTAAGGAATCTATGTCCTTTGCTCATCCTTTACCTTGTGGTATATTGTCCTTCCTTTTGAGTTAACATCTATTTTTTCTTAAATGTAAAATTTCTTTTCTTTTTTCAAGGCATTGGTAGTTTTGAGTATCATGATTTGCGTTCTCTAATGGTTTTTAAGTATGTTTGCTTCTAGACGGTCCTTCTCTAAGCATTTCTCTGGGCTCTTTTTCTTTACCAGAATCAAAGGAAATGGCTTCTGGTGTTTGGCAATTTAATCACAGCAGGGTGTTACATTCTCTTAGGACCTGTCCCAATTTTTCACATTAAAAGGTAATTTTTCTCTTTCAGGGTTTTGACCAAATGACACTAATAATTATTTCAAAAAGAGTATTCTACTGATATGACTTAGTAATTTAAGCCTTAATAGTTAAATAATTCTTTTTATTTAGGTCTCTATTGAGTTATTTGCTAGTCTGATAGTACTTTATATTCCTAGACATTTGGGTCAAACAAACAAGACTGCTAAATCTTTATCAAATGCAAAAAATGCTAAGTCTTCTGTTTCAACCCAATACTTGTTAGTGCTTATTTTAAAATAGCATTTGTTTCTACTTTTGCTTTATAGTTTTTAGAATATATATGTATGTATGTGTGTATGCATAAGTGCACATATATAAATAACAATGATTACTTTTTCTTGTTTAGTACTGGGACTTGAATACAGAGCCTCAAGGGTTCTTTACGTTTAAGCCACATTCCCAACCTTAGAATATATCTTTTTCTATTTTCACTCACTTCTTGAGTCTGGGACCACATTTGGTATGTTTGTAGCATCTAATAGTTTCTCATTAAAGCTTGTTAATTTTTTTTTTTCTGAAATAAAGCAAGCTTGTTAGATCTTTTAAGATACTTTTTGGAGAAGATGTGTTATCATGGGAAGAGAGATCTCAGTCTTTCAGAGTTGGATTTGAGTTTTGATTATGTCACTTACTATGGTGTGAACTTGGGCAAATCAGTAAACTTCTAGGAGCCTTGTCTTATTATCTGCAAAAAAAGAGCACCTGTAATGTGAAAGCAGCCATACATAATACTTACAGGAATACATAATACTTACAGGAATGAGTGTGGCTATGTTTCAATACAGGTTTATTCCTAGACAATGACATTTAAATTCTATATAATTTTATAATAAAGAGTCAAAATAAGATTTATATCACAAGTATTAAATGAGATAATATATGAAGTTCCTGTTGTCATGCTCAAAATAGAACAAATAATAGTTTCATCTCTTCTTTTACCCCTTCCTTTATTATTGTTTAGTTGGTGAGTTTCAAGGCTACATGATTCTAAATGAATAGAATTTGGAGAGAATTTTGTATAGTAAGGTTGTTGGCCCAAGATGCTTGCTACTTTATCCAAAGATATTATCAGATAGATGAGCTGATTTTTTTCTTCACAAATACAAGGAGCTAATAGATGATCAGGCTTAATGGCAATAGAACTGGATAGGAATGACAATAAAACTAGTTACATAATCTGTTAAACTAACTTCTCTGAGCCAGGCACCAGTGCTCAAACCTGTAATCCTCGCTACTCAGGATGCAGAGAGTTGAGGATCACAGTTCAAAGCCAGGAAAGTCCATGAGACTCTTATCTCTAATTATCCATTAACAAGCTAGAAGTGGAGCTGTGGCTCAAGTGGTAGAACTTAGCCTTGTGCAATAAAGCTCAAGAATAGTGTACAGGTCCTGCATTCAAGTCCCATGCCATCATAATCAAACAAAAATAAAACTAACTTCTCTGAGATCTTATCCTCTTCACCTTTAAGATGGTGTATCTTAAAATGCTAATGTTTTGTTTTTTATAAAACTCTCTTATAGTCAGCTGTGGCTGCTGGTGCTGGTATTAGTTATAATTGGCATCTCCGCTGGAATGAGCATAATTCCAACTTTCCCAGAGATCCTCAGTTGTGCATAGTAAGTGACTCCCATTGCTTGAACAGCTGCCTCGTGGCTAGCTTCCTCAAATCTCTTGGTTTTGTCTGATGTTGAGTACCTTCCCCAATAGTAAATCTTCATGATCTCCTAGTCTTAAAATGTTAAGATATAAATTCTATTAACACACAAATAGGTTTAAAAAAAAAGGATTAGTCATAGATGATTGGCTCAGTTTATACTTCAGAGTATACATCATTTTGCAAGGCCAAACAAATGGAAAGTCTTTGGCACTGTCCCTCTTTTATCATAGGAGATCCATATAGGAGCACAGGTACTTGGCCATTGGTCCTGGATAGGACAGGCCTTTCAATGAAAAATACCAAGTAAAATGATAGTGCTGGGTCCAGTCTACACATATCACACAGAACTCCCTCTGTGTTTCCTTAAAGCCACCCATTGTTCTGCTTGACTCATTTGGGAATCTCTTAGATGATTGTGATTTATAAGAATGTAATACAAAGGGGTTATAATTCTTTATATTGTACCATATATGTGATAAAATTATCTTCAGAAAAATTATGGCAATTCCTCCAAGTTACATGGATATATATTATTTTACTTGTTGGTCTTAAAATGTTGTGTATACTAAGCATATGTTCCTCGATTTGCTCTTTTATGTTAGAGACCGAATATTCTTGTTGTTGGTTTCCAGGTTATTCCTGGTTTATCTTAATCCCATGCAGGTTTTCCCTTTTGTTGAAAATCAATGAACTTGGGGCTGGGAAGGTGGCTCAGTGGTAGAGCGCTTGCCTTGCATGCATGAGACCCTGGGTTCGATTCCTCAGCACCACATAAGCAGAAAAAGCCAGAAGTAGCGCTGTGCTCAAGTGGTAGAATGCTAGCCTTGAGCTGAAGAGCTGAGGGACAGCGCCCAGGCCCAGAGTTCAGGGCCCATGACCAGCAAAAAAAAAAAAAGAACTTTTATTATTTATCATCTTTAAGTAGTTGTGCGTATAAAGGAGTTGCCATTTAACAAAGCAGTTTGTGAATACAGTGCATCTTGATCAATGTCACCCCTTTCAACATTCGCACCACCCCTCCCCTCCCCATCCCTTTCCTCACTCTTCCTAAATTGGTAGGATATAGTCGGATTCTTGTCTGCATGTTTCCTTTCTTTCCTTCTTCATTTGTTTACCCTTTTCCTCTTGACCCCACTCCACCCCTTTTGAGTAGCCACTTGTAAGCATTATGCCCACCTGTGGTCCTCAGCTCCATTGAGACTTGAGCTCTTCCCTGCCCTGGATTTCCTACCTTACAGCTGCCCCTCCCTCTCTCCACCCAGACCCACCTGAACTCCCATCCATCTCACTTCCTAATTTCCAGACCCTGCTGCTACCTATAGTGGAGGCTGCCATGTGCTCTCTCTCTGGGGGAAATATGGTACCTCTAATAAACCTTGTAATCATCTTCCTCCTGTGCCTGCCTGCCTCCGTGGGGTCCCCTGGCATGGATGGGGAGGGTCCTTTCACCACTTCCTTGTATTTTATTTTGCTGAATTTAATTTTGGCTTTCTAAGGAATTACATTATTTGAGATCTCACTTGAATCTATGGTATTTCCGTTAATACAGTTATATACACTTGCATACCACCCAATGTATTTACTCACGAGTTTGTATGTAAGCTAAATTTAGTTTCCACATATAAAGGAAAACATGGGTCCTTTGTCTCCTGGGTCTGACTTACTTCATATACTCATGTCTCTCTTTGCAGTGAGAATGGATTTGAAGAAGGATTAAGTACACTGGGACTCGTTTCAGGTCTCTTTGGTGCCATGTGGTCAGTTGGGTGAGTAGTCATTGAATTTACTCAGACCTGAAAGACAGAAAATACTGTCTTTATTTTACGGATGAAAATATTTAGACACCAAGAGGTCACATGAGTTTCTCAAAGACTAACAGTTTACACTGGGGAGAGCTTGAGTCCCAATCCACATCTTCTGCCTTAGAATCCTAGTCTACCAGCAGACTGAATACCAAATCAGAGTGGTCCCACTCTGTTTCAGTTGAATGATATTTGTGAAATTCCTTTAGCATATCACCTATTTCAAAAAATGTATTCTTTGGACTGGGAAGGTAGCTCTTTAGTAGAACGCTTGCTTCCTATGCATGAGGCCCTGGGTTTACTTCCTCAGCACCACATAAACAGAAAAAGCTGGAAGTGGCGCTGTGGCTCAAGTGGTAGATTGCTAGCTTGAGCTGAAGAGCTGAGGGACAGCACCCAGGCCCAGAGTTCAAGCCCCACAACTGACCAAAAAAAAAAAAAAAGTATTCGTTTAGTGATGTATTTACTTAATTTTTAGCTTCTACTATGCCAAAGAGATAACTGTATCATAGCAGCATCACAGATAGTGAATAAAGATGTATTGAATGGATTCATATTAGATGCAAATACTGTAAGGAGAAGGAGTAAAGATTCTTTTGAACATGTCATACTTATAAAAGCTTTTTTTTTTTTTTTACATAAGTGCCAACCTTTCAAAAATTGTTTAAATAAATTTAAAAACAGCATTTTGGTAGAATTTTCTTTCTTTTCTCTCCCTTCTCTTTTTGTGGTACTGAGGATCAAACACAGGGCCTCAGGACCTCACACACTATATTCTGCCATTGAGCTACACCCCCAGCCCTAGAATTATTTTCTTATAGCCATGCTTTGTCCAAGAACTGGCCTTTTTCTTCGGAATTTATATATCTAGTAAAAGGAAGATGCATGCCTAATGTATCATGCACCTTACATAAAGTATTTTTGTGCACTATTTAATATTCATTCATTCTTCTTTCCATTGTTAGTGCTTTTATGGGACCAATGCTTGGTGGATTTCTGTATGAGAAAATTGGTTTTGAGTGGGCAGCAGCTATACAAGGCCTGTGGTCTCTCATAAGTGTAAGTAACCATCTTTTTCCCTCTTTTTTTGTCCATTTCTTTGTGATTTGAGGAAACTTAATTTAAAGGATTTAAATTAACTTTACCTTTTATTATGTTAAAGGGACTAGTGATGGGCTTATTTTATCTTCTGGAGTACTTCAGAAAGAAAAGGTATGCTTAACCTCAGGTCTTTTTTTTTTTTTTTTCCCTCCCCATAAAAGCCAATTTATGGAGATGGGAAATAAATACTGTCTTAGATTCATTCTTTTAGTCAGCAGATTTCTGGGTACCCTGAGGCTTATCACTTGGTGGACATTAGGAGCATATTTGGAGCGGGCCCCTGTGGCTCATGCCTGTAATCCTAATTCCTCAGGAGACTGAGATCTGAGGATCATGGTTCAAAGCCAACTTGGACAGGAAAGTCTGTGAGACCTTGATCTCCAATTAAGCACCAAAAGCACTTGAGCTGTGGCTCAAGTGGTAGAGCACTAACCTTGAGCAAAAAAGCTCAGGGACAATGCTCAGGCCTCTAGTTCAAGCCTCAAGACCAGTACCTGCTGCCCCCCCCCCCCCCACACCCAAGAACATGTTCAGATGGAGATGTAGGTACTGTGAGTGTTTCTTTGTTTTTAAGATAAATAATACTGAGATTCCCCTATTGTTTTTTTCCTCCAATGTAGGTCTAAATCTCAAGACACTGATAGCATGGAAGAGGAACAAACTGACCTTTTGTCTGGTGAAAGCTAGCCTCACAAGTCTTGTTACAAGATGGAGAGATGGGTTCTCCGGGCCTTGAACATCACTGCTAGAAGTGTTTCTTAGGTGTACAAACAGAACTTTGTGGACCTCATATTTGCATTCTTGAGAGAGTCAACTTATATTTGGACAATTCTTTGTTGGACTAGACTTACAGTTGTTTTGAAAAGTTAGCTTACTGAGCCAACCATATGAGAAAGGGAATGACAAATCAGCAAGTTTGTGGATTTTTTTTTCTATGCCAGTACTAGGGCTTGAACTCAGGGCCTCATGTTCTCATTTGGCTTCTATCATCAGAGCTGGTGCTCTACCAATTGTGCCATGCCTCCCATCTTGTGTTTTACTGGTTGGTTAGACATGTAGTCTCACAGACTTTTCTGTCTGGTTTAGTATCAGACTTCAATCCTCCAGACCTCAGCCTTCTGAGTAGCGTGATTACAGGCCTAAGCCACTGGCACCCAGCTAAAGTTTGTATATTTTAGTCACCAATATTGGCTCAGGCTTTTTTTGTTTCTTCTATTTACTATTTATTTAAGGCACTGTTTCTATGAATGTATCTTTTCAGTCACTAAGAAAAAATGAGGTGATTTGTTTTGTACTATACATACAAAAATAACGCAAAATATAAGAATTATTGTGAAATCCATTTTAGAAAGATATATGCTGTCTGTGTGCTGAGGGTTTTGTTCTTGTTGAAAATTTAAATTTTTTGCCTGGAAAAACTCTGTAGCATTGCTTGGCCCTTAATTTTTCTTGCAAAAAATTTGTATTTGTGTAAGATGTCTGTTTTTGTGACATTTTCAATTAAGATCTAAATTTTTATAAACATTACGTGGTATCACATTAATTATTCATTTATCTTACTGTCTTTGTGTTTCACGTCTTCCCTCTGATTTCTTTTTGCTTGCTTTGTGTGTGTGCACACTCTTAAAATTACCCTTAGGTTTGCCAAGGGACTTCAGTTCAACTTCAGTTTCAATTTATGAGTGATAACTGCCACTCTTTCCATCACTCTTCCTCACCCTTATCTATGAATACTTTTGGTGGATATATTCCATCCCTAGAGCAGGATAGCACTCCTCTATACCCAGACAGGTTTATACGTTGTATATTAGGAACACTTCTAACGTCCTGTAAAATCTATGCTTATTTGACTGCTTTCATTGGACTGACATTTTACTGAGGTGCTAGGGATTTAGTTGTGATCATGATAAATATAATCTTTGCCTTCCTTGAAGGTAGTAAAGTATAACAGTGGAAAGAGATAAAGAGAGGTAGATAAAGATGGGGAGAGAGAGAGAGGGAAAGAGAGAGAGAGAAAGTATGATTTCTGTGAACAAATGTCTATTATTCCTTCATATTTTCCTTGGAAATTTATGTGGAAATTTGCCAGACTTTTTCTCAATTCTTTGGAAGGGTTTTGTGATTAAACAAAGCCTTTCTGATTTTAGTTTGTATATTTATTATAATACTGGTAACTCCTTCAAGGAGCCTCAGTTTGATATCCCAGGAAGACCAGAGTTAGTGACTTGCAATACTCCATTTGGAAGACTTGGCATTTTTGCATGCTTTGATAGACTTCCATGATGCCGGTGTTACCCTGGCAGATGATCTCCAAGTAGATACCATCCCATCCTGTTTCCCACTGCTTGGATAAATGTTTTGCCTCTTCTTTAGTTACTGAATTTCATTCAGCTTGGGCAATGGGGATGAGAATGAGTCTTCTTGTGACCAACACACTTCATTTGAGCCTATATATAACAGACAACTCATGACCAGGTTATACTTCTAAATACAGAGCAATTAATTCTTCAGATAGGCTCTGTCTTAACTTTTTGCTTTGTATTGTTATTTCTCACTTGTTTGCTATCCTTTCACAAAAAGAAAGTAGTGCTTGATTGTAATATAATTATAGTCATAGTTTTCTAAAACATTTATGTGTATTATTCTATGTAGTCATATTCTATGTAGTCATATTATTCTATGTAGTCATAGTGATAGGTACTAAGATGTCCATTTACAGATTAGGAAACTGACACAGAAAGTGCCATTAACTTGACAAAGGCCATTCCCCCTGGCAAGAGGGTAAGCAGGGACCTGAACAAGGATATACTCTAAAATGCCAAAAGCAGGCAAGAATATTTATATGCTGCTGTATTTCTAATTACTCTAAAAGTTAAAAGGAAATGTAGCTTAGACCTACAAATATTTTCTTAGAGTTTCTGTTTGTCAGTTATTGCTTGCTTGAGAGCTCTAGATTTCATCAAGTTTCTGGCTCGGGAGCAATCATCTGAACTCCTTAGTCTTCAGGAACACTCAGTTGCTTAGTGGCTCTTGACAGAGAGAACTTCATTTCTTTTTAATTTTTGAGTCATAAGACCTCATAATAAGTGTATCCCTATGACAGGGCACTACCTCAGAGCAAATGATGAAAGAAGGGTGAAAGACAGAGAGAGAAAGAGAAATAGAGAAAGAGAAGGAGGAGGAGGAGGAAGTTGAACTGCCATTTCTGACCAGTTATTACTACCATTACTTCATTAGAAGTGTGACACTTGGGCCAGGGAAGAGAATTAGATCCTCTCATTAGAAAAGGCAATGTTGAGGAATGTTTGGACATATTTGTAAGTCACCACAGTGGGGAAAAGGAAAAATTGTACATTTCCTTCCTCAAACTATTAACTCTTGAACACCAAGATTTTTTTAATCTTTAAAGTTGCTAATAAATATTATATTCAAATTTCATTTAAAATAAGGCTAACAGACATCTAATCTCTTCTAAGAGAAAAGATTGTAACTAATGTGGTGACTGCTGTGATCACAGGCTTAATTTTGATAAATTGACAAATGTGTATGTGTATGTATATTGTTGTTTCCCATTCACATGGAATGCACCACATTCTCCCAAGGTGTACCATTATGACATGGGAACACAGAGGGGAAAGATCCTTGTTGCAAAGGTGGATTCACATTCCTTAGTCTCTCCAGTTTTTCCAGCAGCTGTGAAATGGAGCTCCTATGCTATAAATATCCATCTCTTCCCAGCATAAGACAAAAACATGAGGGCCTTTATTTTCTGGGATGGCTTCAACTTCACAGAACTTATTTGAAAGTGCAGAAACTCTTAGCAATTTGTCAAAAAAAAGTTATGTTGTCATTTAAGCAAAAGAATGTTACAAAGAAAAAGGAAGAGAAAGATGTCTGTTTTCTGGGAGCTTTTACAGGATTTTGTGGCCAATGGGAAAGAGCATATTGGTACACAATATTGGCTTCAGTCACAGGCAATAGTTTAGTGCAAGTAAATTCTAGGTTAACATTTCGTATTTATTCCAGGAAACCAAGTGCTCTCACTTGGCATGGCTTCATACAATACTACACACACACACTCGCACACAACGAATTAGGTTTTGCAGTGGGAATTAAATATAATCCAATATTTTACCTTGAGCTTCTCAAATCACATTAAAAAAAATTAACCTGACCAAGATGCCTTCCAATTTGATATTGTGGTGATGTTCAACTACAAATGCTAACAATCTGAATGTGAACCTAGAAATGATTAGGAATACTATCTTTACCTTAGTTCCTCCTCTTATCAGATTGTCTTCCAATGACAAGTTGGGCTGATGTAATTTTGTTAAAACCAGAGACATTTATTTTGCATTTGATTTCACTGGCTCAACTGCCTAATGCGAGAATGATTCACTTCCTCTCTTCAAGGTTCTTCCTCTGAAGTGCATTAACCTGACCATTCATGGCACACACTGGCGCCTGACTCTGTGACTGGGAGATGGTGGGGGAGGGCGGGAGGGAGGGGGGGTTTCGCCCCACCAGGGCCTGGCACCCAGCCAACTCAGAGAAAGGCCACGACACAGTCTTGGGCATCAGACATTGGGTGGTCTCACTAGGCACTTCCTGTCTCTTGCAGGACAGGCAGGACAGGGCTCTGCTACCGCAGCCACAGGCCCACCTCATGCCCACTGTAGGACCAACAACCCCAGCTAGTCTGAGCCCTGAGCCTTGCCTTTTTGTTGATTTTTATCATCAAGATCTAGTTTCCAAGGGCCTCTAAACATCCTCACCACAGCTGGACATGAGAGCAACAGGTGATGTTTAGGGGCTTGCCTTCCGCTGTGCTTGGAGAGAATGACTAACATGGCCTTCCATAGTTTCTTTGTATTTCTCTTCAAGAGTTGCTTGACCTGACATCTTTGTGTCTGCTAGTAAAATGAAATATGCATTTCAGGTAAGATCTGTAGTGAAGGACAAGGCCTTCTGGGAGCGTCACGTGTAGGCAGGGCCAACCAGAGTGGAAGAAGCTAAGAGAATGTGCATCCAGTCTCAGTCTGCAGCGGCTTTCTTGTTGCCAATCTGTGAGTTACCCTGAACACATCATTGCGTGGCTTGTGCAGGACACTGCTGGGGTTGGGGAGAGGGAAGCAAGCACTAGCCTCTAGGGTTGAGCTAATGACAACTTCCGAGAAGTCTCTCAGGACACACGGTGAACCAATTCAGCAGTGACACTCACTGGAGACTACATTGGAAATGAACTATGCAACTTGAGAGGGAGGGAGCTTGGGAAGAAAACCTGGGAGAAAATGAGGGAGGAGGTAACACTGTTCAAGAAGAAATATACTCATTACCTGACTTATGTAACTGTAACCCTTCTGTACATGATCTTTACGATAAAATAAAAAAGCTTAAAAAAAAGTAAACATGTTAAGGGAAGCAGACAACTCTGGAGGCCCAAACGCTTTCTTGCTCTTTGTGGTCACCCACCATCTGGAGGATGGTCTTCTTTGGGAGATGGTCACAGGCCTGGGACAGTCCTGTGGGGCTGCAGGCGCATGGGAGCAGGGCTACCTTGTGCTCCTCCACGTGACAATGGGGCTGTGACTCACAGTCCACGGGCCTGCAATGCTCTCGTCTGTAACCTGTGATGCAGCCATCCACTTCTTCCAGAAGTCGTCCTCGTCTCCCAGGTGGTGTTCTGCAACTTCGATGTTCAACGGGTCATCAAAGTTCACAAGATTGGGCCGGGAAGGTGGCTCAGTGGTAGAGTGCTTGCCTCCCATGCATGAGGCCCTGGGCTCGATTCCTCAGCACCACATAAACAGAAAAAGCCAGAAGTGGCGCTGTGGCTCAAGTGGTAGAGCGCTAGCCTTGAGCTGAAGAGCTGCACCCAGGCCCAGAGTTCAGGAACTACGACCAAAAAAAAAAAAAGTCCAGAAGATCAATAAGTAAAAAGTTTAATTCCCAAACAACATCCTTTACAGCCCAGCCGTGCCATGGATAGAATGCTCTCTCAGAATCTTAGACACATTTCCCCCATTGCTGTGATGTGCGGGTGCCAGATCTTGCTCAGGCAATTCACTTTGGGAGGCTCCGTGTTGTAAGCATCAAGGAACTTCCATTTCAAACTGAAATTCTCCACCCTGCTAGGATAACCCTCATCTGGGATTACAGTTAGCGGAAAACAGAATCAGGAAAGTGCACTCTGCATGGACAAGGTAAATGAGCTTCAAGTGTTGCAAGCTCTGAGCACCCCGAGACAGGCGAGGCTGCCGGTTCCCCAACACCATGCCCAGCTGGCTGAGGAGGCATCTCTGCAGGCTTAGCCTGAAGATACAATTCTTTTGGTGCGCTGGCTATGAGTTTGTGTTATAGAGAGGAGGGGGCTAGGGTAGTCAAAGTTAGTCATCCCTTCAGTACCTGTAAGAATGCTGTTGCCCCAAACCTCTACTCTGTTGACTCAGTGCCATGACCCAATACACTAAAAGTAATGGTTTAAGTCTAATTCCAAACTGACTTCTTTCTTTCAGTCTACTCACGATCCAAGAAGTAGTTTGCTTCTCAAATCATTCTCTATTTTCCAGAAAGCAAGTAACTAAGTAAGAGTTGACCATTTCTACTTCCAACCTCTGCTCCACTATGAAAAAGGAAGAAAGGAAGAAGGGAAAGAGGTGAAGGGAAGGAAGGAAGGAAGGAAGGAAGGAAGGAAGGAAGGAAGGAAGGAAGGAAGGAAGGAAGGAAGGAAGGAAGGGAAGGAGGGAGGGAGGGAGAGAGGGAGGGAGGGAGGGAGGTAAGAAAGAAATAACAACCAACACAATTCCCTTATGGAGAAAAAAATCTTTGCCTGGCTATGGTTAAAATCCAGTAGTGCTAGTATAAGTAACTGAGACAGAAAAGTCATAGCATTTTGTGTGAATCTGTTCCACACAGGGATGCACAATGATGACAGGCCAAAGCCCTAATTCAACAACCTGTGGCAGGCCAATAGAGACTGCTTCTACCATGTTTAAAATGTTCTCCTTCAGTGGTACATTTGGGAACAGACTATGTTTCTACTGAAGCACTACTTTGGTGTTTTTTGATTCTAAAATTCATTTGTCATCTGGGAAATTTGAGGAAAGAAGCTTGAAAGAGTTTTTTTTTCCTCTGTTCTCTGGTGCCAAGCCAAAGGGCCTAGAGTAGTTACTATATCAACTATCAGTTAACTTTTGGCTGTCATAAACTTCCTCAAAATGTAGTGGCTTTGAACAATGAGCATTTATTTAACCTTGCTGTTGTGGTTTGGCATTCAACTGTGGTAACAAAGCTGTTTTTTTTCTTGAGATGGGTTCAGCTGATGTTGACTGGACTCCTCATATCTTTTACTAGCTGGGTTGGCTGGGGCAGATCAGGTCAAGATGGAATTGTATTAGACAGCTGGGATAATCGCCTCCTATTTCTCACCACATGTAATTTGCTCATATTTTCATTGAGTCCCAGAGCATCAAAAAGGAAAAGTCACAATAGATGTAAAAATGTAAAAGATATTATGGAGCAAAAGTACTGTTGCGCCAGAACTGTACCTAGAGTCAGGATCCCAGGAAACGGTCCTGAGTGCCAGTCCACACTGGCTTTTAAGCACTTTTGGCTAGGGTGGGGAAAGGGAGAGGTTGGGTGTTGGTTTTAGCCAATGATTGTTACAAGAAATATGTACCTTAGCTGGGCGCTGGTGGTTCATGCCTGTAATCCTAGCTACTCAGGAGGCTGAGATCTGAGGATCGCGGTTCAAAGCCAGCTCGGGCAGGAAAGTCTGTGAAACTCTTACCTCCAATTAACTACCGGAAAACTGGAAGTGGCTCTGTGGCTTAAGTGGTAGAGCACTAGCCTTGAGCTAAAGAGCTAAGGGACAGTGCTCAGGCCCAGAGTTCAAGCATCACAACAGACAGACAGAAAGAAAGAAAGAAAGAAAGAAAGAAAAAAAGAAAGAAAGAAAGAAAGAAAGAAAGAAAGAAAGAAAGAAAGAAAGAAAGAAAGAAAGAAAGAAAGTTTCACACCTTAAGTTTAAATTTCCAGCCAAGGTTTTTCTGGCAGGAGGCTCGGGAATAGTACAAAGGGTGGTGAAGGCTCAGCTGGGTTAGGGCACACATTGTCCAGAAAACAGCAGAAGCAGGGTTACAGAAGCTAAAATAGCTAAAATAGCTGTGGAGAAACCACGGTTACATTTATATCTTAAAATAATTCATTATCCATTTTATACAATGCAAGTCAAATATTATATTCCATCCTTACTTCCTCTATCATATCAGGATGTCCCTGCTTGCACATTTATGAAGATCTTATCAACCACAGCAAGTCACAGAACAATGTATATGCAAGTTGTAGAGAAATAAATGATCCAGACTTCTCAATGGGAAGATCTATATAAAACCATATTACAAAAAAGTATGGAGAGGGCGGGGAATGTGGCTTAGTGGTAGAGTGCTTGCCTAGCATGCATGAAGCCCCAGATTTGATTCCTCAATACCACATAAATAGAAAAAGCAGGAAGTGGTGCTGTGGGTAGAGTGCTAGTCTTGAGCAAAAACAAGCTCAGGGACAGTGCCCAGGCTCTGAGTTCAAGCCCCAGGACTAGCAAAAAAAAAAAAAAAAAAGTATGGATAAAGGAGAGGAGGGTTTTAGGTTTATTTTAAAATTTTATTTTGTTGTAAAGATGCTGTACAGAGGGGTTGCAGTTACACGAGTAAGGTAATGAGTACATTTCTTGTTCATCCTTGTTACCCACTCCTTTGTTTTTTCCCTACTATCTTCCCTCCCCCACCCTTCCCCATTTCTCTCCCCCTTTGAAGGTGTAAAGATCATTTCCAACATAGTATCTTGTGAGTATCATCCATTGTTGCAATGGGTCATCCTGTGTCCTTGTTTCAGCATTTTGTTATTCCCCTTCCCCTCCTCAAATTAGATATATACAAGATGCAAGGTACCAAAATTAGGCTTTTTTAAAAAAAAGTTTTAAACTTTATTTTTAAAATTAGGTTTCTCCTTTGGACATGGTCAATGCTCACTTATTTCTTCAATGTAAGTGAACTTGCTCCTTCTCGTTGATCTATGGTGTACAATTACATGGGATGAGCTCATTATCCAACTAATGCCTCCCTTTTGTATTCGTGGCGATGTTTTGATTGGAACTAGGCAAACCTATTTCTCCTCTGCTGGCTGTATTCCTAAATTATGCCAATAGAAGGCGCTAAAACACCAAAGGTTGGAAGAGGAAAGAGACTTGCTCCTGTTTGCCTGTTTGCCTGTTTGCTTACTTCTCACCATTTTCCCATCAACAGTTGCTATATCTTGTCTTAGGTCTTTGTTCCAGAGGCAGTTGGTGATTTTGGGGTCTTTCTTAAACACTCATAATCACATAAAGAAATAGAGACAATAGTTGTCAATTTGTGAAGGTGTTTGATGAAGTAGAAAATAATCTGATGAGAGAGGAGAGGAAGGGAGTGGAAGGGGGGGAGAAAGGAAAAGAGAAAGAGAAAGAAGAGGAGGAGAGCAGGAGGAAATCATGGGAGAGGGAAGAAGAAAAAGGCAAAGGGAAAGGAGAAGGGAGGTTGGAGGACAATGTGGGGTAACTGCACATAAACATTAAGAATTTAACCCAACTTAATAATACAATGTTAATATGGTTTAATATATAGTTTAATATATCTTAGCACAAAACTTTAGACTTTAAAGTTGCTAATCTGGCTATGATTACTGTCATTTTGAGTAGATACAAAATGCTCTGTTTACAAATAGCTTGTATCTACAATCCTGATCCCTTATACCAGTACATTGCAAAGAGATATTAACAAATTGTGTAACACAATGTTTGTTTTGTTAATTTCAACCTAGTAAAGAGTTGGTACATTTCCTGGAATTGAGAGACTGGGAATATGCAGGGGAATTCCCAGCTGTTTACTTTTATCTTTATGCAGAAAGTCTGGTGAGCCAGGATGAGTTAGAGTTTCAACCTGACAGATGAGAACCTTTACCTCCTCATCATGGAGCAATTCACCTGTATTACATAGCTTTCTTCTCATTCTCGATATTTGTCTTTGAATTAATTTATACATTATGGATGTCATTTGAATGCATTAGGATACTGGGGCCTGGGACACGTAGGGACTTGGAGTTACAAAACCAGTCACAAAACCAAACAATCAGAAAGCACAAATCTCCAAACTTGTTCCTCTAGATCAGACAAGGATTTGAAAGGATCCCTAGGGAAAGAATAAATGTCAATAATGCTGTAATCAGAGGTTTACACTTTCAAAGAATATTTAACCAACTTATAAACAAAGGGATTCAATGTAAAAGTAGGCCAGGAAATTGAATTTAACAAAGTAAAACATTTTCTCTGTATAGAGTTAATGAGTGGTAAATGTTTCTAATAAAATTAACAGATAATCTGTAGTGATTAAAATATGAATTGTTTATCTGCATATGTTACAACATCAGTCAGCTTGTTTATTCCTTACAGAGCACAGAACCAGCAATGAACCCAATGTTTATGGTTCTTTAAATTTTTACATTGGCCAGGTGCTGGTGGCTCATGCCTGTAATCCTAGCTCCTCAGGAATCTGAGACCTGAGGATTCAGTTCAAAGCCAGCCTGGGCAGTAAAGTCTGTGAGACTTATCTCCAACAAACTACTAGAAAACCAGAAGTGGTGCTGTGGCTCAAGTGGTAGAGCACTAGCTGAAGAGCTCAGCACAGCACCTGGGCCCAGAGTTCAAGCCCCTCGATCAACATAAATAAATAAATACATTCTTACATTGAAACAGATATGGTGGTTCATTCAGCAGTAGGCAAGGGAATCATGAGTTTGAGGCTAACTTGGGCTATGTAAGTGAGACTCTATTTCAAAATAACAATAGCAACAACACAGCTTATTATGCTCAATCCTTATCCCCAACCTGATGGCATTAGGAGGCAGGGTCTAGGGGAGATTATTAGGTCACGAGGTTGGCGTCTTCAAGAATGAGAATAGTGCTCTGTATCAAAGAAACTTCAGAGACTTCTCTTTCTCCTTCTGCCAAATGAGGCCACAGCAAGGAGACAGATATCCATGAATGAGGATGTAGTTCCTAAATAGTGAGCACCCAACATTGAATCCTACAACACATTGAATTACTAGCTGACCATTGAATTGTGATAAATGAATTGCTGTGGTTTGCAGACTTCTCAACTTTGGGCATTTTGTTGTAGCAGCCTGAACAAACTAAAATAATACTTCTAGAGAACTAGTATTTTAAGTAATGGAATGCCACTGTCTGTTGTGAAGTTTAAAAGAAGCTGTGCTTGCATTAGTCAGGTCCCAGAGAAACCAACGGACTCAACTCCAGGAGTACTAGCCATCAATGACTATGCCATCCAACATGGAATCCAAGGAAGCTAGTTGGCTGATATCCTATACCAATGCAAAAACAGTGCCCATCCTGTAGCATGTATGTGACATTCATGTATAGCGAGCTCAATCTCTGCTTATGTCTGTGTTTAGTGCCTATCCCAGCCACATACATACATTTTCAACAAATGGTTAGAATGATAGTTTCCTTCTAGAACAGTCCACTATTGGCCTTCTTATGGAAAGATTGGTTACTAGGAAAATTATTTTATTAAAAATATCTGAAACAGGAATTAGTGTTTGGGATTGGGGTGGACTCATGGAGTTCTTGTCTTAATTCTACATTTAGAACTCAGTTGACATTGAACAGTGCCAACAACAGCCAAAGTCAGTGTGGTGATGGGTCTCTAATTGTCACTCATTGGTGTTGTGGGAAATGCTTTCTCAATACTGTGTTTCGTAAGATATTCATGAGGAAACAAACGTAGCTGATCCGTGGCAGTGATTTATTAGGAATGTTTTCCCAGTGCTATACAATAGAAGAATCTTGAGTTTGCCTTTGAAAGATCACTTCATTTTATTATGATTCCATTCCATTTTCCAAAATATTTAGCAATTTTTACCCTCTTCTTCCAGACTCTGGGTGCACTGAATACTTTCAGGGCTGCAGTGTATGAACATGCTGTTATTTTACCAAACAAAACAGCAAATCCTGTTTCAAAAGAAGAAGCTTTGCTCCTGATGAATAAGAACATAGATGTTTTGGCAAAAGCAGTGAAGACGGCATCCAAGCAGGTACTGGCCTTTACATTCTGGCTAAGAAATTGTATGTTTGCAACTAGACAACAGTGTGGGTGTTTTGGAATTCATGAGGAACTTTTGTTTTTGTTTGGAGCAGGGTGCACATATCATTGTGACACCAGAGGATGGAATCTATGGTTGGGTCTTCTTTACCAGGGAGAGTATTTTCCCCTATCTGGAAGATATACCAGACCCTGAAGTGAACTGGATTCCTTGTAGAGATCCCCAGAGGTAATGTCATGCCATTAACTTTTGACTTTCCACAAAGAAGTTAGCATGTTGCAAATTGTCAATAGCTTGTCATTAAGCTTGTCTAGTAATTTTGCTAGTAACTGAATTTTTAAAATGTTTCATAATGTGTGCCATCTGGTGTGTCTCTTGTTTGGTAAATAACTTCAGATATTGATACTTAATTGGTTGCAGTTCTTTTTAATAAAGTAGATGTGTATATACGTGTGTGTGTGTGCGCGCGCGCGCGTGTACTAGTCCTGGAGTGTAAACTCAGGGCCTAGGCACTTCTGTGCTCAAGACTAACATTCTAAATCACTTGAGCCACAACTCCACTTCTTTCTTTTCTGGTTAATTGGCGATAAGAGTCTCATGGAATTTCTTGCCCTGCTTGGCTTTGAATCATGATCCTTAAATGTCAGCTTCCTGGGTAAATAGGATTATCGATTTATAGAACCCAGCTGTTAATGCAATTTTTATAAGTGTTTAATTGAATTTTAACAAAGTGAGGAAGTGGTAATATGTAAGATCTATGTTCTCAGAAATAGGTGAGCCATTTCATTCTTATAGGAATGCTAAAAGATGAATGAGTCTATGTTCCAAAGAGCTTTGCTATCTATCACCATGATTTACAATATAATCAGGAGGATGAATAAAATTGAGTAAGAGTTGAAACAAGAAGTACTTTTTCTGGATCCACATTTTACTAACTGCTAGTTAAGTAATACATGGTTTTATAACCTAAAATTTGACATTTCTGTTGCTTTATCTATAAAGAACAAGAGCACTAAGATTTCTCCTCTGCTTCTTTCAGCAAGATAATAGTGTCAAGTGAAGTAATATGGAATCTTACATTGGGATGACTTCTCCAATGTCAGCTCTCATTATAACATTTTTTTTGGGGTGTGATATTTGAGTTGGAACTAATACCTTTGCATTTTCTCAGCAAATGCTCTATTCCTTGAGTCATTATCTATTCCTTTAAAATTTGTTTTTTGCTTGTTAATTGTGGGCTTGAACTCAGGGCCTAGGTTATCAAGGCTACCACTCTACCACTTTGAGCCACAGTGCTACTTCTGGTTTCTGGGTGGTTAATTGGAGATAAGAGTCTCAGGGACTTTCTTGCCCAGGCTGGCTTTGAACCACAGTCTGCAGATCTCATCCTCCTGAATAGCTAGGATTACAGGCGTGAGCCTCCTGTGCTGGCTTCCTTAGTCCTTTTTGCTTTTATTTTGCTTTTCAGATAGTATCTGTGCTTGTCCCTGAGGCTGATTTTCTTCCATGGTTTTCCTACTTTTGCCTCCCAAATATGTAGAATTATAGGTGTATACACAATAATAATAAGAAAGCCTAATGAAATTAATTTATTTTTGTCGGTTGTAGGGCTTGAATTCTGGCCCTTGGTGCTGCCCCTGAGCTCTTCAGCTCAAGGCTAGCTCTCTACCACTTGAGCCACTGCACCACTTCTGGTTTTCTGGTGTTTTAGTAGAGATAAGAGTCTCACAAACTTTCCTGCGGGGCTGGCTTTGAACTGTGCTCCTCAGATGTCAGCCTCCTGAGTAGCTAGGATTACAGGCGTGAGCCATGGATGCCTGGCTTGAAATTAATTATTTTACATGAGTTCACTTACGTTTTAAAAACATTTTATTCAATTCCTTTAAATGGTCGAACATAAAGTAATTTGATTTGCTAATTTTGTATTTACATACATTTGTTCAGAATTACATCTATCACCTAAGAGAAGAAAATATTTTATTAGCTCATGCTGGCTCTCCAGCATTATGTCCAGCTTTGGTTCTCAGCTCCACCCAGACCTGAGCTCCTCCTAGCCCTGGAGTTCTGCCCTACAGCTGGTCCCTCCCTCTCTCCACCCACACCCACCTGAGCTTCCATCTACCTCACTTCCTGCCCCCAGACCCCTCCTTCTACCTGGATAGGGACAGGTACCATGTGCTCCCTCTTGCGGAAAATATGGATCCTCTAATAAACCTTGTAATCATCTTCCTCCTGTGCCTGCCTGCCTCTGTGTGGTCCCCAGGGATGGATGTGAAGATCCTTTCAAGGGGGAGGTATATTGTTATAATTCCACACATGTTTACAATATGTTCCAATCAATCTCACCTCCAAAGAGGAAATTCTTTAACAATTTCGACTATATAAAATTAACTAGAAAGTGAAGTCCAATGCTGTGATATTTAAGATCAGCTGGTGTGTCATGACTCATCCTGGGATTTTCCCTTTTGGACAAATATTCTATTAAGGTTGCATGGTCTGTGTTTATAGAAACACAGCTAATGACTAAGTGTCATGTAATTAGTAATCCCAGTGAGTCAGTCTCCTGGTTTGCAGACTTTTCCTAGAACTGGGAGGAATCATTATTGATAGTTGCTTAGACTAAAATGCAGTGTGTGTGGATAGGCTGGTAAAACTGGCTTTTCTGGGGGAACCTGATGAGTTAAAGCCTTAAATGAATTCTATTGAGAAGGTAAATGACTGATGGAAACTTTAACGTTGTTGAGTTTGACAGACATTTACTTGAATGAAACACTTTTGTTATAAATAGACAAAAAAATCTAACTAGGCAAGACAGTGCATGCCTGTAAGCTCAGCAGTAAGGCTGGATAAATGAATATAAAAGGAGAAATCCGGTATTAATGGAATGATAATGAATATAAAAGGAGAAATCCGGTATTAATGGAATGATAATATTAAAAAAGAAAGCCACCATTTCTTCCCTGGTAATGTTTAGCTTTAGGACGGGCACATATTGCCATGGCCTTGTCACTGGACAGAGGTGAGGTTTAGTGAAGCTTCCCTTTAAATATAGGAGCTCTTCACTTAGGGTTCTTGACTTCCATCGCAGAATAAGAATTTCTGGACAAGTCACAATGGTCAGAAAACTTGGCAGAGCTTCATTAAGTAAACAAGCAAGGAAACAGACAAAAAAACCAGACAAACAGAAGGGCAGGGGCACACTCCAGCAGAGTGTGAGTGCTCTCATAGGGCACAACAACACAGACACAGACACAGACAAGGAGACACCTAGAGAGACACACAGCTCCTTGGGCTCTTGGATATTTATAGGGTAAAGGTAGAGGGTCTGGCTTTAAGTTACGCAAAACTAGGTGTTTTGTCTTCACTTTAACTACACTTGGTGTTATCCTCTGAGTTTCCAGGTAAGAATGCATCCAGGAGACACCCTGCTATCTGCATTTTGGGGCAACTTGTCAGGCAGTTGTGCATTCTTGGGTGAGAAATGCATCCCTCAGGAAAGAATGCATTCAGTTGCCTCTCTTTGAAGCAAAGATAGCATTTCTAAGTTTCTAGATACCATATTTCTGAGTTACCTACCCCAGGCCCTAAGTTATCCTGCTTCAGCTACATATTTGTGCATTTAAATCTACTGTTTAGGAGCTGGGAAGGTGGCTCAGTGGTAGAGCACTTGCCTTGCATGCATGAGGCCCTGGGTTCGATTATTCAGCACCACATAAGCAAAAAGGAAAAAGCCAGAAGTGGTGCTGTGGCTCAAGTGGCAGAGCGCTAGCCTTAAGCTAAAGAGCTGAAGGACAGTGCCCAGGCCCAGAGTTCAGGCCCCACGACTGGACCAAAAAAACAAAAAACAAAAAACAAACCCTAAATCTGCTGTTTATATATGTTGATATATTAGACATTTCATTAGGCTCTTTTGCCAAAAAAATTAAACAAATTACACAGCAGGTTTAGTAAAGGGCCTTAATAAACGTGAATATAAATGGTATCTCCCTGTTTTTTCCTGCAGAAAAATAAAAGGTCTATATCAGTAGCTAAGTTATCCATTCCTTTTATTCAAAGATCAGCTCATCATCACTTGCAGAGGGGCTGAGAGCTCACATGGTGATGCTGCTTGGCTTCAAGAAACAATGAAGCTGGTAGAGCAAGGTGGCTCATGTCTCTAATCCTAACATTTAGGAGGTTAAGGCTGAGAGATTGCAAGTTGGAGGTAACCTTAGGCTACCTCAAAAACTAAAAAAAGTAACAACGCAATTACTACATTAATTGTCTTCTCATAATTATAAAAATCCCTAATAACCAGTAGTTATGTTATGTGTTTATGTTATGTTCTATCTTGAGCAATTAGTTGATCCCAGGAACTTACTTGATGTATTGTGCACATTCACTTTGTCATTGGTGACAGTAGGTATCACTATTTGCATATTGTTTATGATACAAAAAGGTGTCTATGACCTCATATTTAGTAGTTTTACTAAATGAAATTAAAACACAGCTGATTACATTAAGCCATGCTAACCATATGGACTCTTAAGGGTCTGGGTACACAATGTTACCCTGAAACACTCAATGTCTAGTGAATCTATTTATTCGCTAGCAATGGCCTAGTTACTAAACATTTCTAGTCTGCTTTTTTGCTGAAGTTTGCTTCCTTTTAATTTCTTGGTCTTTTCTTCCCCTCTTTCCTTTTTTTTCTTCTATTGGAGCTTGAAGTCAGGGCCTCGTGCTCTTACTTGGCTTGTGTGCTCTCAGCTGGTGCTTGCAGTCTACCACTTGAGCCACAGATCGAATATAGCATTTTGATGAGAGAGAATTTTGAAAAATTTTTTCTTGCTGACTAGGCTTAGAACCATGAACATCTATATCTCAAGTCTTCTGAGTAGCTAGGATTACTGGTGTGGGCCACCAGTGTCTAGTTTCCTTTTGCCTTTATTCTGCCTCCATGATTTGTTCTGTGTTTTCCTCATGATTTCTCATGAAGGCCCTATACGACAGATGCTGTATGCTGCTTTTACTTTTGCTGGGTTTTTTTCTTTTTCTTTTTTTTCCCCCAGTCCTGGGCTTGAACTCTAGGCCTGGGTACTGTTCCTAAGCTTCCTTTGTTCAAGGCAAGCACTCTACCACTAGAGCCATAGTGCCACTTCTAGCTTTTTGAGTAGTTTATTGGAGATAAAGGTCTCTCAGACTTTCCAGCCTGGACTGGCTTTGAAACACTATCCTCAGACCTCAGCCTCCCAGGGAGGTAGTATTACAGGTATGAGCTCTTAGTACCTGACCTGTATGTTACTTTTGATTGATAGGAAATCTATGCCAGCTCTGTGAAGTATTTACTTACTTCTATTTCACTACACAATCTGTATTTGTTTGTATAGCAGATGTTTAGCACAGAACCCACTATTTTCTGCCACCTGGTACTTGTGTTTCCAGTCACACCTAGATCAGTAAATTTGAAAGATTATGACTTGGGTTATAGACAAGATCTTTCTCAAAAGTCTACAAAACTTTAAGCCCTTACTTAGCCTTCCTGGAAGTACTTTATAATATAGAGGCAGTGTTGCTTCTCCGTTTCTTCCTTTGTCTTTTTTTTTTTTTTTTTGGGTCCGGTCATGGGGCTTGAACTCTGGGCCTGGGCACTGTCCTTCAGCTCTTCAGCTCAAAGCTAGTGCTCTACCACTTGAGCCACAGCGCCACTTCCGGCTTTTTTCTTTTTGCTTATGTGGTGCTGAGGAATCGAACCCAGGGCCTCAGGCATGCAAGGCAAGTGGTCTACCACTGAGCCACCTTCCCAGCCCTTCCTTTGTCTTTTCTGTACACCAGTCTGGCACTGCAAATCTGGAATCTGGCACATTGAAAAATTGCTTTCATGAAAAACACCATGTTACACGTGAGTTTTAAAATTTTTTCTGCTAATTATCGATCCCAAACTGATATTCAATAGGCAACAAAGTACCACAAATGGATAAAACAGAGTCAGCTGAAGCAATGTCTATTGAATTAGGTTTGGCTACACACCAGTGCAGGAGAGACTCAGCTGCCTGGCCAAGGACAACTCTATTTACATTGTGGCAAATATGGGAGACAAGAAATCGTGCAATACCAGTGACCCTCAATGTCCCCCGGATGGCCATTACCAATACAACACTAATGTGGTGTTTGATTCTGAAGGTAAACTGGTGGCCCGCTATCACAAGGTAAGAATTACTTAGGTATTACTAAACTTGATTTACTGCTTGTGTTTGTTTGTGATATGCATATATGGTTGTATGTTCCGTGCTGGGGAGTTAACTTATAATTGCATAATGCAATAGTCATTTATTCCAGTAGAATAGGATTTAATTTGATTTAGACTCAAGGATTTTGAACTTGTATTAGTCATAAAATAGAATATGTCAGAATATTAAATTATGATATTCTTTGAGAAAGAAAAGGAAATGATCTGTTTCATCTACAATTTAATGTCAGGGTTAACAGTTGGACTCCATTTGTTAATATTTTACACTAAGCTACCATGTAGTCTAACAGGACTTTTTGATTTCAAGGGAACATGATCTTTGTGGAAACTAGCTTTTTCAAGAAGAGAGGAATATCTTTGTTTATGTAGCTAAGGAAATACTTATCTTTTACATAAGTATTATAGAAAGAGGTGGGCTTCATAGATAATAAAATAGAAAAGGTAGGGCTGGTACAGTTAGTTGCTTGGAGGGTTAAAAGATATTGTCTACTGTTCCAGCCCTCTTATCATTGGCTAACTGCCTTTTCTCATGGCAGTTCTCCTAGAAGCCATCATGGCTATAGCAACACAGAGTTCACATTCCTATGAGTAAAATCCACAGGAAGTGTGTATTTTTCTCTCCTAGGAATCTTGCAGTGGCATTATCACTCCTTTATTCTAGTTTGGTCACATGCCTTCCTGAGCCGTCAAACTCAGGATTCAGGGTGCACACACTAACACAAGCAAGCATTGTGTTAAACCGTCTGAGTATCAGAGAGCTGATACCTGAGCCGACCTATGAACACATTGGACCAAACGAAAACCAGTCCCAAACATGTCGTACCCTAATCCTGTTAGGTAGTAAGTAACTCATAATGTTATTTTTTCAGCCTGATCATTGCTCTAACAGTGCAAGTGTTGTACTGGTTACAGCCATCAGGGAGACACTGAAGGTCAAGAGTCCAGCCTATGCATATGGTCAGCTTGAGGTAGTAGCTATTGAATTATGTTTCTCTACACCAGTGTAGTAGAGACATACCTGCCTGGTCAAGGACAAGTCTATGTTGTGGCAAATATGGAGAGCAAGAAGTCATACACAGTGATCTTCAGCATCTCCCTGGAATTGTTAGTGGTTTGCTACCTAACAAGATCTAGTTTTGTTGTGGTTGTTGTTGTGGTTGTTTTGTTGGTCGTGGGGCCTGAACTCTGGGCCTGGGTACTGTCCCTCAGCTCTTAAGCTCAAGGCTAGTGCTCTACTACTTGAGCCACAGCACCACTTCTGGCTTTTTCTGCTTCTGTGGTGCTGAGGAATAGAACTCAGGGCCTCATAACTGAGAGGCAAGCACTCTATCCTGAGCCACCTTCCCAGCCCAAGATCTAGTTATTACATTGCTGAAACTAGTTTTAAGTCTGCTTCAGTCGATTTATATAAACTTGATAGTCTCACAGGGAATAACAAATAATGATATCATGTATTTTATTATCACCTATCAGACTTAATACTGGGAAGAGCTGTTCATCCTCAAAAAACATAGTGGAAATAATCTGAAAATTGTAAGTCTAATGATTTCATCCTGAGCTTTAAAGTAGAAATATTCACATCTTAAATACCATTTGTAGATTGAATCTTATTCATGGAGGAAAAGGAAAAGTTTTGATGAATATAGTAAGAAAACTCAGGGACAGTTGTCCATGATTTATGCAATTCTTTGCATAACACTTTTATGCACATCAACATACATAGGAGGAACTATCTAATTTTGTTGTAAAAGAGGTTTGTTGTACAGAGGGGTTACAGTTATGTAAATCAGGTATGAATACATTTCTTTTTGAATGTTATTACCCCTTTCCTCATTTTCTCCTAGTTTTCCCCTTCCTGATGCCCCTCATCCCCAAGTTGTACTGTTCATTTCCAACATAGTGTCTAGTGAATATCACAATTTATCCCACCATTTTTGTGCTTCCCCTTCCCCTCCACAAATCAGATACACTTATATACATGACAAAGGGTATAGAAATCAAAAACAGTAAAAAAAGGGAATAAACTGAAGGGAAAAAATAATAACTGCAAACAGTACAATAAAAAACCCTCTTGTTTCCCTTTCTTGGAGTTCATTTTGGTAAGCATTGTTTATATCATCATATGCACATAGCAATTGAGCCCTTAGGAAGAAATATCTTATGGGTTTTGATCATATCTACTGGCAACCTGTTCTTTTACTAATTTTTTTCTTTGCTTTTTGTTAACAGTACAATCTTTTTGCACCAGAAATTCAATTCGATTTCCCCAAGGATTCGGAATTTGTGACTTTTGACACTCCGTTTGGAAAGTTTGGCATCTTCACTTGCTTTGACATTTTTTCTTATGACCCTGCTGTGGTGGTGGTGAATGACTATCAAGTTGACAGCGTTCTCTACCCCACTGCTTGGTACAACACGCTGCCCCTCCTCTCAGCTGTCCCCTTCCATTCAGCGTGGGCCAGATCCATGAGAGTTAACTTGCTTGCTGCAAATACTCACCACACCAGGATGCACATGACAGGTAACTCATGCCAGTTGAGCAATGATGGTCTCTGGAAGACTACTTACTAGCTTTCAAGGTTTGACTTTCTTTAAGGATTTAGTTAGTAACTCCAGTATCATGAAAGTCACAACAGCATGAATTTCTGCCTAAGGAACTTTACTCTTGAGGGCAAAGGAAGCAAGCATTGTGTTAATTTTACACAGGGGGAGAGAGTTATAGAGAGAAATAAAATTATGTAAAAATGAAAAAGAATGAAAAGATCTGGGCTACACGGTGAGCTTAAAGCCTACATGGGTTACAAATGAAACTTTCTCTCAGAAAAACAGGTGAAACAAAACAAAAAAGTTGAAGCCAAGATCTAAGGAATGTCCCAGTTAACATCTATTAGTTGTACTGTGATGTCTTGTTGAGATAAAATAACTTTTTATTTTCATTGACTCAAACACAATAAATTGATCATTTAATTAATGCAAAAATATTCTTCGTGTCTGTAAAATTTTCTAATTTCTTGTTAGATTAGAATGACTTAAATTAGATAAGTAAATTAGAATGGCTTGAAATGGAAGCTTAAATCAAGAAAAAGATCTCCTGTTAAATCATAAGTTTAGGTAAGTAGTATCAGTATTAACAGAGAACACACAGAATCAAATTGGAACTTAGGTGTAGCTCAAATGGTAGTGTGCCTGCCAAGTAAACACAAGATCGAAACCCAAGTATTGAAAAGAAAATGGAACTTAAGCCAAAATAACAGTGATTTCCTTAGTATTTGTATGCTTTAATGTCATTTTATTTTTTTCTATTGGGTGCCAGTCCTGTGGCTTAAACTCAGAGCCTGACACTGTCCCTGAGCTTTTGTGCTCAAGGTTAGTGCTATACAATTTGAAGAACAGCTTCACGTGTGTGTGTGTGTGTGTGTGTGTGTGTGTGTGTGTGTGTGTGTGTGTGTGTGTGTGTGTGTGTGTGTTTAATTGGAAATAAGAGTCTCATGGACTTTTATGCCTGGGCTGACTTTGAATCATGATCCTTAGTTCTCAGCCTCCTGAGTAGCTAGGATTACTATACAGGCACGAGCCACTGACACCTGGCTTATCTTTTTATTTAATCGCATGTGGAAGCATTGCATTAGAGAGTTGCCATGAAAAATTTAAACTGGTATTTGCATTGATTTGTGTTGGCCCCAGGGAGTGGAATCTACAGCCCAGAAGCCATCAAGGTATATCACTATGACATGGAGACTGAGAGTGGTCAGCTGCTGCTGTCAGAATTAAAGTCTCGGCCTCGCAGTGAGCCCCACTACCCTGTGGCAGTGGACTGGAGCGCTTATGCTAGCAGAGTCCAACCATTCTCCTCTGAGCAGGCAGACTTTCTAGGGATGATTTATTTTGATGAATTCACCTTCACCGAGCTTAAAGGAGACACAGGAAATTACACAGTGTGCCAGAAGGATCTGTGTTGTCACTTAACTTATAAAATGACTGAAAAGCGAGCAGATGAGGTTTACGTACTTGGTGCTTTCGATGGGCTTCATGTCGTAGAAGGCCAGTATTACTTACAGGTAAAAGTGCTTGTGGATGTTAGAATGACCTTGTTGTTAGCTTCGTTTCTAAGTCAGCATTGCCTTTTTAAAGATGTACCTTTCTTTAAAAAATTGTGCTGATTTCAGTCAATTGGTAGAAGGTTGCATTTTTTTCCACGTGTCTTTTTAACCCTAAAACACTTCATTTGTTCAGTCTTAGAAAGGACAGAATATTTTTTCTTGGCTGCAAAGTAAAAAGATAAAGCATATTGACTAATTATCAGCACTCCAAGTTCAAGTTTAAATAACTGCAATTTCTGAGCATTTTCTTGTTTTCCCCAGATTCTGTTAGTGCAATGGGAGATGGGGTGGGGGAGCTAACATTTTAACATTTGATCCAGTACAGTCATGAGTGTGAATGATTTAAAAAGAGACATTCAATTGAAACAAATAATCCATATAAGAATCCATGGTAAAATTTTAGTCTATACTGTTTGGCTTCATTAAAAAAAAGATAATCCCAACCCACTAATTTGGAGATAAAATTCCCTAATAAGTTGTAATTTGGAGTATAAAAGAAGAAAAAAAGCAATAATTGAGAAGCAGGCTCAAGATTCTTCTACCTTTTAAAATTGTGTTATGTAGGTAAGAAATATGTCCAAGTGTTCTGATTATTTCACTGTTCTTTTTTTACTTAGATATGCACATTCCTGAAGTGCCAAACCCCTGATCTGAGTACTTGTGGGGAGCCGGTGGGGTCAGCTTTTACTACGTTTGGAGAATTCTGCCTCAGTGGCACATTTGGAACGAGTTATGTCTTCCCACAGATTGTCCTAAGTGGGAGTCAGCTTGCCTCTGAAAGACATTATGAGGTAGGAGATTTTCAAGATGATAAATTTCTTCAAATGGATAGGCTAGTCTAGCAAAATAAAAATCTTTATAACAATGGGACAGTTTCCAAATACTATTCTTGGCATCCTAGGAGAGACATATGGAATGTGGAAACTACAAGACAGAATACAACTTTTGGGTTTAGATTGTTGTTAGGCTGTGATAGAAAATTTGGGATTTATTTTGCTGTGAAAGAGTATGTTGGGTTCCAACACAACAATGAATGGATAATGACAATGAATGTCCTGTTCCTTTACATAATGTAGAAGGTTCAAGTGAAATAATGTGTCTACAACTTATTTCATGGGTGTGTTATTTTGAGAAATCATTATAGTCATAGCTGTACTTCATATAGTTAAAAGTTCCTCCCACCAGGTGCTGAGTAGCCTCTAGCTACTCAGGAGGCTGAGATCTGAGGATCGAGGTTCAAAGCCAGCCTGGGCAAGAAAATCCATAAGACTCCTATCTCCAATAAACCACTAGAAAACCAGAAGTGGCACTGTGGCTCAAGTGGTGGAATGCTAGCCTTGAGCTGAAGAGCTGAGGGACAGCGCCCAGGCCCAGAGCTCAAGGCCCACAACTGACAAAAAAAAACTTCCTCTACTACTAGACCTGAAACATAGACCTTCTGACACCAAATCCTGTGTGCTTCTCACAGTGCTTTTATATTGCTTTAGAATTGATGTGCTCTACACAAGACTTCTGGGCTGAAAACAAAGTCCTGTCTTGGAGTTTATCCTTTGCTTTCTTTCCTTAGGTTTCAAGAGATGGACGCCTAAGAAGCCGAAGTGGAGCCCCTTTACCTGTCTTAGTTATGGCCCTGTATGGAAGGGTATTTGAAAAAGACCCTCCACGCTTAGGGCAGGGACCTGGGAAACCAAAATGAATGGGGGCAGGCAGGCAGAAAGGGAAAAGTATACCCAAAGTAACCTGAAAACATTTTGTCAGTCATCCTTACCAACCATTATCCTAAAATAATTGTGGACCCAGTTGAAGCTACATTTTGGTACAGCAGCCAACAGCTCCCTCCCCAAGGATTTCACAACTCTAAAGGTTATTCAGAGGCCTCACCTACGTCTCACTACAGATGCAGTTTCATTCATCCATCTCCCTTCAGATCCTCGTCTTGGCTCTGAAGTCATCTCATCAAATAAGCACTTCCTGTCCCATGGTTCTTGGAAATGTCCTTCCTTCCATGTCTCAGACTTTCTCACACCCGTGTTCATGTCCTGAGCATAATCATTAAATCCTACCCACAAAAGTAACACCAGTATCTTGAGGTACTTGCTGTTTGGCTGGATTGTTTCTTTTCATCCTATTTGGAGAGTGTTTTTGCTTTTGCATTGGCACTTGACTTGTTTGATCAAGCTCTCAGACTTGTCTCCAATGGGGACATACTTTCTCTTTGACTTCAATACATTTTTCTCTGTTTAAAACTCCTGTGTGCAGGTCACCGGTGGCTCATGCCTATAATATTAGCTACTCAGGAAGCTGAGAATTGCAGATCAAAGCCAGCTGGTGCAGGAAGTCCTTGAGATCTTATCTACAATAAAACTACCAGAAAACAGGAAGTGGCGCCGTGGCTCGAGTGGTAGAGCGCTAACCTTCAGCAGAAGAGCTGAGGGACAGTGCCCAGGCCCAGAGTTCAACCCCCACACTGACAAAAACAAAAACAAAAACTCCCAAGTGCCCACCCCCAAAGTCTCTCTTTGGTGAGACTAAGGGCTGCCACTCACTTCTGATGACAGCTTTATCAGGGTCTGTCAGGGTAAGATAGGTAGGTAGAAGATAAATAGAGATTCCTTAGTGTCTAGAAGAAATTGATCTAATTTGCTGAACAACAAATAAATTTAAGAAGGTTAAAAAGCCAATATAAGTGTTATGTGCTGTAGTTTGAAAATGGTAATGCTGATAATTTAACTTACAGTAGCTGTTCTAATATATGCACTATTATGTCCATCATGATAGTTAATTTTATGTGATAAAGTGATTGGACATGGTTATGTACTATTTATGCATGTGTCTGTGAGGTCACTTCTGGAAGAGAGAGCAGTGTCAGAATTGGGCTGAGGAATGCAGAGAATCCTCTCGTGCACTGTGGTTATAGAGGTCTGAATAGAACAAAAAAGCAGAGACAGGTTGAATTAATGTTATATATGTTTGATCTAGTATATAGATCATCTGCCTTCTGGTGTTTAGACCCTTAGACTTGGAGGCCCTCAGCCCTATTAGTTCATTCCCTAGAAGTCAGGCTTTCAAATTACACCAAGGCTTTCTTCATCTCTGGCTTGGAGATATCAACCATAGGATTTTTGAATCTCTATAATAATGTTAACCAGTATATTATAATAGATACTTACCTGCCTACCTTTCTCCTACCTACCTGCCTACCTACCTACTTATCTTTCATGAGTTCTGTTGCTCTGGTGAATTTTGGCAAATATATATCCTTTAAATAGGCAGAAGGTATTTGACCCCAGTAACACAGGACTTACACAAGGGAGTCTTCCAAATAGTCATGAGCAACTTTGTAACCAAGTAAGATAATATCTTTATCTTTTTTTCTTCTTTTTAAAAATTGTTATAACGAAGGTGATATACAGAGGTGTTACAGTTACATAAGTCATATAACAAATACGGTTACTTTTGGACAATGTCACTCCTTCCCTCGCTCTCTCCAGTTTTTCCCTTTTGTCTGCACACACAAGTTGTATAGTTCATTTTCAACATAGTGTCTAGTGAGTACCACTGCTGCATTTGTTCACCCTTTGTTCACCAGTTCTGTTCCCCCCCCCCCATCCTCCCAAAGACAGATGAAGGAACAAAGAAAAAAATTTGTTTCCATTTCCTGGAATTCATTTTGATAAATATTATTTTATATGATCAGATGCACATTGATCTTTTGCCTTTGTGTTCCTCCCCTAAAAATATCTTCATTTGCCATTCTTTTATCATAATCTCCTTGGCTGTTATGGTCTATTTGAAATTAGATATGTGGAATAGAACTAATAAAGAAATAAATTATCTGCTTCAGGACACATCTTTTTTTCCTTCTTGATATAGTCTATCTTAAAGACTACTCAATTATGGCTAAGCCCTCAAGCTCAGGAATTAGTTCCCTCCTGTGCTAAGATATAAACTTCCTTAGAAAGGGCTACCCTGTCACCTTTCCCCTAGCAATCTTTGGCCCATTTTCCCTCCCCTTATCTTGACTGGTCATTGATTAACTCCAGAAAAAGACTGATCTGAGAGCTAGTGAGTGCTCTGGGTCTTGTGATGGCAGCTGAAGATCACTGAGTTCATAGACTTTTTTTTTGCCAGTCCTGGGGCTTGAACTCAGGCCCTAAGCACTGTCCCTGAGCCTCTTTGTGATCAAGGCTAATGATCTACCACTTGAGCTACAGTGCCACTTCTGGCTTTTTCTGAGTGGTTTATTGGAGATAAGAGAATTTTGTGGACTATTCTGCCCAGGCTGGCTTTGAACTACAATCTTTAGATCTCAGCCTCTTGAGAAGCTAGGGTTACAGGTGTGAGTCACTGGTGCCTGGCATAGACATCTTTTATTCCCACAAAATGTATGACAACTATATTCCTAAGCTTTTCCTGGTGCTTATTCCCACCTAAAATAATTTAATTCAGTACTAGAAAGCCAGAAACACTCTGGCCAGAAGAATATTCCTTTGGTGTCCCCATTTCCATCTCTCTTAGATTCTTTCTGCAGGAACTGTCATCTCAGATCTTAGATGGTAAGAGACTGTAACCAGAATTCTTCTGGTCTTGAGGAGATAGGAAGCAGCTAGCCCCCAGCAACAGAGAAGTAAAGGAAACTTAAGATCACATCGCTAAGAGAGAAAATTGTAATAAACATTTTTTTTACTAGGCAAACAATTTTATTAACCTTTGTTTCAACTTTTATTCCCAGGCTTTATCAACTTCATTAGCTGCAAAGAATTAATTTTGTATAAGCAAAAACTGAAAAGAGCTGCAGTATCCAGGGGGCTTGGGATTAAAAATATTAAGAGATCTAGGTTTTATCAGACCCATAAACAAAAGAATTTTAAAAAGCAGTCATATTATAAAATAGCAGCTCCTGTAACTTCTTCAAGTTATATCTTCTTCAGAAGTTGACTCAATTCAGTTTGCCTCATTCTTAGAAGCCTCATCAAAATTCTCCACAAGATCTGGAACTTCATCATCATCGTCCTCACCAGTAGCAAGTGGTGCTTTTCCATCCACAGATTGTTTGGGCAGAGCTTCAGCCAGTCCCCTTAAACTAGTCAGACTGTCTGCACCAAGCTGGTTCAAGATGCTGGGAAGCATTTCTGTCAGCTGCTTCATCTCAGCATGGCCTGTAATGGTGAAAGTATTTGCTGCCAAAGATGCCTGAACTTTAGGGTTGTTAAAGTGGATCACTGTTCCTTGGTTTGTAAACATATTCACCTCCTCAATACCACAGATATTGTTCACTCCTAACTTCTTTAAGGAGAACTGAAGTTTTTTGTCATCTGCTGTAGCTGTTCTATGAACCACCTTCTTCTTCTATGAGCAGTTCCTTTCCCACCAATGCGCACTTGTGCCTGCAGTTTGGCGAGTTTTTCTTGGTTCATGATAGTTTCTTTCATTTTGTTGTAGTGGAAATGGGGCCACACGGGGGATTAGGGTTGGCACTCAGGGGGTCTCGGGCAGACCAGCTGAGATTAGGTGCACACACACTGCAAGATGGCAGCTCCGTAATTAAACTTTTAAACCTATCTATATGGCCCGATAAGGTCACAGAATGTCCCAAGATTAGATTTGGTTGAGTATCTACTCACCTAAGGATTGATGATAGGCTTAATTTCAGCCTCTGATGAGACAACAAATAGTTCTATAGCAGATCTTCATCTTATCTACCCTGGCTCAATATATCATGCTTTAGAGGTAAAATGTAATTCAGTCAATATCCTCAAACCTTGAGATAGTGATTCTGCCCGTGGGCGGGTCCTGGGGAGGGCAGAGACTCAATAGCTAAGTGTGCTGTGGTGAACATCATTGTCAGTCTCACCCTAGACATGAGCAGCTTTCAGTTATAGAAAGCTATTCCTTTCCTAATGGACTTTTCTACCACTTTCATGTGTGAGTGTGGCTTCAGTTCTTCTCTTGAAAGGACCTTGTAACGACGTAAGGACTTGCTGATAACATGGCATCTTCCCTCTTTGTGGCCTCCTGTGGCTCCTTCTAGACGTCTTCCTTCTCTCCTAGCCAGCTATCTGGAGGCTGTTACACAAGCTTCCATATCAGCCCCTTCCTAAATCTTATCTAGGTAGACTTCTGCTCTGTTTTTATTACAGGAAACTTCAAAATCAAATCTCACATTCATCTATAAGTACTTAATCTTTATGACAGAACAACAGAACTGATCTCTTGAAGTTGTTTTGCCCCTTATCTTTTAATACCTATACTTTTTATTTTCTTATATACTTTTTATTTTTTATCTTTTTATTTTCTTATATCTTTTTATTTCTTATATTCTGGCCTTTCCTCCTTCCTTTCCTCACTCATGGTTTCAAATATATTTCTGACACCTCAGAGAATAGTTCACCGATTGCGTAGGTATGTGTGTATGTGTGTGTTGTATGTAGTTTTTATTTTTTTTCCATGAGAGCCAGTTCAGGATACTAAATAAAAACTATAAGAGGTTATTGTTTTGAATCAAAGTTCTGCACTGGGTCCTAAGAAACTTGGCTAAAAATAAAAATGGAGTCACAATAAAGTTCCAAGGCACCAAACAGAAACAACATTGTTTATCAGATCCTCAGGGAAATCAGAATTGGAGAGATAATTGAATGTCCAGAACAGCCTGTTTCCTTGGTATGATAATGAAATTCTCTCCACTTTAACCCTACTGCAAAGAACGTGAAGTAATTGGAAGTTAACTAGTTATTCTATTGTCTATCCCACCCTGCCCTCTTTACATGGAGAATAACATATAGGAAGGATCAATCCACTTTTTGTTCTATGATTTCTTTCATTACTTTCTCTGTCTATAGTAGAAGTGGGGAAAGTTTTTGGCCTAAGGAAGTTTTCTGGCCTGTTCCTAGAAAGGCAACCACAGGCACAACTTGAGATTCAAGAAATTGAGATTTCCTCATTGCAACAAAAACAAAAGCACCAGCACACTCCCTGTTAAAGCCATCACATCAGGGGTGAGTTAATGTTTGATCACATTTTTTGAGGCTCATTTTTAAGTTGCTAGTTTTGTATGGCCCCAATGATGTCATAAATATCTTGAGTAGAAACAACTGTCCTGATATAGAAACAATTATTATTGTTGTTGTTGTTTTATGTGTGTGCTGGTACTAGGGCTTGAACTGACAGCCTTGTGCTCACACTAGGGCTTTTCTCCCACAAAAATGTCCCAAACTTGGGATATGACTGTACTTGGGCTAGTCTTGGGGAGGAATTTAATGTCCCAAGCCCCACATAACCCAATGAAACCTTGTTCTGAGGTAATACTCACCATTCTCACCATGGGGATGACCTGCTTGCAGTCTATTGAAAGTGTATTCCTTTCCTAATAGAGAGTTTCAGTTCAGTATGTCGGTTTATGAGCACAGGGAATCTTGACAAATGATGCTCCTTCTATTGTTCGCCATCTCTCCAAACCTCATCCATCCCCTAGTTACCTGGTTCCATTTTCATGTATGTACCTTGAATATTATTACTATTTTACTTTTATTATTGTATTATCTATAAGTAGATGGATAAAGGGGCCTGTCTGCTTATGAGTATAATCCATCTTGATCATTGTCATGCCTTTCATCATTCTTCCCATCTCTCCCAACCACACCCATCCCTCAATTTACCTAGCTCATTAGGAAAGGTTTTCACATATTTACACCGAATGTTATGACTACATTCATTCACTTTCCCCCTCTCCATTCATCTGTTCCCCTTCCCTTGACTTCTTGTGCTCCTGACAACACATGTTCCAGTTTCCTTATATTCATTTTGTTAAACTGTAAGTTAGTTGTTCAAAGGAGTTACACCATTGGAATCCTCCCCTGTGTATACCATACTTTATCCAATTTGTTTGATTATATTTTCACATGACTAAGTATTTTCATGTGTTTATAATTTAGATCTAACTTTCCTATCAATTTTACTGTGGTGAAGTCTTGCTGAATTCTTCTCTGCAGTCAAGGATAGAGGTTGGTTAGCTGCACTAACTTTATGGCAACAGTTTTTATTGAAAACTTTTCTACTTTTTAGCCCATCTTGTCAGTACAGCAACTCCAAATCCCTAGATGATCGTTTGGGGTAGGTACTATAAGTGAGAGCCTCCCAAATCTAGGTAACTTTTGGGACTTCCTTTTACCAAAGACTTCCTTTTGCCAGACAAGTCTTTTATTTTTTTCTGTCTCTTGCATTTGAGACTTACCAGCTTTTTACCCTTTGGAAGGAAAATGAAGATAAATACAATCTCTTATGTCTCCTATTTTTGTAACTTGATATCTAAAAGAGTGCATTGTAGGAAAAGAGCTTTTCTTCAGCTTATTTCCTGGTTTAAATTTCTGATATGATTAATAACATTTTTTTTTTTTTTGTTGGACATGGGGCTTGAACTATGGGCCTGGGCATTTTCCATGAGCTCTTCTGCTCAAGGCGAATGCTCTACCACTTGAGCCACAGTGCCACTTCTGAATTTCTGGTGGTTCATTGGAGATAAGGATCTCATGGATTTTCCTGCCAGGGCCGGCTTTGAACTGTGATCCTCAGATATCAGCCTCCTGAGTAGCTAGGATTACAGGTGTGAGCCACCTGTACAGGCACTCGGCCTGATATGATTTTTGTTTAAAATAACATAATTTCCCTACTACATGGTTTCCTTCATCTGCAATAACTAGTGTATGTCTAGGACAAGCAGAAAAGGTCAAAAGCTATGTACATATGATTATATAAGATGATGCTAAGCGAAATGAACCCCAAGATAGGGATGCAAGAGGGTTTATCTTTCTTGCTGTTGTTTTTAATGAACTTATAATGTGCTATGTGATTTTTTTGTTTCTTTTATATGTTCTTCCCCATGGTATAACCCCTGTTTTCACTGTATTTGATCCTGGTGCCATGCATCTTTTCTAATTTGGGGAGGGGAAGGGAAATAACAAAATGCTGAAATAAGGATACAGGATGACCCCTTGTAACAACTACATGTACAAGACACTATGTTGAAAACGAACTTTACTACTTGGGAGGGGGTGAAGGAGGAGTTAGGAAGGTGGGGAGGAAAGGGATAGTAGGGGAAAAACAAAGGAGTGGGTAACAATGCTTGATAGGAAATGGATTCATTATCTTGCTCTCATAACTGTAATCCCACTGTACAGTATCTTTACCATAAAAAATATGAAAATAAAATAAAACAACAATTTCCCTAGCTATCCTATGTCAATATGGTGGCATACTCAAGAGTAAGGGAAATATCAAAGTTGAAGTTTTTCTTCTTCCAGGTAGATTAAGCTCTAATAAAAATACTTTTCCTTGAGTGTAGGTTTTCATTAAAAAAAAAAAAAATCAGTGTTAGCGAAATGAGTCCAGTCCCATAGCTTAGTCCACTCCTTCCCTTCTCCACAGCTTAGCATGCTCCCTTCCTAGGCAACACTAGGCCCATGTAGTAAAGGCAGTAAATAATCAACTTCCAACCCCCTTTACCTTGGGATGGGACTTCTCTGGGGCTGCTACCACCACATAGGCAACAAAAGCCCCTTAGAGTGACCTTTAGGACTAGTTATCTACTATTTGGATAGCAGCCATAGATCCTAGTCTGCCATAATGAAGCCCCTGGCCCACAGGTCTACACCAGGGTCTCTGCTTCCTAGCCCCTTCTAGCCCCTCCTAAACCCCCCTAGGTTGTATAGGTCACCCCAGACAATAGCCGGTGCTTCTTCATTCCTCCCTCATGAGAAGGAGTCTTGCTAGCCCCCCTCTTCCGGCAATAAACCTTTCTTTGTTCTATGTACCTGGATATCTGCGTGATTCTCTAGCAAAGTCTATTAATCGTAATTTTGCTAACTATCAGAATGGAATGCTCTGAACCATTTCAAAACCTCATTTGGTCTGGGAAACTGGGAGGTAGAGAAGTGGCAGTCCTGAAGGTAAAACTATGAGAGATTTCCTCATTGCCAGCATAGAGTTTTAGCCCTTAAGACTGGTGCACCAGTGACTCAACTATAATCTCAAGATGAGATTATAGATCAAGAGATCTAAAGATGGTGGTTCAAAGCCACTAAGCTGGGCTTCCAGCAAAAATTCATCAACTACTGGTCCAGTGATCCAGTCAGATTCCAACCTTGAACTCTGCTTGAAGTATCATAAGCTTTCATCCTCTGTATTTCCCTTTTTCTCCTGTTTGGTGGGTGAGTTTGTCCTGGAACCTCCTACATTAAGGCAAATCGTTGATGTTCCGTTGTTCAGCTATCTTCCTGGATTGTGGTAAGATGACTGTTAAGCTTTTGTTAGACTGGACAGACTCCAGTGGGAGTTTCTTATTTAATACTCTTAACCTAAGAAGGTCAAAGAAGTAATTTTTTAACTTCTTGGTAACTCATTCCAGCTTTAACTTTTATCTTAGAAACTCCTTTTACAATATGTTATGTAAAAACTGCATTTCTTTGCAAACTATGTAGTTTCCCAATCCATCTGGGTGGAGAAATACCACAAGAGCAGATAGCACAGCGGGATAGCACACTTAGGAGGTCTGCAACTCAAGTCATCACACAGAAATAGAATAATTTCAAAATTGTAAAGCTAGTTATTCTTCAAACTACCACATACTGCTATGTGTTAATCCAGTGTCTCAGGAAAGATCTCACTTGGAAGGGTTGGTTTAAGATCTAATAAATGTACAATCACACTGGTGTAACATGAGTACTGAATCTAAAAACTGAGGTCCTCATAAAAAGAAATATTGAACAGAAACATGCGAATAGTGTGTTTATGAAGAGACTCAAGGAGATCTTTTCTTTATAAAGCCCATGGGACAGTTCTGGAATGCTTTCTGTTGCTCACATTCCTGAAGTGGAGCCAACTTTGCCTGCATCTTCTATTACTATTCCTAACCTCCAGAGCTGTTACACAATACATCGTGCTGTTTACCCAACCTGTTTGTTTTGTGGTACTTTGTGAAGCAATCCTAGAGAACGAACACACAAGCATTTCTGGTTTTGCTTGTCCTGAATGTTTGCAAGAAGAGAGGGTCTTTTGTTGTCTGAGAACGGTGAGTGTCAAGACACACTGTTTTCTCAAAGTAGCCTTTGTAATTTATTTTTCAGATACTACATTCTGGGAACCATGTGACCTATTTTCCTTCTATAAATAGCAAGGTGCGCTGTGCATTTTCAGCAGTCTTTGGACTTCAGCATGGTGATTGCTCCGTTGCTGGCTTATTTGGCATTTTCAGTTTTCTGTGTCTTACCAGCCAGCTGCCTGGACACTTTCACTGCAGCTGTTTATGAGCATGCTGTAATACTGCCTAACTTCACCATAACACCAGTGTCTCGTGAAGAGGCACTGGTGTTAATGAATCAGAATCTAGACATTTTGGAAGAAGCAATCACATCAGCAGCAAAACAGGTATCCTCTCTCCCATCTCTTCAATGTGCTAGATATTGGGTGTGGGGGTGGCGGGGAGGGAGGGTTAGGGGACCGGGCCCACTGTAGTTAGAGATGTGTGATTGGCATGTGTATGAGAAAAGTCAACTTACTTTGTTTTACAATTAGAACTCTTCTTTCCTCTCTAAGCAAGAACATTAAATAGTGTTCTATACTAAGGGCAAAGTTGAAAAGCAACATCACTGAGGTGCAACAGAACCTTGAGGTACTAGCTGTAAATTCAGCATCTTTGCTCCTCATTTCTGCTACAGTAGAGGCTACAGAATAAATGGGGCAGATACATGTACTATTCTTATAATATTAATGGCCTCACTGCACCTTTGCACCCTTAAGAGTTCAAAGATTTTCAGGTAAATTTATAATCTGAAAACTAACAGAAGTTGTTTATTACTTACCAGTGTATATTCACACTGTACTTACCATTGCGTATATCATATTTGATTCTAATTACAGGATAATACATATATGTATATATGCTAATGCATAATAAGGGCTTGAGTTAAATGAATGGTTAAGTTTAATGTAAAGCCTGCAGTATAAGTGTGTGATCTGACAGATATGGTTTAAATAAGATATACATAGATCAAGTATAGACCAAAGATATATAAAGTGAAATATCCCAGCTTCATGGGGCCGGTGGGACTCAAACCCACAAGCAGCAAAAGGAGTCATCAACACTCAGTCAATAGGGGTAGGAATCATGTATTAGCCATGGTGGCTGACCTCTGCTATACAGACAGTGAAGACCAGCAGCGAAGTCTAATAGCTCAGGGTATTTAAAGGCAAGGTCCATAGCTGGGGGCAGGGGATTGGGCACGTGTAAGTGGCCAGTGGGAATTACAATTCCTGTAACCAAGGCAATAACTTATCAAAGCAAAAGTACTTAGGCAGGAGATGGGGGCTATGCACCCACCTACAAGGCCTGGAGGTAAGACCTTGAAGTGCAGATACCTGGTTGGTGGGGTGTGAGCTATGAGGGCTCTGCTTTAGCTTTAGGAAAATATTACTCTCCCCCCCCCCCCCCCCAATGGCCAAGAGGTGAGATAAGCCATCCTTAGACATGCAGATGCCGAGCACAGCCATCCTGGTGCTTAACTACTTTACAAGAGTCTTTATCTTTGAAATTTCCTTTTAACGACTAACCTGGAGTTTTTCTCTATGAAGAGGTTCTGCCTTTTTTATTTTTATTTTTTTGGGTCAGTCGTGGGGCTTGAACTCCGGGCCTGGGCGCTGTCCCTCAGCTCTTTAGCTCAAGGTGAGCACTCTACCGCTTGAGTTGCACAGCCACTTCCCGTTTTCTGGTGGTTTATTGGAGATAAGAGTTTCACTGACTTTCCTGCCCAGGCTGAGTTTGAACCGTGATCCCCCCATCTCAGCTTCCTGAGTATCTAGAATTACAGGCGTGAGCCACGGCCACCTGACACCTTAAATGTTATGTCCTATTCTTAATAATCAATAGGGTTTTTTGTTTCTGATTTCACATTTTATATTCTTTTTTTGGGGGGATCATCACATAAAGTATGATGAAAGTCATGTATACATTCATATTACATGTATTATCATTACATTTCCAAGGTTATCAGGCTTTTATACTCTTCTTTATTCTTAGTCCATTTCCTCAAAAGACAAAGTAACTTTCAAGGGGATTTTCCAATCTGATAGTGCCCAGGTTAGTTGTGGGAGGACTTCTAGGCTTGGCATAGCTCAGGGAACCTGTGTGTGACTCTCTTTCTGAAGAGCAGGGATCAAGTCTACAGGATACCATGCAGGCGAATCTTGGAACAGAAGAGATAACAGAAAAATGGAAGCTAATGTTCAGAGAGGGGTTGATTTGGAGAAAAGGCTAGGTTTATAGTTAACAACTGGGAAGGGTGGCAGCACCCTGAATGTACAGAAACCTATTAATGTCTAAAAAAAAAGTGAAAAAGTTATGTAGTTATGTATAACTATGGGCTTTATACATGATAGGAGGGTTAGATAATTAAACTTCTTGGGAAAAGAAAATCAATGGCACCAATATGGAAGGTGGGTGAATAAGATTAAAAGGGATTTAAAAGCAGCTTCAAGTTTTGTCATTTTTCAGTTTCTCTTATGGCTCCATCCCAACTCTTCAGTTATTTGAGAAATGTTTAATGGCTACATCTCTTAACAGGGTGCACATATTATTGTGACTCCAGAAGATGGTGTTTATGGTGTGAATTTCAGCAGGGACACCATTTACCCATATTTAGAGGACATTCCAGACCCAGAAGTCAATTGGATCCCCTGTAATCATCCCAGAAGGTAAAGAACCAAAGTGTGAAAGATGCTATCTGAACATCAGTTTACCTGTTGGTAGACTACCGCATGGATCTCATGTTAGTCATATTTCTATCACATTAGTAAAATAACACAGTAAAGAAAGATTTATTTTGGACTATGGTTTCCAAGGCCCATGGTGACTTGCTTCTGTTGTTTTAGGCTTGTAGTGACATAGTATATCAAGGCAAGAATATATATGTAGGAGGCCTGTTGCCTCAAAGTAACTGAGAAGCAAAAAGAGGAGAGAATGGAAGGAGCTAAGGTGCCAATATCCTTTTCAAGTTTATGTCCCCAGTGATCTAACTTTCTTCCATGAGCCTCCCTCTCCCCCAACCTTCTAAAAGTTCTACTACCTCCTGGGAGGTGGCTTAAAGGTGGCATATAGCATCTGTGAGGCTTTATGTTTGAGTCTCAGTACTACAGAACAAAATGTAAAAAGTGAAAACAAATCAACAAGCCAGAAAGCAAACAAAGCACCACCAAGTAACTGGAAGCATATACCCATTTAGGATTAGCAATTTTTCTTTCTCACTGGTTAGATAGCTGATAAGATTCAAAACCCTTTAGCTTGTTAATCTATGAGGTGATGCAGCAAAAATGGTATAAGTGGTCTAGACTAAAGAGATATGAAGTGAGATAAAAAAGCCTTATTAACTTCAATATAAGGTTATCAGAACCATGCAGAGAATCCCATCAGTTAACAGTCTTTTTCTGAATGCACCATGGACAAAATCGTTTTGGGAATTCTACTTTTCAACCTGCTCTCAACACTCCATAGGCTAATGAAGGCAACTGCAGACAGACACAATTTGATTTTGATAAAATTCAGTATCATTTATTCATTCACTTTGTTGTCAGTTCAGTGCTTAGAAGCAGTGATCAATGAGGGATCAGAGTATATATTTGTTTCACGTGGAGGATCAGGAACTTCATTGCATGAGAACTGTTCCAGAAACACACACACAACTGTCTCTTGCAAGGATTCTGGTGATGGATGGGTAGCCATGGTTAAGCATAGAGCTGAAATTGAAGTGAATTTACCTGACTATAAATTTAAGCCGCTGAAGAGGCTTCCTCTGGAAGTTTCAAGCCTTTCATGGGACTACAGAATTCCAAAGTAGTCTTATCAGTCAGATACGTCCAGTGTAATTGTTGTCTAGGAGGCTGGGGGAGGACAGCCAGATCTATTTCTATTTCTTTTTTTGCCATTTATCCAAGATCCTCATAGTTGTTAAGTTTTGGCACTCTGATTCAGAATATGTCTCAATGTCTCCCTCTCTCCCCACCCCACCCCCTTTATTTGGATCAGGTCTGGAGTCAGTGAGAAGGATATACAAGTTATTGCCCCATAATACTTAGAGAAAGTTGTGCATATTCAAACATAAGCACATCAATGAGGCTGTGATTTCAGGTCATCATACACAGGATGGAGTTAAAAAATACACAGAGTAGACTCTTAGACCTAGAATAGATTCCTATATTGCATTCAGCATGTGTTTCCTCTGGCCTCTCTTCTTATGGCTACTGTTGTTTAGAATTCATCTTTGTGTGTCTCAAACAATAGATTCAGGCAATCATTACTCTATTTCATTGAAAGCTAACCTTGACTTATTAAAAAAGAAGAAAAGAAATCTGTCTTTCTTTTCCAATGAACATATACCAGGTTTGGCGATACTCAGATACAAGAAAGACTCAGCTGTCTGGCCAAGAGCAACTCTATCTATGTGGTGGCTAATATAGGAGACAAGAAGCCATGCAATGCCAGTGACCCTCGATGTCCCCCTGATGGTCGTTACCAATACAACACTAATGTGGTGTTTGATTCACAGGGAAAACTGGTAGCCCGCTACCACAAGGTAAAATTAATTTTGAAATCTGTTATTGGATGCTTAGTGACTTAAACTGGACATGAGGGAAATATTATAGACAGTAATGCACATACTTTGAGGAGAAAAGACAAAATATAAATAGTATTGATTAGGTGTAGGTAGCAAGCTGCTGTAAAGAGATTGTAGGCGTGTACTGTGCATTTAAGAACACAGGCATAGCCAGGCACTGGTGGCTCACATCTGTAATCGTAGCTACTCAGGAAGCTGAGAGCTGAGGATCGCGGTTCAAAGCCAGCCTGGGCAGGAAAGTTTGTGAGACTCATCTCCAATTACCCACCAGAAAACTGGAAGTGGCGCTGTGGCTCAAGTGGTAGAGTGCTAGCCTTTAGCTAAAGAGCTGGGGGACAGTGCCCAGGCCCAGAGTTCAAGCTCCACAACTGACCAAAAAAAAAAAAAAAGAGAGAGAGAGAGAGAGAGAGAGAACACAGGCATGTGTCACCAAGAACTACCTGCATTGAAATGTAACGTTGCCTTTTAAATTTCATCCTTTAAAAACTCTGCCCTGTTTCATGCAGAGTGAAACTCTGTGAGACTAAGAGGAATGTTCTATCACAAGTTTCTGAACAGACTATAAATCTGCTTCAGAGCTAGTAGCAATAAATAAAAAATATAAATGCCCTAGGCATATGCAGCATAGAAGTCTAAAGAATAATATTGTAAAAATTTCTATCACTAAAGTAACTACCATGATCAACTTTTAACTTGGTTCATTCATAATTTTAACATTTTGTAACACTGAGTGGAGTTTGTTCTATTAAATGATGTTTCATACACACTTTTAATTTTCTAAAGAAAACATTATATTTTTCTATGGCCAAATGTTCAGTACAATTAAATGTCCATTGCAATAAAGGATTTTTGAAAGTGCAGGAAAGAACAAAACAAAGACCTGTCTTGGCAATGAAAACCTCCTTAGTGGATGGACTTGGCCTTGAGGAGAAAGGAGGATATAAACTTCTTTGCCCAAAGGGAGTGGTTAGAGTTTTTGGCAAATAGAGCTTATCTATTTTATTTCTTAACCTGTGGCACTCAAGATGGTCTTAATCTGTAAGGCTACCTGTATGCACATTTGTAAGGAAAAGATAGCCCAGCAGGTTTCCTTCCACTGGAATGAAAGCCCTCCTCTTTTCTGGAAAGGCAGTGGTCATAGATGAATATGCACTGTCAACTACATGTGAGTTCCACTTTTTATTTAGAGAATGTTGTGGGCACTTGAACAGGAGCACATCACTGAGTATGTGATTATTTCTCTTTACCTTTTGTTCATCACAGCAACATCTTTTCATGAGTGAATCTTTTTACTTCAATGCACCCAAAGATCCTGAGGTCGTGACTTTCAACACTCCCTTTGGAAAATTTGGCATTTTTACATGCTTTGACATCCTCTTCTACGACCCTGCCATTACCCTGGTGAAGGATTTCCATGTGGACACTATCCTCTTCCCAACAGCTTGGATGGATGTTCTACCACACTTGTCAGCCATTGAATTCCACTCAGCTTGGGCTATGGGCATGAGAGTCAATTTACTTGCATCCAATTTACATCGCCCCCAGAATAGAATGACAGGTAATGTATCATCTTCAAGACTTAGTTAAAAAGAAATAATTTAAATGAACTCTAACATGTACCCATTAATTCAATATTTTTCCAACTCTGAATTTTCGAACATCAATCTTCATCTAAATCAACTTATACATGTAGTTCACTTTTTCAACTTGAATATACATTCTTTTTAAGAAGAAATCACCACTGTTTGCATGACTTCTTATCATATTCTTGTTTTTGTGTATGTTGGTTGTGGTGCCTGAACTCTGGGCCTAGGCACTGTCCCTCAGCTCTTCAGCTCAAGGACAGCGCTTTACCACTTGAGCCACAGCACCACTTCTAGCTTTTTCTGCTTATGTGGTGCTGAGGAATTGAACCCAGGGCCTCATGCATGCGAGGCAAGCACTCTACCACTGAGCCAGCTTCCCAGCCCCTTCTTAGCATATTCTGTTGGATTGTCTTTCATTGTTCTGTCCTTTTATCAACGTACTTTTCTGACATTAACGAGATGTATAGCACAGATGAAGTAAAATAATATGAATTTCCAAATGACAATGACAACTATGAAATCTCTTCTTACTTTCTTCTTGTGAATGGGATGGTGTTTCCAACTGAATGTCATCTCCAGGAAGTGGCATCTATGCACCTGATTCTCCAAGAGCTTTTCATTATGACAGGAAGACAGAAGAGGGAAAGCTCCTCCTCTCTCAGCTGGATTCCCACCCCTACCGCCCCGAAGTGAACTGGAGCTCTTATGCCAGCAGCATAGGAGCACTCTCAACTGGAAACCAAGAATTTAAGGGCAGTGCCTTTTATGATGAGTACACTTTTGTGGAGCTCACAGGAATCACAGGAAATTACACTGTTTGCCAGAAAGATCTCTGCTGTCATCTAAACTACCAGATGTCTGAGAAGATATCCAATGAAATTTATGCTCTAGGGGCATTTGATGGATTGCACACAGTTGAAGGGTGTTACCATCTACAGGTATGTTTGATGTCACAACCATTACAAGAGAAAATACAGACACACAGGTAATTAGAATGGCAGGTGAATATTTTATTTTTTAGTATAGTCTAAGTACATTCCACTTTAGGAAATACATCATGACTTAAACAATTGTTTATTTGAAGTTTAAATTTAGGTGAGAAGTTTGTATTTTTATTTGCTAACTCTTGAAATCTTGCTTATCAGACCAATCTTAAAGTGGTTGGAAAAGAAGTCAGAACATTTATAAATACAGTTCTCACGTTACAGTCAATTAAATGCAAGTGGAGCTGTGTCTCAAATGCTGGCCTGGAGCAAAAGAGCTCAGGGGCAATGCCTAAACCCTGAGCTCAAGCCCCAGGTTCAGCATAAAAAAAGAGCCATCCAAATTAAGCCAGACATGGTGGCACATACCTGTAATTTCAGTTCTTTGGAAGCAAAGGCAGTCGAATTGTGAGTGCAAGGCCACTCTGGGCTACATGTCTCAAAAATAAGTTTTTTTTTTTACAGTCTGATAATTGAAATAGATAAGAAAATATCTATTATATATCCTATGTAGACAAAGTTAAAGATTTTTTCCTCATATGTTCCATATAATGCCTGTCTTACTTTATGAAGAGCTTTGATCTTTGTATAATATATACTTATCTTGCTTAATAATGAGTATGTACCAGAGATAAATGGAACTGACTTTTGAGATTGTTCGATAATATGGTGCACTGCTACAGATTTCGATATATCACAGCCCCCAACATAAAGAAGAAACTATTACAGTCTGATGAAATTCTGCTGCTCTTCTCTTCTTTGGTCTGGCCCCATTCTGTCTCTCTCAGCTCATTGTAATACCTTCTTCACAGGTTGTCTTGTTGACAATCTCAGCTCAATCCACTCTATTCTTTATAATTTCAGAAACAACTAAAAAAGCCATTTTTGATCATATTGCTTTCTTGCTTAAAGTTCCTCACTGATAAATGAGGAATTAACATAAAAGACTCACAGTCTTGATGTATAGACATTTCCTACTTTCTATCTTCTCACCTTTTCTCACAGATGCTCTGGGCTTCAGCAATATGAAGCGATTTTCTTACCTCCAATTGGAAAGCATCTACAGGCCCTCTGGCTGTCTACATGGTTTGTTTCTTTATCCATAAGGACATGACCCCATTTTTCCATAGTGCTGAGTTAGAGCTCTTTATCTTTATTGCCAGACACATTAGTTATTCATCAATAAACCAGATAATTCTAATGAGTTAGAGCAACAGTATTTTACTGATTAAATGGACCTAGCCATTTTTGGAAAAAAAATCTATATCTTTATTAAGGTTAATTAACAAAATTGCACCCACTCCAACAGGTTTTGATAGACGTATAATTATGAAATGATGAATTACAAACGAATTAGGATCAAACAGATTACAGATGCATGGTGACTTTCTTTGGATGTTTTGATGTTATTGCTTCACTAGGTCTGCACTATGTTAAAGTGTAAAACCACTAACAGACACACCTGTGGTGCTTCAGTTGACACGGCTTCTACTAGGTTTGAAATGTTCTCCCTCAGTGGCACTTTTGGGACCCAGTATGTGTTTCCTGAGGTGTTGTTGAGTGAAGTTCGGCTCGCACCTGGAGAATTTAAGGTAACAACCTTTGCTTCATTTCCCCAGTTAATTGCATGTGAAAGGAAATACTGGTTTATTTCAAAAGCTACTGAAATCATACATATTTCCATTGGGAAAGGGAAAGATTCTCTTTGAGGATCAGGAAAGGCACCCTACATACTGAGTTTCGTGCTTGGAAGTTCTTTCTTTCTTTTTTTTTTTTGTTGCTCTTGGGGCTTTAACTCTGGGCCTGGGCTCTGTCCCTCAGCTCTTCAGCTCAAGGCTAGAGCTCTACCACTTGAGCCACAGCACCACTTCCCGCTTTTTCTGCGTATATGAGACACCTTCCCAGCCCCCCCCCCCCAGTTTTCTTCCCTTACCCCAGCAGCTGTTTCTGTGTCAAATTAAGTGAGGGCAGAACCTACAGGGAAAGCCACAAAAGAATGTAGCTGGGAAGAGCACACATGAGACAAACGATTGTCCTTTATCTTTTCCTTCACATCTTGTTCCTATAATTATACTAGGCCTTGACTCACTTCTGAACTGGGACAGGTACTGTCTTGTCCTCTTTCAATCTTCTTTCTACTTAAAAGACTGGAAGCAGCCTAGACTCCTTCTTATAACCTCCTTAATAAGACTGATTTCTTAATTCTTGAAGGACATTCTGAATCTTTTATTAAGAACTTCCAAGCAGGGGCTGGGAAGTTGGCTCAGTGGTAGAGCGCTTGCCTCGCGTGCATGAGGCCCTGGGTTTGATTCCTCTAGCACCACATAAGCAAAAAGAAAAAAGCTGGAAGTGGCGCTGTGGCTCAAGTAGTAGAGTGCTAGCCTTGAGCTGAAGAGCTGAGGGACAGGGCCCAGGCCCAGAGTTCAGGCCCCTGGACCGGATCCCCCCAAAAAAAATTTTAAAAAAAAAGGAAAACTGTGGGAATGAGTGATGGTAGAGATGGGGGGGAGTAATTGACACTAAGTTTGGATCTTGGTCTATCATTGTGATCATTTGTTGGAGTCTTCACCAGCAATTTCTGATAATTAACCTTAATACAGGCTATTTTAAAAATTAATGAACTTGCGTAATGCCAGCTACTCTAAAAAGAAGTCTTCAGGAAAACTATTGAAGTACTCTATTCTTAGAAAAATGGCTATGCCATTTTAGTTGGTAAAATATTATTCCTTCTTTATTAGAGTCATTTGGTTTACTGAACAACTAATATACCTAGCAATCTGATGGAGTCTGAGAGTACTAGATTTCTCTCTTATGTATTACTTCTAGATCTACTACTTCATGTCTATGAATCCATAGGATGTTTCTTCCAATAAATAAATTATATTTATTATAGATAGTTTGGTAAAAATGAACCAGTGCTACTTCTATAACTTCAATTTTTATTATGTTCTTCAATGCTTGAGATATTTCTAAAATTTCTTTTTTCTTTCCTTTTTTGTGGTGCCAGGGATCAAACTTTGCTTTAGGTATGCTAGGCAAGAATTCTACATGCCTGAGCTACATCCCCAGCCCTTCAAACATGCCTAATGAAACAAATATTTGTCCAGTATTATAATTTTTTATTGTTTCTTTTCCTTTCTTTCTTTTTTTGTGTGTCAGTTGTGGGGCTTGAACTCTGGGCCTGGGAGCTGTCCTTCCGTTCTTCAGCTCAAGGCTAACGTTCTACTACTTGAACCACAGCACCACTTCCGATTGTTTCTTTTGTTGTTGTTGTGTTTTTGTTTTTGTTTTGGTCTGTTTTTGAACTCTGGGCCTGGGTGCTGTCCCGAAGGCATTTTGTGCTCAAGGCTAGGGTTCTACCACTTGAGCCACAGTGCCACTTCTGGCTTTTTCTGAGTGGTTCATTGGTGATAAGAATTTCACAGCCTTTTCTGCCCTGGTTGGTTTTGCCCCATGATTCTCAGATCTCAGCCTCCTGAGTAGCTAGGATTACAGGCCTATCTTTACTATTTCTTCAACCAGTTATACTAAATGTTAAAATTATATTGTGGGAATGTATAACTTAAAGGTAGACCTTGTCTATTTTTCTGTTTTCATTAGGTGTCAAGTGATGGACGTTTGTTTAGTGTGAAGGCCACATCTGGACCTGTGTTGACAGTCTCTCTGTTTGGGAGGGTGTATGAGAAGGACCAGGCGTCAAATGCTGCCTCAGCCCTCACAGCGCAGGCCCTGAGCATGATGCTAATCGTTGTGACACCTATGGTGTACTATGTTGATAGAATATGTACATTTCTATTTAATTTAGGATGATTAAAAATGATCGATGAGAAAAGCTTGGTCTGGACTTTTGTTTATGTCTGGCACAGTGAAAAATGACCGCATATTTCTCTTTAACACACTCATGTAGCAGACAATATAAGCTTAATACAGTATTGCTTTAGATAAATTTTCAAAAGTACCATAGAAATTGAGCTGGTTATATCAAGTGAATATCATATATGTTTTAATCATTAATAAAAGTGATAGGGAAGAAACAAATTGAAAACAGTCATCATAAAATATACTTTGGGGGCTGGGAAGGTGGTTCAGTGGTAGAGTGCTTGCCTTGCATGCATGAGGCCCTGGGTTCGATTCCTCAGCACCACATAAGCAAAAAGAAAAAAGCAGGAAGTGGCACTGTGGCTCCAGTGGTAGAGCGCTAGCCTTGAGCTGAAGAGCTGAGGGACAGCGCCCAGGCCCAGAGTTCAGGTCCCACGACTGGACCCCCCCCAAAAATATATACTTTGAAGAATTCTGAACCCATTACTACTTTTATTATAGCATACCTCTTAAATAGTTCTGCTTAAGATTTCCAAAGGTTTTCTTTGTTTGCTCCGCTGGTTATTCACCTAAACAATTCATTTCAGTTCTACAACGGGTTGAATAGTGTCCTCTCAGATTCATAAGTACTAACTTATGAACTGAAATTCTAACTCCTAATACTTGTGTGTCTGGTTTTGAAGATTACTTTCAAAAGACAAAATAAGGCCATTAAGGTGGATCAATTAATCTGACTGATGTCCTTAGAGCATAGACACACAGACACAGACACAGACACACACAGACACACACAGATACACACACACACACAGACACACACACACACACACACACACACACACACACACACACACACACACACACACACACACACACACACACACACACACACACACACACAAAGAAGACCATGCAATCACAGAGAAGAGATGGCCATCTACAAACCAAAGAAAGATGCCTGGAGAAACAACATCTGCCAGGTTGGTGTTAGCTTCTATCCCCACAATCATGAGAAAATAAGTAATTTCTGTTGTTAAAGTCACTCAGTCTGCTCTACTTTGTTATGGCTACTCTTAGCAAATGCACACAAAGTCCTGTTCGTCCCCTTTAATGTGCTTCCCACCATTTTCACTATAAACTGAAATTGGGCACAAAATAGTTTATCAAGTAAGAATACCCAGCTATGCCCAGGTCCCTAAGACTTCACCTGACACGCTCCAAGGAGAAGGACTGTGCTACTCACAGTGAAACTACAAAATCATTGAATAGTCTCTGGAGTTAGGGAACTAGAAGTTACCTTTGAAAATACATATTTACTCTAGTCTAAATGTTCTTGTTCAGCAGTAGTAGAATCTCTTCACAGGACACAACTCAGGGAACAAAGAACATCATTTAAATGTAAAGATTTCTCCACTGGTCTACATATCACTAGTATTTGCCTCACAGATAAAACTCACCCTTCAGCAGAGGAGTGCAGATATTTGCAAGTAGTAGTTCATGCTAGTGGGACATCACTTTGCAATCAACCTTTTATTTTTTATAGCAGATGCTCTCCCTAGAACATGCTTATTATTCAAAACATATTTGAGTAGCAGCCATTTTATGCTTTTGAGTGACATTAACTGATGAAGTTCCCTCCCCCCACCAAGACTTAATAGAAAATAAGAACTTGGCTTCTGCACTTCAGAACAGATGTTTTCAAGCAGCCTCAAAACAATGGTGATTTAAAAGAGAAACCATGCTGGTGTGTTGATCAAGGCTTGAAATATTAAGAGTGTCAAACCCAGAGAAGCATAGGTTGCATGGTTTCTTTCAGTTTTTGGTAGATAAAATGTGCCTATAAACCTGCAAGTAAACACACTGGGAGGTATGCAAGTGGTTACAAATGAATAATCTGAAGGTTTAATAGACTCTATGGAGAACTCCAATAGAAAGACTAAGTCAAAGCCTAACAAAGTAAGTACTGGAAATGGGTCCTTGCAAGAGGAAGAGTGGGGTCAAGGGGAGAGGGGTAGACAAATGAGGGGGTGAAGGGGAAGAGAATGAAGTTAATAATTTATTGTATGTGCCCAAAATTTTAAAAAAAGGGAAGGTGTAGATCAAAGTGGGCGAAAATGTTGAAGGGGTGACACAGATCAAGATGCATTGTATACATCTACTGCTTTGTTAAATAGCAAAAAACTATGAATATCCTACAAAGTTAAGAAAAGGGAAGGAAGGGACAAGATGGGAGGGTTGGGTGAAAATGTTGAAAGGGGTGACATTGATCAAGACATAATGTATTCATAAACTGCTTGGTTGAGTGGCAGCTCCTTTGTACAACTACTTAAAGACAATAAAAATATTAAAAGTTCTTTGCGACATACAGGATGAGAATCTTTGACCTGTGAGACAAGTTTAGGAGGATCAATAAGTGGAAGGGAGATTTTCTAATCTTCTGCCTTGAAATTATTCTCTATGGTGAAACACGAAGCTCTTAGCAGCAGGAGCAGCTATTTAGCCAATCATTCTGAAAGTACTGACATCATGCCAAGGCAAATACAGCCCATCTGTCAGTGTAGTGGTAAATTACCTGATACATAGCTAATATTTGGGCAATATGTATTATAGGCAGGTTAGCTGGGTAAATTTTGAATTGAGTAATAAAATACTGATATAAAATACTATTTTCACAGATTACGATGTTGGTTTAGTAAAATTAGTTGCAACCCAGATGACTGTTTTCTCTCTGCTACTGTTGAAAATTATCTTGCTCCAACAAAAATAATTAACCAAGGTTTATTTGCTATTGCAATGTGCGTAAAGATTAATTGAAAAGCCTTCTGTCAAGTGTACTTAGTGCTAAAAAACTAGTTGTTATAAAAATTGATTATAAAAGCATTGTCACAAGGAAAAAAATTTTGAAGGTCTGAAAATTGCTTCCTAAGTAACACAGATAACATTTTTTTTTTTTGCAGGTCATGGGGTTTAAACTCTGGGCCTGAACACTGTCCCTCAGCTCTCCAGCTCAAGGCTGAGCCACTGCATACCACTTCTGGTTTTCTGAATGGCTTATTGGAGATAAGAGTCACAGACTTTCCTGCCCAGGCTGGCTTTGAACCATGATCCTCAGATCTCAGCCTCCTGAGAAGCTAGGATTACAGGCGTGAGCCGCTGGGGCCCAGCAGCTAACAATTTTAACAGAAAGAATGACGTGAAAATTATCTTCAGAGGTTGCTACAAAATATGTTTTTAAGGCATTGGGCCAATTATAAACATTATTGAAAATACTTGAAAAGTATAATTAGCATATTCTCTCATCTTTCTAATATATAGTATAATAAGATTCCAGATGGGTATTGAGGTTGAACCTAAGTTTTCCCTATTTATATATTTAGAATATCTGTGGAGAAATTAAGAAGAACTTCCTTCCTTCCTTCCTTCCTCCCTCCCTCCCTCCCTCCCGCCCTCCCTCCCTTCCTTTCTCCCTCCCTCCCTTCCTTCTTTCCTTCCTTCTTCCCTTTCTTCCTTTTGTGACTCCTTCCCCACCTCCTCCTTTTGCTGTCCTTTAGGAGTAACTTGCCTAATTCTTGGTTCCTTCCTTTGTGAAGCAATGAATTTTTTTTTTTTAAAGAAATGTAGCCAGGTGCCAGTGGCTCTTGCCTCTAATCCTAATCCTAACTATTCAGGAGGCTGAAATCTGAGGACTGAGTTTGGAAGCCAGCCTGGGCAGAAAAGTAAGTGAGATGAGACTCACCTCCAATTAACCTCAGAGGAGGCCAAAAGTGGCACTGTGGCTCAAATGCTAGAGCACCTAGTCTTGAGCAGAAGCAGCTCAGGGGCAGCATCCAGGCACAGAATTCAAGCTCCAGGACTGGCAAAAATAAAAAATGATCCATTATTTTATTATTTAAAATCATCATGGGAATGAATTCAGGGTTTCACCTAAGGCCCTTAGACGAACAATCAGAACAGGGTCAGTAAAAGTTCTTAAGTGTTCTCTCCTCTGCAGTTTCCTGCAGTCTCATCTTTCTCTCCTTGTGCTCCCATTTCTCTCCTCTATACTTGGTTCTTCTTCCTCCTCTTGTCTTTATGTTGCTTATCATTCCTTCGCACTGTTACTGAAAACCTGTGTCTGGCTGTGCCCCCCACAGGAAGTCTTCTCAGGTTCTTCCTTGGGGAGTTTCTGAGATGCAAAAAAGCCTGAATGCCACACAGACTTCAGGAAAGTTCACCACCATCAGTTGTTTTCCTAGTTTTCTCTAACCTTTTCCCTCCCACAGGGGCAGAAGGTGAGAGGGAGAGTTGATTCATAATGGTTCACTCCATTCTGGGACTCTGAAAGGAGGGAAGAGGAAACCAGTACAAAAGACACTTTCTCATGATGAGAGAAAGAGGGAACGGCTGATGGTAAGCAAAAGGAAAGAAATGTACATATCACCTGATCTGGAAGAAATAGTTTTATTGTTTATGTTGGTAGAGTTCATAAACTTTGTAGATTAGGATGATGGTGATTATGATTGAGAAGGTTAAAATGTGTTTGTGCCATTGCTAAGTATAACTACACCACAGAAATTAAGTGAGGAAAGGGGTGGGTTGGAAGAATGTGTGAGGATGTTGGAAGGGATGACACTGATCAAGGCATTCTGTATTCATAAATTGTCTCACTGAATGGCAACTCCTTTGTACAACTACTTAAAGATACTAAAATATTTAATAAAATGTTTGGAAGGGCAAAAAAGAAATTTACATTGCAGGTGAAGTTTTTGTTTTGTTCTGATGAGACATGTTCTCAGTATGTAGCTCGTTCTGGCCTCAAACTTGCCATCTTCCTGCCTTGTTTTCCCAAGTGTTGGGATTACAAGTAGGTGTTACTACACTCAACCTCAAAATATAGTTTCTAGAGGACTGTTCAAATATTCTTCCTGAAATGTATAGGGCATTTGGCATGACTCAATAGTGATCAATCAATTCTATCTTTATTTACATCGAAACAATTTTTAAAGATATGCTTTGAAAATGACAATAACATGCATATGGAAGCATGCCATTTATCAAAACATTATGTTACTCTCAGCAGAAACCAAGGCAATTTTATTCTTCACAAACAAGACAGCTGGGAATCCAGTGGATTCTTGGAATCCATTGCAATCTCTTGTAATCCATTGCTTCATTGAGCTTGGATCTTGAGGATTAAGATACTTTCTACTTTTTGGTATTTATTAGGGGCAAGTCTGTGTGTTTAATTGAAAGGGGAATGTCAGGGTTTCAATATGAAGGGTCACTCCAAAAGGCTTTTATAATAAAGGCTAGATCTCCAGCTTTTGGAGCTATTTGAGAAGGTTCTGGAAATTTTAGGAGTCATATTTGGAAGACATAGCTCACAGATAGTGAGCTTCTCTGGGAGGGTCTCTGTTTCTCTTTCTTCCCATCTCCATCAGGCAAGTAGCCTCTGCCATAAAGTCTTAGCACCAGCATGTTCTGCCTTACTATGGACTTACCAACACACCCAAGGATCACTGGTCATAGGAATGAAAAATCTGAGTGACACAGAGAAAGGAGCTTTATTTATATGACTATGTTGATAAGAAAAATACTAGAAGAAACAAAAATATAAGTGTGATCCAATTAACTGAAAGATTTCAATTGTCCACTATAGAAAAGCTCATTACATAGGAAGTTTTGAGGCATGTTTTATTGTTCTAGATGTCATGGTAAGGCAAAGTCTGAGATCTTTGCAGATTTAGCTTTGTGCAGCCTCACATGTAATGCCTGACCTGCTTACATTTGCAGCCTCTCCTAGTACCTTTCTATTTTATTCAGCAGTCCTCTTGTGTTATTGGAAGTTGTATGTCATGTGTCTTTGCTTGGAAGAAAGATTCACCATCATCCAATTAAATACCTTTTTTTTTCATTGAAAAGAAACAACAGGATATACAATGAAAAGAAGATGGACTTCAACTGTAGTTTTTTAATTAACACAAATAGAGCTGAGTATTCCTGTATAAGCCTTTGATTTAGTAAGCTTCATAAATTAAATTTATTTATTTATTCATTCATTCATTTTGGGAGTTCTGAGGCTTAACTCTGCACCTGGCAGCTGTCCCTGGGAGGTTTTGCTCAAGGCTAGCACTCTACCACTTGAGCCACAACACCAGTTCTGATTTTTTTCTGAGTAGTTTATTGGAGATAAGAGTCTTGTCTAGGCTGGCTTTGAATTGTCGTGAGCCAATGGTACCCCACAATAATTTTATTATTAATTTTTTTGTGTGTACATGTGCATAAATCCTGGGGCTTGAACTCAAAGTCTGGATGCTGTCCCTGAGCTTTTTTGCTCAAGGATAGTGCTCCACAATTTGAGCCATAGCTCCATTGCTGGCTTTTTTGGGGGAGATAAGAGCCTCAGTCCAGACTTTCCTGCCTGGGTTGTCTTTGAACCTTGATCCCCAGACCTCAGCTTTGTGAATACCTAAGACTGCAGGTGTGATCCACTGGCACCTGGCTGGAATTATTTTTAAAGTAATAATAATAATTACCTTGTGTATTTAGCTTACTCATGGCTAGCTTCCTGATCAGATTGTTTAGAATACAAGCACTTGTTGGATGGGTAATGCAGAGTTAGCCTACTTTACAAAGATGTGTTATTAGTGTATGTTCTTCATGTTTAGATATTTACATCATTCTTGCTGTGTTAACCATGGCATAACAGAGAGCTGCAGCAGGCTGTTCTGGCCAGCAGCAGGAGTAGAGACAGGTGCAGGCTACCTGGTTACAAAGGCAGTCTTGCGCGTTGGCTCATCCATTGGTTCTGTCCATTGTTACTGGAGAAGTGCGGTCTGTATTCATAGATCAGCTATACCAGATCTGACACCAACTCTGAGCCCTGGAGCAGTCGGGGAGAATGTGAAAGGTAATAAGACTCATTTGAGGTTTGGTACTTACTTATAAGCTAAATGTAGGATCAATCAGTATGAAGTCTGGGTTGTGTTACCTGACGTATGTTAAAATAGTGAACACTTTTGTGTATAGTCTATTTACCACAATATTGCTAGAGATTGTTTTTCTTTTAGCTGTCGGTCTGTGTTGAGATTCAATCAAACAGACTGGATTTTGTTGCATTTCCTGTTTCTTTCTAACAGAATTGGCTTGCCTTTTGTCATGTGTTGTCTTAAGAATCACAATGTGACTATTTTGAAATGCTGTTCCTGTCCTTGTCTTCCTCATTTTTAAAGGTATCTATATTTTTTACAAAATAATTTTAGTATTTTGATAAAGGGTACCAAAGTAGTTACAAAAAAACATTTTAGTAAAATAATTGTTAAATTCATTGCTAATTTTGTCTCCAAATTGGCAAAGTACAAAACAAGGAATGAGTTCAGTTTAGAAATGTATTAAAAATGTGATTTTAATATATAGTTCCGATGTGGTGGTTCACATCCTATAATCCTGGCTACATAGGAGGTAGAGATAAAAATATTGTCGATTTGTATACGAGACCTTATCTAAAAATAAACCAAAGCAAAAATGTGTTGGCGACAGAGGCCAAGTGTTAGAATGATTGCTTAGCAAGCATAAGACCCTAAGTTTAAAACCTAGTACCGCACACACACACACACACACACACACACACACACACACACACACACACACACACACAAAATCAAACCACATACACATATATCTTCTATATAATAAATATTGTATATGTGTCCCTAAAAATGCTGTTGAAAAATACTCTAATATTTTTAACTTATTTTGCAAGATATAATAATCTTTCTGCTTCTCCATAAAAAGGAGCAACTTATTCTATTTGATATGTAATCTAATATGGATCATTTACCTGTGGATGTATGTAATCTGATACATGCTTAGACCATTTTGTTTTACTTTTGTTGCTGTCTATAAATTGCTATATTGATGACTTGCTGCATTAAATAAAGTGAACATTTACACTTGAGCAAATGTAGATAGATCAACATGACAAAACTTAGTTTCAGCCTCCTGAGATCTGGTGAAGAAGCATAACTAACCAGTTATTTCTCAGCCCTGACAATAGCTAGATGGTTCATAGAAAGAAGGTTGAAAATAGAAGCTCAACGTTGATAGTAAGCTTCCCTTAACATTTGTATTTAATGAGCTTTACATTGTGTCACTATCATAATTTTTTAATTTAAATTCAATTTTAATTTGATGTTTTATTCACTATTGTTGCTTTGATTCTTAATTGCTTCCTGTTTAGAAATTTTGGATGAATTTAAATTTTGTATTGTTAGCCTATTTCTTAGAATTTCTAAGGAAGTGGTCTTGTATGTGTTTGCTCTTTTTCCCTCCCTCCCTCCCTTCCTCCCTTTCTTCATTCCTTCCTCCCACCTTCCCTTCCTTCCTTCCTTCTTGAATTCTGGGAATTGAACTGAGGGCCTCATGTATGCGAGGTAAGTGCCCTAGCACCCAGCTACACTCCAGCTCTTTCTTTCCTCTAAATAATTCTATCTGGGTACATGTAAGATTTTCTCTTTTACCTTTGGAATTCAGAACAAGTGCATATATACTGCATTCATGTTTCTGGCCTCAGAAAGGGAGTTGATGAGCCCTTAGTTTGGAAAAGGATTTGAGGAAGAAGAATGAAGACTATGAGCCCCAGAAGGCATACTTGGAAGGGTTTTGTGAGTCACAGTGGAGTGGGAGAATAATTCAGATTACAAAATATGTGGAACAGTAAGAGGTTGAAAGTCTGAGCACCAGGGATGGGAGGTATATGAGCCAGGAGCAAAGGGCTTACTGGGATTTGAGTTGATGGCCCTCTGTTGGGAAGTTGGACCATTTTATCGTTGAATTCCTGATTTGCTAGATAAATGTACTGGAAACTAACTCCTCCTGATATAAATTTAATATATATGTCATTTAAAAAACAATAGATTGTTACTGGACTCAAGTCCCTTTGCTTACCTCTCAGAAGCCAATATCAGGGAAATAAGAGTTGGTGGAAAATCATGCTAATCAGGAAAAGATAGGGGAAACCTGTTGCCCAACCCTGAGACTCTTCGGCAGTTCATGCATGTGGAAGGGTGTCTCTGGAGACAGGGAGGAGCTGGCATTAGATAAGTAAATGAGGTGACGGACAGGGTTATTGCCATTGTGGGAGTGTCTTATTATTTTTCCTAGTTGAAACATTGCAATTGACTTTGACCTCGGGATAGTTTCTGTAATTTTTAGACAAACATATGACTTTCTTGTAAGTTAAATATTATAGTAATTTATGTGCTTTGGGTTAGTTGAGGCATGGGACTAAGAATGAAGAGAGGTGCTACACGTTCTCATGTTTTCTGAAGATCACCAGAGGGCCTGGCTTCTGTGAATCTAAGAAAGATGATTTAGCTGTTCACATGTTCTCCTTATAATTCTAGCATGCCAGGCAGAAAGAAAGAGGCAACTCTGCAAAGGACAACTCCCACAGGAGGGGTCACTGATCCATCTTGATTAGGTCATTTCACAGAATTGTGGGCTTAACAGGTGGCCAAACAGAAATGTATTCACTTTCCATATTACCATTGTATGTTCAGCCTAGATAATTTGTGTTGTCAGATTAAAATCATCTCTAGTTAGCTGAAATTTTAAAGGATGAAACAGAGCCATTATTTTTGGTAGGTTCTTTCTTAAATACACATTCAATTCATAATGTCATAAGGCACTGATTTAAATGATAAATCTTCCTAAAACCAAATCATCACACATTTTAAAAAAAAACCTCACACACACTGTAATTTAAGTCGGTCAGACATATTCTGCCAAAGTGCCAGTAATATTATCAACAATTTCTAAGCTACCATACTTAGGGCTTTTTTTTCTTCTGAAACCAAGCTAATCAAATAAAGATAGGAAGCTGCCTCTGAGTCATTTTGGTTTTTCTTTGGGAATGGACTAAACAATTAGATTAATTCTTAATCTAAGACACAAAAAGTTGTCAGATTGCTTTCTGCCCTTCCTTTTAAATTCAACTTCTGTGGACAGTCCTTAATATGACATTGAATAGTTGTGCGTTTTTTGTTTTGTTTTTTTTTTTGACAACCAGCACTTGCAAACATTTCTGAAAAGAAATTTTTGGTTTTTTTCTTGGTTCCTTGGATATCCCAAAACTAAGAGAATAAAGAAAATGGAGGAGGAGCTGGGAAGGTGGCTCAATGGTAGAGTGCTTGTCTTGCATGCATGAGGTACCACATAAGCAGAAAAAAGCCGGAAGTGGCGCTGTGGCTCAAGTGGTAGAGCGCTAGCCTTGAGCTGAAGAGCTGAGGACAGTGCCCAGGACCAAAAAAAGAAAATTGGGGAAATAGTTGAAAAAAAGTCCAAGTGACACTTCAGATAAATTCATACTAAATTTCATAATAAAAACCATTCTTGTCTTGGTGAGATTTTAATTACAATTTAAGTATTGCTTAGTTGAAACAGCTTACTAGTTTTAGTGTGCTACTTGCTCCATTATGGAATGAAACTGGTTATTCAAATAAATAATGAAGATTTATTTGGCATAAATATGTTTCCTAATAAGGAGAAAAGTTATGAGAGGATAGAGAAATGTTTCAAATTTGTTAAATATACATTTGAGCACCTAAAAGTTATATTAACCCAATTCTAGTTTGGGTTTCAGTGTGATCTTTATTTAAGGTATCAGCCCAGGGAAAAGAGGAGGAAAATGAAAAGGAAGGCAGAATAGTGAAATTCTAAGAAATATTGCTATGTTGTAGCATTCTGACAACTCAGTGAGGGGCTATGGGACTTCATATTGCCAGAAACATACTTTTCCTATAGGTTCTCTTGCCTTCTGTTCTCTCCTCCTCTTCTTCTTCTTCTTTTTTCTTTTCTTTTCCTTTTTGTTGGTCATGGGACTTGAACTCTGAGCCTGGGTGCTGTCCCTCATCTCTTCAGCTCAAGGCTAGCGCGATACCACTTGAGCCACAGTGCCACTTCCAGTTTTTTCTGCTTATGCGGTGCTGAGGAATCAAACCAGGGCTTCATGCATGCAAGGCAAGCACTCTACCACAGAGCCACCTTCTAGCCCCTCTCCTCTTTTTGCTCTCTCTTTTTCCCTTCATCTTCCCTCCCCTTTTCTTCCCCTTCCACATCCTCCAGTAACTTTCCTTCCTATGTATCTGTCTGTCTGTCTATCTATCTATCTATCTATCTATCTATCATCTATCTGTGATATATGTATATAAATACACAGAATACCATACACACACACAGAGACACACATGCTTTGAATTATAGAATCAGGTAGAAACAAAAGGAACATCTCTCTCTCTCTCTCTCTCTCTCTCTCTCTCTCTCTCTCTCTCTCTCTCTCTCTCTCTCTCTCTCTCTCTCTCTCTCTGTGTGTGCTAGAGAGTGAGCTAAAGTCCTTGTACTTGCTTGGCAGCTCTTTACCACTTGAGCCACCTTAGTTCTAAAAGAGGTATCTTAACTGAGGCCTGTACAACTTTGGGGTTCTTTAGTGGGATAGGAGGAGATGACATATCTGTTTTTCTTCCACTCATTTTTTTTTCTTTTTTTCTTTTTTTGTCGGGGCTTGAACTCTGGGCCTGGGTGCTGTCCCTGACTCTTCAGCTCAAGGCTAGCATTTTACCACTTGAGTCACAACACCACTTCAGGTTTTCTGGTGGTTTATTGGCAATAAGAGTCTCATTGACTTTCCTGCCTGGGTTGGCTTTGAACCACCATCTTCAGATCTCAGCCTTGAGTAGCTAGGATTACAGGTGTGAGCCACTGGCACTTGACTCTATCACTGATTTTATAAATTGAGATTCAATAAAAATTTTGTTTGTTTGTTTGTAATAGGGCCTTGCTATCTAGCTCAGGCTGGCCTGGAACTATCTGCTTCTACCTTCTCAGAAGTAGATAGTAGAACTATTTACTTCTACCTGGAAGTACAGGTGTTCACTGTATTTGCAACTCACAAAAGCAAATTTTGTTTTGTTTTGTTTGTCGTGGGGCTTGAACTCTGGGCCTGGGAGTTGTCCCTCAGCTCTTCAGTTCAAGGCAAGCCCTCTACCATGTGAACCACAGTGCCACATCTGGTTTTCTGATGGTTTATTGGAGATAATAGTCTCATGACCTTTCCTGCCCAGGCTGGCTTTGAACTGTGATCCTCAGATCTCAGCCTCCTTAGTAGCTAGGATTACAGACATGAGCCACCAGTGCCCGCATGAAGGCAAAGTCTGATGAGATCGACAGCTTAAGGAAATACAAAAGCAGAGTGACTGTGACTGTGCATGCTCACAGTCTCCTCACAGTCTCCACAATGAAGCGCAACATCCCTGATTTTGGGTGCTTTTTGTCTATGTGGCATCCCTTCTTACCTTAGACTTTGATCTGCACATTGGAAATACTGTAAATAGATGGAATATATCATCCTTTAATATGTGTCATTATTTAATATATCATAAATCCAATGAAAAGCATTCAGTGCTTTAATTTAGCTTAGATGATTTCTTGCCCTGCAAAGAACAACTGGACGGTTTATAAAAGAAAGTAATGGAGACTTCAGATAAAGTATTCACTCTAATCATTTGATTAACTAAGCTTCAATTTGTTGCTTGGAAAATGAGGCTGCCAGAACATGCTTTGTTCTCCTTACAAGGAATGATGTTTTTATACATGTGCAGTAAAACACTAAATGAAATAATGAATGGAATACAAAAGGCTTTGCAAATGGGAAATACAGGTATGTAAACATTTTTTATTACAATCAAGTATAAGATAAGAAATATCTATGACCAAGTACAAAAGTAGTCACATTTGAAATATTCCTTGTTGTTGTTGTTGTTGTTTTTAGTGGTGGTAGGCTTGAACTCTGGGCCTAGGCCCTGCCCCTGAGCTCTTCAGTTCAAGGTGAGAGCCCTACCATTTGAGCCACAGCACCACTTCCTGTTTTCTGGTGGTTAGTTGGAGATAAAAGTGCCCTGAACCGTGATCCTCAGATCTCAGCCTCCTGAATAGCTAGGATTACAGGTGTGAGCCACTGGCGCCTGGCTATTCCTTTCTTTTTCAAACAGGATATCTTTATGCAGCGGAGGCTTAAGTTTTGCCGTCCTCCTACCTCAGCATCCTGCATGTTAGAAAAAAAATTATTGCTAGGTATTAGCTTTAGAAAATAATGACTTTCATTATGTTAATTTCTTATATACATTGTACCTGGGTCATAGTCACCTCATTACCATTTCACTTATTGCTAACATATTTTAATTTTAAACACTCTGGCAATTTATATATGCCCTTTAGAATGTAAGTCACACCCCTAGATTCTAGGTTCTTATAGACACTGTTTTCATAGATTAAAGCATATGGGTAATAACCATAATTTGACTTTCTCTGTGAATTGTAAATTTGGCAGTGTTGTATACTTTAGCCTAATGCTTTGTCTTTATATTTTAGTAAAAGTCTAGCTCCAAGTAGATTAAAATGTTTTTGAACTATTAAACTGAACTTGGAAATAAAAGTGTTTTTGTCCCCCCCAAATAACTGTTCTTCAACAAGAACAAGTAAATTTATGGTGCTATCCACCCATAGCCCCAGGTTCTTGAGAGACAGAGGAAGGAGAATCACGGTCCAAAGCCAGCTCAGGCAAGAACATGAGACTTTATCTAAAAACGAAGAAAGCAAAAACACTGAGTACTTGGCTCAAGTGGTAGAATATCTGCCTAGTAAGCGTTAGGCCCTGAATTCAACCTTTAGAACTATCAAAAAATTGCTGTTCATTTATTCATTTTTCTTTTCTTTTTTGTTCTCAGATTTCTGGAGTAGGCATATGCAAATAAAAACAAATCCAAAGAAAGAACTCTAACTTCACTATGGATTTGGAAGAAAGATTATTCAACACACGGAGGGAAAAGTGAACTGGTGGAGCATTTTCAGGAATGATGCCTTCTTGCTATAATATCAATATTTCCTGCGTGAAAAGTAATTTGCCAAGAGATATCCGTGCATCCCTGTACAGTTTAATGGTGCTCATAATCCTGACCACACTGATGGGCAATCTGATAGTCATTATTTCCATATCACATTTCAAACAGCTTCATACACCCACAAATGTGCTCATTCATTCCATGGCCACTGTGGATTTCCTGCTTGGCTGCCTGGTCATGCCTTATAGCATGGTGAGATCTATTGAACATTGTTGGTATTTTGGAGAAATCTTCTGTAAAATCCACACCAGCACCGATATTATGCTGAGTTCAGCATCTATTTTCCACCTGTCCTTCATTTCCATTGACCGCTACTATGCTGTGTGTGACCCACTGAGATACAAAGCTAGAATCAGTAACTTGGTTATTTCTGCGATGATCTTCATTAGTTGGAGTGTCCCTGCTGTGTTTGCATTTGGGATGATCTTTCTAGAGCTGAACATCAGGGGAGTTGAAGAGGTGTACTGCAAGCACATTTACTGCCTAGGAGCCTGCTCTGTCTTCTTTAGCAAAATATCTGCGGCATTGGCTTTTGTGACTTCTTTCTATATACCTGGGTCTATTATGTTGTGTTTCTACTGTAGGATATATGTCATAGCTAACGGGCAGGCAAGATCCATCCATGATAGAAATAAGAAATTTGAAATTAGATTAGAAAAGAAAAATAGAATGCCACAAAGCAAAGAATGGAAGGCCGTAAAAACCTTGGGGATTGTGATGGGCGTTTTCCTGATATGCTGGTGCCCTTTCTTTGTCTGCACAGTCATAGATCCTTTCCTGGACCATGCTATTCCAACCACTTTCAGTGATGCCTTGATTTGGCTTGGGTATCTCAACTCTACTTTCAATCCAATGGTTTATGCATTTTTCTATCCATGGTTCAGGAAAGCACTGAAGATGATTCTGTTTGGTAAAATTTTTCAAAAAGGTTCATCTAGAAGTAAATTATTTTAGAATCAAACTTATAAAGTTATTATATTTTAGTGTTTAAACACATCTGGATATTGTATTCATGAAAAAAACATAACCATGTATCAACTATCAGTTGTTTGATTCCAAGTGTATATGGTGGATTCAATGATGATATTCCTATATCATGTACCTGTGATATTTGTCATTTTCACTATCTATGTTCTAGGTTTAAGCTTTGAAAATATATTATTAAGGGAATACATTTTAAAGAACTGCCCTTAGATGAACTATTGTGTGCTGAAAGTGGTCTTGTTACAAAGGTATTCAATGGTGGAAACCATGAGGCTGCATTTAGGGACACATTCATTCAGGGAACAAAAACTGACCCAAATGCAACATTTAAAGCCAGCTAGTGACAAACATTTGTGAACTTATTTCTTTTTTTCTTTTTTTTTGGGGGGGGGTCTGGTCTTGGGGCCTGAACTCTGAGCCTGGGCGCTGTCCCTCAGCTCTTCAGCTCAAGGCTAGAGCTCTACCACTTGAGCCACAGCACCACTTCTGGCTTTTTTCTTTTTCTTTTTTTTGCTTATGTGGTGCTGAGGAATCGAACCCAGGGCCTCATGCATGCAAGGCAAGCGCTCTACCACTGAGCCACCTTCCCAGCCCGTTATTTCTTGAAATTTAGGTAGTTCTATATTTTCTAAGACTACTGATACCTTGTAATTTATTCAAGATTTCCAATTCCTTCCATTCTAAGGGTTAGTCTTGGTTAGAACTCACACACATTTTTTCTTGTTTTTTTTTTTTTATAGATTATCATAGATTAAAATATAGAAATAATCTAGTGAGTTTTTCCTGTTGGAAAACTTGCTTATTTGAATTATCTAAGAGTATGTCCTAGTAAATTTTCAGGATTAAAATATTCTTTTTTCATAACAATACAGTAAAAATAGATAGTTTTAAAAATTACTTAAGTAGTTGTATAAAGGGGTTTCAATTCAATGTATCTATTTATGTGTAGAATGTGTCTTGATCAGTGTTACTCATTCCATTGTTCTACCCCATCTATCCCAACCCTGCCCACTCCCTCAAGTTTCCTAGCTTCATTTTCACATATGGATATCGAATATTATGACTGTAGTTGTCCACTGTTCCTTTGTGTCCATCCACCCCCTCTTCTTAACGCCACCTTTTCAGACAAGAAATGTTTCCTTGATTTTTTTCCTTGATTACATCTGATCTGTGATTTTTTCCCTCTGTCCTGATGCCAGCTCTAGGAACACGTGCACATCAATCAAATCAACTAAGACAGTAGACTAAGCTACTAGTTACTCTTTGGCTTCGCTTGCATCAGCTAAAGTTTTCTTGCTCAGACTTTTACTTGGCTGTTGCTTAATAGGATGAGAATTCCCTCAAGCATTCTGCTCCTCAAGTAATGTTGTGTGACAAATGTTTGTTTTCCTGTCTCCATTAAGTACAACTTCTTCCCCAGTGACTCATAATGAAAAATTGTTCTCCATCATGACCAACACCAAACAGCTGATGTGTTAATTATATCCTCTGGTCTCTATTTACTCAAAAGTTTGGCAAATTAGAACCAAGTGAGGTGGGGGGATATATATATATATACTTGTCTCTTTAGACTAGAGCCTCCAGTTAGCCAAATTAAGTGCAGTGGGCATTAGTAAATAGCCAATTAACACATTTAATTACTGTTATTAGCAACTCTCTTAAAGCTTCTTTCAACAAACAGAAGGGTTTGTAAAAAGTAAACATATATTTGACATATGTTGATAACTTTACTTTTAAATGACTTAAAGTTTTCATCTTATCTGTTTAATCTCCCAAATTCAAAACATTATGGAAACTTTGGGGCATACAAAAAAACTACAATCATAAATTGTTTTCTATATTGGGGATTAATCTACCTCATTTGGAAAATGCAAACCAAGACTATAGTAAGTTACTACTTTTCACTTGTTTAATTGTCAAAAAATTTACCCTGATAGTTCTTTTTTTCTGATAAAGTTTGATAGGACTTCTCTATAGTGATTGCAAAAATGTAAACCAACATTTCATTTGGAATACCACTTGTTTTTATCTTGTGGGTATGAATTTCTATATCCTTTTGGATTCTGCAATTACTATTTCATGAACACTGGCAGGAATAGATCTTACATTAGAATGGTCAATATAAGTATCATTCATAATAGCTACAGAATAAGAAATAATTCAAATCATTATTGATAGGAAAAAACAAACAGTTAAATAAATGAAATGCTGCTGAAATTGAATGGAAAAATAGGAGCAAGATAAATGTCAAAAGGCAATAAGAACATGATACCTATTGTATAATGAGTTATAAAAACAAACCAAACAATATTCTTATTTACTTATACAAGTACACATTGACATATTTATCAAATGAATAAAAATGACAAACACTGAATTTAATATAGTATCCATTCAGCATGACAGAAAGAAAGTAGCATATAAATAAATGTAAGTAAGCCAGTGCTAATCTAGTTCATATGTTATAGATAAACAAATAAGCAAGCCAGATATGCTCAGCAAAATGAATTGCAATTAATTCAGATCCCGCAAACTCATATTCCATTAAAAATGTAAACTTTTAAAATTAACTTAGTTATAAGAGGAGGATTTCATTGTTGATTTTTAAAATTGTGAACAGTTTTCCTAGGGACATATTCTTTTTCACAACACATGGAATACAATTGGATCTGTTTGCAGCATTTAAATTAGTTTTCCTATTTCCCTTTGGGTCTTCTTTCTTAGGTTATAGTCTCTGGTACTTAATCAAAGATTAAGCTGTGTATAAGACTCTAACTCAACTCAGCCAGAATGGCATTTGTCAAGAAAGCATGTAACAATAAATGCTGAAAAGAAGAACCCTCAAACACTGTTGGAGTAAATGTCAATTAGTACAACTGCTATGGAAACCAATATGGAGCTACCTCAGATAATTAAAAATAGGTCTACATTATGACCCTATCACTTTTGGGGATACATCTGAAGGAGAGAAAATCAATTTATGATAGATGATTGCATCTCCACTTTCATTTTAACTCTTCACAATAGCCAAACTGTGCAACTAGCCAAGGTACCTAACAGTCAATGAATGGATAAAGCAAACACACACACACACACACACACACACACACACCATGAAGTATACCACACAGACATAATGAGAGATGAAATTAAGTCAGTTGCAAGAAAGTGGATGAGACTGGAGATCATCTTGTTGAGTGTTATGTCAAGATCAAAAAGCCAAAACCTAGACCTAAATAATGAAGATGATGATGCTGATAAGAGATAATACTGGGCAGTATAAGAAAACCCAACAAGGGAATGGAGGAAAGGAAGGGTTTGGGATATAATAGTGGTGATGAACTTGATCAAAGTATACTGTAGCTAATGTATACTAATTAAAAATGAACAACAAAGAAATTTTGATTTTTTTTGTTGAAGTGATGGCCCAGATGAAGATATATTGTACACATGAACTGCTTTGTTAAGTGAAAAAACAATTCAATATCTAAACTGAAATTAAGATAAAAAAGGGAAGGGGTGTAGGTTGGGAGGGGTGTGAGAATGCTGAAGGGGTGTCATTGATCACGATGAACTGTATTTACAGACTGCTTTGGTGAATGGCAACTCTTTAAGTAGTTACTTAAAGATTTCAAATAGAATAACGAAAAGATTCTATTCTCTAGGCTACCACAAGGTGTCAGGGCTAAAAACAGGTAATGATCCAGATCAATGGAGCCATTTCGACTGCAGTACTGCACAGACATTGGGCTAGAAGAGGGCTTGGAAGAGTGTACTGGTATTTGTTACATCCACAATCACCACAGAGCTGTTTTTCTTAAATATGGTCTTTAGCATTAGAGAAGCTGGTTCAAACAAAATTTTCTGGGGTTTATACAGAAATAGGGATTAGAGTTTGATACTGACTGTGCATCTATAATCCCTTTTCTGTCCTGAAATGATCTTTCCTAGTCAAGAAAGTTGTAATGTTCCAGTACTCCCTACTATCTGTCCATCAGACATATTTCATCAATTCCTGATCCCACAGATGCTAAAAATGTAGACAGTATCAAACAGTTGCAGTTAGAAGTTGAGTTTTGAAGTGACAGCCCTACGAAGCTCAGCTTCCCCTGTGACTGTTCAAGTTGGATTTCCACACAGTGGCCACTTAAATAGCTATGATTTCAATTGAAATTAATTCTAGTAGGACCCTGGTAACATACAATGACCAGTGCTTCATTTCATCTGTACCTGAGATATCTTACCTACAAAAGCAATACGATCAGTGGAAAATAAACGGTCACAATGCAAAAGATGATGAACAAACAAAAATATAGTTAATTATACTTGTAAACATAGTAAACTCCCATCGTCACAGGAGTTACTTGAAAAGACAATAATCATGCCTAATGCCTCCAAGTCTACCGGTGTGGATGAGATGCATTCCTTTAGTCACTTCTATGCAAAGGGGGAAAAAAAGGAAAACAATCAGCAATGGTTCTTGTTTGTTTGTTTTGGTTTTGGTCTCAGGAATGGAACCCAGAACCTCAGTTCCAGTCTAACAAAGGAGAGTGATAGATGATTAAAATCTCCTTGCATGTACTGCAATATAGGGACTGCGATTGTCAGGTCATCCTAACGTGCTGGAAGAAGCATCATTGTACTTGAACACTGAGGGCATCCATGTGTGATTGGGATTCTGTCCACAAGCCACAATTCAGACCTACAGCCTTTATGTAATGAAAGACTTGGCTTCATCAGTTGACAGGTGAGGAAAACACCGGTGAATAGACACTCATGTGAGGAAAGGGTTAGGCTCATTTAAATTATTAATTTTATAATGAAAAGGGTTTCCCCCCTCATTCTCAGATCAAATTCCCTTGAGACTAATTATAGAATTATAAAACAATACAACTAACATAGTCCAGCTCTTCTGGTCCCATATAAACATTCACGCCAGATAGAAATGAGAGTTTCTTCCATAAGGAGTTAGCAATGTCATTGACAATGCAGCAGCAGGTATGTGGAGAAGGGATGATGCAGGAAGGATCTGTGAGATTTGGTAAGAAGTAAATTGTCATGCCAATAATCAGTAGTGTTGGTGGTGTATTAATTCTTTCCTTTTCTGTTGCTCATGTTCAGAGAGAATATGTAGGAATGCAGAAGATTGAAGTTGAGGAATTAATTCAACCTTGTAACAAAATGTGGGCTTGTTTAAAATATGTAAACAGGGAAATGTGCTAACTTCTGATGATGAATTGTTTCCTGGGAAGAATATTTAATATCCAGGAAAAGGTTACTTTTTCATGAGCAGCAGAATGATTTATTTAGTACAGGTGTTCACCTAAGTTAAACAGAAGGCTAAGGAGTTACCTGGTTTTGTTTAGTTTTGAGACAGTGTCACTAATGTTCCATGGCCTGGCTTGAATTCATAATTCTACCCAGGCTTTCAAGTGATGGGATTATAGGTGTGAAGCACCACGTTCAGATTACCTTTTAAAAATATATTATCTCATTACTTTCACTGGGGAAACATTTTCTGGACACATACATTTATGAATGTGGTGTTTATTTCAAGGACAGAAAGGAGGAAAGAAAAGAAGGAAGAGAAAAAGGAAAGAAAGGAGAACTTTGAAATGTTCATAATATACATTGTGATAATACATGTATTACTTAATGTGTCAATTCATTAACATTATAAATTCAACAGCATTGGAACTAAAGGGAATTAATACTTAGGTAAGGTCATATATTCAAGGAAAGCAGAAATAAGGGTGAGCAGGAACAACAACATAGTAGAGACCTTTAAATGTTGTAAAAAAGTGATTAGTAAAGCAGCACATATTTAATAATAAAGCACCAATTAAATTTAATGAACAAGTTAAAATAAATGAGGTCACATTAGAAAAATCAGAAAATTCTTTATTATTCTTGCCAGCTTCCTGCAGTTTAATCACTTTCTTGGGGCAAAGATAGAAAACATTTTTATTTTTAACAATTTGGTAGAATAATGTTTGTGTGTAGTGTTTTTCATAAGGCAATCATGCAAGCATATTGCAAATGATGGCATACTTGAATTAAACTAATTCAAAATAATAAACTTCTGGACCCTCAAGACAACAGACCTCAAGGAATTTGAGTCTGATTATGTTCCCCAAATTCATTTGAGAAAAAATCCATTATTGTCTAATAGCTGTCAATAATATTCTCTTTATACACATGAGGAGGATCCATTGTAGTTATATCATTAACTTGTTTCTCCTCCTTTTGTCCCCTTCTGTGGAATAATAAAGCAAGTGTATATTAAATGTTGGTGGGGAACTTGAATTACAAAGTATAGAGTGAATAGTTTTCATCTGAACCTCGTGGATGAGAGTTCTGTAAAATTACAAGTAAGTATAATGGGTTGAGTGAAAAAGATGTACTATTTTAGCAGAATCATCTTCTTTGATGCTTCTATGGTTTTTGTTTTTGGGTTTTGTTATGAAAGCATCCATATAAAATGAAGAGTATTTTAACTATTTTTTTCTGACAAAATTTCATCTGTTTTTTGCTTTCCTGAAGGAAACATTTGATTGCTCTGAGTATGGAAATGGATCTTGCACAGAAAATAAGAGGTCACTGGGTATCCGGGCTGCCATGTATTCATTTATGGCAGGAGCCATATTCATCACGATATTTGGCAATCTCGCCATGATTGTTTCCATTTCCTACTTCAGGCAGCTTCACACACCAACCAACTTCCTCATCCTCTCCATGGCGGTCACCGACTTCCTCCTGGGATTTGCCATTATGCCCTACAGCATGATCAGATCGGTAGAGAACTGCTGGTATTTTGGGCTTACGTTTTGCAAGGTTCATTATAGTTTTGACCTCATGCTTAGCATAACATCCATCTTCCATCTTTGCTCAGTGGCTCTTGATAGGTTTTATGCTATCTGCTACCCCTTACGTTATTCTTCCAAGATGACAACCCCAGTCATTAAACGGTTGCTGTTTCTCTGCTGGTCGGTCCCTGGAGCCTTCGCCTTTGGCGTGGTCTTCTCCGAGGCCTACGCTGATGGCATCGACGGCTATGCTATCTTGGTTGCTTGTTCCAGTTCCTGCCCAGTCATGTTCAACAAGCTCTGGGGGACTACTTTGTTCATGGCAGGTTTTTTGACTCCTAGTTCTATAATGCTGGGGATTTATGGTAAAATTTTCGCCGTCTCCAGAAAACATGCCCGTGCAATCAGTAACTTGCCAGAGAATCAAAATAACCAAATGCAAAAAGACAAAAAAGCAGCGAAGACATTAGGAATAGTGATGGGTGTGTTCTTGTTCTGTTGGTTTCCCTGTTTCTTCACTATTTTACTGGATCCTTTTTTGAACTTCTCTACTCCTGTAGTCCTGTTTGATGCCTTGACGTGGTTTGGCTATTTTAATTCCACGTGTAATCCCCTAATTTATGGTTTCTTCTATCCCTGGTTTCATAGAGCCCTTAAATACATTTTGCGAGGTAAAATTTTCAGCTCACAATTTTATAATACAGATTTGTTCACTCAAAAATAAACTGAATAGACTTATTTTGTATGAGTGATTTGGAACAAAAGCACTAAACTTTAGCAGAATGAAATTGCTCTGCATGTGTGTGTGTGTGTGTGCGTGTGTGTGTGTTTTGTGCCTGTGTATGTGTGTGTGTATGTGTGTGTGTGTGTGTGTGTGTGTTTGGCTGACCATAATGCTCTTGATTTCTAAGAAGTTTCTCTTGAGACTCCAACATCCTTTATTTATCTATTTATCTAGCTATTTAATTAATCAATTAATTAATTTTGTTGGTTGTGGGGCTTGAACTCAGGGCCTGGGCGATGTCCCTGAGCTTTTTTGCTCAATACTAGTATTCTACCTTTTTGAGCCACAATGCTATTTCCTCCAACATCTTTCATCCTTCATATATCTACTACTTCTAGATAGAGCAAAAGGAGAATTAGACTAGTTAATAGAAAATGGGAAAGTCAGGAATGTAAAGAAAAGGATGTGCAAAAATTTGCTGTTCAAAAAGGATGAGAATGCAGGCTGAGCTTGAGGAACGCTCTTTCCTGCCCACCACACACACCTCGGCTGACGTTTTCATCTACTTGTTCTTCCTCAGCTTCTGATGAAGTTGAATTTGGAAGAACAGTGAGGGTCTGGGAAGGTGGCTCAGTGGTAGAGCACTTGCCTTGAGGCCCTGGGTTCCATTCCTCAGCACCACTTAAGCAGAAAAAGCCGGAAGTGGGGCTGAGGCTCAAGTGATAGAGCACAAGTGTACAGCAGAAGAGCTGAGGGACAGCGCCCAGGCCCAGAGTTCAGGCCCCACAACCGACAAAAGAAGGAAAGAAAGAAAGACAGAAAGTAAGAAAGAAAGAAAGAACAGTGAAAAGTTATTTGGATGTAAATACAAGAACAATAATTTCAAAACTCCATCTTCTGACAGGGCTCTGGTGGCTCATGCTTGTAATCCTAGCTACTCGGGAGGCTGAGATCTGAGGATCACAGTTTGAACCCAGGCCAGGCAGAAAACTCTGCGAGATTCTTATCTCCAATAAACTACTCAAAAAAAAAAAGCTGGAAGTGGCACTGTGGTAGAACAAAAGAAGCTCAGGGACAGCGTGTAGGCCCAGAGTTCAAGCCCCAGGTGCAGCAAAATAAAGAATAAAAGAACTAGAAAACGATGTAACAAATACAGCATTCCATTCAATATTTCATTAATGTACATATATATATATATATATATATTTGAAATTTTACTCTGATTATAAAGATGGATTCCCTTTTCATAAGTCAGACCATGAGTACATTTCTATTGGGACAATGTCACCCCTTCCTTCATTCTCGCTCTCCGTTTTTTCTTCCTGTCCCCACCCACAGCTGTATAGTCGATTTTCATCATGGTTTCTACTGAGTACCACTGCTGCATTTGTTCACCCTATGTCCTTCTATTTTTATACTCTCCTTACCCTCCAGGATACATAAAAATGAATAAACAAAACAACAAAAAGAAAAAGGAGAAAAAGCCTTTTTGTTTCCATATCCTGGAGTTCGTTTTGGTGAACATTATTTTATATGATCAGAGGCAGATAGAAATTGCACCTACATGTTTCTCCCTAAAAGTGCTCTTCTTTGGTCTCACAGTGTATGCAAGCCTTGAGTCCTGTTTAGTGTTTCGTGTATTTTAGATCTAGTTTCTGCATATGAGAGAAAACATGCACCATTTGTCTCTGAGTTCATTAATGTTTTATCTTAATCCCAGCAGTGGGATTTCCCATTTTACAGGCAATGGAATTCTCTTTGATGGTCCTTTTCCTTTCTTAGGCCCATGCACATTTTGACATTTGATATGATGACATTTAATCAGTAACTGGATAACATAACTACCCAGAAAAGTTGTGGTTTGGGTCCACTATAGAAGTAGTATCTATACCTATATATTTGCATCATAGTTAATGAGAAAAAAAGCAAAGATGAAAACTAATATTGACTGTGTTTGGGGGATGTTCTGGGTACCATCCACTTTCCATTTGTTATTAGACTAACATTAAATTTATGTTAACACTCACTAGTACATGGTGGACTTGCATTGTCATATGCTGGCAAATGTTTTGCACTGACTTGTAAAATTGGATGATATCTGTGTTGTCAAATGTAGCTTGAGGAAATAAAATGAAATATTTTGGTGGGAGATTGCCTGTTGTCATTTGTGGGAAAGGAGTTTGTGACTGTCCTCTTTATAAAGTGATAATGTTTGTGAAATTAATTTTGCTTTTGTTGGAGCCTGCAGAAAAAAATAAAAATTTGGCCTTGTATAGGCTGTAAATATGATTTTCAAATGATACTGTTATCTTTATATAGTTGTAAAAGGGGGTTTCAATTCAATATGTCTGCTGATAAATACAATGCTTCTTGAACAATGTCACCCCTTTCCATAATTTTCTCCATCTTTCCCAACCCTAACACACCCTCAAATAGTTATAATACTTCTTAAACAATGTTACTCCTTCTATCATTCTCTCCCCGATCTCTCCTAACCCCACCTATCCTCTCAAGTTATCTGGTTCTATTTTCACTTTTGTACATTTAACATTATGACTGTATTTCACTCATCCATCCTCTCTTCATCTATTATTTTGGTTTTTTTTTTATTAGTTGAGTCTATAGTTTCCTATTAAGGAAACTCTGTAGTTTAGGGATAAATAAGCCTCTGATTAAATTAAATCTATGCCACCTAGCTTATAATGATCTTCCTTCCTTCCTTCCTTCTTTCCTTCCTTCTTTCTTTCTCTTTCTTTCTTTCTTTCTTTCTTTCTTTCTTTCTTTCTTTCTTTCTTTCTTTCTTCCTTCCTTCCTTCCTTCCTTTCTTCCTTTCTTTCTTTCTTCCTTTCTATCCTTCCTTCTTTCCTGTGGCCTATTTATATTTTAAATATAAATTTTATTTTACTCTACTTTTTACATTGCAGGAGATGGGACATGCTGAACAAATGCTCCTCTTACACTTTGTGTTGTTCCCTCCCTCTCTCCATCTCTTCCTTCCTCCCTTTCTCCCTTCCTCTCGATCTTTTTTTTTCTTTTTTCTTTTTGTAGGTGGTGGGGCTTGAATTCTGGGCTTGGGTGTGTCCCTCAGCTCTTCAGCTCAAGGTGAAACCTCTACCTTTTGAGCCACAATGCTACTTCCGGTTTTCTAGTGGTTTATTGGAGATGAGAGTGTCATGGACTTTCCCACCTGGGCTGGTTTTGAACTGCGATCCTCAGATCTCAGCCTCCTGAGGAGCTAGGATTACAGGTGTGAGCCACCAGTGCCCGGCTTGATCCCTTTTCTAAAACTAAGGGTTTTAGTCATGATAGTACCTCTCACTGAAGTAAAAATAAATATTTCTCTTTCATTCCATAATCTTTTCATTCAAAGTACAAACAGAAACTTTTTATTATTCAGATAACTATTTCTCCCTTGACTATCAGTCAACATTTAATTTAGCCTATACATGGCTGCATTTTTAATACATGAAAGTTTCAGAACCTTATCTTCTCAGAATGAAACAAAAATGACCATGAAATTGGTTATGAAATAATTGTCCTTCATTTGGAAAAAAACCAACTTAAAACATTCTGAGAGTTAATGTCCCTGGGACACAAAAATGCACAGGACATTTCACCCCTCCCTCAGGAAAGAAAGTCCAAGCACAATTCCAATGGGGCTCTGTAACTAGTACCTCTTGAACTTCTGGATCTGAGGCTTTCACTGTAGATCTCTTGAGAGCAGATGGAAACCTATATGATCAGATATCTTTGGCATTGAACTTCCCACAATTTCCTGTGTCACATCAACCAAGCCACCAGAAGAGGCTCAACGATTTACAACTAATTTTCCAGGAAATGAAAGGTACTGGATTAATAAAAGGAGTTAAAAATGTACTGTTCTTTCATGATTATGCTTGATTTATTCTCATCAAAATAATTAAACATTTATAGAGTATCAGAAGGTATTACAAATAGGTTGCAATAGGAACATAGAGTTTTTATTCTTAACTAGAAAATAATTATGATATCATGAAAGGTCTTAATTTTCCAGCAAAATTTTGTGATAAGGCATATAAATTTCTGGGTAGGAGCATGTAAAATATTTTTGCAAAATCCAAAGACTACACAAGACATCATTAGTAAGTGTCAGGCACTCACTTATTTCAGTAATGCTCACTTATTTTAATAATGCTGAGATTTTTCATTTCAAAGTCTTTCCCAGTATGGTTTCTGATGTCACTCATTTTTTCTTAGAAAAAAGCATGTTGTCTTATTTTCCCTGTAAATCTTTTGAGAAAGGAGAAAACAAACATCCCATTGATCAGTAGCTGGCAATATGTCTAGTGCATGGGCTGTACTTTGAGTAGCAAGGGTTATAAACAGCTGATACCATAGACTTTCATGCTGATCAAATGGATCCAAAATCACCAGTGCTATTATCAGAGAAGGAGAGGTGAGAGATAGGTTCACTGGAACTGAGCCCGAAGATTTGGATTTTTTTTTTTTTTTTTTTGTCGGTCGTGGGGCTTGAACTCTGGGCCTGGGCGCTGTCCCTCAGCTCTTCAGCTCAAGGCGAGCGCTCTACCACTTGAGCTACAGCGCCACTTCCGGTTTTCTGGTGGTTTATTGGAGATAGGAGTCTCACGGTCTCTCCTGCCCGGGCTGGCTTTGAACCTCGATCCTCAGATCTCAGCCTCCTGAGTAGCTAGGATTACAGGCGTGAGCCACCAGCGCCCGGCCGAAGATTTGGATTTTATTTAATGCTGGGGAATGGAGATTAAAGGCAGAAGAGGCTATACCAAGGTTCTATGCAACTGGATGCTGAAATATTCACATGGTATCCATGTCAGGCCATGCACAGACCAAGATGTGCTTTCCCAAATACTCCTGTTAATCCACACTAAGAAAAGGCAAAGAGAAGATACAGTTTATCACTTCTTCTGGGTCCCTTCCCATCTCTTACACATTCTGTGATACTAACTTTCAGTAGAGACCTTTTGGTTTCCAAATAAAGCTATGGTTTATAGCTAATGAAAATAAAGATGCTTAAAAAATTCTTATTGCTTCTCTGTACCTGCTCCCTGAAACAGAAATTACTTTTCCTGTTACTGTGCATGTATTTCCTGTCCCTAAAAATTTCTTTCTTTTCCCAGTTGTTTTTCAGAAGAAAATATTCTTTTAAGGTAGCATCTCTTGCCACTTTATAAGGCTTATCCTGAACTGTGAGTTGTTTTGGATTGTAATTCGTCATCTATAAGCTACATACTACTTTATATTTGTTGCTATTACAAAATACAATTTACCTCATATAGTTTATGAGGAAATTGATAGAATTTTCCCCCCATTCATCTTAGTTTTCAGTGCTCTGTTGAATATACTCTACTTATTAACCCTGACATGCTTACCAAACTACTACAAACTTTAAATATTTCTTATGATTTTTGTTAGATATTAGAGAACTGAGCAGAAACCAAAGTATGTCAAAGAACTTAATATCAGATCTACACTTATGCTTTCTATTAAACTTCATATGCTCATTAGTCTATTGTGATGAAATACTAGTCCAAATTATGAACTATTGTTATTTATTTTAGCTACTTCAATAATAGAAATTAACACAAATCTCTGTATGAAATGTGCTTTCAGACTAAGAAGGTTAGAGGTTCTTTAAAAATAGAAATTAAATAGATCATTTTTAATAGGTTCTATAAAAATTGACATTGTTTTCTGGCCTGTGGCAATGGGCGTACTGAGTCCTAAAATTGGTGCTGTTTTGGAAAGTGACTCTTCTTCACTTGCAAAACCACAGGAAAGCCTTCAGATGAGCCAGTGTCTTGTAGAGCTAAAACAGCATTGTTTCCATGGTGATGTTTGTATTACTTGTTGAGTTATAGAGTTGAACAGATTCTTGTCTCCTCTGTGAGAACCATGGATGGGCAGCTTTCATTTTCAGCAATGATTTATACTGCATTCACATTTTAAGACCCTGAAAATTAGACTCTGTAGCTAGAGCACATTGGGAGACCACCTCTGTTTCCTACCAAAATGAATTTGTCCAGAAAATCGAAGATTCCCTTTAATAAGCCCCATGACGTAAGCTCACATTGCATATCTGGCTTTTTTAAAAAAAAAAAACACATATGGCTGCAGATGTGCCAATCTTATCATTCAGGGCTAGAAACTAAAATTTCAGGGGAAACATAAAAAAGATAAATTGTTATTATTTGGATTTTTAAAGTTACAAAACATGGCATTTTCATAGAGGTTATACAGCTCAAATCATAGATTAAATGGAAGACATTTTTAACAAAGCAAAATTAAGGGACATGACATAATTCTTACAAAGTGAATCCTTGTATTTCATGGTGGTGGAGGTAAGAACAATGCAAAACCCTAAAATATTCACACAGGCCACTTCCAAATGAACCAACAGTTTATAAAACAAAACAAAACAAAGCAGTCTATCTGCAAATCAGTCATTCTGAGCTCAGAATATAGTTCATTAAAGCCATGGACTTCATAGAATGCTATGCTTTTCAGAAACAATCTCTAATTAGCAAATTAAATGTGTGATCTGTGTCACTCCTAAAATCTACAGAAGTAAACAGGCCCAGAGTCAGTGAGAGATTTGCCCAACATTATATGACTTATATGTGGGGGAGCCAATAAACAAACAACTCTAATTTCAAAGCTATAATATCAAGGAGAGGGAACTGAATTTGTACCATATAATAAGTCATTTTAAACCTTTCATTATAGACATTTCAAACTGGTCTTCTTGAGTTTCATGCCCGAATTTAAATAGTAAGTGCACTTAATAGAAAATGTGTGATCTATCCAACCCCTTATAGTAGAAACATCTTAATCCTGAAGAAATGGGATGTTAACTTGCACATAATTCTCATGTGAGTTTCTTTCAATATTATTATAGCCTTGACCGTTAAACTCACATGGGCAAAGCTGCTGGGATTAACTCACGGGTAGACCACTGGTTCAATCCTCAGAATTGCCACACACACACACACACACACACACACACACACACACACACACACACGTTCACATTAGGTAATTAGAGCATGGCAAATTCAACTACATAATCATATGCTTTCATCCCAAATATATTTTCAGCCTTAGATACAGTACATGTTTAATTTTCACCTTGCATTCTCCAACACAGTATTCTCTTTCAGTTTTGTAAGAGTCTTTCTTTCATTACACACTATGTATCTAGTGTCTCCTACATATTAACCTAGGGGCTGAGAATTCCAGAGTGAACAGTTCTAGTCACTCGTGGCAATGACTAGAGAGTCATGTGGAACAGTCACCTTGCCAACAGCTACCTCCTTACCCAAGACTTTCCAAAGCAAAGCCCTCCTCTGACTCAGACATGTCTCTGACATATTATAGCAAGATCCTTCCACCCCGGTCCTCATCACCCACCCCAAGTCAGGTAAGAATGACAGAATCAAAAGGAATGAAAGGAGCTTCTAACACCATGAGGCCAACGAAGGAATATTTCTGTTTTTTTATTTTTTTTAATTGAGGTTCTAAAAGGAAGCCTAAATTAAATTTACCTAAATAGATGAACTCGATGCATGCACATTAAGGCTGAACCTCTGGTTTGGGAGAATCCAACATAGATTGAGAGTATCCCTATGTCCAGTCTTCTCAAGATTGGGCCTACTTTTCTGTAGCCCACTAAACCAACATGATGCTTGTGGTAGACACAGTATCAAGCCTTCCCAAAGCCTACTGGTGAGTGGGTTTTTTTTTCCTTCAGGATATTTACCTTGGGGTCAAGGTAAATAGGGTGCAATAACTTACTGAAAGTTTAAATGATTACCAAATTGACTATCCTCTTTCAGTCTCTGGTAATTGAGGGGAGATCTCAGTGATGGGACTTGAGAGTATGTCAAATGCGATCACTTAGGGATAAAACATGTCACAAGGCTTTCTGCCAGTCAGAACCTCAGGTAAATCATAATGCTCATACAAGAGAGTAGAAATGCTGTGGCTTATACCTGTAATTCCAGCCATTTCAGAGGCAAAGATTGGGTGGATTGTGGTTCATGGGCAGTTTAGGAAATAAAGTTAGGAAGACTCCATCTCAACAGAAGAGCCAGCTCAGCTCAGCTGCACAGGAAGCCATAGAGACGTTGGCTCTGGGAAAAAATTTGGGAACACCCTCTGAAAACAAACTGAATTTGAGAAGGACTAGGGGAATGGCTTCAGTGGTAATGTGCTTCCCTAGCAACCGTGAAGCTGTAAATTAAAACCTCAGTACTGACAAAAAGCAAGAAAGAGAATGAGAAGAAGAGGATAGAGGAGAGAAAGAGATTGGAAAATAGAAACACAATCATGCATCGACCCAGGGGCATAGTTAAGCTTTTAGGTTTATAATATGATGTAGGTTTTCTAGTATTGAATGTCCATCACATTTATTAACCCTGTTGAAAGTATGATATATTTTAACAACTATATACAATTTCCAGTTGCTAAAAAAGTGTCTGAAAACTTTTCACCTATTTTTGAAACAAGAACACATGCCCAAAACATTTGTGACATTGACTTTGTATTTGAGATAAAAGAGATGTTTTCTTATCATTCAATTTCAAGGAATGTGCACAGGATGAAAGTCACCCCAAAACTGTAAAAAAAAAAACCATTACCCCATTACAGGACTAGAGCACTCAACAGATAAGCTCAATTTGAATGAATGCATGGTTGGGCATAGTAGACTAAAATAGAGCAACATGGGAATGAACAAGCAGTTGGAAAAAAGTTCATTTTTCTAAGGGCAGTAACTGAGAAAGCAAATCCAGAAGATAAATATTTAAATAAATTACAATCAGTGTGAGTCACCAACAGATGACTTTGAACTCTATTGTACTATTAGGAACAGACATTGACTGAAATCACCTTAAGAAGGAAACACCGGCTTGTTCTTCCTGGGAAGGAGCTGGAGGTGCTAAAAAGCTCCATGGATCTGCCTTATATTCCTGAAGACCTATCCAGCTGCCCCCAATTTGGAAATAAATCCTGTCCTCCCACCAATCGCTTTTTCCATGTCCGAGTGATCATGTACTTGCTGATGTCCGGAGCCATGGTTATCACTATCTTTGGAAACCTGGTTATCATGATTTCCATTTCACACTTCAAACAACTCCACTCTCCCACCAACTTCCTGATTCTGTCCATGGCGACCACGGACTTCCTGCTGGGTTTTGTCATTATGCCCTACAGCATGGTGCGATCTGTGGAGAGCTGCTGGTACTTTGGGGATAGCTTTTGTAAATTCCATGCAAGCTTTGACATGATGCTAAGCCTCACTTCCATTTTCCACCTGTGCTCCATTGCGGTCGATCGTTTTTATGCTGTGTGTTACCCCTTACACTACACCACCACCATGACAGCCTCCACCATCAAGCGGCTGCTGGTGTTCTGCTGGTCTGCCCCAGCTCTGTTTTCTTTTGGTTTGGTTCTTTCGGAGGCCAATGTGTCTGGGATGCGGGGCTATGAGATTCTTGTGGCTTGCTTCCATTTCTGTGCGCTCACTTTCAACAAATTTTGGGGAACCATCTTGTTCACTACCTGTTTCTTTACTCCTGGCTCAATCATGGTTGGCATTTATGGCAGAATTTTTATTGTTTCCAAACGCCATGCACAAGCCATCAGTAATATACCTGAAAACGTGCAAGGGGGAGCGAGAAAAAGCTTATCTAAGAAAAAAGACAGAAAGGCAGCGAAGACCCTGGGCATAGTCATGGGGGTGTTTCTAGCTTGCTGGTTGCCTTGTTTTCTTGCAGTTTTGATTGACCCATATTTAGATTACTCCACTCCTATAATAGTACTTGATCTTTTGGTATGGCTCGGGTACTTCAATTCTACGTGCAACCCCCTCATCCATGGCTTTTTTTATCCATGGTTTCGAAAGGCTCTAAAATACATAGTGTCAGGAAAAATATTTAGCTCCCATTCAGAAACTTCAAATCTGTTTCCTGAAACACATTAATGAGAAATCCTTACAAAAACAAACAGCGTATTGAAAATGAAAACGATACCCCTACTATTTTACCCTGCAACCAGTACTCTATATCCCACAGACTGCTATAAATGCTAGTTTATGCAATTTTAGTCACCTCAGGTCTCTAACCTTCAAACAGTGACTTTCAACATCTTTGGGGGGGGGAAATCAATACATCCAGCATTTAATTGCTAATTCTGCACCCAATGAACATTTATCTGATTGGAGAGTGAGACACTATCTCAAAATCAATAAAATCAATGAAAATTAAGAGCTGCTCAGGGCTTCCGATAGCATTTTGCCATTGAGAGGCACTTGTAAAGAACCAAAGGTAGAAAGAAGGTCAATGAAATCAAATTTTCCACCCAGGCAACCTTTCTACCCTCCTGCTCCACAGCTGACCATGTTCCTCTGGAAACGGCCACCTGAATGTGAGCAGTTATCATCTCAGAATTCCTTTTACTGTTTTCCCCCTCTACTCTGGCCTAGATAGTACCTGGTACCTTGCACCTAGTATCTGGCATCCATCACTACCCCCAGGTCCTTAGCTGTTTCTGGCTGTTGTCTTTCTACCAGCTGCCCACACACACTTCATAAATAGTCTTTTTCTTAATCTCTCTTCAGTCATCCGGTGGACACTACCATCTGTTTCCTGTTTTACATCCAACTCACGTAGTCTTTCGTTACTCCAAGTTTTGAAATTGCTTCCCCAGATGTCCAGCTCTGTACGAGGCTGAGTTTACCTCTCTGCGCTTTTCCACCTTTACTGCCTCCTCTGGGCTCCCTTCCTTGGAAGAAATCCCTGACCTGCCATTTGTCTGGAATAGGGCTATTCATCCTTCCTCCATTTGGCACATTTCTTTCCATTTTTAGGATAAGTTTGTTTTGAAACTTTTGACATTCCCCATGTGTGTACAAAATACTTTTCAAGACAATTTTTGATGTAATAAGTAGTATTTTATTTATTAAATATTATGGAGGGGCTGGGAAGATGGCTCAGTGGTAGAGTGCTTGCCTTGCATGCATGAGGCCCTGGGTTCGATTCCTCAGCACCATGTAAGCAGAAAAAGCCGGTGAAGCACTGTGGCTCAAGTGGTAGAGTGCTAGCCTTGAGCTGAAGAGCTGAGGGACAGCGCCCAGGCCCAGAGTTCAGGCCCCACAACTGACCAAAAAAAAAAATGGACCTTGCTCATCCTTATAATGTTATTTGACTTTTATTATTTTATAACTTACAAATGTTTAGCTTAGAACTTATTCTATTTGTGAATTTAGTAACTATGACTTTTAGCTGCCAGTTATACCCTAATTTATTTTTTCATATTGTATTTGCATTTTTCAAATTATGAAAATTTGATTTTCTTTTGATCATTTTTCAGATTACTATAACTTTATCCTTAAATAACTTGTCCATGACTTATTTGAAATATGATGAATTTTAAAAATATGAAAATTATAATGCCATTTACTATCATAAGCTGTTAAATTTACAGCTTATCAAACTTTTGTGCCTTTCAACTTAAAAGTCACACAAAATTATGATGATGACAATGATGATGATGATGACGATGATGGTGGTGGTGGTGGTGGTGGTGGTGGTGGTGTGTGTGTGTGTATGTTTGTATGCTAGTATTTGATGTTGTTAAATTTGTGGAGAGGAAGGGCAAAAACAAATCGTTTAACTAGGGATACAGGTGGACCCATTGCAACAATGAGACATACAAGTAGTTATGTCGAAAACGAACTTTACAACTTTGGTGGGGGGGGGGGAGAAGGGTTGGGGGGGCGGGGAGGGGATGGGATGGGAAGGGTAAACAAACGAGGAGGCTACAATGCTTGATAAGAAATGTACTCATTATCTTGCCCATGTAATTGTAACCCCTCTGTACAGTATTTTCACAATAAAAAAAAAAAGAAATAATGGAGGTGGGAGGGAAGGGATGGTAAGGGAAAAACAAAAGAGGAGGCAACAATGCTCAATAGGAAGTGTACTCATTACCTTGCTCATGTAACTGTAACCCCTCTGTACAGTATTTTTATAATAAAAAATGTACAAAAAAGAAATAAGAAGCCACTCTTTTGGCAAAAGAATTAATACAAAAATAACAATATTTGCTATTTGAGAGACTTAGGAGCTAAAAAGAACTGTTGGAAGTTGTCAATTTCCATCAATTTTGTTTAGGGGAAAAGCTGAGGATTGAACCCAGGCATACACATACTGGGTGAGAGTTCTACCACTGAGCCACAGCCCCAACCACTCATCTGCTTTTCCTTTTTTTTAAGAGACAAGGTGTTGGTATATTGCTGGAACATGTCTCTAACTACTGAGCTCAAGTAAAAATACTGCCTCACTCTCCTGAGTGCTGGGACACATACGCCCAGCTTCACGTGTATATTTTGAGACATTTTTTAAATTTGTGTTTGGGCCAAGTCTTTTATTTGGGAAGATGATAAAGAACTATGGTGTGGGGGAGTATTCCTTCTTTGTACAGGGCTTAAAGAACTTACAGGTTGAAAATATTAACTAGCTTATGCTAATAAGTAGAGTGAACATTCGTTGGGTTTGGACTATGTTTTCTCCTTCCCCTCTCCTCCCTCCACTTCTCCTTTCTCTCCTTCTCCTTTCCCTCTGTTTTTCCTTTTTCTCCACTTCTGGCCTGTGAGAGGTTACTCATGCTGTCTCTCAGAAGTCGTAGCAGTCAGAGCACCGAGCTGATTTCCTCTCTGGAGTCAGTTCTCTGGTGACCTTCTGTGTCTCATGTTGGCACTACACCAAATGGCGTGGAAAGACAAACCTGTCTAGAGCAAGACCTGGGGCAGCAGCCTCAAGAGGCTTTACTTCGTGCTTAAATGTGCACTGCCCAGCCTGTTCAGAGTCCCTTCCAGGAGCGTGACCTGAATGTCTAGAAGGAGATGCTGGTGGAGCTGGAGACCAGCGATCACAATGTTCACTTGTCTGGTTAGAGCCCTGGCACACCAGGTAAGTTAACTCTAAATTGCCTAATTGGGAAAACAAATTCCCACAAACCACAGGAGACTATCTCAGGGAAGGAAAAAATATTGTAATTTTGGGGGCTAGATTTTTTTTTGCACATAGAATAAAACAACACTAGAATATGGTCTATAACAAGAAATACGGATTTTTAAAAAAAAAATTACTGAGTTTGTAAAAAGACAATGACTGGAAGACCTATAACAGATAGAGCTCTCCTACAGATAATTCATAAATAATCTTCCATACCTAATAAACTACTGTATGGGTAAGACACATCAAAGCAAGATAAAAAATCATTATTTTTGCACAATTAGTCCCCAAGTAAAGTATTCAGTTATGTGACCAGTAAGCAAAGAAAAATTATGCCTGATAAAGTAGGTGTGATGTGTCTTCTGCTTTCTTATGTATGCATCAATGAATTATTATGTTATCTTTTTATAAATGAATTATTGAGTAGTTGAATATTCTGATTTTGTTGGAGGAAAATGCATATGCACTAATATCTTTTAATACTCAACACAGAAGAAAATTATTCTGTTACTCCTTTGTTGTTTATTTTCCTTTGGAATTCTGAGGATATTTTGCATCATTAAAATGCCCATTCTGTGTGATCCCAGAGTTCTCGTGTCTGCTTCTCACTTAAGGAGGCAAATATCCACTGTAGAAGTCATTAATAATTTCCTGTATTTTCCTAGGTGACTGCCCAATACTGAAATTCATGTAGTCCTTTTCTGCTGATGATTGGGGAAATGAAAGGCAAAACTGTGTCCCTTGATGAAAGTGAAATGCTGTAATACAAGATTCCACCATATTTTATTTTATTCAACTAATTACGGCACAACTCTTTTCTGTACACAGTTCTCAAAGAAAAGGGATCTCTATCCTGCCAACTATTAAAATATCAAAACCACAACTCCACTTACTGTCTTAACAATTCCCTTTAACAAAGTAGCAGGCCAGCAGTTAGCTTTCATTTGGTTACTTGTTTGTATAAGTTTTGACCAAAGGCTTAAAATCACGTTTTAAGTCCTATTTTTGATGTTGTGTTAACTATTCACCCATATAATAATTTAAAAATAAATATGTATGTTTTACTGTTATCTTGCCTTACTTACTTCTATGCTGTTTAAATATTTTCTTAATAAATGTAACTATGCAACAGAAACATGAGAGAATCCAGTTTTAGAAGTGATTCTAAAAGAAAAATGAGGGCTTGGGATATTGCTCAGTGGTAGAGACCAGGGAACACTTAGCATATATTGGCCCTATTTCCTCTGTCACACACACACACACACACACACACACACACACACACACACACACACACACACACACACACACACACACACACACACCACTTCACTCTACAACCCAAGCAGTTAAATTATATCATTATATCAATCCTTTGAGGAATTAGGCTTTCAAATAGGAATTTAAACTTCAATAGCTACCCAATAAAGTATTTTCAGAGTGTCCCATTTTTGTTTAGGAGAGCACAATTTCTAACAATGCATAGTGGCAAAAGCTTAAACAATCTGTGGAAACGTGGTTATCTTTAAAAATATTTTAGAGGACTAGAAAAAAATTAACGTATTATCTAAATCACAAAAGTAAAAAAGATGATGACTTTACAGTTGATTTATTAAATAGATAATTAGGTGTTTAAGGTTTCATTCTTCCAGTCTCTTAGAGCATAGGAAGTGATAACTAACCAAGTAAACTGTACTTACATATTCTGATTGAGAGTCCGCTTCATAAAGAAGCTGCATAAATCTTTATCTTTACAGTTTACTTCCCTATGGCTTAGTTTCTCAAGTTCAACTTCATTGCATAATATTTGGTGATATACTTAAAAATTAATAAAGATACCAATCTGAGAAATTATTATATCCAAAGCAAATAAAATAGGCTATGATATTAAGATTTCAAAGAACAGACTGGCATAAATAGTGGCTGAGATATTGTAGCACACAATGGAAATATTGATTTCAGGGATGCTTTGTATTTTCATTATTATCTTTTTTAGGTCAGTCTGGTGAGAATGTGTTTGTGAGTTCATTTCCCCAATAGGTCAGTGAGTTTTATTTTAGTCTTGGACCAACATCCATCTCTGTGTCCTGGCCCTAGAGCTCACAAATGCTTGCCATTGGCCATTAGAATCACACAAACAGATTTAACACTAGAAAACCAAATCTAACCCATGTCACACTATGAATCAGTGGCATTATTTTGCTATTACAAAGGTGACAGCATGAAGTATACAAAAGAATAGATTAAACAATCAGTGAGCACTTCTATATGTCAAATCTGTAATAATGTTAAAACTTGAAATTGGTGGCCAAGGGTTCTCAATTTATTGCATTTAAATTCATGAATGCAACTGCTAAATGAAAGGAGACAACTCATGAAAGCCAGAGAATCCATTATTTGAGTTATTATCCTGTTTTGGACATTACTCGTGCATAATCTTATAATTATTAGCATGTCTTCACTTTGCCATAACATTGCTCTAAATTATAAAAACTATCACTTTCACATTGGAAAGAAAATGCTTTATTAATCAACGATATACAGGAGTCATATGTGCAATTTCTCACAGAGAAGCCTGCCACAATCTTCAATTACTATTTAAGTTCAGCATTAAATATTAGTTCTACAGCTCTGTCATTCCTAAGGGGGCTTGTATTTAAAAAATTAGTTAAGAGAGACAATAAAGAATCCCAGGGCCATATATGGATAAGGAATCTACAATCTGGACTCCAGATTAGTATATCCAGAACAAGCATCCACCTGTGCTACTTGGATGTTGATTGACTGAATATCTTTGAAGTTTTCTTTAGACCCTCTTGCTCAAATGTGCTGGGATGAACAGATTTGATCTTTAGTGAGAGCTTGTGAGAAATACAGTTTGTCAGACACTGTTACCCCTGTCTCTCCTCCCCAATCAAGAATCTGTGTTTTCAAAAGAACCCTAGGTGATCCTTATGACCATGGTGTGGTCAGTGTGGAGTTCAACCTTGCATTGCCAATGCATTTTAGCTGGACTTCTGTGGGCAATTGCTCTGAAATTTCATATATATATACACACACACACACACACACACACACACACACACACACACATATACTTTTTTATTGTAAAGTTACTGTACAGATCGGTTACAGTTTCATGAATAAGGTAATGGGTCCATTGCCTATCGAGCATTGTTACCCACTCCTTTGTTTTTCCCCAACCATCTCTTCCCTCTCCACCTCCCCAACTCCTCCCTTCTCCCAATTTGTAAAGTTTGTTCTCCACATAGTGTCGTGGGCTCTGCAATTTTTTTAAACATCGTTTTTGTTCTTTCACAGAAAGGGAAGAAACACAGCACTTCTGAAAAAGACATAGGACAAACACGATGAATTCACCTGACTTTTGGAATCCCCCCGAAGCACAATTTTGCTTTGCCTTGGTCAACAGTTCATGTCTCCGCAAGGAGAGGCCCATGCCCGTTGTCTGTGCCATGTATGTCATCATGATCTGTGCAATAGTCATGACTATGCTGGGCAATCTGGTTGTGATCATTTCCATTGCCTACTTCAAGCAGCTCCACTCACCCACCAACTTTCTGATCCTCTCTATGGCCACCACGGATTTCCTGCTGAGCTGCGTGGTCATGCCTTTCAGTATGATCAGGTCCATTGAGTCCTGCTGGTACTTTGGAGATCTCTTTTGCAAAGTCCACAGCTGCTGTGACATCATGCTCTGCACCACCTCCATTTTCCACCTCTGCTTCATCTCAGTTGACCGCTACTATGCAGTCTGCGACCCTTTGCACTATGTCACGAGGATGACCATCCCTGTGATAGTATTCTTCCTCTTGATCAGTTGGTCCATTCCCATCTTCTTTGCCTTTGGCTTGGTATTCTCAGAATTAAACATTATTGGTGCAGAAGATTTTGTCACAGCCATTGACTGCACTGGCTTGTGTGTACTGATATTTAACAAACTCTGGGGAGTATTGGCTTCCTTCATAGCTTTCTTTCTCCCTGGGACAGTGATGGTCGGGATTTACATACATATTTTCACAGTAGCCAGGAAGCATGCTAAACAAATTGGTGCAGGTCCTAAGATGAAACAAGTTGGCTCAGAAAGCAACATGAAGGCAACATCTAAGAAAGAAAGCAAGGCCACCAAGACTTTAAGCATAGTGATGGGAGTGTTTGTGTTGTGTTGGATGCCTTTTTTTATCCTGACTATCACAGACCCTTTCATTAACTTTTCAACCCCTGAAGATTTGTATAATGTCTTCCTCTGGCTGGGCTATTTTAATTCTACTTTCAATCCCATTATATATGGCATGTTCTATCCATGGTTTCGCAAGGCATTGTGGATGTTAGTGACAGGGAAGATATTCCGCCCAGACTCTTCTACCTTCAGCCTGTTTCCTTCACATCCTTAGGGAAGGCTCCATGTTTGCTACCATTGTTCTTCCAAACAGGAAATCTTGGATGTTGTTTTTTTTTTTCTCTTTAAAATATAAGCATAGCATGATTTAATGAGCAAATTCCATTCCAGATAACACAACAGGTACCTCCAAAATGAGTATAAATTGAGTTTTCCTGCTACCAAAGTAGTTTATTCCTGAGCTTCTAGGACTGGTATCTCCAATAAATATTAAGCTCTTTTTTTAAAAAGATTGATGTTTCTGGATGCTGAATCTTACTCCATTAGCTTAAATTAGTCAGGACATTTCTCTCTTGACCTCTTGAGGTCAGAGAAGACACAATTCAGTTTCCACAATCATTGGCAGCCAAGGAAGACATCTAAGTTTATCTGAATCACTCGAGATTATTCTTGACTTTCATGGCAGTGAGAGAGAACTTGAGCATATGGAAAGACTGTAATGGAGCATGCGGGTGACAGGGAGAGAAGATAGCAGGTAGCTGTAGTAATGTCAACCTTTTCTGGTTCTGACTCAAACCTGTTTTTAGAAAGAAAGTATGTACACCACATTTTCTCTATCCATTCATCTACTGAGGGGCATGTGGGTTGGTTCCATTGAAAGGTTAAAGTTTGAGGCAGTGACCACTTGTTGCTTGTTTCTGTCTAGCAAAGCAACATGTGGTGGTAATCAAAACACCTGGTTGATTGTGTGCCTATATAAGACCTGCAAATCCTTAGCTTGGGGCTCTCCTCCTAGGCTCTGCTGTGTCGGAGTGTAGGACGAGGCCCGAGCTGCAGCCTGTTTAGATAAAACAGCTGTAGAGTCTGACTCTCGGTGGTCTTCTTGCGGGGGGGGGGAGGGGGTCCTGCTACCTTGGCGTAACACCATATCTTAGCTATGGTAAATAATGCTGCAATAAACATAGTTGTGCTGGTAGCTTTAGTATGGTCTTGTTTGTGATCATTTGGGTAAATGCCCAAAAGTGGGATTGCTGGGTCATAGGGGAGCTCTATGTGAAGTATTTTGAGGAACCTCCATACTGCTTTCTAAAGTGGTTGAACAAGTTTACACTCCCATCAACAATGCAGCAAAGTTCCCTTCTGTCTAAAACCCCTCCAGCATCTGTTGTTAGTAGAGTTCTTGATTTTAGCCATTCTAACTGGGGTGAGGTGGTATCTCCATGTTGTTTTGATTTGCATTTCTTTTATGGCTAGGGAGGTTGAGCATTTCTTCATGTGCCAATGGCTAGGGAGGTTGAGCATTTCTTCATGTGTCTATTGGCCATCCTTCTTTCCTCTTCAGAGAAGTTTCTCTGTAAGTCTTTAGCCCACTTATTTATTGGGCAGTTGTGTGGTATTATATATACACAATGGAATTCTATGCTCCCATCAGATGGAATGACATTGTCCCATTTGTTAGGAAATGGAACTTGGAAAAAATTACATTAAGTGAAATAAGCCAGCCCCAAAGAAACATAGGTCCCATGGTTTTCTTTATTTGCCATAACTAGTATATGTCTGAGACAAGCGGAAAAGTTCAGATAAGTTGATGTTAGATGAAATGAACCCCAAGATAAGAACTCAAATGGTTTTCCTTTCTTGCTATTGTTTCTAATATATTTATAAGGTGATTTTTCTTTTGCTTTGTATGTCCCTTCCCCACAGTATAACCCCTGTTTTCATTGTATTTGATGTTGGTATAATTTGTGGAGGGGAAAGGAAAAAACAAATTTTTATTAGGGATACAGGTGGACCCATTGCAACAATGAGATGTACAAGACATTATGTCAAAAAATGAACTTTACAACTTTGTGGGGGGGGCAAGGAGAGGAGATGGGAGGGCAGGGATGGGAAGGGAAACAAAGGAGGAGGCAACAATGCTTGATAAAGAATGTACTCATTACCTTGCTCATGTAATTGTAACCCCTCTATATGATATTTTCACAATAAAAATTAATAAAAAGAGAAAAAGAATGAAAGTAAAGTATGTGGATAGTTGGTAAATAAGTTGCTGTTAAATAAGAGTAATGAAAAACAGTTTAGGAAATTGTTTTTCTTTTTCTCAGCACACCTTGGATATGATACATACACACCAGTTTACATACAGGGGATGTTTCTATGTTGTGTGTTTTTGTGCATGGTGTGGTATGTGTACTCACTTGTGTGTGTGCACATACAAATTGTTCACCAAGACTGGACTTCATAAAACTAAGGTCAGCTGAGTGCTGGTAGCTCACACCTGTAATCCAAGCTACTCAGGAACCTAGATATAAGGATCTCAGTTCAAAGCAGAGAGTCAGTGAGACTCTTATCTCCAATTAACTGTCAGGAAATAGGAGGTGGAGCGCGGCCGGCCCTGCGGGGGCGTTGTCCACCTGCGCCATCTGTTCGCGCCGCGGTCTGCGGGGAGCTGAGGGCGAACACGCCCTCGTGACCTCCTAAGTGCTTAGATGACCATTTTAGCTTCCAGAGATCAAGATTTGTAATTTAGCAATTTGAACGTAGTATTTTCAGGTACTTAGAAGATTCACTATACTACTATTAGTGTTACTTAGTAGTGTTTGAAATAAAAATTGTGCATTGAGATGCTAGTCAGTTCTTTTTTGTTTGCATTCTTCTATGGAAGATTTCAATTCTTCTTTGCACCTAAAGCTCAAAGAAGAGACCAAGTGATTCTTTAAAACAAAGAATAAAAGGGCTGAGCAACTTCAACAAGCTTCATTGTTCATTTCATATATGCACATAAAGTATTTTTGCCTATATTCACTTTCCTTCATCTCTTCTGTTCATCCTTCATTCTCTTATTTGATCCTCAAAGTAATGCACAATCTGTAACCATGAGAAGGAATTGGACCTGAGGCCACTGGGTAGTATTTCTTGTATACCAGCATTTTCTTTCATTCACTAGGAGCAGAGTTAAATAGAAGAAAACAAAGGACTAAGTTGAAGGTTCTGCAGCAATAAAAATCACTTTACAACTTATAAGGATGCTTGTAAACAGTAGCTGAATGGTTTCTCAACACAGGTATTCATGCTTCTTTTAGATTAGTCTAAGGGGAAGTTATCTAGGCTGAGTATAGTACCCACTGCGGCAAGAGTAACTGTCATAGTACATTGGCTCTGTATCAAAAGCCACTCATCTAGGTATGGTGGTGCATGCCTGTAATCCCAGCACTTTGGAATCTGTACTAGCCTGGGCTACATCAAGAGACCCTCCCTCAAAAGCTGACCAACCATCAAGTCAACATGAAAACATAAAAGAGCCATTCAGGCTAGTAACATTTACTGAACACTTACTGTGTTCTCCATGCTGCTTAAAGTGCTTGTGGCTCAGAAATTAAAAGAAACAAACACTCAACCCTCAGACTCAAGGAGCTATGGCCTAATAAGAGAGACCACAGCTGGTCGATGACACTGAAACATAATAGGTGTTATGACAGAGGCAGATACAGGAAGTGCTGAGCGCATGGGGATTCATGAAGATGACCCACAGTTTAGGTCAAAGGAATGTGTCATTGGGTTCAGTACAGGCAGCAGAGTGTATATTAGAACTGAGATGACGTCAGGGGAAAGGAGCTTCAGAGGAAGGAATCATGAAACTGTTTTCCTGAAGCTAGTTTGAGGAACGTGTTGATTCAGCCACTTCTTCCCAATGAAGTGGGACTGCAAAACTGGAACTAGTAGAAAAGTCTATGGTGGAAGGCCAGCTATTCCCTTGCCATCCATGGGATGGTAAACCTGGGAGCATTGTTGCAGCAGAGCCTACAGTTAGGAAGATAAGCTGAGACGCTGTTGACCTCCCAACACCTGGAATGATGGCTGCAGCTCTGCTTCTGTCTTCCAAACTCACGCATGACCTGCTGCTGTTGGGACCATGTCCAGAAAGAGATTTGGAGAAAGAGGTTCCAGCAGAAATGGCATGATGTGTTACATGAAATGAAATGAGCAAAAGGAACAATAGTAGGTGATTTATGGTTGGCATAGAATCCACTTGTTCCCACAGTGAGAAGAAATAAAGCCGCAGGGATGCTGGGAATAGCCTAAGGGCATCTTAGGTGCTCTGTTAAGAACTTCTGTCTACTCAGAGAGTCAGAAACATTGAAACGGATAAAAGTTCCCAGTACCCAAGTTTAAATCTTTTCTCTGACATTTTGGTCCTAATAGACGGATGCAAGGGAAGAGATACAAACTAAATAACTCAGTGTACTTCAATGTGTCATTGATGACAGATTAAAAACTATACATATAGGCTTACACTGGCCTTTAAGGTAATGGACTTCACTCATTTAAAAGGAATCAGTCCACAAAAAGGATACTTTTGTGTATATCTACAAATGCAGGAATGGGAAAAAAGAATGCATAAACTCAGTGTCTTTAAATTTCATTTGTAATTAATTGGCAGAGCAAATAATTCCATGTTGAGATGGAGACTTAAGCAACAGAGACTTTCCAGGTAATGAAAACTAGGCCCCTTGGTACTCTCTGCTCATTTGGCCATTCTGCACAGTGGGGGAGGAGTTGCCACTGAGAATATAAAACCACTCACAGATTACACAGCTATCATCACAGATTTGCCCAGCTGTCGGGGACGCCCCTCCCTAAGTGCACCTGCTACAAGAAAGACTTCTTCCTCTGAAGGGATTGGTCCCTACCTGTGTAAGTAGATTGGAAACTAAGTTCAGCTTATGAGAACTTGCTTAATAGTTTACAGACTAGTGTTTGACAGATATTAAGCACTGAAATATTTTGTCATATCAGATAGTTCTCCCAGGATATAGAAACACTGTTTGGTATCATTAGAAAATGTGCAGCATACAAGCTAAAACAGTGGCATTTTCTATTCTTTTCATTAATTTGCTTGTTGGGTTCCTCTTTTGAGATACATTGATGTCATTAAAAACTTCCATCTCCCGAGTTTATTATCAATTGACTGAATGGTTAAAGGGAGGCTAGAACTTACTCTTTCCTCAAGCAGTGATTTTATTAACATGACTTACTCTGTCACTTGATTCAGACTCATACTTTAAAGATATTTTCTCAATAATTTTAAAATATATTGTTATTTTAGAGGTGATATACAGAGAGGTGACAGCTATGTAAGTCAGATCAGGAGTACATTTCTTTTTGAAACACGTCTGCCCTCGCTCTCTCCCAGTTTTTTGCCTCTTGTCCCCACCCACAAGTTGTATAGTTGTCTCCCACATAGTGTCTAGTAAGTATCACTGTTGCATTTGCTCACCTTTTGCCCCACCATTTCTGTGCCCCTTTATCCTCCCAAAGACGAATAGACTAACAGACAAGACAAAAGTAAAAACCAGCAGCAACAAAAATAAAATCTGCCCAGAGCAAATTACAACTACAATGCAATACCCATCAATAATTTTATACTTAATGACTTAATGGAATTTTTCTCTTTTTCTCTGTCTGTCTGTCTGTCTGTCTGTCCTTCCCTGTGTCAGTCCTAGGGCTTGAACTCAAGCCCTGATGCTGTCTCTGAGCTTTTGTGCTCAAGACTAGTGCTCTAACACTTGAGTCACAGTTCCACATCTGGCTTTTTGATGGTTAATTGGAGATAAACATCTCACAGACTTTCCTGCCTGGGCTGGCTTCAAACCTTGGGCCTCAGATTTCAGCCTCTTGAGTACCTAGTATTACAGAGGTGAACCACAATGCCTGGCTTTTAAGCATTTTCCTTGAGGAAACCTTTAACTTACAACCTCTTTCTTTAAGGATATTGCCTATAAAGGTTCCAAAATGGACTAGTTAGACAAACCAGGGCTAGCAGGAGTAACTTTGAATCCTATGCTGCATTTGATTTTTAGGGCACATGCGTTTCAATATGTAGGAACATTGTCTAATTAATTTCCTCTTCTTAATCTCACTTTCTGCTTGTCGAGCAGATCAAGAAAAGACAGTTGTTACCTGTGTTGGGGAAAGTGAAGCATTCCCAGGGAGAGAGAAGAAGGAGGAGAATCCATCAATGAGAGCTGTCCTCACGCAAGGTGCTGAAGAACACCAGACGGCGTTTTGCTACCAGGTGAATGGATCTTGCCCCAGGACGGTCCATCCTCTGGCCATCCGGTTGGTCATCTACCTGGCCTGTGCGGCAGGCATGCTAATCACCATCCTGGGGAATTTGTTTGTGGTGTTTGCAGTGTCTTACTTTAAAGTGCTTCACACTCCCACCAACTTCCTGCTGCTCTCCTTGGCCCTGGCTGACATGCTGTTGGGTCTGCTGGTGCTCCCCCTCAGTGCCATTCGCTCTGTGGAGAGCTGCTGGTTCTTTGGGGACCTTCTCTGCCGTCTGCATACCTACCTGGACACTCTCTTCTGCCTCACCTCCATCTTCCACCTCTGCTTCATCTCCATTGACCGCCACTGCGCTATCTGTGACCCCCTGCTCTATCCCTCTAAGTTCACGGTCAAGATGGCAGTCAGATACATCTTGATAGGATGGGGGGTGCCCGCAGCTTACACTGCCTTCTTCCTCTACACCGATGTGATAGAGAGAGGACTCCGCCAATGGCTGGAAGAGATGCCATGTGTGGGCAGTTGCCAGCTGCTTTTCAATAAATTTTGGGGCTGGCTGAACTTCCCTGCTTTCTTCATCCCCTGTCTTATCATGATCAGTTTGTATGTGAAGATCTTCATGGTGGCTACCAGGCAGGCTCAGCAGATCAGCACCTTGAGCAAAAGTTTGGCTGGGGCTGCCAAGCATGAGAGAAAAGCTGCCAAGACCCTGGGCATTGCTGTGGGCATCTACCTTTTGTGCTGGCTTCCCTTTACCATAGATACCATGGTGGACAGCATCCTGAACTTCATCACACCACCTCTGGTCTTTGACATCTTTATCTGGTTTGCTTACTTTAATTCAGCCTGCAACCCTATCATCTATGTCTTTTCCTACCGGTGGTTCAGGAAGGCACTGAAACTCACCCTGAGCTGGGAGATCTTCTCGCCAAGGACATCCACCATTGATCTGTACCAAGAATGACACCTACTATGGAAGCAGGCAAGGATTCAGAAGTACAGCCTTGCAGGAATGAGTGGTGAGTCAAGGGAATAATTTGTGAACAGCTCCAGTGTTGAAATGGAAACAGAAAAGATCCCTTTCATTCAGTGTTCTTACTGTAAGAACAGGACAGAATGAAGGTATCTAAACACTCACTGGATTAAACCAGAACACAGTGAAAGTATGTAAGCCCTAAGTCTCTATGTCCTTGAAACGAAGACATGGAGTTGTGTAAGGAATAGAGTCTCGAAGACTGCATTTCTGAGTTCTTGCCCTGACTCTACCACATGCAACATTTGATGAAAATTCAGTCATTTTGCATCAGCCTTCCCGCCTGCTTTAGTTTCTTCATTTAGAAAACCAGAGGTTTGTACTATTTCCTCCCAAGAGTAGTCTGACACTAAAATAAGACATCAGTTAGGTTTTGAATCCCTTGTTTGAATTATAGGACCACTTGATACTTCACAATCATAGTTAGATCCTTGGAATGCCTCTTTTTACAAAATATACATTTTAGAATTGTTGTCTACTTGAAGCCTAATTTGTAAATAGATTTATCAGCTCTATTTGTCTGTTTCTAGAATTCCTAAGTTAATGTACTATGATAATTTCTTTTTCTTTCAAACTTGAAAGTATGTGAAATGTGTCATTGTGATAATTGTCGATATTCTGGCATTTCAATATTTCCGCCTTTATATTTGTATTGAGCAACTTAAATCTTAGGATAAGAAATAGTTTATAAATAAGAACAAATATAGCAGAATAAAATCATCTCTCAGCAAAGGCACAACAGAGAGCTATCCTGATAAGAAGAAGTGATTTATTATTTCTAGATGAATCAATATTCAAGTCAAGAGCTAAAGAATCAGGTCTGGGTAATTTCATCAGATATGAGCCTTTCTTTTATTTTCCTCATATTTTCAGGCAAGTTATTTATTCCTGTGGGCTTCAGGTTTCTCATCTGTGAAATGGAGCTGATAATCATGCAGTCAATTGCCTAAGCACTTGGTTGTCTCGATCACAGAAGCTCGGAGAAGAATGACATTTACACTGGAATTGAAAGATCAATAGCTTCCCAACAGATGGAAAAAATAGGCAAATATAATTAAATCTGAAGACACAGTATAAAGAAATAACACCTACAATTAATAAAATAACTATTCTAGCCTCAGTGGAGAGTGCAGTAGATAGATGGCAAGTTTAAGACAAGCCTGAGTAACTTAGCAAGATTCTAAACAAATAAAAAAATAGAAATCAGGGCAGGGAAGGTGGCTCAGTGGTAGAGCTCTTGCCTTGCATGCATGAGGCCCTGGGTTTGATTCCTCAACACCACATAAGCAAAAAAAGCTGGAAGTGGCGCTGTGGCTCAAGTGGTAGAGCCCTAACTTTGAGCTGAAGAACTGACGAACAGTGCCCAGGCCCAGAGTTCAGGCCCCACGACTGACAAAAAAAAAAAAAAAAAAGGTGTGGTGGAAAATGGAGTTATGGCTCAAAGTAGTAGAGTGCTAGCCTTGAACAAAAGAGCTCAGGGACAGCTCCCGGGCCTTGAGTTCAAGCCCCATGACTGACAAAAATTGAGTGGTGATAGAGCACATATATAAGAGCCATTGACAGAAAAAATAAATGAATAACACTAAAGGATAAATTTAAGAGGAAAATGACTTACAAAAACCTTGGCAACTTTCTCCTCTCTTATTTTTCTCAGTTCACTGCCTTCTGACTGTAGAAACAATCCCTTTGAGAGAATTTGATAAGTCTTATTTTCTATGGTTAGATTTCATTTTCTAAATTACTTCATGTATAAATAAGTGCTTCAGGATAAATAAGTGCTTATTTCTCTAAGAATACTAAAGCTCTACCAGGCAAATCTCAGAACCCTTGACTTTCACATCCTTGAATCACTAAATCAAAGCCAGCACCCACCTCATCTTAGTTCACTTTCACTATTACTTAAGGACCGTAAGGGTAATTTCTACAAAATTAAAATCCTGAGATATCTTAACACAGTGTGACCTTCTTTGATTATTCCACTTGCAACCTTACATTTTTCTGACCAGTAGGTGGGGCTGTCTGCATGGTTTGTGAATCAACAGCAGGTTGCCTTGTTAATGCTTCTTTTTAGGGTGAAGCAGGAAAGTTGTCCCTAAGTGAAAAGATGGAGTCCTGAAATTAAACCAACCCATAAGATTAAGTTGCTGATGTTCAGCACAGCTACCCATCCATAGTAGACTCTACAGGAACAAGAAATAAACTTGTGTTAGGCCACAGACACATAATATGTAGTTATATGCATTTGAGGGGAGTTGAATACAGATTTTAACATACATTTGCAATATGACCATGTTAAGAATTGCCAAGAATCACTGACTTACAGGATAAACTTTAAATGTCTTATAGGTAGAACTTATTTAATTGTACCCCTTTGTGATATTCCTTTTTATTTTTCCCTAAATTCTCATTCCTGTTGAGAGAAATAAAATTGGGCTAAGAATTTGCATCAAGTTCAACCAACATAACAGAGTGCACGATTAGCTACAAGTTTTCATGTTAAGTTACTTTGCTTCTCTAATACACAGTTTGCTGACCTGGAAACTGGGTAGAATATGGTTTAATATGAGTCCTATATGCATTTTTACACATCAGTTGTAGAACAAATATCATTTAACTTTTATTATAGCTCATATATTTTCACTTATTGTTTATGTCATGACCTTGAGGGCTAGACTTACTTTTTTAAAAATTTTAATTTGTATATTTTTGTCAGCTGTGGGGCTTGAACTCAGAGCTTGGGTGCTGTCCCTGAACCTCTTTGTGCTCAAGGCTAGCACTGTACCACTTGAGCCACAGTACCACTTCTGACTTATTAATTATTAAACACTGATGCTAGAGCCAAGTTTTGTAGTTCATTTTAATCTTGTGTAGAGCCATCCTACAGACATATCATGAAGAAATGTTCAATACCTTGAGCATAAAGAAAATGCAAGAGGGAAGGGAAGGTAAGGGAAAAACAAAGGAGGAGGCAACAATGCTCGATAGGAAATGTACTCATTACCTTGCTCATGTAACTGTAACCCCTCTGTACAGTATTTTTACAATAAAAAAACATACAAAAAGAATAGAAAAGAAAATGCAAGTCAAATCTACACCAAAAGCTCATCTTGTCTTGGTTAGAATGGCAATTACTAAGGAAACAAGTAACAGCAAATGCTGGCCAGGAAGGATATGGGGAAAAAGGGACTTTCATACAGTGTGGATGGGAATGGAAACTATTGCAACCACTATGGAAATCAGGAGGAGGTTCCTCAGAAATCTAAAAATAGACCACATTATTGTCCTGCTAAATATATATTGGAAGAAATATATATATGTGTATATACACACACTCATACATCTTTATCTACATTCATATATACATATATATGAATATTACTCAACCATAAAGACAAATGAGGTTTTGTCATTTGATGATCAGGTTATATTCTGAGTTCTCTAAGAGACATCATACTCTTCAATCCACAGCATACTCTCCTGCATCCACAGCCACACCAGGTATCTCATTTACATATTATAGGATGTTTTTTTTTGTGATAGCTTTTTCTTCTTTTTTTTTTTTTATTGTGAAAATACTGTTCAGAGGGGTTACAATTACCTGGGCAAGATAATGAGTACATTTCTTATCAAGCATTGTAGCCTCCTCTTTTGTTTCCCCTTCCCATCCCTTCCCATCCTCCCCCTGCCCCCTAGGATGTATTTATATATTATAGTTGACAACAAATACTATGATTGCTTACTCATTATTATGCCATGTAGTGGAAAACATCCTACTTTTTAGAAACATAAGTTGAATTGTGTAATTTATACATAAAAAGAATAAATACAATACAATACAATGCTAATACAAAACAGAGAATGTATTTGTTAAGTATGAAATTAATGATATATTACAGTGCTTCCTAAATGTTTTCTTTGGATAATAGTTCCATTATATAGTCCTGTATCCCGAAGATGTCTCTGTGGGTGATTACATACTTTTAGTGTGTGTGTGTGTGTGTGTGTGTGTGTGTGTGTGTGTGTCTCTGTCTGTCTGTCTGTCTGTCTGTCTGTCTGTCTGTCTGTCTGTCTGTCTGTGTGCGGTCCTGGAGCTTGAACTCAGGGCCTGGGTGCTGACTATAAACATTTTTTTGCTCAAAGTTAGAGATCTACCACTCGAGGCACAACTCTAATTTTGGCTTTTTTTGGCACCTAATTGGAGATAAAAGTTTCACCAACTTTCCTGTCTGGAATGGCTTCAAACCACCGTCCTCAAATCTCAGGCTCCTGAGTAACCAGGATTACAGATGTAAGCCACCAGCACCAGGCCAGCTACATACATTTTGAAATTGGTATGTAAACAAGATTGGACAGGTTTTTGCTGAAGTCTTATTTTTTTTTTTCAGTTCTCCTTAAACAACTTTTTTTTTGGTGCCAAGTCATTTTATTTTATTATTTATTTATTTATTTTTATTGTGAAAATACCATACAGAGGGGTTACAATTACATGGGCAAGGTAATGAGTACATTTCTTATCAAGCATTGTTGCCTCCTCCTTTGTTTCCCCTTACCATCCCTTCCCATCTCTCCCCCACCATGCCAAAGTTGTAAAGTTCATTTTCGACATAACGTCTTGTACATCTCATTGTTGCAATGAGTACACCTGTATCCCTATTTAAACACTTTGTTTTTTCTCTTCCCCTCCACAAATTATACCAACATCAAATACAGTGAAAACGGGTTATACTGTGGGGGAGACAATAGCAAGAAAGAAAAAAACATTTGAGTCCTTAAGTTGGGATTCATTTTGCTTAACATCAGCTTATCTGATCATTTCTGCTTGTCTCAGACATATACTAGTTACAAATAAGGGAAACCATGGGACCTATGTTTCTTTGGGCCTGACTTAGTTCAATTAATATAATTTTTTCCAAGTCTTTCCATTTCCTAACAAATGGGGCAATGTCATTCTTTCTGATGGAGGCATAGAATTCCATTGTGTATATATACCACATTTTCTTGATCCATTCATCTACTGAGGGGCATCTTTGCTGAAGTCTTAAATATGCCAATGTATTGTTGCTTTGCTAAGGCAGAATATGGTAAAGTATAGTTCCAATACAAGGCTGATACATAAACTTAACTCCTTGGAGAACTTTATGTGAAGACTATTTTTATGGACTCTCGTTTAGAAATGTTGGCATACGAGACAATCAGGATTATAGAAGTAAAACCAGAGCAGAGGGTGGAAGGAAGAACATTTTCACAGTAAAATGAAGATTAGTTAAGGAGAGGTGTGAAAAGTAGAACTGGAGGAGGTTGGATGCCAACCAGACTTCTATATGAGGAAGCTTTAAAGAGTGACTACTACTTCAGTGCCTCTTACTTGTTTATCTTCACAGAGTTCTTTGTGCTGTTTCTTTGCTCACAATATTCCCTCAGCCTGAATTTCCCTTCCCATCCTTATGCTCTTACAAAAACCTTTCACTATTTTTTTTTTTTTTTACTAATTTACAGTCCAATTTAAATGCCAGTTGTCATTTTTCCCTTTTCCTGCTCCCTCTCCATCTGTTTTGTTTTTTAAAGACAAGATCCGGTCTTGTAGCCTGTCCTGTCCTGGCCTGGAACTGTGACCTAGCTTGGCCTCAAACTCACAATCATTCCACTTTCAGCCTCCCAAATACTGGTAATATGCCCATGTGCCACTGTACCCAGCTGACATCTATTTTTTTTTTCTTTTGCCAGTCCTGGGGCTTGAACTCTGGGCCTGAGTGCTGTTCCTGAGCTTCTTTTGCTCAAGGCAGCACTGTACAACTTGAGCCACAGCAACACTTCCGGGGTTTTGAATAGTTTATTGGAGATAGTCTGTTGGAATTTCCTGCCTGGGCTGGCTTTGAACTGCAGTCTTCAGATCAGCCTCCTGAGCAGCTAGGTTTACAAATGTGGGGCACTGGTGACTGGCTTTCAGCTCACATCTTTACTATGTCTTTTTGGTCTTCCACCTAGATTTGAAGACCCTTTGCCTTCTTTTACGGTATCTTTTATGGATTATGGTATCTTTTATGAATTATAACATCATTGCTGATCCTGACTCCTCACAGGGCATGATGAGTTTTTGTTTTCAATTCTTGATAACACCAAACCATGAATTTGTATACACGAAGTCTTCAAAAACATTTGCAAAGTGGATAAATGAGTGAGTGTTCTCAGAGATAAATTGGAAACATCACAAAATTATTAATCGTGCACTTTATTTTTTAAATAATCTTTTTAATTTTAGAATAGTTTTAGAGTCATAGAAAAGTTGCAAAGAGAGAATTCTTATATTCCAAAATCACAGTTTCTCCTATTATTATTGTATCCCAGTTTCTCCTATTATTATCAATATTGTTATTATTTTAACTAGAATGGTACATTTATAACTAATATTCATACATTATGATTAAAATATCAATAAAAATTCCACTCCTTATTAGATTTTCTCATGTCTCTTTTCTGATTCAGCTTTCCATTCAGGATATCACAATACCTTTGCTTTATTATGTCTGTTTCTACAGTACTGGGAATGGAACCAGAGCCTGTGCCTTCTAGGCAGGCACTCTGCCACATCAGCCACTCCTTCAGCCCCTTTTTGCATTGATTATTTTCAAGTCTGGGTCTCCTTGTATTCCCAGGCTCCTTCACTTTGATCTTTAAGCTTCCTAGTATGGCTGGGGGTGACAGGCATATGCCAACTGAGCCCAGCCACTGTGCTTCTCCCTGTTATAAACATACCCTACAAAAATGACTGGAATCACAACATAGACAAGAAAATAAAAAATTATCTCAGCAATGCAAATCTTACTTCTTCAGAAGGATTAGCTATGAGCCAAAAATCTGGCAAGCAAACACAAAGAGCAAACAGGCTGCTCCCTGATTTATCTCTAACACAGAAAGTCCCATCCTGCTGCTCAGATTGGTTGAGCTCAGGTTCACAATCTGTTCCTCATTGGCTTGTTTGAATAAGGAAAGATGTATTTACATAAGGTGATCATTAAAAGACTAAGATTATCGGTACAGAAGTAATCACAAAACCCACCCTCTCTATTATTTCTGGAACAATTGAGGTGAGTTGTCTGAGATGTGTTTTAATTCCATCTGGGTAAAACCCATTAAGGCAAAGTCTTACATTCCAAAAAAGTTCTTCCTTGTCTCAAAGCAGTTCCTCTTTTCCTTTCAGCACTTGCTGATTTGTCTCAGCAGATTAATCAACAAGATCCAAGCCACTAGGCCAAAACAGAAACTTTTAAGCAACCCCTTTAGATAAAAAAGACAGTTTTTCTCACGCCTTGTAAAATAGAGAAAACAAGCTTGTACCACCACGCTCCCATTGGTTCAGATGAAGTCTCCTGAACTTTAGCCCCAGCTGGGCTAAAACTGTCCTCCATTGATTTCTGCTTCCCAAATAGCTAGGAATACAGTAAGGTTTGAATAATCATAATACATTTTACTGTCATAGCTCCTCAAGTTTCTTTGGACTGTATCAGTTTCTCAGACTTAGTTTTACTGACTTTTACTATTTACTTACTTAAAAAATTATTTTGGAGGTTATGTCTACTATGTAACTTAGGCTTAGCCTAAAAACCTTATCTTCCTGTATTAGTCTCCTGAGAACTGGAATTACAGATATACATACCCTTTCCCCCATAGTCTCTTTTGGGTGACCTTGACAGTTTTAAGAAATATTGGCCAGGAATTTGATATATTAGTGAGGATTATATGGGTTTATAGCTTTGGGATAGGAAGATGAAGGAGATAAAAGGCATTTCTCAGCTCATGATGTCAGGGGCCCGTATTAAAGATACTCTTGATTTTAACCCTAATCACCTGCTTGGCCTAGTATTTGTCTTTCAAAAAAATATTTTCACCCTGACTAATGTTATCAGATTTATTAGAGATGAAGTATTAGCTGTCTCCATTGAGCACTGGTTTCAATATGATTTAGGCATATGGCTCAGGTTTGAAAAAAGAAAACAATGAATGACGACTGTCTGAATGCTGGTTATCCATACAGACAACACATCATGAAACTTGCAAATTTTCTATTGTAATTAAACATTGTTACAGAAAAGATAGAAAACTATAGACTCTGCACTCAGAAATGGTTCTCCCTAAATGAATACATCACCTTCAGTGTTCCCGAACAGATTAATGTAATTTAGGGTGCTCCCTATGCCAACACATTTTCCCACAAGGGCAAGAAGAGCCAATAATCCTGGTATCATTTGACATCTGCTTTGTTTATCGGGAGGGCAAATAATTGACAGTTAAAGCAGCCTGGTCAAGATGATGTCAACCTTTGCAAAATCACTTCCCTTCCACCCCCCATTCCAGCATCTCTCTCCAGACTGCTTAAATTTAACTGATACCCAGGAGGCTTCTTCCGTAAAACATTGAAAAGAACAAAAGAAAGACAACTCAGTGAAAACTACACACACACATGAAATTTTTAGCAAGCTACAATCAAGTAAAAAGCTTTTCAGGGGAAAAAGAAAAGGGACTCAAAGGTAAATAAAGATATTTTCAGGGAATATACCAGAACAAAGAGAATACTGAAAGAGGGAAGAAAAGAAGGACTATGTCTTCGGGGAGTGGGTTACCTTGAGCTCTGAAGTAATTAGCAAATAAGATTTTAGGATTTATTGCTTAAGATTATAGATTTCTTTTAATTTAAAAAATTAAGATGATATATTTTGAAGCGAAGGCAAGGCTCACAATATACAAGGCTGGAAAACACTGATTTATTCTATCTAATGTAAAAATTAATCTATATACTCTTCATTAATTATCTTCCTCGATTTAAAAAAAAAATCTGATTTGGAAAGGCTAAAGATATTTTCAATTGCCTACACCTGTTCAGAGAACAAATTCATGGTTGATGAACTGTTCTTGAAAACTTGACCGCTGATGATAACTTTAATAGCTTTCTTAAACCATGGGTAAAATAAAGCATAAATCAAAGGATTCATGGCTGAGTTATAATAAGCACACCAAACACAAATCTCATAAATATAGGCAGGGGTGATAAACCCCATGAAGGCATCAACCAGCGAATCGATACTGTAAGGTAACCACGAGATCATAAACGCTATCACTGTAATCCCCAGAGTTTTGGCAGCTTTTCGCTCTCTCTTGGCCACCCTGGCTTTGTAGCTCTCTGAGGATGATTGGACTTTGCCGCCCGTGTTTTCAATCTTCTTCGCTTGCTGTCTAGCCACCAGGAAAATATGACTGTACAGAACGATCATAACCAGGGTGGGTATCAAGAAGGACAGAAAATCGATCAGCACCCAGTTTTGATTGACAACCACCTGACAGCCTCCCACGCAGTTGAGGGCCTCGGATAATTCCTCCAGCCCGTCGTCGTAGACCCCGGTGTAGAACACGGCGCCGCTGTACAGCAGGGGCAGGACCCAGGAGACGCCGATGCAAACCCGGGACACGGACACCGTGAACTTGGTGGGATAGATCAGAGGGTCCGAGACGGCGATGTACCTGTCGATGGAGATGAAGCACAGGTGGAAGAGAGACGAGTAGCAGAACGCCACGTCGCAGCACGTATGGAACGTGCAGAAACTTCTCCCGAAGTACCAGCAGCTCTCCACAGACCTGACCATGCTGAAGGGCATCACGGCCACTCCCACGCAGAAGTCCGCGCAGGCCAGCGAGGCGATGAGGAAGTGGGTGGGGGAATGCAGCTGCCGGAAATGGAGGATGGAAGTCACCACCAGGAGATTTCCAAACACAGCCAGCACCGCCCCGGCGCCGAACACTGCGTAGAGGAGGGCTCGGGGCGCAGGCGAGTAGGGCGTTTTCACGCAGGACCCGTTCACCTGCTCGTAGCAGAGCTGCAGGGCTGAGGGTGGGGATGAGTTGGTGCTCATGGTGAATGGACGCAGAAGTCCTGCCCTTGCTTTCCAAGTGTGCGATGTTAATTTACTCCTGGGGGGGGGGGGACACGTCCTAATCCATCCTGCAGGACGTTAATTATCAGATAGAATCTCCATGAATGGTTTATATGATGTATGAAAAACCTGTCCTCAGAGAAGAAATAGACTCCCACAAACTCTACCACATAAGATTACTGAGAATTGATTCAAGAGATAAATGCCTTATTTCTGCAAATTGGTAAATTTGCTCTGTGGTCATTCATATATTTTTTTATTCCCTGGTATCTCTTTTTTTTTTTTTTACCTCTAGATTTCCACTGAGCAGCAGTGTGTGATGTGACAAATAATTGTGAGGCCGATGGATCTCCTCCTCTTGATCGATGTCATTGTAACAAAACCTGCCTTGCTGGCTAAATGATGAGAACCTTCCAGATAAATAGATGCCATCAATAGGGAGGTCTCAGGGGGGGAATCCCCGTGGTACTAGGTGTGAACTCTTAAGAGTATTTTCAGTAGTGATTATTAGGAAAACAATTCTACAAAACATGTCTTCATCCTGCATGAAACCCAATTACCACCAAGTGTGTTAGGCCAAAACATTCTTTTTCCTCAGTGTATAGACGAACTACTCTTCTGTTCCTAAACATGACTGAGCCATTATACTGGATACTGGGGTTTTGTTACAAAGGTGCAGTAGAGGTGCAAGTAATCTTTCACAGGCTTTACAGATAATCTTACTTATTTTTAATCTTGCTAGAATCCTTTCATTTCAGACATTAGGCATTGAGATATTCACCTGTAATCTCAGCACTGGAGAGGTGGAGGCAGGAGGATTGTGAGTTGGAGGCCACCCTGGACTACACAGTTCAGTTCAGTGTATCATGGACTACGTAGTGAGATCTTGTCTCAGAAAAGTAGGGGCTGGGGAGCTAGCTCAGAGATAGAGCATTTGTCCAGCCTGCTCTATGTTTTCAATCCTCAGAACCACTGGGAAAATAAAAATAATCCATCTCACCATTTGTTATGGCTACCAACAGGCCAACAAGATAGCATGGAGCAGGGCAAACATGACATTTATGAAATATATTCCACGGAATTGTTAACCAGCCACAAGATGTTTAGATAGAGTAGCTCTTCTGTAGGAAAATCAAGACACTGTCACTGAGAGTCCACTTGCCACATCTTCCAGTGTACACTCTGACTGTACATTTGTTTGTGGTTCCTAAACACTTTCTGCCCCCAGTGTTAAAAATGCCAAAAAAAGAGGAATAACTAGCAGAAAGTAGAAATGTGGAAATATACTCATAGTCTTAATCCTGAAATTGTGAAATATTATAGATCCAGGAAAGGCTTTCTGAAGGAAAGGCCGGGATTCTATCTGTGCAGGGCTGGGTCCTTTGAGATAGCAGTGAACTTGCCTCTCACACTGTCAGAGGTATTAGGCTGAGATTGTATATGGCTTATTGGTAAAGTGCTTGCCTAGCACTCACAAGGCCCAGCAGTGGAAGAAAGATAAAGGAAAGAAGGAAAAAAGGAAAGGAGGGAGGGGAGACGTATAAGGATTTGAAAATAAAAACACTACTGGTCATATGATCACTAATGAACATAATTAAGTTCTTAGCCAAATATTCTTTCAATTCCTCCATCATTTTTGGATTGTTTGATTTTGTGAGTTGATCTCAATTGCTTATGTAGGAAAAATCTATGTCAGACTTTCTCAAACTTATGCTGTATTAATATAAGTTCTGATAATGCACAGAGATAGTCTTTGTGACATACTATATGCCTCTTACTGGAACCAGTAAAATCTCTGGTAGCCATAAATTTGATAGCCACAAGTTTCTGGAGACATTACTATATATCCTTTAATAGGTCAAATTTAACCTTCTTAGCATACTGAGATTATCATTCTAAGCAAAATATAGGCTTCCAGAAACATCTGCCATTTTGAATAGAGAAATAACTTTATATCTCCCCTTATCATCTTGAGATTTATTCATTAGTTAATTCTACCAAGAACATACATTCCTGTGCCTGGCCATAAAGAAAAAAACACCTGTAAAAAATACACTGGGACATGATAACTTATATGGGTCTCTAGGCATTCACACACAGTGAGACTAAAGGAGGATAGTAAGAGTGAAACATAAAGCCACAATGTCTCCGTAAGTAGTCGAGTAAGAACAGCACCACACACGTAGTATTCAGGTAAGGGGTAGGTTTATTTAGTAGACCTGCTGGGACCAGGCCAAGTTGGCCCTCCACGTGGTAGGGAAAGGCCTGGGAAAGAGAGCTGGGAGATCTGGGAAAGAGAGAGAAAAGAGCTAGAAAAGAGAGAAAAGAGCTAGAAAAGAGAGCAGGTGGGGAAGAGCAAGCTAGGAAAGAGAAGAGAAGGAAAGAGCTGAGAAAGAGCTAGAAAAGAGCAGAGAGAGCTGAGAGAGGGCGTCTGGGCCTGTGCTAGGCCTTATCTAGGGTATGGGTGGAGAAAGGTGTGGCCACATCAAATTCAGATGTGACCTCAGCGGATGCAGATGTGACCTCTTCCAGGTGTGCCAGTTGCCTAGGTAACACAGGTACTGGGTGGAGACTTTGCTGTGAGGAGGCTGGAGTCTGCTTGACATCCAGGAGCGGACCTTACACTGATCATATAAAATAAACTCATATTTATTGAAATGAACTCCATGAAATGGAAACACGAGATTTTAGATTTACTGTTTTTGTTTTTCCTTTTGTTTGTTCATGTATCTGTCTTTGGGGGAGCAAGGAGGAGCACAGAAATGGAGGGATAAAGAATGAACAAATGCAGCAGTGGTACTCACTAGACACTCTGTTGAAAATGAACTATACAACTTGTGGGTGGGAACAGGAGGGAAAACTGAAGAGAGCGAGGGAAGGGGTGACATTATTCAAACAGAAAGGTACTTACTCTTTATCTGACTTATATAACTGTAACCCCTCTGTACATCACTTTTACAATAACAATAAAAATGCATTAAAATAAAATAAATAACTAAAAAAACCCCCAAACCCACATGTGATTTCTATGCTCACACACCTGCAGTCTTGAGAGGGAAACAAACCTGAAACACATAGGCAGGGATGGGTGTATGAATATCAATGATGATTCGCCCTATAAAAGCAAATGGAAATGCTTCTGAGGGCCCAGGAAGCAGAGTGACAGATTCGGGCAGGTAGGGAATATATGCCACTTACGTATTTATAAAATGTAAACTATTCTACATTTTTATTACAGCACCTAAACTTAATAGAGGAACCCAGGTTAGTTTATTCTTCCATGTTTAAGCCTAGTAAATAAAGAGTGCTTCACTCAGTGCTAGGGGAAGTTGGAAGTTCTTCCCAAATTCTTCCTAAAATTCTTGCACATAGATAACTCTTCCACAGTTCATGATCAGACTATATTTTGCAAATTGGAATAGGTCTGGTCAAGCCTAGACGGTGTTCCTGTTTCCCTAGGGGTTTTTGATTCTAACACCCAGGACAGAATTCACAGGCAAACTTTGGTTCTTGCATCAGCTAAAGTTTTCAGTGTCATTTCTACAATCGATCTTTAGTTTACAGGTTGTGAACTCTTCTTCAAACACAGGTTCCTTAACTAGGCCATCTCCCCAGTGACTGATAGTGTGAAATAGTCCTCATTATGACCATGGTAAGAGAAGGAGGTGATAATGATACGCTGTGCTCATGGCAGGGCCCAACTCTCAGAAGACTTCATGAGAGGAAGGGGAGAAACGTACACTCCCTCTGTGGATTAAAGCTGGAAGTAACCTAACCCAAGGCAGGGTCAAAGTGTTAAACTGCAAATGAAGAGCAGTGGGTATTGATTACAGGCAATCCATTTGTCTAAGTAATAGCCTAAGTAGTTCAGTAACTTGGTGTATTACTGAATCATCTTGATTTATTATTGGCCCAAGCTGAGTGTGACACGTATTCCTTAAAAATACGTATTAGCTGCTTATGGAATACCTTGAGTAGAATTGAAGAAAAAGCAAAAATCTCCCCCCTTTCTGCCTCTAATCACAGCCTCTAAGTCACATCTTCCACATTCATCCCTCTGTCAGCTCCTGGCATGACTCATCCTTGTCCTGTCACTGTCAGTGTTAAATAGTTTTATCTGTAGGAACCCCAGTTAAAAATGTTGATCTATACCTTTTAGGACATCTCTGCATTCCTATTCCCATGAGGCGTAAAGCTCCATGGTTTGTTTTTAGGGAAAGTAAATGCTTTTTTTCCCCCTCCTCCTCCTCCTCCTCCTCCTCCTCCTCCTCCTCCTCCTCCTCCTCCTCCTCCTCCTCCTCCTCCTCCTCCTCCTCCTCCTCCTCCTCCTCCTCCTCCTCCTCCTCCTCCTCCTCCTCCTCTTCCTCCTCCTCCTCCTCCTCCTCCTCCTCCTCCTCCTCCTCCTCCTCTTGTCAGTCATGGGACTTGAACTTAGGGCCTAGTTGCTATCCCTGGGCTCTTTTGCTCAAGGCTAGTGCTCTACCACTTTGAGTCACAGTACCACTTCCAATTTTTGAGTGGTTAATTGGAGATAAAAGTCTCACAGGGACTTTTCTGCCCCAGCTGGCTTCAAACCTGGCAGCTACTCAGCCTCCTGAGTAGCTAAGATTCCAGGCATGAGCCAACAGCTTTCAACTTTATGTTTTTCTTTAGTAAGAAAAATATTTTAATCAATACACATGTGGAATATGTAGAACTAGCTTTTAGCTGATAGTGGGTCTGGAACTCAGAGCCCTGTGCTCACTCAGCTGGTGTTCTAGTACTTAAGCCATTCTTCTAGTCCTAAGTCAATTTTTTATTCCTGAATGATATGTTTTCTCTAATTTAGCACAACAGCAGCATTTGTCACAGGTAGAGGTTTTTAAAATATCAAGGTCATTGTTTTTGTGAACTCAAGCTGTATTGTGTTTCTCAAAATCATGTCCTAGAATATCAGAAACATATTTTTTTGATGAAAGCTGAAACTCTGTATCACCATTTTCTATGCATTCTTACTCTCTACTGTCATTGTTTCCTAACTTTTATAAACTTCTTATACATATTCAGATGTACACATACCCTCCCAACAAGAGATACATTTTCAATTTTGATTTCTCAGATGGGGAGATAAATTGACTTGAGATATTTAGTGTCATCATCCTTATATGATCTATAGACCAAAGGGTGTTTTCTTTAGAGAATGGTATGAACTTGATAGGTCTGGCAAAATCTCTTTCCATACTCCAATGATAACATTTGCCTTTGCATATCATGAATTGATTTCTAACCTGATATACAAGAGTTGTAACTTCAGCATATACTCTGTAACTAAGCAAATGTATACAAGCAAATCATAGCCATCAACCTTCAGCTAATCTCAGGCTGCCAAAGGAGCAGACCATGTCCATATAGGGTAAATACTGGCTGCTGCCAATCAGGTTGTTTCTGTTTGTGCTAGCTATGAATAGTCCACCCATGTGGTGCAGTCAGGCATTCAGAAACATCTTTGTACTGGCATGCTAGATAAAACAAGTTCCAGAATCTCTCTCTCTCTCTGTGTGTGTGTGTGTGTGTGTGTGTGTGTGTGTGTGTGTGTGTGTGTGTGTGTGTGTGTGTGTGTGTGTGTGTGTATAATTTTTACTTGTTTTTTAAACAACAATTTTGTAAGAGGCATTCCACCCATGATTCTGAACAGGATGTATTTGGGGGAAATGCCTCTGGAAGTAAACTCACATCATAGTAACGTATAAATAATTGAAACACCCAGGCTGTCTAGAAGTAGAAACTTCTCAGGTTTAGAAATAGATTGTACTACTCACCATAGACAAACAGAGAAAAGTTATGACATGAGATTGTGGTTGAAACTGAAGGGGTATTTATGTTTATTTACCTGAGAAAATAGTCTTTATTCCCAATGTTGCATTGCTAGAGCACTATCTTTATATTGTCTCTTACCAGTGCACTTGCACTTGCAATTTAGAATTAACACTGTGAAAAATTCATTCTAAGGGAATAATAACTTAAATACTATCATTTAAAACTTCCTCTGGGGTTGGTTAATTGTTGTAACCATTTCCTCAGAATCTATCTTAAATTATATCTTGTTCTTACAGGTTGACCCATTGCAACAATGAGAAGTACAAGATGTGATGTCAAAAAACAAACTTTACAATTTTTGGGAGGTGGTGGAGGGGTGTAGTTGAGGAGGTGGGAGGGAAGAGATGGTAGGGGAAAAACAAAGGAGGAAGCAACAATGCTTGATAAGAAATGTACCTTGGTCATGTAACTGTAACCCCTCTGTACAGACTTATCACAATAAAACACTTAAAAAAATTATACCTTGTTCTAAAATGATCCATTTTTAGGATGTGAGGAATAAAATTCTTTGCAATTGTTTCCACATTGGTACAGCCTATCTAAATCAAGGAAGCATGCAGGTATCCTTAGGTGGTATCCTAGGAAATGAAATTGTTCCATAACATTTTTAAGTACAAAATTCCCATCACGGGCAAATGAGTTTTTATAAAACTCAAGCACAACTCTTGGTAGTAAGCTTAGAAAAACAATGACCATGTTGATAAAAAAGACACTGTGTTCATTTTTAACTATTTTTAATTGTAATTCATTTAAAAATGAATGCATTCCTAGGTAGTTCACTTTCAGGTCTTAAAATAACTATATAGAATGTATAGGCCTATCTATGAAATGAATAGTACAAATATTGTTGGAAATATCCTTCCTGGTTCAATTTTATTCTTCTTGAAAATTTAGTCATATTTATTATTCCAACACACCAATCCTTTTTTGTCTGATAAAATGATGGAAGCTAGGTTTACAGGCAAACTCACATTCCTTACAAAATCACATTAAATGATACAATTCCATTTTATTAAGGGAGATAGTAGCTACTGCTTCAGAACAGGACCTTCTTCCAAATGTGTCTGTTTAATTTTTAGATTAACGTTCAGATTTCCTAATTGAACACCGGGAAGACAGTATGACCGGATGCAGTACACACAGCAAGGGCTGCTCTTGTGATGGGTGAGGAAGCCCTTGGGATACTTTCCTCAACAGTGGTCAGCTTCTGCATTATAATTAAGCATGGGTGGCATACAGGAAGGAGCCAGATGAGCACAGCCAGATCTTGCAGGATGATTCACAGCAATAGATAATTAATGATTAAACATTGGTTATTACCCTCTCTTTGAGCATTTCAGCCTTTGTTGTTTTGGGCGACACTGAGGTTTAAACTCAGGGCCTTATGCTTGCTAGGCTGGCATTCTACCACTTCATCTCTGCCTTTAGCTCGGCTTGTTCTGGTTATTTTCAAGACAGGGTCTCCTTCCTTGGAATGACAATCCATTAACTTTAGGCTTACACCATCATGTTTAGCTTCCCCATTGCTGGGGGTGGGGGGCAGGAGGGAAGGAGTGGGAGGAGAGGTTTCTCAGACATTTTGGCCTGGGTTAGCCAAGAACCAGGATCTTTCCAATCCCATACTCCATGTAAGTTGGGATAACAGGCATGTGGTGTCTACTCAGCTATGGGTTGACAAGGGGGTCTCATGAACTTTTCTTTCCCAGCTCACCTGAAATTGTACTTTCCCTAATCTCAGCCTCCTGAGTAACTATGATTACAGCAGTGAGCCACTAGGATTTGTACTTCGCAGATACCTCTAACAGGCCAATATTTTTAACAATTTGAAGTGTTTGAATTGTTACATCTAATTTGAAGATCAGCACTGTCAAGTTAAGTGAATACATAGATTTTATTTACATTATTCCCCGAAATTCCACTGAAATGCCCCCTTAAAATATATGAAGCTACGGGAATAAAATTGATTGACAAAATCAGAGAAGAGGATTACTCATTTCAGCCCAAAAGAACAGAAAGTGGTAGAGTGAGATTTGAAGCAATGCTTAGAAGGAGAGGTTGCACCTGAGGGCTGAGAGAGAGCCTCCAGCTTATGTCCCCAAGGCCTAGTCCCAGTGCTGGAATACCGAGATACTTGAGGAGTGTGACTAGCGTCTTACATTGCTTCTCTATAACTCACATTACTTGAGAGACACGATGCAACTTAAAAAAGTATAATATACATCATTCTAAAAGTGTGTGCCTGTTATCATGCTATGATAAAAGCAGGGTTAGGGAAAATGTGGGAAAACATAGAAAGTCTTGACTTGCAATTTTTCTTATGTCTCTTGAACTCAACCACCAACATCTTACAGTTTGAAATAAAAGTACTATCCATGAGGAAGTTCAAATAAAATCCTTTTATAAGAGTTTGAACATTCAAATACTTCAAGATTAATATGTACATGGGTTGTGTCTACCATCTACCTTGACTCATAACAATCCATACAGTCACATTTGTTTATGTAAGCATGAACATAAATTATGCTTACATAAATTCATTAAAATGTTTATATATTTAAAGAAAATATTCACTTAATTCAGCAAACATTTATTGACTAATCATTATGTTCCATGTCTAAGGGAGGTCCCAGGTTTAGTTAGAGATAGAAAGGAGAGCAAGAAAGGACAATTTTTTTTTGAGGAATAGTTTTCTGGGAATACAAATAGGCACAACAGCTCATTAGAATGCAAAAATAAAATAACAGCCTGGTTCCTAAAATATAGGAAGCTATATCCAAATATACCCAGATTCTCTTGTGTGTTAAACTTTTATATGTAGGGAAATTGACTAGGTATTGCAACATACATGAGCTATTAAAGGTACATAAGCTTCACAAACATGATTACATTGCTATTCAAATGATTTGATGATGTTTTTGGAGAAAAGTTAAAGACACTGTGTAATCTCTATAAAGTTCAGGGTAAAGTGTGAATTTGAATTTGTTAGGAGTTAGAGCAGAGGCTCAAAGGATCCAAATGATTAAACAGTATACAATAATAAGATCACAATTTTGCTTGATTATGCAACAATTCTGTACATAGTAGACTCATTCTGACTCTCTAACTGTACTTCATTATTTTGTTAGGAAATCTTGAACTTGCACAATCAATGCTTTTCCCCATGTGTGTATTATGACTCTATATTTTCCCCAATCTAAAGCAAAAGCCTATTCAGGGAACAAATTTATGGATGAAGAATCTCCTTGCAAGATCCTGCCACTGACAATCAGTCTGATGGCTTTCCGAAACCAAGGATAAAAGAAAGCATAAATCAAAGGGTTCATGGCTGAGTTGTAGTAAGCAACCCAAACGAGTATTTCATACACATATGTAGGCGTGATGAAACCCAGGAAGGCATCAATGATGGAATCAATGAAGTACGGCAGCCATGAAATCAGAAAAGCCACCACTGCGATTCCCAGCGTCTTGGCTGCTTTCCTCTCCCGCTTGGCTACTCTGTCTTTGTAGCTGTCTGAGGACACTGTGGTCTGGTTGCTCATGCTCTCAATTCTCCTTGCCTGTTGTCTGGCAATGAGGAAAATCTTGGAGTAAACAGAAATCATCACAAGAGTAGGAATGAGAAAGAGTAGAAAATTGATCAGGACCCAATTTTGATTCACTGCGACTTGACAGCCCCCCACACACGTGAGGGCACTGACCAGATCCTCCAGCCCAACTTCATTTGCCCCTGTGTAAAGAAGGGAAAAGCTGTATGTGATGGACAGGAGCCAGGAGAAGGCGATGCAAGCACCAGAGACAGACACAGTGAACCTGACTGGGTAGATGAGGGGGTCAGCGACAGCCAGGTATCTATCAACAGAGACAAAGCACAAGTGGAAGATAGAAGCATAGCAGAATGCCACATCGAAACAAGAGTGGAATCTACAGAAACTGTCTCCAAAGTACCAGCAGCTCTCCACAGACCTGACCATGCTGAAGGGCATCACAGACAATCCCACCAAGAAGTCAGCACAGGCCAGAGAGGCAATGAGGAAATTGGCTGGAGAATGCAGTTGCTTGAAGTGAAGGATGGAAGTCATCACCAGTAGGTTGCCACACACAGCCAGGGCAGCCCCCAAGCCAAACAGTGCATAGAGAAGCAGACGGGGTCCTGGGGCATAGGAGGTTTTGATGCAGGATCCATTCACATTCTCATAGCACAGCTGGACAGCTGCAGGCAGGCTCAGATCACTTCTCATGTTTCTCTGTTTTGATTCCTGAAAAGAGTGTTTTCGACTATATCAAATATGTAACTTCAGTTTTCAAAAATCCAAAGAAAGGATATAAATATATTCCTAGTTGCTAAAATGATTTCTCTTTTTTTTTCAGAAAAAATCCTTTCTTTCTTGTTCAGAAGCTGATTCATATCCTCATCTCATTAAATAATTTCTTTTCTGATACATATGCTCTCAACTGTCATCATCACACAAAATGCCATCTGTTTCGATTTTTTAAAGAAGTATTTTTGTGTGTTACCTACATCCTCTTAGCTGTGAAATGTTTGTCCTCAAAGCAGTGGTCTATTCTGTGATGTCTGTTTGGGTGATGTCTTTTATTAAACCACTGTTTACCCCCAGGAAGAAGTTTAATGATTCTGAAGACCTAAAGCCCCTAAGATTGAATCCCCATAGTGTGAGGTGACAAAAGAAAACACTTTTCCATAATGTTTATTCCATATCAAATATATTTCCTGGCTGATGACATTTGTGTTCTCATGAGATGGGAAGGAAATGTACCTTTCCTGACAAACCTTGGTTAAGAGTTTTGACTCAATGATTAGAGATTATCTTATATTTTGATTTTAACGTGTGTTGTATTTTTCTGAGAACCATTTATTGATCTCATAATGACTTAACAAAAAGTTCTCTCATATATGTTTTTATGCCTTTTAGCATTGATTCATATTGAAGAAATAAAATGCATGTATTACATAATATTATCAGTTACATAATATTATCGGTTATATATGTAGCATTTCAGGTTTCATTTTTGTAATTCTGATCTGAAGAGTATTAGAGTAGAATACAAGGTGTTATCCTCAAGGCATTAAACAAGAAAATGGAAGTAAAAAGTACTTCTAATGTTAGGGAACTATTGGAAAGCTAATTCAATTACAAAATATAGAAAGGTTCTTTAGAATGTGGGGATTATTTGGCTCTATTTTGCCTTGGAAAAACTTCCTTGTCCTCTGAGAATTCTGAAGCTGGACATATATTTCTCTGTTTTGTGGGGAAGGACTGTTGTCTAGGCTGGTCTCCCAAGTTCTGGACTCAAGCTATGCTCTTCCTACCTCAGTCCCTTTAGTGCTGTGAGTGACACTCAACCTGGCCTTTATGAGTCATGATACTTCCTGGAATTCTATAAAATCAGGTTCTTGATGGTGAGATATATATTCAAAATTTTGTCAATCCAAATTTTCTTACTAAAGAATTAAAGCAACTTTCAGTTTTATCAGTGTATTTGACCATGTATGTCCCCTTTGTTTATTCAACATAGCACATTGTTTGATGTTTGCCTACTTTACAGGATGAAAAGGTCACCTGTCATGAATTATATTTATGGGACTGAAGAGACAATGGATATATTTTCATACTTGTACCAGTAACTTCTTCACTTTTCTATTTAATAGCACATTGCCTGCTTTATTATTTAGACATTTTTATGAGCATTATTTTTGTAAGTCATCTCCACATGATCTTTAAAAAGTATAATTACTAACTCATTAATTATGGAAAGTAATGGGATTCCATGTTCCATTCCCACACATGCATGTATCCTGGTTGATCATGTGCTCCCATTGTGTTTCTTACTCTTCTCTCCCAATTTCTCTTCCCACCACACTTCCCCTAAGTCCACTTCCCAGTCCATAATAGTCCCTCTTCTATTTCAGGTTGTCTCTTTTGTTCATTTAAATTTTTTTTGAAATTCAATAAAAAATTATTTTGATCATTGTAAATGAATGAGCTATTTGGTGGTACTCAAGACCATCGCAGTTATGGTAGTTTTCTTAATTGGTTTGTAATCATCAGTAGTCATACAGAAATTCCTGTGAAAATAGAACACTGCCTTTAAGCTTCCATGCTTTTTGGAGTCGCTGGTAACCTCGACTTATTTTTCCAAATAACCTTCCTTCTTTTTTTTTTTTGGGTCCGGTCGTGGGGCCTGAACTCTGGGCCTGGGCGCTGTCCCTCAGCTCTTCAGCTCAAGGCTAGCGCTCTACCACTTGAGCCACAGTGCCACTTCTGGCTTTTTGCTTATGTGGTGCTGAGGAATCGAACCCAGGGCCTTGAGCATGCAAGGCAAGCGCTCTACGACTGAGCCACCTTCCCAGCCCTAACCTTCCTTCTTATATTACAGCGCCCAATTTGATTACATTCACCGTAGACAGTACCTTTAGTAATTACAAAAGTTGAGCCGGGTGGCTCACGCCTGTAATCCTAGTACTCAGGAGGCTGAGATCTGAGGATCGCGGTTCAAAGCCAGCCAGGGCAGGTGAGACCGTGAGACTCCTATCTCCAATAAACCACCAGAAAACCGGAAGTGGCGCTGTAGCTCAAGTGGTAGAGCGCTCGCCTTGAGCTGAAGAGCTGAGGGACAGCGCCCAGGCCCAAAGTTCAAGCCCCATGACCGACAAAAAAAAAAAAAAAAGTTGAATGTGGTACACCTGTCATATTGGCAGGCAAACAGGATATATTACTGGGGCTTATTGAAGCATCAGCCCATTGAAGAAGGCATGGAGGAAAATGATTCCTAAAGTTCATATTGTTGGAGATGGCTTTGAAGAAAACGACCTACATGTGAAATATTCAATTTTTTCATGCCTCCTTTGTGTCTTTCCTCTCTGAATGTCTGTCTTAAAGCTTCTGGTTTTCTCTGAGTGAGCTTTGGGCTGATGGGCTTCCATATTTAGCTATCTTTGGGTAAAGATATGATCTTTAGGTTTAAATAGAAAAAAAAATAAGGGACAGGGTCAAAAGTGTGCATGATGATTAAAGAGTCCTGGTCAATGAATGGCCTGGTTGGTCATTTGGGAGGGCCTCCAGAGAAGTTGTTGTGTCTGTTATCACTTGAAGGTAGGATAACTATGCCACTGTTGCCTGGAAGATGGCCTATCCTGCAGTCTATGCCTTCTCTTGGGGACCATTTTCATTCTTCCTCCTTGTAAATATGTTATTGATGACAAATTCTGCCTTTTCTGAATTCCAATGTGATTTCAAAGGGACCATCAATCATCACGTGGTTTTAGTACCACACTTAAAAACCATCTTGTCTCTTTCACTGGAACTAGCATGGACTTGAGTCAGAAGCCCAAAGGATGCACTTTGTTTCCCTAGTGGAGCTTCCATAGCATCTTTTTCTGTATCTAACATTTCCGGCAACATGAGACTGCTTGCTTGTGTGGACCAATAGCCATGTATATTACACTCCCAACAGCACAAACATTCACACAGAGTTAGCAGATATTTTTCATACCCAGCATGGAACAGAGGGAAAATACATTATTTTATTAAAGCCTTTGATGCACTAGGTACCTTTGTTCATCTTGCCTGACTGGTTTATTTTCAGTGTAATGGATCATGATCTTCAAAAAAGATGCCCAAGTGGTATTTCAAGTTTTATTGTTGATGTTATTGGCTCCACCTTTAGATTTATATTTTTTGTCATGTGCTTTGGATTTTTATTATTTTGAGTAGGGAGATTTGTTCAGTTGTTTTTATTTTGACTCTTCCTCATCCACACCCAAGCACACATTTAGTTCCTTGGTCATTTAGAGGTTGTTTCCATTTAGCCCGGAAGGTTCCCAGATGACCATTACTCTTTAGCATGATGTTTGGATTCTTTTTCTGCTGCTATATTGGAAATGTCACAGATTCACAAATCCACCACTGGGAAGGTCAGTCCAGGACTGGGCTAATAATTTGTGTCTATGTGCTAACATAGACAAGCTACTGGAGAAAATTTGTATTGTTGTAGGATCATTACACATGTACTGGTATGCGAGGAATTTCGCTCTCCCTGTAGACATAAAACAATTATATTATTTCCTATCTGTATGAGGAGACTTTAGATCACTTGAAGGAGACAAATTCCTGGACGCCACTGCTCTTTCTGAACATAAAAACCATTTCATTGCACGTAGAGATTATATTGTTTTCAAATTTTGTTGCACCTTTTTTCTTTCTGATATGCTTGCCTTTCCTATGTCATTAAGAAATAACATGCTTTAGGTACCTAATCAAAAGACATATCCCTAAAGAGAAACCAAGAAACAAAGCTAACTTCATGACCAATGGCAATATGGACAGGTTTTCAATGTTTTTGATTAAAATTTTTGTGGAGTTACAGGAAGCCAACCAGTAGACAAGACCTAAGGGTGATTTAATCTAGGTTCCCCAGAAGCCAGCTCAAACATAGAAACACCCATGAATGAATTTCCCTTAGGAAATAAAGCAGAGTAGCAGGAGTGAGGCATAGATAGCAAAGAGCCAGGACAAGATGCTCCCGACTGGAGAGAGAGAAGATGTCATTGTAGGAGACATTGTCCACCAGTGTGAGTGTGAACCGTGTAGTCTTTCTGCCTGGAAACTTTATACACCAGGCTTTGCTATTCACTAGCTGAGAGTGGCTTCCAAAAGGTATTCTTTCTTCAGATCTAACCACCTACATTTCCAGGTTAATGTGAACTCACATGTAAGAGAAGATCTCAGGCAAAACACATTCTGGTGCTGGCAGTTGCAATTCAGCTTGTGTGAAAATTTATTTTGAATCATATCATGTGCATATAAGTATATTATAATTCCTTTTTTTCTTTCTTTCTTTTTTGTCAGTCCTGGGGCTTGAACGCTGCGCCTGGGTGCTGTCCCTCAGCTCTTCAGCACAAGGCTAGGGCTCTACCACTTGAGCCACAGCACCACTTGCGGTTTTCTGGTGGTTTATTGGAGATAAGAGTCTCACAGACTTTCCTGCCACGGCTGGCTTTGAACTGTGATCTTCAGATCTCAGCCTCCTGAGTAGCTAGGGTTATAGGCTTGAGGCAACAGTACCTGGCATGAATTTCTTTATGTATTCTTTCTCTCACTTCATTGTAACTATTAGTCACTTCTAAAACAGTATTTATATGATGTGACCATATCAGATTACCTTGTCTTCATCTGGACTCTACAAAGAATTCTTCTAATGTTTGCCTTCCATGTACTGCTGAAACCTATTTTGTATTATATTAACTAAGAAAACATGAGAAATCATAACTTAGGAACTAGATCTTTGAAAAATCTGGACAACTTTGTTATAATCTTCAACGTTAACCTGCTCCAGTGTCTTAGTTTATATTTTCTTGAATAACAATATTGAAAGGGGTGATATTGATCAAGATATATTGTATTTATAAACTACTTTGTTAAATAAAAACTCGATTGTATATCTACTTAAAGATAGTGATTAAAAAAAGATGAATAGAAAAAAATATCAGATTTAATCTAGTCTTCTTTTTTTTTCTAGCTTAACATATGCTCAAGTACACAACCATAGAAATACAGCTCAACTCTCAACCCTGTTGATGAGTTTCTCTAGAATCCTGTCCAATTCTAATTCAGCCAATTACAGCCAGTGAGGTAACTGAGTCCAGCAATTCTCTTATATACTTGTGCAATCAAAAAGCCATGATCTTGGGGCTGGGAAGGTGGCTCAGTGGTAGAGTGCTTGCTTTGCATGCCTGAGGCCCAGGGTTCGATTCCTCAGCACCACATAAGCAAAAAGAAAAAAGCCAGAAGTGGCACTGTGGCTCAAGTGGTAGAGCGCTAGCCTTGAGCTGAAGAGCTGAGGGACAGCGCCCAGGCCCAGAGTTCATTCAGGCCCCACGACTGGACCCAAAAAAGTAAAATAAAATAAAAAAAGCCATGAGCTTTTTTCCTTTATGTAAAGTTTAACATAGCATGCTTAGAATTACATTGAGGTGTTGAGCATCATTCATAACGAACTGTGTTACTTGCTTTCAGGGAAAATTTATTTATTTTCACTTACTTGTGAACCATCACATTCATAATTTAACTTATCAACAGTACAGTTCTAGAAAAAATATTGAATGAAACTATCACCCATCTCTTTCATTTAATTTTGTTTGTTTACACACTCTAAAATATCTTGATATCATTTGTGTAATATTCCAAGCCTATTCAGAGGTAAGTGATGGTATGAAACAGCTCCTATTATCATCTTGCTTCTGGTGTACTTATTCAATTTGCCAGCCCAGCCTACACTTAGAAAAATTAATTCTATTGTCAGCAAAAGGTACACACATTCCTTCTTACTTATGATGCTTGAAGAGCCATCAAAAAATTAGTCAGGCACTGGTAGCTCATGCTGTGACCTTAGCTACTCAGGAAGTTGAGATTTGAGCATCATGGTTCAAAGACAGCCCAGGTAAGAAGTCTGTGAGAGTCTTATCTTCAATTGACTACTATAAAAGCTGAAAATTGAGCTGGGCTTAAAGTGGTAGAGTGCTAGCCTTGAGCACTAAAGCTCAGAGACAGCACCCACCCACCGGGGCCCTGAGTTGAAGCCCTAGGACCCGCAAAAATAACAATAGCAACAAAAAACTTTCCTACTCAAAAAGAAAATCTCTTTTAATTCTTTGTTTAGCTCCCTCAGGTCTTCACCACATGCTGGTGAGAGGATAATGATATGCAAACGACCAGCATGAAGTTCCATTCTTGGTAATTGGTCCTCTGCTCGCTCACAGACCATAGCATCCCAGACATTTATGGACCTCATTAGTATCATTTCACATGTGCTGCTATATTATCCTCAAAATGATCTTACTTAAAGAATATGATAACTAAAATGCATTTTCCTTAATTATTCCTGACACAGATAATTACATTTACTTATGTTCATAATTTGTTAGAAAAGAATTAGAAGCCTAATTGGAAACCAATGCAAAAGCTACTTGAAAAATTCCAATTATTACTTTCACAGATAATAAAAACACAATTATAAAAACTGTTTATCTAAAACTATCCTGGCATAATTTCTTTTGATTATACAAGTATCTTAGATATGAATTCCAAAATGACTTCTTCTAAATCAACAGTATGAAATATTCTCAAAAACAAACTATACAATTAAAAATGCATCTCTATGCTATTTTTCAATATGTTTCAATATTTTGACATATATCATATACTTCTTTTCCATGATCAATAAAAATTTGGACCCTGGGGGCTGGGAAGGTAGCTCAGTGGTAGAGCACTTGCCTGGCATGCATGAGGCCCTGGGTTTGATTCCTCAGCACCACATAAGCAAAAAGAAAAAAAGCAGGAAGTGGCATTGTGGCTCAAGTGGTAGAGTGCTAGCCTTGAGCTGAAGAGCTGAGGGACAGGGCCCAGGCCCAGAGTTCAGGCCCCACAACCGAAAAAAAAAAAGTTATAAAAAAAATTTGGACCCTGTATCTTTTTAGGGAAATAAAATCTAGTCTTGTCCCATAATTTCTCCAAGTACTCTCTCCAGTCTCCCATTTGTTAATTTGAATTAGCCATAGCCAACTTCAGTCAGAAAATATTAAATTTTAAAATGCCAGAATTGAAAATTTCTGGTTTTTAATTGAGCACTATTTAAGTATCATGAATCCTCTCTTTGTCCACTATTTGCACACTCTATACCTTTCCCACCTATTAGGTGCTCAGTTATTAGGCATCTTTGTTATCAGGCCTGTTTTATTAACACAGAACACTTATTCTCTTAACTATTGCTCCAAAGCATATAATAAGTGGTATTGTAAATTCATATTTACCAAAGAGAAACCTTGCCTCCTTTAAATGAAAAAGTACAAGTTCTTCAGTGAATAAGGAAAGAAAAAAATGGATGTTGAAAATGTTTCTATCTCTGCTAACATCAAATGTATGAAATTGTAAGGGAAAAAATAAGCTTGTTCTATCTTATTTATTCCTCCTCTAACTCCAAAAGTTGCATTTCTAGCACCTGATGAATAATCATTCTTATCACCTGAGTGCTGTACCAGTTCACAGTATCACAAGAAAAGAGCCTAGCAAAGTACAATAAAACATTTTACAAGAGAAATCAAATTCATATAACTTTTATTATAGTATTTTGCTACCATTCTTGTTGATTAGTAATAATTGCCATTGATGGCTTGTTGTTTTTAATTTAGTAATTAAATTTCTACATAGTTCAGTATACATTTTTAAAGCACAGTATAAATTGAGTTCAAAATTATCCAAGGTTTTGGGCAGCCATTGATTGTCATCGGACATGTTTCTGGTGATAAAAATGGAGCATGGGACATACTATTGTTAAGTGACAAAAACTATTGATAGAAATCGCAGAAGTGAATTTCCCACTATATCAGGTGATATTGGTATAGAGTGATCACTGTGTCTTTTTTTCTTGGCAGATTGTCCATTTGCAAATTTTTTGAATAGTGTCTGTCATTACTACATGATCCCAAGGCTTTGTTGGTCTCACATTAATATGTGAACATTGCAAGAATCCTGCTTGCCAATAAACAAAAAACACTAACTTGCTTTCAAGACACTTAAGATACACAAACATTGACAGAGGGGAAGGACACACACTGAAGAGCAATGACAAACAGCCTCACTGATAGTATTGTCATTGTGTCACCCAAATTTAAATGTTGAAGTCCAAACCACAAGGACTGTAGACTTTAAAGAAGTAATTAATTTATAATGAAGCATTTGGGTTGGGCCAGAATCTAAAATGACATGTGAGTTAGTAAAAGGAGATGACCAGGACACTGGTCAGATAGTGAGGAAGATAATAGAAGAGACACCAGTAAGCCTAACAGAGAAAACTAGTCGTTTAGAGAAAGCTTTGCAGGTCCTTTCATGGTTGAAATGTACCCTGGACAACTGTGAGAAAATGCATTTCTGGAATTCAAGCCGCAAAGTGTGGCATTTTGTTAAGGTAGCACAAGCAAACTAGTGAAGTATTTCACAAGAAAAAAAAGTAAACCATGTGTAACTAAGGCACTGAAAGAAATCAATGCATGTAGCAAGGATATATATATATATATATATATATATATATATATATATATATATAACTTTGATACATATGACATAAGTAAACAATTTTTAAATTTTGTTTTAGTGCAGCAAATATTCATACATTTAATTATTTAATTTCCTTATAATTGTATGGTCTTTAAAATGGTTAAAATTCAGAATTTTAAAAACATTTACACATTTAATTTCTTATACTTAAACACAGATTCCTTAATTTGAAAATAAATTATTCTCTAGTAGTGCTCCCATTTATTCTGAAAATAAATTCATGGTTGATGAACTATTCTTGAAAATTTCTCCTTTTAAAATAAGTTTTATGGCTTTCTGAAACCAAGGATAAAATACAGCATAAACTAAAGGATTCAGGGCTGAGTTGTAGTAAGCAGTCCAGCAACAAATTTCATAAATAAAGGCAGGGGTGATGAATCCCATATAAGCATCAACTAATGTATCAATTGTATATGGTAGCCAGGAGACCATAAAGGCTACCACCGTGACCCCCAGAGTTTTGGCTGCTTTTCTCTCCCTCTTGGCCACTCTGGTTTTGTAACTTTCTGAGGATGATTCTGCTTTGCTACTACCCACAGTACTTTCAATTTTTATAGCTTGTTGTTTAGCTACCAAAAAAATCTTAGTATAAACAATGATCATAACGAGGGTGGGTATAAAAAACAGCAGAGAATGTACCAAAACCCAGTCCTGATTGAGGACTACTTGGCAGCCACCTACACAATTGAGGGCAGTTACCAAACTTTCCATCCCATCGTCACTGATGCCTGTGTAGAACACGGCGCCGCTGTACAGCAGGGGCAGGATCCAGGAGATGCCGATGCAAACTCCTGATACGGACACTGTGAACTTGGTGGGATAGATCAGAGGGTCCGAGACGGCGATGTACCTGTCGACGGAGATGAAGCACAGGTGGAAGAGAGATGAGTAGCAAAACGCCACATCGCAGCAACTGTGAATGGTGCAAAACTGGGCTCCAAAGTACCAGCAGCTCTCTACAGACCTGACCATGCTGAAGGGCATCACAGTCAGTCCCACCAAGAAGTCAGCACAGGCCAGAGAGGCGATGAGGAAATTGGCTGGGGAATGCAGCTGCTTGAAGTGAAGGATGGAAGTCATCACCAGGAGGTTCCCACACACTGCCAGCACAGCCCCAAAGCCAAACACCAAGTAGAGGATCACCCTTGGCCCAGGTGAGTATGGAGTCTTGATGCAGGATCCATTCACATGGTCATAGCAGAACTCCAGCCCTGGCTGGGAGACATTGCTGCTCATGCTTCTGCTGGTGGAAGCTTGCTTATTTCTGCCCTTGCTTTTGGTAGACAGTAATTGCTTTGAGTTCTAACAATCAAGAAGAAAAATCATACCATACAAACTAGCTGATTATCTATTTTTAGATATTGCTTAAATTATACCCTTTGAACAGTGTAATTAATAAATCATAGAAAACCACAGGAAATTATGGTCTGTATCCTTAATCACATAGTCTGTTTAGCAAGGAAAATCTATAGTGACATTTCATCTCTCTGGACATCTATAAAGCTGGATAATTCCGGTGATTGTATTTCAATACCTGGTTGTTTTCTTTTGCACGCATTTTCTTTGCAAAGGATAATCCCAAGTAAATAAATATTGAGAAGTCCACCGATTAATAGGCTCCTGCATTCTAGGATGTTTTCGGAAAGCAGCCAAAGCATTTCACCCTTTATACATTCCTCCCAAGGAGTCCCTACAGTGTGAGGTGTGAATCATGGAAGGAAACTTACTTTGCATAATTACAATTAATGAATCTTCAATACAACATGATTTTCTTTGCTCAGTTACTTTGTAGAGCACTTGTGCTTTTCATTATCAAGACATTTATTCCCAAATGTGCTGCAAGTGTACATTGCCCAATCCCTATTTTCTGACTGCCTATGTAATCTGCAAGTCCTGATACAAAATGAAAATGAGGAAAGGGTGAGGCCTTTGTTCAAAAATAAAGGGAAAAAATGTTATGAAAGGTTGTAAAATACCAAACCTCTTCTTTTTACTATCTCAGTTGACAAGCTGTGCATTGGTATTTGCTACATAGAATGACACTTCTTATTTATTTATTATTTATTTTGGGGCTGGTACTGGAGGTTGGACATAGTGCTTTGTTTTGTTGCTTGTCTCTTTTGCTCTGGGATTGAGCTCTACCACTTTAGCCACATCTCCACCTCTGTGTTTTTACTGGTTAATTGGACATCACATTCTCTCATAGTTGTCTGACTGTGATGGCTTTGAACAGTTTTTACTATCTCATTTGACAAGCTGTGTCATTTGCTACATAGCATCACACTTCTTATTTATTTATATTATTTATTTTTGTGCAGGTACTGGAGTTTGGACATGGTTACTTGTTTTGTTGCTTGTCTCTTTTGCTCTGGGATTGAACTCTACCACTTTAGCCACCTCTAAGTTTTTTGTTTGTTTGTTTTGGGTCCGGTTGTGGGGCCTGAACTCTGGGCCTGGGCACTGTCCCTCAGCTCTTCAGCTCAAGGCTAACGTTCTACCACTTGAGCCACAGTGCCACTTCCGGGTTTTTTCTTTTTGCTTATGTGGTGCTGAGGAATTGAACCCAGGGCCTCACGCATGCAAGGCAAGTGCTCTACCACTAGCCACCTTCCCAGCACCCACCTCTGAGTTTTTACTAGTTAATTGGACATAACATTCTGTCATGGCTTTGTACAGTTGTCATCAGTCATAGCCTCTTGATTAGCTAGTATTAAAGCATGAGAATGTGGCACTCAGGTAACATTTCACTTCTTAATAGATTTTTCACTGGCTAAGGAAAGACTCTTCCAGCCCTCTGTCCTCTGTCTTGCAGCTCAGCCTTCTCTGAACTACCCACTGCAGGTTCTCCTCCCCACCTGCTGAATCAATGAGGCTTGGAACAAATAGAGAGGATGGATTTGACTCACACAGTAACTCTTGCTATTGGCCTGCCTCACCCATACACATCTGGGGGATTACAATGTCCATGGGATTATAATGTCCACCCCATATCTGGTCTGGTCTCTATGTAGCTTATAGGTATGCTGTGAATTGACTGTTGGGGTATGATGTCAACAACCTATACCTGGCTCCAAGACTAAGGGCAGGAAAAGATAGGAAGGCAGGTGGTCAGACGGCAGGTGGGAGGGAAAAATCTGAATGAAGTCCAAGATGCCAGGGTTTGAAGAAGCAGATGACTAAATCTTGGGCAGGAGAAGACAAGATGGAATTCAAAACGTCAATTGATTCAAAGTCTCAAGCATCTAGTACATAATCTATGGCCCTTCTCGACTTTATTTTTAAAAACTCAACTTCGAAGATAAAATATTAAGAAATTCAAATTTAGAAATTCAGGTACCCAAACTGTAATTTCAGTGCCCAATGTAACTGCATTGATTGCAAGAACCTGGTCTGTTATCCTACCTCTATCACGTGAGATATTTAATTCTCTCCAAGAACAACCTGCGTGGTTTTGATTACAAAATGACCAGTAGAGTAGAGAAGGTGGGGGAATCTGAGAGCTAAGTCGTTTTGACAAGAACAGTCTTTCCTGGGCCAGAGTGATATGCCAGTGGTATCTAATAAACTTCGGAAGCTGGAGAGGGAGATTAAGGCATGAAGACCTATAAAGAAAGGTCTGAAGTTCTAAGAAAGGATTTCTAGTCTTAGACAACAGCTACCTTTGATTGTATAAAGTAGCTGTGGATTAGGAGATGGCTACAATGTTTTTTCCCATATCAGTATAAAAATAGAACATCAACCTGCCATTTAAGATAAAGATATTAAATGTATGTTGGCATAACTGGAGCTTCCATGTACTTCAGGTTGACTACGCTGTTTGAAAGCAACTCTCTACCATTGTTGCCTAGTAACCCAGTGGTGATGAAGCCTAAGGAGTTTGTGAGGATCATACCGATTTGATCAAGGTCATGGTTCAATACAAAGCAGGAGCCTTTAAGCTAAACACTGAGTAAAGGATCATCTTGGGTCCAGGCAAGTAGGGAGACTTGATACAGGATCTATTCACATTGTCATAGCAAATTCCAACCCTGGCTGGGAGGCATTGCTGCTCATGTTTCTGCTGCTGGAGGCTTGCTTATGTTACAGACAAATACTTTTAAATTCTAACAAGTCAGATGTGGTTCAAAGCAGAAATCACCTGACATACATATTTCTTTTCCAATGTTGTTCACAAGATCATCTTCAGTAAATAATTTGTGATTTTAACACCAAGACACAATACCCAGGAAAACTTCTAGTTCTTGCATCATCTAAAGTTTTCAGTGTCACGTCTGCACTTGTCCCTTAGCTTACAGGTTGTTACCTCCTCAAAGACGCACTTAAAAAGTTCACTAAGTAGTAAGCCATCTCCCCAGTGACTGAGTGTGAAATATTCCTCATTATGAGGATGGATGTGATAATGATGTCCTGTGATCAGGGCAGTGTCAAACTCAGAAGACTTAATGAAAGGAAAGGGAGAAACATTGTGTATTCTATGAATAATCAACAGTTGGTGTTAACAAACCCAAGGCAGGGTCTAAGTGTTAAAACAGTAAGTGAAGATTGATGGGTGCTGATTACAGGCAAGCCAGTTGTCTGAGTAATCATCTGAGAAACACTTTATGTTCATGAAAAAGAACCAGTTCTCAACTTGATTCATTTCATAATCCATTTGCATTGGCCAAGTGGTTTATAGAAATAGTGCTAATGAACTATAAAATACTTAGAGCTGAATGAAGAATAATGTGATATTATGTTTGCACCAATCACAGATAATAAATATTCTGTAGCAAATCTTCCCTTCTTGTATGCTGGTTATATCTCAAGCAGAGCTCACACTGTCAAGTCACTCTGAAAGTTGACTACTTAAATTTTGTTCATCTCCAGTTAAAATCTTTGGCCAATATCTGAATGCCCCAGTCCTCCTTGACTCTTGTGGTATCAAGTTTAACTTCAAAAAGCTTAATTTAGAAAAAAAAAGTCTGTTTACTCTGTCCTCTTTTTCTGTTTCTATTCTCCAAGGAGAAGAGGAGCTAAAACTGAGCAAAGTAATTGTGGGGTGTGTGTGTGTGTGTGTGTGTGTGTGTGTGTATGCTGGTCCTGAGCTTGGGCACTCAGGGCTTGGGCACTGTCCAGGTAGGCTAGTGTTCTACCACTTCAGCTATTATGACTCTACTGCGGTATTTTTTGAAAATGAATGGGAAATAATAGTCTCATGGATTTTCCTGCTCTGTTTAGCTTTGAACTACAATCCTCAGATCTCAGCCAAGGATTATAGGCATGAGCCACCAGAGTCCAGTGAACAAAATAATTTTATATAAAATTAGTTTCTGCTTGCAGCCATCACACAATGGATTGGTAGTCTTATATTTTGTGAGTCTTACATCATAGTCTAATGGTTGGATGGTAAGGATAATACATGAATTATTTGTTTGAATCCAGAAGCTTTACAATGTTAACTAGATATCTTGATTTGATTTTTAGCTACATTGTCATTAAAATGAAGACGTATGACTATTACACACCTCATAGCACAGGATTAGGAAAACTTGTTCTTGCTGAAAACAATAGAGATGAAAGAAATCAATGGTCTTTAATGACAGAACTGAAGAATTACAAATAGAGGCCTCTAAAACATCAAGAGTACCTTTAATCTTTTGCAGACTACACAAACATGTAGAGTTTATAGTAATTACTTTAAAATCAGAGACAATATGATACCTATAGAAATATTTCTTATTTTAACACATTTAGTCATAAAAGAGGAAAACATTTGAATCGTGAATAATATTGATGTATATCAAACAGAAATTAGATAAAAATAGCAAAGACATTTTGATATATGTCTGCTCCTTTCTCAAAGATATAATGTTCTGTTTTTAAAAATTTGATACCTCATTGAGTCAGATAAATGATCCTATAACCCAGTTTAGTCACTTTGTTCAAGAAACATACTGTCCTCTAGTTTACCACTCAGAGAAATTCATGTCTGAAATACATGACTGGACTTATCTGTGGTGAAATGCACAACTATTCAGTTTCTTTGTATTCTTTTTATATGATTAAATACTTTTTATTGTTATTATAAAGATGATGTACAGGGGCTGGGAAGGTGGCTCAGTGGTAGAGCGCTTGCCTTGCATGCATGAAGCCCTGGGTACGATTCCTCAGCACCACATAAGCAAAAAGAAAAAAGCCAGAAGTGGCGCTGTGGCTCAAGTGGTAGAGCGCTAGCCTTGAGCTGAAGAGCTGAGGGACAGCGCCCAGGCCCAGAGTTCAGGCCCCACGACCGGACCCCCCTTCCCCAAAAAAGATGATGTCCAGAGGGATTACCATTTCATGTAAGGTAATGAATGTATTTCTTTTTGGAGAATGTCACCTCTTCCTTTACTCTCTTGCAGGTTTTCCCAGCTGTCCTTATGCACAAGTTGTGTAGTTCATTTCCAACATATTGTCTACCAAAAACCACCTATTTCTGTTTCCTATAGAAATTAATATTGGGACGCTAGTGAAAAATGTTTCCTATTTTGGTGGTAGCTTATATTTACCTCTTTATCTCAATGTTTGTCCATATTCAAGCATATTTAAATTAATATTTCATGTGTATGTTTGAAAACTTGTATAAAATTTTAGAATAATTCACAAACTAAGTGAATAATAAGCTTAGGAATAATGTAAAATGATGAGTGACAATTACAAAATGCCTGAAATAACAGAAGTACCTTAAAAAGTTCCTGCACTTCAGTGTGATTTTTCCTATGAATTTGCTTACTCATCAGAAAGTACTTTTATTAAATGAACAAATGTTATTTGTGACACAAACACTATATTCCTTTATAAGCAATTGAACTGATGTTAGCTAACAGATATATCTGTTTCTCTGGATTCTGAAATAGCATTTTCACTAAACCAACCTAGTTATCACATAGTATAGACTCACGTACTCTGGACAAAGAATCAGTACCTTTTAAAGCTTCTGTTAGATTAGAAGAAAATTACAAAGGAACAGAGACAATATACATATATGTTTTCAACACACATATAGGTATGTGTATACATATATATATATACACATATATATGTGTTGAACGAATTCAAAGTTATAAAAGCTATGAATCAGAATTTTAACATTTTCCACAGAATATCCTTTACTTACATTATTTTAAATTGTTTCAAGGATGCATAAGGAAAAGGATAACAGCTAGAGATATAAGGCACCACAGAGAAAATGAAGTAGCCCAATACCATGGAGATAAATAGCAACGTTTGGCTCCAAGTCCTCTTGCTTCAATTATGATTAGAATTTAATTTATATCTACCAAAGTAAATTGTATCTAACTTTAAATATTGAGAACTAAGTTGAAATGTGGCTCAATAATGTTACATTAGAGGATCTTCCACATGTATTTGTTAATTCTTTTCCTGAATACATGTATTTGAACATGTGTATTTGAACTCTCTCATTTAAAACAAAAGCCTACTCAGGAAACAAGTTTATGGATGAAGAATCTCCTTGCAAGATCCTGCCACTGACAATCAGTCTGATGGCTTTCCGAAACCAAGGATAAAAGAAAGCATAAATCAAAGGGTTCATGGCTGAGTTGTAGTAAGCAACCCAAACGAGTATTTCATACACATATGTAGGCGTGATGAAACCCAGGAAGGCATCAATGATGGAATCAATGAAGTACGGCAGCCATGAAATCAGAAAAGCCACCACTGCGATTCCCAGCGTCTTGGCTGCTTTCCTCTCCCGCTTGGCTACTCTGTCTTTGTAGCTGTCTGAGGACACTGTGGTCTGGTTGCTCATGCTCTCAATTCTCCTCGCCTGTTGTCTGGCAATGAGGAAAATCTTGGAGTAAACAGAAATCATCACAAGAGTAGGAATGAGAAAGAGTAGAAAATTGATCAGGACCCAATTTTGATTCACTGCGACTTGACAGCCCCCCACACACGTGAGGGCACTGACCAGATCCTCCAGCCCAACTTCATTTGCCCCTGTGTAAAGAAGGGAAAAGCTGTATGTGATGGACAGGAGCCAGGAGAAGGCGATGCAAGCACCAGAGACAGACACAGTGAACCTGACTGGGTAGATGAGGGGGTCAGCGACAGCCAGGTATCTATCAACAGAGATAAAGCACAAGTGGAAGATAGAAGCATAGCAGAATGACCCTTCAAAACAAGAATGGAATCTACAGAAACTGTCTCCAAAGTACCAGCAGCTCTCCACAGACCTGACCATACTGAAGGGCATCACAGACAATCCCACCAAGAAGTCAGCACAGGCCAGAGAGGCAATGAGGAAATTGGCTGGAGAATGCAGTTGCTTGAAGTGAAGGATGGAAGTCATCACCAGTAGGTTGCCACACACAGCCAGGGCAGCCCCCAAGCCAAACAGTGCATAGAGAAGCAGGCGGGGTCCTGGGGCATAGGAGGTTTTGATGCAGGATCCATTCACATTCTCATAGCACAGCTGGACAGCTGCAGGCAGGCTCAGATCACTTCTCATGTTCGCCAGCTTTGTTTCCCCAGAAGACTGTCATTTGCTGTGTGAAATATACGATCCAAAGAAAAGATATGAATATGTCAGTAGTTGCAACCATAATTCCCTTTTCCTTTTCCTTACAAATCCCTGTTCCTTGTTCCCATGTATAGAAATTTTCATATCTTCTTCTTGTTAAATTATTTCTTTCCAACCTCACAAAAAAGACACATCCATTATTGTACAAAATGTTGTCTTTCTATTTAAGATGGGTCTACATTACCTATTTCTTTAAGTCAGAGAAGTGTTAGTTTTCAAAAGCAGTGGTTTATTCTCTAATGCCTGGTTGAATACCACCTTTTATTAGCATTCTTATTCCAATTTAACAAACCTAACCTAATCCCTAAAGCACTCTTTTTCCCTCGGGAAAGTAACTTAATGACTCCAAATACTTGAAGCCCCCAAGACTGAATCCCCATAGTGCAAGTAAGTCCAGCATGAAACTTTTCCAGACCCATTATGTATATTCCAAACACCAAAAGATTTTTTTTTTCATCAGTCATGGGGCTTGACCTCTGGGTATTGGCGCTGTCTGCTTGAGTCACATCACCATTTCCACCAAAGCATTTTTAAATTTTAATTTCCTGATGACATTTGATCTGCTCTTGAAATGGAGAATAAATAGTACCTGTACAATCAAACCGTTGATTCGACTTCGAAAGCTTTCCTATGTGTGCTTACCAACTATTGTTAGAGATAGATTTTGCAGTTTTGTGAGAACTGCTTATTAATGATTCTCATATTGACTGCCATTATAATGCCTTCAGCATTATAATGTATTGTGTGCATTAAAAGAATTCAAAGTGCAAACAGAGCTATGTTAATACATGTAATTACCAAAGTTTGGTTTTAATAATTCAAATTTGGAAAAAGTGGGGCATCAGCTAGAAGGTTTCCATCATGTGATTAATTTAGGAAATGATAAGTACAAATAAAAACAATTCTTCTAAGATTAGTTTATTTTTAGTGGGAGCAACTGAAAAGATTACTTCATGAAATATAATGTAGAAAGAGCTTCAGAATATTGAAATTACAATATTTAACTAAATATTGTTTTCTTCCTTTCTTTTTAATCAGTCATGAGGCTTGAACTAGGGACCTATATTCTTTCCCTGAGCTCTTCTGTTCAAAGCTGGTGCTCTACCATTTGTAGCCACAGCACCATTTCTGGTTTGGGAGTGGTTAACTGGAGTAGAGTATCACATACTTTCCTACCCAGTTCTGCTTTTTTTTTTTTTTTTTTTAATTGTATTTTATTTTATTTGAGAACATACTGTACAGGGGGGCTACAATTACATGGGCAGGATAATGCATACATTTCTTACCAAGCATTGCAGCCTCCTCCTTTGTTTACCCTTCACTTCCCTTCCCCGCCTCCCCCCTCCCCCCACCCAATTTTACCCCCCTCCCCCCACCCAATTATACCCCCCTCCCCCCCCCCACACCGACATTGTAAAGCTGGTTTTGACATGACATTTTGTACTTCTCATTGTTGCAACAGGTCCACCTGAAACCTTAAACGACTTGTTTGTCCCCATCTCCTCCACATGTTATACTGACATCAAATATAGTGAAAGCGGGGGTTACACTGTGGGGGAGGGACATACAAAGCAACAAAGAAATAATCTTATAAATGCGTTAGAAACACATGCATGAAAGAAACGAAAACATTAAAATACATATTTAAGGGTTCATTTTCCTAACATCACATTATCTGACCTTTTCCGCTTGACTCATACCTATACTAGATATTGCAAATAAGGGAAACCATGGGACCTATGCTTCTTTGGGCCTGGCTTACTTCACTTAATATAATTTTTTCCAAACCTTTCCATTTCCTAACAAATGGGGAAATGTCATTCTTTCTGATGGAGGCATAGAATTCCATTGTGTATATATACCACATTTTCTTGATCCATTCATCTACTGAGGGGCATCTGGGTTGGTTCCATATCTTAGCTATGGTAAATAATGCTGCAATAAACATAGTTGTGCTGGTAGCTTTAGTGTAGTCTTGTTTGTAAACATTTGGGTAAATGCCCAAAAGTGGGATTGCTGGATCATAGGGGAGATCTATGTGAAGTCTTCTGAGGAACCTCCATACTGCTTTCCAAAGTGGTTGAACAAGTTTACATTCCCACCAACAATGAAGTAAGGTTCCTTTCTGTCCACATCCCCTCCAGCATCTGTTGTTGTTAGAGTTCTTGATTTTTGCTGTTCTAACTGGAGTGAGGTGATATCTCAATGTTGTTTTGATTTGCATTTCTTTTATGGCTAGGGATGTTGAACATTTCTTCATGTGTCTATTGGCCATCCTTGTTTCTTCTTCAGAGAAGCTTCTCTTTAAGTCTTTCGCCCACTTATTTATTGGGCAGTTGATTCTTTGAGGATTTGTTGTTGGGTGGTTTAATTTTTTGAGTTCCAAGTATATTTTAGATATGAGACCCTTGTCCGTTGTATGGCTAGTAAAGATCTTCTCCCAATCGGTGGGCTTTCTATTGATCTTGCCAGCTATGTCATTTGCCCTGCAGAAGCTCTGCAATCTTATGCAATCCCATTTGTCCAACCTTTCTTTGATTTGTTGTGCTTCCAGGTCTCTATTCAGAAAATTTCGACCTGAGCCAAGGAGACCTAGGGTTTCTCGTATTCCATCCTGTAATGTTTTCAGAGTGTCTGCTTTGAGTTCAAGGTCTTTGATCCATTTGGAGTTGATTCTGGTGCAGGGTGATATATAAGGATCTAGTTTTAGTTTTCTACATGTAGTTAACCAATTTTGCCAGCACCATTTACTGAAGAGGCTGTCTTTCTTCCATTCTATTGTTTTAGCTTCCTTATCGAAGATTAGATGGCTATAGGTCTGTAGGTTCATTTCTGGGTTTTCAATTCTATTCCATTGGTCCTGAGGTCTGTTCTTATGCCAATACCAAGCTGTTTTGATTACTATGGCTTTATAGTAGAGTTTGAAATTTGGTATTGATATTCCTCCAGCAGTGTTCTTTCCGTTGAGGAGCGTTTTTGCTATTCGGGGTCTTTTATTGTTCCATATGAATTTTTGGATTGCCTCCTCTATTTCCTTGAAGAATGAGGGTGGAATTTTGATAGGGATCGCGTTGAATTTGTAGATAGCCTTGGGAAGTATTGCCATTTTCACGATGTTAATCTTGCCAATCCAGGAGCATGGGAGGTTTTGCCATTTTTTAAGTTCTGTGTTGATTTCCTTTTTCAAGATTTTAAAGTTTTCATCATAGAGGTCCTTCACTTCTTTGGTTAAGTTAATTCCTAGGTATTTTATTTTTTGTGGGGCTATTACAAATGGAGTTGCTTTCCTAATTTCAGCCACACTTTTCTCATTGTTGGCATATAGAAAAGCCATTGATTTTTGGGGGTTAATTTTATAACCTGCTACTTTGCCAAAGTTTTGAATCAGCTTGAGTAATTTGGGAGTGGAGTCTATGGGATTCTTTAAATACAAGATCATGTCATCTGCAAAGAGGGAGAGTTTTATTTCTTCTTTCCCTATTTGGATCCCCTTTATGTCTGCATCTTGTCTTATTGCTGTAGCTAGGCATTCTAATACTAGATTGAAGAGAAGTGGAGAGAGTGGGCATCCTTGTCTTGTTCCTGAGTTAAGAGGAAATGGCTTTAGTTTTTCACCATTGAGTATAATGCTGGCTGTAGGTTTGTCATATACAGCCTTTATTGTATTGAGGAATGTTCCATGGATTCCTAATTTTTCCAGAACCTTCATCATAAAGGGGTGTTGGATCTTGTCAAATGCTTTTTCTGCATCTATTGAGATAACCATGTGGTTCTTATTCTTGCTCCTGTTGATGTGATGAATAATATTAATTGATTTGCGTATATTGAACCAGCTTTGCATCCCTGAAATGAATCCTGTTTGATCATGGTGTATGATTTTTTGGATGAATTGTTGAAGTCGATTGGCCAAAATTTTGTTGAGAAGTTTTGCATCAATGTTCATCAAAGAAATGGGTCTATAGTTCTCTTTCTTTGATGAGTCCCTGCCTGGTTTTGGGATGAGGGTTATGATGGCTTCATAGAATGTGTTTGGTAGTGAGCTTTCTCTTTCAATTTCATTGAAGAGTTGGAGGAGTATTGGTGTGAGCTCTGCTTTGAAGGCCTTGTAAAATTCTGCTGTAAAACCATCTGGTCCTGGACTTTTCTTAGCTGGGAGGTCTCTTATTGCTGTTTCTATTTCAATGCTTGATATGGGCCTGTTGAGCTGGTTTAACTCATCTTGGTTTAGTTTTGGCATGTCAATATTTGCTAGGAAAAGGTCCATTTCTGTCAAGTTCTCAAACTTATTAGCATAAAGTTTTGAGAAGTATCCCCTAATAATGTTCTGAATCTTGGTTGTTTCCGTGGTGATGTTTCCATTCTCATCTCTGAGTTTATTAATTTGGGTGTGTTCTCTCCTTTTTCTGATAAGGTTTGCTAAGGGTCTGTCAATTTTGTTAAGTTTTTCGAAGAACCAACTCTTTGTTTTGTTGATTCTTTCTATAGTTTTTTTGGATTCTAATTCATTTAATTCTGATTTAATTTTGATTATTTCTTTCCGTCTACTGGATTGGGGTTTATCTTGCTGCTCTTTTTCAAGGAGGTTTAGATGTGTCATTAAATTGTTAGTTTCCGATCTCTCCAATTTGTTGATGTAGGAGCTCAGAGCTATAAACTTGCCTCTGAGTACTGCCTTTGCTGTGTCCCAGAGGAGCTGGTAATTTGTGTGTTCATTTTTGTTGAATAGCATGAACATTTGAATTTCCTTTCTAATCTCTTCCATGACCCACTCATGATTCAGCAGTGTGTTGTTCAGCCTCCATGTGATACCGGACTTTCTTTGGTGGCTTTTGGTGTTGAGATCTAATTTTATTCCCTTGTGGTCAGAGAGAATGCAAGGTATAACTTCAATGTTTCTGAATTTAGACAAGTTTGCTTTGTGGCCTAAAATGTGGTCTATTTTAGAAAACGTTCCATGTGCTGCTGAGAAGAACGTGTATTCTGTTGCTGCTGGGTGAAATGTTCGGTAAATGTCTGTTAAGTCTAGTTGATCTATGCAGCTGTTTAGATCTGCGGTTTCTCTGTTGAGTTTTTGCCGAGTTGATCTATCTAGTGGGGAGAGTGGTGTGTTAAAATCCCCAACAATTAATGTCTTTGGATCTATATGGGATTTGAGGGAAAGTAGTGTTTCTTTGATAAATTTGGGTGCTCCATTGTTTGGCGAATAGATATTTAGAATTGTAATATCCTCCTGAAGGAGAGATCCTTTAATTAGTATGTAGCGACCTTCTTTATCTCTTCTCACGAATTTTAGTTTGAAGTCTATTTTATCTGATATTAGGATTGCAACTCCTGCCTGTTTATGAGGGCCGTTTGCTTGGTAAATTTTGTTCCAGCCTTTAACTTTGAAAATATGTTTGTTTTTACGGGCAAGATGTGACTCCTGCAGGCAGCAGATAGAGGGGTCTTGTTTTTTAATCCAACTAGACAGTCTATGTCGCTTAATTGGAGAGTTCAGTCCGTTAACGTTAAGAGATAGGACTGAGAGGTATTTGGGGGTTCCTGCCATGTTATCCACCTTCTTGGGGGCTGTGAAAACTGGGTTCTTCCTAAGGTTCTTGGATTCTCAGTTTGGGTGCAGTTTCTTGGCCTTTGTTGCGTTCTTGTTGGTTTTCTATGTGTAGGACATCTTTAAGAATCTTTTGCAGGGCTGGTTTGGTGGAGATGTATTGTTTCAATTTTTCTTTGCTATGGAAGGTTTTTATTTGGCCTTCAGTTATGAAGGAGAGTTTAGCTGGGTACAGTATTCTTGGTTGATAGTTGTTTGTTTTTAGGGCATGGCATACGTCATTCCAGGCTCTTCTTGCTTTGATTGTCTCTGCTGAGAAATCTGAGGTAATTCTAATTGGTTTCCCTTTATAGGTGATTAACCTTTTCTCCTTGACAGCTTTAAGGATCTTTTCCTTGGTCTGTGTTGATCCTGTGTGGATTATAATGTGACGGTGGGATGTCCTATTCTGGTCTGGTCTATTTGGGGTTCTAAAAGCTTCTTGTATCTGAATAGGCCTATCTTTTTGTATGTTTGGGAAGTTCTCTGCTAGGATCCTGTTAAACAAATTTCCTAGACCATTAACTTCTGTTTCTAGGTGCTCCTCTACACCCATGATCCTTAGATTGGGCCTTCTGATGGTGTCTTCCAGGTGTTGGATAGACCTATCATATTTCTTGGACTTGTCTTGGATGGTTGTATGTTCTTTCTCTATAATATCTAGGCTGTCTTCAATCCCTGAGATTCGATCTTCTGCATGGTCTAACCTGCTGTCAAGACTCTCTACTTTGTTTTTTATCTCTTTTCCTTCTAATTGGTCAGCTTTGATGGCTTCAAGTTCTTTGTTGAAGCTCTGTTTTATGTCTTGTATGATTTTCTTTACTTCCTTAATTTGGTGTTCAGTGTTTGTTCTCAAATCACTTAGTTGATTGGTTATGGTTTCTTTGGACTCCCATTCCTTCTGTTGGGTTCCATTCAGCATTCCCTTTGTGGTCTCCCTGACTTCCTTCAGCTCTTTGTTAATGGATTCCATGAATGTCTTTAGTGATCTTTGTGTATTCTCTACCTGGTCTCTTAATTCGTGAATTACTCTTTGATTAGTTTCCTCCCTTCTGTGGGATTCCTGCAGATCTCTTTGAGTGTTCTCTGCCTGCTCACGCCATTCCTCCCTTTCTCTTTGAGTGTTCTCAAGTTGTTCACGCAAATCCTGTATCAGTTTTTGAGAAGCTTCCTCACGCTTATGATATTCCTGTATAAACTTCTGGGATGCCTCCTCTCTCTCCCTATCACGCTCATACAGAGTCCTGTGTACATTGTCAAACTTCTCATTTATCATGTTTGCTATTAGTGTTTGTAGAGCTATTTGGGAACTCTCCTCTGGATTATTCTTTATCTGTTCTAATCCCTGATTATCAAGGTTGGGAATTGAGATACCCGAATTTGCCATTTTTCTTGTGTTTTTCCGGCTTACTCGGCCCATTTGAGATAAAGATTGCACCAGTTTTGTGCTAGAACACTATCTTAAGGCAACCATCAACCAAAGTTTGCATTTGTACAGTCAATAGTCTACAGATACAATCTAGTTCAACAGATACATCTATTCAACATCAAACGATTATATGTTAAAGGACTTCGAACCGCAGAAAAGAATTTGGAAAACCAGAAATTATTAGGATTAGGGAGAGATGTGGGTAAAAAATAGGAATAGATTGGTGTGGGGAGGCACAGGGAGAGTTAACTATGTCCTAATCACAGTGCAGGAAATGAGTTGGGTAGGATGCAAGTAGAGAGAGAGAGAAAAAGAGGAGACGGAAAGGGGGATAAAGAGAGACCAGAAAAAGAATAGAAACGTAAAAATTAATGTTATTATAGAGGTTAAAAGACCGTCTATTTAGAGAGGAATGTGAATATGTTCAGAGAAGGGGAGGGACATAGAGGAGTTGTGAAAAGCTTTAAGGATGGGAACGGGAGAAGAAAAGATCAGAAGTTCAGTAGAGCTAGATAAAAAACAAAAAGATAATTAAGAAAGAAAGAAAAAGAGAAAGAAGACAAGAAAAGAAAGGAAAACTCTTATTCACGTATTCCTAAAATAAAAATTATAAGATGAGAAAAAAAAAAGGTTACTGGAAAACAATTATTTTTTCAGAAGAGGCAAAAATTAAAGATTAATAAAGTTTTAGAAGGGAAAAAAATTTATATATATATATATATATATAAGGTAACAAAAAACAAAAAACAAGCAAAAAAAAAGAAAAGAAGAAGAAGAAGAAAAAAAGGAAAAAAAAGGAAAAGAAAAAAAAAAAGGAAAAGAAAAAAAAAAAAGTCTTTTAATTTTTTTTTTTTGGGGGGGAGGAGTGGGAAGAATCCTGTATCTCCCTTTTGTCTGCAACCAGTCTCTTGTTGGAGTCTCTGGTCAGCTTGAGGTCCTGTGGCTTGATTGGTTTCTTAAGTAGGTTGGTTGGAAGAGGCAGAAAAATGCTCTGCTTTACCCAAGATTTTGAGATCCCCCTCCCAGGTTAGTTTTCTGGGAGGGCGGTCTGCTTCGAGAGTCACAAAAGAGGGGGATGTGGTGATGAGGCTAGGTTCTGGGTAGAGTTGAGGCCTTTCAATAAACAGTAGCTTTTCCCTGGGGCTATTTTGTGATAAAGCTCACAGAGCCCAGCCTGGAGCCATTCTCAGGGTTTCTGTTTTTCAATTGATTGTCGAGGCTGCTAGAGGGAGGGGCAGCCTCTGGCTCTGGTTACCCAGTGAGGGAAGGCACTCCGATGGCTGGCGCCTGAGCTGGGTGACTTTTCCCTGGATGGAGCTGAGTCTGGCAGGTCACTTCGCCGTTAAGTTCTTGTGACCTGCTAAATGACTCATTTTATTCCAAGGCCTGAGCTGGAGCTAGCAGCTCCTCCGAACTTTGTCGGTATCCAAGATGGAGATCACCGGTGCTGGGGGGGGAGGGGTGGCCTTCCCTCCTCTGCTCCCTGAGGAGTGAGGATGTCGGGCTTGTACTCACACCGAGTCTTGGATCCTGGGTTGTCTCTGGTCTGCAAACAGCAGGATGAAGATGTTCGCTCCTTGTCGGTTCTTGTTGGTGTTGAGTAGAATCCGCTCGTCCGCTGCGTCTGGCTCCTTCGTCCCCGACTCTCTGTGTCTCAGGTATGTCTCCGCGGCGGTGGTCGCTGCCGCCGCGGCCCCGCCGCCGGAGCAGCAGCTGCTGCGTTTCCTTGGCTTCCCCTCTCTTGTCTAACTCTCTGTCCTGTGATGGCACACTTGGTGTGATTCTCTGGCTTAGGACTGTTCACTGGAACTCTAAAACTCCTTTCTATGCGAGAGCTTGTTCAGATTCCAGCTTCTCCTCCGCCATCTTCCCGGAACTTCCCCAGTTCTGCTTTGAACCACGGTCCTCAGATCTCAGCCTCCTGAGTAGCTAGGATTATAGGAGTGAGCCAGCACCCAGCCATCAATACTATTTTCAATACTAAAAATATTTCTCTAAATCTTTCGTGACTGTCGATTTGGCAAATTATATTTTAGATTTTATACATTTAAGTGCAGTGTAGATTTCAAAAGCCAATTCTGTAACAGAGTTAACATTGATGAATACTTGCCAAGTAAATGAAAATACTTGGTGTCTTGGTTATTTGAATGAATCTTCTCAGTTGACTACATAATAAATGATCAGAATCTAGGAAGTATCCTGATACCAATCTGCCTAATTAGCCTTCAGCCTTCTGGGAGCCTTCACCTAATTGTCCATGATTGCACTCAATTTAAGTTTTTATGTATGCTCAGCTTCCCACGTTCTTCCCTGATCCTTACACTCTGTTTCTTGCCCTGGCACTGTGATTCTTCCTGTCTCTTCCTGTCTCCTGTCTCAGAAGGCACAGGTTGGGTTCTGTTTCATATCCTGTCTCTTCCATTCCGTGTTCCTAATTCCAAGCTGGGCATCTTTTTCTTTTCTTGTACATTTGGGACTTGTGGACCAATGCACGGATACACATTCAGTGCCTCATCTGTCTTCTCTCATCCGGGGGAAGGGAGGGAACATTAAACAGATAAGACTTACTTTCTGGTTTCTCAAATACTACTCACAGTAAGAACTGTTTCTAGTAAAACAAAGTAAGTGGTAAGAAAGTTATTTGTCTGGCCAAGGGAAAGAATGGTCTTGGAAACCTACTATAGAAAACCCATTCTGAGTATTGCTCATGAGTATTGCTCTGAGTATTGGTAAATTCTGATTTTTAGACTCTTGATCCTCTATGCTTTTATGTCACCATCACAGATAATGTTCATAGAAATTAGTTTACATTATGGCATTGGAGATCGAATTTTTAAAAATCCAATAAGATGAGTAAAACAATCCTGACAGTTCCAATGTCATTCTTCACAGAAATTGAAACACTAATCCTAAAATTCATACAGATTCATAAAAGAGCCCCAAATAGTTAAATTAATCCTTAGCAGAGATAATATATGACAGTTATTACAATTATACTGCAGAACCATAGTAACAAAAACACTGTGGCACAGCCACAAAAGGATACAAAAAGCAGTGAAAGTAAATAGAAGACATAATCCACATAGCTAGAGCTATCTAACTTTTTACAAAGAAGCCAAACTATACACTGGAGAAAAGGCAGCTTCTTCAACAAATGGTACTAGTGAGACTAAAAGTTGACCCTTATCTCTTACTCTACAAAAACAACTCAAAGTAGATCAAAGATCTTAACGGAAGTCCTGAAACTTTGAACATGCTACAGAAAACATAAGGGAAATTTCTCTAATGATACTGGATAACCCAACATCAGGTCACTTCTCTCATGAAATGATTTTTGTTTTCTCAGTGGCCAGTGCTAATGAGATTTAACACTGAATTATAATGATTTCTTTTTTTTCATTATTTAGAGACTACTTTATTAGTTTCTGTAATCAAACCCACATAGATAAGACTTTACATATTTAATACAGTGCGTTTACCCCTGTACAAATGGAAAAAAATTAAGTTTAACATTTCTAGACCAATATGGCTATTAATTTCTGTACAATGCCAACTCAACACGGTAAACTGGGATACTTTTTCCAAAGTTGACAGCATAGCTAAAGTTTCCAAAAATTAAAATTATATATATGTACATATATATTTATATTTATATAGAAAACCAATAATAGTAGTATGTTATGCATCAATAGCAGCAACAGCTTTTCCAGGTTCTGCAGTCATCTGAACAAAATTAGACATCCAGCACATCCATTAATAAAAAGAAAAAAAAAAGAAAAAATAAACAAAACCCCAGAAAAATGCGAAGTTCTATTACTGTTGTGGTACCTGGCACCATTTTTAAATTAACTTCTCAATCATCATCTGGAAAGAAAACATTCTTGAGTAACATCATTAAAAACAGCTCTGATAAAGCACAGTCACTAATAATGATTTCTTTCTTGCAGGTACTAGGGTTTAAACTAAGTACTTTTCATTTGCTTGGCTGAAATCCTATACACGAGCAACACCTCCAGCCTCTGATTTTTTTTTTTTTACTTTTCATTTTGTAAAATAGATTCTTGAGGATTTTCTGCACAGAATGGCCTCAAATCACAACCTGGAGTAGCTAGGATTACAAGCATCATCAAGTCACTGAAACCCAGTGAATTATGTGGATTTCTTACAAAGAAGACTGAGTTTTCTTCAACCTGGCTGAGTATAAACAGATCACATATTGAGTTGTGTCCTGGTTAGATTTCAGACTTTGTGAATGCTGGCTTCTTTCTGTTACCTATTTATCTGGAGGTCTTCATTGAAATCTTACAGTATTTATTTACCTTGCTTTTTTGTCTGTGGTGGACCCTGAACTCTAGTTTTTGCCTCTCCAGCCATGGGAAACTGCGGACACTCTTCTCAGCATTTTAATTTATTCTTGAGCCTCTATGCACAGAAATCTAGTCATAGAAATCAGACAAAACCTCAAGAACAAAACACAAGGGCATGCTGTACTCGTCTACTCTTCTTATTTTTCTTAATCTGGTGTCTCAAAAAGCTTCTCTGCTTCTTAAAATACAATTTACAAAGATCCCCACAAACTAATCACAGTTGTAGACAGAGTTAGAGTAAGCATATTCTGCTTAGTCTCAATGTGATCAGAGTAGGAGTCGATGCTGCTGTGAGTACAGGAATTTTAAGAAGGGCCAGTTCATCTTCTGCTCTCCCTTTCCTTTTTCTACATGATTTTCCATCAGTGATCAGCTGTTTGGCTTGCTCTCCAGTATTGCTCTGTTTGTTCAATTGTTCATCTGCAACGGGATAATTTAATAGAAATTATTTCATCATAGAGCAGATCAGAAAATTCCCTTTCACCCATATTTTTGTTTTCCATTTTATTTGTCATTTTTTGTCTGCCTGATTCGGTCAATAACATGTACTTTCCATTTTGATTCTTGTCTAGTTCCATAGGCTTCTACATTAGGCCATCTTTTGTGTGTCTTCAGAGTCTATCATCTCACAGTTAACTAGCTATAACTTCATCAAAACCACTAGTGCCATGTTTTCCCCTATCTATAACCAATTGATTCTGAAACTATAGCTTCTCCCAACACTTCCAGACTGGTGTGCAGAAACTTCTTTTTTTACAAGAGGTGTTGAAGGAATTAAACAAAAGTCCTCTGAAATTTAGAGAACACGTTTTCCATGGCATAAGTTTTGGCCATTGAGAGACAGAAGTTGGTAGGCAGCCAGTAAAAGACCACATAGTAAAAATTTGTATAGCTAATCTGTATATTCTCACATACCAAATGTCTGCATGCTTTTGTGTCTTGAGAAGTAGAGACTACTAATATTCACTTTAAAATGTTTGCATGTTTCTACTGAAGTATTCAGACTTGACTATTTCCTTGTAGTGTCACTGAGAAATTTTAAGGGAATATATACATATATGGGGCATAATGCAGAGTCCTTTTTCAATTCTAAATCCTGGCATTTATTTCTTTGTTAGTTCAGACTCTGGACATAACTTATCTTTGTGTTCCTATAACATCTTCCTAATACCATGTAAAAGTAACAGTGAGAAACTTAGAGATATTGCCTGTTTACTTGGGGAATATCACAGGATATCTGCATGTGTTTTGAGATTTGTGCGTTCTAAGTGTCTTTAAAAAATAAGGAAAGCTACAGATACACCAATCATATTGCTCCAGTTATTTGCAAAGGGAACCTAAAAATTGGGATGCATAGAAAATCCATATCCATTTACATATTCACTAACAATGAAGAGATTACCCAGTGCCTGAAAGTCCAAAGGTTTGCAAAGAGACCCCTAAAAATTCTTTCCCTCACAATGAAGAGTAAAACACAGTCACTATTGTCAAGTTTCTCTGGGCTGGTTGGAACTCAATGTTTTTGTATATAATATTTCAGAGGAAAAATATAATATTGTAAGTAATTTATTGGTTATGATCTAGTGTTTTAATCTATAACAATTTTTCTCATTAATACATCTTTTTAATGTGGCCTTATTTTTTAATATTAATAAGTTTTTTATTGTGAAAATACCATACAGAGGGGTTACAATTACATGAGCAAGGTAATGAGTACATTTCTTATCAAGCATTGTTGCCTCCTCCTTTGTTTCCCCTTACCATCCCTGCACCCCCCACCAAAGTTGTAATGTTAGTTTTTCAGCATAACATCTTGTACATCTCATTGTTGCAATGGGTGCACCTGTATTCCTATTTAAATGATTTGTTTTTTCCAACATTTGTTTTTACCAACATCAAATACAGTGAAATCAGAGGTTATACAGTGGGGGAGGGACATACAAAGCAACAAAGAAATCACCTTATAAATATGTTAACAATAGCAAGAAAGAAAAACCGTTTGAGTTCTTATCTTGGGGTTCATTTCACCTATTATCAATTTATCTGACCATTTCTGCTTCTCTCAGACATACACTAGTTATTACAAATAAGGGAAACCATGGGACCTATGTTTCTTTGGTCCTGGCTTACTTAATAGAATTTTTTCCAAGTCTTTCCATTTCCTAACAAATGGAAGCAATGTCATTCTTTCTGATGGAGGCCTAGAATTCCATTGTGTATATATACCACGTTTTCTTGATCCATTCATCTACTGAGGGGCATCTGGGTTGGTTCCATATCATAGCTATGGTAAATAATGCTGCAATAAACATAGTTGTGCTGGTAGCTTTAGTGTGGTCTTGTTTGTGATCATTTGGGTAAATGCCCAAAAGTGGGATTGCTGGGTCCTAGGGGAGCTCTATGTGGAGTCTTTTGAGGAACCTCTATACTGCTTTCCAAAGTGGTTGAACAAGTTTACGTTCCCACCAACAATGCAGTAGGGTTCTCTTCTGGCCACATCCCCTCCAGCATCTGTTGCTATTAGAGTTCTTGATTATAGCCATTCTAACTGGGGTGAGGTTGTATCTCAATGTTGTTTTTATTTGCATTTCTTTTATGGCTAGGGAGGTTGAACATTTCTTCATGTGTCTATTGGCCAGCCTTCTTTCCTCTTCAGAGACGTTTCTCTGTAAGTCTTTAGCCCACATATTTATTGGGCAGTTGTTTCTTTGAAGATTTGTTGATGGGGAATTTAATTTTTTGAGTTCCAGGTATATTTTAGATATGAGACCCTTGTCCATTGTATGGCTAGTGAAGATCTTCTCCCAATCTGTGGGTTTTCTATTGATCTTTCTAGCTATGTCCTTTGCCATGCAGAAGCTCTGCAATTTCATACAATCCCATTTGTCCAACCTTTCTTTGATTTGTTGTGTTTCTGGGTCTCTACTAAAAAAATTTCAGCCTGTGCCAAGGAGACCTAGGGTTTCTCCTATTCTGACCTGTAATGGTTTCAGAGTGTCTGCTTTGACTCCGAGGTCTTTGATCCATTTGGAGTTGATTCTGGTGCAGTGTGATATATAAGGATCTAGCTTTAGTTTTCTACAAGTGATTAACCGATTTTGCCAGCACCATTTACTGAAGAAGTTGTCTTTCTTCCATTCTATTTTTTTAGCTCCCTTATGGAAGATTAGATGGCTACAGATCTGTGGGTTCATTTCTGGGTTTTCAATTCTATTCCATTGGTCCTGAGGTCTGTTTGATTACTATGGCTTTATAGTAGAGTTTGAAATTTGGTATTGATATTCCTCCAGCACTATCTATTCTTTCTCTTAAGGATTGTTTTCCTGGCCTTATTTTTTAATAAAAGGCTCTGCTCTAAGTCTCATGGGATCATTATTATAATTATAATAAATTATAAATTATAATTTAACTAGTCAATGAGCACATCAAGCAAAATTATTGACCATTTTGTTCATTAAGACTTTTCCTAATAGAAATAGTCCAATTAAATGCATTTGACTATACATTCCTGAGGTTACAAGTTGTACACAATTTTTCTTCATAAATACCAATTAGTTATTTGCATAATCATATGATTATACTTGTCATTTATATACATCTTTAATAAATTGTATAGTTATTAAGAAATCTGTGTCAGGGGGTATATTTGACCCTACCATTTTGAGACTAGCTCAGACAATCTAGTGATATTTTTTAAAGTAAATTAAAAATAGCATGATATGTACATTTCTTTGGAAGAAACAGCTGTATTGCAAAGCTCATAAAACTCATAAATGTTATAGACCATGATAGACAATTTGCTCCATGAAAGTTAGAATGTGTTTGTGACTTTAACTAAGCATCACTATCCCACAATACTGTGAAATTTGGGAAATTATGGAACCACTTAATCACAACAAAAAATTTGGAAAAAAAGAAAAAAATAGCATGGAGGGAAGAATATATATTCTTTTATAGTTCTGAGAGAAGAAAGGAATTCATCAAAGGTAATAGATAGTACGAGTTGGCATCTCCACATTCTCATTCCTTTTGTATTTTGGCCTGTCAAAAACTTACTTGACTGCTTTTATTTTTGTCGGTCATGGGGCTTGAACTCTGGGCCTGGATACTGTCCCTCAGCTCTTCAGCTCAAGGCTAGCCCTCTACCACTTCAGCCATAGCACCACTTCCAGTTTTTGAGTGGTTTATTGGAGATAAGAGTTTCATGGCTTTTTTTTTTTTTCCCCCAGGCTAGCTCTGAACCACGATCCTCAGAGTAGCTAGGATTACAGGCATGAGCCACCAGTACCCGGCTACTTGACTGCTTTCTAAAATACAGTTTTCATAAACCACCAGTAAAAGCTGTTTTACACTGTAGATAGAGTTGAGGCACAGTTTGCTTAGTCTACCTCTGTCACAACATGGTATGTCACAGAATGCGCAGACTTTTTCACCGACTATGAGGCATTGGAGAAGGTCTATTTCACAGTTTCCCTATATTATATGATTTTGTTCACCAATTCTTAGCTCTCTAATTGTTCTCCAATGTGCTAATAATTGCTCTATGTGTTCAACTTAACTTTCAAAAAATTTTTCCCACAAGAGGATCATTTTAATACAAGCTGCGTCATTATGTCCTAGATCATAAATTTCCTCTGTCATTTCATAATTTTTATTTCATCATGTTTTATTCCATCTTTCATATTTTTGTCATCATTGTGATATTTTCATTGTAATATTTTCATTGTTTTTTCAGTTTTCATTTTGATTTCTTCCTTGTGTTGTATTTTGTATCATACGGTATTTTAGTATCTCTTCTGAGTTTTTACATTAGAGACTTAATCATTTACTCAGATTAAACTACTAGTGTCGTTCTGTCCCTTAGTCTGAGGTCGATGTCTAGAATTTTTAGTTTCTTCCGCCGTGTTCAGACTCAAGAGCTGTTGATAGGATAAAATGAAAGACCCCTGAAGTGTAAGCGGGGTGGGGATAGAATCTGTGACCTCAGTTTTGACCCAGGGCTATTTGTGTGCTTCTTGTCAGTAGAGTTACATTATCTGATATTGGATTCTTTGTTGCTTGAGAAGCAGGCACCAATAAATTTCAGATCTAGTATTTCTATTCTCAACATGGTTTATGTCTCTCTAATGACCTGGAATTTCCAAGCTTGATTATTTTTTCTTTTTTCACATTTTATTGTAAAAATAATACACAGAGGGGTTACAGTTACATGAATAGGATAATGAGTGCATTTCCTATCGAGCATTGTTACCTCCTCCTTTATTTTTCCCTTACCATCCCTTCCCTCCCCATCTCCCCAAATCCTCTCTCCTCCCCAAACTTTATTATTTTCTTGAATACGGTTAGCATAGTTTGTATTTGCATCATCACAGGTATTCAACTTAGTTATTGTAAAATAACTAAGTCAAAAATTTCTATTGTGTGTACACAGTTTCCCAGCAAGGCCTTTTCCTTATTCTTGCTGAGTAGCCTTTCTACCACTTGAACCACTCACTTTATACCCGGGGTGACCTTGCCTGTGACTATGATGGTTAGTGTGTTTAGACTGAGGTTTGAACTCCTGTTCTTGTGCTTGCTAGTTAGGCACCACACCAACCCTTTATTCTACTGATAATTTTGGTGATAGTCTTGTTTCCTTTTGGGGCACTCACCTGGGCAAGCTCCCAGTGGCTAGAATGACAGATGTATGCTACTGCTTCCGGTTCTACATTGAGAAGGTGTCACGAACTTTGCTGCCCTGGCTGATCGCAAACAGCAGTTTCAACAGTCTCAGACTTCCACGCAGCTAGGATTGCAGGCATGTGTGAACTACCTGCTCCCAGCTTTAGAATTCCTATTAACTATAACCATGTATTATTTCTATTGTTTTCTTTAATTGTTGTCTCCTTTTGTTTTTGGTTATTTTTATTGATTTTGTGATAGTCTCTGGGGGAAAATTACTTTAATAATTTCCGAACCACAATGATATGATCTTCCTCCAGATCAATATGTTTAATTGTAATTGTCCATTCTTCCAGTTCTTTTCTTTCACAATGTTATCATGTCCTTTTGTTCCAGGTCACTTTCACCCTTCTAGAGGTCATGGCATTATAGATGAAGAAAAAAATTGTTGTAATAATTTGAGATGCTAGGATTTTCCACAGAAGACCATTTGCATTTCCTTCTGACATGTGTCCAGGAGCACTGGCATCCTTCTGGACATCATAGTAAGTCAATGTGAAGGAAAGGCTCATCGCAGCCTTACCCTGAATACTTGGAGGGTCCCAGGTTTCAACGAAAACATTTGTAGTGAGCAGGACCTTACCACTACTTCCTTGTTAGGACAAAACAATGTAATGGTTTCCAATGAACTTGATGAAGTTGTCACCGTCTGTGCTTGGATTTCCCTCCTCTGACATTTTTCGCCTGGAATTGGCTGATTTTATTGGAAAAATTACTTTAAATTTTTAGTTCATCTCTTTGACTTTCCTTCTCTGTATCCTGAATCTTGAATAAGTTCTTACTGACTTCAGGTTTCTCTGATATTTTTAAAGTGGAAAAATACTTTTCCAGATTTTCTAGATTTTTTCTCAGTATCAATATTGATATATACACCTACTCCACCATTACTGGAAGCAGATGTCCCATATAAAGAACTGTTCAACGAATGTAGCATGTTAGTTGCCCAAAGTCACTAAGTACATTGCCAGTTTATAGAAATTCAGTAACTAGGGGAAATATCCATCCGAAATCCCTGTCTCCAAGCCAGGGAAAGAATGGTTTTGTCTGAGATTAGTCCTCAATGTAAACAAGTTGACTTTTAGTCATATAGTCTGAAAAAAACCCACCCCCCAAAAAAACCCAAACAATTAACTTTAAAATTTTTAGTTCTGTGTTTATTTTTTCTCTCAGCTCACATTTTAGTACTAGGCTTACTTCGCTTGCAATCAGCACTGACCAACATCATTGTTTCAATGGACACTTCTAAACAATAATAATAACAGGCTTTATTCTTTATCTTGATTATAAAGGAAATTTTTCTGAAGTCCCACCTCTAAGAATGTACTGAATTTAGGTGATAAGTATACTTTTGCCATATAATTAGGGAAACAATGAGAAGTTAGAAATTGGAGGGCTGAAACAGGCTAATCCTCAACTGGTGTCTTGGTTTCTATTCACTTGAATGATAATATCAGACTTAGCAAAGCCTTTGGATAAGGCTTACTGGACCATGTATTTAACTCTAATCCAGTCTTTCTTCTTCTTCCTCTCCTCCTCCTCCTCCTCCTCCTCCTCCTTCTCCTCCTCCTCCTCCTCCTCCTCCTCCTCCTCCTCCTCCTCCTCCTCCTCCTCCTCCTCCTCCTCCTCCTCCTCCCCCTCCTCCTCCCCCTCCTCCTCCTCCTCCTCCTCCTCCCCCTCCTCCCCCCCCTCCTCCTCCTCCTCCCCCTCCTCCTTCTCTTCTTTTTTTTTGGTCAATCATGGGAATTAAATTCTGGACCTGGGCTCTTCAGCTCAATGCTAGCGCTTTACCACTTGAGCCACAGCTCCACTTTCAGTTTTCTGGCGATTTATTGGAGATAAGAATCTTACAGACTTTCCTGCTCAGGCTGGCTTTGATCCTCAGATCTCCACTTTCTGAGTATCTAGGATTACAGGCTTGAGCCATTGTCGCCCGCCTTCTAATTCAGTCTTTTATAGGCAGTGAGGTTATAATGTGGTCACAACTATACCATTATACCTGTGTATTCAGAGAGCCATAAGCTGCATATCTAGGTTAGTCATGCTTTAAGAAAGACTACCATGAAAGCTATGAAAAACTTGAATTGCTTACCTTCTCTCACTTTTGTGAGGTTCTGTGTATCCACTATTTATTTTAAAATAACATCACTTCTAGAATTACATTTAGGTTTAGCATAAGTCATGACAAAATGTTTTGCTGTATACATCACAGGATGTATTTCAATTCCTTAAAAAAATGTTAAATTCCTGTCACATTCATTTCCTACAACTTAGCCACTATGTGTTCTATTGGACTTTTTTTTGAAACAGATCATTCAACTCTTCTACTTACTATTACTATTATTTTGTTGATTGTGGGGCTTGATCTCAGGACCTGGGTGCTGTCTCTAAGCTTTTGTGTTCAAGGATAGCACTTCACCACTTTGAGACACAGAGCAATTTCTGGTTTCCTGATAGTTAATTGGAAATAAAAGTCTCAAAGATTCTCCTTCCCTGGCTAGTTTCAAACCTCGATCTTCTGATCTCAGCCTCCTAAGTAGCTAGGATTACAGGTATGAGCCACTGGCACCCAGCTTTCTTTCACTTATTTTTTTTTTCTACATGTTTCCTCTACTCTAAAACTAGAAAGTAATATTAAAAATAAAAATAAAAATAAGATGCATAATATCTTTCTAATTCTGCCACAAATAGGCTAACCTATGGACTATTGCTGACATTATGGAACTTATTTGTTAATAAAACACAGTTTTATTAACAGTATACTCAGTTTTTACTTTGCTAGCTCATCTATTTTTGAGAATTCATTCCTACTATCAAAAAAGAAAAAAAGAAACATTGTACATCATTACTTGAGAGCTCTTGCATGCACAAATTTTCATAAGTCAGGTAAGAAACCCTGTGTCCCAGCATACAAATCCCACCCACTGCCAAGTTCTCCCTCTACCACTGAATTAATATACCAGATTGAAATGTGGAAGCTGACTGGAAGGGCCCAGCCTTCTTATGGGCCTGCCACCTCAACTAAAGAGAGATAGGAGCCCCAAAGAGGGGCTTGTATGGTGTGGTGAGAGACTTGGGCCCACCAAGTAGCTAATTAAAAGGCCAGCCTAAGATAGGGACACCAGCCTAGACTTGGACCTGAGATTGCAGAAAACATACCTAACCACTTTTCTCCTCATCCATGTTGCATTCCTGCTAGATCAAGGACACGATGATGATAGAAGATCAGGGTGGTAGAAAGGATTTGAATGGGGTTCAAGGTGCCAAAGAATGGAAACTTGGGTGGCTAAGAAGCCATTCTTGGGAAAAGAGAATATGGCCTACTGTAAACCCACCAGTGATTGAAGTTTTCAAGGATCAAGTATATATCCATTCTATTTGTCAGTTTGCATGTTATTTAAGCTCACAAACGCTACAATACCTTAATAATAACAGTAAAATTATATTTTAAAAATACTTTTTTAGAAAGAAGAAGGCTTTGGGGTGCCACCGAGTCCAGGTAGTGACCCCAAGTGATCACATGTCTGAAACCATCCATTATGACATAGGTTGCTGGATTCTTCAATGGAATTGATACACCTGAGACCAAACACAAATGAGGCTAGAGAGCACACAGGGCCTACAGGAGCCCAGAACTTATGTTACCTTCCACCACTGCACTAGCACCTAGTTCACCTAGGTTAAGAGGAGGAAAATCCCTTGCATGGTTTGCTGGTGGGCTATTTCAGACTGTGAGTGCCTATCCAAAAACGAAAGCAGCAACATTTAAATCTTGTTCAGCCTGCCGTAAGTATGGAGAAGGAAAAAAAATTGTCCTAATACAGGAAGCTTTGGTTTTGCCTATTCCTCATTAACTGAGTGACACTAGGAACTTGTCCCACCTGAATACATTTTTCCCTTACTAAAAAAATCTATTCCTATCAATTTATTCTTTATGTGAAAACTGCCACTCCTGAATAGCTCCTAAAGTTTCTTTTCTACTTTTGTCTACTACCGACTCAGAAGGGAATCCATCTGGCATCACTTGTATTATTGTTAATGCTTTCAAATGCACAGTTGAATTCTTTCACTAAAAAGAAATCATTAACAGCTCATATTACTGGGAGGGAAGGGACACAACATAAACATTTTGATCACTACCTGGAATTCAGAGAAGCTGCTAGGAAGGAGCAGAGAGTAGAGACTGGCAGGTGGAGAACTCCCAAGTAGGCGTTACTTGCTTACTCAGGGTGACTCATCACAGGGATCTAAGTAATCTTATCTTTGATATAATCTACAATTCTTAAATTCCTTAGTATTGTCCTTATGAGTTATGAACTATTCTTTAAAAACTTTTTTTTTTTTTTTTGCTGGTCATGTGGCCTGAACTCTGGGCCTGCGCACTGTCCCTCAGCTCTTCAGCTCCAAGCTAGCACTTGAGCCACAGCACCACTTCCAGCTTTTTCTGCTTATGTGGTGCTGAGGAATTGAACCCAGGGCCTCATGCATGCAAGGCAAGCACTCTACCACTGAGCTACTTTCCCAGCCTCTGAAGTGATGAACTATTGTCCTGTGTGTGTGTGTGTGTGTGTGTGTGTGTGTGTGTGTGTGTGTGTGTGTGTGTGTGTATGTGTATGTGTGTGTGTGTGTGTGTGTGTGTGTGTGAGAGAGAGAGAGAGAGAGAGAGAGAGCACATAGTTGAATAGAAATAAGCATAGCATGTTAACAGATTGTAAGCACACAGAGAATTCACAAAATACAGTTAAGCCTCTATTATGACATGACTAATAAGTGAAGAAACTCATATAGGAATACCCAGTCACATTGGCAGTTCTCTGTGAAGATGTTGGTGTTAACAATGATGAGCTCTTCTTTTCTTCCTCCTCTTCCTCCTCCTCCTCCTTCTCTACTACTATTATTTAGTCAGTGCTAAAGATGCATCCTGGGACCTCATGCATGCTAAGCAAGTTCTCTATCATTGATTTGCTTCCTTAGCTTACTATTATTCTGACTTTATTATTTGTTATTGATGGACTAATACTGTCTTACCAATAAATACTTGATAAAATAGCTCTATTCCAACCATCAATGATCAAAAGTATGATAATTTTTCTGCAACTTTTTATGCAATTCATTTTAATATTTTTTAAACTACACAGAGTTCCACATTATATACTGGTTATGCTTTATTATCAGCTAATCGAGAAAACACGTGACAAAGCTACTTTGACTTAAGCAATGCCTTTAAATAGATTTTTGTTTGTTAATAAAATAAATGTATTTTAATAATAGTACATATATGTGAAAGACATAGTATTTCTGTAGTTTCACCTAGGACATAGCAGATTTATTTCTTCTTTGCAACAGTTCTGCAGCCTCCCCCTGTCTGAACCAAAAAAAAAAATCAAGATCCAAAGCTCATTGGATTGAAAGACCAGGCTCAGCATTATATTCCAAAGTCCACATTCCTTGACAGTCTCACAGAGTGAAGCTGACTTCCATCCTCAGTGAGAATTGTTCCAAATAAATCCATAGGTTCACCATGACTTTGTATGCTGCTAGCAACATCTACAACTTTGTGTGTGTGAGTGTGTATGAGTGTGTGTGTATATGTTTGTATGTTGGTACTAGGGCTTGAACTCAGGGTCTGGGATCTGTCTCTGTGCTTTTTTTGCCCAAGGCAGTGCTCTACCACTAGAACTGTACCTTCACTTCTTACTTTTTGGTGTTTAATTGGAGATAAGATTCTCATGGACTTTCCTGCTCCGGGCTGGTTTTGAACTGCAGGCCTCAGATCTCCAGGATTACAGGCATGGGCCCCTGGTGCCCAGCCACAACTTTCTTTCATTCATCACTGAGTCCTAGAAGAGAGTAGTAGTGTAGTCCAGTCAGAATTAAACAAAGATTTTTGTTTAAGACACTTTGTTTTATAGAGGGCAGCAAAATGAGTAGAAAAACAAACAATATACAGTAGATTGGAAGTACATTCTCTACTTACTGATATGAGAGCTTACAAACTTTCTGATCAGGATTTATTTTCTCCATTTATTTTATACAAAGGTTATACTATAGCAAAAGTGCAATCAGGGGGTATATACTTTTTATTTCTTCAGATTGTTTTCCTTGTTATTTAGATAATTGTTAATGTCAGTTTATTTTTGCAATAATGGGAAAAAGCACATATTTGTATAAACACAATACTGACTGACAATTCAGAACATCAGACTTTAAGGATGCTTATGTGAAATCATTTGGAAGATGGCTGATAGACCTGCTTCTTAATATTATGGTATGAACAACACACATGTATTGTTACAAAGACATCCATATTTCCTTTGTCCATCTTTACATTTAACTTTCTTCTCCTAAGTATGGTCAATTTTAATTAAACTATTTTACTATACGAACATGAAACAGATACATCTTGCATAAAGTATTTACAAATGGATTCATTAATAAAATATATAGCATGTAATGTTATCTTTTCATATAGCAGGCTTGTTACAGCATAGTCTGTGAAAATCAGATACTTGAACAAAGATTTAAGGCAGTCATTCAAAGACTTGAGAAGACAAATAACTTTATCATTTGTTTTTGTCAGGATTTCACTGGATTTTGATATACACAGCTTATGTTTTTTAGTAAAACAATTAAATTTTATGTTGGGGTGCGTATGGGGGTACACACCTATAATCTCTTTGCACAAAAGACTGAGGAGCGAGGACTATGAATTACACTGAAACTCTGTCTCAAGAAAAAGTTCTTATTCCAATGAGAAAACTGATTTTTTATTGGAGTGCACAATATTTGTTGCAGGATTTGCTGTCTTCAAGAAATCTTTGCTTATATTTGACTTGCTCAGTTTTATGTTTCTAATGTCATATACAGTGCCTACTTCATAGTAAAAGAACAAAACAAAAAAAAACACCCTTAAAGGTGAAAATCAATTCATTTGAATTGACCTCTTAAAATTCTCTATTTCATATTACTGAGAAAAAACTATAGAGACCATCTTGTTATACATACCTCCTATCATCATAAATTATGTTCTCCAAAGGTAACATGTATAACAATATCATCCCTAAGGGTGTGTGTGTGTGTGTGTGTGTGTGTGTGTGTGTGTGTGTGAATGGAAGGAAAGGGTTGCTGGGTTCAGGAAATGCAAGAGTTCAAATGTTTTTCAAATGATCTATAACTACTAGAAAGTGTCACATTTTAGCTCTTTGGAAAGTCCTTTAGATTACAAATTTATTTGAAGAATTTACAATTTTATATTTTTATCACTCAAGTGATACTTTAAATTGTTTTGTCATCAGAGAATAAAACTTCCAAGTCAGACAGAAACCTCTCTCCCACTACATGTATTTGAGACAACTAAGCAAACTCATAAATGTGAAAGAAATTATAGCGTACCCAAAGCATTTGAAGATAGTAGTAGAAATTTCAGAGTAAATGCAGAAAATCAGAAGGCCATTAAGTACCACTGAACGGGAAGGAATCAACAAATCTTATTCATCTGTCACTAAATTCTAAACAGTGCTGAGACACATGAAGATGGCAGGAGCTGTGAACCAACTACTGAGTGTTCTCTTACTTGCTACAAACATATGCTTGCCTCTCTACTGTCTTACTTCATCTAATTCCATGCTAGAATTGAAACCCCTGCAGTAATCTTTTTAATCTATATTTGCTTCATCAGAAAATAAATTAGTGGTTGATGAATCACTCCATAAGACTTTGCCACTTACAATAAGTTTTATTGCCTTCCGAAACCAGGGGTAAAAAAAAGCATATATCAAGGGATTCATAGCTGAGTTATAATAAACACACCACACCAATATCTCATAAACATACGGAAGGGTTATGAAATTCATATAAGCATCAATGACAGCATCAATAATGTATGGTAGCCAAGAGACCAGAAATGCTGCCACAGCAATCCCCAACGTTTTGGCAGCCTTTCTTTCTCTTTTAGGTACTCTTTCTTTATAGCTCTCTGAGGCCAAAACAACTTGGCTGGCTGTACTTTCTATCTTTCTTGCCTGATGCTTAGCCACCAAAAATATCTTATTGTATATAAACACCATGGCGACAGTGGGTAGAAAGAATAACAAGAAACAAAGCAGAACCCAATTTTGATTTAGTGGAGCTTGACAGCCTCCCACACAGGTCAGAGCAACAACGAAGTCCTCAATTCCTTCTTCGTTGGCCCCAGTGTAGAAGATGGAAAAACTGTAAGTGATGGAAAAGAACCAGGAGAGAACAAAGCGTATTCCTGAAACTGAAACGGTAAACTTTGTTGGATAGCTCAATGGATCCGTAACAGCGATATACCTATCAACAGAAATACAGCATGAATGAAATAAGGAGGCGAAACAGAAGGACGTATGAAATTTACAGTAACTCTCCCCAAAGTACCAGCAGCTCTCCACAGACCTCACTGTGCTAAAAGGCATCACAGTCACTCCCACCAAGAAGTCAGCGCAGGCCAGGGATGCGATCAGAAAGTTCGTAGGTGTGTGCAGCTGTTTGAAGTGAAGGATAGCAGTAATGACCAGTAAGTTCCCAAACACAGCCAACACGGCCCCCAGTCCCAGGACTGTGTACAGGATTGCTCGAGGACCTGGCGAGTAAGAGGTTTTAAGACAGGATCCATTCATGTTCTCATAGCAGAGCTGCATAGTTTCCGCTTGGGCCAAATTGTTTTCCATGGCCTTCTTGTTCAAATTATTGTCAAGTTCCTAAATTCTTGATGTAGTTAATCCAAAAGCTTCTGAATGGGGGGGGGGAGAACCCTCTAGTTACATGAAAGTAATGTTTATAATAATTTTTACATGCGATCTGTAACACCTTGGTCTCCGCAGGAGATACTCTGTAGCTTCATTAACACTTAAACTGGACACTCTTTGGAGAAAGTCATTAAAGTAAGTCAAATATAATGCTAAGTGAATGAAGCTGAGTTTTATTTTCTAGGTTACTCCCCTGAGTAGCTACTTGCATTTTGCAAGACAGGAGAAATAAATTGCATCTCCTTCAAATTATAATCTCAAAATCCTTGTAGTATAGAGTGCAAAGACTGATATAAAGTTTACTTCTAATAGCTTAAACGTACTTAGGGAATACATTTTTTGTTGTTTATAATTTCAGAGCTTACAAGAGTTTCCTTTTAAGAGTTATTTGTGGTCTTCACAGATTGCAATAATTTGGAGATGCATCCTTGTCAAATTGATATTAATATAATCAATATAATCAGTGTATTCATTTTTTAATTGGACAATTTTCAATTTGATAATTCGAAGACATCTTAATTTCAACAGGGTCGAACTAGAATCCTTTCCCTCTCTCAATATGTACTCAAACTTTCTTGTTTACCAGACTATCTATGAAAGAATGAAAAAATTTAGCGAAGACTGAAAATTGATAGGATAGGCTCATGGAAGAACCAAATTTAGATAGTACCACGGAGTGATCTTAGAAACCACATACAAATTTTCCATCTTAGCCCTACTCTGTCACAATGTACACAGGACAGCTTTACTGTAGCTACTATGAAAGATGTATTTCAAGACTATCACTTATATGTTATAATTAATAACACAGGGAGCTAGTAGTGTTAAGAAAAGAATCTGTATGCATAGAATGTTTTTGAAGCATCTACTAAATGACTACAAAACAATGTAATTGCTATTCTTAGGTCATATGTGTGTCAATTAATGACATTGTAATACTGTGGCCTGCAAAACATTGCCCAAGATTCTGTTTTTATTTTATGAACTATGGCACAATTTAGGTATAATAATGGTTCTGAAATTCACAGTATTAGATTCTTTCTTGACCAAAATCTTATAGATACAATATCCTTCCTACATTACATAGATCAACTAATATAATAATTCTTCAATAATTAAAAAATTCCCCCTTCTGATTTATCAATCGTCAGAAGATTCCTTCAGTTAAGGTCAATTTCTGTAATTTCAAAAGGCAGGGGATGAGGAATAAAAACAAAATTATATTTCTAGACACTATTTTCCTGGTTTTGAGGAAAGGTCACTCATAACTTAGAAATAATTCACTTAACAATAGTAAAAATGATGGTGCTTTGAGGACAAGTCCCTAAGATAGTAGGAAAAAGTAGGTAAGCGATCAAGTCATACTCTCATGACTTCTTGGCTTTATTACTGGGCTATTTCAAAGGCAGTATCTCCAGTCAATTTTGGGGCCCATTTTCCCCATACGCTGCTGCCCCTTAGTGGTCAACCTGAAAAACTCTGGCCTTGTTGAAGAACTCTTAACAGCTAAACAGGGAAGTGACCCTAAAACTGAGCCCCGAATACCAACCATCTTGAAAGCGCTGAGGTTTTACATTTCTCCCTTCCAAGTGACCTCTTGTACAAATCACACGAAGGAGGATGGTTCATCTATTGTTTTCACTCGTTAAATGAAGCGCTTGTTTATGGTTTACAGGTCTTCTGCCCAGAAATTTGCCTCCCTAGGTCTGAAGTCAACCTAAATGTGTTTTTCATATTAGGTTCCCCTCTTGATTCTAAAATTCTACAGACCACATCTGGAGAAACACAGTCCATGAGAAATATTGTATACAGGAAAGCTCTCAAAACTTGGAGTTAGAACAGTTGGGAAGCACCTTCTAGTCCAAACATCTGCTTCAGGTATTGAGAATGCTGGTGCCAGGAATAGGTTCAGAGTCTAGTTTGGGAGAGGCCATGTAAACAATCACAATGACTTGAGATAAGTGTTACAGAATAAGAGAGGCAGAGCACTTCTGGGAGGGAGGGAAGAAGGGCAGGACTTGGACACAGCCAGGTTGAAGATACTCATTGTCAAATGTGAGTTGGGCAAGTGGCATTCAGGATTTTAATTGACGTGCCCTTCACTTATTTTCAGAGTCTCTGAGCTTCATGTTGTCATTTTTATAAGGCTATGTGCATGTGGATTTATCATTGTGTAGCTGTTTCTGGTGCTTTTTACTTTTATTTGATAGTATGTTCATAGTTTATAAACATTGCAGCACTTAAAATGGGTAAAATAGCAGACTGTAAGACATCCTTCACCAGCTCGTAAGCGTGACAATAATGTTTTATTATCTTATTAATATATATGATTCATGTATCTCATGAAGATTAGTTTGTGATTCTTCCAATTAAATTAGGTTAAGATCCTAAGTACTCATCTAACTTCATCATTTAATTTCATAATTATCTATTGAATAGAAATCAATAGTACATTTGCCATCAATTATGGAATCTCATTTAAATCTGCATAATGTCCAGATGAAAAAACAAAATGAAATAACATGCTATGGACAGTTTCACATACAGAAATGTATTAGATTTTTTTTCTAAAGAATAAAAAGACAAGAAAGGGAGTGAGGCAGCCATTGAAACCTTCTTGTTCTAGAAGGTGGTTCTTTCTGGCCAAGCAACCTCAACACCCCTTTTCTGTGTCCTTCCTAAAGCAACACCACCACTTGCACATTGTCTTCACAGATGCCCATGAGTTTTGCTTAATTTTTTTAATTAATTTTTTTTTTGTCGGTGGTGGAGCTTGAGTTCGGATTCTGGGCATTGTCCCTGAGCTCTTTTGCTCAGGACTAGCACTTTACCTCTTTTGAGTCATAGTGCCTCTTCCAATTTTCTAGTGGCTAATTGGAGACACAAGTATTATAGACTTTCCTGCCAGGCTGACTGAGCTGTGATCTTCAGATCTCAATGTCCTAAGTAGCTAGGATTACAGCACCCCTACCATGATTCTTAAAGGGATGAAAGTCAGCACATATTAAAAATGCTTACCTGCCTGGTAGGTGCTTTTGCAAATAATCCATATAGTTAATTTCCTGGATCATCATATTGATTTGAGGTACCGTTAGAATCTCTATTTAACATGCAAACACTGACATACGTAGATTTCTAAACTACCTTTAAGCAGTTGTACAAAGGGGTTTCAAGTCTACAAATCAATTTATGAATAGAACACATGTAGAGCACTGTCATCCCAGCCTCATTCTCCCCCATCTCTCCTAACCTCACTCATCCACTCAGACTGCCTGGTTCCATTGTCACATATGTACATTGAATATCATCACTGTTTTCACCCAGCCTTCTTCTTTCCATTTGTATGACCACTCTCCCCTTGAGTTCCCCGCTTCTGGCAATATACATTCCAGCTTCCTGGTATGCATTTTGTTAAACTGCAAGTTCATTGCTCATAGGTCTTATGCCATTGGACCCCTCCCTTGCATGTACCATTTTTAGTGGTTTACTCAAATTCAGAAAACAAGTGATAGAACCAGGCTGATCTTTTACCTGTCCTGGTCTTTACCCTTTATTGTAGGAAGGAACATTTTAGTCCCCTCTTTTCTTTACCCTTCTCCATTCATGGGCTTGCCAAGAGTTTGACACCAAGAAGACCTCAATGACTTAAAGAGGAACAATGATTTGGAGTAAGAGTCATTTAGCAAGTTTTGTGGAGATTTTCTCTTGGTGTTAATGAGTCATAGCAAGAATATTTATGGCTAAACCTTAACTGGTAATCTCCTAACTTTTCAGCTGTGGACTAGCTTGCTAGCTCTTGCAGGAACACCTTTCATTTGAAAAGCTATTTATGTTTTTAGTGACTAAACTCTAGAGTAATCTTGCCGTAAACTAGATCTATGGAAATGAATTTACCTTCAATTGCAATGACTAGAGAATTATTATCCCCAGGCCAACTATTGCCCTGAACTCTGGTATTCGTATTAACACCCTTCCCTGATATTCTGCATAATTCTTAGTGATCTTTAAGAAATGGCCTTATTTATTTCCCCCATGTATTTTATTAAGAGAAAAAATGGAAAGTTCAGAAGTATATTATGTAAAAATCACAAAGCTAAATTCATATTCACCCAGATGTTTGTACTGTTGTAGCTCTATCTCTTGCTCTGGCTGGCTCTGGCTCTGCTATCATAATAAATATTTAATTTTCTAACTAGATTTGTCTATTTCATACATGGCAATACTTTTGGATGTCAATAACACAAACCTAATAATACTTCCTCTTCTACTACAATTATATTCCATGTGACGGGTACTATACAGTTGAGCCTGTGGGGGTAGACATATCCCTATTTCTTGATTAAGGACACTGGGGCACAGAGAGCTTAGGTGGATGAACCAAGATCTACATATATGAATGTAGCTGCTAAGATCTCAACCCAAACAATATGACTCGAAGAACATCACTACGCTATATGGTGTATTATCTTTGTTCATACTCACATAGCATTCCACTGTTATTTGTGTGCAAATGCCCCTATTAAATCTCACCAGTCAAAATGTTGGACATTTAAAACAAGAATATGTCATTTCAGCATACTTGGCCAAGCCTGTCTTTAGAATGAATTTCTAAAGGTGCACTGGTTGAGCTGCAGAGTTGGTCTATTGTGTTTACTACGTTACAGAAAGGCTTCTCCATCTTACAGAGCTCCTACATTGTGGGATGGCCCACTTTCCCCACAGAACTAGCACTTGGCACTACTTAGCATTATCATTACTTCTTATTTGACAATATTCTAGATCTGACAATTCAGATCTACAATTCACCTAGCCCTGTGATCTTGGAAAACAGTGATGGATAAAGACTTCCCCTGATGGAGAACCACCCTTCCTCATCTGACTCCGGTAAGATTCAGTGTGACCCCTGTTTTCCTATGACAAGGGCAGCTAGAGACGGTTCAAATTTTCTTTCTGCCCTCATAAATATTAGCTAAGCTTCCTTTTCCCCCCATTGATCCATAAGAATAAAATACTTATTAACAAAACCTCAGTTAAGAGATCTCTCCTTCTCCCAGGTCCTTGAACTTTGGGCAACCTCAGTTTGAGCCAGCGAATAGCCCCAGCTTTGCCCTTTTTGAGAATAGGCTGGCCTAGGGTAATACATTCTCAGATCTAATATCTGATCCTGTCACTATCATTCATCATATTCCTTTGCACCCAGTCTTCTTCAGTTTTGTTTACCTCTTTCTATACAAAAGACAAATACAGTTGCCTAACTTACAGGCAAAAGGTTCTCCTCATTTTAGCTGTCCTTTCCAGCATGGAAATAACTTTTCAACTAGGTGTTCCCTTACTAAATCTAAATGATAATTTAAAAAAATTGACAAGTCAGAACAAAAACAACAAAACTTGGTCTTTGGGGAAGGTAGCTCAGTGGTAGAATGCTTGCCTTGCATGCATGAGGCCTGGGTTTGATTCTTCAGCACCACATAAGCAGAAAAAGCCAGAAGTAGCGCTGTGGCTCAAGCGGTAGAGCACTAGCCTTGAGCCTTGAGCTGAGGGATAGCGCCCAGGCCCAGAGTTCAGGCCTCACAACCAATATATATATAAAACAAAAAACAAAAAACAAAAACCTGGTCTTTTATTTTTATTTCACCCTTATTCCACACTTTTGTTGACCATTCAAATATAATTACTGGCTATTTTAGTTCCTTCCTATAAAGGTTATAAAACTCTGCACATGTGCTCATGTCCCAGGTGACTTTTGGACTTTAGACATTTGTTTCTCCAGATCCCAGTCAGCAGGAAAAATACCTTATTAGCATTCCTGGGCCTCTTGGTCTCCCCTATACTGAGGCTGGATTTCCATGGAGCTTCTGTCACATGCTCTTGGTGTGAGGCTCTGGGCAACAACGCTGAGTAACAAAGATGCTATGGCTTCTTTCCCACTTTCCACCTCAGTACACAGCTCTCTCCTTTGAGAAAGCCTGGATAACACAACCCATCTAAATCTGAATGTGAACAGGCATTTCTCCTCTGGTACTAAACTCAGTGCTTGAAATAGTGATTAATAAGAAAAAAAATGAGAGAATATTTAATTTTTAAAAATTCTTTATTTTTCAACATTTTCCTACAGGACATGTCTTAATGCTCCAAGGGTATAATTTGATTCATAACATTCCAGCCATTGAAAGGTAGGAAAAGGAAACACCTCTCTTTGTCTCCATCCCTCACCCTTTTTCTAATTTTATGCCTCCTCTTTTCTTTCTCTTCACTTTTCTCACACCCCTTCACATTTTGCCCCATGACACAAATGCTTTAACAAAGCTTTTCTTTACACTGGGAGTTCTAAAAAGATGGACAAGAAAAAGACAGAAAAAAAAAACAGATTTAAAAAGAAATGAAAAAAAAAAAAACACTGGTTATATAGCTCAATGGTAGAGCGCTTTCCCAGTGTGTAAAAGGCACTGGGTTCAATTGTGGCACCACAAATAATTAGGTGTAATCACAGATTATATTATTTTACACGCACAGAATCTCAAAGGGTATACAAAATACTGTGTAGAACTGGTAGACTACTAGTTTCTGTTTATAGGATACAAGGTCAATATTTAATCATGAATCACATTCCTACATATCAAAGTGAAAGTTGAAGTAAAAATACATCAACAATAACATCAAAATTACTGAATAACATATATGATTCACAAAATAGATACACAATAAATACTATTGGAAACTATACAGCACTGAAGAAAAACTGTAAGAGAAAATCTAAATTAATGTACAGACATATTTGGCTCATGAATTTCGGTAGTAATCAGGATCAGATGTGGTCAGAATTCTGTTAGAGGCTTTTCTGAGGGACGAACACAGCACAGCACATTTGTTCTGTCTTACATGAGGTATTCTGCTATGATAATAATGTAGCATAAGGCCTCATCAGACATCTAGCAAATGCTAGTGTGATAATCCTAGGATCATAAGCCAAAAGAAGTTTAATCTTCATAAGTTACTCAGTCTCGAATTTTGCTACAACAACTCAGAAAATGACCAAGACACAAGTATACCCATAAACCTGATATAGTTGATCATTTAGGATTTCTATAGAATGCATTTTCTTATTCCCTTGTTTAAAAGTTACAGCAAAATCTGCCCCATGCTCAGCATTTGTCCAGGTACTTGTGTGGTCTTTAGAAAACAAGCAGACTAGAGAAAGACATATAAAGTGCTTCAAGGGAAGCTACAGTAAAATAAATTCTTGTCTATTAAATATTAATTTAAGATGGCTTTTAATCTCACACAGATTTTCATGAAGCAGTTGTAGTTTTCCCATTACATTACTAACCAACCAAACTTTTTCTCATGATCCTACATATCTCATTTATTAATAATTTCCCTGTTTTGCTGTCTTCACTTGTTTGTTTCTTACTTCATTGTCTTTGACAGCTTTTTAGTTTAGTGATTATTACTCATTTCCATCCATCAAAGTTGCTATTTCCAGACGCTGTTGGCACTGCAGGCAACAGTCTCCCATCCTACAGAGCTGTGGTTTATGTAGGATGGGTACAGACCTAAGGAGACAAGTATGATAATGATTGTTACTCAATGACTTACTTCTCATGGACTCCCTAAATCTTTCTAAAAAGGCCTAATCTCCCAAATAACTGATAAATCCAACTCTGATATATTCAATTTGTATTCCTTTAGCCATAGATAAATCACTGCAGCAAGTGAGAGGTAAAATTGTCACTTGTTGACATAAACAAGGTGTTGATTTAATCACTTGCTGATAATTATTTAAGGTACTGCCTCCAATTCACTCACTAGAAGGAAAATGAACTGGAAAGCTCAAATATTCACATCTCTTTTGGAACCATGTATCTTTGCACCTCTATGTTTTGCAGTGTTGCCTAAACTATCCATATTTATTTTTCCTACTTGAGTACAAAGGAGTAAAATTACATTCAGGTTTTCAAAAGACCAAGAATAAATCTTATAACACTTTATAACAAATAGGGACAAACCCACAATTAGGCCTAACACAGCTAGCTTTGGTCATAGTGTAGGCAGTAGCAGGATAACATGAAGAGGCCAGCAAGTGTTAGGGTATTGTACCTTCCCTTCCCACATCTCAGGGCTCTAGCAAAGGAAACATACAGGTAAATTTATAAAATACATTAGACTTCACACATATACATTATTTATAGCTCCTTGATCTGTTGAAACATATCTCCCTGAGTTCATCAATCACTTCCTAATCCTCACATCCAACTTAACAACTTTCAGTTCTTAAATTACTTGAACTTTCAGTGACAAGTGACATCATGGATCGTTCACTTTTTTAGAGATTTTTTTTTTGGTCATTCTCTAGTTTTCCTTTTCCATTTGTTTCTTCTTTATCACTTTTCAGAATCTTTCATTTTTCATTTCTTCATATTATTTCTTTCATTTCTTCAACATTATTATACACTTAAGAATTATTCTCATCTCTTCCCATAGTTCACATTTTCAAGGACCAGTATAACACTGGGCATCTCAAACATGGATATTTAATATTCTCCACTATCTTAAAACAGTATGTTCAAACCTTATCTCTTTGCTCCCTCATTTTATTGCTTCCATTTTCAGACTGCAATTGCTTTATTAGTAATCTTAGATCTCAGAGGGGTACACCATGTTCAACTGGGTTTCTTGAGTCATAAAATTAGAAATTATCTTTCATTCTCCATATTTAGTTGATTCCTAAACATTCTAAAATATTTCTCGTCAATCTTCATGTCTTCTTCTCCAGCATATTTGTTTTGGGATATCCCTTCTATATTTCTGATATTGAGAAGATAAGGGATACCATTATTACCAGGTCTCCTAAGTGGTCTCTCTGCTTTCATTCTCACTGTTTGATGTTTCCCTATTTTTTTTTCTGTTTTCTCCATGGCATGGGATTAAATCACTTCATAGCTTTGCCTAAAAATCCTTTTGTAGTCCAAGTCCTATATAGACAGTCAACATGCTAGACAAGGTCTTGCATTATCAAGACCCCACTTGCCTTTCCAGTGTCATGTCTCTCCAATCGATACACTCTACCTAAATACACTTATGAAGCAACTTCTAAATGTCCCTGCCTAAAAAATTATATAATTTTGCATACTCACACCTTTTACTGGAATCTCGTTCCCCATCTTGTCCTCTAGTGAACCCTTATACCTCTTTAAAGATTTTTTTTCTTGGTCTTGGGTTTTGAATTCAGAGTCTAGGTGCTGTCCCTGAGCTTTTTTGCTCAAGGGTAGCATTCTACCACTTTAAACCACAGCTCCACTTCTAGTTTTCTGGTGCTTAATTGGAGATGAGTCTTATGGACTTTCCTGCCTGAGCTGGCTTCAAACCACAATCTCAGCCAGATCTCAGCCTCCTGAGTAGCTAGGATCACAGGTATGACCCACCAATACCCAACCAATCTTTAAGAATTCTGTTCGTATTTCCTCCATGGAATCATCCCTAACCCCACATAATAAGAGACTTCTATGTCTGGGCTTCCACTGGTGTGTTTTTAACCAATCTATCAGGGCACTGTAAGGTATATTAAGTAGGTAGGTTTCATTAGGTAGGCAATGAAGAGAACACCACAGGTAATCAGGCAGGAAAAGAAGTTTAATTACCGAACTGACGCTTGTGTCACATGGCCAAGAAAGGGAAGACCTACCCCTGGGCCAGGACTTATCTAGGCCAGGGACAGGAAGAGGTGTGGTCAGGTGGGGGAAAGGTGTGGCCACAGTGGTTCTGGATGTGACCCCAGGGTCTGGGACTCACCTAGGGTCAGATGGGAGGCCAGGGGCGGCCCAGGATGTTACTTAGGTGACTGCTTCCAGGTCACCTAGGTAACATACTGGGTAGAAATTTAGCCAAGAGCTAGGGAGATGTCTGAATAAGGCCTGCATGGCCCTGGGGCAGACCTTACAGGCACAGTATACTGGGAAGGATATCACCCCTTCATGGAACGCGTTGTACCCTACGCACCATGGTATCTACAGTGCCAGGTAACGTACTTGGCAAGTTTCCAAGGAGTATTTGCAGAGTGAATGATGTGGGAGGAAGTACTCTAGATACTACTTGAGGATATTTAAATGGCTGTTGTTTATACTTATCTGTGAGTCTGGAGTATTTGGGGGTTTCAGTTTCTCTAGTCTGTGAAATGAGGAAGTAGAACTGGATTTTCCATAAGGGACTCTCCAGCTTTAACGGCTAATGCTACTGTCTGTTAATAGAGGTTAAAGCATATATCTGACCACAGAAATTCTTGTATTTCTTAAAATATAAGAATATTTTATAAACACTCTCTAACTCTGTCTGGGGACATAGGTTTGATCCCCGCTGTCTTGAAAGAAAAACCAAGACCACAATGGCTAAAGGGGTATGCTATGTATCAACCAGCACCTAAGTATGTCTGAACTTCTGATACATATATCTGGATAATTCTTTTGAAAAAGTGGCTTAGTGTAGGCAATTGTCAGCCAAATTACGGTGAGGTATTGCTTTCACCGAAAGCAATTTATTCTTTCTCATTGAAATTAGATTATATTTGGAGTGTTACTATCTGCTGCCTTTGCAAATGCTATGAAAGCTACACCCTGCCTCTCAAGAATTTGCATGTATAGCACTTTACCAAGTGGGTACGCTTATTCTTTCATGGTTCTTGTTAGGATTGTGTATTTGCATTATCCCATTTTTAAGTGGAAATATGAATTAGGGTGTACTGTAGAGTTAAAAAAAAAGGTTAGGGAAAACAGGGTGGGGATGAACTAAGCAGCAGATGATGACTTCGGTCCAGCGAGGCTGGTTTAATCGAATAAAGAAAGATACCCGCATTTCCTTCTCTTTTGCAAGCAGGCGTTCACCATCGTTTGTCAGGTGTCCAAGCCCAACCCCCGGCAATTTTGCTGGTACCTTCATTCCTTAGCTTGGAACTAGAGGGGGGCGGAGTAGGGCCGCTGTCACTCAGGCTAATAGGCCAATAGGAGAGAAGCGAGCCCCGCCTCCTTTCCTGGGTGGCCCAGCGGGCATGCGCAGTGGGCGTCCTCGCACCGCCGCCCATCAGCTGAGAATTGCTGTCGTGGGTTCGGGGGGCCCCTTGGGTGGCCGTGGCCGGAGGAGGAGGACGAAGCCGACAAGGAGGAGGAGGAGGAGGAAAAGGAGAAAGCAGAGGAAGTCTGGGTAAGAGGAGGCTGGATAGCTGGGAGCCTCGGAGACTCAGTTCCCCCCGCAGCTACCGTCCCGTGGGTGTGCGCGCTGCCGCAGGCTCCGGGCGGGCGAAGGGCCGGGGCCGCCCGAGCGTCCGCCGCTGCGCGAGCGTCCGCCGCAGCCCACGCCCCCGGGCCAGCGCGTTCCGTGTCCCCGGCGCGGAACTTTGGTTCCGCGGGTCGGCGGCCAGGGCCCCTGCGGGCTGGACCCCGCGAGGCGTCCCACCCACCTGCCGCGCCCGGCCCGGCCCGGCCCCGCCCCGCCCCTCCGGCCGCCCGCCCGCCCCAGCCCCGGCGGCGCGGCCCGCTGACCTGTTCTTCACGTGAACTCAGGGTGGAAAAAATGCTTTTAACTTCTCTTGCAGAGTAACTGAAAAACACGGCCTTAGTGAAGGAGCCCTCTGCTCCTGCCCAGAGGCGCATTGTGTCTCCATTTTTTCTTCCAGTCAGTCTGGCGTGATGACTTTGACAACATTGCTACTGTAACTGACAATCCCCCCTCCTCTCTCTCCCTTCCTCCCTCCCCCACTCTCTTCCTCCTTCTCCCTCTTCCCCTCTCCCCCTTTCTCCCTTCCTCCCCCCTCTCTCTTCCTCTCTTCCCCTCTCCCTCTCCCCCTCCCCCTCACTCAATTAACCTTGATATCTGCCTTTAGTTTGCACAAACACCTTTATAATACAAAAACATTGCAAGAATTTTCATTTGCCTTTTGTTTTCTCGGATCAAGTGTAGACAAAAAAAAAAAAAAGGATAAATGCCCTTCTGGTCAAATGTTACTATATATTTTTTTTCACATTTTCTTGTACCTTTTGTACATGAAAATTTCATCACTTCCGAGCATCATGACTATGGTTATATATATATATTTTTTTGAGGTTGCCCACAGTCTGGAAAAAGGAAGTGATTATGAAATGCTGTGTTGCCCATAATGTTGGAGGTGGATGCCCGCCCCTCCTCCTCCCCTCTGTCTTTTTCCTGCTCTGGGATGTTCTGTGAGCTACATTCTAGGCAGAAACTGATAAAAATGTTAATTTGTGTCTTAGATGAACCTTTGTAAACTGCTTTGAGAAGTTGGCCCCAGACTTGTGACTAGTTAAGGATTAGGTAGGTTGTGATTCTAAAGGATCTGTAGAAGTTAATGTGATATCATATTAACTTCTTCAGATAGTTTACTTACACCACTCCTAATTTTAAAAAGTCAATCTTGACTTTAGTCAAACTGCTGGTGGTTGAAAAGTAAATCATCTGAAACACGTGTAGTCTCAGTAAAGTTTGCTATGGTTCAATGTACTTTGAGAGTTTAATGCATAAAAGGGTAGGAGAAAAGCCTTGGTGCTTTATAGCTAACTGGTGTGGAGTAGTAGAGGAACCAAGCTGCGAAATGCAGTGGATGTAGTTTGTCTAGAGAGAACACCCTTGAATTAGCTGAGCATCTCCTATGTACTGTGCACTTGGCCATTTCCTGTTTGTATTCTAGAAGTCAAGATAGGGAGTAAGAAGTATAGGAACCGGATCATTTTAAATGCTGACAAGTATTATGGAGTAGTTGTGAATCTAGGAGAACAGTGGTGTGGCAGCAGTGGTGACTTCTTATTTCTGATCACGTGTCTCTAGCAGGTGGATGTAGGAGCCAGTCACATGAACAACATGGGAAGAGCCTTTTACAGATAAGAAGCGATACCCAGAAAGGCCCAAGTGCCACGTCTTGCATTATTTAGATCCAAAGAAGTCACTGGAATTCACTGTTTTAGAATGATAATCTTTACCTTCAGCTGGGTGGGAGTTCTTGCTGCATAGGTAGTTATTCTTTGTACAGACATTTGTTTAGCACCTGTCATGTAGCCAAGTATGAAGACTAGAACAGGTCCACAATACTGACAATCACATCTCTCCCCTTTTTAAAGGACATGGTAAAGAGAAATTCATTATTTTATCTAATGTTTATGATTAAGAAAATGAAACTGACCTCTTCCTTTTCTTAGGCTAGATGTATGAAGTTTATGCTTACTGAAATCTTAAGGATGCCATACTAGTGACTAGGAGAAGTTTGAAACTCCAAATTCTATATTCCCTTTGTTCCTTCTTGAGAAAGAAGCAGCCTTGAGAATACTCTTATTATAAGTATTTCACTTTGATCTTCCTTCCCCTTCTTCCTCTTTATAATGCTCATATATCTTAATAGAAATAATTACTGGGATGGTGTGTTGAACACTGCCTAATAGAACTTTCTGCCGAGAAATAGAGTATAAATGAACTGGCCATGCTGTTGGCCACCAGCCACATACAATTTCTGAACACTTGAAAGCTAGCTTATGTAACTTTGATTTAACTTAGTTTTCATTTTTTTAGCTTGTATAGGTAGTAACAGACTGTAAAGTATAGATAATAAGTTATGATAATTATCCTGATCAGCGACACTAGGAATTCTACATGAGCTTTCAAGAAGAGTACTTCTGTGCATAGCAATCCAGGCTAGGGACTAGGGAGGAGTATAAGAAAGCAAACATCTGAAAAACTTAGCATTAGTTTAGCTTTCTTGCATTACCTTAAACTTTATAGTTAGCTGTTTATATATTCATTTATCTATATATTTTTGTGGTAAAGTTGGCCATTTGGCTTGCTTACTTCTCATACTGCATAAGGAGAGCCAACCATTGTTGCCTTTTAGGTATCATTTATTGCAACCATTGTTGCCTTTTAGGTATCATTTATTAGTAAAACAATTCAGAAAAGATGTGTACTATTCAACAGTGTTGCCTTGATCAACTCACATAGTTATCCTAATTTAGGGATTATAGATAGCCAAACCTCATATAGGTCTGCAGAAGGGTAGAACACTTGGCTTTTTCAGTTGAGTTGATTCATCTGTACTTTTGTGACGCAGGAAGCAGTATAGTCTAATGTTTAAGAACATAAGGCCTAAGTTTAGTTTCAAATTTTGCCTCTTTGGCTTATGTTTAGTAACTTCCTTCTTCTAATTATGCCTCGGTTTCCTCATCTGAAAATCACTATGGTAATTATACTGACCTCCTAGGCATTTTGTAAAAACCAAGAAAATGAATGTTAAAAGCACAGTATGTAGAAATAAGTCCTTTTGCAAATTGCTTTTCACTCTTCACTCATAACTAGGCTGAAGTATAAATTGACAGGACTGTGATGACACTCTCTGGTTGGGTTGGGGGGGCGGGAGGGAGGTGTTGGCGGGGGGGGGGGGGGTGAGGGGGAGGGGAGAACAGGCTGCTGGTGGCTATGTGGTTGTATACCTCTGATGCAGGCCTTGCAGTCACAAGCGCATTATCAGAACTTTCCTGTGTTGTGTAGGGAAGTGGTTCCTGGTTGTGTTATCTCATTTTAATCCTGGCAAAAGGCCCAGATGCTAAGTGTCTTGCCCAAGGTAGAGATTTCCAGTTGCCCATTGCATTGGCAGCTCATCAGGCAGATGATAAATTACAGTGTGTCTCAACCACATGTTAGACACTAGAAAGAAAAGAGGATAACTTTGAGACATGGATGGGAGATTCACTTGTTTCCATGGTTGAAATGGAGCCATGCAGGTGGCAAAGCCCCTAAGGGAGTTCATTAATAAGAAACATTTTCTCATTGACAGTGTGTTTGTGTTGGTTCATAAGCAGTTTTTCTAGAGATATAATTGGAAAAAGAAAGAAGGTGAGATAATCATTGAGTGAAAAAAATATTGTCTTCATCAACATGGTGGAATACTACCTGGCAGTGAAAAGGAATGTGGTACTGATACTACAACACAGTTGAGCCTTGAAAACATGAAGAGATAAAAGCCACCCACAAAGAACATATTTAAAGAACATATGTGTACAATCCCAATTTGTACAGATATACAGAATGGCAAACTTATAAAGCCATAAAGTAGACTGGCAGTGTCCTTGGCTGAGGTTGGGAAGAAATCCAGGATGGGTTTGGGTTTGGTTTTTGCAGTAGTAAAAATGTTCTCAAAAGTGTTATGGTGCTAGCTACACAACTGTGTTACTATTTTAAAAGTTAATTGGATTGTGCACTTTAAGTGGAGGAATTGTGTGATATTTGAATGATAGATTAATAAAGATTTTTATTTTTAAAAAGTTTATTAGCAGAAATGAATGAAGGAGCTTTATTGTTAGATTTATAGCATGTATAAAGTACACTTTGATCAAATTCCTCCCAGCCATATTACTGACTCTTTTACACTACTGACCCTTTTAAATCATTTTGGGGGGTTTATAATACTATTTCCTTAGATTCATTTAATATGCTGCTATAAGCACCATGCCTACCACCCTCTTCTATGCCTTCCTCACTGCTGATTACCTTCCTGCCTAGTCCCACTTATAAAGCCATGTCATATTATTTTCTTTTTGAGTCTACATTCTGCTGTATATTGGGTAAAACATACATCCTTATGAATGCTATTCTTGTTTTATAAAGGATGCAAAATTGAGAGATCCAGTTGGTGGTTTGTAGGATGCTCAAAATGTCAACGTGATTGATTCCTCAGTTCTAGACTTGTTCTGTTTGAGCCACAGCTCTTCAAGCGGCTGCAGGCCCAAGCCCAAGGCTTCCTTGAGGAAAATTAAATTACATCAATCTGGGGTCTTTCTCTCTCTCTCTCTTTCTCTCTTTCTCTGTCTCTCTGTCTCTCTGACTCAGTTCAGAGATAAAGTAAACCCATGGAACATAAAAATGAAGAGCATCTAAAAGTTCCCAGGTCTCTTAGATAGCCCTGCACATTGCAACCTGCACCCGAGTCCCATGCATGGAAGCGGTACTGTGTTTCAGTCTCAACAATTTGGCTGTTGTACTTCCTCCCTCCCTGTCCCTTAGGACAAAGATACAGCCAACTCCATATCCTGAGGTTCTTTATCTGTAGATTAAGCCAACTATGTATCAAAAATAATTCTTAATTACTTCTGGACAGAATTTGAAATTTCATCGTTCTCTGAACAATACAGTAGAGCAATTCTTTACAAAATATTAACCTTGCACTGGGCGTTGTAAGTAATGTAGTGATTATTTAAAGTATAGAGGAAAATGCTTGTAGGATACCACAAATACTGTTCCAGTTTATGTAAGATACTTGAGCATATTACTATCATTGGGGTCTCTTTTTTCCTCCTAGCATAGTAATCTCCAGTTCCTTATTGTAGCATATTCAAATTAAACCTAGGAACAAGGCCTTCCCTCTTCTGTGACAACAGAGTACTGTTGTAGCAAGCTTGAGTAGCTCTGGAATCGGAACCCTAGGGTTAAATCCCACCTCCACCGGTGAGTGGGTTATTACTTTGGACAAGTTACTGAATCTTTAGAAGCTATCATTTGTTCATCATTGGAAGAATTACACTGTTTAAAGAAGAGGTGGTTAAGTTAGACACTATTTCTCATTTTACAATATGTAGCAAATGTTAGGTCATTTCTCTTCCTTCTTTGTTGCCTCCCATTTATCCCAGCCATGAACTGTTAGATGCTGACCAGGAACCTTTCCTTCCTTTGGTATGCAGGTGTCTGCCCTGCTCCTCCTGCCTCACCTTGGTTCTCCAGTGCAGTCATATCTAATTATTGCAATCTTAACTTTCAGTTCCACAAAGACTTTCTAGACAAGAGTAGTGGTATTTTCTTTTATGTAGTCCATCACTTTTGCCTATCACATGACCATATATTGATTTATATTGGATTTCATTGGTTGACATATCTTTTCCTTTCTCCTAAATGACAAGCTTGATTTGAGCACATGTTTTTGTTTGTTTTTGAGACAGGGTCTTGCTATGTCATCTAGATTCAGATACTGTGTCTTTATGTCTTGTTTATTTTGTTTAATATATCCCAGGTGCTTCTTTTAATGGTGGGGCATGTAGCAGGCTTTCAGTAGAGTTGGCTTATATACATTGTCCCTGACAACTTTGCAATATTCCCATGTAACTTATTGAAAGATGAGTATGGAAGTAGGTGCTACTTTTTGTTATGTACAACAGCACCCCTTTACAACCTTTCAAAGCCCTGAGTGGTATGGTGTGCATTGAAGAAGGAAGAAACTTTATCTTCCCTTCCTCTTGTAGCAGCATCCCAACCTTGCCTTCTACCCTGAGATGCCAGCTGCTGCAGAAGAGTGATCCAGTCTCCTTGCTTTGTCAGAAAAAGTGTCATGAATGCGTTATAGGACATTGTTTCTCTTATCAGTTGCTGATAAGAGACCTGCTACTCATGTGTTCCTGACCTGCTTCATGTTTGTTACATTAGATAGAATGAAATTTCTGGGGTAGCCCAAAGTTTGTGTTGTATTTGATACTTAAATATTCTAAACAAAGAGTTGTTTGAACTGTTAGAGAAATACAAATAGCATGTGAGCCTTGCCTTATATCTAGCTTGAAATTGTATTAAGAAGAAAAATATACAAACAAAATTATATATATAAAAGTCACTTAATAATTTTTCTTGGGGAGATCAGAAAGTTTCAGAAGGAATATTCCTATGGTTTGAGCTTAGCTTCTGTCATAAAACGTATTGTTGAACATGTTTAACTCTTTCCTTAAGTAATCCATTTTTTAATGGACATGTAAGTTTTGTTATTAAATGTTTTACATTGCCAGGTTTTAGCTTTGAATTCACATTGGTAATTTGGAAAATGTAAGCCATTAACTTTAATGATACATTTGTGTAATTTTTATGTTTTTTTAGGTGACTGCTTAGGAATCCACACAGTACAGCAACATCTGATGAAATTAGTCAGTGAGCAAATCAGCCATGTCTTACACTCCAGGGATTGGTGGGGACCCTACCCAGCTGGCACAACGCATCTCTTCCAACATCCAGAAGATCACACAGTGTTGTGAGTAGAGTATCACATTGATTTCACTCTTCCAGTTTTGACGGAACTAGGTACACACAGCGGAGGTTCATAAAACCAGTGATTGAGAGAGAGAGGAACATTCCTCTAAGAACATATTGTAAAAAGTAGAACTCTTTGGAATGAATGTAAAAGATAATTATAATGGAAGAGGTAGCTCTGCATTTTCCTGTAGAGTACGAGGACAAGCATGGAATACACGATTTCATTATTGAAATGAAGATTTAAAAAGATGATTTATATTTGCTTTAAACCCTTCTGATTCTCAGTGAGATTGAAGAATATAGGTTTATTAACAAAATTTGACTTGGTATTGATTAACATAATTGCTTATAATTTTTTTGACAATTGCTGTGTGCATAATTAAGGAACAGGCAAGAAATAAGCAGGCATTTTCACTCTTTTTTTGTTGATATAACGAAATACGCAAGGATGGAAAGATTATAAAGGAAATTATTTAGCTCAGTTTGGGAAATCAAACACTTTTTTCAGGTTTTGGTGAGGGGCTCAAGGTAAAGAGATCATACGGCAAGAGAAGAGGCAAGAAAGATTGCTGAGGAAATGCCCATGGGAGTAACAAGAGCATTGGTGTCTTCCAATCACCACCCTAACACTCGCTGCCAACAACACTTTGGGACCAAACCTCAGCATGAGCTTTGGAGGGGAAAAATAAACTCAGATCATAATAGCATAGGAATGTTGGAATCTAATGAGACATGTATAGAAGTTAATAACATGAATTCCCCACAGATTATCCCTTGCTACACTTGTCAGAGACAGTTCATTAAAAAATTATTGTTACTCAGACTGTCTATACAAGTTAAAGGAAATCATTATTGTAGATTAGAGCCTACAGCTTTGTTTTTTGGTAAATTTTTAATTTCTTAAAAATGTGTGTTTTTTTTTTTTTTTTGCCAGTGTGGGGCTTTAACTCAGGTCTCAGGTGATGTCCGTGAGCCTCTTTGTGTTCAAGGCTAGTGGGCTACCACTTGAGCCACAGCACCACTTCCAGTTTTTGAATAGTTAATTGGTGATAAGAGTCTCACAGGTACATTTCTGCCCAGGCTGGTCTCAAACTGCAATCCTCAGAGCTCAGCCTCCTGAGTAGCTGGGATTACAGGTATGAGCCACTGGTGCTCGGTATTTTTAATTTCTTAATCACACACCACAGGTTATTCTAGTCATCTTACTTGTCAGTATTTAGCCATTAGGACATTTTTTGAGAATATATTTTTTTTTACCAGAATATTAACATCATGCTGAAATACAGAATGTCTTCAAGTGATCATAGTGTTTTGTAATTACTAACTTCCTAACAGTTATGAATCTACCTGAATGGCTTAAATGAGATGCCAATGTGTTTTGGACCCAAATGATACAACATTAGATTATAGATCCTTTTAGAATGGTACCAAAATACCCAACCGCGTGAAATAACCCTTATTCAGAACTGGAGTTAATTGATCTTTTCCTTATCTAGTAGAGGAGCATGGAATTGAATAGCACTGTAACGTCTTCCACAGCAGGCAGTGTAAGAATGTTTCATCAAGACTTCCAGTCTGTTAGACACTGGTGGCTCATGCCTGGAATCTTAGCTACTTAGGAGGCTGAGATCTGAGGGTATGGTTCATAGCCAGCCTGGGCAGAAAAGTCTGAGACTCTTATTTCTATGTATCCAGCAAAAAGTCAGAAATGGAAGTATCGCTCAAGTGTTAGAGTGCCAGTCTTGAGCAAAAAAACAAACAACAAAACAAGAGAGAGGGCAAGGCCCAGTAACAACAGACCAAGGAAAAAATAATAGAGAGACAGGCGGAGAGACTTGTTCAGTGTGTCCCACAACATGAGCTTGGACCCTGCCTTGCTTTTCCAGCTGTAGTTATGTTCTGAGTTTGGTCCCAAAGGAGACTTTCCTGTTTATGACTCTCTTGCTTCTAGTTATGCTGGGTTATGTCAGATAACTAACTCTACCTATCCGTGTGAAAAATAAGAGAGCTTATAATACACATATAATTTACACATGTGAAAAATCATCTCTGTCAAGGTAGCCTTCCTCCTAGGAATAGGAATTGGACATATCTCCTGTGCTTGCAGTGCTCAATGTTGTCAGGAGTTCCAGGAAGAGGATGAAGAAGGCTTGTAATGCACTGATTGTAGATGCCATAAGGTGGATGCATTAGATATTGTATGTAGATCTGAAGTAGGAGATACTGGCTAACTTCAATAAGGTATTACTCTCAAAATACAGTTGATCTAGCCAGATAAGAAGTGGTAATTAGGCCAGAATTGAATGGTCATAGCATGGTTTATAGAATACAACTACGATGGAATCGAAGGAAATTTTTGATTGTGTAGGGGTATCCCCCAACTACTCTGTATTTATAGCTATTAAGAAGATAGGGATCATGAAACCAAGAGAAGGATGCTATTCAGGATACAGGAGCCATGATTCTACATGAACTCTCTACCTGTGTTCAAAGCTCAGCTTGAGAAGGAGGAAGGGCTTTTGAAGAATCTAAGTCTTTAAGGGATGCCTTTGCCCTCAGGATAAGTAAGAGCACAGTTACTGTAAGTGACCAGAAATTGCTCAGGTACTTTTCAGGTCTGTCATTCCGAGTTTTAAACATTGCAATAATGGTTTAGAGTGACTTTCACTTTTGGTAATTCTATCTTGATTTATTAAATTACAAATTATTCTTTGGGCATTTCTTATATGCTGGATCTGTTTTCAGACGGTAGGCATCCAGTAGTAAATGAAATCTAAAGGGTCCCGATATCATGTAATTTAGAACAGAGTCAGGAGTGACAGATGATACAAAGATGAATAAGCAATGCAGTAGCCTTTTTGAAGACAGTCCAGTTAGAGTGCGACTGGTGAGAGGTCAAGTATTGGAGCTGCTACCTTAGCTTAGAGGCTCCTCATGGAATTGAAGGCATGCTGGTGATGAGGAGATGCAGGAAAGAGCATTTTGGAAGGTATTGCTGGTAATGAAAACCCTCAAGTAGCCCAGAAGGTAGGAAAAAGAAAAAAGCATTGTGTCCAAAGTCCAGCACTGGAAATGAAAGTGGATAGAGAGGAAACCTGAGAGGAGGCTGAGTGAGTCACCTTGGGCTGTGTAGGCTGCATGAGCAGTTTAGATTGCATTCTAAAAGGCAGCGGAGAACACTGGAAGCTTTTAAGCAGGGAGGAGACACGTAAGTCCACTTCGCAAAGATTGTGTTGGGTACTATTTGAAAAATAGACTAGCTGAATGGGGGCATAACTGGTGGCTGCAGAAATCAGTTGAGAAGACATTGGCTTGTCACCTTTAATAGCAATCAGGATGGAGAGCAGTAAAAGTGTGTTTTGGAGCCAGCAGGACTATTGAGGAGAGTCACCTGTGGTTGGGAAAGAAACAAGGAATCATAACTGCAGGACTTTTGCATTGAGTAACTAAGTAGATGGACAGAAAAAAATCCTTGAGACTATCTGCACCAAAAGAAAGGGAAGAGCCTAAGAAGGACTGAATAAGGAGATAAGAATAAAAGCAAGATACACTGGATTAGTAAGTTTCAAGAATGTTGAGGAATCTTCTGTATCTAATGCTGCTGAAGGACAAAGATAAAGTCGAGAATTGGATTTCACAAAGTCCTAACATTGACCAGATTGGTTTCCTGTCCATATGCCAAGTGCAGAGGGAGAAGGAATTGTTTTATCCATCTGAAAAGATTTCACAGAATTCTGCTTATGCTATGGACTGCTTTGCTACATCTTTCTGCTAAGGAGGCTGAAAACCTTTTACCAGATTTTCATATGTCCTGCCAGATTAGGGATTGCTCCATTTGAGAAAAAGAACAAGTGATAACAGCATTTAGTAGGTAATTACTAGACTCTGTCATGGAATAGAGCGAGGGTCAGAAGAGTAGTTGGCTGCACTTTGCTACCCAGAAAAGCCAGATTATAAGGAGAGTAGAATTGCAAAAGAAATGGCAGTGAGTGGATGAGTGGTTTGCCGCTGTAGGAAGTGTGGAGTGATACACCAGTGTGGTGTAGATGGGTAGAAACATGGTGGGCAAGGAGAGCAGAGCTCTTTTGTGAGTGGCTATGTTTTTAAGGGAAATACGAGGCAAAAGCACCACATCTAGTATGATTAGGAAATAGAGGCTTATGGAAAGAAGAGAGAGTGGACTAGGTACATTTTTAGCTTTAGATTGGGTGATCTGTTAAAATCTATCTTACTCTCCTGATAAGGATTGTACAGAAGTCATGTGGAAGTGAAAGGTGGAAGTGTGAAATTTCAGTTCACTTTTCTCTCTTGTCTGCTAATGCTATTAATACAGGATGGATGTGATTGAATAAAAGGATGGGGCACCACAGTTAGGGGCGAGCATTTACATTTTTGAATTTGTGTCAAGGCAAATGATCTGATTCTACAAAAAAATCTAAAGGTTAAAGACTTCCTGAGTGTATTTAGTGGAAAAAATTTATTTTTGTTAGGCATCACCAGATGAAAGCTTATAAAATATTGGTCATATAAGTTAGTTTATAGCAAAGAAGAGAATATCCACCAAGAAAAAAATTTCAATTCTTAAGAGGAACCTAAGAATAACACACAGTAAGATTACAATTTTATTTTATTTTATAATTGACAGTTCCATTTTGCAAACAGGATATTAAATGTAATTTAATATTAAATGCAAAATATTAAATGTAATTTTTGTTGCAGTTGAATCACCTTTAAAGACAATCTATAGTATCAAGCTTTTGACTCATTAGTAAAGGCTTTAAACCCTATTCTACTGATGTAATTTATAGTAAACAGAATATTTAGACAAATTTTTACATTAATAATATGTAATAGGCATGTATTATATATTCCTATTCTATACTTATATCAAAATGTGATTTTTAAAGAATAAATTAAATTGGTGTAACAACTGGGAACTTATTCCTGATTTCTGTGTGCATTTCAGTATGGACCATTACATAACTAAACAAATATTTTTAACCTCTGGTAGTGTTGACGCTGTCAAGACACCTGTGCCCTCCGTGCTCCATCCTGAGCCTGCAGCGTAGACATTATTCTCGCTCAGAGCCACACCCAGCATCTAGTCATACTAATCTGGGCTTCTAGGCAACCGTCCTCAGTAGACTAGAGTTGGCATGCCAGTAAATTTGTTATCCCAGGTGTAATTTTTGTGCAGCTAAGAAATGATAATTGTGTAGCTAAAAAGTGCCTAATTAGTTTTGAAACTTTGATGTTTAGAGGTAACATTTTTATTAGTGGTAACTGGCAATGAGACATACTGTCTTCTACCTTCTGTGACATCCCTCAGTTTATTACTTGAGGCAAAATCCTACCTATGATTCATAGTATAAAGATAAACAAGCTTTTGTGGCATGCGATGTCTGAGCCTATCATTGGGGTATACCAGACAAGGATACTTTCACATGCACTGTTCATCTTTGTCTAAATGTGAACCATTGTCTTTAGAACACACAGAGAAAAGTTAAGTTTTTAAAAGAAGAACCAGTGAGCTGGTTGCTGGTGGCTCACGCCTGTAAACTTAGCTACTCAGGAGGCTGAGATCTGAGGATCGTGGTTCAAAGCCAGCCCAGCCAGGTAGGAAAGTACCTGAAACTCTTATTTCCAATAAAACACCAGAAAACTGAAAGTGGCACTGTGGCTCAAGTAGTAGAGCGCTAGCTTTGAGCTTTGAGCTGAAGGACACCGCCCAGGCCCAGAGCTCAAGCCCCATGACCGACAAAAACAAAAACAAAAACAAAAAACAACCAACATTGACATTTCTAACATAATAAAATCAGAAGTATAAGATAGAAGTATAAGGCTGGGAAGGTGGCTCAGTGGTAGATTGCTTGCCTTGCATGCATGAGGCCCTGGGTTCGATTTCTCAGCACCACATAAGCAGAAAAAAAAAAAAGCCAGAAGTGGCGCTGTGGCTCAAGTGGTAGAGCGCTAGCCTTGAGCTGAAGAGCTGAGGGACAGTGCCCAGACCGAGTTCAGCCCCCACGACCGGCCCCCCTCCAAAAAAAGTATATATAATTAAGTAGCACACAGATTATTAGTATATTGTTCAATGAATTTGCCATCATACCACCATACACATCAAGAAATAGACTATTATGACGGATGACCTCATGATCACACCCCTTCCACATCCCTTTTCTTTTCACGGTTTGTGGAACCTGTCTGAGTAGCTGTAGGCCATTTGCACCTTGACACATGACTGCACTGACGGGAAGCAGGTGTCTTGGCTTCTGCAAACTTTTCTTTAGAAAGCAGCCACAGAAGTCAACTAATTTTCCTCAGGATTGAGAGGTGTCTTTTCCCCACACTGGATTGGTCCTTGGAGATGAGAAGGCTGTTTATAAGAAAAAGAAATGTAGAACACATCCCCCTCCCTCTTGAATGCTGTCTGTAGGATTTACTTCTATTACCACACATCTGAAAATAACTGGGTATTTTTCTCCTTTAAGGAGAAAACTCCAGTAGCTAGCTTCACTTTCATTACTTATTTTCTCCTTCCTAAATTGTTGATATGATGTACAGATAGGTATGAAACTCATTTCTTATCCAGTGGAGTTTTGATGGTGAGTGACAGGTTTTCCTCTCAGTGACTTTCCTTCGTGGTTGAACATGATGGCTGTTTGTGAAGGAATGTGGGTGAATGCTTCCTGTTCATTTTATAAATTAAATATGTAATCCGTGGTGCCAGGTGCTTCAGGAAGCTTTTCCCTTCACTGTTCCCGGCTAAACCATCGAGGCATGGACTTTCTTAACCCTGGTTTGTAAAAGCCCTTATATTTTGGTAGTTGGTGACTTCCCTCCATCTAAGTGCCAGTCCTATGGTGCTGCATGCCAGCTTGTCCATTTCTCTTCATCTGTTCTCTTCGGTTTCCTTAGATGACTGCAGCCTGTAAATTATTCTCCCTGCTTCCCTTCACGTCTGTCCACAGTCTTCTTCACAAAGTAGCTGAGACGAACTTTTAAAACTATAAATTAAATCATGTCACCTTACAGCTTAAAACTCACCACTATAGTATTTGTAGTCAAATGTGAATACCCACCATGCCTATAACATTTTCTAGTCAGATCCGTTTCTCTCTGACATACACCAGGCCTTTCTGCTTCTTGAGGTGACATTTCCCCCACAAAGCCTTTGCACTTGCTCCTCTTTGCTTCAGATGTCTTCCTAGATGTAATGGGCTTCCTAGTCATGTAATGGGCTTCTGCTAGGCATTATTTCTCTCAGCACAAAAGTCAGCTCTTTAGCAATAACTTCCCTGAACAGCCATTTTGTTTCCTTCAGTTATTTCCTCACCAGCTTGGTTTTTATATAATGCCTCTATCAAAGTCCTATTATTGCTACTTTTTTGTGTGTTCCCTGCTGAAATGTCAGTCGCTAGGGAAGTGTTTTGATATGTCTTAGCTACAAAAGTATTTACACGTGATTTTTTAATGAAAGTAAGCTCATGCTATGTGTATTTTTTGTTGCTTGTTTGTATTTCTTTATAGTGGCTGGATTTTTTTTAAATTATTATTAACTAGTCCTTTGTTAATGGACATTTTATTCTAAGACTGTGTGTTAGAAATTTGGGGAGTTTGCCAGTGTGTTTTCTTCACAAATGAATCTCTGAGCTCTGTTTAGGTCAAGCGTAGTGCTGACCATGGGATCAAAGTTCCCAGATGAGTGGGATAAAGCCACACTCTGCAAAGGCCAGGCCTTCATTACTTTTGCTTCCAATTCACCTTGGAGCAGGTGAATGTGGTGGGTCCCTGCAGTAAAATAAGAGCACTGAATATCTTTGCTAAGACATACAGCTTGAAGTATTCTGGGCCTTTGGATCCAAGTTATTGTTTATGTAGAAGTCTTCAGATGGCTTGTTTTATTGTTGAGCACCAGAATTAACCACAGAATTAACCCTTTGTTAATCTACAGTAGCATGAAACTACCCTAAATTTCTACTTTGTTCACCTTTCTGCCTTTGAAGTATCTTGGAAGAAAATCAAGAAGCACTTTAACACATTCTGTATTTGTGACTGCGTTGCAAAAGTGGACATGTCTTGCAGGAATTCTGTTCTGGGAAGCAGACTGCACTTAGAAAACCACAGACATGGCCTCTGAAGGCAGAAGCTTCCAGAGAACTTCTCCACTCTAGACTTGAATAGAAATCCCACAGCTTGTATCAATGCTTTGACCACCAGGATGATAACCTGCTTCCTGTTCAAGTCACAAGACAGAGCAGGAGACAAGAGAGCACATTGTAAAATAGCCATGATTATTTCAGTAGCTCTTTCAGATTCTCCAGGAAGTGTTTCCTCTTGTGATAAGCTCTGTAGAGTTGCAGCATACTTCTGTTCATATACTAAACAGACCGAGTTTACATGATTTTGCTTAGAACACTTTTTCTGGATAATTTACATAATTTTCAACTGACTAGATATTGTAAACGATACCTTTACCTCTGAACCTGTTCAGTGAGCTTGGGTCCAACTCTAAACTTACTAATCATAGAGTCTGTATACAGAGACTTCTAGCATTTCCTAAGTTTTCACGTGATTCATCTTGTTTACTACTCTAAATCTTTAATATAGTTAGAGAGGTTAAGAAAAGTTTGTTCCTTTTAACGTTGAAGTAGTTTTTTCTTTTTTGTCTTTTCTTCTTTTTTTAACTAGTTCATTACACATGTGTCTCTGATGTGCACCTGGTACATACAGATCACTGTCAGTAGCTGAATCTCCTGTGAGACATAACTTTTTAAAAATTTTATTTTATTGTAAAGATGCTGTGCAGAGGGATTATAGTTACATGAGTAAGGCAATGAGCACATTATTTGTTCATCATTGTTACTCCTTCCCCTGTTGCTCTCCCACTATTCCTTCCCTCCCCTCCCCCTCCCCCCCCCCCCCCCCCCCCCCGCCACGGATGTTGCGAAGTTCATTTCCAATATACTGTCTGTGGATTTCATTGTTGCAGTGGGTCATCCTGTGTCCTTGTTTCAGCTTGTTGTTATTCCCCTTCCCTTCTACAGATTACACAAATGTATATACAAGATGCAGGTTACCAAAATCAAGGACAGTGACAACAGGGGATATACCATAGCGAAGAACATACAAAGGAAACAAAAAAAATCACACAGTACATTGAAAACAACCACAAAGACCTCTTGTTTCCATGTACTGGGGTTTGACATTTCACTTAGCATCATCTTATATGGTCATATGTACATAGCTTTTGAGCTTTTCAGCTCATCTGATAAAATTATCCTATATGTAAACTAATTGCAAATAAGGGAAACCATGGGACCTAAATTTCTTTGGGACTGGCTTTCTTCGTTTAATACGATTTTTTCCCCAAGTCTTTCCATTTCCTAACAAATGGGGCAGTGTCATTCTTTCTGATGGAGGCATATAATTCATAGATAGATAGATAGATCTATATGTATCACATTTTCTTGATCCACTCATCTACTGAGGGACATCTAGGTTGGTTCCATATCTTAGCTATGGTGAATAATGCTAGGATAAACATAGTTGTGCTGGTAGCTTTAGTATGGCCTTGTTTGTTTTCATTTGGATAAATGCCCAGAAGTGGGATTGCTGGGTCATAGGGGAACTCTATGTGGAGTCTTTTGAGGAGCCTCCATACTGCTTTCCAAAGTGATTGAACAAGTTTACACTCCCACCAACAATTCAGTAGGGCTCCCTTTGGCTATATCCCTTCTAGCATCTGTTGTTATTAGATTTCTTGATTATAGCCATTCTAATTGCATTTCTTTTATGGCTAGAGAAGTTGAGCATTTCTTCATGTGTCTATTGGCCAGTCTTATTTCTTCAGAGAAGACTCTCTTGAAATCTTTAGTCCACTTGTTAATGGGGCAGTTGTTTCTTTGAGGATTTGTTTTTGGAAGGTTTAATTTTTTGAGTTCTAAGTATATTTTAGATATGAGACCCTTGTCTGTTGTATGGCTAGTGAAGATCTTCTCCCAGTCCGTGGGCTTTCTATTGATCTTGCTAGCTATGTCCTTTACCATGCAGAAGCTCTGCAGTTTCATGCATGTCTTATTCCAACTGGTACTACCATTACTATCTCTACAATTCTCATAGCATATTGTGGAATAAGTTATTTTATCCTCAAGCATGCGGCTATTAAGATACAGTAGGAATATTCTTATTGTTCATTTTTAACTTTCCGAAGAAAACCGTAAACTTCCTACTTCTTTTTTTTTTATCAAGCTCTTACTGTATCCAGTACAAAACGCTTCTACACTGTTCTCCAAGTTCCTGACTGAAATAAGTAGGTTCACTGTGTGTGACGGTTGAAGCAGTTATAGTTTGGAGAGATTAGGTAAGTTGCTCCAAACCAGCATACAGGAAAGGAAATCAAGTTGATTCTTAAGATGGCTTGATAGTTGGTTTCAAACTGTTCTTCCTCTATGAGGAGTGTGAGACTGAGCTAGAATTAAAAAATTTACTATTACAGTTTTTTTGAGATTGTTGCAATGACTTGGTTATTTTGTATTGAGTAGAGGTGTTTTCTGCTAAACAGACAGGTAGGTTGGCTATTTAAGGATGCTGTGTCAGGGCCAGTCTGCAGCCCAGAATGCTCACTGTCATCTAGGACATGCTTCAGATATCTGCAGTCCTAGATCCCAACAGGCCTGCAGTTTTATCATCACCTCTCCCCACAAAAAGGAACACCACCTCCCACACCCCCTCCCCCCCAAAGGAAAACCCAAATCTGTCCTAGACGGTATTGTTTCTTAAGATTTCCACTAGATGGCAGCAAACTCCCACAGAGCAGGTTGACTCTTCAATGCTGACCATGAGGAACCAGGAGACTGGAAATAGTATTATCTTTTTGTTATGAAAAACAAAGTGTATTCTTTAAACCTGCCTTCCTGGAAGTAGTTATGCAAAGAATAAAAAGTTGTGGATAATGCAAAATAATTTTATTCTTCTAGACTACATTTTGCTCCCTTAATCTTTACCTATTCAATAACTGTTTCTTAAAGAAGTTGTTTTAGGCTAAAGAATCTCTTTTATAATTTGAAAATTATGTCTTTTTTTTTATTTAATTTTATTTTATTTGTGAACATACTGTACAGAGGAGTTACAATTACATGGGCAGGATAATGCGTACATTTCTTACCAAGCATTGCAGCCTCCTCCTTTGTTTACCCTTCACATCCCTTCCCAGCCTCCCCCCTCCCCCCCAATCCCAATCCTTCTCCTTTCCCCCCCTTCCCCCCCCCCCCCCCCCCCCGCACCGATGTTGTTAAGCTCATTTTGGACATGACCACTTGTACTTCTCATTGTTGCAACAGGTCCACCTGTATCCTTAAACAACTGGTTTTTCCCCATCTCCTCCACAAGTTATACTGACATCAAATATAGTGAAAGCAGGGGTTATACTGTGGGGGAAGGACATACAAAGCAACGAAGAGATAATCTTATAAATGCATTAGAAACACATGCATGAAAGAAAAAAACATTAAAATACATATCTAAGGGTTCATTTTCCTGACATCACATTGTCTGACCTTTTCCGCTTGACTCATACATATACTAGATATTACAAATAAGGGAAACCATGGGACCTATGTTTCTTTGGGCCTGGCTTACTTCACTTAATATAATTTTTTCCAAGTTTTTCCATTTCCTAACAAATGGGGCAATGCCTCAGTAGATGAATGGATCAAGAAAATGTGGTATATATACACAATGGAATTCTATGCCTCCATCAGAAAGAATGACATTTCCCCATTTGTTAGGAAATGGAAAGGTTTGGAAAAAATTATATTAAGTGAAGTAAGCCAGGCCCAAAGAAGCATAGTTCCCATGGTTTCCCTTATTTGCAATATATAGTATAGGTATGAGTCAAGCGGTAAAGGTCAGATACTGTGATGTTAGGAAAATGAACCCTTAAATATGTATTTTAATGTTTTCGTTTCTTTCATGCATGTGTTTCTAACGCATTTATAAGATTATTTCTTTGTTGCTTTGTATGTCCCTCCCCCACAGTGTAACCCCCGCTTTCACTATATTTGATGTCAGTATAACATGTGGAGGAGATGGGGACAAACAAGTCGTTTAAGGATTCAGGTGGACCTGTTGCAACAATGAGAAGTACAAAATGTCATGTCAAAACCAGCTTTACAATGTCGGTGTGGGGGGGGAGGGGGTTATAATTAGGTGGGGGGAGGGGGGAGGCGGGGAAGGGAGGTGAAGGGTAAACAAAGGAGGAGGCTGCAATGCTTGGTAAGAAATGTATGCATCATCCTGCCCATGTAATTGTAGCCCCTCTGTACAGTATGTTCTCAAATAAAATAAAATAAAATTAAAAAAAAAAACAAATGGGGGCAATGTCATTCTTTCTGATGGAGGCATAGAATTCCATTGTGTATATATACCACATTTTCTTGATCCATTCATCTACTGAGGGGCATCTGGGTTGGTTCCATATCTTAGCTATGGTAAATAATGCTGCAACAAACATAGTTGTGCTGGTAGCTTTAGTATGGTCTTGTTTGTAAACATTTGGGTAAATGCCCAAAAGTGGGATTGCTGGGTCATAGGGGAGTTCTGTGTGAAGTCTTTTGAGGAACCTCCATACTGCTTTCCAAAGTGGTTGAAAAAGTTTACATTCCCACCAACAATGAAGTAAGGTTCCTTTCTGTCCACATCCCCTCCAGCATCTGTTGTTGTTAGAGTTCTTGATTTTTGCCATTCTAACTGGAGTGAGGTGATATCTCAATGTTGTTTTGATTTGCATTTCTTTTATGGCTAGGGATGTTGAACATTTCTTCATGTGTCTATTGGCCAGCCTTCTTTCTTCTTCAGAGAAGTTTCTCTTTAAGTCTTTCGCCCACTTATTTATTGGGCAGTTGTTTCTTTGAGGATTTGTTGTTGGGGGGTTTAACTTTTTGAGTTCCAAGTATATTTTAGATATGAGACCCTTGTCCGTTGTATGGCTAGTAAAGATCTTCTCCCAATCGGTGGGCTTTCTATTGATCTTGCTAGCTATGTCATTTGCCCTGCAGAAACTCTGCAACTTTATGCAATCCCATTTGTCCAACCTTTCTTTGATTTGTTGTGTTTCCGGGTCTCTATTCAGAGAGTTTCGGCCTGAGCCAAGGAGACCTAGGGTTTCTCCTATTCCATCCTGTAATGTTGAAAATTATGTCTTAATTTCCATGTTTTATAGTTTTTTCGCAATTGAATTTATTCTAATTGAAATGAAATATGACTATCTATAAACTCCCAACCCCTAAGAGTAGATTTAAAAAAAAAAAGACCAGATGGGAGAAACTGTAAGCATTCTCACTTTTTTCCAAATCGCCATTCTGCTTTCCAGCTGCCTAGGAACCTCTTGTCTCTGGCTAAGCTTGTTTTTCCTCAAGCAGTTTTTATAGGTCAGCTGGGCTATGTCAAATCCTATGAGCCACTTTTCTAACTTTCTTACTTTACAAAAGAAAAATTGCTGAATCCCAAACAAGAGAGAAACAGAATAATAGGATAGTAATGCACTAAGTATTTTAGAAAGATGTTTATTGAATACAATGCACAATAACTATCATTTTGTTTATAAATTAAAGTGAGCAACAGATGAAAATAACATACTCAAGATAGCATCTATGATGTACTGATAATGTTTTTTTTGTCATCACAGCCCTATGTTGAGACTTAATAACTTAACAGTTGCTTAATATATCTAATAGCAGGCTGAGTTGAGCTTATAGATACAAAGTTTAATAGTTTTTGATAATTCAGGGCAAGAATCAGCCAGTCAGCATTTCCCATAAAGGAGAAAACAATAAATATTTTGAAGACCATATTTGTTTCACTTTGTTGTTTTTGGCTTACTACCTCTCCTCCCCCCCTCCCCCACCCCCACCGCCCAGCTTGGAGAGCTATATAAACCAAGCTATAGGTTCCTCAGGCCATCATTTGCTGACCCAGGTGTTAGAGGTTAATGCCTGTCAGAACTAAAACTTGCCTGTTCAACAGCCAGTTCAGATGTATGTCTTGATCATTTTCAGCTGGACAAGAAATAGCCTTGCTATCTCTAATTGTCTGCGAAGCATACTTTGAGCACTGTTGGAAGCATCTCAGCTCAACTCCTTTCAGTTACTTCTTTCAGCTAGACACATTTAGGGTTTTTTTTTTTTATTCACTCTGGCAGCTGTCATACACCTGCATTCTGAAATAATGTTTTAAAAAGGCTTACTTTCAGTTCTTTAGCACTGAAATAGTCTTGAAAAACTGGGAAATCAATATTCTAATTCCATCTCTTTTAGTAAATAGCTGCAGCTTCTTGGATAAATCATTTGTTTGTTTGGCTTTCAGTTTCTTAGTTTGTAAAACATAATTGAAAGGATATTTGCTAATACCTTTCCAAATTTCACTTGATAGTTTCAGATTTCTGTTTCCATAGAGCCTTTATACTTTCCATAGATGCCTTTCCTTCATTCTCAATGTTCTAAGCAAAAGAACATTGTCAAATTAATGCTCATGTCCAAAAATTTTCCCCGTGTCTGGTACATAATGGATATCCAATAAGTCTTAAACCACTGAATGAAGAATAGCAGTACACTTTGTGTTTTCATAACTCATCTTTTATTTATATATGCCTTATTCTTTAGAAACATGTATTACTTCTTACATATATTTTGATCTTTCCAGTGCTGTTTTACAGTTCCGTCATTAAAATATTCATTGTATTCATTGACTTTGAACAACATGATAAATTGTGGAAATAGAAAAATTAGTAAAATTTAGTCCTAGGTCTTACTTTTAGGGTTTACTTTCTAGTTGTAGACACTGCCAGATAGCCTGGCCTAGAATGATACCATATCAGAAATTTACACTTATTTGTTTGCTTGTGTGAGAAAGGATCCTACAATTTATCTCAGGATGACATGGGACTCAGTACCTAGCCCAGGCTGGCATTGAACTCTTGACCCTCTTGACTCGCCTCCTTAGTACTTCTCCACCAAACTTAACTGGTTGTTTATTTTTTATTGCTGTTGCTATAAATTGGCTCATGGCAGTGATAGTATTCATCTCAATCTGAATAAAGGGAATATCAGTGAACCTATATGTGGTATTTATTCTTGTAACTATTGCTAGTGAAGCCAAATTAATTCTAATTGCTAATTAAAGTTGATTAAGTGTGTGAAAATTAAATGCTAGTAAGAATGTGGTGAAAATAAATAATAATAAAAATATAAAAAGCAGAAATCTGAATCATTTAGAAATTTGATAATAAAATTTTTTACAAATATTACAAACATTAGAATCCTCTAGAGTTAGGAGAAATTTCTATGCCTATTATAAAGTCCTCCAGCAGGACAGTGTAAAGTATCCATATTAAAACACAAAATCTGTAGCCTGTATACAGCGGTGCAATTTAGATCTTTTGAGGTTGACAGAGAAATATGTAACTAATTATAAACAATCACAGACAAAAATAGCTAACAAAACCTCTCCCTTTCAAAAGGAAAGTTGATCACTACCAATACCGCAAAAAAAAAAGAGAAAAGCTAGAACTAATTCTTTGGAAACTAGATGATTGATAGTAGTTGCTATTCTTTACAATTCAGTATTCATATTTTTCAGCTTTCTCTTCTAAGGTTTTTCAGTGGGTAATCTGCAGTAAGCAAGTTGAACTATATTTTGAAATACTTCTATCATTCTCTTGATCTCATAAATAAATAAGGCTACTTTAAAAAAGCAGTTAAGGCATATTTTAAAACCCCACTTTAAATAAAAGGAATGGATGAGTTATGTAAAAGTTCTTTGAGATGGATTTTCTGCTTTTTTTCTATTTGACATTTTATGTATGTATACATGTGCATGAAACTATGACATGTTTCTTTTAATTAAAATGGCCATAGACTTCTGCATTAATGAGCTTAACATGAATTTGGAATTATGAATATTCATCTTGAATTTTCTAAATATTTAAAACCTGCAGAAAGATAAATTGTCCTGTGATGAACCCCTTTGCCTGAATTCAGCTATACTGACATTAAACTTTTGTGCATGTGTATACACACATACTTCTTCAAACTTCTTTTCATTGTTTCCACTAATGTTTTATACTTTTTCTTGATTTAGAATCCAGCAAAAATAATCATACACTTCACTGGGTTGGGGGCTGCGGGGTTAGCACTTGCTGGGCTGGGGGCTGCGGGGTTAGCACTTATGGGTTGGGGGCTGTGGGGTTAGCACTTGGTGCTTTCATTCTTCAACAGCCCTTGCCTTTGTGATCTTGCTTTGCTCTGCTTGCTTGTTTGCTTTTTGTTTTCCTCTGTTTTTATGATACTGAAATTTTACGTCCAAGCTAGTTTTCTTGTAGATTATCTCACCAACTAGATTGGTTTGGTTCCTTCCTTATAATAGGATTCATTTTAGACATTTTGCCAAGAAAAAGACATGACTTCCTCATTCACATCAGGAAGGTTTTGATGTCCATTTGTCTCTCTGTTAGTGCTAAATTTGTTCATATGTTTCAACCAACAGCTTTATCTATAATGTTATTCCCTAGTGCCATCTGTTTCTAATGCTTTGTGGTTGTCTGAATGTCCTTTGATTTTAGCATCTTCTAGTTCTCTTAACTGAAGTAGTTTTTTTATCTTTTGTTTTGTATGTTTTTTTTGGAAATAGTTTTTAGATAGATTATAGATTGTGTAGATCCTGCAGATTTATTTGCTGTCCTGATAGAATAGGGAAAATAATATTTATGGATCATAAGTGTAGTTTTACATGTGTTAACACAATCAATTTTCTTTGGAAAATAAATCCATTTTGTTATTAATTGGTTTTAAATGAAACTTTTTTCTTGTTATCTCTGTGTTGTCTATTGTTATCTCTGCTTTTCTGTCATTTAAAACTGTCTAATTACCCTCACTTCTTTGGACTTAATGATTTCTGTAGCCCTAACATTTTTAACAATTATATATTACTTTTCCATTAACAGCTGTAGAAATACAAAGGTCCCTGAACCAGCTTGGAACACCTCAAGATTCACCTGAATTGAGGCAACAGCTGTAAGTATCTGAACAACAAAAAATAAGAAAGAAACCTATTGCTATGATTATGTTGCCTTTTAAGAGGGCATTTATTAGCAAAAACAATGGAAAGGTAATAAGGTTATTTCTTATCCAAAACATTTGTAACTAGGTTTTATGTAATTTTTGCAGTAGGTAAGTAGCTATTTTTCTTTATTGTAAAGATCTGAGTAACTCTATTGAAGCAAATCATCTTCAGTTAGCATTTTTTATACATTTTAAAAAGTTTTTTTAAACAGCTTTTGAAAAATGAAGACTCTAACCTCTATTTATATAATTTACTGCCAGACTTTTTTTCTTGATTTGGATCTAGTACATTTCCATTTATGTGAGCTATACTACCAAAAGTTTATACTCATGTGCTTAAATTCCAAAAAGCTTTACCTTCTTTTTTTTTTAAGGGGGTTATAATAATGACATTGTATGTAACATGTTTGAGAAAATTACTCTGCTGAAAACCATGATAGTATTTTGTGGTATCTTACTGATTTTGCAGTGTTCTTGCAAATCTTCTCTAAAACTGCAAAATTGGAGTGAGATAGATCAAAAGAATTATTTTCAGTTTGCTTTTAAGAAAAACATGACTGTTGGGAGTTTGATGATTTGTACATTATTTAGAACCTCACTTTTAAAAGTTTGGTGCTATAGTAGCTACACATCTCCAAACAACATTAGCTATAGAAGGAAATTGCAAAGATGAAGAAATTATAAGTAGTAGCGATTCATTGTTTTACTTTTTGAAGTGGATAGCTGTCAGGATTATAAAAATGCCCTCTCGTCCTAATAAATAATTTATTAGACTAAAGTAAAATGAAATAGAAATGTATAATTTACATTTACAGTATTTTGGTAGTCAGGAAATTCTGGTTATGTGAACTTGATCACTAAGGTCTGTTTTAGAACTTCATCTATACTGTTACTTCCAAAGATTTACAAAAGCATATCAAGGATATGTTAATTAAGTAGAGATATAAATTGGTTGCAATTCTTTAATTTGTTCAACACAAATATCTGTACTTAAGCATGTTACAGTATTTCTTTGTTATGGCCAGTCCATGTTTAAAATATGAAATAGTATATATGAGAGGCACTGATGTGTAATTCATGAAACATCTCTTTAATACAAGATTATTTAGTGTCAAGTTTTTTCAGTCAATTTTTTTAACTTCATAAGATCGCCAGAGAAAGGCAAGTATGGATATAATTAACTTTTTTTTTCATTTTTTTTCTTCTTGTTTTTGTGCCAGTTCTTGGGCTTGAACTCAGGGCTTGGTCACAGTCCTTGACTTTCTTTGCCAAAGCCTAGTGCTCTACCACTTGAGCCACATGCCACATCTCTACTTCCAGCTTTATTTTTGGTGGTTCACTGGAAATTAGAGCCTAATAGACTGTCCTGCCTAGACTGGCTTTAGAGCTTGATCCTCAAATCTTAGCTTTCTGAGTAGCTAGGATTATAAGGTTCCCAGCACAATTTACTTTTTTTAGTTGTATTTACGTCTCTTTACAAGGATATGCTATTTTTTTCCATAGTAAGCTTAAATAATAGTAACTTTGGAGACAGGCAGAGTGGTTTATGCCTATAATCTCTGTACTTGGGAGGCTGAAGCAGAAGGATCATTGAGTTCAAGGCCAACCTGTGTTACATACTAAGACCTTGTCTCATAAAATGAGATAATAATAAATAATAATCATTTATAATGTTATATAATGGGACATAATATACTATAGAGTATATAATATACTATATTATTATGTATAATTATATGCAATATATAATTTGTTATATACTATGTTAATTGAATAATTATTGCTGTCAAATAATACTGTTATTTATGATAATTCAGTAATAATTTATTATTGCATGTATATGAATATCACCTTTCTCCTGTTTTTTTCTTACATATCTGTGGAATATTAATGTCCACAGAGAAACAGAGACCAGATGTCCCTAAAACATTGGTAGGTCTTTACTTGTTCAAGTGACCTCCCAAAACAGGGATACAGATAAAAGGCTCCTGCACTTCCCATATCTCAAACAGAAAACACCAGACAGCCCACAGTCTCTAAGTTAAATTCTTTCTGGCTTGAGTCATCTGCAGTTCTAAATGGCTGCCGATCTTTATTTCTGTGGCTTGGTTATCCTAGATCATTGAAGAGCTTTCTATATCATATTATACTTAGTGTTTATCAAGAAATAAGATCGGAAGATTTCAATTTGATAGAAGAAATTTAGGACCAGTTTATAAAAGTACAGGTACTTTTATAATGGACAGCTTCAAACTACAAATACTTTCATTAAAAAGTTTGTGGGGTGGTGCTGGTGCTGGTGGTAGGGGTGATACTTGGATTTGAAGTCAGACTGCATGCTTGCTTGATAGGCACTTTGCCACTTGGATCATCTCTTCAGCCCATTCTATTCTGGTAATTTTTGAGATGCTATCTCCCTCAGCTAGCCTGAACCTGCGTTCTATATAGTGGGGACCAGTCTACGATGAAAGGTGTATACCACCATACCAGCTTTTTCTGTTGGAATGGGGTCTAGCCACAATTTTTTCAACCTGTCCAGGCTTGCATGCAACCAGGATCCTCCCACTCAACTTCCCACAAAGTTGGTCAAATGGGTTTTGCAAGCTTCTTGCTTGAGTTGGCCTTGAACCACAATGCTCTTGATTGCCATTTCCTGAATAGCTACGATTATGGGTGGAGAGCTACAATGCTCAGTTTAAAAAGTGAGTTTTCTAGAACTATTCATCAGAATTGAATCAAAGTGGCAGAGTTGTAGTTTAAGAAAACATATTAGTTCTTTGGCTGTAATGCATGTTTTTTCACTTTAGGCAACAGAAGCAGCAGTATACTAACCAGCTTGCCAAAGACACAGATAAGTACATTAAAGAGTTTGGATCTCTGCCCACCACCCCCAGTGAACAGGTATTAAGCTTTAAGACACATAGTTGATATATTGGATGTGAAAGAAATTAAATGCATTGTAGGATCTTTGAACTGTGAAGCTAGAAAGGAAATTAGGGGATTAAAAAAATTGTATTTGAGATTAGTTCCCAGAACATAAAACTATATTTAGTTACTCAGGTAATCTCTAGTGTTCCAATAAAGCGAATGTTATTTTCTTTTTTTTTTTTTTTTTTTTTTTTTTTTGCGAATGTTATTTTCATGTAGTTACCCTGACCCATAATTAACTGAGTGCTGAGAAAATGCTTCCTGAGTAATTACTTCCAACCTTGCAGGGCTGATTCCATGCAGCATGCACATACATTCAGTGTGCCTTAGGGTGTACATTTATCTCCTTGCTTACTTAATGGAAGCTACTACTTAGGTAAGAGTCTATGGTTTTATTTGCTTAAATAAAAGAACTACTTTAAAATGACCTCAAAATCATGACCTGTTTCTTTTAGCAGCTTTGAAAGTGTACAGTGATAAATTCCGCAAGATGAACCTTTTGCCTCAAGATAAATATGCACAGTACTTACAGTATTTGAACATACTGTCAGAATGTTACTTAGACTCAATCAGTAAGTTTCTGTAATTGAGAGTGAGTGAGAAACCCAGGATTAAAATACCAGCTAGTGATAAAACAACTATTGCCAAGCGTATTGAACTTCACAGCTTGATTCTAGTAGGCCTTTTTCTTCCTTTCCTCCAGCGTCAGAGGAAAATACAGAAGGATCGCTTAGTGGCTGAATTTACAACATCACTGACAAACTTTCAGAAAGTTCAGAGGCAAGCTGCTGAGAGAGAAAAAGAATTCGTTGCTCGAGTGAGAGCCAGTTCCAGAGTATCTGTAAGTACTTTAAACAGCATTGTAAAGATAAACCTGATACTCTCTAAGGAACCCATAGAAGTCTACATTGGGATGATTGTGTGTGTGTGTGTGTGTGTGTGTGTGTGTGTGTGTGTGTGTGTGTGTGTGTGTGTGTGTGTGTGTGTGTGTGTGTGTGTGCGTGCGTGCGTGTGTGTGCGTGCGTGTGTGCATGTGCGTGCGTGCATGCATACATGTAGGCACTAGTACTTGAGTTCAGGGCTTCATTTTCTTACTCAGCTTTTTCAGTCACAACTAAGCTATATATCCAGTCTGACATTTTGTTGGTTAGTTGATGTCAGTCTCACAGACTTTTCTTTCTTGGCTGGCTTTGAACCATGATCCTCTATGTCTTAACCTCCTGAGTAGCTATGAGTATAGGCAGGAGCCACCAGTGATTAGCTGTTGGAATCATTTTTTTTTTAGGTCATAGAGATCTGTGAATATCTTGGACTTCCAAGATACTCCAACTAAGTACTTATTACCTGGTTATTCTGCTCAAATTTTTAAAAAGGATGATGATTATATATTACTGTAGTTACCTGGGTCCATGACTAGAGCAGATCACAGATTACATAAAAACTTGAAACCTAAACTATCAAGAATGACTATAAAGTAGGGTGCTGGTGGCTCCCACCTGTAATCCTAGTACCCAGGAAGCTGAGATCTGAGGATTGAGGTTCAAAGCCAGCCTGGGTAGAAAAGTCTGTGAGACTCTTTATCTCCAATAAACCACCAGAAAACCAAAAGTGGTGCTGTGGTTCAAGTGGTAGAGCACTTGCCTTGAGCTGAAGAGCTCAGGGACAGCACACAGGCCCAGAGTTCAAGCCCCATGACCGACAGAAGAAAAAAAAAAAGAATATAGAGTCGGTACTGAGGCTTTATATATGTATGCAGGTGAGAGCAGACAGCCCACTCCCATTATATGAAAATGAAGATGAACCAAATGAATAGCTTGTGGGAATATTGAGAATGAACATGAGCCTTGAGAAAATAAGTGAAAGGAGGATTTCAAGTGGAACTTTAATTAATCTAATTTTAGGTTCCCTTTGAGACTATCAGACATTGTTCCTTATTCTTTCATATTGAGATTTTACTGCTATTATGTTTTAGCCAAATAATACTTACTATTTGGCCCTTAGCAACATTTAATGAACTCTTTCTTTGTCAGCTTAGGATGTAATTCCTTGAAACAGTTAAACTTGAAAATTAGAACAGGGACACATACACACATGTACACTTTGTCAAACATGCACACATACATATACATATATGTGTATATATATTAATATTTAGATGATTTTAAGAGAAAATATAAATATTTTTACTGTTCCTGTTTTATTTGCTCCTTCTCAATCCATCTTGTTACTAAATTATTCAGGGCAGTTTTTCTGAAGACGTTTCAAAAGAAAAGAATCTCGTATCTTGGGAAAGGTAAGAAATGCAAAACATTTTAAAGATCAAATATAACTTTTCTGATTTTTACCATTATAGTCCCTGGAGTAGAATTAAAGCATTCCATATATTGCAGCATTAATATCCTGGAAATTCTTTTAAATAACTATATAAAATAGTTTTTATAAGATAAAATATTTTTATGAAGTAGAAAAGTAAATTACCTATATAAATATGTACTGACTTAATTTTTTTTGTCAGTGGTGGGGCTTGAACTCTGGGCCTGGGCACTGTCCTTCAGCTCTTCAGCTCAAGGCTAGTGCTCTACCACTTGAGCCACAGCGCCACTTCAGCTTTTTCTTTTTATGTGGTGCTGAGGAATGGAACCCATGGCCTCATGTATGCAAGGCAAGCACTCTTCCACTGAGCCACCTTCCCAGACCCCTGACTTAATTTTTCATATTGGTTGTTCTCTTAAATTAGTCTTAAGTAAGTCTAATCCCATGCATGATAAAATAATGAAGAGAATGAAAACTGAATAAAATTTGGGCAATATATGCATTATATTCTTAGCACTTTTTAAGATAAGCAGTACCCATTGGAAGACCAAAATATCTAGTTAATGGCTATGTCTTAAATAGGAAATAAGTCCTTGATTCTGTATTTTTTATTAGCCCAGCACAACCTCAGGTGCAGGTACAGGATGAAGAAATCACAGAGGATGACCTGCGCCTTATCCATGAGAGAGAGTCTTCTATCAGGCAACTTGAAGTAAGCCTCCCTTGTAGACTCAGGCTGCTGCCCTGCCCTTAGTGAGTCTGCTTACAGTGCATAGAAGGGGAAGGGGTTGGAGAAAGAAACTAGCTTTTCATTCTGTAGCACTTCTAGTGTATAAGTTGAATTCTAGGATAACAGAGCATACTTCCCCTTATCCCAAATGTCTTTTTAATTCTGTTGTCATCTACAAGTCATCTTAGGACCAGTCTAGAGATTTTGGTCTGTCAAGGGAAATTGAATGACATCCTGTGACACATCATAACATCTTACCTATATAATTAAGCCCTTTTAAGTGACTTTACAAATTTTATTTCTGTTTGGTATATGTTTGATATCAGAGAGGCCTAAGGATTTATTAAGTCTGATTTCCTGTGGAATCCTTCTAGTTCCTAGAAGGTGGACCACTAATTGCTAACAATGGCTATAATCTTTTGAGGGTCTTCTATAAGCCAGGCATGTTGTGATTCATTCTTTATATTAATTACTTCAGTTAGTTTACATAAAAGCTGTGTTAATTAGTTAACCTAATTACTTTATAGAGGAGGAAAATAATATGTGTGAATACGTAAACTTCACGGCTAATAGAAATAAAACATTTAAACTTCGCTTGTTAGTTGGACAAAATAAGTCATTTATTGAATGAAACTTATGACATTATAAAGTCAAATCCATTTATTATTTATCTGGTACTGAAATTCATAACTTTATTAATCAATTATAAAATTTATTGATGTAGGACTTAAAATTTTAGCTAGTATTTTATTTTTAAATTATCAAATATATACATTTTTACATAGAAATATGCCATAAGAATGTTCTAGTGTATGAATAACCAATGTTGTTTAGTAAATGCCTAGTATATTCCAAGTTCTTGTAACAACTGGGTTAGGTGAATTACCTTATCTCATTAATCTTCTTCTAGTTCTTTAAAGCGTTAAGTTACTGATAGATTTCTCTTTCAATATAGGCCTCTAGAACTATAAATTTCCCTCTGAAAACTATTTTTAGAGTGTCTCATTTTTAAAAAATGAATATTTTTACTGTTCTAAACAGACATTGCTTGCGATAACATAACTGTCAAATTGCATAAAATAAATTGAGTGATCCATGTCCCTTCTCTATTATAGATCTTTTGTTTGCATCCTACCTCAGTTAGTATTTTAAATGCCACAAATTTGTTTTTGAGTCTTAGTGTCTGTTGTTAGGATTGTTTGTAGTGAAATAGTTTCCTGTTATTTCTAAATTTTGCATTAGAACCCTAAAGTGCGAGATTTTTTGTTATTGTTATATGCCTTTTTAAAAATTGCTTTCTCTTTCTCGGGACTGAATTTCTGTTCATCAATGAGTATGTGCCTTTTTTCTTAGGCTGATATTATGGACATTAATGAAATATTTAAAGACTTAGGAATGATGATTCATGAACAAGGAGATGTGATTGGTGAGTCTTAAGGATTTACATTGCATAGGGTGGGAGGAAGTTACATGCAGCAGCTTAGTTAGGCAACAGTAATTTTTTGTTGGTTTGTTAGTTTTTCACTCTATGTTGGGTGGTCTGGGATTAAAAGCATGGTGTTTACAACCAGCCTCATCACCCTAGGCAGTTTCTAAAACCCCAGTTGCAAGCCTGCTGGTTAACTCGAGCAGCTTCATGTATTTCAGAGCCCCCAATTTAATCAAGGCCTACTGCTGCTCAGATCTTAGAAAGCATCATCACTCCAGCTCACGCCCAGGGCCTTGGGTTTCCCTCTCACCCTAGTTTAATTCTCATCCCTTGAGGACTTTGAGTGAAACTTGTATTTGCGCTTTCATATTCTATCTTGTCTTTTAGGTAGGGAATAGATAGCTATTTGCCTGATCACTCCAATAGATTTTTTTGTTTGTTTGTTTTTTGTTTTTGGTAGATGAACAGATTTTTCTTATGCTAGAAAGTTTTCAAAAGAATCCTTTTAAAAAATCCATCTAAGTTTAAATATTAGTTTTCAGTTAAGGTCTAATTGTCAGCACTGATCGGGATCCATATTATTATTATTATTATTATTATTTTACCATTTTGAGATATGGTGGACAGATTTTTCCCTGGTGGTGATCAGAATCTTTGGTTGTGGAAAGGAGAGGGTTTGTTTGATCTTCTCTGTTTGCACATTAGTCTTGATAAGAAGAAGCTGTGGAGTTACAGATTTGTGCTGAGCTGGTGGACCTGGAGTTGCTTTGCGATGGAGATGACCAGAGTTCTCCCTTATACGTGCATATTGTTTGGATTACTCTAGAAATGTAATAACTAGGATGGCTAGGATTCTTAGCAGAGGATCACAACAGCTCAACAGCTAGATGCATATGACCATATAAAATGATGCTTATTGAAATGAACTCCAACAAATGGAAACAAGAGCTTTTTCTAGTGTACTGTTTGCAGTGATTTCTTTCTCCCTCCACCCTCTGTTTGGTTTATTCCCTCTTGTCGCTGTTTTTGATTTCTGTACCCTTTTAACTTGTATATAAGTTTATCTGATTTGGGGGAGGGAATGGAATCACAGAAATGATGGGACCAAGGGTGAACCAATGCAACAATGATACTAGATACTGTGTTGGAAATGAACTTTCTAACTTGTGGAGGGCAGGAAGCGGGGCGGGGTGGGGGGTGCTGGGGAGGGATGGGAAATGGAGAAAATGAGAGAGGGTTAACACTGTTCAAAAAGAAATGTACTCATTGCCTTACTTATGTAACTATACCCATACTGTATATCACCTTTACAATAACATTGTTTAAAAAAGAAGTAGTATAAGGAAGAATTTTACCCAGCTGTAAACTTTGTGATTCGTTACTGTTAAGCGCTTTGAGTAATGAACATATACAACAACCTTGAATGAAATTTGTGACTTATTGCTAGAACCTCAGTTAATATTTAGCAGTTTTATACATATGAGTGTGTTTTATTTTAAAGATAGCATAGAAGCTAATGTAGAAAATGCAGAGGTACACGTTCAACAGGCAAATCAACAGCTGTCAAGAGCAGCAGATTATCAGGTAATGTTAGCTCTCATAAATTTTTTATAACCTATAAAGTTAACGTAAAGTAGGGGGGGTGTTAAAGTAGCCATATATGTTAATTTTGAAACCCCACAGAAGAGAAATCAGAAACATACTATCTACTTTAATATTGGTGTTAGAGAATTTTATAAAGCAAAAAAAGTAACTAGAAATTTGATGTCAATAAGTTCCAGTTTATGTCAGTCTAGAAATGCACCAAATTATTTTCATTTGCTATAGAGATACTTCACTGAACCTGTGAACGTGTTTTTTTGTTTTTGCATTTGCAGCGCAAATCCAGAAAAACCTTGTGCATCATCGTGCTTATCCTTGTCATTGGAGTTGTGATTATCGGTGCCATCGTATGGGGATTGAAAAGCTAAAACTGTTGCACTACATTCTTTAAATTATGTAGGAGATCCCTGCAATCATGTTTTTATTATTACTGTTTTAAAGCTGTTGCTTAATGGATGGTTCCCATACTTCGTTATTTTTATTGGTGGGGTTCCTTTGGAGAAAATATGGTATTTTCTAATACTGAGAGTTTTTCTAAATATCATTGCTGGCATAACTTCCATGCTTTTTGATTCAATAACTGATAGTGTTCTGCCCAACTGTACATAACTTTCATTTATAATTTATTTCTCCTGTTTGACTTAGTTTTTGAAATTAGTAAATGAAAAACTGTATGTGTTCTATATCTCTGTCACTGCTTAACATGCAACCAGATTTTTATGTTACTTTAATTCAAATTCTCAGATTAAAATTTTATTTGGCCAGCAGAGAAAATATTCTCAATAACTTAAAAGCTAACATGTCTGTTTATATATTTCCTGTGGTTCATAATAGCCTATCTTGTTTAACTTTTACTGTTGAATTTCTTTGAATAAAATCAATGTATCATTTCCTAGTATATCTCCTGTACCTGTAAAGCATTTGCTGTAGATTGCCTAGATTACACGTGGTCTATTTAAAGTCTGATGTTTACTAAGGATGATGAAGTCATTTGGAAGTTGGATTCTAAAGATCCCAACCTGTTTTTTCACTGATATTAAAAATACATTATTTACTTTCCTTTATGTTCTGTAGAATAATGATTATACATCATATCTTCGGATGTGACTTACTTAAAGGAAATAGCTTTCCCACAATTATACTTTTTCAGCCTAACACTTAAAATTTAGTGTTTATACTGAGTACCATTTTGTACCATCCTTCATTAGGAAATGAATGTTTACCAGTTAACTCACTTGCCTTTTTAAGTCAATATTGTTTGAATGCATGAAAAAAAGGATGATCTTAGTTTATCATTTGAATTTTATAATGTTCTTATAGCAGTTTGATATTGAAGGCAGTGTTTCATGTGGTGAACTTTGAGACTTTCAGTGGGAACAAATGGAATATTAACTATTAAATTGTATGTTTGAAACCAAAATAAAGATGATTTAAAAGGTGTATGGGCAGATCTGTTTCTTGAGGACTCTGATTCTAGAGGGCAGATCAAAGTTCCTCTCACACTTTGGAACTTGAAATCTGAGCACTGGAGTCACAGCGCCATCCTCTGGCCAGATAGACTGCATCTTTTTAGATCACTGGTGTACTCAAACTTTATTTTGGGGACTCTGCCTGGATGCTAAACAAAGATTATTTTCCTTCAGTTGATTTTGCAGAGTCTGTAGACTCCATGAAGCAATATCTCATTAACCAAGTCAACAAGACCGGAACTTTTCCTCCTTAATGTTTAACTACTTTTATTTTTCAATATGGAAACAAACAAAAATCTACCCAATACATTGAAATCAGACATTTTTTTTAATGTAAGGAGTTGGAGGCTTGTATGGGATGAAAGGTGTCCTTAGCACTTTAGTGAGTATCTCTGGAGTCCAGGCCAAGGACCCCTGTGAATCTTCAGAACACCTGGAAGCTCTTTCTTCTAGGCCTGTTTTACTGGTGTGCTATACTCACATGTCAGTCTCATGCAGCTGTTACCAAGGCCTCATACTCTCACAGTTGGCTTTTTCCACTCAAGGTTGATGCTCTATCACTTGAGTCACTTCTGGCTTTTTACTGGTGAACTAAAGATAAGAATCTCTTAAATTTGTCTGACTGGGTTGCCTTTAAACCGTGATCTGAAGATCTCAGCCTCCTGAGTAGCTAGGATTACAGGTTTACAGGATTACACTAACGTCAGTCTTCTGCTCTTAGTAGCACCAAAGCAGGTGACTTTATAAGAGACTCTGAAAGTGCATGATGATAATGTCCGCTGCTTATCCTCACTTCTGCCTGCAACAGCCTCTGAGGAAAGATGGCCTCCCTTTCTGCCTTCCAGATCTCAGAGGAAAATTTCTGATTGGTCAACGCATGCTGAAAACTAGGAAATAAAGGAGATTTAGGAGATGTATTTTTTTCTCTATACTGCAGAGGATGCTGTAGGTGACTGTTACTGGCATGACTACCAGTCTAGCATAATAATGAATTGAACCCTGTAATGAACAAGCCTTGAAGCAGAAATACAGAATTTTTCTCTTCTGTTAGGTAACATTCCATGAAAACAATTTACTGCTGCCTCTAGATGGTGAATGAATCTCTAAGGAGATATGTATATGTGTGTGTAAGTGCCTACTAGTTTTCCTGTCTTTCCTTCCTCCCCTAGTAGTTGTTCAATAAGTAGTTAAGTAAATTTGGCATGTGTTTGGGCCAACTTTTTGCCCGACAGCAAATTGTCCGGTAGAGAGGCTTTGTGAAACGAGTATAGCCCTTACCCTCATAGCCACACTCACAGTAAAAAAAAAAAAAAAAAATGTCATCAAAAGGAAAATGCTGAGTAGGAAAGGAAAGAGGCAGGGAAGAAAGGCAATATGGGGATTAACTCATCACTTGAGACCACCTGGCACTTGAACAATTGGCCACTGTTCACCCTGATTCATAGGCTATGTTGTCCTATTTCTGTATTTGAAAATTAAGATTTGGAGAAAAGATAATTTTCATGTTAATCCACCGATGACCAAAACAAAGAACTAAAACTGGCATACTGATACAGTATTTGAGTTATGAGCCTGTTTAACCTATCAAGTAGCTGAATTTAATTTTCTTATCTTAAATAACAGACCTCAAGACAAATCTATAGTTTTATAAAGAGAAGCTACTAATTTGAATGATGGTCAGTCTCCAAAAGGGAGTCATTCTCTGGCGGATGCAGATCTAGAGCATCCTGCTGTAGTCTGGTCTGACATTTATGACATTTACAAAACTACTGCTTTCTGAAAGAAGGCAGAATGATGGAAAGAACTGAGTCAGCCAAGGGGAATTGGAAATCTTTTATTTTATTTAAAAGCCCTCAGTGCATTATGCTCCTTGTAAAATATACCTTAACATGTTTTTTAATTTAACCATCTCTTGGCAATTATTTTTCATGAAGAAAAAGAATACGTACAGAAGAAAGCCCTCTTATTGGCTCATGCTAGTATATTTTTCTCAATTCAAATGCTGTATCAATATGCAAGTTTTAATCCTTTGTCTTGGTCATCAGTGGGTTAACATGAAAATTATCTTTTCTCCAAATCCTAATTTTCAAATACAGAAATAGGACAACATAGCTGACACCCTGAGTAGGTTTTCTTAGACACAGTTTCTCCCAACTCCCTTTTAAGAGGCTGGTCACTAACTACTCAGAGCGAGATTCCTGTAGGTTTTGTGCAGTGAAGGCATTACTGTTTGAACTGTAAGTGGTGGAGGGCAAAACCCCAATTTCCTGTGCTCTTCTTACATGCATAACACCCGCACTTGTTTCAGAGGGAGTCTTCTAGAACTGAACTGAGTCTTTAAATAAACTTGAAAGGACATTAATTCCCACTTTGGTCAACCCAAAGTACAAATTTTTAAGTGTTTACTGTACTGACAGACAGTAGTTGCTGACTCCCCAAACCTTAGGTTGATGGAAAACTTAGCGGTATAGTTGTTTCGCCTGATCTGAGACTTACTGACACCTAGTTTGACTTTCTAGTGCCCACTGGCATTTACATCGGCAGTTTAATGGCAGACCTGAAAAAGCTGAACTCAGATAAAAAAAAAAAGAAAGCATCTTTCCTAGAAATTGGGGATTTAACCCGAGGACGATGCCAGACTTGATGATAAAAAGCTCTTTCTGTTAGTAATGCTTCTGGAAACATAAAGCCAAACTTCAGTGGAGAAAATTCAGTTGCTTTTTTTTTTTTTTTAACAGACCTAAGTGCTCTGATCATTTTAAGTATGTTTTAAGGCAGTTGCAGTGTGCCTGACCCCATCTGATATCCTCCTGAGCCAAACTTAATACTTGTTTAACCTCTCCAAATCCTATGGATGTAATACTTAATTACTATTTTTAGTGGGGACCATATGCCAGAATTTAATGGAATAATTGTCCCATATCATTTATATTAATTCTATCAGTAAATTAGCATACTTTTTGTTCAAAATTAGGGCTTCTTTTTTTAATGATCTGTAGACAAACATTTTTCTTAGTAATTTCGAAATTTTCTAAGTTGTATTAAGTTTCTTTTAAGCCTAGGATATGACCTATACTTTCCTTTGGAATAATATGTCTGAAATAACTCATTCTCCTTAATGTGTAAAATATATTTAATGCTAATACTTTACAGTTTTATTTGCAATAACTAGTTTCACATACAGCTGTAAGAAATAATACAGAGATTTCTTACATCTTTTTACCCAATTTTCTCCAAAGTGAATATCTTGGAAATTATAGTACAATGTCACAACCAAGATATTGATTTCAGTCAAGAGAAAGAAACAGAACTTCCCCACACTGAGTGTTTTCTATTACAGAGATTCTCGTGTTGCCTTTTATACCTATACCTACTGGCTTTACCTCCACCACTGCTCAGTCTTTGTCAGCCCTAATCTGTTCTTCCTTTTTTCATTTCAGCTGAACTCCTAAATTTCCATTCTTAAGAGATTCATCCCAATTGTTTGTTTGAAGTCCAACAATGTTTCTTTTCGAGTGTGGATAAATAAATCACACTTGAACTGTTCACCTGATGAGAGGTATTTATATATATGTGATATATAGATATGTAATTATATACTAGAATTTATAATATAGTTATATTAATATTATTAATGAAGATCTTGGTGTTTGAACTCATGGCCTCACACTTGCTAGGCAGGCACATTACTGCTTGAGCACCACCCCACCCCTTTTCCAGTTAGTTTTCAGATAGGGTTTTTCCTGAGGCTGGCTTTGGATTAGGATCCTGCTGCTTAAGGACTCCTACATAGCCTAGATGGCCATCCCACCCAGTTTATTTGTTGAGGTGGGGGGTCTCACTATTTTGCTCTTGAAACTTAATCCTGATTTCTGCCTCTCTAGTAGCTAGGATGATGGACTTGAGCCACCATGCTTGGCCCTGGTGTTTTGGCTATTGTCAATAAAATTGCTGTAAACATTTAAGAGTATTCAGGTTTGTGTTAACATAGCCTTCATTTCTCTGGGATAAATGTCCAGAATTGCCAGAGTTGGGTCATACGGTAGTTGAATATTTGTTTTCTAAGTTGTCAAAATTATTAGACGCCAGTATAGCTTTACCATTTCACATCTCCATCAGTAGAAATGTATGAGGGACCTAGTTTTTTCACATTCGTGTCTTTGTGATAGGTGGGTAGTAGTAACTCTAGTTTACATTCACTAATGGCCAATTGAGCATATTGTTTCATAAGTGTATTTGCTGCTCATAATTTGTTCTTTAGTGTCATGTTTCTTTTTGTCTTTCTAAACCTTTTTTCTAATGTGTTTGAGTTTTTGGATATGCGACTCACAAATATTTTCTCCCACTCAGTAGAATGTGTTTTCCTCCTTTTAAATGGGTATATTGGAGATTTTAGTTTTCATGACGTCCCATTTATCAATTTTTCTTTCATAGGTCATGCTTCAGGTATCAGGAATCCTTTCTGCATAGTCTTGGATCCCAAAGATTTTTTCATTTATGTTTTGAAAGTGTTACAGCTTTATATTAATTTTAAATGTTCATATCTTTTGCCAAGTTAGGGAAATTTATAGTTATTATTTCTTAAGGTACTTTTCTTTCTTCTTTCCTTTGAGACTTTTGTTTTTGTTTTTTGTCAGTCCTGGGGCTTGAACTCTGGAACTGGGCACTGTCCCTCAGCAATTCAGCTCAAGGCAAGGGCTCTCCAACTTGAGACACACAACACCACTTCTGGTTTTCTGGTGGTTAATTGGAAGTGAGAGTCTCATGGACTTTCCTGCCCAGGCTGGCTTTGAACCGTGATCCTCAGATCTCAGTTTCCTGAGTAGCTAGGATGATAGGTATTGAGCCACCGGCACTTGCCTGGCTTATTTTTCATTTTTTAAGTTACCATTAAGTAGTTGCCATTTAAGAAAGCCTTTTATGAGTACAGTGCATCTTGATCTGTCACCTCTTTCAACATTCTCACCCATCCCTCCCCTGCCCACCCTTTCTCTCAGTCTTCTTTTGTAGGCTAGACATTGAATTCTTGACTGTGTTTCATCTACACCTCTCCCCTTGACCCCACCCCACCCTATTCAAGAACCTACTTCCAGGGGTTTATTTTTTTGAACTTTGACTTTGCCTTTCTAAGGAATTACATTTGAGTTCTTTCTTGTCTCTATCATATTTTCAGTTAATACATTTGTATATACTTGTATACCACCCAGTGTATTTACTAATAAGACTCTTAATAGGAATTTTAGATTTCTCAATGTAGTTTCCCAAGTCCCTAATCACCTCTTGGGGTTTTCTTTCCTATTGTATGTCACTATTTTGATGGTGTAATTTCTGTAGTTTCATCTCTTGTCCTATTGACTTTTTCCCCTCTGTATTTTCTATTAATCACATCAGCTAAGCAGTTCATTTTGGTTTCTGCAGTTTTCAGTTCTAAAATTTTGAGCCCATTATAGGAAATACTTGCTGACTTTTGAAATATGATTCAGTAAAGAGGATCAACTAAACAAAAGTTGATTTCTTTAAAAAATGAGTAAATTTATGAGACTAATAACTTTATAAGGCTGCTTAGAGGGAGAGTGGAAGAGACATAATATACTAAGAATGAAAGATAAAATTAAATACAAAGATAAATGAGCAGAGCAGATTTTAAACTAAGACCCTAAATAAGCATAACAATACACTATAAAATGGCATGTGACTAGGTGCTGATGGCTAACACCTGTAATTGTAACTACTCAAGAAGCTGACATCTGAGGATCATGGTTCGGAGCCAGCCCAGGAAAGTTTGTGAAACTGCTTAGTAAAAGCTGGAAGTGGTATCATGGCTCAAGTGGTAGAGTGCTAGCTTTGAGAAAAAGAATCTCAGGGACAGTGCTCAGGCCCTGAGTTCAAGTCCGAGGAATGGGAACAATAACAAAAACAACAACAAAAAAGAAGAGGAATACATTAAGATGCATAACAAAAAAATGGAAATAACCAAAATTGACTCAAATGAAAGTAAATGATGTGTGCTTCTGGCAGTATGGTTGACTATGCTCAATAATCCTTTTTTTTTAAAGGATGAAGTAAAACACATAATATTGTGTCCGTTTTCTGGCTCATTAGAAAGTCAGAATGAACAAGTGCTATTACATTTCAGAGTGAACTAAATTCAGAGTAATCCGGAAACAAGGTTAAGCTGTGACCCGGACAGGGAGTGATGGACTCCACGCAAAGTGAAGAACCTAAATCCAAGACTTTGGTGTAAAACCAAAACTCTTTAAAGTATAAAAGTAGCTCCAGGTCAGGAAAATACATCGTAACCAGCAAAAGCAAGACTGGAGGCATAGTTCAAGTAGTAGAATACCAGCAAGTAACCAGAGCCACCTTATGATCCCTGTGTTCAAACTTGGATATGGCATTTAAAAAAAGAGAGAGAAAGAGGAAGGAAGGAAGGAAGGAAGGAAGGAAGGAAGGAAGGAGGGAGGGAGGGAGGGAGGGAGGGAGGGAGGGAGGGAGGAAGGAAGGAAGGAAGGAAGGAGGGAGGGAGAGAGGGAGGGGAAGAGTTAGGGAGGAAGGGAGGGAAGAAGAGAGGGAGGGAGGAAAGTGAAAGAGAAAGGAAAGAAAAGGAAGAAAAGAGGAAGAGAAAGAAAGAAAAAGAAAGAAAGAAAAAGAAAAGAAAGAAAGAAATTTTAAGCCAGTGAGCTAATCAATTTGTACTTATTCTTAAACTTTTACCACGTCACAATAGGTGCCATCTATCTTAGGGGCCCTTTTTTAATTACAAAAAAAATTGTGTTAAATGTCACAAATAAAACATTTTTAGCATTTTTTTCTTAGTAATGTAAAGGAGATTTTTCTCTAAGTCTTAATAAATATGGGAGTATTCCTTTTCATCTTTTTTTATTGAGTCATATAAAAACAGCAGGTGCATTTCCTTGTTCATGGCACACTTCTCAGTTCTTAATGGTTTCCATTTACCAATTGGATTTGTTTCTTTTATAGTTAGTTGATGCCTTAGGTGGAATGCCATAGAGATATTTGGCAACATCCTATCTGAAGATATGATGAGCACTAATCATATTTCTTTTGCCTTGGATATTGGTTTAGAAATGGTCCAAATTCCAGTCTAATCACTAATGAGTTATCTACAATCTGTAATCCAGTTAGGGCCAGGTGTAGAATGGGTGCTGTGGAAGTGAAGCTAGCTTTAGTGAACAGTTTTTACTATTAAGACATTATCATTATTACTATGTTTACAAACATCATCATTTGCAGTCCTGGGCGCCTCACAGTTCTCAGCAGCCCCTCTACCACTTGCACTATACCCTTAGCCCTCTATTTTTAATCCTGTCAGTGAAGACGCATCTTCAAGACCACCACCTTTCGATAGTAGAGTCATTCCTCCATTCATTTATTCATTAATATTTACTGAATGCATAATGAATGTTGTGCCCTGAGAGGAAGCAAAAATCTCAGCAGATTCGGATACTGGGCATGATAAAATTGTTAGTAGTTCCCATTTTTAATCGTTAATTAGATGTAAAGGTGATTTCATACAAACCATATAGGAGGGTTTACATTATCAATCAGGAATTTTACTTCCAGAAAAAAATAAAATGAGCAAGACAATAAAAACATTGTACAAAAAAAGATTCCTTCAAACTTTCTTCATTTGAGAGGCTTTTTTTTTTACACCAGTCATCTTGATCCTGAGAGGCCTCAGAAACACAAATAACTCTATGTTCAGACTGAGTACTTGGCCTCAGGAAGATGAATGACCAGACCTGCTCACCATGTGATTATAAGGGTCAGGTAGTTTAAAAAGATATTACAATCTGAATTGAACCTAGGATGAACAGTATTGCTATTGAGCTACAAATCCCAGCTAATAAGTGTAACTTGGTAAAGAGAGGTTAATGTTTGGGAAACTTCATGTTCTGGCAGAATGGCAAAAGCTTTTCGCAATATAAATAGAGGGTAGAGCAGCTCTCATGTTGGTGCCTTAACTTTCTGTGTGGACAGTTGTTGTGCTCAGGGCTGAGTTGAGAATTTTAGATGTCTTGAACATTGAAAAGATTATGATGAACACTGAAAAGGTAATGATGACAACTCCAAACTATAATTTAAAATGAGATTGAGTTTTTCACATAAATCCTGGAATTCAACTGAGTATTTTCTGTAATAACCTATTTTAAAAATACTGAATAGATGCATCAAACTTAAGCTTTTCTTCATCATTTCGGATTCCTCTGTTTTCTAGGGACCCTCAGTTGTTACTTACTTGGGTCAAGTAGACCTAATTCAGCATTGATTGCATTGCAAGTATCTACTAATCATTCTGTAATTTTCCAAAATATACATGGAGAGGAAGAATGTTATATAGAGGAAAATTCAGATCACTTATGGCAAATAGTATGCTTTGATTGGGGCTCATCCGGGCTTATTTTCTTCTTGAACAGGTCTGGCCCAGAGTGCTCTTCCATCCTAAATATATCCTGTTACACAATGACAAAGTGACATGGATTCTTACAAAATCAATGCAGATGTGTTAGTTTTCCATCACTGTTTCAAACTATCTGCAATAAAGGAGACAAGTCTTAGTTTAGTTCATGATCTCAGTGGTTTTAGCCCAGGCTTGCTTGAGCCTTGGTGCCTTGGTGCCTGAAGCAAGGCCAAACAAGGGAACAGAGTACAAGGTAGAACAAAGCTGGCTCACACTGTGGGTGCTGGGAAGAAAGAAAAAAAGAGGAGAGAAGGGTGCTAAAGCTACTCTTTAAAGACACACTGTCCACTACCTACTTCTCCAACGAGGCCCTGTTTCCTCTACCTCCCAGTAGAGCTATCATTTAAGGATCAAGCCTTCAACATATGCATTTTAGAGGGAATATCTTGGAGTTCATTTCAATCAGCATCATTTTATATGATCCTAAGTACATAGCTATTGAGCTATTGTGATCCTCTGCCGGGACTATCCTAGACATATACTAATTATTACAAATGAGGAAAACCATAGAGCCTATGTTTCTTGGGGTCTGACTTACTTTACTTAATATGATTTTTTTCCGAGTCTTTCCATTTCTTTAAGAATGGGGTGGTGTCATTCTTTCTGATAGAAGCACAGAATTCCATTGTGTGTATATACCACATTTTCTTGATTCATTCATTCACTGAGGGGCATCTGTGTTGGTTCCATGTCTTAGCTATAGTGAATAATGCTGCCATAAACATAGTTGTGCTGGTAGCTTTAGGGTGGCCTTGTTTGTGATCATTTGGGTAAACGCTCAAAAGTGGGATTGCTGGGTCATAGGAGAGCTCTATGTTTAGCCTTTTGAGGAACCTCCATACTGCTTTCCAAAGTGATTGAACCAGTTTACATTCCTACCAACAGTGTAGTAGCATTCCCTTTTGGCCGCATCAACTCCAGAATCTGTTGTTATTAGATTTCTTGATTTTAGCCATTCTAACTAGGGTGAGGTGGAATCTCAATATTGTTTTGATGTGCATTTCTTTTATGGCCCAAGAAGTTGAGCATTTCTTCATGTGTCTATTGGCTATTCTTATTTCCTTTCCAGAGAAATCTCTTTTTAATTCTTTTTTAATGGGGTGATTGTTTCTTTGAGGATTTGTTATTGGAGGGTTTAATTTTTTGAACTCTAGGTATGTTTTTGATGTAAGGCCCGTTTCTGTTGAATAGCTAGAGAAGATCTCCCAATCTGTGGACTTCCTGCCTATTTATCTTGCTAACTATGTCCATTGCCATACAGAACCTCTGCAGTTTAATGCAATTCCACTTATCCAGACTTTCTTTGGTTTGTGTTTAAAGAGGCTTTTAAGATCTCAACCCTAATAGCAAGTCTTAATCTTCACACTGTAGACTGTTTTGCTTAAATTAAACATGATCCAAGAAAACGCGTAGGTGGGCTAGGGGCACTGAGAGGAGCTGATTCAAATGGGCAGGCCATGTCTTTGCTCTGGTACCATTTAATCTCCAAGACTTGGTAGAATGTGCCTTAGAGAAGGAGGGTGAGGTTGAGCAGTGGTTTATGACTAAATGCAGACGAATGCTTGAAAGTCTACGGCTTCCTCATTCTCAACGCTGTTTATGGTTTGTCAAGATTTTTCTTTTGGTCTCATTTTGTTCCTTAATTTTTATTATAGCATTAAGAACAAATTAAAAGGATTCACGGCTTCTGCTGAATGACTCAAATCTGACATTTGATTATTATTTTTTTAATCTAGAATCTGTAAGCTCCCTGAAACAAAGAAATGTTGCATTTCTCTTTCTTTCATTCAATCTTGGTGAATCATTAACTGGAAAACATTTGTCATATCAAGATCTTAAATAAAAATACTACTGTCACTGAGAGAACAAAAACATCTCTTTTGTACCCTACATTTCAGTATTTTAAAATCTAATTTTTATTTCTCCCTTTAGGATTATTTACAAATTATCTAAATTCATCAGCAAAAAAATGTCTTTTTATAAGGATAATTCTTATAAAGCATTATCCTATTTCAGGGAACATAAATTTCTGATTGAGAAATAAAGGCACACATACAACCAGGCAAACACACACTACTGTGGCACAATTCACATGTTGAATCATATTTAACTCACTGTTTAATAAGTTGTATGCCGTATCAGACACATATGTCATACACGCTACATATATGTTGTGCACATCATATGTGTCACATAGCTTATATATGTCACAAGCATTTTGCATGTGTATCACACACAACACCCATGGCATGTGTCACACATGTGCCATGTGCATGTAATGTGTTGCATACCATGTGCATAATATATGAGATGTCATAAATGTCATATTCGTTGCATTGCCATACATGCCATATCTGTCATCAAATATGACGCATATAACATGTAAGTCATGGTGCCATGCATGTCATATGCATTACATGTGTGCATTTCACATCTGTCACAAGTCCTGTGTGAGATGCACACCACATATGTCACATGTTGTGTGTGACATAAATGTTGCATCGCTATACATGTATTGATCATATATGTCACACTTGTCATGCACCAACCCGTGGCATATGTGTCATATTGTATGCCACTCATGACACATGCCACATGTACCAGTATGCCATACATGTCACAAGTGGCACATGTGTGATGTACACTGTATGTGTCACATATACCATGCATGCCAAATATGACATCTGTCACTTTTGTCATATATGTTGTTACACGTGTCACGTATGTCACTTTTGTCATATATGGGTTACACATGTCACATCTGTCACTTATGTCATATATGATGTTATAAATGTCACATCTGTCACTTATGTCATATGTGACATATGCCATCCATGTGACAGATCCATCCTATGCATATCATACACATCATGCCTGTCATTGGTGACCTATAGGTCACACATGTTACCCATGACATGTATGTCATATATGCCACACCTGCACATATGCCACACATACCACATGCCACATGAATTCCATGTGCCACATACATGCCATGTACATTTCATATGCTTGTCATTTGTGCTGTGTATATCACAATGTCATGTATGATGTGTGTCATGCATGTCACAGGTATAATGTCATACATGTTATGCACCACACAAGCCACACATGTCATGTATGTCACTTCGACATGCACATATTTTGTGCACCACAAGTGTCACATGTGGCATGAATGTCTTATGTAGCATCTGACATGTCACACAATGATCTGTCATGCATGTCACATGTCACACATGTCACACATGTCATATATCAACATATGCATTATTGATATGTACACACATGTACAATACCTTAATGGCATATGTATATATTCTATGTATGTATTTTCTATATAGATTATATCTGTACAAACAAGGCCACACTAAAGTTACCAGCACAACTATGTTCAATGCAGCATTATTTCCCATAGCTAAGATATGGAACCAACCCAGATGCCCCTCAGTTGATGAATGGATCAAGAAAATGTGATGTACACAAACACACACACACACACACACACAATGGAATTCTTTGTTTCCATTCATAAAGAATGACATACGCTCCATTCATGAGCAAATGGACTTGGAAAAAATCATACTAAGTGAAGTAAGCCAGACCCAAAGAAGCATAGGCTCCCAGTTTTCCCCCATTTGTAACAATTAGTACATGTGTAGGACAGTCCTAGCAGGGGATCACAATAGCCCAATAGCTATGTTCATACAAAATGATGCTAATTGAAATTAACTCCAAGATATGTAAACAAGAGGTTTGTGTGTGTGTGTGTGTGTATGTATGTTTGTTTGTGTGTGTTTGTGTGTGTGTGTGTGTGTGCGTGTGTGTGTGTGTGTGTGTGTGTGTGTGTGTGTGTGTGTGTGTGTTTGATGTACTGTATGAAGTTCTCCCCCTCATCCTGCCCCGCTTTGGTTTATTCCCGTTGCCACTGTGTTTGAGTCTGGTACCTGTGTCTTGTATATATGTTTATCTGATTTGGGGAAGGAAAAAGGAATAATAGTGAAACAAAGGACAAAGGGTGAACCAATGCAACAGCAATACACCAAAAACACTAGGTTGTAAATGAACTCTACAACCATTTAATGCTTTAAATACAGGGTAGGAATATAACCATATATTTCAAAGAATGTAACAATCTCTTTCATGTTTTCAAAGATGAGTGAATCAATGTTCAATTCCACTTTCTGTGGGCTTTAAAGTTTACATTTAACATTATATTAGAAAAAAAGGGTCTATGGCCATACCACCCTGAACGCACCCAATCTCGTCTGATCTCGGAAGCTAAGCAGGGTCGGGCCTGGTTAGTACTTGGATGGGAGAAAAAAAGGTTGACTTCCCTTCTTTGTCCCTTAAATCAGAAGTTGTTTAAGTTAAAAGGAAAACAATACCCCTGTATTACATCCCACTGGTTGAATTTTTAAGTAAAAAAGTTTTAAAGTTGAATAAGTTATATCTGAGTAGATTCAGGAAGTAAGTCATGCAGATTATGAAGTGTAAAGTTTAACTCAAATTCAAATGAGAAGTTCATCATCAAAGTATCTTATTCTATTACCAAGCACTTAAAATTAAGAATTATTTCTGGTTTTTTAATTTACACTAGCAAATCTTTGTTCTGTGCAATTATAAAATAGGATGACTAAAATAGTAAGATGTTTGCAACGATGAGTATTTCTGATTAGGTTATAATAGCTAACTTGCATATGCCTATATTCATGAATCATGGGTCACTAGTTTTATAATTCTCTCAGAGTCCTAGTTTCTTGTCCTTATAGTTTCTTTACAGCTATTGATGGGAACTGTTATGGGAAGGGAGTTAATGGTGAAAGGACACATAGTCCTTTAGAAGCAGTCAGTGTTTCCAAGGGATAAGTTGTATTAAATTATACTCAGGTAGATCTCAGAAGAGAAGTGAACACACATTTGAACTGCAATATCTCTTTATTTGCATCAATGCTATCATCTGTTCTCTGTACCCTCCCTTTTTTTAATCAGCGAAAATGATTTGATTATATTAAGATTCTTTCCAATGAGTATTGGCTTGGGTTCCTCAACCGAAAGGAGGTACAACTTTCTTTCTTTCTTTTTTTTTTTTTTTTTGGGTCCGGTCATGGGGCTTGAACTCTGGGCCTGGGCGCTGTCCCTCAGCTCTTCAGCTCAAGGCTAGCGCTCTACCACTTGAGCCACAGCGCCACTTCCGGCTTTTTTCTTTTTGCTTATGTGGTGCTGAGAAATCAAACCCAGGGCCTCAGGCATGCAAGGCAAGCACTCTACCACGGAGCCACCTTCCCAGCCCAGGTACAACTTTCTTAAATACATCTACCTCTCAAGAATCAACATCATCAGAGTAAACAGAGTAATTCTGACACTGACCTAATATACAATTTAGTTTCAATTATCATACCATTATTTATCTGTAAGTTGGAGCTTGAAACATCAAATGACATGCTTGTGTATTCTTATTCAAAAATTTTCATTCAGTGTCTTGAATGTGCTGAGTACCAATGGCTCATGACTTTAGTCCTAGCTACACAAGAGGTTGAGTTCTAGAGGATGACATTTCCAAGCCAACCTGGACACAAAAGTACTTGAGAGAACATCTCCAAAATGGCTGGTAATACTGGAAATGTGGTAGAATACCAGCCATGAACAAGAAAACCAAGCGAGTAAATGAGTAAGGCTCAGAGTTCAACCCAAGTACTAACAAAAGTTGAAATGTCTTTTATTTGTGTTCTTAGTGGTACTGGGGTTTTAACTCAGGGCCTTGCCAGGCAGGTACTCCACGGCTGAGCACCTACAAAAGAAATGACAGTTCATTACCTGACATTATTCATATAAAATAGTAATAAAGAAGACATTCCAAGAGGAAAATCAAGCAAACAGGTAAGATTCATCAAGCAAAAATATAATATTGAAAATCATATGCTAAACAGATGACAGAGCTATTATTAAAAACTAATTTTCACATTTTTGTTATTAACAGTTGCTTGTACCAAGGCTATTTTATTACTATGTGTCTATATGTGCACAAAATGTACCTTAATCAAACTTATCCCCTCCCTTTTTACCCCAGTCCCCCAACCCTTGCCTCCCAAAATCCCAAGCTTCATTGTTCCATTTTCACACATGTACATAAAATTAAAATCTGGTAAAAACATTATTAAGTACTAAATTTGTTTGTCAAACCTTTTAATCTTTATCTTTGAAATCACAGTAGACATAATGAGACATTTTATGATTGTACCTTCATATTTTGTCTAAACCAGTTTGTACAATAGTGATCACTATACCATTTGGCTCCATATGCAGAAAGAACATGAGTGAGTAACTTTTGACATTTGAAAATCAGCACTGTTTACATTTAAGAAAATTCACTATAGGCTGTCTTTATTGAATTTAAAAAGACTTACAAACTCATATTCCCTTCAATTATATTTTTTCCTAAAGTTCAATGACTATAAACACTATGAACAAAGCCAGCTGTCTAGAACAAGCAATGATCACAATTCTCATTTACATTATACATAAACCTGAAGCATTTCCTCCCTCAGAAATGATTTTTAGAAGTCAAAAGAACCATAAACATAGATTATATTTCATAGATTATGAAAGAGGTTCTGAACTGAGTAACAAACTGTAAATTCTATCTGGGACAGTCAATTAAAGAAAACAAACATTTTATTTGGTCAATCTATTGAATTTCTACTGTGGAATATGGTAAACAATCATATATGACAGAATACATTATGTAAATAATGTTTTACCAGCTTGACCTTGCAATTAAAAAATAAATCTAGAATGTATATGTTTGGTGACAGATTAGATTTCATGCTTATAGTTTGACCTTTTATACTCCTCACATATCCAAACACTTATTGAGTAGTATGTAGTCAGTTGATAGATTTATATTATTTTCACTTTTGAGAGAGCAGTTAAGTAGATATAATGAGTGGAGTCTCAGCACTCATGTTCCAGTCTCCCAATAAGAAAAAGAGACAGAGCTAGGAATAAGTAGTATTGAGTGCAGCTATGGGTAGGCATAAGGGACTCCCATACCTTGGAGTAGGAGATTGACTCTTTCATCCTGTACTTCAAAAGATGTCCTAAGAAGAAAACATCCTGCTCTCCTCCCAGACTTATGTTTGGTGAAAATAAGAAGCAAAGGTCTAATGACTTCAATACTCAGGTACTTTCATAAATGGAAATGGGGTCCTACTTGTGTTTTGTGTCCTGTTTTAGACCCTTTCCACTTTCACTGCAGTATTCTCTCCTGTCCAAAACATTGGTCATTAATATTATATACTAGAAAGAGGGAGAGAGAATGTCAACTAAAGTTCATCTTCCTCACTCAAGTTTAAACTCTGTTTAACTGCTTTTTCCTCTTTGCTTTGCATTGAAATGCAAGTCTCTTTGTCTTCTCAATGGCTGCCATCTCTATGACAAGCTATCATTTAATAGTATCTCTGTATCAAGTCTCCCAATGCCTCCTATTAAATTAACCTAGCTCAGATTTCCCTGAAGACAATAGCCTGAATGCCTGCTGAAAGAACATACACAGGCACCACTGCACTGAGAACTTTTCTCTAAGAAAATACCATGCACATAGGTTTTGCAAATCTCAGCAAAAAGCTATTGCATGCACTGAAGAAATAGGAGCTGGATGGCTTAACATCAGGGTTGCAGGAAGAGTAATGGAGGAAAGAAGTGCCAACTGGCATTCTCTCCCTGTCTCCAGGAGTGTTCCCATGCACCCTGACACTTTCTCCCATGAACACTGTGGGTGTCTTTCTCTCTAGTACATTGATCACAGTCTCACCTCCTTTCAGAGTTGGTCTCTAAAACAAAACAACATTATGATTATCTCAAAGAAAGGAGAATTTGAGAGATGTTGGGCTTTCATTTGCTAGAAACTATGTTAGCCTTATCATTACGATTACAGTATAAGAAACAGATCCATGTTTTCTCTTTAATTTTCATATTATCATAACAAACCTCCTTGAGAACCAAAAAAGTGTCTGATTTTGATAGGCTGTTGATTTTGATTATTTCTTGATCCTCTGTGCTCCATCACCCTGACAGCTAAATTAAACTCAAAACAAGGAACACTTTCTGTGTAATTGGCTTAGTTCATTTGCCATGTGGAGATCTGACTGTAGTCAGCCATATGACAGTCTCATGGCATATATAACACATCCAATACTAGAAATAACCTCCCCTTCTATGTTCTGTCCAAGCAAATATTTCTTAGTAGTATTCTTGGGGCAGTGTTGCTTCAATTAAGACAACTGTTCCTTTGTATTCCTTCTACTACAGCAAATGGCCATGCTTTGATCAGAGTTCTGCTGGCATGACAAAAATCTGTAAGAAGAGAGGGAGGAATACGTCTAATTAAGTCACATCCTTATTCTTTGGAAATCACTATTCTTCTCCTTTAATATTTATAATAACAAACACAACTTTCCTGTTTCTTTTTCTTCCTTTTTTCTTTTGGTAAATAGCAACCAAACAAGCATACTCTTTTGTGGCATTTAAGCAAACATGAAAAGACTTGTATGCAGGGGTGGGGAAGAAAGCTCTTAAAAACTATATTTATTTTCTTTCCTGAAGTTTTCCAATGCATGTTTTCTTTAAATCTAATATTCTGAAGAGCCAGATTCATATTTTTAAGTTTAAAAATGAAGCAAGGTAATGGGAGAAATGTTAAACCCATGTCAATGGAAGTAGTTAAGGAATTTATCTCCTTTTCAACTGTTAGAGTTCCAGAAAGAGTTGTGTTTAAATAAAATTCAAGAAGCAGAAAACTTGAGCCAAAGTAAATCCTGTCTAGGAAAATGGGAACCTCAGGAATTTGAATAGCAAAAATATTTCATTGACAAGAGTCAGGTGAGTATCATAAACAGGAAGAACAGTAGAAATGAACATTCTACCCTCCATTCAGAGACTTGAGGCCTCACACTTGATGGTCCTGAAAACTGTGAAAACTTTGGAAGAGTATTGTTTCCAGTGACAATCTAACTGATGCTCATGTTAAATTTTAATTGATCCTTTATTCATTCTACATACATTTGTTAGATACTTGCCATTTTGCCAGGCACCATTCTTATAAGTCATGACAGTGAACTAATGAGATCAAAATTCTTGTTCTAATACGTATACATATTCTAGTTGGCATGTAGACAGTTTAAAAATAGGATTATTAATATGTTCAGTAGTAGTTGTAGTAAGGGAAAACAAAGAAGGAGGACAGGAAGTATAAGAAGAGCATTAAAATTCAAGAGACTGTAGTACAAGCAAATAAAACTTGAGGCTTATATCTGTAATCCTAGTCACTCAAGAGGCTGCAATCAGAGGACTGCAGTTTGAAGCCAGCCTGGCAGGAGATTCTTATCTCCAATGAATTACAAAAAAACCAGAAGTGGAGCAGTGACTCAAGTGGTGGAGTGCTAGCCTTGAACCCAGGCTCAGGACAGCACACACACACACACACACACACACACACACACACACACACACACACACACACACACACACACACACACACACACACACACACACACACACACACAAGCAAGCTTGAGGCAAGTAGGTATCAGATGTGTTTACTTCATGCCTTTATGTACCTTTATTTCTGACAATATAGTGGCAAAAATATTGTGAGCTTTCTCTCTCAAGAAATATCTCTAACTTCTGGGTACAGTAGAATAAATGTGGGGGAGATAGAATAGGACATAGACATAGCATGCTTAGACAAATGATGTATACTTGCAAAAAGAGAAGGTTAGAGCCCATTTCATCCATACATAAAAGTTAATTCAGGTAGATCATAGATATCAGTAAAAATCTTAATTTTTCTCTTGTGTCCTCTGTTAAGGTTTCGTAAGTGTTTGGCATGTATCTGTCCTTAAGCACTCCCAGATATGTAAAGGGCCTCAAACATGTCAGGTATTCTGTTAATTTTGATCTTTTGAAAGTTGTTGTGATGCCTTTTGTTCTTTGCCAGTATGGATCAGTTTCTTTCCATTTAAGTTGTCTTCTTTGAATCTCTGTCAAGTTTTTGGAGAGCTGTCATGTAGTCTCTCATATTTTGAGACTCTAATTCTTAACTCCATGATCTTTCTCTTTCTTATTCCAGCATGTTCCCTAAAATTGATGTTTAAGATATGAGTTTCTAAGATTTTTATTTAGCTAAGCACAAAGTTTAGAAACAAACAAATTATATGAAATGTAATGGCTTTGCTCCAGTAATTTCAGGTTCACAATAAGCTATCGAGAAGTTCAAGGCAATCTATATTCACTTCTTTATTCAAATGTTTTCCTTCTCTGGAAAATTTTAGTTTATTGCCAGCTGTATGCATGATTTCATGATGATATCTTTTGTTGTAGGTTTATTTTTATTGTTGGCCCAGTGGACTCTCTTCAATACTTCTGGAAGACTTTCTGGAATTATTGATATCGCTTTCTATCTTCCCAAATTACTGTTTTCTCTTTCTGGAGCTTCTGTTATTTGGATGGGAAAAACCTTACTGCTTTGGTATTACTCAGCATAGCCATTTTGCATAATATATACATTATAGCTGCCAATGTTAGCTTTGCTTTTTCACTCACATCTTTTTTCGTTGTGGATTTAGGGCCCTGCAAATGTGTTGGTGAGCTTCACAAGGGAGTCCAGGCAAGGCAAGTGCAAAGATGGTTCAATCACTGCATCTTTTTGAAAGTGTTTTATTAGATTTCTTATCTTTTTTTGTTTGTCAGAAAAGATTTTATAGTTTAACTTACTGGAAAATTGCATGTTCAGAAATAGGTACATTAAGGTACATTAAGGTACATTACTTGTTGAAAATGAGGATTACATTAGCATAGCCCTTATAAACCATCTTCATCTGCCATACTGAGCAGTTTCTCCTGATCACAACAAATCATTACCTTTTTCTTGATAAATGGAAATATAAACACTTCCTTGGCTTTTCCCTTGCTCTACATTTTTCACACTTTGCTACTCTGTTTTGTAGAGTAGTTACTATATAGTGATTTAGAAAAATTAACAATTATGGAGCAGTAAAAATAGCCATCACATTTTAAATCCCCACAATTAATTACTGTTTCTAGATGGTTCTCTAGGTCCTTAGACTTGTAATTTCACTTACTTACAAATGAATAGCTATCTCAGAACTTTTTCAGGAACAAGAGCTTTCCATTTGGTCAGAGGTCAACATGATACAGCTCACAGTGGGCGAGTGTTTTGAGAGTGATGTCAAAACCCTTAGGGTGAATCCACAAGTCTGATTGAGCTTTATTCATCCAAGTCAACTTCAAGTGTCCCACACAATAAGTTCTCAAGAGACAGAGGAATAAAAGGTCTGGTTGTAATTTTATAATGCTGATTGTAGGCTCACATGGAAGAGCTAGTGAAAAACTCACACTTAGCACCAAAGCTGCTTGCTGGCTTGGTTAATGTTCTGGAAATTGTGCCTTAACCAGCTCATTCAGGGGAAACTGGGTGGGACCTCTTGGCCCATCACACATTCATTTTGCCTTTGATGTTATTTTCTCTGGAACTCTTCACCTCTGTATTTATGGTGAATAACACTCCCAAGTGGATCATTTCTCTTGTAACCATGTTGTTAGGAGTCAGCCAAGGTTAGAAGAATTCTCTGCTTTTAATTATAGGGTTGGCAGATGTTCTCTCCTATTATCTGGAGCTTCACCCTTAATCACTTTTGCCCCATTTGTCTTTCTTTGTACCCTACATCTTTATGGTCATCTAATTTCAGAACTATCCTGTCATAATTGAAACCCTTTTGTACAACTACTTAAAGATAACTAAAAAGATAAGATAAAAAATTATTCTATCATTCTTTAGTGACTTATGGAATATCTTTTGCTTTCTCTTTTTAACTTATGTTTATCTTTTATTATAAATGTGAGTTTGATAAACAAAAAAGAGTAACTTTAATTTCTTGAGATAGAATGTAGGTGTTATGCAAGAGCAGGAACACCCTGGAGGGTGCTTCACTAACATTATCTTTCTGTTTAGCACAAATCATTTCTAGGTGTACGAGTTCTAGGCTTAACTCTACTTACATTTATTTATGTAGTGATTTCTAGTTTTGGGCTCCAAAGATTTTGAAAATATGAGTCCACTTATTTCTATTAGTTGTATAAGGTGCATAATAATTTATCCACAGTTTTTAATGAAGTTCCCTGAAGTTGTAGACCTTGTTAAGTGGCAAGGTTGAGACTCATTCCAGGTGGCCCTTTTTCCAAAGTTCTTGTTTTTGCTGTCTTACAAAAAAATTGAAATTGGTACCATATCTTATTACCAATACATATACTCTGCTTTAGAAACTATATATGGAAGAAAGAAAGGGAGAAAAGAGGGAAGGAGGAAGAAAGACAGAAATAAAGTCTGTGTATGGGACAGTGAGTAGTCAGTGTCATTGTCACCATCATTACAAGCAAGGTGTGTCATTATAATAAGTTACATTTAAAATACCATGTGAAAAAGCTTGCAATGTTATCTCTTATTTCCTATAATGCAAAATGTGCTTGTACTTGAAAGCAGTGAAGTGACTCATTAGAATCTGAATCTGCTTCAAATCAAACATTCTATTTTGTTGAATAGGCTATGATTATAAGAGAATAAGGAGTTATTTCCTCGTATTTTTTAAGATATTTTGAAGCATCTCCATAGCCTACTAAGGAAAAAGGAGCATGTTTCAGTTTCTGCTATGTTTCTAAAAAATTGTATTCTGTTTTAAAATGCACTTTCAATGACTGAGTTTTAACTTTTGAAAAATTAGGCCCAATAGATAATTAACAAGATGTTCCTAAACAAATACAGCCATGTTCTGAGGTGGTTGGTTCAGGTATTAGAAGATTGGAGATGCATTTTAACTTTGTGGTCTGCTACAGAGAAAATAAGACTGGGTAGTGCAGCTGGAGATTGTGAAACTCAAAGAAAGATGGTGAGTGTGTGATTTATTGGATTCTATGCAAGGCAGAAAATACTTACACAACCAAGCTAATGATTTTTGTGTCCCATATACACAAACATTTATTTGATTAAACTTGCTCACTAATAAATTCATCTAGCAAGTGTAAATGTCTAGAGGTAGCATATAACAAAACACATTGGCATTTTCAGACCCTACTGAACATTATACTTAGGCGGGGCTTCAAATGGCACTGTCCATTTGTTTCATTAGTGTCTGGGTGCATTCTTTCTTTTATTTTTTAATAAGGTTTTATTGTGAAAATATCGTACAGAGGGGTTACAAGTAATGAGTACATTTCTTATCAAGCATTGTTGCCTCCTCCTTTGTTTTTCCCCTAGCATCCCTGCCCTCCCACCTCTACGACTACACTCCCCCACCCCACCAAAGTTATAAAGTTCATTTTTCAACATAGCATCTTGTACATCTCATTGTTGCAATGGGTCTATCTGTATCCCTATTTAAACAATTTGTTTTTTCCGTTCCCTTCCCTAAATTATACCAACATCAAACACAGTATAAACAGGGGTAAAGCTACCAGCACAACTATGTTTATTGCAGCATTATTTACCATAGATATGGAACCAACCCAGATGTCCCTCAGTAGATGAATGGATCAAGAAAATGTGGTATATATATATACCCAATGGAATTCTATGCCTCATCAGAAAGAATTACATTGCTCCATTTGTTAGGAAATGTAAAGACTTGGAAAAAATTATATTGAGTAAAGTAAGCCAGGCCCAAAGAAACATAGGTTCCATGGTTTCCCTTATTTGCAATAACTAGCATATGTCTAAAACAGCAGAAAAGGTCAGATAAGATGATGTTAGATGAAATGAACCCAAAGGTAAGGACACAAGTGGTTTTTTTCTTTCTTGCTATTGTTTCTACCATATTTATAAGGTAATTTTTTGAGGGTGCATTATATCTTTATGCTGGTTAAAACTTGGTCTTTTGGCTCCGTGAAGAGTATCTTGATGTAGTTCTCTGTTATGTAAATACTCTGCCCCCAATTTTTGCTTTGTTTTAGTTACTGTCTATGTTCGGATAATTCTTACCACATGGAGAAAACACTTGAGCACTTTATTTATTTAGGAGAGGGGGGCCCTCATTTTGTACTTTCTTTTGATGGAGCTCAGAATAAGAAAGTGGGTAATATTTCAGAAAATCATTTCTTTTGAAGAAGAAAATGTGTACCATATCCAATTCAACAAAAGAAAAACACTGTCAGGTTTGTAACTACCTATTACTTTGCTTCTGTTTCTAATGTTTAAGATCCACAAAAGAACAAAATGGCTTTGTTTAGCACTCCATCTCCAATGTTTGGAAACGTGTAGGTGCACAATAGATTCTCAGATGTTTTGTGAATAAAGTTAACATCCTGGAATGAAACCTAAATGAAGAATTCATAAATTTTAAGTGAACAAAATATATAGCAGGGCTAATTCTAATGAGTAGAGGAAATGTTATTTTGCAGCATGGTGTCAACATGCTTTCTTAGAAGTGTTTTTCTTTACAATACACTTTTTTTTTCATGTTCGTTTGTTAGAAGTTCTCTAGTTAAGTGAAAATCCAGGATTTTCAAAATATAGAATTTATAAATCCTGATAGCTACTTAAAATAGGCTGGATTTTTTCAAAAATTAAAGAAAAACCTTTGTTATTTGAAAATATATATACTATAAATGCTTTCTTGTATTTAATATCTGAGTAACTCTTTCTTTCTTTCTTTCTTTCTTTCTTTTTCTTTCCTTTTTTTCTTTTTGTGTCGGTCATGGGGCTTAAATTCTGGGTTTGGCGCTGTCCCTGAGCTCTTCAGCTCCAGGCTAGAGGCTCTACTGCTTGAGCCACAGAGCCACTTCTAGTTTTCTGGTGGTTTATTGGAGGTAAGAGTCTCATAGACTTTCCTGTTTGGGCTGCCTTTGAATTGCCATCCCCAGATCTCAGCCTCCTGAGTAGCTAGGATTACAGGCGTGAGCCTCAGCACCCAGCCATCCTCCTACTTATTATGCTGCTGACAGGCATGCATCACTATGACCAGCTATAGGATGAGAAGGAGTCTCAGCAACTTTTTGCCTGAGCTGGCCTTAAATAACTACAGCACACCCAATCTTTGTCTCCGGAGTAGTTAGGATTACAGGAGTGAGCTACTGGCATCCTTCTGCTTTTTCTATTTCTTTCCTTTCCCATTCTCAGCCACCAAAGAAACATATGAAACTGCTAATTATTTGTTCCAGGTAACTTCTTTATATTAAATGTGTCATTTGCTCTGCTGGGTAGTCCAGAATTGACAGTAAAGGTGTTTTAATAACAATTACCAGAGGCTGTCTTTATCTAACTTTGCCATCTTTAAGTAACTTGAAAATTATCTCATGTCATTTTCTTATTCACCATAAATTAGAGAATATAAGTAAACATTCTTTACTCCATGGTATTTACTATATCCCTAGGACCTATATTGATCTAGAAAATTTACAAGACTGAATTATGATTCACTGTTAGCGAAAGGAAGAACAGAGCAGGAGATGGTCTGTTTTGGGCTGGTCAAGAGGCTTCCTTTTTCTGAGAGGCAGATCAACGCAACGCCCACAGGCCATTCAAACCTGTTTCCTTGAATATGTAGGCTTCCTAAATACTCTTTGCAGGGAGTAACCTACCTCACAAAAGTAGGTATCTTTCAAATCCAAGTGTGAGTTCTACTTGTCAGAAAAAGTTTTTGTTGTCCTTGTTTGCTTAACAGTATTGAAGATACAGAAACAATGTTAGAATTTGTGTGGTTTATTTCCCAAATGATAATTTTTGACTGTGTAAGATTAACTTTTTCTGATTTAAGGTTCCCACCATATAAATACCAATAACAAAACATTTCTTTTTTGGTCAGGATTCATTTAAGGGAGACAAATTTTCTTTTTTAAAATTAGGTTTTCAAAGAGGATGGAAGAGAGGGGGAGGAAAGAGGAGAGGAAACGAGAAGCCAGTAAGAAGTATGGATACTGTCAAAGCCTGATATATGCATGCATGAAAATGGGATACTAAGTGAAACCCACTAATTTGCACAGTTAATCTGATTAAAAATCATAATGAAAATATGTTTTTAAGATATTTTGTACCCACTGATGAGTTAATGCTATGTCTGCAGCTGTGGTCTGAATTATTTAAATGCCTTCCCTCTCTGATGTCTCTAGAGGTCATAAGATAAACCCACAATTAAAAAATATGATCATGGCAATTTTCTCTATAACTTTTTGCTTCTGCAAATTCTAAGCAATGATTATATACTTGAAAAAGAGAGCTGCATTGTTTAAAGTTTGTTCCTTACCATATATCCTCCCTCATTTTATGTTGTTCAAAACTTAAACTTCCAAATTGTCTAAGTCTCCTTTCCCTATCTTGTAAAGTAAGAGAAGAAAAGTGTATAGGTAATTACCTATCCACTTAGTTACCCTTGTTAAACTAGTGGACTGCTCTGTGTGTGTGTGTGTGTGTGTGTGTGTGTGTGTGTGTGTGTGTGTGTGTGTGTGTGTGTGTGTACATGTATACAGAGAGACAGAGACAGAGAGATATAGAGACAGAGACAGAGACTTAAATAGGGAGAAAAAATGACTACCTTCTTTCAGGTTCACTCAGTATCATTCCCATTCTTCATATCACTTTTCCCTCCACAACTTTTTTCAGGTTAAAGTTCCCGGCCTCGTAGCTAGTTTTAACATATAGCCATGCTTCTGGGAACTCAACAGTTACATAAAATTTTTAGATACTTGTGTCAAGAAAACTCCAAATATCTATAGTAGATTCAGTCCCTGTTGCTTATTTATTTGTAGCCAACAAAAACACTGCCAGTAGAATTATTTGGTAAGAGATATAAAAACATGCTACAATTAGTAGTAGTTCAGTGTACTGATACTTAATATCTTACGAAAATGCTTCCTTCCTGACTAGGAAATGATCCTGTTGTTTTTGTTCTTATAGAACCTGAAAAACAATCATATTTACTGTGCAAATTAGTGAGTTTCACTTAGTATCACATTTTCATGCATGCATATATCAGGCTTTGACAGTATCCATACTTCTTACTAGCTTCTCATTTCCTCTCCTCTTTCCTCCCTCTTTCTTCCATCCTCTTTGAAAACCTAATTTCCTCCAATGGGGAAAAAGAGGAACACAGACCTTGTAAAGCTTCTGTGAGGGTTAACTAAGATACGACATGCATTATGTCTGCAGCTCTCGGTTTGAGTATTAATATTATTGTAAATATTTTACTACTAATGTTAGCAGCGGCTGGCTCCTTTCACATCTTCCTCTAAACACTTCTTCATTATTCAGATGTCTCAAGTTTATTGTTATTTTTTTTTTGTTTTATCAACTATCATAAGCATGTTAGGAAGAGGACATTGTAGATGCAGTAATATTCTCCCCAAGCTAAGTCTCCTGAGAAAACGCCCTGCGAGGCACTTCCAATATTCTCTTCATCATTGATGGTTTTACTCCTACAGCTAATCTTGTTATGTTCTGGAGTCTGGATCTACTCCACCTGGTCAAAATTGTTGAAGTGAAGCAAAAGTGACCATATGTTCAATTATAATAGTTAAGGAAAAGATTCTTTTTGAAGATGAAATTGAATTTATGTGACAATATTTATCTAATTTGTAAGTTCAGATGTGAAAATTTCCAAACAATGGAAACTACTGCTTAGATTAAAGATGAGATGAAATAAAATCTTGCAGCCTAGGAAATAAGCATACATATTCTTGTATTTTATCCATGCATTGACTAGAGAGCTTCAGTACCTTGACACTCATTCCCAGAATGTACCTTCAATCTTCAGTTACTTGAAAAGAATTGCTTCTTATTCCAAACTGCATCGTTTATTACGACGAGGAGTGGTTGTGAGACTTCTATTAAGTTTGGGGATACTTCAATTCTTATATTTATGTTCTTTGATGTTATTTCATTCAGATTTCTTCAAAATGTCCAAACAATCATGGAGTTTTGGAGTCAAGTGATTTGTGCTGATTCTGCTCATCATTTTTAGGGTGGAGTTAAATTCATTTTTGGCTGTGAATCTGTGCAGATTGTTCATCCCAAATACGATTGATGACCCTAGAGGCATAAAAGTGACAAAGTTAATGAGTGCCATATAACTAAAGGAGGGTTTCTGAGGAGTCCTGGGTTTGAGGCATAATAGTTTATTCACAGTTCCTCTCTGTTCTTTCTCCTAATGTGTCCACTTGAAACAAGACCCATGGTGCACGTAAGAGTCTCCTCGAAGTACAGAGGCATATATGTTGGTGTCAACTCTGTCATGTAGCCCACCTCCCTGCTGCTTGTGAAATGGTGGCCTATAACAGTTCACTGCTCTGTAAGACATGCTTGGATCTCTACAAGATAAGAACTTGGAAGAAGGTCTCTAAAGTTCTTTGCAAAGCTGACAGTCCCATGAATAATCTTGCACAATTTTATTACTCAACATCTTTTCTCCTCCTGTAGTCACTTCGAGCTTCAGTTGCTTCATCCTTTTTAGAAATGAGATTTCCCAAAATAGGAGGCTGGGTAGTTTTCTTATCTTAAAGATCATTCTGAGAGGAGCGCACCTAAAGATATTTTTATTATCTTAAAAAATCACTTAGATCACAACACACCTCTAAGGCACCCTAAGCCCTCCAGATGATTTCTTAAACATGGCTTAACAGTAAACCTGCTCTCCCTATGACATTGCTGATAACCCCTGAGCTTTCCTATAATTCTAAGAGATAGCATTAGTGATTTTTTTTATGAGCCTTGCTTGTTAACTTCTACAGACATTTTGCATTCAAAACAGTTTTATTTCAGAGTATAGTTTATAGATAATACTAAAAGTGCAGCTTTTTCTGCAGGGATTACCTAAAGGAAAAGCTTAAGAGTGATTTGCCCATGACAGATCAAGAGTGGGTGCTACCTGGCACATCATTCCAAAAGGAAATTTTAAGAACTCAGCATAGCCGAGTTTCCTAATAAGACTATCTCCTCTCCTTCACATCCACAACCCTGACATCAATGATGGAATCCTTTATTAAAATGAGGATTATAACATTAACTCTACTAGTAAATCATCGATAGCATCTTGCTTATGAGCAAAATATTAGCCATGATGATAGAATGTTTCATGATGATGATGTGGTGGCTTTCATAAAAAGACATTATTATTTTATTGGGGATGTGGTGCAAGCTAAGAGTTTCGAAAAGGAGAGGGAAAAACTCAAATTCTATTTTTATCTTTTCTGCCACTGACTCAGTATGTTCTTGAACCACTTACCTATGCACACAAGTGGCTTAGTTTATAAAGTGAGAAAATGCTTTAGATTCCTGATTTGAATGTTGAAGGACTGCTGAGGTCACTTATTTAAATATTTTTCTTTGCACTCCTTAGAACACGGGAACTTTATAAATATTTAGTGTTAATGTTGCACCTTAGGTACAAGCAGACAGGAAAATTATGATCCTCCCAAGAAGAAATAACCTACTTCAAACCATCATAGTTCCTACTGAGCAACTTTGCATTGGCTTGCTTCCATCTGACTGTCTGCAGGGTTTCCTTTTTTCCCTACCCTCCTTTTCCCAGCCCCTCACAGTTGACTAATGTGGAAATATAAATAAACCTTAGCAACATAGGGGCTGGAGGTGAGGAAGTTCAGCTTGGGTGTAGTCACACTGACTGATTGCAAGTTGTGTATCAGAATGGACATGGACTCAAAATAAATACTACATTTGAAATCCCTGATTGAAAAGTGTGAGGAAATGATTCATTTTAAGAATGAGTAATTTGGTTGAATGTTCTGAACTGTTTGTAGGATCTCACTGAATTATTAGCTTTGTTTTTTGTATATTTGTTTGATTTTTTTGTCTATTCATGTGTTTCAAGGATACAAGGAGAAAAGAAGTCCCGTATGCCCCCACAAATATGATGATAGCTGGTTGTGTTTTCAGTCACTCTGTTTATTTCCAGTGGAGCCTTAAAAATTTAATTCATTTGTTTCTTTGTAAATTTTTGCCCAGGGAGCCAGTTGCTTCAAGGCTTTAATGGAACTGGGTTTTGGAATGATGTTCCAGGAATGCATACAAGGGTTATTTTTGGCCAATGGATTTTAAGATTTTTGTTTTGTTTTGTTTTAGTTTACTTTCTTATTCATGCTTAAAAATGTCTTGGCTTTTTTTCTTTAAGTAAGCATATTTCACTTTTTACAAAAACAATAGTTTAAAAAATAAATTTGAAAGCCTTGCCATTGATTTTATTTTCTCTCTGCCATATACTCTGAGTTTTTCATGGGTCTTTGCTTTCGTTCTATTTCTCTTTCCTCTCCTCTAAAACACACCCCTTCTTCTCTGTCCCATTCCCTTTCCAATGATTTCCCTTTTCTTTTGCCAGTGTTGAACATTGAACCCAGGGCCTTACATGTGCTAAGCAGTTCCTGTTCCACTGAGCCACACCTCCAGCCTTCTTCCTGCTTGCCTAACAAAATAAAGACAAATAGCAATACAGTAGGGAAATGGAGTCTTGTGTGCCATTGAAGTATAGAACTGGTTTTATCCAGGGAGCTCGGGCAGTTTACAAAGCACACAAGATACATTTTTTTTACAGTTTGTCTTGAATTACTGGGTTACTCCAAACCAAAATAGAATGAGCCTCTTGAGTATCAATTACACTAAAGATGTTGTTTGTTGATCTAATCTTAGGATAAATACATTAGTTCGAATGTTTCTTGAATATTCAGGGCATTTAGATTTAACACACTCACACCAAAAGACAGTGATCTTAATGAATAAAAACAGTTTAAAACTTTCTCTTTTATGTAGTTGTGTGTGGTCTTTTCTATTTTTGCCTCAATACTAATGCAGAGCAGAAGATTCACATCTGGGGCCCAAACTTTTCCTTTGTGTTCCAACTTGGTTGAGAGAATGCTTCTAGTACACTCAGGACACCCAGCTATCCATTCTCGAGCAAATACAAAGAGACACCTATTGTGTGTTCTCTCTATTCTAGACGGGGAGATAAAACCAAGCACCAGATGTGGTTCTTGACCCAAAAAGGGTTCTGAAGAAAAGCAAGTGCTGAGCCAAGCAGAGCACTGACGCATCCTGGTGCCACGGGACATCTGGACAGAAGATTCCTGGCACTACTGCATCAGAGTGTATCAACTGAGGCCAGCAGGCTATGCAGTGTAAAAAGAGGATCTGAAGACATTTTAGAGGTTCTAAGGTTGAAGTAAGATAAACCTGACAAAGCACACAATCTGGAAAAGGACTGTGATGGGAAGGGGTCTGTGTGTGATGGGAAAGGACATGGCTCTCCACTGAGGGTCTGCAGGTAGTGTTCATGCATCTCCAGGTCAATCCATGAGTGACAGGAAGGTATGATGTCATTTGATTTCCCTAAGCAAACAGACAATCTACTGATACATGTGAATTTGGGGTTTATGTAAGGGATCCCAGAAAAGCAGATAGCAGTGATGTGTTGATGTTCAGGTTCATCCATGCTAGGAGGGTTTTTGGGTAACTGGAAGTACTTTAAATGCCCCCAAACCCTGCCCAGTAGAGTGAGAGACTGCTGAGAGACATGAGTGTCTCTCCTGTGGTATCACTGTCAACTCCTCTTGGCCTTGGTGTCCACCATTTTGTTCTGTTTTCCATATTCCCCTTCTCTTCATGGCTCAACCAAGTCCTGCTGTTTGTAGGAACACAGTTCTAAACCTACCACTGTTTGCTGTCTCTGGATAGCAGAACACTGCTGACTCTGATACCCGCCCAGCGGGTTCTTTTGGCGTGGAAGAATCTGGTAGAATCTATACTCTCAATCATTCAGTCTTTTAGCTGTATCTCGGGCCCTGTGATTTCTCACCTGCTCTCAAGGGTTCAGCATCACTCTCCAATGCTGACCTTCTGCCTCTGGTTTCATTGTGCGGATCTTGGCCATTTTAGGTAACTCCCATGCTCTACTTATCTCCTTCATCAAACGCGCTTAATCCGGAGAAGAACAAAAAGTTAGATTCATGTTGGTAACTTTGACATAGACAGGGGACGAGACGTGGAGGGAGAAAACAGGAGTAAGAAAAAACAAAACACAAACAAAGCAGGCCGAACTAGGACTAAAGAGCAAGAATACACGCGCAGGTGGCCTTGTGGAAACTCCAGAGTAAATAGCACACATGGTTAGTGTTCCTTTCATCCATAATTGTCACCGGATACCCAGCGAGGCCAATGAGGCCGATGTGGTATGTTAGAAGCTACCTAGAACTTTTTCTCTGAACCATGGCTAGCTAACCCTAGTGGATCACGTAGGTAATTTAGAGTTGTCAAATGCCCTGTGGCGCTTTCTGAAGACAGTGTGATGGTCCAAGGTCGTCAAAAAGGAAACAAAACAAAACGATGGCCAGGATTTGAAATATCAAGGGGGGAAAATAAAAGAAAAAAATAAGATTTTTATTGCAAACCAACCCCGACTACGACGGCGCAAGAGTTGGGTAAAATTTATTCCTATTCCACCCAACCAAAGGAAGCCAAACCCAGCCCTGTAAGACTTGGGGGCCCCAGGAAAAGAGACTCAGGAGACGCTGCGTCCCTGACCTGGGGGGACCCCTTCGCAATCCTGCTCATCCAACTCAAGGACCCAGCCAAGGACGGGGGCGGCAGGTGGATCCCGGGAAAGGCTGAGTATGGTGGGACTGGGGAGGAGAGGGGATCCGACCAGATACAACCAGACGGGGCGGCGCGCAGGGCCGGGGCGGGAAGCGCGGGAGGGCGGGCCGGGGGCCGGGCGCGGCCGCCCCAGGGGCGGTCCCAGACCTCGGGCTCGCCCCGCCGCCCGCTCCGCGTGCCGCCCCGCGCTCCCCAGTGCCGGGAGCCCAGGTGGCGGCGGGCAGGAGGCGCCGAGGATGTGCGGCTGGCCGCTGCTCCTGCTGTGGGGGCTGCTCCCCGGCGCGCCGGCGGGGGGCTCGGGCCGCTCCTTCCCGCACCGCACGCTCCTCGACGCGGAGGGCAAGTACTGGCTGGGCTGGGGCCAGCGGGGCGGCCGGCTCGCTGTGCGCCTCGAGGTGCGCACCGCCGGCTACGTGGGCTTCGGCTTCTCGCCCACCGGGACCATGGTCTCCGCCGACATCGTCGTGGCCGGGGTGGCCCACGGGAGACCCTACCTCCAGGTAAGCGCGGGCCGGCTCGCCCCGCCGGAAGAGCACGGGTGCGGGGAGCCCCGGGGACCACGGGCTGGGCATCATCTTGGCCTGCGCACCCCTACCTTGGCGATCAGGTAGGGTGCTGCCTGTACCCCGGAGCCCAAGGCACCCCCGGGACTCCCCGCCTCCCTAAGCGCTGCGCCATCGGGGCTTTTCGCTTCCCCGGGAAACCAAGCACTCTGAGGCCAGCTTACGTTTCCTTTCTCTGGGCACCTTCCTGTCCCCACTTCACCCGCACCAGACCCCCACCCTCAGGAGCACACCCCTCACGCCCGACCCCCTTCAGCCTTTCGTGGGATGCCCATACTTTGGAGTCCTAGGGCAGGGAAGAGTGGGGACCAGAAAACGTTAGCACCTCCCATTCTTGCTGTTGAGCGTTGTCAATTTAAGGACCCCCCACCCCCACCCCCCGCCCAGTCCTGGGCTATTTTTGAACCCCTGGGCACTGGCCTGATGTCCTTACACCGTCCCGAGATGAATGAAGGGGCCTTAAGAATGTCTTTAGGAAGTTGGTTATTCTGGGAGCTGTGTAGCCAGATGAAGAGAGCTTCCTAGTCTCAGGTCCCCGAAGCAGAAGCTTTCATTCAGTAGCAACGTATTTTTAACTTTACTTTAATAAGTAGGGAAATTAATTCAATCTCTTGCAACCGCTTTGCTGCCAGGGATCTGGCGTGGCAGTGTTGCCTGTTCATAGGTGTCTTTATGCTTAGAAAAATTTTATGCAATGACCAGAATAAGTAATTAGATTCCTAGGTTTCCTGGACATCTTTGATCCTGACCAACATTTGGATGGTGATGAATGTACACTCTCTGTGACCTGTCAATCTTCGTCCCACCCCAGTACCCTCTGCTAAAACGCTAGATGAAAATGTCACTTGTTCTGGTGTATTGTCTTACAGCCTGGGTAAAATTAAAATGTTCTCCATGGATTCCAGGGTGTGTGTGTGTGTGTGTGTGTGTGTGTGTGTGTGTGTGTGTGTGTGTGTGTGTGTGTGTGTGTGTGTGTGTGTGTGTGTGTGTGTGTGTGTGTGTGTGTTCTCCGTGGATTCCAGCGTGTGTGTGTGTGTGTTTTATAGCAGTTTTACTCCTGAGTTCTAAGTTCGATTTGGCATTTGAACTCTGATTCTGGCTCTGAGTTATTGACTTTGGCTAGAAACAAAGTGACAGTAATAAAAAGTTCAAAGCTGCCTTATTGTCTGCTTTTCTACAAATCAATCGTTTCCTCCCCAAATCAGTACTCTGCCTCAATAAAATAAAAGTTTATGAGGAATACACTCTACTGACGTCATGATTTATATACATTATATACATTCTCCTGCAACCTTTAGAAATTCTCAACCAAGAATTTGATAGCAAACACAGACCTTACAAGCTGACTGCTATATATAAGTAGACATACAATACTTACATACCTAATTCAGTCAAAGTTATTTTTTTTAATTTGCTTTGTAAATAGAAGGGGGTACTATGCCCCTAAACTATCTTTACATGGTCTGTAGGAAGGGAAAGAAGTATTAGAGTGGTAATCTTATACATCAGAGTGCACTTTACAAGTTAGTGTGATATTATTTTTTGTCAAAAGAAGCCAATTTCTAGAAGGCCCACCCAGTCTGATATGAAATGATAGAGTAGAATACTGAGTTCATTGGCTCATCACAAATAGATTTTATTAGATAGCTACACAATATTTGTACATTGTTAGTTGTTGGTTTTTCAAGAAGACTGGGTAAGATGTAAGTGTGCTTTAGATTGATTTTGAAACATGGAACTTCTCTTAAAGTAGTAAACACATGTCACTGTGAGAGAAAATACATGCGGACACTTTCTTATTCATGGAACGAGTAAGAAACAGGATTTTCTATTTGCTATTCACTTTCCTCTTTTTTCTCACTTGGCTGATACTCTTTATTATTCCATTTTCTCAGGTATCCCATTGATTGTAGGACATGTAAAATGAATCAGTTAACTGGGAAGAGAGCTTATTTAAAACCTCATTAAGAAGCCAGGTGCAGCCGACTTATGTCTATAATCCTAGCTACTCAAGAGGCTGAGATAGGAGGACTGTGGTTTGAAGCCAGCCCCAGGCAGGAAAATCCATGAGACTCTTATTGCCAATTAACCTCCCCTCCCCCCCCCCCCAAATGAAGCTATGACTCAAGTGATAGAGTGTTCGCCTTGAGCAAAAAAGCTCAGGGATGGCACTCAGGCCCTGAGGTCAAACCATAAGATTGGCACTCACACACATGTGCTCACGTGTACCACCCCCACCCCTCTTTGAAAAGATGAAAGATATCAAAAATAAGATAAGTTTTAAAAAAGTTTAATTCCAGAAAGATCCAGGCTAAGGGATTCCATTTTCCAATCAAATTTCTCTCCATGAATTATTTATTTTAGGGTTTTCTTACATTAGTTTGAAAAAAGTGTCTTAAAATACTATAACCAGAAAATAAGTATGATTTTTAGATGTAGTGTATGTATGTGGACTGTTCGCAGACTGTGATCCCAGTGAGCACAAGGAACAATGGAACAAAAGGCCCTGGCTCCTGAGGCATCTGTGGAAGTAAAACAGCCAGATAGTAGGAATGGCATTAGACAGTTTGACGGAACCTAAGCTGACAGCCCAGTCAATGCATCTTGTGTTTTGTTTTGCTTCTCTTCCTCTTTTTTTACATCATCCTCTCATTTAACTTTAAACTTGAACCTTAAATTTTATTATTTTGACTTTTAATTTCTAATGATCTCCATCTCGTTTTTGTCAAATGGTGCCAACTTCTCTATGACTGTCTATGTAGTCTGTCTATGTGCACATTCCCTAGCTATCCAGGTAAAGACAGTTGGCTGAATAGCTGCTATAAACCTAAATGTCGGAAGGAAACGGATGAATGGCAGGGGCTTCAGTGGAGAAGGCAGTGTACAATGGACAGAAATGGGCCTTGTGGAAATGAGAGTTTTTGCGCGGAAGTTACTGCTACAGGGGAATAAAATTCTATATGGCCAGATTTTCCATTTGTATTTTTTCAAAAGAAAGATTGTGTGTGTGTGTGTGTGTGTGTGTGTGTGTGTGTGTGTGTGTGTGTGTGTGTGTGTGTGTGTGTGTGTGTGTAAGCCATTTGATTGCTAAATACTGGCAAGAATTCAAATTTGCACAAAGCAACTGTGTACACAATGTGCGCACACATATAGACTTTCGGGTGGAATATAGCCCATAGTGCAACCAATGTAGGACCAGATTAGTTAAGAGCTAAAACCAATTAAAAAATCAATCCAAATTATAAAAATCCATGAAAGGCAGAGAGGAGAGTTTCATTTCTTTCCCCCCTCCTTTAATTTTTATTGTAAAGAGGGGTTATAGTTACATAGGTCAGGTAATGAGTACATTTCTTTTTGAACAGTTGTCACCTCTTCCCTCATTTTCTCCCAATATTTTTTCCCTCCTGACCCTCTCCCCCAAGCTGTATGTATAGTTCATTTTTAACATACTGTCTAATGAGTTTCACTGCTGAACTTTAGACTGAGTTTATTCTAAATCAGGAAATGACTCCAGTATTGAAGGCTGGTGTTTAAACTATTGATTCCTACTTACACTACCCTAAAACATAGTGACATAATAACTCTGATTTTGCTCACAAACTTGGATATTGAACAGGGCCTGGTGGGTTCTGTTCTGCTTTGCTTTACTCTGTGTCATCTCAAAGGTGGGTGGGTGGAAATATCTGAACGCTTGCTCACCTGAATGTCTGCTTGGTGGTTGGTGTTGGCTATGGACAGGGCCCTCAGCCAGTTCTGTAGTGGGATTGTGGTCTGTCCATGTGGCTGCTTACCTTCCGCACAGCATTATGGCTGGTGCCAAGCATGAACATCCCAGAGGCCCAGGTAGAAACTGTATAGCCTTTTATAATCTAGCCTTTGGGTGAGTGCATAGCATGTTTTGCTGTTGCTGTAGGCTTACTGATTCAAGACGAATCATAGACTACATCTAGTATCACAGCAATGGACTGCATTAGTACTTCCATCTTTGGAAAATATGTTCTACCATACTTATTCTCATTGGCTTGCCACAGTCTCTTTCCCAGAACCTATCTACATGGATCCCTTCTCTCGATGCTACTTACATCAGGGGACAATGTTTCCTATTCACATTCCTTCCTTTCTTCTCCTCCCTTTCGGACATATTCCACCATTGTGTTAGTGAACACTTGGTGACCTTTGCAATGTCTTATTGCCTACTCTTTCTGTCACCTCCTCTTGTGCCTCTCCCCTGTAAAAGTGTTTGGTACTTTAGTAACCTCATATTTTCCAGTGGTTACTGATTACTAGTTCTAGGTTAAGCCCAGTGAGATTACCTCAAGACTGCAGTATAATATTTGCTTGCATTCTTACTGAGCTTTAAAAAAAAAACAGGCATCAGGTTTAACCACCCTTAAAACTGTACCTGGGGCTAGGCATGGTAATACATGCCTGTAATCTCAGCATGTTACAGGTTGAGGCAAGATGATTGGGAGGTGCGTGGTAGCCTGAGTCCCATAGTGAGACTTTGTCTCAGTGTAAACAAACAAACTCTTAACCTGGAGTCTGTTATAGTTATGGAACAGTTCCCTGCTCATTTTGTGAGATTTTTGACCCCACCTGAAGACCTTTTTCCTCAAGGGAAATGTAGACCAGGTATAATCAAAATGGGGATTAAAAGGACATGCTGTGTTTGGAAGGGAAGTCTGTATGGATTTGCTGGATAGAATCCTCTGGAGTGGTCTGCACTTGTGGAAGCATCCGGGTCACTTCCTACACTGTCTCTGGCAGAAGGGCCGGGTTGGGGGCTGGGAAGCAGTCTGTCCTTTTGCATTGGCTTTTCAGACCTCACTATTTTGTCTCAGTGAATAAGTTCAACTTTCATTTCCCTGATGGATTCGTGTCCCTTCCTTGTTCTTTGCCCCTTTTTGACACAGAGCAACTCCACCCCCATCCGAACTATTTAGCAACTGTGAGTGCCCATTTGAGGCAAGTAATCCGGTCGATGAATACCCAGTTTGTGTGAATGAGAGAACAGAGCGGTATTGTCGGAAGTGTCTGTTGAATTTGCACAAAAATGGATTCACCCTTCCTATGGGGTATACATCGCTTGTGAATGGAGGCCGACACATATGTCATCATTTGCTGTAGGCTTGCTTGTGAGCCGTCTCCAAAACTGAAGCCTTTCTGTGCCCAGAAGTGTCTTCAGCAGCAGGGTAATTGCTGCCAGGCTACTCGGAGGAAGTACTTTTGGAAATGATGTGAAATCACAGAAGACAGAGAGCGATCTTTGTGGCTAACGATACGCTTCTTTTACGGGTACCCCAGCCAACTGCAACAAAGAAATGTTTGGAAAGGAGATTGAAAGCTGTAAGGGATGAGGGAAGTGTGCAGTCCTGATACATCTAAGCTGGAGCCTCATATGTCTGAATACCGACAAGTCTGTGGATGATGCCCCCGACATTGCTTGGTGCATTAGTGATGGGGATGTATGCTCCAGTGTTCAAATACATGATGATACTTTTTAGCCTCTGCAGGATTTCATAACTGGCCTAAGGAAAGAAGCCAACCTCACAGCCAAGCAAACAATGCACCTGAATTGACAAACAGAGCCCCAGGCTTCAGGCAACCAACAGCTTGCTTCTGGAGTCTTGGAAGGAGAAGCAAGAGTCCACTTCAAAGAAACAGAATGGTGGTTTATTGATTCATGATCCGCAATAGAACTCTATTAAAATAAGGTTGCTGGCAAAAGGAATGCATTAATTATATATCATCATGTTTCTGGAAATGTTTGATCCATATGTAATAAGAAAAAAAAATCTGCTCATGGATGCTTCACAATGCTCTTCATTGTAGTTTCAAACAACTAGTAAAGAGCTAGCAGAAAATATTTCTTTAAGAAGCTTCATTTTCATATGTATTTTAGCTTATTAAATTCTGGAATAGACAAAAAAAATCTGGTAAGGACAGTAGGCAGCAAAAATTTCTGCCGTGGATAATTTCTATTAACTAAAAGACTGAAACTATGTATCTGACTATGATATAAATATATAAGTCACTAGGAAGACTTTGCTTGTTCATCTAATGTAGCTAAAAATAGGGAAAAGTCTATTTTTTGCTCTTACAGGTTAACTATGGACATTTATGCATTTATTTGCTGTGTCTCATGAACCCAGTGTTTGGTAGGTTACTCTCCAATCTCCTATACCCTTCATTCTCACCCCTAATCTTATAAATGAGGAAACTGAGATTTGAGTCACTGTGAAATGGCTTGTTGGAGATCATGCAGGTCAGCATCCTGGAGTTATTTCCTCTCAGTCCTGGCTTAGGACCCTTCTTCTACAAGAAATTTCTATAAAGGCATATTCAAGTTTCCTTCCTCAATAATGAAAGAACCTGGATAATGAAGTATGTTGTTAAACAGACAGCTACATGAAATTATAGTACTTCTCTTATTATTTCTGCTCCACTATAAATGTTACAAATACATTTTTATATGACTCTGTAATGTTTCATTCAACTGAGTTCTTAACATATGTGCTACTTGTGGTAAGTACTTTAGGTGAGCTCTCATATGATCCTTACAATAACTCCTTGGGTTTGATACTTCATTCCTCTCACTTGTAGAGTATAAACCCTAGTTCCAGGTCATACTGGGGAATCAATGGTGGTTTTCATACTGGCTGTTTCCATGATGGGAGCACTTACAAGCAGCAGATGTTGAACTGTGCATTCATTCATCTTACCTCCATTGACTGAATGCTTATTGAGAGTTGTAGATATGGGAGTGATATGTTATTGAATGAGTTGAAATCAGGGGTCTTTTGAAGCTATAAGCAAGTAAAGTATGGGGGGCGGTGATAAATGCTGGGTAGAGAATGAAAACAGATTGATGTGATTAAAGAAATGGCCATTGTAGCTATTTTACATTAGGATGTTAATCAATCAAAACATGGAAGAAACAAATGTCCTAAGTTTTAAAGTTTGCTTTGGAAATTAAAGATAGTGGGTTATATGCTCTGAGGGGGTATACGCTCTGAAGATAAGCTATGGGCATCAAAGAACTCAGGAGATCTTGAAGATAGGAAACTAACTACTTGGTAAAATGCAAGTACAGATACACCAGAACTGCATGAGTTTTCTTTTCTATTGTCATACAGATTGTCTAGTATAACAGAGTTTAACCAGAGTCTTTCAAGCTCTAGAATGTGATTTGTGTAGAAGGTTAATTCTTAGAACTAAGCACAAATGTTTTGCTCTCTTATATTCTGCAGGCTTTTTCATCCTCAATAACAATAGAGAGCTAAAGCCTTTGAGCCTGTATCTGGGCAAGATTTGCATCTTTCATGCAGATTTTGAGATCTCAGTTTTGTTTAAAAAAATTCCTGAATTGCTGCTTTTTAAAATAAAATTTCCATGCAGAGTTGATGCACTGAACTCTCACACATTAAGCTAACTCCTGTAGGTGCAATCATGTGGATTCTAGGCCTCTCAGAATTGTGGACACACACAGATCTTTTGTACCAGTAGCCAGAGCCAAGAATAATTTGTGTTAGGGCAGATTGTATTCCAGTGATAAGCACACAGAGTTAAAATAAAGAATTGATAAGTGGAAAGATACTTTCTATTTCCATTTCAGAAGTTCCCAGTCATCTATCCAATACAATAATTTGGGTGTCTTTATAAAACACCATTGCTCAGACAACCTCCTATTTGTACCTGCAAGCTAATGGAAGTTCAGTGTCAATTAACTGGATACAAGTACAAGCAGAGGTCAGGTTTTTCAGTTGATTCCAACGTATAGGCAAGTATGGTACCTACTTAGTATTATAGACAGGATATTTGAAAGGAATCATGGGAATAATTTTGAAGCAGCCTGGAAGATTCCAAGTAAATGGTATGGAATACAAAGCAGGATTCCATACAAAATCATTCAGGGTAACCATCTGACGATAGAAGCAAGGATTAGCTTGTGCTTATCCATCTAACCTTATTATTATGATGATGATTATTATTGTTGTTGTTGTTATTATTGATACATGGGTGCTGTCTTTGAGTTTTTAAGCTCAGGGCTAGTGCTCTTGAGCCATGGCTCTACCTCTGGCTTTTGGATGCTTAACTGAAGATAAGAATCTCACAGAATTTTTTGTTCAGGTTGGCCTCCAGCTGAGAACCTTGGATCTCAGCCTCCTGAGTAGCTAGGATTACAGGCACAAGGCATTCACATCAGCTTCTAACATCATCATCATCATCATCTTCATCATCATCATCATCATCATCATCCTCATCCTCATTATTATTATTATTAATGTATTTTGTTGGTCATGGGGCTTGAACTCAGGGCTAGGCACTGTCCCTGAGCTTTTTCCACTGAAGGCTAGAGTGTTGCCACTTTAAGCCACTTCCAGTTTTCTGGGGGTTAATTGGAAATAAGAGTCTCACAGACTTTCCTGTCTAGGCTGGCTTTGAACCATGGTCCTTGGATCTCAGCCTCCAAAGTAGCTAGGATTACAGATGTGAGCCACCAGTATCTGGCCCTAACATTATCTTTAAAAGAAAAATAAATGTGTTTTCTGGCATAGAAAACCTTCTGATTTTAGTTTAATGAGTTTATCCATAGTTGTATTTTCTCAAACTTATATACCAACGTTAAAAAAAGCATTTATCAACATGAGAAGTATGATTCAGAATATGCTGAGTAAAGAAACTCTCTCCTCCCCCAGCCTCTGTCATAACTGTACATGTTTTTTGTTTTTGGTTTTTTAAAAAGTTTTTTTCTGACTAGTACCAGCTGCTGTATTTCTAAGCAACAAGGCTGTCCACCCACATAGTGTTTAAAATTTATCAGTCATGAGTGGTCACAGTGTAGCAGAGAAACATTTATTTCATTTTCTTAATAAATAAAATTTCCAGTTAATTCCTAGGAAAACATGTTGATTGATCATCTTTGATTAGAAGTAACGAATGGACTGTTTTTGTATTTGGAAAAGTTCTCAGTGTCTTTCATGACATAAATAGATTATTTTCCCTTCCTGCTCAATTCTTCTAGATTATTTAATAAGCAGTGCAAATGCCTCTAAACTCTAATTGCATGTGCACGCATGTGTGCAAGAAGGGGGGGCTGGGGAGAGAGAGGAAAAATAGGAGTGGTAGATAATTAGTATCTTATTAGGGCATGGGTGAAACACTTGCAAGCTGTTGGCTGTGTCAAAGCTACAAAGTCTTCCCAAGGTACCAGGACCAATTTCATGTGCTTGGCAGATCCTCAATAAAGGCAGGCTTAATAACTGCTGTGCACTTAAGAGCAAGAGGTTTCCTAGGCTGGGTGTGAATGCCATCACTGATGTTGCTTGATTCTTCTCTGGATTTTTGCAAACTCTTTAACTCTCTCTGGTATAAATATCCTTTTGTATAGAAGGATGCTCATCATCTCTAATTCATGCTGTCTATGAGGATTAAGCAAAAGAGGCATGCAAAGCTTTTAGTAAGAATGTAACATGCTGAAGGTACTCAATCAGCAGCAGATATTATCATAAAGAATTGATAGTGAACTTTGAGAATGGTCAGAAGATAAAGGTCTCAGTTTTTCACCTTGGGAAAATGGAGCACTAAGTGCATAGATAGAAGACATACAGCAAATTTTGGAGAAAATCTGAGGACAAACAGAATTAGTTTGTGAACACTTAACATGATTTAATGAGTAGAAACTATCTATTGCAAATAGCAAGTAAGCCAAGACTTCATTTTCTTTTGCATTTCCTTTGTTTTTTGATATTTATTTGACATTTATTTATTTCAGAATCAAAATACAATAAGATTATACCAACAATTATGTGTTTGGAAATAAAGATTACATAACTCTTTAAACTATAGAAAACTTTGCTAAACCACAGTGTTTAACATGTTTGTCTTACCAACAATTTTAGAAGTCTCATAAAGTCTATGAAACAATGTTCTGAAATTGTTTTATAGACAGCATGAAGTGCATATTACTAAATAAAAAACAACTCTGTTGATTGACAATTAAAAATTCTGGTTCATCTAATTATCTAGTCACGAATATAATTCATATATTTTTAAACGTAAAAATACTGTACAGAGCGGTTGCAGTTACATGAGTAAGGTAATGAGTACATTTCCTATCGGGCATTGTTACCTCCTTCTTTGTTTTTCCCCTACCATCTCTTTCCTCCCCACCTCCCCAACTCCTCCCTCCCCACCCCCCAACATTGTAAAGTTCCTTTTCAACAATGTCCTGTACATCTCACTGTCACGATGGGTCAATCTGAATCCCCATTTAAGCATTCTGCTATATCCCTTCCTCTCCCCAAATTAGAAAAATGTATATACAAGATGTAGAACACTGGAATCAAATATAGCGAAAACAATTATACCATGAGGGAAGAACACACAAGAGAAACAAAAAAAAAATCACATAGTGCATTATAAGTACATTAAAAACAATAGCAAGAAAAAAAACTATCTGTGTCTCTGTTTTGGGGTACATTTTGCTTAACATCATCTTATATGGTCATATGTACATAGCCTTTGACCTTCTCTGCTTGTCCTAGACATGTACTAGTCATTGCAAACAAGGGAAACCATGGGACCTATGTTTCTTTGGGCCTGACTTAGTTCACTTAATATAATTTTTTTCAGGTCTTTCCATTTCCTAACAAATGGGGCAATGCCATTCTTTCTGATGGAGGCATAGAATTCATATATATATATATATGTATATATGTATGTATACATATATATATATATATATATATATCCCATTTCATTGATCCATTCATCTACTGAGGGGCATCTGGGTTGGTTCCATATCTTAGATATGGTGAATAATTGCATTTACTTTGTTGCACCTTAGGATAAGTAAATGAATGGTGCATCCGAATTATGCACCAATAGTAATGAAAATTGCCATTTTCAGTATGCCATTATAGTAGATGGATTAATAAACTGAGTTTGTTATAGCTATAATTATTTGCGATTCCTACCCAAACATATTAACAGACTGACTACCCTAGGTTACAGAATGAGTACTTAAAAGATAGTGAGTGATACAATTAATTACAAATAATTCTTGGTAAAATAAGTAAAGTCCAAAAAATTGATTAAAAATTAGCTTTATATGAACAAAATATGTACAGTTATCGAAAATAAGAGTTCATATGAAAAGCCATGCTAATTTATTTTTTCAGTTCATTGTGATGTAGCTGCTAAACAACAAGAGTAATATTAGACAGTAATCTCTACTATTCACAAAGGAACGCAATACTGATAAGTCACTCTGTTCTAGACTGATTACACTAGATTGTCCTTCATAGAAACAGAACTTTCAAATTGAACTTTTTTCTTTTTTCTTTATTGTCAAGGTGATGTAGAGAGGGGTTACAGTTATATAAGTAAGGTAATAAGTACAAATTTTTTTTTTGGGTCTGGTTGTGGGGCCTGAACTCTGGGCCTGGGCGCTGTCCCTCAGCTCTTCAGCTCAAGGCTAGCGCTCTACCACTTGAGCCACAGTGCCACTTCCGGCTTTTTTCTTTTTGCTTATGTGGTGCTGAGGAATCGAACCCAGGGCCTCAGGCATGCAAGGCAAGCGCTCTACCACTGAGCCACCTTCCCAGCCCATAAGTACAATTTTTTTTAAATCAAACTTGTTACCTTTCCTCATTTTTCTCTTACTTTCCCTCTCCTCCACACCCCCAAGTTGAGCAGATCATTTCCAGCACACTGGCTTGTGCATGTCGCGGTTGCATCTGTTTCCTCCTTGTCCTTTGTCTCACCATTCTGTTGTTCCCCTTCTCTTTCCTAATTCAAATAAACATATATACAATACCAGGGTACCAAAATCAGATACAGTGACAACAGGGGATATGCCATAGGGGAAGAACATACAAAAGAAACAAACAAATCACATAGTACATTAAAAACAACAAAGACAAACCTCTGTGTCCATGTCTTGGAGTTCATTTTGCTTAATATCATCTCATATGGTCATATGTACATAGCTTTTGAGCTTTTCAGCTCATCTGACAAAATTGTCCTATACGTGTACTAATTATTACAAATGAGGGAAACTATGGAACCTAAATTTCTTTGGGACTGGCTTACTTTATTGAATATAATTTTTTCCAAGTCTTTCCTTTCCTGACAAATGGGCCAGTGTCATTCTTTCTGATGGAAGCATAGAATTCCATTGCATATATATACCACATATTCTTGATCCACTCATCTACTGAGGGGCAGGCATCTAGGTTGGTTCCATATCTTAGCTATGGTGAACGATGCTGCGATCAACATAGTTGTGCTGGTAGTTTTAGTAGGGCCTTGTTTGTGATCATTTGGGTAAATGCCCAGAAGGTGGGATTGCTGGGTCGTAGGGGAGCTCTATGTGGAATCTTTTGAGGAACCTCCATACTGCTTTCCAGAGTGGTTGAACAAGTTTACACTCCTACCAACAATGCAGTAGGGTTCCCTTTCGGCCACATCTCCTCCAACAAAAAGAAACAACAACAAAAAAATCACATAGTACATTACAAACAACAACAAAGAAAAACCTCTTGAGCTCATGTCTTGGAGTTCATTTCACTTAACATCATCTTATATGGTCATATGTACTTAGCTATTCTGTTCATCTGATACGATTATCCTAGATGAATACTAATTATTGCAAATAAGAGAAACCATGGGACCTATGTTTCTTTGGGACTGGCTTACTTCAGTTAATATGATTTTTTCCAAGTCTTTCCATTTTCTAACAAATGGGGCAGTGTCATTCTTTCTGATGGAAGCATAAAATTCTATTGTAAATATATATATATATATATGTATATACATATATATAATATATGTATATATATGTCGCATTCTCTTAATCCATTCATCAATTGAACTGCATCTGGGTTGGTTCCATATCTTAGCTGTGGTGAATAATGCTGCAATACACATAGTTGTGCTGGTAGCTTTAGTATGGCCTTGTTTGTGATCATTTGGGTAAATGCCCAGAAATGAGATTGCTGGGTCATAGGGGAGCTCTACGTGGAGTCTTTTGAGGAACCTCCATACTGCTTTCCAGAGTGGTTGAACAAATTTACACTCCCACCAACAATGCAGTAGAGTTCCCTTCTGGCCACATCCCTTCCAGCATCTGTTGTTATTAGATTTCTTGATTGTAGCCATTCTAACTGGGGTGAGGTGGAATCTCAGTGTTGTTTTGATTGGCTTTTCTTTTATGGCCCGAGAAGTTGAGCATTTCTTCATGTGTCTGTTGGCCACTCTTAATTCTTCAGAGAAGTCTCTTTAAATCTTTAGCCCACTTATTAATGAGGCGGTTGTTTCTTTGAAGATTTGTTTTTGGGGAATTTAATATTTTGAGTTTTGAGTATATTTTAGATATGATGCCCTTGTCTGTTGTATGGCTGGTGAAGATCTTCTCCCAATCTGTGGGCTCTCTATTGATTTTGCTAGCTATGTCCTTTGCCATGCAGAAGCTCTGCAGTTTAATGCAATCCTATTTGTCCAACTTTTATTTGATATTTTTTTGTTTCTGGGTCTTTATTAAGAAAATTTTAGCCTGTGCCAAGGAGCTTTATAGTTTCTCCTATTCCTTCCTGTAAAGTTTTCAGGTGTCTGCTTTGACTCCGAGGTCTTTGATCCATTTGAAGTTGATTCTGGTGCAGGGTGATATATAAGGATCTAAATTTAGTTTTCTACAGGTGCTTAACCAAGCCAGCACCATTTACTGAAAGGCTGTCTTTTTTCCATCCTATTTTTGGCTTCCTTATTGAATATTAGGTAGCTATGGGTCTGCAGGTTCATTTCTGGATCTTCAGTTCTATTCCATTGGTCCTCAGGTCTGTTCTTGTGCTGGTACCAAGCTGTTGTGATTACTATGGCTTTGTAGTAGAGTATGAAGTTTGGTATTGATATTCCTCCAGCACTCCAAATAGAACTTTTAAAGGACATGTGAGTAAACAAAAAGAAAAAAATGACAAGGGAAAATTCCAAGGATGGTTGAATCCTCTGGAAGTCTGGGTGCCTAAGGATTGAGAAATCTTTGACAAAATTTTGCCAAGTAGGAAGATCATTATAGATGAAATAGTGGATGGTATTTCTCAAGAAATATAGATTAGATACTACCTATCAGGCTCCAGAGAAGAAGAAAATATCGAATTATAATACATTAAAAAGTAGAGTTTAGCTTAGTATAAAAAGCATATTTCTGACAGACACATTAAAATTGAATGATTGCCCTTGAGATTATAAGCCTTTTCACCATGTTAAATGCTATGTGATAATCTCCTAATATTTTTGAGCAAAATCCTCCTTGGTGGGAATCAGGATTAGATTTCCTTCAGATTAGCTTCCAACTAGAGTTTGATGTTGAAAAAGAAAACATCATGCCACACTCCTGCTTCCAGTTTATTTGAGAAATGAATAGAAGATGTTTTAAACAGAATATTGTATGTGTACACACTGTTAAGCGCACTGTTTTGTTTAAAAATTGCCTCAAGAAATTCACCTGGGTAGATGTACTTTAAGCTGTTACAATGTCATAAGAGTATCTTATCTCTTTTCCTGTCATAAATTTCAGTCTATTTCAATTATGTGCAATGAATATGGATACATTTGAAATGTGAAAAGTTAAGTAAAAGGTAAACTATATACATACATACATACAACCTACATATATATATATACATTCAAAGGAAGAGTTTGGAAAACTTTAAGAGCAAAGTAGAATATAAATTGATGAGTTGATTAACATCCTCTTTCACCTTTGACCAATCTTAGTCTTCTCTGTCTTCTAACCTACCTACTGAGCCTGTAGGTGAATTTCTCAAACTTATTGGATTTTCCTTCAACTTGTCTACTTGTCAGCCTTCCTTATTTCAGTAAATGACACATTAATTCTAGTAAAAAAAAAAATAGTGGTCAAGCTGGGCACTGGCGGCTCGCTCACTCTTGTAATCCTAGCTACTCAAGAGGCTGAGATCTGAGGTTCACAGTTGAAAGCCAGTCCAAGCAGGAAAATCTGTGAGACTCTTATCTCCAATAAACCACCAGAAAGCCGGAAGTGGCGCTGGGGATCAAGTGGTAGAGCGCTAGCCTTGAGTTGAAGAGCTCAGGGACAACACTTAGGCCCAGAGTTCAAGCCCCACCGACACACACACACACACACACACACACACACACACACACACACACACACACACACACACACACACACAAACACACACGCACACACACACACACGTGGTTATTTTTAAACTCTGAATCATTTTTAGATTCTATAGACCTCTTCTCCTAGTGAAATCTAAAAATCTTTACTCTTCTCTCTAGCTGTACTACTACTTGTTGTTCTGAAACCACTGGGACTCTTGTGAGATTCCTGACTGAGGCTCCTCATGACCCTCATTCTTATTTTTTCTCTTAATCTCCAGGAGAGCCTCTCTAGCATGTAAATACATCTCTCTCTCTCTCTCTCTCTCTCTCTCTCTCTCTCTCTCTCTCTCTCTCTCTCTCTCTCTCTCTCTCTCTCTCTCTCACACACACACACACACACACACACACACATACCCCACAGTAGCATGAGAAGGAAAGAGAAGATCTAAAGAAAGGAAAGAAGAATGGCATATTGGAAAGGAAAGAAAGAAACCAACTTGTTTCTCAAAATTTATTCCATGTATAAACTGGTTATGGAAAGTTAAGAGAAGTCATTTTAATATTTTCAAAATGATGGGATATGATGAAAATAAATAATACTGTTTGAATAGCAAAAGCTGATATTTTCTCAGTAGAAGTGTTAGAGATGAAGGATTCAAATTTTATTATTAGTTTTAATTTTATTATTTATCTCCACTGATTATATCTTCATAGCAAAACATGAATTATTTCATATAGAAATTAAAACGAGGAGATTTAGGATGTGTGCAACAGAATATAACATATAAAGAATGGACCACTCAGGTGGTCTCTCATTGGGATGCAAAATATTCATCTCTATGCTAGAATCCTAGTAAAGATTAAACAGATCTCCTCTTACACCTAGAGAGTTTGGTTTCATCTGAATTGGTTTCTAAAAGCCCCATCACTTTCTATTTTGAAATTAAGCAAATGTTCTAAAAATGGTGAAGAAAGACCTTTCTAAAAGTTATTGATATCTAAAGATTGTGTCTATCTGTTTGTTTATACAACTTGATGATTTTGTAGGACCAACATTTTTCTTAACAACAGTATTTATTATTGTACTAACGATAGTATTAAACCATCATCACACTTCTTACAGAAACTGATCTTGCAAACCAAAGTGTTTGCAGACACAAGGCTTTTGAACATGAGAAAAGGGAGAGCTGCAGGCACCTGTTGAGAAAAATGATGACAGATGGTGTGGCTTTCCTCAAGGACCTCCCTGCAGCTGCGCCTGCATGCGTGTCTCCAAGCTGAACTGAAGTCTATGCGTATTGCTTATTACACCCACAAGAGTATTCGCTTCACCCTGTGTAACACACAGCATTTGTCAAAGCTCTGTTCTGTAGCAGCAAGAAGGAAAAAAAGACTAACAATAAGTGAGAACCAAGTTAACATCGGTGTAATCAAGCTTTTGATCGAAAGGTCTTAGCAATCTTGTTGATTACCAAAGCTAGCTAGCTCTTTGGTATGTTATCTTAGTTTGTTTTGTTTTGTTTTGTTTGGGTCCGGTCGTGGGGCCTGAACTCTGGGCCTGGGCGCTGTCCCTCAGCTCTTCAGCTCAAGGCTAGCACTCTACCACTTGAGCCACAGCACCACTTCCGGCTTTTTTTTCTTTTTGCTTATGTGGTGCTGAGGAATCGAACCCAGGGCCTCAGGCATGCAAGGCAAGCGCTCTACCACTGAGCCACCTTCCCAGCCCATGTTATCTTAGTTTGAAAGTGACAGTTCTGGGAAAATGTTATTCTTTCTAATGGATGAGTAAAAATTCCATTGTGTATATATCACATTTTCTTGATCTATTTGTCCATTTGAGGGGTGTCTGGGCTAATTTCATGTCTTGGCTATGGTTAATAATGCTGCAGTGAACATGGTTTTATTCTGGTGACTTTCCTGTAGCCTAGATAAATGCCCAGGAGTAGAACTGCTGAATTATAGGGTAGTTCTATGTTTAGTTTTTTGAGGAACCTCCATACTGCATTCCAGAGTGGTCTAATAAACTTTCATTTCCATCCACGGTATATTAGAGTTCCCTTTTTGCTATATCCTCCCCAGCTTCTGCTGTTGTTTGTTTTCTTAATAATGGCCATCCTAACTAGGGTGAGTTAGAATCTCAGTGTTGATTTGCATTTTCTTTGTGGCAGGAGATGTTGAGCATTTCTTTGTCTATTGGCCATTTTTACTTCTGAGAAGTCTCTCATTAAGTCATCCTATTGTCAAAAATTGCAAAAGTTGTATTGTTTCCCTCACAATGTGCAGAAACTAAAATTAGTCCTATAAACCTATAAGTAAATGCGTTGGGTGGTATGCAGGTGGTTACAAATATGTTAACTGAAATATAGTAGATTCAAGGGAGAACTCCAAAGAGTGTATTCCTTATAAAGGCAAAAGAAGCTCAACAAAATAAATGCCAGGAAACAGGTACTTGCAAGAAGTGGGGTGGAGCCAAGGTGAGAGGGGTAGAGGAATGAAGGGAGAATGCAGTCAGGAATCAATGAATATACTACAAAACTAAGAGAAGTAAGGGAAGGGGTATGTTGTGAGGGATGGGCGAGAATGTTGAAAGGGGTGACGTGGATCAGAATGCATTGTATTCATAAACTGTTTTGTTAAGTGGCAACTCCTTGTGCAATGACTTAAAGATATTGTTTGAAAGAAATTGACAGTACTCATGATACCACCCTCCATGATTAATGTCAGCTGCCTGATGATTTCAGCTGATGGTAACATACTTTATTGTAACCTCCATTGTATATTTCATAATTTTTTAGTGCACAACGTATACCAAGGGGAGGAAATACCTTCTGAGAACATTATTCAAATTGTTTTTGTTGCATGTAAACCTTAACTTCATTATTGTAGTCAATTAACTCAAGATTTTCAGAGATAATGGGTAGTATTTTATCTAAATAACTTTCAAGCTAAATAATGACCCTATGTTAGGTATTTGAGTCAGGATTGGTTGAGAATCAGATCATAAAGTCATTCACATAGGGTAACGGTACTTCACATTTCACTTTGCAGAACCAATTAAGTACACACAAGTCTAAATTTGGACAGCACCCAGGCCCCGACCTCAAGCCCCCAAACCAGCACACACACAGACATATACACAGATAGACAGACAGACAGACAGACAGACAGACAGACAGACAGACAGACACACACACACACACACACACACACACACACACACACACATGCTCATATCTCATCTGAATTGTCCATTTTTAGTCACCATTAACATTCAAAGGTTAACATTAAAAGACTAACATTAAAAGGTTATGTGTATGGTCTCATGGAATATTTTCTCTCTTTTTACTCCTTTATGTCTATTTTTAAAATTTTCCTTTGGTTCCTTTTTTTCTGCTTCTAAATTAAGTTTTATGATTCAATAGGGTGGGTATTTTCTAGGGTAGAGAGAAGGCAAGATGTTTTTCCCTCTGTTTAACAGGTAAAATTCTCTCAATAAAATAAGCTGTAACATCATAAGCTGAATGTGGAAGAGTGTTGGCATCTTGTACACAGGAAGTTGGGAGCATTTGGGAGATCTCAGGAAAACAATGAGAGATTAACCCGTGAATTTCCAACTGTTAACCGGGGTCCAGCAGACATAACTATGTAAACTGAAGACATATCTCAAAACAGGTCTCAGAAGTTGGAAGATGTGAAGGAACTATACTGATATTGTAGTTCACATTTCCGTTTAATTTTATTAAGATCCAGTCATATTTTTCTACATCAAGCTTAAACATTTCCTTTAGACAATCACATTTCCCTAGGAACCCAGAACTTTGAAGGAATGGGTAGAAGTTTTTTCCCTAAATGTTTTATTTTTATTCATTTACTTTTCTTGAGATGAGGCCTTGCTATGTTGTTCAAGTCCTGGGTTCTCATACACAAGGGATTCTCCTTGAGCTTCCCAAATGCTGGGATCCCAGGATCATAACATCATTTCAGGCTCTGTTTTATTCTCAAAATAATCAATGATCATTGTTTTACACGGGGCAGACGAGCTGAAGGAATTTTCAGTAATAGTCAAGGGAAGTTTTCTTTCTTTATTCAGTTAAGTCCGGAAAAAAAGGATGGAATAGTTGGAAAGAATTGGTACTGTTGAGTGGAAATAAGATGAATGGAAAATTGGCAAGCATGCTGAATATTTGTGGAAATAATGGTTTTGGAAGGACATTTGCCTGACTGGGATAAATTATTTGACTCTTCAAACTGATTACAATTTGTATTGTATTATATTTGTTTGTAGAAACTGATTGCATGAATAATGTAATGAAATGGGAGTACAGGGTAAAGGCATAGTTAAGTTGATCTAAATCTTCTTTTGTCCATAAGCATCATTACTTCATTTGTATATTGAATGTCTGCATGACAAATATAGGCAGACCATTGTATCATAGGATTGTGTTTTTTAAATTGCTTTCTCAATTGCAGCCTGGTTCTCTGAATAACTTTTTTCAAGCTCCAACTTTAGCTGTATGTAAGAATATTTAATATAAAGCTCAGAGGTAAGTAGACAGAGAAACAGAAGTAAATAGACTCATTTCAGCAATTCAGCAGGGGCCACTAGCTTGTACAATAGTGAGGAAGGATGCTAATATGGGATTCAGAATGCTAGGGTTTGAATATTGTCTTTAACATTTACCTGCTATCTAATCCTAGACATTTCTTCAGTTTCTTTGTAGATGAAAAAAATTGGCGTAATCACCAAGATTTGATGTGAAGATTAAATTAGTTAATATGTGTACTGTGCAGAAACGATCTGGTGTATAATGTAAAATGGCAGTTATTGTTTCCTCGGTGAAGATGGGTTGGTTAGACTGTGTACTGTGAATAACTCTGGGGTTTAACACATTAAAAATACCTAGACTGTGGATGCCAAATCTATACACATTTGGTAATTATCTTATGAAACATAAAATGTCATCTACTTCAGTGTGACGTTCACAGAAATTTTGTTTTTCTTGTGTGTTTTCCAGTTAAGCAAAACAATCAATTCTTCCACTATAATTGTGGTGTCAGTAAAAGTAACTACAATTATATTTCAACATGTATATCCTAAAACAACTCTTTATTTTCAATAATGAACTATAATTACTGAATAAAATGATGTAATTTATATTTTTTTGTTTTTTATAAGTGATGAGAATGAGTACCATGATAAATCTCATCATGGTAAGCTAATAGCAAAACAATTGAGGGTGGGGGAGCTCTAAGTCTGTTATAAAAGGAGGGAGGGAATTAACTTGGAGAGGACACAAGCCCCTCAAGGTGTGATAGTGCCCATACCATTTCAGTTAATTTTCTTTCAAAATTTATAAAATAGATGCATATTATTTCCATTTGACTGTTCAGCTAAAGCTCTCAGGGTCTGATGCAACAGTACTGAAAGGCTGTTAAAAAGGACAGGCAGGGGTTATTTTATTTTTTATTATAAAAGTGATATACAGTAACATAAGTAAGGAAATGAGTACAATTCTTGTAGATCATTGTTGCCCCTTTCCTCATGTTCTGCAGCCAGAGGTTAGGTCCTAGTTATTACATTGCAAAGTCTGTGCTTTCTTAGAGAGCTGTGTATACCATCTGACAAGTGTAGTGCAATAACTATGGCTGATCCACAGAAACACAACTTCCTTAGCATTTCGATATTTTACATTTCAACTAGTTTCATTTCTTTGCATATTTGTTTAAAATTACATCTCATCCTCATAAGCCTGTGTCATTAAAACTTTTCCCACAGGTTTGGGGTTTTGTGAAAGGTGGAGTTGCTCCACCAGGCACAATAGGAAAAGAGTTCTGGCCTTGGGGCTGGCTCTGCCTTGGCTGTTCACTAGTGATTTCCTTAGGGGGCAGAAACATTTCAGAGTGCTGAAATTGTCCACCTTTTCAAATACAGTGAAGTATTTGATGATCTTGAGTATCCATTTGTTTTTTTGATACTCTGTGAAAACTTATAAATCTCTCTGTCTTTTCCTGAGTTACAATGTATTCCAGAGTCCTAAATAAATGTCTGTTCTGTTGAAAGACTTCTGTTGAAAGATTTCCCTTAGAAATCCCCAGGATTTACATAATAAGTCTGGATAAAGGATGTTGTAATTAGCAAACCCAGAATGAGGGTTTTAGTTCCTATGAATCCACTTCAATTCTTTTCATTCATTATTTAGACAGTCTGGATTTTTCATTTTCATGTTTTCCATAGGACTATTTTACAAATACAAAGAAGGAGTTGAAAAAAGACTCACAGCAAGATTACCAACTAGAATATGCCATGGAAAACAGCACACACACAATAATTGAATTTACCAGAGAACTGCACACCTGTGACATCCATGACAAGAGCATAACGGTAAGACATGACAGGTGGGATGGATTGGATGTGTATACTGGTAAGCCACTTTGCCAACTACATGAATAAATGCTTAGAAAGTACCTTCAAAGCCAGGCACTGATGGCTCACATCTGTAATCCTAGCTATTTAGGATGCCTGAGATCTGAGGATCTGGCAATTCAAAGCCAGCCAGGTCAGCAAAATCCATGAGACACTTATGTCCTATTAAGTACCAAAGAAGACCAGAAGGGGAGTTTTGGCTCCAAGTGGTAGAGAGCTAGCATTGAGCACAAAAGCTCAGGAACAAATCCCAGGCCTGATCTCATCAGGCCCTGAGTTCAGAAGAAAATCTAAGATTATAAATTTCAATAAATGTATTATCATGTTAATTTGACATTTTGAAGAGCTCTTTAAAGTTTTTATGATCATATTTATAAGTGAATTTTTGCTTCTGTATAAAATTTGAAAATGCACAATAGCTAAAGATTGTAAGAGATGTTTTCTTCAGGGAGAATTATGATATTGATTAAGATCTAACTCACATGATTTATAACTGACTCAGTTTTGTCAATTTCCAAAACAAAAATGATGAAAATCTGATTAGAATCACCCACTGCCATATTATACAACATTTTTTTTAGTTTTAGATTTCACACAAAAAATTTACGTATATTCAAATTAAACATTTAGAGAATAATAATCCATGTGCAAATGTAACATTTTTTTACATAAGTTGCACTATTTTCATTTTGTATAGGCCAATAAAATTTTTTTGTTTAATACACTAAAGCTTTTAAAAAAAGAATATTAAAAAACCCTCAGAGCTGGGAAGGTGGCTCAGTGGGAGAGCATTTGCCTTGCATGCCTGAGGCCCTGGGTTCGATTCCTCAGCACCACATAAGCAAAAAGAAAAAAGTGGGAAATGGTGCTGTGGCTCAAGTGGTAGAGCGCTAGCCTTGAGCTGAAGAGCTGAGGGATAGCACTCAGGCCCAGAGTTCAGACCCACAACTGGGGTCTGAAAAAAAAAACCCTCAAATAATTCTAATTAACATTCAGTGTAAGGAGTAAAAGAGGAATAAAAACACATGCCAGGACATAGATCAGGTTTTAGGTAACATACAGGGCAATTATGTTTTAATTGGAATAATAATTATAGTCATCTGACTTATTAAGAAAGAATATAGCAAAGAGAACATTTAAAATCAGGAGCCTTTCCTTTGTTGTTTATTTTCAGATTTCTTATTACCAGCACCTGGCAAAAGCACCTTAGTCTGTGGGAGGACCAACAATTTCTCGATACTCCAGCAAACCTTTCTCACCACACAACCCTCTGGGCAATCTCTCTTAGTGGCTCAGAGGAAACCTGTTTCAACTGACAGTGCTTCCTTCAGTTGGAGTACCCCAGTCCCTTGGAAATTCCCAGGATTCATACAGGGATTTGTGGTTGACTCTAGTGTAATAAACCTGGAATCTACAATTCCTTCCATATTTGTAAATGCATACGCACGACTAGCCTAGTGCCTGGGAAAATAAGCCTATTATGAAGAATCTTATGATAATTTTAATTTTAATTTTGCTTGCTTATTTTGCCTACAAGGTCTCATCACATTCTAACAACTTTCAATTTCCCAAAGTTGCTGCTGATTCACAATAATATTTACTTGGTAACTGTTCACTGCTACTTTAGAATTTTGAGGGTGACAGATTTACTACCGTCGTGTTTATGAAAGCAAAATTTCAGAGTCAGTTTTTCTTGGGCCTATTTTGGGTCACACATCTTGCCTGTCAAGAGGTCTCTTTCTAAAAACAGTAACTCCTATGATTGAAACCTTAACAACTTAAGTGCGCTTTGTGAAGTCAGAGCCCATGTTGAGAACTTCAGATGTCATCAGTTTCTTTCCTCCATTTTTATATCCTGCTTTAAATAGATTTCATTAGACTCAACTCAAAGGTAAAGAAAGTACTTTTCTGAGCTCTAACATATCCATGTCTGCTCATCAGGATAGCACAGTGCGAGTGATCTGGGCCTACCATCAGGAAGATGTAGGAGAAGCTGGTCCCAAGTACCACGACTCCAATAGAGGTACCAAGAGTCTACGTTTGTTGAATCCAGAGAAAGCCAGCATGTTGCCTACAGTCTTGCCGTACTTTGACCTTGTAAATCAGGACGTAAGTTATTTTTAGGTTTTATGATTGTGTGGATGGTTTTACAGAAAGTGTACCATTTTTGCCTATGTAAATTGTATTTAATACCATGCCAACAGAATGTGACTGTGTGTCTTTCTCCCCTTTTTATTAAGACAGGTCCCAATCCCAAACAAAGGTACAACATATTGGTGCCAAATGTTTAAGATTCCTGTGTTCCAGGAAAAGCATCATGTAATAAAGGTAGGCGACTCATTTGGCCAAACTTTTCAAGTGGAAAAAGAAATGTCTGTCTTTAAAATGAAAATAATGAAAATGATATAGAAACAAGTTTTAATTATAAAAAAGTTATTTAGATGGGACCAGTGGTTCATGCCTGTAATCCTAATGCCTCAGGAGGCTGAGATTTGAGGATTGCTGTTGGAAGCCAGCACAGGAAGAAAAATAGTCCCCTTGGGTCTCTATCTCCAATTAATCACTCAAAAACCAGAAGTGGAGCTGTGGCTTAAAGTGGTAGAGTGGTAGCCTTGAGCACAAGAGCTCAGCGACAGCACCCACGCCCTGAATTCAAACCTTGGGAGTGACGCGGGCATGCATGCACGCACGCACTCACGCATACACACACACACACACACACACACACACACACACACACACACACACACACACACATGGAGTATTTATAGAAGTAACTGGCTTGATGGACACACACACCCTTTAAAAAGTCTTATTATTTAAAAGAGTACATTTACCTATTGATAAATTCAGGAAAGTGACACTTGCCAAAACATTTTGTTTTGTGAATTCCTGCTACAATAAAAATTTATGATAGTGTGACAAGAAATTATTGTTGTGGTGTTTCTTTGAATAAAAGCTAAAAGGAAATGACTGATTTTTTTTAGAGAATTTCTGAAAGTACAGAATTGTGTAATAAATACACCTATTTTGTCTGTGGCAAAGTGAGGTAGGTCCTCCAAAGGTTTGTGATGAATGAATGAATGAACAAGAATTATGAAAAAATGTACATCTTTTGTACTAGACTCAGTCTATAGATGCTGAAGATTATGCTCTACAGTCTCAAAACATCCAGTAATTGTAAGATATAATCAAGCCACAAGAAAGAATATAGAATTATATAAAGTATACAAATAATTGTAAGCATTCAGAAGAAGCCAGACAGCTCTATCTTTTGACCAGCCTCAGTCTGTATAATGATGCAGAGTAAATGTGAGAAAGGATCATGTGTTTAGATTATGGAATCTAGAGAACTTGTGGGTTTGAGTTTCTGTCCCATCTCCTACACTTTTTGTTCTCTCTTTGGGTACTGTTCTTGTCTTGCTTACTCCCCTATCAAAGGTAGGAAATATGAACATTTTCTCGTTCTTTTTCTTTTCCCCAGTACGTGGGCTTGAATACAGGGCCTAATATTTTTGCTTGGTTTTTTCACTCAAGGAAGTCATTCTACCATTTGAACCACACTTTCATTTCCAGCTTTTAGCTGGTTAATTGGAGATAAGAGTCTCATATACTTTTCTTCCTAGGTTGGCTTTGAACCACCATCTTCAAATCTCAGCTTCCCAAGTAGCTAGGGTTACAAGTGTAAGCCACCAGTGATCAACCAAAACTATCTTTCATGGTGGAGGTCCAGAAGAGAATAAAGCATCATACTAGAAATTTTTATCATATCCAAGTTCTAAAATAGAATTACTTCTACTAGTGATAAATTATTTATCTTTCTGTGTCTTGTTTACTTCCTCTAGAACTGGGGTAATGAAAGTTTATACCTAACAGGGCTATTATTAAGTACTAAGTGGATGAAATGTGTTTAATATTGGTAAAGTATTTAGAACTGTGCCTGGCACATAGTGTATATAAAATAAAATAAAATTAATAGAACCTTTCCAGTGTACTTTTGCTAATTTGTTGATCATCTTATTGGGATTCTGGGTTCCCCGGGGATTCTATATAAGACCTTTCTAATAAATGGATTTTAAATAAACACCTAGATTATCAATCATTCCATTTAGGAAGGTTATCTTGAAAATTTTTCTGCTTTGGAGATTGTGAAGTTGAGGTTAAAGCAAAACAAAACACAACACAACACTAGCATTCTTAACAAGCCCAGGAAGAAAAATGCTATGTTTTATTACTTGCAACTGAACAAAACATCTTTCCATGAAATTAGACACACTGCTATGTTCTTCTGTTAGTAGCATTCATAAATCTGAGTGATTTACTTTGGAGAATGTTTCCTAGGACAAGAAAATCCAACAGTGATTAACATCAAATAGCTGTGGAATGTTCTTGAAGCCTGAATACTGTATAGCCATAACAAAATTTTTAGAAAAATGATGTCTTATGCCAGGCACAGGGCTTGAATGTTTGACATTATATACTATATAATGGATACCCTATCCACTTTCCTTATTGTGTTGTCCCTATTATAATAAAAGGGCCCTGCTGAAGAGAGAACTTCATGCACAGATTTCAGAAATGTGAAGTGTGAAAGAGGGTTTCTATTTCTGTTCAGGTTTAATGTTTGTAATGTGGTCATTGGAGCATTGTGTGTCAAACTATACGATTTTATAACTATCAGAATTAGTTCTTCTGTGAGTGAATCTCTTCTCTGACCCTCAACATCCCTGCATTGATATTCCACATGTTTTACTTGATCTGGGCTCTTTTTCCCTTTGTGGAAATAGCTTCTTGTTCTGTTATCAGGCTGTATTTGCATGGTCTTCATGTCTATTTTCACGGGCTCATGTCTTTCCTGGTTTTAGCCTGGGGAGACTGGCAGGTGTTTGTTATTGACTGTAGACTCAGTAATTGGTTGTTTTCTCCAAATCTATTTTAACCCTGAACTTTATTTTTATTTTTGCTCACTGATGTTTCCCTTTCATCCTTTACTAATTTAACCATGCTCCCTGAAGGCAAATCTTTGACACTGAGATAGATCCATTCAGCAAGTTGAGACAAATTAACATTCATAATATTCCACATATGAAAATACTTTTACTTCCTCTAAACACTTTGAGACCTTCTATTTGGCTATTAAGTTGTTAATACTAATGGATTACCATTATACCCTGTAGATTTAAAAAATCAAATAGAAACAGGGATGACCCTTGATATAGATTCTAGGGAAAAATTATGCATTAAAAATCAAAAGAATATGTCTTTTGGGATTTTGTGCTACACTTTACAAATGTGAAATAATTTTATCCTTTATGCCCAGTTTAGCTGAAATGTCTCTGAATTTTAACATATCTTTTATATACTAAACAAAAGATTGAAATACTTGAGCATTTACTGGGTCAAAACTATAAATTAAGACCCAAAATTTAGTTGGAATACCAGATCAAATGATAATGATTTGAATAGAAATGGCATATTTTAAAGGTGTTTGATTTACACAGTTCAATATTTAGAAGCTCATTGTAGCCCTTCTTGAGTTACATCTGCTTTATGGAAACATCAGAGTATGTCTAGCTACCTGGGTGTTCTTAATAGTCACATTGAGTACAAGGTAATTGAATTCACTTCGAAAGCATGTCTATTCATGGAAATGATTTATTGCTAACTCTGCCACTAATTAGCTCTTTGACCCTAGAGAAAGTACTTAACCTAGCCTGCTCCTCAAATTCCTTCCCTGTCAGATAAAGGGATTGGACCAGATGATCTCAATTGGTTCTTTCTGCTTCTAAATATCTATGACTTGATGAAACAGAAACTGGAGTCAGTGCTGGCATTGGGTGCTCTCTGCTCTGAGTTCCATAAACACTTGCTTCTCACAGGGGAAAATGCCTCCCTCGAAGTTAAAAGGTCCTCTTCTTTAGCCCTTCAGGCACGGGCTTCTTAGCATATATTTTTGATGCATCTCAACCTTTTCTAGAGCATGACAAACTATGCCACAAACCCAGGAGAATCTGTGGTTACTTGGCCTATTAACAAAAGTGCTTGACTTAGAAAAAAAAAACAAAACAGGCCCTGAGACTTTATTTTGGAGCTAGAAACCACTCATTTTTTTTTAATCTTAAAATACCCAGGCACTTAGCCAAATTTGTTACTGACATTATTTAATGACTATTATATTTCTGTAGCAACTGATTTTAGGTACATAATGATAATGAAACTATAAGAAATTCTCATTAAATCAAACTATGAAACCACAAATGTTTACAATGTTCCTATTATCTACTTGCTATGCCCTGGCCTAAGCTAGGGTCAGACCACATGGTTTGAATCTTGGCTCCACAATCCCTCCGACTGTTAATTCCAAGCAAGCAGTTTAACTTTGAGTCTTAGGTTTCCTTTTACAAAAAGGACTGATAAAAACACTTGTCTCAAATATAATCTATCATTAAATTAGACACTGTAGAATGCTTATATATTTGGTATATTATAGCTCAATAAGTGATAGCCATATTACTCCATTTACTTTGTTTTTTTTTAACTTGTTAAATATTGAAGATAATGTCATGTAAACATTAGGATAGAAGAGTTCTAAGCAGAAAGACTTGACCAAAATTGCTCAGTACAGTTCTCAATGTCTTTAGATTCTGCTTTTCATTAGCTCAATGCCTTTGGGCAAACTAAACTCATCTTCACTTGCAAAGTAGGAAAAATAATTTTCAGGAAAGGTTAAATGAATACAAGTGAAAACACCTGTTGCATAATAGGCCGGTAATTGCTTGTTTTCTTCCCTTGAAAGGGATTATAGAGATGAATGACTAAAACTTTACTATTTTCTCATAGTTAGAGTCAAGATTGTACTGAAACCTTGGAAGGCAGTAAGTCTCCATTTTATTTTGAAGAAAAGATTCCTTGAGAATTAGATTTCATAGCTTGCTTCCATTACTCTAAACCAAATGTAATTTAAGCTAATTTCCTCCTGTTCTGTCTAAGGAAGGATAAAAAACAACTGGCGATTATTTCCTCTGGGAAATATTCACTCACATTGTTAGGTCACCCATTAACCTTCCATTCTCTGACCTTAAATAATGCCATTTTCAACGGAAGTAAAAAGATACTTATTTTCCTTAGTTTTTCTTCTACCACCCAATTCAACCCGCAAACTTATTAATTTCTTTTCCAAGGAGGCTAAAAGGTTGGATAACAAAAATTGGGAAGCATGAGCCTAGTTAATGGAATTTATTGGCTGTAAAAATGGTAATGACTAATTAGCAGCAGTTTTATTGAATCATTGCCAAGATATTTGTGTTGAATTCTAGATAGTAATGGGACAATAGGATTGATATGTCATGGCATACCAGTAAGATATTGACTAGTTTTACTAACTCACAGGGAAACCTTTATGTGAAATATTTATCTGAATCTTTTTATATTTGCTACTTTAAGTATCGACTAGATTTTTAGTCTCTTACAAGATAAGTCGAATTCCCAGATGAGCACGCTTAAGCCAAGGAAACTTAAGAAACTTGTTCAACATTGTGCAAATTGTATGAAGCAGAGCCATGACTTTAACACATATCTCCCTAGCAAAACTAGTGACTTTTCCTTGCAGTTTTACTAGCTCGAGTCTCGTGATACTTTCTTAATATTTGTGTGCTACAGTAAGCAACAATTTGTGTGGGAAATCCTGTACCCAGCTCTGAGTGTCTTTTCAGTCAATTTCTCAGAGCTCATAGTACTTCTTAATTTTTGACAGCTTTATGGAAGCATAATTGGTATATAAAGAACTATGTGTATTTAATATGTACAAATTTGATGAGTTTGGGCACATGTAAGCACCCATGATTCCGTGACCCAAACTGAGGTAGCCAGACATAATCATAACCTTCCAAATTTTCCTATGTAGTTTTTTCTTGTTTCTTTTGGTAAGAACACTTAACATGAGCTTCACTCTCCAAATAAATTTTGAAGTGCAGAATTCCATATTGTGTTTGACTCTTTTTTTTGACACCTATAAGGTCTTGGGCATATTTCCTGGGCTAGCTGAGTAGACCCCACTAGACACGCCAGTTTCAACAGTCTGAGAATTGACAGACTTAGGATTTCAACTAAGTATAAAGAAGCAGGATGTTTTCATCCCTAGGGGTTGAAAACTCTCTAACAGTGGTTGACACATAAAAGTTTCCTTTGTGATTTAGGGAATCATTTAAATTAAGATTAGAATTAAGATGATTAGACTAAAGATGGTGCATATGGCTGCAAACAGGGACAGAACGTTAAATCTCTGAGATGGTGTTAGTGAGAAAGGAATTAGTGATAATTTCAATGGAAGAAAGGTAATGAGCCTGTTAATCTTATTGGACACATTGTGCAACATAAAATATCCTTGGGAAAAAAGCCAGCAGACTTCTGGCTAAGCTGAGATCAAATCCTATTGGAAATGAAAATAATAGCAATGGATTATTTTACTCCCCTTCAAAATCACATTCTATAAAAAGCTACTCCTGAGAGGAAATACTAACATCTTCATTTGGCATTTAAGTTTATGGCAGAATGCCTAAAATACCCTAGAACAAGAAGAGACACATAGTTGTAGCAAAAACTAGAAGTGCTGGCATCTCAGATTTGCCTTACAACCAGACTGGGGTCCTGGGTTCTAATCCTACCTTAACCACTGGTCAGCTGAAAATCAATGTTATTATATATGGTGTCTCTCAGCATATTAAATTTATGTTAACAGCACTTCTTAAAGAATACAGATCTATATATCTCAGAGATTGTTTTAAGAGAAATGGAATCCCTCAAAAAAGCAAGGTGACTAAATATTGGAACTGATAAAGCTGTAAATTTATAAAAATACAAACATTTACATGTTTGTAAATTTATTTTATAAAATAAGCTATAAGTTGTCTTAAAAAGAATTCAGATACCTTTTTTTTTTTGCCAGTCCTGGGGCTTGAGCGTAGTGCCTGGACACTGTCCCTGGGCTTCTTTTGCTCAAGGTTAGCATTCTGCCACTTGAGCCACAGAGCCATTTCCGGCCTTTTATGTGTATGTGGTATTGAGGAATTGAACTCAGGCCTTTATGCATGCTAGGCAAGCACCCTACCACTAAGCCACATTCCCAGACCTTCAGATTTTGTGTCTTCATAGGGCATTACATATCAGTTTTTATTCAGTTTGAAAATGATTACCCTATTGATGCAATGAGTTTTTGTAGCTCTTATGAATGAGCTTTTAATAATTAATAGAAAAATAGTTACTTATACAGTAGAAACTCACTTTTATCAAAATAAGGTATTTGAAATTCAAGCTTGAGAAGCTCAAATTAGAGGGTAATTGTTCCTAACAACACAAATCATAAAACACTACATCATTAAACTATCAAGGTTTTCTGGATCTATTTACTATAAAGGCATTTCTACATCAAAAATTCAGTTTGACAACAGAACTACTCTAGAAAAAAACATCACACTACCATATCAAAGGTATTGTGGTTGAGTCTTGCTTCCTTTGAGTAATTTTACTTTCCTTGATTCTCTAGGATGTATATTAGTATCTCATGAGTCAGCTTTAGGGATGGAGTCTAGAATTTTATGATGCTGTTGTATATTCATTAACATTTCTGAGGTGACAACATTTGCTAAGTATTATTGTATTGTTCCCAGCAAGTTATAGTATTCATATTAGTTACTATTTTTGCCATGTTTTTAGAATCACAAATGATTTTAGTCAGCCCACATTGGCAAGATTAAGTGCATGCTGATATCTACTGTCAAAATGCACTGGATTAGTTTTGTCTGCATATGAAGAAGGATTAAGCATTTGTGGCTTCAGCTTTGCTTATTCTTGGGTGCATTGCATTTTCTTTTATGGAAGTAGGCAAAAATACCAGCTGTTTCCTGAAGTCACAGCTGCCTTCCATTATAAAATTTAGTGTGATTCATATCAAAGATACTTCCTTCTATGAAGACAAAATGATTTACATTCTCACGTCTTGAAATTAAATCTACACATTAGTGTCTCTAATATAGTGAAATAATTTTAGAAACTGTGTACTTTGGGTCACCTTTGATTTAAAAATGAATTCCATTATCAACACTGAGAAATCTACTCATCACTACAATCCCACTGAATTTCTGTGCCCAGAATTTTAATATAAAGCAAAGGCAAAACTGTGTAAATAACTGCTAGTAGTTGTGCACTTGCCACCTCCAGCATCTCAGCTCTGAGGTTTGCAGGAGGAAGCACTTTGATTTATGGTGTGATCTAGAAGTGTACTCATAAGCCCACTACAGGTTCTAATTAGCTAGAAACATCTTTTCACTGTACATCTCTAAATCATGAAGGATTAATGACTGGTGATTGTTGTTTCAGGTAGCATTCAGTGCTATGTCTTTTGTCAGAATACAGAATACTCATTTTCACCTTTACACAGAGTAGATGAGGAGAAAAGATACATATACCAATAAGATAGAAGCCTCACAGCATTCGTGTCAAACTCCAGAATAAAGGCAGGACAGGAGATTAATCAAAGTTGAGCATATTTCCCATGCCATACTCAAGATTACTGGGGGAAGGAATTGCAAAATAGTTAGACTTTAGGTTAAGAGGAAATGCCAACATTGTAAAGATGGCCAGGAGGCAAAGTCTGTCTAACATGTAATCAACGTTTGATTAACTAACATTTAATCCTCACTAAAATAATAAACTATGAAAAATACAGTGTTACCATCATCATTTTACATATGGGGAAACTAAAGCTCAGAGAGGCCAAGTGATTTTTTCCGTGGCTGACAGTTCTCTAGTTGGTGTCCCTTTTCCTTGAGGAAGACAGTGCGTTTTAATAATGAACACCCACAGTGCTTTTAATACTTCAGTCTCAGCAACCTGACTGAAAACCAGGAGCCTTGTTCCATCTTTAGCTTTCTGAAGTGTTCGTTAGCATTCTGGGAGGAAGCTCCATTTGATTCCACATGTGGTGAAGGATCGTGGATGCTACCGCGAGCATTTGCTTGGACTGTAACTAATGAGCAGCTGCTGGCTCAGCCTTAAATCCAGGGTTCTAATATGTCAAATTAGACAGTTACTTATTGTCAGGGAACTGCCTGTGTTTGATCAGAGATCACTTTACCCACATGGAGACCCCAGTATATGTAGAGAATCTGTAGCCCACAGTCTGTGGTCTTTATCTTGAATGATACCTTTGTGTGGTGTTAACACGATTTGCTTTGTGTTAAAACTCCGGTACACTGTATTAGACTTTCCAAAACAGGAACCCAGGCTACCTCTTACATGCATGCATGTAAATGTGTGTGTACACACACACACACACACACACACACACACACACACATACATGTGTCAATGTCACTCCTACTTTTGAGTAGTTAAAATGTATGTATATAGACCCTTGGTGAGAAGAACTTTGAATCATGTAGCACTTCCCTTTATTGAAATATAGGCTTAAAAAGATCTTGAGTAATGTACTTATTTTCCAACAAATACTTGAATGAATAATACTGCCTTAAAGATATCTTCCAAAAAGTGTGCATTTCTTTCTCTGATTTACTAAAGTCTTTGGTAAGCTTTCTAGAATGACTTCTGTTAATGATTTTGAATATTAAGGTGGAAATCATTCACATTTTTAAAAGTGCACTGAAAGTGTGTGTGTGTGTGTGTGTGTGTGTGTGTGTGTGTGTGTGTGTGTGTGTGTGTGTGTGTGTGTGTGTGTGTGTGTGTGTGTCGGTCATGGGGCTTGAACTCTGGGCCTGGGAGCTGTCCCTGTGCTCTTCAGCTCAATGTTCTACCACTCTACCGCTCTACCACTTCCGGTTTTCTAGTGGTTTATTGGAGATAAGAGTCTCATGGACTTTTCTGCCCAGGCTGGCTTTGAACCGTGATCCTCAGATCTCAGCCTCCTGAGTAGCTAGGATTACAGGCGTGAGCCACCAGCACCTGGCTCTGAAAGTGTTTTTAAATGTTTAATTTTAGCAAACAAATATTGATTTTGCATAGATATTAGATACTGTACTTCCTAGCTGTGCCATTTTCAGATGAGTAAACTGAGGTGCAGTAAAACTGAGGTGCCAATGCCACAGAGGCAGAGGATGATAGGGTAGAATAGGAACCCTAGCCTGGTCAGAGCCTAGTGACTGATTTTTATTGGTGTTACACCCTTAGAAGTTAGGAGTAGCAAGAACTTGAACAGTTTATTTAAATTACATGAGCTTAGATGGGAAGGAATAGGTCTTTTAGGCCACATAGATCTGGTTCCAAATACTGGCTCTACCAACCACAACTTAGAGATCTTAAGGAATGTACAGAAGTTGGCTGAATCATAATTTCCTCTTGCCTAGAGAGATATGATCTGTTCACATTATTACTGGGAATATTATTTGAAATTATATAGAAAGCAGCTGGAGTATGATAAATGTAATACTGTCGTTTTCCTGTAACCTTACTTCTCCTAGCAATCTAAAACACCTGCTTGTTCTTGTCAATATTTTATTTCCTGGTTGCTGAAAATGAATGAGCAAAATTCTTTTTTTTTCAGTGTTAATTGAAGCTGGAATTTAAATTTTGTCCACAACTTGCTATTTCTTATCTATCTCTTTCAACATATGAAATATGAAACAATTTCAAGTTGAGAAATATATCTAAGATTTATACCCTTTTATACTGTAATAGTTTAATAATCTATAATTAAGTAATTTTCAGAGCTTCTGAAAAAACTAAATTACTTGGATATAATTATCTAATAATTTAGTTGGAAATTCATGTTGATTTCATTGACATTTTCAACACATTTAAAAAGCAGAAGAAAATTGAAATATGTTTACTTAGATACAATTGAATTTTTTATGACTTATCAGTTCTATCTTGGAATTTATTACTTTCACTATCTTTAATTTTTATTTCTATGTTCTCTTTTAAGATAAAGTTGTGCTATTTTCGGAATGAGATTGCCAAAGGCAACTTTGTCATCTAAGGCAGGCTCTCATTGTAAGGTTTTATAAGATTTACAACCAAATTAAATTTACAAGATCAGAGAACTATGTTCTCTTTTAAGATGATAAACAGGAAACATCAGTATCCTGAAAAATATTTTCTGCTCATATGACAATTAAAAATTTCCAAAAGTCATATTAGTTTAAACCATACTTATTCCAAAATTTATCTTATCAAGTAACTTTTTTCATCAACTTAAATTAATAATCATATGAATTGATAGGCATGAGTCATATAAAGTTCATAAGTGATATTGTGTAGTCCTTGACTAGCCTTTAAACATCTTGAGGGATCACAATTATTATATTTTTATTCCTTATCATTTTGAAGATTAAAGAATTTGTTCTGAACTTTGTCTCTCACAAGAGGAGAGCACTTAATTTTTCTAGCATGAAAATATTGTGTGTACTTATTTCATTTCCAAAGTAAAACATTAGAAAGGAAAATTATTGATGTTCTATCTTCTCAAGATTCCATATTACTTAAGTAAGCCATGTTAACACATTTATTTGCATTCTATAACTTTCTGCTCAAGAACATATTTACAATAAAATCTGGGTGTTAGTCGTGTTAATATCCCTTCTTGAAAAGACAAATTTGGGATTAATATATTAATTTGAAATTTCTTTTTCTTCAGGCATTTGATTGTTATTATAAAGGAGTGATTACAGAGGGTTTAGAGTTATATAAATCAGATAAAGAGTACATTTCTTTTTTTTGGGGGGGGGGAGGATCCGGTTGTGGGGCCTGGTGAGTGTCCCTCAGCTCTTCAGCTCAAGCCTAGCACTCTACCACTTGAGCCACAGCACCACTTCTGGCTTTTTTTCTTTTTTTTTGCTTATGTGGTGCTGGGGATTTGAACCCAGGGCCTCATGCATGCAAGGCAAGCGCTCTACCACTGAGCCACCTTCCCAGCCCAAAGAGTACATTTCTTTTTGAAAAATGTCACCCTTTCCCTTTCTCTTTCTCCCATTTTTTCCTTCCTGTCCACAGGAAGTTCATTTTCAACAGTGTTTAGAGAGAAATTTGACTTGTGAAATTATTACTCTTATCTTACCAGCTTTATCAAATGACTACCCTTATTTGTACAAGTTAAAATATAATAACTGATTACATTCATATTTTTATTGTTTATTTATGCAAATTATCATTTCTACAGCCATCTATCATTGATGCATGTGGAAAGTGATTTAAGTTTTTTGCTATTATAAATGATATTTCAATGAATATTCTTGTGTAACATTTCTCTAGGACAGATTGCTAAATGCATTGAATGTATTGTGTCAACATGTACATTAGAAATTATAATGTTTATTTTCTAAATGTATATATAGCATTCTGTGAATATTTTCCCATTGCATTTTAAGTACTGGGTATTATGTTCATTAAATTTATTGCCTCTGATAGGTGAATACCCTAATACTTACGACTGTTTTAACTCACTTTTTCTCAGAGATTGATTTTTCTATATCTATGAGGAATGACTGTGGGATTTTGATGAGAATTGCACTGAATGCTTTCAGTAGTTTAGTCATTTTCATAATATTAATTCTGCTGATCCATGAACAAAGAAGGTTTTCTATCTTCTGATGTCTTGCTCAATTTCTTTCTTCAATTTTTTTCAGGTTTTAATGTAGATACCTTATACTTCCTTAGTTCAGTTTATTCCTAGATCCTAGAAGCTACTGTGACTAGGACTTTTTCCTGATTTGTCAGCTTGTTTACAGTTGATATATAGACATGCTATCATTTTTTTGTATCTTGATTTTGTATCTTGTTACTGTGCAGAAAATTTTTTATCATATATAATATTTTTGGTGGAGTCTTTAGGGTCTTTTACATATAGAATCATATCATCTGCAAGTAAGAGTAGTTGACTTCTTCCTTTCCTATTTGTAGCTTATTATTTCTTTGTCTTGCTTTAATGCTTTGGCTAGGATTTCAAGCACTATATTAAATAAGTGAGATGAATGGACACTTTTGTCTTGTTCCTCATTTTAGAGGAAATAATTCCACATTTTTTCCATTAGTATGATGTTAACTATGTGTTCCCATGAGTAACCTTCATTTTGTTGAAGTACATTCTTTCTGTTCCTAGTTTCTTTAGAGCATTTATTATAAAAGGAGACTGAATTTTTCCCAAGGACATTTGTATGTCTATTAAGATAATAGGCTGTGTTTTATCTTTGATTCTATTTGTGTGCTGTATTACATTTATTAATGTGCCTATGTTGACTCCTCCTTGCATCCCTGGAATGAAACAAAGTTGAACATAGCTCATGATTTTTTAAAATATATTGTTGAATTTTATTTGAAAGTATTTTAGTGAGGATTTTTTCTTTTTTTAAATTTAATTTTATTTTGTTGTAAAGGTGTTGTACCGAGAGGTTACAGTTACATAAGTAAGGTAATGAGTATATTTCATGTCAAACATTGTTATCTACTCCTTCATTTTTCTCCCATTATCCCTCCCCTTCCACTCTTTCCTAACCAACCCTCTCCCACTACTCCCCCCTTCTGAAGTTGTAAGGTTCATTTCCAGCATAGTGTCTTGTGAGTATCTTCAGTGAGAATTTTTGCATGTATGTACATCAGGAAAATTGGAGTCTTTGTTTTGTTATGTTCTTATTTAGCTTAGATATAAGGCCTCATAGGTAAGTAGTATTTCTCTTTCTATTTTTCATTGTGTGTGTGTGTGTGTGTGTGTGTGTGTGTGTGTGTGTGTGTGTGTGTGTGTGTGTGTGTGTGTGTGTGTGTGTGTTTGGGGATGGGGGGGCTGGTCCTGGGGTTTGAAATCAGGGCCTGAGTGCTGTCTCTGAGCTTCTTAGCTCAAGGCTAGTATTCTACCACTTGAACCCAGATTCACTTCTGGCTTTTTTGGTAGTTAATTGGAGATAAGAATTTCACAGACTTTCTTGCCCTGCTTGGCTTTGAAATGAGATCCTTAGATCTCAGCCTCCTGAGTAGCTAGGATTACAGGTATGAGTCACTGATGCCTGGATCCTCTTTCTATTTTATGGAATAGTTTGAGGGGCACTATATTTAGTTGTTCTTTTAAAGATGTGATAGAATTCCCCACTGAGTTCATCTAGTTGTAGGATTTTTTGCTGAGTACAAACTCATTCTTCCGAGACTTGGGATTTAGAATGCCAGAGTAACATACCAAAGACACTGCAAAAAGATATTTCTGGTAGTATTTGATGGCCTTGGGTTAGGCTTACAGAGAACATGGAAAGTAGGCCAACAAATAGTTTTTCTTGGTCAAGGGTGAAGTAAAACTATTGAGTTTGGTTAGAGGAATGGTGTGATGTTTTACAGAGATTTTATATCATTAGAACCCGGAATTTAGTTTTATGTATGGTGGGAGTAAAGTCAGCCTCAGCTGGAAAAGTGGTCTTGAAAATAAGGAAAGAATTCCCTGAGGGTTGTTGTGCAGGAAGTTTAGAGACTTTTAAACAAATTTGATGTTAGAAATAAGACTGATAGTAACAAAAATAAGTCTAAAAAGAGAAGATAAAGAGTTTTTAATCATTTTTTTAAATTATCATAACTTGACTGACCAGATCTTTAGAGCTTCTTTTCATCTGTTTAAGAAAACAGATTACCCACATTTCTAAAAATGATTTTTTATTTTAGTGCATATGCAGATTGTGACCTGTGAAGTGTATATGGAGTTTGTTTTTATCTGACTCAGGAAATATGGAATGAGTTAGTCATACTCTTATGTTCTCTGGCAAATGAATCCATTTAAAAATGTCACTATAGGCTGAAGACCTGTAAGTTATTTTTGACTTAATTTAATGGAGATAGCCAATACATTTAGGAAGAAAAGCAGATTAGGCAATGAATGCTGATGGATCACTGAGTTTATTCTTGACACACGCTTTGATGCAAGAGCAGTTTCACATTTGAATAACTGGTGGGAACACTGAATTGTGCTGGACTGAGAAATACAACAAATAGTAAGGCAAGCATGGCAAAATGTTAATGAATTCTGGGTGATTATTATATGAACAAATGTTGTAGAATTTTCTTGATGTACTAACTTACCAAATTAAGTGCAAGCAAACAATTCCAATGTTAATAAGACAATTTCCTTGCTTTCAAGAAACTGGTGTGTATGAGAGACTTGTTTTTCAAACAGCTGTAAGGCAGCAGGAGACTTAAGGCCTGGAAAGGCAAATTCAGTGTGAACCAAGTTTGCTAAGAAAAACAGATTCCATGGAGTAGAAATCATGACTTGAGAGTGGACATTCACCTACCGACATGGAGATCACACTCAGCTTGGCCATAGCCTTAGACATTCATAGTTCAGTTCTTTTTCTTTTTTTTTTCTTCATGGAATTGTCCCATGAAGCTTTTTTAGTAATGGGGCTCTATGTTTGAACACATCAAGAATAAGAGAAAAACAAAGAGAAGAACCAGAATAACAGAAGTCACTGACTTTATTTTTTCCCACTAAATCATGTAGAAGGCTGAAATTAAGAGGATTAAGGTTCTTGGTCAGCCCCAGCAAAAGAGTCTATAAGACTTCTTTTAAATCAAAGATGCTGGGCAACACACACACACACACACACACACACACACAGAGACAAAGAGAGAGAGAGAGAGAGAGAGAGAGAGAGAGAGAGAGAGAGAGAGAGAGAGAGAGAGAGAGAGAGAGAGAGAGAGAGAGAGAGAGAGAGAGAGAGATGGATGGGAGCCCAGCTCAGTGACAGAGCATATGCTTGGAACATTTGATACACCGAGTTAAATTCTCAATACTTAGAGAAAAAAAAATGACAGACACTGTGGATTGTATATGAAATAAGTTTAAGTTGAAGGGCTAGGCACAACTGTTCTGCTGTGACTTACAGAAATTACATATAACAATGCAATAAATTATGATTTGGAGATCTAGCCAATTGTTAGTTCTAAGGTAAACTTTTTTTTAACCTTAAATAAATGTGTTTAACATTAGTTTTTTTTCTCTTGTTTTTTTTTTGTTACTGAATAAAGCAGTTTTCTCTGCAGGTATCTAAAAGAGCAATGAATTCTGGGCTTTTGAATAAAATATAGCATAGAGTTCTTCATGATGCAATGCCATTTATTTATATTGTTTTCAATTAGATCTAATTTTTAGGCTGTACGCAAAGGAATAAAAATTGTCGTCATGTTAGGTCACTGCTCCTGGGAGAAGGAAAAAAAGATACCTCATTTATTAGATTTCTCAAGGAAATAAAACTCTTAAATTATGATGAATAGGTGTTAAAATAATAAGCTTATTTAAACTGCTAAAATTATGACCAAGTATGCATAAACATAAATACTAGGACTTTCAGGATGCAAAAACAGCTTTTTACACAAGAAGTTAGTTTTTAAATGTGCAGAATTAAATTGAGATGCTTAACTGTTTAACTTGTTTTTATATGTAAATTCTGCTGGACTACATGAAAAATTTACTTTTTATCCCTCCTACTTTGGGATTGTGGCATTTTGTCATGAAAATCATCTGTTAGTGATTAAGTTCTGTCCTTTTGTGGAGAGAATTATTGGGACTTGAAATCATAAAATACAGTAAATATACTTCCCAAATCAACAAGAAACAGCTCAGTGACTACATCTTTTCAGGAGTCCTAAAAGCAGAAAACAGTCGAGAAATGGAAAATGCAGCCTAAGGAGAAATCTTGTCCTTAGTGCAATCCTTCCAGCAAGAGCTGTTATTGGCTGGAGGAAGCAGTATGAACTGGAAGCTTGGAAGCTTGGAAGCTTCCAGCTCTTCTGTTACCATTAGCTCACTTCTCTGGCTCAGGAGGATGGACCACAGAAAGCTGGCATTACTATACATTTTGCCTACTTTTCTCTCTTCCCCTTTTCTGAAGTGGAACTGTGTTTCTATGAGAAGGTCTCTGTGTCTACAGCTGTTATTCTCTATAAAGCTTGTTGGTCCCCATTCTGTGTAGGACTGGTAAAATTCAATTATATTCATCCATTTGACATACTGCTTTGAAGAGCATACATTGAAAAAAATAAAAACAAAAATAGAAAACGAATCTTGGGACCATTTTGTACAGTATGAAATAGAAAACATGTATATATATATATATATATATATATATATATATACCTTATATGAACAAAATTTTATGCATATACACTTTAGATAAACAGAAAAAATTATATGTATATATATTTACTTTTAGGATGCACATTTGATTCTATGAATTCTCAGAATTTAAGATGCACTCTAACCTAAAAATCAATTCACTTTAGCATTTAAAAAGAGCTCATATTTACAAAAGCACTTGCAACAGCGTGTCAAGATTAACAGCATGATTTCATCTTCATTGACAATTTTCTTAATCATATACTCTCACACATAGAAATAATAAAAGCTTTGGAAATGTGTGTCCTAGATAATGAATCAGAAAGAAATGATAAAATGTTGAGTTGCTATTCTTAAGGGACAAAATGTGTGCTAAATAACTGCATTTAATATAAAATATTATAAATATAAATTGTACAGAAATAATTATACTTCCATCTATTTACTACAAATTCTGTGAAATATATATATATACATATAATATATATAATATATAAATGTATATATTTAATTTTATGGTGGATCAGCCATTAGATATTTGTAAAATATTACCATTTTATATATGAAATGGAGTTTCAGTAAGGTGAAGTCATTTGCTGGCAGACTTCAGATTCTAAACCACATATTGGCATCAGGCTACCACACGGTACTACCTCCTGAAAGAAAACCAGACAAACAAGACAACTGTGAAACAAAATGGCCAGAGATGGTATCCAAGGAAAACAAAACGTGGGCTTTCAAAATTGAGTAAAATTTGATCAAAGTTGAATAAGGGGAAATAATTGACTGGGTGAGCCAGACTGATGGTTATGAATGAACACAGCTTACAAAGGGAGGGGACGAAGGGTATAGAATGGGACAAAAGGTGAACCGATTCAGCAATGAAACCCACTAGACACTATGTTGGAAATGAACTATACAACTTTGAGGGGTGGGAAGTTGGACGGGAAAAACTGGGAGAGAATGTAGGAGGAGGTGACACTGTTCAAAAGGAACTGTAGTCATTACCTGACTCATGTAACTATAACATCACCTTTACAATAAAATTTTAAAATGAAAAAAAGGATTGTGAAGACTGTGAAGACAACTAATGAGAGAGGGCCCTCAGTGTCAGACGAAGGAGTATTGATGACATGGTCAGCTACAGAAGAGTAGTGTGGGAGCCATAGATTGTAGAAAATTGATGACTGGGAAGATTATCTTGCTGGGATTCAGAGTATTGCACAGAAGGCAAGTTCCTGAAACTTTCTTATATCTTTGTGTTGCTATAACAATATACTTTGCAATGGGTAATTCATAAAGAACAGATATGTATGTCTTGTATTTCTAGAGTCTGGAAGTCTAAGATGAAGGTCATTGCCTTTATGACAGTCAGGATGATTGGAAATCCAAGTCTCCAAACCTATAGAATAGACAAAGAGAGCGAGAGAAATGTTAAGTATCTTGACCTGGTAGAGATATATCTAATTTCAGAAACAACAGTCTTATCTCTGATAATTCTTGGTTGCTAACTTTATTGTATATTGTGAAACATACTGGCTTCTTTTCATGAGCTAGAATTTGTCAGCCCAGGGACTTGCTGAAACCCACAACATCCAGCATTTAGAAAAGATGGATTCCTTTTTACATCTTAAAAAATACCAAAAGAAAGAGACTACTGGTTTGAGTTCCCTTTCCTTAGCTGATGTGGCTGCATGGAAGAGATGTGTGTGAACAGGATAGTTCTCATGCGATTTAGGACTGCAGTAAGAAGTGAATTATTTCCTACACATCGCCTCTCTGTTTCTCCTGTTTCTTCATTCCATCTCTTTACCTCTACCTCAATATGCTGTCACTTCCAGAGATTCAGCTACCAAGTTCATTCATGGTAGGCCCTTCAAACCACATCAGCAAGTCAAACTTTGATTTGATCTTTGATTTTTTTTTTCCTTCAGAGTAGATGATTGATGGGATGAAGATTCCATTCCCTTGATCAGTTTGGTTAACTATTGTAACTGTCATGCTGAGTGATCCCCTTCCTGTTAGGGTTGAGCATAAGACAGGAGTAGGGGGCAAATACTTCTGTCTTACATCTTCATGGGAGCGTATGAGCAGGACCATAGAGACCCACCTAAACTGCTAGTTCTGTCTGAAATCTCATAGGCAATACCACTTTATGAGCCAGCTACCCTCTGGATGCCCTTTGTCAGAGAGAGTTTATGGGCTTTTATGTGAACTGCAACTTGGTCCTTAGGCTGTTTATTTAAAGTAAGGTGCCAGGAACAAGAATAGGCAAGAAGAAAAATGATAGGGATTAAAAATTCCACCTTATTAGCATATCTTCCCATTACCGCTCCCCCTTTGTTTTAAATTTTAACTTACTGAGTTGCCCATTGTTTTTGGAGAGCTATGTTCCTCTTTTCCACTCATGTTTCAACAAGCAAAGAACATAAGAAGAATGAGTATAGGAAAATTGCTTAAAAGAGCTGTGTTAAACAAAAAAGAGTGCTGTGTTTCCTTCATGGAGCTTAGCATATGTGCATAAGATAATTCTCTCTTACTGCACAAATTAAAATCTAGAGGAAGATGTATATTTAGCTATAGATAAAGTTAATTAGTAATCACTAAAGAAAATGTGTATTTTATGTCTGTGTCATAATCACAGGGACAATCATGATCAAGATATAAATATATAGATTTGAAAATCATTTACAATTGAAAATTGAGTGCAAGGTGCTATCATAAATGAACATAAGCCAGACATCATGAAATAGCAGACACCTATTATTTTGCAGTGCTGGAGGGTAGATATCTGAGGTCAAGGTAAGGCCAGGTCCCCTCTGAAAGCTCTAGAGAAGAACAGATTCTCATAGCTATTGGTACTTTTTTGTTGGCTTGGGTCATCATGATTTTAACTTAATTCAATTCAGTTGTGTGTGTGTGTGTGTGTGTGTGTGTGTGTGTGTGTGTGTGTGTGTGTGTGTGTGTGTGTGTCCAAATCTCCTTTACTTTTCTCTTAAAGACAGCTGTCATTGAACTCAGAATCCACCTTTATCCAGTATGATTTCATCATAACTCATTACACCTTCAAATATCTTATTTCCAAATAAAGTCATATTCTTGATTTCAAGCGGGCATAGCACAAAAAAGGTACAAATGAGCTTGTTTGTTTTTTCTCTTGCATGCTGTTGTTAAGGTAATTGGCCATAGAAGCGGTCCAGCAAGGCTACACACAGGCTTCCATTTCATGTTGATGTTGGGAGGATGGAGGGTATGCTCAACTCATTGTGATGAAATAGACAGATGTTAGGAAGGACACCTACAGAGAGACAATGAGAAGGAGGAAGATAACTTGATCATGCTCACAGTATTGCTTATTGGATAATAATTGGTCTTCCCTTTCCCCCTTCTAGTTCCATTAGTATCACTGAGGCACATCACTGACAATATTTTCCCACTTAAAATTCTATTTAAAGTGGAAATAATAATAATAACATTTATGAGAATGGGATGCTTACCACTAAAATGAAAATTTCCATCTCCTAGCCCTATTTCCTGCTCAGCCCATGCACACACAAAGATGAATGAGACATCCTCTACTACCTTCAGTTGAGGTGAAGAGAAAGACTGAGCACATTGTACCTGTAGCCTTGACCTTTTTCTTAATGTGGCAGAATAAGTAAGAAGGAGGTGGAGAAATCATAAGATGAGGCCTGGGAGAGGAGGAAACAAGTTTTCAAGCAGTTGCTCTGAAGAATGGGTAAGAGCCACAAAGGCGAGCTGAAAACAAAGAAGATTGGTAATGTCCTGTAAATGTGGGAGTAAATAGTTATCTGTGTGGTTCCATTATGTCCCTCACCACCACCGCCTACCATCTTGAACGGCATATTCTTTTCATAATTGAGAAGAAAAGCCCTTTGAAGATTACATTATCCCGGGTACTAATTTTGTGCTCATTGCTGGACACTGTAGGATGTCTTCCTTTCTCATCGTCCCTCTCCTGTGTTTCTGCAGGTTGAGCCGGTGATACAGCGAGGCCATGAGAGCATGGTCCACCACATCCTGCTCTACCAGTGCAGCAGCAGCTTTAATGACAGTGTTCTGGACTATGGCCACGAATGCTACCACCCAAACATGCCCGATGCCTTCCTCACCTGCGAGACAGTGATTTTTGCCTGGGCCATTGGTGGAGAGGTGGGGCTACTGACAAACGGAGATGTAGAGCAATTAACTGAACATCTGGTTTCCCCACAAATATGGTGTTGATATGTCTACGTAAAGCTCTTATGTATTTTTTAATATGAATGTAGTATGTTTCTCTTTTTATTGGGAAGGATTCTTTCCTTAAGTGATAACATTTGACTGGTCATTGACGGATGGCATCCTAGAAGGTTGAGATATTGAATACTGAGTATTGGAAGTGGAATGTGTTGGGAATGGAGTAGATCCTTTAAGGATTTTCACAGGATATTGTCTCACAGAATTTTCCATATTTAGGGTTTCTCTTATCCACCTCATGTGGGATTATCCCTGGGCACTCCATTCGATCCCCAGTATGTGCTTCTGGAAGTCCATTATGATAACCCGACACACAAGAAAGGTGAGTTCATTCTCTACACATTTCACCTGTGAGCTTGAAAAGCTTATGTCACTTGTTTGTAAGAGTTGAAACAACATAGCAACCAATAGGAGAAAGAGTTAGCTTTGACATCTGTTATCTTTGTACATTTGTTATCTTTTTTTTTTTTTTTAGAACAAAAGAGAGTGCTATTCAGAATTTCACTGAGGCAATAATGGGCTTTAACCAGACAAATGGGCACAGGGTCTCTCATCCTAAAAATCACTTCTATGCTATCAGAAAGTGGCATTAACAGAAGTGTTTCCTTGTTATGCATTTTCCCCAAGTACATAGTGCTTATCAAACATTTTCTTTCTAATTGCAAATCAGAAAAAGCTACCTATCACTTGTCATACTAGAAGGTGTATTAAGAGGCCCATAATCCCAGCTATTTAGGAGACAGAATGGGCAGAAAGTGCCTTACAAGAAGCCCAGGCAAAAAAGTTTGCTCAACCCATCTCACCAAACCTGCTGAATATGTGTACATCAGTGATCCCAACAACATGAGAGATGTAGGTCGAATTACAGTCTGAGGACAGTCTTGGGCAAAAAAGCTGGAAAAAAAACTAAATTAAAACACGGCTGAGGTCATTACAGCTCAAATGCTAAAACGTCTGCCTAGCAAGTAAGTGCAAGACCCTGAGTTCAAACCCAAGCACTACCCCAAACAGGCAAGCAAACAAACAAATAAAAGCTTAATAGCATTTTGTTATGTAATAAATAATCCATAAATATGTCTGTGTAATATGATTTTGATTTGAAGAGCAGGTATAAGACTATGCATTTGATTTCTGAGTTTACTTATGTAATATTCCCCAACAAAACCCAACTCCTTCTCAATGGAAGGAATTCCAAGTAACCATTATCCTTGGATTTATGTAATTATTCTGCAAATACTGAGCACTAGAACACTGGGTGCCACTCCTAACCTTGAGGATTTAAGATAGGTGAAAGACAGATTGTACAATATGTCTTTGGCACTAGAAATCAGTCCAGTGAGAAAGAGAAACAGTCAAAGAAGCCTCTCAATAACATAAAATTAGCACATAAAATGATACTAAATATTAAATTACTATATATTATATGATTTTCAACTGTCATAAGAAGGATGTACCTGATATTATGGGAGTATTTCATTGGTGATCTGTCATATCCTGGGATGTGTGGTGGGTAGTTTAAAGAATCTTCCCTGAAAAAGCAAACTTTTCAAGGCTGTAAATATAAACTCAGGTTTTATTACTCCTAGAAGTCAATGAATTGCACACTTAGTGGAAGAGATTTATAAAGTGTTTGGGTCTATATCCTTCTTTCTTAAAACTATGTCATAACCAGAAGTCTGTCTTATTTTAGATCCCCACAATGCTAATATACTACTGGTTGTATCATAGATTGTTAATATTGATTTGTTCATCATATCACTATTTGTTGGATGGATAAAAGAATAGTGACTAGGAAGAAATTTAACCTTTGGCAGTTTTCTCTATCAGTCGATGGTTTCTACATGGAAGGATTTGTATCGCTAAGAAAGGTTATTGAACTTCGTCTAAAAACAATATAGCATAAAATTGGATGGGGGTTATTTATCGTCTAATGAATACCTTAGAATTCTCATTAATTCTTCATGTTAGATAGCTGTGAAATATACTGGCTAGAAAACCAAAGCGGTCTCCCAGAGCATGTCACATGTGTCTATAATGGTTGCTGACAATGTGGGGATTCATTTTTCAATTCAGTAAACAAAGTGGATTATTTTATTCCAATAATATCTGTTTGTCTTACTCTCCCACCCCCACCTCCCTGGCCCAGTCATGCGGCCTGAACTCTGGGTCTGGGCGCTGTCCCTCAGCTCTTCAGCTCAAGGCTAGTACTCTACCACTTGAGCCACAGTGTCACTTCTGTTTATGTGGTGCTGAGGAATTGAACCCAGGGCCTCATGCATGCAAGGCAAGCACTCTACTACTGAGCCACCTTCCCAGCCCCTTTTGTCTTTCCTTTTTGGTGAGCTTTCAAGGAATATGAATAAGTCTAATGAATGTGAGAGGTATTCTTTTTTTTTCCTAAGAATTCAAATGCACTCATGTGTTTCTGTTCTAGGCTTAATAGATAGCTCTGGGCTGAGGTTATTTTATACGATGGACACAAGGAAGTACGATGCTGGGGTGATCGAGGCTGGGCTCTGGGTGAGCCTCTTCCATACCATCCCTCCAGGGCTGCCTGAGTTCCGCTCTGAAGGTCACTGCACCCTGGAATGTCTAGAGGAGGTTAGTAATAGCTGGTTGTTGGGAGTTACTATTAGTTAGCCCATGATTTCAGAAACTAGTATGAAAATCTGTTCTCTTCTTATTGACACTGTTAAAGCTATCAGTGTTATTTCATCAGGATGTGGCTGAGTTTTTAAAGCATGAACACTATAGGCATAGAATTCCAGAAAGAAAAACTTGTAGGGTGCTTTTCTTCCTTTTCTATCTCCTTCCTTTTTCTTTTTTCTTATGGGTCAGCTGTGGGGAGTGAGTTTAGAGCTGGGCACTGTCCCTGAGCCTCTTTGTGCTCAAGGCTAGCCCTCTACCACTTGAGCCACAGCACCACCTTCGGTTTTTGATTGATTCATTGGAGATAAGAGTCTCATGGGGACTTTTCTGCCTGGGCAAACTTCAAACCACCATACTCAGATCTCAGCCTCCTGAGTAGCTAGGATTACAGGTGTGAGCCACCAGTACCTGGCTTCCTTTCTTTTATATTGGACACTTTGGTCTATTACATTTTTCTACCTGTGTTCAGTTTCTTTTCATTTACTTTACCTTTTATTTGTATGTATGTTCCCAGTCTTCATTTTTTCCTCTGCTTTTAAAATTTTCTTCTTTTTACTAATTGAGTATAAGTAAGTAACTAATGTAAAATACTCTTGTGTATGAGAAAGCCAAGTATAGACACTTAATAATGACAGTTTCCATTGATAGTTTCTCCTTTGAATCAAAGTAATGGATCATGTACTTTTGGGAAATATAAGATAGTGGTTGTAGGCAGGTGAAGTAGCTGAGAGTCTGCTGAGTGATGTAGACAATGATTTAAATTGCCATGACAACATTCGGTAGTGTAGGAGCCATAGGTAATTCATTCTAGCTGGAAAAACAGGGGAAATTCTCCTATCTAGACTACTTTTCAGGTTGCTACAGGCTAGAATCTTTTGCTAGGAGTTTTGATGACTGCCTTTTACCTCCTAAAAGAGGACAAAGGGAAGACACATTTAGGCGTGATCTGGTAGGCTTCCTTTCTTGAGTCCTGGCAAATGTTGCTTCCCAAAGTAAACATTAAGCAATCCCAATTCAACAGGTTTGGCAGATCAACTGCTCACTTAAATCACTTTAGCTTCTTCTCAGTCGTTCCTCCCAGTATGTTTGAACATGAACTGTCTGGACAGGCACTTGTTTGGGCTGATTGGCTCTTCTTTGTGTTCCCTGAGGCTCTGGAAGCTGAGAAGCCGAGCGGGATCCATGTGTTTGCCGTTCTCCTCCACGCGCACCTGGCCGGCAGAGGCATCATGCTGCGTCATTTTCGCAAGGGGCAGGAAATGAAATTACTGGCATATGATGATGACTTTGACTTCAATTTCCAGGAGTTTCAGTATCTAAAGGAAGAGCAAACAATCTTACCTGTACGTATGTGCTTGTTCTCTTTCACCGAAAAATGTTATAACAGTCATGATACAAATCTGCCAAGATATAGTAAGGTTTCTAACAGTGGCGTAAATATCTCACCCTGTCCATATTCTTACAGCCACGGCAGGTGTTGCACAACTCGGATGGAATGTGTTTCATCTTCTTCCCAACACTGAAACTTACCTTTCTTATTATTGCCAAGGGCAATACAAGTTTTGTTAAAAAAAAAAAAGAATAAGTAAAATGAAACCAATTTTAGGTTCCAATCTCTAACGTATGCTACTGTTCTTTTTTCTCTCAATTTAAAGAAAGTTTCAATAGTGAATGATTCTTTGGCTTAGGATTTTAATAAGATAAAATCAGAGATTTCTTTCTGTCCCCTTGACAAGAGGACAAATTTTAGCCGTTTCATTTTAGTAAAAAAAGAATTTAAGAATAATTCTTTCGTCAGATGGTTGAAAGTATTTATCTGCATATATGCACGCAGAATGATGAATCCTGTTGAATTTGGTTTAAGAAGAGGAAGGTGAAGGGAATGAGAGTGAGTGAATTTGTTTGGGATGCATTCTGTGCATGAATGGAAATGTCACAATGAAACCTTTCTTGGACAACTAGTCTATGCTAATAAAAAATCATAGAAAAAGAAGATACTTGAACGTATTTATTTTCATTCTTCAGCAGTCTACAATACATGGGGTTTTTACATAAGAAGAGGGTCTTATCTTTTACAGTAATAGAGACATTTTTTTCTCATCAATTTTATGATACTTCTTTTTTTCCCCAACATTTTATTCTATTGACATCAAACTCAATAGTCACAGAATTTCCTGCCTCTAATCAACTCTTTTAAAGTTACATTCTTAAACAGGATATGAAACAGCAATGATATTGGCAGCAGTATGTTCTCTATGTGATTCTGGGAACCATCTTTTTAGATGGATGACCGTTCAGGAAAAGGCCTAGTATAAGAGGATGTAAGGGAAAACTAAGAAGAAAAACAAAAGGAAGTACCTTGGGAAGATGAAAGGGACATGCTTGTTCTAAGGATTATCCTTTTTTATATTCACAGCTTGGAATCTGTATTCCTTCCAGAACCTCTTGGCTACACCCTGAGATTAGCAAAATGAAAATTGAGAAACAAAATACTTAAGGGCTGTATGTCCAATATGATGAGTTTCCAATGAGTTTGCCTGTGTGGTCTCAGCACTTCCTTACTGGCCTATCATGACTAGTGCATAAATACTTGCTGAGATTCTGATCTCCAGCCCCTCTAAGAAGCCATACTGGGAGGGAAAATCTAGGGGCTGCTGCCAGAAACTGTACATGACCTGTTGTTCCATTCACTTATCTTCATGGAGATCCATAAAACTATCAGCATTTTCCTGTGTATTGTTATGGTCAAAAATTGGAAAGAATTAGAACAATAAATTATCATTAATTTGCTTCATAATTTTTTTCTAAGAAAATAAAGAGCTTTAAAGGAAATAATGTAAAAGAATAAATAACCACATCAATATTTATCTCTAGTATCTCTAGTATCTAATCTCTATTAAGGGCTAAATATGTATTATGTTATTTGATGTTCTTACAAAGGCTGTTCAGAGATAAGTGGTATTGGTATTTGTTTATTTGTTTTTGTTCTGGTTCTGGGGCTTGAACTCAGGGTCTGTACACTGTCCCTGAGCTTCATTCTTCAAGGCTAGTGTTCAACCACTTGAGTGATAGCTCCACTTCTGACCTTTTTCTTTTTTCTTTTGAGTAGCTAATTGAAAATAAAGATCTCACACACTTTCTTGCCCAGCCTGGCTTCAGACTGTGATCCTCAGATCTCAGCTTCCTGAGTAGCTAGGATTATAGGCATAAGCCACTGGTGCCTAGAACTACATGGTGTTTTTAATCATTATTTTTTTTAGCTGAACAAAGTGTATTATTAAGTCTGGCCTGACATAGAGAACTGTATTTGTAGGTTTGCTTGCTAGTTATATTAGCAAACCTAGAGTAAAACAGATGAAAGGTCTTATGAATCAAGAAGTGTGATATGTACATTCAAATAGCAAATATGAATCATTGGTCTGTAAATTTGTGAGATAATTAAAAGAGCATAAAATTTCATCCCGAAAACCTTTCACTTTTATGTTTTAGGGAGACAATCTAATCACTGAGTGCCGCTATAACACAAAGGATAGAGTTGGGATGACTTGGGTAAGAACATTTTTCTCGTTATTAAAGTTCATTCTTGGAGAGCAACTTTTAATTTTGAAGAAAAAGAGAAACAGTCATTTGCATCATTACTTTTCAGTTTTAATTCATCTCAGAATAGGAAGGAACTCCATGATATTGGTGACTTTCGTGATCTATGTACCAGAACTGGTAGGACACAAACTTTGCTGAATTAAATATCTCCATTTTCAGGGAGGACTCAGTACCAGGAATGAAATGTGTCTCTCTTACCTACTTTATTACCCAAGAATTAATCTTACCCGATGTGCCAGTATTCCAGACATCATGGAACAGCTGCAGTTCATTGGTGTAAAGGAGATCTACAGACCAGTAACGTAAGTGGTCAATGGATTTTGTAGTTCGGTTATACACTAAATTAGGGTGGCTTTTTTTTCTATGTTGATGTCATTATCAGGTAATGGGTTATGTTATATGCTGTTCTATTTCATTACTTGTCACTGGGGAGTAGTAGTAGACTAGTAGTAATAGTACTAGTACGCTTCTTGATTGCCATGTCTAGGGAACAACAGATTATGTGCAAAATCAATGATTTACTATGAGGACCTAAAGGACTCAGCGTTTAGTTGTCCTTATAGCTAATAGTTATTACAAGGCAAGGATACAAAGCCCAGTGAACAAAGGTAAAATCACATGAAGTCCAGAGAAATTTCAGTAGAAGCTTTCGAGGGGCCTTCTTCAGGAGAGTCACACAAAATGCACTGAATCCCACCAGCTTAGAACTGTGGTTATATGAAATACAACTACTATGGATTCATTGCAACCCCACTGCTCATTTTTTAAATCAGGGACATACATGTTCTATGCTTAATATGTGCTAAAATTCTATACTCTGATAAGGAAAGCAGATGTTTAGAAAAAAATGCACATTGACTGTACCAAACTCTCTAGACATTACTGAGTCATTTCAAACATTTAGAGATCATTTTATATGAGTATAGGAAATCATTGACACCAGCCTGGGTTCAAGCTTGGAAGGAAATCTTTCTTGGGATAGCAGCCTCAGACCTGCCATATAAACTCTGCACAAATGCACATCACAGAAACCACTTGGAATACAATGATACGTTAGGAAAATATTCTTTTCCTTTTGAGATTATAATCTGGAGTTGGAGAGAGTATAGAATTTTAACTAGCAGCAGTTGTTATTGCAACAATCAAAACAATGAAGGAACTATATAGTTCTTTCCAGTTAGGCTTTCCTAGGCAGGAGATATTTGAGCAGACACCTATATGGTGAAGAGCCTGCAAAGCAAGATCCACAAATGTGTGGTGAGCATGGGTACGAACCCAGCATGCTTGAGGGGCAGTAAAAGAGCGCATTTGTCCAGAGAAGGAGGAAGTTCAGGAGAGAATAAGAGAGGAGGTGGAAGTAGGCCAAAAGGGAGTAGACTATGGGAAACTAGGAGCAGTGCAAAGAGGACCCACCATATTGTATGACAAAAATCACTTCCCTACTGTGTTGAGAAAGGACTATGAGAGGGCAGCATAAGAAAGCATACTTCCAGCCAGGGAACTGCCAATTATCCAGGTGAGAGATGAGGCGCCTTGGATCAAGATGATGGTATTAGAGTCAAGGAGAGGTGATTCTATTCAGTCACCATTTGGCTCCCACAGGATGCATTGAGTGTTTGCATCCCAAGGAGGCAGAGGGCAAAGAAAGAAAGCTCTATTAAGAAAAGAAGACAGAGGGGGGACCAAGATGGCGACGGGGCAGTAGGGAAAGGCCACAGCTCTCTCCAACCAAAAAGAGAGTTCGAGCTCCAACGCTTAATCTCCCCAAGAGACCGACAACAACAAAAAGACGAACACTCAGAGAAAAACCAGAGGTGGAGAATAACAAAAAAAGAAACAGAGGAAAAGAAGAATTTCAGAAGAAAAGCGAAGACCCCTCTCCCAACCTTTACTGGCCGCGCGGCAGTGCGCCAAGCCGCCGGCCAGCCGGCCCGGCGGGGGCTGCGGGAGCCCCAAGAGACACAGCAGAGACACAGGGGGCCGCTTTCAGATCACCAGGTACTGGTTTACAGAACAGCGGATCGCCAGGAACAGAGAAGCCTACCAGCCAGGAGTCTCCACGAGGATCCCACCCCCACCCCTCACTCTCCACCCGAGCAGAGAGGCTCCATCCCGCCAAAGCCGCTCGGCACCAGCAGCGCGCCCGCCCGATCAATCGCGATCGCAACGACCCGGCACTCTCCACCCGAGCAGAGAGGTTCCATCCCGCCAAAACCGCCAGCAGCGTGCAAAGGGAACTGTCTGCAGACCACCCGCCCGCCCGATCACGATCGCAGCGACCCGGCGGGGCCACTCGGGCCCCAGAGGTACCGCGAAGAAGCTGCCTGAGCGGGGACACTCTTGACCCGACAGCTTCGACAGAGGCAGAGACAGAAAAGAATCACACAGAGCCACCACCGCCCAACCCAGCCCGGATTGCAACAACAACTGACGACCTACACCACACAGAAACAACCAGCTCCAGGGTGAGTACCCCACAGGGGAAGTGTATCCCTCAAGGGAGACCAGAGCTGGAGGGAATCCCCAGACCCTGACCTAGACTCCCTACCCCAACACCCGGACCACAGGACCCACTAAAACTGGGAACTGTTTGAGAGCTCCACCAGCCCGTGGAGCACACTCAGCTGGCCAGGCTAGAGCAAGAGCACTCCTGGAAGGGAGCTTAAATGCCCAAGCCAGGAACAGCGCCCCTGGGTCAAGACTACCAACAGTAGAAGAAATTTGAACTGTGTCCCCCAGGCTGTATAACCTAGGTGGTATACACATCAGCACAGGCCTAACGAGTGCGCTCCAGGCTGCATAACCTAGGTGGTATACACATCAGCACAGGCCTAACAAGCGCGCTCCAGGCTGGGGCCGGAACCAGGCCCGGGGATCCGGCGCCTGAACAACACAACCAACTCCTCCCAATTGAAGTAAAAAGCTGAGCATACGCCTCAACAGAGGGGAGAAAGCCAGGAAACAACACCCCCGGGGAAGCACGCCTGTGACAACAAAAGACCTGGAGGCCCAGGACAAGAGAAGCCCAAACCCCACCAAAACTCCACCCATATACCCTAGACTGGGAATTGGGCAACACAGGCTGCCAGCACCTGATAGTAAGCAGGAGCTCAGACTGTTAAGGCGGCTCAGCAATAGAGTGATAGTCTTGGATGTATGAGGCCCTGGATCTGATTCCTCAGCATCACAAAAGCAAAAAGGGTCAGAAGTGGTGCTGTGGCTCAAACGGTAGGGTGCCAGCCTTGAGCTGAAAAGCTGAGGGACAGCACCCAAACCTAGAGTTCAAGCCCACAACCAGCCCAAAACAAACAAACAAAAACACATCAGGAGCCCATAGCAGACTCCAGCATTTGGGAGAGTGCATCCAGAGCATCTGTTCTTCACAAGAGCACCCGTAGGAGCAAACACAAGCAGTCTAGGCTGCTCAACCCTTCCAAAGGCGGGAACTGCCAGCAATCTACAGCAGAGAGCTGAGAATCCTAAGTAAGTCAGAATAGCAGCTGGAAATAGGCTCCCAACAGAACCCAGATCAGGCACAGACTCTCTCTACCAATACAGAATCAGCAACCAAGCAAAGACAGACACACCAAAACAAAATTGAAGAGCAGTCTCCGGAACCTCCATGCGAAAATCACAGAGAAAAAACACAAGGTTTACTACCACCCAGGACAGCAAGCTCACCTCAAAAGCCAGCAGCCACACAGGGGAGAGCCCCAGTGGGAGCAAAGCAGGAATGGAAGACAAAGGCTACTTCCAAGGGTTGCTGGTGGCAATGACTCAAGAAATAAAGCGAGAAATTGATCAGAAATTGAAAGAGCACAAGGATGAACTATCCAAAGAGATACAGGGTATCAAACAAGAGATGCATGCAAAAATAGAAGCTGCACAAACCTCAGTAAGAAGTGAGATAAATGCCAAATTAGAAGTAATGCATACCTCATTGAGAGGTGAGATCAGTACTCTGAGAACCAACATTGAATCCATAAAGGGATCCATTTCCTCCATGCAAACCACAATAGAAGCCACTGTCAACAGAGTGAATGATATGGAAGGTAGAGTGTCAGATACAGAAGACAGAATACACCAACTGGACCAAAAAGTGACAGATATGGAAAAATCACTCAAGTTAAACCAAAGGGATATTCAAGAGCAAGCAGATAATGCTAAAAAATTTAACCTTCGCATAATTGGAGTGGACGAAGGTGAGGAATTCCAGAGCAAGGGAATGCAACACCTATTTAACAATATAATCAATGAAAATTTTCCCCACCTCAAAAACGACCATCTTAACTACATCACAAAAGCTTATCGAACACCCAACAAGCAAGACCCCAGGAGAAACACTTCTAGACACATTATAGTAACAATGATAGATCTGAATAATAAGGAAACAATCCTGCATGCAGCAAAAATGAAGAAGGAGCTATACTACAATGGGAAAAAAATAAGAATTACTGCAGATCTCTCCACACAAACAATGAATGCAAGAAAAGCCTGGGAAAGCACCATACGAGCCCTGAGAGCCAATAACTGCCAACCCAGACTGATCTACCCGGCAAAGCTAGCATTCACATTCGATGGAGAACTGAAAACTTTTAATAGCAAAGAAAAACTAAATGAATACATAAACATTAAGCCAGCATTACAAAGAATTCTAAGAGGGGGGACACAACCTGAAGAAAGCAGCCAGGAACAGGGGCCTGCCCCAAACAGGCATTACTCAAAGTCTAACTGAGCAAGCACAGGAGGAAAGGAAAAAAAAAAAAAAACTTAGGAAAACGGAATGGCAGGGACAACAATGCATCTCTCTATACTTTCTCTTAATATAAATGGGCTGAATTCGCCAATCAAAAGAAAACGAACTGAGGACTGGATCAGAAAACAAGACCCATCCATCTGTTGCCTTCAGGAGACCCACCTCTCAGCCAAACATACAAACAAACTCAGAGTGAAGGGGTGGAAAAGGATCTACCAATCAAACGCCCCCAGTAAGAAAGCAGGTGTAGCTATCCTGATATCTGACAAAATAAACTTTTCACTAAAGTCAGTACAGAAAGACAAGGACAGACACTACATATTAATAAAGGGAACAATCCAAGAGGAGGATATAACCATCATCAACTTATATGCCTCAAATATTGGTGCACCCAGATATGTCAAACAAATGCTCTCAAACTTACAGAATAAAATAGATCCCAATACGATAATACTAGGAGACTTTAACACACCACTCTCACCAAAGGACAGGTCTACCAACCAGAGGATTGGCAAAGAAGCTACCGAATTAAGAGAGGCCATACTTCAAGCGGAATTAACTGACATCTACCGAGTATTTCACCCTAAAACAACACAGTACACATTCTTCTCAGCAGCTCACGGAACTTTCTCCAAAATAGACCATATCATAGTTCATGCAAGGAACTTAAGCAAATACAAAGGGATCGACATAATCCCCTGTATCCTATCTGACCACAGTGGAATCAAGCTAGCTCTCAATAACAAAGCATACCGCAGAAATTTCTCTAATACATGGAAATTGAACAGCACACTCCTTAACAATGCCTGGATAACAGAAGAGATCAGAGAAGAAATAAAGCATTTCCTACAACTCAATGAAAATGAAAACACCTCACAAAGAAACTTGTGGGACACAGCAAAAGCAGTCCTGAGGGGCAAATTTATTGCCCTCAGTGCCCACATCAAGAGAATGGAGACAGACCAAGTAAATAATCTCATGTTGCAATTAAAACAGCTAGAAAAACAAGAAAAAATGGGACCTAAAGCTACTAGACGAAGCCAGATAACCAAATTAAAAGCAGAGATTAACCAATTAGAAAATCAGAAAACCATAACCAAAATAAACCAAACAAAAAGCTGGTTCTTTGAAAAAATAAACAAAATTGATGGCCCATTGGCTAGATTAATTAAAAAAAGAAGAGAGGAAACCCATATTAATAGGATTAGGGATGCCACGGGAAACATCACAACACGTACCCAAGATATCCAAACAATTCTAACAGACTACTTTCAAAAGCTATACTCTCTAAAGGAAGAAAATCGGGCAGAAATGGATGCATTTTTAGAGAAATACAAGTTGCCCAAACTGAGCAAAGAAGAAGTTAACCAATTAAATAAGCCAATATCCTATAATGAGATACAGGAAGCTATCAAAAGTCTTCCAACAAAAAAAAGCCCAGGACCAGATGGATTCACAGCAGAATTCTATAAGACCTTTAAACAAGAACTAATACCCATACTCCTCAAGCTCTTCAGAGAAACAGAGAAGGAAGGAGCTATCCCAAACTCATTCTACGAAGCCAATATCACACTCATCCCCAAACCAGGCAAAGACCCAACCAAAAAGGAGAATTACAGGCCAATCTCCTTGATGAACACAGATGCAAAGATCCTTAACAAGATTCTAGCTAACAGAATCCAGAAACACATAAAAAAAATAATTCACTATGACCAGGTAGGCTTCATCCCAGAGACACAGGGATGGTTTAACATACGTAAGTCAATAAATGTAATCCAACATATCAACAGAGCCAAGGTCAAGAATCACATGATTATCACCACAGATGCAGAAAAGGCCTTTGACAAAATTCAACATTCATGCTAAAAGCTCTGGAGAAAATAGGAATAGAAGGAACATTTCTAAAAACAATAAAAGCCATTTATGACAGACCAATAGCCAATATTATACTTAATGGGGAAAAGCTACAACCAATTCTCCTAAAATCAGGAACAAGGCAAGGATGCCCACTGTCTCCACTCCTCTTCAATATAGTCCTAGAACCCTTAGCCAGGGCAATAAGGCAAGAAAAAGACATTAAAGGGATCCGCATAGGGAAAGAAGAAGTTAAACTATCCCTTTTTGCAGACGACATGATACTATACCTCCACGATCCCAAAAACTCCATCCCCAAACTCTTAGAAATCATAAATCACTTCGGCAAAATAGCAGGATACAAAATAAACCCACAAAAATCAGTTGCCTTCCTATACACTGATAATGTACAGGAAGAGAGGGAAATAAAGGGAGCAACCCCATTCACAATAACCTCCCGAAAAATAAAATATTTAGGAATTAACCTAACCAAAGATGTAAAAGAACTATTTAATGAGAACTATAAAAAGTTAAAGAAAGAAATTGCAGAAGACACTAGGAAATGGAAAGACCTCCCATGCTCCTGGATAGGCCGACTTAATATAGTAAAGATGGTAATACTTCCAAAACTAATATACAAATTCAACGCAATTCCTATTAAAATCCCAATGACATACATCACTGAAATACAGAAAACAGTCAAAAAATTCATATGGAACAACAAAAGACCTAGAATAGCCAAAACAATTCTAGGGGATAAAGACAATATGGGAGGGCTATCCATGCCGAACTTCAAACTCTACTACAGAGCTATAATAACAAAGACAGCATGGTACTGGCACAAAAACAGACCCGAAGACCAATGGAACAGAATAGAAGATCCAGAAATAAATCCACAGGCCTACAGCCAGCTGATATTCGACAAAGGAGCCAAAGACATACAATGGAAGAAACACAGCCTCTTCAACCGCTGGTGCTGGGAAAACTGGGCAGCCACATGCAGAAAACTAAAAGTGGACCCCAGCCTATCACCATGCACCAACATCAACTCAAAATGGATTAAAGACCTTAACATTAAACCTGAATCTCTGAAACTACTGCAGGACAGAGTAGGAGAGACACTTGAACTAATAGGCACAGGAAGGAACTTCCTGAACAGAGTCCCAGGGTCACAACAAATTGGAGAGAGACTCGACAAATGGGACTACCTTAAAATAAAAAGCTTCTGCACAGATAAAGCTATCGCAACCAAGCTAGAAAGACAACCAACTAATTGGGAAAAAATATTTACCAGCAATATATCAGACAAGGGGTTAACATCCTGTATATACAGGGAACTCAAGAAACTAATCCCTCCCAAACCTAACAAACCAATTACTAAATGGGCAAGGGAACTAAAGAGGGACTTCTCAAATGAAGAAATAAAAATGGCAAAGAAACACATGAGGAAATGTTCATCATCCCTGGTGGTGAAGGAAATGCAAATAAAGACAACCCTGAGATACCACCTTACCCCAGTCAGAATGTCCCACATCCACAAATCAGCCAACCACAAATGCTGGAGGGGATGTGGAGAACGAGGAACGCTATTACATTGCTGGTGGGAATGTACACTCATACAACCACTTTGGAAAGCAGTCTGGAGGGTCCTTAGAAAGCTAAAGATTGACCTCCCTTACGACCCAGTCATACCACTTCTAGGCATCTACCCTGAACAACAGGAACCAATATACAAGGACACGTGCACCTCCATGTTTATTGCAGCACTGTTCACAATAGCTAGGATATGGAAACAACCTAGATGCCCCACCACAGATGAATGGATCCAAAAATTGTGGTATCTATACACAATGGAATATTATGCAGCCATTAGAAATGACAAAATAATGGCATTTGCAGGGAAATGGATGGAGCTAGAAGGAATCATGTTGAGCGAGGTAAGCCAAGAACGAAGAGACAAACAGTACATGGTCTCCCTGATAAGCGGATGATAAATCCAAAATGTTAGGTGATATGACAAAACTAACAGGACTTAAGAAACAAAGAACTCCCACTCATCTGGTTGAACCACTACTAAATATCCCCATGCTGCTGATCACGTGTATGGTATATAACATATGAACACCGTTATATATTACAGACTGTGATAGACAATTTGCTCCAGGAAAGTTAGAATGAACGTGTGACTTTAAATGAGCATCATTATTCCACAATACTGTGAATTTCCGGAAATTAAGTAATCACTTAATCACAATCAAAAAAAAAAAAAAAAAAAGAACCTTGGGGAAGGGAGGGAGGGAGGGGATGGTAGGGAGAAAACAATGGAGGGGGTAACAATGTTCAAGAGGAAGTGTACTCATTACTCCACTCATGTAACTGTAACCCTCTGTATAGAATCTTTACAATAAAAAAATTAAAAAAAAAAAAAAAAAAAAGAAAAGAAGACAGGGGCTGGGAAGGTGGCTCAGTGGTAGAGTGCTTGCCTTGCATGCTTGAGGCCGTGGGTTTGATTCCTCAGCACCACATATGCAGAAAAAGCCACAAGTGGCGCTGTGGTTCAAGTGGTAGAGCACTAGCCTTGAGCTGAAGAGCTGAGGGACAGCGCTCAGGCCCAGAGTTCAGGCCCCACAATCGGCAAAAAAAAAAAAAAAGAAAAGAAGACAGAGAAAATTGTTTGGACAAATTCAAGTAGAAGCCAGTGGTTATAAACTGCCATGTGAATTGAAACCTCTTTGCATACTGCTTAAAGTTAATTTTTTTTAAGTAGATATTGAAAAAGATTTTACAAGTTCTTATAGATATCAATAAGAAGAACTAGAATGGCTGGTGTAAATGTTGATAGGTAATAGTTTATTTTAAGAAAGAAGTACTTGGGCTGGGAAGGTGGCTCAGTGGTAGAGCGCTTGCCTTGCATGCTTGAGGCCGTGGGTTCAATTCCTCAGCACCACATAAGCAAAAAGCAAAAACGGGAAGTGGTGCTGTGGTTCAAGTGATAGAGCGCTAGCCTTGAGCTGAAGAGCTGAGGGACAGTGCCCAGGCCCAGAGTTCAGGCCCCACGACCGGACCCCCCCCAAAAAAAAAAAGAAAGAAAGAAGTACTTTCTGATAATTAATGCTTTTCAAAATGTAAGGACTTGTGTAATTAGACAAAAATATGCACATATATTTTTGAGATTCTATTTTTTTTTCTGGTTGTTGGGCCTGACCTCTGGGCCTGGGGGCTGTCCCTCAGCTCTTTAGCTCAAGGCTAGTGCTCTACCACTTGAGCCACAGCGCCACTTCTGGCTTTTTCTGCTTATGTGGTGCTGAGGAATTGAACCCAGGGCCTCATGTATGCAAGGCAAGCACTCTACTACTGAACCACTTTCCCAGCCCCTTGAGAATTCTATTTTTAAGAGTGAGGTAAAAACATAGAGGATATGGTAAAATGTAGATAGTCAAGTAGGTTATAAATAGGACTTAATTTTGTGAGATTATAAATTGTGAACTAAAAACATTCTTTTTTTTATAAGTTAATTATCCATAGATATATTTTACTTGGTTCATTTCTAAACAACCCAATGACCAGGAGAACAGAAGTCTACTTAGTAAAATACAAACAACAAAATATTTGGTAAATTGTGTTGTAGTACTATGAATCTTCCCATGCGTGATTTTATTTAATCTGTTTTTACACAACATAATGGTCTGTCAGGACACACTCCCACTTTTATAGAAAAGAAAACAGCAGCTAAAGAACTAAGAAACTGACTCATGATTTAATATGGCCAGTATATAATAAATGGGACAGTTAGGAGTATCTTTCTCTTCCTCCTGTGGAAGAAGTTTCTGATAATTAGGACTGCAAAATGAAAGGGACTGAGGTAATTAGATCAAAATATTCACATCTAATAAACCATTCATAGAAATCAAAACAGCACATAAAATGGCATTTACAAATAATCTTGTTTTGAAAATACTTTGGTAAGTATGATCTTGTATTGAAAATACATTGGGGATTTCTTCTTTGTTCTTTTTGTTTTGATTTGTGCTCTACTGCTGGGGATCAAACCCAGGGCCTGGCACATGCAGTCAAGTGCTACACCACAGAGCTCTACCCCAGCCCCCAACACCCATCTGCTATTGTTCTTACTCAGGCCAAAATAGCTTTTCTTCCTTTAGAATATACTTTATATATTGAATAGGACATTTTCCTCTTCATGGATTGATTGGAGAGAACATTACAAACAAATGGACATCCAAAGCTGTATGTTTACAAGATGAAAGAAATGTATTCCCCATCCTCAGACGTTGCGTCCCATTAAATGAACCATTGAGCTTTTCCAAATTCTACAAACGGAGGTTATTTGTGCTATGCAGTCTTAATAAACACTAGTATATTGGCTTATTTCATCATTGTATATGGTTACAGTGTTCAGTTTTAACAGCTAGGTAAGAAAAGTTTGGGTTCATTCTTAAGTACCTCAGTAGAAATCATTCGCCACCTTGTGGTATATTAGGTGTCTGCAGATGGAGAATTTGTCCTCCCCTCCCTTGATAATGTCCTGTTTTGTTTTATATTATTTCATTTTATTTTACAGGCTTTTCAAAATAGTCATCTTATCTTTTGGAAAAGGAAATTTTATTTTACTATTTTAAATGACTTATATTTCATAAAATTTAGCAGGTATTTGAAAGTACCATTGCATGCATATTCACCAGGCTTCTTTCAAGTCAATTTCTTGTTCTATACTAATTTTAGATACTATCGCTGTATTTCACCATAATTTAATTAGAAAATGCTGTAGATTTTAGGCAATTGCTACATGTTTCATATAATGTGAATGTGATAGCTCTTAATTTATTATTTAACTTTAAGATCTCTGTAAAATAAAGCACTTAAAACTCAACAAAGGTATATTGACCTTAACTAAAGAACTGAAGAATATCGAGATCTTCACACTTTGTTCACTTCCTTTCTCATTTTGTCCCTTGTTAAGAATATAGAAGTACTTTTCAGTGCTTACATTAAATTTCATTTGTATAACTCAGAACACTTATTGAAAAAGAGAATATACAGTTTCCTTGAGAATCTTTATGCATGCAAGAGAGAAAATAAAGACAAAAAAAACAAATTGTGACAATGAAATATTTAAAATGAAGATTCCTCAGCTTGAGATAAATTATTTGATAATTACTGGAAATCACCGGAACATCATTTTAGGCACCCCATGTTAATCTCCTGTGACATCGATTGATTAATTTGTCTTCATTTTTTAATGTGTCAATAAAGTGTGTTTCTTTTTCCTGAAGTCAATGGCATAAAACAGTTAATGAACAATAGTATTGGAAGACTATTATTTCAAGCAACATATATCTTCTTCTGTCTTTCTTGGACATTTAACATGCTTTTTTTAAGAGGGCAAGTGAAAGTAGAGTATGTTGGGCACAATTTTTTTCAAGCAATTGATTCAAATGGAAATATTTTGTGTTATCTTTTCACATAGGTGAGCAAAACAGGACCACCAGTAGGGGTCAGGCTTTTCCACAGAATGCTTTGCATGAACATCAGTTAGCATTAGCTTTCAAGAATCTGCAGGTTTCCTAATTCCATCTTTTGCCTTTACTCTTCAGAAATGAATACTTACCAGTTGAATTGTTAAACTGGAACCGAGAGACAACAGTTTTTCTGAGGCAAAATTATTTGTCTAAAAGTAATACACTTGTTATTATAACAAGAAATACCATTCTTTAAAAAGTCTCATTTAATCTAGCATCCAGTAATGAGTTCATAAATGCTTTAGAAGGAATTATCTGTGAGTATAACAATAAGTACAAAGTCTATTCTATTATGTCAAAAATTAAAAAATGTGTAATGGTTTTCTGAATAGAATTGTGATTATTTAATTTCAGCACATGGCCTTTTATTATCAAAAGCCCCAAGCAGTACAAAAATCTTTCTTTCATGGATGCGATGAATAAATTCAAATGGACTAAAAAGGAAGGTATCTCCTTCAATAAGTTGGTCCTTAGTCTGCCAGTGAACGTGAGATGCTCCAAGACAGACAACGCAGAGTGGTCGGTAAGTCCCACTTTGATTCCGCCTCTGAAAACTGAGAACTTTACTGCCATATCTTGCCTGGAACAAAATAGAAGATTCAGACATATCTATACATCTAAAGTCCCTCTCTCCTGCCTTTTTCTTTTTCTTTTCTTTTTTTTTTTTGGGTCCGGTTGTGGGGCCTGAACTCTGGGCCTGGGCGCTGTCCCTCAGCTCTTCAGCTCAAGGCTGGCGCTCTACCACTTGAGCCACAGCGCCACTTCCGGCTTTTTTCTTCTTGCTTATATGGTGCTGAGGAATTGAACCCCGGGCCTCAGGCTTGCAAGGCAAGCGCTCTACCACTGAGCCACCTTCCCAGCCCTCTTTTCTTTTTTTTTGTTGCCAGTCCTGGAACTTGAACTCAGGGCCTGGGCATTGTCCCTGAATCTCTCTGTGTTCATGCTCTTCCACTTTGAGCCACAGCACCACTTGCAGCTTTTTCTGAGTAGTTTATTGGAGATAAGAGTCTCGCAGACTTTCCTTCCTGGGCTGGCTGCAAGCCATGATCCTCAGATTTCAGCCTCCTGAGTAGCTATGATGACAGGTGTGAACCACCAGTGCCTGGCTGGTTCTTTTATATGTATAATAATTTGTTTGTTCAGTAATTGCTTGAAATGATTGAAAACTGATTCCTGAGAGCTCCCTTTGAAGGAGGAACTTTATCTGAACGTAAAGTGGGTACCAGAAGGGAAAAGAGCTTTGGAAAGCATCAGACTCAGTCACTAGTGGCTCACACCTGTAATCCTAGCTATTCAGGAGGCTGAGATCTGAGCGAGGATTATGATTCAAGCCACCCCATGAAGACAAGTTCATGAGACTTTTATTTCCAGTGAAAGAGTGAAAAGCCAGAAGTGAAAGTATGGCTCAAGTGGTAAAGCACCAACCTTGAGGGGGAAAAAAAAGCCTGGGCAAGAGCATACGGCCCCAAATCCAGCCCTAGTGCCTTTACAAAAACAAAACAAACCAAGCCCCAACAAACAAAACTCCTCAGTGCCTTCTCTGTGGCTCTTTTCTCCCGTAATGTTTTGCCCTCTTTTCTGCCTCCTTCCTAATCCCTCAGGGTCTGACTTCCTGGGGTGTTTGGCTTCTGCAGCAGCCCACGACCAGTTTGATCCCTGTAGAAATATCTGTAGTGAGCAAGATTGCCCATGGTCCCAATCTTCAGTCACGTGTCCATGCACTGTCTGTTCTTTCCTTTGCAGATTCAAGGGATGACAGCCTTACCACCAGATATCGAAAGACCGTATAAAGCAGAGCCTCCGGTGTGCGAAACCTCTTCGTCTCCTTCTCTTCATAGAAACATCTCTTTCCAGGTGCTCCTAGGCTTCCTGCTGCTCGGAAGCACACTGAACACCAAGTGCTGGTGATTGTACTCGATTTCAACGTGGCAATCGCAGTGTGTCTGCCTCTCAAATGCAGGTGAAGACAGTCCACTCTGGGCATGAAGAGCTGGTCCTGGAGACCCTGGAGGGGATACGCTTCTACATTCCCTTCCTGCCCTGCCCCGCCTCACCAGCCTCCCTAAGGACTGTCACTGGGATTCTCTGCTTATCCTCAGACATACCTAAGGTTCTGAGCAGGTGTGTAATAAAATGACTGCTTGTAAAAATTGGGCCATCAAGTAGGAAGAAATTTTAATTCCTTTTATATGCCTTTTCACTGACATTTTTACTCTTCACTTGATAGCTGTGTTTTGTGATATGATTTTACCTTAATAACATACAAGGAACTACACTCCACTCCAGTGTTCTTCTTAATTATTTGTCAGTGTAACTTTCTAAGTGTAACAAGTGTGCCTGCCTGTCTTCTCTGGGTTTTCCCGTGGACTTCTCACTTCAGCCTTTTGATGTCTGCTCTACTCCTCTTGCTTTCTTAATTCCACTGATGCCTCCCCTGCTACCCCAAGCCCACCTCAAAATACGTTCCTCCTCCTTCTCCACTGAGGATCCCCCCCCCCAATCACTAACTAAAAAGAAAAAGGATTTGAGAGATGTAGAATAGGGAGTTGCTGATTGGTGTGAGAAGAACTCACAGCTGATTGCCAACCCTACACTGGCACTGTGAAGGAGCCTCAATGAAATCCCAGTTCAAACGGACACATGAGCAGGTGCAGCGGGTGAAAGGCAGGTCCCGCTTCACCAAGGGCAGTGCTGTTTCACACCTGCTGCATGTGGCTCTGCACGAGTCATAGTTGCTATTGCACATTTGTTTTCATACTAGTAATAATCATCTTTCCACATAGAAGTTCCACCAATTGAAAAATCTTGTCACTCTTTTTGCTCTCTTTGTATAATCTAGCCCTAACTTGTTATATGTGTTAGCCTCCTTTCTTAAGCTGAATTTGCTTGGCTCATCGTAATAAACTAAATGAAAGCTGAGTTTTGCGTCACTGAGTTTTGAGTATTCTATGCTCCTGGAGATCGTCAAGTGTTGTCAATAAAATCAATTAAGGAAGTGAAATGTTTAGCTGGGAGCAGAGGCTCAAGCCTGTAATCCTAATAAGCCTGGACAAAACCAACATAAAAGTATTCTAGTCTCTGCCTCAGTGCACCTGTTATTCCAGGGAAGCAATGACGGGTGTGGTGGTTCATGCCTGTCAACCACAAGGAAATCACAAGGAGGGAGATCTAAGTCCAGGCAGTCACAGGGCATAAAGGATATCCCATCTTAAAATAACCAATGCAGTTGGGCACTGGTGGCTTATGCCTATAATCTTAGCTACTCAGAAGACTGAGATTTGAGGAACATGGTTCGAAGCCAGCCCAGGCAGGAAAATGCATGAGACTCTTTATCTCCATTTAGCCAACAGAAAACCAGAAGTGGAGCTGTGGCTCAAAGTGGTAGAGCACTAGCCATGAGCAGAGAAGCTCAGAGATAGCACCAAGCCCTGAGTTCAAGCTCTATGACCAAAAAAAACCCCAACAAAAACATGCAAAAAAGGGATTGAAGACATGGCTCAAGTGGTAAAGTGCTTGCTTAGAAAAAAATTACAAAAAAAGTGCTTATAGTAAATAATAAAAAATAATAAGGAAGTTATAGTCTATTCACCTTAAAACCTTTCTACCCCACAAGATCTTCAACATAAACATTTTGTCTATTAAATATTATGTATGTTTTCTTCTTGATATTTAGAACTTATTTGTCCATTTTTGGAATTGTTCTACATATTTATAAGATGTATCTTATAACTAACTTTACTTCTTTTATTGTATTAAAGCTGTTTCAGATTCTGTGGGTTTTTTTGGTCCATTCAAATATTTGGGTGAGATATCCGATCACTCTCAATAGTCTGTTTAAAATTTCATAGTTATTTTTGTTTTAAAATATCTGAACCTGAAGCGTCAAGCCCAAATGATTCCAATTTGAAATGAAGTAATATTCTATCCATTTCCATTGCTTTTGGCAAGGAAGGTGACCACATCAGCTACAAAAGAGTTAAGCACTTTGTAAACTTGCATTTGTAGACCCAGCCAAAGAAATCCTTTCCATTGAAGTTACTCCGAAGAAAGTTGACATTGTTTTATTCTAGGAATTCTCATGAATCTTTATGATTTTGAGGAACTGACTCTTTCATTGAAATAGGGATAGACTATTGAGAATTCTGTGGAAATCAGATTATATTCTAAGTTGTTTGTTCTTATACTGAGTAGGCCTGCCTGCATATCCCCGGGTTCTTACTGATCCTTTGATCATAGTGACTCTGTGCTGCCCACTTGTATCAAGTCAATGTCATTTGCTTTCTACAATTATTCCATAAGACTGCCTGAGACCTGAGAGAGCATTGAGCCCCATCCCTAGCTCGATACTGAGAGGCAGGGAGCATGAGGTAGACATTGCATTAACAGTCATTAAGGTTTGAGGGCACCTTGGGTGATCATTTTTTTCTGAAAGGGGCTCCAGCAGGGCTAAAGGGCCCTAGAAGCAGTGCAGTCAACAGGGAAGACATTTTAAGAACGTCGACCTTTGTCCAAATGGCTGCGGGGACAACCAAAAAAACATTTGCTAACAGAATATAATTGCACTACACTATTTACCCAGTCAAACACTTATTACTGAGCACGAAGGCTTTTCTTTTCTTTACTATATGCCAAACGTTAATATTCTTAGGATGGAAAATTTCTCTTCAGCATTTTTTGGAGTTTTTTAAAATAAGTTTTTTATTGTGAAAATACTGTACAGATGTCATGTAACTGTTACAGTTACATGAGCAAGGTAATGAGTACATTTCTTATCCAGCATTGTTACCTCCTCCTTTGTTTTTCCCCTACCATCCCTTCTCTCTCCCTTCCACAACTACTCTCCCTCCCGCCCCACTCCCCCACCCCTACTAAATTGTAAAATTCATTGTTCAACAGTGCCTTGTACGTCTCATTGTTACAATGGGTCAACCTGTATCCTTATTTCAGCATTTTGTTTTTCCTTTCCCTTCCCAAAATTATACCAACATCAAATACAGTGAAAACAGGGGTTATACCATAGGGGAGGAACATACAAAGCAACAAAAAAATCACATGGTACCTTATAAATACATTAGAAACAATAGCAAGCAAGAAAAAATGACTTGTGTCCTATCTTGGAGTTCATTTCGCTTAACATTATCTTATATGCTCATATGTACATAGCTTTTGACCTTTTCTGCTTGTCCCAGACATATACTAGTTATTGCAAATAAGGGAAACCATAGGACCTATGTTTCTTTGGGCCTGGCTTACTTCACTTCATATAATTTTTTCCAAGTCTTTCTATTTCCTAACAAATGGGGCAATATCATTCTTTCTGGGGGAGGCAAAGAATTCCATTGTGTATATATATCACATTTTCTTGATCCATTCATCTACTGAGGGGCATCTGGGTTGGTTCCATATCTTAGCTATGGTAAATAATGCTGCAATAAACATAGTCGTGCTGGTAGCTTTAGTGTGGCCTTGTTTGTGATCATTTGGGTAAATGCCCAAAAGTGGGATTGCTGGGTCATAGGGGAGCTCTATGTGGAGTCTTTTGAGGAACCTCCATACTGCTTTCCAAAGTGGTTGAACAAGTTTATACTCCCACCAACAATTCAGTAGGGTTCCCTCTTGGCCACATCCCCTCCAGCATCTGTTGCTATTAGAGTTCTTGATTATAGCCATTCTAACTGGGGTGAGGTGGAATCTCAATGTTGTTTTGATTTGCATTTCTTTTATGGCTAGGGAGGTTGAGCATTTCTTCATGTGTTTATTGGCCATTTTTATTTCCTCTTCAGAGAAGTTTATCTGTAAGTCTTTAGCCTACTTGTTCATTGGGCAGTTGTTTCTTTGAGGATTTGTTGTTGAGGGATTTAATTTTTTGAGACCCTTGTCCATTGTATGGCTAGTGAAGATCTTCTCCCAATCTGTGGGCTTTCTACCAATCTTGCTAGCTATGTCCTTTGCCATGGCAGAAGCTCTGCAATTTCATGCAATCCCATTTGTCCAACCTTTCTTTGATTTGTTGTGTTTCCGGGTCTCTATTAAGAAAATTTCAGCCTGTGCCAAGGAGACCTAGGGTTTCTCCTATTCCGTCCTGTAAAGTTTTCAGGGTGTCTGCTTTGACTCCGAAGACTTTGATCCATTTGGAGTTGATTCTGGTGCAGGGTGATATACAAGGATTTAGCTTTAGTTTTCTACAGGTGATTAACCAATTTTGCCAGCACCATTTACTGAAGAGGCTGTCTTTCTTCCATTCTATTTTTTTTTAGCTTCCTTATGGAAGATTAGATGGCTATAGGTCTGTGGGTTCAATTATATTCCATTGGTCTTGAGGTCTGATCTTGTGCCAGTACCAAGCTGTTTTGATTACTATGGCTCTGTAATAGAGTTTGAAATTTGACATTGGTATTCCTCCAGCACTGTTCTTTCTGTTATTTTTGCTATTCGGGGTCTTTTATTGTTCCATATGAATTTTTGGATTGCCTCTTCCATTTCCTTGAAGAATGAGGTTGGAATATTGATAGGTATCTCATTGAATTTGGAGATAGCCTGGGAATGTATTGCCATTTCCACGATGTTGATTCTTCCAATCCGGAGCATGGGAGGTTTTTCCATTTTCTAAGTTCTGCTTTGATTTCCTTTTTCAGGTTTTTAAAGTTTTCACCATAGAGGCCCTTCACTTCTTTGGTTAATTTAATTCCTAGGTATTTTATTTTTTGTGAGGCTATTACAAAAGGAGTTGCTTTCCTGATTTCAGCTAGGCTCTTCTCATTGTTGGCATACAGCAAAGCCTTACCACAGCATTTCTTTACAAGTTGTAAATCATGTATGGTTACAAGAATTATGATGAAGCCAGGCACTGGTGCCTCATGGCTGTAATCCTAGCTATTCAGGAGGCTAAGATCTGAGGATTATGGTTCAAAGCCAGCCCAGGCAGGAAAGCCCATGAGATTCTTATCTCCAATAAACCACTCAGAAAACCAAAAGTGGTGCTGCAGTTCAAGTGGTAGAGTGCTCGCCTTGAGCTGAAGAGCTGAGGGACAGCGCCCAGATCCAGAGTTTAAGCCCTATGACCAAAAAAAAAAAAAAAAAAAAAAAAAAAGAATTATGATGAACGCTGATATTTGTCCCCCATTTAAGAGTCCACACATATACCTGCCTGTTTTCTGGGTAAACACAAGAGTGCTCATCTACTAAGTATGGAACACTGAGAGCAACTGGGGATTTTAGATGAATTCAAAGATGTTATGTCTTGTTTTGTTTTACTACCACTATCAGCTTCTGGGCTTTGTATTGGGGGCCTCGGATCTGTCTTCCTCTCAAGATTAAGAATTGTGTCCTGATCATTCTAGACCTCCAATCAGACTAGATAAACAGCTGGAGCTGTACTCTCACTTCATAGAGCATGGAAGGAAGAACACTCTATGTTCTTCAGCTAACTTTCAGTGAATGCCAGGAGGCTGAAAGGGGCTTTGTGAAAAGGGGCGTGAGGTCTGTGGGGCTGAAGGGGACCGACAATCAGGAGAGAAAGTGTGGGCAAATGCAGTCATATTATCCAATGTACATGTGAAAACACTCTCACGTAACTTCAGGGCTGCATGGGGTTGGACAGGAGGGAGATAATGGTGGAAGGGTGATCAAGACGTACTTACAAACTGATCTATTGAATTGAAACCCTTTGTATGTCTACTTAAAGATGATTTTTTTAAAGAAAAAAATTCATGTTCTTGTCTATTTCCTTTTTAAGTGAACCAAGCAACCAAAACCACAATCCTATCATTCACCTAAACTGAAATTTGGAATTCTCATGTGCAACACTTAATTTCTCCAATTTTTGCGATATGTTGTTCCCTATGTCTTAAGCCACACAGCTCACTGCTATGTACTTAATTCAGGTTCTTAGATATCTTTCATTTGGTCTTTTGACACCACTTCCTTGTGAATTAGCACCAAACTTGGCTGTGAGTCTGAATCATTTGGGACACATTATAAACACACAGATGTCAAGTTCCCACTTCATTCTTTCTACAGCATAGTCTCAGAGGAGGGACCTCAAAGCCATATCTGGTTGCTCACAACTTAACTGAAGCAATCTGATGGATATACATATATACACACATATGTATATAAATACATATACATATATATACACATACACGTATGTATATACACACATTTGTATTCACACTGTTGCACTGTCTCAATGTATATTTCTCACAGACACCCACTTATACCCCAGGCTGGTCTCAAAAAGAATGCATATCCTCCCCCCTCCCCACAGGTGATGAGAAAGGACCACAGGCCAAGGAGCTTCCCCGCAACCTGGAAATGCCTTAAGCTCAAGTCAGCAACGTAGTCAGGCTAATCACTCAGCAGAGTGCAACAGCAAATGGCTACATCAAATAATGAACTCACATTCTTCAAAACAACAAAACCCGTGGCATTATCTTTTATGTGGTAGTTTGGATGGGAGAATTGGTATTAATGCATTGTTTAAGGCTTCCTTTCTCTTGTTAAGACTTTTAATTGAGGACTGAAAACTAGGGTCAAAATCTGCATTATCTACACTGATGGAAGACTCACGAAGATCTCAAAAACACGTTGTTTGAACACATGATTTAAAAGCAGCATATTCCTACCACCACCACTGAGCCACCTTCCCAGCTGAAGGACAAAAACCAATCGTTTAAATAGGGATACAGGTGGACCCATGGCAACAATGAGCTGTACAAGTCATTATGTCGAAAAACGAACTTTACAACATTGGGGGGGAGGGGGAGATGGGAAGGGATGGGAAGGGGAAACAAAGAGGAGGCTACAATGCTTGATAAGAAATGTACTCATTATCTTGCCCATGTAATTGTAACCCCTCTGTACGGTATTTTCACAATTAAAAAAAAAAAAGCAGCACATTCCTGTAAGTAGTTGAGAATAGAAAACTTGACAATGATAAGGTTTCCTCAGATAGTATCTTCTCATCAGAAATGCTCTATTTTCAAAATGACAGACCTGGCAGGCCATCCTAAATTCTAAAAGCAAAAATTTGACAGATGGCTCCGTTCTTTGCTGTGCAACCAGAATTGAGATCAAGGTGCCATCGTGTGGCTTACAAAAGACTAAGTGTTCAATAGGTGTCGCAGAAGTTTTCGTGCTTTGGGAGCTGGGGACCTCATATGGGTTTTCTATTTCACTTCCATCCAAACACAAGAGACACATGCATACATTCTTTTTGCAAACAGTTGGAACTCTCTGGGAAGACCCAACCAGGACAGAGCACTGTCCTGTCACTAAGAATATGATTTTTATTTTTCATATATTTATTTGAGTGAGCCATGAGTACAGTGCCCTCCTGTGGTAGCCTGTTGTTCTGCAAAGAGAAACAGCGAATTTCCCCAGCAAGGCTTAGTTACATACTAGCATTCAGAAGTTCTGGTGTGCATTTGTAAAAGAGAGGGGATGCTATTGGCTCTCTGCTAGGATGTTCCCATGTCTGGAGTCTTAATGACTCATGATTTTGCTGTTACTGTTCTCTCTCCAGTATTCCTTCTCATGACCCGTTATGTCAGCAGTCCCGGTAGGATTCCCTGAGCTTAAACATTTCCTTGGATTAAGACACTTCTTCAGGAGATTGCTGTTACAAGCTACACAAGATCGAAAAGGCTGAATTCCTTAGCTAATGTTTTCCACTGAGCCCTAGAAAGAGCTGTGGTTAAGTAATGTTTGGGAAACACTTGGATCTGAAACATTTTTTAAAAAAGGTATCTTCTACTTTGTGTTTTCATTTCAGATATTCCAAGTAGTGTAGAAATTCTAAGTAGAAATTTTAACATTATACATGTAGGCATATATGATATGCTGGGTATTTTGCTGAAGTGCTTCATACAGGTACCTCAAAATATTGGAAGAATCCGCTATTACTATCCCTGCTGTATGGATAAGAAAATGGAATGCTGAGGGAAAACTGGCCATGAGCCTTGTTAATCTCCATGCAGTCTGGGTGAGCTTCAGTTCCCTGCATTTCCCAAGTGTATTTGGATGTAGAGCAAATCACAAGGATGCACGATGATAAATACCATTGCAATAGGAAATAAACACCACCACCAACAAAAAAAAAAAAACAAGAGTAGCATCGTGTTGCTAGTTCAGTGCTAAAAGATTTCTATACCTGATTTAATAAGACTTATTTAATAGCATCCCGAAAGACACCAGAGTTTGGAAAGAGAGGCCCACCGTGCCCCGACGGGGTGTGGCAGAAGAAAGCAGGACTGTGGGTCTGTATGGAACAGGAGCCAGGAGCGAGGCTAGCAATGGTCAGGTGAACATGAAGGCCAGGCTCCCGCTGAAGGGGGGATGTCTACCCAGGCCACAGCAAGCGCGGGACAAGTGGGAGAAGCGAGTAGATTCAAAGTTAGAGGTTTGTGCCAGCTTAGAAACGGTCTGCACTAGGTGGGAAGAAGGTTTTAGCTTGCTAATGTGAACTTGATGGCCTCTCTGGCGAGGCCAAGTGACTGGGGGGTGGCGGAGGGAGGGAAGAGGTAGCTAGTGGAAGCACAGCGGAGCCCATGGAGCATAGAGCCCATGGAGCATGCGTCCTGCCTGCCGGCCTCTGCAGCAGAGGTTGCGCATAGCGGGGATTGCCTCTGAGCTGATCTCAGAAGCTCAGCCCCCTTCTCTGCTCTCCACACCGGTGGTCTGTTGGAAAGCAGGGCAGCTTTGGCCAACGGTGCAGCAATAGACATAGAGTCCAATAGAGAGTGGATCTGCATCCTGGGAGAATTTGTTTTCCCATCAGGCTTCCTGAGACAAAACCACCAGATGGGTTGCTAGAAGAAAACAGAGGGAAGAGAGAGAGAGAGAGAGAGAGAGAGAGAGAGAGAGAGAGAGAGAGAGAGAGAGAGAGAGAGAGAGAGAGAGAGAGAGAGAGAGAGAGAGAGACAGAGACAGAGACAGAGACAGAGACAGAGACAGAGACAGAGAGACAGAGAGACAGAGAGACAGAGACAGAGAGACAGAGAGACAGAGAGACAGAGAGACAGAGAGACAGAGAGACAGAGAGAGACAGAGAGAGACAGAGAGACAGAGAGACAGAGAGAGAGAGAGACAGAGACAGAGACACAGAGAGAGACAGAGAGAGAGAGAGAGAGACAGAATTTGTTTGTGGCTCACACCTGGAATGCGTATATAATATGAAAGGTTCTGTCACTGAGATTTTCACTTCTCCATCATTCTCAGAGACTCAAACATTTAAGCCACAGTCATGACAAATCTTTCAAAATGCCCTGCGCAGTGAGCTCCAGGAACAGCAGGGAAGCCGGCGTGGGGGCGTGCAAGGTGAGCGCTGTTCGCTGTGTCCACCCGGTCAGGCTTCAGGAACTCGTGGGGAAAAGGTTACACAGCGAATTTTCCAGTAAGGAAACGCACACCGGAGCTGTGGCCCTTTTCCAGCGGTCCACGCTGGAATGTAGCTCTGGAGATCGAGAGGCGTCTTTTCTGGTCTGTCTGCAGGGCTGTCTGTTTGTCTGGTCAAGAATGGGAACAGAATGTGCTGCTTCTGGAGCTGTTGGACGCCCCCAGCTCTGCCACTAATGGCTCCAGGACCAAAGTCTCTCCTAGTAGATGAATTTTCTGGAAAACACAGTAACTCAAAAAAAAAAAACACTGGAAGAGTGAAAAGCTCTTTTCTTTTTCTTTTTTTGACAGAACTATCTCATTCTTGAACCTTCCCTTATGTGTTAAAAGCATGGTCTCCAGAGCGAAGCTTTGAAGGGGAGTGGAGTAAGGGAGGCATATGCCTTGGAAGGAGATAGGATGCTGGCCACATCATTTTTACTTCCTGGCCACAGGTAAGAGGCTCTGCTTCACTCTACCCTCCCACCACAGTAGGTGGCCTCTCCAAAGCTGCAAAGCAATGTATCCAATGATGGAACGATCTTGCATTTAGAGCTAGCTATTAAAGAGTCCACCACCTCCTCTTACCATCCAACACATGAAGCCTTGGGGACACACTCAAATCATATGCAAACCGTATCATATCTTAACAAGAAAGAACAGTTGGTAGTTTGGGATCCATGGCTCACACCTGTAATCCTAGCTACTGAGGAAGCTGAGATTTGGAGAATTGCTTAGGCAGGAAAGTTGAGAGATTTCCACTCTGAATAACCAGCAAAGAGCCAGACTCAGGTGGTAGCGTGCCAAAAGAGCAAGTGCAAATTCCCAAATTCAAATCCCAGCACCAGCAAAGACACAAAAACCAACTAAACAAACCAAACAAAATACTCCAAGCGAATATTAAGAGATTTGTTCACCTATGATACATCTAAAAGAAAAGATAGTATCAGTTTAGGTTTTTTAAGCAAGGAAATATTGTATGAATTTTATTCAAAAGCAGTTATATGAGCACCTATTTTGTGATTAGAATATGATTTTTATGCAGTAGTTCTCAGCATCTATGAATATAATACAGTAGAAAATGGATCATGGTTCTAAGGAGATCACTGCTGAAGAAAACCCACACATTTTCAGAAAGTGTAAAGTTTAAACACAACTGACACCAATGAAAGCAACTCAACTTTACATTGCATGCACAGGAATGATTTGGTTTCGCTACACTTGGTTAAAACGTCATGTAATAAATCTATGAATCTGGTGGGCTTACTGTATGTATTACAGTTTACAGATTTGTCCAGAATAGAGAGAGTTTTGATCAGCAGTATCTTATCTGCAATATTAGACTGATACTGAATGCTATGGTAACTTCTTCAATGAATAGTTACATCTCATTAGCTAGTGAGGAAACCTATGTCCAAAGTGGAGTGTCTGCCACATCAGTTTGGAGAGAGCTGCTTAGTTTCATTTCTAAAACTTACTTTTATATATAGTAGAATATACTTTTCAGGACAAAAAAGACTCATAACCAAATAATAGTATAATCTTGGTAGCCAATGTACCAGATTTTTTTAAACCTTAAAACATTATACACTACTACAAAAAAAGCAGCAACTTCCTCTTTCCTACTTTTCCCTTCCTGTTTTTCAAACACAAAATTTGTTTTCTCTAGGAAGGTACAGGTGTGTGTGTGTGTGTGTGTGTGTGTGTGTGTGTGTGTGTGAGTGTGTGTGTGTGTGTACATATCTATGTCTTCTTTAGAATAGAATCTATCCATTATCACTTAACTGTACAGAAGCAAATACTTCATAAGTTGACAATTGTCAGTCATATTATCCTAGAAATCATATTCTGTATTTAGTTTTGAAGGTCTAGATAGGTTTTTCATTTGCTGTCTAACCCCCTGATGTATGTGGTCTCTCAAAATAACCCACTAGATGTAGGCAGGTGGACCCTAAACTTGGAAAAGATAACTGAGGAACACAGGAAGAAGAAAGGACAATATTTGCTCTTGGTATCTAGCTGTTAAAACCACTGGGCTAAATAAGAAAGGGCTGGGAAAACCGAAAAGCAGCATCACAGGGAAATTGTCTTGAGACATGGAAGGAATTTTTCACATCCTGTTCAATTCTGAGGCTAGTGTTACTTTCTGCAGTAAAGCTATGGAAAATACTAGAAGGTTTGGGTAAGCAGTTTGAACACAGAAATGGTACTGCTTGTACTTACGTGTATGTCTGCCTCTTTGCCAGCATATGTAGAAGAGCAAGAGCCCAGCTGAAGATCATTTCCTTTTGACTGCACGCCCATTGGCAGTGATGGATTCCTAAAGGTCAGGAGGATCGCCTGCCAGGACATTTTTATATAAGCAATCCAGCTTTCTGTTCTGACGTGGCTCAGACGCCTATGTGGCATCTGAGGAGCGAGAAGGAGACAGGAAAGAATCAGTTTTTCTTTTGGATCCCTCGCTGTCAACTTGGAAATGCTTCTCTATCTGAGAGCCTTACTTTGTCCAAGATATTGCCAATCCCAAAAAAATCCATTTGAAAAATACTATCTATACCCCACTCTTAAATTTCGACTCTTTGATTTTTTCCACTCATCTAATTTCTTTTTTTGTATCATTAATTCCTTTCTCAATTTCCTAGCCCCTCACTCTAGTGCAAGCTACTAAGTGGCTGAAGAGCATAATCAGAAGAGCAAATCGTCTTGGTATGGACCTTGGCAGCCTATTGGGTATTTGAAAGCAATTTATAGCCACACAACCATATGAATGGATACATATACCAAATACCTCTTACCCTGGATAATAAGCTGCAAACACTAAGTCTATATTAATTGCTACCCTAATAAGATTAATGTTCCTATCCATCAGTCCCTCTGATCAGTTGGAAGTTTTAGGGTTATTTTTTTTGTTGTTGTGATGGTGGTGATGGTGGTGGTTCTTAAAAAGCTTACTTGCTTCTGTAAAGCTCATTTGATTAATTCATTTCAATGAACATTTTCTGAATACTCATTAGGTGCCAGCCATGCAAAGGACTAGAATTGAGGGGTCATAAAAAGATATAGGAAGGCCTCAACTAAAAGTAGATCATTTCAGATGGATGGGATGCATGTTCAAAGCACGGTTACAATTCAGGCGCTAAGTTCTAGAAGTCATGTTCTCCATAGCAGAAGTTAGGTGTGCACAGATGGGCTTCGTGGGACACTGGTGGGTCAGTGACTGGTGAAGTCACATAGTACAGTGACATTTGAGCTAGTGTTTGAAAACGATTAAAGCTTTGGGTTGGTTGTTGTGCTTATTCCAGATGTTGTATTTATTCCAGATGTTATTGGATGTTGTGTTTATTCCAGATTTTACCAAAGTTTAGGTATGACACAATGAGTTTTTATAGCTACAGATTGCATATAACCTGAAATGAATCCCAATTCTTTTTTTTTTTTTTTTGTTGAGTTTGGGGCTTGAACTCTGAGCCTAGGTGCTCTCTTTCAGCTCTTCAGTTCAATGCTAGCGCATTCAGTTCAATGAGCCACAGAGCCACTTCCAGTTTTCTAGTAGTTTATTGGAGATAAGAATCTTACTGACTCTCTTGCTGCCTTTGAACTGCGATCCTCAGATCTCAGCCTCCTGAGTAGCTAGGATTGCAGGCGAGAACCACCAGCACCCAGCTCATTCCCCATTCTTGTTTTAGGGTCTTTGGGTTCTTCTGAAGACTGGTTGTTAAAAACTGTTGTCTTCTTTTTCTCCAGGCATCTCCCATCTCACTGTATGTACAGAATGACAAAGAAACTTGTAGCAGCAGGTCTAAAACCTTTGGGATTTGAATACTGGGAATGTAGCAGATGCTTCATTTTCAGAATGTACATTGTAGATGAGGCATCTTTCCCTAGTAAGAACAGATTCCCCTTTTCAAACACCAATTTGCATCCCTTATTCTGGGCCTATGTGAAGAATGGCAAAGAACATCAGTTGTAACACGTGATGTTTGAAGGCTGGGAATGTGACACTAGCTTGCTTTTTCTGGAAGCACTTTGGGGTGTCCTAATTTAATCTTCCTCTCAAGTCTGAGCCAACAAAGAATCACTTATCAACTCTTCATATACATTGGAACTTTAAAATTTCAGCCTGTTCTCATTGCCCGATGGAATAGAGATTTATTTTGACACTATTAATTATCCAAACACTATAAAATCACCATCGTTCATTTTTATTTTTAATAATGTTCATTATTTAAAATCATTATGAATTGCACTCAACCCCTAATCTGGTACTTTGCTTGGTATTTCATTCTAGAATTACTTGTTCTTGTTAATTTGTAGCTCATTACATCACAGCTCCATAACTATCAATGTCATTGTTGCACCCATGGTCAGTCCATTATACAGTGGCTCATGAGGACATTGCTCTGTTAGGATTCTATTACTGAATTCCCATTTTCCTTAAACAGAAAACAAGAAGGAAGTAACCAGGTTTCTTGGGTCAATGTTTTGTGGATTATGAGCAGCAGTCTAAACTATAAAACACAGTAAAGGCCAGTGTAGTAGTATATTCCCATATCCCAGAACTTAGAAAACTGAGGCAGGTGGATTAGGAGTTCAGGACTAGCCTGGGCTACATAGCAAGAATCCATCTTATAAAGAGAGAAAGGGGGTTGAAGAAGGGAGAGCCGTCCAGACAGGGTAAGTCAGTTAATAGCAGAGACAGTAGACTAGTCTAGGGTTATATAGTAAAACAGGCACATTCTTCTGTTGTCTTTGTCCTAGATTCAAAAAAGCCAGTTGTTTTTAAGGTCTGAGAAACAGACTAAGTTGATTTTTAGGGAGTCTGCATTTTCTGAACGTTTTCTAAATTTTCTCTCTGAAGGTAGAGAAAACACTACTTTTCTGAGAAAAGGTATGTTCTTGGAACAACTGCTTAAAGCTAAAAATAGCGGTAATTAGACCCATGAATGCCTTGAGGCAGGAGAGCCAAACTGTAGTTCTGGTTGCTATATTTGAGTAAAAACGTATTCAAATGGAAGAAAAGGAAACTCTAATAGATTACGTTAAAAAACCAATTAATGTTATTTGAAAACCAGCTGGCTTTTAAGGTGTGAGATTTATTTCGCTTAAATAACACAATTTTTTTAATTAATTATTTTTCTAGAGAATTCAGCATGGATTCAATTGGCTGGATTCAATTAAACATAACTGTTGGATATCTAAATTTAGTTTCATAATCAAAATAAAAATTGTGACATTAACAAAATATGGATTAACTCTATAACTTTGAAGAATTCAGTTCCTTTTGGTTGATAAATGCCATTCTCTTCAAAGTGCACTGGAGACTTCAATTGAGGAAGTGATAATTGCCACGTAAGAATGGCTGACGACCCATCCAGATCTTGTAGAGTGTTAATTGGATTTTACTGTTTCTATATTAAATATTAACATCTTTTTTTGTCGGTCATAGGATTTGAACTTGGGGCTTGGGCACTGTCCCTGAGCTCTTTTCTCAAGGCTAGTGCTCTACCACTTTGAGTCACAGTACCACTTCTGCTTTTTGAGTAGTTAATTGGAGATAAGACTTCAATGGGAACTTTTCTGTCAGGCTGGATTCTAACCATCATCCTCAGATCTCAGCCTCCTGAGTAGCTAGGATTACAGGCATGAGTCACAGGCACTGGGCTACATCTTTTATTTATCTTTTGTGCAACAACATCTGTGTTGCTATTGCTCCAATGGCAATTGGTAGTCAGTGATACTATGATGACACTGTCATTCCAAATGCCCAGATGTGGCTGTAGACTCCACTAGATGACATTTCTCTTTGAGGATAGCAGCAGAAGTAGCAGGTCAGCCTTCTTTGTGGAGAGCATCTGAGCTTCCTCAAGACCACATTTTCTTTGGCTCAGACATTCAAAGTGTGTTGCATGTGGTAGAGTTTTCATTTGTACCACTGACTGAAAAATACTTTTCAGTAATTCATCACTCATTATTTATGTTCTTAATTCTCACTATTAGATATAGCATATATAGTATATATACACTATATAAAAATATATAGTATATATTGATATATAATTTATACTATATTTATATTGTATGGTAAATATATATTGTGTTTACATGCTGTATAGTTTTATAAGGAATACAATTATATGAGTGTGTAATTATAGATTGTATTATATATTATTTTGTATTATATAAATTTTTGAAAGCATACAAAATTTAAATTTTAGATAAGCTTTTGATAAGATTTCTGAATATAATATCAGGCAAATTGGCAAATGTGTCACTGGTAAAGAGGCAAATGAGATCTTCTTTAGGGTTTTAGTGACTGATGATATACATTAAAAATGAGTATTTCTGATAGAAGGAAGAGATTATACACTAAACTATCCAAAAGGATAGCTTAGGGAGTTGTGGAAACCTTTAGAATGGTATTTATGAGGGTGGAGTTGTGGCTCACAGTGATAGACTGCTAGTCTTGAGCAAAAGAGTTCAGGGACTACGCCCATGCCCTGAGTTCAATCCCCACAACTGACAAAAATAAATAAGTGAAAATAATGGTATTATATCCAGAATAAATGTTTTGAGGAAATTTCTAAATGATGTGAACATATCATCAAAGACTAATTTGCTTACTTGAGCAGTCGTAGTTTCAATTGTGGAACACATTTAAAAAATATGCTGTTGATGCTTTTTGTTTCTAGACCATGTCTCAAGTACTGAAGTACACCTCATGTTATGGTCTCAAACCTGGGGCAATGACTCTTCTAAAGAGACAAAATATGTCTGGTTATTGTCACATTCCTGAGAGAAAGACTGATGACATACATGATTATCTCATTTTTACTGAGATTGATATAATCATTAACCCATTGAACACATGTAACCTTAAGAATGGGCCTAGCAGGTATCAGAGGAAGTCCAGATGTTAGAGATACCCAGGTACAAATCATGATTTTAAAAGACCTAAAACCTGGGTGGATCTACCTATAGATTATAAACTAATCACCAAAGGTTACCTATATCCAACAGAAATGATTTTTGTTTATCTGTATAATATTTTTATTATATTTTTTAGTGCATAGTGTTCACAGGTGGTGCTGACAGAGCTGCAACTTGAACTCACAAGGTCGACTGTCTTTGGTTTTCAATATCCTCAAAGTCTTAATTTATCTTAGAATTCTCATAGAACCAGTCCTCCATGACAGAATGAACATCATTAAGATGATGTGAGGTTGGAGAATGGAAATTCAGATGCCTGGTTAAAGCTGTGGAGTGATGAGATATATTTTAATTTGGGGATTCATAAATCCATTTCATTTTTTTCAAGAGAAAAAAAATCTTAAAAAAGGTAGAAACAAGAAAAAACATAAATGCCCTATATCTATAATATTTGAAAACAGATACTGATAGTATTGAAAAAAGGATACATTTTCCTCCACATCTGGATTTGTAAATGCTCATGCAGTACTAGCACTGGGTTACATCTGGATTTTAAAAGGCTCATGCAGTACTAGCACTGGGTTGCATCTGGATTTGTAAAATGCTCATGCAGTACTAGCACTGGGTTACATCTGGATTTGTAAATGCTCATGAAGTACTAGCACTGGGTTACATCTGGATTTGTAAATGCTCATGCAGTGCTAGCTCTGGGTTACTGATGGGATGGAACATGGTTCATTTGTCTGTCCTTCCTCATCCTGACACACCTACTGCATTCATCGTTGCATCACAGTCCTGTGCAAGGGAGAAAGTGAGAATCCTTTGTTTCTTAGTGCTCCATTTCTCTGGTTATGTTATTTTAAATAGCAAAGGGGCAGGGTTATACAGGTCTTCCTGAGCTCTTTGAAAGCACAGTCTCTCTGGCCACAAGCAGGAAGAGAGGCGCTCAGAGAGGTTTGAAGAACAAGTATTCGGCATCTTCATGGAAAAGGACTGTCTGCAGTTGGTTGAAGATAGAGAGGCTAAGCTAAGGAGTGCCTCTAGAAGCTGAAAAAGACTAACATCTAGCAAGAATCTAGAGACTTTGGCCTTAAAACTGTGAACATCTGAATTCAGCAACATCTAGAATTAGGATGGATAACGACTCTAAACGCCCCTCTCTCCTCTGCCAAGACTCCAACTTAAGAACCCAACCCAGCTAGCATCTGCTCTCAGCTTTATGAAACTCTGAGCAGAGAAGTCATTTGAGCTCTTACGGGATCTCCAGCTAGGTATGCTGTCAGATACTAAATGTTTTAAAACAACTTACTAAGCTGGGCATTGGTGGCTCACACCTGTAATCCTAGCTACTCAGGAGGCTGAGATCTGAGGAGTGCGGTTCAAAGCCAGGCAGGAAAGTCTGTGAGACCCTTATCGCCAATAAACCACCAGAGACCAGGAAGTGGTGCTGTAGCTCAAGTGGTAGAGCACGAGTCTTGAGCAGAAGAGTTGAGGGACAGCGCCCAGGCCCAGAGTTCAAGCCCCATGATTGACCAAAAAAAAACCCCAAACAACAACAACAATAAAAACTTACCTAAACTGTTACAAAACACCTATCCAAGCAAGGAAATAACTACAGCCAACTAAGGTGACTATAAACATGCAAATAGTTTTCAGGTTAAATAGGGAACAGAAGAAATAAAATCAGAATGCAGAGTGTGCAAGCACAGATACTTCTCATAAGTTTCAGATGGGCGCAAGGATTTTGTTGGGATCGGGACTAGAAAATATTCATGCTACATTCTCGCTAGGAATTCATCATCCTGACACTTTGTGGGAAACTGAGTTTAAAGATGATGGACTAACGAATCTTAATTTCAGGTCAATCAGAATTTAGACAGTGGCATGGGTTATTGTTAGGTGCTTTTAGCCAAGCTCATAATGAGAACTGTAAGCAAAAAAGCACAGGAGTGTGGTCAGAAAAGCAGTGTAAATTGGAGCTAGAGACAGTATCACGATTTCAAAGCAGGAAAAGCACCCCTATGGCATCAGCACAATGGCAAAGATGCCTTTAGTGTACCCCAGTAATTGGCTCTCCTCTAGCCATTGTAGGTTCAGGGTAAAAGAGAAGAAACATTTACAAATGGTTCCTTGGGATGAAAGTGTGTGCTTCTCCTACAGAGCTGCTTGGGAAATGGTTTCTGCAGGATTTGTTTAATCACATTCAGCTGTCTAGGCAGTGAGACGCCAGTGTCGCTGTGGTACAAAGCAAGTCTCACTGCTCTAGCTGTCTGTAGATCTAGTGATGGATGGAAATTAATGTGATACTGATTTAGCATGAAAAAAATGCCAGCAAAATAAAAATAAAGGAGGCTTTCACCCAGATTTCAAAGGAAAGCATGAGAGGCAGGTATATGTAGCAATTAAAGTCCCTGAAGGAAACCTCACATAGGGTGAGGTGTGAAGCTGTGAGGCTGAGGGTTAAAAAGGCAGTGGAGACCCCAGGTTCTTAGTGATGACAGGAATGTGGAGCCTCTTCTCAGTAAAGCCACAAGGAGGGAAGCCAGCTTCGGAGAGAGGCCATGTGGGTTGGTAAATGGCAAAGCCATAAGTGTGGGCTTGTCCCGGCCTACTGGAGCACACATCGTGATATCACTTTCTCTAAATGCCAGGCATGGAGCTCTGGTGGGTTTGAGCTTTACCTTTGCTAGTCTTTCTTGGCCATTCTCCAAGTCCTGGTTTTTGAAATGAAAATGTCGATTCTGTGATCTTCTATGTGACTTTTATTTATATGGGTTCACGGCTAACAGTTTGTCTTGAGTCTCAGAGTAGACTTTGAACTTAAACTTTTGGACAATCCTGGAGGGACTCTTAGAGATGAACTTAATTCATTTTGCACCGTGAGAGGAAGATGAGCCTTTTGGAAGCCAAGGACAGAATGTTATGGGTTGGGTTTGAAGTTTCTTGCAAAGAGGCTCATGTGCTGAAGAGTTGATCTGATGGCAATGTTTTTTGGAAGCTTCTGGAAACTTCAGAAGGTAGAGTCTAGTTGGAAAAAGTAGGTTCCTGAGACATGTTCATGGGGTCTGTATTTTGTTGGTCTCTTCTCGCTCTCTGCTTCTGAGTCACCATGAGTTAAGTCACCTCTGCCATATACTCCCGCGTCACTATGAGCCTGAAATCAACAGAGCAACAAACTGTAGAATGAAACCTCTGCATCCAAGAGCTAAACTAAATCATTCTTGCTTGAAGTTATGCCAGGCATTCTATTACATCAATGAAAAGGCACTATATACAGGCACCACTGAACAAATATTTTATACCCACTTACAATATTTTTAGAGAAATACTAAGGCTTTTTCTCCACATGTTCACAACTGTCTTCTCCTTCCTTATCTCTTCAGAAAAGCTTCTCCCGATAGCCCTACAAAAGCATCCATGTCACTGTATATACTGTATCCTTTTCAATCATAATATGCCACTGTCCCTTTATATCCTATATTCTACTCTTGATCGCATTGCCTCATTTTATTTTCTCCATAAGTTCTCAGTAACTAAAAAGGGTAAATTATTTTCTTCAAATGTAATGTTTCTTGTCTAAACTCACCAGTCCTTAAAGAGAATACAAATGCCTTCATCACAGCTGTATTGCCAATGCCTGATGCCTGGCATTGCATTACTTGCTCACAGAATAATTTGTTATCAAATATGATATATTTAATATAAACATGAAGAAAAGGTATGTGCTGTAATCTAGAAAGAGATAACCATAGTAACAAACACAATCTTCATCTCTTTGTTGTGAGGTAGTGGAAAAGGCAACAGACTTAGGATGTGTACAGCTATTTATTCAGCCAACCGTTCAGCTATACATCCGGCCTTCGATTCATCCATTCAGCACAGATTGAGCTTCAGTCATATGTGAACACTTTTCTAGTTCATTTAACTAGCTATATAACCTTAGATGAACATTGTTTTCTTTCCTCTGATGTAATGACAACTCTATTTCATCCATGAAGTATTTACTGGAAAAGTGTTTTTAAAACTACTAGCTACACTATAGTAATAAGATACTATCATTATGTGTAATGTAACTGTCAGTAGGAATGAGCACATTCATAAAAACTTCCATTCTTTCAATTTCCAGATGTTCTCAGGAAAGCTGAGGATACTCTCTGGTGCATTTTTTTACATAAGATTTGAATGAGTAAGTCACATTTTGTATGATGTGTAAAACATTATTTATTTACTCATTGTATAAATATTTATACTGCTGAATTATATGGCAGTCGCTATACTAAATATCGAGGGTGAAGAGTCAGTATTTGGAAAAAGCAATGTAAGCATTTAAGTATTTGAAGAAAGCAATTTAAGGATTTATGTTTTCCCAAATTAAAAGAAATCAACAAACTATTTGAAATATCTTCAGATCCTCAACTTTTTAAATAAAGTCTAGATGATGGTCTTGTTCTCACTGTTTATCCAGATTATTAGCATCAGTCATGTTTGTAGGTAATTGTTGTTTTTACAATAATATTAGGTGTCTGTTCTGAGTAATATTTTACTTGCATTATGTAATGTAACATAACAAATCTCAAGGATAAATATTCTAGTTTTACATATTAAAAATTGATGGAGAAATGACTCTGAGGGCCAAATACTTAGCTACTATTTCTGTTCCCTAAGCTTTAGCTATATGGATGTCTACATACCATAGCATATAAAAATGTAAAGGTCAGTAATGAGATGCTTCAAAGGTAACTGCTTTCCAGATTAGATCCAACTCCTACTTAGTATATATCAATCCCAGAAACATATAGGAACTAGGAACTGTAGGCGCAGGAACTTTCCATGTTGTCTCTCACATCTATCACATTTTGGCAGCCTAAAAAACTGAATCCATTTATTCATAGACAATATAATCATGTTTCCAAAAAATCTGAGAACCAATTTCAAAGCCTAGCAAGCCTAAGCCTGCAATAAGTCCTTCCTTGACACTCGTAGCTAACGATGTCCCAGCATGTTTGCCCTTGTTGTGTTCAACAAGAGTGATCTTGGAACACCATACACTGAAAAGGATGCTGGCTCCAGGTGGCATTGGGTCTTTCTCCTTTTCAATGCAGAGGCAATCAGTGTATAGCACATAGGTTGCACAAAATCTGGTACAAGCTCAAGTGACAGAATAAAATTTTCTATGTGTAACACAAGAGGGAAATCTCCTTAGCATGAGATGATAAAAATCAGATACAATGTGTTTCTAGTTACAAAGTAGAATTTCCACTGACAACCATGACAGAGAGATTTTTAACGGATGGCTGCTACAGCTTTGATAGAACTGCTCTGCCAAGAGGAAGATTATCCACTGGGTATATTATTCTGAGCCTGGTCTAGGATGTTTCGTGCCAAGAAGAGAAGCTAGATTGCAGTTTCTATAAACCCAAGAGAAAAGCAGGTTCAGAATTCATATAGAAGTAATGTGTAAGCTCATGTGTCTGTTAAAAAATCCAAAAGTACTCCTTGCTACTTCATTTTTGGGTCACTGGGAAGTGCTGGAGAGGTGGCTTGATTTGCCTATCATTATGACCAAAATCTTGGAGTACCAAGTCATTTTCTTTGTACATAGAACTCCATGTATTAAGCACAACCTAGAACAAAGCATCTGATTATATTTAGATCGTAAAGAAGAATACTACCATAACTTTCCCATTTTGCTTCATTGGCATGATCTCAGTATCCTAAAATACCTTCCATTTCCCTAATGAGCTGAGGATAAGAAATGTTTTTGGCTCTTGTCCCTCATTTGTACCCATAAGCTATGGGTGGTCTTCTAATTCCTCCTACTAATGAATGAGAGTTTGGAGTTTCCTTCGAAATCTGGAAACTTCTATCTTATTTTCTTTAAAGCTGACATCTCCATTTCTTTGTGGATACCATCACACCTTTAGCTATTTATTCACATTTCCTTCTATCTTGAACACAATCCGCATACTGGAATAAGGCTTCAAAAGTTTTCATTCCCTAAAGAGACTATTTAAAAAAACTAGGACACACTATATTTGTGTTCTAGTTGAATATCTAGGAGCGTAGTAAAGTCTGGGAGCTACCAATTGTTTGAAGAGTTTTTCTCGGAAACAGGGAATAACAACAGGCTATGGTTGCTTTAGACTATTTGAAGAGATCTTTGTACAGGGAAGTGGGAGAAAAGCTCATTTCTCTGTCTCTCCTTGTGATGTGTGAGTATGAGGTTCTGTACCATGTACGCAGGTACCATCAATAGCCTCATACTCGAAGGAGAACTCAGCAAGTCTCGTTCAGTAGTCCCACTACATGCAGAGGATTTGTTCCAAGATGCCCTGTCGATGCTGGCATCAGCTAGGGGTGAACTAGAGATAGTTCTAGACTCTATATATTCTTCTGTTCTCAAACATAAACACCGATTCTAGACTTTAATTTATAAATTGGGCACAATAGTAGGAGATTAATCACAATAACTAATGATAAAATAAAACAACTGAAACAGCATTTTGTGGCTATAACTTCTCCTTTCTCATAGTTAATTTTTCTAAACCACAGTTGGAAAGCAAACATACTGAGAGGGAAGGAGTACTGACTGCATATAATTCTTTCTCTGAATATTTTTTTCTGAATTGAAAATTTTATATTATTATAATTTTGCATACTTATGATCATACTTCTAAGTTATTTCAACTAGAAAGTTAAATGAAACTATTTTTAATAAGAAATGAAAGCTAATAATATAACTACAAATGATAAGGCATGATCAACAGTAGTTCATGTTGCTGAATTACAATATAATATATGTTATACTATTTAGTATTTGACAGAGTTTTAGAGTTGTTGTGAATGGCTTTGTAAGAAAGCTTACTTTGCATGTGTGAAGTCTTGTATTCAATCCCCAGTGCTTCAGAGAAGAACTAGAAAATGATTTATTCTTCAATTAGGAAACAAAGAAACTACATGAGGTTCTTTTGGGAATACTTTGGACTAAATGAAGCCAGAAATACTCTTTTAAAACAGTTTCAAGAATTGCCACAAGGTGGCATGAAGAGTCTAGTTTAGCTTGGTTGTAGCAAGAAGGAACTTAAGGAGGTAAGGTAGCCTTAGGAAGGTAAAACAGAAAGGTGGAGTAAGAGCTGGGCTCTGGGTAAGGAGCCCTGGGTATTTTGAAATTAAGACTCTTGGGACATGCTTTTAAGCATTTTCTTCCAAGCCCAGATTTCTCCTTCTCTTGAAGCCAAACATATTTTCCTTACATCCCCTCTCCTTTAATTGATATAAATCCCTCTTTGTCTTTGTGAACTACCCTAGAAGACAATGTTTGGTCTTTAGAAGGAATCCCACAGTTACTGCACCCTAATGTGCACCTTGTCTTCTCCACCATAAAACATGTTTTAAGAGTCCATGAATATTTGAGAATGTAAAACATCCAGGGCTAAAAATCTATCCTCAATGATCCACTCAGACTAGTTAATAAAGCTCAGCACAGTACCTTTAGGCCATGCTCTTCCCTTCTTGACTTGAGAGAATTGGAAAAGTATAGGAAGGAGGACCGATATCAAAGGGCTATTCCACAGGCTCCAGCTTCTTGGAAGAGCATCCTAGTGTTTCAACATTTTCCATCTGGCTGTCAACATGTATTGCCAGAGCTGGGCAGCACTGGCGGAAACCAACCTGGAAAATCCCCCGTGGGGTGTTGATTTGCCTGTGCTCAGAGAAAAGTCTGGGCATGAAAGGAAAGCCCTGCTGTTCTTACTGAGCGTCACATTCTTTGGGGAGGTTTTTCCCCCCCCCCCTACTAGTTTACAGATCTGAGATTTAGCAGTCCCAAAAGCTACTTCTCAAAGTTTATTTTCCCGGTAAACATTATCTCTCCCAGGACAAGTTTAAATATATGACTGTGACTTTTAGGGACATCCCTCAAGAAGGAAGTCATGGGTAATGTTTGAGTGAAAGAGTTGTCTGAAATAGAAATCTGGGTCTTCTCTCAATTTAAGGCTGGTGTTTGGTTGGTATCACGTGCTGGGGTTTTAGGTGCTGGTGGCCAGTAATATTGGGTGTATCCTATGGTGGTATGTCAGTATCCCTGAGATTGTAGATGTGACCCCATAAACACCAAAAGAAAAGTAGATCAACGTTTCCCATGTCTGAGAACGTGAAGAATGTACAATGCATTAATTCCTGCTCCACTGTCAGATGAATATACTATTTGGGAAAAGATGAAAGGTAGAGGATTCTGTTATAGTTTGGAATCTTAAATGTCTCCCTCAAGCTCATGTGGTCAAGGCTGGGTCCCCAGTGCAGCAATGCTTGGAGGTGGGGCTTTTAGGATGTGATTGGGTTATGAGAGCTCTACCTCATGAATGGATTCATTCATTTATAAATCCTTAACGTAAAGGGCGATTAGGAGATCATGGGTCCTTTTGGAGGTTGGGGCCTATTTGGCAGGAGTTTACTGGGACATGTCATTGAAGGGTAAATCTTGATCCCTGCCTCTCTTTCCTATTTTCTGCTTCCTGGCCATCATACGATAAACTGCCACATTATGATGCTGTGTCTGCCCACAACCCAGAAACAATGGAGCCAAGTGATTATGGAATGAAACTCTTGCAGTTGTGAGTCTAAATAAGCCTTTCTTCTTTTAAGTTGATTTATCTCAGGCATTTTGTCACAGTGGTGGAAAACTGGTGGACACAAATCTCAAGGAACTCAGAGGCTAATTAACAAACTACAAGGAGGATGCTTTGTAGGCATCCTACTTCAAGGAAGGCCAAGGTACTCATATGCAGAGGAAAGCAAGAAACTCCTGAGGCATGGTGTGGGGAGGAAAGGAAGAGAAGGCCTCAGTAAGCAGGGAGGGTGGTATACTTAGTTTTAGAATTAGTGTACAGACCTGGATTGTAAACCTAGCCCTACTATTTAACATTTAGTCATCCTGGGGTCAGTTTTTCTTATCTTCTCTACCCATTTTGTTTAAAGTGTGAATAATAATTGTTCCTTCTCTTTGGGGTTGATTTGAAAATTACATGAGATCATGTTTGGGCAAATGGTGGCTTAATACCAGCCAAGTGTTACTCTTTTAAAAAGGTAACCAAAAATAAAGAAAAAAGTGGATATTCCTATGCATGAAAAGACTCGGCAGCAGCTAAGTACAAAGCATATTACTGTTGGTGGTGTAGAACAATATTACAATGACAAAAAACACACAGTTTTACCAATGCATGAATTATTTTGCTATGCAAAGCAATTGCTATAAATTATCTCCAAGTTTCACAAGAATGTTGAATTATTTTCCATGCAACTTTGCAGTTTCTAAGATTCAAAAAGATTAAAAAAGCAAGTTAACTCTATGGCAGGAATTTGAACACGAACATTCATACTCTAAAACGTGGACCTTTCAAAGTGCCCAGATGTCACATTTTTCCTTTTGAACACCTATACCTTTTCTTATAGCGATGTTAATAAAGTATTGCTTTAGTTTACTCTAACTGGTCATCTAAAAATCAGTCTTTTGCTTTACTGTCAAATGTTATTATTACCATTCCACCTCCTGGGAAAACTCTAACTCTTGGATTTTCAGATGTAAGTCAGTGGTGGTATACAAGCCATGGATTGTTCTCTGTGTAATACTAAAATCACTTTATAATGTTGTAATGGTTTTAATGACATAAGCCTTGGGGCCCAGGTGAACTATAGCAACTTGAAAACATTACAGCATGTAAATAGATTATATCTTTAAAATGGTTAACAGGAAGACAAATGCTAATTGGGCTATTAAAATTCAGAGCAGCAAAAACTTTGTACATGATCTGCAAATTAATATATTGATGTCATTGTTTTCTTTAAAAAGTAAACTGTGATTTCATCAAAGAATCCAGAAAGTCTTTAATGACTTTAAGATGGAATATATGGATTTGGGTAATTTAATATTTTAGGCTAGAATGATGGGAGACTTTGTTCAGCCAAAAAAAAATAAAGTAGCAATGCCTCATAAATAAGATTTTCTAAATCTTGCTTTACAGAAACTTCTTGAGCCATTCTACTTGATTTCTGAATTTTTTTTTATGTTTTGGATGGTATCCAGGATGTATATTATGAAAGTCTGAAGAATGTCTAAAACTTTAAAAATTAAAATAAAGTGACTTCTACTATACTGAAGAGGAAGTATAAGAAAAAAGTACAAATATGAATCAGACATTTTCCAGCTTATTGGAAGAGATGAACAATTGTACCAAGGAGAGATGATTCAGAAAATTCAGTGCAAAAACAGAATTAAAAGTGGGTATGAGGGTCTCCCAAGCTATATTCCAGCCCATAATAAACTCAGTGTTCTTTCTTTTCATTTGTAGGGTGTCATGAGGTTAGTCACAGTTTTTGGAAAGATTATGTTCCTTTTCTTGGTGAGAAGATTTGAGAAGGGCCTACAATTCCCATCAAGTGCATCCAAGATGGAATTATCCATCCATGTGATTTTTGCATTTGGAGGAATTTCTCTTAGCTTTGCCAGAGAATAGGTGGTCTTCAAATGTTTAAATTGGACTTTGGTTCATATTTGACAAGGGTTCTGATTGTCCAAATTCATACCCTGCACATGTCAGAATATCTTGTTACACTCCTGATCCTAGCAAAGCCTGGTAGATACCCCTGAGCAAGACTCAGCTAAAGTTCTCTTCTAAAATGAATTCCTGACACTTTACTTCTCAATCTAATTTACATAGGTCTCTTACTGTTATTGTATCTTAAGCAGACTTCCAACTCTATAAATTATAGTAATGCATTCTTATAACTGTTTGTTCATTCATCTACATTATAAGGAGCAAAGTCACATCTTCCTGCTTCTATCCCTGTGCATCACACATGACCTCAGAAATGTAGATGCCACCCATCCTTTCTTAGCTACATGAATGAATGTGTAACTGTTGAATGAAGAAGGAAGCAAATGTTTTTGGAAAAAGACACATACTCCAGTTAAGAAATATGAGACTGTTGATGAAGTTGCTTTTCAAATATGCAGAATGCATAGATTGTTTCAGTAACTATTGGTATGTATAATTACTGACCCATCATTATGTCAGAATTATAAAAATTAGCCATTCAATCATTGCTTGGCTTCTGTTGACACAGCCGACCTTGGTCGATGTTACTAACTTCATGCTAGTAGGGTTAAAAACCATCAAAACAGTGATTGCAACAACTCTACATGAACGGACACAAGTTTAATAGCAAAAACAGGATCTTCCCGAGTCATATTTGCGGGAAACCTGAGAACTGCGTCTGGGAAATGTAGGATACAAACACCCAAGTTCTCCTGTTTCCCTCACAGGAATGTCTCCTGTTGGAAAGAAGGAGCACTCTGTGAGTTTGCTTCCTAGTGGGTTTCAACACATCCCTTTGCTTCCTCCTCAAAGTTTACCCTGCATTCCCAGCAGAGGTAAATCAAAGGAAACAGCAGGATATCTTACTTGGGGGCAGGACTGCCAAATTAGGAAAGGCAAGAACAAGAAACCAGAAAGAGTTATGACTTTGGATCTCAGAGAAACAACACATGCCCTTCCTCTCCCTCTCTGTCCTGTGTGTGTTTTTGTAGCCTCTCAGTTTCAGTTCACTGGCAGCCCTAGGAACCAATGCCAAGTGGGAAGATGTGACTGGGTGAAGAACTGGGAGAAGTGACCGGCTTTACGATCATTGGTTTAACCACTCTTCATTTGCCTCCAAAGTCCAGATCATTCCAGATATCAGCCCACAGGTATGCCCTGTAGGATGCCCTTTAAGTCTGGGCACCAGAAGGAACCCGGGATTAGCCAATGTCACCTCATCAAAGGGCAAAGCAAAGGAGCTGGCTGCATCGACTCAAAGAGGGAGCTCTAACCAAGATTTGCTACCTGAACTAAAGGCCTGTTCTCCTCATCCAGCGTAGTCCTGGGGACAGAGACTTTCTCTATGCGAGTTTTGAAGCCACCCATTAGCAAACACATCTTTCCTCCAAACCTTGCAACACACATTCTGAGGTACCACCCACAAGTCTCCCTCTACCACCCAGTAGAAACCCCCAGGTGGGATGACTTTCCCTCACACTGAGTGAAGAGGAGGAGCGTGGGGAGGTCCCTGACCTCCCCAGCGCTGGGCACTAGGGACTGGGAGGCTGATTTCCCATCACCACAGAGAACTATGCTGGAAGGGTCTACACTGAGTTTGCACTGGCACATTTCTAAAGCTTTTTTTTAAAAATCAAATATTTATGACAGGAAATCAGGTTAGACATTCCTGAAGCTAGCAAGAGTTTATGAACACACTGTCCTATCCTCTCCAAACATGTAAATGTAGTTAATTATTTGAAGGAAGATCCAAGTACCTCATTCCTTTATGTTTAATCCGAGCCATTGGAGGAATGCAAATATCAATTTAGAGCCAGGTCTCTGGTAAAGAAATACCATATGCCAGCCACACAGCTACACAATTCTTCCCTGCAGCCAGAATTTATACTGCAGAGTGAGCTATGAATAGAAAGTTTGTGCATGGTTATGAATATGGATAAAATACATCACTTCATGGCCAGGGAATAGCAAGCAAAATTGAAAACACATATTTTGGATCACAGACTATTTTCAAAAATATATTTCAAAGAAAATAAACACAGATTGTGTATTCATTTACTGCTTGAAGTACTTCTGCGGAAGAGACATCAACCAGTTTCCTTTCCAAATCGTTTGCTCTTCCTTGTGTTTGTTAGCCTGGAGTCAGACCCTCTGGGGGAAGGAACAGGGGTCTCACAGAGTGCATGGCAAATGGCTTTACTGGCAGGCATCAGCCCGTCAGCCCTTCCTGTGGAAGACAAGGAGTTGACTATTTGAGTTTGTCCAGAAAGGACTGTGTAGCTTGGGAAAATGTGTTCAGCTCATTTCTATTAGCATTTACTTGTTCCTCCTTTAGTTCAGGAAGAATCTTATGTTTTTATCCTTTGTTTTGCTAGACTATTCCAAAGCATCAGAACTACATTTATATTGCTAACCAACCAGATAAAAAGTGGAAATGCATCATTTTGTGTCACAGAGAGAGGGCTGGCCTCTAACAAAATTAAGGAAGAAGAAACGGTGTGGTTTTGTACTCACCTCATTTTTTGCGGGGGGGGCGGGTCGGTCCTGGGGCTTGAACTCTGGGCTTGGGCGCTATCCCTCAGCTCTTCAGCTCAATGTGAGCACTCTACTACTTGAGCCACAGCACCACTTCCGGTTTTCTAGTGGTTTATTGGAGATCAGAGTCTAACGGACTTTCCTGCCAGGGCTGGCTTTGAACCACAATCCTCAGATCTCAGCCTCCTGAGTAGCTAGGATTCTAGGCGTGAGCCACCGGCACCCGGTTCACCTCATTTTGAACTCTGTACTCCATTATAGAAAGCCTCTCTCTCCACCTTTAGTCTCTTTAGTTATTTTTTGTTTGTTTTTTACTCTTTTTGCATACCATCCAAATATACCCTCTGTAGAATGAAAGCTTACTCAATATCATCCTGTCTCTCTACTCTCCTTCAAACTTACCTCTTTTTTATTGTCTTGAGGCCCAGGATAGAAGAACCAAATAATCTGAGTTCCAGGAGTCAGTCTGTAGTTGAGTGCAAGTGATATATTCCACTTAATATGGATACTCACGTTTTCCACTTGCGCTCCTATCTCGTTTCAAGGGTGATACAGATCCAGATGCATTGCACTCATAAATTGATATGTCAAATTGAACCCCCTTTTTTCAACTACTTAACGATAAGAAAAATTAAAAAAAGAAACTCTCCCACTCAGAGCATTTAAATATAGCAATACAATCACATAATTGTAACAATATACTGCTACTGTGGATGGGATTATGCATGCATGGGCAACCTAAACCAAGAGTAAAGAGTAATCCATACTCTGACCAGGACCCCATAGGGTCATCTGACACAGAAGACTCTGAATAGAGATACAATGGGGTCAATTTTGTTATATCTTTGGAATTTTACATAAGAAGCCTACCACCGATCCAGGCAGTAATAGGAAGTCATGATGTGGAAGATGTATGTCTGTTGAAAGTAGTAGGATTTAGAGTTTCCAGCATTCAAACTCAGTTCACGTGTGAACCAGCTAGCCAAGATTTGCTAGTTTTGGTTATCTTGATACCCTGCTGTTGAGCTAGAGTTTTCCTTGTGAAAGATTAGATTAGATTAGATTAGATTAGATTAGATTAGATTAGAACAATAGGGATCTGCTGAGAATGGATGCCTTAACCTCACAAACAACTCTAGATCTACTGAACACAATCAGTGTTCTCCAAATCCTTGAATGAATGGGAAAATATCATGGCAAGTCTCTGAATCCAATGAAAGTTGGTTGGCTGTTGGTGAAATTTGAGGTTAGTTTACAACCTTAGTAGTCTACATGCCAACTTTCTATTTATTCTGTTTTGTAGCACCACATTCGATAATACTAACTCCGGGTTACAAATTGCCATTATATATGTGTATGAGTTTGTGTAGATATAAAGGCATTGTTTAACAAAAAGACATTATTGGTAATGGTGTGAAATGTAAATAGTCTGCATAAGTACTGGATGTTACTTTGATAAATATTACATTTTACAAAAATTTGTGCCCATGCCATGTGTCTCAGTTCCCTGGTCACAGAGATGGTGTCTTTTAGCTTCTTTTATATGTTATGTGACACAGTAGCTATTGTTATGAGCGGTAGATATAGTCATTTGAAGGAAATCATGCCAATGTTAACTTAGATGTAACGATGATGGGAAATTTTAAACTAAAGATATGTCTTTGGAGAGTAACCTGTCACTAGCTATTGTTTTATTATCTGTTTATTTTCTGTCTCCCCTACTAGAAAGTGAGATCCTTGTGAACAGAAGCTTTTTTGTTACTGTTAAATCCCATATGCTAAGGATAGTGTCTTTAATGTAGTAGATACTTAATAAATATTTATTGAATGAATGAATCCTCAAAGATTTTTTTTTAAAAAGAACCCTTGAAGAGGAAGTAATTTCCTCCTTTATTTCCAAACTTCTGTGTTTGGTCTATTGCAGACAAAGTGCTTTTCTCTGGGCTGTGCCAGACCTACTTTTTCTTGACATTCGTCTGTGATTGCTCTTACCCCAGACTTTAATGAATGGTTGACCTACTTGGTACAATATTATTTTTTTGATAATGTGGTATTTCTGGAAGTCACACATACCTGATAATATTTCTTATCCCTGACACTGATGTGGTCACTAAAAAAAACACATGCCAAATATATGCTCTCGTTGCTGAATAACTTGCCAGTATTTGAATAGGCAGCAAGGGAGGATGTTTGGGTGGGTTTCATAGAGACAGCAAAATAAACTGCCCCACATTTTCCATCTGATCTCCTTTGTTCTTTTGTACATAACCATGTATACATACACACATAGATGCATATATACACAGTATTTATTTTTAAAATCAAATTGATGCATTTCATTAAAAAATAATTACATTTACAGTTTGTGAAGTCTCAATTAAGGATTAAAATTGAGCCTTGTACCAATAGCTCAAAAAATCAACCCTAAGCAATGTCATCTATGAAAACGTTCATCTTATTTTATTTTTTTAATTTAAATTTTATTTTAAAGGTGATGTACAGAGGGGTTACAGTTACATAAGTATATACAGTATTTATTAGTAAATAGGTAACATGGAAAAAAAAAACCCTGGCATGCACTGCTAGGTTGATTTTTGAAAGGTGACATTTCCAGAAAACTCTTAGGAAAAGTAATTTACGGATAAATATCTTCCTAATTGCTTCAAGGTTATTTGGAAAATTAGTTCTCATGTGAAAAATAGCTGAGCTACTGAATTTGGATGAATTGTCTATGAGTTTTGACTTCTTTTTCTTTTTTGCTGGTCCTGGGCTTTGAACTCTGGGCCAGGGTGTTGTTCCTAAGCAACTTTTGCTAAAGGCTAGCATTCTTCCACTTGAGCTGTAACACCACTCTGGCATTTTCCATAATAAATTGGAGATAAGAGTTGCACAGACTTTCCTGCCAGGACTGGCTTTGAAACATGATCCTCAGATCTCAGCCTCCTGAGTAGCTAGGATTACAGGCGTGAGCCACCAGTGCTTTGCTTGAGTTTTGATATTTTAGGACTGAAAAGAAACAAAGAATTCTTTACAGAAGATTTTATTTCTCCATTTTATTGTTGTTTTTACCTGAGAGAACATTTCTTCAGACCCATTCAAATTTCCAGAGCATAGTAGACTTTTACCTATTTTGTAGTGAATCCAGAGAAAAAATGAGTGGATATAGTTAAGCTCAATTTAAAAAATTCATCTGATTGGTTATTTTTTTTTCTGTTGCTTGGTAAAGCATTTAGAAGCAAGAGTAACAGCATTATTTTATGTTGGGAAAAGAAGATCCACAAACAAGTCAGAGTCATTTCAATCCAATGAGAATCATTTTATATAAATAATGTGCAGATGTTACATGCATATGCAAATATTTTCAGCATGGATTTACTCTTCTTTGCAGCAGTGAGGAGCTCAGGTCATCTGATGATCTGCTCACTGATCTTTGTCACCAAAAAACTCAACATTTATTAACTGTAGTACATTCTTGTGAAGTAGTATTGTTGTTGTATATTCAGAGTAAACAAGATTTTCTCAAAAGTAATGGAAGCCTTTACAATAAAAAAAATTAAAAAAAAAAAGTAATGGAAGCCAATGGCTGAAAACAGTGGTTCATGTTGTAATATAGTTCTTCAGGAAACAGAGATTTGGGAGGATCATGGTTTTAGGTCAACCTAGTCAAAATATTAGCAAGACACTATCTCAACTAACAAACTAGATGGGATGGTTCAGGTTCGTGATCTCAGCATTGTGGGAAGTGAAGGAAGGAGGACTGCAGTCTGAGATCAGCTCAGGGTAATACTCAAGACCCTATTAAAACAAACAAACAAACAAACAAAACAGATAAAGCAAGAAAGGACTATCTGAGTCCATGGTGGAGTGCTTACCTTGCCCTTGAGTTCAACATACAAGAATAAAAGTAAATTTTATAAAATAAAGGATTCCATTATACGAAGAGCCTAAGAGAAGGTACTTGCTGATTGATTGGAACCTAAGGAATATGTTCCAACAGAGAAGCCAGTTCAGGGGTGTCTCCTTAACCAAGAGGCATGCTAAGCACGAGCAGTGCTAACTAAAAGTAATGCCCTTCAAGGAAACGATGACAAGCACATACATAATTCAGAGAAGTAAATACCTTCAAGAATTTTAGGAGAGCCTTTCTCTGTCCACACCATTTGAAGACTTTTACAAATTAGAAGTCAGTGGTTTGAATAAAACCAGAGCGTGAACGGCTATTTCCAGCTTTTCAAATGTGCAAAACACATTTTTCCTTTTCAGCTTCCAGAAGAGACCTGAAAAATTAGCATCACTGTAGGGACTTTTTTTTTTTCTCAAAGCTTCACTCTCTCAAGGAATAGATAAAAGACTGCCAACACACAAGTGAAGGGTGCTGAGTTATGGAAATCAGTCTAGTTGGAGTCTCAGTGTTGGTCTTGGTATTGATCTGTTTTCTCTTTTTAAAGATTAAAAAGCTGTAGTTATGATCAAAGTCTGTTGAGGGAATGAAAATGAGAGAATGGACTGATGAGATAACTAGGCAGGGGCTTGAGCACAGGTAGCCAGTTTTTAACATGTTAAAAAGGTTCACTTTGACTTTTTAGAACTGTGACTCCTGGGAAGGGTTTAATCAAGTCATGATCAGATACATTTTGAGGGCTTGCGAAGAGCCTGAGGGAGAAAAAGCCCACGATATACCTAAGCAGCACCATGACCTAAGAAGACCTCTGAGGTCCCTTCCAAAATGCTCTCCTTACCCAGAAATACCTGCCAACCTGCACTAGGGTCTTGTGTTACATAACTCCGGGCAATGACTTGTGACCACTGCAATCAGCATCTTGTGTGGAAATGATGTTATGTGACTGTTGAGGTTAGGTCATAAAAAGGATGCAGCTTCTGGCTTTTCTCTTAGGATGCTTGCCCTAGGAGCTGAGCAGCCATTTGTAAAAAAATAAATAAAATAAAAGCCACATGAAAAGTCCAGCTGTTGATATTATTGATATTCTGGCTGACAGCTTCTGCTAAGCTCCTGGCAGAAACCAGAAGCTAGCACAAGACTCAGGAGTGTATGGTTGCATATCACTGCCTTCAATTCTCCCACTCTGAGATGATCTGCCTAAATTGAATCTTATGAAATTTGATTGTGGAGAGCTAAAAGGATGGCGTTTTTTTTGAGTCAGGGTCTCACTACGTAACCAAGACTGATCCTGTTACCTCAGCCTCCCAAGTGCTAGGGTTACTGTCATATACTACAACAATTAGCTATGTTTTAGCCTGAAATTTTCTTTCGTCTTCATTCTCTTGACTTATTTTGGAAGTTCTTGCAGCTTTAGTCTACTATTGGTTTTTTTTTTTTTCCCTCAGCACTTTGAGGATTTTCTTTCATGATCTTTAGTTTCTAATTTTTCTGTTCATCGAGTTAATTTCAGTCTATAGGGTATTTTTCATAGATAGATTCCCCCCTTCACGTTTATCTAATTTGTTTTTTGTCACTTGTGGAGTTTGAAATCGGCCTGTGTGCAGTCCCTGAACCTCTCTGTGCTCAAAGCTAGTGCTCTACCACTTGAGCCATAGCACCACTTCCCTACCTAACCTTTTTAAATAAGCATTATTGAGTTGTCATTTTTATGCATGCATCAAATGTTACCAATTTCAAACACAATTATTTCCCACCTAGATGAAGTTTTTTTTTTAATTTATTCTGTTAAGATTCATTTGGGTAATTGGATTCTAACTGGATAGTTAAGTCTTGAGTTGGAGCTTTTCATGATTGGAAAATTATTAGCCATATTCTCTTTAAGTATTTCTTCAGGACATCTACTTCTAGTAAGTGCTGGATCTTCTCATTTTCTCTTCCATGTCTTTTAAACTTTATTTCAAATATTCAGTTTCTGTTTTCTGTACTTTTTTTCCACTTTCAGGTTTATGTTGTAGTTAATCAAACATGACTTTAGCTATTAACACAACTAGTGAGTGTTTAACATCAAGTTCTTTTTACCTTTTTCTTTCTTTATTTCTTTTATTTTTTATTTTATTTTATTATTATTATTTTTTTGTGGGTCCTGGGGCTTAAACTTAGGGCCTGGGCTCTGTCCCTGAGCCTCTCTGTGCTCAAGGCTAGCACTCTACCACTTGAGCCACAGCACCACTTCCAGCCTTTTCTGAGTAGTTTATTGGAGATAAGTCTCATGGACTTTCCTGCCAAGGTTGGCTTCTAACTGAGATCTTCATATCACAGCCTCTTGAGTAACTAGTATTACAGGCATAAGCCACTGATGCCTGGAAAAAATTTTTTTGAAGTTCTAGTTTTACCTTTCCTATTGCACTTAGTAGTACATTTTTCCAATAATATTTTGGATTTTGTTTTTGTTTTACTATGTTCAAAATAGGAGGCATCTTATTTCCTATTTTATTCCCTAATGTTTACCTGTGTGAATGAGTCTGCTATCTCTTGTGGGTGGCTCTTATATTATCTGTTTTGTGTTTTGTGTTTTATTATTTTGGGCTCATGTTTTGTTTTATATTGCTATTATTAAGTAGATGTACAAAGGGCAAAATTCCATAAGGTTACGAGTACATTATGTCCTTCATTCTCCTCCATTTTCCTCTCTTGTTCCCACGCCTACATAGTTTAATTTACATTGTGACTCATGTTTCTTGACATGTTACTGGAGGAATTGAAATCTAGATTTGAAAGATCTTCCACAGAAGATCTGAATTCATTTCTATGATGTTTTAGTTAGAAGTTTCCCAGAATTACCTATTTGGTGGAAAACCATAGACATAAAACTTTTAATACAAATTCTCAAAGAGAAATGCCCTTTGCTCTGCCTAGTACTAACGTCCATTCAGGTCTTTTCTTTACAGTCCCCAGAATAAATTGAAACAGCTTTAATTTTCATCCAATTTTCCTGTGAGGAAACAGCATTTGAGTTATTTTTTATTTTTTTGCAAAGTAGGATAATATATATTGGTCCACAGTTTGATAAGTGGTGGGTCTTAACTCTTGTCTTCTGTGCACCATGAAGCTGTAGAATTAAATTCAAAGCCAGTAAGTTTTGGTGAATATTGTAAGCATGAAAGCAGAAATCTATCCCCCCTCCCTCATGGTTTTATACTTCACATAGTTTTTAATCCTGTAATTAGCCTTTGTTTTCCAAGTTGTGATATATTTGCCTTACCTGACATTTTAGTTGTTTTCAGTAGGAAGTTGATCAAGAAGCTTAGTCAACCATAATCAACAGTTTCATTAAAAAACAAAAATATTAGATGCAACATCAGAAAGATGTTTAATTAGTTCACTATTCTCTTATGCCCTTTATACAAGGGAAGATTGCTTAATCCTTACTTTTACTTAGAGTGAAAATAATCCTAGTTCCTATTTCATATGGTTACTCTGCTGTTTAAATAAATCAATGTACAAAAATAGTGTTGTGCTTGACATTCTAATAAGTGTAGGTAAATGCTAACTATTATGATTTTATGATTATATTCTATTCAGGAAAAACAATGGATGATTAAGTAAAGTCACTGTATGTGTCTGGAAAGTTCATGGCCAAGACTTGTGCCCCTTACTTATTTGAAGATTACAAATCAATCTGAATAGCATTTGAGAGTTTTTGTACTAATAAGATGCTTGAACTGTCTATCAATGGTTTATGTACAATGGAAAATATATACATAATGTGTATCCAAAATTAAGTAGCAATAGTAATATAAAGGGGGAGACTACATATTCTATAAAAAGACTAAAGAAATAAAGAAGTAGATACAACCATTGATACTGGATTGTTAACACCATTATTCCAAAAGAATTATTTCTCAGATGTGATATGATTGGAAGGCAGCTATACATTCTGTGTAAAAGACTTCACTGAAACTTGGGAACACTTTAATGTGGAGTTCATTTACTTTTTTATATCACCTCCCTCCTGAACTCAAACTATCATGACATATTAGACTATTGGTGAAGAAATTCAACCTATGAGAATTATGTCAACAAAGCATAATCATGTTCATTTCTGGCTAGAAGAATGTTCGGAGAGCCAATTGAATCTCGGTTTTCAAAACTAAGTTCATGAACATTAAGAATAACACTCAATTGATGTTCTGAGGATTGTAAAGAATCTAACAAAGACATTAAAGCTGTCTGGATGATCAGTTATCACTTTCTGTCTCTGCCTAAGAATATTGAATCTGTTTGATAACTTAGACCACAGGGGTTTTAAAATGTGTCTCTTTAAGCATTTGCTTTTACAATGAATCTTCTGCGATGAAAGGTGATTCAGGGATGATGTCTCTGAGTGCAGAAGACTACCTCTTGACAGACAGGACAAGTCTGTGTGGCTTGCATCTCCAACTCCCCACTGTGTTATGGAAACACAAGTTTGACTTGGCTTGGAAAAATGGTTCTCTGTCACTCTCTGGATGTGTGCATCTTCAGGACAGGGACTGCCAACACAAACAGGCACCATCAGATTCCTTTCCACTTCGCTTGAAAGAATGGCCTCATTGAGGGTGGGCTCTAGAATGGTGAGAAAGGATGCATTCACCCATCACTGCCTCAGCTCTCCCGAATTCTTAGACCTTGCAAGGGATGCAGACAATCAGCAAAGGAATGTTTCGGTAAACACTGTTTTTCAGACAGTCCTTCATCAGGGAGCAATGAGGACATCTTGGGCTCTCCCTCTGCCTTTTAATATTGTAGGATAGCTCAGGACAGTCAGGTAAGCTGGTATTTAAAATGTTACCTTGGTGTTGGCCATGGTTTTCCTAGATCTATATGTACCTACAGACTTATTCACTGTAACAGTATTTGTGAGTACAAGCTGGTATTTTCCCCTGGCTGTTCAGTAAGAGATAGTACCATAATGTTGAGTGCTGTGAATAATCTTAGAAATTAATTAATCCAAACTTCTTTCTCATACAAAATATTCTTTTTAGTACATTTTTGTTGTAAAAATACTGTAGTTTGTTTTCAACACAGTGTACATCTCATTGTTACAATGGGTCCACCTGTATCCCTATTTAAGCATTTTGTTTTTTCTCTTCCTCTCCCTAAATTAGAAAATTGTATATACAAGATGCAGTGCACTGGAATCAAATGCAGTGAAAACAGGGGTTATACAGTGGGGGAGGAACATACCAAAGAAACAACAATAACAAAAAATCACATAGCACATTATAAAAACAATAGCAAGCAAGAAAAAAACAACTTGTGTCCCTATCTTGGGGTTCATTTAGCTTAACATCATCTTATATGGTCATATGTACATAGTTTTTGACCTTTTCTGCTTGACCCAGACATATACTAGTTATTGCAAATAAGGGAAACCATGGGATCTATGTTTCTTTAGGCCTGGCTTACTTCACTTAATATAATTTTTCCAAATCTTTCCATTTCCTAACAAATGGATGTCATTCTTTCTGATGGAGACATAGAATTCCATTTCATACAAAATATTCTTTGCCTAAGGTCTAATGTTTCATACATCCCCAACGAAGTGCTTACTATGTGAAATTTCTTGAATATTTTCATAAATCTGTTTAGCATTCACTAGCTCTTCTGGAAATATAGTTTGAATTTGAGGGAAGAAAAATATTATCAAATATAAATGCATTTTATATATACTAATAATATCAAGTATATTGTAAGTACTATTATTAAACATAATTATTTGTTAAATAAAGCTTTCCAAATAATAAATGTTAGATGTTATTAAGCAAGTAAAAGTATAATTAGATAGAAAGGTGTACTATCACTATGTTATATAGGTATATTCTAAAATTTATTATATACTTTTTAAATTGCATCATATTTTCAAACTAACAAACTAAAAGCAAATATTTGTTTTATGTCTTGCTTTAAGCCTTAAACTTGGTATCTTAATGAACATGAAGGAAGTGAAAGACATTGATTGCAGTGGTGAATGCATTGCAATGCATTTGGAGTCAGAGAACAAAATGACACGTATCAAATAATAGATTGTAGAAAACATGTCATCAGAGGTAAAATGGAGATAAAGAACATCTACGGGAACTACAGAGGAGAAAGAATTGAAGAATTTCTGTTACAAAGGGATTCTTTTATTTGGGCTCCATTTAATCCGGTTGTTAGCATAAAGCACCACTAACCAAGAATTGGAAGAGTTATTGCTTACCAGTTAACTGAATCAAATGGCTGGCAAAGGCACAATGCGGATTTCACAGATTATATACCTGCTGGTTATTACCTGTAGGTAGTGTCTTTCATTTCTGTCTTTGATGCTTTATAGCAATGTAACTCCAATATTGAGTTTCTAACATACTCTCTCATCAGTAGCAATCCAACAGAAAAAAACACTTTACAACTCACGTATTATGTCATAGCATGAAGAGAAAAAGCAAACTTACAGAACAAAACTTACTGACTGAATTTTGTTCAGAAGCATATTACATATAAAGGAAACTATTTTCCAGCCTATCAGGTAAGTTTTGGCAAAACAGAAAAGTGTGACTGTGTACAAGTCAACACACTGACTACTTGACCCAGCAGGTTTTCATACTTGATTCAGATATGTACATTCAGTGTTTATTTACTCAGGGAGGTTGTCTTCACTATGGTTGTGAAGTAAAAAGTTACAAGGTTTACTGAAACTATTTCTCACTTTTTTTAAGTTAAAAATATCTAATTTATATTGCACATGAGTAGGACAACACCTAAATATCTGTAAGCATCAACTAATTAGGTTCCATACCATCAGTAGACTAAGTCTGTGTAAGACATGCACTTATACCAGCTAGGAGAAGAATAGAAATCTGTTTTCTTGACCTCTGTAAGAGTTATTCAGTATAATTATATGATTTACAAAAAGGAAAAACTTACTATGGTTTCTTTAGAGATCTGATGTATGAAGTTGAGACACATTTTGCATCTCTCAGAGCTTTGGTATTGGACATTGTTTTCCTGGGGAAGTGAAAAACATTCCATCTGCCCAAAGAGTTTGTAGACTTGTTTTTGCTTGATCAATGACTTCAGTTATTACAAAACCTGTGTGTAAGGCCAGCTCCATTAATGAGGTCCAATTTAGGAAGAGATGGCTCACAGATGACCATTTTTCCTTCAGGGAACAGTTTAGTCACTTGGCTTTAATGCTGCATATTATTTCATTACTAAACATTTTTAACTGATTTACAGCCACTGTGAGAATTATTGTTCAATATTAATTTTCATTCTCTACCCCCCAAATACAAATTCGTCATGAGATGCTTTCTCCCAAAACAGATATCTGAATACAAATGCTGTAAGGAATAGTTCCGCATCTTGGAAATTGGATTTTGATCATTTGAACTTATTTAAACTTTTAAGAGTCCTAAATACAGCATAGAAGTCACTCAAATGTTTGTACAGTTAACACAGAAATAAATATTATTTTACAATGATTATGTATTTTTAAAATGCATGTTTGTAAAATGTTTAATGAATTTTTAAATCTTTTTAATGTTTTTAACTTTTTTCCTGAAAATGACCACTGATAAAATACATGATCCCTGCTAGGAAGCTGATTAGTTTCAGGATAAAATTTAAGACACAAAGAAGGACAAAAGTTCCTGTTCTTATGGAGTTTATATTTTAGGAAGAAAGGGTGGAAACACATACAATGTGCTAGCATATTTACTACAAAAGCTTGTGGTCTTGGAATTTAGGAATTAGTACATTTTCCTCCAAAGATAAAGAAAATAGAAAAGGCAAGATTTTTAAGTTATATAAAAATCTATGTACGTATTCCAGGGAACAGTATAAAAGAACTTAAGATGAAAATATTTCCTTTGTTCAGCCAAAAATTTTGTTAAAAATGAGTGAAAGAAACTGGAATACATACCTTTTTTAAAATCAGAGACCTACACCTTATCCTGTGACCCATTTAGCCTTATTAGTTTGGTTGATTTAATTCAGAATTATGTTAAATTGTCAAGCAATTTATTAGTCATTTCTGTTCAATTACTTAATTGTTTTGGTTGCCATAAGATCCAATTAATTATTTGCTCACCCATTAGATTGCCTTAATGATGAAACAGTTTCATCCGGCAGTCTATGAGAACATAATCTTGTATAATCCAATTCAGAGGCTTCTTGATAACAAATCTGAGTTACTTTTTGTCCCATGGGCAATCTACCAATTAGTGACAATTACAAACTCAGTGCAGAGGTCAACGGCCAAACAAAATGGAACACTCTGATATGTCTGAGAATCTCTACATCTAGAAGAACATGGTGCCATGATCACTCCAGCTGCTGAAGAGGAAAATTCTGGATCATGCTATAACCCAACCCTTATCATTATGATTTATTGTAGGCCCATATGATAGTCGGATTTTCCCTTTTGTTAGCTGGAGTAAAGTCATCAATTTATTGCTCTCTCAGATCATAGAATGAACTTACTTTCATATAAAAAGCAATCCTAGGCAGTGGACTCATACATACCTTGCCTTGATATGTAGTTCCCATGAAAAGGACCAAGTCTAGCTGGCTGTCTATCCAGTGAAGGATATGGGCAAGGAATCTGTAATTATTCTATAGATATGGAGATCCTCTCAGAATCAAGTAAGACTTTCAAATATTCTCTCTAACTTGCAGCACCTGATGAAAATTGAATATTCCCAGGTCTCAGAAGTGATCTGAAACCCAGCCTCCTGCGTAGGTGTTAGTTTAGAGTATGAGTTGTCCTAATTTCTTGGCTTGGTGCTCAGTAGTATCTGGTCATTGCTAATTATTTCAGGTGCAATTTTACTTTGTGCCAGGCCATCCATTTCAGAGTAGATGTTAACTAATGCAATATATTTCAATGTTATTCAGGACAGGAAAATAGAAATATAATTTATATATGTTAAGGTAGAATAGAAGTGAACATAATTGAAGAACACCACATAAAATAAGCATGATTATTATTGCATTGAAATGTTTTATCTGGAACACTGATCTTAAGTACATCCCGTTATATCAGTGTTTGATCTGATAGAAACCGAGCTCCACTCTTGGTGGAGTTGGTATATCCATCAGGCAGAATACCAAATAGCCTAGCACATTTTATTTTTATATAGTTAAATTGAACTCATCAGTAATTTAGTGATCAAATAAAATGGAGGCAGCTGTTGCTAAGAATTTTATTAGGCGATTTAGCTTTATTTGAGCCAATCATTTCACAAGGTTGGCCAGAGGACTATGAATTAATTGGGTACAATAAAATACCAATGTACCCATCCTAAGAAGAAAGTATTAAGACATGACTAACATTACATCATGGACTTAATGAAATTAGAGCCAAATTGTATTGGTGGGAAAATAGACATATAGTTAGTTAAAAAAACATTAAAAATGAACAATAACAAACCAACTCTTCCTCTTGTGTGCCTTTGTCTACAGAATTTTGTTGCATATACTATTGTATTTTTTTTATAATTAGCTTTAACTGATTTATGCTAACTGTATCAATGATATGAAGGGGATTCCTGATGAACTGGTTAAAACCAGTTGTATAAACATTCTTGGTAACTAATGAAAACAATCCAAGCGTATAGCGACCTGATTCTTTTACGTTTCCAGACTCCAGGGAATTAAGTCTCACATAACATGGGTTTCACTCAATGTTTTCCACTCAACAGAAGCTTTCTTCATAAGATACCTGCAAGAAGCATGCCAAAGGGTAAAGGAATGACTTTAAAAAGTCTGTGCTGTTTTTTTTCCCCCAGATTTTTCAAATATATTAACTTTGGTTTCAACTCATCTTTCCCACAGAAAATAACTGGGAAAAAGTCTTGTTTTCATCGAGACTGGTTGCGATGTTCTCTTTTAGTTACAGAGAAATTGAGAGGGCATGTGTCTGGGTCACTAAGACAGGTTTCAGCTGTGTTATTCAATGTGCAGGTAGGTGGTCTCAGCTTCCTTGGCAGAATATGGTAGTTGTATAATAAAATGACCCAAGGCACAAAGTACCGTTGTCAACTTACCATCAAAGGCTCTAGTTCCTCCTCTCCTAATATGACAGTGGTGTGCTCTTCAACATTACAATCTTTCAGAAAACCCCAAACTGTACAGTGAGGAATTCCAAATGAATTCCTCCTTGAAAAAATGATTTAAAATAAAGATTCTTTAATGCATGTGCAGACCACATCAGTGATACATGAACCACATCTGAATTATAAATATCTTATGAGTAACACAAGGACCACATCAGTAACTCATAGCCATGAACAGATGTGGAAGGAGTCACATGCTAACCACATAAAATATTTACAGAAGTCTAGAAACACACAAGCTATGTTGACTAACTCAACTGATACACAGGAAAATTCTACCAATCACCTCATTTACAGGAATGAGGCCTTGATATGTTGTGATCAATTAAATTGGATATTCCATAGTGTTTTGCAGAAATCTCATGTATCATATGTAGTTAGACTCTCAATTATGTTATTGTGGCAGATGAAGGCAGTAGCTTGATGAAGGAAGTTGGAAACCTTAACTAGCTCTGTGTGAACCACCAATTTATGAACATATTTGTATGATAGTATGTTTCTTTCCCCTTGTTTATTTATGCTTCATTTCCATGCACTCTAAATGAATAGAATAAAAAAGAAAGCAGCAAATAAACCACATACTAAATACCCAGTTCTTTAGACATCGTATGTAGAAATAACTACTGAACAAAACGAAAGAACTTGTTCAAAATCTGGGACGCAAATAAAAATAGAAATTGTCCCTTTCCAATGTCTAGAATGGGTGATAGATTGAATGACATGAATAATGGCGATAGATTGAATGACATGAATAATGGCTTAAGGGTTTATATTACAGTGAGTCAACTTCATTTATCTTTTTTTACAGTAGCTACTACATCCTGTTTAGTGTAAGTGTTCAGGCCAAGTATAAGTTCTGTGTTAAACACACTAATAGCATAAAATACTATCCTCTACTTTTAAGCATTCGGCCACTATTCAAATATAGCATCCATATAGCATATAGCATATTACTATTATGTATATCTTCAAAGTCATTTTTCACTTCCAAAATTGACTATGATTTTAATCATTTCATGACTAAATTTAATCTTAATAATTACACAAATTTAAAAACCACTTATGTCTTCAGTACTACTATTTCATTTGTGCTAGTTTTTTAAATGGCAATTTAATTTGACATGTCATAGCATGAAATTAATGGACAGGTTATAAGTTCAGTCCTTAGGCAATCTAATTAATTTTCCCCTCGTCCAAAGTCAAAGAAAGCAGCCTTCTCTTAGTTAGTCTTCCTACAATTACATTAGCCCTTTCCTCGGATTGGGTAGAGGATAAAAATTTACTATAAAAATATACCAATGCTGATCTAGAGACAGTAGGTTGTGCAAAAAAAAAGCATCTAAAATGTTTTCATCGTTATCATGATGGATTAGAGAACCTGAGGCTAAAACATAGAGGCAAGATATACTTACATCATGTGGAGCTGAAGAAAATCAGCTTTAGATACCAAACAATCTCTGGGAATCTTAGCACCTGTGGAAATGATGGAGTTCGTCCCTGTGATTTTACTATTTGATGTTTTGTCTGGTGTTTTTCAAAGGCTCCAGTGATAAGCTTTCCCTTACTTCTCTTGATGGGAATTCCTTGATCAGAGAAATCTCTTCAATAGGAAGTTTATTCTCATGTGGTTCTTGTGTATTTCACCAGACATTTTTGAGGTCTTGATGTAGTCCAACTATTTCTGTGTGGACCACATAAATTTTATGGGAGTCTCTCCATTTATTTTTATTTAGGGAGGAACCTGTCAGGAATTTTTTTAAACCACAGAACAGACACTTTTTTTGATTATTATTTGTTCTTTGTAGAATTCTCATGAAGGTTTTGAAGTGTTAGAAATCCAACAGAACCGAGAATTTAAAGGCCAAATTTATGCAAGGAAAAATAGTTCCTACTTTGGCAGATGATAAAATGAAACATTATAAGCAGTTTGACCTTCACTACTCTTTATACAGCTATTTCAATTTTTTTCTAAGTCTGGCAAATAAATGATACAATTCACTGAAAACCTGACAATCCCTCAGAGATGTTAGCAATCATTTGGTGGAAAATGTTCAAATATTAATAATTTGACATCTTTGAGATAAGTAATGATAGTGAAGGAAAGTAAAATCTAATTGGAAAATATCCCATCTTAACTAGGCTTTTAAGTATATAAAAATTAGAGTAGGAAGTATGATGGATAGCCATATGTATGACATCACGTAGACTAATTTTTGGATAGACAATTCTATACATAATTGACACATGAAGATAAGTTTGTAAATGGATTTCAAACAGGTGTACACATGCATCCTTAATTTGGGAAACATTAATTTTTGTGCCTCATTTTCATATTTGGAAATATTTTTTTTATGATTCAGGATCCTCCCAAGCCTCATAATTTTAATGCCATGTTCTGGGTTTGGCCCCAGGAACAGCACTTTAGCAGCACCCTTGTTTCTAAGGGATGGTCCATGTTTGTGGTCATCAGCAAGCAAATTGTTAACACTTGCATTTCAACACCATTGTGAGCCTATAAACCACCACTCATCAATCACAGGAGTAGATGAATCTTTTTTCTGGTTTCTTACTTCATCTCTTAGGAGAAAAATCAAGTAGAACACATTTATTTGAGGAACCTCTTCTTCTTTCATTCCAATAAGAACATCTAAGAGTGTGTGGCTTGAGAAGGGGGTGATGAGAGTCATCCAGCTCCCACACAAGAGAAACACCCCTATTGCTGGTGAACTTTTCTCAGCCCTCTGCTTGTAGGGTCTGCTGGCCCCTCTTCATGACCGAGTTCATAAAGCCAATAGAAATGTCATAATGTCAGGGCATAAGGAAACACAACCACGGGACAGGATTATTGCTTTGCTATGAAACGCTGGTTGACCTTTTATTTTTAAAATTAGTTTTATGCCTTCCAGAAGTAATCTGCTGGTACCACAGGAATATTTCTTGATAAATAAAGCTAGAGTGAACTGAGAGAGGTGACTGGAGGGAAATGAAATACCGGGGAAAAGCAGATATAACAAGTGTAACTGCAGAATTCTCCTTCAGGTAATTAGGCATCTGGTTCCACTAAAGGGACCTCATTATTTCTTCTCTTTGTTCTTTCCCCTTGTCAGCCCTTCCCATTTCTCTTGTCATCCAAAAAATCACCTCCTTACTTCTTAGAAAGAAAAAAAAATACTCTCTTAGCTGAGATCTCAGCAGTTATCTTATAGCAGATTCACTCCCCCTACCCCTACCCCGGCTAGAATCCAGAATATAGTAATGGATTGGGAAACATACACAGTGGTCATTCTTGGCCACTGCTACTTGAGAATATTTTTAAAATTTCTTCCTGTGTCTGAGAGCAAACCAAATCTGTTAGGAAGTAGCCTATTATGATTAATAGTACTTGGTCATCTGTGACATTGATTTTATAAAGCAGTATGCCTTTTCTTCCACAGAAGGGATAGTGGGATTCAGGTAGTGAAATCTCTGCTTCAAAAATAAGGAACATGTCAAATGAAGGCATAGAAAGTGTGAGTTGTGACCACAGGTATCTATATGAATTGAAATAAGCTTTCTAGGCCTTGGCTTTAAAGTAAGGAGTTTGTCTCTATGATTTTTAGGAGTATATTGAGTTCTAATTTACAACATTCTAATGCAGAGACATGAAACAGTTGTGGCTGAAGAAGGCCCTCCTCTAGGGCAAGGCCATCTGTTTTCTTATTCAAATCATGAAATCTCTCATCTACGACTTCAGGTGTTTCTTTCGAGGGAAAAATAGAGTAACATTATTTTCTGATAAGTGTCTCTATCATCTAGTTTTGGATAATGTTGAAACAATATAACATACAACTAATAATCCATATCTTCTGTGCAAATAAAAAATAAATGAGGACATAAAATAACATGTTTTGGAGTAGATCAGGAAAAAACAAGTATTATGTCACATCAGTCTAATGCCCTCATACTGAACTTGACTTTTATAGGAAATTCTTAATAATAAAGAGGTTGCAGGACACACTGAGGAGGATGAAATTAAATTGAGATTTTACTCCCTAAAAGAGACCTCAGAGAGAGCAATGTGTGGGGGCCGCTGTAATAGCAGCATACTGTAATAGCATGTATCCCAGAAGCTCCTCACTCTCCACGTCATGGAAGAGCAGTGAAGCAGGATTAGGAAAAATTGAAAATAACTGCCAAGAGTGCAGACCAACTGATGCTCTTATCCAAGATAACCGGAAACACCTTTGACCTTTTTATCTTGGAGGCTCTTCAATCAAGGTCAGAGCTTGTGGACCATATTCTCTTGTGGAAACTTACCAAGTGAAGGTAGAGTGAAGGTCACTGTGTGTGTGTGTGTGTGTGTGTGTGTGTGTGTGTGTGTGTGTGTGCGTGCGTGCATGTGTTTCATTTTTCCCTGATCTTTTATTCATTTGGTAAAAACTTCTTACCCATTACATCTTTTGGGTCATTTGGCGCATCTCACCACCTTACATGACATCTGCCTCTTGTAAAAACTTTCCTACTTGTATGTTTTCACTTTAAACGTGTTCTTGACAGTTTTACTGTTACAAAATGAGCTTGTTTGTGCTAGCACTTGCCAGTTCACAGATGCCTTATTTTAGCTAGTATGGAGATATTTTCTCTTCATTTAGAAAACAGATCATGAACCTTCAGAGTTTCAATATTCTCTTTATCCATAAAAGCTATGAGAATAATAATCTTAATCCAAGACTATTCGATATTTGATTAATAAAAAATCCAAAACAGTAGAATTAAGTGAATATTTGAAAAGTACATTCTCACTAGCCAGATCTATTTTTTCTTTATTTTGGCAGGATCATGATTGAGATTGATCCAGTACCTCATCCATTCTAAGCACAACTTGAATCTTGGAAGAACATATACTGTATGAGAATCATAGCGCTGATCAGCCAGCCTGGTTCTGAGGGAGCAGTACAATCAATTCAGAAAAGACAAGCAAAGACAAGACATTTCAGTAAGCTCAGACAAGTCTAATACAGTATGTGAGCTTCTAGGACAAGGTTGTTCTTAGAGAGACTGTCTAATCCACATTATGGAGTAAGAAAATCTTCCTAAAATGTATGAAATGTATGTACTAAGAGTTAGAATGTAAGTTGAAAACTGGGCTCTGGTTTTCTGCTGCTGACCAACAAACAATTTCTAAACTTAGTGGCATCAAGCAGCCATTTTGTTACATATTGTAAGTAATAAAATGTATGTTCAGAATCTCCTCAGAGTTTGGCTGTTCAGTATCTCTTCAGCATTTGGCTGATCAATATGTTGCATATGATTTTCATACAGTTGTATGTTTTTTCTCGTAAGCCAAGATGATTCAGTTTGACATGACTGCAGCCATCTTGGGTAATGACTACCATGATGGCCCTACTTGGTCTTCTCCAACCATTATGATGATAGGTGGAGCTTTACAACATGGACCTAGTGATATCTGTGCCAGGGATAGATATGCCTGAAATCTTTGATATTAACTTCAGATAACCCAAACATTCTGGCTGGTATAAGGTTATTTTTGTTCTGGTAATTATACACTTCCCCTGCTTCTAATTCAGATAGGAAGGGAATGCAGATGGTCTTGTGGTCACTCAGGACTCCGCTTCTGTCAGGAAGTCTTGGATCCATTGCTCTCTGTGCACTCCTACATATGTCTGCCTTGCACCCTGGTCCCCTTACACTGTGGTTCTGGATCACAGGCCTTGTCAACCACAGCGCTTTTCTTTCACAGGGATTGAAGGCTCTGATGAACTCAGATGGAAGCTCTAAGGCATCCTCTCACCTAGGATGGGTCTTGACTCCTCCTCATTTTGTTGTTTCCAAGTGAGTCCTGGGGAACGTTCTGTTGAAAGGGAAAGGACATATAAGGCTCTGAGCAAAAGGGGGTGAGGCTCTTAAGGGAGTCATCTATTGACACACACCAGGTAAACAGGGGAAAAAAGGAGAAAGGGTCTCTCAAACAAGGTGATTATGACTTTTGACCCTTGCTCTGGTGTTTCAGAAATCTTTTAGCTCCAAACCCATCATATCAAGCCAAGTTTAACCAATAGAATCAACACATTCTCTTACGCTACACAAAAACTGCATTCATCTGTGTGTATGAAGACAACTCTGTGAAGGCATTAGTTCATAGTACCTGGTCTTCATAATTGTTTAATGTCATATTCCTCTTGTAAAGTCATTTTTTAAAAAAGAAATTGAGGCAGGCCTCCAATCTTATCCATGCATTCTTCTCACTAATCTCTTTGTTTATTCCCCCTGGCAAATGGGGCTGAGAGAAAATTGCTAAGGATCTGATGAAGCTAAGAAGAGATATCTCAAACACCACAATTAAAAAGAAATTCAACTTTAATCTGGAATAATTCATCTGAGAGTTGTCTTGCCAATGTTTCTATCATCTTTTTTAATTTTAAATTTTTATGTAGACATAAAAATCTGCCTTGCCACAAGTTTTAGGTGGTGAAATTCTAGGCTATAAAATAATATTCAACTTTGATTGTGCTAAAAATAACTTAATCAAAGAAGGGCATTTCTTCTCTTATTTTGAATAAACCTCTGTTGTGATTTGCTTGAAGATTATAAGGTATGTAAGAAATTTATATTCAAAATAATCTCTTACCTACCAGATTGACCATTTTGCTGTTGAATGGTTTTGAGTTTAGATATCTGAGATTTTTGAGGTCAAAAAGCCATTTTTGCTCTTCTATATTTCAAGAGCTCAGCAGGGTAGTCCTGTGAAATTCTGCAACTTACTTTTTTAGCTCACCCAAAGTGGGGGCAAAGTTCACAATTCCTTTCTAAAGTGGGCATCCTATTTGTCAGTGGCCTTTTGGCTGAGTCTAGAGAGAATGTGGAGAAAAGACCACAGGGGATTTTCTAGCAGCAGAGAATCAGAAGGCCATCTTGAAATTCCAGCTATGTGATGTTCAAATGAGGGTTATATGAGACCCAACTAAACTTCTTCCTCTTTTCCCCAATTTTCAGTAGTCTTTACTACTACATTCACAAATACCAAGGTTGAATGTGTTTTTCTAACTAACAGTGAAGCAGAGTTTTATGTCTGGGGTGCCATATTTAGAGTAAAAACTATAGGGAATAAGTGCAGGAGGCCAGAGATGGAAGATGGCTTTGGGAATACAGTGCAATCCCATTGACCCAGTCTTTCTTGGATTTATTGTGATTTTGGATCTTCAGTTAGGACATTTTGATCTGTGCCTCGGGGTTCTCGTGTTTCCCTTATGATATCTGGCCTTACATGGAGGTCTTTGAACCATTTAGCATCAATTCTAAAGATCTAGCTTCATTTTTCTGCAGGCAGATAGCCAATTTTGCCAGCACCATTTATTGTGCTTTTGACTCCCTTATCAAATATTAAGTGGCTATTAATAGGTCTGTGGGTTCATTTCTGTGTGCTTTATTCTGTTCCATTGGTCCTCAGTCCTATTCTCGTGCCAGTCAAGTTGTTTTTAATTATTATGGCTTTGTAATAGAACTTGAAGTTTGGTGTTGATATTCCTCCAACACCAATGAACATCATTTTACATGTAGCTATCAAAATGAAATGCCTAATCAAGAAAATAAAGTCAAAGCTTTTAAACTCACCTTTATGAGGATCACTGATCAAAGTTAACCCCAGGCAGAAAAGTCTGTGGAAAACTTATCTCCATTTAACCACCAAAAAGCTGTGAACGAGGACTCTAGAAGAATCACTAAATTTCTTTCCTTTTTTTTTTTTTGTAGGCTGAATTTCGCTCTCCTTTCTTTATTTTTGTAGCAGAGATTTAGCTACACAGAATTTGACAGTATATGCAATCCATCCATTTTGGTATGTGTATTTCAAAATAATTGTATTTTCTGATTATTTTTCAAGTTTGATAGACATTAGAAAATAACAGCAACATAGTATGATCAGACAATACAATTAAATTATAAAGTATATACAATAGTGTTTTCATTGTGCAATGGTAGTAATAACACAAAACTCTGGCCACTAGATGGAGTCTAGCCCTCCTACCTTGATTCAGTCCTGGTTTCTCATGACAAGAAACCCCTCCTGACAGGAGTCAGTTTCCTGCAATTCTGGATATTCAGAACCACAACAAATTGATGGAGTGTCACACATCTCTGGAGCCTTTCAATCTGAGGATTGCATGTGTTTGTATGTATGTATGTATGTATGTATGTATGTATGTATGTATGTATGTATGTATATACACATATGTTTGTTAGTCGTGGGGCTTGAATTTAGGGGGTGGCCTCAGCACTGTCTCTGAGCTTTTGTGCTCAAAGCTAAGGCTCTTCTACTTTGAGCCACAGCTCCACTTCCAGTTTTTAGGTGGCTAATTGGAGATTAGAGTTTGAGAGACTTTCCTGTCTGGGTATCTTTGAACAGGGATTCTTAGATCCCAGCCTCCTGAGTTTCTAGGATTATAGGAGTGAGCCACCAACATCTGGCTTGCGTATATATTTACACAAAGTTTTCTATTATCACTGTGGGTGGTTTCTGAACCAAATAGGTAATAAAGAATATGTACTGAAGATGTACGTATTTCCCTCTAAATAAGATCTTTATCGGTAACTTCAGTGTTCATAAGTTTTGTTTCTGAGATTTTGTTTGAAAGTCATCTTGGTGAAGCACCAGAGAGTTTTGTACTAATCATGCTTGTAAGAGGACATTGGCTATTCAATTTTCAAATAAAATATTTTTTTCATAAAAATAAAGTAAATATTTAGCAAAATCTAACACAAATTCATATGCAACTCCTTTGGTGGTATTTCATTTTAAAAATGGCATTGATTCAATAAAATCTTGACTCTAGGTGCTGTTGTACAAATTAGTATCTCCCCCCCTTCTGCCCTGTGCTAGGGGAGAACCTGTGTATTGTGTCCATATTTGCTCATGGAGATTTCTTAAACTGTCTCCTTCCTCGCACATTTAGCTGTGATGACAGATATATTCTTCATAATTTCTGAAGTAAAATTTACAGTGTGGTATAAAAATTGTCATGAAGGCACTCATTTTTATTCTATTTCCTCCAGAGAATATTACACCAATATATTTTTATGTTTGAAAGCCTTGTTGAACACTCTACTATAGTTAGAGAGTATGGTATTTTATGATTATCCCAAATTTGGGGTCTTCACCTAGAAAGATGTAGACAAGTCTTTCAAGTTTTGTTGAGAGAGGTTTTGTTCTTGATTTCAGGTCTCCCTTTTCTGGAGAGTATAATAAAGGTGACCTTGTGTTTTAGAATTAAAGTTCACTCTGAATCAAGCACCATCCTGAGCATTTCAAAGCCAATACAGTTCATCATTATGATAACCTAATGACTTGGTTAAATGGCAACTCCTTTGCACAGCTACTTAAAGAAAAAAGCAAAACAAATAACAAAATGAACCCATTGGATTTCCATTTCACAATGAAATTGAGGTATTGGGAAGTTAATAAACTTAAGGCCATGTAGTTAAGAAATAACAGAGCCAAGAGTCAACCCAGACAGCTTGAGTTCAGACTCCACAATCTTAATCACTACCATATGACTGCAAAAATATTAAATCTACAACTTTATTAGAACAACAGACAAGGAACTTCTCACTAACCAGAGACTGTGGGAAAGCCTGAGAGAGAAAAAACAAATAGGAATAGGGAAGCATTAGGTAGATAGAGGGAACAGGGAATGGAGACAGAATGGGTGGAAGACACAGAAGCTGTATAAGTCCTCAGGGTGATTAACTGGATACAATAGCAAGAGTTTTGAAGAAGGCAGGCTCCTAGTACTTGACTTCTTGGCCAGTCAGAATGTCTGCATGCTGGAGTCTCCAGTATGTAGAAAGTTAGGTGCAAGAATAAGACAGAACTTTCTGTGGTTAGCAAGACCAAGGAGAAGAGAGATATACTGACATTCAGAGAACCAGCTGCTAATGTGCTCAGCCCAGAAGCATATTCTGCCTCTTTAAGACATCTCTATAAGTGCATTTCTGCACAAACTCTGGCAGCTCACTGCTGCCCTTACTTAACCACTCACCCAAAGAAGGCTATCATGTGACAGGCGGTCCAACCAGAAATTTCAGTCAGATGATTGAGAGAAAAATCACCAAAAAGTTAAGAATGCAATAAAAAGGAACCAAACATTTAAGTAAACAAATTGTTTATATCTGCAAAATACAGAGGGCTATCATTGAATATCTTATATGGCCAGAAAAGGTCATAAAAATTAAATCAAGTAGGTACTGAATAAATGAGGTAAAGTTGATTGTGTGTTAATTAATTTTGAAGATGATTGAGTGATAGATCCACATGTTCATTTTATTAGTTTGATTTGAACATGTTTGAAAATGATCAAAGAGTATAAAATCATATCTTAAGAAATGCTTAAAAATAGGTAGATGTAACAGTTGAGATATCAATCATCTAGCATGACTTACCAGAGTGATGAGCCACCACATACAAAGCAGTAAACAACTGGGTTCCAGCACTTTCTGACTGAGGCTTGCACTCCCACAATTCCACGAGGATCCTCAGCTCCACCATGGGACATGAACAAGCAATTCAAGTAGTCTAGAAGAGACAGTGATGCTGGAAGCTGGCTCTGGGATGCTCCCAGAAGAACCCTAGGTGGACCATGTGGTTGTGGGTGAGCAGGCAACTGTTGTAGATAAGACTTTGGCCAGTCAGAATGTTGTTACCATGGTACTGGACCCTGGCAATGGTGGGTCCCACTACAGGGCACTTGGAACATGGAGGCAGCCCCAAACGCTCAAGAAGTATATAAGGGCATAGCCCACATCTTGTCCTTCCCTCTCTAAGACCCAGTGAAGGTGTCATAGTACATGACCAGTAACCATACATGAGTCCACAAGATGCAACACAAAAGGTTCTGACACCTGGTTCTGATGCAGCCACATTCAGGAGGCCACCGATATCATCTAGATAGGCAATGGCCTTGAAATATGATCTTGGCTGCTGGCTGCTGTACTACTTCACCACTAATGAACACAATGGGTATAGCATCTACTCCCTGCTCAAGTCCTACTAAGATGCTGGCCCCATCTTGGAAGATGGTGTTCTGAAAAATGAGACACAAAGAAGAGGGCAAGGAATATCCAGCCAAGAACTTTGTATTTTAAAAGGAACAAGGAAAAGAAAGGGTAACTAAAATCTGGTCCTTTAGGAAGATTAATAACATGTACAAATATTTTTTCAAGATTTGTGCAATGAAAAAAATACAAATAGCATAAATAATATGATCATAGTACAAAACTATAGATCCAATTGCAACTTTAGAAATTATTCACGTTTCATTGTGAATAATTAGATAAAACTGTTGTCTTCATAATTAGATAAAATGCATTATTTATAGAATTCCTAGTAACTAGTTAAAAGATAGTAAAATAAAGCAAATATTGAATCTTCTCATCATTCATCATTTCAGTATTCAAAGGTGTTCTGATTCTTCTCCCAACATCAGAGCTGGAATTTTTTCTACATGAGTTTTATAAACTCTAAGGAACAGGAAATCTCTAGTCTGTATGCACTAGAAGAGAAATAAAAATTATCCAATTTTTTCTATTAGGTTAGTATGTACTTGCTACCAAACCCAAAGAAAGATAGTACAAAAAGGATTGATTCTATAGATGAGCCTCATTGTGAACTCAAAGGTGATGATTTAAATAATGTAATAGGAAATTAAATATATTTTAAAAGGCATGCGTTAGTGGCTTGAAAAAAGGAAAAATTATAGGATCAACTTTTCACTAAAAAAAAGCTTAGGAAAATATCTAATGACCTCAGGGTCAGTAAGTATTTCCGCAGGAATATATTGAAGTCTATTAATCATAAGAAAGTCTATTCAGCTAGAAATACAAACTTTCTTTCTTTTCCTCACTTACCACACACACACACACACACACACACACACACATAAACACACTCCTACATACATACTAGATATTTGGAAAAATTGACACCTTTAACTATACATTCACAACTTAAATATTAAACAAAGGGTTTTATTATTTAGAAATAATGAATAACTCCTACAAATAGCTAAATCAAGCAGTGCATTTGAATAAGAGCTGAAATCTAATACATATGATGAAAAAAAAGAGATGCTAGCAGAAAGACAAACTCAAATGTAACACAAAAGTGCAACTATGGTTGGCAGCAGATTATGTTAGGTCTGTTGAGTATGAGGAAGTCTATTGTTGGCTGAGATTAAAATTTGATTTTGAGGAGTAACTTGGCTAAATCAAATAAATGAATACATTTAAAGGGTCAGTTGTGTATGTACTCTGAAGCATTTATGAAAATGTCCACAACGTAATTAAGTAATAGTATAAACAATGAGAAAACATTAAGAGAGTTAAATTGCTGGAAATCTTGCAACAGGTGTGACATTGCAATGAAAATGAATGAACTACAGCACTAGATATCAACTTGATTATGTCTCAGATGATATTAAGAAAGGAGATCACTGAAAAATACATACAATGTAATATAACAGTATTCATGTAAAATCTGAAAAGATTCCCAGCAATGCTGGAGATTGTGTTACAATTCTCTAAGTGTATAAATAAACCATGATCAAATTCAGGTTGGAGATAATGTCTACTAAGGCATAGAAGGAAGAAAAAGTAACAAAAAATATGAGGTACTTGGGAAAATGGGTTGTATTTATGGGTTATTTCTTTAAAAAATTAAAATGATAGTTAAAAAATTTATTGCATCTGTTGTTATTAGAGTTCTTGATTTTTGCCATTCTAACTGGGGTGAGGTGGTATCTCAATGTTGTTTTGATTTGCATTTCTTTTATGGCTAGAGAGGTTGAGCATTTCTTCATGTGTCTATTGGCCATCCTTCTTTCTGCTTCAGAGAAGTTTCTCTTTAAGTCTTTAGCCCACTTATTTATTGGGCAGTTGTTTCTTTGAGGATTTGTTGTTGGGGGATTTAATTTTTTGAGTTCCAAGTATATTTTAGATATGAGACCCTTGTCCGTTGTATGGCTAGTGAAGATCTTCTCCCAATCTGTGGGCTTTCTATTGACCTTGCTAGCTATGTCCTTTGCCATGCAGAAGCTCTGCAACTTCATGCAATCCCATTTGTCCAACCTTTCTTTGATTTGTTGTGTTTCTGGGTCTCTATTAAGAAAATTTTCGGCAGCTGAGGGATAATGCCCATGCCCAGAGTTCAGGCAACAATGAGATACCACCTCACCCAGTTAGAATGGCTATAATCAAGAACTCTAATAACAACAGATGCTGGAGGGATGTGGACAGAAGGGAACCTCGCTTCATTGTTGATGGGAGTATAAACTTGTTCAACCACTTTGGAAAGTAGTATGGAGGTTCCTCAAAAGACTCCACATAGAGCTCCCCTATGACCCAGCAATCCCACTTTTGGGCATTTACCCAAATGTTCACAAATAAGACCACACTAAAGCTACCAGCACAACTGTGTTTATTGCAGCATTATTTACTATAGCTAAGATATGGAACCAACCCAGATGCCCCTCAGTAGATGAATGGATCAAGAAAATGTGGTATATATACACAATGGAATTTTATGCCTCCATCAGAAAGAATGACATTGCCCCATTTGTTAGGAAATGGAAAGGCTTGGAAGAAATTATATTAACTGAAGTAAGCCAAGCCCAAAGAAACATAGGTCCCATGGTTTCCCTTATCTGCAATATCTAGTATATGTCTGAGTCAAGCAGAAAAGGTCAGATAAGGTGATATTAGGGAAATGAACCCTAAGATATGTATTGAATGTTTTTTTTCTTTCATGCGATTGTTTCTAACGCATTTATAAGATAATTTCTTTGTTGCTTTTTATGTCCCTCCCCACAGTATAACCCCTGCTTTCACTGTATTTGATGTCGGTATAATTTGTGGAGGGGAAGGGGAATAACAAGTCATTTAAATAAGGATACAGGTGGACCCATTGCAACAATGAGATGTACAAGTCGTTATGTCGAAAACGAACTTTACAACTTTGGTGGGAGGGGGTGGGGAGGTTTGGGGGGGGTGGGGGGGAGGCTGGGAAGGAATGGGAAGGGTAAACAAAGGAGGAGGCTACAATGCTTGATAAGAAATGTACTCATTATCTTGCTCATCTAATTGTAACCCTTCTGTACAGTATTTTCACAATAAAAATAAATAAAAATTTAAAAAAAACAAATTTATTGCATTATTAGAACTTGATAGTGCTTGGTATCTGGTTCTTTTTAATATATTGGAAATATATTATTGAAAACACAACACTGCTTTGATAAATGGCAACTCCTTTGTACAACTACTTAAAGATAATTTAAAAAATGAAAAAATCCACACAAGACACTAGAAACCATTTAAAAGTAGATTGAGTAAGGGCTGTGTACAGAATAGAGTTGGATTAAAATACTCAACTTCCTATTCAGAAAATTTTCTTTCTTCTGGGGCCTTAATGTAAGGAAATGTTTCTTTACTTAGACCCAGTCTTTTCTGTTCATCTGAATTTTTCCAAAATGGGATGTCAGTAATGTCTTTTAGCAACAATGATTCAAGGGTCTTATGTTAGCAAACATTTGGACAAAAATGATCACCAAGAAAAGATGAAACTACTAAATTGGAAGAAGAGATTCCCTAGGATTCAAATCTAAAATCATATATATATATATGTATTTGTTTATATATAATGTATAATATTAAATATGTTATTATATTAGATTATGTAAATATTATGAGATTATACAAGATTACATCTAATGAATAACATTATTATATTTTATTATATTAATATTACATTGTGTGTGTCTGTGTGCTTAAGCAATACACATATTCCTGAGATGGGCTTTGGGACAAATTTGTATTGCTTTCCTTAGCTGATTCTGGAAACAATTTCTTAAAATCCTCCCCATAGATTCATGTAAGCATGAATCTTTCTCTTTTCTGGGCATCATTAACAAATTAAAGAGTCTACTTCCTCTCCACAGCTGTGCATCATTGCCTTGGAGACTATCATGGGAGCAGATTCTCAGGGAGTGCACTCTTCTGTTTAGCAGTGAAAGCTCTTAGCATAAACAAGCCTGTGGCCTCCTCCCTGTCTGAGCACATGTCTATGATCATTCTTGCTGGCTGCTCTCTTCCGTGGGCTGACAGTATGTGTCTCCTGATAGCAGAGACTTGACCTCTGAAGTCATGTAGCACTGAAGAGGCTGAGTAGCAAGACAGGCCTGAATGAAGTAAGTTCATTGAACTTACTTCCTTCTATGGTCCTGGAGAGTCCTGACTGTAAAATCTGGAAGCTAGAGAAGACCAGATTGTTCAACCACATGGTTTCTGAAGCTTACAAATGGTGGCTGAATTTTACTATATTTTTGAAAATGAGAAAATTCAACATCATTGGGAAAACTAATATTTTTCAAGTAAGGGAAAAAATCTTACAAAATTCCAAATTATTAAATTAGATTAAATGGGCACGATTTTACCAAACACCCATTCACAAAATGAGAGGTTGATACAGAATGATCAAAAACAACAATGCATCAATGAAGTGGAAGCTGACTCTGTTTATAATGTATTAGCACAACTAGCTTGACTTCAAATATTTGTTTACTTTGCTTTGTAGCCATCCTTAGTTTATAACAATCTCATAATTTTGGAGATTTTAGTATAAATAAGGGCTATGCCATGCAGGTTAATGGACTTGAGGCAGACATACACTATGATGAAGATGCTACTATCATTTAGAAAATTTAATCTTGTTCTTAGTTTAATTTTTGAATTCTGAGGGTACTTAGCTTCACTCTTATGAATCTGAAAATATTTCTATATAAATATGTGGTGTGTGTGTGTATATATATATATATATATATGTATATATATATATATCAAGTATCACTTACAAATGGTTCTTGACAGAAAAAAATTCAAAATTGCTTATAACCATGACTCTTGATCCTATTAATAATTTTTAAGACATTTAGTGGAAGAAGACAATGTTAGGTGACATTGTGGAGAGATAATCAGCAGAATTACAAATTTAGATTAAAATAAGACAAAAATTATACTGGATAAAATATCTTTTTCTTTTTTTCTGGTTGTGGGGCCTGAACTCTGGGTCTGGGCGCTGTCCCTCAGCTCTTCAGCTCAAGGCTAGGTCCCTACCACTTGAGCCACAGTGCCCCTTTGGCTTTTTCTGCTTATGTGGTGCTGAGGGATCGAACCCAGGGCCTCATGCATGCAAGGTAAGCGCTCTACCACTGAGCCACCTTCCCAGCCCAAGTATAAAATATCTTTTCTATCAGTAGAAGGTATTGAATTCAGGGTCTCAGGCTTGTTCTAAATTTTTATTTTTATTTTATTAGAGCCCATGCTTAATAGGCAAGTGCTGTGTCACCTGCCTCTCTAGTCTTTTGGACTTCTTGATTTTTCTTTTCAGTTTGTTTTTCACAGTTTTGAACTTTTTGTCAAAGCCAGCTTTGGACTGTGATCTTCCTACCTCTGTCAGTTACTAATTGGGATTACAGCAGTAAACCACCTTCACAAAAGATATCAGAGCAGACTTGTAACTACTCAGTCTTTTTACTGCATTAATCATTGTCATGTCCAATTATGCCCAGATTTGAATGATCTTGTCAATATGAGGCTAGAAACTCTACTCCAACTGAAGAATTCTTCTAAAAATTCTTCTAGAGGCTTCTAGCACCTATCTAAGCTTACTTTTAGAGGTTTTACACACTTACTTGGACCTTTTATCTAACTCCCCAATTCTCAACTGCTTAGTTGGATGAAGTTTTCTTTAGAAATTTAAATACATAAAATAAGTCTTTGGCTTTCTAGAAGTTAACTTCTATAGAATGGATAAACTGACTCTCCACATCGTAACATACCCACACATTGTTAGGTGACATTTGTTTGCTCATAAAATACTAGAAATTTATTTCTTACATCATAATTCATTATCTTAAAAAGTTAGAGCAGCTAAACTGATGTGGGATGGTTGGTTGACTCAGCTGTTGCATTCCTATCACATTATCCTAGGACAGATGACCTCATATGTATAAAGGATTTTATGACTGATGTCATCATAGCTTTGACTTTCAAATTTTCCATAATGGGTGAGCATAGCTTAAAAAATAGATGTAAATAATGCTGGAGGCAAGATATGCATGAACAGTGTTTGTGGTTATTTGTTGTTATTGAAGATGATGATCTTTTTTTTTATTTTTCCAGAATGCTGTCTCTTTATTCAATTGATTTTGTTTTGTGTCTTTGCATATGGGCTTCCTCTGTGTGTGTGTGTGTGTGTGTGTGTGTGTGTGTGTGTGTGTGTGTGTGTGTGTGTGTGTACATGCATGCCAGTACTGTGGTTTGAACTTGGAGCCTTATCTTTTTCTCTCAAGGTTGGTACTCTACCACTTGAACCATATCTCCACTTCTCTGGGATTTTCTGCCCAGCATGGCTTTGAAACTTTATCTTCAGATCTCAGAATTCTGAGTAACTAGGATTATAGGTATGAGCCATCAGTGATTGGCAAGGTGTGGAATTTTTTTTCCTTTGAGGCAGAAATCAATTTCAAATTAGGACAAAGTTTTGACTAATCATTAGGAAAATAGTCTTCAGTTTACTGAGTTTATTCAGATTTTTATTGCATTATTATTAGCATTTATCACTAGAATCCAAATTTATAAATTACACAACATTAGCGATCATCCTTAAAAATATTCAAAGGGGTAAAAAGTTCCAAAACCCAAGAATGTGATTATAACTTGTTCTAGCCATGAGAATTCACGATTCCAACCCACACAGAAGACAAAGTTTTACGAGTGTACAGTGTGTACTGTACGTTCTTCTATTTCAGTCTGTCATGTCCCAAAAATGTGCTTTTTAAACTTGCCTAAGGAAAAGGATCATCGAATGACTAAGACAGTTTTGTGTCTAATTTCCACAACTTTTGGGAATATCTATCCAATACCAAACAAGGGCAGAGGTTTACTAGCTGTAGGTCTTCTAGCTGGATGTTTGGTGTTTGGGCTTTGCCACTGACCAAGAAGTTTATCCTTATATGGAATGTGTCTATTTCTTATTTTACAAGCCAAGGTAATCATTTCATTCCAGTCTATAGCACAATTCTTTACATATATTTAAGTGGTCTTGACGGTGTTACTTTTGATCAGACTTTGTAACCAACTCTGCCAAATTTGATGTATTTAAAATAAAATGCACAGTGGGTCCCTGGATGTTGGAACCATACCTATTGGGGTGATCTGGTTGATTCTGTCACTGGGTACCCCACCTATTTGAGAATGCATTACCAGAAACAATTTTCATCTTGTGTCATTCATCAAAACCAGAGAATTCTATAGCTCCAAGCACAAAATATCTTCTCTCCTTTAAAGGCACAATGGTACAAAAATCCAATCAGAAAGCCTCAATGTGCCACCAACAGCCAATTCTACCAAACATATCAACAGGAAAACAGAAAATATCTTGTCATGTCTAATCTCTTCCTAGACATGTAAGTCTCTTTGAAAGAACTAAGTGGCAATGTGTAGGCAGGCCCTAGGTGGATCTGACCAAACACCAAACAATTTTCCCAAAGTTGCGAGTGGGGTGGAAGACCCCTTATTACAGGCTAAATCATTCTAGAACATTCTTTGTCATTTTATTTTATTTTTAAGAATATTTTAAATCAGTATCTTTAAGTAATTGTGTGAAGAGATGTCATTAAACAAAGCAGCTTTTGAATACAATCTATCTTGATTAATGTCACCCTTTTTTATCATTCTCACTCATTCCTTCCCTATCCACCCTTTCCTTCACTCTTCTTAATTTTGTAGGATGTACATTGGATTCTTTTTTTAATTAGTTGTTATTATAATGATGATGGGGTTATAGTTATATAAGTAGGATAATGAGTGTACCTCTTTTTGGACAGTTACATAGGATTCTTGACTACATTTTCTTGCCAATGCATAGCAAGCATCAGTCAGCTGGTGAGTTAACTTTGGGGCATCCAAGGAAGAAATCTTCTGTGCCAATTGGGTACTTCTGACAAGAACAGAATTGTTCATTGGGTATCTCAGCCTCTCAGGATAATCTTGCATTTTTTTTTTATGGTCAAACTAAGTTCTGGTCTTTCTGTAGAATAAATGTATTTGTTTCAGGACTGTTTTCCCTAGCAGATATTTAAGCATGGTCTTGCAACATTAAATTTCACTTGCTGAATTATAATGGAATTTTCTAGTTTCTGTTGGCAGGTTTAAGAAAAAGCAAAAACTGCATATCGTTTAGAAATATAGAATTGTGAAAACTCAGCAGGTGATAATGATGAAAAAGCTCACTACGACATTTATTATCATTACTTAATAATAGAGTGTTTAAAATTCAGATGTGAAGAAGAGTAAACTGGTACAAAGCATTATAGCAAATACTATTAGCTTAATTGATGCTAGATAATTATATGAGAATAACGTGCCAAAGAAAAATAGAAAGGTAAAGGATATTACCTTAGCAGCTCCATATCTTGGACTCAGTTCAGTGCCACTAAGGACATTATGAATGTTCTAGTGATCTTGTAGCCATGAAAATCTCAGTCCCCTAAGACTCTTAATCAGATGATCTGGTTTTCTAACCCTTCCATCATGCAACCACTACCTGTGATAGGAAATTTTAATGGGAGAACTCAGTATCTTGGCTTCTGGAAAGCTTGTGGGAAATCATTTCAGGTCAGATTCTATCATAAGCTAATGTTCCTGGGCCCAATGAGATAATAGTGTCACATGGCTTAAAAACCAATAGATGGGAATTAAGGAATATGGATGTATGGGCTGGACTTCTGAGAGTTTTTAAGAGAATGTAATGTAACTTGTAGAATTCTTTGGGAAACAGGATCTCTGCTACAAGAAAAATATAAATGTGCTTTATTATGCAGATACCTACAAGCACCATCATTTCATATTTGTGGATAAAAATCTAGCTTATTTCAATATGCTTAATGATTATGGAATATGAGTTTGCTATTCAGGATCAAAATGATTACTATCTGCCCTATTCAACAACTAACAGATGGTTATTCATTCAAAAAACATGTATTGTGTGTCTGATGTATGGAAAACTGCTCCATCTGGAGATTATAGGAAAAGACATACACATAAAACTCCTGGTCATATAGTGGATTTTGACTTGCAAACTGTCAAACTTGAAGCTTTGTGCTGGCTACAATGGAGAAACCTCTTGGGTTGCACCGGGCAAGGTTTTACTCTAATCTGAATGACCTGGGAAGGAAACCTGGAGATAATCACACAAACTCAAACCATGTCAAATTTCTCCAAAGGGAGAAACAAAAGCCCCCAATGTGGAAACACTGAAGATCTAAAATCCAGATAATAGAGAATTTGACTTCAGAAGGAAAGTAAAGCACCTCTTTAGAGGGGGAGGAGCAGGAATAGGAGGAGAAACAGGAAGAAGAAAGGAGTAAAGAGAACATAATTAGTTGATTTGTGAAGGCAGCTATGTGTCTAGTTTGTGAATGGGAAAGCTTTTGCTGTACTAACAACTTTTCCTATCATGATGTCTAAAAGCATGCAGGGGTTAAGCCTTTAAATGATTTATCACAAATCTCATTTTACATTGAATTTGATGTTACATGATTTATGTGGTCAATAATATCTGGTAATTTTTTTAGAACTTAACATTTAAAACACTGATATAAGACAGAAACACACAGGCTTACAAATATTTCACATCACACCGTTCTATGTTCTTTTTATTTTGGTCAGTCATGGGGCTGAACCCTGGGCCTGGCCGCTGTCCCTCAGCAATTCAGCTCAAGGCTAGCACTCTACCAAGTGAGCCACCACTTCCGCTTTTTTGGTGTATTTTCTTATTTTTATTTTATATAGTTTCTACCTTTATAATGAGTCAATATGTGTCATTACAGTTATTTTCTAGCACATCGAAAATAATTTTTAAATTTTAGCTCCAATTTAAATTAGCTCCATATAACCTGATGCTAAGCGAAATGGCTTTTTTTTGATCCTCAGATCTCAGCCTACTGAGTAGCTGGCACCCAGCTTAAAACATGTATTTCTAATAAAAGAAGAACAAGCAAAATGCGAAGATGAAAAAAGATCAATATTATTGCATTTAAGATTTGTTGAAATTGAATAGAACCATTTTCTTCTGTCATTCTCCCGGGCTTCTCCAGTTAGAGTTCCTGGCTTGGTCTGTGACTAAAGTCAGAGTACGGTATGTACTGTACCTGTACTGGACAATTTTATTATTTGTGAGAATTTTTCCTACTTAGATCATTTTGGGCAGGCTGTCATTGCCAGTTAGAAAGAGACAGAAGGAAAAGCAAAAATAATATACTCTTAAAAAAAAAAAAAGGTTGGCATTTGCAAGTTGCACACAACTGTTATTTTAAACCAGCAAGAGCTGGGTTTGGTGGTGGCAGCCACACTACCCTGGAGAGTGTGCTGAAGAGAAGCAGGTATTTCAGGAGCCACAAGCAGACTGTGCAATTAGGGTTAGGGAAAAGGATTAAGTAATCCTGCAACAGTCACTGTTACATAACGCGCAGCCGCTGCCCGGGGATGCGAGCGGTAACTGAATCCTATGGCGGGAACTGTTAGCATTGCCCAGCCAAGGGTCACTGGCTATTTCCATTATAAGCCTTATTTTGTAGCTGGTTTATAACCCAGACAGTTTTAATTCACATCAAGCTGAACCTGGCATTCAAATCAAAATCCTAGAGGGACTCTTTTTTTTTTTTTCTTCCAGTTAATACCAGAGTTTTGAGTTAGCAAGGGACCAGAGAGATCATGTAGTCCAACTTGGCCCTTACAACCAAGAGAGAAGCAAGTATCGCAGTTAATATGTTGTCTAGAGGCTAGTCCAGGTTTAGTTTTCTACCCTCCAGATTAAACACACACACACACACACACACACACACACACACACACTAAAAAACTAAAGCCTCCGTTTGCATCCTGTGCTAACTTATTCCAATCCAATGGGATGGAAGGGTTGTTTACTGTCTCATATTCACCAGACATCCTTAATTCTTGAAGTGATTTGCCCAAGGAAGAAAGCTTATCAAGTAGCAAAACAGAGAAGAACTAAAACTTACTTTTGTGGCTAATTTACATTTTATTGTCCTTTTCCCTTCTTTCCTCAGTTGTGTAACTCAGGGAATGAATCCACTTTCCCCGGGGAAATTGTTAAGCCTTCAACACATGGAGCTGTAGTTTACTGCATGCTCATGGTTATAAAATGAATCATGCACTAAACTGGAAAAGAAAGAAGGGTTATATAGCCAATATCATGTTTCATATAAAACTACAATTTGTTAAAAATCAACCAAGCCACCACTTTATCTTCATTATATCAAAGTAAAAGAAGTAGTGTGGTAAATTATTTTTCTTTGATATATTCCAGAATAATTTTATCAATATTAGAAAAAAATCATCTATGTAAAAGGAGAGTGACAGTTTTGAACATTTCTGGTTGTCTGAAATATAAATTATATATATATCTCAACTTCATGGACAGCTGTTTTTGCTGAAATACAACTTCACAAAGAACATTCTACCCCAATTAGGCCCTGGCTTAGAATCTTAATTCAGCCAATTCTCTCAGATGGAAAGTCACACTTATTCTTGACCAAGGAACAGAATATTTTAGAAGTTGGGGCTGGGAATGTGGCTTAGTGCTTGCCTAGCATGCATGAGGCCCTGGGTTCAATTCCTCTGTAACATATAAATAGAGTAAATTTTAATTTTTTAAGTTTATGCCATAAAAATCAGTATTTAAAATTGGAAAACCTTGTCCTGTGTCTAGCAGGAAATGCTTGCCACCACCTCTATCTTTACCTTGATTTTCACACCCAAGATCCAGACACTTTTTTTGAGCATGTCTTTTTATCTCTTTTGTCTCTTTTATCTTACTTATTGATAAATCCCTCTGAGAACAGGGACATACATTATCTTTTTAGAAATACACACTCTCTTCCATATAACACACTCTGCCCTAAGAGACAGTACTGTTTATGTGCCATATATACAACCAAAATTCCTATACTTATAATTTATTTGTGAAGATCTATTCTTGTGCAGAGTATGGAATTATTGTGTTATCTGCTGTCATCTCCTGTAGAAAATGATGACAAAATAAATTATACCACTTTAAGATACAATAAAGGAACATACTGAAAAGATTTGGACTCTGATTTCTGTTTACAAGTAATCTTTGTTAGAACACAGAAATTGGAATTCACAGAGTATAATTTAGTAAAATAAACCCAATCAGTAAGTTAGGCCTGTTGTTTCTATTACATTTTTAGTCCTTTCATGCTGTTTTTTTAACCTTTACTTTCCAAATTCAGATGTTGCCTTAAGATGGCATTTTGTTTATACTCATACTGTTTATGGTCATTGTTTTTCTGTAAGTTGATGACATGAGCAGCTTGAAATTCCTATAAGCCACAAAAGCCATAAGGAGGAAGTCAGTGGTAATGGGCAAAAAGGAAGCAAATATGGAGAGAATTAGTCAAAGGCTGTTGTAATAATTTGGCTCACTCAGAGGGATTCATTTGTTTTGCAGTTCTTGTCCAATGTATTATGGCATTATTGGAGATGATTTCATAGGTCAAGTGTCACTAAGAAACCTCATATTTTTATTTAGCATGAGGGGATCCAAACTTGCCAGAAAGTCAATATTTATCAGGGTCACTTCATTTGATATTTTTATTTTCTCCATAACCTAATCCCATTGCAGGAGTTGACAACTTTAGTCAGTGGTTTGGTTATCCTCATTTTTGTGGAAAATGGTGTGTGTATCCAATCTAACTCCTGATGGCATAGAGTGAGACCAGGCCCAGAAGTGCTTTGACCTTGAACACTACATCTCTGAGACTTAAAAATTTAAACATGGGTGATTTTCTTGATAGGTTTCAGTGGTGTTTGGGGTTCTATTTTAGGACCCTTATTTCTGAGGGTGGGCACCAATTGAGTATTTCCATCTTAAGTGAAGCATATGTCTTTAAGAAAAATCCATGTGCAGATATTCAAATTACAGAGTAAAAACCCAACTGTATTACAAGGAGTTTGGCTGGCAAATGAAAGACTCCATACTGTTTAGTTTCAAAGTTACCGAAAAGGGGAATTGTTTTGAGATGAAAACAATTCAGAATCGTCCTATGTAAATTTAAACTGAACGGTTGAAGAAATTGGAAAAACTGACCCTGCTTACCAAATGACCATTATCTGACTCATGAACAAGATGATTACATGATGGTCCACTTTTCTTCATATTATAGTAATTATATTTATATTTTCTGATATATTTAACAATATCAATTTTGAAAAATAAAATGATGTTATTTTAACTTTCTAAATTATTCTTCTGTCAAATAGAATATTTGTGTATATTTGTTTGTGTCTCTAATTCTCCTTTCTCATATTTTCTTGTTGAGTGTGGTAAGCAAAAACATGGTCTTACAAAAGATGCTCAATCTCTGAAAACTGAGAACACACTTTTTCTTGGAAAAAAAGCCTTTGCTAATATGATTTATGTTAAGAAACCTGGGATTGAAAGATTATCCTGGATTATTCTGATGGGATAGCCTAATAGCAGAGAAAAGATTAGCAGAGAAAATTATTAGCAGAGAAAATATCCCAGCAATGGAGAACTCAAGAGACATAGTATAGACTCAGTCTGCTTTGAAGATGGAGGAAGAAAATCATGAGCTGAGAAATATAGGCAGCTTCTAAAAACTAGAAAGGAAGATATCTTTGCTCACCTCTAATTTCAGTCTAGTGAGATCTGAATCAGAGTCCATTCTAATTTTTATTGACTACATCAATATTCAATAAAATAATGTATATTTATATTGATTCATTCATGTTTCTTGACTTCTTATGTTTTACTCATTCTGTTGTATATTTTGTGTTATACATTGTAGCCTTGTCTATAGAGTCTTAACTATCCTTTCTAGATAATTGGTTATCATTCATCCGCTTTTTAAAACTTGACTCTGCTCTGTACTTCCTATTTTCTTCTTTTTCAGCCAAAGAAACAATGTTTAGATTTTAAATAGTCCTATCTTTTTTAATCACCTAATCACTTTTAGTAGTCTTTACTTTCTTCTTTTTGCTTCATTTTATATTATTTTTACAATAAATGAAATGTCAGTTTATTGTGTTAATCTAATTATCTGTTAACTCTGCAATTTTAAAGAGTATCCTTCATTTTTTAAAGCTGTATTTTACTCAGATCTGTTCATTTAAATTTTTATCATACTTTAATACCTAGGCCCTACATTTGTTAATAGCAATAGCTTCAGTCCTTGGGAGCCATGGCAATTTTGATTCTCTCAACTCCACCAGTTGTGGTTAGTCTTACTGCGATCCTTGATCAAATCACATTTAACTAAGTCTCAAAAATTCAAATTTACTCACAAGAAAATTATTACAGCAATAAAATCTTGTTTCTCATTAAGTAGAAATGACTAGAAGTTTGAGTTCAACATGCTATGTTGACATACATACTTGCTCAAGGAAAAATATTTGAATAGTTATTAGTCAAAACAGAATGTGTTAAATCATACCATCTATTATGATTCTGTAACTCTGCATACAGAGAAATGCTAATGGAATCATGACTCTGAAGTACCAAGTTACAGTGACAAATTTCACTTTCACCAAGGATGCTGGAAAATAGAGGCCTTTGCCTTGAGAGACCCTAGTGATATTGTACCTATCATCTCTCTGACATGGCTACCAGGTCTAATTTTTCAAAAGATAGCTTTTTGAAAGTTGCTTAGAGAGTTACCTTTAAAGGCTCATCCTGTAATCCTGGCTACTGAGGAGACTGAGGATTGCGATTCAAAGCCATTCTTGGCAGAAAAGTCGGTGAGACTCACCCAATTAATCATCAAAAAGTTGGAAGTGGAACTATGGCTCAAACGCTAGTCTTGAACGAAAGTCTCAGGGACAGTGTTCAAGCTCTGAGTTCAAGCCTCAGGACTGGAAAGTAGAAACAAAGTAGCTTGCTACTCTTGACAAAACTGAATACTCATTCATGGAAGCCTGTGAATCTCTGGGATGGTAAACATGGACTCAATGCCTAAGAAAATAAGACAAGAACAACAAGCTTTCCTTGTCAAAGGATCTATATTTTCAAGAGCATAGTTGGCATGGCCCAAACAACATCTTGTTATTGCATGAAATGTGACAGTCAGCTCAAGGAAGGAAACTATCTTTCACTTTGTCAAAGCAAAGCCAGTGAGGTCCATAGTGAGGACCTCAATTCATACAGAAAGGCTCTTCAAAATTGCTGACCTGGTTGGTTCCATATCTTAGCTATGGTAAATAATGCTGCAATAAACACAGTTGTGCTGGTAGCTTTAGTGTGGTCTTGTTTGTGATCATTTGGGTAAATGCCCAAAAGTGGGATTGCTGGGTATAGGGGAGCTCTATGTGGAGTCTTTTGAGGAACCTCCATACTGCTTTCCAAAGTGGTTGAACAAGTTTACACTCCCACCAAGAATGCAGTAGGGTTCCCTTCTGTCCACATCCCCTCCAGCATCTGTTGTTATTAGAGTTCTTGATTATAGCCATTCTAACTGGGGTGAGGTGGGATCTCAGTGTTGCCTGAACTCCCTCAGCTGCTGAAAATTTTCTTAATAGAGACCCAGAAACACAACAAATCAAAGAAAGGTTGGACAAATGGGATTGCATGAAATTGCAGAGCTATTGCATGGCAAAAGACATAGCTAGAAAGATCAATGGAAAGCCCACGGATTGGGAGAAGATCTTCACCAGCCATACAACGAACAAGGGTCTCATATCTAAAATATACTTGGAACTCAAAAAATTAAATCCCCCAACAACAAATCCTCAAAGAAACAACTGCCCAATAAATAAGTGGGCTAAAGACTTAAAGAGAAACTTCTCTGAAGCAGAAAGAAGGATGGCCAATAGACACATGAAGAAATGCTCAACTTCTCTAGCCATAAAAGAAATGCAAATCAAAACAACATTGAGATACCACCTCACCCTAGTTAGAATGGCAAAAATCAAGAACTCTAATAACAACAGATTGCTGGAGGGGATGTGGACAGAAGGGAACCTTACTGCATTGTTGGTGGGAGTATAAACTTGTTCAACCACTTTGGAAAGCAGTATAGGGGTTTCTCAAAAGACTCCACATGGAGCTCCCCTATGATCCAGCAATCCCACTTTTGGGCATTTACCCAAATGTTCACAAACAAGGCCACACTAAAGCTACCAGCACAACTATGTTTATTGCAGCATTATTTACCATAGCTAAGATATGGAAACAACCCAGATGCCCCTCAGTAGATGAATGGATCAAGAAAATGTGGTATATATATATATATATATATATATATATATATATATATATATATATATATATATATATATATATATATATACAATGGAATTCTAGGCCTCCATCAGAAAGAATGACATTGCCCCATTTTTTAGGAAAACGGAAAGACTTGGAAAAAGTATATTAAGTGAAATAAGCCAGGCCCAAAGAAACATAGGTCCCATGGTTTCCCTTATTTGCAATAACTAGTATATGTCTGAGTCAAGCAGAAAAGGTCAATAAGTTGGTGTTAGGTGAAATGAACTCCAAGATAAATATTCAAATGTTTTTTTGTTTTTTGTTTTCCTTTCATGCAATTGTTTCTAACATATTTATAAGATGATTTCTATGTTGCTTTGTATTTCCCTCTCCCACTGTATAACCCATGCTTTCACTGTATTTGATGTTGGTATAATTTGTGGAGGGGAAGGGAAGAAACAAATCGTTTAACTGGGGATACAGGTGGACCCATTGCAACAATGAGATGTACAAGTCGTTATGTCGAAAAACGAACTTTACAACTTTGGTGGGGGGTGGGGGGAGGATGGGGTGGATCGGGTGGGGGGAGAGGGGGAGGATGGGAAGGGATGGGAAGGGGAAACAAAGAGGAGGCAACAATGCCTGATAAGAAATGTACTTGTTATCTTGCCCATGTAATTGTAACCCCTTTGTATGGTATTCTCACAATAAAAAAAAAAAAAGAAAAAGAAACATAAAAAAAATTCTGACCTGGTTCATTGATAGTGACAACAGTGTATGTGATATTTGGACCTAAGTAATAGAATTCTTAGTTATTTGGAGCAAAAAATTATGTATGTGCACAAAGTTATGTTGGAAAAGGTATTTATTACCACACTATTTTTGACTGGAAGTGACAGGGAAACTGCCTAAAAATGTGCTTATTTGAGACAGGAGCTCATGCCTATAATCCTAGCTACTCAGAAATCAGAGACCTAGAGAGTAATTGTTCAAAGCATCTCAGGAAGAAAAATCCAAAGAACTAATAGCTTATTTATTGTTTCTTACTCTATAATAAACTGAATTTACTCTAAAGGAATAACATTTTAAAACATTTTGAAAACAGCAATCCAGAAAGAATAAAAGAAAAAGAAATCCATATTTTGATGGCTAGATACAATATAAGCATCTGTAATCCCTATTGGTAAAAGAAAAATACAATCCTGCAGGTAAATGTGGAGGCTGAAATGAGAGTAAGAAAGAATAATAGAAAGAAAGCAAAATAAAAGAAAAGTGGGCAAAGACAATCAGTCTACTTACATAATTACTTAGTTCTCAGATTATATAACCAAATAAAAACATAAATAACTTTGCTGTAAGTATTTTTATGTCTTCTTAGGCATAACCAAATGATCAAAGAATATTATAAACAATTTCTTTACTCCATTCATTAGGTTTCATCATCAGATAAATCCTATCTGGAATTCTAGAATCCTATCTGGAATAGTCTATATCATTTCCATACCATACAGAAAGATGGACAAATTTCTCTGAATATTTTGGCAGAAATCATTCATTCCAACAGTACTTTGAAGAATCTAAGATGGAGAATGTAGTGCCATTAGTTTTGAACATCTTCCAGGTAGTGGAGAATAAGTTTGAGAGCAGTAACTCTAAGTTCAACTTTTGGGGAGCTGTGAAAAATATCATTTGCTTTTGAACATTGACTGAAATCAGGGCACGAAAAACCTTAAAATTGGTGTCATATGTGAGCAGTAAATCTATTCTTGTTAACAGTAATGCAAACTACAAACTCAATTCATGTAACTCAAAGAATGTAAGGTAGACCCTTCATCATTTTTTTTTGAAAACATCAGTGCTTACAGCCATGATTCTACCTCATCCAGGATGTTGTTGCTCATGGCAACAGAAAGAATGCTCTGCAGTGTCATAATAATCCTCCATTAAATCCCTGTGTTTAAATTTTAATGCTATAATTCAAGAGCTGACAAAAGCCCATTGAGCGTGTCTACACAGAGGAAAACAGGCAGGGCCATTTTCTCAGGAGTGATGCTATAGCAACACGGAATGAATTTGGGGTCAAGGAACAAGCGGTCTCCAAGCTTTGTTTGCATTTCCTGGCTAAAAGTAGACTCCAACATTATAAATTTTACCCAAATACAAAGTTATTTTGAGCAGCAGGAAGATAGCTCACTTTGTACTAGCATGTACATTGAAAATAGAGAGTAACAAAACCCAAACCACAATGAAGACATATTGACAAATACACCCTGAAATGATTCTCTAAGTGACCTCTTTCTTCACCCCTTCCCTTGACACCTAACTGTTCTTCCATGGACAAATGATGTTTAATAACACGAGAAGTATTACAATTTGCAAGAATTCTTCTCAAAAGAAGAAGACAAAGGAAGTCTATCAACAATCGCAGAGTGTGACCTTCTTACAGTCAGGCAAGACTGTGGCAAAGTAGAGTGTTGTATTTTTCTAGCTCTATATAATGGCATTTTTGTTTTCGTGGAAGATTTTTTTTCCCTACCAGAACAAGCAACTATATCTGAATTACAATTGCCTGTTGTGTAACTGAAAAGCTTGAAAAAAATTGCTACTGAATTCCCGAAGTTTGTGTTGTAACTTTTCTTTCCCTGGGCATCAGTGACCTCATTTTTAGTGTTAGTGTTAAATATTAGTGTATTGAGTCAGTGTTCAATAATACACCCTATTATAGTGGTTATGTTGTAAAGTAGATCTACTTAGAGACTATTTATATGATGGGCAATATACCAAAAAAGGGACAGGTTTTCAAGTGCATGTTACAGGTAGAAACATTGTAAACAATGGAGCTCAACAAATCTCAGAGCTGTTCCTTCTTTCTCATCCATTCTTCCTATCCCTTGCTGTCTCACTTCAACACTTGAAACTCTTTACCTCTACACCATACAATTCATCCCAAACAAATGTCACCAGTAATCATCTTCCTAAAGAAATAACATTGCTTCTTTATTCAAAGATCAGTGACACCTATAGAGAGAGCCAAGTTATATTCCTACAGATTAACTCTGCTGTAACAAAATAATTATGCTGTTACTAATTAACTCCACATTGTGTCACTTGCTATTTCCTTCGTACATCTTACTTACCCTTTCCTAACAGTATATTTGGTTAATTGACCTTACCTAGAATTTTCCCATTACCATTCTTTTCATCTTCATGTCCACTTTATATATCACCTTTTCATGGAAGCCTTTATGGATTACTCCCCTAGAAAAGATTGTTTTCCCTAAGTGAAATTGCCTGTAATTTATTTGATTTCTTTTAAACATTGCTCATTATTCCCTAAGGACAGGAACTCTGTGCAATTACTTTCTTTCACCCATCTTACTCTTATGTAGAAATGGTTAACAAAATATTTTTTAATCTGTTTCCTTATCTGGCTTTGGTCTAGGAAGAGCACAGGGGATATTAAATTCAAATTATATTATTAACAGAAGTATTTGAAGGCTAAAATCTAATCAATGATTTGTGTGATCAAGAAGAGTGCCTTAAATGGAAGAATGGTTTAGCGTGCAACAGAAAATAAAAGATATGTTAGGCTATTAGTCATGAATAACAGCCCTAATATCTGAGTGGTTTACCATGACAAGAATTAAATCTTTATCTCTTGTTCAGGGATATTGGCAAGAAGGAGGAAGGCTTTGTTATTGTAGTTGCTGAGGGATCCAGAGGGATAGAAACTCCTATTTCCTGTGTATTTGCACAATTTCAGTGTTAGGAAACTGGGAAACAAATGTGGCTCTGGAAACTGCCACCCAGTAGTGGGACACATCGATTCTGCTCTTATTTTTTTATTCCATAGCAAGTCACATGGTCAACCAAAGAAATCATCCAAGGAAATCTGATTAGATCCAAGTTTATCTTCTGAAGTGGAGAAAATCTGAAATGTTTGAGGAACAGAAAGCTATTACTAGCTGGTTTTCCAATAGTTAGGAAAAAGTAATCATAAATTTCAAAGAATATTTTAAATAGCAATAGACTCAAAATTAAGAACTCACTAAACTAGAAGAGATGTTTCAATCATCTTATCAAACAACAACACTAATCACAAAATTTGACATCTCATTATTTTTTCCCAATTTTGATGATGAATGAAAACAAATTAGACATTTTTTTTAATAAAAAGCTTATTATCCTTTCTACCAGAGAATATATACCACAAGTGGTAGCTAACACAATAGGCATAAAAAAGAAAATAAGGGTGAACACTTGGAGAAAAAGAGAAAGTATTTCTATAAACAGGTATTATTTATGGATATTGTTTACTATTTGAGTGTAGTATCATAATTATTAATAATTCTGAGAAATTTTCCCATGAAAATTATAAATACGATCAAAGTACTTCATTACGCATATGCAAATAGGATAGTGAAAACTACTATTTTTGGAATTCAGATACAGTAAGAAAAATAAATAAAACAAGAAAATTTCTTTAAAATTCTAAGGCAAAATCTCATTGACTATGGAATGATGGCAAAGTAACCAATTCATTGAAGTGCTGGAGGAAGAGGGTGTATTGAAACAATTATTTGAAGAAATGTTGGTTGGAGTTTTTCAAATGTTTATTTTAAATATCTACCCTTACACAAATCTAAGGAAACATCATGCAAAAAAGAAAGGGGGAACTCCAAGCATATTATATTAAAGTGCTGAAGACAAAAGCTAAATAGGACATTTAGGACATTTGTCCTAAATGGGACAAATGTCCTAAACAGGACATTTACAAATAATGAGAAGTAGAAGATAGTGTAACAACATCATTACTGTCATCAAAGAACAATAATTTACCAATCCTCAGAAACATTAATTGCCAGATATCTTATAGTAGATATAGCTGAAAGTCTTTTGGCTAAGCAAATGATCTCATGTGGGGATTTGGTTACAAGAGACAGAATAAAAAATTACATACTGCGAGGAAATTGGTAAAAAATAAAAAATGGAGCAAACTATATGAAAGAGACAGACTATGGAGAAACAAGCAAAAGTGATCAGATGCAAGAACCTGAAGATCCTGTCAAACATTTTCTCCAAAATACTGGTTTACTGCTGGATTTTCTTAAGCATCGAAGAAATTATTCCAAGTATATCTATTCTGCTCTGATTTATTGTTTTTCCATAGGAATTTACATTTACTTGCCAAATGGAGCTATTTGGAACGTAGATATTGCCAATAAAGCAAGAAAGTTAACTGCTAATTTAATCATGCTACAATATTGATAAGACTATCCATTGGTTGTTGAGTTACCTCTTAGGTTTGCCTGCTATAAACGTACGAACAAGAAAACAAATTTAGAAAAACACATTTAAAAAGCCTGGCACAGATGTGACAGTTGCTCAAACAAGCCAAGTTTTTTGTCTACCTAAATATTCATAGTAGCAATATGATATAAACAAAGTTAGTGTATTTCAAAGAGCTCTGACATCTGAGCATCACCAAAGCGAGTTTGCATTTTATAAACAAATACTTCAGCCCAATTTATTAGGTTTAGTTGTATTCCCTACAAATCTTATTTTGTTGTCACAAAGTACTTGTTGCAGATAATAATAATAATGATGATGATGATACAAAAGAAGATAGTCTTGTGGTTGCTTTTACCTCTGGTTGTAAAATTTGGTAGTCTAGTTCCTAGCAGCACAAAAAGTAGTAAAAATGGAGAAGAAACTGGATGTTGGTTGTTGGCATCTGAAATACACAGGCAGAAATCACAGTTTACATTCACTGATAGTTTCTACTTTATGAGCCGGGACCACTAAACACACAAAGGTCAGAATTTTTTTTAAAAAAAGGAAGCATAAATTCCATAGAAATCATCATTACTAACAACCTCTAGATTCCTGGCACCATGTATTCTAACTAATGAGCACCAACTATTTTAATTAATAGGCATAGAACCATCTGATGTTCACTGGTTTGAGCATACACAGAGTCCTGGAAGATTACTCACTCTCCTGATCTAGATCATGTTCAAGTTTGGGTTTCACACGTCTTTCTATAAGCTGTTAAATTGTAATGGCAACTAGTTTTGGACAGTGTTGTTTCTAACAGAGCCATGGATTACATAATAACAAGCCCACTCTTGTACCTGCTTTACTATAAAGTAAGCCTCTTTGGCAACAAAGAAAACATTCAACAGGCCGGGCGCTGGTGGCTCATGCCTGTAATCCTAGCTACTCAGGAGTCTGAGATCCGAGCATCTCAGTTCAAAGACAGACCGTGCAGGAAAGTCCTTCAGACTCTTATCTCCAATAAACCACCAGAAAACCGGAAGTGGTGTTGTGGCTCAAGCAGTAGAGCACTCGCCTTGAGCTGAAAAGCTGAGGGACTGCGTCCAGGCCTAGAGTTCAAGCACCACGACCGACAAAAAAGAAAGAAAGAAAGAAAGAAAACATTCAACAGAATGAAGAATCTACCTACCAAGTAGGCTAAAATATTTATGAATTTTGTGTTTAATAATGAGTTGCTTTACAAAATATATAAAGGACTCAACTCAATATCAAGAAAACAAATCACCTGAATTGGGGCACAAGCAGAGGATCGGGATAAAAATTTATAGGAAGATAGATAAATGGCTAAATTTGTAGGCAAAAAATGGTTGAAAGCACTAATCTTTGAGGAGATGCAAACTGAAAACACATATAACCTATTTCTTAAGCCTATTCACATGGATATTATCCCTGTCAATAGAGCAATATTGACAAGGATTAGAAGGAAAGAGAACACTATATACTATTTGTGGAAATAAAAAGCAGTGCAGCTAATGTGCAAAACAGTACAGAGGCTCTTAATCGTTCAGAGTGTGTGAATAGTGGCAATTTGACATTTTTTTTAAGTTGTGAAATACTGTACAGAGGGGTTGCAATTACATGGGCAAGATAATGAGTACATTTCTTATCAAGCATTGTAGCCTCCTCCTTTGTTTCCCCTTCCCATCTCATCCTCCCTCTGCAGGGACCCAACCCTCCTCCCCCCCTCTCCCCACCAAAGTTGTAAAGTTCCTTTTCGACATACAACTTTTATGTCTCATTGTTGCAATGGGTCCACCTGTATCCCTATTTAAAGGATTTGTTTTTTCCCTTCCCCTCCACAAATTTTAACAACAGATGCTGGAGGGACAGAAGGGAACCTTACTTCATTGTTGGTGTGAGTGTAAACTTGTTCAACCACTTTGGAAAGTAGTATGGAGGTTCCTCAAAAGACCACATAGAGCTCCCCTATGACCCAGCAATCCCACTTTTGGGCATTTACCCAAATGTTCACAAACAAGACCACACTAAAGCTACCAGCACGACTATGTTTATTGCAGCCTTATTTACCACAGCTAAGATATGGAACCAACCCAGATGCCCCTCAGTAGATGAATGGATCAAGAAAATGTGGTATATATACACAATGGAATTCTAGGCCTCCATCAGAAAGAATGACATTGCCCCATTTGTTAGGAAATGTAAAGACTTGGAAAAAATTCTATTAAGTGAAGTAAGCCAGGCCCAAAGAAACATAGGTCCCATGGTTTCCCTTATTTGCAATAACTAATATATGTCTGAGTCAAGCAGAAAAGGTCAGCTAAGTTGATGTTAGGGAAATGAACCCTAAGATATGTACTCAAATGTTTCTTTCTTCCATGCGATTGTTTCTAACACATTTATAAGATTATTTCTTTGTTGCTTTGTATGTTCCTCCCCCACGGTATAACCCCTTTCACTATTTGACATTTTGGATGCCAAAATCTTTATTGGGAGAGTCTGTCCTGAGCATTATAGAATGTTTACAGTAACCTTGGCCTTAACCACTAGATGTCAGTAGCATCCTCCCTTGGCAACCAATAAGGTGTCTAGGACAGTAGCCGCGGTTCTGGGACCCAGGTAAAGAAGTTGGTCTGATGCAACGTTAAAGGAGCTCTCATGTTGACTGACTAAACACTCCGTAATTGCACAGATAGTGGAACTGTCTGAGGCGCTTAAGACAGGAAAGGCAAATCCACATCTAGAATATTTGTAGAGTCAAAAAATATTAATTCAGAATTAATTGCTGCTCCTTACAGGGCAGAAGGAGACCAATGTACTCAATTTGCCACAAGGTGGTTGGTTGGGCTCCTGATGGAATGGTGCTGTGTTTGAGGCTTCATGTTGGTGTCTGTTGCTAGCTTTGGGACACTTGGCAGGGGGTGGAGTTACATCAGCCTTAGTAAATAGGAGCTTGTGTGGTTGAGCCCATGCAAAAACTCCATCCCTGATATTGTGGTCACTCTATTCAGGAGTCCATTCAAACACTGGAGCCTCTGATGTCAGGGGATGGCTGACAAGGACTGACTAACCTTCTCTGCACTAACAGACTGGGTTGTTTTTCATGGCTCAACCAGACTAAATGCTTGCCCTTGGACATTAGCATGCAATATGAAGATCTCCAAACTTTAGGCCCACTAGCATTGTTCCATCTGGGTTGGGTGCCTTGTTCTTAATCTTTCTTCCAAACTATTTGCCACATACGAATTTGCATCTAGCTTGAGCTTGGACTATTTGTTTACCAAAACAAAACAAAAACAACACAGATAAATTGCTCATACCCTTAGAGTCTCCGCCTAGTGTCAAACTTCCTCCTCAAACGTGCCATACAGGCTACCATAAAAAGGCTGTAATGAAGTTCCTGTCCATTTTCAGGCTATATACTAAGGTGACCATTGGCAAACCACGCTTTGGTTTTCCTGCCTTTGCCAGCTCTTAGAAGGACCCTTGTGCAGACCTGGCTAAATGGCTGATGAGATGTATCACTTAGCATGTGGTAGATGACAAGGAAGCGAGGGCCACCAGCTGTGCTGTTACTTGGTCCTTTGCTGCTGCTTTTGATGATCCTTGATGACCATATACATTACCTTGGTCTGAAGGTATGGGGAGGGTGAAAGTGTGTAATCTGACCTCTTTTAGTCTTATTTTCTCATCTCTAGAATAGGAGGTCGAATGAAGTAAACTATTGCATCTCTTCCAATTATAGAATTTTATTCAAGGAAGCACATGGGATTTTTAATGATGTTAGATGTTAACAGCGATTGTACCTTTGCTTTATGACCAAAGATTCATTACATAATCTTATAAATGAACAGTTTGAGTAGCTTTTTTTGGTCACTGCCCTGAACAACTATGTCATCATTACTATGAGACCAATGTTTTCAAAGCAAAGCAAATCCCCCAAACTCAGAATAACAACATTGTTTCAATTTTTCGCCATTCCGTTCCTTGTTCTTTGTACTAACGCCTACAAAAATTTATAAACCAAATTATAGCTCACTGTAAATATTTAGAATTACAGAATACGGAATTTCCACTGGAGAATCTCTAGAAGTGGTTATCTGAGCCTTCTGGCTACATACAGATGCATCTAACAGGAAAATCTCAGTAACATTGAGTTCACTTGGGAACCTGTGGTTTTGAGTACTTCAGTGCACTTTAGTTAAATCTACAAGAACCAAGAATATTCATGAATGGATCTGCTAAATGAGAAGTGAGAAACAAGATGCACTGTATTAATAAATTGCTCTGAGGAAGGGCAAGTCCTTTGTACAAGTACTTAAAGATAATAAAAACAGAACCCTTCAACTATGAAAGAAAAAAATGAGAGACAATTTTGCTTTCTTTCACATCTGATTTCTTAAAAATAATCTACAAGTGACGGTCACTTAAAGCAGCTTACTTTAAAAAAAAATCTTAGACTATGAGGTACCTACAATTACACATAATTATCCTTTTAATTTTACTCTAACAAGTATGAGTCATTGGAAAATTACAGAAAAATTATTTTAACAAGTTAATTTTTCCATAAAAATGTGCAATTTGGTCCACAATTTTCATAGTGCTAGTTCTTTACAGTATCATTTATTTACTGCATTTCCTCTTTGAAAATTCCTCATTGAAAAATACAAAAGTAAGATATATTTATGGAAATTATATTTGAATATGGAGAGGCATATGAAGCAGAAGGGAAAAAGAGAAACATTCTTACTTCTACAATCATGAATCCATATTTATTGATCTCTTTGTGTACATTATTTCATGTACTATTAGCCTCTAGAACTTTTTTCCTGATACAATACTGGAACCATCCGATGCACCTCACTTTATAAACTATTTTTCTCATTTGATAAAATATCATGAAAATCCATCTGTATCTATTCATATAATGAATCCAGGCATTAATCATTCCTTATAGTAACTTCATTCATCTACTCATATCTAAAAATCGTATTTATGATTATGACTGATGCTCTAATAAACATACTCATTCATCTGTATGCATTTACATGATGTTTCTTTACATATATTTTTTGATCTATTGATCTATTTATTTATTTATTTTGTGCTGTTATACTCAGGCTTATACTCAGGGCCTAGGCACTGTCCCTCAGCTCTTTTTGCCAAGATGGCACTCTACTAATTGAGCCACATCTCTACTTCGAGCTTTTTGGTAGTTAACTGAAGTTAAGAGTCTCATGCACTTTTCTGCCTGGGCTGGCTTCAAACCAAGATCCTCAAATCTTAGCTTCCTGACTAGTTAGAATTACAGGCGTGAGCCTCTGGTACCTGACTACATGATGTTTCTTTCGATTAGATTTCTACAAGAGCCACACTGAATCAAAAGGTATGAAAAACTTATTTTTGATATTTAATACCAAATTTCTCTCTAAATAATCTGTTGAAATCATTAATTTAGTCATTGTGTGTAAAAGTGTTCCTTTTCCTACCAACCTTAGAAATGATCCATTTCTTTTTTTTTTTTTTTTTTTTTTTTTTGGTCATGGGGCTTGAACTTAGGGCCTGGGCACTGTGCTCTTCAGCTCAAGGCTAGTGCCCTATCACTTGAGCCACAGAGCCTCTTGGTTTATTGGAGATAAGAGTCTCAAGAACTTTCCTGCCTGGGCTGGCTTTGAACTGCGATGCTCAGATCTCAGACTCCTGAGTAGCTAGGATTACAGGCGTGAGCCACTGGCTCCCAACTTCAAAAATCAATTTTTAAAATATATCTTTGTTGTTATTTCTGTGTTGCACATGTCAAGTAATGAGTACACTTTTTAAACAATGTCACCTTTTCCTTTGCTTTTCTCAAGTTTTCCTCTGCCCACAAACTCCACAGTTCATTTTCCACAGAGTGCATTGCATACTGATTAGCATGATTGCATTTGTTCATCCTTCCCCCTTTCTTTTTTACCCTCCTTTCCCCACTAAAAGAAAAAATGATCAATGCAAAACCAAACACCACTCTCAGCAATAGAAACAAAAGGAAGCAAATGTTTCCATTTCCTGGAAATTCAAGTTTGCATAATTTTATGAATCCATTTAATTCCATTCCATAGTTAACAGTTGGTGGTCTGCTTGCTATCTGATTTTCTTTTCCATTTTACTTTTAAAAGAAGTCACAATTGCACAATTGGAGCATCACATCATATTCAATCCTTCTTTTCCACAATTTTTGTAATAGAAATAGCAGTTTGAAACTGACAATATATATTTCATTCTACTGGAAATTCCATAAAAATTGCTTTCTACTTTTGGTCTAATTTTGGATTGCAGGCTTTCAGGTTTAAAATATTTTGTGTTGGTGCATGAAAATAAAATTATTTTGATTTGTACCTTTTGTGACTTTAGGAGTACAGTGCTCATTCTAGTTAAATTCCACCGTTCTCAAGAATCATCTTGAGGAGAAAACCTCAATGGCAAAGTGTGAACAAGCAAAGATACTGCCAATAACAGAGAAAGCTATTCCTATGATGTTGCAATTCTCAGAGCCAAGGAAAAAGTCCTGGATATTTTGGGATTGGTTTGTTCAAATATTGGATTTGAGGAAGTCTTCAGGTTCACATTTTTTTTCATGGACTAGCCTGTCTTTGACTCTTTTCTCCTTATATAGAAATAGCTGAACTCGTTACATTTTCAAAAGAAAGAAAAGATTTTTCAGACCAAATCAAATTTTATGTTTCTGTTTCTCCCAAATTATTTTCAGATGCAAGAAAAAGCAAACCACACAGAAGAAGGGAATGTTGCAGTAAAGCTGGAATGCTAGTCCTCATCAGAAGGAAGGGAACAAACTGGATAATGCAACCACGAAATATGTGAACCACAAACAAGTGTCAATACACAAGTAGACATAACACACACACACACACACACACACACACACACACACACACACACACACACACACACACACACACACACACAGAGGCCTGCTTTTTTCCCCAGGAATTTACATCAGTGTACTTTTGAAACATCTATTTATACCCCCCAATAAAAGCATACAAAAAATTTACATTTCTTTACAGTTAAACTGCTTGGAATTACAAATTTTGTGAATATTTCATTAAAGCATATAAGGAAACAAGTTATATGAACATCCATAAATAATAAAGTTGAAAATAAATCTTTACCTAGGACTCAGCCTTAAAATGTTTCCCTGTAAAATGTCTCTCCCCTGTCCTACCAGCTTCAGACATGAATTATTTCTGTTACCATCTATTATATATGCTAATTAATATCAAGGGCAGGAAGTTTTCATTAAATAAAACATTTTACTAAGTAAAAAGTTAGGGGTGAATGTACCCACAAGATCATCTTTTTAATGTTTGCAAAAAGAATTAGGGCAAAAGCTAGGCAACTAAAGCATAGCTGTCTAAAATCAAATAGTGGTATCCACAAGTTTCCATAAATTTTATAAACTCTCCAGATATGCATAAATTAAAGAATTTTAGCAAAACATTGACTTTTAATTTTTTCAGAGAGTTAAAATTTTCTCTGAGCTATGCAGTCTTTTTAGAAGCTTTTATAATAAAATGAAAACTTGATTTCCAAACCTTTTGAGTGTAATTTTTTTGTCCTTTACTATCCATTGGGTTTACTTATAGATTTATAGGCATATTCTAATTATTACAAATGAGGTAAACCATGCAATCTACGTATCTTTAGGTCTGGTTTACTTCACTTAATATAATGTTTACAAGTCTTTCCATTTCTTTATGAATGGGGCAATGTCATTCTTTCTGATGGAAGCATAAAATTCCATTGTGTATATATACCATATTTTCTAAGTTTTGGTGAGTACCACTGCTATATTTGTTCACCCTTGTTCCACCTGTCCGTTGCCCTCCCTTGCCCTCCCAAATACAAACTAACAAACAACACAAAAAGAAAAGAAAACAAAAGCAGCAACAATAACAACTAATAAATATCTCTTGTTTCCTTTTCTTGGAGTTCATTTCCTTGTTCCACCTGTCCTTTGCCCTCTCTTGCCCTCCCAAATACAAACTAACAAACAACACAAAAAGAAAAGAAAACAAAAGCAGCAACAATAACAACTAATAAATATCTGTTTCCTTTTCTTGGAGTTCATTTCATGGACTTCTTTTATATGATCATATGCATAGAGCTACTGAGCCTTTGTTAACTTTTATGCGCATCCTCCTTTAAACTCAGTGTGTGAATGGCTGGAGTCCTACATAATTTATCATGTCCCAGTGTGTGTGTGTGTGTGTGTGTGTGTGTGTGTGTGTGTGTGTGTGTGTGCGTGCGTGCGCATGTGTGTGTGGGTGCACGCACGCATGCTCGTGCGTGCATGCATATTATATACATATGTATATATATAATCATTCAGTGTGTTTACTTGTAGATTCATTGGCACATCCTAGTTTCCACAAATGAAGGAAATATGCAGCCTATGTTTCTTTGATTCTGGCTTATTTCACTTCATATAATTTTTCCAAGTCTTTTCATTTGCTAATGAATAGCACAATATCATATTTTCTGATAGATAAGTAAAATTCCATTGTGTATGTATACCACATTTTCTTGATCCGTTCCTCTATTGAGGACTGAACTCAGGGCCTTGAACTTACCAGGCAAGTGCTCTTCTACTGAGCTAAATCTGCAACTCCTACAGAAAAGTTTTCTGAAGCTGAAGTTTCAGAAAGAAGAGAAAGATTGAGAAGGAAATATTCAGAGTTAATAATTTCACATTGGTCATCTAATATTATTATTACCTTTAGTCCAACAAGTCCAACAAAATTAAGCAGGGTAAAGCACACACACACATCACTAGACACAATACAATGACAGCAGACCACCTACGACAAAGAGAAAGTCTTAAAGGAGGGATAAAATACCTTCAGCCACAGGAAAATTATATTGAGGAGATATATCAATGATAACAAAGGAAACCAGAATATCTTCAAAGTCCTGAAAGAAAACAAATGTCAGTCCAGAGTTCTGTACCCAGTAGAATTGTCTTCTAAAGAATGAGACTGAAATAAAGATCTTTTACATGTTCACAACAAAAGACACCTGGAATACTTTTTTTGAGATATAAACAAAATTATGAAAAGAATCCCTTATTTGCTTTCTGCTTTGTAGTTTACTAGTTGGTCCATATTAATGTGGCAATATTGTTGCCCCAGCTGAAAGTTCCTATGTTTTTTTGTAGTATTTATTAACTACTCAAAATAAGGAAAATAATATGTAATCAATTTAGCAGACTTGAAAGGTATTGAAAAACATGCTGGGGGAGAGGGAGATCAACCAATATTTCCTTTATCAGAGGTAATCACTAATATTTTGTTCTAAAGCCTTCCTGTAATTTTCATGGAATATGTCTTTTTGTATTTACTTTTCTTCTTGAAAATAGAGTGTAAGAAGACAACTATTTTAATCACTTTCATTACTACATTTTATTTATTTATTTATTTATTATTTATTATTTTTTGCCAGTCCCGGGGCTTGAACTCTGGGCCTGGGAACTCTCCCTGGGCTTCTTTTGCTCAAGGCTGGTGCTTTACCACTTGAGCCACAGTTCCACTTTCAGTGTTTTCTGTGATTCATTGGAGAAAAGAGTCTCATGAACTTTCCTGCACTAGCTGGCTTTGAGCCCTGATCCTCAGATCTCAGCTTCCTGAGTAGTTAGGATTACATGTGTGAGCCACCAGCACCTGCTCTCACTACATTTTAATGAGTAAATAAACCATTGTCATAAGAATGATGCTTAAATATTAACTCACTGCTTACTTACTTTAATAGTTTAGATTACTGTATACCAAATAGTTGGCCTTCCCTGCTCCTGCTTTGACAATTCATTTTTCTTACTTTGAGACCCAGAGAATTACCATAGATAGGGATTATGACATGAGGCTCAATTTGTAAATACAAATTTCTTTGCATGAACCTCTGCATTTTCTGACTCCTCATATGTATATCATATTCTGATAGTTTTGTTTAGTTGCCTCTTTAAAAGCCAAGTTAACTAATGAAAGTACAGATCATCTTTGTCTTTCACAAACAAACCTATCATAATGTTAACTTCCAATTCTCTTTTTCTGTCTTTGATTATTTTTGTAAATGATGATAACAAAAGACAGACTGTACTGTGAACAAGGAGGTGAAAAATGTTATAGAAGCTAGAGACTAATGTTACTGTCTGATTGAATTCCATGCCTGACTCTCTTTTTATTTTCAAGAAGTATAGATGGAGAGAGGTAGTTACTATGAGCTATGGCCATAGTTGAAATGCATAACATAAGGAAATACACCTAGTTTAGCTAACAGCCCAAACTTGGAGAAGATGGTGAGAGCTGAGAGAGAGAGGGAAATGTGTGTTCCAAATAATGCTTAAAGCAGTATAAGCATAAAGTCTCATGAATGCAGGCGTCAATCTGTCTGAATTTCTTTCCCTTTTCCAGGAGAAGGTTGTGTTCATGCCTCATTCATGACAGCACCCTGGTAAAATTGACCCAAGCAAAGTGGGGGAGGAAATACACTTGCCATATGATTCTGATTTGCTCTGAATATATCAGGGACATGTGAGGACAGTATGGGATTTGTAGATATATCTGAGTGCTCCTTGAAACAGCTCAGGCTGAGAGGTGTAGGCCTGGGTCATAACCAACTATTTCTCAGTTCCTAAGAACTGCCTAAAAATATGTGTTCTTTCACACACAGACAGGTAAAGACCATGTCTGTGGAATTCTTCACCCCAGGGAGTCTCAAATCTTCTTGATCCAAAAATCATTTGTCTATAGTGTGTCATAATGAAGGCAACAATGGAGTACTAGTCAGTTTGTGCTCACAAAGACAGAAAAAAAAATCACAGTTTTCACAAACATTTCCGTCCATTCCCACAATATTTTTATTTTTAAATATATATGTTTATTGTAAAGATACCGTACAGAGGGGTTACAGTTACACGAGCAAGTTAACGAATCCATTTCCTTAAAAGCATTGTTACTCCCTCCTTTATTTTTTCCCCTACCATCCCTTTCCTCCCCACCTGCCCAACCCCCCCCCCAAGTTGTAAAGTTCGTTTTCAACATAGTGACTTGTACCTCTCATTGTTACAATGGGTCATTCTGTATTCTTATTTCAGCATTTTGTTATTTCCCTTCCCCTCCCCAAATCAGAAAAAATGAACATACAAGATGCAGGATGCCGGAATCAAACACAGTTGACAACAGGGGTTATACCATGAGGGAAGAACATACAAAGAAACAAAAAATAATCACATAGTGCATTGTAAGTCTATTAAAAAGAATGACAAAAAGATAAAATCTCTTATGTCCCTATCTTGGGGTTCATTTTGCTTAGCATCAGGTTATCTGGTCATATGTACATAGCTTTTGACCTCTTCTGCTTGTCCTAGATATACTAGTTATTTCAGATAAGGAAAACCACGGGGCTTATGTTTCTTTGAGTCTGGCTTATTTCACTTAATATAATTTTTTCCAAGTCTTTCCATTTCTTAACAAATGAGGCAATATCATTCTTTCTGATGGAGGCATAGAATTCCAGTGTGTGTGTGTGTGTGTGTGTGTGTGTGTGTGTGTGTGTGTGTGTGTCTGTCTGTCTGTCTGTCTGTCTGTCTGTTTCTGTGTCTGTGTCTGTGTGTATGTGTGTATCATATTTTCTTGATTCATTCATTTACTGAGGGGCATCTGGGTTGGTTCCATATCTTAGCTATGGTGAATAATGCCGTGATAAACATAGTTGTGCTGGTAGCTTTAGAATGGCCTTATTTGTGATCGTTTGAGTAAGTGCCTAAAAGTGGGACTGCTGGGTCATAGGGAAGCTCTGTGTGGAGTCTTCTGAGGAACCTCCATACTGCTTTCCAAAGTGGTTGAACAAGTTTACACTCCACCAACAGTGCAGTAGAGTTCCCTTCTGGCCACATCTCCTCCAGCATCTGTTGTTATTAGAGTTCTTGATTATAGCCATTCTAACTGGGGTGAGGTGGTATCTCAATGTTGTTTTGATTTGCATTTCTTTTATGGCTAGAGAAGTTGAGCATTTCTTCATGTGTCTATTGGCCATTCTTATTTCCTCTTCAGAGAATTTTCTCTTTAAGTTTTTAGCCCACTTATTAATCGGGTGATTTTTCTTTGAGGATTTGTTGTTGGGGGATTTAATTTTTTGAGCTCTAAGTATATTTTAGATAAGAGACCCTTGTCTGTTGTATGGCTAGTGAAGATTGTCTCCCATTCTGTCCCAGAGTCATTTTTGGAGATATTCTATTAGCCAGATGCAAATACAGTCTACTGTAGTCAGCTAACTTTGAGATAACTCTCCTCTCACACTGCTGACCATGATTACTTCCTGCTACAGGGACACTACTTGCCCTGAAGGTAAATCTTTCTGTAACTTTTTCCATATTGATGTCCATGTATGTGATGTAAAATGGGATTTCTCAAAGTAAAAAGAATTGATGCTATCTATCTATCTATAGATAGATCTAGAGAGATAGATCTAGAGAGATAGATTATGAATAAAAACAATTTCTCATATTTCTTGAAGCTAGTTGGTTGTTGCATGCTGTTTCATGGTACTCTTGTTCTATCACATGAAACAGATGCCAGGAGATTTGGGTGACAATACAAATTTTGTAATTTCTACATATGTCAAAGAACCTAAACTGGTTGAAACCAGTCCATAGTTAAAAAAATATTGGCTACTATAGCCACACTTTTAAAAATGCCATTTTCTAGAATTCATTGTAGAACCTGCTACAATTTTTTTTACTTATGTGCACAGTAGATTTTTATCCCAAGTGAGTAAACCACATAAAAAATAGCATTTTGAAGAAATCACACTCTATTTTTAATATCAAACTTTTCAAGACCCATTTAATTAAAACAAACAGAAAAGAAAAGACTTTTCTGTGAACTCACAGTCTGATAAGTGGCTGGCGCCATTTCTCAATGTAATCTTAATAAAATATGTCCCATATCCCAAGGAGATTTTATGAAAAGTACAAAATAATTTCAAACATTCTCATCATACTAGTTTTGAGGTAACATACATATACCCATAATCCTGCAACACACATAGCAATGTGCACACATACATATAATACACACATACATACATACATACATACACACATATACACATAGAAAGACACTGGAGCCTATACATTACCTAAATGTGTTTGTTATACAAATAAAACAATGTGTTGTTGCTTCTCTTTATCTTGGATTTAGACATATTACAATTTCAGCTTTTCAATAAAATGTTGATAGTGAATTAAGCTTTTATATATTCTGCACATTAAGTTCTTTCAGAAAGTGCCAAGTTTCCTCTAATATTTCCAGTATGCTGAGAGAAAATTGTTCCAGCTAGAACGTGCTAAAGGGATGGAAGTGGCGTCCATGCAGGGCATATTTCAGCTTTTTCCAAATAACATTCTTGTAGAGATTAGAGGATAATCTGGCAGCCAGACTCAGCCAATTAAAACAGTAATTGAAATGGATGAAAATGTTTTTGTTGGCAAGATGTCTTTATTTTGCTTCATTTTGGGTTTCCTTGAGTAACAAAAATAGGGTCAATCATAAGACTCAGTTTATTTTCTTGGGTATCTTTTCTCATCATACAGAAAAGGGCTGTTGTAGAGCTTAATTTTTTTGAATTTAATTTTTATTGTGACTTAATTTTAAAAACACAAAGACTATGGTATAGGCTGAGAGGAGGGCAGGCAGGAGGAATCACGAAATGAGCCTCAAAGCAATGTAAGCCTCCTCTGAGGATAGACTATGTGAGATCTTTGTTATACACTGTGAGGATAAAATGAGGAGGGAGATTCAAGATGAAGTATATAAGAAGCAATCTTTTAAGATGTCGGCTTAAATTTCCTCAGGCTGGTTAATAGGTACTTAAAAGTTGAGGTATAATTTTAACATATCTAACAGAAAGCATTAAAATCAATTTATATATCATAATTTCATTGTACTAAAGTCGGTTATGTGCCATCAAATATGTAATAATCATTTCTAGGATGAGAGAATATCTGATTTTAGGGTTTGCCAATTTCCACGGTGTGAACATTCTGCTGTACTAATTTCATCCTACTCAGTTGACGTTGTTAGATCTATAGTTAGGATAGAAGGCTACAATCGAAATCATTCTGCTGTATCAATTATTAAAGATATAATTTTACAAAGGGAGACATATGAAAAAACAATCTACATTGACATCAAGCAAAAATACTAATAGAGGAAATTAGCAGTCAAAGATGAGCATAACACAAATTAATCTAGGTTTCACTAACTAAAATGGCAGAACTCAGAAACTCCAGAGCATCAAATGGGTTTACAAAAGCACTTTTCTATGACAACTCAGGCTTCTTTTCCTTAGAATCCTACCTTTATCATCAACATCTCTATGAAACGCCTCTGGACCAAAATATTAGTATCCCATTGGAATGGAGACAATTTCAAAATATTATACACTACTTGGCCTAACTCTACGTACATGGGAGTCAAGGGGAGTTTCCATGTTCAAATGTACTAATGTCTTGGACCCACTGATTTTTGAGCCAATTAAATTAGAATATTTGAAGTGAGGTAAGCACTGATAATTTTGGAAAGCGATCACAAGTGTTTGACGTGAAGACATAGGCTGTTATAACCTACCAGTTATGTGATCCACTTGCACACATCCTACTGTAAGAAAATCCGAAGACATTAAATCATCCTAGCCTATTTTCCAAACACCAAGTCATCACCATTAGCAGCTGCATTGATCTAACTTCTATCTGCGAATCTTGGAAAGCTGTACTTGGTGTGCAGAAATCTATGCCACCCTCAGGCAACACTGAACAAGGCCAAGAACAGCAAGAAGCGCAACAAATAGCAGCTGTGGTTCTTTGCGTGTGTGGTACCATTTAGGCTAATGCCCAGGGTATCGTATCATTTATTCAAAAGGTACAGCTGCACTAGCTGGCACACCACTGAAGGCAGCAAAAACACAGAAGGCAGAAACTGGCAGCAATCCTGGCCTTTTCCCACACCCACTCGACTTCTGACAGTACTGCTCTGGGCCATATTTACAGGAAAGTATGGCCAGTACTTGGGCAAAACATGCAATACAATTCAACTGAAGCCTAGTTGTCATCCCTTGACTCTGACTGGAAAATCTTCCCCATAGGTATAGCTAAAATAATGAGCATTATTAGTTTGCCTTAAGTTCCAGAGGCCTCAAATAGCTTGTCCCTATGTGGGTCAGTTGGGGTTGAGGTGATCTAGCATGGACTCCATTGGGAGGCTTTGATTTTCACTATTATTCTGCAGCTCGACAAGCAGCTGCAGTCTGGGTGTGTTCATTCCAGGGCACAAACTTGAAGGGGCAGGACCAGCTTGGACAGAAAGTTAAGGTACAGGCGCAATCAGAAATGCACAGAGCTTTTAAGGGTTTGACTCAGGACTGGCAAAGTATCACTCCTGTTTACGTGTTCGTAACCAAAACAAGTCACACAGCCAAGGCTAAACCCAAGCAGGGGAGAACCACAATTTTTTCCATATAGAGACCATGGGCAAAGGCCATGATGAGGTAGCTGAGGTACAGGTTTGTTTTTTTAAAATAAGCAAACATTAGGTGATCATTAATCTAAAATAACTGTTATTTGAACATGTGGACACTATTATCCAGGTATACTGTGTAGATTGTGTTCTGTACTTTTAGAGGTGTCTGTTGTAGTGATACTTACTGATTGAGGAGTCGATACAAACTACCTAGACCATCTTGCCATGGTCCTCCTTGGGGATTACCTGCAGAATGTGTCTATGAGGAGAACTTAGAAACAATACACGTCAAGATATATTAACCAACTCTGTAGACCCAAAAGCTTAAATTACAAGGGGCTTAAAATGTAGAGATTAAATTTTGATGTAAAACTCAATGGCTGTTCCCTTCTTTCATTCAGGTTTGAGGCCTGTGGAGGAAGAGACACCACTGGGGCAGGATAATGACGTGCACCTGCCCATTTGTATCTCAGAGCACATTTGGCAAAGAGTTCTACAGACCTGAGTGGGGAAGGAGCCATTACTGCTTGCCTTGCACCGATGGGCTATGGTGTAACTGGAGCAATCAGCAGACGTGGAGTTGACAGCTGACTGGGAAGATCTCTTGCGAGTGAGTAGGTTGTGCTGTCAGCTGATGGTGATACAGGAACAATGGGGGAAGTTTCCTGCAATTCTTAAATATTACTGAGTTGTAAATTTCAGTGGCTTTCTCTGGCCCTCACCTCACCAAGGGACTTTTCAATGCCCAATTTTCTATGAGTAAATCTCCCAGTTGAGGTAAATAGTTCATTACTCTAGGTAATTAATGCTTCCTCAGTTGATAAATATTGAAAGCTTGAAAACAAAAGAATGACAATTATGGTAATTTTGCTGAAGTGGTGATTACGTTACAGATATCTTCAGAAATCAAAAATTCATAAACAGAAAATGACAGCCTGATAACACTAACCTAAACTTCAAGGTGTCTTTCAACAAAAATGAAGATGTTGGCTCAAAAAAATACAGAAGGAAAAGGTATGTTTTACTGTGAAAGAGAGAATGTTGCTGTTTTTCTTTTTTAAAAAGGGATACATTTTATTGCAGTATGATTGACGTTGGATTAACTGCAGATATTTAATATATAAAACCTGAATTGGAAATAATCATGCCTTTGTGAAATAATTAAACTATTTCAATCTATGCCATAAACCTATGCACCACTTCCAAAAGTTTCTTCCTGGAATATCTCTCAGAAATGTTTCAAGTATACAATTGAGCACTATTATCTCTAGACACTAGGCTGACCAGTGGATCTCTAGGGCTTATTCATCTTACAAAACAGAAAGTTAGTACACTTTGACTAATCTCTCCCTATTTCCTAGACCATCCAGATCTTGGATCACACACAAGTGCAATCTCTGCTACTATGTTGCGATTTCTCTTCAGTTTCTCCTTTGATTTGTCCAGGTCACAGAAAGATGCCAGGCCAAGTATAGAATAAATGGAGGTTGTGTTCACAAGGTCACAATCTGCCCATCAGTACAGTTTTACATTCTATCTGTTAGCTTGTCTTTCAGTGGCAGTTCATCACACCCAGTCCTTCAATACTTTATATTCTCTCTAGACAAAAAGATGGCCACACAAGGATGCACATGCTCATCAAGTCTCAAGGCTACAAGTAAGATTACCTAAAGTAGTACATGCCTACATGACTCAAGGTTGCATGGGTATATGGAAGCAGCTGAATTATCATTCTGGGAAAGCACAGGCCCAATGCTTTCTGAGAATATGAAGACACCTGACTCCATTTACACTACAGCTACTATGAATTTTACAGTTCTTAGGTTTCACATATAACAGACCATGGCATAATTATTTTCTGTCCTTGGCTTATTATTTTTAGCATAAAATCCTCTAAGTTCATTCTCATTGTTACCAAATGACATGATTTGCATCTATTTTAAGCTGCATAGAGTAAGATCTCATTTTATATATATACCACATCTCCTTTTTTTGACTCACCTCTCAGTTGACATTTTGTTCATTTCCATAACTTGGTTATTTAAATAAAGCTACAGTAGAAATGGTATGCATATCTCCTTGAGATCTTAGTTTTCAAATTAAATTGGCTATATATCTACAAGTCAGATTGCTAGATCATTTAATAGTTCTGTTTTTAGTTTTGAGAAACTCCCAAACTATTTTCCATGGCAGCTGTACAATCTATATTCCCAGCAGTGACATTCAAGGTTACCTTTGCTCCTTATCCTTTCTAATGCTTTCTACTTGTCACAGGGATAAGGTGAAATCTCATTGCGGTTTTGATTTGAATTTTCCTACTGTATAGTGATAGTGACCTTGTTCTTATATACCTCTTGACCATTTGTAAAGGATGCTATTCTTATATTTCTCTTAAAAATATACAATGAAGACTGTTTATGAAAAACTGGACAGTAACCATTAGTAGAATCAAGAAACTAAGTGTGTTCATCTTAAATTGGCTGATTGTTCTAGTCACCATGTAACAAATTTAGAAAGCAAAGCTCATTACCTCTGTTTTGTATTTATTCAACAACTGTGTCTTGATTCTAAGTACTACTAGGTAGTAGTAGGTACAGAGAAAACAGTGAACAACCCAGATAAATTCTTGCATTCTTGGAGCTTAGTTTGACTGTTATGATATAAACAACTAGGAAATTAAATATACACAGTACACTGTATTTAATAAAGTGAGAAATGCTATGAGATGAGATATAAAATGGATATGAGATTATGAAATATAAACCTGGCATTTTAAATAGGGTAGCAAACTTAGGCCATGTTAAGAAATATTGAGTCAGGATGATGATAAAGACAAGATTTATCTAGTCATTAGAAATTGGTTTTGCAAAGAACTTAACACTAGGACATGTTCAAGGAAGGATAAGAAAAGTTTTGCTTCAGTATCAAGTTTCTGTGACAAAAGAAGAGAAAGAAATGGTGGAGCAAATAATCAATGGAAGAGTTAAATTTAATTAGCTAACTAGCAACAGAGGAAAATGTAGGCATTTCCAGTTGTTTGGGGTTTTAACAGTATTTATTTAATTAGCTAGTTAGTTAGCTAAGTGGGTAGTCAGATAGCTATCACAAGAAGGTTATATACACACACAGTATGTACTTTTAAATCTCCAATGATACAAAGGAATGTGCAATGAGAAGTAAGCCTTTTCGTTGCCCTGACAGAGTATCAACAAGCTCTCCCCAGAAGAAACAATGTGACCAGGTCTTCTATGTACCTTTTCCTGGGCATTCCATGACTTCTTCCAGTATACTTTCCCATCTGAGGTAATTTGGAAAACTGGAGTGAACTATTGGGGCCTGGACAAAGTTTGCTTTCACAGATGCAAGTTTATCTTTGTACTGTAATTCTAGTTGCCCAAAGAGCAACCAAAGTCCTACTCATCCCTGATGGGTGAGGTAGACTCTATCTTGTGAAGTCACCAAGTCACCTCATGAAGAAGCACCTGTGTGGGGCCATTTTTTTCCTTTCTGAGAGCTATTTCTGTTCTTACACCAAGAGGAAGATTCCATGGCTGTCATTACTTGTCTGTCATTTTCTCCCAAGGATAAGGAATGATTTCACCCAGCATTTGAAAACAGGTGTAATGAAGTGAATAAAAACAAACTGTAGGCAAAATAAATAAATAAATAGAATAATAAAGTGAAAAAATAAGTGGAAAGTTTCTGTGCTTCACCAAAGGATATGGGAAGGGGACAATAGGTTCTTTGTATAATACAAATAAGAGATTCAAGTTTTTCCTCTAAGTGCAGCCAAACTATGTGTAATATATACTTCAGGCTTTCAGGCATTTCCTTGTAGGTAAATAAACATCAAGCCACAAAATCTTCCATGTTTCCTTGATGTTACAGCTGGCATTTTGTTTTTATCAGAGGCAACCTAGTCTGAATCTGTTCTGTGAGATAGTCTGTATAATTTTCTAATAATAGCAGGACACGTAACATAATTATAATCTCTAACTTTCCAATTTTAGGATAGTTTTCCCTTTGGAAAGATTCCTAAGACCCAGATTATAACTCAACAATCAGCTTTGTAAAATTGTTACTAGTTTGCAAAGATTTCTTAGTATGGGTGGTTCTAGGATGATGCTAAATTATCGTCATTATCAGGAAATGAAGCCCCTGAACTCCCAGTTTGATGAGAAAATGTCTTATTTCCAAAGAGTATGGAATTTTACCTAACAGAGAGTTGATGAGTAATTTTTATTTCCAGTTGGTTAGGCCATGGAATCAGATATTTGGCCAGACATTATTCTTGATAGTACTGAAAAAGCATTCTTAAAATAAGATTTGTTAAGTGGATAGATTTTGAGCAAAGTAGATTATGCTCCACTGTATCCATAAAATTCATTCAGTCAGTTGAAGACCTTAAAAAACAAACATATAGGGGATGGGAAGGTGGCTCAGTAGTAGAATGCTTGCCTCACATGCATGAAGCCCTGGGTTTGATTCCTCAGCACCACATAAGCAGAAAAAGCCAGAAGTGACACTGTGGCTCAAGTGTTAGAGTGCTAGCCTTGAACTGAAGAGCTGAGGGACAGTGCTCAGGCCCAGAGGTCAGGCCCCATGCCCGACAAAAAATAAATAAAAAAATATAAAAACTAACAAACAAAAATCCACTGAATTCCCAAACCAAAAAAAGAATTGTTCCATTAGATGGACAGTTTGTATTTGTGTTCAAATTTTAATTATTTTTCTGGACTCTAGAATTCTAGCCTATTCTGCAGAAAGTAGAGTGCTAGCCTTGAGCTGAAGAGCTCAGGGTAGTGCCCAGGCTCAGAGATCAAACCCCACGACTGACAACAACAACAAAAAAGAGCAACAAATACAGTCTCCCAAAGGAGGGAAAAAAGACATGTGTGGTAATAGGATGCTCATTTTTGTCTCTTACTCCTGCTTTCATCTCCACTGTGATCACCCCACTCTTGCTCCTTTTCCAGCACTATCAATCCAGGCCTTTTATAGTCAGTGTCAAAATGTAACTCCTGCTTTGTCTCATGCTGTAGCCCTGAATATTGTGCTACTGTATTGGGAGTGTTAAGGGGCTAGTATTTTGACCCTGCTAGATGCCAACTCGAATGGGTTTCTGGGGATGGCTTCTTAACCTGAACAATGGAACCTAGTAACCAGAATTTCTCTTCACTGATTAAGCAGCTGAAGAAATATTTGAGATTAAAATGACTTTTGAAGTCCCCATAAATCGAACTCATTATGAAATTGCCAATTCAAAATATACGGGCAGTCCACGGACACAATTTTGTTAGCTGATCATTATAAAACCAACATAAAGAAAGAAGATATTGTAACATTAATATCAATTTGAGATTAGAATTTTCTCACTTAATGCAACTACTTTTCATTGATAAACAAGGGCTGGGAAGGTGGCTCAGTGGTAGAGCGCTTGCCTTGCATGCCTGAGGCCTTGGGTTCAATTCCTCAGCACCACATAAGCAAAAAGAAAAAAGCCGGAAGTGGCCTGTGGCTCAAAGTGGTAGAGTACTAGCCTTGAGCTGAAGAGCTGAGTGACAGCTCCCAGGCCCAGAGTTCAGGCCCCATGACCGGACCCCCCCCCCCAAAAAAAAAATTCATTGATAAACAAGTCTTGTTTCCTACAGTGACACAGTTGGGAGGAAGAAGCCTTCTGGGTATAACTTTCATGAAGAAAGAAAGAACAACTCAATTGGCCTCCACTGGAAATGGATCATTTTCTCATTATTTATTAAAAAAAAATTAGGGGCTGGGGGTTTAGCCCAGCGGAAGGGCACCTGCCTGGCGCGCGCAAGGCCTGGGTTCGGTTCTCAGTCCTGGAAAAAAAAAATGAGCAAAGTAGGGGGTAACAATGCTCAATAGGAAATGTACTCATTATCTTGCACATGTAACTATAATCCTTCTGTAGAGTATCTTTACAATAAAAAACATTAAAAAAGAAAAAGAAAAAAATGAGCAGGGATCCAGTGACTCATACCTGTAATCCTAGATACCCGGATTTCAGGCTGATCTGAATATCCTGGTTTGAAGCCAGCCTTGGAAGAAAAACACATAAGACTCTTTTATTCCCGATCAATCAATAACAAGCCAGAAGTAGAACTGTGACTCACATAGTAGAGCACCAGTCTTGAGCAGAAAATCTAAGTGATAGTGCTTAGGCCCAAGTTCAAGCCTCAGTATTGGCACAGAAAGAAAGAGAGAGAGAAGAAAGGAAGGAGAGGGGGGGGGAGAGACAGAGAGAGAGAATAAAAAGAAGGGAGGAGCCGGGCACCTGTGGCTCATGCTTATAATCCTAGCCACTCAGGAGGCTGAGATCTAAGGATTGTGGTTCGAAGCCAGCATGGGTAGGAAATTCTATGAGATTCTTACCTCCAATAAACTACTCAAAAAAACCTGGAAGTGGTACTGTGACTCAAATGGTAGAGCACTCACTTGCCTTGAGCAAAAGAAGTTCAGGGATAGTGCCCAGGCCTAGAGTTCAAGCCCCAGGACTGACAAAAAAATAAAGAAGGGAGGGTGGGAATGATGGAAGGAAGAAAGGAAGGAAGGAAGGAAGGAAGGAAGGAAGGAAGGAAGGAAGGAAGGAAGGAAGGAAGGAAGGAAGGAAGGAAGGAAGGGAGGGAGGGAGGGAGGGAGGGAGGGAGGGAGGGAAGGGAAGGGAAGAGAAGGGAAGAGAAGGGAAGGGGAGGGAGGGAGAGAGAAGGAAGAGAAAGAAAAAGAGAGAGGGAAGGGAGAGAGGGAAGGGGAAGAGGGCAGAAGGCAGGAAGGAAGAAGAAAGAGAGAAATAAAGAAAAGAAAGAGGAAGGAAGAAAGAAAAAGACAGAGAGAAAGAGAGAGAGAGAGAGAGCCTACACCATAGAAATTTAGGATATTGAATGTCACCTAAGATTCCAAGGACTACAAAACTCAAGTGTAGTAAAGTTAGGCATAAATCTGAAGAGATGAAATACAACTTTTTCCAAGAGAAGTTGAGAAACTGGAGATTTCCTATCAGAGAAGTCTCTGTGTTGGAGAGGGGAGCTGTCTGGGGAGCTGCCGTGAAAAGCTTCAAGGCTGGGCTAAGTAAAAGAAAAAAATGTTGCTGGATCTCAACTAGAAAGCCTTAACTTTCTTAATGAGAAGAAATGATCTCATATAACCAGCATTTCCTCTTTTGTACTTTGCCTAAACTATTCTTCCAAATTGTGATATTTAGCCACACCAAGCCCTAGGAGGGCTCATATTTCTGTCTTAGCACTGCTCATGTAATCAACAAAATTCTCAAAAAAGTATTTCTAGAATGTCATCTGCAGCAGCCCAGGAAAGTAGACATGAAAGTACATCACGAATAGATTTATATTATTAGTGAAAGTCTGGTGTAGAAAGCACACTGAATGAGAGGCAAAAGAGGGCTGCATTTTAGGCCGAGCTCTTATTAGCTACCAAGCAAAGACTCTCTGTGTTCATGAGTGACACATACGAAATGGAAAGAAGGATTCCTTGTGTACCTTCCAACTTCATTATGTAGATGAAATCTGGATCCCACTAAGACCTGATCAGGAAGAATGATCTTAAACAACAGTATGTAATGTGCAGGGACACTTTTCGACTCGTTTTTGCTTATTAGAGGATCTCATGTCTTGAAGAAAACCCTTACTGATTTTTCACATATTTTTATTATCTTTAAGTAGTTGTACAAAGGAGTGCCATTTAGAAGAAAATCTTGAAAAAAAAAACTTTGTTGCTCATCTCTAGTCAAGACCAGTCTTAATCACTCAAATGGGCTCTTGAAGATCATATGGAAGACTTTCCCCAATAGGTAAACATGTTTCTTTTATATTCTAATCCCAAGATTTCTTCCTTTACATCTTACCTACCCTCTCTCCCCCTCTAGATTTCCAAATTACTGTCCTATTATGTTCTTGGCTGAGAAGGGGAGAGAAAAAAATGAGCAAGCCATGCAGGCTTATCTATTAATCTGAGCCTTGGTAAATTTGTTTGCACCTGAGTTTCTGTAGTCTTACATTGCATTCCAATGAAATGATAGAACCCAATCCCCTGGTGGAATGTTCTTTTTCAGGTCTAAAATGCCTGGATGATAAAGGCTCACAGGCTGGCAGGAATGCAGAGCAATTCTTGATAGTGGCCACAGGAGAGAGCATTGTTTTCTCTTGCAGTCTCTTCATATCCTAAGGTGGCTCTTGACACACTGCTCTCTGAAGCTCTAAATTTAGAAACCTTAAACTAATTCTTCTAAAATGAAATATAGGCTTGGGCCATTGTAGTTAAAATATCTGATACTACTAGTAGAAAGTCTCATTTTCTAGTAGTGTTCCACTGCTGGATGGAAGGAGCAAACAGAGATAGGATTGAACACACTGCCTTCTACATCTGCTGGTTCCACATTTGTTTATTCAACTAACTGTGGAATGGAAAATCAGGGGAGAAATCTATCTATACTGCACCTGTTCAGAAATTGTTTTCCTGTAATTATTCTCTTAAATATATGATACATTATATTAGATATTATAAGTAAACTAACTATAATAAAGTACATGAATAATGTCCTTAGATTATATCAGGACATTTTATATAAGGACTTGAACAACCCACTGATTGTGCTTTCCATGGAAATATCCAAGAAGATAGCCATAATAAAACTGTCACTAGTATACCCTGCTTTCCATAAAGCAATTTCTTTATATATCCCTTTTATAGATGAAATAAAAAAGGTGGAATAGCAAAATGATGACAGTAGTAAAGGTACCTTCAAAAATGAACACACTGAGCCCTGCAGGCATGGTCACACACACCAGAAATGCCAATCACTCAGGAGGTAGAGGTAGGATGGTCAGAAATTTGAGGCCAGGCAGGTGGTTAACCAGAAAGCAGCAAGCCTCAAGAACAAAGTACAAACAAAAGTGCTGTTGGGTAGCTTAATAGAGATCCTGAGTTCAATCCCCTACCCTATCCTGAACAAATTTTTTAAAAAAATTAACTCACTGAACAATAGACAACGCGAGGCTAATAGATCCTTCGATTTATATTTATTTAGGACAGAGTCCTGTAGGATTTTGAAATCTGCAAGCAGGTTTACTTTGCTGACAGAATACATGTGGGTGTCCCTTGAGAGGCATGGATGATGGAAAAATTGGTATTCCCTGAGGATAGCTTTTCCCTGCCTCTCCGGACTGGTCCAGATGTGTGAATCAGCGTCAGGGTGGGCGGACCTGGCTTTCCCTTCACTAGGCAGATGGACTGTAGGCTGTGATTAAGAAGGCATCATCTGTCAGCAGAGGTTCTGCACTGGGTTTCCCATCCACTTCCTCGCATGACTCATTCTGTGATGCCACATCCAATGTTTATGACCTAACAGTTGATCACCATGAAAGGAGCACAAACCCCAGACTGTTAGAGCAAAACCAGCCCAGAGAAGGGCTGGATGGCGGAAGAAAGAGAGAAAGAGGCCTCTTATTCACAGAGCCCACAAGTCAAGAGCGAGCACCCCATTTCTTTTGTGGGCTGTTCCCAGAGTTCCCTGGTACTTTGGGGCTTATTAACGAACCCAAATAAGGATTTAAGGTGACCAAGTACAAACACATACCAGGGCATTGAGAAGCAAAGAGGCAGGAGGAAGAAGGGGAAAAGTGTAGGTAGCGATTTAATGAGGGGTGGATTACAAATTCAGTTTCCTTACCTTGTTGCCAGGCTGTGGCAACAGATTAAAAGAGAAAATGTGCTAATTGCCACGAGAGAGATGAAGATCCCCCCAAATTCAACTTTTCAAACAGTCTAATGGTGCCTTCAGGGAGCGTCAGGATACCCCGGTGAGCTCAGGCAACCCTCCCGCCTCCCGCCCTTTCCAGGGAGAGAGAGGCCAAAATGCAAAGGACAGCCAATGGAAACGAGCGCTTTTTAGTAAAGATCTCCATATTTAATAGTGGGAATGGCTGGGGAGGTCTTGGCACAGACATTGGAACCAGATGAGGACTTTGGTGGCGTGGTCAAGGTGAAATGAGTCTGACTTCCTGGCCTGCCCTCCCCAGACAAATAATCAAAAGGAACAGCCTTCCGAATCCTACCCTAAACAGCTCAGTGACCAGAGTCTCCTGCTAGTGCCTGCGGCTTACAAGTAATGCAAGCGTCTTTTTATAACTGTTGAGGTTTAATTTAAAAGGGAGCTCAGAATCAGTGGTAAAGGGAGGGAACTCTGTGACCTACAAACCATTTGAAAGGGGGAAAAATCATAAATACCAAGGAGTCTGATTATTTGAGTGTCTCTTAAAGTCCAATAATGACCTTCTTCATGTTCAGCTTCTTTCTCTCTTTCTTTCTTTTTCTCTTTCTTTCTTTCTTTCTTTCTTTCTTTCTTTCTTTCTTTCTTTCTTTCTTTCTTTCTTTCTTTCTTCCTTCCTTCCTTCCTTCTTCCTTTCTTTCTCTTTTCTTTCTTTCTCTCTTTCTTTCTTCTTTCTTTTTTTCTTTTTCTGGACCTGACTCTTCCTGACAAATTTGCAGGCATCAGGGTCTGTCTGGAATTTATTCCAAGTTGGAAGGATATTTTTTTCCCCTTGACATTTTGCAGCTGAGACAGCCTCAAGCAGGAAGCTGAGGAGCGTAACATTACCAAATATGTCCCTTCTCCTGCCCATATATTTTATTTCCACAGGAAAAGAAGGCAGATACAGGCCAAGGACAGCTGGCCAATAAGAACGCAGCCAGCAGACCTCTCCTGGCAGTGGGGGAATTGATCACAGGCCATTTTTCACCAAAAAAAAGGAAACTGTTTTAGGGTTCTAGGGACCTCAAGTTGAACGTTGTGCTCCACTGGAGGAAGAAGTCTGATGGTTTCCTCCAAGCTGCCCTCTGAATTTCAGGGGAATTGTTTATCACCGTATTTGTCTTGTCCTTGTGACAGCATAGGAGGGCCCATTGATTTTATTTTCTTATGGTTAGTATACAAGTGAGGTACAGAGAGGTAAGAGTTATGTAAGTCAGGTAATGAGTGCATTTCTTTTTGGATAATGTCACCTCTTCTCCAGGCGCATTTAGAAGTGGAATGTTTTGCCGCCATGCTTCTGCTTTTGACTCCATCATCCCAAAGGCTTCAGATGTTTCATTTGCAAGATGTAGGTTTGAATGCAGTGAGCTCCTTGGTCTCTTTCTAACTGTGCCCCAACTGCGATCCCTGGGCTTCTCTCCAGTCCTCAAGTTTGAGCCCTACTCTACATTTGATCATGGATGCCACATACATTCCACTTTGTGACTATATAAAAAACTTACAAATTAAGGGCATGATAAAATACGTAAATCCTGGTATGCTTGTGTCTGAACCTTAGTATCTATTTCCAAGCATTCCTGGAGACAAGCTCACATCTCTTTGGAGATTGGTTCTCATGGTCGTTTCGGCTCTATTTTTTCCTTTTCCTTTCTTCTCCTCTTTCTCCCTCCTCCCCCTCAGCCTCCTCTTCTTCCCCTTCGCCTTCACCTCCTTGTTTTGGGTTTCAGGGTTGTTTGTTTGTCTTTGAGACAGGGCTCTTCCACATTTCCCAGGCTGGTCTCACACCATCTTCCGGCCTCAGTCTTTCTAGTGCTGGGTTACAGGTGTGTACCACTAATTTGGCTTTCAGCTCTGTTTCTTTACCCATCTAAAACAGCCCTCTGTCAAGAGCCTTGGGGTATTTATAATGTTCTCAGGCCTAAATTTATTGAATTTCAAGTCCCACCTGGGGTTTGTTGACTTAGCAGGGCTAACCTAAATGATTTTGGGGGGCTTTACACAGCCTGTGGCCCAGACATCCTCCACCTCCCATCTAACACTTCAGTTTAACGATTGCATCTTCAGGGATTATAAAAGAACGTATGTATAGGAAGAAGTTACAGACTATATGGCATTTTTGGATATTAAATATGAAAGAAAAATAAAAATCTTCTTGATTTTTTAATAAAGAGAATGATTACAGAGAATTTTCTTTACTACAATAATGTAAGTGTAAGTATGTTGGAAATGGCAGCTCACCCTTTACCTTAAGTCAGGAAACATTAGGCATGGTAGGGATTTGGGTAACTTGGAGCACACAACCCCATTGGAAGGCTGAAATTGTTTCTCTCCTGGATTGCTATCATTCAGAAATGGAGTTCTTGAACTACCAAATGTAACTTCTCAAAAGAATTGGGGAAACAGATTTTAATGTGAAATGAAATATATTTTGGCTCAAAATGTCAAAATCAAGCATTGAAGCCAAGTGTATGATGATGGTGGACAATGGATAGCCCCATGAGCTCTGATATACTATTTGGCTGATTTGGCATTATAATTAGTTTGTGATAATATTGCTACTTTGCTTTTCAGACACCCCATCTCTGGTCAGGATGGTCAGGATGATTATAGATGTGTAAGACAGGAAGACACAAAATATCATTTACCAAAGCCATATTGTTTTGCTTTCAGTAAGTTTGCACCAAGAGTTACTTTCAGAATCCCTTTAGGATACCTATCATTTTGGAGAAATAAGCTGTTTAGTCATGAAACAAACTATTACAGTACTCGTGGTATGTCTGTCGATTTTTGTTCATGGAAATCTCATAGAAATTTTGTTATAAACATTTTTGATGATTTCTTGGATGAGATTGAAAATATTTTCTATGAAGTACAAGATTTCAAATAGAACTGCTATGCAAGCTTCATGATCTCAATTACTCAGTTGAGTTATTGAGTATGTAGCTATCCAGAAATAAGCATTGATGATGCATACACAGATGAACATGGCTGAGTTTCAATAAGGTTTTATTTATACAAACAAATTGTTTACCAGATTGGCCCCAGTGGTAGTTTTCCAAAATCTATATTGGATTCATAAGCATTTTATAAAATACAAAGTATACATGATTAAATGCCATTATCTTCAATCCTCATAATCCTGGGATTCCTTGAACATATGTAAAAATAAATGAGAAGTCATTGAACTTAGCAACTGATGTCGGTGAACATCATGGAACTTCCATGGCTTGGGTATGCCCATTACCATTATATTCTTGTCCTTAATGCTTAGCTCTAAAGGTTTTGAGCCAAAATTAATTTATAAAATGCCTTTTGGTATGACATTGGCATGAGAGTAAAATAATAGCCTCCATATTATTCTTAAGGCAATTGTAAGTAAAATATGAACCCCAGTAATTTGATTTTATATCACTTAGAGAAGGTGTCCATGATTATCTCCCAATTATGTAAATTTATGCCAAGCTTGTATTAAAATATAATTAATTTTAAACAAATTTAAAAATGATCATGGGTGTTATGATTAACCATAATGGTACTAAGTCCATTAAAATTAGACTTCATGGTCTTATTAACATACTATTTTTCACATAAAACAAGAAGGGCACATTTAAAAATTTGATGTCACATTATTTTTCATTATTTAGATATTACCCCCAGTGATTTATCCTGAATCTGCAAAGCACAGTGGTGACATTGTTGAAGTAAAGGCTGAAGGGCAAAGTTTGGTGAGCTTCATCTGAAAGTCTGATTTTTAGTTTTAAATTTTCCTTAAAAGAAAACAATATCTCTATCCCAAGGCTAGGTGGTCTACAACTAAGAACAGAAACAAGAAGCAAGGAAAGTCCAAAGAGCCATGCACTTGTAGGAAGACAAGGAGAGAAGGGGGATCCTGGAAGCTGTGATAGGACTCCTGTTAATGGCGACACATCACCTCGGATGAGTCGCTCAGGTCTGAGCACCTCCTTAGGAACATTGGATAGTCAGAAGCAGGGACCCACAATCCTGCTGTTGGATTCCCTTCAGCACACACAATCACAACTTTGTCATTTGTCCTTGAGGACAATCTACCATCTGGGCAATTTGCTTAACTTTTAGGTGTCATTTTATATGTCATTTCTCAACACAACATTTCTGTTACTTTCCTTGCAGGCACATACATTTAATGTATATATTTGTATATGACATATATACAAAAATACAGACTTATGTAATGTATTTTATTATTATCCCTAGGATAACATAATTTGTAATGTAATTTGTAAAACAATAGGGGATTTCTGTATAAGGTGGAGTAATTAGTACAATATATAGTAAGGAGTTACCTTCAAAGTATGACCATTTCCCCCTAAACCTCCCTTTACACCACACTAGAATTTATTCTGGACATAGTTTGTGTCACAATTTACATATAGTACAGAAAATTCAGGAACAAAATTTTGTAAGAGGCGGGACCTAAAATTACTGACTTTCCTGGGAAACAAAATTTTTAGGAGCACAAGGCATCTAACAGTATTTTCTAGGTGAAAAAGTAAAATATTATCAGGCTATGATGTCACGCCTTCGCTTTTTCTATTGGCATTTTAGTACTAGTGAGTCTAGTTACTCAATTCTAGTGATTTGGATGACAATGGGTCCCATGAAAAGGACCTGGACCTTAGCGATCTGTTGAGATGAACAGAAGAGTGAAATTAGCTAGCCTCTGATGACTTATTCCTAGAATCCGAGCAAATGGGGAGGATGAGTATGAAGGATCATGGTTTGAGGCCAGTCCAGGTAGGCAAGATCTCAAGTCTCTTATCTCCAATTAACCAGAAAAAGCTAGAACTGGAGGTGTGGCTCAAGTAGTAGAGCACCAGCCATGAGCATAAAAGCTAAGTTAGAGCACAATACCAAAGCTCACAAGTCCCAGTACCCTGAATAAAAAGTGAAATTAGAGGCCAACTTACATGCTCTTGGTGTATAAGTAATAAATCAACCTCACACACTGTAAAAGAAAGAATGCTTTATTCTCTTATGTATATATACATATATCCTTTCTAAATGAAAAGGTAGAAACATATCAATCTAGTTTTTTATAAACAATGTCAAAAAACTACTGGACAAGTGTACTAACTTTTAACTTTTATTAGGCATTCTGCTAAAGGCCTATGATATTTATATGACTATTAAGTATACAACTTAAGGATAGTAGTAACTCTTAACATGTTAGAATGTTCTACCACCACCATATACATGTCCATGTTGTGGACACTACCCTAATTTTTGTCTCTCTGGAGCCACAGTTTTAAGTGTAGAAAGAATAGCTGCATATTAACTGAGAAAATTGCTGTTAGTACTTCTAAGAAACAATACCTTAGTATAACAGAATGAACTGCATTTATATTATCTGACAGATAGAATGTGGCAGATTAATGTTTTTCTTTTCCCCAAGGGTTTCTTTGGTTCAAGTATTGCCTCCACTCCAAAGCAGTTTTTCTCTTCAACATTATCAGTGTAATGCAATAACATGTACATATTTTTTCCTAGGGCTCTAGAACTAGAGCAGTATTAGTCAGAAGAACAAGATTTGGGGGTGACAGGCTGTTCCGTGCTGGTCCTGAGTACTGTAACCATAAAGAGGACACTTATGTTCTTTAGTAAAACTATTTTTCATGTGTTTATGATACAGAGAGCCTATGTTAGGTACTCTCTTATTTGCATGTAAAGACTCTCTAGGTCTAGGTTCTCAAGTGCTTTCCTAGATTCTCAGAATCCTAAAAAAAAAGTTAATAATGAACAGGCTTCTGTAGAAAACAATTATTATGAGGTTCCTTGGCAGACTATAATATCTTAGAAGATTCCATATACTATCTTGTATTGTCAATGTGGTCATTGCCATTTGTGAATAAAGTTGTGAATTGGCTTACAGAATAAGTACTCTATCAATTCTTTTATTCTCCCTGGGGCATAGTCAACTCTTCACAGAGGGAGCTGGATTTTCTCCAGTGTTTTGTTTTGTTTTCTTATGAGAATTTCTAACCTGATTGAATCATTGAAGATGGCACCCCTTTGACCTTGACCCCTGTTTTCTTGCTGTCCTGCCTCTAGGTCTTTTCCCCACCAAAACACTGTTACCACTGCTTTCATTTCACTTTAATTATAAACCTTTTCAATTTGTCATCTGCCAAAACTTGGGTCCTCCCTAAGCATGCATTTTTCCACTCCAGAATTCTAACACCTCAGAGACTTTGAACAATGGATATCTGTTTCCTCCTGTGAGGTTTCCAGAAACAGGCTTTAGAGAGCTGCCATGTGTTTATCTTCCTTAACACTCTGACAAGCACCCTGTGACTCACACACACAAAGCCCAAGGCCATGAATGGTTATTTATTCTCCCAGCTAGAAGACTGCACGTGGCTCTCGGCATGCGATGGAGAACTTTGGGGAGCTGCGTCATATTCTTTAAGTACAAACAAAACCACACTAACTTGCACTTCACTGCTATCCTTTGCGGAAGTTTTAAAGTTAGCCAGGAACCCACTGCAGCTTCCTATCTTTGTTTTTCCACATTTATGTCCCAACAAAAGAGGAAGGATCAGATATAATGGTCTAAATATATTAAAGACATAAATGTAATGGGAGTTAAGGGCTTATGACGCTGGTATTCACCATTTATAACTGATCCTCTGTGGATATTTAGCACATGATTCTTGATTAGATCAATTTCTTATACTTGTTTAGAGAAATAAAGACAGACCCTCACAAACTGGTAATCACAATATGTGAGATATACAGGGATTGTTCTGTATATAGCCCCATCATCTGGTTCTTTTCTGCCCAGTTTTGTGGCATTTTATCCATATGCCAAGGAAAGCCACAGGGGAAGCTTAAGAACAAAAGCACCTTTGTTCTTGATGACTCTAGGGAAAGAGTGAGTTAACTCTTGAAGTATTCTAACTTCGAATCTCTTATTATTTAAGATAATACATTCTTTTCAGATAAATCAGTGGATTCAGGATTCTATTCGTTTTACAGAGGAACCACTCAAGGAAACAGAGCCGGTCTTAGAGTCAATGCAGCTAGGTAGTAACTCTGGTTATGCAACTGTGTCATTTAGGTTTTGTTTATAAGGTAGTATAAAGAAGAATTCACAGCCCAAGCTTTCCTGCTCAAGGTTAGGACTCTACCACTTAAGCTACAGGTCTAATTTTGGCTTTGGGGTAGTTAATTAGAGATACATACTCATGAACTTTTCTGTCTGAGCTGGCTTTGAAACAGGATTCTCGGATTTCAGCCTCTTGAGTAGCTAGGATTATAGGCTTAAGCCACCATCTCCCAGTTCAAGGGTAATTTTTGTAGATAGAAAACTAGATAATGCATTAACAGTACTCATAATTCTTAAAAGTACTGCTCTGCATTTGAAAAGTATCTGTAATAAAAGTGCAAAGTTTTTTCTTCTAGGAACTTATTTCCTAATTAGTGCCTCCAAAACTTTCTAATAATAAATAAAGTTAATCTGAAATTGTCTTTTTAATAATATAGGGTTGGTGACCCTTAATCATCTTTGTTCCTAGAATCATGTGTATCTTCAAAATAGCCAAATTAAAAATGCTTTAATGACATACCATGAAATGTCAGACTCAAATATGTTGAGAAGATGATTATATTTTTAAACCAAACTGGGGAAAGTTATCTTCTTTGACCACCAGCCACAAACTAAACCCTTCAGTTTAGAGTTATATCAGACAATAGATGGATCCTATCAATCAAATTAAAGCCTAGAATAATTTAACACTTATTAATCACCTTAAAATACACATGTGGAGATAAGTAACATTAGATATACATGTGATTTAATATGCAATTTTTGAACTAATTTTACTTGCAAGTAAAGATTATGCATACCATTGCAAGAATTAATGTTTTGAAATTAACTTGCCCTAGGACTTAGCATGGATTACACTCAATAAATGAGAACCAACATTATCTTTTTTTTTTTTTTGCCAGTCCTGGGGCTTGAGCTCAGGGCCTAAGCACTGTCCCTCAGCTTCTTTTGCTCAAGATTAGCACTTTACTCACAATGTTACTTTTGGCTTTTTCGGTTTATGTGGTACTGAGGAATTGAACCCAGGGCTTCATGCATGCTGGGCAAGTACTCTACTTCTAAGCCACATTCCCATCCTCCAACACTATCTTATCATTATTAGTCCATTATTATACGTAAATAATACACAATTTATTTCACATTTTACTTTTGACTGGTAAAGTCTCTTTGTCTATAAAGACAAGTCATGTTAATGGTTTGTTTAATTTCAGGCAGTGATAGATTGTCAAAGGGCACATCTCTCTGTTAGCAGGAGTATTGAGAATGAGTGGGAAAAGGTTGAGGCTTTTGTTAAAGGATAAAGATGTCACCTTAACTCTTGTGAAGATATTCCCACCTGATCAAGCTCACCCCAGCTCAGCATCTTGCTCATCCTTTCCCCTTCTAGAGATTGCTGGGCTAGGGAAACTGCCAGAGGAAGCCAGTTCAACTTAGCTGCTCACTAGCCAATCAGATCTAGCTACTTTTCCCCCCAAGAGCATTTCCTCTTTTGTACTACTATGTCTACATTTTCCTTTTGATCCTTTCCGTGTTTGATCTCAATAAAGCTAGGATATGCCTTAGATTGTGAAACAGGAGTCTTGTCATGACAGTTCCACTGCATTTTCATTCCAGGGTTTATTTTAAGTTGAGAGCCTTTCATAGGGTTTAATAATGGTTTTGTAATATTTTTTAATCATTCATAACATTTACTGAAAGAATGTTGGCCATGTTACCTGTATTATTTAGTTTCACCATCATTGACAAATGCCTGGGAGAGACAACTGAAAGGAGAAAGGACTGATTTTGGCTCAGTTTCAGAAATTTCAGTCCATTATAGTGAGGAGAGCCCTGTGCAGACAAACAGCTTACACCACCCACAGTGATCAGGAGGCAGAGAGAGAATATCTGCCTGCAACTGAGAGTGGGTAGAATATGGACACAAGGAAAAACAAGTAAGTCCACCGTTCAGTGAGCGCTTCTTGGAAGGATACAGCATAAAAGATATTTTGGTGTCTTACTGAGCATCAAGCTCTGAGGTATGAACTTTACATATATCTGCTCATTAAAGGCTTATGAGATTAAACATAATCATCCCTGCCATGACTTCATTAAGCATGGGGATAGGACACATCAGTTTCAAGGATGTGGTGACAGTAAGTAGTTCCATCTTGGCCTCTAGAAAAGTAGCTGACAATAAGGGCAAATGAAACCATTTTCTGAATATTACCTTGTATGTGAAAAAAAAAAACAGTGAAAAAAGAAGGAAAAAAAAAAAAAGGAAATCCACACCAAAAGATGCCTTTCTGCAGTGGTTAGCAAAACACTATTCCTGGACTCCTAAACTCTTGAAGACTGTTTCAGGGTCTGCAACATCCAAACTGTTTTCCATCATAATATTAATGTGATTGTGCATTGTATGGAGATGTATACAATAGTGAAACAAATGAGGGTTTAGTGTGGAGGGTGTGGTCTGTAACTGGGCCAGAGTGCAAACACTGTATGTACTGTCCCTTCAAGTTTGATTTGATTTTTAAACCATTTTAGATGAAACAGTAAGAAAGACTAATATTATTAATTCTGAGCCTTTACATAGTGTCTTTAAAAATTCTTTGCGACCAAATGAGAAGCAACCATGGAGAAATTCTGTTTCTCTAAAGAAAGAATGACGAGATCACGATTCACATCATGGTTCACACCTGCCATTTTCATTACACATATTTATATAAAAGATAACTCACAAATTGTAGTTACTCACCCATGGATATTTGCCAGACATTATCTCAAAAATTTGAATGATCGTGATATTTTATCACAGACAACAGCCGAAGCTTTTCATACTAATCATAAAATTGAGGTGACTATGGTTCAACATAAATAGGTCCAATAGCTTCTCAACTATCAGACTTCTGAGCAGACTCACCAATGTGAGAATTATGTGTGCTGTTGTGTGTGTCAGGAGGAAATATGTGAACATTTGTAGTCCCCTACTTATCACTCAGTGAAATAATATGTTTTAACTAATCATTGCATCCTTCTATAGTACCATCAGTGCATGTTTCTACTATCAAAGTTTTATTTATTTTTGTGCCAGTCCTGGGGCTTGAAACCTGAACTTTTTTGCGCTAGGCTAGTGCTCTACCACTTGATCCACTTACAGCTCTACATCCTATTTTGTTTTGTTTTAGTAACTAATAGACGATAAGAGTCTCAGACTTCCCTGCCTCAGCTGGCTTTGAACCATGATCTTCAGATCTCAGCCACCTGTGTAGCTAGGATTACAGGCATGAGTCATTTGGTCCCAGCTGTTAATTTTTTATTGTACTGAGGATTGACCTCATGTCCTTGATCCATACTCCTATCCCTCACTTTTTGATTATTCCTAGTGTATCAGAGAAGGACACCCACAACTACCTGAAAATATTACTAAAGTACCATTGGTTTTCCAAACTAGATCTTTGTGTGGGGACCTATTTTCCCTATGTATCTCTATCCAAGTGATATAACACAACAGATTCAATGTAAATATGAGCAACCATCTGTTCTTATTCACCTAGATAATCAAGAAGTATACAATGTAAGGCAATGCATTTTTGTGCTAAGTTTATGATTTGGAAAGCACTACCATGTACAATGTTTAGGCTCAATGGCATGAGCCTATCATGCCCAACCAGACTGCGATGTAACATTGGGATTCTGGGCCAGCCCAGAATCAAGTGACACATTACCTTAAAAGTAACCAGTGCACAGAAATGGCGGTGCAAAAGGTGAACAAATGCAGCAGTGATACTCACTAGACATGATGTTGAAAACGATCTGTACAAATTGTGGTGAGGGTTGGAGGGAAACCTTGAAGAAAGGAAGGAAGAAAGTGTGCACTGTTCAAAAAGAGATGTATTCATTCCCTGACTTATGTAACTGTAACCCCTCTGTACATCACCTTTACAATAACATTTTTTTAAAGTGACCAAAAGCCAAATGGACTGGAAGTATGGCTCAAGTGATAGAATACTTATCTACCAAGCAGGAGACTCAGAGATTCTACACTCTCACTAAAAAAAGAGGTAAGTATTATATGTATATTACTCACTTTTCCCCTTCTAACTGTAGTTTCAGAGGCTGAAGAAAAAAAAATCTGTTCTCTGGTGTGAATTGCATACAAACTATTCACAGTTGACCACATCCGCTGGGCAAAACTCATTGACCAATCCCAAGGAATGTACAAACTCAGGGTCCAAAACACAGTCTGACTGATCATACTGGCTGTCTAAATTGGGCTCTAATTAAATGTTTTCACTGGAAGTCTCTCTTCAGCAGAACAGAGCCATTCTGAAGCAAACATGTCAATGAAACACTTCTTTGGGAGAATTCTGTCTGACTACAAGAAACAAGAAACAACTGCTTCTGGAGGACTCTGCTGGGTGGCACCCACTGTATCTACTTGAGTTTCCCTTGATTTTATACACACAGGCTAAATGTCACTTATGCAAAGAAATGCAATCAGAGAGAAAGAATGAGAGTATGTAGGGCTGTTGTCAAAGTGATTAGAGTTTCCTTCTCCCTATGTAGAAGTCCAGTAGGACTCAGAAAGGAATGTATTAATAATTTGCGTGAAAGAGAATCCAGAGTGGCATTTTAACATATGAATGTGTGTGATCTGATCATTCATTTCCACTAAAGTTACATACAGTTTGAAGAAATTTTCCTACTTATAAAAGTAATCATATTTGAGCTCAGGGCCTCATACTTGCTAGGCAAGCCCTATACCACACCCCATCTCATTTTTGCTTCAGTCATGTTATTTATTTATTTATTTATATTTCTCGCTGGTTCCAGGGCATCTCACTCTAGTTCAACTTGCTTCCTCAAGACTGACATTTTACCATATGAGTCACACCTCCAGCCTAGCATTTTGATGATTAATTGGAGATAGACTCATAGTGGTTTTTCTACTGGGGATGTCTTTGAACTACAATGATCCCCCCTCCCCGATCTCCAAGTCTCAGCCTTCCAAGTAGTTAGGGTTCTAAGCAGGAGCCACTGACATTAAGAGTATTTTTTAAATAGGGTCTTCTGTTTATACTCAGGATGACCTACATCGTAATCCTCCTATTTAAACTTTCTGTGTTTGTAGGATGACAGGCACATGCCCTGACACCCAGCTGTTGGCTGAGATTGGGTCTTGTGAACTTTTTTCCTAAAATGGCCTCAAATTGCAATCCTCCAAAACTCTCCCTTCCAAGGAATTTTCTTGACAGGCTTGAGCCACCACATTCAGCCTCAGCTATTTCCTGTCTGTTTGTCTGTCTGTCTGTCTGTCTATCTATCTATCTATCTATCTATCTATCTATCTATCTATCTATCTATCTATCTATCATCTATCCATTTAGCAGTACTGAGGTTTAAAATTAGGACCTCAAACTCACTAGACAGGTGCTCTACTATATGAGTCATGCTCTCAGATCTTAAAGGAAGTATCCTAAGGCAGCAGAGTTCTATTGCTGTCTAATGAAGAGTTTCCACTTGTACTAATAGCCCAAGCATCAGCTGAATTAGGTTGGCCTATATAGATCTAAGAAAAAAGTCCAGCCAGTAATTCTGAAGGCTTTGATAAAAGGAAATTGCTATGTATCTCAAAGTGAGAAGTTTCCACTTGGACTTAAACTTACTTCTTTGGAATACTAGGAGCTTTAACTACTATGAAGTCTCACAAGGGGTTGATGATGAGAAATATAATTCAATGTTTTAGATAACAGCAATAAATATACAAATAAGATCTCCAGTTGTTGAGTAGGAGTTGTCTAGGTTTGAGATTACTATGGATGTTGAATAATGGAATATTTAACAGGAGCCAGAAATTATGCAAGATGATTTTGCACAGAAATGAAATGAGCTCACATGATAAGGCAGACATAACAAAAAGATAAATTCAAGATAGTAAGTTGAGGGCTGGGAAGGTGGCTCAGTGGTAGAGTGTTTGCCTTGCATGCATGAGGCCCTGGGTTCGATTCTTCAGCACCACATAAGCAAAAAGAAAAAAGCCGGAAGTGGCACTGTGGCTCTAGTGGTAGAGTGTTAGCCTTGAGCTGAAGAGCTGAGGGACAGTGCCCAGGCCCAGGGTTCAGACCCCACGACAGGACTCCCCTCCTCCCTCCTCCCCACCCCCCCCCCGCAAAAAAAATAGTAGAAACAAATGCCAAGCATAATCCATCCTAAGGATAGGAGCCAAGGAGAGAGATTTTAAAAGGGAATGAGGATTAAATAATTTTGCACAATGAGTAAGGGTCAGCAAGTTGAAAAATGAAATAGTTACCTAAAATAGAGAAATATAATGAAAGTAACATGCATAGAATAATAAACTAAGGAGCTTAGTAATGTCAGACAGCACACTGGGAAATGAAGATTAGAAGGGAATAAACAGAGACACTTTAGCAACAACATATTTGAAAAACGTTTGCAAGTCAAAAAAAGGTAGAAAAGGCAGAAAGATCCAAATTTTTCACAAGATATATAAACAGACACGATTTAAAATTTTGAATATCCAAATATTCAAGAAATATAAGACTGTTTGCCTCAGAGTACTCAAAGAAATACAAATAAATGTTCATACTACCATAAGACTTTTAAAGCTGCGTAATGATGCACACTTGTAACTTCAGCACTTGGGAGACCAAAGCATGAGATTTGCAATTTTTTATGTTTATAATGGCATCATGCAAATGAATCGACATTCTCTTTTTTATGGATGTATTGTTTTAATTTTATTGTAAAGGTGGTATACAGAGGGGTTACAGTTACATGAGTCAGATAATGAGTACATTTCCTTTTTGAACAGTGTCACCCTCTCCCTTATTTTCTCCCAATTTTTCCCCTCCTGATTTTCCTCCTCCCAAAGTTGTATAGTTCATTTCCAAATAATGTCTAGTGGGTTTCACTGAAGAATTGGTTCACCCTTGGTCCCACTGTTTCTGTGCTTCTCCTTCCCCTCCACAAATCAGCTAAATGTATAAATAAGACAAAAGTACAGAAATCAAAAACAGGGACGAAGGGGAATAAACCAAAGGAAAAAAGGAAAGAAGAAAAGAAAAACAATCTACAAGTAAACTCAATGGATAGTGCAAGACAAATAATTACACATGGACATGATTAATTAAACAGCAATCTAAACATTCACCCAGTGAGAACAAAGGAGGATATTCTTGGGAAAGGATTGCAGGGGTTCAATATGTGCGTAGATCATGTAAAATGATGCTTATTGAAATGAACTTTAAGAAATGGAAGTAAGAGAATTGCATTTTTAAGGTCTATCTTGGCTTCACAGCATGACTGTGTCTCAAAACAAAACTAAAAATAACCAAAATGAAAGTATTAGAGAATTTACAATGGCTAGCATTGGAAAAGCAAGATCTACTTGTATAGCAGAAAGATGTACAAAGAACATTCAAAAATGAAAACACTAAGAACTTGAACTTGACTTTATCCTCAGAGAAATGATAAGCCATTGAATATTTTAATAGAAAACTAACAGGAGAAATGGATAACTGAGGTAGATCCATGAAGTAGCTAGCTATTGATATTATATTTATAGAGAAATATAAAAGGTCAAGAATTGCCAGGATGTTTTTTATAAAAGAGAAATGTAGTTTTAAGACTTATGCTACTAGTTACTAAGACTTATTTTAAAGCAGTAGTAGTGAAGTCACTACTGCCCACTAATACCATAGGTAAGATTTTTCCTCTTTCAACTTTGTATGAATAGAAGTACATAGTAATTCCACATCCAGCTACTCCCACATAATATGTTAGCTAAAGCAATGCTGTTGGGTTGGACCAGTAGTTCTTTTTTGTTTTTGGTTGTGTGTATGTGTGTATGCATGTGTTTTATGTATATGTGCACATGTGTGTATGTGTGTGTGTATGTGTGTGTGTGTGTGTGTGTGTGTGTGTGTATGTGTGTGTGTGCTGATACTGAGCTTGAACTCAGGGCTTGGGCACTGTCCCTTAGCCTTTTCTTCTCAAGACTAGTTCTCTACCCCTTGAACTGTGGTTTTGAATCCACTTCTGGATTTTGGGTGGTTAACAGCATGTAAGTGTCTCAAAGATTCATCTGGCTAGGCTGGGTCCAAACTCTGCTCCTCAGATCTCAGCCTCCTGAGTAGCTAGGACTACAGAGATGAGCACCAGCCTGCCTTATTCATTTTTTAAGGATATTCTTTGATCATGAATATGATAAAAATATATTCTATTGAAAAGATGGTTATGACCATGTGTTTTTGACTTTCTAACACGCATTAAGCTGATATAATTAGTGTGTTTGTACAAAAAATTCTATTAAAACACCTTGTAGGGGAGTTGGTAAAGGATGTAACATTGTTATGTAAAACAGAAAAAAAGTAAAAGCTGGCAGGAAACACATGCCCACACAAAAGAATCGTGCTAGGTTCACATTACACTGTGGGAGTGCAAGGTTATCCACTGACCCCTGAGGATTGTCATGAAATGCATTTCCGTGCATAGTTGTAGAAAATCAGCCAGTGCATTTTTTTTTAAAGAAAATCTTCTAAGTTCCAAAACGAAAAAGAAAGAAGGAAATCTTACTTAGGGAAATAGCTATGCATAGAAGAAAGCCTCAAACTTTCACATTAAGAATTTCTTTCCCCCAATTATATGAAACCTATTTCAAAACACTGCAAATGTTAGTCTGTCCCAGGGTAATTTTGTTTTTGAGCTGAGCCTTCATCTTCAGAATTAGCCATGTCAATATGGGCAAGGTTACCAATGTTCTCAAAACATGTTGCTATACAACTATAGCCTAGGAATCAAGCTAGTAGATATTTTCAAACTGGTTTGGCTGATTTTTCCTCTTCTTCTTCTTCTTTTTTATGAGTGTTTTTGTTTTTGTTTTTGCTTGTTTTCTGTCATCCTTTGAGGAAGGGTAACAAGCCTCTCCGTCACAGACTGGTACTTCTGAGGTTAGCATATACACCACTGACTGGTGCCTTTCACAGATCTGCGGCCTTAAACGACGCTTCACGTAGCCACAAGCCATTTCTTGCTTTGCCTGAATGGATATAGGGAGTTACAACATACTATTCTGCCATAAGCTGAATATGTGGTTTCATTTGGTTCTTCTACAATCTAAGAAGGGGAGAAAAGGAACTGGTGTTAGAGCATCTGGACTTTCATGGCCCTGTATAGAGATAGTAGGAAGACAGCCAATCAGGAGCCAGGCAGAACCCAAAAGCAGAAGTTAGTAAGTCTAAATCAGGAACTGAGAAAGCACAGAACTTGGTGGCCTAGCAAGAGTCATCAGCATATCCCAAACACCATTTGGGATGACAAAACCACACCAAGTGCCTGAAGCAAGATACCGGGCTTGTTCAAAGAGCTGCCTATGTGCCCCTGTCTTGCTCTCCCCCAAAGCTGGCACTGTGTCTGTACTATTGTCCCTTTCATTAAAACCAGAGTCAAATGATCTGAGGGCGGCCATTGACCAGTGTTTCCTTAATTCCTGAGGAATGTTTACTGAGGTGTGGTGTTTTTCAAAGCCTTTAATAAGTAGCACTCCATGTTCTCCAAACCTTTATTTTTCTAAATGTGTGGGGAGGACACTGTTTTTTGCTTCTTTGCCAGCATTCCAAAACATTCCTGTTGCTGGGAATGCCATCCTCTGAAAGTGGACCTCATGACTAGCACTTGGTACCGAAATACTAGATTCAGGTTTTCCAAGTAAGAGGAACCTAACTCTACAGACAACTCAGAACTAAATCTCTTCAAAGATGTAAAACGGAAATCTTTTTGCAAAAGTCATCAGAGATTGCAAGAAGAAAACAATTCATGTTTGCTTTTAGGCCGGTTAAGATAAAAATAATGGGAAAATGTTTGTTTTCTTTTCTTTGGTGTGTGTGTGTGTGTGTGTGTGTGTGTGTGTGTGTGTGTGTGTGTGTGTGTGTGTGTGTGTGTGTGTGTGTGTGTGTGTGTGTGTGTGTGTGTGTGTGTGTGTGTGTGTGTGTGTGTGTGTGTGTGTGTGTGTGTGTGTGGCTGGTCCTGGAGCTTGAACTCAGGGCCTGAGCACTGACCCTGAGCTTTTTGTACTCAAAAGTAGAACTTTGCTATTTGAGCCACAACTGCACTTCCGGCTTTGTGTGTGCTTAATTGAACTTAAGAATCTCACGCATTTTCCTTTGAATCGCAATCCTAAAATCTCCACTTCCTGTTTCTTCATGCCATAAAGTATCCTTTTCGTGCCATCTTTATCCATCTAGAAATCAACTGCTATAATTTATTCAAAACACAATAGATTGTATTCAAAGGTAAATTTAAGCTTAATGATATAATTATTTGGTTTCCTAATGTGAATAGGTAGCATAGTTTCTGATTTTACCACTTTGCATGAACCACTATGAAAATCTCTTCTTTCAAGAACAGCTAGCTTTTTCTCTCTATTAAGAAAACATGGATTGCTTCATCTATATCATTGAAGAATGGTAGGATTTTGATGGATACTGTATTGAATTTGTAGATAACTTTGGGCAATATTGTCATTTTCACAATGTTAATCCTTCCAATCCAGGGGCTTGTTTTCCCATTTCCTTAAATCTGCTTTAATTTCCTCTTTCAGAGTTTTAAAGTTTTCATCATAGAGGTCCTTTACATCTTTGGTTAAGTTAATTCCTATGGTGTTTTGTTTTTGGTTTTCTTTTTTTTGAGGCTATTACAAACAGAGTTGCTTTCCTGATTTCAGTCTCGCTCTGTTTTGGGGAGGGTAAGGGAAAACACAAAAATAATTGGACAAAGGATGAAATAATTCAGCAGTGATACTCACCAGACATTATGTTGAAATGAACTATATAGCATGGGGTGGGGGAGAGAGTTCAGGAGGGAAAAATTTGTAGAAAATGAGAGAAGATGTAACACTGTTCAAAAAGAAATGTATTCATTCCCTGACCTACATAACTAGCCATTCTGTGCATCACCTTTACAATAGAAATACATTTTAAAAGAAGAAAGTACACCCTCCCCCCAAAAAAGAAAGACAGGAGAACATGGAAGTACATTTAGTCTAGATGACAAGTAGACTTATAAAACAAAATGCTAAAGGAAGCCCACATCATTGTCAGCTGAGAGGCAGAGGTTACCAAAAACACACAGAGGAGAAAAATTTCAGCTAGCTAACGTACAGTTTTCAGATTCTACCAAAATCCTTGCCAGCCTTGAAGAGATTAATGAAAAGTTAATTTTGAGCTCCAGGAACCAAGGGTGCCCATGGTTTTTACATGGACTAGTTTGTGTTTGATTTTTTAAATTTTTTTTCAGAGTACCTGCAGTTGTGTGCATGTGTCAGTTTGCAAAATGCAACAGCACACTGGATTGTATGTCTATGAGTAAGGGTTAAAATATTTTTTAATCAAAGAATGGAATCATATACACTGTGCTTATAGAAACTAATGCAGAGGAATTAATACAGAAGTTGAGGCTTTATCAGTCAATAAAGGCATTTTAGAAACCAAAAGCAGAACCCAAATTTTTGAAAGGATGACCCAATGGAAAGAGGATAATGAATGGTTGATTATGGAAATTGTCTAAAGTAGAAAGCCTGTGACTTTACAGGCCTTAAATATCAAATGTGGGCACATAAAAGGGACGCGTTTGTGGTAAAGAGAGATGCTTTACAATTGTTCAAAAATTGAAGAATTGGGCTGGGAATGCATCTCAGCAGTAGAATGCTTACCTTGCATGCATGAAGCCCTGGGTTCAATTCCCCAGCACCACATACACAGTAAAAGCCAGAAGTGGAGCTGTGGCTCAAGTGGTAGAGTGCTAGCCTTAAGCAAGAAGCCAGGGACAGTGCCCAGGCCCTGAGCTCAAGCCCTAGGACTGGCAAAAAAAATGAAGAGTTACAACAAATATAGAGAATTCAGGAAAGACGTTTACTGTAAAGAAAAGGGAGAGGCAGCTCATTTTTGAGGAGTTTCAAAATATAGTCCTCTATTAAATTAATATCATCAAGGCAGTTACATTCTTTACTCACTAGAATCTTATGCCAACGGGTTAAAAGAATTTTAATGGTCTATAAAAATTATCACTATGTGAACAAAATGAAATATTGGCTCTAAACTACACAGTAGATACTACAAATAGAAATTAATAAGTGATTAATTTAAAATCTAGAAAAAATGACATTATATCAACTAGTCAGCTGCAACTACTATTTACTCTTACAATTGCAGTGTTAATTTATACTTAATAGGTATATTTTAATTTGTTTGATATATTATACATGTTAAATGGCCAAAGGTAGGGTTGAGTACAAGATACACAGAACTTTCCTAAATAACATTGATCTAATGAAAATGGAACTATGTGTTTTCCTAGAGATGTCAGAAGTTAAACAACAGAAAATAGGAGGGTTGGAATGCCAGGGCTGAAGATTCAAGTAATGGATCTTGAAGGAAAAGATTGCTCCCTTTCCCAGATAAAAGCAATGCTGGCTGACATCTTTAATTCCTTGAGATTAGGCATTGCTGTATAATCATATCTTTTTTAAAGCTAGTTAACTCTTGAATAGATAAATAAGATATGACATCTCATTCTCTAAAGAATGAGAAAGTTAAAAAAAATCTACTAGAAGCTATTTCCTACGTGATGATCTCTGTGTGTTGGTGGCAAGTGAAAAGGAGGTTGTGAATTACAAGTGTGAGGAAGCACCCGGTTCAGACCAAGCCAATTCTGAACAGAAGAATGCCTAAGACATGAAAGTACAAGGTGAAGTTTAGTTTTAGATCTAATTCTGGATTTAGATAGTCTGGCCTAATCTTTGTTAAATGAAAATGGTTTACTTCATACTTCGTGATTATTGGAGAAAAATGATGCACTTTTTACCCATTTGTTACCCAATAAAAACAACAGTACTCTGACACAATCTACAATCAATTGCTATAATAGAGAAAACTCTCAATGCTGAAAAGAATTTGCTCTCTGTTTCTTCCACCCACATCTTACCCAAACCACTTACGCACATACATTCAATCTTCAGAAATAAAGTCAAAGTTTATGTTATGCTAATGCATGCTGTGGTAATTGCTACAAGGCTAATCTGAAGATGTAGTCACAAGATATTTAAGCTCATAACTAAGATTCTTGCAGCAAAGGTGCTATAGAATTTTATGCAAATGATAATTTTTAATTTTTCTTCATTATTATGGAATTGCTTCTGGACCACTTAATCAAAAAAAAAACACAACAAAATCAAGTCAGGAGACTAATTAAGAATGAAAGGAGCCATGCATATAAAGCAGGAGTAGGATAAACAGAGAACTTAGTTACTAAATTAGTTTGGCAAAATTAAGGTTGATTTTCCAATAAATACCCTAGTGTTTTGCTTTTTACACTGTCCTCAACTGGGAATGGTTCTGAAGAGAAATCAAGATTGAAGCAAATAGGCAATTTAAATTTTGTTTTCATTACTGCCTATTTAAGAAGCAGACAATTTGGATTAGGTCATATCATTGTAAAGTTTTCGGAAACAGTTCCTTAATTTACAATTTTAATTTTTAAAATCCTGTTATTTCTTTTAAATGATTGAAACTTGATGACATTCACTGAGAGAATATAGGGAAAATATTATTTTCTTTGTAATTTTTTCAACCTAGTCTTTAATAAAATGAACCTTTACCTGTGGTAAATGGTTTAAATGATAGAGAAGAGAAATGGTGGCCTTCTCCTGCCTCCAGTGCATCATTCTCTCTCATCCCAATCCCAGATAAACACAACTGTTCCTTGTGTTCTGACATTTTTTAAGTGGTAACAGACTTCCATTTCAGATAAAGAGCAATAAAGCCATCCCTAGATATATCATCACAAACTATTGTCTCCTGTACTTCATCATACTTCTCCTTGGATGTGACTTTTCTTAGAATACTGAAGAGCGTGCTATGATAGATTGTGTTTACCATCACACTGTCTACAACATTCTTCAAATCTATGCAAGAGAAGTTTACAAGTCTATGTGTTATTGAAACACTGACATTTGGAAGCAATCAAGAATATCCTATCAAAATAGGCAAGCTACATCCACATTAAGAAGACATTACAAGGTTGAAATAAATTTATGTGTGCCAGTATGAAAATAAGGTTTGAACTGGGCACTAGCCTTTAGCTTTTTCACTCTAGCTTGGTGTCCCACCTCTTGAACCACAGCTCAACTTCTGGCTTTCTGTTGGTTAATTGGAACTGAAAGTCTCAAGGACTTTTCTACCCAGGCTGGCTTCAAACTGATCTTCAGATTTTAGTCTCCTGAGTAGCTAAGGTTACAGGCATGAGCTACCCATACCTGGCTGGAAATATATTTTTAATGGTTAAAAATAAGAAGACATCATCTAGTTATTAAATGCTTCAGATAATACACATATGTTTTATATAACATACATATAAAATATACACACAAACATGCATACTCAGAACATAACTATTTTCTTTTTTTTTTTTAATCTTTCTTGATGTAGTTTTTTTTACCATACAGAGAAGTTACAAATACATGGGCAAGATAATGAGTACATTTCTTATAACATACCTATTTTCTATGCATTTACATAAACAGGTAATATAAACACAATTAATCCCAGAGATTGAACTGCAAAGAGTGTCTTAATTGTGTTATCTTGGATTGACAAGGGCAGGGGTTTTTATAACTTGTCTGTGTGTTGGTCCTGGATTTTGCACTTAGGGCCTGAGTGCTATTCTTGAGCTTTGGTGCTCAAGGCTAGTGCTCTACCTCTTGAGACACAGCTCCACCTCTGGCTTTTTGTGTGGTTAATTGGAGATAAGAATCTCATGAGTTTCTTATTCAGGCTGACTTTGAAAGGTGATCCTCAAATTTCAACCCCCTGAGGGGCCAGAATGGGCATAAGCCACTGATGCCCTACAGGGTTTTTATTTTATATATATATATTTTATATTCAGTCCTGATCCCTGCTTCAGGACTGTGATGAGTTCTCAATAAAAGTGCATTGAATGATTAAAGACACTTTCCACTTTTCTTATTGGGAAAATGCCATACTTAAAAAGAAATTATTGATAGATTAGGCCCAAAATAGAGGATAAAAAACTAGGATTTCAGTTATAAAAATAATTTTAATATCTTGTTAGGTTATTGTATAAGTGAAGTTCACTGGTGTATGGTTACATAAGTCAGGTAATGAGTACATTTCTTTTTGAACACCTCTTCCTTTGTTTTCTCCCAGTTTTTCTCACCCAACTCCCCTCTCCTACAAGGTATATAGTTCATTTTCAACAGTGTCTAGTGAGCATCACTCCTGCATTTGTTCACCTTTTATCCCATCATTCCTATTCTCCCCCTTATCCTTCCAAAACAGATAAACTTACATGCAAGGCAAAACAGAAAACAAAAACAGCAACAAAAGGGGAAAAATGCAACAAAATACACAAAATAACAAAAAACCCTCTTGTTTCCATTTCTTGGAGTTCATTTCAGTAAACATTTATATGATCATATGCACTGTGTGAATGTTTAGAGTCATGTATAATTTGTCATGTACAAGTGTAAATTTTTTGTCTTTTACCATACAGTATACTTACTTACAGATTTATAGGCATATTCTAGTTACCACAAATGAGGGAAATCATTCAATCGATGTTTCTTTGAGTCTGGCTCACTTTGCTTAATATAATTTTTCAAATCTTTCCATTTCTTTATGAATGGTACAAAATCTATGGAAGCATAGAATTCTGTTGTGTATATATATCACATTTTCTTAATCCATTCATCCACTGAGGGGCTTCTAGGTTGATTCCATAACTTGGTTATGGTAAACAATTCTGTGATTAACACAGTTGTGCTAGTAACTTTAGTGTGGCCTACTTTGTGGTCTTTTGGATAAATGCCCAAGAGTAGAATTGCTGGGTCATGGCCCACAGATAGGAAAAAGATCTTTACTAGCTATGCATTAGACAACAGCCTCATATCTAAAACATACTTAGAGATTGAAAATTAATCCCCCCCCAAATAAAATGGGCTCAAGTCTTGAAGAGAGACTTCTCAGAAGAAATGTTCAACATCTCTGGCCATAAACAAAATGCAAACCAAAACAAGATTGAGATTCTACCTCATCCCAATTAGAATGGCCATTATCAAGAAAACTAATAATTACAGATGCTGGCAGGTATGCAGCCAAAAGGGAACCCTAATGCATTGTTGGTAGGAATGTAAACTTTTACAACCACTCTGGAAAGCAGTATGGAGGTTCCTCAAAAGAAATGATTCTATAAAAAGAAATCGAGCCGGGCACCAGTGGCTCACGCCTGTAATTCTAGTTACTCAGGAGGTTGAGCTTTGAGGATCATGGTTCAAAGCCAGCTGGGGCAAGAAAGTCGTTGAGACTCTTATCTCCAATAAACCACCAGAAAACCAGAAGTGGCGCTGTAGCTCAAGTGGTAGAGTGCTAGCCTTGAACTGAAGAGCTGAGGGACCGCACCCAGGCCCAGAGTTCAAGCCCACAACCAAAAAAAAAAAAAAGGTTAGAAGAATAAAGATAGAGGTAAAGAACATGTTTCATAGGTAGAGGAGGGAAACTTGGAGTTGGCATTACTTACAGAGAGGAAAGAAAAGAACTAGCTTGCATCCTTTCTCTGACTCTGTTCTGTTTCTCAGTTCCATTTCCAATGAATGACTGGCAATCAACATAGTGGGCACTATTAATATATTAAGAGCAACTTAAAGCAGATGCAATTGTTGCAGCAAGTAGATTTAGGAGGATATCTTTGACAATGAACTATAATTTCAGTATTGACAACTGAAATGCCTTCCTTAAGCCATGTAGAAGGTAAATCTAACACCAATACAGTGTTTAAATAGAGTGTGCTCATCATTTTGCAAACCACTGACACTTGAAAAAAAGATGTCATGGCCACAATGTCTACTCCATAAGCTTGAGAGAATGACTCAGAGTAACTGGGCCTTACGTAAGCACAAGGCATTTGTGCTTCAGTGGTGATGTCAGTCTTTCTCAAGAACCTTGCTGAAAAACCAAGACTCCAGACAGGAACAACAAAAAAAAATGAGCTACTGTATTGCCCTTTTATATTTTTCTTTTTTCTTTTTTTTTTCTTTTCTTTTTTTTTTTTTGGGGGTCCGGTCATGGGGCCTGAACTCTGGGTCTGGGCGCTGTCCCTCAGCTCTTCAGCTCAAAGCTAGCGCTCTACCACTTGAGCCACAGCGCCACTTCCGGCTTTTTTCTTTTTGCTTATGTGGTGCTGAGGAATCGAACCCAGGGCCTCAGGCATGCAAGGCAAACGCTCTACCACTGAGCCACCTTCCCAGCCCAATATATTTTTATTTTTTAAATAAGTTTTTTATTGTGAAAATACTGTACAGGGGGGTTACAATCTCATGAGCAAGGTAATGAGTACAATTGTTATCAAGCAAAGTTGCCTCCTCCTTTGTTTTTCCCCTACCATCCCTTCCCTCTCATATCCACAACTTCATCCCCCCACCCTCCTACACCCCCCGCCAAAATTGTAAAGTTGGTTTTTCGACATAGCGTCTTGTACATCTCATTGTTGCAATGGGTCAACCTTTATCCCTATTTAAACAATTTGTTTTTTTCCCTTCCACTCCCAAATACAGTGAAAACAGGGGTTATGCTGTGGGGGAGGGACATACAAAGCAACAAAAATATCACGTGGTACCTTATAAATACATAAAAAACAATAGCAAGAAAGAAAAAACTACTGTGTCCTTATCTTGGGGTTCATTTCACTTAATATCATCTTATCTGACCTTTTCTGCTTGTTTTTTTGCTATTGCAAGTAAGAGAAACCATGAGACCTATGTTTCTTTGGGCCTGGCTTACTTCACTTAATATAATGTTTTCCAAGTCTTTCCATTTCCTAACAAATGGAGCAATGTCATTCTTTCTGATGGAAGCATAGAATTCCATTGTGTATACATGTTATGCCAAGGTCGCAGGACCCCCACCAAGAAGACCACGGAGAGTCAGACTCTACAGCTATTTTATTTAAACGGGCTGTACCTTGGGCCTGGTCCTACACTCCGACACAGCTGAGCCCGGGAGGAGAGTCCCGAGCTAAGGATTTGCAGGTCTTATAAGGGCACACAACCAGGTGGTTTAGCACCATGGGTTGCTCTGTTCTGAAACAAGCAACAAATGGTCACTGCCTCAAATACTCTAACCTTTCAATTTTAGAGACAATCTCACATTTTTCCCCTGGGTTTGCTTAGACTAGTGTAATCCTCCTTCTTATGCTTCCTCCCACAGTTAGAATGACACCCTACCTACTTTTTCTCTTTAGATTACATGTTTATGTTATGCCAAGGTTGCAGGACCCCCGCAAGAAGACCGAGAGTCAGACTCTACAGCTGTTTTATTTAAATAGGCTGCAGCTCGGGCCTCGTCCTACACTCCGACACAGTGGAGCCTAGGAGGAGAGCCCCGAGCTAAGGATTTGCAGGTCTTATAAAGGCACACAATCAGGTGGTTTAGCACCACGTGTTGCTCTGCTCTGAAACAAGCAACAAATGGTCACTGCCTCAAATACTCTAACCTTTCATTCCCCCACCTTGACTTATGGTCCTGAGCCACAATCTTGTGGCTCTGGCCCAAAACTAAACTCCACCAGCTCTTGATCTTGAACAGGTATACCAATAACAATCAGTCCATTTTTCTTTTCTTAAGGCATATGCGGAGTGGTTGGGTAGGATGCTTGGAGACTTCCCATGTTTCCCCACAGTCATCCAGGGCAAAGGGGTCAACCGGTCTGGCATAGGAGCAGTGGATCCAAGCAGCAATGCCATCTACCTTAAGGGCAGTGGGTGTAGCCAGTAACACCATGTAAGGTCCCTTCCACCATGGTTCCAGAGATCTCAAGTTGTGCCTTCAAACAAACACCCAGTCCCCTGGTTTAAACAAATGGGGGGTAGGAATAGAAGCAGAATCATATAATGCTCTAAGCTGGGGCCACATACTCTTATGCACCAGCTGTAAATAGTCAAGCTTACACAGAAATTCAGTATCATCCAAATCAGCAAGCAATTCAGTCTGAAGGCTAGGGATAATGGGTGGAGGGTGTCCATACATTATTTCAAAAAGGAGTAAAGCCAAGCTGATAGGGTGAATTTCTTATTCTAAACAAGGCAAAAGGAAGGAGCGATACCCAGTCTGCGCCAGTCTCTAAGGCCAATTTAGTTAAGGTCTCTTTTAGAGTCCTATTCATTCTTTCTACCTGTCCTGAACTCTGGGGTCTATAAGCAATTTCCAATCTGTCCCCAGTGCTGCGGCTATTCCCTGACTTACTTTTGAGATGAAGGCTGGTCCATTGTTCGACCCAATGGTGGATGGGAAGCCATACCTGGGTAGGATTTCTTCCAGGATCTTCTTAGCCACGACGTTCGTGGTCTCATGCACTATTGAGTAGGCTTCACATTTTCTTGATCCATTCATCTACTGAGGGGCATCTGGGTTGATTCCATATCTTAGCTATGGTAAATAAGGCTGCAGTAAACATAGTTGTGCTGGTAGCTTTAGTATGGTCTTGTTTGTGATCATTCGGGTAAATGTCCAAAAATGGGATTGCTGGGTCATAGGGGAGCTCTATGTGGAGTCTTTTGAGGAACCCCCATACTACTTTCCAAAGAGGCTGAACAAGTTTACACACCCACCAATAATGCAGTAAGTTTCCCTTCTGTCCACATTCCCTCCAGCATCTGTTATTAGAGTTCTTGATTTTAGCCATTTTAACTGAGGTGAGGTGGTATCTCAATGTTGTTTTGATTTGCATTTCTTTTATGGCTAGAGAGGTTGAGCATTTCTTCATGTGTCTATTGGCCATCCTTCTTTCCTCTTCAGAGAAGTTTCTCTGTAAGTCTTTATCCCACTTATTTATTGGGCAGTTGTTTCTTTGAGGATTTGTTGTTGGGGGATTTAATTTTTTGAGGTCCAGCTATGTTTTAGATATGAGACCTTTGTCTGTTGTATGGCTAGTGAAGATCTCCCAATCCATGTGTGCTGCCCTTTTTAAAAAGTTCACCTAGCAACCCATATCTAAAGGTTTTTCTTTTTTCATCATGAGGTTGATTTTGGTCAGGACAGAGCCACTCTTCTGTGATATCCACAACTGTGCCTCTATTCTGATAATTTTGGAGAACCATCAGTGTATCCTTATTCTAAGGAGATATTTCAAGCCTTCTTATATAGTTGTACATTCACTTAATAAGTAGATCAATGACTGATGGTTAGGCATTGAACAAGAGCTGGTCCCAGCCCTCCTAGATTTAATTCTGTGCTAGTCAGTAAATTCTAGCCAAGTTTGTTTTAAAATTTCCATTATCGTCAGTATGGCAGAAAGACAAGGACAGGCAGCTGTGTTTTTGTACATAACAAGGTCATCTGATCCCATCTGTCATCAGAGAGCACTGCCCTGTGGGAGTTCATATTTACTTAGTACTCAACTCTATTTGATTTAAATCATAGAGTGGATCTTCATTTATGTCTCATATTTCCCTTAGGTCCTACCACAAAAAAGTACAAAGCACAAAGCAAAGTAATTTGGGCCTTCTTATTTGTAATAACACAACATGGAATTTCCTTCATTATTTCCTCATTTTCCAGACTATTAGGAAATGTATCTCTTAATTTTTCATTTAGGGGTTATACTTTTGCTACTGTACTTCACCAGTAATAAACAATTAATTTATATGTTAAAAATGGAATGGTTTTTTATTGTGAAAATACCATACAGAGAGATTACAATTACATGGGCAAGATAATAAGTACATTTCTAATCAAGCAATGTTGTCTCCTCCTTTGTTTCCCCTTCCCATCCCTTCCCATACCGCCCTCCCATCCCCCTACCCAATTCCTGCCCCCCCCACCAAAGTTGTAAAGTTCGTTTTTTGACATAATGACTTGTACATCTCATTGTTGCAATGGCTTCACCTGTACCCCTATTTAAACAATTTGTTTTTTCCCATCCCCTCCACAAATTATACCAACATCAAATACAGTGAAAGCAGGGGTTATACCGTGGGGGAGGGACATACAAAGCAACAAAGAAATAATCTTATAAATATGTTAGAAACAATCGAATGAAAGAAAAAACATTTGAATACTTATCTTAGGGTTCATTTCCCTAACATCAACTTATCTGACCTTTTCTGCTTGACTCAGACATATACTAGTTATTGCAAATAAGGGAAACTATGGGACCTATGTTTCTTTGGGCCTGGCTTACTTCACATAATATAATTTTTTCCTGGAATGTTTTCTTAAGAGGAGAAATTACCTAAAGCAGATATGTAGATGATCACTGTATAGTTTTTTTTTCTAAATACTACATTTAGAATGAAAATCCCATGCTGCCCCCAGGGTAAAATAATCAGAGTTAGGAAATGTAAAAACCTATTTTTCTCAAGTATTGAAGGTAGTTTTCAATATATTTTCATTAAAATATAGTACTAACAATGTAGGAGGATTTGCTACCTAAATCATATGGCCTGGAAGAGACCTGTGAGCAGATGATTGGTTGGGAATAAAAGACAACATGACCATAACGTATCTCCAACATTTAAACCACACACAAATTTAACTTCTTGGAAGTGAATAGCTAACATTCACTTCTAACTCAACAATGGCTATGTAACCCCATTCTATATCCTGTCTTCCTTTTTGAAATCCAATAATCCTCCAAATATTCCAGCTTGTTGGGAATACAGGGAGGTATAGCTAGAGTTACTGTCTCATTATAAAGATGGAATATGGGTATCCGATTCATATTAAATCTTCTATTTTAATTATTGGTTTCTTTAAATTTGTTGTAAACATAATTTTTTTCCAAGTTTAAGTTCCCACATGACAGTATTTCTTAAAAGTAAGTTATCTTTGGCTACAATGAGTACAGTATTTGTCTAGCTCCTTTACCTTCTAACCAAGTTTTTGGGAAATTACCAGTTTGCTCAGTAAAAGAAGGCTCCTCTCGTTATCAATCTTGATGAAATTTACTAAGTTGCTTTAATATATCCTTTTACCTAAAGCTGGAATAACCATAGACCTGCAAAGAGGCAGATACAATGTTAGCAAGAGTGGAAGAGGTAATTATCTTTGGTTGAGTTGCGTACCCCCATGAAGCAACTTATAAAATGTTCTGTTCGTCTAATCTCCATCCACACTACACAATTCAACTTGCCTAAGTAAAGGTCAGCAAATGAGTTTTGTAAAAGAATCGCATGGCTTCCATGGAAATATGACTCAATGCCTTTGTGTCAATGTGAGGAATGTGAGTGTCTTTTCCATGTAAAATTGGACTTTATTTCTTGGACAATAAAAGTCACAACAACCCTCAGAATTTATAGCTTCCACTTCATATAGCAGCATTCCCGGGAGACTTTTTTTTTTAGAACTCTGGCATTTTCATAGAGTCCTACCCACAACACAAGTTTAATTTCTCTCAGCCTCACAGATGCATTTTATTTATGTAATTAATTTGTCCTTATGTTCACATTGAGACCTTCGATGGCTGACATGTTTTGTAAGTATGATTAAATGTATTCTAGAGTGGTTTGGATTATTGTGGGAATAACAAAACAATGAGAAAATAATTGTAAGGCTTGTTTTGTATCCCATTATCTCAAATGTGTACACAGTTGTATGTGATCTGGTGCATATATTCTTGAGGAAGAAAAAAATTTGAATCTTATATTAATTATTGCTAAGTAGATATTCCAAAACCCAGTGGCTTAAAATAAAAATAGTTGATTGCTTTTTCATAATTCTGAGTGTTGACTCAATGATTCTGCTGATTTTACCAGTGGCTGCATTCAACTAGAGGATTGTCTGGTATGTCAGAGGCTAGACTATGAATCACTGCAAGACGGAGAACTCAAGGGAGCACTAGAGGGGCTGAGATTGATTGGAATATATTCCAAACATGTGTGAAATATGACAATGAACTGCTCCTCATAAATAAAGTAAGCTAATAAAACATCCTTTAAAAAAAAGAAAGATGAGGAATCTGACCTCATAATGGAGCTACTCTGAAGATAATGAAGTTCACTAAAGTTTCATAAGGAAAGGTAGAAATCTGAGTCCAAGCAACTGATGCTCATTCCCAGCCCCATACTATCTAGATGGACTTACATAAGAAAGAATGCAGATTGATTTACTTTAAGTTGTTGTACGCCCTTGAATTGGGCAATAAAGGGGAATTAACAAATGATATTTAAGTGCTGATAATTAGTTTAATACTTACACAGAAAATAAAACTTGAGCTAGACACCAGTGGCTCACACCTGTAGCCTTAGCTACTTAGGAGGCTGAGATCTTAGTGTCAGGATTTAAAGCCAGCTGAGCAGTGTATAAGGTTCTTATTGCCAATTAACCTCAGAAAAAAGAACCAAAAGTGGTACTGTAGATGAAGTGGTAGAGTGCTAGCCTTGAGCAGAAAGAAGCTCAGGACAGCACCCAGGCCAAGAGTTCCAGGGCCAGAAATAAAAAAAAAAAAAAAGAGAAAACTTGACAAATTAGGAGAGGAACATCCTAATGAAACAACTGATTTCTATCAAAAACCTTCAACAGACATCATTCAGGGACGTCTTCCAGTACCTCTTACCCAACAGTGTACTATCCAACAGTGTACTAAGGACACTAGTTATAAGAAAACTCAGTCAAAAAGCTGGAAGTGGTGCTGTGGCTCAAGTGGTAGAGTGCCAGCCTTGAGCTGAAGAGCTGAGGGACAGCGCCAGGCCCAGAGTTCAGGACCCATAACTGGCAAAAAAGAAAGAAGGAAGGAAGGAAAGAAAGAAAGAAAGAAAGGAAAGAAAGAAAGAAAGAAAGAAAGAAAGAAAGAAAGAAAGAAAGAAAGAAAGAAAGAAAGAAAGAAAGAAAGAAAGGATGGAAGGAAGGAAGGAAGGAAGAAAGGAAGGAAGGAAGGAAGGAAGGAAGGAAAGGAAGGAAGGAAGGAAGGAAGGAAGAAAGGAAGAAAGAAAGAAAGAAAGAAAGAAAGAAAGAAAGAAAGAAAGAAAGAAAACTCAGTCAAATAACTAAGATCAGAAAAAAGAAAATCCAGAGCTATTTTTTTCAAGTATAACAGGCCCAGCAATCTACATAGAAAATCCAAGAACAGCTCCAAATAGTTACATAAGATAACAAATTTAATTTGTGATGTAAGAGCAGGTAGAAGTCATGGTGAGTATACAAAGATCAAAAGTATTACTGAATGAAAAACAATATCCAAGAAGAAAGCATAGAAATAAAAAAGATATAATTCATGACAGCAAGAACACCTGGAAGGTTATAAATATTACTAATAAATATCTCCAAGAAATTTAGAGAATTAAAATAGGAAATAAAGTTGAACATAATAAATTAAAATTTTTACCATGTCCAGAGGTAGCACAAGCAAGAATAAAAACCCCAACAATAAAGAATGTGAATGTCTCTGTAAACAGAGACACAAAGATAGAAACTTCACATATGACAATAGTAATCTTCAAAATGTGTTTGAAGAGCAGAAGATGTGACTCAAGTGAAACAGCACCTCCTTAGCAAGCCGAAAGCAGAATGAGACCTTTGATTCAAATATCAGGATGGACAAAAAATGTAAACTATCTTGACTTGCATAGTGATGCACACTTAAAATCCCAGCTACTTGGAAGGTGTAGACAAGGGAGATTAGTAGTCTGTGGCTATCCCCCCAGACGATCAGAAATACATTATCAGAAAACAACTAAAAAAATTTAAAGACTTGAAGCATAGCTCAAGTAGTGCATCCTGACTAGGAAATGGGAGAGTCTGAGTTCAAACCACAATACTACAATAAAAAAGAAAGAAAGAGAAAAGAATGAAGGGAGGAAGGAGGGAGGGACGGAGGGAGGGAAGGAAGGAGGGAAGGAAAGAAGGAGGGAGGGAAGGAAGGAAGGAAGGAAGGAAGGGAGGGAGGGAAGGAAGGAAGGAAGGAAGGAAGGAAGGAAGGAAGGAAGGAAGGAAGGAAGGAAGGAAGGAGAAGGAAAAGTGCCAGGGAAGGATTAAAACTGGGAATAAAATTAAAGGATATTTTAAAAAAATATTTCTATCTTAGCAGTATGGAGGTTCCTCAAAAGACTTCACATAGATCTCCCCTATGATCCAGCAATCCCACTTTTGGGCATTTACCCAAATGTTTACAAACAAGACCACACTAAAGCTACCAGCACAACTATGTTTATTGCAGCATTATTTACCATAGCTAAGATATGGAACCAACCCAGATGCCCCTCAGTAGATGAATGGATCAAGAAAATGTGGTATATATACACAATGGAATTCTATGCCTCCATCAGAAAGAATGACATTTCCCCATTTGTTAGGAAATGGAAAGGTTTGGAAAAAATTATATTAAGTGAAGTAAGCCAGGCCCAAAGAAGCATAGGTCCCATGGTTTCCCTTATTTGCAATATCTAGTATAGGTATGAGTCAAGCGGAAAAGGCCAGATAATGTGATGTTAGGAAAATGAACCCTTAAATATGTATTTTAATGTTTTCGTTTCTTTCATGCATGTATTTCTAATGCATTTATAAGATTATTCCTTTATTGCTTTGTATGTCCCTCCCCCACAGTGTAACCCCCGCTTTCACTATATTTGATATCAGTATATCATGTGGAGGAGATGGGGACAAACAAATCGTTTAAGGATTCAGGTGGACCTGTTGCAACAATGAGAAGTACAAAATGTCATGTCAAAACCAGCTTTACAATTTCGGTGTGGGGGGGGGAGGGGGGTATAATTGGGTGGGGGGAGGGGGGTAAAATTGGGTGGGGGGAGGGGGGAGGCAGGGAAGGGAAGTGAAGGGTAAACAAAGGAGGAGGCTGCAATGCTTGGTAAGAAATGTATGCATTATTCTGCCCATGTAATTGTAGCACCTCTGTACAGTATGTTCTCAAATAAAATAAAATACAATTTAAAAAAAAAAAAAAAAAAAAAAAAAAAATATTTCTATCTCTTTGAGAAATAAGTATCCTCTCAGTGCTTTGACTATAATAAATCTAAATTCAGGGAAAACTTGACAGAGGGTCAGAAGGTATATTCTGACATCATATCAAGTAAATATGTATTTGTATAATAAATTAAGTTCTATCTGTGAAAGTAAACTCGAGACATGATAAAGGTATAAACTGTTATCTCTTAAGATGACGAATTTTTTCAAGTGCAACCCAGAAATGATTCAGAAATTAATGAAAATCGAAATGTAAGAAAAATCTTCGTACTCTAGCAAGCACAAGAGAAAGAACTGCAAGGACAGTTCAGGTTTTCCCTCCTTATCCATGGTTTTATGGTTTCATGGTTCTCTCTTTTCCATGGTTTCAGTCAATGTTGGTCAACCACCGTTGAAAATATTACATAGAAAATTCCAGAAATAAACAATGCATGATTTGAAAATTGCATACTATTCTAATAAGCATGATAACATCTCCTACCATCTCCCTCCAGCCTGGGACATGACTCACCTCGTTGTCTGGCATAGCCACACTGTGTAGGCTGCCTGTCTTAGTCACTTAGCAGCTATCTCATACATCGGGTTGACCATTGCAATACCTTGCTGCTTATGTGCCAGTATCCTTATGGGGTAGCCTGATGCTGTGTCACAACAACTACGTCATCCACCTCAGCTCAACTCATCACATAGGCATGTACCATCTCCCTTCATCCCAAGAAAGGTCAGTACATCTGTAAGGTAACTATAGTGCACAGAAGATATTTTGACAGCAACCATTTTCACATTTTACTACATTATATTATCAGCATTGCGCTATTTTAATATTAGTGTTACAGACCTCTTAACCATACTGAATTTATAGGTCAACCTCTACTAAATGTATGTACATAAGGGAATAAAAGCAGAACACACAGGGTTAAGTACCCCACAATTTCAAGATCCACTAAAGGCCTTAGAATCTATTCTCATATAAAGTATAGTTTACCACATTTCTTACTTCTATCTTTATTTCCTTGGGAAACCACTGTACTGATTTCCCAATTACTGTATTAATTTTCTTTTTCTTTGTATATCAAGTATTTTTTAATGTGTGGGGCTCAGTGGTAGAGTGCTTGCCTTGCATGCATGAGGCCCTGGGTTCGATCCCTCAGCACCACATAAGCAGAAAAAGCTGGAAGTGGAGCTGTGGCTCAAGTGCCAGCCTTGAGCTAAGAACTGAGAGACAGTGCCCAGGCCCAGAGTTCAGGCCCCAAGACTGACAAAAAAAAAGGAAAGAAACGTATTTGGGACATATGTTATAAGACAGCCTTCAAGGTATTGTCTTTCTCTAAATAATGCATTTTGTTCTGGCAGGCAATAAAATAACTACCAGAAACCTTTCTTTTTCTAAGGCTTAGTTGAATTGATTAAAAATAGATCTATTCTGGTTTCCTCTCTAATTTTAGAATGAGATCCTTATCCCATAATTACTAAAAAGGTATGGCTTTCCTAGCATCTCAATTAAAAGCTCCATACACTTAACAAACTTTCTCTATCCTGTCTAGGTGGACCTCCAGTGTTTCCCAGAAGTAATAAATCTCTGGTATCACCTTTCCTTTGTTAGGCCCTCAGCAGTTCCTCTAGCAGGCCTCCAGATATAGCTACACTTTTTAAGAGACAAGAGCAAATTGTCCTGCGTATTTCTACTCCCCTTTTACTGCGCGCGCGCGCACGCACGCACGCACGCACGCACACACACACACACACACACACACACACACACACACACACATTTGTTTGTTAATTATCCTACCATGCATATCAACCCATGTAGAAAGCCTCAAAGTCCTCAATTCAGTGAGACTGCCCCCTGCTTGGGCTCTGTCTCTTGTGCCACAGCAGAAATGTATCCTCAGGCCAGCAATAAACTGAGGTTCAGGGCTTCCTTATATACTTTCTCCATTATCCCCGTGATGAATGCATAAAACTCATGAAATCAGTTGCCTTGTACTATTGTCCAGGTTTACAGTTACTTCCAGTGGAAGAGCAAGCCTTGTAACAGGTACTTCTTTATGGCCAGAAATGGAAGTCTTTGGTTTCTTTTTCTACTACACCAGTTTATGGTTTTAATGGTTAAAGATACTCTATGACTTACTTTTCTTCAAACTGGGCCCTATCCTAACCTTGCTCTATCTGATATTTATTTATTTATTTATATTAAGATTCAGGGTACTAGGATTGAACCCAGGGCCTTGTCTGTAATGTGCATGTATTCTACCAATGGAGCTATATATACCAGCCTTTAAAAATGTTATTGTTTAAGAGGCAAGATCTAATTATCTTTGCCCACAATACTCCTCCCTGTGCCTCCTGAGTAGCCAGGGTTATAAACACGTGGCACACCATGCCTAGTCTAACTTTCTGCTGTTACCATTCTCTGTCGGAAGTAAAGCAAAGTAATACATAATAAGCTCTCTGAATTATGTTACTTAGTCATGGAGTCTCTTAACCTAATAGAAAACCAAGTTTGGGGGATAAAATATGTTAAAATTTCCTAAAGAACGTAAGTTATTGCATTGTTTAGTTAGCTCTAAAGGGTTTTTGTTTGTTTGTTCAATCTTTGTTTTTGTTTGTTTGTTTTCAATCAAGTTCTCCATATGCAGACTAGGCTGGCCTCAAACTTAGGACCTAAATGTATCAAAATCCCCAGCACATGAGAATCAGTGTTATGGCTCTCACACCCAATGACCTCAGACCTGAGTGTTGAAACCCATGGCCTTCAGAGCTTCGCAGTGCCCTAGAACTTTCCTAGTGTCTGCATCCTACTGTTTCTCTTCTTTAGCTCTTTCCAGATTTCCATCTTTCTTCAATTTCAAATCTCTACCTAACTTATTTTCTCTCTGCCATGGCCATCTCTCTTTCCTGTGCTTATATGTTTTGTCCTGCCCACAATCTGGAGCTCTTCTGCTTTCCAGACTACTGAGATCTGGAACTTTCTGCCTGAGTAGTAATTGCCACTGTTGCTCAGTGTGACATCTGCTTCTGTCACTAACATTGCCACTGTCTTCACTCAGATTACACTTATTTTTTTCATTTATTTTTATTATAAAAGTTCAGATCACACTTCTGTTATTTTCTTTCTCTTCCCAACTTTTTACCAGCTCAGTCTGCTCTACTGAGGATAAAGATCAAAAGTATGGAAGACTAACATGCAAATGAAGGATTACATGTGCAATGATCATACAAGGAATGATTGTACCCATACCAATCCAATAGCCTCTCATGCAAATGAAGGATTGTGCTTGCACCAATCGCATGTCTTACTCTGGGTCACCAGAGGAAGCACTCTTCCTCTGGCTGAGTGAAAATGGTTCCAGGATCCTGTAGTTCACCAAGGCTTTTAAGCAGTCATGCCTGGGATGAAGCCTTCAGGAGCCAGAGTTGTGCTTCAGGAGAGAGCATCTGTAGTTGCCCTGTAGTTTTCTAAGGGCATCCATGGGGTGTCCACGGCAGCTGGTACTCGCACCAGGGCAATCCAGCTGGCTGTTTGGCTGACTCTCCTTTACTCAGGTCAGCTTGGACACCTGGAAAGGGAATTGAATAGCATTTGCCCCCAATATCTTAGCTCTCCTACAAGGAAAATACAAGGCTTGCTTACAATAAAGATTAGCATTACATCCAAAATGATTTAAAGCTGTGCTTTAGCAATGCCTTGACTCCTGTCCAGGGACCAAGGGAGAGGTAGGTCCCTCAATCTGTCTGATAAGGGCTGTAATTCCATTATAGTGACCCAGCCCCCATGATTTCATCTCTACCTAATTATCTCCTTAACGTCCTATCTCTATAAACTGTCACATTGTGTGTTGGATCTTAAATAGATGAAGCTGAGGGGAAAGACACAACTCAGTCCATGATAATGAGTCTTCTGTTTACACATTGTGGGGAAAAGAACCTATCTGAAGATCTTTTCTGTGATGAAGGATATTTCTGCTTTTTCCAGTTATACTTGACTCATATACAAAAAATAGTTCCTTCTTGAATAAAATTTAGCTACTAATTTTGCCTGTCTAGTAATGGGCAAAGTCAATCTCAAATGTGGAAGAAAATGATAATTGTTTCTCTTAGGGGAAAGCAATGTTGCACAGAAATGGCCACAAAGGTTCCATGTGGATTTTTTAAATTCTTTATTTTTTTTAATTATCGTTAAGTAGTTGTGCAAAGGAGGTGCCATTTAACAAAGCAGTTTATGAATACAATGCATCTGGATCAGTGTCACCCCTTTCAACATTCTCAAGCCCTCCAACTCATCCCTTCCCTTACTTTTCTTAATTTTATGGTATGATGCAGTCAGGAATTCATTACCCCCCTTCCTCCTTTCATCTTCTATCCCTCTCCTCTTTACCCCTCTTGCATGTACCCTTTTCCTGCTGCTCATTTTGTTGGGCTTTGACTTGGTCTTTCAAATTATTATACCCTGTAGGGTTTATTATACTTCAGTTAATTCATTTGTAACTAGTTGCATATCACCCAATGTGCTTACTTATAGATTTGTAGGTATATTTGTGGTAGCACAAATGAGGAACACCATACAACCTTTATTTGTTTGGGTCCGGCTTACTTCAGTTAATATAAAGTTTTCATTTCCTTATGAATAGTACAATATCATTCTTTCTGATGCATAAGTAAAATTTTTATATATAATCACATTTTCTTGATCCATTTGTCCAATGTGGGGTACCTGGGCTGATTCCATATCTTGGCTATGATGACTAGTGCTGCTATGAACATATTACCTTCTTATGTCCTTCCAGGTATTTGTAAAAGTGAACAATGACCACATTCCCACTCCCTATGAAGATCTCAATCCTTGCTTCATTTGAATATTCATGAGGCCCACCTGCTAGAAACAGGAGCCTAGACAGAATGGACAACAATCCCAAGAAAATAATCAAGGTAGGAAAAATATGCCATCATCATCTATTGCATGAGAAACTGGCTCACACACAAAGCCATAGACTAAACAGAAATTTCCCATCTAAAACTGAAATGTGGGCAGAAGTTTTAGAGTGTTCAAGATCTACATGGTATGATCATGATTTGCTAATCTACTCTTAAGTATTTCTTGTAGAAACAGGTTTCTTTCTTTAAGATGCCCAAACTCCTGAGTAAATGGGAGGCAGGGTAACACTGAGAGCAAAGCTACACTCAGCATTGATACTAATCAAACAGTCCTCTCAGCTTGCTAACAGATATGCATTTTGTAAAAACAATCAGTAATTTCCAAACTCAATATGTTTTTAATTTAATGGGAAATATCTTAAAAACACTTTTTTATCAAACTGATGTCTAAATTTATAAGAAAAATCTAGACATCACCCCATTCATAAGGAAATGGAAAGACTTGGAAAAAAAATCATATTAAGTCAAGTAAGCCAGACCCAAAGAAACACAGGCTTCCTGGTTTCCCTCATTTGTAGGGTCTAGATAGTTCTATCAGAGGATCACAATAACTCAATAGTTATGTACATATGACCTTATAAAATGATGCTTATTGAAATGAACTACAAAAAAAAGGAAAAATCTAGATGTTTGAAGAAAACTAAGTTACTATGTACCTGTGTTTCTTTTCTTTTCTTTTTCTTTTTATTTTTTTTGGTCCTGGGGCTCAAACTTTAGGCTTGGGTGCTATCCCTGAGCTCTTCAGCTCAAGGTAATGCTCTACCATTTGAACCACAGCGCCACTTCCGGTTTTCTGATGGTTAATTGTAGATAAGAGTCTCACTGATTTTCCTGCCCAGGCTGGCTTTGAACTGCAAAGTAATTATAGAATTTCAGGGGATTTGTAAATTATATATACCAGAAATATCATTACATCAATTGCACAGCTAACTCATGGGGGGTTCTTGTCTTTCATCTCGACCCCTACCTGGACACTCTTGTCACCACTTATAGTAGATTTGAGCATGAATCACTGACGTCTGCCAGTAACGGAAAGCCTTTTGCACTAGCTCTTGTCATAAAAAAATAAAATGGTGTTAATTTTTTATTGGAAGATATAACTAACCAAAACACAATAAACTCAGCATATGACCCATAGTGTTATAAAATTATCTATCAAGTCTTTTAATGGAACAGTAAAAAGTAACACTTCTTTTTTTTAAAGCAGAGTCTCACTATATAGACCAAGATGGCTTCAAATTTGAGACACATTGCCTCAGCCTCAGGTACTGGGCTTCTAGGCATCCATCACCATACTCAGTGAAGTGCTACTTTCATTTGAAAAAATAACACTTAATAGACAAATGCAATGTTTGGACTGGCTTCTTTTTATTATTATTACATGTCATTTTGAGCCTTGATTTTCACACTTACAAATGGAAATCATATTTTCTCTTCTTTCAAAGTGGAGCAAATTGTAGTAAATAACTAGTACTCATTCCGTCTCATATGTCATTGTGACAATTTATCCCTTTACATACATTTCAGCACTGGTTTTAGCACTATCAAGTGTCCCCCAAGTTAATGTTTGATGTCACCATAATATCTTTAACTTCTGAAGCATTTTGAAGTTTTCCAGAGCACATTCCTGCAAATTATTTCATGTGATCAATTCTAAAATATTCTGACAAGCACACAGAATAACCAGAAGTTGGATCTAGATTTTCCTTTCTTCCTCATTAGAAAAATGTTTGCTCTATCAACTTACTGCAAAGAGGGGCTTAGGATAACTCACAGTCTGAGGACTCCAAATGGTAATGCAAACTTAACATAGATTCAACAATGACCCGTTTTCAAATAAACATCTAATGTGTGTAATGCTGAATGAGAAGAAAATGTCCTCTCTGCCATTGGGCCGGGTATGACCAAGAGATGCTGACATCAATGAAGCCCTGCCCTGTGTCATCATGTTCTCCCACATACTGAAAGCCATTGGGACATGCATTATTTCTACAGGAGAACATAAAATGCCAGTATGGAAATTGTTTTTATAGAAAGGAAGAAGTATAATTCACATATATAATTTCAGCTAAGAAGGCATGTTCCAGGTTTCAAAGAAGAGGTTACATATTCATAGTGCTAAATGCTCACATAATTCAACCCTACCCAAAAATAAAGGCAAAAATACAGATGGAAGATTGTGTTCTCTGATCTTGATTAAATCTCTACAACATCTATTTTATACAACACTAACACCAAGGAGTGGTTTGGGTTTGGTTTGCTCTTGGTTCAGATCAAAATTTTCTCAATGAAAGGCACTGGGATTGGAGACAGGAAGTCAGGAGAAAGGGTCTGAGTTCTATTGTGCTGGCTATTACAGGGTGAAGTGCTTTCATGTCTGTGTCTTGTATTCCTCCCATAAAGAAGAGATGAGCCTGAGGACCTATGTTGTCTTGTGTTTAGGGTTTTGTTCTTCCGTTTCTTTCTTTTTGTTTGGGCTGCTAGACTGGCAATTCTAAGGAACACCATGTTAGGGAGAAACTGGCTTTCTGTCTTCAACCAGCGGGTCACATACACGAAAAGGAACCAGACAATACAGTACCAAAATACTATTTTCTGCAGTCAGAGTGAAAGCTAAAATATAACTGGCTGAGAGATAATGCCTGGGAAAGTTCAGCATCGTTTCACATAGTTTTACGTCATTCTCCAGAATGTTTCAAGTTCTATTTATTCCCCAAGCACTGAAATAACCCTGAATATTCCAATAACAACCCAAGAAAGAGCATCTTTTTTCACTTCACCATGTATGGTTTCAGCCCCTTGGCTTCCAGGTTTACATCATATGCTGGTCTCACAGGCCTAACAGAGCCACCTTTGCCCGAAAAGGAGAAGGGATGCTTGCTGGGAGGAGGCACACTGAAATTCCATCCAATCTCTTGAGGCTTTTATTCTTAACCCAGTATCACATAGCTGAATATCTCTTCTTGCCTGTTATAAATAGGTTCTGATGTCTGTCCCTGTAGCTCACTGAGAAAGAATGCAAACAGTCCCAGGAATGAATGCTCAGGAAGGTGGTTCTGCCTAGTAAGAGCTATTTTCTTTTTTAAATGACTTGATCCCCAGAGACAAAGAAAGCTTTACATTTTTAGGATGTGAGTTTCTCATCCTTGGGAATGACGTAGTATTTTATAGGTGAAGTTAAGTTTAAAAAGGAGAGGAAGTGATACCAATAGTAAAAATGTGCTGAACAATACTTTTTTTTCCTTAGTTATCTTTAAGGGAATGCAGATTATTTTGGACAATTTTGTCTATATTCACCAGCAACAAATGTTTTTTCACATAATGGTGTGCTCAGAAGGATCTGGGAACCCAACACCATAACCCAAGATAGACAGAACTAATGAAGTGAAGAACCAACAACAAAACAATTGCACAAACCAACTTTCCAAAAAATGACCTGGTTTTATTCTCTCTCGCTATATAAAAAGAAGTAAATGTGAAAGATGTTGTATAAACAAATGGTTTTTCTTTGCATTTAAACCAATCAACACTGAGTGAAAGAAACAAATAGAAAGATAGTTACTAGTGTACTTTTTTCTTGGTTCAGGAAACTGTCAGTGATTTTAAGGCTCCAAGGTGATTTTCAGACTTCAATTTCTAAACACAGACATAGTTCTCATTCCTGCTTCCAGATAAGAAGAAAGTCCCTGATAAAATTCTTTATCTATTGTTGTGGTAACCACAATATGATTCCAAAGGATTTTCATAACTTTTAAATGTGCATATTTGTCCTTTCACAAACCCAGATTGCTACATCTCAGACCCAGCTCCATGGAACTGTAATCATCTGTCTTTATGTGGCTATACCTTTTTGTTAAACTGATTACCTTATGCTACAATTGGAACATTGGATACTTTACTTCTGTATTTACAGTTCTAGTTATTTTGGATCCTTTGAAGAGTCTTGGACTAAAGAAACTGTTTGGAAACAATCTGGACTTACAGAAATACTATAAGGGATGCTTGACTTTTGAAGAGTGTGGTATGAAGTGTTGGATTCTAATCTAGACCATATTCATAGTACATATCAGTTTTTTTTTGGGGGGGGGTTCTGGTCATGGGGCCTGAACTCTGGGCCTGGGCACTGTCCCTCAGCTCTTCAGCTCAAGGCTAGTGCTCTACCACTTTGAGCCACAGCACCACTTCCGGCTTTTTTCTTTTTGCTTATGTGGTGCTGAGGAATCGAACCCAGGGCCTCATGCATGCAAGGCAAGCGCTCTACCACTGAGCCACCTTCCCAGCCCTCATATCAGAGTTTTAATGATACCAAAATGGCTTTTGTCTGTATTTTGTAAGCAATGACATTTTTCCTATTATCTGAACTATTAAATAACTGCAATAATTGTTCTAAGAGTGTTTTGCTTCATTGATTCTTCATCTGAGAAACTGCAAGCTGTCTATGTCAGTGAAATAAAGTACAATAATACTAGAAGAGTCATAAAACATTCCAAAGCTCCATTTACTAAGTTGCTTTCACCAGCTCATTCTCTGACCTTGTCCATTGAACATAGGTTTTATTTCCAACACTTGAAAATTTTACCTTGAGTTTATAGAATATCTAGAGTTGTTTTTAAATTAAATCTCATAAGAGCTTTTATTTCCTTCTCTTCATTCAATGAGAACGTTTGTGTTAATTCTTACCCCTAACCAAGTGCAGTACTTTTGCAAAGAAGCTATTAAAATGCTTTTCAAGTTGAAATTTCCCTGCCCTTCTAAGAATAGACACGTGGTTAATTACATATATTTTAATCTCAGTATATTCTTTAGAGAATTTTTACTGAGGCAGATTTATTTCAGGTCTTAGTTATTTAGAGTATTTCTTATGACCCTGATGTACCACTTAGCCACACCATCAGTTCTTAAAATACAAATTTTGATAATTGTATTAAGTATAATTTCTCATGGAATGGATGACACTAATTAACATATCAATAAAATCTAAATCTAAAGAGTAGATCTTAAAAAAGAAATTATCTTGACCCCCTTTGCTTTCAAAAGGACAAACACAGCTCCAACAATCGAGTGTATATAAAATAGAAAATGTGAAGATAGGGTTTTGAAGTAGTCTAGAACTGTACCGGAGACTTACTCTACTTGTACCATTTGCAAGCACTTATGAAAAATATGAAGATATTTTACAGATGTGTTCTAGTCAAGGTAGACATTTAAAACATGGATAGTGACTTTTCTTAGATTTTAAAATCCAAACTGAATACTTACAGAAATGCACCTTAAGGATAAATGATAAGAATAATATAACATTAGGAGGTGCAGTTCACAAGTAGGATGGAAATGTGAAAAATATCTTTTCAAATTAGTATTAAAGCAGTTCTGCTGTTAAGCAAATAGACATCAGTGCTTATAATCATATCACCAAGTGAAAAGAGGTTGTTAAAATACACACTTGTCCCACAAATACAGACACTTCAAATCAGTGTAACTGCAAACAGGTGTATGAACCAGCAGAAAGTGGTCAAAAATTAGAAAATTGCCTTCTATTAAAATTAGAGTGATCCTCAAAGACTCTACTTACTTTCTACTTGGAAATGACAAGCTTTGATCTTAGTTTCAGTTAAAAACCACCATTCCAGGTACTATTTCCCTTTTCTTTACAATTTAAACTTTTTAAAAACCAGTGTCAGCAATTTCACATCCTTCCTTGCACCTGGAAAAATGCTGTTTCAGACTTCCAGGCTAGTCTTGAGTTTTTTTTTTAATAATTTACTTTCCTTCTTGGCTCTACATGAAGAGTTAGAGAAAATATTCCTTCCACTAAAAGTATCTTCAGTATATTTCTTTGTTTTTTAACTTGTTTTATTTCACTCTAACTATACTGGTTCCTGTACTTAAGTCACCCAAAATGTTAAAATGTGAAAAATCTTCAAATTAAGGAAACCCTACAAAGAGTGATTCCCAAAGAAAAATCAATGCCTCATGGGTAGAAGATAGAGTAAGGTTTCAAATAGGAAGACAAGATGTCTTTGCCAACTGGTTTAACTGTCATTTTGTTAAGACATAGTATTAATGATATGAGCATAGATCAAAGAACATTGAGAAAATGTTACTTTCTTAAGAAGACAAAGAAGAGGAAGTGATGTGAAAAGTATCAATGAAGGGGTCAGTGAAATATAAAGTAATAAACCTCTACTCTACACACAAATACATAATATTTCTGTTTGGGGAGGGTTGTTTCTGTTTTATGGTAGTACTGATGTTTGACCTCAGGGACTTGAAGTTGTTAGGTAGGTGTTCTACTAGTTGAGCCATGTCTCCAAAACTTTTTGCTTTAGTAATTTTGGAGACATGGTCTCACATTTATACTCAGGCTGGCCAGTAGCAGAAATAATGCGGCCAAATACCATAAGATATAATCTGGTGTTCCACAAAACCTGTTGGAAAATTATTCTACATATACTCCTATAAAACTTGCAATTAAACTCTACACCAATATATTTATTCTTCCCTTATTCATCTGTTGATTCATTCCACATTTTCTGAGCACAGTCTCTTGCCAAGTATCCTACTGGTCACTGAGGATACAAAGGAAAAACAAAGAGTCCTTAATTTCAAAGAGTCCAGTGTGAAAGACAAACATATAAACACACTTAAAAGAAGAAAAAGAAACCCTGACAAGGGTAAAAATCCACTGTAGCACCTCTTTTAATAAGGAAGTTTGTTCTGTTTTCATCCACTTCTTACCACAAATCACAGTAACATGACACAGATTCTTTTCATCCACTTCTTACCATAGATTACAATAACATGACACAGATTCTAGGATGTCACAAGAGTAGATTTCCCTACGTGTCTCCTCAAGCTGTTTATCAAGATGACATGATGTTGGTATACACAGAAGAGCTGAGATGTTCCATCATGAAACCTGGGTCCAGGCAGTGATAGCCAATAGTCTAGAAGGTGGATATGACCTGAATACTTCTTTTTCTCTTTGGAAGAAAATGCTCACAACAGGACCCAGGTACTTCCAGAAGCTCATTGGAAAACATCTATACCACAATGATTGTAGCCCTGCTAGCTTAGTTTCACCAGAGGAGAGGAGGGCCAACATAAGGCAACGAACTAAGCAATGTTATTTCTTCAGGACATTCTGCTCTCCGTCTTATTCAATCAAACATGGTTGTGCAGGTATGGAGCTATTTCAAGGGCCTCTCACTGTCCCATTATCTTCCCACATCACTACTGGAAAAGATATTTCATAAACAAATCCTTTCATCAAAGATAAACCCAAAGTCTTATATGAAGATGGTTAAGTTGAGATAATGTGCATGAGTGTAATACATTCATTCTAACACTAAGTGGAATCTTTCCACTACCCGATAAAGGGCAGCTATCAAATTCCCTTCTGTTTAGTCAAGAGGGAAGGTTAAAAAGCAAGGTCAAGAATGTGGAGATGGAAGGCTGTGAAAAAGAATCCAAATGCTGGCAACTTCATAGTTTGGTTTGGGAACGTTGAAGGCAGTCTGAGTGTATGTAAATTGACCTGTTTGTAGAAGCTGAGCACAATGAAGGGATGGTGGCCACCAGGTGAGGAGAAATGATGGAGCCCATTTTCTGTCACATGATCCTCTAGGGTGACAGAAATCAACCTCACTCTTGATTAGAAATAGCTTACTTGTCCTTGTAAAAAAGGAATCTTGTTCCCTCAAGTTTCTTTTCAGACGAAGAATGGAATACAATGTAAAGGTACGGCTTCTAAGGAAGACCACTTGTGTTCAAATCTTAGATCCTCTTCTTTGGTTGTATGATTTTTTTAAAGGATGTAACTTGACCACTCAAAATAAACAAAATAAAACAAACAAACAAAAACCCTTGAGTACCAGTCCTGGGGCTTGAACTCAGGGCCAAGGCACTGTCCCTGAGCTTTTTGGCTTAAGGCTAGCACTCTAGTACTTGAGCCACAGCTCCACTTCTGGATTTTTTTGGTAGTTAATTGGAGATCAGAGTCTCATTGGCTTTCCTGCCCAAGCTAACTTTGAACTGTGCTCCTCAGATCTCATCCTCCTGAGTAGCTAGGATTATAGATGTAAGCAACCAGTGCTGCTTGGTATATACCCAAGTTTTCATTGGCAAAAAGGGTAAAACTATTACCTTACCTGGCACAGGTTCCTTGGGGTTTAGTTATCCAATTTGAGAAGGAAAGCAACAGGTGACACAAACAGTATCCAGGTAGCACACTGTCACTGAAATAAGCAACAAATCATTCAAAACATAACTGTGAAATTAGACAAAAAAAAGGGTAGATTCTGAAAATTCTGATATCATCAGAATTGTGTCAGTATTTGAAGGAATTGAAATATAACAGTCTACTTTTTATTTTCAGAATTTAGTTTCTAAATTTTTATTCAGAACATATATCTACCTCTAAACAGGGAGCCATCATATCAATCCTCAATTAATTCTTCAAAATTGCCCAAGTTACTCTTACTAAGGTTGTCATGTTTTTATATAAAGACTAATTTCAGTATGTAGATTTTTAATGTTTACTTCTCTCTTTTTGGGGGGGGGTCAGTTATAGGACTGCTGTCCCTCAGCTCTTCAGCTCAAAGCTAGTGCCCTACCACTTGAGCCACAGCACCACGTTTTTTTTTTTCTGAGTGGTTTCATTGAAGATAAGGGTTTCATGGACTTTCCTGCCCAGGCTGGCTTTGAACCACAATCCTCAGATCTCAGCCTCTTGAGTAGCCAGGATTACGGGCGTGAGCCACCAGCACCCAGCTTCTTTCATGCTTTTACTTGCTAATTTGGGGTCACGGAAATGACAGGGAGATATGGTAAATACTTGAGGAAAATAAATACACCTAGTTAAGATGTAATATTTTTTCTGCAAAACAGTAAGGGACTAGTGAGAAGGGAGAGCAATAAGCCAAGAATAACATAATATTTTCAATGTGATTTACCACATTCCAGCAAGAAAAGCCTAAATGATAAAATATTGATTATAACAATGAATTTATCCACTTTTTAATGAACCATTCTTATCTTTTCAACAAGAAGCTTACATATCTGTTTCTATTTCTTACATGTTTTCCAATTCCTTGTGGAATTGTGCAAGCCATGCAGTATTTTGTTTGGGACACATAAAAATTCTTGGGTGATTTCCATTCATCCTTCCAAAATATAAAAATGGAATGACTTAATTACAGAGACGTTAATTCATGGACATAATGTTGGCAGTATTGCAAGGATAAGAAATAATCTCCATGGAAACAAAATACAACAAGGAAATTCTAATTAAATCACATGTGTTACATGGATCTGAGCCACTGTGTCTTGGACATGAGCATTTGTTTTCTGTCACCTTTGTAAAAATAAAGTATCCTATTACAGTGAAATTTACAGGTGTTTCTTCCCTTCCAATTAGTTGTTCGATTAGAAAAGTAAATTTTAGTTTACTAAGATTAATTTACCAGGAAAACCATGTAGACTTCTGGATAAGCATGCAATGTTGAACACAAAAGTTCATTCTTGCCCAACTGAAAGCCCCACTGTACTGCCATGGAAGGAATATAATAAACAGTAAAACAGTGAAGACCCAAAGAAGGGGAGTTAAAATAGAGGAGAGCTGTTGTAGACTGAATTAGATGTTATACACTGAATTCCTCAGTTCCAAATCTCAGCATGGCTCGTGATTCTGATCTCTCTGTCTCTGAGTCTATACCTCTGTCTCTCTCTCTGTCTGAATCTCTCTGTCTCTGCCTCACCCTCCTGCCCTCCCTTTCCCCTTCTGTTATACATTTGTCTGTTTTATCAGGAAATAGTAACATACAGAATGTAGCTATTATCCTGTCCCAAACTGTCATCGGCACTCATGACCACCTTTATCTCCTGCTTAGATCATTGCACAATCACTTTTGTGATTTCTCCTAGCCCATGACTGTCCACTTTCACCATCGCAACAAAATTGCTTTAAAAATGTCTTGTCTTTTAATACTATCAGTCATGTTTGTCTTATGTATTCTTTTATTTGATAGCGCTGGGGTTTAAAGTCAAGGCCTCATACTTGCTAGGCCAGTGATCCATCATTGAGCCACCCCGCCAATCCTTTTCTTGTGTATGTATATGTGTACTGTTTACTGTGTGTGTGTGTGTGTGTGTGTGTGTGTGTGTGTGTGTGTGTGTGTGTGTGTGTGTGTGTGTGTGTGTGTGTGTGTGTACCCCTACTGGGGCTTGAAATAGGGACCTGGGTAATGTCCCTTAACTTTTCAGATCAAGACTGCAGTTCTACTGCTTGAACTGCAGCTTCACTTCTGACTTTTTGGTAGCAGTAATCAGAGATAAGAATCTCACAGACTTTGCTGTCCTGGCTGCCTTTGAACCTGAATTCAGATCCAGATCTCAGCTTCCTCTGAAGCTACAGACGTGTGACCCACTATCACCTGACTGTGCCAGATACTTTTGAGATCAGATATCACCACCTGCTTGGGCATGCACCTGGACCATAGTCTGCCTGTTTTAGGGTTCCCATTGTAATTAGAATGACAAGCCCACAACACTATGGCCATCTTGTCTGCTGAGATGAAATATCATAGCTATTTTTGCCTACTTCTAGCTTGTAACCATGATCCCTGCCACTCTCAACCTCCCACAGAGCTAGAATGAAAGGCACAGGCCACAGCACCCAGTATGGTTGGTAAAGGAGTTGTGTGAACTTTCTGACTGACCACACTTGAGCCATGCTTCTTTTACACTCAGCCATCCAAGTAGCTTCGTCCTTCCCACCCAGCCTCCATCATGATTAAATATTCAGTTCTTTTTCTTCATTCAGATTAGGCTCTTCTCACAAAGACCCACAATGCCTTACCTTGTTTGGACTCCTGTTGGCCCTGGCCTCATTTTTCCACTTTGTCCTGACTTATGCACTGCCTTGAGAACCTAGCTACATAACTGCCTCAGGTTATGTGAACTGCTCCTTCCTTCTGTCTGAAACAAACTTTCTTCTTAACTTACACAACTCAAGTGGTTGCTGTGTGACATCCTTTCCAATACATCTAAAGTGAAACACCACTCTATATATTTGATGTCTGTTTTACTGCTTTACCTCTTTTTATTAATATTTTCCACTGCCCAAAAGAGTACATAATTTACTTATTATGTGTAAGTTATTCCTTGCAACAATATATGAGCTGCTGAATTTTGAGCAGTATTTTACTTCTATCACCTATATTCCTGTAACAATAGCTATCAACTCGCTATTCATAACTGAGTTGTCAGATCAAATATGAAAGACTTTGAATTTCAGTTAACTTTGAATTTCAGATAAATAATGAATTAATTTTAGTATATTTCCCATGCAACATTTAGAACACAATGTGCTTGTATTTCTAAAAATCTGTTATTTATCTGGAATTCCAATTTTACTGGGTGTTATATAACTTTATTTGCCAAATCTGGCAATCCTAATACAAAAATATCTCTTGAATGAATAAGTATTTTGAAGTCAGGCAAGCAGAGGAAACAATGGTAAGTAATTAAGCAAGTTACAGATAATTAAATACCAAGAGTCAATAGGGCTGGGGTAAAATAGGAAAGGAATGAGTAAATCAAAAGGATAAGGAACCAATTCATGACACAGAATGTGAAAACTGTAAGGAATTAAGAGTATCAAGTGTTCTACAAGTGGAGAATTCAACAATACATGAGGGAAAAAAGATCAGCAACTAGAAACAGAAGGATTTAACACAGTCTTTAAAAGAAAAAGTTTTAATCTTTATTTTTTTTAGCAAACTAATAACATATAGGAAGTTCATTACTGAAAATAGATACTTAAAGAAACCTAAAACAGGGGCTGTGAAGGTGGCTCAGGGGTAGAGCGCTTGTCTTGCGTGCATGAGGCCCTGGGTTCGATTCCTCAGCACCACAGAAGCAAAAAAGAAAAAAGCCGGAAGTGGGGCTGTGGCTCAAGTGGTAGAGTGCTAGCCTTGAACTGAAGAGCTGAGGGACAGCGCCCAGGCCCAGAGCTCAGGCCTCATGACCGGACCAAAAAAAAATGAACAACAACAACAAAAACCTAAAACAAATATAACACTATAGTAAGAATTACAAAAACTAACTAAAAAATTTAAACATAAAACTAAGGTATTTGTTATAGTCTCACATACCCACTATTTAGTGAAGTAATGAAAGCCAAAGAGAGCATAACACATAAGAAATGGAAAATATAATTGTGACATAGAAATCTACAGATAAACTAATAGAATGAATGAGTTTAACAATGAATATAAAAATCATTTGTTTTTATATACGCTGATAAAAAGTAAGAATATGTAAAAAAGATAACTTTTACAAAAGCAAATATTACATAAGAATTGATAAAAATGTACATGATGTTATAAAACTTTGCTGAGAGAAATTAAAACACTTTATCAAATCTTCATGGATAAGTGCGATCAAGAGTGAAAAATTTCCAGTATTCCCAAATTATCTTACAAATTAAAAAAACTGAATATTAATAGATCTTTGAAGGTAAATTGAAAATGTAGTACTAAAACTTTCATGAAAATATACAGGGCTGAAAATAATTAAAGAAGTCTTAAGGATCATAAATTTAGAGAACTCACACTATCAGATTTAAAGATTCATTACAAAGTTACAATAAACAAAAGTATGGTATTTATGTAAGAAAATAAACCAATGAGCAAGAGAGAGAATCTGGAAATAGTCAAACATATGATCTTTGATTTATGAAAATATGCTGAAGTCAATTACATGAGAATCATAATGTATAAATATGAGAATAAAAAGAAGTAAATAGCCAAGCCAAGAATGTGACATAATATCTTTGTGAGTTGAAGATGGGCAGATTTTTTTCAAACAAGACCCCCCTCAAACCAAAATGCATACATATTTAGCATGGAAGAAAACAATGCAAATTTGGACTGTCTTTTAATTATGAAACCTTATTCATTAAAACAGAATAGCCACAGAATAATAGAACAAATTGATACTATTGTATTTGACAGACTTCATAGCCAGAATAGAAAGGAAATATGTGTCCATTGACAAATAGAATGGATAAGTTGTATTATGGTTATAAATACATATATGAAAGAATAAAGAATACTACCACACTAAAATCCTAGATAAATCTCACAAATGTGATGTGTGACAGAAAAGAAAATCCATAGGGAGAGAATGCACATGGTATCAGCCTTCTTACCTAAAATTCATAAACAGGCATAATTATTTTATAAAGATAAAGTCAGATTAATGGCTGTCCTGGCCACTACACATTCAAGTAATGCCTTCCCCAAGGAAATTTCCGGGGTTCTGATAATATTCTTGGTGTTGATTTAGACAGCAGTTACAAGTACATGTTTAATCTGTGACAATCATATAGCTGTATGCTTATAATAGGTTTATTTTTTGTACATCATATTTTAATAAGTGTTTTCCAAATAAGAAAAGCACTGCTGTACAAGAAAGAAAGAAAGAAAGAAAGAAAGAAAGAAAGAAAGAAAGAAAGAAAGAAAGAAAGAAAGAAAGAAAGAAAGAAAGAGTGGAAGAGAGGAAGGAAGGAAGGAAGGAAGGAAGGAAGGAAGGAAGGAAGGAAGGAAGGAAGAAACAAAAAAGAAAGGAAGGAAGAAGGGAAGGAAATGAGGGAGGTAGGGAGGAGGGAAGGGAGGAAGAAAGGGAGAGGGGGAGGGAGGGAGGAAGGGTGAAGAGAGAGGGGGGAGAGAGAGAGAGAGAGAGGAAGGGAGAGAGGTAGGGAAGGAGAGAAGGAAGGAAAAAGTCCAGCTTGCGAGAGGAAAAGGAAAAAGCTAAGGGAAGAATAAATGAGTGCTGAAATTAAAAATGCCTCTTCTAAGGGCATATGCTGATCCCAGGATGGGGGAAGTGAATGGATTTGAATTAGATACTTGCCAGGTAAGGGGTGAGAATGCAGTTCCTGCACATAAATTCGGGCCTTTCCTGGCAAGAGACAGAATAGTTCTCTTTTAGAAAAAACAAAAAACAAAAAACTTGTTAGTCTTTGTGTTAATTAAACATATTATTCAAAAGTATGAGTTTACACTTAAATTATCTATGAGGTTTGAGAAAGCCCAAAATAAAGCATTAAAACATTACCAGATAAATAACAGCCCAGGCTGCTTGGCTGAGGTGAGGATGGTGTCTGGAGGAGTACATCCTGGTCTTTCTGGAGGAGTACATCCTGGTCCATTGGTCATGTCCTTATCACAGACTGACGTCTGAAGATAAGCTAAAAAGACAAAAACACTAACCCTGAATTGCATTTTTCCACTTAGAATACACTTTTGTAAGTGAAAAGCTTTAAATCTATATTTGACATGTAAACTTGTTACTAATATATAAATCTTTATGTAGAAGACAACTATTGTGTTCTGTGTATTTAAAGAATATGTGGGAAGTTGATTTCTTTTTCAGAGCTAAGAATGTAAAAGATAAATGCAATATGAGTTGATGGATATAATTCTAGCTGGGGGAAAAAACCTGGTAGTGTGAGTCTTTGCTACTGGATATATGGAAATTGGAAAACCTTGATAGATAGATAGCTATATCAAGAAAATATATACTTGACCCAAATAAAAGGCAAAACTTACCATACAATAGAACATAAAACCACATCTGCTTGCTTCCTTTATGCAACTCATTACACTGAAATTTAAAAAATAACTATATAACTGAGCTATTTCCAGTCAGTACCATTCACATGTCCTCTCACCGTCAATGCAAATGGCCTTGTGACAGGTGAGCTAACATAAAGTGAAAAAATAGGAACAGTACAGTTGCTTAGATGCTAGGAGTAAACACATGCAAACTGTTCTCTATGCAGCAAAAATAACCATAGATACATACACACAATGTAACACAGAAGGCTAAAACTGTGCATTATAAAGATAGCAGGACTTTTGAAAAGTCCAAACAGCTGTGAAGTACACTTAGCCACTGGGTCAGTGCTTGTTTTATACTGTGAGGTCGTCATTATTTTTGTTTCACTACTAAGAATCCAATACTGTGTTTGCCTTATACTGATAATTTTTGTCTTTGTAAGAGACCCAAGGTAAGTTTAGTAATATTATTCAAAATTGAGAGAATACTCTTTTTTTCAGATTTCTCAAGGTTTGATAAATCTTTCAACTCATTGTTTTCCTAATTTTCAATTTTCGAAAGTTCTTAAGGCTATACCAACAAATTTTGTACCTGGAAAAATAAAACAAGATTTTAATGATTATGAGTGCATTTTTTTTGACAGTCATGGGACTTGAACTCAGGGCCTGGGCACTGTCCCTGAGCTGCTTTTGTTCAAGGCTTGTGGAGCACATGGGCAGCCAAGATGGCGCTGGGAGAGAGTAGAGTGGGCAGAGCCCAATTGATCTTCCGATCAGTGCCTAACCAGCCCGTGAAGGCTCAGGTGCATGACAGGGTGTGACCTTGACAGTGATTGGTTCCTCTTCCTACCCTGCCATGCCACCCGCCCTTTCTGTCTTTAAAAAGAGCTGCTCTCTGTTAATAAACGAGTTTTCTACCTGCTGGATTTGTCTCCCCGCTGAGTCTGATTGTCTCCTGGGTGAGGGAGGCTGGGGAATGGGCAAGCGCTGCACTTACCTTTCCTCGGACCCCATCCGTCTTTTGTGGGAGGGACTAAGACCCAACAAAGGCTAACACTCTACCACTTGAGGCACAGTTCCACTTCCAGCTTTTTCTGTTGACGTAGTACTGAGGAATCGAACCCCAGGCTTTATGCACGCTAGGCAAACACTCTACCACTGAGCCCCACCCAACCCTATTAGTACAAATTTTAAAATAATCTGGATATATTTCTCTTGAAGTCTCAACTCATAAAACTTGAAGCTGAAAGTTCACTAGAAAATCGAGTTGGGTCAGATCAGTTTGAAATAATTTGATTGGTCTTAAAATTAAAACATTGTTTTGACTTAGCACTTTGAGATTATTGGATTCTGACATCAGAGAATCTCTGCCAATATAATCGTGTACTAAAAAGATACATAAAACATATGTGTTCCTATAACTAGTAAATAAAAATCAGAAAACACAGGAGATTGACACTTGCATCCAGGATGGAGGAAGTGTTATTGGTCTGGCCATGTTGTTGAAAATAACTTATAAGCTAAAGAAAATTTGAGTAAACTGTTAATTAGCACTAAAAAACAGGCATAGCAGATCCTGATATTTCTCCAAATTATTTATTTATGTATTTATATATTTATCCCAGGACTGGTTCTGGCCATGCCACCAGGTAGAAAGTCCTAACAAATGCCTGATGTTTATGAGCTGTGGAGGTAGGTACTGAAGTTTGAGACTACCTAAAGCAGGTAGCATTTGAAGACAGAGAAGAAGCTGCATAGAGGGTAGACACATGTAAGTGTGAGGATTCACATTTGGGGTGACTAGTGTGACACTAGGTATTGGGGTGGTTTGCTTAGGGCCAAATTTCACCAGGTTTACCACCAAGCTCCTGCCTCAGACCTAAACAATGATGTCAATGGTTATAAATACAAGAAGGAGCTTCTAGCCTGATCAGAAAATAAATCAATCCAAGTGCCAGGGGCTCATGTCTGTAATACTACCTATTCAGGAGGCTAAGATTTGAGGATACCAATTCAAGGTTATGTGGTCAGACTCTTATCTCCAATTAATCACAGAGAAACCAAGAAGTGGAGCTGTGGCTCAAGTGGTAGAGTACTAGCCTTTGAGCTTAAAAGAGTTCAAGGACAGAGCCCAGGTCTAGAGTTCAACTCCTAGAGCTGGCAAAAAGTAAAAATTAATTATATATTTACAAATATACATATATGCACATATGTATTTATTTTATGTTAAGTTCATGCATCTAGACAATTGATTTCCTTCCTTTTTTCATTCATCTACTCTCCCTTTGTCCATCTTTTAAAAAAATAATAAAAAATAATTTTTCTGACTGAAAGTATAAATGTACTTCAGGTCTTAGTAGAACAATTCCTAGGAAAAGAAATCCCCCATGACTCATTCAGTCCTATAACTGTGAAATCAACACTGTTAGCTTCACAAATCACGTCTTGATTGGCCATTAGCTCAGTCTTTGTCCTGTGAGGAGTTCTGGAAAACTTATCACTTTATTACTGGTACAGAACAGAACAAGGTAGTCTCCTGAGTTTTGGGCCATTTTGGCCATTCTTGACAATGATAAGAAGATAGCACCTATTTGAAGGGTAGTTTGCCTTCCACAGAAGATGTAAGCTTATCAACAAATGTTTTCTTTTCCTCCTGGAGTTCAAGTGATTTCAAGGTGACTACAACAGAAAATAGCTCAGATCAAAGGGCATCACAAAGTGGAAAGGCTTTTAGTTAATTTACAAAAAGCCAGAAAAGCATTTGTTAGGTTGCATCTTACATCCTGTGTCCAATAAAGCTGGACTCTGGCTTATTCAAATGTTGTTCTGCTTCCCTACTGTGGTATTACCTGTAACACTGACATAATAGGAGGGTATCTTGTCCTGTTAGTTTGTTTTGTACAGAACATAGCATAGCTTTAACTCACATTTTTTAAATAGTGTATTTGAAAAGAAAAAAGGTACTGCATTTTTTTCATAAAGGAAAAAAATATTTTTGTAGATTAGCCAGTGGAATTTACTGACAAGTCTTCAAACAAAGGAAATGAAAAAGGAAATGGACCTATTCAGTGCCATCCAGGGACAATAACATATCTTACCTCTTTTGATCTTTATAGCAACACTATGAGTAATTTATTATATTTGATACATGAGAAATCTGAGCCTCAAAGAAGCTAAGTATTTGATCCAATTTGTACAATACAAGGGAGAAATGGAATTTCAACTCAAGTCTCCGTACTTCCAAAGCCCATAGTCTTTCCATTAAACCATCACTTCTCCTCCAGGGTGGTCTCTGGCAAATTCTATCAGAATCTAACCAAAGCCAGGCCTGATTAAAAGGTCAGAGTCTGTCCCTGTCCTAGCAGTAAATCCCAGACAGATTATGTGCACTCAGCACTAGCTGACTGTCTCAACCTGGAGACTGGCTCCAACAACAATCCCTCCTTTGGAGGAAATCCAATTCTTTAGCCTCCCTGGCCTAGTAGGGGATGACTCAAGTCAGACTGCAGCGGCTCCAAACATCCCCCCCCACCTGCCCCCCACTTCCAACAAGACCTTAAGAATGTCAATGACTAAGGTACTATTGTTTTCAGATGACCTTGGGTAAGGGCCATGACCACTCACACTTAGGAAAAACGAAGTGATCTGTGATGGGAAAAGCTGAAGAGTTTGACTACTTTTAGGATTTAAAAAACTCTTTTATGCATCAAGATCCTATATATATATGTTTTTTAACCTAGCATGTCTTGATCAATGGAAGTCCTCTCTCGAATCTTGTTTCTTCCTCTTTTTGTTGAAATAAAATGAAAAATAAGACTGAAGTTGCCCTCCGAGTCCCTACAGGAAGTGTTTGTTTTGTCTCATGTATGAAATCATAGCTAGCATCCGAAAGAACTTGACGTCCCCATTAAGGATAAAAAAGACCCTGGTAAACAGCTGGAGGGATCTGATAGCCTGTTGCACTGAGGACATTCTTCACAGGCTCCTTGGATTGCTCATTTCCAAGGAAGAAAACATTTCCTGCCTGAGTGTATCACAGAGGAAGGCAGAGAGGCTGGAATGACTTCACAAGGCATTAGCAATTTTCCAAAGACCTTAAACAAAATTTGCTCCAAGCTACCATCAACTGAAATTTGCCATTGGGCCTGGAAATGTTCTGCATTCCATAAGAAGAAAAACTCTTGACATGAAAGTCATGCTAAATAAGAAATCTTTAAAGGCATCAAAAACATATTTCATCATTGACATGTATGAATGAAGCTAGGAAAATTTTTGGTGTGTAAATTCTGTAGATTTTAACATATGCATTCATTTACTCATCAATTACCTTTGTGCCAAACACTGGGGATGTCAACACATTGATCCATAGGAATTTCATGAGCATTTCCTGTTTTGATTTCTTTCTTTCTTTTTTTTTTTGGGGGGGGTCTGGTTGTGGGGCCTGAACTCTCTCTTTAGCTCAAGGCTAGCACTCTACCACTTGAGCCACAGCGCCACTTCCGGCTTTTTTTTTTCCTGCTTATGTGGTGCTGAGGAATCGAACCCAGGGCCTCAGGCGTGCAAGGCAAGCGCTCTACCACTGAGTCACCTTCCCAGCCCCATGCTGTTTTGATTTCTAAGCTAGAAAATGGGATATAACTGTAAGCTAGGCAGTCACTATCTGACCTTCATGGAGCTTCAACGCTCTCCATGCTGGCTGTGAACCAAAAATATTATAGAGTCATTTTAAAATATAAGCATATAATTGTATAGTTATTATTAAGGTGTTCAAAAGAGGGGCTACCATTTGGTAAGTTAGGTAATGAGTGCATTTCTTTTTTTGGACAATGTCCCTTCCTTCCTTAGCACGCCCCTAGTTTCCCCCTCCCATCCCTATCCACAAGTCACATAGGTCATTTCCCACATACTACATACTGAATATCATGAGTGCATGTGTTTGTTCTTCCTCTTTCCCTTTATGTGCTACCTAGTTTGCCCCTCACAAGAAAAAAAACCACCCCAAACCAAACCAAATACCACCACCACCAATAACAACAAGAAAACATGGTTTTAAGTAGACCTCTAACCAGGCTCCACCTGACACCAACTAAAGTCCATGGTTTATGTACACAATCAACCCAAGGCTTACAAACATACATAGTGTGATAAGTGCTATCATGAAAAAGAGTCAGATAGATTCAGACTAAATCCAACCCAGATTTTGGGTAGAGTAGCGAGTTTCAAAAAATGATATGCTAGGAGTTGGGGATGGTAAAGAAAAGAAGTATGACATTCAAAGGTAGAGGTCATCATTGCAAATGGTGGGATTAACTTACTTATTAATTTTATCATGCTGAAGCACTTGCACAAAAGGGTTTCAACTTGTCAATTTGTATAAAGCATCTTAATGGGGCACCCTTTCCATCAGTCTCTCCCCCGTCTATCCAACCCATCCATCTCCTGAAATTATCCAGTTCCATCTTCACATTTCTACATTGAATATTCACCCACCCTTTCTCTCTTCATTCCTCTTCCTCATTCTTTGTAAGTGCCACCCCACCCCAAACAAAATATGTTCCAGCCCTTGGCATTCATTTGGTTTAATAGTCAGTCAATTGTTCAAAGAAGTTACACCATGGAAATCCACTCCGCTTATGCCACACTTCAGTCGATTTGCTTGTATATGCCCCTTTATATGTTTTCATATATTTACATTTTAAATCTAACTTTCACGTATGAAAGACAACATGTGCCCTTGATCTCTCTGAGCCTGACTTACTTTATTTAACATAATCTTTTTCAGATCCGTCCTAAATGAATGGTATTATTTCTGATGTTAGGTTAATGTGGCTGAGGTACAAAGTTCAAGGAAAAAGAGACTGAAGTGACTATGGAACACAGCAAGAAAACCATTTCTCATACTGAACAGTGAGCATATTTTCTTTTTCCCAAAACAACTGGAACTTTGGGGAAATTTTAGAAAAAAAAACAAATATGATAGTGTCCATTCTGTCCCTCTCTTTGTTCCCAGGCCAGGTACCCACACAAGTTTTTGCAAATGTTGAAGCAAGACAGCAATGTTTGAAGCAATACAGTGACTTCAAATTAGATCATCTCTTAAACCACAGGGGTGGGGGAAAACCAATATGTGACCTGGTAAAGCTATTGATCATTGTTCAATTGTACCCAGCTTTCTATGCCTCTCTTTCATCAAAACCAGTCATTTGCTCCTAAAACTTTCCTGAGCCCTGAGTGATATGGGCCATACTTAAAACCCTTGTTCCTGGGAAGGGGAGAAAGCACTGGAGTATGGAAAGAATAACGAGCTATGTGTACAGGTCTCATTGGAAAAAGAAGCTAAGTATTCTAAAATTGTTTTTGAAGTATTTTGTCAGCTTGCTTACCCGACGAGACAAGAAAGGATTACTTATTTTTCTGAGAACTGATGGTAATTTAAACTTTTTTTCCCAGATTGTCTTATAATTACCTCCTGTCTTCCCTGAGGCTCAAAACATTTTCCTCCAATATTCATAAAATAGTGAAAAATAGTTCTGATGAATAAGAGAAAATTCAAGTACAGTATCTGCTTTATTGACTCAATATTTTGCAGTGATTTAGAAAATAATAATTTAAGTTAGGTACACAACAGACATTCTATTCCTATGTACAAAGAACACAGAAACTCTGCCCTACATCCCACATTACATTTGGTCACAAGAAATAATGACCTCATTGACAAGAACTATTTTCAGTCCCTATCAAGGGTCATTTTAGAAAGAAAGCTCAGGTAAAGGCCTTACACTATCACTTTTTATTTTAAACCATTCCATTTTCAAATAAATAGCTGATCCCTGGCCTCAAAGATCTTCTGGTTTCTGTAAATGAAAATGTTGGGAGGAAATCATTTAATCTTAGTGAAGCACCAGGTTGGTCAGATTCAAAGGAACCAGAGACAAGGGTTAAACTCAAAATGAACGCTGGAATGTTCTGGAGCTCAAGCTAGATAGTTGGCTTTTCTCCCATTTTATTTTTACTAGTGGCCTCCTTAGTTCAACTACATGAGGCTAATAGTCCCAGGAGACAAACCTTTTGGAGAAGATGCACATTTCAGAACACGGTGTCCTGCAAAAGAAATGTGAACTGCAGCTACTGTCTGATATCTTGCTCTGTTCTTGCACCATGCAAGAATTTATGCACATCCACTTACCTTGCTTATGCAGTAAGCCTGCCCCATTATAACCTTATAAATGGGAGAATAGACACAACTGATAGGTGAGTTGAAGGGAATTAGAACCCATTTCTCTGTGACTCATAACCATTGCATATTTTTCTTAGTCATTAAACAGATTTTTTCCCTGCACATTGTTGTAGTCATATGATATCTATGTGAAGAACTGAACTTTTAGAAATAAAACTTTAAAAGAAAAAACATCAGACAGATCAACAAAACAAAAACAAAACAAAAAACATCAGACAGATCACTAATAAGATCTATTCAAAAAGGGACTTTATATTGTTCATTAAAAAAAAGAATATGAGTATTCTTTTTTATGTTTTTTATTGTAAACATGCTGTACAGAGGGGTTACAGTTACATGAGTAAGGTAATGAGCACATTTCCTATCAAGCATTGTTACCTTCCCTTTGTTTTTCCCCTACAATCCCTTCCCTCCCTACCCCCAAGTTATAAAATTCGTTTTCAACAGAGTGTCTTGTACATCTCATTGTTACAATTGGTCAACTTGTATCCTTTATTTCAGCATTTTGTTTTTTCCCTTCCCCTCCCCAAATTAGAAAAATGTATATACAAGATGCAGAGCAATAACATCAAATACAGTGAAAACAGGGGTTATACCATGGGGAAGAACATACAAGAGAAACAAAAAAAAAATCACATAGTACATTTTAAATACATTTAAAATAATAGCAAGAAAGAAAAAAACCACTTGTGTCCCTATCTTGGGTTCATTTCACTTAACATCATCTTATATGGTCATACATCCATAGCTTTTAATCTTTTCTGCTTGTCCCAGACATACACTAGTTTTTGCAAATCAGGGAAACCATGGGGCCTATGTTTCTTTGGGCCTGGCTTACTTCATTTAATATAATTTTTCCAAGTCTTTCCATCTCCTAACAAATGGGGCAAGGTTATTCTTTCTGATGGAGGCATAGAATTCCATTGTATATGAAGGGTAAACAAAGGAGGAGGCTGCAATGCTTGGTAAGAAATGTATGCATTATCCTGCCCATGTAATTGTAGCCCCTCTGTACAGTATGTTCTCAAATAAAATAAAATAATATTAAAAAAAAGAATTCCATTGTATAAATATAGCACATTTTCTTGATCCATTCATCTACTGAGGGGCATCTGGGTTGGTTCCATATCTTAGCTATGGTAAATAATGCTGCAATAAACATAGTTGTGCTGGTAGCTTTAGTGTGGCCTTGTTGTGATTGTTTGGGTAAATGCCCTAAAGTGGGATTGCTGGGTCATAGGGGAGCTCTATGTGGAGTCTTTTGAGGAACCTCCATACTGCTTTCCAAAGAGGTTGAACAAGTTTACACTCCCACCAACAATGCAGTAGGGTTCCCTTTTGGCCACATCCCTCTAGCATCTGTTGTTAAGAATTCTTGATTATAGCCATTCTAACTGGGGTGAGGTGGAATCTCAATGATGTTTTGATTTGCATTTCTTTTATGGCTAGAGAAGTTGAGCATTTCTTCATGTGTCTATTGGCCATTCTTATTTCCTCTTCAGAAAAGTTTCTCTTTAAATCTTCAGCCCACTTATTTATTGGGCAGTTGTTTCTTTGAGGATTTGTTTTTGGGGGATTTAGTTTTTTGAGTTCTAAGTATATTTTAGATATGAAGCCCTTGTCTGTTGTATGAGTAGTGAAGATCTTCTCCCAATCCATGGGCTTTCTATTGATCTTGCTAGCTATGTCCTTTGCCATACAGAAGCTCTACAGTTTCATGCAATTCCATTTGTCCAACTTTTCTTTGATTTGTTGTCTTTCTGGGTCTTTTTCAAGAAAATTTTGACCTGTGCCAAGGAGCCCTAGGTTTTCCCTTATTCCATCCTGTAATGTTTTTAGGGTGTCTGCTTTGACAGAAAGGGACTTTAGGAGATATATTTTTCTCTGTTGTATTTACCTAGTCCTGACTTACTAAGCAAAACAATACAGAAGAGGTGATAGAGATTTTCAATGTAACTAAGAATCTCTTTTATGGAAATGTGTTTGAGATTAATACTTTCATAAAGACTTTTTAATTTCACTTTTTTCTTTCATCATATCTGAAGGTTAAGTTTCCATATAACTTGTTTACAACAAGCTCAAGAGAGTATCATTAAATATTTGTGAGCACTACACAGACCTAACTGATGAGCCCTTATTGGTGAAGAGACATTTGGGGGTAGTGATCATGACATGTGATCTGGAATCACAGTTGACTCTGAATACTACTTCTAACCTATGAGTGACATATCTATATGCTGCAAATATAATGCCTCTGCTGCCAACATTAAATTTAATTATAGTAGTATAGACACACATATAGTAGATGTCCAATAAATGTGTTTCTTCCTCCCATCACACTATTTGTCTATGTACCTAATTTGTACTCCTGAGAAAAATTAAATGGACTTGAGACTGTCTTAATGTATAAGGCAAAAACACTATAAAAACCTATGTACCTTGACTTTTTAAAAATAAGTAGATAACTCTGATTCTTCTAACATCTTCCTGCAGTCAGCCTGGAGGAGAGATTAGAACACCTAAGTGTGTGATCACATGCTCCACACTTGCTCAGACTGGTTCTAGGTAAGAACAAGAAGCAGTTCTTGGCAGCTACATTACCATATTGGCTTGGTTTTGAAGTCTCTAGAACCCCAAGTAACTAAGGGAAAATGCTTTGTGTTTTAATTGCTGGAGAGCAGCAACATCTTTTCCATGTCAAGGTGAAAACTACAATTTTCCAGTGAGCATGTGAAAGCTATATCAGGCAATAAGAAGCCCTAGTTTATTCTGATGCTCAAAACACAGCATGGCACCCTTCTCAGACCATCACTGCTTACAGAATGCCCACTAGAACGATAACATAATGAAATGAGAATAAGTTTTATACTTCGGTATTTAGCCCAATATACAAGAATCTCCAAATATCAACGTTCACTTCATATCCATTCTGCTCTTTATGGGAAAATGAGTAGAAAACAAAATAAAAATTTTGATAGCCTTCTGAGACAGTAGGCTCCCTTACAAAGTTTTAAAAAATTTCAAGAGAAAAATAAAAGGAAACTAAATTTAAAAGTTCAATATTTTGTATGATGCAAAGCATTTATTGTTAAATATATTTCCCTGAGCTACCGTCATACCGCCATTCACAAGTGCCTTAAATTTCCAAGAGTTTTGAGTGCATCAAATTTGTTAGATTGTCAAATACTTAGCTTTATATATTAATTTCCAGTTTCTTGTCACCAGTAATAAATTTTGCTGGTAGTGAAATTTGTATGTGTACCCTTATGCATGTGCTTGGCATGTATATGGAAGTACATGCATGTGTACATATCTGTGCACATCTCCACATACATACATGTGGACATGCACACACAAACCTAGTGGAACTTTCAGAGTGAGGTTATTAATAAGTGGATGGGCTCTGCTTTATGAGACTCAGATACCAAATTGATGATGTTGACCCACTCACCTCTCCTTGGTAAATACTTGCAATGCAAATCTTAGGATCGTAGATGAAGATATTTATGAGACCAAAATACTACAAAGTAAAAACTTCATGAGCCTCAATTAGAAACTATTCTACATGGTTCATAGTTTCCATTGGAAACCTTTATTAAGAGTCCTAGTTTCTCTGAGGTTTTACTCAGCTAAAATGAGTCTAACAGAAAGCTACTTTGACTTTCTCCCCTTTCAAAATTAAAAAAATATATATTGTGAAGCTTATCAAAGAGATATGTAATACACTGATTTTCTAAAGGTTGACAAGGCAGTCTGTACTAGAGAGTGTATACTATAAGTAACAGTGTATGTTGATCTACTTTTATTTTATTATTATCTTGAGGCAGCTGTATAAAGGAGTTGCCATTTAGTAAAATAGTTTGTGAATATAATATATCATGATCAATGCTATCCCTTTCAACATTCTCAACCATCTCTCCTCTATTCACTCCCTTCCTCACTCTTCTTAACTTTGTAGGATATAAACAACATATACATAAACATATGCATAAAATATATACATAAAAATATTTCTGTGTGGCAAAGGCCATAGCTGACAAGCTAAAAAGACAGCCTACAGAATAGGAGAAGACTTTTTGCCAGCTGTACATCAGACAATGGGCAGACAAGCTAAATATAGAGTTCTCAGTCACTGATTATGCAAGGCATTCCTTCAAGAGAGAACCAATATGGAATACAAATAGATGATGGGGGAAAATGTATTTAAGAGCAAGGTTTCCTTTGATATTCCTGGTACTTTTGAACTCTTCTTTTTCATCTAGTATTAGAGAGACAAAATTAAGAAATCATAGTCTGGATGTCCATTCAAGAAAAGATAGTTTCCAGTTATTTCCATTGTGATTTTAAAAAAATCATTGTTAAACTGTCACATTGGCTTATTTTTTTTTAAATCAAGAAGCACACTGATTCTTTAAAATTGAAATAAATTATAGAAACAAAACTCAGGACAGAAGGAAAATTCATGGATAATTAACAAGAATTTTAAGTCCTGATAGGTTTTCCTACAAAGTAGTTAAATCTAAATATTATTACATAATACCTGCATAGCTCATATTGTCTTAGTGAATCACTGTCCTTTCCATAAGGAACAAAAATATACAATTATTAGCTTCCAAGAAACTGAATAAAATGTTGGCAAATTCAGTAAAATATTCACTTTTTGAGTCATTTGTGAGGGTGTCATTTGATACAACCAAGATGTACAGAAGCAAGTGCAAACATTGTCCTTGGCCTTCTGCCTGGATGACTGCATACCTTGGAGGTATTTGACAAATGTCATGGGGAAACCAAGTAGCTAAGTAGTTGAAATGTGCTCATGGGTTAACAGAACATCTGGTCAGACGCTGAAAGGCCTTTCTAAGATACTTGCTCTTCTCATTTCTAAAAGCTGTTGATACCACAAACTTGGTGGTTTAAAACAAGATTTTTTAAGTCATTCAGTATGTTTACTTGTAGATTTATAGGTATGCTCTAGTTACCACAAACAAGGGAAACCATGCAACCTATGTTTCTTTGGATCTGGCTTATTTCACCTACCAAAATTTCTTTCCAAGTCTTTCCATTTCCTAGTGGATGGTACAATATCATTCCTTTTGATAGATGAGTAGAATCCCATTGTGTATCTATACTACCTTTTCTTGATCCATTCAGCTACTGAGGGACATCTGGGTAGATTCCTTATCTTGGCTATGGTAAACAATACTGCAATGAACATGGTGGTGCTAGTCACTTTAAGTATGGCCTTGTTTGTATTCTATTGAATAAATGCCCAGAAGTGGGATTTCTGTGTCATAAGGTGGTAGCTTAATGTTTAGTCTTTTGGAGAACCTCCATACTGCTTTCCAGAGTGGTTGAATAAATTTACATTCTCACCAACAGTGTAGTAGAGTTCTCTTTTGGCCACATTCCCACCAGCATTTTTTATTGTTCGTTTCTCAATAAATTCCATTCTAACTGGGGTAAGTTGGAATGTCAATGTTGTTTTGATTTGCATTTCTTTTATATCCAGAAAAGTTGAGCATTTTTTCATGTGTCTATTGGCCATTCTTACTTTCCAGTACACTGGGAGATGACAAATTATATAGGTCTCTAGATATTCACACATTGAGGCTGAAGGAGAATATGCATAAAAGCAGATCATAAAGGCTCAATAGCTACATGCAGATGATCATATAGAACAATATTTTATGAAATAAACTCCAAGAAAAGGAAACAGGGTTTTGTTTTAAGTTGCTGCTGTTGCTATTTTTGTTTTCTTTTCCTTTTATCTTGTTTGTTAGTTTCTTTGTCTTTGGGAGGATAAGGGAGGCACAGAAAAGGTGGAACAAAGGATGAATAAATACAACAGTGGTACTCACTAGATACCATATGGAAAATGAACTGTACATCTTGTGGGTAGGGATGGGAGGGCAAAATTGGGAGAGAGTGAGGGAAGGGGAGACATGGTTCAAAAAAGAATTGTACTCATGTAACTGTAACCACTCTGTATATCACCTCTACAAGAACAAAAAATTAAAAAAACCACAATTTTAGTACCTCACAGCTCTGGAGTATAGAAAAGTCCAAACCTATGGCTTGAGCATGTCTAGGGTTTCCCTGAAATAGTATGGGTATCCTTCTTAGCTTCTTCCTAGGTCCCAGAAACTCATAGCTATATAATTCCAACATCAGTTTTGATCAGACTATGGCATTCTCCCCATGCATCTGTGTCTTCACATGGTCATCTTCTTGCAACAATACTGTTACAGTAAACCAGAAGCCAATACTACATGCGTAGGTCTTTCTGTTAATTACTGTCTCTGAACATCCAACTTTCAAATAAATTCTGTGTATAGGTTAGATTTGTAGTAGAGCAGTGGATACAATTCAACACGTGAAATTCCACCCATACAAACTGGCTTCCTTGAAACTTAAATAGAATTGTTAGGAAGCAATGTAGTATAGTAGTTAGACATGAAGTATGGAATGTATCCTTGGTGCAGCCCAGTGAATTCAAATCCAAACTTTGATGTTTAGCTGTGTGATGCTAGTTTCTTAAACTCTAATGCTGTCTCCCTGTCTGATGGACATAACAGTAAGTAATCACTAACACACAGAACAACTGTGAGAATTGAGTCTATATACGTATATATTATACCTAAATAGTAGTTCCAAGATAGATATACCACAAAAGTGGTTGCTAAATTGAGAATTATCTATGTTATGACAAACAATGAGAAATGTCCATTTTTAAGTTAATATTTTAAAACTAGTTAACGATCCATATTCCCACATTCCAATGATGCTCTGAGGACAACCATTAGTGAGAAGACTGCAGTGATGACCTATAGCCAAAGACTGGTACTGCTGAGTGTCCTCATAGGCTGTAAGAACTTTAGTGCAGATTCTTTAGAATTGCTTTTGCTATAGCTGGGCACAGGTGTCTCACTCTGTAATCTTAGATTTCAGGAGGCTAGGATCTGAGGAATGTGGTTCAAAGCCAGCCTAAGCATGAAAGTCTGTGAGATTCTTATCTCCAACAAACTATTTTTTTTTTAAAAAAAAAAAGGCTGGAAGTAGAGTTATGGCTTACGTGGTAGAGGCATGCTAGCCTTGAGCAAAAGGAGCTCAGGGACAGGACCCATGTCCTGAAACAAAAAAGTGTTGTTGTTATAAATAATATTATGTTAATATTATATCATAAATAATATTATATTATCTGTAAGTAGACATAGTTTTACTTTTTCCTTGCCTATTTAGATTCATTTATTCCACTTTCTTGTCTAATTACTTTGGCTAGAGTTTCAAGAACAATGTTGAATACCAGTAGTAAAAATGAAAGTCATATATTGTTCCTGATTTCTAGGGGAAAGCTTTTAGTCTTTCATTATTTAATATAAGACTAGCTGTGGGTGTTGGGCTGTTTTATTGTTGTGGTTGTACTTTGGTTTGGTTTACTTTGAATAAATGTCCTCTATCATGTTGGGAAAGTTCTCTAGTAGTCCCATTTTTTTCTTATTGTTTTTATATTGAAATAGTATTGGACTTTGTCAAGGAGAATTACTTCCAGGTCATTAATAGTCTTTTAGCAGCACCTAGCATAGTGCTTTGTTGAGTCAATAATTTAATAAGTGTTTGCTGAGTTAAACTGATCTACAAACAGCAACTACCAAAAACTGAAAATATGTATCAAAGAAATTCTTTAAATAAGTTGTGCTTAGAGATTTATTTGGGAAGATTGGCTATTTCCCAGTCCACATAAGCCAAAAATTTCCCATGAAAGTAAAAAATAAATAAATAAGTAAAAAGAGATCCTGTTACACTAAATAAATTTTAAGATATGGAAAAGGTCCACTTTGACACTTCTGCTATTAGTAAATATAACTTGTCTATGAATATTCATGACTTTCAACAAGTTCAAATATATGGAAGACTAGGAATAAAAAGCATGTATCTGTAGAGAAGAAAATTGGCAAACTCAGTAGTAGGCCAAACCTAAATGTTTCTCAACAGCTTGATTTCAAACTTGAAAATATGAGTTTCCTCTAATTAGATCACATGATTTACTTTTAAAATCTATCAACATCATAGTAGAATTCCGCCAAGTGCCTCTGTGGCTTCTTCCAGAAGTCTCTAATTTTCCTCGTAGGTAACATCTCTTGCTAGGTATGAAGGCCTCTGGTATGTTGTTTCCCTTTCAGGCATTTTAATTGGACTTTGCTGATGAAAACAAAAAGATCCACAAGGAACACAAAGTACAAAATAATATTTGTCACTGATGTGGCATAAGCAGAAAATTGGACAAACAATTTGGGAATTATAGGTTCATCACCACTGGGGTAAAAAGTTATAGGCCATTTCTCACCCTCAATTATCCACTGGTTCCCCCAGAGGGCCGAGCCAAATACTTGGTTTCTTTGCATGCTTCTCTAACCTCCCCTTGCCAAGACTGAGGATTCAAGACTGGCAGCCAGGAACGACACTGGCCAGGTTCTTGGTGAATACCTTTGAGGGCAATAATATATGTTTACATGTAACTCATAATTAATCACTAAACTTCCTTTTGAAAAATGTAAACACATCTTGGGTATATTTTACTGTCTGAGGGGCATGAAATGACAGGATAGGAAGAGAAGAGAAGCAAATAAGGTAGGGGGAAATGATTGAAAACATTTGACTTGGCTTGAAATAAAAGTACATATTTCACACATATTTTTAAACCAACCCCAAAAGACAGCCTGACTTCGAACACGCTGAACAGAAGCCATTTACTGTTGGAATGCTTGCTGAGCCTATCCAAAACACACATGCTCTTAATACTCCTGGGCTATCTAAAAAGGATTGGGGTGAAAATATTTAATTTATATGTGCAATCCCTGCTTCCTGTTTTATTTTTTTTCCCTCATTGCCAACTCTGTTTTTCAAACTCTGCAAAATATGCTAAGAAACCGACTTCATTCCCTCCCCATTTATTTACTCAGCTGTACATTCTACCTCAATTTATAGCTCGTACCTGGCTCAAAGACCAAAGAGAGAAAGGTAAAGATGAATGCTAAGTTCTCATGGTCACTGTGGCTAAAAGGAATCTGGGTGGAGGAAAGCCGGTCTTGGTGGTTTAGCTATCAAGGATAGAAGGGTGTGGATCAAGGGCTGGTCTTAGCTTTCAGTATGTGTACATTCAGTAGTTGGCATTCAAAGAGGGCTCAAGGAAGGGCAAGAAAGGGGAGAGAAAAAGCAAGGAATATTCTGAGTGTCAGGTGAACATCTAAACACACCTGAATCTTATTACATTTCAAAGGCACAGCCACTGTCGAGAGGAATTTCATAATGTTTGCAGAAAGAATAAAGACTGAACAATTTAAGATTGATAATTCAAGCAAAGATGCTCCAAAACTTCCTATCTGTATGTCTGGTTTAACAGTGAAGGTATATTCTCAGAATAAAATGAGCTCCAGATGGGTGTACTTTACAATACTATACTTGTTATATTTATTATATTTTGATTTCTTGAAAAATCACAATGCAATAAAACATTTGAAAGAAAAGCTGAAACCAAATGGAAATCCAGGAAGTTTGAAGTTCAGGTTTCAAAATTCTTGAATTCAATATAATTTAGCCAGAAAGCTGACCACACCCTATAGAAAGCCATCACAAGAAGGAGCTTTAAAGTTGAGTGGTTTGTTTTAAATACTTCAAGAGAAGGAGAAAAACTGTAAATGCCTAAACTCAAGTAACTATTTCAACATTTCCTCCCATAGCTCTATTTCATTTTTAATTTCTCATCTGAATAACACTCTAAATGGAATGCTATCCTGGGAACTTCTACTTATCATCAGGAGCTTTACAGAGCTTTAATGTCTGGGTAACTGGTTTACATTAAACTTCATGTAAAGCCAGGCATCATATCACTTTTCCATTAGCATGGAAATATTCAACTGAATACTATTATGGTGCCTTATAAACCAACTCTTAAAGCTTATGAGCAACAAATGTGATAACATGGATTTGTACCTTAGTGTTTAGAAACAAAGTCAGCCTTTGTAGTAGTTGTACAGTTCCACATTTGCAGATAAAAGTCAACATTGCTGATTCTTAACTCTGTAACACTTTCACTATAGATTTATTTAAGGAAGTCGTTTAAAATTAGTTCTCCTTTTTTTCCTTCTTCTCTTCTCTCCCTCCCTCCCTCCCTCCCTTCCTTCTTTCCTTCCTTCCTTCCTTCCTTCTTTCCTTCCTTCCTTCCTTCCTTCCTTCCTTTCTCTACCTTCTTCTCTCTCTTCCTTTTTATTTTCTTTTTTCTTTTGTGTCAGTACTGGGACTTGAAGACTGATGTTCTACCACTTGAGCCACAAACCTTCTTCCAGCTTTATTTATTGTTATTTATTGATTTATTGCTAGTTAATTGGAGGTAAGAGTCTCATAGACTCTTCTGCCCAGGCTGGCTTTGAATCTTGATACTGATCCTTACATCTCAGTCTCCTGAGTATCTAAAATAATAAATGCAAGCCACCAGAGCCCAGCTTGAAAGTAAGTTTCTGATATGTTTTCTAAGGTAAGCAAGAATGGATTGTCCATCCTGCAGCATAATTCAAACTTTATACCAGCCATCTACAATAGTTATTAAGATTACTGTCACAAAATCCTCAGGAACAATTTCTACCCCAAACTTGTATCTCTTGGGATTACATATCATTGCAATATTATATCCAGTCACCTATGAATTGTGCCAAACTAGTGTGCTCATTGAGATAGAGGTTTTGATGATTTCTATGGCATAAAGACATCATGGTCAGCTTGATGAAGTCACTGAATATAAGCATGAGCTAGATCCAACACATACCTCAAAACCAACCCAGCACAGCTGCAGTAGCGTATGTTAAAGGGGATATCCCTTCCTTCCAAGAGTTCCTGCGTCCCAGAAGGTCATGTTCTATGTTGAGTGGGGTACAAACCAAAGAATCCTTAAGGTCCAGGCATTGGGATCAACTTTGGTTGAGCATATTTTCAGCACTACTTTGGACCAATTAAATGATCTTTTTTGCTCTTTTCTACTCCTATTCCTCCCACTCTAGTTTTCTTCTGTGGGTTGACGTCTTAAGATATACTATGTCCCCTTAAAATGGAACAAGGCCCGTATTTTCTACCTCACTCCCACTATACTTCTCTTCCTCTAGTGTTAAAAATCAAACTCCACTTCCTCTTACGCTATGCCCCAACAATTAATGACTCAAAAACTAAACTTTATTTAGGCTTTGACTACTACAGAAAGCTCCAAAACACTGTTCCCAGCAACTCTCATATTCAGCTAAGCTTCATTGGCTTAGCATTTGTGCTACACTCCCCGAAGTGAAGTAATACAGAGCATGGTCTCTCTGTTGATGTACAGGGTAACTGCTTGTCCTGATGCCATTAGTTCCTTCTAAGCTTTGTCTCTTTTAGGTCCTCCCACTGTCACCCAGCCTGGTAACCTGAGATCAACTCCTGGTAGCCACTAAGTAGAGATGAATATTTTTTTCTACTTAAAATATTCATTCGGTATTTTCAAATATAAAAATCCCTTTCAAGGTCAAGAAATTATTCAAGTCCCTCCACATGTGTTTACACAGTTTAACACATTGGCTTTAGGTGACAAAAACCTACCCAGATTTGAAGGCTCTTTCATCTAATTTATAGTTTTGGATAACAAAAGCCCTTTGCATTTTGAAATTTGCCCACACATAGCTGAATTCTGTGATATATAAGATGCCTCGTGTGGTACCAGTGCAGGAAAGAACAGGAGAAAAAAGTAAACTATGATTATTGCTGTGATGTTCTTATGCCAGAGTCTCAAAACCAATCTACTAAATGATACTAACTCCACTCTTGTCCTTCTCAATCCACACCCAGGAGGAACAATCACATCTGGTCATAAAGTGCAAATCTGTTTATGTTTTCCAAGTTTCCCACCAAAAATAAATAAATACAAGATCCATTTCTCACTTACAAAATCCTTCATGGTCTGGCTTCCATCCAACTTTCTAGCTTTTGTTCTGATTCTCAAATGGTGCATTCCATCCTCCCAAGATCTTTGCCCTTGTTTTCTTCCACCTGGCAAACTCTTCTCTCTAATTGATACATGGCTTTTCTTTTTTTTCCTGTCAGCCATTGGCTCTTGACTTAAATGAAATAACAAAGAATTCTTTTCTGACTGTCCAGTTTAAATAGCCATCTAGACACTTTCTCTTAGTTTACCTTAGTTTATCTATGTAGAAACTTTATCCTGACCTGCTATTTGTATTTTTATACCTTTCCCCACTAAAACATAATCTTCTTATTCACCATTGTATTATTGTAGCACCTAGTTTGTAAGCATCTCCTTTTCCTGCCAGTACAATATTTTTCAATCAATGCAATATGTACAAAATATGTATGGTTGACTACTCCTTACAATAAATGATTAAACTTTGTCCCATCTACGGGATACCACAGTAAGTGACATTTTCTTTGAAATACAACTAATTGCAGTTGTCATCCAGTATCCGAAACCAAATGCAATTATATCTGTGTCCCAAACTTGGCAATTAGTTTCTATGGTCAGTTACTGTTTGCCCACAGTGCTGGATAACCATTTGATCCACTTACTCCAAGCCCCAATCTTGATACCACCACAAATTGCTGACTGAGCCCCTCTTTGTGTAAGTGACAAGGTACACCATAAAACCTGCTCCTCTGAAATACTGAATTTTAACATTTTAAGTATCCATATCATAGCAAGTAGACTGGTTCATCTCTAGAAATTGGAACAGAGCAGAAAAAAACCTATTTTATAGAGGTAGATCCTCTATGTTATGATGGAGCTTCTTCTGGACAATGTTCAAGCTAGCAGAGTTAAAATGGGAGTCAGATGGCTGGGTACCAGTGGTTTATGCTTATAATCCTAGCTAATCAGGAGGCTGAGATCTGAGGATTATGATTGTAAGCCAGCCTGGGTACCCCGTAACTCTCTCCATACCCCCCTCTCTCTCTCTCTCTCTCTCTCTCTCTCTCTCTCTCACACACACACACACACACACACACACACACACACACACACACACACACACACACAAAAGTCAGGAAAACCATTTGTGTGTAGCCATATTAAACACTGAAGCCTCCTCCTCCTCCTCCTCCTCCTCCTCCTCCTCCTCCTCCTTCTTCTTCTTCTTCCTCTTCTTCTTCCTCTTCTTCTTCTTCTTTCTGCTTCTGCTGCTTCTGCTTCTCATGCTTCTCCTTCTTCTCCTTCTTCTTCTTCTTCTTCTCCTCCTCCTCCTGCTCCTGCTTCTGCTTCTGCTGTCTGCTTCTCCTCCTGCTCCTCCTCCTTCTCCTCCTCCTCCTCCTTTTCCTCCTCCTCCTCCTTCTTCTTTTCCTCCTCCTCCTGCTCCTGCTCCTGCTTCTCCTCCTCCTCCTCCTCCGCCCCCCTCCTCCTCCCCCCCTCCTCCTCCCCCCCTCCTCCTCCCCCCCCTCCTCCTCCCCCCCTCCTCCTCCTTCTTTTTTGTCGGTAGCGGGGCCTGAACTCTAGTCCTGGGTGCTGTCCATTGCTCTTTAGCTCAAGGCTAGTGCTCTACCACTTGGGCCACAGCACCCCTTCTGGCTTTTTCTGCTTATGTGGTACTGAGGAGTCAAATCCAGGGCCTCATGCATACAAGGCAAGCACTCTACCACTGAGCTACCTTCCCAGTCCCTGAAGCCTTCTACTATAAGTATTTTTGCTAAAACTACTTCACATAGAGGGCTAGTTCCTGTCTAGCACTGTCTGTATAATTAATAGAGAAGAAAGTTTAAGAAGAAATATCATAAAATGTATTGCATAATAAGTGTGGTGATCCAGCTGAAATTTAACTACTGTAGACACATAGACTAAGAATTTAGCAAGAATGACTGCCAAGTAGTAATAATAGAGACTGAGATTTGGCGATCGTGGCTAATCCAAGATGGACTGGCAAGAGAGAAACATGATGGAAAGGAGAGAAAATGAGCAAAGGCATCCAACTAAAATGAGAACACTGAGAGACAGTGCTTGTGTACTGTCTTTGACTATGAGCTTCACCAAAACATGAAACCACCTGTGTGCTTAGTCATGAATCTTTTGAAGTTTCTGTATTTGTGCTGTTTTGTGGTTTGGATCTGAAATGTTCTCCGAATTCTATGTGCTGGAAGCTTGCTTGCTAACCTGTGGTACTATTGGGAGGTGAGGCCTAGTGAAAGAAGAGATGTCTTTAGGGCTGTGCATTTGAAGAGTATCTTGGAAACCATCGACGGACTCTGTGTCTCTGTCTCTGTCTCTCTGTGTTTCTTTGTCTCTGTCTATCCTCTCTCTCTCTCTCTCTCTCTCTCTCTCTCTCTCTCTCTCTCTCTCTCTCTCTCTCTCTCTCTCTCTCTCTCTCTCTCTCTCTCTCTCTCTCTCTCTCTCTCTTCAGTTACACTTGTGGTAATCTACTTTGCTTTACCACATGCTCTCACCATGATGTTCCACCACACCAATGGACAAATGGAGACAAATGACCAATGGAGACAAATGACCATGGACCCAAACTTGTGCAACTCTGATGTGTGTGTGTGTGTGTATGTGTGTGTGTATACCAGGGCTTGAACTCCAGGACTCCTACTCTTAGTAAACCTTTTTGCACATAGCTGTCTACTTGAGCAATGTCTCTAGTCAAGCTTTTTGCTGGTAATTGGAGATGGAGTCTCTCAGACTTTCCTACCCGGTCTGGCTTAAAACTATGATCCTTCAGGTCTCATTCTCTTGCATAGATAGGATTACAGGTATGAGCCACCAGTGCCTGGATAAATATTTCTTTTAAGTTGACTTTATCAGGTATTTTGTCATTGCAACAGGAAGCTAAATAACTAATAGAGTATGACAATTGTTAACAGAATAAATATGAACCATTTCACATGTATTTTTGATTCTTAACTGGTTATTTATTAAGCGGGATAACTTGTCTCAAATCAGATATAGTCTATGTCTTAGTCATTTATGAAGTGAGAGTCAGCTCATAAGAAGCTTTCTTTAAAATGCAGTGCTCCACAATGAGACACACTAGCTTTGGGAATGCTGTATGGAACAATGTTATAATTCTGATATTAGATGATGCCACAAACTAATGTGCAAGCTGTATTTCCAAGGGTATAGAATAATACTTCCAAAGGTCCAGTGACTCCAACCTCTGAGGCTCATTATATGGGAAAAATTGTCACAGGAAATGACACCTAATGGGTGTTTGTTATCTTTAAGGAGAAAAGAATCAATGTGAGACTGCACTCTGGCACCACAAAATCATGATGTCCCAGAAAGGCTTTTCCAGAAAATGCTCTGCAGATTTTACTCATGACTCATTAGCTTGAACACAAGCAGATAGCTACACACAGTGCAAGGGAAATTGAAGCAGGGGCGAGTATTTGAAAAGAAGGTTGAGGACAGGTCTGAGAACCTCTCAGCTATAGTCTCTTGCATTGGGGCATCTTAAAATGTTCTATGTATATTCCTGTCGAAGAAGAAACTTATGACATTCATTTCCTGCTGTATTCTATATGTGCTTCATAAAGTTCTAGTGAAGACATATTGATAGAATTATTTGGTATCTATATGTAACTAAGTATAATCTAAGTAGAAAATTCCAGATGTAACTAGAATAATTTACAACCTCTTGCCGTACCCATCTTTCTAATTGCACTCACTGGCTAATACCAGTGGCTAATACCTTCTCCATCTCTACAGCAGTGTGGGAGATATAGCCATGTTTTAGTAGCTCCCACCATGGTAGGATTCCTTCTCTTTACAGGTCTGAAACAAATGCTTTTAGCATCTTCTCCGAAGTGTCAAAAGCATCCCTCAAGAACACCACAGTACACCACACACCCACAGCTCCAAGTTCCAGAGTTTTATACCTTCCATCCCCAGCTATTGGGAGAAAGAAAATTTACAAGGAGAAAGCTATTCTTTCTTTCCTTTCTTTGTAACTTCACTTCTGTCAGTGGCAGTCCAGCAATCCTATCGTCACAGCTCCACAGCTTTCACCAATACCTAATTGCCTCATTAAGGAAGTGCACATTGGTTCAGGTTGTTCCAGTTTGGGCTTCTAAACCAATTAAAACTGTTATGATGTAGACCTGCTTTTCTTTGAAGTCTGAAACTATTAGAAAAAAATGTAACATACGCACTTACATATATAAACCTCTTCTCAATAAAAATTGAACATATTTTTATACACATCTTCTTTATCCTCACAATGTCCTTTTGAGATAATAAAGATGTAAATTCCTAAGCCCCTGGGATCCTTTCAAATAATGTCAACTGATGACTTACTTATACACAAACAAACAAAAAAGCCTGAAGTGTTAAAGCTATTTGCATACCAGAGAGTTTCAAAGGCTAACTTGGAAGCTGACCGGGAGGAACAAAGAGCAATGTACAAGTAAATGAATGCAGGAATTGTGGTTAGACAGATTGCTCTGGGGTCTGGCTGAAAGACCTGCAATGCCAGAATGATTTCCCCATCCTTCCAGGGAGGGATGCAAATTATTGTTTTATTTTTCCAATGTGTTTGTTTTGTCCCTGTACCCGTCTTTGTCCTTGTCCTCGCCAAAGCTCATCAAAACACAGAAGTGGCTCTATGGAGACACGGGGGTGTCTCTCACAGCTACAGAGGCTCTCTGGTGGCAGACAATTTAGTTAGCCATTCAGGGCTTTCAGTGTGCCCCAAAGCAAACCAGAAATAATAGGACAACTTTCCACTTCATATTAGAGTTCAGTCTGGCTTAACGTGGCTCTCTCCCAGATCTTGCATGAAAGAACTAGCTAGAAAAATGAAAGACAGAGAGACAACACCAACGGAACCCAATTCTAATCGTATTGTTCAGACAAAGTTAATCTAGCTATTTCTCCCCCAATGTCAGTGGTTTCTACAGAGTATAAAACCCAGTTTACCTGTTCTGTCCCAAAGACTCTCCACGATCTGAACTCTCACTTCTTTCTAAAATATACCTCCCTATATCCAGGGCAGCTTGTACACAATTCGCAAAAAGCATCCTGCTCCATCTTGCCTCTCAACCTTTGCTTATGGTTCACTGATATGCACTTCTTCGACCTCTGCTGATCAGCTGAACCTTGGAGCATCATGTCCACAGGTGCACAAAGCAGAGGTAACTGTGATCATTAATTGATCTCCTGCTGTATTATTCTAGGAAATCTTTAAAATGCTTAACATTTGTCACCCAATGGGAGACTCCAAACTTATCCTTATTCATTACTATTATTATTCCTATCACAAATGGAAAATAGAGAACATACAAGTTCAAACTGCTATGTTTCCTTGATATATGCGCTGTACATACTTGAGGTATCTTTGTTTTCTTTCAGATTATAGTCACTGAATAATTGGTTTCTTTGGAGGCTTTTATTATATTGTGATCTGAAATGTCCTTAAAGGCATATAAATGTTCTTTTGGAGTAGATGAGTACAGATCAGGCAAACTATACTTGAGAAACACATGATATAAATATTCAACCATAAGATGCTTAACTGGGCATCCTGAGGTGAGACCTATGCACTTACACATATAAAATCTTTCTCTCTATAAAAATTGAATACATTGAACTGGGTACTGGAAGCTCATGCATATAATCCTATCTACTCAGGAGGCTGAGATCTGAGGATTGCAGTTTGAAACCAGCCTGGATGGGAAAGTCCATGAGATACCTATCTCCAATTAAGTACCCAAAAAGTTGGAAGTAGAACTATGGAGCAAATGGTAGAGTGCTAGCTTTGAGCAATACAGTCCAAGGGCAGTGCCCAGGCCCTGAGTTCAAGCCTCAGGATCAGCATAAAAAAAACTGAACATGTTTTGACACATATTCTCACAACATCTTTTTGTGGTAATAAAAAAACAAATCCTTAAAACAAACCCTCGAGACTGATCTGAAGCATTTATTTCTGGTTTATTTAGAATCCCTTAGAACAACCATAATGTGAATTTTCTTGACCTGATCCTAAGAGTACAATTAAACGGAACACTAGAAAGTAGAGAAGCAAAATCTAATACTCTAACAAGTATAAACAATTTGATTCATTTTACATGTGGGTTTTTTTAACCAATAAACGTACACATCTTCAGTTGATGTCAAAAACCATGTTCTCCTTCAAGAAATTTTACATGAATTAACCAAAGGATATCTGAGAACTAATAAACATATCACTGGTAACCCAAATAATTTGACTATTGTTAATTGCTGTATATAGGAAGTCAAGATTTTTATACCTAAAATTCTAAATTTAGATTGAATTACCTACTTCTCCTAATATGAATGTTTTTACAAAATTCCACATTCTTCCTTATTAATCTAGTAACCAACTTACTAAACTTGATTGCATGCCAAGCAGCACCCAGAGGTAAAGAGAATGACATGGCCATCACCTGCATGGGATTCAAACATGGGAAAGGCAAAGATAAAACACATTTAACTTCAAACTATATGACAAGGGTCAAAATGGTAAATATTGACTCATGTGAGGTTAGGGGAACCAATATTATAGCCTTACTTATTTTGCATAATCACCAAAATAAGCAGATGGATAGAACAGAATAGATAGATGATAGACAGACAGGCAGACAGACAGACAGACAGACAGGCAGACAGACAGACAGACAGGCAGACAGACAGACAGACAGACAGACAGACAGATAGATAGATAGATAGATAGATAGATAGATAGATAGATAGATAGATAGATAGATAGATAGATAGATAGATAGATAGATAGGTAGATAGGAGAGAGAGAAAGAAGGAAAGCAAGCAAGCAAGCAAGAAAGAAAGAAAGAAAGAAAGAGCAATGTGGTTTAATAAAATATTACAGAAATTAACTTTGATGGAATACAAATAATATGCTTAAACCACAAAAACTGGTTACTTTATTTTTTTTCCTCTTATTTTTTTTAATTTAATTTTATTTTATCTGAGAACTGGTTACTTTATTAATCATTAAAAATGTTGTCATACATACAAGCATATATAACATTAATTAATATATGGTCACTTATTTGAATGACCTTCACTTTTCTCTCATGTCATGGAAATTTATATATAAATTTTTTTGTGGCCTTTATTTACATTACTTCATAAAGATATGGGCATAATAGAGTTTTTTTCTTGAACTCAGGGCACGGGTGCTATCCCTGAGCCTCTTTGTATTCAAGGCTAATGCTCCACCACTTGAGCCACAGAACCACTTCCAGCCTTTTCTGTATAGTTTATTGGAGATAAGAGTCTCACAGACTTTACTGCCCAGGTTTTGAACCACAATCTTCAGACCTCAGCCTCCTGAGTAGATAGAATTACAGGCATGAGCCACTGGCGCCTGGCACATAACAGAGTTGATGATTTTGTTACTAATGATTATGACCAATCTACCATTTTCACCCCTGCTTGACGTTTTTTTCCTCAAACATATTTACATACAAGGTGTGGTGACTTATGTTTGTCATCCAAGCACTTAGAAGAGAGAAACAAGATAATTGCAAGTTCAAGGCTAGCCTGGGCTACATAGAAAGATACTGTATCAAAAATACAGAACAACCAAACATGTTTTCACTAGTTTAATCTACTAAAAAAAAAAAACTTGAGTTGTGAATTCCCTTTCTCTTTTGATTGGAGCAAAGAGGAAAAGTGTGATTGTATTATTCAAACATACTTTCCTTATCTTTTACAAAATTCACTACACAAAGTATTTCCATGATCAAATCAAGGGTCCAACTCTTCCACAGTATCTTTCTTGGCATCAGATTCATTACTTTTCAGAGTTTACAGTACCTTATTATAGACTTTTAACAACAAAAGTAAAGTTTTATGAAAAGCTATTGGTAATGATGATTCTTCCAAACAGAATTAAATTTAAAAGCTATTAGACTTTTTCAATCTAGACACATAATTCACTTTTTTATTTTCATGCTTTTCTTGAGGGATCAGGAAAAGGGATCATTGGTTTGTTTGTTTGTTGTAAGTCTTACTATATGTATACCAGATTGGCCTAGAACTCATAATCATTCTGCCTCAGCTTTCCAAAGGCTACTATTATAAGCTTATGTCACTATGTCTGGCTGCATGATTCATATTTTCACTAACACAGCTAGACTTGGTTCACTTAGCTGTCTTCTGAAATTATATTTGGACAATACGTGGGCCTTATATAAGGTATCAATGAATCTATTTTGATAGCTGTCTGTGAACGGATATGAAAACATGGTAGTACCCTACAACAGAGCAAGAAAAACAACTCAAAAACAAGCAAAGGACTTGAGTAGACATTCCTATAAAGATGATATACATCCCCATAAAGAAGATGCCAATGCACCAGGCACTGGTGGCTCATGTCAGTAATCCTAGCTGCTTAGAGTGCTGAGATCTGAGGATCACAGCCAGCCAAAGCAGAAAAATCACTATGAGACTCTTATCTCCCATTATCCACAGAAAACTGGAATTGGCACTGTGGTTCAAAGTAGACTGTTAGCCTTAAGCAAAAGAGCTCAGGGATAGTACCTATGACCTGAGTTCAAGCCCCATGACCAACAACAGCAACACAACAACAACAAAAAGAAGATAGCCAATGCAAGCACATAAACACACACACTTCACTCACCACTCAGTGTAAAGAATGGAATTCACATTATGCCCATCAAACCAGAGATGTTTATTTAGAAATCAACATTTATCCCAATCCTTGCAATCTTCATTCCTCTTAGTAACACTTGTACAATATAAATAAAACAATAGCAAGCAAAAGTAAACTCTTGTGCTTTTATAGTCTATGTACCTACAATGGTATTTGGGAACTCCAATCTTTCTCCAGTGACACCAAAATTAACAAAACAACAGATTTCAGAAGCCATTTCTGCTTTTTAACCTGAGAACAAATCTAATTTTTTACATCTCTTTTCTGTGACCACAGACAAAACCCACAATATCATGTGTCAAGTAGTAAAAATGTGGTTAAGACTATGAGATATAATATCCTTCTATATTGCCTATTGGGTTTCAATCTACACTAGCTGGCCACCAAAGCTGGAAGCTGTCACCTGAGATTTTCCTGTCCTTGGAGAAGGTTGGGTAAGAAAAGATCATCAAGAACGTTGGTCAGCACCAGCAATCCCTTGTTGAGAATACACATGTAGGTAACATTTTACCATTTCAATGACATGACTAATAGCATATAGAACAGAAAAAAAACCTGGAATGCTACAGACTACAAGGAACTCAGAACACTCAGTTAACCACCTGACAATTACAGCCTCAGAGCCCAGAACCTGTCCCTCTGATCACATCGTGGAGCTAATTCACCTATGTCTCTGAAATTAATCTATGAAAGGGTAATTATTCTCACAATACACAAGACATCTGAATTGAGTTGCTATTGACACACAAAGTAAAAAAAAAATAAAACAACAAAAAAATCTCTAAACTCCTATGCATCTTGCCCTATTCATCCCTCCTTTTTCAATTGCTCTAACAATAACAAGCAATGCTTTATGTGGTATTATTTCAGTCTGTCTCTCTGTTCCACCTCTGGCTCCAAATGCCAATCATTAGGGATCTCTGGCTTCGAGGTGCTAATGTGGTACCTGAGATACTGTTTCTTTTTGACGCAATGGGGTGGCAGAGAGCTTGCCTTTGCCACATACCTTGGCAACCAGAAGTGCTGCTTTTATGAATGCGGGCTTTTCACTGCTATCTGGACATGGCCATTGGTATAAACATTTTTTTTTTCAAAAGAGTGTTGGGGACTGAATACACATTGCATCAATAAGCCTCTTGAATAACAACCATCTCAGATATTGGAATAGGTGTATTTAGAGTTGATATAACATACTTCTTTCTCTAATGGCCTTGCTTCCAGATGAGGTCAAACTACATACTCAATTTACAGACCCTTCACCCTTATCAGACAACTGCTTGAATTAGGTTGGGGTAAGAGGTATGGAGAGAGAGGTAGGCAGAGGACATCACCATGAAATGGGAGACCACAGAGTCTGACCCAGGAATGTATTGACTGCCTTAATGAGTCAAGGATAGTTTATTCATTTCTTGTTAGCACTTCTGTAGGTGGAAACCCAAGAGTGAGGATTCTTTCTCCTGGTTGAGTAAAATGAGACTGGTGCTCACCCCCTTCAAAGGCATTTTATGTTCTTTATAGGCAAACCTTGCAGATGAAATTCTTCACATACTTCTAAGAACACAGACATACTTGATTGGAGGTGGCATGGTGTGGATAAAACAAGGACACTATTTTTCTCCTATAAATGAAGTTGCTATGAACTTGGAAGTCAATCATATCCAACTTTAATATACCTAATCCCTGAATATAAGTATCTTTTTATTTGGATGTTATTCTGGTTTGATGCAAAACATTTTAAAGACTTAGTAGTTTCTCAAGTATGATGCCTTTTACACAAGTTCTATCATGTTTATTCATACACACATGCAGAAATAAACTATGTAATTCTAGTACCACTGAAGAGTATACAATCAAAATAACTTTTTCCTATGAATGAAGGTTTCTTACAGTAAAGATGAGAGAAGGGAAATCCTATATCAAAGTATATGACAGACAATTGAATGAAGAGTGGAAAACAGTGGCAGGAACTGTAGAATTGTCAGAGTATGGCTCATGAAAACATAATCGTTTTACAAATATTTATGGACCAATGGAAAAAATCAGGAAGATTGCCAGGCAAACTTTTACAAAACTTTTATCATTGCTAATACCCTTCTCACAATCACCAATTGGTCTAGTCTCAAACATAACTTGGACTGGAAGTGCTAAGTCTGTAACAACAACATGACCCTTTTCCATAACAAGAAGTGGTATTTTTTTGTTAACCTTCTTTGATGAGAAAGTTTTCCAGTTCAGTGAAAATCTTTGTTTACGGATATAAAAATGTTCATTTTCAAGCTGTTCAGTTGATCCTGGACTTTCTCTCCCATTTCCCCCTCCACCTTTTACTTTTGAAAGTTCAGGATGTCTTAAACAGTAACTGTTACATTCTGTCTAGCAAGCCTGGACTGTGGACAGTGATCTAACCTCTTGGAAAAAAACATGGAGTTCACCCAAAAACTGAGAGAGACATTCTCTCGCTCCAGCCGCCAGCTCACAGGTTTCAAAGTCCTGGGACACACATCATGAGCAGCCTGGGGCTCTCGCATGTAAGCTGGTAGGGCCAACTCAAACACAGAAAGCACTTCAGCAGGTATAAACAGCAGCCACACAGCAGGCCAGGCCCAGAAACCCGCCAGCCAGCCTTTGCCTGCGTCATTCCCCATTCCCGTCCACACACAAAAAGTAACTCCAGTCACACTGCGAACTCAGGAGCTCAGACAAATGAATGCAGAATATATTTCCCTTAAAAAGAAAAACAGGAATGTCTTTCCGGTATGTACACACTCAAACACACACACAAATACACACACACATACACACCTCATTTGTATAGAAGCAAGTCACCTATTATCTATAATCATTTTTTTTCTTTTTAACACATCAAAATCCAACTTTTATTGAAATATGTGAGAAAGAAATTTGTTTCTTTTGGGGGAATTTTGTTAATCTTTCTTAACTATTCTTAGTGTCTACCCTACCTGAGGGATCTAGCATATGCTTTAAACATACTTGGCTTCCAAGATATTGACAACTATTACTGTACCTTTCTCTAGCTACTGACACAAACAGTAATCTCAGTGCTTATGGACCAGACCCTTGATCCTCCCTCAGTGGGCCTTTGGGTCCCAGGAGATCACCCTTTCACTGAGAGGGAAAAAATTCAAAAGCTCAGAATGCACATAATTCAAGGCTGTGCTGTGGATGTTTGGTTTATTTTTCCCAAAATCCTACCCAACATCCACTAAAGATGAAAACATTTTGTTTTAGCTCTTAAATAAAATGCACTTTTTACCTTGCTTTATGGAGTACCATTTGCTTTCTGGGAGTTAGATTTTCACAAAATGAAAAGCAGGGAAACACTCAGCAGATCACACAACAATTTAAGCACAACTGACAATAGTACAGGAGTGACGGAACACTTCACATCCACTGAGCAGCATCCAGAATGTATGGGAATAAAAATGTTTGCTTCTGAAGATTTTTCTTGTTTTTTTTTGTTTATTATTTCCATTGGCTAGTCTTTCAATTGTATTTATTATTGTTTGGATTGTTATAACAAACCCACTAGTAAGCTGGGGATTACTGTACCTATGGAGAAGCCTATCAACCTATCAGAGGTGAAGGGAAGAGGCCTTCCCAGGGATCCTGCCCTCTGTTTACTGAGCTTTGACTACAACCATTGCAGATGTTATTCATTTATATACCCATTTTCCAACAAGAAGAAAGTGCATTCCATTCTCGGGATAGCTACTGTCTTTTCTTTTAACAAAGAGAATTATTTATTTTTAAGTTATGCTTGTTTATGCTTTTTTATTCAGCTAAAGTTAACTTAATGAACTTCAATAACTCTCCACTTGTTTCTCTTCTCCATTATAATTTACTGAGTGCACACTAAACACCCTATGTTGATATTACAAATACAAATAACATCTCTATTACTGTCATCAAGAAACATAGCATGTACTTGGCAAAACAAGTTTTAAAATAATCAAGTGTAAAGTGGGTGAACAGAACTGTACTGGAAGCCCACATTGTTGTTCTGAATTATCCACCCAAAGTAGTGGGATTATAAGAAACAGAAGGCATGGTACCTGCTATAGGAGATTCACATTCTATCAGAGTAGATGAAAACACGATCACTTGTTTTATTCTTTACATCTTGAACTGGGACATGAATACAGTTTTATAAAATCCACAGACCTACATTCTCTCACAGAATGTTATATGCACATACATACTGGCTGATCAAATTATAAATGATGGAGTGCTGTCTTCTCATTGTGATGCCCTTTGAATCCAAAAGTTAAGTAGAAGAAACAAATTCTTATTGTTCAAGCAGTGAGTGACTCACTCTTAGTCAAAATCTAAAGATGAATAGCATACTTTTGGACTCACTGGATTCTATTTTAATTCTACTTAGCAGTTACTTGACTCTTTCATACCCTAGTAGACACATTTCTAAGAAACTGACCTTCCATTTGTTCTGTTTAGTTCTTCATGACTTCTTTAATATAGATGAATCCATTTGGCCTTTCAAAGAAATTGGCCTAGTATAATAAGATACTATCACTCTCATTTATAGATATATAAATGTAGATCTACTATAAAACTCCAAAAAAATTTCTTTTTGTTTTATTTGTAAGTGGGAAAATTTCAGTATACTTGATGTGTCATTGATTTATTTATACAGTTCATTTATTTAGTTATATAGTTTAGTTAATGGATCTAGCCTTACAGATTCCATAAGTTCCATGTCAGTGAAATTAATTGTGCTAAAAAATCAGTATGTTATATTTAAAACTGTTATGTTCTGAACTAGGAATGACAGAGTAGGAAGAATGAAATAATTTCTTGTTATTTTTATCTGTTATTATTGTGTAAGTCCTCAGGAATTCTGGTGAAAATCTAGACTTATTGAGTCCACACTATATCAGACAGTTTACAACCCTCCTGACACATGTCATCTTTTTTATTGCTCATAACAAATAACCCCATCTTTTAGTGTGTTCTTTTCTTATTTTAGATGCAAAAATAGACTCATGGGGATTAAGTTTCATTTTCAAGGTCATCCTGCTAATGAAGTAATGGAGCCAAGATTCTCATCTGATTATTCCAAGATCTGAGGGCTTTCCAGTACAGTTTGTTCAGTTCTTTACTACAGATTTGATGTATCATATATACTATGCTTATATTTAAACATGTATAATTCATACCTGTGCACAGTATAAAAATTCTTCATGCTGCTCAGGAGCCTGAGATGTGAGGATCACAATTCGAAGCCAGCCTGGCCAGGAAAATCCACACAACTCCTATTATCCAATTAACTACGAAGAAGACAAAATTGTATCTATGGTTCAAGTTGTAAAGTTCTAGCTTTGAGCAGAAAAAGCTCAGGGTTAAATATTCAGGCCTTTAGTTCAAGCCCCAGGACCAGCACACGCGCGCATACGCGCATACACACACACACACACACACACACACACACACACACACACACACACACACACACACACACACACACACACACACACACACATTTTCACCAACCAATGTGCTAGTCAACTTTCTGCTACTGCAAGAACTTGCTACAGATAGACAACTCATAAAGAACACAAATTTATTTTGGCTCACAATTTTGGACGTTCCAGTTTATGGTGACCCTCCCATTACTTTTGGGCCTGTGGCAAGAAAGCATAATCCTGTCAACATCACATGACCAAGCCATTCATGGCTGGGCACAAAAAGAAAAGAAGAGAACCACCATGCCCTTTAAGGAAACACCCCCAAAGATCTAAAATCTCAGCTGGGCGCGGGTGGCTCACGCCTTTAATCCTAGCTACTCAGGAGGCTGAGATCTGAGGATCACGGTTCAAAGCCAGCCCGGGCAAGAAAGTCTGTGAAACTCTTGTCTCCAATAAACCACTAGAAAACCGGAAGTGGCACTGTGGCTCAAGTGGTAGAGCGCTCGCCTTGAGCTGAAGAGCTGAGGAACAGTGCCCAAACCCAGAGTTCAAGCCCCACAACTGACCAACAAAAAGACCTAAAATCTCTCAATAGGCCTCACTTCGGGAATGTTCTACCACTTCCCAAGAGAGATATGAGCCTTTAACACATGTGTCTTTGCAGGAAATTCTAGATGCAAACCACAGATGCTAACAAAAGTAAAGACCCTGGTCACATGAAGGATAACATAGTAGAGGCATTTCCATTACAGATAGGAAAGAGATACATACAAATATTATCATTGGTGTTATTCAACATTAGTCAGAAGATCTGACCAAATCAAGTCTGTCAGATATGATGGTTACACATCAAGAAAATTCATGAAAAATAATAAATCAATTTCAGAAAGCTATTCATTTTTAATATCAAGGAGTTTAAACCACTGTTTTCTATCAGCAATAACTTTACTTAAAGCTAGTAACTGGATGATAGAAATGTACTGTCATGATGTGTGACACATATTTGAGGCAATACCTATAATATATATATATGTATATATATATATATATATATATATATATATATACACACACACACTTTTCTCTGTTCGCCATCATTTAAAACTTTAAATAAGGTAGGAAAAAATATTTTTTTTATTTCCTGATGAAGGGAGTATGACTTTCTAGAATGTCTTCAGGAAGCTATTTTGGTAATACTTAACACCCTTATATTTTGTTTGTACAAGTTTGCCATTAGTAATAAAAAACAATAAATTCATAACATTTTGAAACACATGTTGTGCAGTATTTTAAGACATTTTACATGTATTAACATATATATTATATATATTCATACCCATGAACTCACAAGCTATTCAAGTGATGTTATTTCATTGTATTCTCAGGAAAATATCAGCATTACTTTCAATAATCAAAGTTAAAAACTGCGCCGGTGTTTGTAATCCTAGCTACTCAGGAGGCTGAGATTTGGAGGATTTGAGTCTGAAACCAGCAAGCCAGCAAAGCATGAGTAAGGCCTTACACTCAAGCTATGTGGCTGACACAAAATATTTTAATAAGTTAGAAGCTTAAGTAATCATCAATGGACTGAGAAACAGTGAGACAGACAGACAGAGACAGGGAGAAAGAGATCAAGAATATAACCTAAATTGGTAATAGCTCTGAGAAGTATCTCTGGGAACCATAAGCTAAACAGTTGGTTATCTCTGAAAAATATTGAGGACATATTCTTTCCAGATTATGTATGTCTCTGATGATGGAGTTGCTAACAATGAGCCACATACAATACTCAGGATTAGGGTAAAAATGTAAAATTATTCCTCAATAAATGTACCGATATTATTAATAATAATGTACTTTCTTATTTTCAAATCCTAATTTGTCAATTCTTGGGCTGAGTAAAAGTTCGAAGCAATATAGATCAAACTCATGAAAGCAGATTATCTTAAAATACATATAATAGAGATTATGTGAAATATACTATAATTATCCTGCTTCTAAATCCCTTTACATATTTTTAGCCAATTCTTTAGTGATCTTAGGTCCATTTGCTCTTTTTTTGTTTTTTATCTTGAAAATACTGTACAGAGGGGTTACAATTACATGGGCAAGGTAATGAGTACATTGCTTATCAAGCATTGTTGCCTCCTCCTTTGTTTCCCCTTCCCATCCCTTCCTACCTCCCTGCACCCCCGCTTTCCCCCGCCCCTGTTCCCCCCATGCCAAAGTTGTAAAGTTTGTTTTTCGACATAACGATTTGTACATCTCATTGTTGTAATGGGTCCACCTGTATCCCTACTTAAACAATTTGTTTTTTCCCTTCCCCGCCACAAATTATACCAACATCAAACACAGTGAAAAAAGGGGTTATACCATGGGGGAGGGACATACAAAGCAACAAAGAAATATCTTACGAATATGTTAGAAATCTATATGTACTATTTATCATATATTTACCAATATTTATCTATATGAATGTTAATGTTTTTCTTTATGAGAAAAAATAACACCTACATTGTCTGCTTCTTTGTTTTGTGATATTGAATGGAAAATCTAATTCATAAAATTTGAAACTAAACTTTGCAAAACAATATGAGTGGAAAAACCATTAGTGGCAACAACACTTGCTAAATACTGACATCTGCCTGTGTGGTAGATCAACTTTGGCAACTTTGAGGTATCTAGTTCAAAAATAAATGAATGAATGAATAAATAAATAAATAAATAAATAAATACAAATACCTATGGAAGAAAACTAAGACATTGGCACTCAGGTCATCAGAACTTGTTTTCAAAATTCTATGAGCCAAATCATGAGACAAAGAGTATTTACATGTACACAAAAAATTTAGGGCATCCATAACCAGGAGGAATGTATTTCAAATCAAAATGTTTAGTCTCTTCTTTTTCTCTTTCATAAGGCCTTCTGATTTAATAAATCCAGAAGATAGATTATAAATCCTTTAGTAGTCAAGCCTAAAAGGTCAGAAGACACTGGCAACTAGGAGAAAAGGAAGAAAGAAAGAAATGAAAACAAACTAAGGACCTGAAGAAACTGTGAACATCCAGAACCTGGCATTAGACTTGGCACCAGGTGAATTTTCTTTGGAGGGCACTAATTTTTAAGTCAAATCTATTAAAATCTGACTTCCTGTTTCTGGTCTGGACGGCACAATGCACAGGTCTCCTGCTTCAGTCCTCCCCAGGGCTGTATTTTATCCAACTAGTCCCACCCCCTTACTGGCTCATATTTTAAGTGAGAAATCTACTGGACAGGACCATTCATTGAGTCTTGCCACATACTGTGCGGAAGTCTAAGCCAATGTTAATCTGACTTTCCCGGATAAGTTTATTTCTCTTACTAAATTTACAAATCTATGACTCCCAAAAATGTCTCATGATCTTTCTAGACCTCAGGAAAATGTTCAACACTCTTTTTCTCACAACTCCCAGAATCCTTTGACCATGCTGGAAGTAACCGGTTCCATTTCCTTAATCTGCCCTTCATCCTTTCCCTGTCACTCATAAAGGATTCTTTTGTATTATCTCCATTTTTCTTCTCAGACCTTCCTCATACCTTCAGTTTCTCTACCATCAGTCCCATTAGAATGGGGGCATCCATAATGTAACCCTTCCATTTGCATCCCAGATCCTGTCCCCTTTTTCCAGTTTGTCTCCCCTCTTCCTCCTTCATTTTCCTCCATTCTACACACTATATTTAAAAACAAATACACTACTCATGTCATCTTTTAAAACCCGTTTATCCTCCCAAGATGGTCCTATTTCCTCCCCTCTGTCGCAAACCTCTTCTGTGTGTTTCTCATTCACCCTTTCTGGTACCATTCCTTCTTACTTCAGAGACTCCTCCGTCACTCTCTCTCAGTGCCTTGAGCCTGCGTGAGATTAACTTGAGAGTGAATCAACTCAGAGAAAACCAAAAATGGTACTGTTTTACTCCTCTGATTCTATCATGCTTTTTCTGAAGTTGAAATTTCAAGTAGATATTTTTTTAAATCTCTTCAGAAAACATACCAGCTGAAGTCAGCCGTTATCACTCTTCATTTCCTAACACTTGCTAGGTTACAGCCCCCACTGACACCCTCTCCTTGATAATACTTTCTTGGGTTTGCCTGACAGCATCAAGCAGGCATCCTAAGAAAAATCTATAGAAGGAAACATCAACAACAAACCTTTCCTGCATTCTTTTAAATGAATCACAGAGGCCCTGTTAAGAAACAAACAATACTACTTGCTTAATTTTTCGATGTTTATAACTTGAGTTTTTGTCTGATTTGGGGCAAAAGAACTTCTATGTTTTAAGAACATCCCAACAAGAGCTACATATAATGGTTCTTCAGAGAGTTGATTACATTCTCTAGGGTTATCCAATTCACTTCTCCACGTTTGAAGGAAAATAACTTATAATGAAATTGGAAAACATTTAAGAGAGCCAATAGCAATGACTTACTTAATGAGCCACGCTTTTTTTTTTTTTTGGTTCTGAAGTTTTGTTTCTTTAAGTACAGCACTGTTAAAGCTATCTGCTATAGAAACAGCAGGCTTGGATTGGTACCTTCCAGATGACTTTGTGGCTGATACTGCTGTGTGTTTTCCCCAAAACTAGTTTCCTCTACCCCTGAGCTTGCAGCTAAATAGCATTGCCAGTTCCTGTGGCACTCAGACAAGATTCTTATGTGTGCTTTTATTCTGTGGTTCAAGGTGAAATACTGAAGAATCATTCCTGTGAGTCTCTCTTTTTCTTCTTTTCCTCATTGGATGTGGAAGAGCCAACAGATGATCTTGAGCCCAAAAAGAATGTGGAAGAAGCTGAGATGGCTGACAACCCACAGACAGATTTACTCACTGACCAGAAACATACACTTTGGTTCTAGCACTACCATGTTAAGTCATCAGGATTTGAGAGTTCATTGCAGAAATCATTGGTATGTATCTTCAGTAAAATGCTACCAGCAATTGTATCCCAGAGGTAACTGGCACACAGTCCTTTAAAAGGTATGTCCTTTAGATATTTAGTAGGCATACCGATAAAAATGAACATTCTGTACAGCATCAAGAAAAATTGCCTTTCATAGGTTTTACTCAGTGAGTATCATGAAATAGCAAGAATAAATGAAGATTTCCAAGAAGGAAGGAATAAGGCCTCAAATAAAAACTGAAATGAGATGGAATGCAGTTGCTTAGTGAATTGGAATCTTTATTTGCTCTTCAAAATAAAAATTAAGCTTAATTTTCCAGTTTTGCTCCCCAAAATAACAAATCTAATAAATGTTTCAGAACATTTTCCCTAGTCAGAAACATTTCCAAAGAGTTTTCTGAACATTATAATCACAGGAAGATATATTTCCTCCTAAAACCATGAAATAAATCCACTTATACATACTTTTAGTGTCCACTATGTACAAAGAAAACAAGTAGTTCTGTAGAGAAAGAAAAGGAAACTATTGTGTGCCTACTTCTACTCTTGAGATAAACTTTCACAACTCAAGTGCTCCATGAATCAAACACTGGTGGGGTTTTTTTTAGTATACTGGGTCTCTCTTGATCAAGAAAGATAATTTATGAAGGAAGAGAATGTATTTGAGACAGAAATAGAATAAGGAAATGGAAGCAGATAGGCTCATTTGACTGAGAAGTTTCTGAACTGCTTTCTAGATAAGGTATTTGGAGATGCCTTATTGGAGCTGATAATCCTCCATTGGCAACTAATTCTCTGGATTTCCAAGATATTCTAGCCAAACCATATCTAATGCTAGACCATTTTAAGGACAGAAAATTGATTACCTCTCCAAATGATCCAAATCTCCAGAAGCTATCTTTGATAGAGGGTTCTTTCTTATACTAAGTTGAAATCTGTCTGAACTAACCAATGTTTGTCAGAAACCAAAATATTTGTACATATATATTTATATGTATGTATGTGTAGATACACACACACAGACAGATAGATAGACAGGTAGATGGACAGACAGACAGATAGACTTAGGAGATCCAATGGTATGGTTCCAGTCCAATTTGAAGCACTGAGAAACAACAGAAACAATGGTGTAAATACTGGCCCAAGAGTAAAAGAAGACAGACTAAGAAGAGCTATGTCAGCTCAAGCACAAAAACAGGAGGGACACATGACACTTTTCTTTACCTTTTTTGTATTCAGGCTCTATAAAATATCTTCCTTCCCCAATCTACTTTACTGAGTTCATCCAAGCAAATGAAACAGCTCCACAGACAAATAGAGAAATGATGTCTAACCACGTACCCTGTAATCTAGGCAAGTTCACAACTATTTTGTTTCAGAATGACCTTGATTTAAAACAAGATCAAGAAATTTAAGTGTGAGTGCTTACCAGATAAGAACAACGAAATAAACATCCCTATGAACATTATGCTTCAGTTTTCTCACTGTAAGGCAGAAGGAAACCATCAACTTCGGCCTGCTTTGGTGTTGATGGCAAGTGGAGAGAAAAATAAAACAATACAGAAAACTCTGGAAAAAAGCATATCAGCATGAGGATGTTCACATAGTTACATTTACAGCTGTTCTCCATATGTGTCGCCATTTCCATTTTAACATTAACCTGTATGATTCTTGCTTCATAAACAAAATCATTTTTCTATTATTTTCTTGAGTAGGAATTTTCTAAAGACTTTCAGAATTTCTTGCTTATTTTACCTCTAGCCCAAAATACTGCAAAGAACAACCACTTTCGTAATGCTTTCACACCTCTGTTTCCAATCCTGGGCAGACTCTCAAATACAGAAATGGTGTGTCAAGATAGTCAGGGGAAAAGTTCAGTGGCTGCCACTCAACCTCTAAAACAAACTTTGGAACAAAAGTAACACTAATTGCTTCTTTTTTAGTACTCAGCTTGCAACCACTGAAATGGCGCTGTAAATTAATTTCTAGAGTTATCATGATTAAACATTTTAATTTCTTATCATGTTTTCTTCATATTTCTTATTTAGACCTGCCTAAGATAATAGAATGTACAGCCACAATCAAATCCTGCCAGACTTAAAAACAAAGTTAAAGGTGATGGAGGTGATGGTAGTTTTAGTAAAGAAAGCACTTGATATGTTTCTGTTTTCTTAAACATTTCTCTAATAAGAATCACAAGAGACTTAGGGGATTGGGGACAGGAAATAAGGATTCATATTCTTGGGTCATCATCACAATAAATATTTTGCCTCTAATTTCTATCAACCTCTTATGTGTGGTAAAAAGTTGGTTGTATGTCTTTCCCAGATAAAGAGACTAAAGGTAGGGTGAGGAGCAATACCAGGGAAAAAAGCAGAATGCTTATGGCAAGTAAGCCCTCCAAAGCAAAATGGAATCTCATATTCAGCTAGGTTAATTTTTGGGTGTTTTGATGATGTCATTCTTTCAAGGAGCACTTGCAGCCAATGAGTTATTTAAAGGCAAAGGTTAGAAGGGCTGAGAGGAACAATGACCTCACAATTTCCAGGAAATACAAAGCATGTATCTAGACTACTATGTCCTCAAATGTATAATTAACAGAAGAAGGCAGCCAGAACTCTGGTTCTTTATTTTTTTACCCCAAAGAAGAAAAAATAACAACAGTGAAACTAAAACTACTAAGTTTATGTCCATGGGCCAAATCCTAAAAATAGATTAGCCTCAACTTACTTATGAAAAGAAATACAAGGCAAGGGGGGGGGAAGAAGAAGAAGAAGAAGAAGAAAGAAGAAGAAGAAGAAGAAGAAGAAGAAGAAGAAGAAGAAGAAGAAGAAGAAGAAGAAGAAGAAGAAGAAGAAGAAGAAGAAGAAGAAGAAGAAGAAGAAGAAGAAGAAGAAGGAAGGAAGAAGGAGGAGGAGGAGGAGGAGGAGGAGGAGGAGGAGGAGGAGGAGGAGGAGGAGGAGGAGGAGGAGGAGGAGGAGGAGGAGGAGGAGGAGGAGGAGAAGGAGAAGAAGAAGAAGAAGAAGAAGAAGAAGAAGAAGAAGGAGAAGGAGAAGGAGAAGGAGAAGGAGAAGGAGAAGGAGAAGAAGAAGAAGAAGAAGAAGAAGAAGAAGAAGAAGAAGAAGAAGAAGAAGAAGAAGAAGAAGAAGAAGAAGAAGAAGAAGAAGAAAGAAGAAGAAGAAGAGGAAGAAGAAGAAGAAGAAGAAGAAGAAGAAGAAGAAGAAGAAGAAGAAGAAGAAGAAGAAGAAGAAGAAGAAGAAGAAGAAGAAGAAGAAGAAGAAGAAGAAATAAACTGCTTGTCCAGGCCATGTGGTTGAATCCACAGGGTACCTCACTTTTAGGGACCTCTTTCGAGCTATGTTGAACTTTGTAGATACTAGAGACTGATTACTCTGTGCTAATACATGAAGAGAAAAAAAGATTATTGAAAAACATGGCACATTCTTTTTTACACTATTCTAACATGACTTTTTCCAGTTATTACAGGAAAACTTCACAGTGGCATTTTAGAAGTTTTATGTATCATTGTTCCATAAGTTATTATTCTACAATGAAGGTGGAATAAAGTTTTATAAATACTCTAGATGTACCTTCTAGATTCATCTTTCAGCAAACATAGCTACACTTCAATCATACATCATGCTACACACAAAGACACACAGGAGACATCTGCACGCATTAGTGGAAACAGCTTAAAATAATTCACATAGCATGCTTAGCTCATTGCTCAATAGTTACTTACTGTGAATGACAATAGAGAATATTAATGAAAGGTTTCTCTAAATACAAAACATCCCCACAATTCTATTTTTGCTTTTCACAAATACACTGTGCTTTTAATGCTAGTATTAGCCTAGCTACTTGGGAGGCTGAGATCAAAAAACCAGCTTAGGCAAAAAAGGTTCATAAAATACCATGTTGACTAATAACTGGGTGCAGCGGTGCACAACTGCCATCCCAATGACCCCAGGAAGCAGAAATAGGAGGATGGCCGTCCAGGTCAGCTCAGACATTAAATAAGACTCTATCTGGGAAATAATGAACCCAAAAGGAAACAGCAGAAGGGACTCAAGCAGTACAGTGCCTGTTTAGCAAAGGCAAAGCCCTGAGTTAAAACCCCAGTACTGCCGGGCGCTGGTGGCTCACGCCTGTCATCCTAGCTACTCAGGAGGCTGAGATCTGAGGATCGCGGTTCAAAGCCAGCCCAGGCAGGAGAGACCGTGAGACTCCTATCTCCAATAAACCACCAGAAAACCGGAAGTGGTGCTGTAGCTCAAGGGGTAGAGCGCTCGCCTTGAGCTGAGGAGCTGAGGGACAGTGCCCAGGCCCAGAGTTCAAGCCCCATGACCGACCAAAAAAAAAACCAAAAAACCCAGTACTGTCACTAATAACAACAATGACGATGATGGTGGTGGTGATGATAACGATGAAGGAGAAGGAGAATTCACTTGCCATTTAGCATAAAGTGCTAGAAAGAGTCTCAGACCAATATACCAAAATCTATAGCATAAAACCTGCGATTAGACAGACATAAAGTATTTTGCCTGCTCCAAGAAGAATGTGGAAGTGAGGCAATCTGTCATCTTCTGGGAGTTGATTCATCTGTTGGGTCACAACACGTGGAGGGAGTTGTCAGGTGGAATGTTGGCCAGTTTTGCATGCCAGACTGCGAGCTTATTTGATGTCACTTGAAAAGTCACTTGAAAAGCAGAGTTAAGTATCCATATGCATATGAGTGTACTTGGGTATCTGTATATTTATATTTTGGGTGTGTCACAAAGTACAAGACTACTTTCACAATACATTTCTTCCCAGGAAGTCAGTTCTTACATTGGATATGGTTCATCAAATCTTTCTGGGTACTAGTCAGTAATGAAGAATCCTCTAAGATTATATCTGGCTATATAGAGCAAGCAAGACGAGCAAGGCGTGCATGTGAGACTCTGCTGATGACAGGGACTGTGTCCTCATCCATGACAGGCTAGAGCTCTGGTCTGAGATGGAGCAGTGGAAGACTCTGCCTGAGGAGACATGTAGACATCCTGGAGACAGGCTGGTGGCCAGCTGTGTTTTTCCCACCAATGATTCCTGATTTGTTGCTGAGCATGTGCACCATTTAGAAAGGGTGATACTATGTGTTGGTTCCCTAAGACTGCCATAACAAACTGGGTGGGTTAAAACTACAGAAATTTATATTCTCGCAGCCCTGCATGTCTGAGACCAAAATCAAAGTGTTGACAGGGCTTTACTCTCCGTGAAGGCTCAGGAAGGAGGAATGAAATGCTTCCTTGCCTCTTCCAACTTTTGGTGGTTGTCAGCAATTTGGGGCACATGTGACTTATAGACAGAAATTCCAAAATCTGCCTGCATCTTCATGGAGCCCTCTCTTCTGCGGTGCCTGTCAAAAATTTCTCTCTTCTTCTAAGGACATCTAGTACTAGATTATAGTAAAAATTAACTCAATAGGGCTTCACTTTCACTTGATTCTATCTGCCAAGATTCAGCTTCCAAATAAGGTCACATTTATAGGTTCTGGGGATTAGAACATCAATATATCTTTTGGGGGGACAAAGTAGAGGGCATGACGGCTTATAAGGAAGGAGGGATGGGATGGTAGACAAGAAGAAAATGAGGGGTTGGAGGCATGGCTCAGTTGGTAGAGCGTTAGCTGTAAGTGAAAATGTTAGGTACTGAGTTCAAGTTCTGATCTCTAAACTAAAAAAATTACATTTATATCTGATTACATTTATATCTATATCTATATTTATATCTATATCTATATCTATATTTATATCTATAAAAGTAAAAAGATCTAGAGTTTATCTCCCAAAAAGTAAACCTCAAACTCATTTGCTTTTCAGCCATTCCTGTGAAGCACTTTAAGAAGCATCAACTCCAAGAAGAAGGTAGATCTCGTCACTTCCACATTCTTCTTTGAGCAGTTAAGGATATTTTATGCCTGCCTAATCTCTTCTGGAGATGAGAAGAAGAGAGGAAATATTTCTAGTCTTACTTTAGGAGGACAACATAATGTCAATGCTAAAATCTAATTTTATAAGAAACAACAAGCCAGCCTGTTTCATGACCTTGATATGAAGCTCATACATAAAACATAAGTAAATCAAATTCATTAGTATTAAAATTTGAGCAAAAAAAAACAAACTAGATAAAACACCACAACAAAAATGTCTCTTTCTCCAGAATGCTCAAGGGTTTTAGAATGAGAATCTATTAATAACATTAAAGAAAATGACAAAAAATACAGTAACCTAGTCATTTAAAAAACTCAATATCTATTTGTGATAGAATACTTTTACACATTAAGCATACACAGGAACTTCCTTAATTTTCTGATTATTTTTTGGTAAAAGGTTTTTAAAACTCAATACATGCTTTATGGTAAAATAGAAAACTCAATGTTCGCTACCCTACTGCCTTAAATATAGCTGATACACAAAAACATTTGCCGTTAAACTGAAACACCAAACCAGAGAGAGTTGAGAAATTAAAACAGAGATGTTCCATTGCAGATAAAATAGATAAAATAGTACACTTGATAGGAGTGGAAAAGCCGGCAGTCAGGGAATTCTGGCCCATACAGTGTGCAGATGGCAGGATAAGTTGATAAACCAAAACCTGTCTGACAAGGAAATGGAGGCAGATAGCTACAAAAGAACAAGGAAATAAGAAACCTGTTAAATAGGGGCAAAGGAATGAAGAAATAAAGATGAGAGACTAAACCTTTGGCACCTTATAGAAAACAGTCAGAAAGCCATCTTTTGCTGGCCCCGGTGGCTGTCTGTAATCCTAGCTACTCAGGAGGCAGAGAGCTGAAGATTGTGGCTTGAAGCCAGCCAGGAAGAAAAATCGGTGAGACCTTTATCTCCAATTAACCAGCAAAAAATTAATTAATTAATTAATTAAAATAAAGGGAAAAAAAGAAAAGAAAAAAATCTAGAGTGGAGCTGTGGCTCAAGTGCTATAGAATACTAGTCTTGAATACAAAAGCTCAGGGACAGTGCCCAGGTACTAAGTTCAAGGCCAGGACTGGCAAAAAAGGAAGGAAGGAAGGAACGAAGGAAGGAAGGAAGGAACGAAGGAAGGAAGGAAGAGAGGGAGGGTGGGAGAGAGGGAGGGTGGGAGAGAGGGCGGGAAGGAAAGAAAGGGAAGGGAAGGGAGGGAAGGAAGGAGATAGAGAAAGAGAGAAAGAAAAAGAGAAAGAGAGGGAGGAAGGAAAGAAAGAGAAAGAAAGCTACCTGCAAGGACTCCAATTCTTTCACTTAAGCCAAAGCCAATTTCTGTGACCCTAAAGATAAACAAAATGGCTGAAGAGGAAGTGTTGCCTTCGTGTGGTATGTCTATGCCACACACACTCTTCCTCATATTTTCTTTTTCATATTTTATTTCTAATAAACGTTCTTATGACCTTTACTATGTTCTCATCTTACCTGATTTCTTCTCTTGTCAACTTACCTGCCCCCAGCTTCTGGTGACAGGATTTCAAAAATGATTGTTTCATTATTTCACTTACAAAATTCAGAATTACAATCACTCTTCTCAGGAATCAATAGTTCAGGTTGATTTTATTTAAATTAAAATCAGTAAATTATATGCAGAATTTGAGATAGAGCATCTAAGTGAAAGTACACTTCATATTTGTGTACCTTTTCCTTTCTCTTGAATTCTACTCCCAGATATATAATTTAGCCATGTATTCTTAATTGTATTTTTTCTCTACTTTCTTTTATTTATTTCCTTTTGTTACCTCAGATCATAGTAGAAATGACCTCCAAACAAATAAATAAAAATTCTAACAATGAATGGTCAAGGTTGAACCTTGATAACAAAGTAACTTTTTCTTAGTGTAAGAAAAAATAACTAACTAATATCAAACTCAAGAGCCCATTGTTCTTTTCCAAAGAAGAATATTGTTTCCTACTTTGAGGTAGTTCAGTGGTAGAGCACTTACCCCAGGAGTCAATCCCCAGCTCAAAAAAAAAAAAAAAAAAGAAAGAAAAGAAAAGAAAAATGAAAAGAAAAGTATTAGTTTCTTTTTCAAAAGAACCATAGAAAATTTTCAAAATGTTGGTATTTATAGAAAAGGATGCCCTTTAAGCTCTACTTTGGTAGACACAGTGAGAAGAACAAAGCTTGTTTCTGAACAAAACTTCCTTTAAGAAATAGGAAACTTTGTTTTTAATATGGGATATTATCTATTTGTATTAATAGCCTCCACTTCCAGGTTTTTACTGGTTAATTGGAGGTCAGAGTGTCTCAGATTTGTCTACCTGGCTGGCTTAGAACTGCAATCCAGAAATCTCAGACTCCTAAGTAGCTTCTGAACAAAACTTCCTTTAAGAAATAGGAAACTTTGTTTTTAATATGGGACATTATCTATTTGTATTAATAGCCTCCACTTCCAGGTTTTTACTGGTTAATTGGAGGTCAGAGTGTCTCAGATTTGTCTACCTGGCTGGCTTAGAACTGCAATCCAGAAATCTCAGACTCCTAAGTAGCTTCTGAACAAAACTTCCTTTAAGAAATAGGAAACTTTGTTTTTAATATGGGACATTATCTATTTGTATTAATAGCCTCCACTTCCAGGTTTTTACTGGTTAATTGGAGGTCAGAGTGTCTCAGATTTGTCTACCTGGCTGGCTTAGAACTGCAATCCAGAAATCTCAGACTCCTAAGTAGCTAAGATTATAGGTTTAGCCGCCAGTGCCTGGGTAACTACTTCTGTTTTTTTTTTTTAATATACAAGTGCCAAAACATGCTTTTTACAAAGTAAAATTGCCTAAGATAATAATTATTACTAGAAAATGTTCCCAAATTATTATTTTTAAACAAAATCGAATAATGACACCAGTTATTGGTAACTTACCATACCCTGATCCAATAACTTTGCATTTGTTACCTTACTTGACTCTTACAAGTCTGCCAAAAGAGATGCTAGCAGAATACATATTTTGCAGGTGTTAAGAATAATGTCATGGGATTATATAACTTGCCTAGATCACCCAGTTATTCCACGGCAAAGTGAGGATTTGAAGTTGAATAATCTGTTTTAAACAGTGTACCATCCTCTCTTCAAGTTTAAAAAAACCATGTCTCCTATTTACTGTAGATAGTCTTTGAAACAAACCAACAGGGAGGAAAAAGGAGGAAAAGGTTAGCAACTGACAGCCTCCTATTTCCTAAAAGGAGATATGAGACATAATGAAAGTGCTTGTAATAGCATATATTGGATCCAAGAAAGATGGTGGTTTTCAATAAAACCGAGAAAGAGAAGATTGCTTTCCTACTGAAATTGTGGAAACACGGATGCTTTCCAACCTTAGAAATGTAAAATTGTTCATGTTTTTGATCTTAGGACCAAAGGAAAAGCTAAATTCCTCTGTTTGGAACACTTAATGGAAGAGTTTTAAAGGAAATCATTATTATAATCATGGTACCCACCAACACTATGAGATTCCAAGCTCTGTCAACATTTTCTTTATAAATTCACTGTAGGATTTTCTAACTCATCCAGTATTATTTGGCTGAAATGTAAGATCTCGATGTGTGAGTGATATTCTTCCAAGAATTAGGAGGAAATATATATCATGTGATTCAGACACAATAGAAAAATGCCTGGCTCGTGCAGCATTTTAACAGGTATTAGCTGTCTTGTGCTTTGTTTTGCTTGCTTTATGGGAAAGTTCCGCAGAGGGAAGGGGGCGTGACCTGAAACCAAAGGTTGTATCACCAACTGACAATAAGCAATTTCTTTTAAATTTAGTATATTATATACAGCTTGATAATTCTTTAAAAAATGTTGTCTTCATTTTCTGGGTACAAAGCCTTGGAATCTCATAAAGAGAGATTACTTTTAAGAACTCTGGCACATTGCTTTTAGTCTAAACTATAAAAAACAAAAAGAACAGCCATTTCTAATCCTGTCCAGTACATTCCAGCTAAATAGAAGCAAGAAGACACAGGATAAAAAGAATTATTCAGTCCCTCGGAACTGTAACAAATACTGAATTAAATTCCTTTTTCAGTAAAGGTTAAAGCTAAGGGGCTCTGGTTCCTCTGAACACACATTCCTTATTTGTTCTTTTTTACCCTTTGATGTTGCTGTTTTTCCCTCATCTTCCTTCTTGAGATTACCTTCCTTTAATACAAAATCAAAGAAGAGAAACTAAAGGTAGCAGATTATACCTTACAAAGGTAAGCAAACTCCATTCAACAGCACAATCTTGAATAAATTCATATTGTCCTATACTATGGTTGAGATCCATAATACATGGTGGGGAAGGTCATCCTAAATGGCTAAATCAGAAGTGAACAAATGAAAATGGGGTGTTACACGGTGAATACCTTTAATCTCAACAATTGAATGTCTGAGGCAGGATGCTGAGTTCCAGGCATGATTAGGCTGTGTAGTGAGACTCTGAAGCAAAAGGCAGAGAAAGAGGGAGAGAGGAAGAGGTCAGGGAAAGGGAAGGGATAAAGAAAAGAGAGGGCATGCAAATATAGCAGTGTGGAAAATCTAATTCACTATGGCCAATGTAGACAAACATAAAATATGAAACACATAAATAATAATAACAATGAATTTCTCAGACCCACCCTACATACCTGAATCACCTTAATGTAGGTGATTTGTGATGCTCATCAATCAGTTAGATCCTTGCCTCAATACACCTAAAAAGGAAGTAATATACTCCATATAAACTTCCAACTTAAAACTCCATCTGCCTCATAAAATTACTAAAAAAAAAAAAAAGATCAATTATTTATTAGAATTCACAGCAATTCAAATTTATTTTCTGGTAGGGTTTGTCACGCCCTATCAAAAGTCATCATCAAACCACTTCTACCTAATCCAGAATTTTTGCTTATAGATTTATTTTAATTAGCGAATTTTTCCTCAACCATTCATTTGATGAGTGAGGCCTTACAATGAATAGACTCATAGATGAACCATACAATAAACAGCTTTTGCAGCTATGAAAATGACAGCTCATTGTATATCTTACGATTCACACCACTTTCTTGTGTAACATGTTTAGCTATGAAGATAGCCTACTGTGAAGTAAACAATGGTTTAAAAGTAAAGGATTCATGTGTCAGCATAATCTAAATATGGTCTGAATCTTCTTGTAAGCAGGAATTTTGCTAAAATTCTGAAGTCGAAGATTTACTGTAAGTAAGAAGTCAAAGTTCAAACACTCAACCAAAGTTGATCCAAACCTCTTGGGTTGGAAATATAACAAAATAGGCTTTTCCCTGAGATGCCCTGTCCTTCTTGTTTTTAGCTAAGCTGGAAAAGCAATAGGAACAATACTTATGGCATGCCATTGCTTCTACTTTTGGTCTGAAAACATCAACCAGAGACCATAGTGTGACAAATCAAAAGAAAAAAAAATATGCATAGAGAGGTGTTCTGGGCTAAGAAAGGGAGAGTTAATAGGAACAGAATTTCCTAACTTGACCACATTTAACCATAACTTGGATGCCCACTATGCTATGAGTCACAGGCTAGTTGTTCCAAAATAATACAAGAACATTTTGGGCTTGATCATTACTGGAGTATGTTGTCAATAATATTTCCAGAAAAAAAGGTAAAATAGAAACAATTATTTACTGCAGAAAATGGTAAATTCTGTTTTTTTTCTTTTTTCTTACACTAACAACTTGCTAGACAGTCTGATAAAGCTTCTCAACACATTCATTTAGAAATTTTAGGAAAAATCCCAGCTACCTTTTGCAGGGTTGATAACTTCACAGGAAGAGTGTGGAGTTGTTAAAGATACAACAAAAATAGAACTTTCAAAAGAGAAAGCATACAAGTTTCTTTATAGATTGCAAAACTTTTCATAGATTTTGATCAATCTACATTTTTTAAAAGATCATCTATTAGTGTTGTCTTTAACTTAATGATTTTAAGAGGCTTTAGAAATTCTTAACTGATGAGCTCAAACCACTAGCATTCAACCATTTAGTAAATACAGTTATGAGATCTGTACATAATCAATTGTGCATATTCATTTAAGGAACTCAAAGAGGAAACTATTGCTCCTTTCTATGTGACATTTGAAAGAGGAGATTATCCTCTTCTATAATGTGCAAATGTTACTTGACCCTAATACATACATTTTAAGGTGAAGTATATTCTTCCTCCTCAGAACAAACAAACATGAGAGCAGAGGCAAACAAGTGCTTGGATCAGCAGTCTAGCAAACCCAGCAGTATATTGTAGTCATCCCTGAGTACTTTGGTGAAGGAGAGGAAGTTCGTAGGATCTCCCCAAGGATACTAAACTCTGGGGATGTTCAAGTCCCTTATATAAAATAGTGTCTTCTTTCTAAGTTTACAACCATTTGCATACTTTAAATCATCTCTGGATTACTTATACTATATAATATAATGAAAAGTGCTATGTAAGGCTATCATACAGTATAAAGACAAAATAGTCTGTACATATTTAGTTTGGGTTTTTTTTTGAGCTGTTGTTAATTTCATTTACAGATTCAAATCCACGAATATAGAGGGTCAACTATATACTAACACTAATCTCTACAGGAAGTGTGCAAGAGCTAGCAAAGAAAAACAAAACAACAAAAAAAAAAATGATACAATCCAGAGAGCAAGGCCTGTGATATAGCTCTTTGTAGCATTGGCTACTTACCCATCTCCTTGTGAAAATCCATCAGTGCCAGTAAGCAGAGTAGGCCAAGCATCCTGCCTTCAGCCTAGGGGAGGGGGACCAGGACTTGGTGTTGGAGTGACCCACAAAACAAACAGAGCAGAAGGGATGCTTGTCATTCAGAACTATCCCAGGATAAGTGCTCCATCAAGAACTTGCACAGGCCACCTAGCAGCCTAGAAATCAGTAAATTCTAATCTAAGGGAGCAATTTCAAAAATCAGAAACAGAAAGGTAACCAGGGCTGTGAGGCCTAGAATGTGACTTTGATGGGTGATGTGACAACCTACTGTATATACTGGGGCAAGGAATATTTTGGCATTTTGTTCTTACTTCTTTTTTGGTGTCTTGGTAGCCATTCTGCCCCAGCTCTTTCTTCTCCCTTTGGTTTACATGATCCAAAATTTTATAAGAAGGCTACTTATATTTGAGTCTGAATGATTCCTACCATGAAAACAGACTCATCAAGCACACACATACTATGTTTATAATTTGTTTTAATAAGAAGATTCAAAATTTAGTCATTTTAGTTCATTTTTAAGACAAAGCACTAATGCATCTCTTGTTTGGTGTTAGCCTGGCTTCTTGGCTTCAGGAAGGAAGCCAGGCTATTCGGTTAAGTATGAAAAGGGCATGGGCCATGCCCTTTCTGTGGGACAACATTCAATGCATGGGAAGGCTGGCCACAGCCTAGCTGGACTTTAATCTCATGAACTATGTTTAGTTGTTAAACTTTGACTGCTTGACCAAAAAGACTGTGCTTGATTTCTTGAAGAAGAACTGAGCTATGGAGGTAATCCCGAGACAACAAATTTCAAACTACTTAGGAGCAAAATAAATACATAATGAGTATCTCTCCTCATTTATAAATTACATGACAATGAAGCCCTTATAGTGAGCTATTTATTAGGGGCAAAGACCATGTCGTTTCCATTTATTTCCCAGCACCTAAGCCTGGTGTCTGGCAGATGGTAGGCGTTCTATAAACACCATTGAACTGAACTGAACTGTGTTGCTTCATATCCCTCCACTGGTCCCTTTCATCAGGTTAACAGCTGCACTTAACCTTGGCTCAACCATCACTTCCTCAGAAAGAAACTCCCTGATTCCCCTCCTTAATATTTGTTCTATTATGCACTGCTTTCAAAGCACCTATCACAGCTATAATTTTACATGAGCAGAGCTCTTGATATAAACAATATGAAGCATAAATGATAAATTCCAAGGAGGAAAGGACTGTGTCCTTTTGTTTTTCAGTCATGCAGTAAACATTGTTTTTATTGGCTCTCAGTAAATATTTGTTAAAGTAGTGAACCAAGAACCCATAATTTATATGGTTTCCTTTCATTCTAATAATACTCACAAGGCCTCAAATAAAGGAATAAAATAAATTATCCTGCACTTACTCACATAATCGTGGGAGCTAGGAAAGCAATATTTCGTAAGACATCCCATCCAGCTATAAAGAACTTTGATAAAGAAACAACAACAAAAAAAACCCCACAAATATCATTCATTATGGTGAGAAGTTATTCCCCATGTTGGAGGGTACCATGGAAATTATGGAGATATTTACTTTTATAAGCACTTCAGTTGTTTTGTTTTTAAAAAATCCATTAAGCAGAGCCCAAAGGATTTTTATTTTGACATAAAGTTTAAAAACTCTCAAATGTATTAATTTTGTTAAGCTCAACCTAATTGTTTAGTCATATGTAAGTAGCTGTTTTTTTCTGTGACATTATTGTCTGTATCTTGAGAGGCAAAAAAGGAAAACACTTGTATGATCCAAAATATAATACTAAGAAATATGATATCGGGTAAATAAGGAGGTTATTTTCTTGTTACAGGAAAAGTAAAGGAAGAAGCTGAAAATAGTCACATTTAATCTAATACAGAAACACTTGTAATAAGCCAGAATACAGTACCCAATTATTCCAGTCAACAATTTAATAAGCAAACTTCCAGAGGAATTATAAAAGAACACACAGGAGGGTCATTGCCTTCATCATTTGACTGTCGTCAAGAAGCACCTCCCTGGTCAGGTGCAGATCAACACAAAAGTAGCCCTGACCCCTTCCATCAACAGCGCACAATTAAGGAAAGGCTTGTACGGGTGACATTACACCTCTTTCTCTAAACCTCTGAGGTACACTGCAGTCCCAGGCAAGCCACCAGGGAAGTTCACCTTCTGTTAAAGGGAATTACTTCTCTCCTCTGTGCTATGCACCAAGTCAGGTGTTAATAAATATTTTTAGAATAAATGAAAGGATAAATTAATGAATTTCCCAATCAATAGGAGAAGAATAGCTATAAATGAGGACTTGGGCTAGAACACAAATGTCTCAAGCTTCCCTCTGATCTTCTAAGTATACAAAGGTATTACTTGACCCATCATCCCTATCATTTGGAATTCATTAGAACTTTTTATGGCCAATTAAATCCAGCCTCACTCCAAAGAAAAAAAAATTATTTAGCCTTCTCATATATTCAGCAGATACCACTGACTCTTAGAAAGTAGTAGAATCTCAGTTCTGACATGGTGACTGGGAAAATTACATAACTTCTCTATGCCTGTTCCGTTGTCTCTAAAATACAAAACTGTGTGGATTAAATGAAGCACTGCTTGTAAGACATTTGACTTGGTTCAGACATAAAGCAAGACTTAAGCAAATGTTAGTACTGAGACTAATACTACTATATTCCTTATAGTGGTATTTCTCTTCTTCCCATGCATTTTTCATTGAGAAAGCCAATATCCTAAATTCAATCATCCTATAAATATATATTGAGCTTCTACAAGTTGCAGCATTGCCGAGATCCCCAATTCAGATGGAAGATTCTCTGTGGGCTTGAAGGGACAAACAAATGAAGCATTAGCAGATGGAAGTGAACTCTAGTTCAGATTCTGAAGATGTTAAGCACAAGTGAAAAGTCTCAAGAGGTCAAGTATAGAATGAGCATCAAAGTCACTGGACAGTGAAAATGTCAAAAATTTCATTAACCTTTAACAGGGGTTAAACTTGGAGAACTTTCTTACCCAGGACTGGATCTTTCCTAACCTACAAAGCTAAAGAAAAATTCTTAATCTTAAATGAGCATAAATTATATAAAAAATAGTTAATTGAGACAGAAAGAACATGGCAACCTTATCAAGAACTACCGTAAGAACATGAATTGGAGATCTATTCAGAAAAAATAGTACTACACTTCCTTTTCTTGCTAGGGATCAAAAATCAGCCTAGCAAGAGATACAAAGGACAAGTTTCCAAATAGGCCAAATAGTTAGATGGGAAGAAAACACAGCCCCTCACACTGAAGGCTTTTACTCCCGGTTGTTTAAAGCTGGTTTTAAAGGGACTGAAGTCACCAGCAAAGGCTCAGCAGTGAATTATCTGAAAGTCCCCAAATTGACTGTAGTGTCTTCGGGTTGTTACTGCTTTTTACCAAGTACTTGGCTGGTTTTCACAGACAGTGGTTCATTGTGAGATGTTAGAATCATACCACTAGAAAAGCAAAACACTAAGAAAACTGCATCTGCATAAACTTTAAATGTAGTAATATATACATATACATACACACAGCACATGCACACACACACACACACACACACACACACACACACACACACACACACACACATGGCATTAGTATAGAGATGGAGCAGAAGGTGTCTTGTGATCTATCAAGAGCTGTGAAGGTCAATTGCAAGCCACAGATGCTGGAAGAAGACATGACACAATTCAGTCAGCAAGGAGTGACTTTATTACTCCCGCAAATGAAGTAGCCTCATAATCAGCATTTTCTGACACTGCTTCCTGGAACATCCATCCTCATAGGGCAACATAAATAGGATCAGGTGACAACTGTATACACAGTAAGCATTATGGGAGAGACAGCCTAGCTTAGAGAATATGGATCTTTTATGGTGGGAAGTAAACATGCCTGGCAGTAAACGCTATCTCCATTTTCCAAAACTGTTCACTATACAACATTCTTGAAATGACAGAGAGAAATAAAGTTGAGCCTTCTGCTCACAAGACACATAGCAATGTGAGAAAGCCATAGAGACCTGACAATCAGCATGGCCCTGACCCCAAGACACAAATTTAAAAAAAATTCTTGGATCACATTGGTAGACATTTAATTATCTCTGGAACTATAAAGTTTTTCTCTACACTATTATCTAATCTGAGCACACTACCATTGCATATCCTCAAGAATATTTTTCTAAGCCTCTTTCTCTTTCTCTTTCTTCTTGTCAACATTAGAATAAACTTCTGCACAAGTTTCAAAAATTTGGTTTCTGCCAAAAAGCTTTGAGGATATAAACATTGTAAAGGGCTTCTCCAAGGTAGAAATCTCTGTCTTGCACTCACATATCTTGTAGATTTATGAGTGCCCTTCAGTTCTGATGCTGCCTGTCATACTAACCCTTCCGACCAACCTCCTAAGCTAACATAACACGTTAATGCTAAATAGCAATGAAGGCATCAGTCCTGCTCTCAGTGCTTACTAGTTTTCTCCCTAGGTGAGCTACGTCTCTTTCCTCTTGAGTGAGTCTTTCTCTTGTGAAATTGAGGTACAAATACTTTCCTTACATATTTTGAGAACGTGAAATGATTCAACATCTGTGAAGGTATTTTTTATTACCAAGAAAAGATCTTTAGCATACCTTAATATTACACTTCGTACTTCTTGCATTGGCTTGTTCCCTCAGGGGTTTCTGTGGTTCTATGACCTACAGGGAAACCAAGTCTTTTTTCACCTTCAGAATCCAATGCTTCATAGCGCACTGAGCTGAGCTGTGGATGACCAGTTACTTTTTATTGGGTTCCTTTGTTATTACATGTCTAGAAGAAACTTCCTTATCATCATGGACTTGAGGAAAAGGTTGTAGTATAAAAGGAGAGGGAGAAGGAAGGAATAAAATATTATTTCTAGCTGGGCACTGTTGGCTTATGTCTGTAATCTTAGTTACTTAGAAGGCTGAGATCTGAAGATCTTGCTTCAAAGCTAGCCTGGGCAGGAAAGTGTGTGAAATTCTTATCTCTACTTAACCACCAAAAAACCCAGAAGTAGAGCTGTAGCTCAAGGGATAGAGCATGAGCCTTGAGCACAGAAGCCCAGGGACAGTGCTCAGGCCATGAATTGAAGCTCCAAGACTGGCAACACACACACACACACACACACACACACACACACACACACACACACACACACAAATAATAATAATAATAAATAATTTCTAAGTTGTAAGCCATATCTAGACATATGAAATAATATAGATTTTATGAGAGTAAGCATTTGTATTTAAGTATTAGTTGAAAATCAGTGAGTAGGGAAGATGTAAATACTGTTCATTGTAGTCTTCATAAGTATGCTTACATATTTTTTATCTTTTTCTCAGAAAACCAGTGAGAATTCTGTCAAAGCACAATATCAAGGTGGCTACAGGTAATGAATGTTTCAAGGACAGTACATTAAAACCCGTAAAAGATGCATGGCAGCTGGTGATATCGTCTTCATGGCACAAATTTCAAAGATTTGCATTAAATATCCTTGGGGAAGGGAAAAAACAAATCATTTAAATAGGGATACAGGTGGACCCATTGCAACAATGATACGTACAAGTCTTTATGTCAAAAAACGAACTTTACAACTTTTGTGGGGGGCGGGGAGCGGGGAGGATGGGATGGGAAGGGGAAACAAGGAGGAGGCAACAATGCTTGATTATAAATGTACTCATTATCTTACCCATGTAATTGTAACCCCTTTGTACAGTATTTTCACAATAAAAAATCCTATATCTTGCTTACTTATGCAGCAGTGGAAAATCTTATATAGTTTTAATATACGAGAAGAACAAGAAGCACAACCACTCACAAATCAAAAATGGAAAGCCAAGAGCACAGGAGAATGTGATGTGAGAAGATATCTACCACCAATCCAGTTTTGAAATGAAAACCAGAATAAGAACAAAAAAGAACTAAAACATGGAAATGTGAATATATTCTTCTGACACTGTACTATTTCCTTTAGGAAGAAAACTTGATCCAGATTGTTTTCACTGCACATAATCTTACTGTTTCTCTTTTCTGAGGTTGTCAAAGTTTGGCAAAGATACTATTGGAGGAAACAAAGTTTTCCATTAAAGTGAAAAAAAATTCCCTTGAAAACTCAAAGGCTTTGAAACAGCCTTGGAACTAGAATTGTCTGTGTGTGTTTCTAATAGCATCAAATGGTCCATCCAGCATGAAGTAACTCACCTGGCTAAGTATGACCTCTCTTAAGGAGAATAGTGAGTCCAGAGGTCAGTTTGTGTACCATGCATGTTTTCTGTTACATTCTATTTTTTCCATCCTTTTCCTTTCTGTGCTCCATTTCTCTGATCCTGTTTTCTGGGTCCTTAGTTTCCAGGTTCTGATTAACTCACTTAGCTGTCCAAGACCACCACATTCTTAACATGAAATGGCCTATTTTTCAGCTTTGGATTCTCCCTGTCATTGTTTCACTTCTCTTTGCTGTCCAACAAACCTTTTCTCTATTAACTTGGTCTTGTTCATGACAGTTATTTTCAAATCCCAAAGTAAAACAAACAAACAAACAAACAAAAACCTGTCATATCAAAATCACATATGGGTTTAGCACAGTTTTAATCTTGGGTTTCAATAATTTCTTCTTGTTTTACAGCATGGCTTGCAATTTGTATTGATTATTGGATATTGTGAATAAAATCTTGAGAGGCTAGATAGATTCCTTTACAAGGGGGATAAATTTCCCTGTAACAATCAGAACACAAATACTGATGGATAACCTTGATTCTTCCTATTTTGAGTTACAAGTCTGTTAAGGGATGTCTGTTCAGGCTTCCTGGTGCAGATCCTTGCTACTGAAGCTCGCTGGTCTACACTAAAGCCAGAAGTTGTGTACGAGTTCCCCCTACCATGACAACAATTCAAGTACCTAGCAAAGCCTCTTGATAAAAGAAGTAGAGAACAGGGGAAAAATGGCTAGGTAAGAGTTCTACATTACGGATGCTTGGAGGTAGAGCACCAGTTGAGAGAGAGACAGACAGACAGACAGACACAGAGACAGACAGAGACAGAGACAGAGACAGAGGGAATGAGGGAGGAAGAGGGAGAAGGAGAAGGAGAGGGAGACAAAGAAAGCCAGAGAAAGAGAAGCCAAGCAAGAACACAGGAACACTGAGGATCTGAGTTCAAAGCCCAGTCTTGGCACAAAAGTGCAGTGTAGACTCTTTGCTAAGAAGGATACAGAATATAATCAAACGATGCTGTGTAGCAGAGTGTATTTGTCTAATAACTGCTGCCTGCCTAGTTGTTTCTTTTATAGACATCCATTGCCTATGGAGCCATATTTCTCAGCCAGGGAAAGATGTGCAGCCTTCCCTGCATGGAGCACCACTGAGGCAGAGGTGGAAAGTCCCACTCTGTCTTCCCAGAGACAACCACAGCAGTTCCTCTTAGCTCCTGCACAAGACAGCAAAAGGTGCCATGGTTACACAATTGTTTTCCAGCTCTGTAGATCTGATTCTAGATGAGAGGGAGGAAGGGCCATCAGTTCTTCTTTATCATTGCCAACATTGAAACAGCTTTTAATGGTGTGGGGCTGATTTTTCTCAGATCCAAATTCCTCCAATCATCAACATGTTTAACTCAAATACTTAAGGAATATTTAATCCATGTCTTCAAGAATTCACCACAAAGTTTATTTTCCAAGAATTAATGCCACATCTGAAAAGACTTCTTAGTCAACTTAACAAATATTTCTAACATAAATCCTAAGTTTCAAGGAAAAATAATCCAGTTTGGTAACGCATTTTTGATTAACCTGTTATAAGAGATGTTTGCTAATTGAAAAAAAATCCTGTTTCTTTTTTTAATGGTCCCTACCATTAAAATACTATACTATAAGAGACATCACTAGGAATGCCCATCTCTAGAAACTGAGTTCCATTTTATCCATGATTTTTTTAGTATCAGTAATCTTATATCTTCCTTACTATTACTAACTATTAAAGCGAACTACCATATCTAACATTTCAGGAGCATTTACTACACACATCAGCCATATTCTAAATTCTTTACATAAACTACACAATATTGAACTCTCACAATAACCACAAAAATGTAGATTCTTGGGCTGGGAAGTTGTCTCAGTGGTAGAGCACTTGCCTTGCATGCCTGAGGCCCTGGGTTCAATTCCTCAGCACCACATAAGAAAAAAGAAAAAAGCCGGAAGTGGTGCTGTGGCTCAAGTGGTAGAGCACTAGCCTTGAGCTGAAGAGCTGAGGGACAGTGCCCAAGCCCAGAGTTCAGGCCCCACGACCGGACCCAAAAAAAAAAAAAAAGTAGATTCTTCTACATTTCCCATGTCAGAGAGAGACAATAGAGACACATATCTCACAATGGTGAGTAGCAGAACCAGCTTCACCAAGAAGACAGGCTCCAGAGCCCAGGTCTGCAAGCCAGATGTTCCCAACACTGCATATTATGATCCACAGCTGCCAATTGATTCCTTGATTGAGATCAACTGAGATGCTGAAAATTGCTTAACAGAACAACCATAAGACAGAATATGATTTCCTCTTTTTTGTTTATTTTTCTCAAGGTATATTAGGCAGTAAATAAGGCAAGATGATGTTATCATGAAAAAATATAATAAGCTGGCCATGAATGATAAATACCAGTACTTCTAGGAGCCAGGATATGGATGGAGGCAGGAAGATAATGAGTTAAAGGCCAACATGGGCTGTACAGGGAAGGCCTGTCAGAAGAAGAAAGGGTAAAGAAGGAAAACATGGAAAAAGGGAGGGAGGGAGAAGAAGAAGGAAAAGAGGGGGAAGAGGAGGGGAAAGAAGGAAAGAGGAAAGGCAAAGAAAGAAGGTAAGGAAGAGAAGAAAGAAGAGACAGAGGGAGGGAGAGAGGGAAGAAGGAATGAAATAGAGAAAGAGAGGGGGAGGGAGGGAGAAAGGGAGGGAGGAAGGAAAAGAGAAAAGAAGTTTGTTTCGGGTTATAGCATGCTCTATTACACCAGTTCTTCAGAGTTTTCAGACCTACAACTGAGTATCATTGGTTTACTTTCAATCCATATTGGTTTTGCTTCTACAAATAGAACATAATCTTCATGCAAGAAAGAACCAGGTGTCTTTTGTATTCCAACACACTGAACACAATGTGAGAAATACATCAAGTGCTCAAAATATGTGTGCATTGTTTATTTTACTAAGAAGCAAACAACAATGAGTGAATAAGTCAATGAGTAATTTTTAATTTGGAGCATTTGAGTAGATTTATTAATCTGGCAAGTTCTCATCTAAAATATTCTTATGCCTAAAGTTAAGCAACTTTTAACAACTGTTTTCTAGAAAATTATCTGCTTTAGTGAATAATGGCTTAAGTAAACATTAAATTCTCTAGTATTTTGAAAAAATATAAACTTACAGATATTAATACATGAACATTAGAAATTATATTTATCTATTCAATAAATATAAAATGCCTATAGATGAAATAGTCTATAATATGAAATAGTCTATAATTTAGTTCTATTCTATAATATAAGTATTATAATTCTTAAGACCTTAGTAGTTAAGTAATTTTGGCTAAAAACAAAAGGTTTATAGAATATTTTAAAGTTCAAGCTAGCGCACACACTTTACATAAGGAAATCATTCAGTGGTAGATTTGTTTGCCCTTAATGCACTGTGAGAGGTTATTCACAAATACTCAGAAGTCAACTTCCAAGAAATCCTTAAATTAACTAGAAACTTAAAAGGGTAGCAATTTCCAGTATGCTCCCTGTGTATGATCTTTGATATCTGTAAACCAAAGTGATTCCAGAACTTTCAAACTCATGGAAAGTCTTTTATGTAAGATGCCAGTAACCTGTAATCATGTTCTATACATCCAAACACATTTGTTAAAGGTCTGGGAAGCACAGCTACATCCTAATACTATGACAGAATTAGAAAACACTACAAGCAATCACATCAGAAAATACTAATGGTAGCTGGTATATCTCTCACAGTGGTAAAGTCTGTTTATAAGAAGTAAGCTAATTTGTGATGCCATATCCAGAAGCTAGATTTGTTTAAAGGTAGAAGGGCATTATGGTCCATGAAATTGAGAATGGAGAGATAGAGCTATCTTTAGGCAAGGTTGGATTTAGCAAAAAGAACCCATATTTTCTGTCTCTATCTTCTGCATTTCACTATGCTTACCTTCACCCTTAGGATACACACATTAGCTCCCCAGTGTACAGGTGCTCCCCAATATCCACAAGATCACAAAATCTCACACCTTCATATACCTGCCTCCTTCGCTCATCAGGTATCCATTGCTCTCCCACTCACCCGGAGTTCTGCATATATTTTTGCAGAACTTGATTACTCAATATGCTGCATATATTTTTTTCAATATGTAGGTTCCGTTAGATACTAAAAACTAAAGTGGGAGATGAGGAAAAGATTTTTAATGGAATAAAATTGATTTTAAATTTCAAGAGTACATGCATAGTAACAATAGAGGTTGGTCCCACAGATATTTGTTTCACTGTGTGTGCATGCATGTGCGTGTACTTGACCAAATGGAAAACACAATAAAGAGTTTTTGATGAAAAGACATCCAACAACACAAGCAAATGCTCAAAGGATAATGTGAGCAAATTGTAAGGGCATGAGGTCCAAAGTAGGAGGTCCAAAGCAAGAAGTAGGTTTGAGCAATGATGAATGAGGGAAGACAGGAGCTAATGTGCTTTATCTTAGAGATAATGGAAGACATTTGAAGGTTAGAGCAGGTGAGTTCACAATCTGGGTAACAGTACAGAAGACTAATTGGAAAGGGCAGAAATGTAGGACAAAAGACATACAGCAAGGCTGATGGAATAGTCCTGAGTAAAGATTTTGAGGAAATTACAGGTTGAGACGCTATCATGAAAAGTGGAGTACAGAGAGCTATATAACTCATTAAATATAGGTTGTGCAAGAAACAAACAAACAAACAAAACTAATTCATTACTTTCAGTATGGAGTGTTTGAAAAACTAGTTTTTCTAATCTCAAAGGGGAGAAATACACAGAGAGATAATAGACTCTGGGTTAATGAGTTTAGTTTTGAATATGCTTACTTTAACATCTATGCAGGACATTCAGATTAACATTATGCTAACAGCATGAGTGAACTCAGAACAGAATTTCTGCTCATGATCCAGGGATCAAGAAAAGAAAAGCATCGACACTGTGACTGTAGGAAAATAGAACCAGGGATAAAAAAAGCTATGGGCAAAGGAGTGCTCATCCATTCCAATAGAGATCCCTGCACACTCATGTCCATAGCAGCTCTAGCCACAACATCCAAGCCTTAGAATCAGCCTCGGTGCCCAACTTACAATGAACAGATAAAGAAAACATGGTCTTGCTAGAATGCAAACAAGCTGAGCAGGAAAAAGGCCCTGAGTTTAAACTCCAGTCCTGGAAGAAGAAAAAAATAAAAAGACTGCAGCTCCCTTTATCAAAATGATAGGCACAGGGAAATGAATCTGCAAAAGTCCAGAGGAAATGGTCAAAGAGGGGGAATGAGAAAGGAATTCAACTCTGTACCACAGAGAGATAAGATTATATGAAAACTAAAAAGCAGCCACTGATCATGACAATGATGAGGTTATTTGGTGGCAATTTGCTGTGCTAGGGTCAAGAGCTTCATTTTCAATAGGATGGCTGGTAACTTATTCTGAGATATTTGGAGACACAGATGGTGGTGTGTGTGTGTGTGTGTGTGTGTGTGTGTGTGTGTGTGTGTGCGTGTGTGTGTGTGTGTGTGTGTGTTAGGAGTTTCACTGTGAGAAAGCAGTAGGTCAAATGGAAGAGATTGTTTAGTCTGAAGGTTTCCATTAATCTGTGAGACAAATGTGTACAGGTGTATAGGCCAAGAAAAGAAGCTAATAAAGAAAAACAAAGTTGAAAAAGAAAAGAGAAAGAGGCAAGTAAGACAAAAATTCTATAGGAGACAAGGGGATATTGGATCCCCAGGCACAAATGGTGATCTAATTGATATTGTTTAGTGAACATTCTCCAGGATTGGACAGGTCTCCAGGCACTTCATTATAGTGATCACTAGATACTTGTAGTTCCTAAGCACCAGTAATACACGCGGTGCAAATGAAATTTTAATTTTGATGAATTTAAATTAGTTATTGAAGATTAAATACCTCCATATGTACAGAATGGGTACAGTACCACCCATACTGTCGGGTGACAGTTATAGCATTGTTATATGCAAAGATGTTTGTCTTCATTTTATAAAGCTGACATTTTCTTTTTTTCCCTCTCTTTCTTTCATGACTTTAATGACAAAAATCTAGAAACTTACATTTTCTTCCTTTTCCTACAGTGTCAACATTTCTGTTTTTGTGTCTCCCTGTCTGTCTCTCATTCTGCCTCTCTTTCTGACTTTCTGTCTCTCTCATCCATGTCTCACAGTCATTCTCTAGACAATTTTTACATCACAAAATTATTCAATCTAAGATTGCACATGACTTCATTGTGTTAGCATAAATAGTTCTACTTCCTAAGAGGCTTTAATAGTATTTATTTCAATGCTTTAGATATTTAAAAAAATAGGAAGTGGTACCAACTTTCTTAAATAAGAAGTGGTATCAAATAGCTTCTTCCAAAAATGTATGCACATATGCTCCCCTCTGTGGCAATCTGATGGGAGAAACAAAAAAGAAAAAAATTAAAATAAGGGTATTCTAAAGACAGAACCTTAACTCATAAACCACTCACAAACAGTATGTGACTTTCTAGGAAGGGGCTGCTGACATGAGCCATACAACATTTTTTTTTCTTTCAGTGTAGTCTGCATAATAAACACATGACTGAAAGCTACCAGGATAAATTTCTGCTAATGCGGAGACTGGATATTTGAAAATATTTAAAGAACAACTAAACTTTATCTTACTTTAATAAACATTGATTGAGTGTTTATCCTGTGACAAGCATTAGTCTAGAGTCTTATGATATTTTTGGTATTTGATTTTTTTTAATTGTAAAAACAATTTTATAATATCTTGTGAATTAGGTACAATTATTAGATCCAAGTTGAAAGGCTTAGGAGAGATTAATTTGGCTTACTTAATGTCAAATATTAACTAATAAGGTGTGAAACCAAGGGGAAAATTATCTCTCCTGAAATAGAGAAACAGAAAAATCTCATCAATTCTGAATTCTGATTAACTCCAGCTCATTATTTTTACTCATAAACATTTGAAATCACAAATAAAAATTTTGACCTCATTAAATCTAAATTGGTGGCTAATCTTATGAGTTCTTTATACTGCAGAATGAATTGATTGGAAGTCATAAAATTTCAGACTAGAATGTCAACCTATAATTGTTTAGAAATAGTGTCTAACCAAATATGTAGTTTAAGCCAGGCCCAAATGGCTCCTGTTTATAATTGAAGCTACTCAGGCATCTGAGACCAGGAGAATTGAGGTTTGAAACCAGCCTGTGCAAAAATGTCCAAGATACATTGTCCCCAAAATAACCAGCCAAAAGCAGGGCTAGAGGAGTGGCTCAGTGGCAGAATTCCACTGAACAAGCAAGCCAAACAAGTGACAGGTCTTGAGTTAATACTCTATTACGGGCAAAATACTACATGTCATGTATATTTTATATCATGTATATTTTGAAAAGCTTTCTTGTCCATATTATTAAAAACAAAATGTAAACATTGGCATTTTCTTAATTACTAATAATCTATCAATGTCTTTACACACTCTTTTTTGTTTTTCTAAGCCTTGTTTGATTGAATATGGAAGTATGAAACAATTGTTAGAAAAACTGAGGAACCTCAAGCAGAGGGACCCCCCATTCCTTTCCAAAGGCTGTAAGTAACCCCTGCAGCAATGTACTGGTATCTGGCCATGTCCTGCCTTCACATAGTCTAAAACCTCCTCCTTGTTCTTGACACCCATGGTAGAGAAAATGGATTCCAGATGACCATTTCTGCTCACTATAAGGTCATTTTTCTTTCTTGGAAAGTTGGATATGGTGCAGGAGATACATAGGAGTTGGGAATTCTTGAGTCAGCCTTCAATGAAGGCCAGGCTTCGGACAGTAAAATGAGAACATAGGAGAGGCAGAAGTTCTACCACTGAGCTGTCACCACCCCCTCCTCACCCACTGCCATTATGACAGCTCCTTCAGGAGCTGGCCAGGAAAAGAATCTGCTTGTCTGGAAAGTGGCCAACGGCAGCAGGGGATCATTTGGCTATGGCAGTACCCAGCCCTGCTTCAAAATAAGATTGTTTCAAAGTTTATTTGAAGCTGGACCAGACATGTGCTTGCTTACCTACTAGGCTGAAAGCTAATAGTAGGAAGCTCTGGAAATGGCTACTTATAGAAACAGGAGATGGGCACAATCTGATCAGGAAGAATCAACATGCAGGCATAAGAAATGATGGGAGGGGGATCATTTAGACTAAAGAAGCAATCATCAGCTATAGGGGAGACATAGTTTAATTGTAAACTAGCTGCAGACATTAGAAAGTTCATGGTTACATGAAACTCTAGGCTACAGTTGTTAACTTTCTCACACATGCATGAGTCAACAAGGAAATTCCCTGGTTATGAGCTTGCCATTCCTAGACAACAGTCTCAAGCCCTGCCACACGTAATTACGACATAGATCACATTCCACTAACAACATAAAACGAATCATGATTCAAACCAAACCTTTTCATGCCTAAAGGAGACCGGCACAGAGCTACTAAGCATACTCTGTTTAAGGAAGCATTTTCAGTTGAAGACAAAATTCATAAAATAAACACTATGTCAATAACATGCAGAGATACGTTTATTATTAGTCATGAGAATCTTTGTTTATAGTAGATACTGCTTCAAAGATGACAGCCTACCCTGGAGTCTCTCATGGTATTTATTCATAAGGGTAGCTTATCAGTGAATGATGTCATGATTTCAGAAGACTTTTATGGTGTCTATGGTTGGTCCCAGTCTCGGCCTAAACAAGACCGCACAGCATCAGACACTGTAGGCTAAATCTCACATCACAGCAGGCTACACCCTACATGAAGCCTCACAAAGCAGAGCCATGTTCCTGACTCATTTTTCCTTTTGTAGCTGATACAGATCACTAGTGCATGGGAAACAACAACTCCATTCACACAGAAAAATCACAGGATTTTTATTACAAAAACAAAAATCTTCTTGCAAGTATTCTTCCTCACACAGGCCAATAAACACAATCTTTCTCTTTAAATTTTTTTTTTATTTTGAAGGTGATATACTGAGGTGTTATAGTTACACAAGTCAGGTAATGAGTACATTGCTTTTTGAACAGTGTCACCTCTTCCCTTGTTTTCTCCCAGTCTTTCCTTCCCAATCCCCCTCCTCTCTACAAGTTGGATAGTTCATTTTCAACACACTATCTAGTGAGTATCACTACTGAATTAGTTCGTCCTCTGTGTCACCATTTCTGTGCCCTCCCCAAAACAGATAAATTTACATTTAAGACAAAAGGTACAGAAATCAAAAACAGTGACAGAGGAGAGAGAGGAGAGGGGAGCAAAATAACAAAAAAAACTTTTTGTTTCCATTTCTTGGAGTTCATTTTGCTAAACATTATTTTATATGATTGTATGCACATAGCCATTGAGCGTTTGTGATCCTCTTCCAAGAATATCCTCCTTTGGCCTTACTTTGTGAAGAATAAACAGTGTCTTTCTACTTCATATCACAGCATAACATTGATTGCCAATTAACCCAGAGGTGTTTTTTCTACCTTCTAGGGCTTGTACTTAAGGAGCTTAAGAAAAACTGAGATGACTGTATTGAGAAATCACTGGGTATAGATGTGAAGTAAAACAGGAAGTCTGGAAGCAAAGACAAAAGTGCCCTTTTTGGAAGAATGGAATTAAATTCAAACATATCCGTTCCACCTTTAAACAAGCCTGTCTGATATTAGACTCAGCTTCTTCACCTACAAGATAAGAATAGCTCTTAGACTTGCTATGAAACTCAACTAAGATAATGTATATCTAGGGCTTTGTAAATTTAAAACTAGCACATTCACAATTACTGACAAAGGCAAAACTGGCTATCTATTCCATACACGCAGACAGAGCTCTAAGGAACATTCCTGTTAAATTGATCAGATAAAATCATCATTGTGTAGTCTAATGACAAACTAAACAATGCATTAGTTCATTCTTACTTTTTAAACCTGATGACATCAAGACTATGAATAGAATGTGAGTTTCACTTCATATGTGGGGAAAGCTCTGACATAGGAGATTTCTGCTCAAAAGCCTTACCCATGTAGCCAGATTTTAATATACAACTCTCATAGGCATGGTGATGTAAAATCCCAGCATAAGTAAGGGCTCAGCAGTTCTTTGAACCATTGGAACTATTTAGATTTCAGCATTCTAGAGTCTATTAGCTATCAGTTTGCTTTGACAACTTGTTTGTACCAGTAGCTACCATTAACCATCAGACTGTTTTTAATCTGTACCATCATGTATCATGGTTCACATTACTTCAGAGAAGTAAAGAGGTATCCTGTCAGAGACACACTACAAAGAAACTATGGACACAGGTGATAGCTCAGTTTCACTTGCTTATTACTTATATACTATATTCTTACTAGCATAGTGTCTATGTTGGTCACTGAAGAAAGAAAGGCTAGTCCCTCTAATCTTTGTCCCCTTAATGACTTAAAATTATATAAAAGAAATGAAGGAAGTCATTGCTATCAGGTCACAAAAGTAAGCTGAGTATAGAATTTCTTTTTATATATCCAGAAAACCATGATTAAAATTAGAAACACAGAGCCAGACACCAATGGTTCAGGTGTGTAATCCTAATTACATGAGAGACTAAGACTGTTGGCCTGACTGGGCAGGAAAAATAAGTTTTCCAAGACTCCTTCTCAAGGAATTGCTGAATAGAGTGACAGGTACCTGGTATCCTAGTTACTAGGAAACCAAACAGAGATTGCACTCTGCATGGCTTCCAGTCATATGTCTGGACAGGAAGCAAGACCCTATCTCAAAAAGTAATGAGCAAAAATCAGAGCTGGAGGTATTGTTCAACGGTAAGGACACTGACATAACAAGTGTAAGGTCCTGAGTCCAAACCTTAATACTACCCCCCCCCCGCCAAAATCTAAAACCCATGTGTTCACAGCTATATTCCCATGATGCAGAGTCAGAAGATAAAGAAGAGTCTCCTACTTGTTCAAGGTCTCTGTCATTGGGGAGATGTAACCTTAAAATAGTGGGATTTGATTTTCTGTAAGTTCTCACCTAGTTTCAACACTCAAATCCCCTGAAGAGCTGGAAGATGTTATCGAGTGAGGAGAGGCCTTTAAACGCTGTCTGAGCCTGACTTAATCTTATTGGAAGGGAATCTCCTTTAAAGAATAGAGAAGTATGTTATTTAAAGACTAATGTCTTATAAGACAGTGGTTTTGTAAACATCTGTGTGTGTATGTGTGTGTGTGTGTGTGTGTGTGTGAGTGCGTGCACGCGCGTGTGTGCATGTGTGTGGTCACTGGGGCTTGAACTCAGGATGTCATGCTCTGGCTTTGCTTTCTTACTCAAAGTTGACACTCTACCATTTGAGCCACACATTTACTTCTGGCTTTTTTTTTTTGTCGTTCATGGGTCATGAACTCTGGGCCTGAGCGCTCTCTCTGAGCTCTTCAGCTCAAGGCAAGCTCTCTACCACTTTGATCCACAGCGCCACTTCTGGTTTTCTGGTGGTTAATTGGAGAAAAGAGTCTCATGGACTTTCCTGATGGACTGGCTTTGAACCATGATCCTCAGATCTCAGCCCCCTGGGTAGCTAGGATTGCAGGCGTACTCCACCAGCACCTGGCACTTCTAGGTTTTGCTGGTTAATTGTAGGTAAAAGTCTCATGAACTTTTCTGGCCAGGCTGGCTTTGAATCATATCTCAGCCTCCTGAGTAGTAGCAAGAATTACAGGTATGAGTTACCAGTACCCAGCTAGCATTGTCTCCTTGAGCTGCACAATAACTGAGCTGTACAATAACTGGGAAATTTGGGGCTCTGAGAGTAAGCTCCTTCTCGAAGTCCACATGGCACTTTATAAGGCAGGCATGCAGTTCATTGCTTCAGCCTTCCTTCAGCTTTTTCCCAAGCTTCTTTTAACAGTTTTCAGAAAGTATCTCAGGAGTTGCAGGGAAGAAGCTCAAACCTCCTGACCCGAGTGTGTATTCTTTTCCTGGATGAATTGGTGGGTCTATAATCATTTTCCTCATCTCCTTATCACAGCAAAATTACAAGGGCAACATACATTCCTGTCTGTCTTATAGTACTCTTTCAATATCATTGTCCTCTCATTGATTCCTATTTTGGGGTATAAAATAGTATCAATTCTCTCCTCCTAAATCTGCTGAGTCGTGCAAGTCACCCATTTCACTGAAGAATTACCCTTCTCTTCAAATTACACATCACCTTTCACTTCCTCTGTCACTGTAAGTATAATAAGGAGATGCTGCACATTCACTTTGATTGGACATGGAGTTAGAAATACTCCTAAGTTGCTCTATTATGAGAATTTGACTTTCCCACCTGTGAAGGAAGATGTCAGAGATCCACCTGTGCTCTCTGCACCACACATTCACACGAACAGACTGGACAGTGCAAGCCCCTAAATCAATGATAAACTAAATGTACTTAAACTAACAAATGTATGTGAGACAAATAGCAAACTATAGGAAGTATCTTATTAAAAAAAATTTCCTTTTCTCGTTCCTCAAGGAAATAAGCAGGTAAACATGAAAACATTAACCACAAACAAATCTGACTGCTTTCAGAAAAAATAAATGCTTTTGCATCACAAGATATCCTAAGAAAGTTAAAGAACTAATTCTAAGCAGGAAAAGGCAGTAGGGTAATGAAAGTAATTTCAATGGCAAACATCCGTGCTTCCTTCCCACCTTTGAAATCCCAGGGAGCCGTCCTCTCCTTAACCTGCATTTAAAGCAAATAGAAGTTCATGTAAAACCAAGCTAAGGTCCCTGACGATTTTTAGAATAATATTTATTAGTATTTTTCAAAAAGCCTCTGGCATACCATTTTTTTGATAGAATTCATTTACACGGTTGAACTTTAGGACTACTAAAAACATCAAAAGCCCACTCCCAACCCACTTGAAGGACAAATGGGTCTCTGTCCAGCTGTCCTTATATGGCTAGACTTCTTATAAGCCTGACAGCTCAGTGTATGCATTGCTTATAGGTCTTGGCTCTTAGTCACATTCCTTCGGTATGTTTCCCTGGGAGCTTTGATTTCCGCTTTGAGGGCTGGCACTGACTCCTGCTTGCTCTTATAAGAAAATGTCTACAAGTAAAAGTTGAAAATGTGCAAGATTCCTGCTTTAAGTACACAAACACTCTGAGTCTCGCCACTTCCCTGTCATCCTGCCAGCTTTTCTGTCTGTCTGATACCTGATCAAGTAACCTTTTTTTTTTTTGAAGGAGGAAAAAAACAACAAGAAAACATAAGGGAAAGAATGTCATACCTTCCCAGCTGAACATCTTACAAGAGTTAACCAAAAGACCTGCTGACTGGGCTCAAGTGGACACATACATACCTTATATAGCTCAGTAAACAACTCAGTGACAAGCTTAGTGAATTCCTCATTTTAGTAGGGGAAGCAGTGTGTGTGTGTGGGGGGGAGATGTGCTCTCTAAAATGGGTTTGGTAGCTAAACACTTACTTGTAAGTCAAAATAAGTCCATCCTCATCATTTTGAACACAGAATCAAAGACCCTTTTTCTTTCCTAATTCTGACTTGCTGTCAGTCAAAAGGATTGGGATAGGTCAGATTTGGACAAAATTGTAAGAAGCCACTATTTCCACTTTCCCGCCCAGGAGCACACAAACATTTGCTGACTCATTTATAATAGTACAAGAATTCAGATGCCATGGCGTGAGTTGAGGATGGAGTGTCAGCCTTTCCCTCTGAATTTCCTGGCATTCGATGGTCTGAATCACCATAAAAACATACTTTCCAGTCTGTGAATGTCTTGGGTCTCTCTCTCTCTCTCTCTCTCTCTCTCTCTCTCTCTCTCTCTCTCTCTCTCTCTCTCTCTCTCTCTCTCTCTCTCCCCCCCTACCATGTATGTATGTGTGTGACTCTCTTAATAGCAATCTTATATTTTAACCCTTTCAAGAGTTTTCATCAAAGAATCCCAATCTAACTTTATAAGGTAAAACATATTTTTTTTCTATTCTAAGACCTTATGTGCTCTTATACATTTTAATATGCTATTTCCTTCTAGCTAATATTAAAACTACCCTTTTGGAGCTACCTATGGATTTATTCCAACTTCAGGGTGTGAATTTTATAGGAAAACTAATTATTTGTATAATGTCTTGACTTTTTATGATGTTTTGATAGACTGGTAACACATTCTTTGTTATACCTTAAGCAAGATTCAAATAAACAAAGTACCAATGTCACTGAATATCACAGTTTAAATTTCTTATTATCTTCATTTTATAAATAAAAATGTGTGGCAATGTGACTCCTACATGCAACTTCCCTGAGATTTATGAATGGCAGTTCCAAGAATACAACCCAAGTCACCCAACTAAAAAACCCAGTCTAGCAACATAGCCCTCCATGAATGAATGAGTCTCCTCCCTTCATGCATGAAGCCATCCGTGGTGGCTCTTAGGCTGTCCTGCGGTTTCAAGAAATCTCCAACTGTTCCGCCATCTACCTCACACTGCAAGGCAGAGCGCTCACCTCAGGCCCACATCCCACCCACCTTAGGTGAAGCTCATGCTTCACATCTCCTCTTTCCCCGTCCACCCCACCTTTCCAACCCTTAGTGGTAGATATAATTGAAGGTTTAGATCTTGAAAGATTTCACTGTGGCTTCCCACATATTTTAAACTTTTAAAATCATCCACAGGGGAAGAAATGGTTGGGGGCCAAGTTGCTTTTAATACACATGTGGCTATTCATGTAACTTGGAATGTTGCTTCTTTAAATAAGAACTCTCAGGTCTCTCTTCTCTTTGAGGAATGCTTGGAAAGAACATTAAATAAGAATGATGAAAAAGTCTTCCTGAGCTTCAGAGGCCCTTTGCAGGCCCTTTGCACTGTTGACATGCAACTGTACCATACAGCATGTGGTGGCTTAAACAAGGTAATTGTGCACAGATGATGTGGTCCATGCTGAAACTCAATGGTCTTCTTTTCTTTGTTAATTTGGCTATTTTTCAATAGAATGAACTGAAAGTTTACAAGATGACTGACCATTTAAGTAGAATGTTTTCAAATCATGAATATGTAATACATCATTTCTAATGCCTGACTTTGCAATAGAAACACATATGCTTACTTTACAACCTAGATTTAGAATTATCAACAACTGAGAACTCTACTCATTGGAACCACCATGTCAAAGGAGGTAGCATTAGGGTAGACAAAATTGGCCTGGCTCTGAAATTATTGTCTTTGCTGAGATTACTCTTTTTATGTAAAATGGTAATTGGAGTTATTAACAAATAGACTCTAAGTGAATGTATGCTTAATTAGCTTGGGCCTTAGTGACTAAGTAGTAATATTGGAGATATTGCTGGACTGAAGACATGGCTGGGTTCTAGTGGTTCACAATTCTAATCCTAGCTAATCAGGAGGTTGAGATATGAGGATCAGATTTTGAAGCCAACTCTGGACAGCAAGGTCCATGAGACTTTTCTAAGCAGCAAAATAGCCAGAAGTGCAGATGTGAATCAAGATCCAACCTTGAGTGAAAAGCCAAATCAGAGTAGGAGGCCCTGAGTTCAACCCCAGTACCAGCAAAACAAAACAAAACAAAAAGGATGGCAATGTGCTTAGGTTTAACAGGTAGTATCTGACCTCTACACACAGCAGGGGAATGAAGGCTTTTCTTCTCTTCACTTGGTCTCCTTGACCTGTACCTTACAGACAAAGAGGACTCCCAGATGTGTGGGGAATCACTAAAAATAGATTCTTCACTGACATCTTATTAAAATCAGGCACAGCAAGATACACTCACCATGTAATTAATTTTTTAAACTTCAATGTCCAATCCACATTTGAAGATGATACGTTTCACAATAAGCAAAATCATTCAATTCTCCTCAGCCTAGCTGTCTTTAAAATACTCCAAATGAACACCAAGCTTCTGGCTGGACCCCTTCCAGGCAGATTCTTTCTTCCCACCTCTGTTCTATTCCTAACACTCAGAGAGCCTCTACTTACCCAACATAGGGCCATTTGCTGCACTCTAACAATAGACCCATTTTTCTGGAAGTAATGATGGCTACTCCCTTTTTCTCGCTGCACCACCCACAAGAAAACTCCTATATGTATTTAGAGAAAACAGCAAGAGTGGTAGGAATCTTCCCCCTGGAACCTACCTCTGGCTCTGTTCTTCTTGTTTGGCTGTGAGCCATTTCACCCTATCACAAGTGACAGAGGATCAAATACCTTCATTTCTGATACAGAATTCAAGGGTTTCACAGGTAGGCATCTTGGGGATTTCAAGTAGTTGTGTGTGTGTGTGTGTGTGTGTGTGTGTGTGTGTGTGTGTGTGTGTGTGTGTGTGTGTGTGTGTGTGTGTGTGTGTGTGTTAAAGCAACCTTATGCTCTCTTGTGTAGCCCCCCCCAAGAACCTAGTTAAAAAATATATATATCCCCACTAAATAATGAATAAATAGAAGAACGAAAGAAATACTGCTGTTTTCTTTGTTAGCCACGTACCTTTAAAAAAGAAAAAAAAATTCATGTCGGTGGTTAGAACAGGGCAAAACTATTAAACCCAGAAAAGGTGTCAAAAGGAATAAGTACTCCTGTGTTTTTAAAATGATAGAAATCAGGAGGGGAGGGAAGGGGACAGGGGGAAAAAAATCCTATTTGGGGCTGGAAATACTGAGCCTTTTTTTCTTGTTCTTTTCGGGTGAGCTGAAGTGTGCCAGCTTTTGCAGACGGAGGAATGCTGAGTGTCAAGGGGTCAGGATCAATCCGGTGTGAGTTGATGGGGCAGGAAGGCGGGGAGGAATGCGAGGAATGTTCCTGTTTGTGTAGGACTCCATTCAGCTCATTGGCGAGCCCGGGCCGCCGGGAGCGTATAAGAGCTGCGCCGCCCGCCCAGCTCCCACAACTCTTCCCCGCTGAGAAGAGGCAGCCCGAGCAGCTCCGCTCCGAACACCGCCACCCAGCATCCATCCCATCGCTTCCAGCCCGACGGCAGCCACCCCGGCCGACAGACAGCCAAGACAGCCCGGAGACAGCCCGCCGCAGCCCGCCCCGCCGGTCCTGCACCCACCTCTCCACCCGCAGAGCCCCTCGGCCCTCCGGACTCGGCCCCCACCGATCGCCCCTGCCTTCCCGCCGCCCATCCCCACCATGACAGCCACCGGCACGGGCCCCGTGCGCTTCGCCTTCGCGCTCCTCCTAGCGCTCTGCAGCCAGGTGAGCCCCCCCCTCCCCCCACTTTCCAGGCCACCTCTGGCAGCCGTCGGGGGGTGGAGATCGCTGGGCGAGGTGGAGAGGGCGTGCGCCCGGCCACCGGCCTGCGAGAGAGAGAGCGCGCCCGCTGACCGTCCCTCCCCGCCTCCCTCTGTCTGTCTCTGCAGCCGGCCGCTAGCCAGGACTGCGGCGGGCAGTGCCAGTGCCTGGCGGGCCCGGCCCCGAGCTGCCCCGCCGGCGTGAGTCTCGTGCTGGACGGCTGCGGCTGCTGCCGCGTCTGCGCCAAGCAACTGGGCGAGCTGTGCACCGAGCGCGACCCCTGCGACCCGCACAAGGGTCTCTTCTGTGACTTCGGCTCCCCAGTCAATCGCAAGATCGGCGTGTGTACCGGTGAGCCCACCCCTCCCCGCTACCCCTGCACCATTCCCCCGCCCCACACACCCCATCCTGGTCACTGCCACTAGCGGTGCGCCCTCCGCTTCCTCCCTCACGCTCATGGCTGTGCTTGGAGCCTGGGGACTCTGGGTCTGACCTCTCCGCCCTCCCCTTGGTCTCCCTCTCCTACAGCCAAAGATGGTGCCCCCTGCGTCTTCGGCGGGACCGTGTACCGGAGTGGAGAGTCTTTCCAGAGCAGCTGCAAATACCAATGCACCTGCCTGGATGGGGCGGTGGGCTGCGTGCCCCTGTGCAGCATGGACGTCCGCCTGCCCAGCCCTGACTGCCCCTTCCCCAGAAGGGTCAAGCTGCCTGGAAAATGCTGCGAGGAGTGGGTCTGTGACGAGCCCAAAGATCACACCGTGGTTGGCCCAGCCCTGGCTGGTAAGTGGAGGCTTTCCTCTAGAAGTCAATGTTGTCTTTCACTCCCACTCCCAGGGCTGGGTTCCAACCCTGCCAAGGGAAGAGAGAAATGGTCTTATCCCAGCTCTTTTTTTTTATATTTTATTTAACCTACTGTTTGTATGCTCGGTTCTCACACAGCCTACCGACTGGAAGACACATTCGGCCCAGACCCAACTATGATGCGAGCCAACTGCCTGGTCCAGACCACAGAGTGGAGTGCCTGCTCCAAGACCTGTGGCATGGGCATCTCCACCCGCGTGACCAATGACAACGCCTTCTGCAGACTGGAGAAGCAGAGCCGCCTCTGTATGGTCAGGCCTTGCGAAGTGGACCTGGAGGAGAACATTAAGGTACGTGTAGATTCCCTTCCTCCGAACTCCTTGTCTTGGAAGGATAGGGAGTGGAACCAAAGTTAGGTCTCTTTTCCCATCTTTGTTATTATAGCCTTGTTATCTCCAAAAATAATCTTAAGTATGGTGCTGTTGTGCTGAAATGAGACATTGTGTAATCAGAATTGTCAATTTTCCACGACAAAAATCCTCCACAGTGTTAGTTAATTCAAGACATTCCAGCGGAGGCCGTGGCTATTTTGGGAAAACTGGCAGACTAAACTCAAGAGTTTCTCTCCTCAAAATATAAACAGAAGTCAGACAACTAAAGCCTAGAAGAGAGCAGGACTGAGGAAAGCCACTCCCTTGGTAGTAATTAATGTTTCTTTTGTCCTTTTCTCTTCCTTAGAAGGGCAAGAAGTGCATCCGGACCCCTAAAATCTCCAAGCCTGTCAAGTTTGAGCTCTCAGGCTGCACCAGCGTGAAGGCATACCGGGCTAAGTTCTGCGGAGTTTGCACAGATGGCCGGTGCTGCACGCCTCACAGAACCACCACCCTACCTGTGGAGTTCAAGTGTCCAGATGGTGAGACCATGAAGAAGAACATGATGTTCATCAAAACCTGTGCCTGCCATTACAACTGCCCCGGAGACAATGATATCTTTGAGTCACTGTACTACAGGAAGATGTATGGAGACATGGCCTAAAGCCAGACAGTGAGAGACATGAACTCTTTAGACCATCACTTGAACTGATTCACATCTCATGTTTCTGTAAAAACAAATGATTTCAGTAGCACCAGTTAATTTAAATCTATTTTTAATTTTTTTTCTAACTGCTGGGGGAAAAAAATATCCCACCAAATTCAAAATATTGTGCCATGTCATACAAATAGTACATCAACCCCAGACACTGGTTTGAAGATAGTTAAGACTTGACAGTGTGGGACTACAGTAGCACACAGGGCCAGAATGTATACTGAGGAATGGCTACGGGAGCAGTGGAGATATCAGTAGCTGTCTAGTAGCATCACAGATGCTATCTCAAAGGAGAAGTGTGCATGGGATTTGGAGTGGGATAGAGGAGGTATGTTATAGCATGCATATACACTTGCATGCAGCTTTAGCAACAACCAGGATGTGTGTTCTCCACTCTCATGAGGCTGGGTCAACTTGTTCTGTAAGTCAGCACAGTAGATGCAGCTCTGACATTCTGATTTGAATGACTGTGGTCAGGAATCAGAATCCTGTCTATTAGACTGGACAGCTTGTGGTAAATTAATTTGCCTGTAACAAGCCAGATTTTTTATTGATATTGTGAATATTGTGGATATATATATATATATTTGTACAGTTATCTAAGTTAATTTAAAATTGTTTGTGCCTTTTTGTTCCTAATGCTTGGATATTTCAAATGTTAGCCTGAAATTCTGAACACCATAAATAGGATGTGAAATTTGTCTGATAATTCAAAGCCTAAAGTGGATACTCAAATGGAAATTGTAATCACTTAAGAGTTGACAGTCCATCAAAGCAGATGGTTTGAGGACCGCAAGGCAGTGATAGCCTTTGAAAAGATTTCTAGCTAGGAAATGTGGTAGCTTCACTTTTAGTGAACAAATGGCCTTTACTGAAAAATGGCTGGACCTGTATATCTGGTCAGATTTCTACCTGGAAGCATTTATTTCTACCTTGACTATGACTGGTTTTTGACAGTTTTGTTGGTTGAGAGTGTGACCAAAAGTTACATGTTTGCACCTTTCTAGTTGAAAATAAAGTATATATTTTTTCTACAAAGGGTTTGGTTGTTTTTTCCTTACAAACATTTCTGAGTTCTCTTGAGTACAAAGGGGAAGTTAGGGTTTCTTAAGATAATTTACCGATAAGAGTCTAAATACCTTTAATCATCTATACTACTCAATTGCTTTATCAATCCATTTTACATACACATACTTTATTCTGCATCAAATATCATAGGCTTGCAGATACATGCACTATATTGAATACAAAGGCATTTTTATTATCTTTCAAAGTAGTTGATGAACCTGTCAAATTTAATAGAATACTTCAGCCTTTACTAGTTCCTGTGGTCATCATACTTGGCCCTTTCTACATGTACTACCTCTCTGGCCCTTGTTAATCTCTGATCCTTCATATCAAAAACCTACCTACCTTACATATGGAAAATGGTTTAATTTCTTAATCTCTATTCCATACTGTGAGTCTATATCTGAATTTCAATATCTAATATTAAAAGTGAAAAGTACACAATGACATATATTAAAATGGAGTCATTTAAGGTCTTATTTTACCCAATTGTATTTGCAGTTGCCATGGTAATAATAACAAATGATAACAAAAAAAGAGAAGCCAATTATCCATTCATTAACACTAATAAAAATTTGTCTTCACTTAAAAGCAATTCCTCTATATTTCCAAGTCTTTGGTTTTATCCGATCTCAAAATCAATATATTTTGCCCATATAATTGATAGCGTGAAATTGTTATAATCAATAACATGAGATTGTTCAAGAGTCCTGATGAAGAAGCAATACGTTGAAAAGTGAACCCAAATAATTGGTAAATGAAGGAAACACTCCAAGGGCAACTAAAAGCCCATTTGTTTGCCAGAAACTAGCTGTGTATTGTAGGGGGAGGAAAATAGCTGCAGACAATGTAATCTGTCCTGGGGTAATTAGTATTGTAGTCATTCCAGGATAAAACATAGGACTGAAAATAAAGACTAGTTCTACAAATAGTGGCCATACACAGACCAAAAGGAAGACCTTCCGTATGTAATATGCAAACAATATTTCTGGTCACAGCATTGGGCTTTTAAGATATACACGCATACATATACAGCAACACTCTCAGCAGTAGCACCCCACCTCTACAAATTAAACACTCATATATGCTCGCACATGCATACGTATACACAGTGCAGTTTTAGTTTACACTTCCTTTCTGTCAATTGGTTCCTAGACGCAAAGATGGAAAGGCCATAGTAAATAATCCTAACTTCTAAAAGGAATGAGCAAATTCTGGAAAAAGAGAAGCCACAGTGCAAGGATACATTTTGGATTTCCTGAATTCCCACATCAAAACAGAGTAAATCGATTGCATAATCAAACTCCCATGAGCAATATTTGTACCAAAATTAGAGACAAGACACCTCTTGACCCTCAAGATATGAATGAAGACAAATCATCTGCCTCTAGCAAGCCTGCACTATGTCAGCATGTGTGTGGGAAAAAGCAAAGAAACAAAGCGAAGGGTTCTGATGTTTTTTAGGAGCGCTCAAAAGGAGCCAGCAATGTCCATTAGAAACACAGACAGTCTGTTTGAGGATTGTGCTGAAATGGGGTAGTTGTTGGGGTCAGTCCACCAGTGCTCACAATCTAGGGCTTTTTTCGAATCCAGAAGGCAAAAGCAGAAACAAAACTAGACAGGTCAGGGATGATAGAGACTAACCAACATGGGGAGGACAGAAGTTCAAAAACACAAGTAGCTGGGTGCTAGTGGTTCATGACTGTAATCGTACCTACTCAAGAGGAAGAGAGTCAGTGGATCATTGTTTGAAACCAGTTCAGGCAGAAAAGTCCATGAGACTCCATCCCCAAAATAACCAGCAAAAAAAACTGGTCTGGAGACCAGCTCAAGTGGGAGACCACTAGCTACTCAAGCAAGCCAACCAAGTTCAAGTCTTTAAGTTCAAAACCTAGTATAATAACAACAACTAGACAACTATTGTATTAATATCACATGAAAATGACATAAGAGGGATCTCTGTCAATTTAGAAAAGCTCCTCATACCTTTTCCTGAACAAAGGATCAGAAAAACTCATTTCATATAAAGTAAAAAAATTAAGGGGCTACTGTTCACAATAGCTAGGATATAGAAACAACCCAGATGTCCCACCACAGATGAATGGATCCAAAAATTGTGGTATCTATACACAATGGAATATTATGCAGCCATTAGAAAGGACAAAATAATGGCATTTGCAGGAAGATGGATGGAGCTAGAAGAAATCATGTTGAGTGAGGTAAGCCAAGAGCAAAGAGAAAAACGGCACATGGTCTCCCTGATAAGTGGATGTTAAATCCAAAATGTAAGGTGATAAGACAAAATTAACAAGATTTAAGAAACAAAGGACTCCCACTCATCTGGTTGAATCACTACCAAATAACCCCATGCTGCTGATCACATATATGGTATATATGTGCACACGGGAGGGAAACCAGGAGGACGACACAGAACTAGAGAGAATCGGGGAAAAACATACAACAGCGGGACCCATCAGATGCACTGGACATTGATCAAAATGAACTAAGCAACTCAATGACAGCAATGGGAGGGAAGGAATGAGTGGGAAAGAGGGAACAACTGATGCTATGCAAAACAAAAGAAATGTACATATCACCCAATGTGAAAGAAATAACTGCATTGCAAAGCTCATAGAACTCATAAATGTTATAGACCATGATAGACAATTTGCTCCAGGAAAGTTAGAATGTGTTTGTGACTTTAACTAAGCATCACTATCCCACAATACTGTGAAATTTGGGGAATTTGTAACTCATCACAATAAAGAATTTGAAAAAAAGAAAAATGAAAATTAAGGGGCTGGCAAGGTGGCTCAGTGGTAAAGTGCTTGACTTGCGTGCATGAGGCCCTGGGTTCAATTCCTCAGCACTACATAAGCAGAAAAAGCTGAAAGTGGCATTGTGGCTCAAGTGGTAGCATGCCAACCTTGAGCTGAAGAACTGAGGGACAACGCCCAGGCCCAACAACCAAAAAAAAAAAAAGAAAAGAAAAGAAAAAAAAGAAAAAGAAAATTAAGTTATTAAAGCCAAATTCCATAAAAATGGGGGATAAAACCTGTACCACAGGTCTGGGAAGGTGGCTCAGTGGTAGAGTGCTTGCTTAATATGCATGCCTTGCATGCATGAGGCCCTGGGTTCGATTCCCCAGCATCACATAAGCAGAAAAAGCCAGAAGTGGCGCTGTGGCTCAAGTGGTAGAGCATTAGCCTTGAGCTGAAGAACTGAGGGACAGCGCCCAGACCCAGAGTTCAGGCCCAATGATTGACCAAAAAAAAAAAAACCTGTATCACATAGAAAAAAATTACATATGTAATATATAATATAAATAATATATATATATACATACATGCACACATACATACTCAGCTCTACTAAAGATGAACACCAAGTGAACATCCATAAGAAGAATAGTAGTTTGTCTATAGAATATAAGCCCATGCTTATATTCTATAGACAATAATGATGCTTATGAAAAAAACCTACCTCATGTCATTATCATGGCTATGCTTTAGACATAATTTCAGTGTGTTGCCCAAGTTTTGTGCTCTGGAAGCTACCAGAGGACCACTAGAGTTACTTCTTAGTAACTTTTACTTCTTGCAACTTGTTAAAATGTGAGGTCTAGTAGAAAGTGGTAAGGTCACTGGAGACATTGCTCTTAGAAGACACCAATGCAGGGGTCATGCAAACTTGTTACTTCCCACGAGTGAGTTGTCACAAAAATAACAAGCGTGGCCTAGGATCCTTTTTGTTCCTAGGACTGATCTCTTCCCCTTGCGGCTCGGTTCTTCATCCCATGAGGCCACCCCCCATGTGGTGAGGAAGCCAGGAGGCACTCATCAGAGGCTGACAAGATGGATCTACCCAGTCTGAACTCTAACCGCCAAAGCTATGGCTAATATACCTCTTTAAAGAAATTAAATAAAGGACTGGGAATGTGGCTTAGTGGTAGAGTGCTTGCTTAATATGCACGAAGCCCTGGGTTCGATTCCTCAGTATCACATAAACAGAAGCCAGAAGTGGTGGTGTGGCTCAAGTAGTAGAACATTAGCCTTGAGCAAAAGAAGCTCACGGACGGTGACCAGGCCCTGAGTTCAAGCCCCAGGACTGACAAAAATAAATAAAAAATAAATAAAGTACTAACTTCAGCACCTGTGAGTTGTAGACACAAAATGCAAATTAGTCTATGGTGATGTCTGTGTCAGTTTTGTGGTACACTACATATCTCATGGTTGTTGTAAGAGATGGAGTTGGCCTGTACAAAGTCCAGACAAAACCTAGAGATGGTTTTGAAAACAAAATCAACCTTTTAATCAGTTTTTTTTTTAATTTCTTGATGGCCAGTTTAAAATCAGCTTTTTTTTTTTTTTTACTAATTTTCTGTGCTTTTCCAAATTTTAGGAAATGAGCATACTTTTTAGTTTGTAATCAGAAAGAGGGTTTTTTAAAAAATGAATAGCTCCTTTCCTCATTTTAAAAAAACAGCAAAGTATACCAAAATTATTGAAGTTTTCTATGATTTGAAGTTTTGATAAACGGTTTCTAAAATATAAATAAATAAATAAATATAAGGTAAGTAAATAAATCAATGACTTCACTATTCCAACTGCTATGTAACTGTATGTCTTAACTGTCCCATGTTCCAAGGAGTATACATAACACACAATTTCTACAGAATTCATGTGCTTATTGTTTATTCAATGTATTCTCTTATTCCATTTCTACATGCCAGAAATAGACTTATAGAAGATTTTTCTCCACAAGTCTATAACTATTCTTTACCTCATGAATCATACTGATTATATATAGACTGTTGCTAAGACTAAAAATAAACAAAGTAAAATACAGTCTTAAAATACTAAGATTCCAAATCTAAATACAGCATCCAAAGTAATAGACATGTAGACTATCTTCTACCTAAGATGTTTTTTAAAAATACTTTAAAAAGAGTTAGGAAGAAATATAGAGTATCACCAATTAATTGGACAAATACATAAAGACTTTCATTAAGTTAACAAAGTTTATCTGTTTTTATCAGTACAATTATATGTATGGTTTACATAAATACAATAACCTTGAATCTCTATAGCATATTTACTAAAACTAAATGTGTATACAACAAAAATATCACAAACTTTTACTTCTTAGTACATAGAAACAATAAGCAAAAGACATGTATAAACTTTTCAAAGCAGGTGTTATCCAGGCAAAAGTTGGAAACAACCAAGATGTCTATCAGAATGGTACAGAATATTGTCTATAAGAATGGTAATGTCCAACAAGAAATGTCCTCATTACCTTACTGATGTAACTATACTCTCTGTACAGCATCTTTACAAGAAAATAAAATTTAAAAAATAGAATGCTACAGACTATTTATGCAACTGACTGCCATATATTGTAAAAAGATCTATCTTCTGCTGTTAACAATGTTAACAGATTTCATTATTCTATTTTCATACATACAAATAAACGACTTCAACCTTATTCTCATTCACCCTCTCTGGTTTGCCCTTCCAGAACCTGTTCTACTTTCCTGTCATTTTTCTCTAATTTTTTCATTTTTTAATGTATATTAATTGTGTCAAGGGGTTTCACCATGGTATTTCAGAAAGTACTTTCTATATTAAGATGGCCTTTATTCTTTCATAAACTCGTTTGCATTTTTATATGCTGTCATTATTTGGGTTAATAAATCCCAGTGAAGGAAGTATTTCATATCATTCATAATTTTAAACTCAGAGTTACCAGACAATTTTACATAGTTATCTGAAGGTCTGGGGCATTTCCCAGCACTCTGTTGGCATAAATGTCACAATATCAGGATGTGGTGAGAGAGGGCGGCTTGTGGTAGCACTGGTCAGCACTGCAGTTCAGTAGATGGGGTATTTGGGGGAAAGAGTCACTAGCTTTCAGAGGGACCTCTAAGAGATAACTTCTGAGGAGGATGGGAGTTCTGGAAGAATCAGTTCCTGTTTGGGGCCTCAGACAACAGCAAAACCAAGTCAGAAAGGCAACTAGGAATACATATTCCTAGTTGCACATATACATTTGTAGTCACTCATATAATTCTTGACTTTGAAAGTTTTTGTTATGAGTCTTCATCAGCATTCCATCTTCCCTAACAGTCTCTCTGGTTCAAACATGGCTGTTCAGCAACTTTCCATACAGAGAAACTGCTCAGGGTAACCAAGTACACAGAAGGCCCCAGCTTCAGAAAACATAGTCTCTCAAGCTAGAAGTCCAAAATCTCTATCAAAACAAGTTTCTACTGGAGTTATAGAGTGACTGATGGAGATTTGAAAGACTGACAGAAGAGTGTGGCATTGTAATTGTGAAGAGTTGTCTTAGAGGGCTGCTTAAGCAGAGATCTGTCAACATTGAAGGAACTCAAACGTTTTTCTGAGAAGACATTTGGGATTGCAGTCTGGTAACATTTAACCTTTTAGAAGCCGATGGGATCCCAGGGCCATAGAGATCAGAAGCTGCTGGTAATTATTTGGAGCAGTATCACCAGCCAGCAGGAGGTTCTACCCAGTGGTGTAGTTGTTGGTAAAGACCCAAGCCAATGGGAGTGAACCCTGGACCACCTGTTACTAGGACAACGCATGCTTGCCTCTGTTGGAAGTCTACTGCTGAAAGCTGCCATTGCCAGAAACTACAGCCAAAAGGCTCTACTGGGAGATGTTGACTAGAAGCAGCCTTGGGTGTGTCTAGGAGGGAAGTAGGTCTGTGGATCAGGTACTTGAAGAGTGTTTTTGGGTGGAGAGTGTTTTTCTTTTAGTTGTCATTCTGTTTAAACCTGCTTAGGTGACTCATCTTTGATTATGGAGGGAAAAAAATAGAGAAAGTCTGTTGGTCCTCAGAAAGCATCATAATTTCCTTCAAACTCCATGTAATCCTACACTTCTATTAATAGTGATATTAATGTACTTGCTACCCAAGTGGAAAATCTCCATTATTATTTACTTTTCTCCTCCCTTTCCACTCATATTCAAATATTTTAAACTTGGTTAAAAGCCAATTACATAAAAATGGTCCAGGTTCAGTATTCCTGCAAGACTGAATACAATACTGGGGGTCGGGGAGGGGGAGAGACAGAGACAGAGACAGAGAGACAGAGAGAGTCTTGGAAATGTTTACCTCCAAGAGCTCTACCATGTCCTCACACTAGACATTAGACAAAAATTCCCTCTGGCTTCAGGCAACTTGAGGGGGAAAGTAACCATTTAGAATTAAACACATCATAGCCTTCCATTTTTCTTAACAAAATTGTCCTCAGGAAAAACTAGTTTGCCTGAATCTAAACTCTTGGAGGGCAGAATCTCACTCATTTTAAGAGGCTTTCTTGCGGACCACAGACAGTTAAGTTTGGGGCTTTAATCTACTCTGACAATCTTGTCTTTTAATCGGTGCTTTGAAACCACTGGCACTTAAAGCAATCCTTGTTATAGCTGTACTAACATCTACACTACTTGCTGGTTGCTATTTGTTGTCCTTGTTCTTTGTTTCTGGTTTTGTCTTCCATACTATTTATGCCTTTTTGGCTTTCATTGAGTATTCTGTTCCATGTTCTCCTTCTTTCTTAGAATATCAATTCTATTTCTTTTTATTATTATCTTTATCATTCAATGGGGTTTCAGTTCAGTCTGTCAGTGTATAAGTACAATACGTGCTGATCAGTGTCACTCCTTACATAATTCTCCCCCATTGCTCTCAACCCTCCCATCCCCTCTATTTTCCTAGCTACATTTTCATATTTATTTATACTTTGAATATTATGACTGCATTTTCCCACCCTCCCTCTCTTTCTTTCTCTATCCCCTTTGTCTTTAAATAGACTTGTTAAATATAAATTAAAAAATAAGATAAAATATAAAATTCAGTTCTCCTACGACAAAATTTCAAAGGCTACAATATCTCAAATGCTCAGTTACAACACAAGAAGACACTAGCTTCCCAGAATGAGCATTCCTGGTCTAGAGTACTTTTATTATCACAGAAAGTTCTTCTGCTTGAGAGTTTTGTTCTAAATCTTTATGAATTTTACTTATGAATGTTCCTGACAGCCCAGAAACTCTTCTTAGATGTGTCAGATTCCCAACAAGTATATGTTAGATTAAATAGCTTATTTAATTACACTATCTTATACATATGTGTATAGTGTGCTGTAAAAAATAGCTGACCAGGCCTAATGTTATTAGCAGATAATTTAAAGATATAAATATCTTTGAAAAAGATGATAAACCATCCTTTTCTTGGGGTTGCGCTACTGTCCGATGAGCGTTTAGCAAGGGCAGTACTGCTAACACCTAAACAAACAAAAAAAAAAGAGATGATATTTTTTATGTAAATTCCAAAGCCACAAGTGTAAGAGAAAATAGAAAAACAAACAGGAATGGAATAGATAAACAGCTTATGGGATAAGTTGAATTTGACAGAATACAGTTAGAATACAGTTCTGTTTCCAACCTATGCCCAACTCTTATAGTGGGGACTTCAGAACTGCTCTTGTTAGAAAGTACTGACTTCTTTCTTAGGCCCACCATTTATTCAAAGCAGGAAAAACAGTTAGCATTCAAGTCTCCATTTTGTATGTGTGTTTGCTTTAAGCCATTCTAGCTGCATACCTCTTTTCTGTCTCAATTCTTCCTCTATTTAAATCTAGTGCTCACATCGGTAGCCAGAAGATGGACTCAAGTGATTACCTGGCTCTTCTCATGGTGTGCCAGGCTAGGTAATAAATTTCCTCTCTGCCTTTCACTACTTGTCTCATTGGCACAGTGGGCTGAGTGGTTGAACCTGACACGTTGGAACCCAGCGAGTTAGGCCTCTGGCCTAAAACTCCTGGTTACACTCCTAGACATTAAGCATGTTTTTAATAGATCTGCCAGTATCATTTCTTGAAACATTTGGGTCAGATCCCATGGCACTGGGGTTGTTTTTGGCTGTTACAGTATTTTCATATTCAGATATTGTTGGAATCCAGTCCAAACTAAATCAATTTAGTCTTGCATCAATTTAAATATTTTCTCTTCTCTCAGTTCAGGGAAGTGAGGAAGTAGGGTATGGAGAAGGGTGGTCTTCCCTTTCATTCCCCTTACTCTGCCCCATGTTGACTCATCTCTAATTGGAAGCCTTACACCCAACTTACTATGGTAGGATACTATGTCATGTTGCAAAGCCAAGTAAGATGTAATCTCTGCTCTTACAGATCCTACAATCTATAGAACAAAAATACTTTCCCTCAACTAACCACACAAATAAGGTAGAACGTGTTAAACATCTCGAGGGGTTTATGGGGGAGTAATTCCTATAGAAAGGCAAATGAATTAAAATACACATTCATCTGAGACCTTAAAAGGAATGATTTGAGCTATGATTTGTAGGAAAGACATGTCAAGAGGTATTGGTTTCTTATCTCAGTATCAAATAAAGCATACACTGTGGTCCAGCCTTCTATCCACTTCAGTTTACAAAGATAAAAAGTCCATCTATGGGGTCTGGGAAGTTGGCTCAGTGGTAGAGTGCTTGCCGTGCATGCATGAGGCCCTGGGTTCAATACCTCAGCACCACATAAGCAGAAAAAAAGCTGGAAGTGGAGCTGTGGCTCATACGGTAGGGTGCTAGCCTTGAGCTGAGGAGCTGAGGAACGCTGCCTGGGCCCAGATTTCAGCCCCCATGACCGACAAAAAACAAAAAGGTCCATCTAATCTTGCTTAAGGAAGAAGAGAATTTAACAAGAAAGTCCTGAGAACCTTGCCTTGATGCAGGATAGAGAAGTTCAAAATACATCACCAAGATCCCATCCTCTCTATGTCTCTGCAGAAGTCTCCTTCTGCTTTGTATAAACTTCAGTTTAGAAGTTAACTTTGGCTGTCTGACCTAGCTCTCTGCCAATGCTCCCAGGCCTACATACTTCTGCACCCAGAGCCAGCACAAAGAGCCATACTGTCATCTCAGAATCCAAACAGGATTGTTAAACTTTGATGGATTAAGCAAACTGAGATTAGTGCACACCACTGAACCAGTTATGCCAATGGGAGAGAATGGAGATTGGGTTAGTTCAGGTGAATCTCAAAATCCTGAGTGTGAATCAGCTTTACTGATTGCACGCAGGTTAAAAGTTGTAGCCTATTGGTTCCACAAGAGCAGGGATTGGCAACATTTTCCTAGGAAAGACTTCATAGTACATATTTTAGCCTTTGTAACCCTTATAATCTACCAACTCAACCCTGACAGTGCAGTTTGGAAGGAGTCAAGGACAACATAACAACAACTAGGTATAGATGGATGCCAATGAAACTCCATTTACAAAATCAAAAGGACATCATTTCCCAAGTCTTACACCAGAGAGAAATTGAGCACAGGCAATAAAAATAAGAACTACAAATGTTCACTGGCTGCATAGTGTGGTGGAGAAGTCCCCTGGGTCTTTAGAGTTCTCCCTCTTTATAATGAAAACCGTAACAGAAGACTGCCAACTAGGAGATCTTTAATTTTGTCTCTTTTTTTAAAAACTCACCTTTAAGTAGTTGTACAAAAGAGGTTTCAATTCAACATGTCAGTTTAGGAGTAGTCATCTTTTTAAAAATATTTTTAAATCCTTTAGTAGTTGTACAAAGGGATTTTAACCAAACATGTCAGCTTATGTAAGTAATATATCTTGATCAGTGTTACCCCTTCCTTATACGAATTCTTTTTCTTTCAAAGTTCATCAGACCTCAAATTTAAATGGAGCATACAGTGTCCTGGTGCCCATAGCAGAAAGAAAAGTGACAAACCACAGACAACTTGCCTCAAGATACAATGCTTCCAAATATATATAGTCTCCTTGCCCATTTCCTTGATAATCTGTTCCTTCTCCAGTCTTACCCATGTTATGGTTACAACCCACTACAGTGTTTGCAGTCACTGAAGCCAAAAGCTTAGGTGACATCTTTGATATTTTACTCTGCTCACATTCCACAGGCAATCTGTCAACTAGCTCTATGTCCCAAATACACATTGAATGTGACTACTTCTCCTCCCTCCCTCTACCAACTCAACTACACTCCTGAGAGACCCCAGGTCTCTCTGCAGGACTTTGGCAGTAGTCTCTCTCCTTCTCCTAACTCCTCTATTGGACTTTGCCTATTCAATAGTGCAAATGATCTTTCTAAAACGTACATCCCTCCATCACTTCTAATTATGTTTAGAACAACATCTAAACTCCTTCAGATGGCTCACGAAGAAAATCCTGGTGGTCTAGACCATCTCCACGCTCCCAACCTCAGCTCCTCACTCTCCACCCTGTCTTCGGATGTTGCTGGAGGGTTCTATACGTCCACCTTTTGGACTCATTAATCCTTCCACCTACACAAGTCTTTTCATGAGATTTCTAGGAATAGTAAATCCAAGAGAACAAGATATAGGTTTTCTTATACTTTAAGCAGGAAGCTGGAAAGCATTTGTTGGATGGATGAATGATGTATATATGGAAAGATTAAACAGAGGCACATACACACATAATAGGTAAATGCAGAAATGTCCTGATATGTTCTTCCAGATGAAGGTACTGCATTTGTCTAGAGCTAAGAAAAGAAAGAAAGAACAGATTCACTCTGTGCAGAAAGAAATAGTGTGCTAAATTAAGCCATTGGGAAACAAGTTGATTTATTTAACACTGATTTCTTATGAAGGGCAGAAAGTACTTTGCAAAAAATTCCAAACTCTAGCAAAACTGGCAATAAGAAAATGTCACAGTTGTAATTGAAAAATGTAAAATGCCTACGTCAGTAAATTCTACAAGGTGTCATAAAGGAGAAATAAGTAACTTTATTGGCCATTCAAATATCTCCAATACCTCACTCCCAGAATTCTGATGTGGGGCCTCCTGGCCATGTATCATGTGTGGCACAGGATTAATTTTATGTTAACTCTCTAATTCCATTAAAATTCTGGTTACGATAAGGTCTGCAAAATCTCTATTTGAGAGAAAATCAACATACTGGTTTTCTTTCTTTCTATTCCTTTTTCTTTTTTTTATTTCTATCGTGTGTGTGTGTGTGTGTGTGTGTGTGTGTGTGTGTGTGTGTGTGTGTGTGTGTGTGTGTGTGTGTATTATGGGGTATGAATTCAAGCTTGCTCAGCTTGCTTGCTTAGCTGGTGCTCTACCATTTGAGCCTCCCCTTGAGCCCTACATTTTTTTTTCTGGTTATTTTGGGATATGGAGTCTAAGAAGTTTTTCTGCCAGGCTGGCCTCAAACTACCATCTTCTGGATCTCAGCCTCCTGAGTAGCAAGGATATTAGACATGAGCCACGATAATGAATTTATACCAAAAATAAAAATAAAAAAGAAAAGTGCAAACTAGATCAATGACCTAACTAGGAGAACAACCTTCTCAGCTGCATGAGCTTTTCTTGGGAACACCTATGTCAATCAGCTTTGCAGCGGTAACAAACAGTGCCCCAAATTTCAGGACTTGTGATAAAATACTATTTAATTCCCATACTGTTACTGTGGCTTTGCACTCTGTCCTTTCTCATTCAACCAAACCAGAAATGTAGACTCTATTGAAACCCACTATCAATTCTTGAGGCTGGGGCAGGGGGAGGGGGCTGCAAGGAGGTGAGCCAGAACTAGATCACACGTTTGCTCTTCCAACTGCCTCCTGGATGTGACATCATGTGACATCATGGCACCTCCACTGGCTACAGCAAGTCACACATCCAAGCCAGCACAAGGCAGAAAGTGTTTTATAAAAGTGGGGCTCTGAAAAAAAAATCAAAGCACAGTGGATGGACTACATGATCATCCAAAGGGGAAGGGATTGAATCACAAAATCTGTAATGAAGTCACTGCTCATCTTAAGCTTTCCTCCAAGAAGCGATCAAAATATAGAAGGCATGAGATTCTCGAGTTTTCGGTACCATTTAACTCCCAGGTTAAGTCCTTAATTCCAGGTTAACTGTTATCACCTCCAAATGTCTAGTTTTCTCATGTTAATTTGGAGGTATGCCAGGTTATTTTTTCTGACTCAGACATTCTCCTATGCCTCTGAAGAGCCCACAGGCTCCAAGATCAGTGCATGAACTTCCAGACTAACACAGCCCTGAGATGCCCTATCCCAAAATTATGCTTGCTGAGGAAAATGTGTCCTCAAGCATGAAGCCCAAAGACAAAGGTTTAAGAAGTTAAAGCCGGGCACCGGTGGCGCACACCTGTAATCCTAGCTACTCAGGAGGCTGAGATCTGAGGATCGTGGTTCAAAGCCAGCCTGGGCAGGAAAGTCCGTGAAACTCTTATCTCCAATAAACCACTAGAAAACCAGAAATGGCACTGTGGCTCACGCAGTAGAGCGCTCACCTTGACCTAAAGAGTGCAGGGACAGCGCCCAGGCCCAGAGTTCAAGCCCCACAACCAACAAAAAAAAAAAAAAGAAGAAGAAGAAGAAGTTGAAATTAAAACTTGGCATTGGCCAAATGGCAAAGAATGCCTGAGACTTTCAGACAAAAGCAAGGAATTTGCATTTGAGGAATAGAAAGGGTGGTAGAGAATGGTTGAGTGATACCATGGGGCATGAGTATAGGGTCAAAAGTATAGCAGAAGTAGCTTTTCATGTAACCCAGACTTGGTGACCTGGGCCAGAAATTTGCCTTTCATTGTATGGCTCCAACTGGCTGCTCCTCAGAGTGTAGAACTCACGCGCAGACGCTCTGCTCACAATCTTGTGTCATCCAAGTGTTCTCGGTAGCTCCATTCCTGGTGCCTTGACTGCGATGATCTCTTTTGTCTAGGTGTTCCAAGGGTTCCTCCCTTAGGTGTCTGTCTGTCCTGAACCTTAGGTGTCTGTCTGTCCTGAACCTTAGGTGTCTGTCTGTCCTGCACTGAGCTGCCAGTGAAAAGGACTCTGACTCTCCCCCCAGAAAGGCCTGCATCCATCCTGCTGTGATTTTCTCCTGCTTAATCAGCCTTGTCTAAACCAACTGATTTGTCTGATTGTAGCAAATTCTTTAAGTCAAGTTGCACTTCATTTCCCAGGATGCAAAATAATTCCCATGTCATTCTCTCACTCCTATATGCACTTGTAACCCTGTTTGTTATTGGGTAACTAGGCTTGCTATTCTTGGGAAGTTGTGTGATGTCAATGATTAAAGGCATTCTCTGGTGAAGATGGAGCATTCCCCGGTCTTCCATTTTTCACAAGTCTCATTTAATTCATGTTTCCAGTCTACAGAATGCTAGTAGACTTTCATTTGATCTCAAAACAAAGATTCTACCATTAATAAAACTTTTTCTATGGTTTCTCTCTAACAGTAAACTCAGGTATGTCCTCCCCTAATCTCAGAGAAAACATTTCCAAGATCTACTTAGGATTTCTTTTTTCTTTCTTTCTTTTTTTCTTATTTATTTATTTTTTTGCCCATCCTGGGGCTTGATGAACTCAGGGACTTAGTGCTGTCCCAGAGCTTTTTATACTCAATTGCTAGTGCTTTACAACTTTAAGCCACAGAGCTACTTCTAGTTTTCTGGTGGTTAATTGCAGATAAGAGTCTTATGCTTAATAGGAAATGTTCATTACTTTGCTCATGTAACTGTAACCCCTCTGTACAGCATTTTTACAATAAAAATGTACCCCAAAAAAGAGTCTAGTTCTTTCTTGCCCAGGCTAGCTTTGAACCACAATCCTCAGATCTCAGCCTCCTCAGTAGCTAGGGTTACAGGTGTGAGCCACCAGCACCCAATAATATTTCATTTTTAAACAGAATGTTGGTTTTTTTACTTTTAATAAAGATGTTCTGATGATGAAGACTAAGCTTTTGAGTCTGACCCCCAAGTCCAGTCTCAGCCCTTCTTTATCACATAGGGGCAAGATACTTTCCCAAGCAGTCACTACTCACGGAGATATTAAGGGGCTGTCCATTCACAATAAAGTGCTCTTCTGAAGAGAATTTCTGGCATAAGACACAATCCCAGGCAGATCTAGAAGGAAATTGATATAATCATGTAAAGTCCAACATGGCAGAGGTTAATGGAGAAAATACGTAGTGCTGAGTGTGGTATTCCAGGCCAGGTATTAAGAGAGAAGGCCATCTGGCCTGACCATATTGTCTGGAAGCCAGAGAAGGCCTCAACAGAGCAAGTGATGGTCTTTGTACACAGGGAGCCTGGCACTGGGAACTGGTAAGAGAGGAATGGTGTTGGGCAGATCAGGCATGCAGAAGTGGGAGAGGCCAGGCCCTGAGGTCTGTCAGGGCCATGCAGTTTGAGATGGCAAGGAAATACTTCTCCACTGTACCACCCAGAACTATAGCCAGGAGTGACAAGTTGCTGTTAAGAGCCTGAGATGCAACTTGTGTAAATAGATTACTTATTTTTTTCCTTTAATTTTAATTCATTTAACTTTTTAAAAAGTGCTAATTCAGTTATTGAAAAAGTTTGGTAGAGACCTAGGAGAACTTAGGCATTTGAATCCATTTTTCCTGCTGCTAAGTTTTATGAAGTCTATGCAATATTCAATGATTCTCATAAAAATGTAATGTCCAAGTTGAGATTATGTGTAAAATACATCAAAATTTCAAAGACTAAGTATGAAAAATATGTAAATATTTTTATTTTTAGTGTATGTTGAAGTAATACTATCTTGGGTTAAAGAAAATACATCACTAATATATGCTATTAGATGGCATCAGCATATTGTTAAAAATACATTATAATGAATAGACTTTATAGTTTAATATAAATTTGATAAACAGGCAAGTAATTGCATAACCATACAGCTATGGGAGTTTGTGTACATAGAATATACTCATATATTACTAAAACTTATTTTACTTGTTTCTCTTCATTTTTTATGGGATTCCTAGATCATTTTAAGCACCATATGTGGTTCATCTATTTTCATCAGATAGTAAGATTCTATTAGAGGAAGTAACAATGCTCAAGAGGAAATGTCCTCATTACCTTACTCATGTAACTGTAAACCCTCTGTCCAATACCTTTACAATAAAATATATATTAAAAAAGAAATGAAAATTAAACTCAATGTTCATAAACAATAACTCAAAAATATTATATTACATGTTGCTATCTGCATTCATCTAGATTATTTGCTAATTAATATTTTAATGGTTAAATACCATATGGGCTACTTAATCATCATATTTTCATTTCTTAGTATGTCAACAACATCTTGTCGAATCTGTAAATATTCATCCACTATTTCATAACCATTAAAAAGAGGATCTTATTTCCAGGAATGAAATGATTGCTGAGCCGGTTATATGTGCTGAACCTGTATTCCTTAATAGACTTTGCTCTAAAATACTGAGGACAGAAAGCTGGCAAGTGGAGGTGCTCTGGCCTGTCTAGGAGACTAGACATCCAGGAGCAGGGACTCAGATGAAGATAGTGTTGACAAGATCAGCCTTTCGTGTTATGCTTGCCCTAGTTGCAGTAGCCATAACAAATAATCAATCATCTTTCAATAGTATCTGTGGGCTAGCGTCTCGTACAGACTTATGATCAAGCAGTAAGTCCTATTTTTAGGAGATGACTGAATAGCTGGCAGTTGCCACAGACTGACTCTCTCAGCAACGGAGCCCAAACAGATTGACAGAACTCCCTGCCCTGGAAGTCTTAAAAGAGAGTAAGAAAGTCTCAAAATGATCTTTCTCATATGATCTTTCACTCTTAAATGTCAACTTCTGCAGTTCAGTAGCAAACCTGGACTTCTTACACTTAAGGAATAATTATACTGAACATATAGCTACATAAGTTGGAAGGGAGGTTAAATTATTTTACAAATTTCCACATCTCAAAGGAATAGTTAATGACTCTATAGTCTTTACACAGAAGAAACTATCCATAACATTTTTCTCTAACTTCACTGATACTCACGGTCCTTCTCAGAGAGATAGTGTAAGAAAATCTTGAAAATCTAGTCTATTAAAGACTTGTATTGAAATTTTGCACCTATTATATTAAGGAATTGTATGACCTTAGAATATAATTTAGCCTCCTTGAATTTCCATTTGCCTATCTGTAAAAGAACACTGTAATAAAAATCAATGTGAGGACCAAACTTAAGCATTTATTATGGTTGGCATATGTATAATAGCTGATAGAAGGGCTCCATAAATACTCTTTTGTCATTGCTGTTCTTTTCACCTTCTATTACTGAAACACCTAGTCTGCTTATAATAGAAAATACTCAGGTAAAAGAACAGGGTTGGGACAAAAATAGAAATAAAACACAACACCAGATGGATTCTATAGTTTTGGAATTTTTTTCTCATTTCACTGGCTTATAATGACTTCATTTTAAAGACATCTTAATGTGAGACCAATACAATGCAGCCATTTGCTCTTTCCTTTAGATTGTACCAACACCTTCTGGTCTACAAGAAGACAGCTCTGAAAGTGGACCACTGCCATCTCCACATTTTAATCTTCATTGGTTAAAAAACCCTACCAGAGAAGCTGGATAAATGAGTAAAATAACAAGAGTTAAGTATACACTTACTTCTGGAGGCTTTAGATATACTATATACTCCACAAATGTGTGTGCATATATTTTACAGATAGTATAAATATGGAAATTCTTGGTAAAATATAGACAATGTTCTTTAAAATGCAATGTTGAGCTCTCAAGAGAAAAAAAGAAGAGATTTTATAGGGAGAGAGAGAGAGAGAGAGAGAGAGAGAGAGAGAGAGAGAGAGAGAGAGAGAGAGAGAGAGAGAGAGAGACAGACAGACAGATAGATAGATAAGACAATGAATACCACATAGGATTGCTCTAGGAGGGAAGAGGCTTTCAAGTCCTAGTAACCAGGAGTCTAGGACTCTGGTAACACATGAACACAGACTATGAAACTGTTAACCATGCAGGGAGAGATGAAACTATGATCATTACCCCATGTCCAGACTTCTGATGCACCCAGAATGCTGATTTAACCAAACCTTCACTGAAAGGATAAACTATAAAAAAAATGCCACTTGAAGTAAAAAGAAAATAGTTTGGTAAGGAAAATCCTCTTTTATAACAACAGGACTTCTAAAGCACTTTGAGATTTGTAATAGCATGCCTAGTGAATTCTGGGAACTTAAAGGTAGAATATAAAAGTTAGTTGTGAATTGTGAATATCTCCAGAATGGCTGAATAAAGCAACCTGGAAGCTTCTTTGGAGAATATATTCTTAAGAATGGCTGTACAACATTAGAAAACATGTATTAAATTAAGCCTTCATGCAAACATGTTAGAACACAGAAACAGGACTACTAAACCTCGGAAAAGTGAACAGAAAGAAAGACCCAAGCACCCATTAGAAATGGGAAGCTACAGAAATGGAAAAATGACTCAGCATGGCCTCCCCAAGCATGTTGGAGTATCTTGAAGCCATGTTCAGGTTCAAGGCCTCAGAGGGAAAGCCTGTCTGTGACTACCCAATATTCTTTTCCTCCTGGAAACATGTTTCCGGCTATAACTCTTTATTTCACCTCTCTTTTCACATAACTAAAAACCACTGGCGTAAGCCTAAGAACTCTCCCTACCCTAAGATATCAACTGTTTGTATTTCTTCCTACCCCAGCATCTGTCATTGTTCTTGGTACATAAAATGTACCAACAAGTTTACTCAATACATTCTTGGTGATTGATAAGTCAGTTTTCTCACAACAAAACTTGTATTGCTCTTTGCTAAATGTCTTTCTGGAATCTCTGACACCACCTGGCTAGAAGTTTCTAAGGGGGGAATCAGCACTTGAAGGACAGTGGCTGAGGGGCATAGCAAGTCAGCGAATGTCAGGGTTCAAAAAGCCACTTCCACAAGCTATTTTTCCAGCTCAAGACCGTTACCTTCTCCCCTTTGATACATCTCTTACTCCCCAATTAAGTCCCAAGCTTGCTTTCTTCCAGTGTCAAACCAAAATTCCCTCCCAAGAGATAGCTCTCCAAACACAGATTTATGAGGAAAGCTAACAACCCCCGACAGTGGGGTGTTGCAGGCCCCTTTGATAGGGACCAAAGCACAAACAGCTCTCTCACCTCCAGGGAGATTGCCAAACAGACAGCCTCTTGAAATAGAGAGAAGTCAGCCTGGGCCAGACTGGCCCTGCTCCCCTCAGGCCTGTCCCACATCCGAAATCTCTATCCATCATTCATGCTCCTGTTTGGTCTGGACAAGGAAGTGACTTTGGCAAGATTCTCGGAATATCCTTCCTGAACTCCACCATTCCTCTTTGCGGGCAAATCAACCACAATGGGTTAGTTCAGTAACATCCCCCCCCCCCCGCCCTTAATGGAATTCGAAAAGTGAGTGGACACATTTAAAGGCCCACACTGTGAAGAGATCAGATTACTCAGAGGGGAAGAGTCGAAAAGAAAAGGAGAAAGAACGTGAAGGAAATGAGAAGCCACTCTGTGGGTGCGGAAGAATACACACCCAATGGAGTTTGAGTGCGGAAGAATACACACCCAATGGAGTGTGAGTGAGGAGGCTTCTGAGCACTCTAAGGTTACAGTTGGGATGAAAAGTGAGAGAAATATAACATGGTGAATAAAGATGAAAAGTAAAACACAGCATGAATAGGTCGGTTGGGGTCAGAGAGTGGAACGGAAGAGAATTGGAAACATATTCTGCATCAATAAGCAAAGCCACAACTGTTTGGTGAGCATCTAATTCTTTCCAAGTTCTACCACAACCACTAAAGTCACCACAATGTCTCGGATAAGAAGTTAAGGCCCCCTCTAGGAGCGATATAGCAAGTATGTAGCTCTCTAGGAACACATAGCAAGTATACGTCACTAGACACTAGTCACTCGAAAAATGAAGTAAGACTAACGCTGTGACATGAAAGAAGGGCTTTGGGAAGGCAGAAGCAAGATAGAGAAAGGACGCAGTGGTAAAGTGACTGAACCCAGTGTCCCTGAATGATGAGTTTCAGCTGGGCTTTGTAGAGTGAGATGATGACAAGTTTGAGCATTGATGGGTTATATACACTAGGAAAAGAGGATTCTTCTTTCCTTTGGGAAGGAGTGTCAATACTGGGGTTCAAACTCAGGGCTTCACACTCTTACTTGGTTATTATGCTCAAGACTAGCACTCTACCGCCATATTTTCATTTTTGGCTGGTTAACTGGAGATAAGAATCTCACTGGCTTTTCTGCCTGGGCTGGCTTTGAACCATCAATCTCAGATTTCAGCTTCCTCATTAACTAGGATCATAGGCCTATGCCACCAGTGCCAGGCAGGGGGGAAAAAGTATCATAAGAGAGACAGCAAGTATGTTTGGATCAGTGGCATGCTGGTAAATGTTTCTCAGTTGGAAGAGGGGGAAGGCCTTGGTTTGTGGTGTTAGAATGTATTTATTGTAAATGCTACCTTCATAGCAAGTTTCAAGCTAGTCATTTTAAGTCTACCGGTTGGCAACATCTCTGATAACTTACAGTTGGCTTTTAGGCACCAAGAGAGAGTGGAGCCCTCCCACTGTGCTTGGGTTGAATGTATTGAATTTGAGGTGATTGACGGGTATCAAAGTGAAGGAGACCAGTAAGGATCTGTTCTCCAGTGAGCAGCTGGTTCAAAGCAGCGTCTGTTTTCAGTGTCCCAAATGAAAACTATATTAGAAATTAAACTGCAGCCAGAGTGCTCCTAATTAGCTAAAACCTCTCTACCATCAACGTGTTTATGCCCAAACAGCACATACCACTTCCCCAGCTGAAGGGCACCAAATAAAAGAGCAGTTCACTTGAAATACAAATTAAAACCTAACCTCAGCTTCACAGAATTCCCAGGATGCTCTTAAAGCTACCTTTCTCCTGTTGCCCTAGATAAAGCTCAAGGTACTTCACATGCATGCTCGCATCAGTATTTCTCATAGTCACTTGCTGCCACCTGCTGGGAAAAGATAGGCATCACTCAAGGATACCATGAACCCTAAGCATCAGTAATTAACACCTTTTTCTCTGGTGTCACTGTATTGATAGAAGCCAGTCAAGAAAGAACATTCTAGACAGTTTAGAAAAATATCTGCGATGACAGCTACAGCCATTGCCAATTATTCTGAGAACTTTTATGTGTGTAGCCACAGTTCCACTGAGTTCAGACCCCAGGACTAGCACACACATATACACATAAGCTATTTTAAGGCTGAGTCTTAAGTCACTGATTTTCATATAATCACAGGTGACATTCACAAGTATAAGTTTTGATTTGTGTTATTTTTCTTAAGTGTACTTTTTAAAAAGAACCACTATTCTTGTATAAAATGTGAGAGTTCATTATTAAGAAAGAAAAAAATGAAAGTACTTATGCCTCATGGTGATGAGTGAACTAAAATGTTACATTTGCTTTGGCTAACAAGAAACACTAACATCATCAACTATACAATACACTATGTCTGTGGTAGGCTGAGGAACAAGGCAGGATGCCACTCACTAGTGCTTTCAACATGCTACTGTATGTTCTGGACAGTGTAATAAAAACAGGGAAAGGTAGGGCTGGGAAGGTGGCTCAGTGATAGAGTGCTTGCCTTGCATGCATAAGGTCCTGGATTAGATTCCTCAGCACCACATAAGCAGAAAAGGCCAGAGGTGGCGCTGTGGCTCAAGTAGCAGAGTGTTAGCCTTGAACTGAAGAGCTGAGGAACAGCGCCCAGGCCCAGAGTTCAGGCCCCACAACTGCCAAAAAAAAAAAGTGGGAGGAGGTAATAAAAGTTAGAGAAATTATAAAATGAAAAACAAGACTGCCTTAATTTGTAGATGGTAAGATTGTCTATGTTCAGAAATCCTAAATGACCTTCAAAAAGAAACCAAGAACAAACAAGTTCAGAGAAGTTGCACAATATAAGAATAATATACACAAATCGAATATATTCAATATTATAGAAATGCACATTGAGAAGCCAAAATTAAAAGCATAACCTTTTACAAGTGCTTTAAAAAGGGATGACCCTTAAGTATAAATTTATCAAAAATATGCTGAAAATCATAACACACTGATGAAAGAAATCAAAGAACTAACTAACATATGTAATAATAGATTGAAAGACTCAACAACGTAGAGATGTCAGTTCTCCCTAAATTGATAGATCTCTTGCTACCGTGTGATCTAATATTCTAAAGCCTTACCAAACTTTTTAATTTTTTTATTCTATCTATACAAAATGCCCAGAACAGAGGTGGAGAAAAAAACTATAGACCTAGAAAGTAAATCAGCAGTTGCTGAGGGCTGGAGTGTGGTAGGAGGTTTGAGGGAAATAACAAATAACATTCTAAAATGGTAGCATTGGTTGCACATCTGTGAGTGGCCATCTTATGGCACCTTCTGATACTTTCCACCCTTCAGGATGCCCAGAATAAAAATCCCAGATCCCCAGCCTACAGGGAAATAATTAGTAGGAGTTGCTTAAGTTGAGTGCCTTTTCCCCAGAACACAGACTGAACTCTCCAGTTACTTCCAGGGCTTTTGCTTGAAGACATTTCTATACATGCCATCTGCAAATAGAGACAACCTTATTTTTCCTTTTCTATATAGCTTTTATTTCCTTTTCCTGCTTTGTTGTAGTACCCTGTTGAAAGAGATAGTGAGTAGACAGCTTGCCTTGCTCCTATAAAAATCCAAGTAAGATATTTTATTCACAAAGCCATGATTATTTTGAAGTTTATAATGAAAGGCAAAGAAAGTAAAATAGCTAAAGCAAATATGAGAAGAAACATATAGGCAGAGTAGAAGGCAGATGCATTGGAAAATAACAGAAAACCTAGAAGTAAACCCACAGAATTGCACTGAACTTGACTTATGACAAATTCAAATCAGTGGAGCTACTGGAAATTCATTGACAAAAATTATCCTACCTGGAAAAAGTTATATTAAGTAAAATAAGTCAGGTTCAGAGAGAAAAAGGACACATGTTTTCTCTGATATATGGAATTTAGATCTAAATTACAAATATATATGTATATATATAAACATATACAGGGTCCCACAAATGTATTAATTAAAGTAAGTTATATTTAGAGGAGGATTCCAATTGTATGACTTCTTTGAACAAACTAACTTACAGTTTAACACAATAAATACTAGGAAGCTGGAACATGTGTTTAACTAGAGTGTGTGTGGTGGATGGGTGGGGACGAAAGTAAGATCAAGTATAAATAGAGAGATAAAGTGTGGGCAAATGCAGTCATAATATTCAATGTGTGTATGTGAAGGTAGAATGGAAGGTGGAGAGACTGGATGGGGTGGGGAGTAATGGGAAGAATGAGGAATGGGGTGAGGTTGATCAAGATGCATTGTACTCACAAACTGACCTGATGAATTGAACCCTCTGTGTACACCTACTTAAAATAATTAAAGATAAAAAACATAGGACACAAGAGTTAACCCAATGTTTTACAACATAATTTAAAAGAGACTATAAAACTTTCAGAAGAAATTATAGGTGAAAATCTTTAAGACCTAAACCTTGCCAAAAATGAGGTTCTTAGAATAACTCAAACAGTATAATACATAAAAGGAAAAAATCAAGTTATATCTCATCAAAAAAACTGTTCTGGCTCAGTGCCGGTGGCCTGTAATTCTAGCTACTTAGGAGGCTGAGATCTGAGGATCATGGTTCAGAGCCAGTCCAGGCAGGAAAGTCCATGAGACTCTTATCTCCAATAAACCACCAGAAAACCGGAAGTGGTGCTGTAGTTCCAATGGTAGAGTGCTAGCCTTGAGCTGAAGAGCTGAGGGGCAGCACCCAGGCCCAGAGTTCAAGCCCCACAGCAGATTAAAAAAAAAAAATGAAAGAGGTTAGAAGAGTAAGCCATCCCTCTCCTGTGCATTTATCCAACAGAACACAAAAAAGTTACAGTAAAACCATTGGCACAGCATAGTTATTGCAGCATTATTTACTGTAGCCACGATATGGAATCAGTCCAGATACCCCTCAATGGACAAATGGATCAAGAAAATGTGATGTATGTATACAACAGAATGTTACTCATTCTTCAGAAAGAATGATGTTGTACCAATTGTAAGGAAATGGAAAAACTTGGGAAAAAAATATATTACGTGAAGTAAGCCAGATCCAGAGAGAAACAAAGGCTGCATGGTTTCCTTCATTGGTGATAGACTGAATGTACCTATAAATCTATAAGTAGACACACTGAGTGGTATGCAAGTGTTACATTTGAATTAACTGAAGTATAATAGACTATGGATAGCTCAAATTGTATAATCTTGTGGAAAGATTGGGTCAAACCCAAGTAAATTAAAACCAGAAAATGGGTACATCCAAGAGGAGGGAGGGTGGAGGGGAGGAGAAAGTAGGGGAGAAAGCAGTCAAGAATTTATATTAAATATAACAATTTATTCAAAGTAAGAGAAGGGGTGGGTCTAAGGGCGCAAGCATGTCAAAAGGGATGACACTGGTCAAGACATATCCATCCATTATATTCACAAACTGCTTTGTTATATGGCACCTCCTTTGTACAACTACTTAAAGATAATTTTTAAAAATTAAAAAATATAAACTGAGTTCTCATGCCTATATTCCTAGCTACTAAGACATCTCAGAGCAGGAAGACCATGGCTCAGGCCCAGTTGGGGTAAAATAATTTGTCAGAACTTCCCCTGTCCCCATTTTCAATCCATGACAAGTCCTGTTCAGTTCCTCAAACTGACCTCTTCCAAGACAGGCCAGCAGGGGGAGATGACTCCTCATTTAGAGTTAAAAAAGGAAGACCCTATGTGAAATGGCTTTAAAGTGACAATTGCTTTACTGCTCTTGAAGTTTTTAATTTTACATTCCTAATAAGCTTGTAAATTTCTGATTCAGAACCAGGACTTTATGTATCCTATCAATCAATATGCTCTTCCCCTCTTCCTCCAACTCTCAGTTATTTATTTTTAATTGAGGTTTTAAAAATAATATAAAATTACCATCCTAACTAATTGTAAAAAGCTTTGGTAGTACTAAGGACAATATGCCCATTTTTGTGCAAGTCTCCAAAACGTCCATCTTTTCATAGAAGTAGAAGAATGCAGTATTGTGTTGTAGTGACAAGCTTAATTTCACCTAGTCTGCTATCTTCAAGGCCCACCCTGGTTGAAACCCATGGCTTTTTTTTTTTTGAAGTTGAATAATATTCCATTGTCTGCATCCACCTCATTTCATTTACTCGTTCATACATCAATGGACGCTCAAGCTGTTTCCTCCTGGTGTATGCTGTGAATAGTGCTTCTGTGAACATGAGTGTGTATGGACATGTCCTTTTAAATACAGAACGAATACACTTGTGTCTCAATTTTTAACTCAGCCCTGGCTCATTGAGAGGCAAACCAGTGGGTTAAAAGAAGCAAAATCAGATCTATTACTTACTGAAAACCTCTATTATTGGTTTAAATGGTCTCTCAACGAATAGACCATTTGCCTCAGAATTACCTAGTGTTGATCTGGCATCCAGTCAGAATCCGGAAGGGATGGGCAAGATCCTACCTGCCAAGGGAATTTGCAAGCTTTAAAGGCATTAGTGTTAAAGAATGAAGGTACAAGACCAAGTTTTCCAGATCAGACCATAATTAGGTTCATCCTCACAATTCTACGGAGAGAGGCCAAAATGAGTTGAGTGACATTGTGTTACAAGCACAGCAGAAGAGTCTGTACTTCTTCGAATTGAAGAAACATCATTAAAACTTCTGAAACCTGAGAATTTGAATGAGGAGCAGATCTAGACTTGGCTGTTACTGTCTCTTCTCAGAACCCTGATTTTTTTTTTTTGTCATCCATTGACAATATTTACCTTTTCCTTTTTCTGACTCCTTAGGGATAAAAAACTAGTTCTCTTATTTAGCTAGTGCTACCTACCAAATAACATCATCATTATTGGCTTGCTGTGCAAATCTGTTTCCACAACCCTGTTGAGTGTGTGTGCGCTCCCAAAAGTCATCCTGGACTCATTCATGGAGCAGCAGCATCTCGAAGTTCAACTGGGACAAGAAGGTCTAAGATGGCCATTTCCTTGTATGGGCATTGATGCCAACGGTCAGCAAGGCCCTTACCTTCATATAGCGTGGAGACTATCTATATAGTCTGAAGACTAAATATGTAGTCTGGAGAGTCCATTCTTCCATGTTCATTGTGCAACATGATTAAGTCCTAAAGGACTGCTCTGCTATATCATGCCTGTAGCTAACAATACAACATTGTGCCCATAAAGGCTTAAAAAGACAGAGCAAGTGTTAAATGTTCTGAATACAATTTGTCAACAGTTAAAAGGAGGTAAGGAATAGTGGTCCACACCTATAATACCAGCTACTTAAGAGGTAGAGAGAGGAGGATTATATTTTGAGTCCAGCGTAGGTATAAAAAGAGAAAAGAAAAAAGAAAAAAGAGCTAGTAAGACCCTTATCTCAAAAATAAGCTAGAGATGCATAATGGCTCATACTTTTAATCCCAGATACACTGGAGACAAAGGTAGCAAGATGGTGGTTGAAGGCCAACCAGGTAAAAGTGTGAGAACCTATCTGAAAAATAACTAAAAGCAAAAGATGATAAACATGGCTCAAGTGGGCGAGTTGTCTCAAGACTACCTAGTCAGTATTAACCCCTGAGTTCTACCACATCATCAGCAGTAAAATAAAAAAGACAAAGCCACTGTACTGTGACACGTCTGCTCACCATTAACATTTATTAAACTAGAACTCCATATCAAAACAAAAAGACAAAAGAAAAAGGTGAGTCCAGATTCAAAGGGTGGAGAAACAAACTGAGCCTCTTAGTGGGAAAAGAAACAGTATGAAAGGTCGGTCTTAGAGGAATTTTTGCCCTCTAGCCACAATATTTTATTTTATTTTTCACAAATTTTCTCACAATTTGCATTGTTTGGCATTTTATATGAATGTACATGTATTACATTTACATACATGAAGGTTTAATTTCTTCTTGTATGCTTCATAAAACTTTCTAAACAGAAGATAACTTCCTAAAAAAACTCAACGTACATTTCTCCAGTGTATATTCCTGCAAGTTCGTAAGATAAATGAAAATAATAGCCCATCCACAGAATATCACTGAATATCATTTTCATATGTTCCATTTTGACTTCCTTTCTTAAACTTTACCAAACTTGAAATTAAAAATTTTTTTTTTTACTGTAAGTGAAGTCATCGGGCATGTTTGCAAATGAGCACATGCTTTAATTCAGACATATGATTATCATAAATATTTTAGTGCCTATTTTGTAAGTTTAGTTTTTGTAACAATAGCTTACTTACTAGATACATATCAAAATGAAGCTTATCAAATTGAACTCCAAGAAATGGAAACAAGAGGTTTTTAGAATGTTTGTAGTTATCTCTTTTTTATTTCTTTGTTTTCCTTTGGTTTATGCTTTGTTGTCACTGTTTTTGATTTCTGTACCTTTTGTCTTTCATATAAGTTTATTATCTGATCTGCAGAAGGGAAGAGGAATCATAGAAACGGCAGGACAAAGGGTGAACCAATGCAATAGTGATACTCACTAGACTAGACACTATGCTGGAAATGAACTTTACAGCTTGGGGGAGGGGAGAGTCAGGGGAAAAAGTAAGAGAAAATGAGGGAGTGGGTACATTCAAAAATGAATGTACTCATTACTTATGTAACTGTAATCCTTCTGTACATCATCTTTACAATAATAAATAAATAGCCACAGTATTTTAAAAGCAAAACCAATCCATTCCCTTCACCAAACCCCCAAAGTCTTATCCAAGTACAGCTCCAGATTCAAGGCCTGTGATCTCATGACCTGTACTGCATTTATGGATGAAGATAAAAGGTTTTTTGCGGGCAGGGGGTCATCAGATATAAAGACACAAGAATAGCTAAACATCTCTTCTTCCCACACCCAGCCTGCCAGGGTGAGATGGGGCCAGATCACTAGTTCATACAGAGGGAAGGCAGGGACACTTCAGCGCAGCTGCAGGCTTAGAGTGATTCTGAAATCTGTAGAAATCTGATGGGGCACTCATTGCCAGGTGCTCCTCATTCAAGTCAGGAACAGTCCTTGATTAATGTGGTTTCTTGGAGTTGACTTTCTAATCCATTTTCATCCTCAGTTCTTGGTCATGCCCTCTGAAAACTACTCAGTTGGGTTTTTTTTTCTTTTCTTTTTTAAGCTAAAACAGGACTCACATTTACAATTGGAAAGCATGCCCAGATTACTCCTTCCTCATAGAATTTTGAGGGTTAGAAGCTTTTTTTATAACTCTTTTAATGAAATTTGATATACATTCTTCTAAACTTTAGACTTTCACTCAAAGCCTCAAAAGGCACATACATCCTTAAATCCTAGATGGTAACCTGTCTCCTTGGATGTGTAAATCCTAAAATGTCTGTTCATGTTCAGTTCTGGTTGCAAACACAGTTCTCTCTTGAGTTCGTTTGTCAATAATTCATTACACAATTAACGGAAACCAACTGGCATTTCTAATTTTGTTTGAAGGTGGGCATTGGGGATGTAACTCAGTACTTTGTTGGGTTTTGTTGTTGTTGTTGTTGTTGTTTGCTTGTTTGCCAGGCAAGCATGCCAGTATCTGTACCTTTTTGTCTTAGTTTTTCAGATAGGCTCTTGAGCTCTTGAGATAGGCTCAGGCCAGTTTTAGACTGTGATCTTCCTATCTTCACCTCACAAAGAGCTGGGATATGTGCACCACCACCACACTTAACCCCACCCTTCCAACTAATGTTTGAAAAAACTCCTTACTCAGATCTTCTAGGTTAAATACAGTATCAACCTTCCAAATTAGTCCTGGATATTGATGCTGGATCAATGTCATGTCATACACATAATGCATGACACCGCCTTCCACAGTCTGCCATTTTCAAGTCTCTGCTCATTGCCTAATCCCAAAGCTACATGATTTGCTATGTTTATAATACCATCTGCTTTCATATACCAATTTGGTCTGATCCTATGTTATTGCATTAAAACATGCACTAAGCTGAAGTAACTCAAAAGAATGACATTAAATTTTATGATTTCATGGCTGTGCTCAGCTGGGTGATTCTCTGAATGATCCTCACTGGGACCACACATGCAGCCGTAGAATTACCCAGCAATTCTGTTGGAACTAAGAGACATAGATGCCTTTTCTCCTGAATATGGGCTGTTGGTGCTGGTTGAGCTTGAGCCTTTTTCCTAAAGTCTCTCATTTTTAACCTGGGCTCCCCTTTAAAAGGTAGTAAAAAAAAAAAAAAACAAAAAACGTATGGAGCTGAACACAGAAGCTACAAGCACTCTGAAGTACGCCTCATGAGTTGTATAAAATGCCCTTCTGCCACATTCTATTATGGCAGAAAGACATACGGTTAAAAATCAAGGATGGCATTCCGGGAAGCCAGAAGGCGAGTCAGTCCCCGGAGACTGGGCGCTCCGGCCTGGCCATGCTTGCCCTCCGCGGCCCCCTGACCAGCGCGCTCAGCGCGCATGCTCGCGCCGCAGGCATGTGCATTCTTTGCTACAGGCCCCAGATAAAATGATGGAACATTCTACGAATTTCGGACCTACTATCTTAAATCCTCACAGATGAATGCGTTCCTGGAAAATTTGAAGAAAAATGCTCACCTTCGGACAGCTCACTCTGAATTGGTTGGATATTGGAGTGTAGAGTTTGGAGGCAGAATGAGCACAGTATTTCATACCTGGAACTAAGATAACTTTGCTCATCGAACTGCAGTTAGGAAAGCCATGGCTCAGGATAAAGAATGGCGAGAACAATTCCTCCTTCCAAATGTACCTCTCATTGATAAACAAGAGAGTGAGATTACTTATCTGGTCCCTTGGTGCAAACTAGGAAAACCTCCAAAAGAAGGTGTCTATGAACTGGCCACTTTTCAGATGAAACCAGGAGGTCCAGCTCTGTGGGAGAGATGCATTTAAAAGGACAATTAATGCTCATTAAGGCTCTGCTAAACTCATTGGTGTTTTCCACACTGAATATGGAGTGCTCAACAGAATTCATGTTCTTTGGTGAAATGAGAACATGGATAGTCATGCCCCAGGGGAGACACCAGTCTCATGAGGACCCCCGAGCGAGCACTGGCTGCTATTTGGGAAAGCGTCAACTACCTGGAGACTCAGCAGAATATGCTTCTGATACCTACATCATTTTCACCATTGAAATAGTTTTCTATCTAAATATCAAGCATTACATTAACCTGACATTAAGATGTGGCTGTGAATGGTGCTTAAGCTCTCCCAAGAGGATTGTTTTCCCTATGATCTGAAGGAGGTGGTAAGTAAAGTCACTGGGTTCCTCCCATGTTTTTAAAGCCACTCTCTCTTTTGTCATCATCAATCACTTCAGGAAACAGCTGTGTTCATTTCCCCCAGGATCTGTTATGCAATAGAAATGCTCATCATTCCTTCAAGATCTTGATAATTCATTTATTTCAGCATCTCTTCTCCTGTAATACTTTGTATTTTGATGATCCTTTATATCATTTTCTATATTCAAATAGTGATTTTTACCTTCTTTCTCCTGGCAATATTTTTAAATTATTTACATGCAATATCTTTTCATCAGCTTTATTTTTCTGAGATTTCCATCAAAGTGTTAGACCACGTGCATTTCTTTACTTTGGAAAAAGTGTACTCTCATGTGTATCGTCTGTATTCATTATGGTTTTCACTTTAATAATTACATTAATCGACTTGGATCTTATGTAATTAGAGCACTGCATTAAAAATCTAGAGAAGAGCCAGGCGCTGGTGGCTCACACCTGTAATCCTAGCTACTCAGGAGGCTGAGATCTGAGGATCGCGGTTCAAAGCCAGCCCGGGCAGGAGAGACCATGGTGAGACTCCTATCTCCAATAAACCACCAGAAAACCGGAAGTGAAGGAACAAGAAGGATGGAAGGATCAACAATCTACCACAATAATGAAATGAAATAAACATGGTGGGAAACCAAAAGCTAGCAAAACAAGAAATGCCACCTCCTGGGTATACAATAAGTTGTGAATACCGGACAAAAATCTAAGAATCTCACACGAATTATTTACACTTCTGATGAAGAGAATCTTTCTGTGAAATACTCAATCTCAGAAGAAAGATAGAATCTAAATACAATGAAGGAGACAGAGATAGGACATAAATAGTCCTATCCTGACACTGTAGCTTAAAGAAGAAGCCAACTCAGATACAAATGGAAAGTGACCAACCTGTCCACTCCAGGTACCATAGTATATCATCATAGATGTGATAATAGAAATGACATTAAACTTAGCAAATATGCTTTTCAAATTGCCCATAAGATTAAAAGAAATGGGCTGGGAAGGTGGCTCAGTGGTAGAGTGCTTGCCTTGCATGCAAGAGGCCCTGGGTTCAATTCCTCAGCACCACATAAGCAGAAAAAGCCAGAAGTGGCACTGTGGCTCAAGTGGTAGAGTGCTAGCCTTGAGCTGAAGAGCTGAGGGACAGCACCCAGGCCCAGAGCTCAGGCCCCATGACTGGCAAAAAAAAAAAAAAAAAAAAAAAAAAGATTAAAAGAAATGAAGAAGGAAATAAAAGACAAGAGAAAAAATACAAAGATGGAGGACAGGCTCATTTTACCTACTCTGCCTCAAGGGGAAAAAATGAGCTAAAGAACAAGAAGAAAAATCCAAGAAATGCTCCACAAAGTAGAACAGTTCATGGATATATAAATTCAATAAATTAAAGCTCAAAGAAGATACAATAAAACAAAGGATGGAGATTTATTTAAGAAAAGGAATAACATGGCTCAAGAAATAGCCAGAGAAATCTGATAAATTATAAGTAACAAAGAACAGAATAAACTTTATTGAAAAAAATGGGATTGGAGCATGTAGGGATTTTTAAAATAATCACAGTGATTGAAATACCAAAGAAAAAAGAGAACAACACTCTGGTTCTCAGAGTAACTGAAAGATATTGGCACCAATAAATGTATGGATACTTGCTATATTTTTTCTTTTACAAAATATTGTTAGCCAAAAATGAACCTAAAATCCATCAATGAGGAGATAACCACTAATTTTTAAGTGGAAGTTATGGGAGTGGAGAGGTACTGGAAGGAGGTAATAAACCAACTGATTTTTGGAAGGATGGCAGAGGCTGGGAAGGGAAACCAAGCATCATCTTGTCCTGTGTGGTACAGAACGAAGCCTGTAAAAGAACCAGAAGAAAAAAAATGAAGAACACATTTATATTCAGGAGGAGAGATGAAAAGCAGTACAGAGGTAGAAGTCACATGTGTGGGAAAATACGATTAATAATTAGGGAAACATCATTAGAGTACATCTTTGGAAGGGTGTGGGAGTATACAGAACTCAAGGGACAAAGAGTAAAAAGTGCAGCAGTGGAGTTCACTGAACACTGATGAAAGTAAACTATGTAACTCGTGGGTGGAGATGGAACAGAGGATCTGAGAGAAAGCTAGGGAACAGAAGACACAGTACAAAAGGAAATGTACTCATCACCTGACTCATATAATTGTAATCCCTCTGTATATTGTCTCTATAATAACAATAAAGTAAATTAAAAGTAACAATTAGGGAAACAAAAAGTATAGGAAGTATGGAGTTGGGTAAAAGAAAATACTCCTACTTCCTGGGTGAGGGACTAGAAAGGAGACTATCAGGTAAAAATCAGGAACACTTAAGGAGGAAAGGGAGATAAAAAACAACAAATGGCTGAGTGCTGGTGGTTCATGCCTATAATCCTAGCTACGAGAAGCCTGAGATCTGAGGATCTCAGCTGGTTTGAAGCCAGACAGGGCAGAAAAATCCCTGAGACTGACCTGCAATTACAAGTACACACTAGGTGGTAAACAAGAGGTTACAAATGAATTAACTGAAATGTAAAGGGACTCTATGGAGAGTGCAAGTAGCCTAATTCTTTAAAAAAAACACTAAGTCAAAGCCCAACAAAATAAGTACTGGGGCATGAGTACTTGCAAGAGGAAGAAGCCAAGGGGAGAGGACTAGAAGAATGAGGGAGTCAGGGCGGAAGGAATAATGCAGGCAAGAATTCATTGCATAAACCACAGAACTTAGAAATCCTAGGGAGGGAGTGGGTCAAAGGTGGATGAAGATGTTGAAATGATGACATAAACCAAGATGCATTGTACACATAAAATGCTTTGTTAAATGGCAAAGATTCAACATATAACCTAAAATGAAGACAAGTAAAGGATAAGGTGGGTTGGGAGGGAGGGATGAGAATGTTGGAAGGGGTGACGTTGCTTTGCTGAATGGCAACTCCTTTGTACAAGTTAAAGATAATAAAAATATTCAAAAAACTTTTAAATGTCATATTTTACTCTCACAGCCAACCCTCCATACCACTCCTGAGGACTAAGATGATTTTAATGCCTTTTACCATTTTTCTGTGCCAGTGGTAGAGTAATTGTAAAGACAGGAAGTAGGGGTAAAATGTGTTGCTCTCCAATAAGACATAGCGCAGTTGCCTGACATCTGTTCATTCCAGAGGCTCCAGAGTGGTTGCTATGTTTATTTCTTTCCTTCCATACTGATGAGCTTATCTCCACAGGGAAAGGTCTAATTTGGAGCTGGTAGATGGAAGGACAAAGACATTGAGCATCTCCAACTTTGCAGCATGATCTTGGCCACACTGTGCTTTTCAGAGCCCCTTTCTGAGATGCCAAAGACCTGCACAGCAAATTCCTTCCTCTTCAGCTTACGAGCATCAGACTTTCTACAGGATGGAGTCTCTAGAACAATTGTGAATGGCTTGGGAAGGCTTCTGAGTCTTCTAAAAATCAACCTTGTATGGGAAAGAGATTATATAAATGAACTTAAAAGATATCTCATTGAAGATATGAGCTGGAATATTAAATATTAGGGAGGTAAAACAAAACTCAATTCTGGTTTAATTTATCTCTATCTGTATTTCTGTTCTTGCAATTGCTTCACATATTGAACCAACACTTTGGTTGGTTGATAGGGCTGTCTGTTTGGTTTTCATTCATCTGGACATTTTCTTGTGCCATTACTAGGTATGGTTTGAAATCAAGGCCTGGGTGCTGTCCATTAGCTCTTTTTGCTGAAGGTTGGCATTTTACCACATGAGCCACACCTCTACTTCTGGGTTTTTGTTGGTTTGTGTGTTTTTTGTTTTTGGTGATTAACTGAAGATAAGTGTTTCATAGACTTTCCTGCCTGGGCTGTCTTTGAATGGAAATCCTCAGATTTCAGCCTCCTACATAGGTAGGGCAACAGGCGTGAGCCCCCAGTGCCCAACTGGACATTTCTTAATTAGCAACTATGAGTCAGGCCCCATGCTAAAAGTAGTAGATATAAAGGTTTTTTTTTTTTCTATTCTTGACAACAGATGATATTGAAGATATGACAATAACTATAGAAAAGTTATCTATCATTCTAAAAAAAAATGAGAGTTAAAGTCACTGGGAAAATGTTGTAGTCCCTATGAAAGTGGGCATGCTTGATACACATATTCTATCAGTTCGTTGTGGGGAAGAGCCACAAAGAAGACATCTTCCCCAATGTAGCAGTGGGTCCCGGGCCTGGAAATGTTTCATTAGTACAGATTCCTGGGACTTCCCAATTTCTTTCTTATTTTAAAATTTATTTGTTTGTTTGTTTATTTTTGTCAGTTGTGGGACTTGAACTCTGGGCCTGGGAGCTGTCCCTTGGCTCTCAGCTAAAAACTAGTGACCTATCACTTAAGCTACAGCACCACTTCCAGTTTTCTCATGGTTTACTCAAGAGTCTCAAGGACTTTCCTGCCCTGGCTGGCTTTGTACCATAATCCTCAGATCTCAGCCTCCTGAGTAGCTAGGATTATAGGTGTGAGCCACCAGCGCCTGGCTTAAAATTTACATTTTATGGTAAAGGTGATGTGCAGAGAAGTTAGTTACAAAAGAAATGTACATAAGAATACTCTTATGTACATTTCTTTTGTAACAGTGTTACCCCTCCCTCATTTTCTCCCACTTCCCCCCCCCACTCTCCCTGCCCCCAAAGTTGTAAAGTTCATTTCCAATTGGTTCACACTTTGTCCCACTGTTTCTGTGATTCCCTTCCTTTTCTTATGTGTTAGTGGTATTCTTTTTAGACTGAAATCTTGCCAGGCTATTGGAAATCCCAAGAGGAAGCTAACAAGCCTTCTAGAACCATGTAATCCTGAAAGTATTTTATTTTTCTGTTGATTGCAAAGACTCTAGCAAGCTATGTATTTGGGCTTCGTGACTGTCTGGAGTTTTGCTGAGATAAGACGTGCTAGTGTGGGGGGTGGAGGGGATATCTAATTGCAGGATGGATGCTTTGGAGATAGAGGACTAGGCCAGGAGCTGGTGGTTCACGCCTGTAATCCTAGCTACTCAGGAGGCTGAGATCGGAGGACTGCAGTTCAAAGCCAGTCCAGGCAAGAAAGTCTGTGAGACTCTTATCTCCAATTAATCACCAAAAAAACAGAAGTGGTGCTGTGGCTCAACACAGTAGAGCACTAGGCCTTGAGTGAAAGATCTCCAGGAATAGTGCCAGGCCCTGAGTTTAAGCCTCTCTACCAACCAGAGAGTGTGGGAGAGGGGGAGTGGGGGGTATCATAAAGACATGGCTTAGGCTAGACTTAGAACTGAAGGGAAAATGTTGGTAAGTGCAGGCAGGCAGCCACTTGTCCAGTTTCCCCGTTCTCAGGTCAGCCCTACCAGCTAAGCCTCTGACATGAAGTGAGCACAGCTTTGGAATCCACTTCCACAAAACAAGCACACAAATAAGAACTTCTCAGTTCTCCCACTTTCTTTCTATTTGTACTTTAATATAAATGATAGCTCTTCAAAATGCTAAAATTATGTTCAGGGACAGAATAGGGTATGATAGAGTCCAAAACTGTAGGTGTCCCATGAAGAGTTCATAAACTGAAAAGCTGAACAATGGGATCTATGCAATGGGCTGAAATAAGGTAGTCTCATTTAAGAGCCTTTCGTGTTTTCAGTAACACTTTCAAATCGGAGATCTGCTTTCTATCTTTTACAAACCACACAGGACACTGCAACATAAACATATTCATAAACTCTTGATTTGTCTTATTTTTTGGAAAGGTTTTTACTATGTAACCCAGGCTAACCTTGAACTTAGGCCTCCTGCCTCAGCCTCCCATGATTCCAGGGATGCACCACCACACCCAGCTCCATAAACTTTTTTTTGCGTTAAAAGTATCCAAACAATATTTGACAAACTTATTGAGAAATGTTCCAAAAGCATTAATTCTTGAAAATTCACTAAACTGTGTTACTATTTAAATACCAAAGTAGATTCTGAGTTCTGTATTTCTACTATATGATGGCCTTAGAAATGAATTCTAAATCTTATTAAAATTATTTTTAAAAAATCCCCTGAATAATTTATACATGAGCATAAAATTAAGTTTAAAACATCAGAGGCACGGTTTACGGTAATTTCTTTTGTCATTTAGGGACTAAGCCTTTCCTCTCTAGCATTCTAAGGCCTATTTTATGCATGTATAGTTCTCGTTCTGAATATGATTTCCAGAAAATATCTTCACTTTTTCAATTGTTATTCATTTATAATGGAACATTTGAATGAATAAAATCATACTGAAGGAATCTGCAAATTTACAAATTGGATCTTTCCCTCTGCTATCAGACTGCTCTAAACACTGGAAAAATAGGTACATATACTTATTGTTTGGTTTTACCTGAAAAAATGTAATTAAAATAACCCAAATCAAGGATATAGCATGTAGGTCAGACATGTTTACTCTCTGAACCTGATATGAACTTTGGGACATTTTTCTCCATCCAATAATCCAACTGCAGCTAAATGTCAACATCCCTTGGACCAGGGTCATATCCTGGGAGAACCCCACCTTCCATTCTCTGGCTCCACTCCTTACAACAGCCACAAGGAAAAGCAGCCAAGATCTAAGTTTTATTCATAAGCCCACATTACTTAGCTCAGAGACATCTATATTAGGTAGAATTTATTTCCTCTCTTATAATAAAGACCAGCCAAAAACCAAGGAAAATACCCTGGCTGTGTAGCCAGTATAAAACTATACTAAGTTGCTCCTGAAAACAGTTCCCCACCCAATTCCTGTGATAAGCTTCACCAAGAAGTGTGAGGTGTACCTTTAGTTTCAAAGTTCAAAAGCCAGTTCCTTTTATAGGCAAGCACATACCCACAGTGCTGGGCAGGGCAGTCTTTGTAGCTAATGACAGAAGAAAGTAAATAGGGTGGACTTCTCCAAGGGGACGGTCATCTCTGCTTCCTACTGTTTTATTCCCATGCACAGGTCCTTGAACTCTACAAGTCATAGTTACTCTGCTGAACAAGAGCCTTTGCCTTCTTCCTACTAAGGTCTGTCCCCTTTCCTCTGATTCTTAAAAGTAGTTTAAGTTCTTCCGGGTCCTTCTTTGAAAGTTAAATACTTAAAAAGTGTAGACCTAAGCTGGGCACAAGTAGCTCACACCTGTAATCCTAGCTACATGCGAAGCTGAAAATGGCCAGCCCAGGCAGAAAAGTTCACAAGATTCCTTCTCAACCCACCGCTGGGCATAGTAGCATACCTGTCACCCTAAGCTACCTGGGAGGCTGAGAGAGAACAGGAAGATCATGGTTCCAGCTCACATTGGGCACAAAACTCCACAAGACCCTCTCCCATCGGAGGGAAGTAGGACTTAATGGAACACACCTATGATCCCAGCAGCTAGAGGTAGCCTTAAGTATGCAGACGGCAGTGCAGACATGCCCCAGGGTAGGAAGTGAGACCCTATCTCAGCAATAGCCAGTGAAAAACAATGCTGGAGATATAGTTCAGCCAGAGAGCGCCAGCCTAACAAGCACAAAGTCCTGAGTTCAAACCCCAATTCTGCACGAGGGGCGGCAGGAGGGGGAAGGCACTGATTTGAAGCATGGCAATAAAATTCAGTGTAATAATGGATTCATATCTTTATTGGAAAAAGTAAGATAAAGACATTTCCCAATATAGTCAGTCCTCTATATCTGTGACTCTAGTATCCATAGAATCTAATATTTGCAGATCAGAAATATTGGGAAATAAAGCTGATTTCATACTGAACATGAACACTTTTTTTTCCTTGTTGTTATTCCTTAAGCATTATGGTATAGTACCCATTTACATAGTGTATATGTGGCTTAAGATATTGTAGGTCATCCAGAGGTGATTTCAACCATAGAGAAGGCTGTATAAGTTTCTATGACCATACTACACCACTTCATTCAGGAAACTTGAGCATCTGCTGAATTTGATATCAAAATATGTAGAGGGTCCTGGAACCAATTTTCAATGAATACAGAGGGCTGACTGTACTGTCACGTTAATGTACCATTCAAATTGAGAGAATGGGAACGTCATATTTTTTAAACAGATAAAATAGTGAAAGCAGAGGTCTCATCAAAGAAAAAAAAGGATACTGCATATAAGGAACAGAAAAAGCTATATAGTTGACACGACATGCAATTCCTTGAAGAACTCACATAACAAACATCAGTCTGATCTTTCCTTTAAGAAGAGTGCTGTAACAACAGTAAGAAAATGAAGTAGCTGTGCGTTGTAAGTTGGTAACTGTGAATCTTACAGAAAATATTAGCCGTAGTGATAAATGGGAAAATGGAAAAACATATGTCATCAAAAGGCTCGGAGAATTTCCTCTCTTTGCCTTGCACATCTGGAGAGCTCCCATTCATTCTACAAGGCTTAGCCCACAGGCTGGAAGCCACTGCTGATATTGCCAGTGTCTCCCGTGCTCCCCAGCACCACAATCCTGGCTTCATTATCACAATTCCTGCTGTTTAGGGGTCATTTGTACTTCGACCACCTCCTCTCCTTCTACAAGACTGTAAAGATTATAACTTGCTCCACTTTGTAATCTTGGTGTCTGGTACAAGGAACAGACACGCATTTAATTAAACTCTGCTAAGATGCTGTCAATCAGGTATCTGTTCTGTATATATTTTTAAGAATATATAAATACCAGTAAGACACTTCTACAAAGGTGAAGTCGATCTCCTTCTGTGAAGTAGGGAGAGGCTGGATATTGTAAATAACATACACGATGGCTGATGGTGGAAGGAGACAGACAGGCTAGGAACCCCAGGACCTAATGAACCTCAGGATATACTGAGCTGTGTTCCCCAAGTTTTCTTTATCCATCTTAGAGCTGAAAAAGGCGGAACCTAGAAACACAAACAAGTACAGGAAAACAACAACAACAAAAATCAAGAGAGCCCTGCTCTCTCTTCACCCAAAGGACAGAAAAAAGGAGATACACAAAACAGAAACAATTTTGTGCCAATGAACTGCCAAGAAAAGAACTGTGTCCTCTAGCACACCAACATCACGGTGACATCCTAGACTTCCACCCTTGCCGGAAAGAGCTGCCAAGATTCCCAGGCAGGGTAGTACGAGAAAGGCTGATGAAGGAACTGGAATTTCATAAATCCTTCCAGTCATCCCAGTTCCACACATCCGGGAGACCACAGGAAGCAGAAAAGAAGGCATTAGTAGAAAACCAGTAGGAGCAGAATCCCCACCCTACTCACCTCCCCTAACCCTCAGTGCCCAAATGTGGACCTGAACTCCTAGCCACACCTAGGGAGGAAATTTTCTTTCTAGGATGTTGTCAGGGAAAATGAACTAAAGTAGAAAAGTTTAAATAAAATCCATAATTTTATAACACAATCACTAAACTGTCCAGACTTCAGTGAAAAAATACTCATCAGGAAAAACCTTTTAAATGTTTAAAAGGACACAGTCAATAGATACAAACACTGCATGACAGATATTGGAATTATCTGATAAGGATTTTACAGCAGCTGTCATAAAAATGCTTCAATAAGCAATTACAAACACATTTGAAACAAATATTAAAGATTTAGCAAAGAGAAAATATTTCTGAGCAAATGTAAGATATAAAGAAAAAACAAAAGGAAGCTTTTAAGACAAAAAAAAACATACAATTAGTGAGATATAAAAATCTACTCATGGGCTCAAGAGCAGACAGAGGGCAAACTCAGTGACAATTGAAATCACTGAACCTGTACAGACACAAACACACACATAAACACATACACAGCCTTTATAAACTGGAACTAAAAAAGAAAAATCAATGAAACTTTCTAAGTTATTAAATAAGTTTCAGGTGCAAATTACATTATCTAATGGTCTTTGTGGCCCCTAAGTAGTTGAAGAATGCTTATTATAAAAAGGACATATAAAAATCTTTGATAAACTAATAAACTAAAATACCTAAATGATACTCAGAGGGCCTGAAAGTTAGGGTAGTCTTCAAGATTTACAGGTTGAAAGATGATAGTCGTTGCAGTGGGAACTGAAATTGTACAACTGATCACCTGCATAAAGGAAAATGTTCAGTGATTGGTGACCCATTCTCCTCCAATCAATGGAATTCCAAAAGGAGCCCCTGGGCAGAAAACAGCTCTGCTGCTTGTGGGGTATTCTTCTATGCAGAGGAAAGCATTCCTATCATCCATGGATGCAAAATAGCACCTTGCCTGTGCTGCCAGCTGCCAAGCTCTCTGCCATTTCACCCAGATAGGACCCAATTTTAACAGTCTAAAAGAACCACATTTAGAGCTATTGTCAACCTCTGCTACTTAGCCATGAACATGATAGGAATTTTGAATCAAATTGTATAACAGAAAGATGTGGCTCGACTCACAGATTACCCATAAAATTTAACTTGTCAGAACCAGGCTGAGGATATCCAATTTCAATTCAAAGAAAAAATAAGATGAATGATTTGTTTTTGAACGAGTACACAGAAAAGGTATAAATACAATTTGAGAACTATTTTGCCTACCGTAAATTTTTTTTGATTAAAATGAAATATAAAAGATACTCCAAATGAAAAGGAATCTAGAAACACCTTTAAGTTCTTGTAGAGATAGTAATGTCACATGGACTCTTCCAGTCCCATTAATGCTATAAAGGCTACTAACAATCACATGATTCTAAATCCAGTCTTCAGACAATGGCTGCATCTACTTCTCCCTTATGAAAGAAGAAGAGCACCTTCGGGGATGATCTGCCTTTACTCCTGGCACTGGCACCATGCACAGGATTCTTCCACATGAAATCTGTGTGAGACACGATAGGAACACTCTTCTGTGGTTACGCGGAGTCCACAAGTTTCCCTGAGATGTCTGTATCACAGAGGTTCTCAGTTTTAACTCTGCTCGACAGTTTTGAAGCATTGCAATTGTGTGGCTGGCAGAGGGCTGTATAAAATACCAGGTTCTCTCAAAAGATTTAGGGTACAGTTTTAGGAAGGAATAGAAAAAAAAAGTCAGTCTTCTTGGTTAAAGGTTGGCAAGTATGTTTTTAACTTCAAAAGGTCTGAAACTGGCTCTTTTCTTTCTTGATAGAAGCTGAGTCCAGTGATATGTTCCACATCTGAGATCCGTGCTCTGTGTAACATGAACAAGTCTTCAATCCATGAAGAGTCATGCTTCCCAGACTAGGAAGATGGAAGAGGAAGAAGAAAAGTTACCAAGCATCCTTAATTCCCAATAACCTTGCTATCTCCCCAGCTTCATCAACTATGACATTTTTGTTCTGAAATGGCAGGTATCGTGAGATCTTTTAGGCATAATCACCAATTGAGTACTTAATCCTCTTATATACCCATGAATATTTCACTATTAATGTTTGATCAGTTAATTGTATCAATTGGGATGGGGTTTAAAAAACACTGGAAAACGGAAACATCATGGTAGAGTAGAAAGAATACAGGTATTATTGTGAAGAAACCTAGGTTCAAGTTCTGGTTTCCTGACCATTCTATCAGGTCAGTGAAACTGAAGTATTTAACATCTCAATCTTGATTTCCTCACCAGTATCCCTCTCCTAGGGTGGTTTTTGATATGTACAACTGTACAACACCAACATGTGTTCTTATGCAAATGCACCTAATTGCATGGTAAGTGGGACTTAGAGATGGCATGCAATGCCATGCAATGATACATGACCAGGAGAGAATGAACAGCAGAAGTTAGAACACATGAAAGCAGAGATAGACACCAATCACGTAATTGAAATGGAAGTCATACAGCCATGCATCAATGGAAAACAGTCACCGCATCAGCTCATGGCCACTGGTTGGTAGGTTGTGACTTTACTTTAGAGGTATTTGTCACAAAGGCCATGTACCCTGATTAAAAGAAGATGATAAATACAGATTCTTCACACACACAAAACAGACCAAACTTTAGTTTCATCATTAGCTTTAATGACTACTACCCAATAATCAGCCTCCTCTCTGTCAGTCTTTTCTCTGGCTCTAAAGGGAACATCCTGGCCTTATGAGAGTCTTTTGTTACTTTTCCCAGGAGATATCTGCCATGTGTCCCACCAATCACAGGAATAGATTGAAAAAAGTGCAAGCCAAGTATTTGTTCCTTCAGTCTAATATCCAATCCATCCTCAGATACCACATCAGAGATGAAATAGCACAAAAAATGTGCATAATAAACCTTAAAATAACTCTTTCTGGTTCAGGTCCAATATATAGTAACTTAAAAGTACAAATCTTTTGCAGAGTCTGATTAAAATTTTTTCACCTATGATAGTGGCGTTGGAATGGTAGACTAAGAAAAGGAACTCAATGCCTAATTCAGGGATCTTACAATTCTGGTGGATAAGAGGTAAGCACAATCTTTGAGTTATCTAAATGCCTACTCTTTTTGGAAGAGGACACAGAACTGAGGCATGAAATCTAGAGAAACAGAAGCCATCTTTGACCCATGTGGACAAGAGCTCTAATGCTAAGAGTGGTAAAGCCTAGAGAACAATGGTCAGAATTCCTAATGGTGCTGCTGATCCAAACCACCATCCCAAACCATCTGGTCACCGCTGAACTCCCTGGAGGTGAGGAATCCCTTTCTTGCTTGTTGTCACTGCAATAAGGATTTAGTAACTTGCAGCAGAACACAATGCTGATATACTTCATGGCAAATTCTCTCAAGAAAAAAGATTCAATAGAGAAGAGAAAACTTGATAGGTGTCCAACAGTGGCCTTAGTACTGACCATCTATCAGAGTTCGGTGCCCAATTGGCATCCAAATAGTTAAATTCCAAATAAAATTGTTATTCTGTACTCAATTCTTTTATCATTATTCTTATTATCTTAAAGTAATTTTACAAGGGAGGTATCATTTCTGTACTTTATTCTGAAGAATAAGAATGAAATAGCTTAATGAGCTTTTTGCGTCATGGGAAATGGTCAAGTTATCCTGAAAGTTTATCATAGTAAGATTTAAGGGGGAGGCTTATCATTTCATTTTGATGATAGATCTGTAGGAAAACTATGTTTAAGGATAATGAATGGGTTATCATAGTTCTCAGCTGTGCACACAGAAGAGCATATACTTTGATCTCTGTTATATCCCCACTTCCTAGGACACGTGGCAACAAATCTCTAATATGTGGAGGAAGAGCTGGATAAAGGAAGCAATGAATGAGCAAATGTAATACTTTCTCATTGAGCTCAAATTGGCATCAAAATCCTTTTGACCACAAATCTCCAGGAATTCACCTGAAGAAACTGGTGTGAAAGTCAATTTTTTAAAAAACTCAAATCTAGACTTATTTTGTGTATCTACAGTGGTAGAGCAAATGCTTAGTATAACAATGCCTTGGGTTCAATTCTCAGCCCCAAATGTCAGAACAAAATCCAAAAAACAAACAACCCTAGCAAACATGAGATAATTTTTTTCCTTTGGCTCAACCTAATTTAAAAATTAACATATATCTACAAATTGCTAAAATTTAATAAAGTCTTAATGTTCAAAGCTAGAATTAAAATTTCTAAACTTCTGAGCAAATAAGTTATCATACAACAATGTGAAGATTTTCACAATCAACTCACTTATGGAATTTACTTGAAATGTTGCCTAACAATGTTGTCTAAGAGTAATGCTGACATTTTTGGAATTATAAATACAGTTCTGAGGTCACAGAAAATTTATACTTTAAATAAAACTAGAACTTAGATGAGCCCTATGAAATGTGATACTGATATGATTTTTAGTGCCTTTAACTGATTGGGGTGGGGGAGATAGTCTAAGACTATCATCTTAGACAAACAAATAGAATAATAGCACAAAACTTCAAAGTCCATATAAATTAATAGTTGTATTTCCCTGCAAAAACATTTGATGTCAGTATCACACTTGTGTCCGTGTTCTGTATATGCACTATGCTAGGGTATTTGATGTCAGTATCACACTGGCGTCCGTGTTCTGTATATGCAGTATGCTAGGGTATTTGACGTCAGTATCACACTGGCATCCGTGTTCTGTATATGCAGTATGCTAGGGTATTTGATGTCAGTATCACACTTGTGTCCGTGTTCTGTATATGCAGTATGCTAGGAAGACTGACAAAAGCTACTCACAGCACAGCTCTCACTGTTATCGGGTCTGTGAGGCAGGATGAAGGCTAAGGGATCCAGGCTTTCACACTGCAAGGGCGTCTGGGCTGCATCTTTACAGCTGGTGAGCACAATGAAGAAGTGAGTGGGAATCAGAATTTCTTGATTTCGGATGACTCTGCTGTCCCTGTAAAAATAAATCAGAATCCACTTAAAAAAATAAGCAATTATATTTCAAAAAGAAATAACTACCTTTCTTATTAAGAGATAGAACAATCTTTACTAAGCATTTGTGTGTGTGTGTGTGTGTGAAACTAATACACTAAAGAGGAAAACAATTTTTGTGCACTTATACCCAAGATTCGAAATCATTATTGATAGGTATTTCCTACACAATTACAAAAAAAAAAAAAAAAAGGACAGAGAACAGGAGAGATTTTCTTTTATTTCAGCTCCTTTCTAAAGGAATGTTGCAAGCCCCAGGCACAGAGAGCTCAGGTCTGTAATCCTAGCTACTTCAGGTGTTGAGAGCTGAAGATTACAATTCAAAGCCAGCTCAGGCAGACAAATCTGAGATACTCCTATCTCTAATTAACCAGCAAAATGCCAAAAGTGAAGGTATGGCTCAAAGTGATAAAGCAGATAAAGCTAAGCAAATGCGAGACTCTGAGTTCAAGCCCCAGTACTGGTACCAAAATAAAAGATTGCAAATCTCCTACGTTTCTCTGTTTTTAAACAATTTTCTTTCCTATTTCAAATATTATTTGAATTCTTTTCATTGTAGTCTATTATCAAGGATGTCTCAGTAACTTTTACTCCTCATATTTCTATTCATTTTAAAGCTGTGTTTGTTTAATGTCTTTCTCAATTTAAGATAATAGAGTGAGTGCTTTTAAATATGGCCACTCTTTTTTGCATCACCTATGGCTAGAGCCAAGAAAGCAGCTTCAAGGAACCTTCATGCCTCAAAGTACATAGTAAAGAATTACAACTTTATAGACTGATGTGCTCCCCGATATATGGAGGGAAAAAGTGACCCTCTGCATCAAATTGAGAGAGTTGATGTTTTCTGAGAGAAGCCAGATTGTACCATAGTTTCGGTCTTGCAGTCTTTTTTTTTTTTTTTTTTTTTTTGTCAATCTAGGGCTTGAACTCGGGGCCTGGGTGTCCCTGAGATCTTTTTGCTCAATACTTGTGCCCTACCAACTTAAGCCACAGCTGTAATTCCGGTTTTAATTGGTAAGAGTCTTACAAACTTTCCTGCCCTGGCTGGCTTTGAACGGTAATTTTCAGATCTCAGCCTCCTGAGTAGCTCGGATGATAGGCATGAGCTACCAGTGCTCAGCTCTGAATTGCAGTCTTAATAGCACAATTGCTTCTAAGACTCTGGTAATTGTTGTTTTATTATAGATCACCCAGAGCTGAATATGTAACCCAATGATAAAGCACTTGCTCAACATGTCTAAAGCCCTGAGTCTAATCCACATCACTGCAAAAGGACCAATCAGTTTTAAACATTCTCCCCTCTCATCTATAAAACCAGCACCACTGGTGTCCTCACCATGGCTCTTCCAGCCACCTCTAGTGAGAGGCAGCTAAATACTGTGACCTTAAACTCAGGGCCACTGGACTTGAGGAACTGTCTCTGTATAAACCTTGATTGAGGGCTTGTGTCATACACACATATAATGCAGCTCTCATTTGCTGACCTGCAATGTAGTCACTGAGGTAGTCGCTTCACAATCAGCCACAGGGAGCTTAAACTTTGAGGGCAACATTTACATGGAGCTCAAAGGATTGCCCAACTGAGACTATGAGCATAGTTCAAGTAGTAGAGTATCAGTTGAGCAAGCAAGCTAAGCAAATGCAAGACCCTGAGCTCAAGCCGCAATACCTTCACAACAAAAAAAAGAAAATCAGTAAAATATAAAAATAGAATTGCCTAAGTGAATTATTACTTTCACCAAGACAGTAACTTTTATTGAACACACTGAACATTGAACAAGACCATCAAAATCAATCAGATGTTATCTAGAGGCTTCCAGTATAGTCAGAAATGTCCTGGACATTGATGTGAACTGTACTACATAGAGAAGTTTCTGCTGACTCCACTAAATGATAATGTCTTTTGATAGCTATTTTACAGAGTGATGAAATATTTCCTTACTGCTTCAGAGTCTCTAAGGAATCACAGCGTCCATCAAAATCAGAGTCAAATACAGGACCACTGACAACATTGATGCCATTCCTGTCATCAGCATACCGCTGCAGCAGGGTGTCATGAAAGTAGCGCCAAATAACTAAGGAGAGAAGATACACACTGTAGTGTCAAAAGGATAATATCCCGCGGCTGTGTGAAATCAATTAACAACATGATTCAAAATGAATACTTGTAAAAATTAGAGTTAGTCACGTTTGAGTTCAGTCTTACTGTGAGGTCCAAAATCCATTGTTTGGCTTTGGCCTTTGAATGGATTAATGGCTGAATTCAAAATTACTCTGAATTCAGCATCCCTGAATTACATGCATCATATCGTGTTAATGATCATACACCATCATGGAGCATTACAGCATCACAAACACAAGATAGGTAAATTATTCAGACTGACCACGAATATTGGAAACTTCCTTGGAAAATATTCACAAGTTACATAGATGTAAATCAGAGCAAAATATTATATATTCTATATTTTGATATTCTACATATCAGTTGAAGTGTGAATGTATATATTTTCCTACAAGAGGCAAATGCTACAATAACGATGATGCAAAATGTGTTCATTTTTTTAAAACAAAATAATTTACAAAGCATGTCTAAATAGTGACATAAGGAAAAATACTGAAAGCTGACGGCATCAGCTAGGGAACTTGAGAAAGAAGCCATCAAAAATGTATCAACCAATTGAGTGTTGATAACCATATAAAAATATAAAGCAGAACATGCATTAGAAAAATCACAGACTTCTTTTTATATTCTAGCAATGTTAAAGTTAAAAAAATAAAAACCTATAAGAATGTATTTGGCAGTCATTAATTTAGAACATGAATCTGAGCACACTGACATTTACTAAAATTATAAATTAAAATATTTTACCTTGAAAACTCTGATACATTGGCACTATATTAGTTGTAAGCAAAGCCTCAGAATATATTCCACTTGAATCCTTACTTAATTCTACAAAAGAAAAAAAAGACAACTTTTCAGTCTTGACAAGTAACATTGGAAAGCATACCAGGGGGAAGGGTTTAAAAAGTTAGCTGAGTATCATTTTCAACTTAGGAAACTTTCTCAGGTTTTAAATGAAAGGAAAAATGTTAGAAAAATCGTATATTTAATTGTTTCCCTTTTCATAACAAATCTATCAAAGGAACAAAAACTTAATAAGAAAAGCTCACATGGAACATATTCAGCCTTTACATTTGTTCTATTTCAACTAAAGTACGCTGTGTTTACAATTTTCTTTCTCTAAACAATTTCCTAGTCAAAGGAAAAAAAGTTCTAAAGTTCTGGCTTCAGAACACCACCTACTATTCTGAAAAACACCATAGGAGTCTGTGCTGCACAAGGCTTCTTTGTAGGGACTGGAGGCGTGGACCTGGTCCCCTGGCATGGTCCATGCCAGCTCTGACTGCAGACACCAGACTACATGCTGGGGTTATTTGAGTACCTGGAGCCTTGGGATTTTTGCCTTTTAAATCTGATGCTAAAATATCTTCTCATTAACATACAAAAATGCCACTTCAAAAAAATAAAGCACTTTGCTTCAAGAGTACTTTATTTAGAGATTCTGCAACAGCCAGAAAGTAAGCATGCTGAAGGGCCCACTTTTATCAAATTCTTTAACAAGTCACCCTTCCATTTAAGCAACGAAGTATGATCTCTTTCTTAAGAACTCCAATGCATCCTTCCACTGTCACTGAGCCTTCTCAGATTGCTTCATAGCAAAGCAGATCAGAAAGGTGAAGAGTATTGCACTGACAGTAGAGATCATTTACCACCCCCACAAACAAAAGGGCTTATAAAAGTCAAGTTTTAAGCATTTTAATGCTTTCTCTAATAATTATATTACTATTACAATAACATGTGATATTCCCTTTTCCATTGCTTGCTTAATTTATTAAGTTATTTGTTGGTGCAGGTGGTAGTTATCTATTACAGCTTTATTTATTTATAACTATCACACACATATGCCAGACAAACTCTCCGCCACTGAGCTACACCCACAGGCTTATATGAAAGCTCTATAAACAAGAAAAAAGGCAAAAAGGAAGCAAAAGAAGAAGAGGGAAGGGAAGGTTAGGGAGGCAGGTACTTACGTGGTGGAGCAAGGAAGCCATAACTCACTTTAGCATTATTTTTATAGAAAGAACATTTATGGATGGGACTAAGAGAAATTCGAAGGTCCTGGAAGAGGCAGTTGGAAAAGTTGTCTGTAGAGAAACTGTCCTAAAGAGCAAAAAGACAATAGCTATCAGGCCTTGTATGTAGGAAATTACTTTGTGAATAAAGGTAAACTACATTATACATAATGGGTTTCTCATTAGCTGGCCACAACTTTCACTATTTTTTCCATCACTTTTCTCCTGGGATATTCATCGATTCTTTACAATGTCAAGGACATTGCTTATGTCACTTCTGTGCAAGTATCTTCTTCTTGTTATACTGTACTAACTCAGGGCCTGGGCACTGTCCCTAAGCTTCTTTCTTCCTCACGGCTAACACTCTACCTTGTGAGCCATAGAGATCTACTTCTGGCTCTTTGGGTGGTTAATTATAGATAAAAGTCCCATAGACAGTCCTGCTTAGGCTGGCTTTGAATTTCAATCCTCATAGCTCAGCCTCTTGAGTACCTAGGATTATAAGTGTGAGCCACCAGTGTCCCAGCATTTTTGATATTTTATCTACCCTGTTCAAGTATTGTATGTAGTAAACACTGGGTTTTAGACAGTGTAGTCAACCTTCCAATTCCAATATAGCCAAAAATCACTGGGAGAAGGAAACACAGCTACTGAAAAGTGATGTAAAACCCTTAGGGATAGTGATGGCTATGAATTCAAGCATTGCCATTACATAAGAAAACTCATAATTAAGACAGAATCAATGACCACCACAGTAAGGTATCACTTAACAAGGAATTCCTAGGATGAGGTGCCTACAAAGTCATGGAGAACACAACACACTACAAAATCAAGTAAAAAAAAATAGAGGAGATTTAACGCAGTATCCAAATATTGTTTTAAAAAACCAAAAAGTACATATTCCAGAAACTACATCAACACAGAGATTGCATATATACACACAGTTCCCTATCTTTTTATTTAGCAAGCTAAATAGTAACAGTAACCATTTTATTCATTAAATCCAACTGCTATGCTCGATGCAGCTCTCTCAAGTATCTTTGAGGGCATCCCACAGCTTGTCCATCACTGTTAGGGTCTAAGTCTGATCTGTCTAGTTTTAAAGTTCAGTATTATTTCAGATCTCCTCCTCTTTCTTCATTCATTATTCTCTTTCCACCACAGGGCCAGGGCTGGATTGAGGGAGAATATTTTAGGATATTTGTTCTTACACCTGTCAGGGCCCAGCTCCCCTGGTGTTGGAGGAACAGGGAAAAGTGATGAATGAACTGTAGCCTGAGCTAGGGACCTACTGTAGATGGCATATGCAGTGTGTGGATGGAGGTATGTCAGCTTTCCCATAGTGAGGAACCCCTTAGACTTGAGAAGCTGACAGAACTATTTGTGTTTACATAGCTAATATGTATTTAGAAATCAATAATTGTGACTCCCTGTGAAATTTGACTTTTTATAAAATTATAAATCAGAATCCTCAAATATTAGAGCTTTCTAGAAGGAGTTTCCACAGGTAATGACACATCAGATACTATAGCCTAATTTTTCTGACTCCCTGTTCGGATTTACTCTACTTTGGAAACTGATAGTAGACACAAGAATAACAGCGAAAGACTATGCTTTCAATCTTTTGCTTGATGAGAGTATAAAATTGCCAAAGGTAGCATAGGAGGTGATGAATACTTGCATTTCTGTGCACAGTATAGGAGGTCCAAAGGGGCATGAGGAGGTCGTGGCTGTATCCACTCACAAACTGGCTCTGATAAAGAAGACAGATGCTGGGTCTCCCTTGCACAGCCTTAGGTCTCCCGTAGGGAAGCGTGCCACGGGCAATAGTCTTCTCTTGGGTTAGACAGGGAAAATGGAACTACCATTAAATGCAGTTAGTGTGCATTATATAAACACTCTACTAACCATCTCCTGCACTTAGCTATACTAAACATTATTCTAACTGTATAACACAATTACACACAGAATTAGGTATTTTTCTGTTTCTCTTAGTAACTACACATTTTATTATATGGACATTACTGTCGTATGCATATATACAAGTCTTTCAGACAGTGGTCCATGAATAAAAAGATATAAATTTAAAAAACACAATTATAAGCAGCAGAACCATAAACAACTAACAAAACAGAATGGCTTGCTGAAACTCTGACTTCATACTGAAAGATCAATGAGCAATCAGGGTAATGCAAGAAGACAACTACATAGAATTGCTAGAAATTCTAGCATCTTGGAACTTAGGTTACCAAAAAATTCTTTAATATTATTTTGAAAAGCATTCTTTTTTTTTTGTCAGTCTTGGGGCTTGAACTCTGGGCTTGGGTGCTATCCCTCAGCTCTTCAGCTCAAGGTGAGCACTCTACCACTTGAGCCACAAGCCACTTGCGGGTTTCTAGTGGTTTATTGGAGATAAGAGTCTCACTGACTTTCCTGCCCCGGCTGGCTTTAAACCGTGATCCTCAGATCTCAGCCTCCTGAGTAGCTAGGATTACAGGCGTGAGCCACTGGCATCTAGTTGAAAAGTATTTTTGTGTGTGTGTGGTACTGGGGTTGATCTCAGATCCACTCAGCTGATGGTCTACACTTTGAACCACACCTCCAGCACTATATTACTTTCATTACTTATACTTCAAGACACACTGCAGAAAACATAAAATGTGAAATCCAGAAGCAGAGATTCAGAATAAAAATTGTGAGACTAAGCTGAATGAAGCAGTAACAACAGAAACATTGTTTACTAGTCTTATATCTCTCCACTAAGATTATATATTTGTTTTACCAATGAGGAAATAACACCCTATAGGAAATTTTAAAAAATAACTTTCTATGGACATGTACTTCCTCAATCAAATTCAAATCCAAATTCAAATCCAAATTCAAACCCAATTCTGAAACTGTCTTCTTCTATCCCAATACTTTGGGAATAAAAAAAATAAGCAGGGCACAGCTCAGTCCTGTGATCCTAGAGACTTGAAAGTCTGAGTTTAGGAGAATCATGGACCAAACCCACTCCGGGCAAACAGTCTGTGAGACCCGCATCTCAGTGGAAAAAGCGGTGGAGTGCCGTGGCATGCACCTGACATCCCAGCTACAGCAGGAAGTATACACAGGATGATTTTGGTTCAATTCAGCCCAGGTGGAAAGTCAGAGTCTATCTCAAGAGACTGCCAAAACAAAATGGCCTGGAAATGTGGCTCAAGCAATATTTCTGCCTAGCAAATACAAAGACATGAGTTCAAATATCAATACCACAAAAACAAACAAAAACTCTCTCTAATCCCAACACTTAAGATATTCACAGATTTACAGTATGGGTTTTAAATAGGAAACTTCAAGTCAGGATTAATGTAGAATTTATGCCTTGGAAAAATTACACATGGAAACATTAAAAATGTCAAGTAACTCCAAGATTTGAGACTGTATCAGAATGACTAAGAACATACAAGTCCAATTGAAAACTTTCAATTTACCAGACAGTCTTAATTTTGATTCAAAAGTTAGAAACAGTCCAGATACTGATGGCTAGCATCTGTAGTTCTACTTACTCAGGAAGGCTAAGATCTGAACATTCTGATTCATAGCCAGCCAAGGCAGAAAAGCCTGAGGGACTCCAATTAGCCAACAAAAACCAGGAAGTAAAGGTGTGGTTCCAGTGTTAGATCACCAGTCTTGCATGCAAAAAGGTAAGTGAGTGTGTGAGCCCCCAAATTCAAGCCCCAGTACCAGCACCAAAAAAAAAAGTTATGAAGAAATGTCCCATAGCTACATCATTTATAACCTCTTATGAATCAGGTAGGTGAGACAGAAATTTAAAAATCATTTTAAGTGAAAATCTAAGGCTTTACTATGCATCTGTACCTATCTTAACATTTTCAAAGACTTCCATACTGTTCATAGTGACTCAGCTTCCACTAAACTTATCCACTATACAATAACCTTCTATCCTGACTTCTGACTTTCCAGAACATCAGGCAAAGAAAGCTCTGTTTTTCCAGATGGCTGCCCATTATATTTTTTTATTTTACTGATTATTCCTAAATAAGTCCCCAAACCAGTTGTCTGCAGCTCATACTATTAACAAAAAGTCTTGCTTCCACCACCCACGGATGAGAGTAATATGCCTTACCTTCTGCTGTGGTCAGATTAAACCGTGTCTGAAAATCCACAATTGGCAGAATCTAAAAAGATTTATGAAATTATTTGTAACATTAAGTGTTATGGTTTAATTTTGTAACATGCAATATCAACAGGGTAATTAATCCCAGATAGAACAAAGAGGAAAAGGTACAATTCTTTCATCCAAAACAGGTTTTTCTTCTTTAATAAGGAGGAAAACAAAGGAGGAATCATACTTGCAAAAGACAAATTGTCAGCAGAAGCATATCAGTAGTAATTGTAATATAAACCCTGGTTTATAATTAGTATACTTATCAGTCTTTCTATCAGCTTAAATCAAGCCTAAAACAAAACAGAAAAACAGGAAACTGAAAATTTCCAATTTCTATCTTTATGGATGTTCTCAATCTGTTTCACACTTTGCCAGGGATTTTTACCTTCTATTAAGATAGCTGCAACATGGCCAGTTATATAAAAAGGCTATTGAACTCCTGTGATGACAGGAGCAAAAGAAGAACAGTGTCATATACCCATTTATTCCAAAAATATTTCCTGCCCTAAATTTACAATAAATGGGGTTACATTTTAGAGAAGGAGCACTGTGATAGTTTTATTCTGTGCTAAAAACCTGGCTGCTATGATAATAGCCATCTCCAGGATTGCAGGCACTCAAAGTTCTTCTAAAATTCTCTCCCCTCCTGCCTCAAGTCAGCATAGCAGCATGGAATCAGCGAGAGAAAGAAAAACTGGAAAAAGCGAGAGAAAGAAAAATAAGTAATAGAAGGCTTACATGTGTCCAAAGACCTAAAGATGAATATATACATGTTCTGTAAGTAGTCTCCCTACAGCTGATGTGCTTTAATTACACGTGGAGTTCTCTCATATGTGCTGCACACACTATGCTAAGCTCTCCAACGATACTCACCACAGGGTCACAGGAGCAGCCAAGGTTATCTCGGGAGGTTCCTGAGATGGGGCACTGCATTAGGGGGTGTGCTTCTTTGGGATGTGTTGGGGTATACACAGGATTTTTTAAAAGGTGGTTAAGACTTCCATGAGTTCCATTATTAGGAGCTGGGGTCAAATTCAGCAAATCTGTATGATTTCAAGAATGATAGTTACTTAGAAAGTTTCAAAACCAAATAAATAGGAGATTATATTATGGTTTTTACTTTTTGTAACAATATACATGAATTCTTTAGTCTCCAACTAAAATAAAATTTTCAAACCCTCTTCGCTTTTAGACTATTTATAGATATGCTCTCTTAATAGAAATACTGATCTACAGGCTGTATTTCTCTATGAAAATTTCTCAATTTTAAGATTTATGCTAACTGCAATACCATCTATTGCATCAGACACATGCCAGTGATTGTGCTAATATATTTTTTCTTATTTTTATCTTCAAAACACTTTTTAAAAGTTATCATCAATATTTGGTAGATGAATCATGAAAGTGTTTGATTAGGCACAAGGCCTCAAGGCTACTAAAATACTAGGACTAGGATTCTAAAACGAGTTCTGTTTGAGACTAAGAGGAATGCTTTTAATAATAATATCAGTAACAAAGTTATATAAGTACACATTATTACATAAGTACATAATAAAGACTTTACTTCAGAATTACTATATGACAGGCACTGTCTAGGTGCTTGAGCTATATTAGGTCATTTAAAGTTTACAGGCTCCAACTAAAAGAGGCTAGACATACTAAGATTTTGGAAATGCCTACTATCATCAGAAAAAGAAAAAATATTTTAGACCCCATAATAAAAGTAATAACTCAGGGGCTGGGAAGGTGGCTCAGTGGTAGATTGCTTGCCTTGCATTCATGAGGCCCTGGATTTGATTCCTCAGCACCACATAAGCAGAAAAAGCCAGAAGTGGCACTGTGGCTCATGGTAGAGCCTTAGCCTTGAGCTGAAGAGCTGAGGGACAGTGCCCAGGCCCAGAGTTCAGGTCCCATGACCAACAAAAAAAAAAAAGTACTAACTCAGAAGATACAGACTTAACAGATACAGACTAAACACTATGACTGTGGGATCAGAAGGCTCTTGGTTCTAAGCTTGGCTTTATTAACCTACATTGGAAAAAAGAAAAGAATATGTCCAATGAATCCTCCTTTGTCTACTAGGTTGACAGTGCCATCCACTCACTAGCACTGTTACCTTGCATTCCACATAGTCTATTCAATTTTCACTGCCCCCAAACCAAGACTCTTACTTAAGAGTCATATCTAGCCAGGGGCATTCGCAGTATATAGATGACCCTATGGTGAGTGCTAGACTTTACCTGTATAGGTGACCTAGTGGGAAACCAGGTATAGTAAGATGGTGGTATATATGGTGGTATAGTAAGATGGTGCCATTTTGTTTTAGTCTCAGAACAGGAAGAAAGTGAAAATGCAAATGTCTGTTTTCCTCACCATCATCTCAATAAAAATGCCCATCATGTCATCTACTTTTGATAATCTTCTGTTTTCTGTTCATATACTTACCACACATTAAGTTATAAACTTCAATATTTTCAAAGGTGTCAACTTCAATGCCATGCTTGAATCCTGGTCCATAGCCAATGAAGAGGGCCTGGAATGGAAAATTAACAGCCTATCAGTTCAGTTCACGCATGTATATATCTGGTCAAAAACTTTACATTATCTACATTGTACATAAATAAACTGGTTATGTTGAAATAAATCAGAAATTTCATTCCAGTGGCCTTTATGGGATATTGTTTTAAGCTTTGCTATACAAATAAGGACATCTAGAATATTTCTATTAGTTTTACTATAACCTTTGATTTAATGATAAGAACAGAATAGACAACAAAATCTTTCAGCTATGAAATGGGATATATCCCACTTAGTTCAAGCCTATTGTAAGAAAATTAGATAATAATAATAATAATAATAATAATAATAATAAATACATTTGGAAAATTTTAAACTGCTAGATAAATATAAGGTGTTACCTTTCAGATATAAGTATGATATATTTTTATCTATTAAATCACTTGTTTTCTTTTACCATGGTGCACAAATAGATGCAAAATAATTATTAAAAACTTTGTAAGGAGATATGCTAGAAGGCAAGTGTCTATGGAAACATGAATAGAAAATATTAGTAAAATCCTTTAATATCTAAAGAAACATAACTCTATCAAAATATTTCATTAATTTATGTTCAAGACATAAAATCACAGTCTATACTTTAAAGTATTAAACTTTATATACCAGTTTTTCTTAAGATTAATATTATTTTTTAACTATAAAAGGTTTACTCACTTGCATATTTGAAAAGACATTGTCAGACCCATGAAATCCATATCCACAATATTTCCTTTCTGATGGATTCCTAATTTTGATATACAATAATGTAAAGTCTGTTGTAGAATATACTTGAAAATAATTCCATTGTTTTCATTAATAAAGAACTAGTAATTACTTTGTTAAACTAACATAAAGTAAATTAAAAGCATTTGGCTTTGAAACACCGAATTTTTCTCCTGGATAACATATTGCTGAGAGTTATCCATGAAGTGACCAACAATTAGCTACAAAATATGTGGCTTTGAATTCTGACTATGCTGTTAACTAGCTGTGACTTTACACAATTTAGTTACCTTCATTGGGTTCAATTCCTTATGTAGGTCATTTGTAAAAACTCAATGAGATCGTCTAAAGCAAAGTCTTGTGATATATTCATTATTACTTTCCCAATGAGAATAAGAATAGCCTTCCTTTGATTGTCTTCTAAACATGAAGAGCACAACTCACTAAGAAGAGTGGAAAAAGTATAATTCTGTTGCCTAAATCCTGTCTACTACTTAGGTTTTGCTTAATAGGGCTTCCTGACAAATATCAAAATGCTAATGATCAAAATTTTAAATATCAATAATATTAATCATCTAAATAATTTGATAATTTGCTGAATGTACCAACAAAGTGAAGTAGATTGATGGATTCATATAAAAAGAATGGAAAACTGCATAATATAGCTGCCATATTAGTATAAAATGCTTTCACTAATTATTAGACTGCAAAATATTATTATACATAATTGTGAATTGTAGAAAAGGTGCACAGTCAAATAGTAAAAGATCTAGAAAGGGTATCAGGGTACAATTCATGGATCCTGTCAAACATCCCACAAAAAGGAATCATCCACTCAAAATATTTACAGGCCAACCATGAGAAGTCCTGGGTAAGAGTGAAGACAATGAGATAGGGACAGTTTTCTCATTGTTTGATCGGACCCAATGATTATCTTGAGTCATAACAGACTTGGTTAACTTTGCCTCGGAGTTGTCCAAACTTACAATGCAAGTTGCCACTGTGGGTCCATATAGAATGTCAATGGTTCGATCCTGTCACTTTTAGCAAAATGTAAACGCTTGGGTAAGAAGTGTTTCAGATAAGGCTTGAAGTGCTGGTTTGGTTCCCGGCACTGAAATTGCAATGGGTAAACAACAAACAAAACTGTTATCCCCACATTAGTGGAAGTGCAATGTTCTCTTGAAAACCCTTTCTAACTCTTATGGTTTTTCCCCTGTCCAACAAGCCACAGATGGAAAAAATAAGTTCTTGCTACTTATATAATACATAAGTGAATATCACAAGCTAGTTGAATTTTTTCTTGAATGACATTAATATTGAATCACTACGTTATATTAGAGTTACAATTGATGATTCTATTTTCAAACACCTTATTAAATGCAACTGTAAAGTTTTCTTTAAAACTTACAGTCTTGGGCTGGGAAGGTGGCTCAGTGGTAGAGCACTTGCCTTGCATGCATGAGGCCCTGGGTTCGATTCCCCAGCACCACATAAGCAAAAAGAAAAAATGCCGGAAGTGGTGCTGTGGGTCAAGTGGTAGAGTGCTAGCCTTGAGCTGAAGAGCTGAGAGACAGAGCCCAGGCCCAGAGTTCAGGCCCCACGACCGGACCCCCCAAAAAAATAAAATAAATAAAATAAAACTTATAGTCTTAAAGATCAAGTTCAAACTGTTTATATGTAACTCAGAATTAGGACAAGATCTTGTGTAAAATGTAAGCATTAGCTGGGTGCCAGTGGCTCACACCTATAATTCTAGTTACTCAGGAGCCTGTGATCTGAGGATCACAATTCAAAGACAGACTGAGCAGGAAAGTCCATGAGACTCTTATCTCCAATTAATCACCCAAAGGCCAGAAGTAGAGCTGTGGCTCAAGTGGTAGGGTGCTAACCTTGCGCAAAAAAGTCTAAGGATAAATGAATAAGTAGGGCACTGATGGCACATGCCTATAATCCTAGCTACTTAGGAGGCTGAGATCTGAGGACCATGGTTCAAAGCCAGCCTTGGAGGGAGACTTGTCTCCAATAAACCACCAGAAAACCAGAAGTGGCTCTGTGGCTCAAGAGGTAGAGCACTTGCCTTGAGCTGAAGAGCTGAGGGACAGCACCCAGGCTCAGAGTTCAAGCCCCACGACCGACCAAAAAAAAAAAAAAAAAATCTAAGGATAGCAACCAGGCTCTGAGTTCAAGCTCCATGACCAGCAAAAAATAAAAATAAATGGAAGCATTAATAAAACAAAGCAAAGAGAAGACACTGGGTGTGTAGCTCAGCTTAGCAAGTAGGACTGCAGGAGTGGGAAAGGAAGAAAATGCTAACTGTGTTTATGGTGGTATCTCTTTCTAGGTTCTCTTTCTATATTTGTTTGTTTAATTGTTTCTGGGACTTTGAAAATTAGTACTTTTACATGTTTGCCCAAACTCTCAAAAATTCTAATTGTATAATCTAAGGAATGGATATTGAACCTTCACTCTAAATATATATATATATATATATATATATATATATATATATATATATATATATATATATATATTACATGAAACTAAAAATAACTAAATGATGAAAAAATAAAATACTCACAGAAAGATTTCTGGCAATGTTTTCATAATTAACTGGAAGGGACAATACAAAAATGTACAATGTTAAGACTCAAGCCTATAAAATTTGAATACCTAATCAAATTACAAAGAGTTCATTTACTGAGTCATTGCATATTAGCCAGTGAAATGAATAGAACAGATCCTTAAGAGCTGCCCTGAAACACACCTGAGAAATACTCATATTCTTAAATGAAAATGCAAGTTACAGAACATCCAGTTCATTCATATACCTTCCCATTCAAATTCTACTCATTTAACCATCTATTCATCCGCACATCCATCTCTGTTCATCCAAACAGCCATTTATCCATCTAATAGCTATGCATATATTCAGATAGATCTCACATGATTTCAATGTACAAAATAAAAACAGATGTGTTTTAAATATATACAGTATGTTCCCAACTTAATAGTGTTTGTCTCTAGAGAGGAAAAATGCATTGTGAAGTAGGGAAACTTATTATGGACACTTATTTTTTACCATATATACTTCAATAGACAATGCAAAGTTTGGAATTTCCAAATATGAGTGGTACAGGGAGAGAGAACAAACAATTTAAATAGTAAGCTCACTAGATTTATCTAGTGTACTTTGTGCTATACATCACTATCTTTACTTTCTAAATTTCCTTTTATGGGGAAATTATTTGGATGAATGGTAATTTATCTGGATACATATGTATTGTATATATATATATATAAATGAATAAAATTGATATATAAATTTAGTTTGGGAAACTTGAGAGTCTGTCTAGCTAAGATACCATCCTTGGCTATCAAGTGAGGTCAAGACATAGTTCATGGCCTATCTGAGCTACAGATAAAATACCTGTCTTGAAAAAAATAAAAAAAAATAATGTAGAAAAGATCCATACTGGAGATTTAATCATGATACTTTAGAAAAGATCCATACTGGAGATTTAATCATGATACTTTAGAAAAGATCCATACTGGAGATTTAATCATGATACTTTGATCTCCTTTAGTGCAGACATAAAATGATTTAGAGAATCATATTCTTAATATAACTACATCCAAACTTACTGCAGAGATATACTTACATGAATAGTATTTATCTGGGACATCAGAAGGTCTCAATCGAGCAGCAGGTCCATAGACAACTTTAATATTTTTAACATCTCCTAAATACTTATTCAGGTATACATACTTCTTACAACTGCCTTGTTCCATGCCTAGGGGAAAAAAAACCAGAGTGCATACTGCAACTTCAATAAAGAATTTAACACATGAAGCAGAATATCTTTCATTCCCAGGACTTATTTAACTACATATGAGCTTAGTACTCAGATTCAACTGAACACCTGATAAGTAAGACACATAATTTCAACTATACCCACCAATTCACAATTGTGTGTGTGTGTGTGTGTGTGTGTGAGAGAGAGAGAGAGAGAGAGAGAGAGAGAGAGAGAGAGAGAGAGAGAGAGAGAGAGAGAGAGAGAGCATGTTTGTGTGTCTGTGTGTGCACGAGCACCAGTGCTAGGGCTTGAAACTCAGGGTCTGAGTACTGCCTGTTAGCTTTTTCACTCAAGACAGGCACCACTAGAACAATAATTCTACTTCCTGCTTTCTGGTGGTTAACTGAGTCACACAAACTTTCCTGCATGAGCTGACTTCAAACCATGATTTCCAGATATCAGCCTCTTGAGTAGCTAGAATTACAGATGTGAGTCACTGGAGCTTAGCTCCAACAATTCACTTTTGCAAAATATTTTCTTCTCCCTTCATCCCAAATTACCTTAGTGTTTCTTACTTATGTATGATAATACATAATATGTATGATAATACCCTTGTCAATAAAGGAGAATGTCTTAACACAGTTTTAAGCAATTGTTTGCTCAAAATCAATGGAGATTCTCTGCCTCAGTCTCACTACAGAATTGGAGCTTTCTTAGCCAATAATATCATCAGACTTTCTATAATTATTTCTGAAGCAAACAGCAGCATTAAAAGCAAAATCAAACAGAGATTGCTTTCTACTTTCTTATATGGACTTCACTTCTTTAAGTACTACAGCTATTTGTAATTGAGTCAACAAGACTGCCTTATAAACTACTCTCAGAATTAATACATAGCCCCTAAATTCGTATTTATCATATTGAAGCAAATTAAAGAGGCACATAACAATCTTTTCCAATTAAATCTAATATTGATTTACCAAAAGTTAATACTGAAAAAATTATTATAACCTGGCAAATCCTGACATAGGCTTTTCACCCTTCAGAATACAGATTGTCAGGTTTCTGTGAGTACTGTGTTTTGTTTGTTTGGATACTGACTTTTTGTACTAAATACTTTCCAAAAGAAACACTTTTAAAAATGCATGGTCTATGCAGAGGAAATCATGACACAAATCAAATAAACCTTTGGTAATATGATTTAACCAGAAGAATAAAATGATATAAATTCAGATTACCATGATCTGAAAGAAGGATGAGGTTCAGGCACTTGTCCAAGTTCAGCTCTTTCAGACCATCCATCAACATGCCCACCATGCTGTCAACCCTCTGCAAGGCTTTGATGACCTGGAAGGGAAATCAGTCTCATATGACACATTCCATACTAATAGCTAAGTCTATGCAAAGCTATCTCTATTAGAAAAAAAATAAGTAAATGTTCAGCAAATGCAACTAGGATAAAGTAGTTCCACTGAGCCAAAACTGTTAAAATCAAAAGCATGAAAAACAGTAAACAACTTCTAATCATTTGCAGTGGAAGGGTCCAAATTCCCTATTTCTCAACCATAAACTGGATAAGCAATAATAGTTCATCTGGTTAGCTTTCTCTCTCCAGTTACACTAGACCAAATTTAAGTCAAAATAATACTAGCTCCATACTAGTGTTTAGCCATAAACCAATCATTATTTGCTACCACTTTATATTTTATAATCAATTTCATCTTGAACTTTCTGATCATTTAAGGAAGCAACTGTAAGCATATTTCCTAATTTTCAAAGTGTCAAGATATTCATGAAATGATTCTTACAGTCCATGAAATTAATTTTTTAACTTAGAAAACTCAAGAACAGAACTGTCACTGGTATAAATAAGAGGTTTCTTTGGACTCCCATTTTCCATGCTAAAACACAGGTCCTGAAATCCACATAGGAAAAGCATTTCAAGGAATCTTTTAACAAGGAAAATCTCACAAGGTAAAAGTTTTAGAAATGTATTCACCCAGCTCAGAAAGCAGAAAAGATTTTGTCTTTCCTATTTGTATTTCCTATATGTGGTACAGGAAATGTTGCTCTCCTCATTTCTCCTGACTCTATTCTGTTATACTAATATAAACCCTTGTTAAAACCTGAGTCTTTTGAGACTCTCCTTTTGGGGAGATACCCTGAAATGCTTTTCATCAGTGGATCTCCATGAATCTGAGAGAACAAAGGAACTTCTCAACCATCCTCTGATGATAAGCTGAAGTGGGATTTGTGGTATTAGGAAATATGAGAGTTTAATAGAATTTGCAAGTTAAGGAACATAATTTGAAAACTAATCGTCTCAAGTTTGAATGAAGACATGTCAGGAAAGCAGGCACTTTAGAAAATCACTAGTGAATTAATAAAGGACAGCACCCATTTTAACACTTGTAGAACCTGATAAACAATTGCAAAATGACCTTTGAAGGATTTGTTTTTGTTAATTGCTCCTGGAGCCAAAGGACCTAGACGTGAATGTAGGTGTCAGTGGTCATAGGAAACAAATAAAAAATCACACTAGCTGCCTGGTCAGGTTATTAAAATAAACAAAATGCCTTTCTTATACCAGTTTTGAGAAAGCCAAGTTATTAGGCACATGCTTTTTTCTTACCCTGCTCTATCAAAGTGGTGGATCCAGACCAGATCCAAGGTTAGAAAAACAAAGGGAAACTGGTTTATGCAGATGTGAGGAAAATGAGCATGTTCTTTTCTCACTTCCTTTCTCTACTATTGCTTCAATAAGCATTTAATGTCAAGTAGACTAAACAGGGCTGCTAAAAAAATTTAAAAAAAAAAAAAAGACTCACAAAGGCTATGCCAGGCCAGTCTGCAGTCTGAACTCTGTGATAAAGAATCCTTGAGGCTATCCAGTCTGGTCCACCTGGGCAGGAGAATTAATACGAATCTGGTGGGGGAAGCCTTTAAGGAAGTTTGTGTTTGTGGTCTCTTAAACCTAAGAATCACTGGAGGAAAAATATTACTAGACCAGAGATTCTGACACAACCTGTATCCCTTTTTATCATCACCAATGGTATTCACAGAGCCTGACTTTATATTTCTTTTCTTAGGTTATAGATAAAATACATATAAGAAGGTAGATCAACTTAGGAATAAAAGGAAAGAAGCTTAAATCATTGTCTGTTCTACTATTTCCTGTGCACCACGATATAAAAATGATATGGCCATATAAAAATTTTGAAATCACTAAATTTGTTTTAAAGTACTATGCAGACAATAAAACTAGCCAGGAACTGGCTAAGTTCCATAGGATGCCAGGCCAAATGAGATGTTGCATTATGATCTGATAAATAAACTAGTTTCCTATCTTTTGTTCCCGAGCAACTATTCAATAATCCTAGCCAAGCTCCAGTCATTTATACCTGTAATCCTAGCTACTCAGGAGGCTGAAATCTGAGGACCATGGTTCAAAGTCAAACCTATGAGACTTTTATCTCCAATTAACCACCAAAAAGCAGAAGTGAAGCTGTGGCTCAAGTGGTAGAGTGTTAGCTTTGAGCAAAAAAAGCCCAGGAAAAGTGTCTAGGCTCTGAATTCAAGCCCCAAGACTGGCACACACAAAATTAAATCCTTATTTGTATATTTCTATAGTTTTGATTAAAAGTCACCTATCCTTCAAAGTCCCAGCTGTGTCATAAGCATGGTCACTGGCAGCCAGAGATGTTATTTCCTCAGTAGAAGGGTTAGTTAGGCAAGGCTACTTCTGCTACTTGACTCACATTCATCTGTATTTCCAAAGAAAGTTGAAATCTTGGCTATTTATAAGATTCTCTTATGAACACTCAACGGTGTAGGCCAAAGGAGGATAAAGACTGAATAAAGAAATTTAAATTAGGAAGTGGCACTGTAGCTCAAGTGGTAGAGCGTTTGCCTTGAGCTGAAGAGCTGAGGGACAGCGCCCAGGCCCAGAGTTCAAGCCCCACGACCGACAAAAAAAAAAAAAAAAAAGAAATTTAAATTAAAAAAATATAGAGGTCCATTCATCAGTTCATCTAACACCAGGAAAAGGTAAGAAAAAAAATTTTCCCAACACTTATTGTATTGAAAGTCCATTCTGCACAGTAATTCACTCTTTCTAGAAATACTAGCCTCTTACAAAATGCTCTCATTTTGTAAAAGTTAGATAATACTCAGTCTAATAAAGTAATTACTGATTTAAAAAAATGTACTTACTTCACTGCTGACTGGTCCATAAGAATGACCTGAAGAATCTGGTTCTTCTAAATACAGAGTGTAAAAGTGTGGTCTAAATCAAACAGTATCAAAATGTAATATTTTACGAACACATTGAAAAACAAAATGGAAAAAATAATTCAATAACTGATAGTTATTACAAGTTCTGTATCACTGTGGTAACAGTTCTAAACTTGCTGAGAAATAACTTACAGGTTTGGTATTCTTTAAAATGAAGCTGTAACAGTTCACAAAAGAGTATGGATAAAACATTACAGACAGCAAAGTGTTGTTGTAATCTACTTTTATTATTAAGCATGTAATTTTTATAAGCCCAAAAGAGTCTTGATAATAGAAATTAATTAACTACAAACCTCTCATCTCTAGGAAGTTGTAACCACTTTAGAACAGCTAAAATTCTTTCTTCAAATGGAACTGAACTAAAATTAAGAACAAACAAAATGAAACTAATAAGTGGCAATTGTAAGGATTTTAAATATAATTGTTATACTTATTGAAAATAATACACTTTTAAAGTCTGAGAAAGTATTCTTATTACATCTCAGTCAATGGGTGTTTTAAAGCTAAGGACTCAATTAAAAAAAGAGAGAGAGAATGAGGGGAATTGAGCTGTCTTGTAATTCACATTTCTATCTCCTTATCATTATTTGGTGTTAATCAAAAATGTTTTAAATATTTAAGAATATGAAAATGTTAATTCCTCTGATTTACTCACCACATGTTACATGGGTGTATCAAATGGGCACAATATACCATATAAATATGACAAAATAAAGTTGATCTGCACCTACCCGTTATATACTTTATAGATGTCTGGAAGAATTCCATCAATTTTCACATCTGATCCTGGCCAAAAAAAGGTTCCAGACTTGAGGTCTTGATACTTAGCTGTGAGCCAAATCTGGAGAAGAGAAATAAAGGCAGTTAGGACGTATTAGAGAATACCAGTGGTGCATGCCTTTAATCCTAGCTACTTAGGAGGCTGAGATCTGAGGATCATGGTTCAAAGCCAGCCTGGGCAGGAAAGTCCATGACACTCTTATCTCCAGAAAACCACCAAAAACCCAGAAGTGGTCCTGTGGCTCAAGTGGTAGAACACTCACCTTGAGCTGAAGAGCTGAGGGACAGAGCCCAAGCCCAGAGTTCAAGCCCCATGACCGATAAAAAAAACAAACAAACATGCAAGCATTCATAGCTTAGCAACACCAACTCATTCCTCACGAGAGTTAGAGTATGGCTGAGGTCACTCAGCTCTAGCAGTTAGACCACAATGCTCATATAATATCACAAACACAAACAGCAAACGAAAAAGAAATAAAAATGGATGCAAGTCAGTTGTCAACTCATGAAACTTTTGCATTTAGAAGCTAATCACTATTTGATAGGTTTCTCTCAAAAGAGAAAAATTCACAAGTATTCTTATCTTCAATTGGTGAACATCTTATAACTAACATTTATTAAGCAACTATTATACCTAGTCACAAGTGTGAATTGTATTCCTATAAGTATTCTATACTATTAATGTAGATAGTTTTCATAATAATCCTACAGGGTAGTGAAGTAATTATCTACACTGTAGATGAGAAAAGTGAAAGACATAATGACTTGCCCAAAATAATACAGCTTTAAATCTGAATTCATAACCTACAAATTAAACACTATGCCCCTCTTCTTTCTAAGAGGAATTATTGAGATGATCCAAATACACTCTATGTAATTATTATAACTTTTTAAAAGTAAATAAGGGAATACTTCCAAATTATAATTTTCAAAAACTTCTAAATTATCACATATATACAAATGAAAGTCAAGGCTTTCCTCTTTCAAAAACAAAGTAGTTTTATGTAGATCAAACTATTCCCTGATAATAGCTGTGTGTTTATGATATTTCAGTACATGTTTATAAAAGGGTAGTTCACATTTCTATCTCCTTATCATTATTTTGTGTTAATCAAAATGTTTTAAGTATTTAAGAAGATGAAAAATGTTAATTCCTCTGATTTACTCACTACATGCTATATAAGTGTATCAAATGAGCACAATATACTTTATATATATATATATATATATATATAAAATGAAGTAAATTTTTAAAAATTATTGCCACAAACTACTACTGTAAGATGAAGCAAGAACATAAATAAATAAACTAACCAAATAATTTGTCTCTGAAATAAATTACACGAACCAAATTTACATAATCATACAAACTGCATTTGTATGATTTCGGATCATTTAGGATGATTTAGGATGGCCAGTCTTTATCTCCACATACAAAAGTGTGGCTACAAACACAATAAAGATTGAAATAGATGAGAATAATGAAATTTTTGTGTGAATTCAGGGCCTCAAGTTCTCACTTGATTTTTTTAGCTCAAGGCTGGTATTCTACTTGAGTCACAACTCCACTTCAGCTGTTTGCAGGTTAATTGGATATTAGAGTCTCATGGACTTTTCTGTCCAGGCTGGCTATGAAACACAGTCTTTAGATCTCAGCCTCCTGAATAACTAGAATTACAGGCATAAGTCACTAGGAACTGGCTGATAAAGTTATTATTTTAATATTTAGTAACTTAAAGAAACAAGTAAAAAACTTACTGGCTGTCCTTTGTACCACTCAGGATTAAATTTCTCTTTACTCTTAAGTGAGAAGGAAGCATTCATTTTGGGATCATACATTTTATTGTCAATTATGCCATGGGATTCTGGATAAAGACCCTAAAAAAGACAGAATAGAGACTGTACAACATATCATAAACAAGTTGCTTTTCTTTTCTGATTGGACATGTACTTATTCCCTTGAAGAATGGATTAATTACATATGTAGAGTAGAAATACAGAGCTTACTGTGACAATGCTGTAGTGATTGGGAAAGGTTTTTGTTGGATATACAGGTCTCATGTTTCTAGTATATGTTCCACAGTTTTCTAGAAAGAAAATAAAACCCGTCTTTATTAAACACATATGATAATTTATTCACCACATTTAGCTTTCATAATACAACAGGCAAAATCACATAAAATAATTAACCCAGGGGTGATTTAGAACCTTATAACAATTCAGGATGAATTATAAAGCAACACGATGAATCTAGAGACAATAGTAAATGTAAGAATTACAGTTGAGAAAATTGTAACCAATAAGTGCAGTGTTTCTGTACTGAGTTGTTTAAAGCTGTTCCTGAGATCAGCTTGTATTTGTCCCATTGCTTTCCTAATGGCTCAGAGTTCTAGACTACATCTCCCATTTACCCAATGCTAGGACTGAGGCTAACTACACACTGTTGTCTTTAAAGCTTCCTATGCAGGTACCTTCAGCTCTTTAATTTTGAACTGAGGATGCATTTTGTTGCCATGGAGACTACCTCTCCTCAGCACAGTTAACAAAGGACTGGCCAAGCCCTTCAAAGCCCCCAGGCTTGCTGTTGAGAACAAACCATTTTCTGTGCAAGGTTATTGTCATGACAAATGAGTATTTATTATTTAAAAATTCAAACTTATCCAGGTAGAAATTTAAAATCTAAAACTTTAAAATTAAGACAAGCATAATGAGATCTAAATGCAGTTACTGAGAGTAATTTTAATATTTAAAACAACTGCATATATTCAATCCTAGAAAATAATATTTTACAACTCCACAAGAACATGAAGGTAATTGTATTCATCTACTCTCATTTCAGTCCAGTAGTACACAGTAGCTATGTAAACACTGAGCACTGATAATTAGTTCTTTTCTATAGATAAAATCCATAACTGACCTTTTTCCTGTTTAAATAATAATGACCTTTGAACTGATACTCACATTACTGGCTAGTTCATGTGATTTAAAACCTGTGTCAGTTTTTTAAAACATCCTACATCATCAGTAACTTGAAATATCCTATGTCATCCCTCATATTGTTGGCTATTTATGTGATTTTAAACATTGGCATCAGTTTTAAGAAACTATACTATTTCATCAGTGACATCCTATTTCATTCAATTAAGAATCTGATTGAGATTAAGAAACTGAAATGATACTTATTTCAATGACACTGATAATACAACCATTAGCACTATTAGTCTGTATAAGTATCATCATATTAAGTTCAGAAAAATCACAGTTTTTGAAATTCTGGGTTTTTTTAAATTCATAAAATAAATGTTTCTACACAAAGAATCCTTCCTTAGAAAGGCCAAATCAAAGCTCAGCAAAATAAAACACCAGTAAGTAGGTACTTGAACAGGGTGGAGTGGAGTCAAGGGGTGAGGGGTGAACAAATGAAGAGGGGGAAGATGCAGTTAAGAATCCAAGGTATGGGGCTGGGAAGGTAGCTCAGTGGTAGAGCGCTTGCCTTGCATGCCTGAGGCCCTGGGTTCAATTCCTCAGCACCACATAAGCAAAAAGAAAAAAGCCGGAAGTGGCACTGTGGCTCAAGTGGTAGAGCGCTAGCCTTGAGCTGAAGAGCTGAGGGACAGTGCCCAGGCCCTGAGTTCAGGTCCCACGACCGGACCCCCCCCCAAAAAAAAGAATCCAAGGCATATCCTCCAAAGGGAAAAAGAATGAGGGAAGGGGTGAGTAGGGGAGGGACATGAGAGAGGGATGTGAGAATGTTGGAAGGGGCGACACTGTTCAAGATGTATTGCATTCATAAACTGCTTTGTTAAGTGGCAATGCCTTTGTACAACTATTAAAACATGTATAAAATGCTCAAGGATTGAAAAATCCTAACACAATTACATCTTAAAAGATTTAAAAAGCAGCTTCTGATGAATCATAATACTGAAGGACTAGAGCCTTATCATCCGGATCAACCACTAGGCATTGGAGAAGTTTGGTGAAACAGGTTTTGCCAGTACTTTTCCAAAAAAACACTGCCTCTCTAAGACTATCTCACCAAAATCGTGAACCTTAAGCAGTCAACTCTGAAGTTACTTACTCAGTTTGCTAATAACAGGAAGAAGTCCCCCCCAAGTGTGTAAATATTCTGCCCTGAATCCATCCAAGGAAAATAAGAGCACAGGAGGTGAATCAAACCTGGGTAATGAGAAAGGGGAAAAAAATGTTTAAAGAGGGCACAAGAAGACACAGCAATAAAGATGTTCTCTGCTCCTGGCACAGGTCCAGGGAGGCTTTTCACTGAGCTCTGTACACTAACTAATCTTAAATAAACTGACAAGGCAGCAAGAACACTCACAAAAGTTCTCTTACATACATTTATAATTATACACATGTTTTATAACTGCATAAAAACGTATCTATCATTAAACAGTAGTTACGAAGCTTTCATGCTATTGAATGCACAGTTCATACACAGTTCCTACCATTTTAAAAGTTACACCAAATGCTATTAAAAATATGATAGGATACCCATAATCTGCTGGAAAATCAGTAAGATATCCGGGAAGTTATAGACCATGTTTTGTTAGAGTTCTTTTTGCAGTATTGGGGATCAAAAATTGTGACCCTGTTTATGTAAATATTCACCCCTTTAGCTATACCTTTATCTTATAGCTAGTTTTTTTGGTTACTTTTATTTATTTATATTTAGTATATATATTTTTTTTTATTGTAAAGATACTGTACAGAGGGGTTACAGCTATTTGAGTAAGGTAAGGAGTACATTTCCTATCCAGCATTGTTATCTCCTCCTTTTGTAAAGATGTAAATATCTAACACAGAAGCTTAGGAGATATTTTATATTCAAATATTTAAATAACAAAGAAACACTTTAATGCTAGAAATGATCAAGCAAAGCTGTTACACACACACACACACACACACACACACACACACACACACACAAAGATAGCGTACATGGTGTAGAAATACAAAGAGACAAAAAAAAGCCCACACCTGATGATGTACGCAACAAAAGAGAAGCCCTACCACTGCCTGCTGGGTATCTGCCTATCCAAACAGCAGGCACTGTTTTTGCTGAGTTTTTGCTGCTTCCAGTGACACTTGGTAGAGTAGTTTGACATCACCAGATAATTGTAAAAACTTTCTACACTTCACTCAGTGACATAAACTTTGAGATTATGTACTTATGTACCTTTTTCAACCCAACTTCCTTCCTCACTCCTATCCTCACACCCAAAGATAAAAGCAACCCTACAAAAAAGGAGAACTCTGTTACACAATTCTCACTACTAGCGTCTGAAACACAGTGCCCTTAGAAGACTAGAGACCAGGTTGTATGTCATGTCAGTGGTCCTTACTTTGTATAAAACTATTTCAATTCCTGTATTTTTCTTTTTTCTGATAAGGGAGTTTAAACTAAGGACCTCCAGCTCATCCTGCTTGCTGACTCAGAACACCTCCAGCCAACTTTTTGCTGGTTAATTGAACATGAAATCTTACAAACCTTTCTACCCAGGCTGGCTTTGAACCAGTATCCTCAACATCTCAGCCTTGTGAGTAGCTAAGATTAGAGATATAAACCACCATGTGTAAAACTATTTCTATTCAGTCAGCAGAAAACATATAAGTAGTTTAGGGAGCCATTAGTATAACTATTTAGTATAATTATATTAGTATAATAAATAATATAACTATTTAGTATAATTATAGTATAATAATTATTATTATAAATTGTAAAGTTTAGAATAGTATTCTAAATTGTGATTATAAAGGAGTTATATTTTTCACTAATGTTTTCAACAGCACAACTGAAAAATAATGATCACTATTGAACAGACAAAAGCCTACTATTTCTAGTATATTTCAGCAATTAAATACATCTCCTTAAAAAGACCCTTCTGATGAGATTAGTATAGATTAATGGAATTTAGGTTTACCATTGTTACTTAAGTTTTAAGCAAAAAAGGGCTCGGGAAGTTGGCTTAGTGGTACAGTGCTTGCCTTGCACACATGAGGCCCTGGGTTCAATTCCTCAACACCACGTAAGCAGAAAAAGTGGCTCAAGTGGTAGAGCACTAGCCTTGAGGCTGAAGAGCTAAGAGACAGTGGCCAGGCCCCACAACTGGCAAAAAAAAAAAAAAAAAAGCAGTTCCCCATGCAGAAGAAAAACCACATATGACAAAAATGAATTACTTTTAGGAAAAAATGGGTTACAACACAGGTTTAAAATATGTAAAAACTTGGTAAAACCATTATTTTAACTAGTTAAAAAATATTTCTGAAGACGAATAGTTCAAATTATATGAACTAGGTCTCAAGTAGAATAAATATATCTATCTCAAATACTTTCCAATCCATACAAATTCATTTTGATTGGCTTATATATGTAAGGTTCCATATAAAATAACACTGAATATCCCAACTTCCCCAGGATGTGGGGCTCAAACCCACAATCGGCAAAAGGAGATCCCCAATACTCAGTCAGGCTAGGAATCTTTATTAGCCACAGCAACTGCTCCCCACTATATCAGGACAGTGAAGAATAGCATCCAAGCTCTATTATGGCTGGGTTTTAAAGCCACACACAGATGGGCAGGTGGGGGAGGTGTACGTGATAGCGAACAGGTTTACAGAAGCAGAAATAGCGGTTAGTAAAACAGCAATTACAGTCTCAATAAGCAAAGCAATAAGTTATCAAAGCAAAAACCTCATTCCAAATTCCCCCTTTGTTTCATTCCCAATAAAGTTTAGCTGACATTTACCAGAACACATTCCAAGCTTCTTACTTATCACACCCAAAATCAAACCAACTTCCAGGTTTTCCCAGTTCTTTCTGAGTTTCATTGTCATTCACTGCACTTAATTTGTTCAACTCTCTAATTTTGAGTCTCTATCTCTGAGAATTTCCTTTAATAGTTATTCTGGAATTTCTCTCTACAAAGAGGTTCTGCCTTAAATGTTTTGTCCTATTTCTGCTAACTACATTGAATGTTCCCCTTTTCTTATTTTTCTTGGTTTTCACAATCATAAGAACAAAAGAGACAACAAGGGTTTTAAAAGTCCTCTAACATCCTCCTAGCAGCATGTTACTTAACCCCCAATTACATAAATGTAAATATAAGATACAAAATATAAATACAAACACAAAAAATAATAAAAATGTAACAAAAAATAAAAATGTAAACTAATTGGCATCATTCCAACTCTCAAAACTCCAAATCAAAATACACAAACTTCCTTCCTAAAAAAGAAACCAAGCAGTCATGAATAGCATTATACACAGTATCTATGCCCTTTTCTAGTAGCTTTCAGAGTATGGGTCACTCTATAATGCTCTTTATCCCACCAGTGCCAAATACAAGATCTGACTATAAACAATCTTTAATGAAGTTATGATTGACTACTGTTTTTCACCTTCTAATTTCTAAAAAGAAAGAAATGTTTATTATAAGAAAGGAAATGCATATCTATATACATAAATACATATATACATAAGTATATATAATATATTCTTACTCTTCTGGACATTGTGGCTTATTAATGCTCTCACATGGTTCTTCTACCCAACTTTTCTTACCTAAAATATTTTCAAGAGATAAAATGAGGTAAATTAATTTAATAATGATAGTAATAATGATAGCAATTACAAAGGTAATGAGACACATTAAGATAGATTGCCAAAACAAAATGGGTTGACAACATGATGCATGTTGAATTGGAGAAATAAAATGAATCAAGGGAGTTATTTTCAATATAAAAATTAGTTGAGATCAGGAAGAAAAAGCCAATATATAATCACAAAACTAAAATATACTATACTCAGCTCTCTATCTGTATGTTCTAAAGCTATGAACTCAACTAACTGCAAAGCAAAAAAAAAAAAAAATATATTGCATATGTCCTAAACATGCACAGATTTTTTTTGTTTTCATTACCTCCTAAACAATATAGCACAATTATTCACAAAGCATTTACATTGTAAGTATCATGGACCACTTAAATGGAAAGATCAACTGGATTTTGATATCCACAGAGGATCTAGAATCAAATCCTCATCGGATACAGAGGGTAGACTTTAATGTCTGTGAATACTCGCATACCTTTTTCATTTTCAAAAATCTTAATTTTTTAACTTCCAATCAATTTACAAAATCTCTGCCATTCTGATGTCATAGATCTCTCATGTAAGAGTCATAGTCTATCAAGAAATTTCAGGGAATTATGAAACTCCTAAATGTTATAATAGTATCTGCTTAAGAAATAAGCTTCCAAAATAATTTTACATTGATGCAACACATGGCAGACATCACTGACATTTCCTACAAGGAAACCTAAGATATAAATGTCAGCCACATCTAGAAAAACCTTCCTTCAATAAATATCACATTAAGCAACTACTATCACAATAACTTAGGGAGGGTAGTGGAAAAAAGTGGTTGTAGCCCAAATAAAACGGGCCATGTAAAGACAATCATCATTACTAAGTTTGGATGATGGACAATCAGTACAACTTCTAATATAAAAGATAACACCCAATGCAAACCCCCCAGATTCCCCTGGGAGATGGCAGGCTGCCAGGGAATCACTGGGTGAGCTACAAAGCTACCACCTTGACACACAGGGCTGTAGTTGATGCAGCAATCTCCATGTTCCTGGCAGTCATCTGAACAGGAACAGAGGTTTCTGGTCAACCTTTTCTCACCACATCTGAATTTGTTGCAGGTCCATATATGTCCTGGAAATAAATAGCAATAAAATAGGGTTTACAATTCAAATTCAACATCTCCGCAGCAGATAGAGAAACTATTCTGTCTTATTGTCATCTGAAAATAGCAGCCATAAGAAACAATAAACTGTGTCATTGTTCACTCAGAATCTGGCACCACTGTGGTCATATGGAACTAACAGAAAACATGCAAGTGCCAATTACTATTATTTCACAAAAAAACCCACAGGATTTCCTTACTTTAAAACTTAGACACAAAACAATAATAACAATAATAATTATGTGATTCTATAACTCATGAAAACTTTGGCTTCTTCTAACAGCCACTTTTCAATAAGAATAGGAGGCATGGTATCCTATGTCTGTAATCCCAGCACTTAGCAGGCCAGGAAGACTGGACTACAGAGGAAGTTTGAGACCAGTTTGGACTTAATATACAGAAACTGTGCCCCCCCAAAAAAATTGAGGAATCTGGAGGTATGGCTCAAACGGTAGAGTACCAGCCTTGAGTGAAAAAGCCAAGAGAGAATGTGAAGTTCTGAGTTCTCCCAGTAAAGAGCATACATAAAATATTTTTTTAATTTAAATTTGACTAACTCCCACTTCAAAATTATTCCACGTCACAGTCCTTACCAAACTGAGAAAAACTTCCTATTCTGATAGCTTTATTTTAAAGTGTAAGTTAATATCTGAGCGCTCTCTTTAATATCCCTATGAAAAAGGTCACATTTTTCAAGAAGCCTTTTAGAACCTCTTGAAATTCAAATTAGACTTCAAGTTTTTCAGGGTACTTTAAGAATAAGCAGTTGTGTTATCCATGTTGATCCAATGTTTGATAAAGTTATATTAGGTAAAATTTGTTCTCTGTGGAGCTAAAATATAAAGATTGATGTCAAAATATATGCTAAACTTTACAAACTGAAATGAGTATGGTCAAGCTGCAGAAATTTCTTTGGCTCCCTCGGTTTCCATGCACATTCTTACCTGGTTCTATGCATGTCTCCTGGAAATCTAGACAGCAGTTTCCAAGGTCAACACAAGCAGCATCACACCGACAGTTCCCGAAGGTTCTCTCAAAGCAACGGCCTTTGCAACTTTTTACTGAAAATTTCAAATAAGTTAGATGTTTGCAATCATTACACAATGATAAGCAAGTATCCACAAATACACACAGATTAACTAGAGAACAAATTCAAATACTGCTTTAGAAAATACACAAGAAAAGACAGAAACAGTAGGTAAACTTTCATATAGAAGTTTATAGTTTTAGCCACGCACTGGATGGTTTATGCCTGTAATTCTAAGTACTCAGGAGGCTGAGATCTTAGGATTGTGGTTCTAAACCAGCCCAGGCAGGAAAATCTGTGAGACTTTAATCTCCAGTTAACCACCAAAAAACAAGAACTAGAGTTGTGCTCAAGTGGTAGAGTGCTTGAGCACAAAAGCTCAGAGACAAAGCCCAGGCCTTGTGCTTTAGCCACAATACCAGCACACATACACACACACACACACACACACACACACACACACACACACACACACACACACACACACACACAAGTGAATAAGTTCTAGTTCTGAATATTTTAATTATACTATGAAAATTGGCTAATAAGTGGTTATGGAGTTCTCTAACATCAAAATGCAGAGAAAAAAATTAAAAAGCATTCATTTAGGTCTATTTCAGAAAGAAAACCTAACTTATCTCCAAGTCTTCATGTATGTACAGGTGCTGCCAGAACTGTCCCTTCCACATGACCTATGACATTGCACCTTCAAAGCCGGCCTGACTCTGCAGGAGACCTTTCTACTCATCTCTACAGCCCAGAATGGATTGCTTTCTTTTTTGTTGTTGTTGTTTTTTGGGTTTTTTTGTTCTTAAAAAAAAAAAATCTTGTCCTTCCTCTAAATCACATAAACATATTAGTAACTAGGTTATTTAGTTAGTATCCCTGGCTCACTTTGGAATACAAACCAGCCCTGGGCAAAAAGCTAAGGAACAGGATCCAGTACCTGAGTTCAAGCCCTAGTACCAACACACACACACACACACACACATACACACACACACACACACACACACACACACACACACACACACACACACACAAACAAACTACAGCAGCTTTCCTAGATCCCTTGGGAAAGTTAGGCTTTAATTGTATTGCTAGGAAATTAGGATAATGGGAAAACAAAAAGTACATATAAAATAATGATAATCCAAAGAAAAAAAGGAATAATTTTAGTTCTTGGCTTTAAAGACTCATCAAGATGCTGCAATAGGATTTAATTCCCACTTGGTTCTTAGAAATCAAGGCAAATTTATGGACAAAGTAATGATAATAATTTCTACAGTCAGGAACACTACTTTCCTGTGTCTGGGAGATAAGAGATTGTTATAACAATAGTATTATTTGGAGCTCATTAACATGCATCTAGTAATTTTAAAATATGTTACATATTACATTAGGTTCATATTTTAAAACTTTCAATATTGCACTTTGCTGCAACTAATTAAGCTCTAGGTGAGTTGCTACATATGTTGAAAGATTACATAGGTGGATACTAAAGTCTAACTTCATTTTTGTTAACATTAGATAGTTTTGCTCTGAATGGTCTCCTAAGTAAATAAACAAAGCTACTGTATTTCATTCATTCCAATGATACACGATAGCTTAAAAACCGCTAAACATTTTTAAATGAGTACTACTACAATAACAGGATAATTGAAGAGGAAAAATCTGTACAATTTTTAAAACTGAATATCCAAGGAAAGCCATTCATATGGGGGTGGGGGAGAAAACCTCATAGATAATAGAATGGCCACTACAATTTACTGTGATCTGGTTTCATTACGTATAGTAATTGCTTATCAATGTCAGAGAGACTTAAATTCTTGAAACAAATAAAAACATAATCAGAAGTTTAACAACTTCAATATTACTTTGAAACTACCCATGCTGGCAATCTGAAACCTAAACACAGGTACTGTTCAGTTTCTAGTTGTCCAGGAAATGCTAGCTAGTCACCTAGTAACCTCTGGAACTACTTCAGCAACCAGCTCCTGGGGGAGGAAGACTGTGCAGGAGTCCCTGGGGGGATAAGAGAAAAGGGGCTCCAGGGATACCACAGGAGACCTGCTGGCCATGTTTGCAAGGGCTTGGGCTCTCGTCACGGTTCCTCTCTCATGTTTTAAGATAAAGTTTCATAAGTAAATAAGATTTTGTATCACTACGATAATACAAGAGCTTCAAGAATAAGGCTCAAAGAAACAGTACATTTGCAGTATCTGTGGAATACACATAGAATTAGTATATCACATCACATTGTGAAATTGTGAATGAGGATGAACACACACACACACACACACACACACACACACACACACACACACACACACACACACACACACACACACACACACACACACACACACACACACACACACACACACACACACACACACACACACACACACACCCCTAAGTTACCTTCTTTGGCACAGCTTGGTTTCAACCCAAATATACAGCCAAGGATTGTTGTTAACACACACACTGACAAAACCTGTCAGGGGAGAAAAAGAAATTATGTAGTTTTGAAATCCTTTTTCTAAATGTGTCATTTCTTGAAATGTTTCTAAAACCTTAGCTATTCAGCAGGCTGAGACTTGAGGATACTGGTTTGAAGCAGCCGATGCAAGTAAAGTTCATGAGACTCTTATCTCCAATTAACCACTAAAAAAGGCCAAAGTGGAACTACGGCTCAAGTGGTAGAGCACTAGCCTTGAATGAAAAGGCTAAGGGACAGTACCCAAGTTCAAGCTCCAGTACTGTCACCAAAAACAAAAGCATGAAAAAAAAAATGTTTCTGCACAAAGGCACCTATGTGCCTATGTGCTTCTGATCATTTAAAATAATATTTATCAAAATAAACTCCAGGAAATAGAAAAGGGAGTTTTTCCTTTGTTTCTATTTTCTTTTTGTCTGTCTTTGGGAAAGGTAAAGGAGCACAGAAATGGACGGACAAATGGGAACAAGTGCAGCAGTGTACTCATTAGGCAGAATATTGAAAATGAACTATACAATTTGTAGGTAAGGATGGGAGGGAAAAAGTGGGATAGAACAAGGGGTGACATTGTCCAAGTAGAAATGTATTCTTGACTTCCATAACTGCAACTCCTCCATACACCACCTTTATAATAACAAATAAAAATATTTTTAAAAGAATAGCAGGAAGGAAAAAGGCCAAATACCACATGTTCCCATACAATAAAACAACTAAATACACTTAAAAAAAAATGTTTCTAAACTTCCTGATCTGGTTACTGGCCACAGGGATATGTTCACTTTCTGGAAATTCCAAAAGGTACAGTTATGATTTATATTCTGTTGGGGGAGCATGTGATAGCTTAAGAAAACTTTGACTTGAAAGTCAGCAAACAGTTGTAGTTAATGCAATGAGTAACTCCTCCAACAGTATAAATGAATTAGTCACAATTAATTGTAATGAAGGAGAAAGAAAATTCTTTTTGGAGACATGATTTCCTGTTTGTTCAATCATTAAAGACAACCAGAAATCATGAGAGGCCTCATCATCACGGGCTCTGTGGCCACACATGTTAAGGAGTGCTAGAAGATTACCTGGACCCAAATATTGCCACAAACAAGTTGTCTGATTCAGAGTGTTCACTGAAGCTGTATAAGCAACAGGTTTTAATCTGTAAAATTAAAGGGTTAGAGCATATGAACCTTAAAAATGTTCTAGTGTTAACCCTTTGCAGTTTCCTCACTTTCTACTCTCTGGCCGTTGACCTTTTAACATACGTGGACAGGCCTTAAGACCTCTAATAACAATGATAGAACTTCTAAGAGAAGGCAAAAGAGTAAAATTATCCATAAAAGAATCCTCAGGTTCAATGTTTGGCTGTTGTTTTATTTGTTTGTCAGTCTGGTTTTTTTTTTTTTTTATAGTAGCATGATATTTCCTGGAAGGTTCTTTGGAATGTCAGCTTACAGAGCGAGTCAACATTGAGCTTTTATGAGGCACTCAGTTTGTGTAAAGTCTCTTATGCATTAAAGGGAAGAGTAAGGGATACCTCAGGATGTTGTAGAGAGAAGAGAGACAGTGGCACAGATATCCTATATTTGGTAGGCTGCATGAACTGGTAAAAATGATCTATGGTTGTTTAAAGAATAATATAAAACAATCAAGACTTCTCAGGATAAAAATATCTGAGTATTTATACAGTATGCTCCTGTTATCCTGAGTTCACTCTCCAGTTTTAGCTACACACAGTCAACAAAAGTCTGAAAATATTAAATTGGGAATTCTACAAATAAGTATACTACAAATTCTTAGTTGTACAACTATTCTGGGTGATGTCATCCTGACTGCTGTGCTCTGTCCCAGCCTGGCATGAATCTTTCCTTTGGGTGTCTATATATAAGCCACGTGTCCCCTTACACACTTATGAGCAGTGTCAGTTACCAGAACCCCAGACACACTGTCCCAGTGCTTGTATCCAAGTAACCCTTAGGTAGTAGATCAATGCCATAGCCCAGTGTGATGCTCCAATGCCCACATTACTTACTTCCCTTCATCTCAGCACTCAGACATTATAACATTTTAGATTATCCCACGAAGGGCAAGCATGGTAAGATGTGAAGGGAAAGATCACATTCACATAATACTTAGTACAGCGTATCATTTTAACTTTTTGAGTTTACCTCTATCACCTGCTGTAAATCCCTTTTTCTGGCTATTTTCATTAAATGTAAGCATAAATATAGGGGGGAACATTGTATATAAGGGGTTTGGTCCTACCCACAATTTCTGGCATCCACTGAGAGTCTTGGAACATGTCCCCCTGAAAATAGGGAACTAACAAAGGAAGAGATTAAACAAGTAAGGACACATGAACAGAACGAAGTGTTAAAAGAATATTAATAGAACTCTCTTTGATGATAGCATAAACTTATATAATGGTATGAAAGAGTAATTATAAAATACCTATCAAAACTATTAAAAATATTTTACTGTCAAGTATAAAAATGAAAGGAAATGAAAAACTAACCTATTAGTTTGATTAAAACTATTAGTCTGATTAAAACAATAAAACAGTAGAGAATTACAATTTTCTTTGAAAACTGTATCTGCTCAAATAGTACTGACTTTCTCCCCGTCCACAACATAACAACTTTCATGAGAATCATCTTTTCCATGCCTTAGGGAACTATCATATCTTCTCTAAGTTTTTATCTTTTTTTGGTGTTTTAACCTCTGCACTGGGATGATCACAAAGTATCTCTAAGAGTTCTTGCCAGTGTCACTTTCTCCAGGACAACTTCATTTTTTTTGTCATAATCACTCTTGGTTGTAAATTTGCCAACATTAAATTCCTCTGGCTTCACATCTGCTCTCTTGAGCCCAATTCTCTTGAGCCCAACCATGGGAGTGCTGACTTTCTCACCAGTTAGCTATTTCCTCCAAAACTCCATTTACATCCAATTCCTTTCACTGTTAGCATTGTCAATTTGCTTTTCCTCCTTATCAGTCAAAGATCCTTTGTTTTCAATGATCCATTGTTATAAAATGTCAAGTAGGCTTTCCACTGGGAAGCAAAGCAGCAACACAACCACGTAATTTGGTGTCTGTGCATGAACCCACTAAAAGATGTACCCTGGACAATCCTGACAAACTTTGATACAAGTGATGTGACAAGTAAGCAGACTAGCAAGCTCTGAGAGCCCAGCTTAACCTGAAATGAGGGACCTAAAAGACCTGAAGTTCTAGAAATAAGAGAGAGGACATGGGATAAAAAGTGGCAAGGCCTGGGAATGAAGGTTGGAAACAAATGGGACAAGGAAGTCAATGTGGGTGGAATTGACCAATGGAACCAATAGACATGGTAATAATATGGAAAACTGCAAGAGGGTGGGAACTATGGTTTTAAATTGTGAGATGGATATAGGCACAAACCATTATGTTCTTGCTAAGTAGCTAGGAGACATGATGATTTTTAAATTGCATCTTTATTGTTGTATTGACACATATCATGAACTGAAATAAAAATATGACAAGAGAACAACATCTTTTCCAATCATATCCACAGAAGATGAATTTGGAATACTTAGTACTCACTACAACATACTCAGTCAAAATATTTTTAGGAGGAAATTTCACCTGAACATTTTTCAAAGTTGCAAGGTGTTATTCAGTTTGAATTTTCTTCTGAAAGTAGTTCAATTCAACAATGTCAAAGCCCACTATCCATTTTTTCATCTCAACAACAATTTAGATATTTGGATATTTTCTTAGATACTATAGAAAAGCATCTTATGATTGCAAATACTTGGAATAAACTGAGAAACAATAAAAATCCTTTCCAATTTGAAGAGTAACTGGTATCTGCTCTTGTCTTGAGAATTCTAGATTTAGGTAAGCCTTTATTCTGCATGTAACTAAAAGGCAGGGCATAGCATTAAAAGTTCATATTAAAAGGTGGAGAAAAGTCCTGCAGCCTATCAGTTATTTTCAAAGCTCTCAGAAGCTGTCTCATTTGGATTTACATTTCAAATATAAAATTTATTTCTCTTCAGATTTTCTAAACAGAAACACTCAGATGCATCATTCTGTGAGTTAGAATTCAAAAATGAACCTTCCTACTCAGGAGGTACTCGGTATTAACATAAAAACTTAGCTTCAAAAGGGACATGTGAACTGACTCAACCGTTACATCTAAAATAGACAACAGCTACCAATAGCTACCAATCTACTAAGCTGTTTCTTTGGACAGCAGGTAAATTTCTAAAGTCATTATGTTAACTTTAAAGTATGGTTTTCATTAATATTTCTTTGATTTTACTTTTAGTTAAAAAACAAAAAACAAAAAAACCTTGCCAGGCGCTGGTGGCTCACGCCTGTTATCCTAGCTACACAGGAGGCTGAAATCTGAGGATCTTGGTTCAAAGTCAGCCTAGCCAGGAAAGTCTGTGAGATTCTTATCTCCAATAAATCACTTAGAAAACTGGTAGAGGTGCTGTGGCTCAAGTGGTAGAGCACTAGCCTTGAGCTGAAGAGCTGAGGTACAGTGCTCAGGCCCAGAGTTCAAGCCCCTCAACTGACAAAAAACAAAAAACAAAAAAAAAGTAATGTCTTTTGATCCTGATCTCTTCTGGGTCTAATTGTGGCAGTCTGTCAACTAAATTTCCCATGATGCCTCCTAAATTAAATAGGAAAATAGTTTTTCAATTCCCGATTTCCAGGCAGAGCCAACAATACAATGCCAGCGTAATACAGATAGAGCAGACAACTGTTGCCTCTCTCTGCTCCTTCTAAAATGAAGGGTCAAAATTATTCAGGAGGGAAATGAACAATATAGATAGATGAAGAGGCAGGGAATATATTATATTCAACAACTATCAAAAGGGACAGACTCAGAAGTTAAAAACCGGTAGAACTTAAAAAAAAAAAAAAAGCTGCTAAGCTCTCACAACATACTTCTTTTTCTATGTTAAATTATCAGATTAGGGGGCTCCCCAAACCTACCAAGTTATCTAAATCTGTCTTACCTTTTGAAATAGTAAAGATCTGGGACTTCTTCTTAAATGGATAAATAGAAATAAAGGACCTGAACCTATCTGGCAAAAGAAATTCCCAAGTTTTCTGGGTTGTTTTTGAGTGAGCCTCACCCATCTTTCCTACCCAACAACCATCGTGTAAAGAATTAAGAGTTGTTTGAACCACCATTTAGGGTCTGTAATTCCCATTTCCTACAGTGCAATAAATGCTTCTTTTTCTGTGTCTTCCTACTATTTTGTTTTACTAAATCTTTACTAAAATGTAAAATAAAATAAAATAAAAATATTTTTACCCTAAAAAAATGCAAAGCTGGGTATCATAAAGACCAAGTTGCTAGAATGCTTTGCCTCAATGTGAAAGGAATTATTTGGGGTTTCTAACTGCTATGTTTAAATCAGTAGATCTTTCTCAGACATTTAGTAAGCCAAAGAAATGAAATTTTCAAAATTTTGGCAATAATTTAATGTTTATTTTTCCTTTATCAAGTAGCCACTGAAATATGAAAGCCAACCTACTACAGGCTGACTCAGTATAAATAGCCAAAAATCCAATAAAAACAACTCTGATCCTTACTGGGCAATACAGGATGAAGTAGTGACAATAAAATAATGCAAGAAGCCAGGCACTATTAGCTCATGCCTATAATCCTAGCTAACTCAGGAGGCTGATATCTGAGGATCATGGTTTGAAGCCAGCCAGAGGAGCAGGAAAGTCCATGAGACTCTTATCTCCAATTAACTACTCAGAAAAAGGCAGAAGTGGCCCTGTGGCTCAAGAATGCTAATCTTGAACAAAAGAAACTCAGGGACAGTGCCAAGGTCCAGAGTTCAAGCCCAAGGATCAGCAAAAAATGAAAATAAAAATTATACAAGGAAATGAACAAGAATAACAGTGAAAATATGCAAAAACTGTCAACATGTTAACCTTACCCATAGAGTACAGAATAAAAAGGAGGTAAGAGTTAGAAAAGGCTCCATACAGAGAGATCTGAAGACAAAAAGGATCTCCCTCAATCAATAAACAAATGTGTGTGTCTGCACTTTGTACGGAAATAGATTCAGGGGGAAACACAACAGAGAAAACAAAATAATGGCCCAAATTCAGAGCTGAAAATCAAAGGTACCACAATGCAAATATAGAAGATAACATCGACTTAGGAAACTGAAAATAAGGCTAACAATAATAGCCATCATATCTACAGCTGTCCCACATGTCAGGCAGTTTTCTAGGAGAGGGAGACAGAGAAAGAGAGAGAGGGAGAAGAAGGGGAGGAGAAAAAGGAGGGGGGAGAATCAGTGCTTGGGCTTGAACTCGGGGCCTGGGGCCTGGAGGCTGATTGTTAAAACCTCCTTATTCCCCTCACCCTCCCTCCTCCCCAAATTTCCAGGCTGGAGGTCTACCACTTGAACTATAGCTCCACTTCTGGCTTTTTGGTGATTAACTGGTGACTAGAGTCTCATGGACTTTCTTGTCCAGGCTGGCTTCAAACCAAGATCCTTCGATCTCAGCTGAGTAGCTAGGATTCCAGGCATGAGCCACTGGCACCTACAGTTTTCTAAAACTTTTCTACCAATCACCTAATCCTCAAAATAACATTTCCAGAAGATTATAACAGTTCAAGAAGCTGAACTACAAAGACATGGCAATTTGGTAAGACCATAGAGTTGAAAGCATTGTGTCTTGTGGGGCACAAGAAAATATGAAAAAGGCTGAAAGAGGAACACAGCCTTGAGAGAGATGTTGAAGCATTTAGCTGTAAAAGTGACACGGTTGAATGTATATGTTCTAGAAAGATCTTCTGACAACATAACCGAAAGGAACAATGAGTGCTTTCTGGAACTGTCCTCTCTTCTCCTAGGAGCCGCCCTGCACTGCTGTGTGTCTGTCTTCTCCTGGACTTCCAGCAGGCCTGATCCTAGGCCATGAGTTTTATTTATTTGTCTGTCTGTGACTAGATGGTGAATTTATTTATTCAGTCTCCTGTTTTCCACATCTAGCATGGTGCCTTGCATAAAGCAGACCTTTGAGCTGGGAACCAGTAAGTTGTTTGATGAAACATTATTTTGAGAAAGAGTATGAATCCCCTACTGTTCCTCCTCTTGGTTGACAAAGTCAGTCCCTTTATGAAGTTCCCTTGTGTCTGCTTTATGGGTCACATACCTATAGTAACTACACAAAATTTTTTTTTTCAGGAAATGACAGGCTTGGATTTGGCATTCCGTTGTGATGGATGGAACAAACTGAAGATAAAGTAGCAGAGCTCACTGTCAACAAACCTCTGACCTTTGACCACACACAGCTGCATGCCTTCTGAAAGAAAATGAGAACTCAGACCTCAGTGGCAGCCTCAAAAAAATAATTATACAAAAATCCTCAAGCAAACAGAGCTGAGGACAAGAAGGTGAAGAAGGAGGAGAAACAAGAGAAGGAAGAGAAGGTGGATATGGATTGTCCTTCCTACCCTGAAGCAGAGAATAAGAAGTGTTAACCCCTCTCTCATCAGAAGGTGGTGTTTTGCTTGTCTCCACAGGTGTCTTACAGAGGGAGAAGTCTTAAACAGTAGATCAGAGATCAAAACAAAAGTGAAAAGAACCCAGTAAGCTGAGTTTGTGATTTACCTGTTGAGTGTCTTGTTTTGTTTTGTTTCATTTTCCTGAAATAAACTGTTGGAAGTAAAGTACTTTGTGCTTGTCCTTTTTTCTTTTTTTTTCTTCCTGAGGACACAATGTGGAGATCAGCCACAACTATGTGCTTCTGTAAAGGTCCTGTGGTTACTCATTACAATTACAGTGAGAACTCAAAGATAGAGTTTAAAACTCAGTAATGCTGTCTGGTTTATAATTAGGGAGGGATCATAGTTTTAGGAACATAACACCTTTTAACTACAATTGGGCATGTGTCAATTTAATTACACATATTCATTTAGATTACTCATTTAAAAGTTTATTTATAGGAATGTTCTGGAAGTGGTGCTGTGGCTCAAGTGGTAGAGGGCTGAAGAGCTCAGGGACAGGAGCCAGGCCCAGAGTTCAAGCCCCACTACCAACAACAACAACTAAAATGTTTCAATACCTGTTTTTGTGTGTGTGTGCTTCTTAAACAAATATTATGGTTTTCTCATTATTATGAGCTGGACAACTACAAAAATGTTTTAAATAATCTGTAGCTAGGGCTGTAGTTTATGGGTAGTGTGCTTATCTGGCAAGTGTAAGGCCCTGGGTTCCATCCCCAGAAACACACAGACACACAGACACACACACACACACACACACCTACACACACACACACACACACACACACACACACACACACATACACACACACATAAAGTGTGGTATCTTTCCCTGCTGTTCAAAATTGACATTAATGTATTAATGTACCTTATCATCTATGTTGTCCAGTGTGTGTGCACATGTTGGATATAAGCTAACTGCTGAGCGAGCACTTTCATGAATTTTTAATTTTATTCAATACTAATTAATCAAAATTTAGTGTCAACAGCCACAAGCATCTAGTGGAAGAGAAAACAGTTATGGATAATAAAAGGAAAATCAGTCTGCTCCCATTTTGCTCTCTTTATTCTGTTCCTACTACTGAGGCTAAAATGATCTACTATCTTTCTAAAATTTAAAGCAGATCTTGTCTTGCTGCTAAAAACAAAACAAGTGAACAGAAAGACTTCAATGACTTTTTTTTCCAATTGTTTTAAATAAGAACCCTGTCCTGCAAGGCCCTGCATGCTGCTGTCTGGCAAGCATTTCCAAACTTGTGCCCATTACATTGAGCTCTGCATGTGGCCCAACTGCTTTCTTCCAGGCTGGGACACAGGACCTGTCTCTTCCTGGGGCCTATGCCCCTGCCTCAACCTCCCCTCAGAATCCTTTTCTGCTTGCTTATCACTTCCTAAGGGTCATCTCAGATTCTGTTATTCTATTATATTATTACTTCCCCTTATATTCTTTCCCATAGTTCTGTGTACAGTTTCTAGGTAGCATTTACCACAGGTGCCTCTTGAGATGCTCATGTAAGACTCTGACATGTATCTAGTCTCCAGGGGGGTGGACAGGGAAAACAGAGAAAGTCTTCTTCAGGAATGTGTGCTCTCTGCTCTGGCACAGGAACACAATAGGACCTTTAAATATTTACTGAATAAGTCATGTATCATTACAATAATGGAAATAAACTTCATCTAGCATCTACTATCTGTAAGACACAGTGGTTGCTTTATACAGGCAGAAAAAGTTAAGAGAATGTCCAAGGACATCCAGAAGTTGTTGGCAGACAGGGTTTACCCCAGAGGCATGGCTCTAGAACCTAAGTTTAAGTGGCAACTGAATGGCTCAGGGACAGAAGAGAGAGGCCAAAATGCAATTATGACAAGTTTCCTTCAAGAGGACACTGAGTTGCATCCAGAAAATGAGGAAAAGGGAGGTGAAAAATCTTCTCCTCTCCATGTGTTTGGAGAAGAAAATAATTTTGAACCGATCCATTTGAACAGAGCTGGAACATGTGAGCAAGACATGGATCTTGAGTTCCTTTATGGTCCTCTATACTGACAAAGAATTAAAAGAGCAGAGGTTGAACCCCCTCCCACCACACACACACACACACACACACACACACACACACACACACACACACACACACACACACACACACACACACTAACTTGCCCTTTGCACTATATGACACATGGAGTCCCCAGGAGGTACAAATGCCAAACTAGACCCAATGATCTGCCAAGTTTGCTTTTCTCCACAGAACTGTGCCAAATGAGACAAAGTGCTTAGCCCAGTACTGACAATGGTAAAACCAACAAACGCATGTATGTGCTTGACAAACTTTACATGGCACTTACTATATGCCAGGGACTACTCTAGGCAGTTGACAAATATCTCAGAAATGGCCACATGTGCACATCACAGACCTTCAGGACTGCTGCTACAAATGAGCAGAACTGTTCATGGTAAGTAAGCCTGTCAGTGAGAAGGTCAACTCTTACCCAAATGATGAAAAATAATGTTAGAGAGGAGGCAGGACTCGAGAGTATGGTTTTTCTTGCAAATGATGTGGTAGTCTCTAGAAAATTCTGAGCTGAAAACTACTGCAAGGCAGTCATTATTTTAGGAAAACTAATAATCAAACCATAAGAAAGAGACATAATCCTTACTTAGGTAACTGTAACCCCTATGTACATCATCTTGACAATGATTAAAATTAAGAAAAAAAAGAGACATGGGCACTAGAGATGAGCTGAACAGAGAATAACATAGAAAATCCTTAAGAACTGATTATAGCTAAAAGACAGTGAGATCATTTTAAAGATTACCCAGTGAACTGAGGTTAGTAAAATAAAAGTCTCAAAATCTTACTCATGAAAGTCAACAATATTAAAAAGTGATCTAGGGAACTAGGTGTGGTGTACTCTTGTAAGCCAGCAAAAGGACCAAAAGTTCAAAGCTAGTCTGGACTACATAGCAAGAAAACCCTTACTCAAAGAAAAAGCAGAAGTTAAAAATTAACTTCTATCTCTCATAATGGTACAATCTTATGGAATATTAAGGAAAAAAGGAAACAAAAGTATAATCTCATTTCTGTTATAAAAGTGATATGGAAAAGAAACAAAATATTAATAGCAGAAATAAGGCAGAGGCAATGTTATTTTCTTCTTTATATTTTTTGCACTTCCTGCTGCATATATATATGGTATTTTTATACTATAAGCTCCCTAAACAAAATATTTACATCTAGAACAAGCCTACCCAAATCCTTCTTACTATGATAAAGAAACCTGAAAATCAGTGAAGTGAAGTCATTGTCCAAAGGTCACGCAGCAAAGACTTGTGACTCTACATTTACACTCTCCCAGATCCCTTGTCGCTCAAGGCCTTCGAATCATTCCACAAAAACCAACATTATCCCTCTCTTTTCAAAAGATAACAAATGCACAGATCTGTGTTTGTTCACATTCATCACAGTAGTTTTCCATAAGCTGATTGGGTGAGGTATTTAAATAAATCTTGGAAAGCTAAGAGTTGTTTTATTCCTACTTCCTGGACAACCCAACAATAGACAGGACCAACAGGATCAATTCACAGTGCCCCTAACCACACCCTACCCACCTGAACACACTTCATTCACCTGTGTCTAGACTCCCAGTGATTCTAAATCTAGATACTTCTGAGTGGCATATCCTAGGAACCCAGTGTATTTGGACACTAATGTATTATAGAATATAATCAGTGCAAAGGACATTGAACCATATTTAACATCACCTGAAAACCCCTGATAAAAGATTCCTTTGTTTGGAGATTTGTGTGAAGTATGTTGCAAGTTGCCCAAAAGACAATACAGTGGAAACTTGGAACTGCAGCCTTGTATTGATGGGTGTGACAAGAGGACAAATCTGTATAGCATTCTCATAGGTGGATGGCTGAATTGGACAAACATCTAATTGTTATCAGATCACAGCTTAAGCCAGACAATTAGCCCAGCAGAACACAATAAACAGCAATTAAAAGGACAAGCCAGTGCAATGCAAGGCAATTAAAGTACAAGTAACATGTAACAACACAGGTAACTTCCTGAAGGAAACTGCCCCGTGATGGGAAGGAAAACACCAGTTCTGCAGTGCACACTGGAACAGAGGGGCGGGCTACTTGGAGCATGCCACTGAGGTTCAGGACCAGAGAGGGGACACACGCAGCCAGCACACAGCAGATCAACCCCTCATCACCAGGGTTGGCAGAGATCATAGAGGAAACACTGCATGTTGTTTTTTGGGTTGTTTTGTTTTGTTTTGTCTTGCTTCGTGTTTTCAGTCACAGCATCGTGTATAACATCATTGATTAGAATTCCCAGCTATAAAAATTTTAGTTGCTTTTAGGCCTTCTGTACTGCCTCTTGGGCCTAGAGGGTGCTATGCAGACAAATTCGTAAGGAATCTGAGCTAACTGAGCAAGTTCTGGCTTAAAAGGTTTGGGGTAAGGCCTGAGATTCTTCATTCCTTTTCTTTTTTCTCCTCCCCCCCCCCTTCATTTATTCTAAATCATAAGAGGATGATGGTCAAGTGCTAGTTGGGAGAACACAGATTGGATAACAAAGAAATAAAGTGCCTTCTAAATAAAGAAAAGTAAAAGCCGAATTACATGGAAGCTTATCAGTAACAAGAAAATGACTATTCACTCAGGGGACATTGTGTATATATGACTTTATTTTATTCAGTTCTCCTAACAAAATTTAGATGTGCTTTTTGTCTCTATCTTATAGTTGTAAAGCTGGAATCAGAAACTTTACCTGTCTATATTCAATCAGCTAAGAGCAGTACCAGGAGTTAAAACCAATTATGTCTGATGCCAAAGTATTCACCAATAAATTAAAGAGATGTAATTAATAAAATATCTAGTTTTGTGACCTAGGATAGTCCCCCAAATCTCTCTGGGCCATGGCTTTCATTTTGGGTTTGTTTTCAATCCTTAGCATAGGGATAATGGCAGAGCCATAGTTAGGACCAAATGATACATTAAGTATAGGAAGGTTTTGAACTTTATAAAGAAACTTGGAGACACAAATGTGATAACTAGCTGAACCCTTGTACACATCTAAATCTCCTTTCTCGCTCTTCCTAGCTCTTAAAATGGAATGCAAACCTTTTTCTTAAAGTAGGTATATTCATGAAACTTTTAGTATTTGGATCCAATTGTACTCTTAAATGTTGCCAACAATCTCACTAAGACTTTCAGATGACTATGGACATTCTTCTTTAAAACTATGCTCATTTCCACAAGTAGTAAATTCTTAGGAGAAAACTGCGACATAAAACTTGAAGTGATCTTGGTCCACCCTGCACTCACATCAATCTATAAATCTGGAAAACTACCCACTAAATCTTTGAAAAATATTGGCTTGTGAGTTGTGGCATCCTTTCAAATGCTGCATGTATCACTGAACACTATGGAAAAAAATCATCTTCATCAAGTTCACTGAGAAAAATTTCAGGATCAGAAAACTTTAAGCTCCCAGTGACACATACAAATTTTCAAAATTCTAATTTTTGCCCCAAAGCTGAAATTTTACCATTGGCCATAGATGCCTTCACTTGATTTCTTTATACTAACAAACTAATATCACTAATTATGAGAAAATATATGACAAATACTCAACTTGGAATAGCAACAGTTTGTCAGAGATTCTTTCAAATCACAAGGGTAGTTCATTGGGGTGAGTAGGGAGGGAGTTATTTCAGCTTGTCACTTAATTGTACAATTACTTTTCCTCCAGAAAACAAAATACTTCAGTCTGTGGTAGCTAAGCTAAAATGCACACTTCCAATTTTGTTGCACTGAAAACTACAAAATGACTAAACTAAGTTTGAGATCAGATAATATCTGCTTCTGAAGGGATATCTTTACTGCTTTATCTAGGGTAATCTTTTAAATGAAACTAGCTTTAAAATTATTATTACAAGTCCCTGACTACTTGTATAACTGGTTCCACAGCCTTATCTTCTGCTAAGATTTGCCCACCATTGCTTTTCCACAGTATCATTGTGAATATAATACCACCATAGAGAAGGGGGAAATCATGTCTTACTGTTGTTAACACAGGGACCACATTTAGCACCCCTGAAGAACTGGGCCTAAATATTCTGACTGAAACTTATTCTAGTTGTGTTCTCTTTTGATTACAAATAAATTTATCCAAATATCACATCAATATACCCTAAAGTAATGTGAGACTATTCAGAAAGAATGGGGTATGGGGTTAAAGAGCTATGCTTATTTTACTGCACAATGAATGACATCATAACAACTACTTCAATCTCTTTTCATTTCTCACTCTTGATAAGATGCCACAAGCCCCAGATAATTCATTAAGACCCCCACATGAGTACTGACTCTTCCAAGGAAAAGGAATTAGCTTTAGGAACCTCAACCTTTTCTTAAGAATCTTCTATTGAAAACCAAGATATTATGATTTTTAAGGCTCCAAATCACATCTGGACAGGAAGTTTGACAGCTAAAGAAAAAAAGACCAGCCAGGCGCAGGTGGCTCACACCTGTAATCCTTTGATTCCTCAGCACCATATAAGTAGAAAAAGCTGGAAGTGGCACTGTGGCTCAAGTGGTAGAGTGCTAGCCTTGAGCTGAAGAGCCGAGGGACATCACCCAGGCTCAGTGTTCAAGCCCCACGACCAACAAAAAAAAAAAAAAAGAAAAAAGAAAAAAGACCAAATAAGATGCTTGTGAAAATCCACTCTCAAAATACCTTTCTAGAAAGAAATGTACATATCACCCAATGTGGAAGAAATAGTTGTATTGTCAAAGTTCACAGAATTCCCACTTTATAGACCATGATAATGAAAATTTGCCTTGTTAAGGTTAAAATGTGTCTGTGACTTTAACTAAGTATCACTATCCCACCATAGTGTGAAATGTAAGTAATCACTTAATCTCAATAAAAAATTATTTTAAAAATACTTATAGTAATTCCATATTTTCTTACTTTAATACATTTTAAAACATATCAACAAGGAAATGCAAATTAACAAGTCATTGCCCAAAAGTTTCAAACATTGGAAGCTCACATAAAAACACATTATTGACTGAAAATGTTAGTAAGAAGTGCACTCGTTTAGGCTGGGAAGATGGTTCAGTGGTAGAGCACTTGCCTTGCATGCATGAGGCTCTGGATTCAATTCCTCAGCACCACATAAGTAGGAAAAAAAAAAAGCCAGAAGTGGTGCTGTGGCTCAAGTGGTAGAGCGCTAGCCCTGAAGTGAAGAGCTGAGGGACAGCACCCAGGCCCAGAGTTCAGACCCCTCCCCCCCAAAAAAGAAGTGCACTCATTTTGGTTTCCATCCAAGGAAATTTAGTCATCACATTATCAAAAGAAACATTGTATCTCACTACATAAGCAACCTGTAGCATCACCACAGTAGACATTCCTTGAAAGGAAAAATGGAAACAAAGTGTGCTGAATAAAAATGGGATAGCTGCTCACCATGATGAAGCCATTAGTCCACAATAAAATCTGCAGCTGAAAACTATTTCTGTTATTATAGTCTACTATAATGGCTTTTACCTAGAAAGTCTACATTGTTTCTAGAAGTAGAGGAAATGAGCCATTTACAAGTGAGTAACTTGAGGCACTTGTTAGAAAATGCAGATATCTTTAGCGCATTCCAAGTATGCCAAATCATAATCTGTAAGACTGGAGCTCAGGAATCTATGTCTTCTCAATAACTTCCAAGATGGTTTCTTCTTTCCTTCCTTTCTTCCTTCCTTCTTTCCTTCCTTCTTTCTTTCTCCCTTTCCAGTCCTGGGGCTTGAACTCAGGGCCTGGGTGTTGTCCCTGAGACTCTGTGCTCAAGGCTAGCACTCTACCATTTGAGCGACAGTGCCATTTCTGGCTTCTTCTGAGGAGTTTACTGGAGATGAGAGTCTCACAGACTTCTCTGCACAGGCTTTGAACCACAATCCTCAAATCTCAGCCTTCTGAGTAACTAGGATTACAGGCATGAGCCGCTGGCGCCCAGCTTCTAGGATGGTTTCTATGCCCACTCCTACTTAAAAAACCAGACTAATCCCTGAGCCTATTTCCTTATTTATAAAGCAGAATTGAGTGTGGTCTTATTTACCTAATTAAGAGCTGTTGATGTGTCAAGAGTCAATTCAAAATATAGGAAAATGCTCCAGAATGCTCCAGCAATAGTTAAAACCATAAAATTTTAACCATCTATATTTCTCTCAACAATTTTTCCAAAAACTAAAAAGTGGAGAAAGTAATAACAAATACTTACAGATGTTATCTTAGTTGCTGCAATGAAGCCCTCAGAAAATTGAAACAGGAAATTAGGAGTGCTCCTGTTACCCTGTAGCTTAACATTATCGTCAAGCTTGACAAAATCTTCTTAAAAGTCTCACATCAGGCTGGGAAGGTGGCTCAGTGGTAGAGTGCTTGCCTTTCATGCACGAGGCCCTGGGTTTGATTCCTCAGCACCACATAAGCAGAAAAAGCCTGAAGTGGTGCTTGGCTCAAGTGGTGGAGTGCTTGCCTTGAGCTGAAGAGCTGAGGGACAGCCCCATGACCGACAATAAATAAATAAAGTCTCACATCACTTTCTTTTTGGGGTCTGTATTCTGGATATCTGTTCTTATTGCATGAGATGTATGCTTAGAACAGTAATTTATATTCTGTCCTCAGATCAATTGCAGAAAGGTTTCCTCCTTGCTTTTTATTGTTTGAGAGCTCACATACATAAGGTTAACAGAGTTGCACTTATTACTGTCTGGAACTTGAAATACCTTTTCTTCTAGAAAAAGGTGGTGAACTGGTGACCATTCATCACTGGGAAGGAGACCATATTTAGCTGGGCTAAATGATGGGAGAGAAATAACAGGACTCAAGGGAAGAAGTAATTAAATTAATGCTGGAGAAAGCAGTGGCCTAGTCCTAAAGACTGAATTAAGGGTGTGATAGAAAGTCAAAAAGAAGAAAAGCTACTCTGGCTTAAGTGAGAGGTTTAATTTGCCTGAATGATGGCTTTGCTTACATATCCTGGTGTGGCCACACTGGCATTGTTTTTACCTGAGGTAATGTCCAGTGACTAGACTTCTGATCCTAAATCCAAATAATCACAGACCCTTTCTGGCCTTAGTTGAAACTACTTTCCATTCATTACTTTTTCCAATTCTCTAGGCCCCCCAAAAATGTTACCTCAGTTTTGATCTTACCCCAGAAATTGTACCAAGTATCTTGTATATTTGTGTCCCAGATCCAGTCTTCACATTTTGTTCTTTCCTATCTAAGTAAAAATGCAGTGCATTCATTTAACTAACCAAATGCTAACATAGAGTATTAGGCACTATCATCAGTAAACACAACAATCTGGATAGTTTCTTAGGATTCTGTGGTACATTTTACTGGAACACATGAAACAACTAGCATAAGGAACAAATATCAGATCTCTCTGGTCTCCAAGATGCTCTGGTCACTTTGAAATACTTTATACTTTATGGCTAGGCAGATATTAAATTTATAAATCAAAGACTAATATCACTTCCAAGTCTTAGTAAGGGCAGAGTTATCTTGAATACTATTCATGCTAGACTCCAGTGATTACAAAAGAAAAGAAGGGGAACTTACCTCCTCCACCCACTACCAATCTCAGATAAGCAAGACTAACTTCTGCCTCTTAAAAAGAGCTCTTTTTCAATGGAAAAATAATAGCAGTCTTCAGTAACCACTACCCATACACAAAGCCTTTGTCTTATATAGATATATCACCGTTAAGTATAACAGAAAGTCACAAACACAAAAAGAGTATGCTTTAATAATTACTATACCTCTAGGTTACTCTTAGCAGATGAGCAGAATGGCTCAATAGTTATATACATATGACCATATAAGATGGTGCTAAGTGAAATGAACTCCAAGACACGGACACAAGACGTTTTTCTTTGTTGTTGTTGTTTTTTATGTACTATGTGATTTCTTGTTTCTTTTGAATGTTCTTCCCCCTATGATTATTATCCCATTGTCACTGTATTTGATGTTGGTACCCCAGTATTGTATATACATTTATCTGAATTAGGGAAGGGAAGGGGAAGAACAGAATGGTGAGACAAAGGACAAGGGAGGAACCAATGCAACAGTGATATTCACAAGACAGTATGTTGGAAATGATCTGTACAACTTGGAGGGGCTGGGGGAGGGAAAGAAGGAGAAAAATGAGAGAAGGGAATAATAAGTGTGATAACAAATGTACTTATTACCTTAGTTATATAGCCACAACCCCTCTGTACATCACTTTAACAATAAATTAAATAAATGAAACTTTAAAAAGATTATGCTTTAGAAAAATTAACTGAAAACAAAAAACATTGCTGTGGGGGTGAAAATTACTTGTCAAAATTATAATGGGAACCCAAGATAGGCTCTTTCAAGTAACTCCCCATATCCAACCTGAGGGAAAAATCCATTCTTCAGTTCAAAATTCAATTCTGAAGCCAAGGTAGGGCATCTAGTTTTTTATAAACTGTTATAGTTTGGCTCCTGAATGCCTTGCCAAAAATACATGTTAAAGTCTTAGTATCCAGAGCATCAATATTGGAAAATGGTCAACTTTTTGAAAAGAGGAGCCTTATGGGAGGTCCTTAGGTTGTGGAGGGTGTGTCTTCCACTGAAGGTTCATGGCCTCATTCTCTGTCATGAAGTAAGTGGTTAGCTCAATCACAGATTCCTGGTCATTGCCATCAGATGCTTTCCCCAGAGGCCCGGAGCAATGAGATCCTGATCTTGGAATAAAACTTCCAGAAAGAAGCATGGGATAAATCTTTTTTTTTTTTCATAATAGAATTGCCTACACATTTCATTATAGCAAGGGAAAGCTAACAATCTTACCCACAGAAGCCTATAGAGAACAGTATTTTTTTACCCTTTGCTGTTCTCCTCAGTCTGGCTCAGGGCCTGTACACAGTGCCTGCACACAAGCATTTCTAAAGCCCAGGGCTAAAATCTTTGGAAAACTTCCTGGTCTTTCCCCAGGATCAAAAACCACCCAGGGCAAAGCAAAGGGAGGGTAGGACCTTCTCCTCCATCCTATTTGTTCATCTGTGAATACTTCCATCCATGATACATTACTACCATTGTTTAATCAACTCCTCACAAGGCAAGTCCTGTGCTAACCCTCCTGATTAAAACTATGTGATTGAGGAATGCATGGTGTCCCCTAATCCCAGCCCCAAGAGAAAAATCATTCTAACTTATTTCTTTATCTTTACAAAAAGTGTGCAAATGGGCAGGGAAGGTGGCTCAGTGGTAGAGTGCTTGCCTTGCATGAATGAAGCCCTTGGGTTTGATTCCTCAGCACCACATTAACAGACAAAGCCGGAGGTGGCGCTGTGGTTCAAGTGGTAGAGCACTAGCCTTGAGCTGAAGAGCTGAGAGACAGCGCCCAGTCCCAGAGTTCAGGCCCCACGACTAACAACAACAACAAAAAAAAAAAGTGTGCAAATATTTAATTTGAAGAAAAAGTCACGTAATTTAAGCTTTTCTCTAGAACTAGACTTGTCCCCAGAGTTCTTGGATAACAACTGTCAAATTTTCATGATTTCTTACATTCAATAAAAAAAAATTAGAAGAATCCTTTCTAATGCAGTACATGTTACAGAAAAAGATCCCACCTGGTAGGGAAAATATTCATCAGTCCTACTTGAGGAAGTAAGTCCTAGGACCTCCACGTTAAATGACTAGAGTTGCAACCTAAGAGTCATCTGTAATGCACTGAATAATAATTTATAAAATGGCCTTTATAATAATGTCATTTGGCCAACTACAGCAAATGTCAATGATGGAAAAGGAGACCTATTATGCCTATCATTGATCTACAAGTAAGTAAGTAGAAAAGACATAACCATTACATTTACTAACAAAAATTAATCAAGACTTAGAGAATAGATATATACATATTATATATAACGCATATATTTTTCTCTATATATATTTTTTACATTGTAGTTTTTACATTGTAGTTTCATACAAATTCAAAGTATAACTATTGAATGCCTTATAGTATGCTAAACTACTGAGAATATGCAATAATATAAAAACTAAAGTCTAACAAAAGACAGTAAACTCTAAACTCTCAGCAGTGTCAGATATGGTAAGAGTGACATATGATACAAAAACATATTTTGGGATGCAAACATCCTGTGGCTTGGGGAACGTATTCTTTGCACCTTAGATTTATTTTTAAGTACTAAGACAATGATAGCCTCTCAAGTCTAGGAATTTTGGTTTCTCAAAGTACTATAATATCTCCATGACATACACAATACAGCAAAAATGGAAACATTTTCAAAAGAAAGCCTTCAGGGAAGTACTGCTCAATTATAATTTCTCACAATCTATGAGAAGCCCATGCTCTCTGCACGTTACACTAACATATCATCTTTTCATCTACTTCCCCACATAGTGCTTCATTCCATCCTCACAATAATCTTGGGTGATGTGCAAGAGCGCTTTATGTCCTCATTTTAACAGACAAGAACCTAGATTGGGGAGAACTCTCCAAGGCCCCAGGAGTTAATTAATTAATTACAATCATGGAAAACTCAACGTTGGTATATTCAGTTCTGTCCACCGAAAATTCAAATTAAAAAGACACCCTGACTTTGAAAAAAAAAAAAAAAAGTTGCCTATGGATCCTGCTACTGCCATAACAAAATACCTGAAGAGTAACAGGTATTTCTGTTAACAGGAGCTGAGTAGCCCAGGGCTAAAAGAGCGGGCAAAGAGTCAAGGATTCCAGTCACATAAGGTGAAGACTGATGGCATTTCTGCTGCAAGGAAATGCCTTCTACACAGAGCCAAACAGAAAAAGAAGAGAAAAAAGAACGAAACCTTCTTCAGCGTTCCTGGAGCTACAGACAACAGCCCTGTGAAACCTCTCCACGGAGGTAAGTTCATCCAAGAAGGGTCTCCACACAGTTCTGCACCCAGGACCGGAGCCAGGCAGAGAGGCTTGGCCTGCCCAGCACCAACCACCTGCAGCGGTCATTGCACCCCAGATCCTCAGCTTCGAGGGGAAAGCTGAGACTTCCACAGGCGGAGGTGTAGGTCGGGTGTGGGTCTTCCGCAGCATCGGTAAAAACCAGTGCCAGAGTTCAGAGCAGCCGCAGCCGCGGCGCGCAGCGCCTGGCCCCGCTGCAGGGCAGCACGTGCGGGCCGGGGAGCCCCGCGCCCGCGCTCGGCCCCGCCCTGCGCCCGCCCTCCGCCCCGACCTACCAGGGAGAGCACTTTATAGGTGTTGGGGTCCTTGGCGGTGCGGGCGCGCGCCACCTTCTCCAGCGGCTCTTCACCCAGATCCAGGGGAGCCAGCAAGGACGCGGCTGCCTGCGGGTCTCCAGGTGCCCCGTGGCTCGGGTCGCGGCCGTTCCCCGCCGGGCCTTCCCCGCCCCGCACGCACCCATCACGTTCCATAGTGGCCCCGGCCCCGGCGCTCGGGTCCCGGCGCGGCGCAGCGCCTTTAAATAGACTCCGCGCCGACCACGCCCCCCTACCCCGCGCATGGCCACGCCCCCGGCCACGCCTCTGCCCCTCGCGGTCAGACCCTTGGCCCGAGTCCCTCGGTCCTGCGCTCCGAGCGAGGGCCAAGCGACTCAACGCCCCGGATTATTTGGCTTCCTGTCTGATTTTGGGCACTCTTGCGTGTGGGCTATTTTGGGTCCTTTGCGTGGGCGTGTCTTTAACTTCGTTCCCCACCCCCCACCTCCACTCCCCTGCCTTCCCTGCCGGTGCCCAGGCCGCCAACCTGCCCACCCCTGCGGGAATCGCCCTGCAGCGCCTGCGGCGCGGGCTGGCCTGCAATTGCAGAGTGTGGTCTGCTCGGAGCATGAGATCATGGGGCCCCGAAATAGAGCGGGAGGAGAAGGATGCGGCGGCCCGGCGGCCGCGGCCTCTCCGGGGCGGGAGCCCAGAGCCTAGGCACAGATCTGTGTGGAGCTGGGTGGAAATGAAACTGAACCCTGGGGGGAGGCCACCTGAACCACGTGGAAACCAACCAGAACTGCACCCTCACCAAGCCCTGCCACCCGTCACTTACTTCTGAGGGGAAATTCAACCTTAAAACACGCAGGCTTGCACCCACACACCTATCAAAGATGCCTCGTTCTCCACGTTTTTGTATGGCTTCTGGGGCTTTGTCAGTTCTGCTGTCTTCTCTTGTTTAGTTGTGATTGTAGACTGTGTATCAACGCCGGGAGGATCACGGTTTCCCGGGATCGCTGTGGCGCTCTCCTGAGGTTGGTACTATTACTTGGTCAACAGTATCAACAATTCTGTCTGTTAGGCTTTATTTGTAAACATAGCATGAGCAGTTCTAGTTCTCGATTTGTTGTTGTTGTTGTTTGTTTGTTTGGGGTTTTTTGTGCCAATACTAGGGCTTGAATTCAGGAGCTCGCTAATACCCCTGAGTTTTTTTTTTGTTCAAGGCTATTGCTCTACTACTTGAGCCACAGCTCCACTCCTGCCTTATTGGTGACTTATGAGTTGCACAGACTTTCTTGCGCCGCAGGCTGGCTTCGAACTTCTATCCTCAGATTTCAGCCTTGTGGTTAGTTAGGATTGTAAGTGTCAGCCACCTGCGCCAGGTTTCGCAGTTTGTTGTTGTTTTGTTTTGTTTTTGTTTGTTTCCTTGTGGATTCTACAACTTCTATATTTCCTCACTCATCAGTTAGGAGACAGACGCGTGGGCAGAGTTTTTCCTATGGGAAAAACACAATGACTATGAACTACTTCACTGACAAGGACATTAATACAACCCCAACAAAAACTGACTTTCTATTCATTTTAACTACACAGATGTTTGGCAGGTGTAAATGAGGTTGCCCATTTAAAATATTCATTCACAAATGTATTTACTTAATAATAAGTCATTCCATCTTCTTCTTTTTTTGGGGGGGGGCGGTCCGGTCGTGGACTTGAACTCTGGGCCTGGGCGCTGTCCCTCAGCCCTTCAGCTCAAGGCTAGCGCTCTACTACTTGAGCCACAGTGCCACTTCCGGCTTTTTTTCTTTTTGCTTATGCGGTGCTGGGGAATCGAACCCTATGCACATTATATCAAAAGTGAATAAAAATATATCTTTCCCTCAGGTGGTCTCTGTCAGTTAAAGTGGAAGATAGAAGTATCAGGAAAACATAAACTTAAAACCTAAATCACACATGCAAAATATGGTCACTCATAGGATATTATGAAAGATTAGTAGAGGGAAGAAAAAGCCAACAAAGCATTTTCGGACTTTCTTACTGCTATTGACTTTGAGTCAGCATGCAAACTACACACCAGCAACAGGATTTCACTATTTGACAGCCACACACATTTATTGCCACAAACTTGGCTCCGACTTTTTCTTTGACAGCTTCCAGAAATCAGATTCAAGGACAAAAGTTTACTCTGATGAAATTGGTCAAATGAGTGTCAAAACTTGTAAAAGCTCAACATAGACTTCACAAAGTGGCCTTGAAGCTCATGAAACAAAATAAGAATGTTTTCTTTGTAGCAGGGTAAGGAAAGACAAAAAGGACTTCACCCGCTAGAAAAGTTAGTCAAATCTGCAAGGCCACAAATATCTCCAACATCTAGGGACCGGTGAGAACTGTAAATGAGTTAGGCTGCCCCTGAAAGACATGGCAAAGAGTGAACAAGTTGCTCTGCTAATAAAAGGGGCCTGGCTCATTCCTAGCTACTCAGGAGGCTGAAAACTGAGGATCCAGGTTCAAAACCAGTCTAGGCAGAAAAATCCATGTAAAACTCTTATCTCCAATTAACCAGCAAAAAGCTGGAAGTAGAGGTGTGCTCAAATGACAGAACATCAGCCTTGGATCAAAAAAGCCAAACAAGAGATTGAGGTCCTGAGTTCAAGCCTCAACATAACTCCCCACTCCCCAAAAAGAGTAGCAGCATTTACTCAGCAGGATTGTGTACCACACATGGACAGGATTTTCAAAAGAATCTGGAGAATTTTGTGGGTTATCCAGATGGCAAAACATTGCCTAAAATTCAGGAAAACAATTTCCTTAAACACTTGAAAGGCCAAACAAAATGTAACACATCTGCTGGGCCGACCTGGGAGAGAGTCCACAGGGATGTGGCTTCTGCCTATGACCATGCCTTACTCCACCGGTTGGGACTTTTGTGGGCCATTATAAATGCCCAATTAAAATTCTAAAATCAGAAGGAGGGAAGCAGGTTCAGTAGACTACTCATAGGGTCGAGCCATAGACTTTGCAATGCCTTTGATCAAGTCTTGCTTAAGTTAAATGGGCAGAGGGATACTCAGCTTTAAGGACCAAAAACTCTAATTTAGAACAGAAAAGATGATCATTTAAGATTCTAGTGAGATCCCTTGCATTTTTTTTTTTTTAGTAAAGCTTGGGATGTTTGAACATTTCTCCCTTGGTATCTGAAATGGTAGATGTTGATGAGGCCAAAGTACCAAACAAAAGCAATTTATGTGTATTGAACTGTATCTTCACAAGGTGGAGAAAAAAGCCCTTAGCTTTTCAAAACTACACTTGGCTGTAATGAGTTTAGCAGCTGTTCTTGTACTTTTCCTCAGCTTTCTCCACCTCACTAGTATAACACCAAAGTCATCTAGCCAAATCTAAAAAGAGAAAACCACAGAGCTCTTTAATCTTTATGAGACCCAGAAAAAATATTTCCATGTTTATTTTTAATTTTTTTAAACTTGTTTTTCAAGGTTAGTCCTCCACCACTTGAGCCACAGCTGCACTTCCATCTTTTTGGTGGTTAATTGGAGATAAGAATTTCACAGACTTTCTGATGCAGACTGGCTTCAAATTGTGATGCTCGGATCTCAGCTTCCTGAGTAGCTAGGATTATAGACATGAGCCACCAACTTCAGACTAAAAAAATATTTTTAAAATATTGTTTCTAAATGCTAGTACCCATCAAAATAATCTTTTTAAAGTGTGGTCTCTACATACTCACACATTGGTCCACACTTCCCTAACTGTATCTAAAATTTGCAATTTATTCTTTGTATAGTGAAATCATCTAATTGCAGCCCCGGGAAAGAGAACAAAACCATTTTAATTTTTAAATAAATTATTACTGGTTTATACAACATCTCTAGGAGGACATGTATATATCAAGGTGGCAAAACTACATACCTGCTTCCCTAGGATGGTGGAGAGATGCTCTGGGATCAATCAGGTGACAAAAGTATAAGATGCAATAGGAGTGGCAGACACTGGAAACATGGAAAATTATTTCCCTAGCTAAAGGTGGCTGTTATCCAATACCTCACTTTTGGGTTGTATATCTTCTCTGCCATCAGTTCTCTCTTACATCTGTACTTCAAACAAAACCTAGGGTTGCCAAATAATCTTAACAATATCAAAAGTGATCTAAACTTCCATTTATTTAGATCAACCTTTGTTTTTCTTAATAGTATATTTAATTCTCTCTTAAATGGTCCTTGTTTCTTTTGTCTAATGTGCTCATAAACATATTTTATGGTATTATGAATTAAATTACTTTCTTAATTTCATCTTCAATTTGTTCATTGAAAGTATACAGCAATATAATTAATTTGGTTTACTTACTTTGTATTGTGGGACCTTGCTAAACTTATTGGTTAGTTCTAATAATCTAATAAATTCCTTAGAATTTATTTAATATGAGAACCTAAAGCTATAAATTTTCCTCTAGAATTTAACATATATACAATGCATTAAATACACATATGTATTTATACTATATAAACAATGTATTTAATGAATGTTATGAAGAATATTGTCAAATTTTATTTGTATTTTGAGAGATTTGCTTATCTCTTTACATTTCCATAATTGGAAATCCATCACAGATTTGTACATATGTGCTAAAAATGGATATTTGTTCTGATTTTTAATAGTTTGCAACTGAGTCAAAAATATCATGGGGGCCAAAAAATGCACCTGTAGAAGTGATTGATTCTGGGCTGGGAAGGTGGCTCAGTGGTAGAGTGCTTGCCTTGCATGCCTGAGGCCCTGGGTTCAATTCCTCAGCACCACATAAGCAAAAAGAAAAAAGCTGGAAGGGCACTGTGGCTCAAGTGGTAGAGCACTAGCCTTGAGCTAAAGAGCTGAGGGACAGTGCCCAGGCCCAGAGTTCAAGCCCCACGACTGGACCCAAAAAAAAAAAAAAAGAAGTGATTGATTCTTACCTACAACTTATTGAAAATATTATTGCAATTTATTATATACTTTGTTATAAGTTTGTCTGCAAAACAATGAAATTGTCCCTGAGTTTTTATTTTTAATTCTATCTCTAGATTCCCTGTCTATGTCAATGTATATTCCGCAAAGGCTAAATCACCTTACTTCCATCCTTTCTTTAGAGTAACTCAGTGATTGGGTACTACAGCCAAATGTGTATTAAAGTCAGCTAGGGTTTGAGATGATTAGGAAAGGACTGGTTTCTTTGTGTATAATTGCTGTGTTGTTCTAGGACTATGAAGGTTTCACACTACATAACAAATGTCCACTAGAGTCTCTTGGGCTCCTAATTTATCATTGTACTCTGAATTATCATGAAGTCTCCATGAGCAGCTTCACCTGAGACAAGAAATTGCTACATGTTGCTTTGGAACAGCTATACATCTCACAATACTTACATCTGTTTTAAAATGACAGTCAAACATTTGTGAGGAAATTTTTACAATCTTTCTAACTTTGGAAATATACAGTTCATTCTTGTTTATGTAAACTCACCTTGTTGTACAGTAGCACACCAGAATTTCTTAAACCCATCTCTGTGTAACTTATTACTAGTTGCTAACCTTTCCCTATCATTCTTTCTCCACATTCTCCCCTGACTTTGATAATCACCAAACTGTTGTGAAATTCTATATAATCAGTACTTTTACATTTTACATAAGTGAGATTATGTGGTACTTGTCTTCTGTTCCTGACTTATCTCACTTAACACAATAATCTCCAGTTCCATCTATGCTGTCAGAGAGGCATTTTTTTGTTGTTGTTGGTGGTGGTGGTGTTGGTTGGTTGGTTGGTTGGTTTTTTGGTGGGTTGTGGGGCTTGAACTCTGGGCCTGGGCACTGTCCCTAAGCTCTTCAGCTCACAAGGGAAGCACTCTACCACTTGAGCCATAGGCTTTCCTGCCTGGTCTGGCTTTAAACTGCGATCCTCAGATCTCAGCCTCCTGAATAGCTAGGATTATAGGTGTGAGCCACTGGCAGCCGGCTCTCATTCTTTTTCTAATGGCTGAATAGTATTCAACCATATATATATATATATATATATATATATATATATATATATATATATATATATATATATGAATCGTATTTTCTTTATCTGTTCAGTAGTTAATAGACATCTAATTTGTTTCCATTTCTTGCTTTATTAAATGATGTGTCTTTAACATACTGATTTTATCTCCCCTAGATATATATTCAACAGCAGTATTACTAGATTGTATTTTTAGTTTTTTCAGTAATCTTTATATTATAGTTCTTGCAGTAATTCTTGCAATGTTTTTTGTAATTGCTGTTCTAATTTACTTTGCCGTTATAACGTGCAAGGATTCCATTTTCTTCATTTCCTTCCCAGCACTTGATAGCTATGGTTGTCACAGATGGTCTTCATCATGTTGAGGTATGTCTTTTACACATAATTTATTCAGAATTTTATCAGGAAAAATATTTAACTTTATCCCATGCCTTTTCTGCACTTATTGATATCATTACTTTCTTGTTATATTCTGCTAATGTAGTGCATCATGCTAGTTGATTTGTGTGTGTTGGATCATCCTTACATCCTGAAGGGGAATCATACCTGATGTTTGTGAACACTATTTTAAATATATGATTATATCTGATTGGCTAGTATTTTCCTGAGGAGTTTTATATCTATATTAGTATATTGAGCTGCAGTTTTCTTTCTTTTTTCTTTTTCTCTCTCCTTAGCTTGTTTTGATATCAGGGCAATAATGGCCTCATAGAATGGACTTAAAGAACTCTTTTCTCTTTGTTGTTGTTTTTTTCAAATATTGGTTTAAATATTTGGTAGATTTTAGTAATGAAGCCAACTACTCTTGTAGTTTGTGCTATCTTAATATCTTAATCTTATAATAGTAACATTTAATTTTTAAGCTCTTTAAAAACTCTTTAATTGCTGCTTCGTAGAAATGAAAAGGTATGGAGCTAATAAAATGTTCAGAATTGTTTCTTTACTAGTAATACAAAATTCACAATGAAGGGAACAAACTCATGAAAGACAAGGATGATGAATCACAGCTCTCAGCCAGGTGCTGGTGACTCACTCCTGTAATCCTACTACTCAGGAGCCTGAGCTCTGAAGATCATGGCAAAGCTAACACCAACAGGAAACTCTGTGGGACTCTTAACTCCAATTAACTACTAGAAAACCAGAAGTGGCACTGTGGCTTACAGTGATAGAGCATTAGCCTTGAGCACCCAGGCTCCGAGTTCAAGCCCCATGACTACTACCACCACCAACAAAAACAGCTCTTTCAAGTATTCCCTATATTAATGTTAGAAGAATAACATTAGCATGATTCTGGGAGAAATACAATGTACACCAAATACAGTTTATGGAGATAAAAATGCTTATAAAAAAACACATAGAGTGTGTTTAAGAATATTAAGGAATAGCAGATGTAAAAGCAGGGCAAATGAGGACAGCATAGAAGAAAGTATCCAAGACAAACACATGTGGAAAAGAAAGTAAAGACATTTACAGAACATCAGGGGCCTGAGGGACATACAACTAGCACACATACTCTACCATTCTAAAAATGGAGTAAACTTTTTTTTAATGAAGAAAATACAGCAAAAATTTCCAATTTAAAGAAACCTATAAACCCAGGTCCCAGAACTTAGACAAATGCCAAGCTGAACAGACATCAAAGGAAAGACAAAGTATAGAGAACAAAGACACACCATTATCCAACGGCTGAATATTCGGGTTTAAAAAAAAAGTCTTTAAAATAAGCAGAAGAAAACTAAGGCAAACTGCAAAAAGGAGAAAAGATAAGAGTTACAGCAGAATTCCTGTCAGAATATATGCTAACCAGTAAACAATGGAGCAATGTCTTTCAAGTACGGGAAGAGACAACACTTGTGAAAATTGAGTTCTTTACTTTGAGAAATGCCTTTGGAAGAAAGAGGCAAAATGAAGACATATAAATGATGACACACAAAGCGCAGAGAAGTTCCCTACAGAAAATATTACAGGAGATTCTTTGAGCAGAAAAAAAATGACATCAGACTAAAATTCAAATCTTCATATACAAAAAAATAAAAGAAATTATAAATGAATGTGTAAAGACATGTATCTCATTTTTAATCTCATCATATGATGCCTTTGTGTATTACCAGTGACAGTTAAAGGATTTATAACACATATAGGAGTGAAAGACATGGGGATAGCACATAGGATGAGAAAGTATAGCAGAAATGCTTCTTTAGGTAAAGCAGTGTAAAATTATTAGAGGACAGCTATGGTGTAAACCTAAGTCAACTACTAAGTCAAAAAAAAAAAAACCAAAGAGCTAATAACCATTAATGGAGACTAAATGAAATAATAACTGTCCAAATTAATTTAAATAATGGAGTGAAAAAGGAGAAATGAAGCAACAACAATAAAACATATGGGCAAATAGAAAATATACAATTGTAACATAGATTAAAGAACAATTAAAACACATGTATTAATACACCTCCTTTTTTTTTGTTGGTTGTGGAGCTTGAACTCAAGGCTTGGGCATTATCCCTAAGCTTTTCTGCTCAAGACTAGTGCTCTGCCATTTTGAGCTACAACACCACTTCCAGTTTTCTGGTGGTTAATTGAAGATAAGAGTCTCATGGGACTTTCCTGCCTAGGCTGGCTTTGAACAGCATTCTTCAAATCTGAGCCTTCTGAATAGCTAGGATTATAGATATGAGCCACCAGATCCTGGCCAAAACCCCTCCAATTAAAAAAATTTCTTGAACAAGAATCCAAGACTTAGCTACTTGATATGAACAAGATACCACTCCAAATATAAAGACAGGGAGGATAAAAAACAAAATGAATAAAATATACTATGCAAATATTTATCAGCTGAAAGACATTTTAGCTATGATAATATTTCTTAGTGATCAAAAAGATTACCAAAGCTAAAGGACATTTTATTATAACAAAGCAGGCAGTTCATCAGAAACAATAATTCCAAATGTGAATGTACCTAATAATAACACATGAAGTAAACCTTTTAAAACTGAAAGCAAAAATAGGCAAATATACAATAGTACTTAGAAATTTTTAACATTTCTATTTAGTAGTTGTTAGAACCAATAGAAAACCAACAAGGATGTAAAAGAATTAAACACTAACATCAATCAAACTGACTTAACTGGCATACATTGAAAATTCCACCTAACAACAACCAAATACATGGTTTGTTTTCCCCAGATCTACATAGCAACAAAAAACAAAAATAGGGGCTTTAAGAAAACTGGAATCATACAAAGTACATTTATTGTCTACAACAGACTTAAACTAAAATCTAAAAAAGAACCCAAATCCCAGATATTTAGAAATTAAATGACATTTCTAAATAACTCAAGTCTAAAAGAACTCAAAATATTTTAACATTAAAAAACACAATTATCAAGATTTACAATATATTGCTAAACCAGTACTGAGAGGAAAATTTAAAATTTTGTATATATATATATATACAAAAGAAGCCTCAAATTTATTCAAACGTGAATGCATTAAACTCAGCTGACTGAAAGGAAGAAAAGAATAAGCAGGACAACAGAAAACAATGAAATGTAAAACCAAAAAGTGGAGAAAATCAATGACATTAAAAGGTGTTTATTTGAAACATTGTAAATCTGTAATCCGACATACAACTGAACAAAGAAATGATCAATTCCTACCTTTGTTGGTTGGGAACTAACAAATGACAGAAGTACTACACTTACTAGAAACAAGGAAGGAATAAGATAATATAAATTATTTGCTGGTGCCAGGGTGAAAGAAAGAGATTGACTCTAGATGATCATAGAGAGAGTTTTGGGGTGGGAACATGCTCCCCATCTGTGGTTTCAGGCAATTCCTGGTCTTCCTTGCTTTGCAGCTGCATAATTACAACTTCCATCTTCACACGCCTTTCCTTTGTGTCCTCACACAGCCTTCCCCTGTGTGTGTCTTCTCTGTGACCAAAATTCCCTCATTTTATACAATGCCACTCTTCGCACTAGAACCCAGCCCAATGCTGCATAATCTCTCCAACTTAACCCTTCCCACTTCCAAAAACACAGTTTTCAAAGGCCATGTTCACATATACCTATGATTGTCTCTTCCAAATATCACTTTGGGACTCCGCTAAGAGTGTAACAACTTCACACATCATGAGGTTAAGATGTGATGAATGCGACATCTGAGAGAAAAAGAAATGGATTGTGACTTTTAAAAAGTACCAGGAATAGAGGAAAGGAAAGAAGGATGAGAGGGTGTCTCTGTCTAGAAGCAAAGATAAAGATTTCAGAAATACCAGGACATTGAACAGCAGATCTAAATATTTAAAAAAATTATTCCATATAACATATACCCCAATAACTCTGATTCTCAAAAATTAAATAGAAAAATAGAACAAATCAGAGTTTCTGATTAGAGATGATAGTTCTAACATATGCATTTATTTTCCCTATCTTGAAAAAAGCACGCTTAAACAACAAGGGAAAAAAAAAGTTGTAAAAATGAAAATCCACAAAGACAGAAAAAAAAATTGGAAAAGGGAGACCAAGAATAACACAATATTATTAGAGTGGAAAATTGGAAAATAGAGGAACTTGCTGGAAGTCTGTTTAAGTCATTAGAGAATCAGATCTCCCTGATGCAACATAGTCTTTTCACCAGAATACTGATTTTTTTAATACGTTTTTACTGTTATTATGAAGGTAATGTACAGAGGGGTTACTGTTACAGAAGTCAGACAGAAAGTACATTTCTTTTTGGACAATGTAACCCCTTCCCTAGATCTCTACAAGTTTTTCCTGTAGTCACTCACAAGTTGTATAATTGATTTTCAACATAGTGTCTAGTGAGTACCACACTGCATTTGTTCACCCTTTGTCCCTCCATTTCTATGCCCCCCTTACCTTCCCAAAGACAGATAAATGAACAAATAAGACAAAAGAAAAAGAAAACAAAAGCAGCAACAAAGAATAGAACCTCTTGTTTCCATTTCCTAGAGTTCATTTCCATTAAGATTATTTTATATGATCAGATGCACCTAGGTCTTGAGGCTTTATTGTGTTCTTCTCCTAAGAATATCCTCCTTCCGTCTCACTCACTGTATATGAATATCTAGAGACCTGTATAATTTATGTCCCAGTATATTTTTTTAAGCCATCCAGTGTGTTTACTTGTAGAATTATATGCACATTCTAGCTACCACAAGTGAGGGAAATCATGCAACTTATATTTCTTATTTCACTTAATACAATTTTTTTCCAAGTCTTTCCATCAGAATACTGATGATTTCTTTTGTGGTGAAAGTAAAATAGTAACTTTAGTCTGTAGGACTCCAGAAGAGAGACAAGAAATGTCCATACTAATATATTTAATTGGTTGTTTATAATTACCAAATTCATTATTACCTAATGACTGATATTACATGAAAACTTTTTAATACATACTTACTAATTACCTACGGCATACCAAGGACTGTATTAGAAACACTGGAGATTGAAAAACAGGAATGTTTTATCCTCATAAGAAACTTCTAGCCTAGTGTGGCAGACACATGCCCATATGTGTATATGCATAGATAAACCCATATATGCATATATACATATATACACATATATTCACATATATAAGTATATGTATATGATGCAGCATGTATAAAATATATATTCTATAGAAAATATATACTATACTATATATTATCTATTTACATATTACATATAATATAATATGTAACATATTATATATTTACATATGCATTATATATAATATATAGTATATAATATTATATATATAATATATAGTATATAATATTATATATATATATATATATATATATATTAGAGTCATAGGAAGGCCAGCCCCAAAGTGAAGACCATTGTCTTGAAGAGTATCCATGCTTATAGTCCCTGTGACTCACTGTAGTAAACTCTCGCACTGACAGCCCCTGGCAGGGCAACACACATATCCAGAGACATAATCGTGTCCATATATTCATGACAGTTTTAAGCAGAGTGGGATGTCTTACAGATCCGGCCAGTCCAATGACTCAGTTGTGACTGAAGTTTTCTCTGGCTTGAGCTATGAGTAGAAGTAGCTTGAAGATGAATGGAGATAAAAGGGGCTGAAGAAGACTATACTGGACTGAGTCAACGGAGAAATCTAGTATAAACAGGAAATGAAAATAAGATAGCCACTTGTGAGAAGCGGAACTGTAGAGAGGTAGCAAATGATAAGACTTTCAGTGCTCTAGGGCAGTGCCCGCAAGGCTGAGCTCTCCCTTGCTTACAGTCATGGATTTTTGCCCATTTCTTAATTCTTAAAACAATGCCCTACATTTTGCCATGAACTAACTTACCTGTGTTTTTTCCTTCCACATCAAAAAATCTTGACTAAGGGCTGGGAAGGTGGCTCAGTGGGAGAATGCTTGCCTTGAATGCGTGGGTTCAATTCCTCAGCACCACATAAGCAGAAAAAGCTGGAAATGGCGCTTTGGCTCAGGTGTAGAGTGCTAGCTTTGAGCTGAAGAGCTGAGGGACAGCACCCAGGCCCAGAGTTCAGGGCCCATGACTGATACACACACATACACACACACACACACACACACACACACACACACACACACACAATTTTTTTTACTAGAATGAGATTATGGAGTACTTTCAAAAGGAACTGAGGAACTTTGGAGGATCATCAAGAATTAGGCAGACTAAGAGGGCTAATGCCTAAGAGAACTCACAAGTTTTAGAGAGTATGACTTCTAAGAACTTCAGTGGCAACAGTTACGTACATGTGAAGCTAGACAGAGAGAGGGTATGGACATGCAGCAGATCCTACATATTGAATGAATGAGGCAATAGAGTGAACTTTTGATCAGTCTATATCTTGAAAAATGCCTTTCTGCTACTCAATAAAAAATAGGATTTCCAGAAAGTCTGACAATGTAATGAAAAGATAAGATGTATTGTGATATTCTGGTTCTAAAAGAAGATTTACAGGAGTGATGCTTTGTGTAAATATTCTGTGTGTAAATATTCTGTAAATATTCTGAGAATTATTTCAATGTGTTGAAAAATCTTTCAATATATTTTCATTATTGATGAGTTGTAAGTAAATTCATCTAAAAATATAAAGTGAATGGAATATTTGTAAGAATATAATGAATAATTATTCACTGTATACTTTTTCATCCATCTAAAAATCAAGCAATTCAGAATTGTCATTATAAAAAAACTAAGGAAGCCAGGTGCAGGTGGCTCACACCTGTAATCTTAGCTACTCAGGAGCCTGAGATCTGAGAATCACAGTTCAAAGCCAGCCCAGGTAGGAAAGTCCGAGAGATTCTTATCTCCAATAAACCACTAGAAAACCAGAAGTGGCGCTGTGGCTCCAGCGGTAGAGTGCTTGCCTTGAGCTGAAGAGCACTGGGACAGTGCCCAGGCCCAGAGTTCAAGCCCCGAGACTGACAAAAAAAAAAAATACACGCACAAAAAAAACTAAGGATTAAAACTAAAATTGATTTATTATAATGGGAAACTACTATGTCCAGAAACTTCTCATATTTATATATAATTATGCACTTACAACAGAAGTCTTAAAATCATTAAAATAAGAAATTGGAAAATGTGTAATTAATATTGATTGTTCTAGCTAAAATATTTTGTGTTTGGGAACAGCCTGAATAAATAAAATGTATACTAAAAATGTTTTACTGTTTCAAGGCAAATAAATAATTTTAATATATAATTACTAGGGAAAATTTATGAAAATTATTGCGCATTGTTCCTATATAAAGCTTCACATTATTCTTTTTTAAGATTTATTATATTTAAGTAGTTAAAGGGATTTCAATTCAACCTATTAATTTATGATTACAATGAATTTTTATCAGTATCACCCTTCTATTGTTACATTATACTTTATTAATACATATGTATTTCTTTCTTTATACATCTGACACTTAACTATAAGAAAGCAGAAGTAATTGTTTCTGGAACATAGCCACATCAACAAACTTAAGTTCTCAGCAAATCCATCTGTTCTAGAATGGAAGCTAATGATGTTGATAACTGTCATTTTGGAGGGGCTGGTTATGATACTGTAAAATTCAGTCATTCATTTTTTCACTTCTCTGTTTTCATTCATTTCTTAATTCATTTATTCACCAAGTATTAATTGAGTCTTTATTAGAACCCACAAAGTACTCTAAGCTGGGGATATGACTAAGAGAATATCAACCTCTATCAGGAATTTATAGTATGATGAAAGAGCTAGATATTAAATACAGAAAAATTATAGTTAAAAAAATTCAATTGTCCCTCTAGTGAAATAGTGCAAAGGCCTAGGAAAGCCTATGCCTGGAATATCTGAATCAATCTGCAGCAGGGATGTGGTCAAAGAAGTGATGCTTGAACTGAGATGTGAGTAGGTCTGGCATAGCTAGTAAAGTGGAAATAAGACCTCAGACTCAAATAATTTTGAAATATGCTTTTTGTTTATACAAGAATTGCATAGAGGAGAAAATGAGACAGACTAACCATGAGTCTTTTCATAGCCACCATGTCGTGGCTTCATTTTATACACATTAACAACTCAAGATGTCCCCAACATTGCCAGAAATTAACTTTGGAAATCAGAGAGGAAGGCGGTATTTTTTAACTTATCAATACGCAAAATTCCAAGGGCAGAGTTAGCTATATACATTTTAAATATAGAGAAGCAGAATTTCCAGAAAAAAAAAAGTCTACATTAAAAAACAGACTTCAGTCTATTTAAAATAGACAAGTCTAAATTCAAGTACAAGTTTTTTTTTATGGTTGACAATGGGGTTATATCCTGATAAAACCATTGTGCACTGAGAATATTGTAAGTCAAATGCACTTGAGATAGTGAACATACCAAAGTTTAGTGTAGTCTGCCTTAACCCTGCTCACAACACTTATAATTGGGAAAATTTACTAAGAGAAGGTCTAGAATAAAATGTTGGATAGCTTACGTAATTTATTGTCTACTACACTATAAAGAAAAAGAGTATGGGCAGGATTCTTACTGAGGGCATTTTGCTCTCATACCATTGTGAGCTCAAAAACCTGTAAGTTAAAGAATTATAAATGGAATATTCCAGACATACAATATGGAACTATATATTCTAAATATGTTTGAAAGAGTTCTAAATCTTTTGAAGAAAAAAATGATTTTGTAGAGGAGTCTATTTTTAAACGTGTATTGTAAAATCAAAAAGAGTCATAGTAAGAAAATTTATGCACTTGATAGTTAGGAAGAAGAGCAAGTCACAGAATATTGAAGAAGAAAATCCTAAAGACATCTCTTTGTTTGGGGAACTCTGTAAGCAGCAAGTGCTCTGTTGTAGCTTGTCACAGGAAATTGTATGTCTTGTGCTTTTTCTCCTCAGTCATACAAAGCTGAACTGGCAAAACATTTGATAGGAATGAATGCTTAACAAACTGGGGTGGGGGTGGGTGGGGAAGGGAATGTAGCATCAAGATTCATTTGGTAATTTTTGTACTTTGTTCAGAACAGAAATACTTGACCCTAAAGGTAAGAAATTGTAACACGCATCAATATTCTACCTGTATAAATTATTTTGTGTCTTTCAAAACAGAAAATGTGGAGTCTGTAGGTAAAAATATTAGACAGGGGCTCCCTAGCTCAGAGCCCATGCTACCATGAGAGATGAACGGCAGACAGCTCTCTGGAGTACTCTTTGTGTAAGAATGGTGAAGTAATCACAAGCCATAAGTAAAGGGAGTTTAAGAAAACATTGAAGCATGCTCTTCCACAGTAAGCCATACTGGTGACAGGCCAGCCTGACCAGAAGTTGTGAGAAAGTGACTCTCCTTTATGAAACAAAAACAAAAACTAATGGTGAGGTATAAAATGTTATCCCATTTGGGATATGTTAGGACTGAATTATGGGATTGAAGACTCGCTGCTTGGGAGGACCTCACCAGTGTTGACAATAGCAACAGCTACATTGGTAGGTGCTATGCTATTTATCATCCCTATGGGTGGGGAATAGATCATCATTTCTACTTAGACCTTTGCATATACTGTAGTTCCCATATTCATGACTACATTTGCCAGATGCATATTTACAAGTGGACATGTTGATCACGACTTTAATTTGTAAAGATCTTTGAAAATGGTACTCTATTCAGGTTAAGCAAATTTATTCTTCCACAAGCAGTATATGAAGGTTCCTATCCCATCCTCTCCACTTCTCAAGACAATCAAAATAGTTGTGATATGTGGGCATTCTGCTTTATTCTAGATACTGTCCTAAATGGATTATCAGCTTATCAACTTACTTCATTGTCACAAAATGTGAATAATTCAATGTAATAGAGAAATCAAATGTGCTTAAAGTGGTGTACTTAACCTGGCAGGCTTTGAAGTCAAGCGTTTATATTATTTAATCCCATGTTACATGCTTCAGAGTTTCATTCCTGCCAGATTGATGGGCATCGTAGAGTGCACTGGTATTTCTCAGTATTAAGACTGACTTTCTTTCTTTCTCTTTCTTTCTTTCTATCTTCTTTCTTTCTTTCTTTCTCTGTCTCTTTCTCTCTTTCTCTCTTCCTTCCTTTCTCCCTTCCTTTCTCCCTTCCTTTCTCCCTTCCTTCCTTCCTTCCTTCCTTCCTTCCTTCCTTCCTTCCTTCCTTCCTTTCTTTCTTTCTTTCTTTCTTTTTTCTTTCTTTCTTTCTTTCTTTCTTTCTTTCTTTCTTTCTTTCTTTCTTTCTTTCTTTCTTTCTTTCTTTCTTTCTTTCTTTCTTTCTTTCGTCAGTTGTGGGTCTTGAATGCTCTACCACTTGAGCCATAGCGCCATTCTGGTTTTCTGGTGGTTAATTGGAGATAAGAATCTCACGGACTTCCCTGCCTGGGCGGGCTTTGAACTGTGATCCTCAGATCTCTACCTCCTAAGTAGTTAGGATTACAGGAGTTGAGCCACTGGCCGGGTGGGTGGGGGGTTGGGGGTGGGGGGGGAGAGGGGAGAAGACCGACTTTCTTTATATAACAGTTTATAATTGTGTTTCTATGAATTCTTTTTCTGATGGATTGTTGGCCATTTTCACACTGACTTGTCATATAGTCAAGATCTTTTGAATTAAGAGGTTTTCTCACAAGTGTTGTTCCCCACCCCACCCAAAGCAATATATTATTATTTTTGTGTGTGGTCATATATTTATTTTTATTTTACATTTTGGTGTTTTTCCCCATTACATTTAAAAATGTTCATTTTAAATCATTTTCAGTTTAATTCCCCAGTGATATCCTAATTACTATTAAACATTTTATTTAAAATTTTTATTTTAGTATGAGAGAATAGATTTGTTTTCTTCTCTTTGGCCTTTCTGACGACAGTTGAACTAATTTTTTTTCTCAATTTCCATTAAAGACCTAAAGAAGCAGTCACTGCTTACTGTCATAAAAATAAAAATAAAAACTAACTGCAATTGGGACTATTATCTCTGATTTATCTGATTCATGCAGGGCCAGTATATCTCATTTGCCAGTCAATGAGAGGATATAGAAGAGGCTCCCACCCAGACATCCTTTGAATCTTTAAGAGTGGCATTCCTTTCTCCTGTTTCTTTGGAAGATGAAGTTGTTTTAAGCATGTTATTCACAGCCTCGGAGGCTTTTGGCTGGCCTTCTCACTGTGTGATAGCTTTTGTTGCACAAGCCAAGGAACCCAAATGAGCATCAGGACAACAACTACAGATGAACATTCCTGTGATACCTTCAGAGACTAGGGAACTGAACACTTCATTGGTCCACAGATCCCATGTGAGCCAAAGTTGAGCCAAGACTCCACTTACTGCTTGGTCACACATGTTCCTACTCGACCATACAGATCCCGATCAGCTTTCAGAGTCCTGGCTCTTCATATCAACACAGGAGCAGCAGTTCTCAGAGAGCCAAGCATATTTTCCAACAGAATTACTTGAGTTACTACATTTGTAACTTGAGTTACTATCCTCAAATATAATTACTTGAGTAAGTAGCTGCAGATTTATTTGAAAAAATAATTGACAGGAAACACGAACATATCCATTATACTAATGCACCTCCATGGAGACCCAGCCTCTCCTGTGTCTGTGAGTCACAATTCTGAAAACGGAATTAAGTCTGGAAATTGCCCTATAGGTTGTGACATTGGATCAAGACATCTGCATTCATCCAACTGATTATTCATACTGATTTCCTTTATAGATCCAACAATGCCTCTGCTATCTACACAGCTATTTTGTTCCAGAACACCATGCTCATCAATCATCTTCATTGTTCTCAATAGCTGAGGCGCATCTAGTTGCCAGACCTAGTGTTGCTCATTATGATAATTGAACCCACCTTGTACCTGAAGACTTAATCTACCAGCTGGTTTCCATGGTTAGAGTTGGGGAGTAGAGTAGGAGCATGGTATAGGAGCCCAATTTAGGTAAAACTTCTCCTATTCTTCAGCCTGGCCTCCAAGAAAGAACACTACTGAGTTCTGCTGGTGTATCTTCACCAGAACATACCTCTCCTGGGATAACCCATAGATTATAGCTAGACTGTCTGGCCTTACATAGTGTATCTATTTTACCATGTCCAGATCTGTGAATGCTTTCATCCTTGTTCAACCATTTGTCATAGAATTTGGGATTGTTAATTCATCTCCAGCCTGTTTCAACATCATTTTTAGGGAAGTTGTATGTGTTAAATCCAGTGGCAATGGAGAATGCTGGATATATTGAATGTGTTATTCCAACCACCTTGGCTCAGCACCCTTGGACTCTAGACAGATGATAGAGAAGCTTCATCCAGAGGTTCTGCATGGGCATGTGGGTGTGTTTTGTTTTTGCAAGGCCTAAGCAGTATTTACATTATTTTACAAGGCCTTAGCATTATTTACAAGTTAGAAGTGTAGTCGGGGACAAGGAAGAGCAGGTATGGAGTCCAGGTAACTCTTAAAGGGTAATGAGATTAAATTCTTCAGAGCTATGGAACAGAGATCCAAGGGAAAGCACAAACACGATGTAATGTTAAAAGCTGTTACACAGTTTTTCTAGTGATTTTTGAAAAAAGCCTGAAGCTCTATTTTTACCTTTGGAAGGTGATTGATTTCAGTAATAAAATATTGTATTACTACTGCAGTATTTCCTATCCTATTTCACTAGTTTCATCATACCATTTCTGTGACATGTCCAAGGGTAGGCTAAGTATTTAAATAATCGCTCTATCTATTCTTTTTTCTGAAATTCCTGAACAGTTATGAAATATATTAAAAAATGTATCACATTATGGAGACGCTAACATGGTTGCAAAATGTTCCTAACTAGTTTTACTCACACAACTTCCTCTGCTTGCATTTTATTAGATTTTTTTGTTTGTTTGTTTGAGGAGTGGGAGAAGAGGAGAGGTGGTGGCAGGAAGGAAGGGAAGAGAGCAGTTAGGTTGGGCCCAGTGGACTGGGCCAAATAGAACTACTTGGGAAGCTTCCACAGTGATTCATAAATGAAGGTAACTGTAAGACAAGATGAGTGAGAAAAGGCTCCCACTTTCTTTACTGAACAGATGCATGACCGTAACCAAGGTATTTCACCAGTTTCTGCTTTGTTTTTTGTCAGTAATACTACCTGCCCTTCCAACCTCAAAAAGACCCATCTGAGATATTAATGATTACTCAGGGAATTGGAGCACTTAGGTGCATTTAAAGGGAGAATTTGGGCTAGCAATTTTGTTCCTGTTCCAATGACTACCAAATAATTCAAATTAAAGGCAACATATTCTTAAGGGGGGAATTTACCAGGTGAAGTGGTAGGGGTTTTTCTTTTCCTATAAAATTCCTTAGGTTTTATTTTTATTTGTTTCAGACTAACTAAACAGCAGATATGCAGCGTGTATTTTTCAAAATAATACTTCTAATTTCATGCCATAATATAAATATGAAACAAAAATTTCTCTTTGTAACCACAGAGAGGGCAAATTGTTTTTATTTTCTAAACAGATCCAAAACACCTTCTACCCTAAGGTGATAGATGTATAAATCTGACAAATCTGAGAGCAAAGTAAGTTTGTAAATATAGAGAACTCGGGGGAGTGAGGGGAAAACAGATTCTTTGTTTCACTGTAAAATATTTTGAGTTAAAAAAAAAAGATTGTACTGGGGGCTGGGAAGGTGGCTCAGTGGTAGAGCACTTGCCTTGAGCTGAAGAGCTGAGGGACAGCACCCAGGCTCAGAGTACAGGCCCCACGACTGGACCCAAACAAACAAACAAACAAACAAACAAACAAACAAAGATTGTACTTTCTAAAGAAAAGAGATCTGTGCTAAGATTTTTTTTTAAACCCATCCCAGCCTCCTCCCTCTACCTACGGAAATTACCTTCATGCCTAAATTACTGCTTAACTACTTGTTTATTGCCTTGACCCTGGCCTATTCTCTTCCAATCTGTTCTTCCAAGGTGATATAGAGAGGTTTTGTTTTGATGGCAGCTTGAAACAGGGTGTTAATATGTAGCCCATCCATGTTGGCCACGAACTACCGATCCTCCTTGCCTCAGCAGCCCCGGTGTGGGGCTTCCACGTGTGCACTGACACATGGGAACACTTCAAGGTTGGGTTATAAACAACATTCAGCCCTTCTTTGATAGCTCTTGATTCTCTTTGCCCACCTTATTTCTTTCCAAAGATGTACTGTTATATAACATACACATCACAATTAGACATAATAGTAGAGAGATTTATTATTACTATTCTTATTATTTAAAAAACTAAAGATTGTGCTGTATGTGTGTGTTGTATGTGTGTGTGTGTGTGTGTGTGTGCCCACGTGCACATGTGCCAGTATTGGGGCTTGAACTCAGGTCCGTGCACTCTTGTTTACCTCTTATGCTCAAGTCTGACACTCTACCACTTGAGCTACATCTCTATGTCTGATTATTTGCTGGTTAACTGGAGATAAGAGTCTAACGTTCTTTCCTGCTCAGGCTGGCTTTGAACCACAATTTTTCAGATCTCAGCCTGAGTAGCTAGAATTACAAGTGTGAGCCCCTGGCGCCCAAAGATATTGTTAATTTTAAGCTACTCTTTGGCTAAAACAAAATCCCTGATAGATGTCATTTTGCTAGAGAAACAGTACTTTGAAACAATTTCCTAAATATATTAAAGGCTTATAATGGAAAAATAAACTAAATTAAATTAAATCCCTTGGTATTTATAGCACTACTAGAATCAATCTGTGCACAAGATTTAGAATTGGGAATCATCTGGGTTATACAAGAAATTGCAGATGAACCAGAAGGGAAGAAAGAAAATATGCGTATTAAATTGAATTATTCTAGCTGATTGTTCTCCTAATCCATTCACTGGTAAACTGCCAAATGTGCCTCCTTGCCTGGCCTGCTTCATACTCCTATTAGAATCAAAATACCAGTAGTGTTGATAAAAGGGAGTCCCAGGCAGAGCAGGATAGGCACGCAGAGCAGGACTGGACAAGCCCTGGTTCTCAGCACCCAGCCCAAGACCTGGTGACCAGGGTCCCCTGATAAGATCATGGGTATACCAAACCAAGGATTCTCTGTAGACCACAAAATATTAAACTGTTAGGAAGAAATGTGTGTTTTAGAGAAAAAAAATCCCAGGATTTTGATACATTACTATATGCTGCCCACATTTTCTACTTCTTTCAGCTCTCTGTGAGAAGTGCAAGGCTGTAGTCCAGAGCCAGGGCCTATATTGAGAGTGGGTGACTGACATCTAAGCTTCCCCAGCCGTAAAAAATGAAAATCCCACCTTTATCATTTATCATAGCCTAAGGCACAAAAGTCTTAAATCTTTCCTTCATCATTCCCTTCCTCAGGGGGCCTTTTTTAGGTCAAGTGTAAACCTACCACCTGTGGGTAGGCTGAGTAATGAGCCTGCAGAGTTTGCTGAATAAGTCTGGATGAGTCTGGATTTCACAGGGAAGTGGCCATTCCAGGATGGAGTGACTTTCTTTCACATCAATCCAGCAAGACAGAAGAAGGAAAGATAGGAGAAATTGGAGGGGAAACTTGGCCCACATTTATCAGCATGGGCTTATCCATGCCTTTAAGCCAACTTACTATAGAAAATGCATTGAAACCAGACATGATTACTACACCCGGAAAGTATTTTGCATGATTAATAACTTCTAAGTCTCCAAATCTTGAAGAGAGTTATGTACAAAAATGCACTCAAAGCTCTTAGAAAACCCATAGGAAAGTTAAAATTGTGTCTGCTGAGAGAGTCAGGGAATACTGACTCATCTATGCTATCATGTTCATTGCAGAAAAATAAGAATGGAAATCATTACCATCTTCACCAGAGTTACTGATTGGAATTGACAAAAGATTGAGTAAATGGCTAATTTTTATGCCTAAATTTATTCAATAGTTGAATTTCTTTATGGTCAGTAAATATTCCAGGGGAGTGAAGTATAGAGATTTTGTGGGCTGTATATTAAATAGCTAAAAATGATGCTGGGCCTACACCATGAACAGACCATCCTTCTTAGGATTCTGAGGATGCCTAGGCTCTGAAAGTATGAATGGGAAGGGACCAGCCTCCTGAGCTGTGGCACTCAGCTGTGCCTGCACTGACCAAGACTAATTTCAGAAACCAAAGCGTCCAGAATCCCGCATCCCATCATTAATCTAGAGATGCTAAAATTACTTAATTATGATATAAGACACGCTGTCAACAAGCTTTGACATTCTGCCTCTAAATGCAAGTATTCTCAGAAGGATAACAGAATGTGTTTTCACTCATATTTATTAATGGAGAAAGGCCAAAACAACTCAGGGTCTAGTTCTGATTGAGAAAGGAAGAGACAGGATGAGGGCAATGAACATTTGAAACAGCTGCAACAAATGAGCATCCACATAGAGATATTGTCGGCAGAAGAGTTTGCTTATTTAATTTCTTGGCCTTGTACTGAACCTGAGGCTTGACAGCATTCCTTATAAGATACCATACATAATCTAAATGAAACATGTCAGAAGCTAGTAAGTTAAGTCCTTTATTGAATGTATTTCCCATGCAGCTGGAACAGTTAATGGCATCATGAAAGTGCAAGAGGTAAAGAGGCTGGCCTTGGAGCCTATTGAGAATAAAAGCAGACACAGCACAATCATCTCTTCCTCACTCTCCTAAATCAAACATCATCATAAGATTCTCCTCTGAGAATTTATATTGTGTGTATCTAGATGGTTTGCCCTATTTGGAAACTCCTCTAATTTAAAGCAATATGTTTCTTGGCTTCCTCGGTTGCAGTTACACTGCTAAGTTTTTTTTTTTTAATCAGATTTTTATTGTGTTTGGTAATGGTTGCCACGGAGATAGACGTTTGTGAAGGTTTGTTTTCTATTGACTTTTCAGCTAATAAATACGAGGCTGAAGTATAGAGAAGTATTTATAATCCACAACATAGGCATTTTCCTACGATGTCATTAAGACTGTCAAGATGATGACCTGTAGAAGATAGGAGATGAATTTATAATTTCACAGAACAGTTCACCTGTACCTGTTACAGAGTCTCTTGATATCTGGATCAGTGATGGTTGTCCCTGAACAATTTGTGCACACCATAACAATGCCTTGATAGCTAACTCTGGTCATCTTGGTGAGTGTGGATGCAGGGCCTTGGGGGTTTGGAGTATGTGGTAGATGGAACATTTGCCTAGCAAGCAGAAGGCCTTGAATTCAGTCTCCAGTATTGAAAGCAAAAAGTTTAAAAAAAATTTAAGGCAAAAAGCACATAAATAGCATTAGCTCAGTTTTATTAACTTACATACTAATGGTTTTCCCTCCTAGATACTCTTGGGGTAGTGGATGGGGTTGCTGCTTATAGATCACAAAAGCTTCAGAAAATCTCAGCTTGTTTATTGTTTATAGGTCTGAAAATTGGCTTGAAAGCCTTGTTAAAAATAGATACAGACACATTATTTCATTTTTTCCATATCGGAGTCCAGTTCCAATCAAGGAGTTCAGAATTTGTGCCTAGAGAAAAATCATGGAAATGAGCTACATGAACTGAGATGCCCCCAGGTTACACTATTGGAGAATATACCATTGGTGTTTCACCAGCCATGACCCCTCCAATGTTCCATTACTTCTTCCTTTCTCTAGATGAGAAATCTAGAAAGTCCTCCATAAGCAGTGCACATTGGGTCTTGGTCATTCCTTAACTTAATCATAGTAGCTGCAGGATCAGTGGATCTGAGTCTGCAGAGAAGTTCCTCCCTGGGGACACTCATCAGTTCAGTCACATTGTTTCTTTGCTACTCAGATGCATAAAGAAGTGTCAGGCAGAGCTGGCCTTCTGTATCTGTGGCATCTGCAACCACACACCCAACCAACCACAGATTGCAAATATTCAGAAAAAACTTGTTGAACATATACATATGTATGTAGAGATATTTTTCTTGTATTATTCTCTAGATACTACAGTGTAACAACTAGTTACATGGTATTTATATTGCAATAGGTATTGTAAGCTAATTTTAGAGAAGGTTTAAAGTTATTATATGGGAGGATGTGTATTGTTTGTATGCAAATACTATGACTTTTATATGAGGGATTGGAACATCTGTAGAATTCAGTATAGTGAGAAGGCTGTACCTCAAAATTTGAACTCCTACAAAATCTTCCACCCACTTTCTCTCCACCATATCCTGGTTTTATGCTCCATCACAATCTACTTAAATCTTACAATTTAAAATTTATAGCAAATGGTTCTGCTCTTGCTAGCTGTGACACTCAAAGCAGGATCTGTGTTACTTGTGACTTTTATAAACTGAATGGATGTTTTCCCACTTTGCATTGTTATTTCAATTGTCTTACATTGATGATAGTTTCTATTTAAACATATATAAATATATTTCCTACATATGTACATATAATACTCTGTAAGATTATTTAAAGTCATATACGTATGATGGTTTTGAAATCTCATATTAAAAAAACATAATTACTAATACACCCTTTTCTAATCTAGAATTAATGAAATTTGTAGATAGTTCTGGTAAATCAGGCTGGTATTGAGATTTGAAACACTTCATAAAGTGTCTCCTGTCTCTAAATATTTTTGGGTCACCATTTTTCCACTAATTACAAGTTCCACATTTTTCAATGTATTCATTTGTTTTTTGTTTTTGTTTTGTTTGTTTTTTGGGGGTCCGGTCGTGGGGCCTGAACTCTGGGCCTAGGTGCTGTCCTTCAGTTCTTCAGCTCAAGGTTAGTGCTCTACCATACAAGTTCCACATTTTTAACAAATACGTATTCATTAGATGGTTAGCGTGTGTCTCAGGTACTTACTTGCCAGGTGAGATGCTAGGCGATAAAAATACAAAACAAGCTACTATGGTAATCCTCAAGTTCATGGAGTTCACAGCTATAACAGATGCTACAAGTTGGCAGCTGGTTAGTCACCATAGCAACAATACAACCATAAACGAATAAAGGCTATGAAGAAAAGATATGCAGAGCTACACATTATTTAAATAATTTATAATCTGTGCTAATAACTGATTTTGGAAATACATCATTTGTTTGAGAAAGATTGTTCGACAACTCCACTTAAATAGTTAATCAACATCTAAACTTCGAGGTCAAAAACAAACTCCTCCTCTTGTCTATAAAACGATTCTTTTTTTAATTGATGTTCCTTATACTTTCAGTTTACCAGACAAACCCTTGGTGTCCTCTTGGTTTCTCATGTTCCTTTAATCCTTATAGCCAATCTCTCAGCAACTCTGTGGTTCTCTCTGGGAAACACATGCAAAATCCAACTGCTTCTAACTCCATCCATTGATGCCATTAAAGTCTAGATCACCAGGACCCTACAAGGTATGCAATCTTCCTTTCCCCTTTCCCCTGTTAACAGCCTCTTGCTAGCATAGCTTATGGACTGAGCCTGTTAAGAGCTTAATCAGTGTGTCACTCTATTGCTCAAAACATTATACACCCACACACACTCCAATAAATTCAGAGAACAGTGGGTTGCATTGAAAAATGAGGAGCCGCATTACCCCTCCACCTTTACTTCCTGTGCCTTGTCCTTGCTCCACCAGAATAGCCTCCTTGCTGGTCCTGGGATTTGCCAGGCTCAGGCTGGCCTCAGAGCTTTGGTTCCTTCTGTTTCTCCCATCTGAAATGGCCAGAGATCTGTCTGGCTCCATCATTCCTTCACTTCTTCAAGTCTTGACATAAATGACACCTTTCCAGCCTCCACTGATACGGTTGAGGCAGGTTGAGGCTGGAGAGTTCAGGAAACATGTGGCCTGGGGAATGGTATCCAGAAACCCAGAAACAGACAAGGTTTTTAGAAGCACTACCTTCTTTGCTTCTAAGTACACCCTTTCTGACAGATAGCAGGATGCATTCCTAATCTCAAAGATACACATCTGATTTATGGCAGGTAACATTTTTTTTTTCTGGAACATATGCCCAAGCATTAAAGAATGAGTCACAAATATAACCGGGAACTCAAAATGTGTAAACCAGAAGTGATTAAGAACAAAAATAAATATATATCTCTGAATAATTTTAAGTCTGACCCTGCCTTTATCATATAACTACCCCTGATTGTCAAAGAGCTGTGTACCCTTTTGAGAGTACCCGCACTGTTAGAGTGTGATTCTCCCTTTCTGCTTGTCTACTTGTCAGCTTGCCTGCTTGCCTGTTTGCTTGCTTGCTTACTCCATAAAGCTCTGCCAAGTTTTCTTATCATTATGAATTGTCTGGTAATTCTTATTCTGCAATTGAAGTCAAGGACCCTGAGTGGAGAGTCCCTACTTTCAGAGGGAAACTTCACAAACCTTCACCTGAACCCAGTGACAGGGTGAGCTGTTCCCCGACTCATTGCCCAAATCCCCACATTCCTTTTCTTTTTTTAAAAAAACTTGAAGTATTCATCAAAAATTTATTAACATGCTAATGTTTTATATGGCTGGTTCAGTATTTGTAATACAATTTAAAATCCCATGTGTCCCCTGAAAATTCCAGATGTTGCAATACACATGTATAAATAGCTGTACTTCCTAATGGACTTAGCATAGCTGTACTTCTCTAGTTAGTTTTTGCCAGATAAATAAAACATAAATCTGTCAAAGATACTGCAACTTCAAGAATTCAGATTGCTTTTCACCAGGATTTTTTTCTTTTCTTCTTTGTTCTCCTCCCCCTTGTTTGTTTGTTTGTTTGTTTTTTGGCAATGTTATAGATTGCTATAAAGGCATTTAACCATTTGAGCCCTGGCCCACCATGGTCCTTTTGCTTTTCTAGTTTGTCTTCAGATAGTCTCAGGCTTCTGTCCACCATCCACAGAATAAAATCCTCTGCACATTCCTTTTCAACTCTCCTTTTTTTCCCTGGCCCTTGTTCCAGTTTAATATGTATACAACGTTATATTAAGTGATGTTTTGCCTTGTCTCGGTATCTCCAACTAAAATAACCATGGAGACAAAAATTGTTGCATCCTGAGCAATGAGAACAGTACCTAGCATGCATTACACACTCAGTAAATATTTTTCAAACACACCATGTAAATCTGTAGGCAGGGTAACCGTGGAAGAGTGTGGGCTTTGAATAGGCAAACCTACTGCCACAGTGCCTTGCATTTTCTGATTGAGTAAGCTTGGGTGAGGTTTTTTGTTTTGTTGTTGTTGTTTTATTTTCTTTTGTTTTGATTTGTTTTTTCTAGTCCTGGGGCTTAAACTCAGGGCCTGAGCACTGTCCCTGAGCCTCTTTGTACTCAAGGCTAGTGCTCTACCCCTATAGTTACAGCACAACTTCTGGCTTTTTCTGAGTAGTTTATTGGGGTTAAGAGTCTCATGAACATTTCTGCCCGGACTGGCTTCCTTAGCTCTCAGTTTTCCTGAGTAGCTAAGATTACAGGCATGAGCCACCAGCACCAGGTTTGGGTGTGTTATTACTCATGATGAAGTTTTGGGTTTCTCAGCTGTAAAAATACAAACTAGTATCTTTGTGAAAACATCACACATGGAACACCCTATATGGCATAGGTTTTGTAGATATACGTATAGTACCTATAATACCATATTTTATGTGAAATGGTTTTATAAACACAATTATATATGTGTAATATATAAGTATAATACATCTATTTATGTATTATGCATTATGTTTGTGTTTATTATGCTGGAGATTAAGCCCAAGGCATTGCACACACTAGGCAAGTAAGTGGTCTACCACTGAGCTACATCCCAAGATCCCTTTATTTTTTGTAGTCCAGGATGGCCTTGAACTACCTAGGAAGTGCAGGCTGGCATCAAAATTATAATCCTCCTGCCTCAGCCTCCTAAGGGTTATGATTACAGATGTGCATGACTATGCCTAGTTATTTGTTCAAACAATGTTCTATGAATCATAAATATATTTGGAATACTAAAATTGACTGGTCCCTCTGACACCCTAAGTACTTCTCAACATATTAAATCTTAATAGCATGGTTTCTCCTAATTCTATTGTGAGAACCTGAGCAGCCCAGTTAGGTACCAGGAAGTATCAGCAGCTGAAAGATACCACTAGCTACTACTAGAGATGTTCAAGTCATGAACACATGAAGCAACAAATTGCTCTCATTAATACTGTTCAACATTAGAAAAATAGAGAAGTTAACACACTTCTTTTCTTTTTCTTTTTCCAGTCCTGGGGCTTGAATTCAGGCACTAGGCACAGTCCCTGAGCTTTCTTTGCTCAAGGCTAGCCCTCTACCATTTGAGCCACACTGCCACTTCTGGCCTTTTTTTCTGTTTATGTGGTACTAAGGAATAGAATCCAGGGCTTCATGCATGCTAGACAAGCATTCTACCACTAAGCCAATTCCCAGCCCATTTTCTTAAAGGTGAAAGTGTAATATGGAAAGATGACATAGGTTTGAAGTACTCAAGTGGTAGAGTACACTTAAGGCCCTGGATTCAAGATTACTAATCCATCACCAATTGCTTTTGAACACTGAATTGAAATATATTTGCTAAGAGATTGAAAATAAGAGCAGGGCTGCTATATTGACAATGTCCTCAATTGCAAACCATATCTTGGTTTTAAAACACATATGTGAAATCAATTGGGAGTAAAAGAAGCCAATGACATTCGTGAAGTATAAATTCATTCACTCAAACTTTACCTACTCAATGCTCAATGTCTATCTTGTGCTGGGCAAGAATTTTTTTTTAATGAATAAAAGTTCCCATTGACATGACAAACAACTCCAGGTGTTCTTTTCTGGTAATCACTAAATAATGCAATGCCATACTCAGAGAGCAGCTGAGTATACAAAAAATTTGATAAAGCTTTTTATGGGACACTAATATAAAGTGAGTATCTTTTCAAAAGACCTGTCAATAGACAGGCTCTTGACTAACGCACAGTTAAACACTTAGTAGACTCTGTTGACTTCACTGAGATCAGCTGTACAGGGAGTGAGCTAAAACTTTGGTTTTGTACATAAGAAATCCTGACTAGAGAGGATATGAAGGCCTTGAATGCCTGAAGTACTGAGGTCAGCATCCATGAGCTACAACTGAAATGAAAAGGGATATTGTTAAGCCAAGGACAATCCCAAAGATGCTGAGTGGGACTGAGATTGGATCCCATAAAGAGCAACTAAAAATGAAAAGCCCAGGTGTTTGCCCTGAGAGAAAAGGAGAAAACACGTAACAGCTGACTCCATGATAGAGCGGGTGCTGCAGGGTAGAGTGAGATGTGACAAAAACATTGAGCATTTGCTGAGCACCTCTGAGTCAGTAGCTCCTCAGGTACATTATCCTGTTTAATCCTCCCCTGTGGCTTTCAAATGTGCCCAGCTCTGCATGCAAATACATCACATTGGATGCAAATGAGCAATCAGCACGTGGGGAAAATGGCAAGACTTCTAGTCCATGTAGTCAGTCTCATTTTCCCTGGCTTTCTAGGGCTATTCTCTTAGTTGATTCTCGTTGTTTGTAAAAGTATGAAACAGCTAAGATCTGTACATCTCAGAAAAGGAAAAAAAAAGGAATATATGTTCTTTAGTACAAATGTTTCACTAAGTCATCAATGAGGTAGCTGAAACTACTCTTTGCAATGTTAGGTTCAGTCTCAGCACTGAGAAACACAGATACAGAGATTGAAGTTACAGTATTACTCGTGGTGACCCATTGGCTGAAGCTATAGTGACAACACGGCTTAAACCTGGCACACTCTGAGGGAGCCATTAGCAGATTTCATAAATGGGACCTCTGAACTTGAAAATATCTGTTTCACCTTAGAAATGAGAAAAACAAGTGTGCCTGTATGAAAATCCGTTCAATTACTCCAATAAACATTTCTGAATCAGTCTTCTATTCCTTTAAACCCTATGCTTACCTTCAAAAATTAGTTGTGGTGTAAGGCTCTCCTTAATAGCAATGTTTCTGAAGACAAGAACCCTTTCAGAGAGACCTCAGAAAATATATGAAAAGGTTCTTTGAAAGCTATCGCATTTGGAAACTGACTTTCAATAAGCTGCTGCTGGCTGCAATGATTGGTTAAAGCAGATTCAATGAGTTTGTCTTTATTTTTAGTATTTCATAGCTCACTTTTTCCTGCTATTCTTGAATAAACTCTTCCTGGTGTTCCCTTTGCAAGAAAGCCAACAATGTAAGAAGCAGCATTCTTTTTCCATGGTAACTTGTGCCCATAGATTCTGCACAGCTGAAGCTCTGTGGTTAAAGAGCCCATAGGCATAAATTTTATAGCTATTCAAAGAATAGAGATTCAGAGAGGTCAATGCCAGTGGCTCACACCTGTAATTCTAGCTACCCAGGAGGCTGAGATCTGAGGATCATGGTTTAAAACCAACCCTGATGAAGAAACTCTGAGACTCTTACCTCCAATAAAATCCAATAAAAATACACGCACACACACACACACACACACACACACACACACACACACACACACACACACACACACAAGTGGAGTTATGGTTCAAGTGGTAGAGTGCTAACCTTAGGCAAAAAAGCTCAGAGATATCAAATAATTAAATCCCCAACAACAAATTCTCAAAGAAACAACTGCCCAATAAATAAGGCTAAAGACTTACAGAGTAACTTCTCTGAAGAGGAAATAAGAATGGTCAACAGACACATGAAGAAGTGCTCAACCTCCCTAGCCATAAAAGAAATGTAAATCAAAACAACATTGAGATGCCACCTCACCCCAGTTAGAATGGCTATAATCAACTCTAATAACAACAGATGTTGGAGGGGATGTGGACAGAAGGGAACCCTACTGCATTGTGAGTACAAACTTGTTCAACCACTTTGGAAAGTAGTATGGAGGTTCCTCAAAAGACTCCACATAGAGCTTCCCTATGACCCAGCAATCCCACTTTTGGGCATTTACCCAAATGATCACAAACAAGACCATACTAAAGCTACCAGCACAACTATGTTTATTGCAGCATTATTTACCATAGCTAAGATATGGAAGCAACCCAGATGCCCCTCAGTAGATGAATGGATCAAGAAAATGTGGTATATATGCAAAATGTAATTCTATGCCTCCATCAGAAAGAATGACATTGCCTCATTTGTTAGGAAATGGAAAGACTTGGAGAAAATTATATTAAGTGAAGTAAGCCAGGCCCAAAGAAACATAGGTCCCATGGTTTCCCTTATTTGCAATAACTAGTATATGTCTGAGACAAGCAGAAACAGTCAGACAAGTTGTTGAGAGGCAAAATGAACCCCCAAATAAGGACTCAAATCGTTTTTCTTCTTGCTATTGTTTCTAACGTATTTATAAGATGATTTCTTTGTTGCTTTGTATGTCCCTCCCCCATGGTATAACCCTGTTTCCACTGTATTTGATGTTGGTATAATTTGTGGAGGGGAAGGGAAAAAAAAAACAAATTAAGTAGGGATACAGGTGGAACCATTGCAGCAGTGAGATATACAAGACGTTATGTCAAAAAATGAACTTTACAACTTTGGTGGGGGGGGTAGAAGGGGGTGGAAGGGGATGAGAGGGCAGGGATGGTAAGGGGGAAACAAAGGAGGAAGCAACAATGCTTGATAAGAAATGTACTCATTACCTTGCTCATGTAATTTTAACCCCTCTGTACGGTATTTTCACAATTAAAAAAAAATTAATAAAAAATGCTCAGAGATAGCACCCAGGCCCTGAGTTCAAGCCCCAGGACCAGCAGACACACACACACACACACACACACACAAAAAGAAGGAGAAAGAAAGGAAGGAAGGAAGGAAGGAAGGAAGGAATGAAGGTAGGATGGAAGGAAGGAAGGAAGGAAGGAAGGAAGGAAGGAAGGAAGGAAGGAAGGAAGGAAGGAAGGGAAAGAAAGAAAAAAAAGCAAGAAAACAAGCAAGAAAGAAAATGGACATTGAAAATGTCACCTGCGTCCAATGGTAGTGCTGGTGAAAGGCTGTGATTAGGGTTAGAGAATATAAAGGATTTGTTGTTACTAAATAACTGCCCTCCTTGGGTGGAAGTGGAGGTGGGGACTCACCCTTCCTAACATGGTCCAGTCACAGATCCATCTCGTCAGCCCTGTGGGCTCTCCAACCAGAACCAGGGCAGTCCGTCTCCCCTCCCAAGTACTTCTTTGCTGATATTGACTGTCATCAAGTATTTACATGCCAGGCACTGTATATGTAACTTAAGTTTGTGATTGTATATAATTTCTACAGTTGCCTCTATTTTATTCTCATCATTTATTTTCCTTTTATTTATTTATTTTATTCACATTTTATTCACAGAGACTGAGGCAGAGGCTGTGCAATGTTGCTTCCATAATTTGTTGCTAAGTAATGACAGAGTCCAGAACCCTGGTTCTTCATGGTTATGCTAAAATGCTTCTTTTCTTTGAGTCTCCCAATTAGTCCAAGATTGATAGATGCTTGAACTCAATCTACCAACTCCTAAGGAAAAGGAAAATCCAAGGTAGGCTATGAGTTGGGACCTAGGATATCTGGCCACTAGAAACCAAAGGAAGCTCCTGGTAGGAGGTGTGAGCAATGGCAGGTATACGCTGAGTCTTCATGGTGATTCATCAGGGCCACAGGCTCAGCCTCAGCCTGGAAGAAGAACTCAAGGCAGAATCTCATCTTTCCCTGTTCTTTTACATTTTTATTTCATTTTATTTTCTTTTAGTTTTCGGGCTTTGGAAACCTGCCAGGAAAGCCTGAGAGCAGCCTTAAGAGAACTGTGGCAGTACCCACAAGAGCTGTTAGCTAGAATCCCCAAACTCCCATGCTGGTCAAGGAGACTTGTCTGTTGGGAGCAGCTCAAAGATATTCTTTCAACCAAGATGTTAGTTTAGCACAAAAGGAGCCATTGTGGCTTAGAAGGCTTACCATTGATTACTAGGTCAAGATAAGGATTTCGCTCCTTTGTTCCCTCTGGAGACCACAGATAGTGGAGGACTTTTGACCTCCTGCAATAGATATCCTCTTTCCCATTGAGAATGATGTGGGGAGGAAGGGACGGAGGCGGGGGATGAATAAATGTCCATTGTGCCACTGTTCAACAATCTTGTTTACACCTCCAGTCTTCACATAAGCTACAGGCATGTATCACTACTGTTACAACTGAGAAAAACACTTGTAGGATAAGCAAAGGCCCCCTTGCAGTGCACGAAGATTTTTCCCCACCAAATAATTTGATGATTAAAAACTAGCCAAACCATTGACATTCCTCTTTCAAATACGTTTTTTTTCTTTTCCCCCACCTCTATGTATTCTATTCATAATCCAGACAGAAAACTTAGAGAACACCTATAAACAAAAAGAATATAGGTAAATTACAAATCAGGGATAATTGCTCTTCAAGCAATTCTGTACTGTATCTTCCAAACTTTTCTACTCAAGTATAAATAGTTTAAACTGACATCTTTTAAAACAAAATGGATCAAGTTCTACACATGGCTGTGTAACTTGCTCTAAATAAATATAACATGAAGAACTTTTCAGAGAAAAACATGGCAATTTCTCTTCCCTCATAGACTTCAGTAAATGAGCACGCCATCTTGTATTAGTATTTCACACTTCCCAATGCTTACCTCATGAAAAATGGCTAAAGTTCAAAGTAAACACTAAGGCTTCTGAACTACTTTCTGTTAGAAAGACAGTATCCATTAGCAGTTTCACTAGCAATGGGGAACATGCAGTAAACCGATGAACCCTGGTATAATTCTACATGAGGAAGAAATGCTTTCACTCTTCTACCATTAGCTCATCCTTCCGTTATACTCTGGGACTCCTAACAACATGAATCCAACCATGGAAACTATTACTACCCTGTTGCCCCCATCTCAGATTTGTGAAATAGCACAGTGGCAGCATTACTATGTCAGAACAGTAGGAAATCCCAGGAGCCTTCCAAGCAGCCATTGCAACCATGGGCAACATGTTAAGAAAGCAAAGCAAAAGCCAGCATTTGTACTCAAGAAGCTGAGATCAGGTGGATCATAGTGCTGGGCCACACTGAACAGAAACATTATCAAGAGCCTGTCTCAACCAGCAAAGAGCTTACACACACATGCTTGTCATCCCAGATGTAGTAGAAGGATCACAATCCAGGTCAGCCTGAGCGAAAAATGAGACAGCATTCAAAAACATAATTACACATTTTCAAAGCTAAGCTCCTCTCTTTCCCCAAATCCTTTTTCTTTATCTTTAAGAGACAGGAAATGCCATCTGCCGAAGTTCAGAAACCTTGACAAACTCTTGACTCCCTCATTTTCTCAAACTTCTCTAACGTCTGTCCCACAAAAGCCATCAACTACCACATCCAACCCAGCCTTCCTCTTCTTTCTTTCACACATCCCTCCATTTGTCTTGTTTCAGGCCTTTATTATCTCTCATCTGAGGAATGGCTACCATTTCTCATCACTATGCTATGTCAATGTTAGCAAATAAAAATACAAGTTGCTAATTACATTTTAGTTTCTGATATACAACCAACAATTTTTCAGTGTTTAGTGTTTTTCATACATTCATAAGCAACATGTAATTTATCTGGTGACCCTGTCAATACATCTTGGACATTGCTGTGGAAGTGAGCCAGAAGAATTACTGTAATATTTCCCTTTTGTACCATCTTCAAAGTTATCTTATAGTTCACAAGGAAGTTCTTTAGATAGCATAGAAAGCCCCCAATGGTTTAGCCCTCTTTTTCCTCTTCAAACTTCCCTCTCAAATCTCTCCTCATTCACTTGGTTCCAGATACACAAGTATTTTTGTTCCTGGAACCCATAAAGCTCTATTCTGCCATGGGACTTGAAGATCCAACTACATGGACCTCACCCAGATCTTTGAATGGATGCCTGGCTCTTAGTTTTAAAGACTTAGCAAAAATTTCCTGGAGAAACCTGTGGCAGGTATTCTAACTACAGAAGCCACAGCTTACTATTCATCTTGGTCCTGATTTTTCTCTTTATACTCTTTTTCCAATCTGTACATATCTTGTTTATTTGTATATTAGGCACATTCATCTATCCCCATTTTTTCATTGGAATGTAAATTTTGTGAGAACAAGGACTGCTTGTTTTTCCCTGTAGCACACATTTGACACAGCTTCTGACACTTGTCTTGTTGTAGGAATAAAGACATAAAGAAACGAATGAACAAGTGAAGGACTAGGTAAGCTCTCCAGGCATGTGTTCTTTTTGAGTTTTTGCTCTTTCCTGGAGCCCCATACCCTGTTGTGGCCAACTTGCCTGCCACAGTGAAAGAACATCAACTGGTTAGTTTAAAGCAGAAACCTAGCATGTCTCAGTTCTGGGGACTGGAAGTAAGGTATCGGTAGGGTTAGTTTCTGTTGAGAATCTTCTTCCTGGCTTACAGATCACAACATGATCTCAACATGAACAGGCATGACTCTTTCTCATGACAGGAAACAAGAAAGTCTGTTCTTGTTTGCTTTTTTTGTTGTTTGCTTGTTTTTGCTGGACCTACTCTACCACTTGAGCCACAGCAACACTTCTGGCTTTTTCTACTTGTGTGGTGCTGAGGAATTGAACCTAGGGCTTCATGTATAACAGGCAAGCACTCTATCACTAAGCCACATTCCCAGCTCCAAGAAGGTCTGTTCTTTAGGGCCTTGAGTCCCACCCCAAAGACCCTATTCTCATGACCTCTGAAAGGTGATCACCTCTGGTTACCACCACACTGAGAGACAGAGCTTTTACCCTATGAATTTGAGGAGGGCAAACTATAGCTTATAGTATATCCCCTTTTCCTTCTGTGTGCTAAAAAAGCACTTTCTCTGTCAGGTGAATCACTTCTTCCTCTGGACTTTTCCTCCAATCCTCAGCACTTGTAGTACTTTACAGTAACTAGTGTCTTAATGGCTTCCTCTCTCTTAAAAACTGTCAGCTCTTTGAAGGAAGCTTTGCCTGGTACAATATCTAATATGTAGAAAGGATTTGATAAACAACCATTGACTGAATAAATAATTGGCTGAATGAATTTCATCATCTAAGAAAGCACCAAAAATGACTTAATTACCTCTGTAAAGACCTTCTATGTTAATAAAGTCACATTATGATGACTTCAATATATGAATTTGGGGGGGGGATCACAATTTTACCCACAGCACAATCGCTGCTATGCAAACAAGAAATGTGACAGGCAGAACAAGTGACAGTAGAGAGGGAAGAGACAGCAAAAGAGAGAAGATAGTTGTAGGGGTAGGAGCAGCAAAAAGAAAACACACACAAAAAAAATTAAAAAAAAATAAGAGACTAAACAGAAAGGCAGGATACACTCATGTTAATGAACATGATCTTTAGCAAAATACTCAGTTATATTTAGAACATTCAATTTCAAGGAGCAGGAAAGGCTATCATACATTTTACAAAGTAGTCCTTCAATTATGCTTTTTAAATATTGCTTCTTAGACAGTGAGCCTCCAGGCACATGAAGAAGCTAGCTGCTTGAGAATGTTGGAAGGGGTGACGCATTGGTCACAATACATTGTATTCATGAGCTACTTGATTAAACGAAAACTCCTTTGTACAAAAAAAAAAAAAAACAACTTTAAAAGAAATCTGAAAAAAAAAATGACCCAGCTCCCAACAATTATGCCAATGGTTTCTGATAAGTTGTATCTCAAAGTTAATTGCCATCAAGAAGGAATGAAAAGATGGACTATCAAGTGGTCCAAAACAATAAGGTAAAAAAGCAAAAGTATTCATTCCGATGAGAAACAATGATGTGTAAAATAAAACATGTTCCTTCATTTTGCGTTTAAGTTCCCTTCCTTGCCACCCACCTTTTGGACATCTGCTTAGACATCCTGGAAGAGTGAATCACCACGTGTAAGGAAACCCAGGGCTACTGACTTCTTGGAAGTGTCAAAGGTGACTCATCTTTTATAGATTTTCACCTCTGAAGAATTTATTTGGAAAAAAATGTGACATGTTTCCTAAATACACACCATGTCTACTAAGATTTAAATTAAATTAAGAAATCTAAACACAACGAAACAGCCCGTGGCTTGTTAAAGCTGCAGTGTGTTAGATTATGTACTTTCTGTAGCCACAGAACAGCAATAGAAAGGTATACATTCTGATGTAAGCAGTGATTGTTTACTTCCTTTGCCTCTCAATGTTTTTCTGTTTCAAGTAAACATTTGTAGATTTATAATAAACAAAGTTGCTGCGATATTTAGCTTTTAAGGCAATGTTTTAAATTCAGTACAGGTATCTGATTCATCTTTCTACCTGAAGTTTCTTGGGTGATTGAATTGTTCAAAAGAACAAACTTGTAAGATTCTCTGTTTCTCCATGAGGAATTGACTGTGTGTTTAATGTTCTGTTAATGACACAGACATAAAAGAAAGCATGTGTAAAAGTTAACACTCACCTAGGAAATCATCACCTTTTTGTTTCATTCACTGCCCTCAGTAAAGATACAAAGTATAGACAGCAGATAACCTGGTAATACAATGGTATTTCTAACTAAAAAGCAATGGACCACTGCCTGAAAATATGTGACCCAGATGTATTTCAAATTCCATGGTAGTTTTTCTCCTCCCTTAGGATCCACTCTGAAATCAAGCTCAATGCTTTTTCCATGATTCCCAACAAATCCAACAGGACAGTGTGTGTGTAAGTAGCACCAAATCTACTGAAGGTTTTTGTAGGAAATGAGACATTATATCAAACACCACACCCAGCAGAACTTAAGAAAAGTTAAGCTCCACTATTGGTCTCCAAATTACTTTCTAAATTGCCTTCTTTTTTCTATCCGTCAAAAAAATCTTTATATCCTAACATTCAAATCCAACGTTTGATTTGAATCCCAAAGTTACCAAGGAGAAACTAAGGCACGTAGTCAACAAACCCCTTTACCAACAGGATTTATCTTCATTGCAACAAAGCCATACAAAAATAAAAATGAAAAACAGGTCAATAACTATTAGGTGTTAGTCAAGTCTGATCTTGGATTGTTTTACTTTCCATCTCAAGTGGTGTATGTAAGAAATATGTAGAAGACAATATACTTGAATGAAACCATTTGCTAAATAAGCAGTGTGTATGTGTGTGTGTGTGTGTGTGTGCGTGTGTGTGTGTGTGTGTGCATGTGCATGTGCGTGCATGTGTATATAGGTATGTAGGATGTGGTAGTGATAAAATTCTGCAGCTGAGCAATTATTTTCACCAGCTGGATAAACACACAATATAATCATATATCCATAAAGTATGGATAATATGTAGTATGGATAATATGTAGTATGAGGGTAACAGGATTCTTTTAATTCTGTTTTTAACTTGTCCTTTTCCTGAACTTTGATTTCTAATAAGAATTAACTGGCCAGCCCTGATGCTCTAGGCAATAGAATGATGCTTTCTCTGTGCAGAAACCTTATAGGCATAATGACTATAGCCCTCCCCAAAACGGCAATTATGTAAGATAATTTTCTCAACTATAATAACTATTTCAGTATGTATATCCAAATATATTATATATACTTTACAGACACAAAATACAATAAACTATTTTTCAAGCACATTGCAATGGTTCCTGAGAATGCGTGGAGCCTTCCAACACAAATATTTTTTAGGAAAAAAAAATTAATAAAAACTAAAAAAAAAACCCTCCTCTCTACTTTTGTTGAACAATCATCAGATGAATTTTCATTAGAAATATAGAGAAAACTTCTGCTGCCCCATAATTTTCCTATGTCCCAGTACTATGTAAAACAGAGAGTAGAAAAGATTTACCTTGATAGCTGTCATGAATCCAAATTCAAGCTTTTTCCACTATTTACCCCATCACTCAGTCAGCATTTAGTAATTGCTCGGTTACTATGCCTAAGCATGTGGGCCTTGGCTTGAAAAGCTGGTTTGGGGAACACAGCCCGCGAAGTTTCCATCAACGCCGTCTCAGCTGCAGACAGGTCTTGAGTCATCCTGACTCCCCTTGGTTATTGAAGTTATACGGAAACTTCCCTCTACTTTCTTGCCTGCTACCACCTCCAGACAACTGCTTCTTGGGGGTACCATGTGCTGCCTTTCCTTAATTGCTTTTTGAAACACAAGAGATTTTTATCCCCCTCCACACACACATTTTTCTTGTTTTTGCTTTCAAAATGTGTTTGCATATTACCTAGATTATCCTTTAAAAAATAAAAGAAAAAAGATGACACTTTAGATTTTACTATTCCATCTCCTCATTAGCCAGACATTATTTCTCTACACCTCAGCTAGTCTTCCTGTCTAAGGACCCTGATCCATGGTTGTTTTAGACATTCCTAATGAATACATTGCTCCGTTCTTCACCCTGCATGACCTTGTGCTGGCCCTTCTTCCGGTATTGGCATTTCATCCTCAAAGTTTTACTTAGAGTTCTCAGACAGCTATGAACTCTCCAGATCCTAGAAGGAAGGGGGAATTAGGGATTGTACATGTTCATGCCTTAGGATTTTCAAAATGGGCATTTCAAAATGGGCATAAAGAATTCGAATTCATTTAGCAAATCTTTAAGGGAATAATGAAGACCCCAGAAGGAAGAGCTTCTAGGGAAGAGCCAGACCGAGAGGGGCAGTGTCCTGGACCAAGGTGTTCTCTCTTCTTGGAATCTCGCTTGCTACATTCACCCCTTTCCTCAGAGTTGGGTAGAAAAATTAGATGGTATAGATATACAGTAGTAGGAGTGCACACAAAGATCAGTGAGATCTGAGTCAGGTGTTGGTGGCCTGTAATCTTAGCTAATCAGTAGGCTGAGGATCATGGTTCAAAATCATCAGGGGCTCCTCTTCCTCTTCTCTTAGCTCATGATAGAAGTGGTCTCAGTCTACCACGCACTCTTTCCATAATATGCTGCTTCACCACAGGGCCAATGGATCATAGACTGAAACTTTCAAAACTGTAGAGCAATATAAACTATGACCTTCATGCATTCATCACCTCAGGTATTTAGTTACAGTAATGCCTAGATGTCTTCAAGGAAGAAAATGAAGAGAGAAAGCAAAAGTATATTCAGTATACTCACTGAATTATAGAATTGTATTTTGGGTTATTTTTTCCCTCATTGTCTGCCATCATATGATGACTCGTTGCCGTAGATTTGAATATGGTTAATTATGAGTTTGGGTTTTGGTTTTCAAACTGCCAGTTGTAAACTATAGACTCTCTCTAGGGTAGATGGGCAGGTGGAGAAAAGGAGAAAAATTAGAATTGAACATGTTTGCACTCCACAAACATAACTGCTTACTTCTACCCAAAGTTTCTCAAAGCATAGTTAAGCAACACTCAAGCTCTTAGGTATAGGCTAAACCATATGCAATAGACAATATTAGATTTTTAATGAGAAATTACCATTTTCATATGATTTCCCAAGTTCTAGAATAGAAAAATGAAGTTTTTTTTTCTTTATGCTATTGCTAACAATTTTGTTAAGTAGAATGTGATATACCTCATTTTTTTTCATCTATACCTACAAGGAGACTGTGTTGGGGCTGGGAAGGTGGCTCAGTGGTAGAGTGCTTGCCTTGCATGCATGAGGCCCTGGGTTCGATTCCTCAGCACCACATAAGCAAAAAGAAAAAACCCAGAAGTGGAGCTGTGGCTCAAATGGTAGAGCGCTAGCCTTGAGCTGAAGAGCTGAGGGACAGCGCCCAGGCCTGAACGGCCCCACGACCAGACCCCCCCCCCAAAAAGGAGACTGTGTTCTGTGCCAGGGGGAGTTGGAATATCTATGAAGCAGGAAAAAAGAACAAAATTGAGTGAGTGCAAATTTAAAAAAAAATCTCCTTTGTTTCTTTAAATAAATCCCAGAAAATAGTTGACAGGTCTAAGCGGCCATGAAATGTCTTCTAATAGTCATGATGGTGTCTTGTACTCTTTGAACACACAGGGCTTCTGCCCTCATAGTTCCTTAAAGTCTCTACTCATACTTCACCTTCTCAAGGACTATCGGATTCTCCTACCTGCACCCCACAATTCTACATCCCAATTTCCTCACCATGTTTTACTCTTTAATTTTATTTCTTTGTCACTCCATAATTTTCTAACACATACGAATTTTTTTGTGATAACTATTTTACATGACATAGGTTCCCTGCTGGAATATATGATTCTCAAGGACAGGAACATTGTCAAGTTTCTTCTGATCATCCAAAGCTGCTAAGAGAAACTCAGTATCCATGATTTGATGAAGTCTTGAACAGGCTAGATATGAAACTGAAGGACAAGGTAAAGTAGCTGGAAAGGTACCAGGTCTTTTTGATGGACTGCTTCTATTAAAGTAACCAATCAAAGATTTCATTCTCAACTTCTATCCTTACATATTGGAAGAGGCTCATGCCAGAACCCAAGGTAACAGTTGATAAAAAAAAATCTCTTCAGAAAAGAGGAGGATTCTGAAATCTGGAGGATTTATTTGCTCCAGTTAGTTGATATGAGCCACTGTGACCACTGAAGTTTTTTTAAATTCATTTTTGCTTCTTTCAGTATCCCAGAGTAATAAGATGAACTATTCCATCACTCTTTTTTTTTATTATAAAATGTAGTGTTAAGATTAAAATACTCTTGGGTTAGTGATGAATGGGGATAGTGATGGAGGCCAAATTTAAAGAGCAGCACAACCACAAACCACAATGGAGGATGCTCTGAATGTGATTCATTCAACCCTGGCAGGAAATATAGGAGTCAAACCTCCAGATCGCAGGGCAAAGATCACCCTGATCCAACCCACAAGCCTGATTCACTAAACCTGCCTAAAGCCAAGTCACAGCAACTGCCTGGTTGATCCAGAGTGGTTTACATGAGCCTGAGCGTGGATAGTACCACAATGTCATGCACGTTGTATGTAGCAAGTTGCTGAATCTCACAGCTGGAAGAAGTAGGTAGAAAACAATTGCCTTTACACAGACAGAAAAAAACAAAAATAAAAAAACAAAACAAAGCAAAGCAATTGTACAGGTTAGGGAACCTACTCTGGGTCACATGGCTGTGAAGGCAGGATTTAACTTCTGATATCTGCAAGTAGGGAATGAATTCATACTTTATCAATGGACTACCTCCCGAATATAGTGTACATAATGCTTTAGGAGACTATTATAAGCAATCTTTGTAGATATCATCTTAGGCAGGCAAGGGTGAGAGTTGGTCACCATGAAACTCAACAGGCAAATTTTCTATATTTCAAGAAATAGGATAAACTACTGCAACATCTTTGCTTACCCTTAAGAGATGGACATTATTAACATATAAGTGATGGTCATGAAATATTATTTGGCAATAGAATTAGCCTTATAAAATGGATTCAGTGTCCTCCCCAGATTTCTTCTAGACCTATAAATCTTGACTGGTTACAAAACCTCAGATGTTAGAATAAAGGAGTCATTTCCCTCTCAACATAATGGCATACTTTACTATGTGTTATCCAGCCACCTTTTATCCTGTGGGTTAGGATGAGTCTGAACTGCACCAATTCTCTGTCATTGGAAGGCTGAGGTTTGTTGTTGTCTAGAAGTTTGTCCAAATGTGAATACACTGATTGAGGGAGTGATTGTGGTCTGCCAGTCATGCTGTGTACAAAGGAAGTCGTTTCTTCCAACAGCCTTGTTTGTGTTTTGGAAAACTGCTTCGGTTTATGTCCCATTTCCATTCCCAGGCTCTGCCCTCCCAAAGTAAATAGATGACAAGTCATGGTGTGGGGAGAAAGCATTGGTGCTGCAGGGGTGGGGAGAGAGGAAGGAAAGAGATTTCCCTAGGGCAAAAAGGTCCTCAACAAACCAAGTATAATTTGGAAAGAAACTTCTGTGCCCAAACCACATGGAGTTTACATCAAGATCAACTCCATTTATTAGCATAAACACAGACTCCTAAAAAACTCCATTTACTGCTTCTAAAAAAATGATCAAACATGAATGTAGATTATTATACTAGATTCCAGCTTCAATGACTAGCAAAAAATGAATCTTTGGGAAGAGGGGTATAACTCACTTACCAAGTGTAAGGCCTTTGGTTAAGTATTGATTTTTTTAAATGATGAATCATTGTCACATAAACATATGCACCTCTTTATGTCATCCATCCCCACCTAACCAAACCCGCTCATGGGCAGGGAGAATAAACTTCTACTCGCTTAGAAAACTCACTTGCTTCTAGTGTTTCCTTAAAGAAGAAAACTCTTATCCCCAACTGTTATGCTAAATACTGTCTTGCAAGTTTTGATTTTAAGGAGATAATTGCATTAAGAAGACTATGCTTCAAAATTTTAACTAGGTCTGGAAAATAAGTCAATGTTTAGAAATTCCCTTCTTTCTAAGTCTGCTCCCAAGACCTTAATTGACCTCTTTTGAGTTAGAAAGTCCCCTTCTACAACAATAATTAATTGTAATTCTTGATTCAGTGACATGGGAACTCACACATTATCCCTGTTATATAGGTCTATCAGCCAAATACATATAACGATGAAAAAATATACATTCACTTTTGCCAAAAGAAACATAGAGCTAAGGAAATAGAAACAAAGGACATTGATTGTATATACAAGGTGGGTGGGAAAGGGCTGGGAAAGGGAAGGTGAATGCTATTTCTAAGCATCTTTTTCATTTGAATTTTGTTTTTGAAAATATGTTTAGACTTTATATACTCCAAAAAATAAAAACTGTCAAACAGGATTGGGCAAGCTCTTAATGGAATACAAATAGAAACAAAGGAACAATTCATTATATTTCAATTGAATATTGTAACTACAGTCAAAAGGGTAAATGAATCCAATTGATTTTGGAACATAGTATTCTAAGTGTAAATTCCTAGTCCAGGGAAGAAATAAGGCAACATGTCTTGAAAGTCTGTTTAGTAAGTTTGTTGCTTTCAGTAGGATTGCTTAGCAATTCCTGCCCTGTGTGTTAGAGGACTGAGCTAGTGAGAAATGAATTGATGAACTTGGGAACCAAGCTGTCATCATATATGAAGGGACAGCTTAAGGGGTATGTTTTAAAAAAGTATGCATTTTGGTGAGCTAATTAAACTCATGTGTTTTTATTCATGAAATTAAAAACATAGAAGTTGGAAAAGTATAGGCAATCAAGGCACTAGGGCCTATTGAATAGAGCCAAGACTTCTTGCAAAATGAGCCAATTTCAAAATTAATCCAGGGAAAGTACAAGAGGAGCCTGAAATATTTGCCAGAAGTACTCAAAATACATTGGAGATGAGTGTGTGTGTGTGTGTGTGTGTGTGTGTGTGTGTGTGTGAATCCTCACAAGAGACCACTTAAAGGAGTTGTTGCAGGCTGACTGAAGCAATCTGAGCAACAAAATAAATCATAATTGCAATGTTCTTTTAAAATATGCTAGAAGAGAATACACTAAGAATATATAGGAGTTAGTTATATATAAAACAAATAAAAAAGGGAAAACTTATAGAATGTTAGCACATGTAAAATAAAGTTTATTTTATTTTTTACTTTTTTAGTTTGCCTTTTTAAAATTTAATTTTTTTGTCAAAATTTTTTTAATTCAACCTTCTGAGACAATCATAATAAGAAAATTCATCAGCAATAATTATTAGTTAATACCAAAGCCAGTGAATAGATATTTAATTTTAAAAAACAAGGTATTACAAAGGGAAAAATACCATGTTTACAGAGGAGAAGCTGGGTGAATACCAACTTAACCAAGTGACTAAATTTGGCATCAATAATAACCAACAAATGAATATTATTTACTTCTTCCAAACGTGAAGCATGAATGACAAAAGTCACCATTGTGTTATACCAGTCACAACTTAATCATGAAGACATGTCAAAAAGCCCCAGCTGAGGAACTGTCTATAAAATAAAACACCAGGAATCTTCAAATTCATCAACATCATTTGTTAAATGCTGAAAGACTATTACACATTGTAAAAGCTCAAAGAAAAAATGGTTTTGTAATAAATAATTATTTCAGATTCTAGACCACAAAATATCATAAAAGATATTATTAAAAATGTCTTTTAGCCAGGCACCAATGTTTCTCTCCTGGAATCCTAACTAGTCAGGAGGCTGAGATCTGAGAATCATGGTTCAAAGCCAGCTGGGACATGAGATTCTTTTCTCCAATTAACCACCAAAAAATTGGAAGTGGAACTGTGGTTCAAGTAGTAGAGTGCTAGGTTTGAGCAAAAAACTATCAGGGACAGTACCCAGGCCCTGAGTTCAAGCCTCAGGAGCAATACACACACACACAACACACACACACACAAAACAATGTCTTTTGAACCTTTTTATTTAATTCCTTAAAGATAGTAAAAGAAAGAAGAAAGGAGAAGAAGGAAGGAAGGAAGGAAGGAAGGAAGGAAGGAAGGAAGGAAGGAAGGAAGGAAGGAAGCAAGGAAGGAAGGAAGGAAGGAAGCAAGGAAGGAAGGAAGGAAGGAAGGAAAGAAGGAGGGAGGGAGGGAGGGAGGGAGAGAGGGAGGGAAGAAGGAAAGAAGGAAGGAAGGAAGGAAGGAAGGTAGGAAATCTGTCTTTTGAAAGCAAGGTACCATTGGCTCACATTTATAATCCAAGCTGCTCAGGACACTAATCTGAGGGGCCCAGTTTGAAGCCAGCCCAGTCAGAAAAGTCCAGGAATCTCCAACTCCAATTAGCCAGCAAGAAAGCTGAACTGGAGGCATGGATCAAGCCCAGCAGCCATGAGCAAAAAAGATGTACAAGAGCACAAGGCCTTTGAATTCAGGTCCCAGTACTGGTCCACACACTCACACAAAGTAAATATGTCTTCTAAAATTGAAAACATGTACTAGGCCTATAAATTATATCCTAGCATGTGCCAACACTAAACTGTCTCACTGTAGTTCTATAAGTTAGTGTCTTCCATCTTAGGAAATACAGAGAAGTGTGGAAGTATGTACTCATGACCAGTATACTCTTTCAGAGGACATAATATAGATGTAATATAAACATGCAAAGTGGGCTGGGAAGGTGGCTCAGTGGTAGAGCACTTGCCTTGCATGCTCGAGGCCCTGGGTTCGATTCCTCAGCACCACATAAGAAAAAAAAAAGCCGGAAGTGGCGCTGTGGCTCATGGTAGAGCGCTAGCCTTGAGCTGAAGAGCTGAGGGAAGCTGGGCGCTCGTGGCTCACCCCTGTAATCCTAGCTACTCAGGAGGCTGAGATCTGAGGATCTCGGTTCAAAGCCAGCCCGGGCAGGAGAGACCGTGAGACTCCTATCTCCAATAAACCACCAGAAAACCGGAAGTGGCACTGTAGCTCAAATGGTAGAGCACTTGCCTTGAGCTGAAGAGCTGAGGGACAGCGCCCAGGCCCAGAGTTCAAGCCCCAGGACCAACAACAACAACAAAAAACATGCAAAGTAAGATTGCTAACCATTTAAAGCTGAACTGCAGGACAGTAATTGATACTGTCTGAGAAACCTTTCTGTGTATTTAAAATACTCTCTAAATACTATTTAAAAATGCAACTGATTTCATTGTTTTTAGATTTTGAAAGAAGTTCATTACAAAATATAACTACACAATAGAAATTGCAATTTCCCTGTAATTCCATGACCAGCTAGGTCGTTGATATTCTTTACAACCGATTTTTCATATGTACATATTTCTTTGTACTAGGATGAAATAATTACTGAATTTAATGTAATTTAATTACTGAATATTACAAACATTTCTCCTTTTTTTTTGCTGGTCCTGGGGCTTGAACTCAGGGCCTGGATGCTGTCCTCTTTGTACTCAAGACTAGTGCTCTACCACTTAAGTTATAGCACCACTTCTATCTTCTTCTGAATAGGTTATTGGAGATAAAAGTCTCATGTACTTTCCTGACTGTGCTGGTTTTAAACCGGGATCTTCTTGAGCAGCTAAGATTAGAGGCGTGAGCCACTAGCATCCAGCTAACATTTGTTTCAGTAAGTATTTCCTAACTTCAAAATATAAGTTTTATGACATGACAAATATAGAATTGATTCAGTTGCCAAATAACCTACTTGCTTTGTTCTTCATTTTGTTTAGAAAATGTTAGGCAGCAGAATATAAACGAAGATTATAAATGACATAACAAATATAATAGGAAGGTATAATGTGGCAAAGTCCACACAAAAATGTGATTTAAAAAAAAATGCAGGTTCAGAATGAGTATAATAAAATGGATGTGGCAGAACCTTTAAGTGAGTCACAGAAAAATAGCAAGCTTTATTTTATGATTTCCCAACAGAAAATATCATCTTCATTTTGCCCAAATTATTTTATAGGTTATATTAAATAATGGTTTCAAATGAGGGTAGGTATGTCTTCAGTTGTAGAATTTCAGAGACAGGCAGCTCTGCTTTGTCCTGATAAAAGTCAAGACCGGTAAGGAGTTCTACATCTCGGACACGGGCAACATGGGCTAGAAACCTTTCTTCCACCCAGAGATCATTTGTTTTGTTTCCCTGAAAAAGACAAACACAAGATTGTTTTCCACAGGATGAGTTTTCATTAATATATTTTATTACTTAGATATCCTTTCATGACTTTTCTTGCTTTTAAACCAAATTTGTTTAAATTGAATGTTGTTATTTATTAAAGCAAAAAGGGTAAGATTATTAAATGGTACATAGGCCACCATGAATATATTTTAGCCAGTTTTATATTTACTTCAGTTTTTGTTTTTTTTTTGGTCAGTTGTGAGGCCTGAACTCTGGGCCTGGGCACTGTCCCTGAACTCTTCAGTTCAAGGTTAGCACTCTACCACTTGAGCCACAGTGCCAATTCTGGCTTTTTCTGCGTATGTGGTGCAGAGGAATCGAACTCAGGGCCTCATGCATGCAAGGCAAGCACTCTACCACTGAGCCACCTTCCCAGCCCTTTACTTCAGTTTTATGTGTACTTCAGATAAACAAAATTCAGTAGTGGCTTATGAGTTTTCAAACTTACGTAAATGACATGGTACCTGGTATTTTCCAATTATTTTTCTCATTCAACTTTATAATTTATCCAGAGTGATATATCTAGGTCTAGTTAGATCATTATGGTTTTATTGTTTTATGGTGTGTGTGTGTGTGTGTGTATTTTTGCAAGCATGCTAGTCCTAGAGCTTGAACTCAGAAACTGGGTACTGTCTCTGAACTTTTATGTACAAAGCTAGCACTCTACCACTTGAGCCACAGCACCACTTCTGGCTTTTTCTGAGTAGTTTATTGGAGATAAGCATCTCATGGACTTTCTGCCTGGGCTGACTTTGAACTGGGATCCTCAGATCTCAACCTCTTCAGTAGCAAGGATTACAGGTGAGAACCACAGGTACCTAGCTGTTTTTAACTGTAGCTTTTAAATTTAGGGTAGCCTATTATTCTCTTTATCATACTTATAGATTTTCCTTGCTATTATAATAAATTATTCTCTAATGAGTAACAACTTCTCCAGTGTTTAAGAGCATAAATTTCTTAGGCATGGAAAGAAAATCATTAGGTCATAGAATACATACACTTCCAACTGCACTAGATATTAACATATATTCCTCAAAGTATCTATGCTAATTTTACACTCCAATAGGCAATAGAATCGTTTTCAGACACTCACATTTCATAGATATGAAACAGTGTTTTATGCATGTTCAAATTTTGTTATCCTGAACATTTTTATAGCTCAAGATCTTTTTAGATATTTCTATCCATTTTCCTGCAAATGACATAATTTCATTTTTCTTTATGGCTGAATAAATCTACATTGTTCTTACCAGATTTTCTTACTCCACTTCTAGGAATCTGCCTTGTCAATATGGGGTGCACTTCTCAGACTTTTCACCTAGCTGGCTAGCCCTAGCTTAGATATTTACATATTTAATAAAAATTGGAGTCTGAACAAGTTTTTACTATATATAATTAGATCAAACAAGTTAGAATCATAGATTTCTGTGATACTTTTTATTCACTATTAATTTTCTATTATGCATGTGATATTTTCAATTATTTTATCAAAATGAAGTTTCAACGTTTCTCTTTCTTTCTTTCTTTTTCTTCCTTTCTTTCTTTTTCTTCCTTTCTTTCTCCTTCTGTCTTTCTTTCCTTCCTTCCTTTCTTTCTTTCTTTCTTCTTTCTCTCTCTCTCTTTCTTTCTCTCTCTTTCTCTCTCTCTTTCTCTCTTTCTCTCTCTTTCTTTCTTTCTTTCTTTCTCTCTCTCTTTCTTTCTTTTTTTTGACAGTTCTGGGGCTTAAACTCTCTTTCTCTCTTTCTCTCTGTCTCTCTTTCTCTCTTTCTCTCTTTCTTTCTTTCTTTCTTTCTTTTTGACAGTTCTGGGGCTTAAACTCCGGGCCTGCACGCTATCCCTGAGCCTCTTTGTGCTCAAGGCTAGTACTCTACCACTTGTACCACAGCACCACTTTTGGCTTTTTCTGACTAGTTTATTAGAGATAAGATCTCATGGACTTTCCTACCTGGGCTGGCTTTGAACTGCAATCCTCAGCCACCAGCGCCCGGCCTCAACTCTTTAATTATGGGTAAATGTTTGAACAATTCTCACTTGACTTAACCCAGTGGTTAACTGTTGTTTTTGTTTTTTGTTTTTAAATATACAGGCTCAAGGCAGGCAGCCATTATGAGAGGCAGAGAAAACATAAATGGAATTCCCTTATTTTCTGAAGCTTAACATGGAAGTGAACGCATTTTACATAAATAGGCAGTGTGCTCATTTGAGCACAGTTTGCAATGAGAAATTAACTCCAATTTTTCTTCCTGTTTTTACCATTTGATATTACAGTAGTAATTCATATCTCTTTTTGTAATGTTCAAAATAGCGGTGCTCATGCCTGTAATCCCAGCTACTCAGGAGGTTGAGATCTGAGGATTGCAGTTTGAAGGCAACTTGGATAGAATAGTTCATAACACCTTTATCTCCAGTTAACTACCAAAAAAGCCAGAAGTGTAGCTGTGGCTCAAATGGTAGAGCACTATCCTTGAGTAAAAGCAGCTCTGCTAGCCTTCAGCAAAAGTAGCTCAGGGAAATGGCCCAGGGCCTGAGTTCAAGCCCCATGACCCGTACAAATAATAACAATAATAGTAATAGTAGTAGTAGTAATAAATAATGGTTTCATTAAGATATTATCCCACATGCATACTTTGATCTTCTATATCCTCCCTCACCCTCTTTCATCTACCTCTCCTTGGTCTCCCTCTCTAATAGTCTTATGTCTTTTTGTTAGTTTGTATTTATGGATCTAGCTTCTTTAGCTGAGAAAAATGCATTTTTTGCCTTTCTGAATTTGACTTATTTTGCTTAGTATGATGACCATCAATTCCATCCATTTTCCTGCAAATGATATCATTTCATTTTTAATGTCAGAATAATCCTTGATTTTATGTATATGTATTCCATTTTCTTCATCCATCCATTGCATGTTGAGTACCTCAGCTGATTCTATAACTTACAATAGGGAACAGGGCTGCAATAAACACAAATGAACAGTCTATTGGATGCTGGCTTACATTTCAGGTAAAGCACTGCATATTTATGATTAGTTTTTTTCATTTTTAATCTCTCTTCTAGCTTGTTTGCTAGCCATCCAATTAAATGTTTACTGAATACTTGATAGTTTTTCTTGTCTAAAGTTTCAATTAACAACCATAAGTACCACATCTAGTTGTACATATGCAATGTTAATGCTCAAGTTTTGACACAAAGGAAGTCATTTGTACCATCTAATCTGAAGAGAAGCCACAAACAGACAAGACTGTAGTTCTTCAATGCACTCCTACAGGATAGCAGCCCTACATATGTAGAGGCTTTACGAGCTATATTTAAATACATGCTTCCACCATCTATAAAGTATATTGTTGTTCTATCTTTTCCCCTGAAATTTAAATAGAAGAATCGTATCCTCCCTTTCATGCAACTTAATTGTTAGGGTTTCTCCATTACTGGAGCTTGCACTCTCACTTGTCTTTTTATGTTCAAGGCTCTACTCTACCACTTGAGCAGCAGCTCCATTTCCTGGTTTTGTTTGCTGGTTAATTGGAGAATAACAGCCTCACGGATTTCCTGCTTAGGTTGGGTTTGGCCTGCTATCCTCAGATGTCAGGCTCCTAAGTAGGTAGGATTATAGGCATGAGCTACCAGTGCCTGTTTGTTTTGATTTTTTGTTCTGTATGGATAATAAAAAATTGGGGGGTGAAGGTGTATGGCATAACCAAAACTAATTCTGCTCATGGTGCACAAGGTGAAAGAGAGGCAGACAAGATTCATGTTAAGAAATAGAAGTATGGCCAGGTAGTAGACCTTCTGCCTACCATGTTTAAGTTCTTGGGTTCAACCCTACCAAAATTCAAAAAAGAATAAAAATAAAAATTCATTTTCATAAGTTCTGCCAGAAGGACACATGGGCCTAGACCAATGACAGCAAGCAGTCTCTTCTTTGCATACCTTTCAAATCACTCCACAATGGCTACCTGTGGCAAAGAACAGCTTCTCCACCACACTATATTGGTAATCAATGCCAGCCCCCAGGAGAGGAAGTGAAGGATGGCTTGCCCTTGTTTTAATTGAACAAGATGCTGATAAAGAAAGGAGGAGGAGATTCCATTAAAAGCGTCTCCTGATCATTTCCTGTTTAGAAACTCTTCTTTTCATTTTAGGATCGTCAGTGACACACTTTTCTACCTCCATCTTCAGTAATTGAAAGACCTCCAAACAGTCCAGACAAAGCCTGTCTGTATTCCCAGCTAAAATGTCACCTTCCCTATCAAGATGCATGTCTGCTTTGAAATTTTGCAGAGATTTTCCTACTCCTTCCCAGCCTTTTGTATTTTACTTAGCTTCTAACTGCGAATATACCTCATAAGAAATTATATGGTGCCTACAATCAAGCTGTTGAACACCTGTAAAAATAGACATGAATCTCAATCTAGCCTAGACCCTAAGCTTTAATCCCAGCATTTCATAGACAATAAGACTTCACCTGTGAACACCCATTCACACAAGCCTGATATACCCAAATTTAACCATTCTATTTACCTATAGCAGAGTTCTCATGTCTTTTTTTTTCTATTTAGTTTTGTCAAAGACTGGAACTCAACTTGGTGTCTGACTCTTTTGCTCATTGGTTGGTGCTTTACCACCTGAGCCATGCCTCCAGCTTCATTCTCTTTAGATTTTACCCAATTATCTACAGTTAAAAATCTCTCATTTGTTCCCCCATTTCTTGAGCTATTATATGCTATGACTCACCAATTGCTCTCCATTTTGCACATACTGTTCCTAGTCTTCCCAAGCTACTAAAATTTTGGTTAGCACTCAGGATCCAGATAAGGTCCCACCTTTACAAAACTTCCAGCCAAATATGTTTTTAATTCCTACACTTAACAAAATTTGATCATTGAACTTGATTTTGTGACATCTCTTATATTCAATTTTTTACTTTAAAAATAATGGTTATATTATTATCTGACCATTTGTGTATCTACATCTCATTTATATATAAACTTAACAGAAAAGGTATTTCTCTTTTATGTATTCTAAATTGTTTTTCTCATGATATTGTGAATGTAATAAAATTTCAGATTATTTACATATTTTATGTGAAGAATGTCTATTAGAGGCAAAGTAATTATACATCATTTTGCTTGATTCAAAATATTTGAGATGGGCCAATAGTAAAACAAAAAATGTTAGTTGAACTAATTTGTTCTTTCTCTTTCACTTCCTCCTCTCTCTCTCTCTCTTTCTTTCTCTTACATTCTGTGTGTATGTTATGTAAAATTAATCTTACACTTGAATTTTAAAGTGGTGATTTTTTTTTGGGGGGGGGGTCTGGTCGTGGGGCCTGAACTCTGGGCCTGGGCGCTGTCCCTCAGCTCTTCAGCTCAAGGCTAGCACTCTACCACCTGAGCCACTTTCGGCTTTTTTCTTTTTGCTTATGTGGTGCTGAGGAATCGAACTCAGGGCCTCATGCATGCAAGGCAAGCACTCTACCACTGAGCCACCTTCCCAGCCCCTGAATTTTTATATTTATGTGTTCATTCAGAAAAAATTAATGCTAGGTTTAAGATAGGATCTTAAGATTTGTCTTTACAATAAAAAAATTAATGATATCATTCTTTTATGAGCATGCATAATATAGATAAGGAAAATATCTAAGGCATGTAGAAGATATAAATCCACATGTTCACATATGCAGACATCTTTGATATTAATTACACAGCTTTATGTCATCTACAGTAAAGCTCACTTTTATGTCATACAACCACGAAGGACATAAAGAACATTTTAGATAGAATCACTTTTACGAAAGCCCGGAGGAGCTTTGCCACATAGTGTTCTCAGGCCCCGAGCTCGCCCAGCGCATACTCACAGGACAGCTCTCGACGTTGGTGGGTCGATGGGGGATGATGAATGGTAGGACATCCAGCCACCCGGGGCAGTTGTCTGGTGTGTGGCTTTTGTCTTTACAACTCGTCAGCACCACAAAGTAGTGAGTTGGGATGGGAACATCAGTGTTGGCTAAGTGTCTAAAAGTATAATTTGATATTATTGTATTTTTGCTTCTGAAGATTATAAAAATTTTACAATCATTTACATTACATTTACATTATATTACATTTACATTACATCAAAGAGATGTCATGGTAAAAAATACAATACAAGAAAGTAGTAGATGGAAAGTACAAAATTGTTACCATATGCTTCTACTTCAGTCAGCCTAAAAGGGATTTATAGGACAAAGATGACCTTACTATAAGATTATGGGGAAATATAGAATGCAAAGAAGCAAACATAGGATTCTACCTCCTGTGTTCCATAGTTCATACTCACAGTAGTATTTTCTAATAGAACAAGATGTAGGAATGAAGGCACTTTGATTCCAACCGTGCCAAATCATTCCACTAGACTGACCCCACCTAATCTATGTTCCCTTGACTTTAATAAAGAGATCATCTGAACTATCAGCTCCACAGCATAGATTTGGGAGTAAATCTCCACAACTGATAGGACAGTGCTATGGTTTTAACAATGTAAAAGATTTTAGTGCAAAATAAAGAGATTACTATGAGTGCCCTAAGAAGGATATGAGCTGGTATAAGTGTAAATATATGATTGTAATTTACAACATGGACAATCCAGACAGTCTGTCTCCACATTCTGACTTTATAATTTAGTAGTTTTAGAATCTAGACAATTTATTCAATCTTTCTTTGCCTTGTTTTTCTCATCTCCAATGGGTAGTTAGTGGAACCTAACATAAGCTATTTTGTGGATTAAATGAAGTACAGGTATATGCTTAGAAAAACATCTAACATGTAGCAAAATGCTCAAAATGTTTCTTAGAATTATGAAAAGATAAAAGGGAGAATCAATCAATGATGAAATAAGAACCAGAGGAAAAGTCACATATATTGTTTTATCAGAAGGTGTAAGTAGAAATATTGCTTGCTACAGTCTATCCTGAAATACTGAAAGTGTTTAGTTGAGTCCTCTGTTTTAATAATAATAATAATAATAATAATAATAATAAGAAGAAGAAGAAGAAGAAGAAGAAGAAGAAGAAGAAGAAGAAGAAGAAGAAGAAGAAGAAGAGAAGGAGGAGGAGGAGGAGGGAGAGGAAGAAGAGGAAGAAAGAAGAAGAAGAAGAAGAAGAAGCAAAAGGAGAAGGCGAAGAAGGAGAAGAAGAGAAGAAGAAGAAGAAATAATAATGGAGGAAAGTTCAATTGCTATGTACTACCTTCAAAATGTATTCTCAGCAACCTGTTGAGACCAAGTTTAGTATTCAGATGTACACTTTGGTCGCACTAGCTTTTTACCTGAAATTTATGTACATTCTCTTTGGGGAGATGCATCATAATTTACTTGCTATTTTTTAACTTTTCTAAGGTAAACCTAGTCTTTACTTTTTTTATTATTAGACTGGTTATGTATATGTATTTACTGGTAGTACACCAAGTCACCTTAGCTTCTTAGACTTTGTAAAATTTCATTTTATCTCTATTCTTCAGTTTATAAATTTCCTAATCTTTACCTAGATTTGTTTTTGTTCTGTGTTTAAAAGTTTTGCATTACAATTCTTTGGTTAAATATTTAGATAACTAGGGACATGGAAGGTGGCTCAGTGGTAGAGTGCTTGCCTCGCATGCATGAGGCCCTGGGTTCAATTCCTCAGCACCACATAAACAGAAAAGGCTGGAAGTGGTGCTGTGGCTTAAATGGTAGAGTGCTAGGCTGGAGCTGAAGAGCTGAGGGACAGCCCCCAGGCCCAGAGTTCAAGCACAACAACAAAAAAAATATTTAGATAGACTAGGTTAAAAAGAGATAATAATAGCATCTGAGCATGAATATACTATATAATATTTGGAACACAAAACTTTCATTTAGAATCCTAGAATTTGTCCTATATAATACCTTATTTCTAAGTCAGTGTCAAATACTTACTCTGTAATTTCATTTGAGGCATCAAAATGACCATCATAATTATAATCAAATATTGGTCCACTGATGACATTTACTCCATTTCTTTCCACAGCATATTTAATAAGAAGAACCTCATGGAAGTAATCCCACATTTCTATAAGTAAAACAACAGGATGACAAAAGTATCTACCCCTATTGAACATAGGAGTTTTTTCTATTATAGACAGGTATATTTAAATAGCATCAACTTCTATTTCTGTGAATATCAGTGATAATGAGGTAATTCTACATAGTAGTTTATGTAACAAAAACAAGCAAGTGCAGTAATGATTTCTTTTTGTTCCTATAGTTGTGGACTTGAAATTATAGTCAAATATGTCTCCAGATTTCTCCATAGAGGCAGAGTTACTCTGAGGACAGTGTGTTTTAAAAATGATCCACGCAGATGCCAATGGCTCACACCTGTAATCCAAGCTCCTCAGGAGGCTGAGATCTGAGGATCACGGTTTGAAGCCAGCTTGGGCAGAAAAATCCCTGTGAGACTCTTATCTCCAATTAACCACTCAAAAACCAAAAGTGGCGCTGTGGCTCAAGTGGTAGAGCACTAGCCTTCAGCACGAAGAGGCTCAGGGACAGCACCCAGACAGACCCTGAGTTCAAGCCCCACAACCAACAACAGCAACAACAACTATCCAGGCATAAGTGGCTCATACTTGTCATCATAGCTACTTCAGAGGCTGAGATCTGAGGATTGTGGAGTCAAGCAAGCTAGAGCAAGAAACTCCATGAGACTCTTATCTCCAATTAGCCACCAGAAAACCAGAAGTGGAACTGTGGCTCAATATGGTGGAGCACCAGTCAAGCAAAAAGCTCAAAAATAGTGCCTAGGCTAGCCACATGACTAACAAACAAATAACAACAACAACAACAAAGATCCCAACATTCATGTTGTTGTGTTTATTATCATTCTGGGAACAAAAACTTAACATTGTTTAATTACAGTGGAAATAAAATTTCACTTTGTAAAAATGTTTACAGTTTAATTTGTAAACAAATTTTCAGAATTCTAGCAACAAGTCATTCAAAGTTGAAGTAAGTTGAAAAAACTATGATCCTCATTTCCCATATTTAAAATAATATAAATAATAAGATGGCAATAATCACATATAGGATGAGTTTGGAAGTTCAGAAGTTCATAATCATTTTAAGCTTAATATCCCAAATACATACTTACTTTTGAATTCTTCATACATAGGGACCAAATTACTTGTAATTAAAGCATCATAGAGATTATTACTGTTTGCTGAAAAACAAATGGATTTTTATTAAATCTAGGGATTGAATATGTAATATAATATGTATATATAGTAAGTCTGATTTAATATATATGTATTATTTGCTTCCATTAAGACATTTTACTCACTAGATCTCAGAATCTAAATTATGAATCTTTGTCTTCAAGAAAGAAAAGCTAAGCCGGGCACTGGTGGTTCACGCCTGTAATCCTAGCTACTCAGGAGGCTGAGATCTGAGGATTGCGGTTCAAAGCCAGCCCGGGCAGGAGAGACCATGAGACTCCTATCTCCAATAAACCACCAGAAAACCAGAAGTGGCGCTGTAGCTCAAGTTGTAGAGCACTCGCCTTGAGCTGAAGAGCTGAGGGACAGCACCCAGGCCCAGAGTTCAAGCCCCACAACCGACCAAAAAAAAAGAAAGAAAAGCTATATATCAGGAGTAATTATATTCTTAGAAGCTGAAGTTATTGCAAATTTTTATGATAATTTCATTTCTTGATGAGAAGGAAAAAGACTTAAGTTTTAGAAAAATCACACTAGTTTTGGTACGATCCCCAGAGAAATCTTTGAAAACAAAACAAAACAAAAATGAAAACCAGCTTTAAAAAGTTTATTCCACCACTTAATCCACAGCTTAAAGTTGTTGGATACAAAGCCTGAGTGATAGCTCAGGCTGGTTTCTGTTCACAAACAGCAGCTGTATTCTCAATGGAGACTTTAGGTTGGGCAGCAGCCAGAACAAATATTTTTTTAGATGCTTGAGTTGCTCTCTCTCCAAGGAGTTTTCCATTTAAAATGTAAACGTAAACCTGCCAAACTCAAACTCTCTAGACATCTGGGCGAGATTAGAACAGATGTGTGATTCCCAAAGAAAAATCAACTTGTCTTTATGATAGCTATTGTCCTACTTTTGACCAGCCAACAACCACTGTAAACCTCTTGGGCAGCTAGTTTGGCCCAAGCAGGTAGTTTTGGTGGCCAGTATATGTTTAAGGCACATGCCAAATCCAGCTGATGAGGGCTTTCTAAGCTATTGCTCTAAAAAAGAGCTCTACTAACCAGGAGGATAGAGGAAGCCGTGGGTGATATTCTTGTCTGCTAAATAGAAGGAACATTTTTGGCTCTCAGAAGGAGCAACCCTGACATCAGCCCGCAGACAGTCTGGAATAGTGGGAGGAAGAGGCGATGTGTCTCCCTGCTGAAAGAGAGAAAAGGGGAAAAAAATTACGCCCACGGTCATGGCTCCCACATTGCCTTAAATGGTTTGTAACTTCCCTAGAGTGTTTTTCATTTACTCTCTTCCTATTTTCTTAGTGAATCAGGTCTACGCACGCAGTGGAAATGGATGTCTTCAGCAGTGTTTTTTTCTGTGGTTCACTTCTGGTTAGGGGACACTGAGAGGGCAAATCAAATATGCCTCAGAATGGAATATTTGCAGAGTAAATCCTGAATTGAGAGCAGAGGAGTAATGGTTGATCTTGCTAAAAACAAAAATAAACAAACAAACAAAAACCAACTGAAATCTTTTTCAGGACTTATGTGGTGATATGTGCTGCATATGCATAAGAAACATTAAAAAACAAAATACACACTGTTCTAGACATGTAAGTATGAATTAGCTATATTATTCTTTAGTGGGAAAAGAAAATCTAACCAACCTAAAAGCAATTCCAAGAAGCTGTGTTTGTCTAAATATATAAATATACTTCTTTTTTTTCTGGCAGTACTAGAGATCAAATTCAGGGTTTTAAGCTTGCTAGGCAAGCATTCTAAGCTTGAGCTCTGCTTCTAATCCTGAGTATACTTCACATGTTTGGATTAAAATAAGCTTGTAGATATGCTTCATTATGAAATAGAAGATTTTTTTAAAATTTTCTTTGTAGCTCTATGTAGAGTACGTTACTTGATTCGCTAAGAGCATTCTGCCATATGCTGCCTAACCTCAGTATTAAAGGTAATAATGTAATATATGATCATCATATTTTGCTTATTATGACTAAATGAATATTACTTTAATTGGTTGGTTTCGTTTTGTTTTGTCTGAGACCAGGACTCAAGCTCAGGCTCTGACACTTGTACTCACGGACAGATGAATCACACCTCCAACCTATTTGTTTAATTTTTTAAGAGATTTTCTATGATCTCTATTGTCCACAACATTTTTTCTCAACAGATTTGAAATTATCTCAAAAGGAAGGCTAAGTTAAATTAATGTGTCCTACCTTCACTCACTATATTGTGGAATCAGGCTGGAGTCTAGAATAGGTGAGAGGTGAAGATAAGACAAGCCCAGGAAAAGCCCTTCGGGGCCTTAACAAACTCCTGAACAAACTGCTATATTCCAGTTGGAAAGCATGGTACCAGAGTGGAAGAAGATCAACTTGGTTGAACACAGACTTTTATCTTTGCTGTCTTCCAAAATCCCATGGAAAGGGAAGTTGCACTGAAGATCCATGAGAGGACACAAATATTTAAGAGTTAGAAAGCAGATGAACAAACAGGAACCCGAAAAGACCAGGGGGCACTGGCTATCAAGAGCTTAAGGCTGAGGCAAAGCATAATGTGTCAGCTTTATGCAAAATATGCTTTTGTGACAATACTTTAGCCAGGAAGGGTAAAACTTGAGAGTCTCCTAAAGACAAAAGGGGTATGTCTGGTTAGATATAAGATGATCAACCAAGAGACTTAAGAAGTAGCCAAAGCCAGGAGCTAGTGGCTCATACCTGTAATCCTAGCTACTCAGGAGACTGAGATCTGAGGATCATTGTTCAAAGCCAGGCTGAGCAGGAAAGTCTGTGAAACTCTTACTCCAATAAACTACTCAGAAAAAAAAATGGAAGTGGTGTTGTGTCTCAAGCCTTGAGCCTGAGAAGCTCAGGGAAAATGCCCAGGCTCTGAGTTCAAGCCCCAGGCAAGGAGGAAGAAGAAGAGGAGGAGGAGGAGGAGGAGGAGGAGGAGGAGGAGGAGGAGGAGGAGGAGGAGGAGGAGAAGGAGGAGGAGGAGGAGGAGGGGTAGGAGGGGGAGGAGGGGGAAGAGGGGGAGGAGGGGGAGGGGGAGGAGGGGGAGGAGGGGGAGGAAAACAGAGCAACACTGACTGCTGGTTGAGTTAACCCTATAAACTTCCAGGGGATTTTAAGATTGGTATTTCCTAACATACATCTTTATCACTTCTTTCTAGTATCTAAATTTCAGTGAATTTTTTTGGAAGAAACATATAATACATAACTGTAGTTACAGAAACATTTTTCTGTACTGTAAGAATATTGAAATGCTTATGTCCAACTGTTAAAATAATGAAAAATTTAAAGCAGTCATGTTATTGTAATTTATACCTGCTGGTTATAAAAGTCGTACCCAACAATTTAGTTGGGCAATGTGGGTACCTTTTCCCTTAAGGGGTATACACATCAGGTTGAAGGAAATGGTCTAGGATGACTTATAATTAGGAAGTAGTTAACAAGCCACAGGTACTGGTGGCTTATGGTTCAAAGCTAGCCCAGGCAGGAAAGTCCATGAGACTCTCAGCTCCCATTAACCACCAGAAAACCAGAAGTAGAGCTGTGGCTCAAAGAGCTAGAGCGCTAGCCTAGCTCAGGACAGTGCCCAGGCTGAGTTCAAGCTCTATGACCAAAAAAAAAAAAAAATTTTGTCAACTGAAAAATCTTGAGATTTATTTCTTGGAAAGACCAAGTGTGCCCTCCTTTAAAAGATGATGTGATATCCAGGCAGTTCTGCCCTAGAAGGAAAGTGGAGAGGGTGTCTCGTGTTCCCTGAGTCCTAGTCTCAAGACAAAAGGCCATGATGAGCCATTACCACCATTCAACAAACATGCACACAGCTTCCATCTGGCAACTTGTCAGAGGCCATGGCATTTCTGAAGGCACAGGAAAATCAGGAAAAGAGTCCGGAGAATCCAGGTGTACATTTACATAAAATCTGGGCCCACTACCTCTCAAAATCCTTCCTGAGAGGTCAGGATGAGCAGAGACAGAAAAACAAGATGCTGATACTTCTAGTCCAATAGGGTAACCAAACAGAACTTGAACCGCAGATAAAGTTACTTTTAGGAAAGTGATAGATGATGCTTAGTTACAGGGGGACTAGAGAGCTAAAAGATCATTATTTGAAGGTCAGACAGCTATAATCTTCTTTTGTGGTAAAGATAACTATCTACAGTTTTAATTATATGTCTGATGGTATGATATTTTTCCACAAAGAAAGTGATTTTTGAAATTAAAAAACATGTTGGGACACATAATCATAGCCCTGGTTTTTGAAGACTCACAAAACATGATTAGGTTGTAATGTATGAGTAATAAAGTTTAGAAACCAAAAGGCTTCAAAAAATGCAATGACTTGATATGAAACCAGTCATGTTCCTCATTATCACCTCGGTGTCTCCAGTTGAGAGAAAACAAGAAATGATGGGAAATATTCTACTTTATTCTACCTTTTAATGAAGTTTGAGTAGTTCTATTAATCCCAAAATATTTACTGAAACACAAAAGATCACTTTTTATGAGCTACTGAGAAGCAAAGGGAGGAGGGAGATTTATGTTCCCACAGCTAAGATTAATCTAACATATCTCTAATGAGTATTGTACATACATTATCAAATGCTCAGCAATAAAGGAATTTACTGGACAAAATGCAATGATTCAATGATATGGGAAACAGACATAGGTAGTATAACAAAATAGACATATTATACTTATATGTATATTGTGGGTAGTGTGCTACAATTTGCTTCTCTGAAAGCCTTTTGATTTTATATAAACTTCTGAAGTATCTAAACAATCATAATTCCTGCTTTTATTTTAACTTTTTATTTAAAATTTTATTTTATTTTAAATATTTTAAATCCATTTATGTCTACCTACTGAACTGGAGGTCCAGAAACAAAACCCACAGAAGGCCTGACCAGACTTATGGTTTTGAAGTTGTTGTAGGACCATGATTTCAACTCATAACTACTTCCTCAGAACTCTTCTAAGATAACAACAAAAATTAGAAAGCCCACTGAAACCACAGAAAAAACAAAAACTCCATAAAACTTAAAGGCACAAACCAATTAGACCCATGTTCCCCAAAAAAGTGCCTATTTAAAGTCCAATTTTTCAAACACAAACCTGATTTACAACATTTTTATGTGAATCTCAAAACATCCTTGTATGTAATTTTCTTGAACCACAACACATGAACAGAGTAATTTCTGAATTAGAAAGCAGAAAATTGCTAGAATTCCATCCTGTCACATGGAGGGAGAAATAGACAAGTAGTTCTGTGGGATCAGAGAAAGGACAGACTCTTTTGGTAACAAAGAAGCTAGTTTTAAAACAATAACAAAGAAGAATTGTATTCAGCCCCCAGCTTGTATCCAAGTTAAAATCTCTCTGCCTTTAGTTTCCACCAAAGGTCATATAAATTCAGGAATGCAACACAACAGGGGAAAGTAGTAAAAAACATGGATATCTCCTTTAACTCCACGCATCCTTAGTACCTGCCTGGATGTTTCAAAATCAAGACCTGAATAATAAGTCAGACCTTGAATATATAACTCTCTCAAGAATAGATGACCAGTGTGCACGTGAGGAAAGCAAGGCTCACACCACTCTGCCTGTGAACTCAGGTAACTGTCAGTGAAATATTTGCCCTCATTGGGAAACAAACATTTGAGCTCTGTTACAAATGACCACAATTGAGCCCTTGTCAGCAACATAGCTCGCTTCCAAAACACACACAGCTTTAATTCATAGTAGGAAAATATGCTTATTTTTCTCCATAAATTCTGAATGGGAACAAGAAGAGCAGATAAACTAGATAAAACCAGTTACTTCCTTTGCTCTACAAGCAGGGGCACCCTGAGTAAAAATCATGATGACTATAGTTTGCCATCCATAAAGTACTATATTTTTCTCACCATACAAAGCATCCTGATTATTTATTTGCCCTTCTGGCTGGCAGTACTGCTTTATCTTTTAAAGACTTTGAAAATAATGTTTGGAACTGAGGCATCCAATCCATTCCATTCAATAAGCACTTACTGGGCAGCTCAGTGGTGCTAAATACTTTAACTAAAACTACCTCCAAGCCTGAAGCAGTGTTTGGATTGATTTTTGGCAGACCAATTTACATTTCCGTGACTGTTAAAAAGTCTGAATTGTTTGTCTCATATCTTTTATCAATTTATTAACTCAGATTCTTGCTGTTCTCTTATTTATTTATAGAATTTACTATGTATTCTGGATCCTTATTATTCTAGATATTCATCATTTGTTCTTTATATACAATGGAAATGACACATTATGGTGTCTTTTTGTCACACAGTAGTGTTAATGTAATCAAATTAAATTCCTCTGTGATTTGTTCTTGTTCTGTCCTGAGAAATCTATATCCAAAGGTGATAAACATATACACAAAGAAAAATATGAGTGCTGGAGATGTGGCTCAGTGATATCACAACAATCTAGCAAGCAAGAGGCCCTGAGTTCAAGACCTAGTATTGCCAACAAAGAAAACTACAGATTTGATATTCATATTTAGGTCTACAAATCCACTGGCAGTTTAATTTTGTGTATGATGTGAAATAGGGTTCTAGTGTTTTCTTCCTGATGGATAGCCATCTGTCTTGGCACCACTGGGTGAAAATTTGCTTGATAGTAAGGAACAGAGAGGTTTTAAGTAAGTAGATTCTCAACCTAGTGAGCACTAAGTCACAGTCTACCTTATTATTGCACCTAATCTCTCAAGGAAGGAACATCTGGTTCCCATCATGCCTCTTGTGACTTTCATAGCACAGAGAAGATAGTAAATTCTTGTTAAATAAAATTTTGAAGCCTAATATTTTATTTTTTATTATTTTATTTACTAAAGAAAAATAACCAGAAGGCTGCTCAGAATCAGACATCATAACAAACACAGTCTGGGGGTTGAAGTTCCAGCTGTGTTAAAAGTCTCCTAAGAGGGGCTGGGAAGGTGTGGCTCAGTGGTAGAGCGCTTGCCTTGCATGCATGAGGCCCTGGGTTCAATTCCTCAGCACCACATAAGCAAAAAGAAAAAAGCCAGAAGTGGCGCTGTGGCTCAAATGGTAGAGCGCTAGCCTTGAGCTGAAGAGCTGAGGGACAGTGCCCAGGCCCAGAGTTCAGGCCCCATGACCAGGGCCTCCTAAGAAAGTTTCCTCTCCATCTTCTGCTCTTTCCTCCTCCCTTTACCTCCACTCAACCCTGTCTCCACCACTTGCCTATATGCCGAGTTGAATGTGCTCCTCTCCCGGCCCTGGTCATGTTCAGTGATTCTCTCTCTGTCTCTCTGTCTCTCTGTCTCTGTCCCTGCTTCTATCTCTGTCTGTCTGTCTCTCTCTCTCTCTCTCTCTATCTCTTACACACACACACACACACACACACACTCACACATGCATACATTTGAACAGAGAGAGGGGAGAGAGAGGCTATCTTTCTGACCTGTGACAACCCACCACACATATACTTGAAAATTACCAAATGAATAGAATATCTCTGTACGTGCTATAATTTGTTTGAAATCTTCTTTAACTTCTTTACTAAGGAGCAAATTGGCTTGTAAAAATTTGCTAATTTCTCCAGGCAAATGACAATATTCTTCTTTCATACACAAATAACACTTATAAAAAGCCTTTTTTTCTATAAGCTATAGGAAAGTGAACTTTCTCTCTGGTCTCTTATGCAAAACAGAACTCAACATGAAAGAATGAGTTTGGTTTCAGCCTCCATGGGTCGGTGGACCCGGGATCTTACCGGCAGGGGGACATTGTATGAGCTCCACAGGGGCATCTTTATAGCCTTCCCAAACCCACTGACGTACTCTCTGTGGTAAAGCAGGCAGTGTTCCTTGTTCTTCTGCATAACCCTGGGCTTCCCAAATGGCAAATTTGCTCTCACTGTTGCTGTTACTAAAATACAATAACATACAAAATTGTGACATTAGCAAATGCTACTAGACATAGAATAACTCCTACTGGCTGGTTTTTTGTGTCAGATGTTCCATAGTTATCTATTTTTCATCGTTAACTTCTTTGAAATCTTTCAGTCCTAGGAGGTAGGGTGTACTCTCCACTTCTGTTAAAAACAAAGACTTAAAGAAGTACCTTGGCCAAGAAAAGGGCTTAGAAAGGATCTGAAAACGGTTTTCTTTGGCTTCTTACAATTCACAATATGTATGGGGTTCTTTTCTTTTCTTCTTTCCTTTTTTCTTTGGTTTATTCCCTTTGACAGAAGGAACTGTTTTTGATATCTGTACCTTTTGTCTTATATATAAATTTATCTGATTTAGGGCAGGGAAGGGGAAGCACAGAAATGGTGGGACAAAGAGTGAACCAATTCAACAATGAGACCCACTAGACATGTTGGAAATGAACTACACAACTTAACCAATTCAACAATGAGACCCACTAGACATGTTGGAAATGAACTGCACAACTTGGCAGGGGAAGCATGTCCAGAGGGGAGAAATTGGAAGAGAATGCCGGAGGAGGTGACACTGTTCAAAAGGAAATGTACTCATTACCTGACTCATGTAACTGTAACCCCTCTGTACATCCCTTTATAATAAAACTTTTTAAAAAAGAAAGTAACTAAAAAAAATCAAAATCTAAAATGATAATACACACATACACACACATTCACACACTCTCTTTTTTCTCTATTGTTTCTTGGCAATAAACTCTACATTCAATAGTCTCAGATAACACTCAATAATACTAGATAGTCTCTAGATAACACTTAAAGGTCATGTGTTTTGTTTGTTCTCAATATTGAACAATACAGTTTCTACTGACTTACTTTCTTCTTGGGTGAGATTTAGCTTTTGATTCTCATGTTCCAATTGAGTCTCCTGCAAAATAATGAGAGGGGGAGTGGAGGAAGTAAGTCAGAACAATGAATTTGGAGTAGTTAAGATTATTCCTATAATAATCACATAAAGTATTACATGACTGAACAGTGGATCCAGACTAAATTGAGTTTAAATTCCCATTCTGTCACTGCTCAGAAATGCTACTGTCCTACCCCCATACCTGTGCGTGTGTGAGATATTTGTGTGTGTGTGTGTGTGTGTGTGTGTGTGTGTGTGTGTGTGTGTGTGTGTGTGTGTGTGTGTGTGTGTGCAGGAATTTGCAGAGACATAATTGGTAATGATCGAGCCTTCTGACCACAGCTGGAATGGACAATTGCGTGGGAGGACAACCCCTGGGCTTCTCCAGTTCCCCAGAGGGTTCAGGTATAGATTCTCATTCAGGAAACATGGAGCTAATATCTGAGAGGCTTCAGTTCTGTTCAACTTGGAAGCGGTGCAGATGCTCATCTTGGGACTATATCTAGAGCAGCAAGAGGCATGTTGGCCGAAGGGAGCTCTGGGTTTGCAATCAGGTCTGCCAAGCTTCTATAAGCTTGAACTGTTTACCTAACTTCTGTGTGTCCTCTTTATCTCTAAAAGGATTAACAAAACATTCACTGCATATACTAATGACTCATTATCACTTTTTGGCGATGCTGGGGTTTGAACTCAGGGCATCACACTTGATAGGCAGGCACTCTTCCTCTTGAGCCATGCCCCCAGCCTTTTTGCTTTAGTTCTTTTTCCAGATAGGATTTCACATTATTGTGCAGGCTCACCTGGACTAAGAGCCTTCTATTTATGCCTCCTTGGCTGGAAAGCATGAAATACCACAGCCAGGTTATTGGTTCTGCTGGGGTCTTGATAACTTTTTGATCAGGCTAGAGTCCAGTTGCAATCTTCCCAATCTCTGCTTCCTAGGTAGCTGGGATTTGAGCAATGAATCTCTGCACCTGACCTTTATGATTAATTTTTCATGGTGGCTCCACTCAAGTTAGCTAGAGCAGTAGGGAGAACACCTAACATCAAGGTTTGACGTCAGGTGTTACATGGTAACTTCAATATAACATAGCAATCTCCTATCTCTACTCTGATCTTCCCTAGGGATTTATTATTATTGAGAAGTTTTACTGGAATTTTGCACTTTAAGGTCTTATTTTGGTTGGGTATTTCTGTATGTATGGGTGTAATCCTGTTTGGAAGACTAGGAAATATAAGGTCTTTGGCTGAGATAAGAGGATTACAAGTTCAAGACAACTCTGGGCTACATGGTAAGTTCCATACCAGCCCAAGCTTCACAGTGAGACTATCTCCATATAACAACAGCAACAACAAAAAACAAGAACAATAACAGAGGCATGGTCTTCACTGACTGGGCCGATTCTTACCCATGGCAGAGCTCTACAACCACATTTCAAACTTGGCATCATAGATACCTTGAAAAACACTAGTTTTAGCTTGGTGGACTCCTGGTAATTGAGCTCCAAATTCATTCTAAATTTCCAGTGCACTTCTCCATTGACCCAAGGCCTCAATCTTCCCAGGTGGACTTGGGTCTCGTAATTTGGATTCCTGTTCTAACTCCTTGCTCTTAGTGGTCTATGAGCACTACAACTTCATCTTGTAGTAACTCCCCTGGATCTGAAGTGTTGCTTCTGCTCTCGGGGCAGGGACCAATCTGCTAAAAAGACCTCCCAAATATCACTAAGTGTGGCCTTACAGAGATGCTCCACTGCTACCCAAAGAAATACTTTGCAACATCTATTCTAGTGATGGTGCCTACATCCAAGTTACAATCCCTATCTTCTCTAAGTATCCATGCTTGGATTCTGAACCTGCAAGCATGGTTTATAGGGGGGAGGGGGGAAGAAATTACAGTTCCGTGATTGCTATTTTGAATGGTCAAGATGGTTAGCTAAATGATTAATGATTCTTTCCCCAACAGTGCTTTCTAGACTACAAAGCATATGAATGTAGTTAATCTTATAATGTATGAACTATAGTCTTACATCTGCAGAGAAAGCTCATATATTTACTTAGTAAATATCCAAGGCAGAACACAAACCTGCGTGTTGACTCCTGGGATATATAGCTTATCCCTTCTCATTCCTGTGGTGCATGAAGTTGCTACTTACATTCTGAAGCACAGCACACGTGCAGTCTAGCTTGTCCATGGGCAATGGAGCAGTAAAGCCACAAACAGATGAACTGGACACCTCCTTCGCATGAGATGGCTCATAAAAAGGCACTTTCAGAAGATGGTTTAGACTGCCGTGGGTACCATTGTTTGGTGCCGGTTGAATTCGTAGAAGATCTGTTGTTTAAACAAATCAAAGTAGCTTAGAATTGGAGGCAACAACTCTACATTGGAGGGAGTGGGGGACAAGAAAGCAGATACCAGGTGTTTCTGATTTATGCTCTATCACAGTGCGTGTGCCCACTCCCTGACTTTCATCCCCATCGTGACTTTTATCCAGTCTCTGGATTGGAACGCACACAGGTGGACTTCTGTTATTCTAAAGAAGACATCCATTGCTTACACGACCATTTTGTTCCTCAAACATCCCTTGGTTTTCTAGCAAAAAAAAATCTATACTTTTTTTGTGGGGGAGTTAGGGAAAGGGAGTACTGAGGATTGAGTCCAGGGCCTCCCACAAGCTAGACAAGAGCTCTATCACTTGAGGCATACACCCTGTCAAAAACCATGAAACAAAAAAGCAAAAGAAAATCCCTCTGTTATTAATAAAAACACAGTTTCAGTTTAACTAAGTTAAACAATTCAAAATCTTAATTAGTACATAAGGACCAAGAATTTAAGTTGATTAAGAATGCAACACATGGGCTGGGAAGGTGGCTCAGTGGTAGAGCACTTGCCTTGCATGCATGAGGCCCTGGGTTGGATTCCTCAGCACCACATAAAAAAAAAAAAAAAGCCGGAAGTGGCACTGTGGCTCAAGTGGTAGAGCGCTAGCCTTGAGCTGACGAGCTGAGGGACAGCACCCAGGCCCAGAGTTTAGGCCCCACAACCGGACCCCCCCCCAAAAAAAGAATGCAACATATTATTTTTTTAAGTGGGTACATTTTTGTTTCTAAGTCACATTTACTTATGACAGGACAGTAATATGATGAAGAGAAACAGCTGTGGTCGGTTTATTTCCAACTAAGGGTGAAACTGCAGCTTTTTATGCCAGGTGGGAAGATGATCATGAATGCAATGGAAGGAGGCACTCATGTAGATGCCAGGGTAATAAATGTCTGCCCAAATGGGACATGCTTATCATCCTTCTATGCTAGAGGACTTCTCTGTATATAATTACCAAACAAACAAACAAAACATGTTTTTAGATGCATTTAACCTGCTTTGAAAAGTTGGCCGTATTATTTGTTTTTCTAAATTTTTATTCTATTAGATTAGCATATATTAATAGAAAAGATTGATTTCCTAAGATCTAAAGATGACCATTACTGGTAAAGCAAAGATAATTCAGTCTTTGTTTTGTGTTGCTTTGTTCTGAGACAAAGTCTTACCGTGTAGCCAAGGCTGGCTGCCTGGTTTTCCTAAGTGGGGGATTACAAGCATGTATTACCATGCTCACTCTTATGACTATACAATTCCAAATAATAAATCATTGTTTTCATGCCTTCCTCATTTCCTTCTTCTTTGTTAATGGGTACTGGCATTTAAATTCGGACTCTTGCTAGGCAGGTGCTCTACTACTTGAATTATAACCACATCCCTGTTTATTTATTTACTTTTTGCTTTAATTATTTGGGAGTGGGGAATCTCATTTTCTTTACCCAGGGGACAGCTTCTCATTTATAGTCTCCTTCCTATGCCTACCATGTAGCTAGTTACATAGGTGCATCCTTCCCCCTCCTCTTCTGCCCTACACACACCAGTGCCCAATTTATTTAGTAAGATGAGGACTCATCAGCAATATGCTCTCAGTCTCCAACTCTGAAATAGCTGGAATTACAAGCACAAGCCACTGCCCTGGCTGCTTTCTGTCATGTTAATGCAGAGCATGTAGTCTTCAAGGTTCGATTTATTCTGCTCCAACTATCCACCATTTGCTGGTGAGTTCATGTATATACTTACCACAAAGGAGATTGTAGAGTTCAATATTCTCAAATGGTTCAACTTCAATCTTTTCTTTAAAGCTGGGGCCATGTGCCAGGAAGATAGCCTAGGTGGTAACAGTAATATTACTAGAGGACATCTGCATTCACATGTACGTGTGGGAAGAGACATGTTTCTACAAGTATCTTACTTTGGCAGGATTTCTTTTCTGACTTGAAAGTGATTTTGAAATCATTTTTTCCTGTGGTATTGCTAACCCCCATCAAGTGTAATCCACAAGGAGTTTACGTCTGTCTCTGCCTACTTCCCCAGAGCCTCACAAGCCGACAGGCTGAAAGGACGCAAGCAACAGTGGATAACTTGTATCAGCACAATTCCATATCTAAACACTATGTCTTAGAAATTCATCTTTTCACATTCTTTTCATGTCATTGCTCAAATATGGTAATGTATGAAAAAATGATGATTTTTTAAGCATCAATATTTTGCACCGCTTCTTCATCCCCATATTTCTTCAACATCTCTCTCCATTCTTTTGAGATAAAGTACTTTGATTATACTTAATTGATGAGAATTTATACTATTTATAATGGATATAATTAATTTTTTCTATTGTAAGCTACAAGTATGGAACATAGACCACATTACCTCCATGCTCTTAAAGTCATTGTTATAACCATGGTTGCCTCCTCCACAGTACGAACTTGATTTACTCCTATAACAAAAGGTTATATTACACTCAGACCAATGTGGTAATATGAGGCTTTATAGTAAATAATAATGGACTTTGATGGACTTTCTCCATCAACAAAATAAACGTTCATTTTTGTGCTCAAGTTCTTAGCTATAGAGAAATAAATAGAATGGGAAGTCAAAAGTCAAAGAAAAGGAGAATTCTAGGTTCTATAAATAGAACTCTCTAACTGGAGATAAGTAAGTCTCAAAATCTCTATGGGAAGCTGGGATGTTCATTGATGAAAGAAAAGGGGTTTTGAACTAAGACTTTAGTAAAATTTTCTATAATTGGTACTCTGTTTTCAGAAAAAAAAAAATGAGTACATTTTGCACTCCTATCTTCTAACCTAGTTCAATTAAAACACAACAGTAAATATTGCAAAGATGTTGATCAGCAGCAAAAATATGAAAATTCCATCTGCAAATGTTTTATTTCCTAATATTTCCCACGAGAAAACTTTAAAAAAAAATCTGTTCTTCCAATTGCTCATATTCTTGCCTTCCAACCATTAATTTGATTCTGGAAATTACCAATAACAAAAAAAAATATAGCAGCCATTTGGAAATGAGTTGATTTTATCAATTGTATTTCAGGTCCAGGTACAATAATGAAACTTTCTGGAACAAATTCCCTGTCATCTTTATGCTGTCTAATGAACACGTCTGAAATTGAGGCTGATTTTCCTCACCACAACTAGGTAATTACACTGGTAATGATGAACAAGACATGTCCGTTGACGCCCAAGCAGTTGCCAAGGCCTATCTGTGAAATCTCCTTCCTGGGAGTGCTTCCTTCCCTCTTCTGTCATGTAAGGCAAGATCTACAGCCTCATCGCCTCTGCCCTGAAGAAGCTCCCTAATGATCATCCTGCTTTCCAAATTTCAGGATCTTCCCACAAAAGCATACACCTCTCTTTCGTACATTGTTAACAACTGATGGAAATGCAAACACATCTTTTAATGAGGATACATTTGGAACCCAAATATGAAAAAGCAAGACCATCCTGGAAAATCTGGGTCATAAGTTAATCAATCGTACTTTGCTGGTGAAGTCCAATGTAATGAATCGCACTATGCCCAAAACTACATAGCCTGGTTTGGGGCTGTCACTACATTGGGGCTGTCACTATTATTTCCCAATAATATTACATAAAATGATACCACAAGATAAAAACGATATACGTTTCTAGTAAGTCTATCACTAGACTATTCTGCTCCATAGAGTAGCAAAACAAGCTCTCTGAAATGTCATTTTCACTGTTTGAAAAAAGCTATGTAATCTCCTCCTTTCTTCAAGCTCAAAGTCTTACTACTTATACATGATAAGTGTCATTAATGCACAGGGGTTTCATTCCCTAGCCACTCCAGCAACTGGCCAATGCAACTGATTGCTGGGAACTAGTTTCCTCTGGGAACCTGCCTCCACCCTTTCTTCCTGAAGAATAACCAGCTGCTCTGGGCAGCACTACAAAAAGATGTAAGCAAGAATCTGAAATAATCCAGTCTCTAACAAGACTTGACAAGCAGATGGTACCTTCTAGTGGAAAATGAATCTTCCTCCTTCTGATGACAAATTCTACATGGGGGCTGGTGAACTGATGGAGAACTCAGTTTCTACCCCCTTGCCTTCTTGGCTGTGTATCTTGAACTGTACACAGACTGCATGAGGTAGGGCCATTGTCTTAACTACAGTATATCTTTAAATCCCAGGACAGAACCAACCCCCACCAGGAAACCTTCTCTGATGATCCCCGACATCAGTGTGAGATGTCATCTGTTTGTTTCTTCCAATCTTGTACTTGTTTCTGGCACAGTGATTAGCACCCCAGGCCCTGACTGTCTGTCTGCCTTCCTTTCCACCTGGGGGAAAATTGTCAGGGCAGAATGGTGGCTGTCATTTCTAGTTATATCAGTTAAGCTGCTATTCCAAGATAAAACTGGTATTCCAAAATAAAAAGTTGTTATTCATGCTCTCTTTTTTTAATAAAGCACTGAAATATTCTTCAATTAGAGTTTCAAATAATTGGGTTTACCAAAAATAATGAAATCTCATAAATTTTAGGAAAACTGAGGCTGAGGAGGATACAGATTCCACAATTGGGTTGCAAACAGGTAGCTTGGGGCTGGGAAGGTGGCTCAGTGGTAGAGTGCTTGCCTTGCATGCATGAGGCCCTGGGTGCGATTCTTCAGCACCACATAAGCAGAAAAAGCCAGAAGTGGTGCTGTGGCTCAGCGCTAGCCTTGAGCTGAAGAGCTGAGGGACAGTGCCCAGGCCCAGAGTTCAGGCCCCACGACTGACAAAAAAACAAATCAAAAACAAGTAGCTTGAGATTCATGTTTTCAGAGTAGAGAATCAAATGTACCTAGGAATAAATCAGATGAACACTAGCTCTCTTGTGAAGGGTTTGACACTGGGGATCACTGTGCGATGCTTACAGATGGCATGTGGCTGAACTCTTCTTCCATACCCCTTCTCATCCTATACTAGGGCCTGCTAACTTCTAATTTGCCCTTAACAGTGAAGATTTAGAAGACGTACCCCCTTTAGATACAAATTTATTTTCATTCTATGTACCTAACTTAATAAATGCTTAATTTTATTTTAGGAATATACATTTAGAAAATGTTATCCAGAGTGAGCCACAGTATGGTGGCTGAGAGTACAAGGACTTAAAAACTTTGGACCAATATTAACATCCTCCCTCTCCCTCTCTCCCTCTCTCCCTCTCTCCCTTTCTTCCTCTCTCTCTCTCTCTCTTCCTTTCTCCCTCTCTCCCTCTGTCTCTCCTCTCCCCCCCCCCCCCCCCCGTCTTTCGGACAGAGGGCAGTGCCATCTAGTGACCAATTGTGGAAATACATACCATAGCTGAGCACTGCATTGGATTATTTTAAACAGGTTCTGCCAAATCTCTAGTTTTTCACACACACACACACACACACACACACACACACACACACACACACTGAAGCCCAACTCTCTTGTCCTATCTCATCTTTTCTTTCTTTACCAAATATATAATTTTAGCCACTGTATTGCCATTGTGCCTAGCACCTCTTGTCATTAAGTTGTGTACATATAAAGGAGATCAGGAAAATATATGGTCCTGGTATCACTGATACACACAAATGTGGAAAAATATTGGAATAAAATACAAAAGGAGAAAGCACTCATTTAGCTACCATAATATGTATATGTATTTTTCCCCAGCTTAGTATCACTCTTCTCCACTGGATTTACCATTCTTAGGGAAGAAATTGTGTCTCTTAGAATTTTGTTGTTGTTGTTGTTGGATCCATGAAGACACTCGTTATCTGAGATAGAGTTATTCAGGATGGTCTTACTTTGTTTTCATTGTCTTATTTCAATCTCGAAAATGCTTAGTGATCAGCACAGATTATAAATAGAAAAAAAAGTGATAACGGTTACAACTAATTGGTTTAAAAAAAAAAAACCTCTTTTGTGAAAAAAAGGAAGATGACAAAGATCTTAAAAAGCAATTTAGTCACTCACTCACTCCCAGCCTGGGAAAGCAAAACTGGTGTCACCCTTACTCTATCTCTTGCCTTAGGAGACGGTGGTCAGGTAGCAGCGTGATGCTACATCTCTGGATCTGTAGCTAGAACTGTCTCCACCTTCTTTTCCATTCTCATCTTTACTGTGATGGTTAGGATGTTATGACCATGACTAAGAGAAACAATTTCAAATGCAGAAGTGCTTGAAAGCATGGACAATAACAAGGAGATATCAATAGTCAGGAAAGTTCTTACGATTATAACAGCAGATAAGATACATCTAAAATGCAAGATAATTGTCTCTGGTATTATAAGTAGATAGGCACACAGACCTTGTAGCCAGCCACTGTCGATCAACCATCAGATGAACTTTGTCAATTCTGACATTTTTGGCATAGTGTAGTCGTTTGGGCAAATGAGGAGTCAGATAGGGTTTGAAATGCTGGTTGGGTTTTCGGCACTGAAAAGGTGATAAATATTTCTCCCATGAAACATAAGATATGCAAACTAGTTAACAAGTTCCATCCTCTAAGAACATTTCTTAAATGCTTATTAAAGAAGATCTAAACTCAATTAAATGGGGATATTAAACTTGTTGTCAACATGGTTGATACTATTATATAGTTCATTATACTGCTTTTATTCTTATAAGAATAAATTAGGTTGATATTAAGATTTATTCAAATTATTATTTGGTATTGGATATTTAAAACTAATATTCCTGGGTAAGTGTCTTAAGCCACAATAAATTCCTCCTCTTTTTGACAGAAAATAAATGTCTACAACTTTTGAATCTAAGTTATATATAGAAAATATAACAGAAATAAGATATAACTCATAATTTTTAATCTCATGATCTTGAAGAATGAGGGGGGTAAAATCATGTAAGAATATCAAGAAATAAAATCTCTTCAATGTCCTTATTTCTCATGTATTTCAAAGCACAATATCTCATCCATATTAACAAATCTGTGTCATTATCTCATATTCAATGTAGATAGAAAAAAGAAAAACTATAAAATACAACTTACAGAAATAAAATGTAGAAGAAATATAGGAAATGGGAGAGTCAGGAGAGATTAGAAAATGAAACAAGACAGAGAAAAATATTGGCCATCCACACACTTCTGCCCATCTTCCTCTTGCCTGTTTTGCTATCTTTTCCAGGTTATGGCTTTTAGTACTTTCATCACTGTTTCCTTAGTAAGCCAATAGTCCAGTGACTCTTAGGCAGGTATAGAATAGCAGATGCTGACCGCCAGCTTCCCAAAAGAGGTACAAGTAAAGGACATGCCTCCAAGGACAACTGATCTTTTGATTAGTCTCACTGTCCCCTGGGCTGTTGCTAGAGCTGGTCCAGTGGAAACTGCGGGCACGTGCCAGTTTCTGAAGAAGTACATGGTTACTCTTTTTTTTTTTTTTTTGCTGGTGTTGGAGCTTGAACTCAGGGCCTGGACTCTGTCCCTGAGCCTCTCTGTGCTCAAGGCTAGTCTATCACCTGAGCCACAGCATCCTTTCTAGCTTTTTCTGTTTATGTGGTACTGAGGAATCAAACCCAGGGCTTCATGCATGCTAGGCAAGCACTCTACTACTAAGCCACATTCCCAGCCCCATACATAGTTACTCTTTAGAAGTGACCGTTTGAGAAACAGGTACCAGAGTTAAGACAATAAAGTTAGTGTGGATGTCTTTCATGTGATGGAACTTAGAGAGTTGCCAGTTCATATTATGTTGAGCTGTCCGTTGTGGGCCATCAGAATAGCACCACCCCATGGACCGTTTTCCTGACTTTTCCTTGATGAAATTGTAGCTCCTTTCTATATGTCCTTGACCACTAGTCTTACAAGAGATGGATGTCCTTCTCACCAACTGGACTTCAGCTAGGTAGAGAGCGCGAAGGGACAGACAAAGAAGAATTCAACAGCTTCATCACAAGTGGAAGTAAATGTTATACAATTTGGGCTTTCTAAACAGTAATTATTAGTGTAACTATATGCATTTAAAAACTGTAAACAATGCAAATTGCATATTGATATCTCGTCATGCAAAAACAAAATGGGGAAATGAGAAATAGCAGTTAAAGACACTTTATCTTATAACCTCTTTCAGAAATGAGGGGAAAATTCCCACAGGTAGATTTTAGAGTCCATGTTGAAAATTCGGTACTATCCTTTCACGTAGCATAAACACTGAATGCACAAATTCACCAGTAGGGGACGACATCGTCTATCACTTTACTCAAGATCTGTATATTAGTGAAAGGAATAAGATAACATTCTCAAGATCCCCGTGCTAAAGATTACCAAGTGTTTCTCTCTGTAATCACTCCCACTGCATCCTTTCTGGCTTTTTAAATGGCCTCTTATCACTATACTTAAACAAATTTAATTTCATTCTAAGCAATGACATACTCATGGATCCCACATAGTTAAGTATATATTTGTGACTGTGTTTTGAACACATATTTAAACTACTAGGTAAAGGGCTGAATATGAGCTCAGTGGTTGCAAGCATGAAGCCAGACACAACCACGTTAAAATAAAACCTATCACAAGAGAACATTTTAGGCCTTTCTGACAAAATAATGAGCCCTACTTTGAAAATGTTGCTTTAATGTATCTGGAATTTTCTCTTCTCATTTCTGTAATAGCCACGATTAAGAACCAATAAGAAATAACTGTGCTTATATTAAGAAGATAATAGGATTTTTTTCTGCAAAAGGATAGGGTTCTTTGCTATTATAGATATCTAGTCACACAAAACTGGAGGAGAGCTAGAGGCTCACTGGCAAGCCTTAGGAGTAACATCAGTTCTTTCAATGAAAACGGAGAATTTATGCCATTGTGACCCTCAACTTATTTCCTGTAGTGGTGTCAACTCCAGGATGAAAACAACTGAGATAAAAGCAAGTAACATGCATGTTGATGGAGAATAAAAATTAAATTAGAAACTGGGTGTGGTAGCACACACCTTTAATCCCAGCTATAAGAATGAGGCAGAATGAGATGTACAAGACATTATGTCAAAAAATGAACTTTACAACTTTGGACAGATGGGGGGGGGAAGGGGGAAAAGAGGAGGGAAGGAGGAAGATGGGAAGGGATAGGAAGAGGAAACAAAGGAGGAGGCTACAATGCTTGATAAGAAATGTATTTATTATCTTGCCCATGTAATTGTAACCCCTCTGTACAGTTTTTTCACAATAAAAAAAAGAAAAAAAAAGAATGAGGCAGGAAGAGGGTAAGTTCCAGGCTAACCTGGGCTACTAAATGAATCCCATCTCAGTCTCCCTACGCAAACACACAGACACGCATATGCCCAAATCACAAGCAGCTCAAATTCAGAAATATATAAATAAGGTCACTGTAGTAGCTCTATGTATTAAGGAGACTGTATACTTACACTGAGGTTCCTAACGATTTCTTCAGAATTAACTGTTTCAGAAGAAAAAACAAATCACATTACATACTTAATAACTGCAAAAAAAAGTGAGCAGCTCACTGACTTTGCATGTATATTTATTTATGAATAGCTATGATTTGGTAAGATTAAATTAAATGATTTCAAGCAAAATGATTTCTTACTCTACTGTTTAAAAATACAATAGTAGCTGTGTGCTAATAGATTCGTGCCTATAATTCTAACTATCAGGAAGTTGAGATCTGGAGAATCAGGGTTTGAACCAGCCTGTGGGGGGAGGAGGGAGGTCCGTAAAACTCCATTTCCAATTAATCAGCAAATATCCAGGTTGGAGGCATGGCTCAAGTGGTAGAGCACTAGCCAGGAGCAAGCAAGCCCTGGAAGCCTTTAGTTTTAAACAAAAATTGCCTCCGTATTTTTTCAATGGACTCATCTGTTTAATATAGGGAAATAACATTTTGTCACTACTAGGCACCATAAAATGTAAGCACAGGGCTGGGAAGGTGGCTCAGTGGTAGAGCGCTTGCCTTGCATGCCTGAGGCCCTGGGTTCAATTCCTCAGCACCACATAAGCACAAAGAAAAAAGCCAGAAGTGGTGCTGTGGCTCAAGTGGTATAGAGCGCTAGCCTTGAGCTGAAGAGCTGAGGGACAGCGCCCAGGCCCAGAGTTCAGGCCCCACGACCAGACCCCCCCCCCCAAAAAAAAAAGAAAAGAAAAAGAAAAGTGGCTGTGTTTTGGTTTCCCTGTTTGTATATAGTACAGCAAAGGTCTTGGTATTTTCATTATGTACTTGTGAAGAGATCCAAATGACGAGAGGGGCAGATAAATTTGCATTCTTATGTTTAAGTAAGGTGTACCTCTCACAGTATAAATCACAGCCCCAAAGTAGCCAATAACCCTACTGCATGATGTACTGTATGATCAACTGTTTAATCGTATAAATAGAATGTAAATGTATCCCTGAACGCTGTGTTCTAGTGTCTCAAGATTCTTTGATAGCACCAATCTCTTCACCGTGCTGTTGTTATGATGTCCTTGTCACGGAACATGGTTAGTGACAGGAAGATAAACCTGGATGTTACTGTAAACCACAGCATTTTTTTGAATGAAAGAAAAAAATGAAGTAACCCATCAATATAAGATATTACAATAGACTAAAAACTAAAGACTATCCTGAAATATCAGCATTCCTCAATTGCTTCTATTTGACCTTCCACCAAAAGTCACAGGGGCCTATTCATCCTGGGCACTCTGGTTATGATGCACATCCATTTCTACCTCTCTCCTTCCTCAGCTGGCTCTTCATACTTACAGGTAAAGAAGTCCTCAGGCACCTTCTGACTCCTGATGCGAGGGGCAGGCCCTTGGTACATATAGAAGTTTATTCGGGGAAAATAATCAGTCATATATTCCACCTTCTCACAGTAAGTCTGGTCCATCCCTAAATTTTAAAAGGTCCATTAAATATGCATATGGTTTTCTCCAATAGATCTTACACACATTCATGTATTTATATATATTAACAAACACAGATATAATGTTAGCAAATGTATGAAACAATGCAGGACATCAACAAACACCCTTCAACTGCCTGTCTGCATCAAATAGGAGATACTTACGCTACAGATCTCAAAGCTTCACTGAGAACTTATACAATTATTCTACTACTTTACTGCCACTCTAGGTGGCAGAACTTGAAAACTGACAGTCAAAGAAACAGGGAAGAATAATAAACACATATGTTCAACATTAAAAAAAACTAATTAAATCTTTTTATGTCTGATTTATCTGGAAGACAATACAGTCCATTTTTAATCAAAATAGCAACATGTATCTTTTTAAAACTAAAGCTTAAAATATTTGTTTTTAAAATTATATTATTTAAACATGCGTAACCAATACGTGGTCCAAAATGGTTTGTTAGCTGAGTCTTTTTATTGTCAGATTCTTCTGACCGCATGCACGTTTTTGTTTCTTTATATATTTACTTATTTATTTATGTTGGGACAAGATCTTGCTATGGAGCCCTGACTGGCTACAGACCAAAGCTCTCCTAGCTCAGCTCTCTTCTGCTCACCCTTGCTGTCTTGTTCTTTCACAGATTTGGAGGTCAGCTTCCTTGAGGGGACTAGAAAAAAAATGCAAGTCTGTCTCACTTATTTCTCAACACTCCAAACCTAGAAAAGTCAGTATCAATGAAGCACTTATAGATGGATATTAGTGGAGGGCCTGGGGCTATAGCTCAGTGGTAGAGTGCCCGTCTAGTATGCTTGAGGCCCTGGGTTCTATCCCAACACTGCACAAAGGAAAAGGCTGTTCATGGCATGGTAGGGGAGGCTGCTACTTTATTTATTTCAATTCTCAGGTTAATCCTAAACAGAAAAATATGAGGGGAGACAGACTTTGAAAACAAAAAGCTATGATTAAATGCACATGTATTCACATGATTTTAAATACACAGAGCCTGGTAAAACTGGCAAATATCATAAAGTACAGTCATTCTGTACATAAATATCATAAAACATAGTCACCCTACAATATCATGAAGTCCAGTCAATACACATGAAGCTATCAGTAGCAGAAAAAGCCTGAAAAGTACTTTCTAGATTGAATACCAACCTAAACATGTTCCCATTGAGTACAATAACTCCGTTTTACTGAGGATAAGGTACACGGAAAGAGTTTCAGAAGTATTAAGTAACTAGAAATTTTAATTTAGTCTTTTTTTCATCATCTACCAAAAATTTTATTCTTTGCTTCTTCAAGAATCTCTAGATCTGGAAATATAGACTCCAAAATAGTTTTGTGTGATTTCCCGAAGTGACAAAATGTACACAATGATAAAATATGATTTTAATTTTTAAAAAAAGCATACCATGGTCGGTCAACAGGATGATATTGACACAGTTGTGTAAGTTCCGCTGTTTGAGGCCCTCCATCAACATTCCAAAGGCATTATCTACCGACTCTAAGGCTTTAATTACCTTTAAAAGCCAGAATAAGATTGTCTTTGTAAGGTGTTTTAACTAGCCAAATCACTACAGTGTCAAGTAAAAATTAAATACATTTCCTTCTCTAAAATTTGTCAGGTTTTGAAATAAAACATCAGAGCCCAGCACCTCTCTTAACTACATTTATCAAGTACCAATTCCTCACATTTCTATAAGAAAAAAAAACTGAACCAAACCATGTTTCTTATAAAAGAAACATTGTTTATGTAAGGTCTGCACAGGGACACCTCCTTCCCTCTTGGCTAAGTTTCTGCCCAGTATCTGTTACCCAGGTAACTGGCAGACCTGGAAGCAGTCACCTACCCCTCCTGCTAGGTCACATCCTGGGCCACCTCCGGTCACACCCCTCCCATCTGACCTTAGGAGGGTCCCAGACCCTGAGGTCACATCCAGATCCAGTGTGGCCACACCTTTCCCCCACCTGGCCACACCTCTTCCTGTCCCTGGCCTAGATAAGTCCTGGCTCAGGAAACAATGCTGGACATCAACAAACAGTACTCAAGTCTAAATGTTGAAAAGGGGAGACCCAGCAGTTTTCAAGAGAATAAAAGTGTTGCCTCCATTTGGAAAGGTCATCTTGGTGATCTGGGAGTTAAAGAAGCAGCATACTCTATGGAGTAATAATGCTACCGTAGACATTTTTCCTAAGTAAATACTTAGCATACAAATGGAGATTACACGCAAAGATATTCATCACAACACATCATTGGTTTATCATTTAAATTTCAGGAACTATAAAATATGGCATATATTTTTAACATGTGTAATGTATCGCCCTTTATTTTTGTATGAGAGTATGGTGAATGTATGGTGGATGGAGTATTTATAAGGCATAGGAAGAAGCTCACAACCCAACGTTAAATATTAACAAATGAAAAACCAACTATGTACACACTGTAAATATGGAATGATCCCATCTTAATATAGTTAAATATATTGGCCATTTCTGAGTAAATGTACATGCATAGAGCAATAAAAGACAATATGCCCAGGTACTACTGACTAGTTGTCTAATGAGTACATTGGAGTTAATTTTTATTCCAGCATTTATACTGTATTCTTTCTTTAACATTTTTCTTTTTAATACTTTTCCCTTTAACATTTGCCACATTATCAATACAGTACATTGTACTGACCCAAAGTTTAAGTGAATTTCACTGATAGAACTTTTCCAAAAAAGTGAGACTATCAAAAGAAAGAAAGAAAAAGAAAGAAAGAGAAAGAAAGAAAGAAAGAAAGAAAGAAAGAAAGAAGGAAGGAAGGAAGGAAAGAAAGGAGGGAAGGAAGGAAGGAAGGAAGGAAGGAAGGAAGGAAGGAAGGAAGGAAGGAAGGAAGGAAGGAAGGAAGGAAGGAAGGAAGTTGGGCATGGGTGGCTCACGCCTGTAATCCTAGCTACTCGCCAGCCTGGGCAGGAAAGTCCATGAGACTCCTATCTCTAATTAACCACCAGAAAATCAGAAGTGGTGCTGTGGCTCAAGTGGTAGAGCTCTAGCCTTGAGCTGAAGAGCTGAGGGACAGTGCCCAGGCCTATAGTTCAAGCCCTATGACCCAGAACAAAAAGAGCTGGAGGCATGGCTTAAGTATAGGTGCCTGATTCCAAACCTCAGCATCACCTAAATAGAAAAAAAGAAAAGAAAAGTTCTTGGCAGAGCGTGGTAGCACAAATCTATAATCCCAGCTATTGGAAGAGGGGAGCAGGAAGGTCATGAGTTGGCTACATAGTGAGACTTCGTCTTAAAAAAATTTAAATAAGTACATAAGTCAAAAGCTCCTGCCATCACTATATTTCAAATGCTGCTCCACCATCTGCATTTCAACACTCTACTATCACTATTTCATAAAGCTACGCAAGATATACAATGCCACAAGAACCTTCCCACTAAAACATTATTCAAACTATCAAATTTTTGGTAGCTGAAACATTTTAACCTGAAAGGCTTATGCTCACCAATACTACTATTCATCAACTCTGTCTCTTTTATTCTTTCTCCTTTATTCCTTTCCTCAACAGCTTGCGTATCATCTTCTTCATGGGTCGGCATGCCTGACAGAATATTAGGCCCACAGAAACTGCCCTGAGGAGGTTCTGAAGAGCAGAGAGAAGAGAGTTTTTAGGACAGAGGGTTGAAACCCAGGACTTGTGCCTGGTAGGCAAGCACTCTATAACTTGAGCCACACCCTCAGCCCTATTGTTTGTATTTTGTTTTTGAGATAGAGGCTGACTAACTTTACCTGGTCTGGCCTCTAATTTGTGATCTGCCTGTCTCTGTCTCCTGAGTAGTTGGGATTACAAATGGAAATTCCATGCCAGTCTAAAAGAAGGGTTTTAAGATCTGAAAAGACTAGAGCATGTTTCACCTTGGCTAGTGGGTAAAAACAAACTAAAATAGCCTTTGTGCTTTATATGTCATTAACTGAATGCTGTGTTGTTATTTGGGATGTCAAGGGGAGGGAAGGAGGTAAATGAGGGAGCAAAGGCTGGTGAATACACACTACATTGGCAAATATAATCCCTAACTTTGATGTTTTCATGATATGAAATGACAGTATCACCTCCAGGTCATAAGTAAATTTTTATCAAAAGATTCAAGATGCGGTTAATAAGGCAGTTATTCCTTCCTAGATTCGTAACTCTTTTGTGATTACAAAAGCAGAGATCCTGTTTAGAATTTTAGTTATTTTGATCTTCTCATGCATTTGTGGACTACATTTCTGCTTAGGAGAAACAAAATAATAGTTTTTATTTGGGCTAGATGATGTCCCACTTGTTAAAAAAAAAAAATAAAACTTACTCTAGCACTGACTGGTCCACTTTTATGTCCTGCAGAATCAGGCTCTTCCACATATATGGTATAAAAATTGGGTCTAGGGTAAAATTGAAACAGAGAAAGACATTCATTAATAATTTGGAGGCGATCTACAGGCTACATTTGGGTTTTGTTTTGTTTTTTATCTAGAACCTATTAGCTATTGCCATCTCTTTCTCCCTAGCTTTCTCCTTGTCACTATCAGATGGTTAAACTTGACCCCACCAAAGATGTGTCTCCTAACACAAAGTAGATAAGATGCCACCCAGATATGAACATTGGCACACTTCAGTTGTGAAAGTCTTCTTTGTACAGTGAAGATCTCTTTTATATTATGCCCTAAGTCTTTGTATTGCCTAGTTCTTAATTTTCTCTTGATTCTGTGTTGCCTTACTTATGTTTTCAGACAGAAGGTTTCTGTGGTACTATTCATCTGGTACTCTCTTTGAGGATGTTCTGACTCCTTCCTGTTGCCATGGCCTTGTGCCAATATCACCAGCTCCCAAAGTCACTCCTGAGAAGTAAGCATTAAACCCACTTGCCTTTCTGCCATAGCTCTCTATTTGCTCCACATCTACCTCTCTTCTCTTGTTCTGGCTCTGTCTCTATTATGAATGGTGCTGACTAGCAAGAGCACCAATTCTTGATTCTTGAAAAATGCCCACAGAAAGATAATGCCAATGTGTTTGTTTATTTTTCAAAAATGGTCACTGCTAATAAAGGATTCCAGTGATTACTCTCATTTTTCTACCTATGCCAGCACATTTTTGACCCCAGATATTACCTTTCAGCTTTTGGAAGGTCCAGCCACTTTAACAGTGTTGAGATCCTCTTTTCATATGGGACAGAACTGGGGGCAAAATTAAAAATAATTTTTAAAAGTGAATTAAATAACCCATAATTACTAAAATTCTCTCTGGAAGTTAGGTCACCATCTTCAGATATCAATGTATTGTCAACTTACTGCAAAAAAACTTCGGTATATTCAAAGGGTATAATACTGTTTTCAGTATTTATTAAACAAATGTAATTTCAGCACTATATTGTAAATTCATTTTGCTCTATTTCTTCCTCAGTTTTTCTTTCCTTTAGTTTTCCCCAGTTAAAATAAAAAGCTATTAATTGTCATCCTTTCATCCTATAGATCTTGATAGAGAGATAGATGATAAATATATAGAAGATGATAGATAATAGATGGATGATAGGAAGATAGACAGATAGATAGCTAGAACATCCATTGCCAGATACTAGTTATTCATTTGACATAGAATGTATCATTGAACAAACCAAAAATTACATTTCAGTATAAGAAAACAAATTATAATAGACCTACTACCTAAATTCTACAATACGTTAAAAGGTAACAAATACTAAGGAAAATAGAAAAACTCAAATAAGGTACCCTGAGAAACAGGTAAATTCTAAATCTTAGTGTTTGAGAGATATATTTGTGCAGCAGCTTGAAATGGGTGAAAGAGGAGGCATTTGGGTCTATGGAAGGAATCACTGCATGCGGAGAGAACAACAGAAACAAGTCTGTTTTGCTGAGGCTCGCAAAGAGGTTCAAAGTGCATTAAGGAGGAAAAGATGGAGGCCAGTCTGAGAGAGAGAGAAGGGTGGGTATCATCCCCTGCAAGGCCTTCTAGGCTTTTCCTCTGGCTGACATAGGAAACCACTGATCTCTTTTGTATTCAACAGTGTATCAGGGCTGTATCTCACTAGTGTGAAAGAGATACTTTCCATGCTTTCTTAGAAGGGGACACATTAGGAATAACAGGCAGAGTACGCAGACTGGAAGTCATTGAAATCTGTGTAAAATTAGTGCTGTGACTGGACTTGCATTTTAAAGGAATCCTCTTAGCTGGTGGGCAAAGAACAGGTTACAGGGGACAAGAAGGAAGCAAAGGAATGGGGAAGGAGGCAGCTTCAGTAATCCAAGCAAGAGATGGCTGCTTCTATCAGATTGGGCATGCTGGGGCAAATAACACATTCTCTTACTGCTCCCTTTGTGAATTAGAGCCCAAAAATGAGGGATAAAAAACAGCAGAATCCATGACTCCATGATGATTTAGAGTCCAAACTACTAGAAAAATAGAATTATAATCAAGATGAAGAAAATAGGGAGTTAGGAGTCCAGCTCATCTGTAAAGTGTGTGTTAGCATTTGTGGAGTGCCAGGTTCCACCCCTAACAGTTTAAAAAAAATGAATCTAAAGGACTGAGCTGGGTGCCAGTGGCTCACGCCTATAATCGTAGCTATTCAAGAGGATGAGATATGAGGATCGTAGTTCAAAGCCAGCCCAGGCAAGGGAAGTCCATGAGATTCTTATCTCCAATAAACCACCAGAAAACTGGAAGTGGCGCTGTGGCTCGAGTGGTAGAGCACTAGCCTTGAGCTGAATTGTTGAGGGACTATGCCCAGGCCCAGAGTTCAAGCCCCACAACCAACAACAACAACAGAACTTCCTGGTCATTTCTGTGTAGATGGACTCTTTTCTGAAAGTGCTACAGTACCTGCTGTAATTCACATATATGGTTGGAAAGGAGCCATTGACAGCCACATCTGAGCCTGGCCAGTAGTAAGCTGCAGCTTTTAAACCTTGATATATTGCTGTCAGCCAAATCTGCAAGAAGAAAAGATATACAGGAAAATAAGAAAATAATAGTGAAACTCTTGAATGCCCTCACCCTTGGAAATGAGATGGATGCTGTAATATGTCAAGAATAGAGGAATGATTGGCCTACTGTCACTTAGAGAAATAGAGGTTACTTTAAATATACGAAGAGAAGGCTACATACTGGTTGCCCTTGCCACCAGGCGGGATTGTTTTTCTCCACTGAAGAAAGTGAAAAACTCTTGTTGAGATGTACATCATACATATTATTGTCAATGATGCCATGTGATTCTGGATACAAGCCCTAAAAATATCAATTTTAGAAAAGATTAAGATAAAAATAATTCATTCATCGAGAGAGGCAACCATTCATCCAGACAATAAAAAAATTCATTCTTGAAATACACGTTTATGTTTAAAATAGCATATGATCTGTCAGTCACATCTAGAAAGGATGGTCATTTTACCTTTCAATATACAACACCCAAATCTGAACCTGATATTGATAGTTGTTCTAGTTCTTCGATGTCTGAAGCAGCAAAAGAATGGTTTGGGTTGAGGGTGTGTGTGTAGTAACTGTTAATAAAGTTTCTTGTATTGAAATAATAATTAGCCACTTTATATTAGCAATACATTTACTATCCAGAAACTTTTATATATTCCAGTATCCTGTCTAAATGGGACTAAAGCAAGTTATCCACTTTTGCCAGGAATTTGCTCAGTCTCTATTCTTCCTCTTTTCTTTCCATTCACATCTATTCATTTAACCAGCCTACACATTTGTATGCTATTATACCTGTGCGATTATAACCACTCTTAAATAGATTTGGGGCATTATTTCAGAAACTTATTATACATAATACATATATCATATATATATATGTGTTAGATCATTTAAACTAATACTTTGCATATAACTTTTTATTTGTATATATACATAACTGCATGTGTATATTTATAGGTAATACATACATATTCGTGTAAAATGTATATATAGCATCAGTTTTCACATTAGTTATGATTTATAAAGTTGTGGTAAACACTGAATTAATGAACATTGAACCATTGCTCCTATGAAAAATATAGGGTTCAGTTCCTAAGGGCCTCTGGTTAGAATATTCTTGTGTATTGATCATTTCATTACTTTATGTCTGAGAAGCGCACATCACTTAAAATGTATTACTGGCTCACTCTATGTAACCCTTGCCTGAACGAAGTTTACCCAATGCATGTTATTTTCTCTGGCAGGCATCTTTCTCCCTTCTTTCTCTGTGATCATTGTGATCATTTGAAACAGCCACTGGTAAAAGCACAGCCATGTACAAAGCATGGGACTAAACAGATGACTGATCCAAACGTGCACTTGCTTCCACTGAGAGAGCTGGGTACAAGGACAGGTGTCGCAGCTGAGGACTATGTATCTGGCAGCTCGCTGTTTAGGCTGCTGTGCTTTCCCATAGTGTCTGCATAAGCACTGCACTTACAGATTCATGGGTTACAAACAAGTTCCACTGAGTAGATAAACTACAAACATAGAATCTGCAAATAATTAGAACATGCATCTACAAAACACACAATTGCTTAAAGGTAAAAATTTAAATAAGGTCTAGTCACTGTTCCACAAATGACTAAATGCAAAGTACTGAAGAAACAACTATCCTTTGGTGATTAAGGAGGCAGAGGACTTTTTTGCTCCTCCCTTTTTTCTTCTCCCCTTCCAACCCTCAGAACTTTTAAGTCTTAAACGACTTAGTTTTCCTTTGAGTTCAGTTTAACCATTCCAACTATATCTTTTTTTACACATTGAAGAGAATTCATTTGCGTTAGTTGCTTTATGTGAAGAGATGTAGACAGAATGAAATAATTTGTGAAACAAGTCTTTGTCATGTTAAAGATCATGAAATGACAGAAAAGGACAAAATTCCCATACTCAAAGTGGTGGCCCTCACCAATGCCATCCATTCTTAGCCCCTTGTCAGTTGTGGGGCTTGAACTCAGGGCCAAGGTGCTGCTGTCCCTGAGCTTTTCCTAGCTCACCATCTGTTTCCTGAAGGTCAATGCCAAGATAGCAGACAATGGTGTTTCTTACACCACAGGGCTATTCTGGACTTCTGTGGAGGAGAATCTATTCTAGATCATACATTCACACTTAATGCTTCACATACCCTACTCCTTTCATATTAAGTGCTGCTCTCCTATCTGAACTACTCCATGAACTATCACCACATATACCTGTGAAGTTCACAGCATGAGCTTGGCCAGGTCTTGCCCCAAGGATCTGTCAAATGAAGTCAGTTTTCTTAGCTGTGGCTGGTCTGTCAGTCTTTCCAATGGGCCAAACACTTACCGTGACAATAGTGTAATGATTTGGGAATGTTTTGGTAGGATATACAGCTCTCATGTATTTTGAATGGATTCCACATGTTTCTGCAACAAAAATGGGAGAAATTAGAAAGTGGTATCTTTCTCGGAAGTATTTTGGATAACTAAAAATATGAATATAAATATGAACATCCCGCACAGAAAACTGAAGAGTGGATTGAAGTTGGAAAAGGAGTGAAATTCTGACCTTTTCACACCTTCTATTCCAAAAGATGTCCACTTTTAGAAGACGAATGAGTTGTTTTCTCACTTAGGCTTTGCAAACTCTATGGTTTCTGTCACAGCAGTCCAGTTCTGCCACGGAGCACTCAGAGGTAAGAGAGCAATAGCCAGGTGCTGATGACTCACACCTGTAATCTTAGCTATTCAAGAGGCTAAGATCTGAGGATCATAGTTCAAAGCCAACCTGGACTGGAAAGTCCATGAGACTCTTATCTATAATTAACTACCTGAAAACTGGAAGTGGAGCTGTGACTCAAAGTGGTAGAGCACTAGCCTTGAACAAAAAAGCTCAAGGAGAGCAACACGTTGGTCCTGAGCTAAAGCTCCACAACTGACCAAAAAAAAAAAAAGTAAGACACCAACAAGCATGAATGCTATGTTATACTAAAGCTACAATAATAGACACTGAGATTTCAGTTTTATATAATTTTTACATGTTAGAAGATGTTCTTCTCAAACCATTTAAAAATGTAAAAATTTACTCCTATCATATCACAGGCCATTCAAAAATCAAATCAAGCAGAGGAGGCAGGAGCCACCACCCCCAGCTTACTGACCCCTGACCCTAAACTGCCCTGAAGTATACACTACCTGCTGAGTTTGCTTTCACTGCTCTCCTCTTACTGCATCTGGTCATTACAGGAAGAATTTCTACAGCACTTGTTTGTCAGATGATCGTTCCTATATGTAAGATATCCAATAGTACAGAAACTAGCATGACTGTCCAGGTAACTGGACAGTCACAGAATAAATGTTCACAAAATGAGCTGACTTTGCCACTAATTCTCATCAGCTCATTTTCCTCTACTCTGTGTTTCACAAAATATGCCACTAATTTTGCTTTCATTGTTCTGTTGTTTTCAATCTGTGCAATCACCCCGTTTAAGGTCAGAAACACAGGAACACATTGCTATTTCCTTTGTTAGGAGAGCAGGACAAGAAAGTTTCCATATCAAAATCCCATTGCCTCTGATTCAAAGTGAAAGCTTTCCCAATAGATTCTATTTCCTTTGAAAGATAAAAATAAAATTGATGCTTGGCCAAAAAGTAACAAGTCGTGTAGCTGGGAGCAATGAATGATTTTTCTAATGAGCATGAAGCTGGACTTCTTCCCAGCCACTGTGCAATGTTTCCAATATGATCCAGAGATTTCTTCCTTCAGAATCTTCTAGAACCCCATCAACACCAATAAACTCTACTATATAAGGCCCTCTGATGGGAAGAAAGAGAGCTTTTAAAAAAAAAGCCTACATTTTTAACAAGCAACCCAGATGAGTCTAATATCCTTAAGTTCGAGAACCACTTAGACTTGATACAAAAAGCATACTTCATAAAGTTTCATGAAAGCTGAATGCTCTAACACAGAAGCACAACACTGTGATAAACACAATAATTAAGCCAATAATTACAATAATTAAAAGTAAAGAAAAAAAGAGGGCAAAGGAGCCAAGAAGCAGGAAACACCTCTCCTTAGAGAAAATGCATAGGTAGCCTGTGGTAAAGCCTAGAAGACTTTGAGAGGACTTGGGGACTAAGATGAACCAGACATGCTAAAGGTCAAAAAGAAAGACAGCTTCGCCTAGTGTCTCGCTGACCAGTCTTTATCATCTGCATGCGGCTGATTGTGCAGGACTTACTCAGCTTATTGATATTTGGTAATAAAGTATTCCATGTGTCTAGATATTCAGCTCTAAAGCCATCCATGGAAAACAAGATTACTGGTGGCAGGTCAAACCTGAAAAATGGAAAACAATCGTGCATGATTTTGTTAGAAAAGTACACTTTTCAGAACAACCCTCTACATTTAAAAAGGGTTAGGCAGTATAAAAAGAGAATAGTTTCTGGATTAAGTAACAATTGCTCAATTCTACCATCATTCAGGTGTAATTATGATATGGTATTAAGAAATTAACAACCTCACAGACTTTGCAACCTTGCTACTCAGAGATCAAGGGCACATTTTCTACTGAACTACCATGGACATCCTTGTAACTATGACCTTCACTTGTTTCCTGAAGCTACATTCCTAAAGATTAAATTTTCTAATCTAAGAATAAATAGGCTAAAATATTTTGCCAGTTCTCTTCTTATTCTTTTATGATGAAGACAAGTAGTATTTTACACATATTGCGGTGTATTGGTTATTTTAAAGAATGAAAAATAACCTAGCTTCATTTTTATTTTTCTGATTTCTAATAAGGCTAATCATTTAAGCAGCTATACTTTTATAGCCAATGATAAAACTTGAATAAAGACATGGTGGATGACAAGAATTATCATCTTACTGGGCACTGATGACTCACGATTATAACTCTAGCTACTCTGGATGCTGAGATCTAGACAATCGTGGTTCAGATCAGAAACATTTGAGAGGCGCCATGTCTGATTAACTGGCAAAAAGCCAACCTGGAGGAGTGGCTCAAGTGGTAAAGTGTCAACAAAGCAAATAAACCAAGCAATCTTAAGGCCCTGATTTCAGGCTCCAGAGGTCAAGCCTTGGTACCAGCAAAAAAAAAAAAAAAAGAATTATCATCCTACTTCTTTCATTTCATGTTGTCATTAGCAAAAATTTATCTATTATTTACAAGTGGATTTTGACATTACTTGCACCTTATCAATAGAACAGGTAGAGAGGGTCAAGTGACTTATCCACAGTGTTCTACCACTGGAGGGAGAAGGTCTAAGAGTAGATCTAAGCTATTGGTCATCATGTCTGACTTAAGAGCCCATACTCCTTACTATGCCATGAGAACTATTAAAAATCATAAAATAAGACAATAGACAGAAATGCTAGTTAAACGTCCAGCAAAATAGGTTTCACTGAAGTTATCAGTGAATTAATAACACTAGGTAATCATCATACTATACATGAGACTCATGGGAATAGAGGGCAGGGGCAGGAATGACTCCATTGGAATCCATGGAAAGAGAGGCTAGTGGGAAATGGTTAACAAGCTACTCATTATCACCAACATCTTTTTCTTCACCAGCTTCCTTTCTGGTCTTGCCAAAGTCAATAATAATCTCAGTAAGTGTATAATCTCTTTGTTCCACTGTTCCAAATTCTTGGTGGACAAGTGATTTGCCAATCTGGGGCAGGTTATTTGGGGCCAGAGGTCTAATGTTTTTTAGAAGGACCTCCATAAAATCTTCCTGCTCACCTCATTGTCTCTTTCTTCTCAATTAGCAGCAGAAGGGTGAGCCTTAGGGGTACGAATAATTCTTTCCCCTGTTTTACCCTTCCACCTCCTGTTTGGGTCCAACTGCACAGTGTCTCAGGCTCAGTCTATCAATAAGGGAATACCAAACTACACAGACTTTAGGGCCAGGCTGCCAGGATTTGCTTCTTGCCTCCAGAGATCACAGGCAATGTAACCTGGGGCAAATCGCCTCACAGCTCTGTGCTTTGTGAAATGCACTCCATTACAAGAGGGTGAAGATCGTAGGGCCTGCCTCAAAGGAATCTCTACAAAGAATAATGAGAAATATTTTACAAGGAATAACATGTAGGGACACTATTGTACAAAAGTACACATCAATACATAAAAATAACTACATAATTTATCATTGCAATTACTATAATAAATATTATTATATTGAACCCTGGACTTCATACATGGTAAGCATGCACTTTACCAGTGAACTATAATAATAAAAGTAACACTTGTTACATTTATTATGCTTTGCCAGAGATGAGTTGCAGTGTGATTTGACCCTGAAAAAAGCCATCTAGAATTATTATGTTTGGTTCTGGACATGCTAAAATAGTTTCATATGTCAAGTTCATCTAAGAAAATGAGTAATGAAAGAAAAGTACTAAGAGAAAAACACTAAAATTTTTGAATACCTGCCACATGGCTTATCTTAGAAGTAAAGTTGGTTCTATTATTTTAACTTGATTATTTGATTGTTATTTCGTGATGTTAGAAAGGGAACTCAGAGCCTCAAATACACTAGGCAATCATTCTCCCCTTCCATCCTCCTCCACAGACTACTGTTTTAAGATGTAGCAAACATTTCCCCTCTTCTACAACATTGAGTTCTCATATAAAATCTTCTGAACTAAGCAACATCATCCTCAATAGTACTATTACAATTTTATAGATGAAACTCAGGGAAGTGACCTGTAAATATCCCTCAGGCAAAGCCAGGACACCAACTCCTCTCCCTTTTGTTCTAAGTCCTTTGTTTCAGAAGTGGCTGAGGAGGGCAGCAGGAGCTGAGGATTGGGGCAAACCAATACAGACACTTCTCTCAATAAAAGGAAAGTTTTAGATGTCATAAATATGGTTACAAGAGTAGAAGAGAGGGAAGAGGGAAAGTTAATCAGTTGATAATCCACAAACCACCACTACTTAAAAAAAAAAAAAGGACCATTTTACATTCCTGAATATATGCAAAAACTTTAACTGAAAACCTATCTTTCCAGCTTTGATGCCACCGTTCCCTGTTCATAATCCCAGCCAATCCAGATGCAGCAAGTCCTGCCCCCAGGGCTGTCCGCCCACCCAAAGCATTGGCCGTTCAGCTCTCCTCTCTGTTCTATTGCCAGTGTAAGGTCAGTTGGAACAAGGTATGCCTTCCTTCCCCAGTTTCCCTAACAAACAGATGCTCTCTGATCTGATCCAATGAACCCTTTCCAACAGCGACTTATCCTTTCCCTGGAAGGTGTGAGAACTGGTCCTGGACTGATTTTTTTGTTTGGTTTGGTTTGGATTTGGGCTGATACCTATAACAAACCAATTAATTTATTTCTTTCTGAGCTCCTTCAACTCCAAGAGTTTAGATTTAACACCATAGGTGTTTTTATTTCATTTTTTTAAGAGAGGACATCTCACAATATGGGCCAGGCTGGCCTTTAACTCCCAGGTTCAAACAGTCCACCTTCCTAAGTGTCCTGAGTGAATGGGACAACAGGCTCACTACAGCCGGCTCCATACACATTTTTTTTTCTAATGAAGTGATCAATTTTAACATGCTGATTTTCTTAGAGCCATATAGCTTTATTTCTTCCATACTCACCATCATTCTTCCCCTGCCAGACCCAGAAAATAATGAAGGAAAGGGACAATAAGAAGAAGAGATGGATGATGTGGTCACCTCTCCATGTCTGAGCAAAGTCCTCAACATGCTAAGAAGCATGGGAGGGGTGGGGAGTTCCACCACAGGCCCATTACTGGTGCTCACCTGACAAAGGCCTCTCTTCCATGATACTAGGACATCCTTTTACTATGACACCTTCCTCCCACGAATCTCTTCCTCTTCCCTCAGTAAGAAAAAATGGGTAGTGGCAGGATGTTCAGAGGAAAGAGTTCTAGCAAAAGTAAACTCCAGTCCTGACCATAGGATCTTGGGAAATTTAATCATTTCATACTTCAATATTTTAGGCAACTATGAGGTGTGACTATAATAGATTAATGTCACAGTGCTTTATACACAATAGAGCAAGCAAAGATCTGTTGGCTTTGAACCTGCAAGGACTCCAATCCTGTATTAATCCTCCTGTTTTGAAATAAGTAGAGTGGAGGGAATTCTATCCGCCTCTCAACTGCAGTATCACGTGCCAGCTGTTGAAGGAGGATGACAAAACCCAGGCCATTCATGCTCACCCTTCTGGGCACTGAGGCTGCAGGGTTGTGGTGCAGTTTTCTGTTACCCACGGAGTCTCCCCTGCAAAGCAGATAACAATCTTTACATTGTTGTACCACACACAGGAAAAGAAGCACCAGTTCAGTGGAGATGATCTTCCTAAACTGGGTAACTTGTGCTGCTCTGATGACTAATTTCTTCCAGGACACAGGAAGTGCTAGTCCATGTGTTGGCAAAAGCAATGCTTCTGAAGATTTGCATGAGATCCGTAATCTACACTAACTGAATGCCAGGAAACCATGCTTCTAAGGAAAACAAAGGGGAATCCTTTAGATCAAAAACAAAGGGGTATTCCTTCTTGCTGTTAATTATGTTATTTTTCACCCCTCAAGGAAAATGTTTTCCAAATGTTGGAATAAAAATAAGTAAGTTAAAAAAATCTTGCTTCATGGATATTTCTTTCTACAGAGTACAGCTAAGTAATGAAGTAGAAGTGACGGGGTGATTGTCACCCTGTGCAACCCCTCATGGAGCTGGGAATGGTTACCGATGGCACAAACAGGCATGATGACCTCACGATGGGGGTAACTCCATAACTGTACCACCTACAAAATACACTTGCAAAACCTAAATGAATACATGACATCACATCTCAAAGTGGGGGAGGAGTGGAAATGTGGATTTCTAAGTTAGTTATGTCACAAAGGATACAATCAGTAAAACCTATATTGGAAGAGCCTGTAAGACAAATGAGCTCATATAGCACATGAAAACACGTCTACTCACACAAAAGCAAGCAAAGTTTGGCCTAGTAGTCAATGAGGTGCCCACAATCAAGCTCTGCTATCAACTAACTAGTCAAGACTAGCCGCTCCTTGTCAGTTAAGTCCCTTATTTGCATATAGGACCTGAATGGGAACTTTGGGAAGGTATTTTTCTTCTTGTACATATTCACTTTACTTTGCCCTGGGAGCTACAGCTTGACTTGCTCTTGGTCCAGGCTGCATTTCCCATCAAGCTCTATCAGAGATCCTAATTTAAAAAAAAAAAAAAGTCTTGCATATGATCCATCCACACCTCTTTGGTTATATTCTCAAAAAAACAAAGTTAGCTTACAATAGAGATACACATATATTAATGTTGTACGGCAGTACTATTCACAATAGACAAGTTATAAATAAATCTAGGTGTCCATCGATGTAATTAAATGGATAAAGAAAATGTAATATAATATATATATACATACATACACACACTAAAGCTTTATTCAGCCAATAAAAATAAAATTATGTTGTTTTCAGTAAAATGGATGTGAATCATGGTAAGTGAAATAAACTAGTCCCACAATGACATGTTTTCTCTCATTTGTAGAAACCAGGAGGAAAACAACAACAACAAAAAAAAAAACAAGGTTAGGAAAATAAAAGCAGGACTGCTAGGGATTTGGAGGAGAAGGGCCAAAGGAATGAAAAAGCGTAGCTGAGGGTGAATATGTTCAAAGTACATTATATGCAGGCATGGAAATGTCCTAAGGAAATCTCTTAATATGTACTGCTTAATATATGCCAATTAAAAAATACAAGCCTTGTCTGTAGTATTCTAGGTCTAGACAGACTTCTACCACTTCTGGACCCATGAACCCAATTCTGGTGACATTTCTACTATAACATTTCCCTCTTATCTCAAATGAGTTTTTATGTAAAATATTAAAAGTATGTTAGGTTAGTTGAGTATGGTGTTATATGAGAAAATGATTGAAAGTGTGATAAAATTTTGTGTAATGTATATGGTATGTGTGATCAGATGTCTGAGGGAATGGTGATTTTACAAAAGAACTTCAGTCATTTATGAAGCAGGGAGCTGATGAAATCGGTTGAGTACCTGAATTCTAATCTTGCATCTCATGAACTCTCTCAGGTTCCTTAGTCGTTTAGCCACTCTGGCCACAATTGCTTCAACATATCTGCTGATATTTGAGTCAGGTCATCTCTTCTCCAATGTCTTAACTTTAGGCTCTGCCATTCAGTGTCTCAAACCACAAGTATATCTGGCATGGTCATTGGACAGTAAAGTATCTTGACATCTCAACAATGATGAAACCATAAACTCTTTTTTTTTCTGTGCCTCTGGGAAGGGCTCCCTTCCCCTGTAGTGTATAAGCTACACTTCTTCCCACAGTAAACACCTTTGATCATTTTCTGTGTGGAGTAGTACCTGAAGTTCTCTGCCTTGCTTTAAGGTTAGCAGCCTGGAATAGCTCTAAGAAAGAGCGTTCCAGTGAACTCACAGAGGCAACACCACCAGTGTCCTCTGCTTACCTTGGCAAACACTCTTGTAGTTAACGCAGCAGTCTTTCCTCTGCAAACAGTCATCTGCACAAGAGCAAAGGCTGGACTCCAGTCTGTTCTCCCCACAGCGAAATGAATTGCATGTCCATATTGCAGCTGTTAAGTAAGACCATTCCATTCTGAGCTTTAAGTACATGATACAAAAGGTTTAATTTTATGCACCTCTTCCTGCATTGTTGGAATACTGTCAAATTTTGTGGTTTATCTACATTCATAAATGGAAATCTGTCATTCAAAACCAAAAAAGCAAACCATGACTCAATCTTCCTTTGCATGGATAGGAGACAGAAATGTGCATTACAAGCTTCAAGTCTGGTCTTGATTGCAGGTGCCCTGTGATTTTAGAGAGTGGCTCTGAACACTGATTTCAAGAGCAGGGATTTCCCATGGTGAAACATCATTAGCCTGGAATGGAATATGGCTACCCATAGCTTTGCCCAGCCTTGTCTTGGGACAGCCAACAAGGAAAGGGACAGAGATCATAGCAGTAACAGTAGCACAATTGTGCCTGTAGGAACACAGGCAGGAAGGATGGAAATGGTGTAAGTCAGGTCTGCCCACAGCCTGGGTATTCTCCCAGGCTTTGTGCTTAGTAGGAGAGCAATTCAAATCCTATTGCTAAAAGCAGCAAGAATTTAGAGGGAGGCTTCTTCCCTTTGCTGCTTCCTAGGAATCAGTAATTAAAATCATATCCATTCTGCTCAGATGACCTTGTTAAATACATGAATGCTGGGTGCTTCCATTTAATATTGACTTGGAAAGAAAAGATTGAGGGAAATAAAATAAAAGAAATACAGAGCGTTTTTAGCTACTGCAGGTTTGTCTTCCCTCTCTCCTGTCCTTTCCAGATAACACAATGTAAAGAACACTACCATTCCAATTTTCACTGTCCTCCTACCACTAGACAAGTACCCCACTTTCCCTGACTACTTAAGAGGAGTAAAGATCAAAAGCTGTTGTGTTTCACCTTTAGGTGAATGTTTCCAAAACTGCTGTAGAGCACTAGTTTCTGAATGACCAAAACCACCAGCATTCCAAGGACATTCAAGGACAACTTCAAACAAAATCATACTGGATGGCGGTACACCTACAATCCCAGCACCCAAGAGGCTAAAACAGGAAGCATGTGAGTTTAAGCCAGACTGGACTACTATGAGTTCTAGGCTACCCTGGGCTACATAAAGACTTTCAAAAATAACAAAGGAAGGAAGGAAGGAAGGAAGGAAGGAAGGAAGGAAGGAAGGAAGGAAGGAAGGAAGGAAGGAAAGAAGGAAGGAAGGAAGGAAATGAAGGAAGGAAAGAAATGAAGGAGAAATTAAATGATAATAGAACTCCACTGAACTTTAAGTAATTATGAAGCACTTCATTTTCTATAGGGAATATAGTATAGACTTCATTTGTAGTATAGCATTTCATTTTCTATAGGAAATGTACTATAGTTTATACTGTAAAAGGGACAGTGATAACAAGAGACCCTGTATAGATACCTATAAAAGGTGCTATGGGCTCAGTTGTATCCTCTACAATGATGCTCAAATCTGAATCCCCATTAACTGTGAATATGACCTTATCTGTATCTGAATTTCTTGCAGCTAACCAAGTAAAATAAAATCATTAGGGTAAGCCTTATCTTAAGATTTTCTTACAAGTGGGGGCAATTTGAACACCCTCCCATATAGAGGGAAGACTATGTAAATGTGAAGGTTATATGAAGGTGATAGCAACTTGAAGTTGTCATGAAACCTGCCAAACAGTGTCAAAGATGGCCAACAACCAGACAGAAGCTAAGAAAGAGGCATAAAATAGATTCTCAAAGTTTTCAGAAGTATCCAACTCTGCCATCACCAAGATTTGGGCCTTGGTGTTAAGAGAATGAATTCTTGGTTTTGTAAGTTACCTGGTTTGTGGTACTTTCTTTGGGCTGCCCTGGGAAACTAATACACAGAGTGTTGATGAGTGTTTGAACATGCAGGAGTGATAGCACAAATTACAACCTCAGTAAACAGAGTCTTAAAATCCGTACTTGATTCCACACAAGTTTCTTTAAAATCCCAGCAGCAGTCGCCTCGATCTCTACAGCCTTGATCACACCGGCAGCCCTCCAGTCCTCTGAATGATGAGTCAAAGCATTTTTTCCTGCAGCTGCCTATAAAATAAAGGGCATAGGGTCACTAACATTTAGATGTTATGCAGTATCTCACACCTAGATAACACAAGTACGGAGAAGTACTTAGCACAGAACAGGATAGATTAAATTAATGATCGCCATGGGTCAGCATGTTCTACCAGTATGCTGTATTAAATAATGAGTCATTGATATGTACCAGGAATGTACCAGGATTATGCAATAGCAGACAGTAGGTAAAGACCAGGAAGGAGGCAAGTTGACTTCAGCGAATCTTGGGAAAGGAATGAGGAATTTTAAAAAATCAGTGACAGGCCATCTGCAGAATACTGCACAGGGCACCAAGGCTGAGTAGAGTTCAAAGGTCAAAGATGGACTAGTGACAGGAAAGGTACATATTTCCTACCAAGAAGTTTGATGTCCTGCCAACAAAAAAAAACACTGAATACAGGTGATGAGAAATGGTGAGAACAGATACTCTCTGATAGAATTATGATCTCCAATGGTATTCTATAACCTAATTAACATGTTGGCTTATGGAACAAATGGTATTCACAAATGTGATTATGGATTCTAGTTCTCAGAAAGGTAGAGAATAGAATGGTAGTTACTTGAGGCTGAGATTGCAGAGGGTAGAGAGAGATGGGAAAAGGTTAATTGGTGCTATGTTAAAATTTAAAAAATTAAGTTATAATTAGGAGTGAGAAATCCTCTGCTATTGCACAGTAATGTGACTTTCATAACAAAAAGTTATTGAATACTTTAAAAAGCTAGGATTTTGAACGTTTTCACTACAAAGGATGATAAATGAGATGTGTTTTCCTGATTTGAACATTATGCAACATATCCAAACACGTATCTATACATCACAAGGTACTCCATAAATAAATGTAATTTTTATATTTTTCTATATCACTTAAAAATAAATTTAAATTAAAAGAAGAGGTAATACCCAGATATGAGTGCAGAAAAACTGGAGATGATGGTATTAAGAAAATTATATTATAAAAATTCTCAGAACTGTCAGGTGATGGCAGTTCACACCTATAATACTAGCCAATTTGCATGCTTTAATATCAAAATAATGTCTCTAAAATGGTCCAGCAACATTCATTCATTCATTCCCAGTGGCACCACCACTGGGAAACACAACACCAAGAAACCAAGGGAAGACAGTCATTTTCTAGCTACTATTCATTTTCTCTTTTCTGCTGTGTTCCCATGTTATATAGAAGTACTAAATGTTAGTCTTTAAGTGAAAGTAGTACTGGAAACATCAATTAACCACCTCAAAAGAATCCCTAATATAGAAGTGATAAGGATTCTCCCCCTAAGTCAAAGTAGAAATTATCAAGATGAAAAAGGTAATCAATAACCCAACAATGGGCCTCCTACTACCCGTTAGTAAACATTTCAAAATAATTTCTTAGAAAATTATCCAAAGTGCTTTCTATAGTCACTTATAACTGGTGTATTTACTATGCACTAACAAGATTCATCAGAACGGATCTGAGGTGCTTTTATGTTGGGGAACATGAATCTCCTCCTTTTCTTGCTTCTGATGAGAAAAAAAATCATCTTTTGTTACATATTACTTGTTAAGAATTCTGCACTGACTAACCAAGAAATAGTGGGAGTTCAGAGATAGAGCAATAGCAATAGGACCTCAAGGGGCACCGGAGGTGGCAGGGTTCCAGGTAGTGGAGCAACAAAGCCTTTCAAAGCCAAGTATCCTGGATACTGTGTCATAGATATTTACAATAGTAGAAGCTGAGACGGAAAGTTTGAGATTGCTTACCAAAGTTTTCTGTGTCGGAAGGATACAATGTTCAAAGAAATTGGAGTTTCTGTAAAGTCAAGTGGGCTGAGAATGTGGCTTAGTGGTAGAGCGCTTGCCTAGCATGCATGAAGCCCTGGGTTCAATTCCTCAGTACCACATAAACAGAAAAAGCTGGAAATGGCCCTGTGGCTCAAGTGGTAGAGTGTTAGCCTTGAACAAAAGAAGCTCAGGGACAGTTCCCAGACCCTGAGTTCAAGACCCAGGACTGACAAAAAAAAAAAAAAGACTAAAGTCAAGAAATGACAGTGGATAATGCTAACCATAGACTCCTAGTCAGTAGAGTAGGGAAAAGAGAGAAGCTTAGAAGAAAAATGGCATAAAGACAGAATAAAAAGTTAATACAAAGGTAAGTTTTAATGGACTAAGACAAGGATAAAGAGGAAAAATCAGAGAATGCTTTGATAAAAAGACTGAGAGGTATACATGCCTTGTTCTGGTTTCCTGAGTCCAAGTCCCAGGCCTAATCCAAGTGACACGATCACCAGCAGAGCAAGAAGAACCTATTACAAAACAGGGGGGAAGTTATAGCTACAATTTCTAATATATATGTATGTATTATATACCTATTTACATATATGCATATATGTACATTATATACATATACTACATATTATATACATAATATATACACACAAAATTACAATAAGCATCCTCATTCAGTAATTACTAAATTCATCAATTGTAGAAATACCTGTTTATTTAATGTTTGAAAATAAGAAATTTGAGGAAGAACTTTAAAATCCCATTTATTTCAGATCTCAAAGTTCCAGTGGTTTCAAATTTTAATTAAAATGAGATTTATCTCAATGTAAGTGAAAGTAGGAATTAAAACCTAGAGATATATTTCTCTTTGTCCAGTTTTTTTTTTTTAAAGAACCAGGTGCTTCATCAGAGATCATTAACAGATAGGCATCTGGCATTCAATAGAACACTGAGATCCTTAATTCCTTAGAATATCTATGAAATCCTGATTTCTTACAAGCAGAAACATTTGTTCTGTTTTGTATTCTACTCTGTCCATAAGAAGATGAGCGCATTTAACTTATGTCAACATAAAATATATTGCTAATTAAGCAAGCAGTCTGTTCTAATCTTTGATTCATGAAAATGATTTTAATAATTTGGGAGCTTTTTGATTAAAGATTCTATCACTTCTGATCACTACTGCTGACAAAGCTCTTCAGTGCAGGGAATGTTATGCTGTGATCAGTTTAAACCCTGATATAATTCATGATGTCCAGTGATAAGTATGTTGGGTGATGACTCTGGATGACTATACAATGCATAAAGAATGACAACAGACACCATCAAAGTATTTAGGGATTTGTTTTACAATAACCTTGATAGAAGGTTAAAGCACAAACAATAAACTGGACAGAAGAAAATAAAACCACCACATGAAATTGCTTAAGAATGACATTAGCTATTGATTTGGAGGGGGTTGTGTTCATTTTGAAAATCAGTTGGGAAATTAACACACCTAACTTTTGCCATAGAAGTGAATGGAGTAACTGAGAAATCACATTAAAATACTATGAAAACCTTTCATATAAGGTCTCAAACCCAAGTGCCAAGTGGCCTTCCAATATATCCTCACTCAATGGAGAGGATGAGGAGGGAAAGTAAACACAAACAGTTCCTAAATATCACCACTAGCAAGCAGCCCTCTGTCAAGATGATATTGGAGTCGCTCCCAACCAAGTCAATACTGACAAAGTCCTTATGGTAAACCTCACGTATCATAGCTTTACAAATTCATACATTTTGGGTTGCATTTAACCCCTTAGGAAGCTTTTGAACTTTGTAATGTTAAATTTTAAATTTCTTCATGGTTTTGTACTTATTTCATGTATTCATGGCTTTCTTTATTATTCTGTAAATTCTTTCAGAGTAGAAGGCTATGTATTCTCCTATACTCATGTAATTTAAATAGGTAATTCCCCCAAGGTTGGGGTGTACATGTGTTTTAAACTATGCTGAGCACAGTACAGAGAGAATGTTCTGAACTCCAAAATTCACTGAGAATCCAACATGCAGCTTTAACTTGACTAAATAAACAGGGCCAGGAACACAACAGAAACCCTTCACTTTTTAAAATAAACTTTTGTCATTATTGGAAGCATTAGAACACCTCTGAAATCATGATTTAAAAATACTGAACTTCATTGTATGTACTAAAAAAAAACACCAAAAAGAACAAAAAAAAAAGTACTGTGTGAGTTTTGCTCCTAAAGGATTGTATAATTTCTCAAACTGTTAAGATAGGATACATATAATAGATAGTGCAAAAGCTCACTCTAAATCCAAGACAATAAAGAATAAGCAGAATACACAGCCCTGGTGTTTACTTTGTAATGGTTCCTGGGCTCGAGCCAGACACATATTGTTTCACTCACTCCCTGTAACAGTGCTGGAGAGACGGAGACTAAAGTGGTGACATTTTCTCCACTGGGAAATTGAGAAGATAGCATCAGCAAAATATGTGTGAAGAAAGAAAAATAATGCAACTGGTTTAAAATGGAGGGACAGGCACTTAGTAAAAACGTCAGCTTACCTACAAGTCTTAAAACCACAAGGAAACATGAGATTATATTAAAAGAAATTGTCAGAGCTGAGGGAAATGTTTACAAGTAACCTGATATGAGCAAAAAGGTAAATCTGCCCCAAATGCAGATAAATGGAAAGTCATAAAAAATGAGTATTTCTCTGTTATTGTGGAAGCAAGGGTAGAGAATAATTTAAAGGGAGAAACTATTCAACAACATCCATGTATTGTTATTACATGTACTCTAGGAAAGAAGGAGGGAGAAAAAGGATTAAATATTGAAGTGAGTCTTCAACAGTTAGGTGGTGAAAAACTAAAGCACTGTGTGAAGCCCTCTTCTCCTTTCCCAAAAATATGATAGTGAAGGGAAAAGAGAGGATAATAAAATCAAGAGAGGTGGGGTTTTTTTCCCACATTGGTTTTTAGGACAGGGACGATCTGAGCATATAAAATGTTAAGAATGAGAACATAGGCAACTGAGACCATCTCTAGTCTCAATAGGTTCACAAAAAATAGAAGATATAGTCATTTTAATTTTTAACCCTCCAGTATTACAATAGCTACGTTGTGAAAAAAAAGTTATTTGGAATATAATCACAACCATGTGGGAAAAGTTCATTAGTACTGCAAAGTTTTTTGTCTCAGACTCCAGACTTTTCAATCAAATATTAATCCAGTGTTATTCAAATTTCTTACTTGTTCAACATGATTTAATACATCCCCTTGTATTAGAGGTGCCATAAGGGATAAAGCTGAATGTAATTACTCAAATTTTGACATTTACATAGCCATTCAAACAAATAAAAGTGAAGATTCCCATTTGTCATACACTAAGAGCACTAAAATGAAGAACCATACATACTGTCTCAAAAAAAAAAACGATTGTACTTACAATACAAATGATTTTATATCTCTTGAGAACATCCTTCTTAACAGGTTCTTCTGTTGCTAAAGTTAGCATAGAATCCATTGTTCCCAGTGTGGCAGAAACCTGTTTAGCCAGAAGACAGCAATGATCCTTCTTTCCTCTAGTCAGGAAAAGAAACAGTACGAAGTTCCACAGCTGTGCCTGACTTAAATGCTTACAAAGAGCTGTGTGGTGATTGGGCAATCTAGAGAGGAGAAAATTATGCTACTAACGGTAATGCCAAAAGATTAAAGTACACTCCTAGTCCACTGTAGATAGTTGTGGTTTTGCTTATTGTAATTTAGGATTTATTTCTAAATTATATTATATATAAAATGATAAACAATATTAATTTATTATAAATAATAAACAATATAAAAATAATATTATATCTAAAAAATATAATAAGCAAATTGTAGCATAATCTGATAATTGGTGCTCTTTAAAACATAACTCAAAATGCGAAGCCTCATTACAGGGAGTTTCTACATTTATATAGATTATGGCACAGTTGAAAACATGAAAATATGATTTGACAGTAGCAGGAACTGTGAAATTGTGCTAAGACAGTGTACAGAGTTTAACACTGTCATAATTCTGCCTTGTATTTTACAGGGTTCATCATTTTAGAAAGTTTTTTTGGGGGGGTCCGGTGGTAGAGCCTGAACTCTGGGCCTGGGCACTGTCCCTCAGCTCTTCAGCTCAAGGCTAGCGCTCTACCACTTGAGCCAAAGTGCCACCTCCGGCTTTTTTTCTTTTTGCTTATGTGGTGCTGAAGAATCAAACCCAGGGCCTCATGCATGCAAGGCAAGCATTCTACCACTGAGCCACCTTCCCAGCCCCTTTAGAAAGGTTTTTATATACACTGTCACATGTCAAAATTATGCCTAGAGATTTTTTGCTCACTAGTAGAATATTTGTCTACTGTATATGAGACTGAGTTCAATCTCCAGTACCTTAAAAAAATCTCTTATAATACAGTATGTTGCTGTATCTGTCTCTCTGTCCCCCCTTTCCTATCCTTTTTCCTCTTTTCCATTTTCCTCTCCCTTTTCTCCTTCTACTTCCTGTCTTCTCCCTCTCTTTTCCTCTTCACCATTCTCCTTCTCCTTTTCCCTCTGACACTGGAGTTAAAGCTTAAAGTCTTGCATATGCTAGACAAATGCTCTACCCCAATTCATTCCTATCTCATAAGTAAATAAATTAAAGCATTGATTGTCTGAAATAGGTGGCTTGTTTGCCTATGTATTAACTAGACACTAGAACAATAATTGTAACTAAGTCTTCTAACTCCTGAAATGCAAGACAGTTTTTACTAATCAGCTAGAATTTACTATTTTATTATTTACAAAGACCAGGACAGTTTAATATACGTACTCTGAGATGAGATGAGGTTTCCAATTTTATGAGGAAATAAAGAACTAAATTAATAGCAGTGTGGCCAAAAAGTTATGGTAAATACTGAGCACTAAGCTCTTCTACTTTCAATGGCCCTGAATAAACAATTCTCAAAGTGTGGTATTATAGAGCATTATTCCCACGATAACCACCTTGGTCAAATAAACCTTGATAACTCTTCTCTAGTGTAAAGATTGTTAGAATCCTATAGGCTGTGTGGTACACCCTTGGAAAACACTACTCTAAATTTTTGCAATGTTAAAATCAATTTTAAAAATATGGAAGAATCTATCTTACTGTGTGATAATTCGAAAATGTTAGGAATGTTTCTGAAAATGCCATTTTCTACCATTGAAGTCACTCTGTTTAGAGAAAAAAAAGCAAAACTATAACAGAGAGCCAACTTTCCTTTCTTGATTTGTACAGTTTGGCCCATCAAGCCCTTAGTCCTGCATATTCTACTTTCCCGGTTCCACTCACCAGCCTCCTCAGAAGCAGCACTGGTAAGAATGGCTGAAACAAGATTGCACAGAGATGATCCAATCCAAGGTCTTACACACTATTTTTCAGTGACCCAAAAAGGATTATTAGGTCTTTAAAACCTTGACACAAAATGAAAATATTTGAGTATCTTTAAGGATGAGGTTCTCAATCCTGGATCAATTTAGAAGCACCCAGAAATATTTGGGGAGGGGTTTGTTTGGTTGTTTTGTTTTTGTTTTGCTTTGATTTACTTTTTTTTTCTTAAATTCTGAAAGCCATGCTCTATTTTGGTTGGGTTAGATCATCTTCTAAATATCCTTTCAATTGGTTTTACATCTGGTCAAGATCAGTTTCAATAGTTTGAGGTAAGCATACATTTTCAAATTCCCTTTAGTAAATATCCACTCTAGCTAACCATACTTGCCCATTTTACAGATAAGGTTGGCCAAAGGGCCTTGGTCACTTGTGTAAGATATTTTGGTTGCTGATGCCACAGAACTTGGGGACAACTTCAGAGAACATTATATTCTACAGAATTTATATAAAGAAGATTAAGCCTAGATAAAACATTTCCTCATAATTAGTGGCTTCCTAAGAGTTATGCTTTTATCTAGACATTTGCCATAGGCCTTCAAGTTTTTCTGGTTTCTGGGTTTTGATTGCTTATTTGCACTTGACTCTGGGTCCTGAGATTCTACTTTTATCTTCTCAGGGATGGATAGTTTTATGTCAACTTGGTAAGACTACTGTATTCAACTATTAAATCAAACACCAATCTAAGGTGCTGCATTGATAATTTGTAAATATGATAAAAAATAAAATAATTTGACTTTAAAAGGATTATTTTCAATAATGTGAGTGACCTTCATCTAACCAATTCAAAGCCTTAAAAGTCAAAAGGAATTTATGAGATAGGAAATTCAATCTCAAGACAGCAGCATTAGCCTGAGTTGCCTGCTCTCCAGTTCACTCTGCCTTGTGGATTTGGGACATATCAGATTCCACAATCAGGTGAAGAAATTGCTTGTCAGCAATACTCATTACCCAGTTCCATTCCGTTTCTCTGGAGAACTCACTGATATAACTTTTGAGCATTATTATATATTGTTCTTTGTTTTCAAAACGTTTCTGAACTCTCCTCTTCTTGTAACACACGGATTTGTGCTCTTGGTTTCTGACTTAATTTTGTGTGTGGGTGCCAGCCCAAGAGCTTGAACTCAGGGCCTGGGACTATTACTGAGCTCCACTGCTAGAATTATACCTCCACTTCTGGCTTTTTGGTGGTTAATTGGAGATCAGAGACCCACTAACTCTCCTGCCCCAGCTGGCTTCAAACCACAATTGTCAGATCTCAGCCTCCTGAGTAGCTCAAATTATAGGCCAGCAGCACCCAGAAATTTTTAATTCTTGATCTTGACATTCTTCTATAATAATTCATATACAAGAATTTGGATATTTTAGCTCATCTGGTTGTATTTTGTCACCCAAAAAGGTAAAATTTGATTCTGAACTAGGTCTGTCTACTGGAATACTACCAGCTCTGGTCCTATATTTTCATTATGTGTTTAATTACCTTCTCTACCACTGGAACTCTTCTTTCTCTTCCACGTTCATCACTGAGGCAGTAAACCTTTAATGAGGAAAGGTTAACTAGATCTCATGATTTTAGAAGTTTCCATTAGAGTCCCATTTTTGTTTTGGATCTGTGACAAGGCAGAGTACCATAGGGAAGCTGCTCATTTCATGGCACATAGGAAACAGAGGAGAAGCCTCCATCCTTTTTTCGCCTGAGAATATTTTTAAAAAGCAAGACAGTGAAGTCAAGATGCCTCTGATAAAGTCTTTGTTCTACCATTAACAAGGTAGTTTAGCTCTGGATATTAAATCCTCTCTCTCTGTCTCCCTCCCCCCCTCCTCTCTATCGTCCGTTGTGGGGCTTGAACTCAGGGCCAAAGTACTGCTGTCCCTGAGGTTTTTTTGCTCAAGGCTAGTGATCTACCACTTTGAGCCACAGCTCCACTTCCAGGTTTCTGGAGGTTAATTGGAGATAAGAGTCTCACAGACTTGCCTGCCCAGGCTGGCTTTGAACCGCTATCTTCAGATCTCAGCCTCCTGAGTGGTTAGGGTCTACAAGAATAAGTCACCAGCACCTGGCTAAATTCTTCCTTTTCAAAGTAATTCCAGACTACTTCTAAGTTATAATAGAAATGTGTTTTAGTACTTCCAGCCCTGGGGCCTTAGTAAGTACAGGTAGGTACAGTAAGGATACTGCCATCATCTAGCATCACTTCACATTTTCTGCTTCAGAAATTTCCTTGACTGAATCTGACACCCTAACCAATTTTGAGTCTCTTGAGGTCTAGAAACGTGTTCCTAACTGTTCACTTGAGTATTAGATACTGCATAAACCCTCCCTCTCCAGGGAACTTAGACTCCTGAATGCAGTGTCTATAACTTGAATCTTCAGGTTACAAGTTACTTGGACCTCAAAAGCCCTCCTTTTCTTTGCCCCTCCAACTTCAGAACAATTTGCACCTTCTGGGTTCTGAAAGCTTCACTTTAATTATCTCAAATGCGTGTCTCTGAGAGGCTGCCACCACCACATTCCTCACTAACCATTTTCACTTTCTAAGAAGTCTCAGTGTCCACAGAATTTGGGGAGTGTCTCTAAAATCATTTTAGAATTTGCAATTTTGCTATCTCAAGAAAGCCTTAAACATCTCCTTACTCCATTGAGTCTCAGAAGCCTTTTCTTCCTCTTTCTCGAACTAGCACTGTCACTGGACATAGGTGAGGGTTTGTGAACCTTCTCTTTAAAAGTAGGGACTCTTCACTTAGAGTCCTTGATTTCAATTGCAGAATAATAATTTCTGAATAAGTCACGATGGTAAGAAAAGTTGGCAGAGCTTTATTGAGTAAGTAAGCAAGCAGATAAGCAGACAAAAAGCAGACAGACAGGTAGAAAGGAAGGGGCACACTGTAGCAGAGTGTGGGTGCTCCCAAGGGTAGATACACACACACACACACACACACACACACACACACACACACACACGTGCATGTGCACACAGCTCCTTGGTTGTTAGGGCTATTTTTATGATAAAGGAAAGGGGTCTGACTTCAAAGTTATACAAAGATAAGTGTTTTGTCTTTGCTCCAGTCATTCCTGGTATTACTTTCTAAGTTTCTGGATAGTTTGGGCATTCTTTCCAGGTAAGAAAGCCATAAACCAGATCCTTATCCTTGAGATAAGGAAGGCCTCCTGTTGTCTACCTTTTGAGTGAGAAGTTGCTTACATTTGGGGGGAGCATTTCTCTCAGGAAGGCATACATTCTTCTAAACAAATGTTAATTCTTGAGGGAGAAAGTCATCTCTCAGGAAGGAATGCATCCTGTTGCTTTCCTTTGGAACACTTCTATGTTTCTAAATACCATTATTTCTGAGTTGTCTTCATCAGGCTTCATTTTCCTCAATTTATCTGTCTCATGTTCCCCTAAATGACTTTGGTCCCTTAGTCTTAAGGGAAATAGATGAATGATTATCTCCTGCATTTGCTGTAAAGCTGCTTACCCTACCTCATTTCCCCCTAGTTTATCCTGCTTCAGTACCTAGGTGAGTCTGACAAGCCAGACTGGGAGCATCTAGAAAAATCACATCTAATAAGGAGTTGGAGAGTGAGACAGATACCAGGCTCTGGTCCAATAGCAGAAGGAAATAAGAGTCATCAAGGAAGAGAGACCTCAAATCACATAAGAGTGTGGACAAAAGGGCAACTGATCAACTTCAAGGAGGAGCAGTTATGAGGAAAGGGCAAGAATAAAATGTAGAAAGAGATTGAAACCATGAACCCAAGGAGGAGGGTAACCAGGGTTGTAGTTGGCATGGAAAGACAGATACTGGTTCTCCAACACAAGAGATGAATTGAACACTAGCTGAGTAGGTGAACTCGTGCGACAGCAATGCCAACCAGATGTCTAGCAGGAGGCACAGCTCTCAACATGGAATATGGGACCTCACATCTTGGAAATTAAATATGGTAAGTAGATGGATCACTAGGCATTTAAATAAGGACTCAAGATACAGTAGAATCAATGATTGTAGCTGGCTTCAAACTGTGATCCCCAGAGCTCAGCTAGGACTACAGGCATGAGCCACTAGCACCCCATGATTCCTGACTTTTGTATTATTATAATCATTTTCTATTGAGAAATCAGCATCTCATAATTTCTCTCTGGTTCCCAGAGGATCGGTTCTACCTCTTTGTGTAGCTGACACAGGGTAGGGGTGGGTGTAAGCTTCCAAGGGTAAAGCTACAAACTAACAGCCCTGCTTAAACTCCAAAAGCTAAAGCAGGATCTCTCAAACTTCTCAACCAAAGCTACTTAATGAGACCTTCCCTAAGCTGCTTCTCCTTGACTCCTAACCTTCCACAAAACTATCTGCACTGCCTTTTCCATCCCTCTAAGCAAGCCCTTCTCTCTTTCTTACTAACTACTCAACCTTTAACTCCACAGGACAATCATTCCCTACTACCCTCAGTCCCCAAAAAGTTAGAGAGCTAACAAAACCCTTAAGAAAATGCTAACCCAATGAACTCATGTTCAAACAAGACTGGATTAAACTTTTACCTCTAGCTCTTTTCCAAATCTCATCTTCCCCATAAACCTTGCCAAATTAGCCATTTCAATACATTTCCCAACCCCCTTCTAGGCCTTCTTCCTTCTAGATCCTAAATAAATGAGCCTCTGCTCTGATTCTTTCGCTAATCTATCACTGACAGTGACTGGCTGGCTAACACACTGGGGGCAGCTTCTCTCTCTTACTTCTCTCTGTTTTTTCCCACCCCAGAATCCCACAAGGTGAGCAGTTAGACAGATAGCTTACTCCAAAGCAAACCCATCCTTTTTGCCTTTGGAACTCAGACACTAATACATTCCTTTCTCTTTCCTTCCTTTCTCCTCCATTTTCATAACAATAACAATAGTCATAGTAATAATACTAATTTGATGTTCCAGGAGTTCATGGACTCTTCATGGTTTTGTGTCTTCCTGATGGATCCATTTATGACTCAAACTTTAGAGAGACCTCCAAGGAAGTTTTCCTCTCAACATGCTACCTGAGATCCTAAGGCCTGGAAGATGAGTCTCAACTAGTAAAGCCCAGAGAAGTAAAATGTATAGTTCATGTGCCACCTACTTCTCTAAACGTGAGCTGAGCTATTTACTCCTACCCAGGAACACTTCTCTGGTATGTCCTCTCTTTGGAGGTTAGGGAGCAGGCCACTTCTAGATTGACATTTTGTTCTGGGATCTAGCATAATGATCAATCCCTGTAAGACAGTCAAGGAAGAATTTGCAAATAAACCATCTGATGATTTTAGAAACAACATTAAGAATACATAATTCTCTAGTGAACCACCTGGCTATTAATGATGGAATTCTTGGTGGATATAAGTCTGCCTCTATATCCAGCATTCTAGAAATAGCTATCACCTCAAAGGAAGCTTTGCGTAAGAAATAGAAGCACTTTGAATGATTTTGCGCAATCCGGAACAATGAATAACTGAGAAACATCAGGTTATAGACTTGGTGAGCTAAAAGATGCAAGCATTTGAATCTACTATAGGAAGCATTCGTTTTATAGAAGCAACAATTTAGACCATAAAAGAGTATGACACATTGTACACAAGAAGTGTATTAGTTAAGTATCGGGAGAATAGAGAAGGAAATAATTCTTCTAAGGAAGAGGATTCAGAAAAATATTCAGGTTCTTGTTCAGGCTGCCAAGAATATCATGTATTAATACAGTGGTAAGAGATTGAGAATATTAAAAACTGAGACTCACCGTTCCTGCTCCCTACAGACAGCTAGAACTTTATGTGCCTGTCTGCAACTCGAGGTGTTTGTTCTGGTTATTCAACCCAACCCAAGAGCTCAAACCCCAACTAAAGAAAAACCTGAAAATCGAATCTTACAGATCCCCAAGAAACAATACTTCAGTTCAAGTTGACCTGACCAGAAGCTCTTATGTAAATACAGGATGAAAATATAAAGAAAATCAAGACAATGACTGACCTAAAAGTCACTCCAGGGGTTGCATCTGAGAGGAGAAAGTGCTGTCACTGAGAAGGGACCCCAGTATATTCTCAGGTTCTGACGAGGTGACATTTCTCAACCTTGTAAAGACAGAGACACATTTGTCTTGTTACTATTTTTAAATCGTGCAAGTTTTATACACTCTTCCTTACATATGTATGACATTTTATTAAGGAAAATATAACAATTTTCGAAGTTGCTGTTTCTCCCCTAAAGTTAAGACCTAAAATGCCTCTAAAATGCCACTCTGACAAAAGGCCCACCCTGCTTGTAACTCAGAGAGGAAGATTTCACCCCCTTGGTTGTTTATGTCATGAGTGTACCTAGAGAGCAGTAGTTAGGACAAAATGCCTTGTGTCTTCATGGTGAATTCTGTGAACCTGGGGAGGGAGTAACCTCTCTCAGGAGACAAAAATGGAGATAAGTACATAACCCTAACTAAAACATCTTTAAAAAAAAAAGATAAAGTCCTAAACAAAGTTGGTGTTTGATCAAATACATTGTGACATAAACTCAAAATACACAATTGTACTCCTACGGATTCAACTCAAGGCCTGGCCACTGCCCCTGAGCCTCTTTGTGCTAAAGATCAGGCTTTAAAGGGCATGAATCCCTCTATTTGGTAGATCTTTTTTCGATACCGGACTCTACTTGTTGTTACTTCCGCAGTCCATTTGTTTGATTAAGCAGACCACAAGTAATAAGGAAGTCAGAGCTGTTGTATATGTGTGCATGCATGCACAAAAGTTTTTATATATATAAAAAAGAGTCTTTGTTTAGGAAGAATGTGTTGGATTTATTTTATCATTGGAGAGGTCAAACAGAGCAGTTCCTTTCAGCTTTGTGTTTTTGTTTCTACACAAAAACATATTCCGTTCTCGCTGAGGCAATCCTGATTCCCTTGGGAAAATATTAGTATATACATTTCTTCCCTGGGAAGCACATAGTCTTCCATCTCACATGGATAACTACATATCAACTCATGGGTCACATGTATCATGCCCACAACATTTTAATAGAATAAGAATATCAAGCAAAATCTTACAATGCACCGAAGCAGCAAACCTTGGTTGATCCCTAGCACCAAAGTAAGTAACAACTCCTGCCCCCCCACCTTCCTACACCCTCCTACCCCCCACAAAAAAACACCTACAACAAAAATTCAAGGCATGAGGCTCATGCCTGTAATCCTAGCTACTCAGGAAGCTGAGATCTGAGGATCAAGGTTTGAAGCCAGACTGGGTCGACAATCTGAGACATTCTTATCTCCAATGAACCAGCAAAAAGCTGAAAATGGAGGTATTGCTTATTTGATAGAGTGCCAGACTTTAGTCTTTTTTTTTTTTTTTTTGCCAGTCATGGGGCCTGAACTCTGGGTCTGGGCACTGTCCCTCAGCTCTTCAGCTCAAGGCTAGCGCTCTACCACTGGAGCCACAGCGCCACTTCCAGCTTTTTCTGTTTATGTGGTACTGAGGAATCGAACCCAGGGCCTCATGCTTGCAAGGCAAGCACTCTACCGCTGAGCTACCTTCCCAGCCCCGAGTGCCAGACTTTAGAGTTCCAGACTTGAGCCAAAAAGCTAATGAGAGCTCTAGGCTCTAAGTTCAAACTCCAGTACTGGAACAAAGAAAACAAACCTAAAAGAAGTCTTCTAGATATTATCTTCAAAATATCAAGTAATAGAACAATTTAATACCCATATGATTGATTCTTTTGACTCTGTGTGTGTGTGTGTGTGTGTGTGTGTGTGTGTGTGTGAGTGTGTGTGTGTCTGTGTGTCTATATGTCTGTGTACCAGTACTGGGGCTCGAATTTACAGTATTAGCCCTGTTCCTGAGATTTTTTGCTAGCACTTGAGCCACAGCTCCTCTTCTGGATTTTTGGTGGTTAATTGGAGATAAGAGCTTCAGAGACTTTCCTGACCTAGCTGGCTTCAAACTGTAATCTCAGATCTCAGCCTTCAGAGTAGCTAGGATTACAAGCATGAGCCACTGGCACCTGGTTTTGATTTTGTTTTTACTAAAAATGGACACTTTCAGATACAATCTGAAATCAGCATTTATTAGCCTAACATCGTCAATCTGCTTAGAATTGTAAGCATCTTGTGGCAAAAGAAAAAAAAAAGAAAGCCTTGGATTGAACAAATTTAAACATGACTCTGTAAGAAATGAAGGTCAAAGTATGAATTAGAGCCAGAGAAGAACATAAAGAAAGGCCTGCTTGAAGAATGTTCTCTGCCTTGGAAGACTGGAATGAATCCACATACGCAGAGATAAAGCAGAGAGGAGGCCAGGCAGGTGTAGCTGTCACAGTTCTGGTGCGATGTGAAAAACTAGACTAAGGCAATTGAAATAGAAAAAATACTGTTGTATTTGACAGCTACACCAATGCAGCACTGCAGAACTCAAAATGATTTCAATAAGCAGAATAAAACCAGTGATGCCTGTAGTTAGGAGGAGTTGGGAAAGGGGGGTTAATTTTCCAGAAAGAAAATTAGCTAGGGTTTGAGACTAACGTAGTTGAATTGTTCTTGGAAATTTGTGTAGAACTTCAACATGGAAAAGTGGAGAGAATATTTTGTAGAAAGGAAGTGAAGTTAAAAAGTCTACTTCTCAATGAAAGGAGGGGATATCTTACGATAAACGGTATAACAAATCAAATAATCTATTCTCAGTAAGCCAAGATAGTTGATACTTGGGGATTGTGTTCGTTTGGGTCATTTCATTAGTTTTCTGTAACTAATGGTGCAAATCACCACAACTTTAGTATAACAACTCAAATGTATTATTTTATAGTTCCATTGATTTCAAGTCCAATACCAATCTCACTAGGCTAAAATCAAGGTGTCAGAATAACTTGATTGTCTTCTAGGACTTATCTGAGAGAATAGTTTTATTGCCTCCCCTACTTCTGGAAGACACTCAAATTCCTTAGCTAATACTAGCTCTTGTTTTCCATCGTTAGAACCAGAAAGTTCCCATCCCATCAGCCAACCTTTTCTGTCTCTCCTTGGGAGATGGATGTTTCAATGTATAGATATGTCTGAATCTTCTATTTTGTTCCAGGCCAGTAGTAAAGTTCTCAGAGGAGGAATCAAAGTGGGACTTACGACCACTCTGCGTCATCTATCTTGGAGCAGCTCATGTTCATTCACAGACTAAGGACAACTTATTGAAGGAGATGTCTTCCTTTTTAGTCCATTTGAATGTATTCATCGCATCCATGAAAGAAAGATTTTTGTACTGCTTGGAGCTTTTGATGACTACTCAGAAAAAGCCAGAGGAATGCTGTGGCTCAAGTGGTAGAGCACTAGCCTTGAGCACAAAGCAGCTCAGGGACAGCTCCTAGGTCCAGAGTTTAAGCCCCAAGACTGTCAAAAAACAAAACAAACAAACAAAAACTTAATGGTAGGGCAGACGTAGATAAGATAGCATTCTAAAAGGGAGATAGAAGAAAGAAGAAGGGAGTCACAGTATGGTTGTCTGAAACCTAACTGAGCAAATTCCAGTGGGCTAATAGCAGGAGAATATTCCTATTTGGCTTGATATTCTCTCTTCTAGGACCAGCGGAGCAATGTCTTTAGACCATCAGCCTTGGACAACTGCCACAACTTCTTGGGATCAGAAGAAAAGATACTCTTGCCAAACTCTCACTAATAGGTCATGGATCTATAAATAAAAGATAAAATCATAAAGTTTTTTTTAAAGAAAACATAGAAGGACAGCACCGTGATAGAGTAGACAATAATTTCTTAGGTTACTAATGCAATACCAAAAAAAATTAATGCTGTATCCTCAATAAAAAATAAAATTTTCTACTAGTCGAAGAGATCCATTAAACCACATATAATGCAACTCTTAGCTATTGAGGATGCTAAGATCCAGGGAATGACCATTTGAAAGGAGCCCAGGCAGAACAGTACATGAGATTCCATTTCCAAAATAACCAGCAAAAAGTCGAGCTAGAGGCATGGAACAAGTGGTAGGGTACCAGCTGAGCAAGGAGGCTGAGCAAGTGAGAGGCCATGAGTCCAAACCCCAGGATAGAAAAAATTAAAACAAAAAAGATGCCAAGGCAAGGAAAAACTTCACTATGCATATACTTAATGAAAAACTTGCAGAATAAACATGCACATGGAAAACTGCCTGATGAATAGTAAGCAAATTCTTAAAACTGTCCAGCATATAAACACCAAGAACATGAAATGCAACAAATTAGAAGTCTGCCTCCTGGTTGGAGGGTTACAGAGGGACATGAGGAGTTTGCAGGATGATACCAAATATTCTGTATCTTGACTGACATGCTAAACAAGTGTCAACCTATGCCGAACTTTCTGGATTTATTCCTTTCTGCTTTATATATTTCATTGTACTGTGTATGACCAAACAGGACATGATGGAAACACAGTGAGATCTGGAAATGAAGAGTCAGCTTTTATTTAGTGAGTATAGTACGCAGAATGTAAAAGTTCGTTTCTATTTTCTTAGGGAAAAATTCTGTCCTGACCATTGTGACTTCTCAATTACACAAGTGGCACCAGTACCAGCCATACTAGCACCTGCTGAAACATACACCGATTGGACCACACAGAGGAGCAGCATGGAAATTTTCCACGTGGTAGATGAACACTGTCTTAAAACTGAACTCTGATCAGATAATCCATGCTGAGATAACTTGTTAGGACAGAAGGAATAAGAGATGTTAGGATTGTTGGGCTTCAATAATTCTGCTTTTTATTCTTCCGACTCATACCTCCTTCCTTCAGGATTCATTAATTGGCGATGTTTACATTTATGCGATTATATCTTGAGTAGGTAGATATCATCCAGTGATTCGAATTCAAAATCAATAATGATGCATTCATTCTGGTTCTCCTCAGCCTTCATTACAAGCCAGATAAGAGTCCGCCATTGGGCCGGGCACCGACTTTTCCCGAGTGAGAAGCCGTGGTCCGTGGGGGTCAAGGGAAGCGTGGTGTCACCTTCTCAAACAGGTCGGGCACTTAGACTCACTTGGGCCTTGCTGCAGCCCCTGGTCCCGGCGGTTTTATTTCCAGCTTGCAAACTAGCCTCGAAAAAGAAGCAATTCTCGCTCCCACCGGTAGGTGGCGGCCTGCGGTCGACAATGACTCCGAGTGACTGGGAGACTCCAGGCTCCGCGCCGGGAACCTCTCTCCTCCGCTCGCCCGCCATCCTTCTTCGCGTAGGAACTACTTGCCTGCGGCTCTAGTTTCTGGAGGGGTGAGAGGGGGGAGGTTACATAAAGGGCGCGCACCAGGAACTTCCGGGACCCCGTGCAGCTTCCGTTGCGTTGCCGGGCTGTTGAGGGAAAGGAACGGAAGCGACGCGAGAGAGTGGCGGCTTCCTCCCGGTGATCCGCCCCTCCGCTTCTTACCGCTGGGGGCCGGGGGAAGCCGGGAGGGCCGTGGGTACCCATGGAGACGCAACTGCAGAGCATCTTTGAGGAGGTGGTGGTGAGTGCAGCTGCGGGCGGGCGGAGTCGGGGTGGGGTGGCTCGGAGCGGGGGGGCCGGAGCCGGGGCTCAGGCCGCCTCCGCCCTGGCCAGGTCCCCCTCGGGGGAGATGGGGGGGGGCCGGAGCCGGGGCTCAGGCCGCCTCCGCCCTGGCCAGGTCCCCCTCGGGGGAGATCGGGGGGGGGCCCGGAGCCGGGGCTCAGGCCGCCTCCGCCCTGGCCAGGTCCCCCTCGGGGGAGATCGGGTGGGGGGGGCCGGAGCCGGGGCTCAGGCCGCCTCCGCCCTGGCCAGGTCCAGCTCCGGGGGAGATCGGCGGGGGGGGGGGGCCGGAGCCGGGGTTCAGGCCGCCTCCGCCCTGCACCCACCCGGCCAGGTCTAGCTTTGGGGGGACAGGGGGTGGTGGGGGGCAGCTTCGATAGTTCTGTGAGTTGCTGCTGATTAGATGAGAGGTGACTTGTTACCCCCCCCCATGCCTCTGTAATGTTAATCCAGGGGAACCCATCATTTGAAAACAAAACAACCCCCCCCCCCAAAAAAAAGATCGTTTATGCCTTTTTGTTGTTATTTTGACAGAAAACAGAAATCATCGAAGAGGCTTTCCCCGGGTGAGTAAAACGGATAGAGGATTTTTTTGTGTTAGGAGGTTGGTTATCTCTTTGTAAGGTTTTGTTAGTATTGTGGGGTTGGGGGCGGGGGAAGACCATAATATCCTGGCTATGTTTAATTAGCCTTCACACACGGATGGCAAATAATGTGATTTTTGTTGTTATAGCATGTTTATGGATACGCCTGAAGATGAGAAAACGAAACTGATTAGCTGTTTATCGGCCTTCAGACAGTTTTGGAATGGCCTTTCTCAGGTGAGCATGAATAGGTTCAGCAGATGATTTTTATGCCCTTCTTCATAAATATATATGGTGTGTGTATATATATATATATACATATATACCAATATATATTTAGATATACATATCATATAGCATACGTATGTATAATCTTTGATGTTGTTAAAATTTTTTAGACAGTATGAAATAAAATGGCCACCATTTTTTATTCAGGCTTAAATTGTAATTTGTGTACTTCATTGGAGAAACTGTATGGTGAATTCGAACTGGTGAAAGTACAGTAGGAAAAGGTTTTAAGAAACCCATATTAGATTATACAAAATAATTTTTCATCAAATCTTGATTGAGTTGTTACATTTGAAAACAGCTGTGCTAGACTTCTCTTGTAAAAGATAAAAATCTCATTTTTGTTCTAATAATGAACATGCACAGCCTTGATACGAAGAAACTAAAGATAAGGGTAAATGTACAAAGATATTATAACAAAAATACAAAGTTTCTGTAATAAGAATCCAAAGACATAGTTAAAAAAAAAAAAAGATAAGGAAAGGAAGCTGGACACTGGTGACTCACTCTTATAATCCTAGCTACTGAGGAGGTTGAGATCTGAGAACCACAGTTCAACACCAGCCCAGGCATGAGACTTATTTCCAGTTAACCACCAGAAAACCAGAAGTGGCACTGTACCTCAAAGTGGTAGAGTACTAACCTAGAGCAAAAGCTCAGGGACAGCACCCAGGCACTGATTTCCAGCCTCATGACTGACAAAAAAAAAGAGGGGGGAGCTGGGAAGGTGGCTCAGTGGTAGAGCGCTTGCCTTGCATGCATGAGGCCCTGGGTTTGGTTTCTCAGCACCACATAAGCAAAAAGAAAAAAGCTGGAAGTGGCGCTGTGGCTCAAGTGGTAGAGTGCTAGCCTTGAGCTGAAGAACTGAGGGATAGCGCCTAGGCCCAGAGTTAAGGCTCCACGACCGGACCCAAAAAAGAAAAAGAAAAAAAAAAGTAGGGAAAAGAGCAGTATACATTAACAAAGAACAGTCATCAGAAAACATCCACAAAAAAAGTTAAAATAAGTGATTCTTGAAGACCTCGTGTTGCAATAATGCATTATCTTCTGCTTTTTGCTGGTTAGTTGGAGATAGAGTCTCACAAAGTTTTATGTCCAGGCTAGCTTCAAACCATGATTCTCCTGAGGTAGCTAGGATTATAGGTGTGAGCCAACCAGCACCCTCTTAAAAATCTGAAATGTTTTATCTTGCTTTTATAGAAATTATTTTCATTCACTCATATTTTAAGTATTTTATTCATTGTCTCAATATTTAGTAAATTTGTCTTATTCATAAATTTAGACATGTTTTGACCTGTCATGGTCAGATGTAATAGTAAATTTTTCAAATCAAAAGAAATTGCAAAACCTATAATTTTTGAATCCCCATGCATGAATTCCAGAGCAAAGTTGTTGCCAGTTCCATGTTATTACATCTCTGCTCTTAATTTTATAACAGTATGCCTCCCATAAAAGTGAATAATGTTCTCAAAACCAAGGTAGAAGATTTAATAATCCTCCCAAACCAAAGGGGGCACATAAAGTATTTAATTTTAGATTTGTTGAAAAGCCTCATGTCTTTAGCACAAGTTGGGTGGCATCATGAGAAGAAAACAAATCAAGTATGTGTGCTACAGTGTTAAACCCTGTATATTCTGAGCAGTTGAGGCCTTTCCTCACCAGCAGTCTGTGAAATAAATCCATCGGAACAAAAGGTCTACTGTACTCAAGGTATAACATTAGATACTTATTAGTTATAAAATGTAACTTTAGACCTAAAATGAAGCCATTTTCAAAAATTTTCCAGGAGTCTCATGAACAATGCATCCAATGGATTGTTAAATTTATTCATGGCCAGCATAGTCCTAAGAGGATATCTTTTCTTTATGATTGCTTGGCAATGGCAGTTGAAACCGGTGTCCTTCCACCCAGGTATGTTTAATGATGAGTATTTTCTTCTCTATAAACTGTTGGGAAACAAGTGAGGTGGCTGTTGTACAACTATAAGAGAATGAGAAAAGAAGTGAGTCTCTTCAAGTGGCTGAGCTGAAGGGTATCTTTTTCAGTATTCTCTGGTGTAACTGTAATCTGAGGTGGGAAAGGCAAGAGTTGTGACCAAGTCTTCCACACTCATGCATTCGTCTGGGCATTCCCAGGGACTCTTAGCCAGTTACCACTATGAGTTCCCTTACCTTGTGGCCCAGACTTTCTCACAGCTTGATGAAGTCCAAGAGAAAGCTTGTAAAAAATGTCTATGCAGGAAGTCAACCCTCACCATTTTTGCCATAACTTACATCTGCCAAGATTTAAGAAAAGATAAGATAGATCCTTTTCTAGTAGGTGAGTATCAGTCAGTGTCACATTTCAGAAAGGTATGTGGTATTGAAAAATCTCACTGTAATTATCTTGGTAAACAGTCTGCTACCAACTGATAGACAGTATTTCCTCAAAAGTTTTTGATAGATTTCTTTCTAGTAAAAGATAACTAAATTTAATTTCCTTCTACTTGATGTTTGATCATTTATACAAGTAGAAAATATAAAGTATTAGCCATGTGTGGTTGTCCACACCTGTAATTCTGCCTACTCAGAATGCAGAGATACAGAGGATCGCAGGCTGAGGCCAGGCCATGGGAAAAGGGAGATGCCATAACAACCAAGAAGCCAGGTATGATCATTCCTGCCTGTGTTCCCAACTCTGCAGGAAGCATAGGGAAATGGATCATATGCCAACTATGAGGCACTGTTTGAAAAATAACAAGTCAGAAGGGCTACTAAGTATGACTGAAGTGGCATTGTACCTGCTTAGTAAGAATGAAGTCCTGGGTTAAATCCTAATACTGCAAAAAAAAATGAAGTAAAATATCATACAGATCTAAGTATGTTTCATTAATACAGGAAACAAACATTGTTGTGATAAATGTAATGCTCAGGGTACACAGATGTTAGCTATTATTAGAGTACGTGAAAAGTCTACTTTGTAACTGGAATGAGTGTTCCTTTTTTTTTTTCTAGGATAGTTTGTGAATCCTTGATAAACTCTGACACTCTTGAATGGGAAAGAACACAACTTTGGGCCTTAACATTTAAGCTGGTCCGGAAAATAATTGGAGGAGTTGATTACAAGGTATTATTTTCTAATTATAAAGGTGATTTCTTTCAGACATGATAAAATTTTTAGGATATATATTCAAGCTAGAGAACACTAAGTGCCATCTGCTTATCTGTATGCTTCTTGATGATTATTCTTCCCCTTGTGTGTCCTTACTTTCACCAAGCTTGATCATATAGTTTATACTCTAAATGTGTATGGAGGTGAAAATTTTTTTCTCCATCAAATAGTACAGCTACTGAGAGATACATAGAAATGATTGACACAATAACTCATTGAAAACATTGGAGAAATTACATGACAAAGGGGAATAAAGTTAGGATGTGCCAAAAAGAACTAGTAGAAATAGTCTTCTGCCAGAAAACTTCATAGTGTTACTCACAGTTCAGTTTATCCAAGTCCTATTCCAATAGGTGTTACTCACAGTTCAGGTTATCCAAGTCCTGTTCCAATACGATTCTAAGCTTTTTTGAGTCTTTGTAACAATGGAAACTAATGTTTTAAGGACTAAAAATGTTTGAGAGAATGTAGAAAATGTATTTATAAATGACTTTGTTTACTCATTGCATAGCATTGTTTAGCATCTGTTTTGGAACATGAATCTTGTGTTTTAGCGTAAGAGACTTAAATGTTAACACTGACCCAGAAAACAGAGGTACAGGCTTAGAGAGTATATCCTGAAACCTTTAGATATCTAACACAGGGGACATTATTTAGTTTTCAACTATATCTTTTCCTCCCCATATGTCAGGGTGTTCGAGATCTCTTAAAAGTGATTTTGGAGAAAATCCTGACAATTCCTAATACAGTAAGCTCTGCAGTTGTACAGCAGCTTCTGGCAGCAAAAGAGGTAATTTATACACTTCTGACATTTATTTATCATAATCTGAATCTAGCTTTGTTGAGGTCCTTTTTAAATTTATCATAATTCATAAAAAGTTCCATTTCCTTTCAGGCTGTTTAATACAGATTACCCCACATCTTACTTCGTGTATGTGATTTTTAAGTAGACTAGACCTTGTTATCTGGGTATATGTTTCCAAAGAAACCACTGCTGAGGGAAAACTGAGTGCTTACGATACACAGAGCTCAGTACTGTCCTGTGAATGTGTGATTCCTTTTTTCCTATATCTTTGCCCAACCTGCAATAGACCTAAAGTTTTTTGTCTTTAACATTAATTTGTGCATATTAACTTTTACCTTGCTTTTTGGGCACCCGCTGATTTAGGGGAGGCAGATTTTTCACAAAAGAACAGAGAAAACACTCAACAGATAAAAAGGAAGATTCAACACAGCTGACAATAATGTACTGATAGACATTCTCCACAGAAAACATAGGAATTAAAATTTTTTGTTTTCAAAATTTCTTTTGATTTTTTCATTTTTCTACAACTCAGCCTAAAGCACAAGTAATAAATATGCAGATTAGGTGGGCTTATATTAGATTTCTTAAGTTTATTTCTCCTAATTAACTGAAGGTGTCTTTCAGTTAACATTTGTCAAAAAATATTACCTGCTTTTTAATATCCTTTTAGTTGTTATTACCTCTGCTGTATTTAAAGATCTTATATATGGGACTAGTCAAGAAAAACACCACTCTTTTGTTTTTCTTAGGTTATAGCATATATCTTAGAAAGAAATGCCTGCTTATTACCAGCCTATTTTGCAGTCACAGAGATCAGGAAACTGTATCCTGAGGGAAAACTTCCACATTGGGTATGTTTTATCTTTTCCACAAATTTTAGTAGAAATTTTTATTTTAAAATTTATATCTTTTTATCTTTTGTTTCTATGCTTAAAAAAGGTTTTAGTTAGGATTTCTTATAACACTGTTAAAGTAGAGAGAAATAGAAAAGGAAAGAGTAACATTTCCTACTTTCCACGTAGCTCAGGCAGACAAATCCAAGACTTCTATGGTTAACTGCAAAAAGCAGGAAGTGAGGTGTGGTTGAAATAGTAGAGTGTTATACTAGCCAAGGGAGAGCGTGACGCCCCTTAGTTCAAGTCCCATTACTGGCATTAAAATGAGTAAAAAAAGACTGCTTACCTTTTTAAAAAGGATACTGTTCTTTAGATAATATGTATATTTCTTTCATTTCTTACTGATTCTTTTAGAGGAAGAAAAAAAGAACTCATCGCTGAGGAATTGTTCTATGCCAAGCATTACTAATTCTTTATATATATAATCTAGATTAAAAAAAATCACTATTCAAGGTATAGGTTTGATTTTTTTTTTATATATATATTTTCTTCCTTTTATTTTTAGTTACTTGGAAACCTAGTGTCAGACTTTGTGGATACCTTCAGGCCCACAGCAAGGATAAACTCCATTTGTGGTAGGATTTTAATTCAACTATGTTTAATTGTACCTACTTTTTAGTGATCTGACTTGAAAAATGCTAAAAGATGATATTGTATGCATGTGTTGGTTGCCTGTCATTGAGTAGGAGCTTCATAATAGTAGTCTTGTATTCAGGTACTTTGTGTAAAAAAAAAATTGTCTCTGTAAAATGGGTCTAATTTCAGATAAAAACCACTGAAGAAGTTGAGTTTTCTGGTAATTAGAAACACTTTAAAGTTTATTTACTCTTCCATTTCTCTTTCTCTTTTTTTTTTTTTTTTTGTTGTTGTTGGTCGTGGGGCTTGAACTCTGGGCCTGGGCACTGTCCCTCAGCTTTTCAGCTCAAGGCTAACGCTCTACCACTTGAGCCACAGCACCACTTGCAGTTTTTTTTTTCTTTTGGTCGGTCATGGGGCTGGAACTCTGGGCCTGGGCACTGTCCCTCAGCTCTTCAGCTCACGGCGAGTGCTCTACCACTTGAGCGACAGTGCCACTTCCGGTTTTCTAGTGGTTATTGGAGATAAGAGTCTCACGGACTTTCCTGCCCAGGCGGCTTTGAATCACATCCTCAGATCTCAGCCTCCTGAGTAGCTAGGATTACAGGCGTGGCTCACGCCTGTAATAAACAGCATCTGGCTGTTTATTTTTTTGTTTGTTTGTTCTTTAAAAAATAGTCATGTGGTCTGATAGTCTTTGTAGTGCCCAAACATATTTTTCAATTATTTTTGACATCACAGTGACTTCAGACTGCTATTTATTCAAAGATGGCTTATTGAGTACTGCTTTTATGCCAGTGCTGTTTTAGACACTGAATATACAGTAATAAGCTAAAGAAGATGACACACAGGTAATCCTGAGTGGTCTAGTTTATAACTGAGTGGATTTGATGAATTATGGAAGTGAAGCAGATTTTGAGAAGGATGATGTTGAGTTCATTTGAAGAGCATGGGGTGTCTGGGACATATATGTGACAGAATTTATTAGTTGGATTTGTTAGCTGATGGATCTCTCTCCCTGTATATATGGGTATAGCTATATCTATATATAATACATTTTATATATATATATATATATATACACATGTATATATATATATATATATGTGTGTGTATATATGTATATATGCATTACATCTTAGGTCTTGGGTCATCCTGCATAAAATTTATCAAGTTAACAAATCATAGATGTCAAACTTTATCTTGTAAATATTTTAAGCTTTGTGGACAACACAGTCTACAGCACTACTCAGCTCTACTTTTACAACTAGAGATTGCAGGCTAGATTTGACCCCCAGGTTGTAGTTTGGTGACCTCTGCCCTAGACACATGGGCAAAATACAACACTTTCTGGTTTTGAAGACATAAACTTTGTGTTCAACCATTTAGAAGAAGTAGAGTCAAAGGAAATTCCCACATTTTGTCTTATTAATACATTTCTGAAACATTTTTAAACCAGTGCCTAGTTCAGAATACATATTCGTTAAACACTCATGGAATGAGTAAAGTACCTGGCATTTCTGTAATCACAAACATTTAAATACATTTTGAATCTATACAGGTCGCTGCAGTCTTCTTCCAGTTGTAAATAACTCAGGTGCTATTTGTAATTCATGGAAATTGGACCCTGCAACTCTACGTTTTCCTTTGAAAGGCCTTCTACCATATGATAAGGTATGTTGCTAAATGTAATGAACCTTGTTATTCTTCAGATATTCTTTGTCTTAGATTGTAAGGTATGTGATGCCAGATCACCTCTTTATATCCTGCAGAAGTAAATTTTAAAAGAAGATATTATTTGATTTCTCATGCTATGCCCTAATCCACATATACCCTGTGGTTTGTGGGCCTTGTGGTCCACTCCTGGCAAAGTATTTGGACATAGAAAACATTTTTCATTGATTTCTTACTGTTAAAAAGTGGAAGAGCCAGGCTTTGAACACAGGCTGATTCCAGGATCTTCATTCTTAACTCCTATGCTATATATTCATTTGTCATCCACAAACTTGGAAATAGTGTTTATATTTACCATTGTAAGAAAGTGCTTGGTAACTGTCCTTGAAATTCCTTCCTTTACCACTTCTTCTAAACCTTTGCACTAGTAAGAATTATTAATTGAATTGATATTTTGAGAATATAGTTACACTTCTTACAACTGTGTCCATATTTTGAATTAGCTCTTGTTCCATGTAACACATATAGTTTGGCTATTCTGTTTTAAAATGATCTAAGAAATCTTTAAAACTAGTACTTGAAATAAATACTGATGCATCCAGTTATTTTGCTATTAAAACTAGGAAAAGAGCTAACATTTCTAATAACTGAGGTGAATTGAAAGAGGCTACAGGCTGATAGGGTTAAAAGATAAAATAATTTTTATTTTTATTTTTTTGTTAGTCATGGGACTTGAACTCAGGGCCTAGGTGGTGTCCCTGAGCTTTTTTGCTCAAGGCTAATGCTATACCACTTTGAACCACAACTCTGATTCAGTTTTTAATTGGAGGAGGTAAGAGTCTCTGGGCCTTTCTTACTGGGCCTGTCTTCAAACCACAAATCCTCTGATCTCATCCTCCTAAGCAGCTTAGACTACAGGTATGAGCCACCAGAGCCCAGAAAGACAAAAGAATTTTAAGAAATTTAATGCAGTAATGGCTGTAAGGTTTTGACCTCACAATTGTAATAGTCCAGATTTAAAATATTACCTTAAATAATCAGCATATAATGTTTTCCTTCCTTTCCTTTTCTCCTTCCCTCTCTCTCTTCCTTCCTCTTTCCTCCCTCCCTTCCTTCCTTCCTTCCAAGACACATTAAAAAAAAGCTAATGTTTTTTTAAATTATACTTAAACTTTCCATTGAGACTATCAAGACATTCTCCAAGAAAATAGAAGTAAAAGTAATGTATTAATAGGAAACTATTAAAATAACTCAAAAATTGCCTGCCATTCATGAAATAATTAGAATAAATGTAGAATGAAATCTTTTATATATTTAATAAATACAAGATAATATTTTTAAATTGATATGGTTTAACTATAAGCCAGCTAAATGAACACAGGTAAGAACACACACAAATAACTATCTTTTATGTACGTTCATACATTTAAGTGCCATTAAAGCTACTTTGACAATCTGTTCAGGAAATAAGGAACTGAGCAGCTCATATTCAATATATATTGGATAAACTTTCAAGTTAACACTTAGATATAATGGCTGTAAAGACTGAAAGACATTCTTTTATTTATTTTTACTTTTTTGTGTCAGTCCTAGGCATTAAATTTGGGCCTGTGAACTGCCCCTGAGCTTTTGTACTCAAGGCTAGTGCTCTACCACTCGAGCCACAGCTCTACTTCTTGCTTTTTGGTGGTTAATTAAAGATAAGAGTCTCACAGGATTTCTTGCCCAGGCTGGCTTTGAACAGCTATTTTCCAATTTCAGCCTCCTGATTACAGGTCTGAGCCACCAGCACCCAGCCTCTTCTCCCATTTATAAACAGTGTTTGGTGGGTTTCATTGTGCTCTATTCATGTACACATGTATAGCACCCTTCAATCCCATTTACCCTCTTTTTATTTTATAAACTGAGTTTGTTTATCGGAACTTGTAGACCTAGAAGTGATGTTGAAAATTGGCTGTGAAAAGTTTTTGCAGAAAGGAAGCAAAGATTTTAATGAAGCTTCTGTATGTCTTAGAACTATGATCACATATGATAAAAAAAAAAGTATGTATTCATGTACTTTAAAATTGACACAATAAAGTTGACATTTTAGAGAGCGATTCTGATATGGAAAGATGTAAACATTTTAGGGTCTCAGAAAAAAGTAAGAAGTGTACTGGGTAAGTGGGATGAAAAGATCTGGTTCTCATGTCTTTTTGCTTGTATATAACCTTGAACAAATCTCTTCACCTCAGTTTTCAAATGAGGGGTGGGAATAGATTATGTGTAAGTACTAAAATCCTATTTTTTTCCACTAGATTCTGCCTACTATGGGAAGGTAATAAGTACCTTGGAAGATTTTTTTTAATCTCAATTTCAAATAATTTGCATTAACATTTATGTTGATCTTGAAGCATAATATTTTTTATTATTTTCTTTAAAGGATCTGTTTGAACCACAGACTGCTTTGTTGAGATATGTATTGGAGCAGCCTTATTCCAGGGATATGGTCTGCAATATGCTAGGTTTAAATAAGCAGGTACTGTACTATGCCGGAAACCAATAAAATCTGCATAGAATCTGCACTATTCTTTTCTCTTTTCTTTGCTATAGCTAACTGAGCAAAACAGTTAAAGACTGATGACTTTTAGTATATAGTTCATTAAATAATGTATTGTTTCTATCATTTATATATTGCTTTAAGAATGTTTAATTAAAAAGGAAGTATTTTTAAAGTTGATTTGTTTTGCATTGCTTTTTTTTCTATAAGGCCAGTTTCAAGTATACCTTTTGCCAGAGAAACCTACACATGACTTAACCATACTTTTTTTTTTTTTTTTTTTTGCTTGGGTGTCTATTTTTGTAACCCTTGGTATCTACACTGTGGCCTCGATGCTGACTTTTTTTCTCCTTTTTGGTGTGTGTGTGTTTTTGGTGGTTTAACATGTGGGAGGGTTTATGCTGACTCTGGGTTCCTTGAGGCTGGCCTCATAGTCACTGTTTTGTCTTTTCTTTTTTTCTTCCTTTATTTTTGTTCTGTCCTGTCTTGCCCTGCCCATCCTCCAATGCTCTAGACCTTGAACATTGCTCAGGTATGTCCACAACCTTACTGTTGTATTGTGACTAACGATACGCTGGCCGCTTTGTAACCACTGATTCCATTTAGAGAGTACGCGTACGGTCGGGGCTTGAAATTGGCAGGACCATGCTGAGACCAAGGCCACTAAAAAATTTCTTCTTGGGATATGAGAGTTATTTTTGGTGGATGGTTTTTCTTTTTGGGTTTTTGGTTTTTTGGGTTTTTTTTGTGGTTTTTTTTTTTTTTTTTTTTTTTTTTGGTGTTTGTTTTTTTCCTTTTTTTTTCTTTTCACTTTTTTTTTTTTTAAGAGAGACAACACCTGGCACTCAGTGAAGCCTGTCACTTTTTGATGGGCTGTTTTTCTTCCCACTCCATTTTACCGTTTTTTATACTTTAGAGCTTAAGCTAGCCTGATGGAATGTTCACAGATGGAAAGAGTTGTAGCCTCTTAACTTTCCATACAATGAAGACAAACAAGGTAAACAACAAATACATTGCCTTGCCTTAAAACAAAGACAAATTAAAAACAGAAATAAAGAAAAGAAAAGAAAGTATTTTAATAGAGATACGCTGCTTTTAAAAAGTTGGAGTGGTAAGCTTTATACAGGGAAGGATTTTTGGCAACCTGGGGATTGACTATGAAATGTCATGCTCTTAGGTGACCCCACACCTCTTGACAAACACCCTTCTTTGTCAGTCTTTGCCAGATGTGTCCTCCTAGAGTGAACTCTTCTCAGTTGCAGCTCACTTACTGCAAGGGGAAAAAACACTCTGGCTATACTTTGTATGCCAAACTCTTATATAGTCCCAAGTCTGTTTCAGGACTTCTGACCGTTGAGATTTTAAGCAAAATAGTGGTTCCAAGTTATTTTTCTTAAAAATTTTTGAGCCCAGCATATTAAAATAGAGCACCTTTTTGACTTTAAAAAGACGTTCTTGTCTAGGTTACATAAAATAGCGTTACTGTTTGCAATACTATAGTGAAGGTTGTGCCAGTGCTTCCATTTATAAAGCCCTATTTTTAAGGACATATAGCTTGGCCATAAAACTTGCTCAGTGTTGAAACTTTGCATGCCAAACCTCACCCTAGAAGCAGTATCTCTTATTATTTTGAGTTATTTTCTTCTGAAAAATATACCAAGTTTCCTTGTTTGGACAAAACCCTTTGTACATGTGAAACTGAAGCTGCTTCACTACTAGAGTTATCTGACAGTTACCTCATAGAATCTGTCACTTTAACATCTTAAAAACCAAGTCATTAATTCTTACCAACTTTCACTTGAGTTAGAGGTAAGTATTTAGCTAACTTTGGAAGAATGCTTCATGCCATGTCTTAAAACTTATTTCCACAATGAACTTTCAAGTCATACTTGACTCAGTATTTTTTCAGTTTGCTGGATAAATGTACACATAGTTACTAGAGCTGCAAGTACTTTCCCCCAGACATTGTTAGTTATCGATAGCTTTTTTTTTTTACTTATGGGGGGGCAGCTCGCAAAGTGGAAATTGACAAACTGACTCCAAGAAGAGTACTTCTGATCATTTCAGTAATAAGTTTCAACATACAAAAAGTTTATGACTAAGACATAAATCCATAAAAAATAAAGTTTATAATGGAAATGCTGACAGAACATTATTAGTATTGGTCCCACTGTAGTGTAAACATTGTCAAAATTTCACAATTCATCAGTAATTGTTTTCATAGCCTAACTAGTGAGGGGACTTGTAGAGGGAAGAGTATATATTGTCTTCATATATTATTTTGACCTAGAAGGTAGCATACAAAATGAGGGCACAGTATAAAAAGTACATGATTAAAAGTAACTTAACCATCTTATCACATCTTTTTATCATTGCGGAACTATAACCTGTACTATACTTTCTTATCTTTTCTCTGGCAGTGCAATAATTTACTTAAAGCTTAAAAACCTTTTTAAGACCTGTCCATATTGCATTTTCCAGTAGGAATTGGGCTGTAGTTTATTCTAAAATTGGTTGCATTCAGAAGGTCGTAAATAGCCCAGTTCTGTGGTCAGCAAGATGGAGTGTTGGACTTAAACTTACAGTGGAAAAATCTTGTGTTAGGTGTTTATATGAGAGTTTGTATTTCCTTTCTGCTGAATATAGTGATCACAAATCACATACACTCCTCTAGCTGTTGCTTGCTCTTATGAACTCCAGCTACTAATCACTCAGTTCTTTGAAATAACCTTTTAAGTTATTACCTGGCATAGGGCTTTGGTTCTGATTGGCAGTTTCCTTGGTTTTAAAGCAGTAAGTGGTAGATAGCATTGAGAGAGGTATTTTTTTCTCCCTATTTGTTCTGAATAGATACTATTTTAACATTGATTTAGAGCCCTGAAGCAATGAGTTAGAATTAGCTTAAGGCTTCTAGGTATGGTATGTTGAATTTTTTTATTACAAAAGCAGTGCTAGAACTGGTCGTGGGAAATGTCAAGTGCCACTCCGTAGAGAATAGGAGACAGACTGCTCATTAATTGAAATAGTTCTGGGATAGAAACAGGGACATAGTGCAGTTGGTGTTGATGTTTTCCTTCTGTGTACTCGATTTCCAGCTTTTCTCAAAACTGAAAATTTAAACTAAAATTCCAATACAGTTTGAACTATTACATAGAAGCAGAATTGTTAAAATACTGAATTTAGGTATTTTCACTGTTAAAATCTGTTAAAACTAAATATGCACATGGAAATGATTAAACTAAAAATTCAACTTTATATTTCAATATTTTGGAGCCTAAAATTTAGAATACTTTCAGAAAGGAAGATAGGACTGGTCATTGCCCTAACATCTGTTAACTTGCAGAATTATCTTAGCTAATTATTGATTAAACTTTATTTGTAAATCACTAAATTGTTTTAGAAATGTTCATTTGATCTACTTTATAAAACAGTCTGCCATGTAGTGAAATCTTCACTTTAATATACCATTTTTTAATCATTTAAAACTAAAGAAAACAGTACTTGAAAGTGGCAGTACACTATTTTATATTTAAATCTTTTCCTTTTGATATTACCAAAATTGGCACATAGACAAAACAAGTTTAATGTTATTGTTAAACTTGGTCTGAAAAAGGGTCCTTGGCTTTAACCAGAAACACCTGGGAAATTTACAGTTAAGCCTGATAGGTGTTCTGTTTAACCATCAGGGCATTAGGTATAATAGAGATTCCTGATGGGTTTAGTTCTTATCAGAAAGATTGGAGGTAGTGGTGAATCATGACATGTTTAATGACCATCAGTTTTATCTGTAAGTTTCCTACTTGTTCTGTGTCAAAATTTTATTTTTGATACTCCCCTTTAAACTGTTAACTATACCATCAGGGTATGCCTAAAAAAAGTAGGTAAAATTAAATAATTTTTTTTAAAACAGCTAATACTAAAAGGGAAGCTCCAAAGTGACTCAGGTGCTAAATTCCAATTTTATTTAGTCTGTTCTTTTTTCCTTAGTGGAAAGACACTGAGGATGGAGCAATAGATGACAAATTGGTTAGTCTCCAAACATGGAAGCAAATTCCCATCACTAGTGAAAAATTCCTACTGGAAACCTTGGCTTTACTTCTTTTCCCAATTTTTTTCTGACTCTTGTATACTTTGAATGATCTCACTCTAAATTTGTGTTGTCTGAAACATTCCTTAGGTTGTTGGTGGTTGGCAGAACTAGTGAATTTCAAGCCCTGTACACAGTAGTTTTGCATGCTGACTTTAAGAAATAGTCTGTAGTGTTGTCTGTTGCACTTTGCTCTGCTTCATAATGATAAGTACATTTGGAGGAAAGTACTGTAGTCTCAACTGGTGTTAATATTGCTACTTGTAAACCTGTAATGTGGTTGAACTGTGATCATGGCATTGTGTTTTTGAAATAATATGAAATGACCATTGATGCTTACTGTTTTGGATAGCTGTTTGTTCTCCCTGCATGCTTGAAGAAAGTGCAGCTGTATTAGAGCTTTACAACTTGGAGCTGGCAAAGAGCATGCGAAAGAGGGGATGCAGTCCATTATGTTATGTTGATTCCCAGATTTGTCCCCATTTTTCATTTTTTCTGAAATTGAAGAATTCATATCCCTTTTTCATGGCAAAAGACTGATTATTACATCTAAAGTTTAGGGGGCAGCATCTATATTATATATTACGAATTGTATTCACTGGAAAGGCTTCCTGCTGCCTGCTACTAAGGAATACAATGTATTCAGAAAGGGAAGATCAAAGTGGCTTTTAAAATATGGCTTTACATACTTCTTTGGTAAAAGTATATTTTAAAAATTACTTTTGAAAAGTACAAATCTTTTTGCCTCTAGAAAGGGAAGTTGCATTTTCATTGTTAGTGTTTAAGCCAGTTCTTTTTTCTTATTTTAGATTTTAAAATGGTCTAATTTAAAATTAAAGCTGCATTATGTTTAACTTCCCAGGTGAGGAAGAGCAGAGATTGACATTGAAATTACTTTTAATAGTGGGCAAAGTTTCCATTTTAGTATTAAGATTATTGCCACACATTGAAAACAAACAGGGTAATCTCAACAATTATTTCGTTCTACCTCTGTTTACATGGTTAAATAAACTAGGAGATGTTTCCTTAAAACACATAGATTCACATACTGCTTTGTTGGCTCTTTGTCAATATTTGATCCTTGGAAATGCAGGGGGTTCAGCTTTTTAGTTCAATTACAAAATGAATACTGTTTTCTCCATTCATATCCCTTTTAGAGTATTACCTTTTTCCAAAGGGCAAAGAGCAGAATTTCCTACTGTGAATGCCTTGTCAAATTGAAACAACAAAACCTGTGTACTTGAAAAATCAAAAGTTAGAGGTCTGTTTTGTGGAAGCTCTGAAGACATTTTTTTCCTGTAACTCATCCTCTATGATAATGTGACATGATGCAGCTTTAATATGCTAAATCTAACCTTAACTTCTTAAGTTCAACTTCATTCCATGCTTCTCAGCCTCTTGTTAACAAATATGCCCATTAACTGGTAACGTCTGAAACTAACCGGGAGGCTTTTGGAATACTGTATTTAATCTCTGCCCTATAGCAGAAGCAGCGCTGCCCTGTGCTGGAAGACCAGCTGGTGGACCTGGTGGTGTACGCCATGGAGCGGTCTGAGACCGAGGAGAAGTTTGACGATGGGGGAACAAGCCAACTCCTTTGGCAGCATCTTTCCAGTCAGCTCATTTTCTTTGTGCTTTTCCAGTTTGCCAGTTTCCCACACATGGTCCTTTCTCTTCATCAGAAGGTATGTCCCAGGTGTCTTGAGTCAGACCCACTTCCCCAGTGATTATTCATTTTCCACCATTTTGAGCACTGCTTAGTGATTTTAACAGAGGCAGAAGTTGGGAAAGAAACTTTTTCCAAAAGTCGTTAAAATTCTTTCAGTCACCCTACTTCTCCCCCACTATTGGTTTCTGATATGATCTCCAATAAACTAGGGAAGTGTTTTATCACAATTAGTCTTTGGGAATTTTAAGTTAAAAAAACAAAACCTGGTATAGTAAAATTTTTTACAATTTTTTTATTGTGATTAAGTGATTACATAAATTTCACAATTTTCACAAATTTCACAGTATTGTGGGATAGCGATATTTAGTTCAAGTCACACATTCTAATGATGAAGTATTTTTAATAAAAATTAACCATATTGACTTTGGTTCTTATGCACACAAGACTAATTGGATCCTTTTCAGAAACATTGACTTTTGATATGTGTTGTGAGAGTAGAACCAAAACATATCCAATATGAAAATAATTTAGCTGGCTATACATGATATATCCTGAATTCAGAATAATAACTAAGCAACAAATCTTGAGACCAGAAACCAAGTGTCAGTTAGCTTTTCATCATTATAACAGAACCTAAGTAACTTAAAAGGAAGACAGGGCTGGATGTTGGTGGCTCACTCACACTTGAAGTCCTAGCTACTCAGGAGGCTGAGATATGAAGATTGTGGTTCAAAGCCAACCTTGACAGAAAAGTCTGAGATTCTTCAGTTAACAACTAAAAAGCTAGAAGTGGAGTGGCTTAATTGTAGAGCGATAGCACTGAGCACAAGTGATCAGGCAGTGCCCAGGCCCTGAGTTCTGACCCCAGAATGGGTACAAAAATAAAGAAAAAGGAAGAAAGGTTTCTTTTGGCTCAGAAGTTTCAGTCTGTGGTTTCTTGTCTCCTTGCCTTTGGACCTATGGTGAGACTATGTCTCAGTAGCACCAGACTTTAACACATGAACCTTTGGGAGACATTTAGGACTCTAGCCATAACACCAGGGTTTTCATAAAAGAGAACAAAAAACAAAACCCAGAACTCTGTTCAGTCATTTCTTTTAAGTAATTGTATGTGCATTTGTACTTAAATATCTTTTACAGTTAGCAGGGCGAGGCCTGATTAAAGGCAGAGATCATCTGATGTGGGTTCTCCTGCAGTTCATTTCTGGAAGCATTCAGAAAAATGCACTTGCTGATTTTCTCCCCGTCATGAAACTCTTTGATCTTCTGTACCCAGAAAAAGAAGTAAGTTTTACTGAATATCTGACAGTGTGATGAGTGAATCAATACTAATTTGTTAAGGATTTTCTTGTGATTATGTGAAGACAGCACTGGAATGGGGTGAATTATTTTCCCCAGTCTTGTGACTAACCCTGATCACAGCCTGAGCACTCACTTTCTTTTGACTTTAGATCACTTTATGGACAGTAAAGAAATTGAACAAAGTTTTCTAGTTTATCCTTATTCCTAATTGACTAAGTCTGCTATTCTAAAAGCCACTAGGTTGGGAGGGATGGGTGATAACAATGAAAGGGTTACATCTATCAAAATGCATTGTACTAACAAACTGATTCTGTTGAATAGTAACTCTTTAAGATAATAAAAGTACGATTTTAAAAAAACATCAGTACAGTTTTAATCTATGCACAGCATTGCATGACTAAATGACAAGCGTATGCTTTATCTACTTTTTGTTTGTCAATTAAATGACAATATGCCCACCAGCCCTCAGTGTTCTCTTCTGTTTGCATAATATGAGAGAGCAAATGTTTGAATCACATGTAATGTGATATGTTTTGATTGATGTCATTTTTTAGAAATACAGAAATTTTTAAATGTGATTTACCAAATTTATAAAAATTAAGACTGAATAGAACAGTAAACCCTCTTGTAACCTCATCACCTAGAAATTCTTCATCTTTCCTTCTTACCTTGTTTTGTTAATGTGGGACAGTCTTAAAGCAAAAGCAAACTCCAGATGCCCATACCAGTTGACCTATCCACCCTGGAACTACAGTCCTAATCTCAGGCTCCTAAACTATCTCAGATATACACACCAGAATGCCCAGCTGTGGGTTTAAATGGGTCTCAGAAACTTACTGCCTAGCCTTCCTTGAGCCATGATCCTCTAAATCTCAGTCTTCCAACCTCTGCCTGCATAGGTTGCCTCTTTTTTAGAGTTTTTGTTTTAGTTTGAGTAGGCTATGTATCCCAGGTTGGCATATAATTCTCTTGTCTCACCCTCCACAAGTGCTGGAATTCAGGCATAGACCACTGTTAATTTATTTAAATATATTTTTATCTAACTAGTTGTACAAAGGTGTTACACTGCTCCCTGTCAGTTTATGAGTAATCCTATTTCTCATACTTCTTTTTTATGTTCTTGAAAAGCAGATATGCCCCGCTTTCTACCTTACCCTTATTTTTGTTAATTTTGTGATATATACAATGAATTCTTGATTACATTCTCCCCCCTCCTTCCCCTTCATTCGTCTACCCTCTCTCCTGACCCACCCCCCCTTGCAAGTACCTATTTCTTGGTACTTATTTTGTTGGGGTTTGACTGATTTCTTTGTAAAGAATTATACTATTAAAGCTATCTCCCTGTTGAATGGCAACTCCTTTGAACAACTGAAAGATAATAAAAAAATATTCAAAAAGGAAAAGCAGGTACACTTTCAAGAGGTGTGAGCAAATGCTGATCAATAGATCTTAAGTTGCAGTGACGAACTCCTAGAGCTGTAACTAGAGGAGTGCTCAAGTGGTAGAGTGCCACTTGTGAATGAAAAGGCTGAGTGAGCATTTGAGGCTCTGAATTCAAGCCCTAGTACCAGAATAAAAAAGTTGTGTTTTACAGAGTAGGGTCTGTTGCTCAGTAGTGTATTACAAAAATCTAGAAGGAAGGATTTTAACTTTTGCAGTAGAGGTTGTTATTTTACTCTGATTACACATTGTATTTATGTATCAAAACATCACATGGTACATACATAAGTGTACTATTTAATATTTTAAGGGTACAAATTACATACTAAGTAGATAACAATAAAAACTAAATCTTAAATGTACAAAAATTATATATGTACCATGTAATATTTCCATATATGTATTATTGCATATTTATTTATCAGTTAAGATCATTGTCCTAAAAGCTTATGTGAGACTTAGATTGCTGTTTATATATTTATGACATTTGATATTATTTCATAATTTTAACTTTAAAGTAAAAAACTTTTAAATGGTTTTTGTTTGAGAAGGCACTGATAGGAAAACCTTGACTCTGAACCTTTTATTTTGTTGGAAAATAAAAATACACCAGAGAGTATTGTTTAATAGTTAAATGTTATGGTTGTCAAACCTTCTGATTTGTATTATTGAGCCAAAGAAGCATGGAGGGTAAACTATCTTTGAGAAGAATATACCAGAAAGGATTATTAAGATGCATATAAATATTCTAATTTTTCTTAAATAATATGCTAATTGTTCTTTTTCAGTGTATCCCAGTTCCTGATATTAACAAACCTCAGTCAACTCATGCTTTTGCAATGACTTGTATTTGGATTCATCTCAATAGAAAAGCACAAAATGGTGACTCTAACCTACAGATCCCAATACCTCATTCCCTAAAGCTACATCATGAGTAAGTTATTTGTTGCTTGACAGTGTTCCTACTTAATAAGTAGTAAATCATAAACTAATACTAGTCTAAGTATATGACCAAAGTTTGAAAATCTCCCCACACCTACTGGAGGCAAGGGTGAATATTTAATATGTTTGTCATAACAAGAGAAATTAATTGGAAGCAGTTTCAGAAAATAGCAGAAAAACCTGTTTATACATACATTTTAGATTACATCTAATTTTGCCCAAGCCCCCCTCAAACCACAATTCTACCTCCACTTCCACATATTGGAGCTATAGATATATACCACCATAATCAGTTGGTTCTTTGAAATACAACCTCAGGAACTTTTTTGCCCAGCCTGGTCTTGAATCTGGGTTTTCCCATTTCAACATCACATGTAACTAGGAATACAGTATACATCCACACACCTTGCTTGACTTTTACAAATGAGAAGATATTTCACAATTTTTCAAGTCCTTGCAATTTATACATGACCTGAGACATCTTTCGTTCATTGTGCCTCCAAATAACATGATTTAGCTAGCATATTCCCTCTTGACTCAAAATGACACCTTTTTAAAATAGGACTGTGCTGCAGGCAGGGCGTTAGGGATAGCAGAAATTCCTCTAAGAACTTGAAAGGCTTGCCAGATGTCTGCATAGGAGACTAGAAAGTAGGTTTGTTTCCACCCATTTTATGAGATAGTCATAATCATATTTTCATAGTGGTATTACTAATGAAAGCCTGTGTTGTGTTTAAGCTGATGATAAATAGAAAAAGTTGATGGATTTGGGAGTTATTTTTTCATTCTCTGGAACTTGGCCCAAGAAAATCCTGTATATATAGCAAAAGCTTAAAAAATGTTAATAGTTTTACTCTGTTGTTTTCACAAACTATAGTATCTATGGGAATAAAAATAGTGATTACATAATGATGGAGCTTTTTGAAAATGCAAGTTAAGAGGACTAGTGGTTCATACTTGTTATCCTAGCTATCAAGAGGCTGAGATGTGAGGATTGTGGTTTAAAGCCAGCCCAGGCAGGAAAGTCTGTGAGACTCTTATCTCCAATGAAAGGCCAAAAGAACCAGAAGTGGCTCTATGGCTGTAGTGGTAGATCACTAGCCTTGAGCACAAAAATTCAAGGACAGCCCCTAGACCTGGGGCCAACACCAAAACAAAACAAAAAAAAGAAACATATTAACTTCATGTAAATCATTTTCATTTTTTTGTTGAATGTATGTGGATTTTTAGGTTTCTACAGCAGAGTCTGAGAAATAAAAGTTTACAGATGAATGACTATAAGATTGCCCTATTGTGTAATGCATATTCTACAAATTCAGAGTGTTTTACATTACCCATGGGAGCTCTGGTGGAAACTATTTATGGAAATGGAATTATGAAAATACCTCTCCCTGGAACAAGTTGTTTGGCTTCCGGATCTATCACTCCCCTACCAATGAACCTGCTGGACTCACTGACTGTCCATGCCAAAATGAGGTATGTTCTTTCAGTTATCAGAGATTGATGGCAGTAGATTACAAAACTTGGCTTCATGATTGTAGGTGTACATAATACATGTGCATACATGGTTGGTTGTTTTTTAAGACAAAAGGAATTTTGTCAATTGTAGGAAGTATAGAATATACATATATGCGTAAAGAATAATTTTTGTAATCCTTATGTAAGAAATAAGTATGATAAAATCTTTGGGTACATATTATTAATCATTTTTTTACATGGGTAAATACGTGTTTATGCTTTCTTTTTGTTAAGAACAAAAGTGAGCTGTTTTATCATGTTTTTCTATAATAAACACTTTTGGTTCCAGTGTTTTCAAAAGAAATTTTTTGAGCTGTGCTAAATTTTTTTAGGAGGTTATACATGATTGTTCAGTCTCTTTCCCATTGTTGAACAGTGAGGTTTTATGCAATGTCTTCCTATTATAAAGATGATGAGACTTGCTATCTTTGTTGCAGTTGTATAATTACATTCTCTGTAGAAGTTTTCTTCATTTTTATAAAATGATTTTTTGGAAGTACAATTGCTAAGTCCAGGAAAATAAAATTTTTAAGATTTTTATTGCATTCATTACAGAGACACAGTTAGAATTATGTTTTTGAAAAAGATAAAACGTGCCTCTTATTGGGTGCCCAGAGTGGCCAAGGTGAAATCTAGATTAGTGAAGCCTGGCACAGAGTGATGGGAAGCCAGATATTACCACACATGAGGGATGAATATATGGAGAAGATTACACTGGGGAGCATGAGTCTCCATCTTGTGCCGCCACCTTAGCTGTGTTGTAAGAATACAAGCATATGTATCTTCATTTTCCAATATTCTGAGAAGGGCAAGGAATCTAGATTTTTATTTCTAACCTTTCATATTTTAAATATTGGCTCAGATTTAAAACAGTAGGCCACAGAGAACATGTATGTGAGTCTCCCAAGTGAAGCATGAGTTCTAGAAGAGCTGTGTTCTTAACGCAAATGTGATAGGTCATATGTTCCACTTGCATGGATAACATATCTGAGCCCTGTTGGAGCCTAACACCTGGATCTGAGCAGTAGTTTATGAAATAATTCTGTGATCTAAAAACTGTTTAATTCCTCAGATGTACCTAGTTTCATATTTGAATAAGAAAAGCAGGCTAAAAGCACTCAATCTCTTATGATTTGCTCTCATGATTTGTGTATTTGTCTTTATGAACAGAGGAATCCCATCATCTATTTCAAGTACCTATATCCCTGGTCTGTAAGCACACAAAAATTAAGAATTCATTTCCAGTTGTACAGTATTATCACCAATTGTCCCATGCAGCTAAAAGGTGTTAAATAAGTCAAGCTCATTTGAATCCTTTCAGTTCAGATTTATACTAAGTTACCTATAAGCACATAAATAAGTCAAGCCCATTTGAATCCTTTCAGTTCAGATTTATACTAAGTTACCTATAAGCACAGTATACCCTTTATTTTTGTAAAAAGTGGGAGTTTTATTTTCTTCTCTTTTATTCTTCTCAGCCTTATTCACAGCATTGCAACCAGGGTGATAAAACTCGCACATACCAAAAGCAGTGTGGCCTTGGCTCCAGCCCTAGTGGAAACTTACAGCCGTTTATTGGTCTACATGGAAATAGAGTCTTTGGGCATCAAAGGATTTATCAGTAAGAAAGGACTTTCTGTTATGTCTAACTATTAACAGAGTAATTAAGTTATGTATGCTCATCTGTGTGGTGAGTAAACAAGTCATTGTCATCACAGAGTATCTCTGCTACCAAGGAAGACAGACAGGACTACAAATAAATGAAATAGACAAGATCTGTCAGGTAACAGTGAGTTACAGGAAAAAGCAGAGAATAGGAAGATGTGTCGCTCTTTAATGTCTGTCAGAGGAATGGGTTACAGTTTTAAGCAGCAAGGAAAGGGTAATTTGTTGAGTACTTGGTATACAAATGAATAGGACAGACATCTTTATGCAAAGATTTCTCATGAGGCAGCAATGCTGTCCTCTCTTAAGTAAGTCTAAGGCAAAAAGGTAAAAGAGTTTTTCTAGCTGCAGAAGACATTTTATAATGTCGGTTCCATATAATGCAATACTTTCTGATTCACAGTAACTTTATGCCAAAACAGTACAACTTTAGTTTTATCCATAGTAACTCTTCCCAGGTAATTGGTATGAGTATAACTCATACAACTTCTTTGGAGGGAGAAGGAACAAGGATAATGTAATACAATTTTTTTTTTAATGTGAACACAATTTGGGCACAGTGATGCTTGTGTCCTAGCTACTTAAGAGGTTGAGGGAAGAAAATTTTTAAGTCTGAGTTCAGCACCAGACTGGACAATGTCTCAAAACAAAACAAAAAACCCTAGGGCTGGGGATTAACTCAGTGGAAATGCTTGTAAACTCTGGGTTCAGTCCCTATCACTTCCATAAAAAGAAGTGGTTTATTTTTCTAAAAATGTAAAAGGTAAACTGAGAAGTGAGGAAGGTTAGAAAAATTTTCTTTATACCTTATCTCCTTTTACTTTCCAAGATTAACTTGAGTCTCATTTGTCAAATAAGGAAATATGAGAATATATGTGTGTTTGTATGGTATGTATGTTTTTTCATGGCCAAATTTTTATGCATTTTACTCTTGTGTAACTTTCTCCAGACATCCTTTGATGTGTACCTTTCAGTAACTCCTGCCACAAATTGTCCTGTTTTCCAGGTCAGCTGTTGCCTACTGTTTTCAAGTCTCATGCGTGGGGAATCCTACACACACTGCTTGAGATGTTCAGCTACCGGATGCACCATATTCAGCCTCATTATAGAGTTCAGCTGCTAAGTCATCTTCATACTTTGGCTGCAGTTGCACAAACAGACCAGAACCAACTCCATCTTTGGTAAGCTCATTGACTACTCCTTTCCTTAAGATTATAGAAACCATATTGGGATCGAGGAACTTAATCCTCCATGTTAACCATTTTCTCATTCCTTTTTATTCCTATGTTACAAAACTCTGCTTTTTTTTCCCACAGAAGGGTTAGTGTGTATGTGTTTTAGGCCCCCCCCTTTCTTTTTTAAACTTAAAGCCTTAATGCTTGCTAGCAAGTCCTAGCAAGTCTTGAGATATGTCCTAACCCCAAACTCTGTTTCTAAGGTATTGTATTTCCTGTATAGGCAGAGTCCCATTTTTAATAGAAATTGGTTAAAGATAATTGAGAATTAATACTTCCAAGGTCTTTATTATGTTCTAACTTAACATTTTATAATACTAGATTTACGTTGACTTTAGTTTATAGTTAAAATAGATTAAAAGAAGACAATGATCAAGATTCATTGTATTCATGTACTACTTTGTTGAATGGCAACTCCTTTGTTCAACTACTTAAAAATAAAATTACATATATGTCACAAAAAATATGAATTTGACTTTTCTTTAAAATAAGGAAGCATGCCAGTTATCCACGGCATATGCCTGTAATCCTAGTAACTCATGAGGTGATATCCAGAGGATTGTGGTTTGAAGCCTGTCTAAGCAACAAAGACTCCATCTCCATAATAACCAATAAAAAACAAAACTGGAGGTGTAGCTCAAGTGGTAGACCACCAGTTGAGCTAGTGAGCCAAGCAAGCATGAGGCTGTTCAAGTCCTAGTACCATCAAAAAAAAAAAAAAAAAAAAAAAGAGTTGTTTATGCTTTACAAAAGGTTTTAGTCCTGCAGGTATATAAAAAGTCAAATGATTTTCATTTTAAAACTTAGCATCTCAAGAGTTCTTAAACTAATGGTCAATCTTACATAAAATTTTTTGGTTTTTTTTGTGTTTTTTTTTTAGTTTTTGTTCTAATCAAGGAAAAGAAATGCATAGTTTGCCTTTTTTAATTAACCTGGAATTAGATTTAATTCCATAATTCTGAACTGCTATCTATATCTGTTTCCCATTTCTTTTTGTTTGCCCCCTTTCAGTGTTGAGAGCACTGCATTGAGGCTCATAACAGCGTTAGGAAGCTCGGAGGTCCAGCCGCAGTTTACACGGTTCCTTAGTGATCCTAAAACTGTGCTGTCAGCAGAATCTGAAGAACTGAACCGAGCTTTGATATTGACGCTAGCCAGAGCAACTCATGTGACAGGTACAGTGACTTTGACAGAGAAGGCGTGCTTTGGTTCTGCTGCTCACTGGGGTGAGACCATTCTCCAAAGGCATTTGGTCATGGTGTTGCTATCTTTTATGTCAGTCATAGTGGAAACTCTGAGCTGAGGCATACCATCCCTTAACTGGGTTGAGCTTTTTTTTAGTCATCTTCCATAACTTAAAAATAGCAGTTTCTAAGAATTTTGGTCTCAGGCTGGGAAGGTGGCTCAGTGGTAGAGTGCTTGCTTAGCATGCATGAAGCCCTGGGTTCGATTCCTCAGTACTATATATACAGGAAAAAGCTAGAAATGGCACTGTGGCTCAAGTGTTGGAGTGCTAACCTTGAGCAAAAGAAGTTCAGGGACAGTGCCTAGGACCTGAGTTCAAGCCTCAGGACTGGCAAAAATAAAAAATAAAATAAATAATAATAAATTTAATCAAAAAATAAATAATAAATTTTTTTAAAAAATTTGGTCTCCTAAGAAAAAATTGCTCTAAGAAATAATTGAAATTCCCCAGTAGTTTGTATCTATTTTCCTTTATTAACTATTAAGATAGGGACACATAAAAATACTTAAAAATAAACTCATCACATCATATTAACATATGTAGCATTTTTATGCAAAAACATACTATAGTGAGAATCAGGTGCCATTTCAAATTTTGTATTGGTTTGTAATATCTGATGAAAAGGTACATCAGCGATTCTCAGATCTGCTGAGAGTATCTAGTCTGTTACAGTATATCATATTAGTACACATAGGTATAGTTAGAAGAGTGAAATGTATTTTTAAGAGCTTTTCTGCATAATTGTGAATGTTCTTTGAAATCAAACTTTGAAAATTGTGATTTTTAAAAAATAGTAATCAGATTTATTAATCTCAAATACATTTATATAAACCATATTGCTTCATATAAACCTCTATGATTTCAGGATGTATAGTTATAGTACATACATACTTATAGTTGTTTTAATCACTGGAAAAGACTTCCTTGATTCTATTTGCTTGACTCAATTAAGAGCCAATAAATCATTGTTGGAGTGAATAAAGGGATACTCTTAGACCTGTACCATTGTTGAATCATTGGTATTCTGTAACCTTAAAAAAAATTTTTGTGGTCTCTTACTATACTCATACTTGCTGATAGCACAATCCATGTCACTCATAAAGTAGAAAATGTAGTCTTAAGTTTATATCACTAGGTGGGCAATGAGTACAGTACAATGAAGATCTCAGAATGGCCATTGTATTTTTCTTTCTTGATAATGTATTTGATAACTTGTGGATATGTTCATATATGTGAAAATTACATCTGTTTGTTTATGTTTAGATTTTTTTACAGGTTCTGACTCAATTCAAGGAACATGGTGTAAAGATATACTTCAGACCATCATGAATTTTACTCCTCATAATTGGGCTTCACACACCCTTAGCTGTTTTCCAGCACCACTACAGGTAAATTTTGTCCTGAATTACATAATGGATACATTTGAAATCTTCTTTAATCATAGTGTCTAGATTAAATCTTGATAAGATCCAAAGAAAGTAAATTTCCATTTCTTTTTTTTTTAAACATTTGTTTTTTCTCCCAAAAATCTCTTCAATTGTTACTCATTCTGAGCTGGGACTAGCCATTTCTAAAGCTTTCATTTTTGTGGTTTCATCTTAATAGCCAGCAGTTTGGGAGTCTCACAGGTTTTTAGTTTCTTAATTTTCACAGTACTTGAAAATTTCTCTCATAGAGCTATAACAGGGAGGAATGCGCTTCAGTGGAGCTTCAGAGAATACATATGTGCTATGCCTAATCACCTCCAAAACTATAAACCTGATATTTTTAATAAAGAGAAAGGCAGATGATATAAACATGATTCTTGGCAGACCTCACTTATCTTCTATTTTTCAGAGAAAATTTAAAGCACAGTGAGCGTTTTGTTTTGTTTTAACTTATAGTAGGGCTAGAGCAGTGGTTCTCAAACGTACCAGAATCACCTAAAGGGCTTGCTGAGCCACAGACTGCTAGTCCACAGCCCAAAAATTTTTGGTTTCATAGATCTGGGATAAAGCTCAAGAATTTGCTGAGACTGTTGGTTGGGAATGCTCTTCATAGAGACAATAAAATATGTAGCAAAAGAATAGTGGATTCATTTTGTGTCAGGGTGGAGGAGAGGGTACTGGGACTGCAGATTAGAGCATCCAGCTCTCAACTCAGCTTGAGAAACTTTGAGTTTAGGCTTGCCTGGATTTCTGTTTAGGAAATCTTAGGCTAAACACGCTTTCATTTTTTCCATATTCAGAAATTCAGACTACTTACTGACTTGGGTGAGATCACTTGGTCTATTAATTCCAGAACTGTTTTTTTTTAACTCCATATTTCAGTGCTCTTTTAACTATAATCAATGAACTAAAAGCTTCTTGTCTTCCATTTAGGCATTCTTCAAACAAAACAATGTACCTCAAGAAAGTCGTTTTAATCTGAAAAAAAATGTGGAAGAAGAGTACAGGAAGTGGAAGTCAATGACCAATGAAAATGACATCATTACCCAGTTCTCTGTGCAAGGCTTTCCTCCTCTCTTCCTGTGTCTTCTCTGGAAAATGCTATTGGAAACAGATCATATTAGTCAAATTGGCTACAGGTAAGCCAAAAACTTCATTGGCATTCCATTTGGCAAACATTAATAACCATATAGTAATATAGAGTGTATTTTTACCCTTTGCCTTTCAGAGTATTAGATAGAATTGGAGCCAGGGCCTTGGTAGCCCATGTAAGAACTTTTGCAGATTTCCTAGTATATGAGTTCTCTACATCAGCTGGAGGTCAACAACTGAATAAATGCATTGAAATTCTTAATGACATGGTATGGAAGTACAACATCGTTACATTAGACAGACTAATTCTCTGTCTGGTAAGAATAAATGAGTTTCTAAGCCTTATTCTCTTTGGATCAGTGTGTGTGGCTCCTAGATGGGGTGTACATTAACTGTATATTGTGTCATAGAATTTAATATATTTAACTTATATAATTTAATATAATCACACATGCTGTATCTTAAAGAATCAGATTTCTGAATTTCTTCTTTCAGTAAGTGTATATTGAATATCTATTGTTGTATATACAAAGCTTCATAGTAAAATAGGATACAGAATGGATACTCTTCTGTGAAGTTCTCAATATAAATGGACTCAGTTCTGAAATACTCCCAATAAGGATAAGTAGTAGTTAAAAAGTCATTACATTTCTTGTAGCATGCTAATAAAACATTTCTGTTCACTTATACTACTGTCACAACTTAATGTTCTTTAACTTGGGCTACTGTCCCAACTGAATGTTCCTCATAACCGGTGTCTCTTATTGCTGATAGTTATTTCAAGAAAAATGTTGAGAAGTTTCTAAATCATACTGAAAATGTGCAATTAAAAAATATACTGGTAATGATGTTGTGGTGGTTACTAGCTATGGAGCATAGATACAAAGGTAGTTATAAATTACAGTATGAAATAGGGAAAGATAGGTTATAAATCAGTCAAATAAAAGGCTACGATAAAGCTGAGCACTGGTGGCTCACACCTGTAAGGCTGGGATCTGAGAATCTAGATTTAAGCCAGCTGGAGTAGAAAAGTCCCCTTGAGACTTGTATCTCCAATTAACTACCCAAAAACCAGAAGTGGAGCTGTAGCTTAAAATGGTAGAGCACTAACCTCGAGCAAAAGAGCTCAGGGACACCACCCAGGCCCTGAGTTCCACAACCAACAAACAACAACAACAAAAAAGCTAAGATAGAAGTGTAAGGAAAATACTGCCAATGAAATAATGAATGGCCACATCTAACTACATGCAAGGGTCCATTAACTTTCAAATAGTAACAGTAGACATCACTGGTGGAAGAAATGGTAAGCCAAAAATAGATTCACCATTAAGTCAGGAATGGTGAATAATTTGTTTGAGATAAACTAGACATCTAAGAAAAAAGCCTGATCAGGGATATTTTACTGTATTTAGACAAGTGACAGCACTGCTTCTGAACCTACTGAATATTTACATTTAATTTTTCTGTTCTCCAAAGGCTATGCGAAGTCATGAAGGAAATGAAGCCCAAGTTTGTTATTTCATAATTCAGTTGTTGTTACTCAAACCAAATGACTTTAGAAATCGAGTAAATGACTTTGTGAAGGAAAATTCACCAGAGCACTGGCTACAGAATGACTGGCATACCAAGCATATGAATTATCACAAGGTACTAACTGTAATTAGTGTTTCAAATAGTCCTTTCAAAGCCTGGGTATGTATTTGGCATTCATTTGGCTGTTCTTTCTATGGTTCTACTGTTTTCCTTACGATCTGTATGGAAGTACACTAGTTCCAGAGTTGCGCAATGAATTAAAAATAAATTTAAACTTAGTGACAGTAGACATGGGTTCTTTAAAAAGAAGAAAGATATAATAAAGTATCATGTAAAGTGTGTCCTTAAAGAAAACTGAGTCAGAGTTCAGTGGTAAAGTGTATACTAAGCATATGTCAGACCCTAGGTTCAGTCAGCAGCACCAAGAAACAAGGTTTTTATTTAAAAAAAAATATATTTTCAGCTTTTTTAAGAAAATTTTCAAAAGATGCCCTAAACATGTGCCATCTCCTCACTTTCACAGAAATATCCAGAGAAGCTCTATTTTGAGGGCCTGGCAGAGCAGGTTGATCCTCCTGTTCAGATCCAGTCTCCCTATCTGCCTATCTATTTTGGAAATGTGTGTCTTCGGTTCCTCCCAGTGTTTGATATAGTCATTCACAGATTTTTAGAGTTGCTTCCAGTATCAAAGTCACTGGAGACTCTACTGGATCACCTTGGAGGCTTATATAAATTTCATGGTAAGCTTTTTCAAATTCTAATTGTCTATTAAATCTCTCTGACAGAAAGTAGACCAAAAATGATAATTTGGTAATAGTTCTAAGGGTTTTATTTTATGTATTTTAAAGTTTAAGGATGAATACTATGTAATGGTGGCATGAAGTATAAAAAGATGGCATAAAAATATGATTTAGACTACAGTGATTTATTGTGAACTAAATGGATCTGGGCAGCCTTTATGAATTGGTGGGATTTGAACCTTAATGTACATGATTTATATATGCAGAAGGGAAAAAAGCCCACTAGATAGAAAGGATCATTAGAGAAATTAAGTTATATTTAAAGAAAATTTTCCTATTGGGCTGAATTACAAATGTTTACTTCAGAGTTGTAGGAATAAGATTGGAAGCTAGGTGCCACTGGGTCACACCTATAATCCTAGCTACTCATGACATGGCTGAGATTGGAAGGTTAGACTGGTAGAAAAGTTTGTGAAACCTTTTCTTTACCATCAGCTGGGTGTGGTGGTGTACACCCGGTATCCCAGCTAGGATAGGAAGGCTGAAATAGGCAGATTGCTATCCTGGCTGTGCTTGAATGGGAAACCTGATTTCAAACATCTTGTAATCTCACCCTGTTTGATCACACCTATCATTTTAGCTACTCAGGAAGCTGAGATGTGAGAATCTAAGAGACTCTTATCTCCAAAAAGTGTAGATGTGACTCAAGGGTTAAGCATCATCCACGAGCTAAATATTAGCCCAGCAAGAACACAAGGGCAGAAGTTCAAGCCCCAATACCAACACACAGACACAATAAATACATAGTCAGTGAAGTACAGGCTGGAGATGTGGCTCACAGATAGGGCTTTCCCTAGCAAACTTTAAGCCCTGCAGTCAAACTCCATTCATTCATGCATGCATGAAGCTTGGAAAGCCATATTGTACTTGACATACGATCATCTTAAATGCTTGTTGACAATGGCCGGCTGGAAATTACTGAGTAAGTAATGATGGCATGGAAAGCATTATTTTAGAAGGATAAGGCCATTATTTCAGAAGGATAGGACAATATACCTTGGAAAGATGGGCACATTTCAGTGAGGCATGTCCAAAGCTAAACACAATGGTGCCACTGAAAATGAGAAAGGACAAATATCAAAAAAAGAAGGAACAGAATTTTTTTTGGCTAGCTATAAGGAGATCACAGATTACAGTATGGAACAAAGGGATAGAGAAAAGGAAAAGAAAAATGCTAAGTCTTAAGAATGGTAACTGACCTACCAACCTAAAGGCCCAGTGGCTCACACCTGTAATCCTACCTACTCAAGAGGGTGAGATCTGAGGATCATGATTCAAAACCAACCCTGGCAGGAAACTCCATGAGACATCTTATCTCCAGTTAACCACCAAAAAGCCAGAAGTAGAGCTAAGGCATTTAAAGGTAGCATCTAGGCCTTGAATTCAAGCCCTAAGATGAAAGGGAACTGGAGAATGATGCGTCAGTAACAAAAGTGTGAGGATCTTGGAACAGTAGCCACTGTGGAGACAAAGTATATTGGTCTGGTGGTAGTTCTGCTTAGACCTTAATGGAATATATCTTTCTCCAAAGCAGAAGTATGAGTAAAGTTCAAGAGAGCATTCCTTCCTTCCTTTTTTTTTTTTTTTTTTTTTTTTGCCTTTGTGATCAGGTAATATATGAACATGGTACATGCTGTATATACAGTAAAAACTCTGATCCCTATTTTACAGTTCGTCAATTCCATTCTCGGTAGATAGTCACTAGTATCAATTTGTTTGTCTTCTGGTACTGGAACTTGAACCCAGGGCTTGAGTGCCATCCTTGAGTCATGCCCGTATTTTGTTTTGGCAATAGAGTCTCACTAACTTTACCTGAGCTGGCCTTGGTCTTCCAAGTAGCTGGATTATGGACATATACCACCACGTCTTCTGTTTTCTTGTATGTGTGGTTTTCTGTTTTTGTTTATTTTTAACAAAAATAACAAGTTTTCTACTGTCCACTGTACATGACTGTCTAGGCTGTATCTGATGCAGGACTACAGAGACATTCATTTCTACATGTCACCTTTACAGGTAAATTTCCAGAAGTAAAATTGCTAGCTCACTATAAATATCTTCAAACTAAACTGTATATTATTAGGCACCCTCTGCCTGTTTTAAGATAAAAGGACAGTTTTTGTGGTACACTCTTGTAATCCAGGCTACTTAAGAGGTACAGGTTGGGAGGATCACAGTCTGTGGCTGGCCCTAGGCAAAAACGTATCCAGAAACTAAGTAAAGCAAAAAGGGCTGGAGGTATGGTTCAAGTGAGATCCTGAGTTTAAGCATACTACCAATAAAAGAAAAAGGCTGAAATATTAATTGCATGCAATTGTCCAGCATAATCCTCTAGGCAGTTTTTTTCAGCAATCTTGAAAGCAGAGGATTTATTCTTCACAGTTGTCAAGTTACCTGACAAACATTATGGTAGCCTATTTTCTTTTTACAGATCGACCAGTGACATACCTGTATAATACTTTGCATTATTATGAAATGTACCTGAGAAAGCGTGACCATCTCAAACGAAAACTTGTCCATGCAATCATTGGTTCGCTCAAGGACAATCGCCCACAGGGCTGGTGTCTAAGTGACACTTACCTGAAGAACGCCATGAATGCGCGAGAGGACAATCCCTGGGTTCCAGAGGACTCCTACTACTGCAAGCTGATTGGCAGACTAGTGGATAATATCCTTTTCTATTGTTAGTTTTGAGGCTCTCCAGAAATAACAGTATTTTGATTTATGGGAACACATTTTATTTTCAAAGTGCTATTTTTACATATTCAAAAGCTGTAATTTTTTTTTCCCTAAACTTGAACAACGTGGCTCACGCAACTCCTCCTATGCCAACTTGTTCAGTACGTAGACGTAAAAGCACAAACCTCTATGCCTAGCTTCAGTTATTTTTTTTATTGTGAAAATACCATACAGAGGGGTTATAATTACATGGGCAAAGTAATGCATACATTTCTTATCAAGCATTGTTGCCTCCTCCTTTGTTTCTCCTTCCCACTCCTTCCCATTCTCCCCCACACACACACACCTGGCCAAAGTTGTAGAGTTCATTTTTCGACATAACGACTTGTACATCTAATTGTTGCAATGGGTCCATCTGTATCCCTATTTAAACAATTTGTTTTTTCCCTTCCCCTCCACAAATTATACCAACATCAAATACAGTGAAAACAGAGGTTATACTATGGGGGAGGGACATACAAAGCAACAAATCATCTTATAAATATGTTAGAAACAATCACAAGCAAGCAAAAACATTTGAGTCCTTGTCTTGGGGTTCATTTCGCTTAACATCAACTTACCTGACCTTTTCTGCTTGTCTCAGACATTTACTAGTAATTGCAAATAAGGGATACCATGGGACCTATGTTTCTTTGGGCCTGGCTTACTTCACTTAATATAATTTTCTCCAAGTCTAACAAATGGGGCAATGTCATTCTTTCTGATGGAGGCATAGAATTCCATTGTGTATATATACCATATTTATCTACTGAGGGGCATCTGTGTTGGTTCCAAATCTTAGCTATGGTAAATAATGCTGCAATAAACATAGTTGTGGTGGTAGCTTTAGTATGGGCTTGTTTGTGATCATTAGGGGAAATGCCCAAAAGTGGGATTGCTGGGTCATAAGGGAGCTCTATGTGGAGTCTTTTGAGGAACCTCCATACTACTTTCCAAAGTGGTTGAACAAGTTTACACTCCCACCAACAATGCAGTAAGGTTCCCTTCTATCCACATCCCCTCCAGCATCTGTTGTTATTAGAGTTCTTGATAATAGCCATTCTAACTGGGGTAAGGTGGTATCTCCATGTTGTTTTGATTTGCATTTCTTTTATGGCAAGGGAGGTTGAACATTTCTTCATGTGTCTATTGGCCATCCTTCTTTCCTCTTCAGAGAAGTTTCTCTTTAGTCTTTAGCCCACTTATTTATTGGGCAGTTGTTTCTTTGAGAATTTGTTGTTGGGGATCCAGGTAATTGAGATCCAGGTATATCTTTAGATATGAGACCCTTGTCTGTTGTATGGCTAGTGAAGATCTTCTCCCAATTTGTGGGCTTTCTATTGATCTTGCTAGCTATGTCCTTTGCCCTGCAGAAGCTCTGCAATTTCATGCAATCCCATTTGTCCAACCTTTCTTTAATTTGTTGTGTTTCTGGGTCTCTATTAAAAAATTTTTGGCCTGTGCCAAGGAGACCTAGGGCTTCTCCATTTCCAGCCTGTAATGTTTTCAGAGTGTCTGCTTTGACTCCGAGGTCTTTGATCCATTTGGAGTTGATTCTGATACAGGGTGATATCTAAGGATCTAGCTTTAGTTTTCTACAAGTGATTAACCAGTTTGGGCAGCACCATTTACTGAAGAGGCTGTCTTCCATTCTATTTTTTTTAGCTACCTTATCAAAGATTAGATGGCTATAGGTTTGTGGGTTCATTTCTGGGTTTTCAATTCTATTCCATTGGTCCTGAGGTCTGTTCTTGTGCTAGTACCAAGCTGTTTTGATTACTATAGTTTTGTAATAGAGTTTGAAATTTAGTATTGATATTCCTCCAGCACTGTTCTTTCTGTTGAGGATTGTTTTTGCTATTCGAGGTCTTTTATTGTTCCATATGAATTTTTGGATTGCCTCTTCTATTTCCTTGAAGAATGAGGTTGGAATATTGATAGGTATTGCATTGAATTTGTAGATAGCCTTGGGAAGTATTGCCATTTTCATGATGTTGATCTTTCCAATCCAGGAGCATGGGAAGTTTTTCCACTTTCTAAGTTTCTGTTTTGATTTCCTTTTTCAGGTTTTTAAAGTTTTCACCATAGAGTCCTTCACTTCTTTGATTAATTTAATTCCTAGGTATTTTATTTTTTGTGGGGCTATTACAAATGGAGTTGCTTTCCTGATTTCATCCACGCTTTTCTCATTGTCGGCATACAGAAAAGCCAATGATTTTTGAGGGTTAATTTTATACCCTGCTACTCTGCCAAAGTTTTGAATCAGCTTGAGTAATTTGGGAGTGGAGTTTGTGGGATTCTTTAAGTACAAAATCATGTCATCTGCAAAGAGGGAGAGTTTTTATGTTTGGATCCCTTTTATGTTTGCATCTTGTCTTATTGCTGTAGCTAGGCATTGTAATACTAGATTGAAGAGAAGTGGAGAGAGTGGACATCCTTGTCTCGTTCCCGAGTTAAGAGGAAATGGCTTTAGTTTTTCACAATTAAATATTACGCTGGCCTGTCGGTTTGTCATATACAGCCTTTATCGGTTTCAGTTATTTTGAAGACTACCTTTATTTTTACCTCTGTAGAAGTGTTTGAGATCTTAAATTAGCAATTTTATAGCAGATAGATTGATGTCAGGTCACTTAAAATTCTAATGATATTTATATTTTTTGGGGGGGGAGGTGTGGTTTAGTCATGGGGCCTGAATTCTGGGTCTGGGCACTGTCCCTCAGCTCTTCAGCTCAAGGCTAGCGCTCTACCACTTAAGCCATAGCGCCACTTCCAGCTTTTTTCGTTTTGCTTATGTGGTGCTGAGGAATAGAACCCAGGGCCTCAGGCATGCAAGGCAAGCTCTCTACCACTGAGCCACCTTCCCAGCCCCCTAATGATATTTATATTCTAAAAACAGACTTTTTTCAAGGGAAAAATGCTATTTTTATGTAAATAGACTGCATATTATAGTTTAGGGTGCTTTTTACTATCCTAACAGTCCTAAGTTCTTGAATAATTTTTAAAAATACTAATATTAGCAGACATAGTAATAACACTTTTCAGTGAAAAATCTGCTACATTGGATTTTATTTCTTTTTAATTTTGTATTTTCAGTTCTAAACATATTATGCCTATTTTTTACACTCTACCGTTATTTACCAGAGAAATTTTATATAAATGAGCATGATGTTTCCCAAGAAACTTGTTTCCTAAGGTATTATTCTTTATAAAGTTATTTTCATATGAAACTGTCCTTTAACTTTTGTGTATGTGTGTGTGTTTGTGTCAGTCATGGGGTGCTGTCCCTCAGCTCTTCAGCTCAAGGCTTGCACTCTACCACTTGAGCCATAGCACCACTTCCAGCTTTTTCTGCTTATGTGGTACTAAGGAATCGAACCCAAGGCCTCATGCTTGCAAGTCAAGCACTCTACCACTGAGCCAACTTCCCAGCCCCCCTGTCCTTTAACTATTAAAAAAAAATAATCTGATGAAACCTAGGAGTACCCTGGCTACATTTGTTGCTAATGCAGTTATAAAAGACACACACACACACACACACACACACACACACACACACACACACACACACATACACACACACACACACACACACACACACACACTATACATTGTTACGTCAGGCTTACTTGTTTGTATTGCTTGCCTCTTTATCTATAGATAAATCACTCTTGGCAGCACGTCTTACATACTTGTGAAACATTTTGAAATCTGTAAAACATTGTACAAATGTGTGAGTCAGTCAAAGACAATCAGATTGTTATTACTTTAATTGTTGACACCAATGGCTGGCAAGTCTCCTGGTCCCTTCCCAAACTGTGACTGGAGATTCAATGAATTTCCCAACCCTGCTGCACATGCTTTGCATGTCACTTGTGTGGAACTCATGGCCTTGGCAGTTCCAGGCAAAGATGTTGGCAATGCCCTTCTAAATGTCGTCCTGAAAAGGTATGTATTCTGTCTCTGGTAGGAGACAGAGCTGTGAAACAAACCTGTGCTTCAAGCTAATGCCCTTTAGACATTACTTGTCTACAGGTTCCTTATCCTGTTTTTGTAACGTAGATGGTAAAAGGAATGAGCTCTAATGAGGTTCAGAAAACCTAAGTGTCTTTCCATCTTACTCCTGAATACCTGTTTGACATTTAATTTAGGAATAATGGGAACTTACCACTAAAACTGGTCTTTCAAGATTCTCACCAGCTGGGGTAGCTTGTCTAGCAAGTTCACAAACCTGAGTTAATTCTCTTAAGAGCAGCAGAACAAAAAAGATTCTTGTAAAAATAGACATAAAGTAAATAATAATGATTTGGGGAAATGAGGAAATAGTCTTTTTAGCCCAACAATAATGTTAAAAGTTACAACAAAAACTAAAGTGGCTTTTTAATTTTAAAAGTTTTTATCAATAGGAAACTCCTTCTAGTTTTTTAAAGTAGTTGTCAATTCTCTGAATTGTATATTTTTAAAAGTGAAAAGATACGTCATATAAAATGCTTTTGTAATTTCACATGTATTTTTTTTTCATCCATTTGCAGTCAGCCGTTAGTGCCGAGAGAGAATATTACAGCATGGATGAATGCTATTGGTTTGATCATCACTGCTCTACCAGTGAGTTAATCATTGTACTTGGTACTTAATGATGAAATACACATAGCAATTTCTTGCTGACCAAAAGAAAAATATGCATGCAGAATGATTTTATAAAAAGTTGTTACACAGATTAGAGAAATTTTTATTTTTAAAGTCTTTCATGTTATTACTGCCTTTCTGTATCTGTTTTAAATGCACTTACCAGACTTAACTATCTGTGCATTCTTTGGTACCACCTTATTTATCCAACTTCAATTTTAACCTTATAATCTGAACTATTGTTGGCTATTTAACATTTTACATATGTTATACATCTAGAACTTACAAAGCTTACTGAGACATTTTAAATCTTTGGATATGTTAGTAAATAAGACATTGAACAATAACTCACTTTCTTTCTGTCATCTTTGAAGTCTGTTCACTCTTTATGGGCTTTGGACTTCCCTGACTTCCCTAGCTCATGTGAAGGTCTCCCTGCTCTGACTTCCATAGTCAACACCACATCATTGTGTGATCAATCTTTAAATAATATTATGTAATACAGTTCTCAACCACTTAGTTTGATTGTGCAACTTTATGAATCAAGTTTCTTCGCTTATATACCTTCCAAGTATATGTATTTCCAAATTTTACATGCCATTGTTACCTGTGTATGTTTTGCTTGAGTCGGTTTACTGCATGGTAAGTGTCAAATATTAAATAAACTGGACCAGATGCATGTATGGAGCCTTCAAACTGACCAGCATTTCTCCACAGGTAGTTATGACTAACTTTGACCTGTTACAAAACCACCCAACACTGTTCTGAAATCTCTGCTGCATAGACACAAGCTGGAAAACTAAAAAGCCTTGAAGGAGCTGAAAAGAATTGTATTATAGACTTTGGGATAGAATACTAAATAAGTGGTATTTTTCACCAGACTTTCCTCTTGATTTTAAAGGAACCATATTGGATTGTCCTTCATGATCGAATTGTGAGTGTCATCAGCAGTAACAGTTTGACATCAGAAACAGAGTGGGTTGGCTATCCGTTCCGCCTCTTTGACTTCACTGCTTGCCATCAGTCCTACTCAGAGATGAGCTGTAGCTATACGTTAGCTCTAGCACACGCTGTGTGGCACCATTCTAGCATTGGACAACTCTCTCTCATTCCAAAGTAGGTACAACTTCTTGAAAAAAATAAGTCAACCGTTTCCTAAAAAAAAATCTTATGTACAGATAAAGCATATATGTGTGTGTGTGTGTGTGTGTGTATATGTGTCTGTATGACAACAATTTGCAAAATAAGTGTTCTAATTAAAGTTTCTAGTTACTTAGAAAGCCTCTTATTTCAGAATTACTTTAAAAAATTGACTTGTATAGACAAGTAATAATAGTATCTATTTCTCCATTATAGTTTCGGGAAACTTAGTCAAATGCATCCTTCTTTCCTTCCAGAATATATCCCAAATTGTTGCTTTTGGAAGTAAAGTAACTGCCTATTGTCAATTTTTTTTTCATGACCATAAAATGGGTATTAATTAGATTCAAATTTCCTAGGAATTACATTTATGATAGAGTAATAGTTATTCTCTTTTTCTTTCCAATTGTTCACCTGTCAGTCAATAGTTATACTATAAGAATCAATTCTAAATTATCAGAATTTATTTCAGTAATCAGAACCAATGAAAGATGCAAGATTAATTACAAATATTGTTACCAAAATTCAAAAAACAAATTGTGAATATTGTAAATACTTTTGATAGTTTTGTAAATACTTTGCTAACAGAAATTCAAGATTCAACTTACTTCACCTCACAAGAGTTTCCAATCTTCAAATTCTAGGTTTCTCACTGAAGTACTTCTACCTATAGTAAAGACTGAATACCAGCTGCTTTATGTGTACCATCTTGTGGGACCATTTTTACAGAGATTTCAGCAGGAGAGAACGCGATGCATGATAGAGGTAAATTATGATCTAGTATAACATAAACCATAAGTTCTGAAGGATCTGATTTTCTTGCCCAGTGTTTTTCAAAATGCAGGTCATAGGTGTTAGTAGTCATTTTGGTATAATAGTCAAATCAGTTTTTATACTTGAAAGTCTTTTTGGGTAACCTACCATGTTTTTGTGTTTAGTGTGGGATGTGTTGAACTATAGATAATGGAGGAAATATCCTATCATTGAAGTTGAAAAGAAAAGGCTGCAGAAGTAAATTTGAAAATTTATGGAGAAATTAAAGAAAACCATGGGACTAAATGAAGTTGGTTACTTGTAAGAAAATGTATAGTTATTGTAAGAAAATGTATAGAATAAGAAAATCCACCAGGAGCAGACCCTTAAAAGAAAGCCTTAACTGCTAAATGGAATGAGGAAGACAAGCCTACAGATTCCTGAAGGACAGAAAAGGGTCTTTTAAGATAAATAACTAGGTTATGAAGTGAAATCCTAGTGATGACCTAGCAGTGAGCATTATAGTATTATAGGTTCTGTTATAAATGCAGGCTGCATCATACCTCCCATGTGTGTAGAGGTACATGATCTTTAGCAAACATTTTGTCCCCATGTGCTGGTGTTGTCATGGAGTTCAGCTGCATCGTGCTTGATTAGTTCACCAATTTGGCCATTTGAATAACTTTATATTGTTATTGAATAGATTGGTGTGGCATTTTATGATATGCTACTGAATGTCGACCAGTGTAGTACCCATTTGAACTATATGGATCCCATTTGTGACTTCCTGTATCATATGAAGTATATGTTTACTGGTGACAGCGTGAAAGAGCAAGTAAGTTCAATTTAATTATTTTTAACATTTGGCTTACAAGATTGAACATAAAGGGATAAACTTTTTTGTTTAATATTTGGTTAGCTTTTTCTTTTATGAGAGAAGGGCTGATACCAGGCCTATTTAAGGCTATAAGGGGGTCTTTTTTTAGATATAGTAACAAATAATGTAATTTCTCTCACTCTTCCCCTTCGATATTTGCAACAAAAACCTAAAAAGAAAAAAGACCTCTAGGAAGTTAATAGTAATCTCATTAGGACAGCCTAGGTTTAGTATAAAAGCTAAAACAGAAGTAAAGGAGTCCCCACCTCCCTCACTGATCAGGGCATACCATGGACATTGGTAATAAAGACATCAACTCCTTAAGAGTATTTGAAGGATGTAGAAATGCTTACTTTGAAGAAAAATTCCTAGGGAATTGTTTAAGTCCTCACTATTTTAAGGGCTTCCACATGGAATAAGTATTGGATGTGTTCTGAATCACATAAAACTGGTTAGAATTCTACTAAAGTTAAAGAATTCTACTGAACTCAACATGGAGAGGCATTTCTTGCTAGAGGTGGCTAAAGGGGGAATGACCTCCTTGGATCATACATAAGTTTTCTGTGGGTAGAAATAAGGCCAATGGAGTCCATACCTCTCATCCCCTTTTTATTTTTTCATCATTTCTTAGAATTTTTTTGTCAGTCGTGGGGCTTAAACTCTGGACTTTGGTGCTATCCCTCAGCTCTTCAGCTCAAGGTGAGCGCTCTGCTGCTTGAGCCACAGCGCCACTTCCAGTTTAGTAGTGGCTTATTGGAGATGAGAGTCTCATGGACTTTCCTGCCCAGGCTGGCCTTGAACTGTGATCCTCAGATCTCAGCCTCCTGAGTAGCTATAGGATTACAGGAGTGAACCACTGGTGTCCAGCTAGAATTTAGATTTGTTGGATTTTTTAATTTATTAATTGTACAATGTAAACCAGTTTCATTATATTCCAATCATGCATAAAATGTCCTTGGTCATATTTGCTCTCTCTGTTGGAAAGGAAAGCAGATTGATTTATAACCATATGAATTCTAGTGTATGGGATTCTTTTTTTGGAGCTGGAGATAATGAGTAGTTGATTCCTTTATGCTGCAGCTGAAATGTCAAAGAAAGAGAACATTTGTGTCTGCTTTTGTTAACACAGAACATGGGGAGAACCAATAAAAAGGCTTCTGTTTAAAATATTTTTTTATATTTGGGAGTAAGAAAATTTGACATGTAAGAATATAAAAATGGAAAAGTTATTCAGCTGAGCTTTCCTCCTAAGGTCAAAGGGCATTTGAGTATATAACTAAGAAAACTGTAAAAAACATATTTCCTTAAAATATTTTAAGACTATATCTAATTTTGGTTAGCTTGAATTCCAAGTATAAATCAACAAAAAAATTAGATTCATAGGTAAATATTCAAACATGAGTTTTTCATATGACTTTAAAATACAGTGATGTTTCATGCTTCTGTAAAGGTGGCATTTAAAAAGAATGAGTTGGGGCTGGGAAGATGGCTCAGTGGTAGAGCGCTTGCCTTGCATGCCTGAGGCCCTGGGTTCGATTCCTCAGCACCACATAAGCAAAAAGAAAAAAGCCGGAAGTGGCGCTGTGGCTCAAGTGGTAGAGCGCTAGCCTTGAGCTGAAGAGCTGAGGGACAGCACCCAGGCCCAGAGTTCAGCCCCACGACCGGACCAAAAAAAAAAAAAAAAGAATGAGTTGTTGGATGTATAAAATTTCCAGTATAAGCTGTAGCTATTTATTAGGAATACACACACACACACACATATACACACACATAGCTTTTGGTAGTGGGATGGCTAGTTAGCTAGTAAATGGTCAGTTCGTGTGTGTGTGTGTGTGTGTGTGTGTGTGTGTGTGTGTGTGTAAATATAAATTTGGAGACACACCTCACATGGTCACATACACTCATGTGTGAGATGGAAAAATCAGTATTCTTTCTCATGTAAGGAAAAAAAGTAATTACCTGTTTTTGTTAAAAACATGTACAGCAATGTCTTATCTCCCCCATTTCCCTCCCTAGTTTATTACTTTTTTAAAGGAGGGAAGTAGAAGTTCTCTGATTCAAATATTTCTTAATGTGTTTCACCTCACAGGTAGAGAAGATCATCTGCAATTTAAAACCAGCTTTAAAACTTCGTCTTCGCTTCATCACGCACATCAGCAAGTTGGAGCCTGCTGCAGTGCCTCAGCCAGCTGTAAATAGCGGTTCTCCAGCACCTCAGTCTACTCAGGTGCCAGCGCCCTTGCCAGTGACTCAGTAAGGCTGGAATTACCATGGAGAAAATGGAAAATACAGCCATGTTTGCAAGTGGACTCAAATCTATTAAATCTGAACATGATTTGCTGTGATTCAGATTGTTTTATTTTTATTCAAATGGTGAATGTCTTGACACTTTATACTTCCCATCTCCCTATCATATTTTTGTCTCTAAGAGATCAAGTAAACTACATGTTGTTTATATTTGTAACAATTTACTAAGACTCCCCAGAAACTTAGAAGTATCTGTGCAAATAACTTAGTAGGCATTCAGTCATTCTTATTTTAACCATTATTTTGTTTTTTTGCTATTAATGGCAAATTCTCTCTTCAGGTACAAAGTTCAAATACTCTTCAAATACATGTAAAAGAGTCATTGCAAATCCTTTTATACATAAATCTCCTTAATACATCTTCAGGATAATAGAGTTTTTTGTTTTTGATGTTTTAATCAACAAAAAACTCTAGATTTCAATACCATAGCAAACAGATTTCATATTCTTTTGTAAATAATTTGCAAATTTCCAAGTAAAGACTTCTAATGTTTCTACCAAGGTATATTTGGCAGTTTTTTAGCCTTTGCTTTGAATTTACTGTATTGTATGGAGTTGGAAACTACAAAAGGCAAATAACACATCTGAAAATATGTAAATCTGAAATAAATACAAGAAATGTGAAAATACACAAATTCTCATGCTTAAATGATTGATTTTCCTATCATTGTTTTTAAAACTAAATTAATTGTGCCAGACTGAGGAGGTTCATGCCTGTAATCCTAGCTACTAAGGGGTCTGAGATCTGAAGTTTGCCATTTGAAGCCAACCTGAGCAGGAAACTCCATGAGGTTCTTAAGTTCAGTAAACTCTGGAAAGCTCAAGTGTAGCTGTGGCTTAACTGGTAGAGCACTAGCCTTAAGGGAAAACGAAAGCTCAGGGACAGCACCTGAATCCTGAGTTCAAGCCCTAAGACTAGCATTAAAAATAATAATAACTATAAATATATACAAGTAAACACACTGGATGTTAACCAAGGGGTTACAAATGAATTAAATGAAATGTGTAATAAACTAAACTATGGAGAGAGCACAAAGATGTAATTCTTCAAAAAGACTGAGCCAAAACCCAACAAAGTAAGTGCCAGGAAATGGGTACTTATAAGAAGGTAAAGTAGGGCCAAAGGGAGAGGGCAGGAAGCATGAAGAAGGGAAGAGTCTAGAGAATACAGGCAAGAATGCATCGTATATACCACAGAATTGAGAAGTAAAGGGGGGGGGGATAAAAGATGGAATCAGTCCAGATGCCCCTCAGGTCAAGAAAATGTGGTATATATACATAATGGAAAATTATATTACCCCATTTGTAAGGAAATGGAAAGATTTGGAAAAGTTTATATTAAGCAAAGTAAGCCAGACCCAAAGAAACATAGGCTATATGAGTTAAAATTTTGGGTTACAGGAGGAAAATGAGATGGCAGAGACTCTTCTAACATGCATGTGGTTGTTAATGTAGTACAACAAAAATTCTTCCATGGAGCTCACTTCATTACAGAACTCTGTTGAGTTCCTGTATAAAGTAGAAAAGTTCCTGTATAAAGAGAAGAGTTTGCTTTGTTTCTTTTGATTGTTAGTTTCTTTTTGTGTGTGTGTGTGTGTGTGTGTGTGTGTGTGTGTGTGTGTGTGTGTGTGTGTGTGTGTGTGTGTGTGTGTGTGTGTGTGTGTGTGTGTTTTCCATTTTTCTTAGTATGTCTCAGAGTTTTTAGGGTGCTTAGGGATTTTAGCTGAGATACTGTAACTACACCGACTAAAGGGTAAGACATTTTGATGCCACAGATAATTTTGATTGAAATCCTAATACTGATTTAGCAGATCTTGCAAACAAAATGGCTTGAATTTGGGGATGAATGAGTTTTGGGAAAAATATTTTCTATTTTCCATAACGCTACCTCAATAACATCCATGTTTAAAATACCAATAATATCATGCTTAATGCTTAGAAAGTTTAAAATAGGGTCATCTAATATTAATGAACTTGGAGATTGCCTAAGCCTGTGATTATCCATTTTACAGATGAAAAAGAAAAAAACAAAAAACAGAACCACCTTCTCCCGGGTTCTGCAATATTTTAGAGATGGCTATTCACAACCTCGACAAATATTTACAGTAAAGCAGTGTAGTGTATACATACATACATGCATACATGTAGAGCGTTACATGTATTTAGAAAGGTGTAGACAACAAAATCTTATTATAAAAGAGTTTATTACAAAAATCACATATTTTGAACCATATGGACACATGGACACCACCCTCCCCCCCATGGGTATTTTTGTCACCTGTTAGAGGGGATGGAAGAACTTCTGTTACTGTATTTACTTAAATGCCACCATATTTAGTTGGAAATTAATTTGTGTTTTTTAAGGATAAATCCTAGTCTAAAAGTGTTCTTATTTCAAAAGTTAAAATGTTCCTATTGTAAATTTCACAGAAGAATTGATAAAATGTATACTCATATGCTTGGAAAGATATTTTCAAAGAGAATAAATCTTTGAGAAGAACTGTGGCCTTCCACATTTACTTAGGTGGGCTAAGGTAATTAATCCCAGGTTCATGATTTCCCTCCCGAGCCACCCCAAAACAAGCCTTTGTTATGGCTACTGCTGAGTTCACTGTTCGAGTTATGTCTTCTGACGTCTTCCCCAGGCATGGGTTTACTTCCATTATATCTAGTCCTGACAGTAATCCTACAACAACATAAAAAAGGATAATGATATAATTGATTTTAAAAAAATACGCGGCATGTTAACATCAGTACACAATGGCTTTAAAAGTTATCTAGTAACTAAGGCCACCTAAAAACCTAACTATTAAATCACTCAATGGAGTGTATCCGCCGGCCCTTGGTTTTCAGATCAAGGAGAAGTAAGTTCATGCTAACCAACTGTACATATCTGTATTGTCTCTACTTGTTACCTGTCTTGTAGATTTCTTCTGCGATGTAGAGACCTTCCCTGAGAGACAGACCGCCCACCACAGGTGTGCCAGTCGCTGGTGTATAATATGGGTCCAGTCCATCCACATCAAAACTCAGGTGAATTGGCCTTGACTTTCTTTAAGAAGTAGGAAAATACTTCAGCTTAAAAATGATATTAAGGAACCTCCATACTACTTTCCAAAGTGGTTGAACAAGTTTACACTCCCACTAACAATGCAGTAAGGTTCCCTTCTGTCCACATCCCCTCTCCCCTATGACCCAGCAATCCCATTTTTGGGCATTTACCCGAATGATCACAAACAAGACCATACTAAAGCTACTAGCACAACTATGTTTATTGCAGCATTATTTACCATAGCTAAGATATAGAAGCAACCCAGATGCCCCTTAGTAGATGAATGGATCAAGAAAATGTGGTATATATACACAATGGAATTCTATGCCTTCATCAGAAAGAATGACATTGCCCCATTTGTTAGGAAATGGAAAGGCTTGGAGAAAATCATATTAAGTGAAGTAAGCCAGGCCCAAAGAAACATAGGTCCCATGGTTTCCCTTATTTGCAATAACTAGTATATGTCTGAGTCAAGCAGAAAAGGTCAGATAAGTTGATATTAGGTGAAATGAACCCCAAGATAAGTATTCAAATGTTTTTTTCTTTCATGCGATTGTTTCTAACATATTTATAAGATGATTTCTTTCTTGCTTTGTATGTCCCTCCCCCATGGTATAACCCCTGCTTTCACTGTATTTGATGTTGGTATAATTTGTGGAGGGGAAGGGAAAAAATAAATCGTTTAAATAGGGATACGGGTGGACCTATTGCAACAATGAGATGTACAAGTTGTTATGTCGAAAAATGAACTTTACAATTTTGGCGGGGGTGGGGGGGGCGAGAGGAATGGGAAGGAATAGGAAGGGGAAACAGGAGGAGGCAACAATGCTTGATAAGAAATGTACTCATTATCTTGCCCATGTAATTGTAACCCCTCTGTACAGTATTTTCACAATAAAAAATGATAATTATGTTTGATATTTAGTAAATAAATACAACTCTTACCCTGCTTTATTTCTTTATTTAAAAAAAAAATAGACCAGTAAAGTTCCAGGATTTTTTTAACAACTTTTTTAGTAACATATTGACTAGTGTCAGCAAGCTTTTATGATACACACACAAAACACACACTCCTGTGAACATCTTACCTTCCCAGGAGATAGCTGAGCGTTTCTTCCATCACCTTGCCAATTCCCAGTTTATCCACTTCAGTCATGGAAAAACATTTAATACCCAGAGTTTTCACAATGTAGCTAGAAGAGGGGAGATTAAGATAATCTACAATTAGGAAGTCTGTCTCTGCTCCCTACTGTTTCCTTTTAAAGAAGAGAGAAATTTGGAAAAATATATCAAATATTTAAGTTTTGTGTTTAAATGTACATCAACTATATAAATGTATATACATAACTGCTTATATACTTGTGGACACACGTAAGTAGTGTATCTATATATACTATATACACTATATATATAGTGTATATAGTGTATATATACTAGATACTGTATATACTGTATATAGTATACTATATATACTGTGTATAGTATCTAGTATATATAGATACACTATATACACTATATATATATAGTGTGTGTATCTTTATATATACACACACACACTATATATAGTAACTTGCTATTTAAGTAATTCCCTTTTTTTGGCAGCACTGGGGTTTGAGCTTGGAGCCTGGCTTGCTCTGCAGAGACTCTGCCACTTGAGTTACACTTCTATCCCTTAAAATAATTTTCTTTGACAGATTTGGACAGTAAAACATACCCAGCAGACAAAAGAACAGAACTGAGGGTAAATCACATCCAGGAATAAACTCACTGTTCCCCAGGGTCCACGTCTCTCAAGCCAATATACACGATGTCCTTGGCAGATATGCAAGGAGTCACCCAGGAGAATCCAGGCACCGTGGGCATCTAAAATCACAGGGTTTCCAGTTAGATACGCCTTTCTTTTAAGCAAAGCCTACACTGAACATTAAGGACACTGGCTGAATTGCATTTATCTTACATTTGGAGCATAATTTTAAAGGAAATCATTTGCAAATAATATAAAATTGAAAAGAATGTCTGTCGCCTCTTATACCTTTCATTGCTTTGGCTTTACAAAACCTACCCTGTAGCCAGGATCTACCTGGACACATTTTTGTGTCCTCTGCCCCATTTCTTCTGGGCCCTGATTTTTGAGGACTCTAATGTCAAAAAATGAGTGTATTTCTATGACTTTGCTTTCTTGTAAGGACTTAATCCATACAGCAGCCTGGAAAGGCTGAGGGAGATAATTGGACAAAACCCTTCCATGTTCCTTATGCTGCATTGTGATAAATGACACCCATTTCATTCTGAATCCAAGCTTTCAAAGCTTGACATTTTGTATGTTTGTAAACACAACCCTGATCATCAGTTAAAAGATGTTACCTTTGAGTATTTGACATGGGTCGTTTCGTATCCTTTGTATCGGTGAATACTAATAAGAAAGTCTGAGCTTCAATGTGAAATCACTCTCAAATTTTATCTTAAACATTTTAGAAAGGAAGTTTCCAGGGAACAGGGACAGATATCCTTTTATGATTTAGGATAGTAATAGCATTAAATATTAAACCCATCTGTATTTTAACACTGTGCTCAATAGGCAGGAACAGTCTTGCCAAAACAAGAAAGCTATGTGACATATAGTGGGGAAAGATGGGAACTGGGAGATTTGGCGTAGCCCTTACTCCAAGATTTGCTTGATATATACCTTTTGCATATTTGTTCATCTCTGAACTTCTACTAACATGTTTATAAAGCAGTATTCTGCCCCACCTCTGAGGGAAGATATACAGTTAAGCAATACATCATTCCTTCATCCTTTGAGTCCTTGGTTGCCACCAAACCATTGATTGAAAAAATAGGTAGGCTTATTATGATTTAGTCTATAATGAACATGTAAACGCTCCCTTGTCATTCCCTAAACAATATAGCATAACGATTTACATATCATTTCCTTATTATGTAAACAATACAGTATAATATATCCTTTAATTATTCCCTAAACTATACAGTTTGACTATATCATTTCATTATTAATAAATACAGTAGAACTATCATTTGCATATATCATTTGCATTACAAGTACTCTAGATATAATTTAAAGTGGATTACATGCAAATATTCTATGAGTGTGCTCAAGGTTTGGGCTCCTGGAGGACATCTGAATACAGAGTTACAGGTGCATATGGAATCAATTTAAGGTAGAGTCAGAAATCATTTGCTGCAGAGAAAATGGTTTGAGATTATACCAAAGAATAGTGATGTAAGATGATTCCTACTTGTCTTGAACTTCTGATTTACTATTACTGCTGTTGCTGCTGCTGCTGCTATTAATACTATTACTGAATACTTTATATCAGAGTACCAAGCAGCCTTTTACCTGTTTGCTCAGTTCTCTCATGAGGAAAGACACAGGCTGTCCATGCAAGTTCCCACTCGTGGTCGTCAGTGGAGTGTTGATGTCAGTGTGCGCATCCACCCAAATGACTGCCAGATCTGTGTGGACCCTGGCGTGGCCAGAAATGCTTCCGATTGCCAGACTTTGGAAGAAAAAGTTGTGAGAAGTAAGTTCACAATGTCATCACATAGATATCAGGTGCTTAGACTAGTGTGCCTGCATGGTTTTCTTTTTAAGTCAAATCTCATGGGCCTCAGAGGTAAGCACTTGTGACAGTGCAGAAGGTACAAGATGTACTGATTCTTATTCACAAGTGATAGTTGCACTGCTAGTATTTCTAAAGTCAGCTATTTATAAAAGCATTTTGTAATGAAAATCATGAATATAGCTTACCAAAAAAAAGCTATTCAAGCAATCCTTGGCTTTAGTTTCTATCCAACGCTCAAAGTTGAGTATGACTGAATACTTAATTTCTCTCACTGTTTTTAAACTCCAGCTCTTTTGTAATGGGGAAACATCACTCAGAAGTCCCTCCTCAGGCAGTAGCCAGTGGCTATTGCCGGTACTCTTTAACTGTCCATTCTCCTGCCATACAGTCTCCCCTGACATACTTTATGGGGCCCAGGATCTTCAGAGTCCATCCCAGATACTCCAAACATCTTGCAAGAACAGAATATCACTGAACTTAAAAGATTATGAATTACTGTAAAATTTCTGGATTGTCCCATGTGGGAATGTTTAAGTATAAATTTTCAGATTCTCAAACTGGAAACGTCATGTCTCAATGTCACCTAGAGGTGTTGTTACTTCTCATTTCTTATCTTTTGGCCACTTGCCACACATAAAATGTCCATTAAATTTTTTTTCCTCTTGAAAAAGAAAGCAAGGCCAGCCTTTTGACTGTGGTGTTGTTACAGAAACCTTGGTAATGGTTAGCTTTCAAAGAGGAAACAGGACAGTGAAGTAATTAGGTCTTATGTCAACAGCCATAGGAATGTTTCTACTTTTTAATCTCATTAACCCTCTGGCAAAATTACATTTTAGTGTGAAGACTGAAAAGTCTCCACACATAAAACTGATCTTTGCCACATTATAAGCATGAAACTTTGAAGAAAAACAACAAAACAAAACAAGGGTATGGTGAATTGGATGTGCATGCTAGTCTAACCCTGAGGAAATCCACACTGTAGATTAAGGGGGGGAAAAACTGCACATAACACACCCAGTTGGCAAACTCATCATGCATTTATGTGTTCGTGCACTTCAAAATGTTTACAACATATCCCTATAGAATAGAAAGCACATACATTGTTAGCCTCAATTAGTTTCATGTATCATCAGTAATCAAGTAGAATTATGGCATGAATTTCCCTAGTGCTTCATTATTAAGAAATGTAAGCCTATGATGAAATTCCATGTATTTTCTGTTGTGATAGATTTTTAAAAATAAAGTTAAGACTTCCAATAGAGATAAGCCATAAAATGATTTCTTAAAGGAAAAATAATGATCAGTGCATTCCTGTCTACATTTTCTCTCTATGGTCTTTGTTATACTTCTCTTATTCCATTTGTACCCAGTTTTATACAGCCCCTGTTCCAGACCTGTGGTCTCCACCCAGGACCACGCTGACTCTGTTATGCCTCTGAACTTCTTCCACCACACCAGCCAGCTTGCTAGTGGCTTTTCCCACAGATCTTGGATTCTTCACAATTTGAAAGGGCATGTCATTAGGAACATCATCAAAGGACAAGTCTCCATAGTCTTTCACATCACATCCTACAAGTCAAAGTTTCAAGTTACTAAATAGAAGCTTATCATTAATCGGCCTATAAATCTACACCAATGACCAATTTCAAAAGTAATAAGCAAGAAATATGTCTGGAAACACAGTAATCATTGTGAAGATAAAAATTGTGTCTGCTTTTGCCTGACATCACACACAGTGCCCCCACAAATACTTCTCAAATCAATCCACTTAGACTAAACACAAAAATATATCACCAGTAACTCTCAGTTTTGACCCTAGTAGAAATTCTCTCTCCCTTTCTCTCTCTCAGTATATATGTATGCTTTTCATCTTTCTACAATAAATGTGTTTGTAATAAGTTGTTCATATGTCCAAAAGTATACCAGAAATCGTTAATTTTTCCAAGATTAAATACACAGTATTTTCTAAGCTTTTTAACTCTGTATCAAGAATCTTGGTTTCCATCCAAGCAGTCACCTGATGATGTAGCCCAGCTTCCTATTCCGTCCATCATTCCTGCCTCAAGATGCTATCAGGAGTAAACATGTGCTTCGCACAGAGGACTACGCAAATACAGACTTTTGCATGAAATTTTTATATGAAAAAAGGCAATTAAAGTTCTTAAGGATCTGGATAGACTCCCAAAAAGACCGAGAAAAAAGATTTCAAAAACTAGAGAGCTGAAAAATGTATGATATGGGATCAGTTCAGTATTCTGAACTAGTCATTGTTTATTGTATTTTTTTAAGTCTGGGTATTTTTGACTCACCTTCATGAAATTTCACCTGATACAACATGTGACCAAACTATGCTTGCTAACTGAGGGAAAGGCCATTTACCCGTGCTTTCTGTTCTCTCTTAAATGCATTCCTCCCTCCCATACTTCTTCTTTCCTTCCTTCCTTTTTTCCTCCCTTCCTTCCTTCCCCTTCTCTCCTTGTGTCCTTCCCTTCTACTTCCCTTCCATTCTTCCTCCTTTTTTATGGCTTTATGCAATATAATTCTTAGTTACTAAAACTCACTTTAAGTGTGCAGCTCAAATGAGTTCTGGTATTATCTACATCTTGTATTACTACTATGTCCAACATGTAAAACATTTCCATTCCTTATAATTCCTGCCCTACTCCCAGGACTTGCTGATTTGCTTTCTTTAGCTATACTTTGGTCTTTCTAAAAATCCAATCAATGGAGTCACATAGTTATTTGTGTCTCTCCTCTTTCACTTGGCATTCTGTTTATGCCATCAATCAGTATTTTATCCCTGTGATTGATCCAGTCCTTTCTACTGTTGAGTACTATCTCATTGTACAGATGTACCACTTTTTATTTATATTTTCACCAGTTGATGGGTCATATTGTTGTTTTCATTTTGTTGGTTATCATAAATATTGCTACTATCCATTCAAGTTCAAGGCTTTATGTGAAAATGCATTTTCATTTCTCTTAAGTAAATAACTAGAACTACAAGGTCAAAAGATCATGGCATGTTTATCTAGGAAATGGTTAAACTGCTTTGCAGAGTGGCAATGTCATTTGCATAGCCACTGGAAATATATGAGGGTTCCAGTTGCTCTACAATCTCACCCATCACCATGTCAACGGGGATTTACCTACAAAAATAACATTCTGAAGCACACATGTTTAATATACATAATTTTACACTTGTATGCTATATGTGAACACATACTGTATAAACAGTAGATGTCATTTTTTGAAATTATATATTTTTTATTTAAATTTGGTTGCTTTATTTTGTATTTTTTTAAGTTCACAAAAAGCTTTACAATATCTATTTTCCCTGTTGATCATCAAGGCTTTATGGTAAGACAATAAAAGTTTTGTCACATCAGTTGGGCATTAGTCAAAAACAACAATCTAAATATAAGAACATTTAGCAAAATATACTGTAGAACACATCTGAATATATCTATCCTAAAATTAGACTTTAAAAGGCATCAAAAAGCAAAAACCAAATAAGCTGTTAAACACTGACAAGCCAAGCTATAACAGCTTTAAATGCTTGTGCTGTACTGAAATATATGTTAGTAAACATTTAATAACTTCAATAAAGTGAATAACTCCTCCATCTATGGTAGTGTCTCAAATTTTACTTGTAAAAAAATTTGATTAAAGGAACTGAATTCTGGGAATAGAATATTTAAGGGAAAGAAAAAACACTGAGAGGATAAAATAAAATCAACATCAGTGCCTTCTTGATCTTTCTAAAGTGAGCAACAATCACTATTCACACTGAAGAATAACATAATATGTGGAACTTTTATTATGCTTATATTTTATAAATGTTGGATAAGTTAAGAAGTTAGATCTCAAAGAGAGGAAAATTAAGGTGGTCTTAGAAAACTTACGTGGCCTTCATCAAAACTTGTAAAATGATATAACACATATTTTGAAGCACCCATCATAAGCTCCATTAAAATTATTTATACTGCTATTTCCACTTTCAATGTAAACTTTAGGTACTTTTAGATGAGGGCAACAATAAAGGGCATAGAAATAGGTCCAGAATTGAAGTGAGAACACAGTAGAAATGGAAAAAGGATGGGAGGATAAATAAATGCATGCAATTGGGCAGTAATAACAAACATGATTGTTAAAGTTTCCCTACTAACTAATGCTACAAAATTTTATTTTGGCTCAATGCACAGGACTGCTGAAAATGGCCAGGAACTAAGTGGAATATTCTAACGGTCCCTATTAAATTCTTAACTAACTCCTGATTTGGTTGGCTCACTCATGAAGGACTGGTACACACAGAGACTGCCAGTAGATGTCATTATTACTGTTTCATGTCTTTTTTTTTTTCGTCATGGGGGCTGAACTCTGGGCCTGGGCGCTGTCCCTCAGCTCTTCAGCTCAAGGCTAGCACTCTACCACTTGAGCCACAGTGCCACTTCTGGCTTTTTCTGGTGCTGAGGAATCGAACTCAGGGCCTCATGCATGCAAGGCAAGCACTTTACCACTGAGGCACCTTTCCAGCCCCACTGTTTTATGTCGTTTTACAAAAATATGTTATCTTACTTGTAGGATACTAACTGTAGCCCCTTGTTTTCCCCTTTTAATCCCTAACTCTTCTACCATCTACCAGACCCCAGTTCTTGCCTGCATGGATTCTTTTTATAGCAGTTTGACAGGAAATACAGCATGCCTGAGTGCAGAAGTAGTATATTCAGCATTCTTCTCATGCTCTGCTTCTTTAATAGGATATGCTTCTGAATTTCAAAGCAGTGCACACTCCTGTTGGATGAGCATCCCAAGACCTCACGAGTCTGCTCCTCCCCTATGTAAGGAGAGGATCTCAGGCTTGACATCCTTCATCTGAAACATTACCTTCTTTGCTAAGTTTCTCCAGAAGACCAGCATTTCTCATTGCTTCGGGGCCCTTTTCCACCCCTCCTCGTGGCTGAACAAGGAAAAAAAGTACTTCGGTCATCATGGCTATCAAATAGTAACTGTGATTTCTTCAGCTACCACAAAGCCAGAGATTTCTATTCCTCCATTTAATTTTCACAGTGAGGTACATTGAATTACTCCTGTGCCACAATAGAAGGATTTAGATTCGTAAAGTGACTTAATTTTCCATGAGGCTTTGAATTTCAAAACCTGCATCCTTTCTTTCCATCATACCATGTTGCCCCCTCCCACCCAGGGTAAACAACAAAACATGCTGACAGAGATAGAATCATGAAATGAAAAGGTCCTCTGTCTTTGAGTCACTGGTAAACAGATAGAAAATTTGGATATTTAACCTCAATTTTGTAACATGTCATACACACACACACACACACACACACACACACACACACACACACACACACACACACACACACACAGAGAAATAGAATGCTTCTAATTCAGCCTAGCAGAGATGTGTAAGCAAAGGCTGCCTGGAACAGCTGATCTTTGAGCAGAATCTTGCAGCATGAGTAGGGAGTCAGAGAGGCCCGAGGAGATGATGATGGAGAAACCTCACAAATAATCAGCAGAACAGTCTGGACACGGGAATCTGCAGGGAAAGAACATGGCCCGAAGAAACCCATATGCAAATCCTCCCAGAAATGTTAGGACTCTTGGGGAGAAAGAGGAAACAGAGAAGTTGTCACCTGGGAACTGAAACTACAAACAAAGCCCAACCCAGTACCATCAAGTTCTGACCTACTTAAACAGGCCATGAGAAATTCTACCTGTGCTGAGCAGCTATCTGGTAAACAAATACTCTTCCTCCATGTATGTCTTCCCCCAGCCTCCCTGACTGATACAGGTCTAAAGAGGTCTTTATCTTTCTGAACCTAATTCCCGACAGGGCTTTAACATATAAAACTACTTCCTTATGTCAGATGAAAAGCTATGGAAAGATATGTGTATATGCCAAGGATTGGAGCTGTGCTTTCTCAGTCAAATAACAGATGACTGGGAAAATCTCAACGGGGCCTGGAAAATGCTCAGTGTTAAATTCCACATCTGGCTACAAGACCACCTATATATGTTCCATAACACATTCTGCTCCTTTATGCCATTCTTTATTAAAGTTTTTTTTTGATTGACCATAATGTTTGTATATATTTATGAGCAAAAGTATGTGCCTTGATTCCTGAATATATTGGATAATGATCAACTCAGAGTAATTAGCATATCAATCATCTTTAACATTAATTATTTTTCTATAGTGAGTACATCAAAATCCTCTCCTATAACTACCTTGAAATATGCAGTGCATCCGTGTTCATTGTATTTACTCTGCTGCGTGTATTTAATCAGAACTGATTCCTTTTTGCCATGGCAGTGTGGTTGGCCAACCTCTTCCGATCCCATCTAGTAGATTTCGATCGAAACTTTAGATCAATCCATGTAGGATTGAAATATAGGAGAAACTTAAAAACCATGATTTAATAAAAACTCCCTAGCCATTTTTCCCTCTCCTGCAGATGTTAGAACAAATCTCCTAGACTCTTAGTGGGCATTGTATTTTCTGTTAAGAGACTCATTGAATTTCTCAGTGGATTTTTTTCTAGCATTCTTCATTTGTTTGATTAACAACTCCTCCTCCTCCTCCTCCTCCTCCTCCTCCTCCTCCTCCTCCTCCTCCTCCTCCTCCTCCTCCTCCTCCTCCTCTTCTTCTTCTTCTTCTTCTTCATCATCATCATCATAATCATAATTGCTTATTTTTTGTCAGTCATGGGACTTGAACTTGGGGCCTAGGGGTTGTTCCTGAGCTTTATCCACTCAAGGCTAACACTCTACCACTTTAAGCCACAGTTCCACTTCTGATTTTTGGGTGGTTCATTGGAGATAAGAGTGTCATGGACTTTCCAGTTCAGGCAGGCTTTGATTCATGATCGTCAGATCTCAGCCTCCTCAGTAGCTAGGATTAGAGTCATGAGCTACCAGCGGCCAACTAATTGGCTTGTTTCTTAAGATTAGTCTTTACTCATTGCTTGTTTTTATCTGTCCATTTCCACAATTGTTTTGCCAGCTCCACTGACTTTCTGAACAAATCCCAGTCCCTAGCTGGTCACAAATACCAGGTCTGCTATGGAGTTGAACTCTCTGAGGAGGCGTCAGTGCAGGTCAAGGATACAAATTTTGGAATCAGAAGCCAGGGCTATGTGATCCTGGACAAGTTAGCTAATCCTCTGAGCCTTAGTTAACCCAACTAAACAGAAAAATAGTACTTAACTCATTGCTTACTCATTGCCTTGCAAGTGGGTGAGGCAAGGGATGTAGCTCTTCCTCAGGCTCAAGCTTTTAGTCATCTGACCTCTAATCTCTTCTGTACCTGGCTGTCAAACTTTTACTTCCTTCCTTTAGGTAGAACAAAGTTTCTATGTTGGCCATGTCCCCCTCTATTATATGAATTAGAATGGAAAAAAATCTCTCATTCCTTATAATCAAGGGACAGCAAGCTCCATACTTATCATCATGTTTTAATGAGAGAAGAGTCAGGTCAAGTAGATTCACTGAGAATATGAAAACTCATTAGGCTGCGTTTTAACATACTTTTCTCTAGAGTAATCATTATTATTAGGGGGTTCATCTTGTGCTGAGGCTCAAGGGCTAAAACATCTTGACCTCTTTCCTTCCTTCCTTCCTTCCTTCCTTCCTTCCTTCCTTCCTTCCTTCCTTCCTTCCTTCCTTCTTTTTTCCTTTCCTTCCTATTAGTAATATAAACTGCTCTAAGAACAGGTGAGCATATTGTGGATTTTAAAAGCAACATGTGTCAACAAAATATCCCTGTGTTCTTGGAGCTCTCTCTGGATGGTTGCCAGGGGAAGTGAAGTAGTATTTACTGACAGCCCAAATGTGGTTTGGGCCTCCAACCTCTGACCTCTTCCAATTTGTTTTGCAATAAAAGCCAGAGTGCACAGCAAAAGTTCAGAATTGAAAGACTGAGACTGACTCGATTCTAAAATAAAATAAAAAAAATTAACCACGGATGAAAATATTCCTTAGAAAAACAAAATCAACCTTAAGAGTTGCAACTACCAGAGTATTTGGTTTGCTTTTGATTTTTTTCCTTTCTCTCTAAGCATAGCCATATTGATGTTGAAGACATTCTGTCATTTCATTATAGTTACCATGATGAGTGTACTCAGGCAGAAAGAAAAGACTGTCCACTTAGACAATGCCGGTGTGTGTTCATTCACACTTAGGTGGTCCTAAGGCAATCTGAGAGTTGCCTGAATCCATTATTCCTGTCACTGTGGCCAGTTTGCCAGGGTTATTTTTTTTGTTTCCCTCCTCAAAAAGAGACACATGTTTCTACCTTAGCCCATGAGCCAATGGTATTATAGATTCAGTAAAACTCAAAAATAATATGAATCCTTCACCAATTTACATAAATCATTAACATTTAAGTTTGCCAAATTAGAAGTCGGAAGTTTGCTACCAATCTATTAAGATTTTTTTCTCCAGCCATTAATTATAAGACCAATGTGTTTTCTTAAAATTTTCCTTCCCACTGATTACAGAACAATCATCAAAAACAGCAAGAGCAAAAATCCTAGATGAGCTATAACACAGAAAGTCCATCTCAATTCAGAAAAAAATACCTTGCTTAAATAGGAGTAAACATTCGGTAGAAGCATCTGAAATGGGGTTTGGCTGAGATTGGGTTTGAAATATAAATATACTGCATCACAAAATGGTAAGAGAACTTCTGGCATGTTCCTTGGCCAGATTATACAGAGAAACTTAAGCATATAGCAATGCCTTACAAAAGCAAAGTCCAAAAACATTTCAATAAATGCCAGCTTTAGAAGCCAGGCTTTCCACTCACCTGTCCCTTTGAGAAAGGAGCTCCAATAATCCCTACGGATTTTGACTTCGAACTCATGCTGCTCAGATCCCTCTCTCTGCTGCAATATGCAGGCTATTCAGTTTTCCAGCTGGTCACCACCTGCTGCAAGCCTACAACACTGAGGGCACATCTTTTTCCTCACTTATAATTGGGTTGGCTTTGTTTATCTTTATTTTAATGAGGTGGCTGGCCACACCTACTGAACGGAAGAATGACAGAGTCAACAGAAAATCTTGCAAATGCTCCGTATGTGGAATGAGTCGGATTCCTCTGAGCCCAGGTCTGTGGTTATGTGAGCATTATTCACATTCATAGCTCACACCCTTTTCGTTTTATTCTTAAAGCCAGCTGGGATGAATGACATTAATCTTTTCTCAGTGACACATGATTTCATCAGCACATTAAGTGCAATGGCTCCATCTATGCAGATTACCTTCCCCACTGCTGTGGCTGTAAAGAGGAGTCGCAGAGAAGGCTGGGACTGTCATCATTGCCTCTGGCTTTCCTTCCAGTTCTAACATCCTGAGTGAAGACAGAGTTTACCAGGATAAATGGCTAACCCATGACAGGCATTTTATATACCACTAGGGTATATGCTTTCAGAGAAAGTGCATGCCTTCCCTTTGAATTATTATTATTATTATTAGTCGGTTGTGGGGCTTGAACTCTGGGCCTGAACTGTCCCTTAGCTCTTCAGCTCAAGGCTAGCACTCTACCACTTGAGCTACAATGCCACTGGTTTTCTGGTGGTTTATTGGAGATAAGAGTTTCACAGACTTTTCTACCCGTACTCAATTGATAACCCAAAAGTATGACATTTTTTCAGATGTGATGTACAGAAAAATAACAGTTTTTTGAAATCATAATATTGAAAGTATATAGAGGTGATAATTCCTAATAATGAGCTCTTTCTTTTATCAGAACTTTATTTTATGTGTAGTAGGTCTCCACTATATAGATAGATCATATTTGCTTATTAGCACTGAGGTTTTATCATTTGTCTCATGCTCTTCTTTTTTGTATGAATTCATTTAATCTCTACACTAATTTCATGCTAAATCTCATGACTGGACCTTTGTTGTGATGAAAAAACTGAAGAGGTTGTGGAGAGAGACTCCATTCTAGGCTTTCTAGATGGACCTAATCCCTAAGCTTGCAATCTTCTCACTAGAAAAGAATCAGCTGTTAACTCCTTGTGTGTTCCTGAGAAGTTGTCTTGTTGCAAAGGAATGAATTTAGATGAAGAGAGGCACCTAAGGATTCTCCCTACGTCAAAACTTACATGATTGTAATCTACAAGGGAATGCACTTAGCAAAAACAAAGTCCTTTGCTTTTTTTTTTTTTGGTCAGTTGTGGGGCTTGAACTCTGGGCTTGGATACTGTCCCTGAATGCCTCAGTTCAAGGTGACCACTCTACCAATTGAGCTACAATGCCGCTTCCGGTTTTCTAGTGGTTAGTTAGAGATAAGAGTCTCATGGACTTGCCTGATCTCAGCCTCCTGAGTAGCTAGGATTACAGGCAGGAGCCACCAGCGCCTGGCTAAGAGCTCCTTTTGCTTTTTGAGAGAGAAAATATGGTGGATCATTTAAATACCATAAGGCAGAGATTCTGTCTGCTGAAGCTTCAGTGCTGGTAAGGGCACTGAAAACCATGAGGATATGAGTCCATGAGGAAAGGAAGGTCTTTCCAGACCATTGAGATAGAATTGTTTCCTACCTCTACTTATGCTTTTGCTTATATAGTCTAAATGTATGGCATTCTCTGTTGGTTGTTTGAAGCAAGGTCTTCTTAGTATAATGAACTAGCTTTGAACTGGGGACCTTCCCGCCTCAACCTCCCAACTGCCCCAAAAGTCTTCATCTTAAAATAATTAAATGATTTCCTTCTTAGGCCTTATACTTTGAGAGTTTTGAGTTCTGCCTACTCCTCAAATCTCAAGTATCTACTTCTTTGTTTTCTTCTATTTGAGTTAGTTTATCTCACAATGAAACCCCTTTGTACAGTTAATATCCACTCGTAATTTTTTAAGAAAATTCATTGCTAGAAATTTTTCTTTGAAGAACTTCAATATCTGTCTAAGCTGAGAATCCCTTCCTGTCATTTGACCCTGTGGTCAACAACCCTTTGATCCAAGTAAAGCATACTGTCTTGACTGTCACGTCTCTACTGCTGCAGTCTCTACTGTTAAGGATGACTGTCCTGAAATATTTCAACACCTTCCTGTATTACATGATTCATAAACCTAGTCATTTCTTTCAAAGCACCCAATGTGGCTATTACTTCCTCAAACATCCTACCCACCCAGAACCCAAGTCTATCAATGAATTTGATAATGAGCACATTTCTGTACCACTGATTTTTTTTAATGTGGAAAAGGGAAGTATCTTGTGTAAGAATTCTGTGTTATTTTTACCAGGAACTTTAACTAAGATGTCCAATTCTATTCATTAGTGATCAATCTGTAGGCACAGCTGTTGAGTAATTCCCAACTCAACCATTCCATCTTGTCCCAAAGGAAATCTGGCACGTGCCTCCCTAAAATTTCATTGTATTTTACATCATCTACAAGTTTGATTTTACATACCCTCCCTCAGATGAGAGTCAGAGGGAGATTCTTGGGCAGAGAACTGATAAGGTTGCAAAACTTACTGACGCTCATTTCTTGAACTCCTGGAGTAGAAAGATGATCTGGAAGTACATAGTTGAAATGGACTACATTCAGTCTAGTTGAAGTGTTTTGACCATACTTGGGAAAGAAAAGAGTTCTTCCAGAAAGAAAGAAAGAAAGAAAGAAAGAAAGAAAGAAAGAAAGAAAGAAAGAAAGAAAGAAAGAAAGAAAGAAAGAAAGAAAGAAAGAAAGAAAGAAAGAAAGAAAGAAAGAAAGAAAGAAAGAAAGAAAGAAAGACAGACTGACTAAAAACTCCTTTGATACACAGAGTTTATGAGAACAAATCATAGGGTCAAAGGTTGTAAGATCATTCTTCTTGGCCAACCAGCCCGACTCCTTTCCCTTCCTGGCTCTGTTATGCATCATCCCGGACTGTACAATGGGGAGAGGTGTTTCAGCATGTAAACAGGAAACAGCCATCAAGACTTCTGCTCTATCACAGTTCAGCAATAGCTGAGAAACACTAAATCACTGATTTATAAACATCCTGTGGCAACCCACATTGACCAACAACCAGATGGGACACCATTTGCTAAAATTCCTGGCCCTGACCAAAGCTGTGACCCCCAACTGGGAGAAAGGCAGTGGAGAGATTTACAAAGCAAAGTGCTGAGAGTGTTTTTTGTGAGGTGGGTGATGGGCTATGACAGAGAATTTAAGAGATTTTTTTTAGGAAGCTATCATACTGATATTATTTGATCTAGAGGCATTTAATAATAATTTTTTATTTTAGAGAAAAGAAATTAGAATTACCACAAATATACTATTATTTTTCTGGAGAACTGTTGTAAAATATGAAGATAAATCATCCAGCTTCTAGAGCTCATCTGATGTCACAGTGCGAGAGAGAGAGAGAGAGAGAGAGAGAGAGAGAGAGAGAGAGAGAGAGAGAGAGAGAGAGAGAGAGAGAGAGAGGACAGCCATGGTAAGGGCAGTCACATGAAGTAAGGAAAGAAAGCAGGATCTTTTTATTTATTTATTTATTTATATTTTTTTATTGTCAAGGTGGTATACAGAGGAGTCATAGTCACATAAGAAAGGTAATAAGTACATTTCTTGTTGAACTTGTTATCCCTTCCCTGATTTTTTTCTTCCTCTTTCCCTCCCCCAATACCTCCCACCAAGTTGTACACATCATTTCCAATGTATTGTTTTGTGAGTATCGCTGTTGCATTGGTTCCCCCTTGTCTTTTCTCTCACCATTCTGTTGTTCTCCGTCCCTTCCCTAATTCACATAAACATATATAATATATATATATACATTATATATATATATATATATATATATATATATATATATATACAATACCAGGATACCAAAATCAAATGCCCCTCAGTAGATGAATGGATCAAGAAAATGTGGAATATATATATACATATATACATACATATAATGGAATTCTATGCGTTCATCAGAAAGAATAACACCACCCCATTTGTAAGGAAATGAAATGAGAAAAAGTCATATTAAGTAAGCCAGACTCAAAGAAACATAGATCCCAAATAAGATTTCCCTTATTTGTAATAATTAGCATATGTCTAGGATAATCTTAGCAGATGAGCAGAAAATAGCTCAATAGCTACATACGTTGGACAATATAAGATGATGCTAAGCGACCAAGACATGGACATGAGAGGTTTTTCCTTTGTTGTTGTTGTTTTTAATGTACTATGTGATTTCTCACTTCTTTGATGTGTTCTTTTATGTGTCCCCCTATGGTTTATCCCCTGCTGTCATTGAATTTGATTTAGGAAGCAGGATCTTGACAAACGGGAAGATGCAGATGTCCCTATAGAAAGAAGGGTTTTAGGTCTCTGTTGAGAGCTGGAGTTGTGGCAGAGGGCCTGCCTAGTAAGCACCAGGCTCTGAGTTCAGCCCCAGTATTGGAAAGAACAAAAAGAAAAGACTCGGTTGTATTTATAATCTTGGGCTTTATTGGCTGTTTTGTCACTTAACTTATAAATGATCAAAATTCAGAGGCAATATTCTTTCTTGCTTGCTTGCTTGCTTTCTCTCTCTCTCTCTTTTTTTTTTTTTTGGCCAGTTGTAGGGTTTGAACTCTGGGTCTGGGTGCTGTCCTTGAGCTCTTCAACTTAAAGCGAGTGCTCTACCACTTGAGCCACAGCACCACTTCTGGTTTTCTGGTGGTTAATTGGAGATAACAGTCTCACAGACTTTGCTGCCTGGGCTGGCTTTGAACCGTGATCCTCAGTTCTCGGCCTCCTGAGTAGCTAGGATCACAGGCATGAGCCACTGGCGCCCGGCTAGAGACCACATTCTTTTTTTTTTTTTTAATTTAATTTTATTTTATTTGTGAACATACTGTACAGAGGAGTTACACTTACGTGGGCAGGATAATGCGTACATTTCTTACCAAGCATTGCAGCCTCCTCCTTTGTTTACCCTTCACATCCCTCCCCAGCCTCCCCCCTCCCCCCCAATCCCACTCCTTCTCCTTCGCCCCCTTCCCCCCCCCCCCCCCACGCACCGACGTTGTAAAGCTAGTTTTGGACATGACAACTTGTACTTCTCATTGTTGCAACAGGTCCACCTGTATCCTTAAACAACTGGTTTTTCCCCATCTCCTCCACAAGTTATATTGACATCAAATATAGTGAAAGCAGGGGTTATACTGTGGGGGAGGGACATACAAAGCAACAAAGAGATAATCTTATAAATGCGTTAGAAACACATGCATGAAAGAAAAAAACATTAAAATACACATCTAAGGGTTCATTTTCCTGACATCACATTATCTGACCTTTTCCGCTTGACTCATACATATACTAGATATTACAAATAAGGGAAACCATGGGACCTATGTTTCTTTGGGCCTGGCTTACTTCACTTAATATAATTTTTTCCAAACCTTTCCATTTCCTAACAAATGGGGAAATGTCATTCTTTCTGATGGAGGCATAGAATTCCATTGTGTATATATACCACATTTTCTTGATCCATTCATCTACTGAGGGGCATCTGGGTTGGTTCCATATCTTAGCTATGGTAAATAATGCTGCAATAAACATAGTTGTGTTGGTAGCTTTAGTGTGGTCTTGTTTGTAAACATTTGGGTAAATGCCCAAAAGTGGGATTGCTGGGTCATAGGGGAGTTCTACGTGAAGTCTTTTGAGGAACCTCCATACTGCTTTCCAAAGTGGTTGAACAAGTTTACATTCCCACCAACAATGAAGTAAGGTTCCTTTCTGTCCACATCCCCTCCAGCATCTGTTGTTGTTAGAGTTCTTGATTTTTGCCGTTCTAACTGGAGTGAGGTGATATCTCAATGTTGTTTTGATTTGCATTTCTTTTATGGCTAGGGATGTTGAACATTTCTTCATGTGTAGAGACCACATTCTTAAAATGAGTCTAAATGAGTTTAAAACACAAGTGTAAACAAAACTCTTAAAATTATTGCCATTACAAAGGTGATATACAGAGAAGTTAGCTTTCATGAGTGAGGCAAGGCGTACATCCTATATGGGCCATGTCACCCCTTCCCTCTATATCTCCCAGGTTTTGCCTCCTGTCTCACCACACAACTTGTATAGCTCATTTTCAGCATAGTGTCTAGTGAGTAACACTGCTGCATTTGTTTACCCTGTGTCCACCCTCCCCCATCTCCCAAAGACAGACAAATGAACAAACAAGCCAAAAAAACAAACTTTGTTTCAATTCCCTAAAATTCATCTTGATAAATAGTATTTTATATGATTAGAGGCACAGTGACATTGCACTTATATTCTTCCCTTAAGAGTATCTTTCTTTGTCCTCACTGTGTGTGAATGTCTAGAGTCCTGGTTATTATTATTTTTTTTTTTTTGGTCCAGTCGTGGGGCCTGAACTCCGGGCCTAGGTGCTGTCCCTCAGCTCTTCAGCTCAAGGCTAGCACTCTACCACTTGAGCCACAGTGCCACTTTCGGCTTTTTCCTTTTTGCTTATGTGGTGCTGAGGAATCGAACCCAGGGCCTCAGGCATGCAAGGCAAGCGCTCTACCACTGAGCCACCTTCCCAGCCCTAGAGTCCTGGTTATTATGTTCTGTTGTATTTTAGGTCTAGCTTCAGCATATGAGAGAACACATATGCCATTTGTCTCTCTTGAACAGTAATTCCTCTTTGTCATTTTGAAATTAATAGATGCAATTCTCTGGCTGGATTAGATGATCTCTACTTGTTTGATTAGAAAGTTTATCTTTTCTTTTTTAATGTGAAAATACCGTACAGAGGGGTTACAATTACATGAGCAAGGTAATGAGTACATTTCTTATCAAGCATTGTTGCCTCCTCCTTTGTTTCCCCTTCCCATCCCTTCCGTCTCCGCCCCCCTCACCACCCCCACCTCCTGTCTTTTCTTTTGAATATCTTTGTTTTCTCTGCTTCTTTCAATATTTCCTAGAGCGTGACACTTTGTTTATACATATAGGAACTTAATTTTGGTCCCATTCCTTCTATATCCCAATTCTAAGATTCATCATATTCACCTCTCCCTGTCTCATTTTCCCCTCTGTTCTCCCAGTGGCTGCCACATATATGTGTGTATATATAAATATGTGAACTTGGCTTATAGGCACAACGTGATGATCTATATTTCCATCCATTTTTCTACCACCATCATATTTCATTCATTCTTTTAATATTGTATAGTATTCCATATATATATGCCATGTTTTCTTTATGCATTTATCCACTGATGGGCATCCTAGATTGATTTCATGGTTTGGTTATTGTGGAAAGAGCTGCAATAAATATTGTGTACAACTGTCTCTATCAGCTGTTGACTTGCACACATGCCCAGGAGTCATATAACATGCACATATGTAGTTTTAGTCTTAATGTTTGTTTTTTTTAATACTAAGAATCATGGTAATGTCATCTGGGCATTGGTGGCTCATGTACTTGGGAGGCTGATCTCTGAAGACTGAAGCTCAAAGCCAGTATTTGAGACTTTTTTTCCTCCAATTAACCATCAAAAAGCTAGAAATGGATCTGTAGGTCAAGTGGTAGAGCATCAGCCCTGAGTGTAAAAGATAAGGGACAGCTCCCGGACCCTAAGTATCACATTAATTGCAAGAAGATGTAGGAATTCTAACTAACTCTCCCCTTTTCAGGCCATTTTGTCATTGAGCAAGGTAAGGATCTGACGAATGTTTTTGTTGTTTTTGTGTTCTTTTTAACCAAGACACATCATATCAGGACCTAAGTGCATACTTTCTTATTACTGGGATTAAGTTCTCTTCAATTTACCATTAAAAGCATTTAATTCTCAGAGCAGTATTCTACCCATTATTACATGAATGGTATAATAGATGAAGTTGTGAATGGGTTAATCCATTCTACAGGCTCGTAGGCAACTGCCAAGATAAATCCTAAGCTGAATAGGAATATTTAACCAGCTTTAAACAGAGGTTTTTCATGAAATCCAGAAACAGAAGATGATGAAAATTTTGCAGCTAGTTTCTCAAATATTTCACGTGTTCAGTTGCAAGAGACTGTGCCTCAGTATATGAGCCTTCACTCATAGCAATGTAAGGATGCATGATGTTAATATTAGAATTCTGTGCATCATAATAGGATGAAAGATTGGATAATATAGTGAAATGTCCGGAGGTGCAGGGACCAGAACTGAGTTGAATCTTGGGAGTATAAACTGGGACAGTCATCTCAAAATGAGGATAGTAATATCAACTTTTCGTGGTTCTTATGAAGGATATATTGACTAATGTATGTAATATGGTCCATTTTGGGCCTAGATATGACAAAATGCTTAATTTAAAAGATGATTATTGTTTTTAAGCATATATGTATGCAGTTTATACATTAATTATATATTATACATGTTTGTGTACACATATAGTGACTGCGAGGCTTCTTTTTACTTTGGTATTAGCTTACAGTAGTTATGCAAAGGGGTATTCTATTGTTACCTTTCCACCCATGTTTAACATTATATCAACCTCAATCTCACCCCTCTATCTCTATTTTCTTCTCCTTCTCCCCTTCTGAAAACAATTTTAGTAAGTTTAATTGTTCTATTTGCATAGTTGCAAATAATCTTCCTTCTTCTTTTTCTTTCTCTCTTTCTTTCTCTCTTTCTTTCTCTCTCTTTCTCTTTCTTTCTCTTTCTTTCTCTCTTTCTCTCTCTCTCTCTCTCTCTTTCTCTCTCTCTCTTTCTCTCTCTCTCTTTCTCTCTTTCTCTCTTTCTCTCTCTCTTTCTCTTTCTTTCTTTCTTTCTTTCTTTCTTTCTTTCTTTCTTTCTTTCTTTCTTTCTTTCTTTCTTTCTTTCTTTCTTTCTTTCTTTCTTTCTTTCTTTCTTTCTCAGTCCAGGGGCTTGAACTCAGAGCCTGGGCACTGTCCCTGAGCTTTTTTTGTGTGTGTGAAAATACTGTACAGAGGGGTTACAATTACACTCTGAGCTTTGTTGCATAAGGTTAGCACTCAGTTACTCAGAGCCACAGCTCCATTTCTGGTTTTCCGGTGGTTAATCAGAGATAGGAGTCTCATGGACTTTCCTTCCTGGGCTGGCTTTGAATTGTGATCATCCGATCTCAGCCTCCTGAGTAGCTAAGTTTACAGGTATAAGCCACCAGCTCTCGGCTTACAAATAAATCTATTTTGACTCCATTCAACCTCCTTCTTTCTTCTTGTTAGCCCAATGCCCTCCAACTAACAACCATCCTGGACAGAATCTTTTTTGAGAGAGATTTAATAAAGGTCACTCCATTGGGCAAGGCAGTATGGTTTGCCAGAGTTCAGTATAGGTAGATAATCCAGAGGGCAGTGACTTGCAAAAATTGCTTCTTGTGTGAATCACAAGCATAGACACTCTTTAGAGCAAAGATTTCTCCATTAGTTGTGAAATCGATGTGCCTCACAGAAATTGTTAGCAGAGCGGCTGATTAGTAACAAATATTGATCTATTTTTGTCACTAAAGGCAGCAATTGGAAGTTAAAAGCCACCACCCTAAAAACGGAGCTCCTCTCTTGCAGTTTCATGCCAATCATATGGAGATTTTATCTAATATTTCCATCGAAAATTGATGTTAGCAAGGTACCAGTGGCTCACACACAATACTCAGGGGGCTGAGATCTGAGGATCGGGATTGGAAGCCAGCTCCAGCAGTAAACTTCATAAGACTCATATCTCCAATGAAACTACTAAAGAGTCAAATGTGGAACTGAGGCTCAAGTAGTAGAGCACTGGACTGGAGCACAAAAGCTCAGCGATAGTGCCCAGGCCAGCATAAAATAATGTGGCTAGGATTGAGAAGGTCCTGGGTTTGATCCACAGCACTGAAAATTTCTAAAGGAAAAATTAATTAGAAAGCAACGTTTTAGGCTCCTGCTCTTCCACAGTAAATTAGTTGTAGGCAGGGGCTGAGGATTGAAATACGCAACTTACAAAGCACCTTAGTGTTTGAAGCAAAGCTGCCTCTCATACTAGATTCTTATAAAGTTCCTGGCTAGTTCACCATCATATGGTAGGCCATAGATACATAGATGTGGACAGTGTAGTTTCCTTCCATTTAGAACTGATACTATTTAACAAGAAGTATGTGTGTGTGTGTGTGTGTGTGTGTGTGTGTGTGTGTGTGTGTGTGTACATACATACATACATTTCTCCAATGTTTCAACTATGGGGTCCTATGTATGCCTATACACAAAAATTTCCTGGAGAAGTTTGAGAAACACCATTGATAGTACTTCCACACCAGACTAAATAAATGAGAATTCTGGGACCAGGAACTGAGTATGATACATTTTGATTTAAGGAAGTGGGTCTTAAAACACATTGTAATGATTTTGGGAGGGTGGGTGTTGGTTGACACATGGATTGCTAGTACAGGTCTAACACAGGGCCTTTGCTAGTGTAGGTGTTCTAAAAATATTTGCTAAATAAATATTGCCACATTTGCATTTGACAAGAACAAATTTCTAGAACAAGGCTGATTAACCAGTGTCCATGAATGTACTTTGTGGTTGTTGAGTTTCTGCTATTGTCTGCAATACTCTGTGGGCAGGCAACCTCAGGGGACAATTCTTCACATTCATCCCATTCTTGAGGGGGATCTGCGGCCCACAACTGTTAGATACTCTCTTAATAGGAATTAGCGGACACTTTTCCTTGAGATTTTCATGTTCATTAACAAAGCCTTCTTAGGTAGTATTTAATTGTCTCCCTCTGCCCCCCCCCCAAAATTATTATCGATGATCCCAAAGAGTATTTCATTTTGTTAAAATCAATAAATCAGCAACTAAAGACATCAGCTTCCTTATTTCAGAGCTGTTCTGCACATGGAAGCCCTTCATTCAAGGAGTACATCTGTGCTTCTTTTACCCTGGAGAGACTTTATTGCAATATGAAAACTAACTGGTAAGGCTATCAGTTTTTCTAGAATGGGACCTTGTCTTGTTATCTTTCTTCTCTTTGGGCCTAGGTAGCAAATGTGGACTAAACTGATCATATACATTATTCTTGTTTGAAAAACTATGCAATAAAATAGTGTATCTATCATTTTATTGTATTCTATAGCTGGGAGTTGGGAAAGTTTTCTTGATTGCTTAAACAAAAATCATATATTGTTATTGTCTATTCTTTCTTCCCAGACCACATTCTTACCCTAAGATTCAAAGATCCAGAAGACAAAATGTTTTTGACAAACACCTTACATTTTGTCAACTGTATAACAATGATCACTTTTTATAATGGTTTGTATTTTTTCCTTGTACCCGTCCTGGGGCTTGATCTCGGGGCCTGGGCACTGCTCCTGAGTTTCTTTTGCTCAAGGCTAGCACTCTACCAGATGAGCCACAGCATCACTTCTGGCTTCTTCAGTGTATGTGGTACTGAGGAATTAAGCCCAGGACTTCATGCATGCTAGGCAAGCTCTTTACCACTAAGCCACATTTCCAAGCAGTTGGCACTTTTTAACTAATACCTTCACTGCATTATTGCTGGATATGAACATCATCAATGTTACATTGTTATATGACATGTAAAATGAAATTGTAAGTTTTATAATTACCATTAGAACAGAGATATAATGCTCCAGAGAGGCCCTCAAAGAATGGCCATCTTCCCAAACTCAATCGATATTTTTTCTGTGCTAGACATTTCTCTAACTTACATATAAATTAGAGAAATTGTCTTCTGAGTGCTTTGTTCCATTTAGCGTCCAGTGACATTTCTGTTATTACTTTTGGCCTAAAGATACCTCTTCACCAAGGTTCAAGAAAACTAGCTAATAACAATAACCTGCATTTCTGATACTCTCTCTCTCTCTCTCTCTCTCTCTCTCTCTCTCTCTCTCTCTCTCTCTCTCTCTCTCTCTCTCCTCTTCTCAGTTTGTATTTCTCTCTAGGTGTTTAGAAGGAAATGACTTTTCAGAGTTATAAATTTAGTTTTCCATGAAAAGGACCATTCTTTACATGGAGTTCTGTATTACAATGTTTACTGAAAATATGTCTGTGTTAGAGAAGATCTTATTATTTGGAAAGACCTTATTATTTGGAAATTATTTGCCTTTATTATTTGGAAAGACCACAAAATATTGCCTTGTATGGATATAATAGTTGCTTTTTGTTTCTGAATCAATTCCCTATGGATGAACAGTGTCCCCAAATTTTCCTTGATATAGCAATGAACACTGGCTTAAATACAGCTTCATTCCCTTGTTTTGTGAGGAGTTAATCAACCTATCATAGATTTCCTCCATCCAGATTCAGCAGTCAAAGTCATAGGGACAATCTGTATTTGTCACCTTGGGCATATAGAAACTTAGAGGAAATTTCTGAAGTTTTCTTTATATTAAACATAACTAACAAACTCTGCTGCTTAATATTGCTGATTCTGAGAGGCACCAGATGTGAACATGTTTGAAAACTGTCCAACACCATAAAAATGCAAGACTGTACTATTTTGTTAGTTGTCTGTTCTCTGTCTTCTTGATACACTGCATGTGTTAGCATGTATGACATAGTTCATGACGTAGTTTTCACTTTGTGCATCCACCCAATGCTCAGAATATGAATGTTTCCTACCAATCGTTCTCAGAAATCAGTCTGCCACACTAGCTTAACTGGAATATTCCTAGGTCTTTTACCTCCCTAATTTAATTAATTTGAATGTGTGTAGAACAAAGATTGGCCTTGATCCTGACCTTTCACAAACTTCTCCAATGTTTTATTTGAAAGTCACTGGAATGGACTGGTCTGGTATGTCAATTGCTTCTTCTTATCTAAGCCTCCTTGGCTACAAGCAAGTTCAACACATGCTGAACATTTTCCTGATATGAATCCCATCATAGGATTCCTAGAGATTCATCTCCAAATGGCAAATTTCTTGCAAATCAGTTTCCCATGAGGGGCTTCTGCTTTCTTACCGAATTTCAGGGTTGCATAGATGTCTAGATTTAACAAAGAAAGTATGACCTGTCTCCTAATAGTCACAGGGAAGATGGGTTGTGCTGATTGTCCGTGGAATGAGAAACTAGGCCAACTCTTTTTGGGTAGCAGGGCTATAAATAATGCACAGAGAATGCACTTTCTTCTTCTGTAGTTCTTACTGCGTTAATATTTGCAATTACTTTAGAGAGTAAAACAACTGAGAAAATGGGAAAGAATGTATAAAAAGTACCAATCCTGGCATGTTCTTCTTACATTACTTCTTCAATCGTGAAGAATATGATGTCATCAGAGATCAACGAATAAATGAATTTGCTCAAGATCAATTAGCAAGCATAGATCACAGTGAAAGAGCTTGCTTGACATCAATGAATTGTTCATTGTTTTACGTATATGACCAGATTAAACCTCATTACTTAGTCAATGAATACTAAGTTTTTAATAAAATTAAACACGGGACAAAGCTGAGGAACACAAGCAAGTACTCTAGATATACTTAGAGCAAACAGGTGAAAGCCAGAGATCTTGGTTTGTCCTAAAGGTTACTGCCTTTAGTTCTTTGACATCATTGACCAGGCAATTTTATTGGATAAGGCTGTGATTTGCTACCACTGAGTGAAACTGCCTAGACAAGCGCAAAGCAATCCTCTTGGGAAAGAAAAACAAACAAATTTGGAACATCTAGTGCTGTTTAAATTTTGCACCTGTGACACTGAGGACAGAGCCTCAAGCACTCAGCTTGAGGACAGTTAACACTTAAAAACTCTCCTCTATTTGCATAGTACAGAATACTGGACATCCTAAAGAACATGGATTTACTGTCTCATGGGAATTTACAATCGCTTGAAAAGGAGCACAAGCTCCTACCTATTTTTATTTATACTCATATATTTGGACTTGGATAAACAGTCCCAAACCTGCAGATTAGTAGGTAGAAATTAAGGGACAAAAACCCATAGATCTGAGACTCTTGGAACCACTGAGGGGTCCCAAGCCCAGGGTCCCAATCCCAGGGGAGACTTAGTAAATAGAGAGGGAGCCATGGGACACAGCTGAGATCATCTGTGCACTGTGGAAGAGGAAAAGAGGAAGTGAGAAAATTAAGACAGAACATTAACTATATCTAAAATTAATTAAAATATTAATCTAACAATATTAATCTTGTTAATACTTCAACCAAAATTAAATCTGGCATTTAGCAATATCTGAATATACAAGACTTGTCTCTGTGACACAAACTTCAGGAAACCCCTTCTTTTTATTCCTTCTTGTTGAATGTATCTGGGCTCATTGCAGCACTTTTGACTTTGGAGACTGTGGAAGTCACTGATTTTTGACTTCCAGATCTACTTCTACTTCATCCCAAGCTTAGATCCTCCCAAGAGGTCTTGAGTATGTTCAGGGCACTGCTCTTCTGGATACTGTCTGGGGAGCAAGTATTTGCACATTCCAGAACTTTGCACAATTTGGTAAGTGCTTAATTTCAGGGCTGCCCAAGACCTACGCCTGCCTCGTCACAGGAAAGACCAACAGGATGTCATAGTTCTGGTAAGCTGGCAGGCAGTTAAGCAACCCATGACAATGATCATGGTATGGGAATCAGGCAAGACTGAGAAATCTTGCTGCTAATGGTAATTGTTTCTTTAGTCCCTTATGAATTACCACTCTGCTTTGGTATCCAGATATAAAAACTTCCCCCATAAATTCCCACATCTTCCTATGAATGTTTGAGCCCTTGTCCCCAGGAACTTAGCCCTGTGGCTGATTTTCTAATCTCCCCAATATTCCTCTGAGCTACCAGGAACCTTAAATTGATGGCTTCATTGGCCCACATGTACCCACTAGCATCTCTGCTTTGCTTTTGCTACTTGAAGACAAACTGGTCAGACTTGTAAAAAAAAAAATGATGAGTGAAACTAATCAAACACATTTCCCCATTCCCTTAATCTTCTAGCTGTTCAAATCAAATGACTTGTTTTGAAGATGAACATATTCCTTACTAAGGGAGATGTACAAGAATCTCCTCCAGAATTCAAGTCAAGAGCTCATAGGGATGCTCTCGGGAGAGCAGTGCATTCAAGGCCATCTTTGCTGCCAGAGTAAGAAACAGGTAAGAAAAAGAACCAGAAAATACCAGTGAGTAGAGGCTAAAGAAAATTCAGCTTCTTGTTTCTAATTACCACCCTGAGACTCAAAAAGGAAGCTAAACATGAAATTCCAAATTCTTTTTTTTCATTAAACAATATGATGATGATGGCAGAAAGCTGTGGAAAGGCTGAGAGAATGAATCAAAGGCAATTGTTTCCCAGGAATGTAAGAACAGATGGTCTACTCCTATTCTACTTTAAGTATTATTGAGTCATTTAGTTTTTCATAAAGAGTATGTAGGTCAGAGTATGTAGGTATGAGGAAGAAAAGGATTTGCACACCAATTAGATCAGAAAATGACTTTCTTAAAAAGGATCTCAGTCAGCTCAGAAAAAAAAACAAAAAGACATACTTGAAAATCAGGCTCTGGGCTAAGTTCCTGGAAAATGAAGACCCAACTTCACAATGTCCTGAGGCTGCTGCAGAAGGCCAGATGCTGTTCATCCTGTAGTCAGGAAATGGACCCAATCGCATCTCCAAGTACCATAGTCACCGGGGCCACTTCTGCAGCAAGAATGGTCTCAGACCCAATCAAACATCACAAACAAGGCCTCACTTCTGGTTCAGTCTGTTGAAAGAACCCAGGGAACGTTTGGTTGGCCCTTCTATTCGTGGGTGGGGAACTTCTATGGAAGCTATTAGGAAAATGGAGGAGAATAGAAAAGGAATAGACCAGATTCAGTCTTCTACAGGCTAGAACTGTTTATTGCCAGCAAGGGTCACATACCTTCCTGCAGGTATGATAGTTGTACAAGGGGTTGGATTTGGGGTGGAGTTACATGGTTCTTAACAAGGAAGCAGAAAATAAAAAAATAGGTTATGGTCTCTTGGGGGCCCAGGGTAATGCACTTGGCCAGGCCCAGAATGGAATGTTCTGAGGGGGCTTTCAGCTGAGAGAAGATCAAAGCCACTGCTTGTGATCAAGCACGTGGGCGAGCACCAGATGTTCTGCCTGACTTAGGGGAATAAGGTGGGAATCAGTCCTTCATATTCCAACTTGCAATATTTAAAAAGATCGGGTCAAGAAGAGAGAGGCAAGTCCTTCATATAGGGTCTTTGGATACATAAAAAGATTGGGCTGAGAGGGGAGAAACATGGAGTTATGAGAACAAAGCAGAAGCAACTGGGAATGGAAATTATTTGGGAAAAAAATACTTCCCTAACTGACCATGTTCAGACCTTTTGCTTGTCAATACCATTTAAGAAGTATTGACATAGTATTTGTGATATGTATTATGATTCCCAGTATTACAGGAAGATTGTGTAGGCTAATATATATATATATATATATATATATATATATATATATATATATATATATATATATAAATAGCACCATGTTCTAGAAGGGACTTGAGGACTGGGGGATTTGGGGATTCATGAGGGTCTCCAGACCCATCCTCATAGACACAGGGACAACTATACACCATGGTTGCAAGGGAATGAAGCGGGGATGCTGAATCTAATTGGCACCATCTTGGCCATGTGGTCTATGATAGGGAATTGGGTTTAACTGGTGTCATCTTATCTTCATGGTGGAGGAACAGGAAGTCCCATCTCCCAGGTGATGGGCATGTCTGAATTCCTAGAGGCAGGAGCAAGGACTTGGATAGGTTGCCTGGCCTGTCAGTCTTGTGCTTTGAACTGGAGAGACACTTGAGTTACTTCTGACCCTGCCCCCTGATCCTGACTCTATTTAGATCCCCAGCAGCTCAGGCAAGGGTATGCCATGCCTCCTGTGTCCATGTCTCCTGGCACTCCTCCTGGTCAACAGCTCCCCATTGGAGCTGGTCTGGTTTGTTGGTATAGTATTTCTGCTCTTTCTTTCTTCTCTGGCTCTCATGGCTCAGTTTTCTAACAATGTTGGGTGTATTTTCTGGCTGCTGATATTTGTGACAGGAGTCCGTCTGCACTCCCATGAAGGCTCCCAATTCAACCTCTCAAAATGTGGCTTTTCTGTTTTCTCACCATACAACAGGAAGACATGAGAATGCATTACTCAGGTTCTGTTTACTCTTATGAAACCCACTGATTTTATAACAGAAATCTACAAGTCTGTAATGCTAACAAAAAGGAAACTCGGGGGGAAAAGAGACTTCATTCTTCATTCTTGGAGGTAGCTCTTTAACTCTTCACTATGGCAATGTGTGAATAATGACAAAGAATTGAACTGCAGAATAACCTAAAACCCCTAATCAGCTAATGTGAACTGACAGAAGTAAGAAGTAATCATTTTGGAGCCCATGATTCTTATTAAATTTTTGGTACATCAGATGGACAGTTGATTGGGAACTGGATAACTGTGCAGACAATGATTTCTGATTGTAATGAAGGGATCAAGATGTTGTCCCAGAATCAGTGACCTCTCTCAGCCTCTCCTGGTGGACAGCCAGTAATCAGGAGTACACTGATGGAATGCTGTATGAAGCGAAACACATCATATAGGATGTACACAAAGCCCCAAATGCTGAATGTAACAGAGCTTTTGTATTTAATTTCCAATTTATAAAATAATTTAATAATGCTGTAAATCTTATTTTGGATTTACCTGCTTTGAAAATAGGTACATTTTTAGAAACTTTCTGAGTTGTTATTTTATAGAATAGGATATTTGCCACATCATATTAAAAAGTTATCATGTGTCAGGAGTGGTTACGCACACCTATAAGACTAGCATTCACGAGGGCAAGGCAGGACCATTGAGAGTTCAAGGTCATCCTCAGTTACATAGTGAATTGATGGCCATTCTTAGCTACATAATAAGACCTTGTCTCAAAAAAAACCCAAGATATAAAACTAATAAGGAAATGATAAAATTCAAATCAATGTATAAAAATAATAAAGAAAACAAGGCAAGGATGCCCACTGTCTCCTCTCCTCTCCAATATAGTCTGGAATCCTTAGCCAGAACAATAAGACAAGAAAAGGACATTAAAGGGATCCACATAGGGAAGGAAGAAATTTAACAAGAAATTTGACTATCTCTACTTGCAGATGACATGGTCTTATACTCAAACGATCCCAAAGACTCCACTCCCAAACTCCTAGAACTTATAAACCATGTCAGCAAAGTAGCAGAATAAAGATTAACCCACAAAAAGTCATTTGTCTTTCTGTATTCCAACAATGTACAAGCAGAAAGGGAAATCAGGAAAACAACCCCATTCACGAAAACCTCAATAACAATAACAAAAAGCCCCTAGAAATTAACCTAACTAAAGATGTAAAGGACCTATTTAGTGAAAACTACAAAAGTTTAAGGAAAGAAATCAAAGAGGATACCACAAAATAGAAAGACCTTCCATGTGCATGGATAGGTAGAATCAATATCATAAAAATGGTCATACTGCCAAAAATTATATGCAAATTCAATGCAATTCCCATCAAAATTCCAATGATGCTCTTTACTGAAATAGAGAAAACAATCCAAAAATTCATATGGAACAACAAAAGACCTAGAATAACTAAAGCAATTCTAGGCAAAAGAAACAACACAGGAGGTATTGTGATACTAGATTTCAAGCTCTAATATACAGCCATAATAGCAAAAACAGCTTGGTATAGGCACAAAAATAGACCTGAAGACCAATGGAATAGATTAGAAGATCCAGAAAAAAAAATCACATACTTACAGTCAGCTGATACTTGACAAAGGAGCCAAGACATACAGTGGGAAAAAAAACCAAAACCAAAACCAAAAAAACCAGCCTCGGGCTGGGAAGGTGGCTCAGTGGTAGAGCGCTTGCCTTGCATGCCTGAGGCCCTGGGTTAGATTCCTCAGCACCACATAAGCAAAAAGAAAGAAGCCGGAAGTGGCGCTGTGGCTCAAGTGGTAGAGCGCTAGCCTTGAGCTGAAGAGCTGAGGGACAGCGCCCAGGCCCAGAGTTCAGGCCCCATGACTGTACCCAAAAACAAACAAACAAAACAGCCTCTTCAACTATTGGTGCTGGGAACTGGGCAGCCATATGCAGAAAACTATCACCATGCACTAACATCAACTCAAAATGAATTAAAGACCTCCACATCAAACCTGAAACTCTGAAATTACTGCAGGACAGAGTAGGAGAGATGTTAGAACTTACAGGCACCGGCAGGAACTTCCTGAACAGAGTCCCAGGGTCACAACAAAGTGGAGAGAGATTCCACAAATGGGACTACCTTAAAATAAAAAGATTCTGTACAGCTAAAGGCATAGCTACCAAACTAGAAAGACAGCCAACTAATTGGGAAAAGATATTTACCAGCAATATATCAAAGGCCTAATATCCATTATCTACAGGGAACTCAAGAAACCCAAATCTAACAAACAATCATTAAATGGGCAAGGGAACTAAAGAGAGACTTCTCAGAAGAAGAGATTTTAAAAAATGACAAAGAAACACATGAGGAAATATTCATCATCCCTGGTGGCGAAGGAAATACAAAATAAAAACCACCCTGAGATACCACCTTACCCCAGTCAGAATAGCCCGCATCCTAAATTCAGCCAAGGACAAATGCTGGAGGGGATGTGGAGAAAGAGGAACCCTATTGCACTGCTGGTGGGAATGTAAACTAATATAACCTCTCTGGAAAGCAGTCTGGAGGTTCCTCAGAAAACTAAATACAGACCTCCCCTATGACCCAGCCATACCATTCCTAGGCATCTGACCAACAGGAACCAGTATACAAGGACATATGCAACTCCATGTTCATTGCTGCACTGTTCACAATAGCCAAAATATGAAAACAACCCAGATGTCCCACTACAAAAATTGTGGTACCTATATACAATGTCATATTATGCAGCCATTAGGACAAAATAATGGCATTTGCAAGGAAATGGATGGAACTAGAACAAATCATGTTGAGCAAGGTAAGCCAAGATCAGAGAGACAAATAGTGCATGGTCTCCCTGATATGTGGATGTTAAGTTCAAAATGCGAGGAGATATGACAAAGTAAACAGGACTCAAGAAACAAAGGACCTCTTTTTAATTTGTCGGATTATTTTTAGATGACTCCATGTTCTTCACCTCACACGTGTATATACATGTGCACATCTGAGGGAATCTAGGAGGAGGGTACAGAATCAGAGGGAAACAGTTGAAAAAATACACCAAAGGGGCCCATCAGCTGCATGGGACATTGTTGAAAGTGAATTAAGCAACTCAAGGGCAGTGATGGGAGGGAGAGAATGAGAGAGAAAGAGGGAACAAAAGGAAAGAAATGATTTGGAAATAATTGTTGTAGTATCATCAAAGTTTGTAGAGTCCATAAGCTGTATAGACCAGGATAATGACAATGCGTCTAGTATAGGTTAAAATGTGTTTGTGACTTTAGGTAAGTATCACTATCCCGCAATACTGTGAAGTTTATGTAATCACTTAATCTCAATAATGAAAAATATAATAATAAATAGTAAAAAAATAAACATGAATATGAATAGATTCACAAATAAATATACAAATAAATATTCTGAATCAGATAAATAAACAAATAAAATATCCTGATTCAGAAAAGTCATTTTTATTCACCAAAAATTGTGGCATAAGCATTGCAAGTCCTGTTTATTTCAGTATTTTTTAAAATTATGGACGCGTTGGAAATAAAATGCAAAGAAATAAAATAACAACTTTATCTAATGACCATATACCTTTAGAAATTAGAAATCAGGACCAAATATGATGACGTATACTAGTAATGCTTTCAGAAGGGAAAGTAGAAGAATTGTTTGAGGTCAGCCTAGGCAGGCTGGAGAGAAAACAGAAAAAAAAAAAGAAGAAAGAGACTCAATTTTGTTTTGGAAAACGGTACACTAGAGGGTGCTAGATTAATATATAATAAAAATGCCCCACAAAAGGACCAGAATGCAAATTAACATTAGTATACAACTTACTTAACTTAGATGGATTTTAGTTTAGATTTTTTTTGTCAAGGCTGAGAATGGACAGCACTTAGCAATTAAAGAATGCTCTCACAATTCCATATGTAACACAATCTGTTTTCACATCCGAGAATTCAAAAGTGTCTTTAAGTGAATCCCAAAACAGGAATACAGACACAACCCACCACACACACACACACACACACACACACACACACACCTACCTCACTTGATTTGAAACACAGTGAAGTCTGGAGTATTAAACCTTATTTATTTTTGCATAATGTGTTACATTAACTAGTTAGAAGCAGTTGTTAACATAAATTAAGTTGGTACAGAACGTCCATGTCCATAAAAAACATAGGTTCACTTAGGGTTTTTGTTGTTGTTGTTTGTTTGTTGTTCTGTTTTTAGAAATATACTTTCAATAGACTGAAAGTAGTCATCTCTAGGGTGAGAAGAACTTGAGGTTGCTTAGTTTCAAATAGGTCACTGGTCATTAGCAATGCACAGATCATGGGCACAGGCCCATGCCTAACTCCACCCATTATCAGTCCACAGAGGTATGTCTAGGTGCAATGAGGGCAAACCAATAAAATTTTGAGGAATAGGAGAGATGTCTAGAACCAAATTCACTTAGTATAAGCATTCCAAATTTACTTAGACTACCGAAGTATAAAGATGTGAATATATGTAGAGGAGGAAAAAAGTTGCAAGCTGTAGGGAAAACCCAAGGAGAGAAAAATACTCATAATTCAAAATCTCATTTTACACTCACATCTTTTGGACTAACTCTGCAAAGATAGACACCACCATTATATTTCACTGAATTAAAAACAATATGGGCTCCACTTAAATCCTAGACCTTGAGATCAGTTTTCTCACCTCAAAGTGGCTATCCACTATTTGGCATATTGTGGTGACATTTTATTTATTTATGTATTTGTTTTTATTTAATTATTTATTTATTTTTTGTTGGTCATGGAGCTTGAACTCTGGGCCTGGGTGCTGTCCCTGAGTGCTTTAGCTCAAGGCTATTGCTCTACCACTAGGAGCCACAGCGCTACTTCTGGCTTTTTCTGAGTAGTTTATTGGAGATAAGAGTCTTAGGGACTTTCCTTCCCAGGCTGGCTTTGAACTGTGATTCTCAGATCTCAGCTTCCTGCTATGTAGATCAGGTATATATAAAGTAGTAAATTTTTTAGCTGGTGTTTGTGGCACATGGCTCTAATCTTTGCTTCTTGTGAGGTTAAGATTGGAAGGACTGGGGTTCCAGGACCACAAGGGAAGAAAAAAGTCTACAATATCCCTTCTCAACCTGTTGTCCTAGGTGCCATGAAGCCTAATATAGGCGAATCTAGCCAAGGTGCCCACTTGGGTAGCCCAAGGTGCCCAAGGTAGCCACAAGGCTGCAAGAGAGATGTTATTTTTATACAGCAAAGAAACAGAGAAGCCACATTTTGAGAGGTTGAATTGGAAGTCTTTATTAGAAGGCTAACTAAACTGCAGGAGGACTCTTCTCACAAACACTTACAGCCCTATAAATACACTTAAAGCTGTCAGAGTTATGAGAGTAGGAGCTATGAGAGTAGGAGAGGACAGAAAGAGCAACAAATCAGATCATCTCCAATGGAGAGCAGAAGTGGGATGCCATGTTGACCAGGAGGAGAGCCAGGAGTCGCGCAGACATGACATAGAGATAGGAGGCCTGGTGTACCTGCGCCTAAGCTGATCTTGGCCTAAATAGGGTCAGGTCACAAGGAAGGGTCACAGGGTTCTTGAGAGTTCATGACCCAAGACTGGCAGGTCCAGTAACCTATTGTTCAAGTTCCCGCCCAGCCTCTAGGAATTTAGACACACCTATTACCCGGTAGGTGGGACTTCTCCTTCCTCCACCATGAAGACAAGATGGCTCCAGTGAAATCCAATACCCTATCATCTACCAGTGGCCAAGATGGCACCAGTTAGATTCAGCATCCCTATTTCACTACCAAAAAAAAACACGTCTGGAGGCATGGTTCAGTGGTAAGAATGCCTGCTTAGAAAACACTAGACCCTGAATTCATACTACATTATTGCCTCTGTGTGTGTTTATATCTTTCTTTTACATTTTTTCCTACTTGGCTTTCCTGCCTTCTCCTCTTTCCCTGATTTCTCTATCTGATTTCAAAATATGTCTGGTTTCAGGACTGAAAGATTGTTTTTACTGTGATTGACTATTTTAATAGTTCATCTGCCAATCCTTCTTTGTCCCTTCTCTCTGACTACCAGACTCCCCACACCCATGTTTACCAGTGCACAGGAGCTACTCCTTGTCAGCTACACAGGCAACAATGACAGTAAGTGCACTGACCATTCCTAAATGGATCTTTCCAATGGCCGATTCTTTTCTGTCACTGTTGATCTCATCTGTATCGAGAAGGCAGCGCTGTCCTGTGACCCACTGTACTGGGCATAGTTTTAGTGAGAGACCACACATCCACATTCCCCACCCATGAGTATGACAGAAACTTCTTAGGATGACTGCAGAAACAGACCACGCTTCCAGGATCTGTTGAATTTTCCACAACTGAAGCTGTGGAATCACAAAACCACCATCATAGCAGCCAATACACACATGTGACCTGTGCCCTGATCTCTACTACAGAAACAGATGCCTCAAACCAAGCACTTACATCTACAGGACTCTGTTAGGAACTGAAATCTCAGAAGAATCTCTGAAGAGTGGGACCCAAGTTATATCTAGACATGATTCTGAGAAACACAGTTTTTCAGAAGAGGAAGAAACAAATAGGATGTTATGAAAGGTATCTTAAATAAGCCAATGAAGACAACATCTACTTTGCTTGCCTTATTCTTACACAAAACTTACTCAGCTTCTGTGATCTACACCAAAGTCAATGTTTCATTAAACAGTATTGGCTAGATAGGAGAACTTTACAGAAATTCAAACTGTGATTTAATTGGTAGGATCCATTGAAACATCATCTCTTGAATGTTTTAAATTATGGATTTGTTTATTATAAAAACCACTTATTTGTTCTGAAACTACGAATCTCAAGTATTCTTGCAAGAACAATAAGTTCAGTAAAAACTCACTGAGTATTTCTCTAAACAGGACTCTGTGTTGTACCTTGCACACATTAAATACAGAATTTTAAACACTGAGGACAAAGTCCTTGGTTTCATAATTACGAGGATTTTTGTTGTTGTTGTTGTTTTGTTTTTTGTCAGTCATGGGGCTTGAACTCTGGGCTCGAGCACTAACCCTCAGCTCTTCAGCTCAAGGTGAGCGCTCTGCCACTTGAGCCACAGCGCCACATTCATAATTACCAGTTTTTCAAGAGATATTTGATTCCCAAGGAGAGCTGGGAGCCTATGATCCCTATTACTTGGTACTTTAAATTTCACCTGAAATTTCTCCTCATCCTAGGACAAGTGTATATATACCAGAAACAGGAACATCAGCAATGAATGGCTAATTGCTCCTGTTCCCTCAGTGTAATGATGACTTAACAGTTGTCCAGTTCCTGCTTAACTTCTACTTGGTTCAATATGTCAGCCTAATGGTCATTTATAATGCTTATCAGAAACATTCCAAATGAGAACCATTGTGGCATAACCAGGAAAAACATTGGAGCCCATGTAGGTTCCTTTTGATATGTTGATATCTTTGTTTAGCACATCTGACTTGTACTCTGTAACTTCCTTTATAATTTACCAGGTTAGAGGTAATATTGGGTCTACAGAACACAGTGAGCTAGAAAATTATGGCAGTAGCTTAGATCTCTACTGCTAGAAAATTATGGCAGTAGCTCAGATCTCTACTTCTGAAGCATTTCCTAACCCTTTCATTTTTTTTTCCTTTTCAAGCCAAATAATGATTTGTTGGAGCATTATATTAGCTTCCTTATATGTGGCACATTTAACTCTTGCTTGCAATCTTTAGTAGTCCAAATCAATGACAATAGAAAAGAGTTTTGACACTACCAGAGGTAGTAATTCTTAACTTGATCATTTATATCACTCAGGACAATGAATAGGTGTGCCATGGAGCAGAAACACTTGATTTAAAAGCCATCCACCTCCGTATCCAGGCGATAGTGGTATAGAAGGCACAATTTATTCCCTTCTATGCTTGACTCCTAGCAAGAAACACAAGTACAAAATGAATTATGGAAGATCACTGAAATAAAGGAATAATGGGGCAATTTGCAAAGGTGCAGACAGGAACCAATGCAGAGCATAACAGCACTTGGTCAGTAACTATGGGTGGGAGAGGAGAGCTCAAAAGAGCAGCCGGGAAGGTATCTTAGTGGAGTCTGATGTGATCAAGCAGGGGATAGAGAAGGCTAGATGATAGGAACTGAACTCTTAGTGGAAGTACGAAAACAATTTGCTGTGGCCTAGCAAGGATACGGCTAGGAGAAAATATACTCCAACTTTACCTATCCTTCAGTAGCCCTGTTGCCTTCCATTGACTGAACTTATGCCACAGGAAGAAGTTGACCACTGCCCCCCAGTGGAGTCCTATGGGCACAGAGCCAGAACAGAGAAGGTGTGGAGGAACAAGGTAGAGAGTGGACATGGTTTATATTTTGCAACAGGCTGGAGATTCTTAGATACCTTCTAATATAATAGTTACAAAACTCTACAGACAAGCCCACTGTGTCAGCCTATGACATATAGAAGAATGTATGTTATTCACTGTATACCAAATGTGCATTTGGGGAAGATGGAAATCCAGCTTTAAAATCAAGAATGAATAAAATAACTATTATTGATGTTTAGTATTTTCATGGAATATGAGCTGTTGCTAGAAGTTTTAGCTACTACACAATAGAAAATACATGCAAATTGCTTTGGTTCTAGTGTAGTCCCCAGTATTTACATATTAGAACATTAATCCCCAACTCAATGGTGTCAGAAAGTAGAAGCTAATGGGTGACTTCTATTATGAAGGATCCATCTTCACAAATGGATTAAGAATACTAAAAAGGGCTTGTGGGAGTGGTTGTCTCTCTTCCACTCTTCAGTCATGTGAGGATATTTTAGAATTCTCTTTTCTCCATCATTCTTCACCATGTGATAATGTAGTAAGACTCATACCTGATGACATGGACTCCATTTTGGATTTCCAAGCCTCTCAGACAATAAGAAAAAGGAATCTAAAAAAAAAAAAAGAAAGAAAAAGGAATCTGTGATTTATTCATTATTGTCTGAATTATTTTGTCATATTAGCACAATATGAATGAAGACAGGATTTTTTAAAATTCCATACATATTATGGTTATCTACACAGAAAAGTAAAAAATAATCTATAAGCAACTCTGAGATCTAGAGTTTAGCAATATTACTAATATAAGAACACTATTCAAAACTCAACTTAATTTTGTATGTGAGTGACAGAGTAGAGCTATTTACATGGTATGTCTGAACTTGTAAAATAGAATGTTTCTCTCAGTTAATTTCTAAATTCAATATGATCAATAAGAATAGCAATGATGTCTGATGGAATTGAATGTCTACCATTAAAATCTATATTTAGATAAACAAAGAATTAAAAATAACAAAATGGATCCTGGATAAAGTCAATAGACAATAAGAGACATACATAAAAAGTAAGCAGATATTCAGGTCAGGCATTCCTCCTGCAAAAGCACAAGAAATTAACTAAAAAGTTAATTTGTGGTAGCAAGAACAGTTTGAGTAGCAGTTACAAATACAGTTCCAGAAGACTGAAAGTGGATTATCTCTTGGGCAAGAACCATGTTAGGCTTTTTGACTTTGATACTTCTTAAGATTGTTGGTGAAAAATTCTCTCCCAGGGTCTTTTCTACAGGGTTGAGCTTGCCTATGAATAATTACAGTATTAATTTAGTTAGGGAAAACATTGTAATTCTGTCCTCCACTTAAAGTGTCCTTTGTTTTTCCCCATTGCTCATGAGTAGCTGGTACCTATCAACATAGTAGTTCTGTTTTCAGTTTTATAAGTACTCCTCCTCTATATGATTTTTGTAGTGGCTGGATCAATTAATGGCTGAATGAATGGACTAATGCACATTCCCAATAGTACTGTATAAGGTTTCCTTCTCCACTCTTCTGCCTTCCTTGCTAGCATTTGTTTTTGCTTGTTTTCTTAAAAATCATCCATTCTGACTGAGAAGAGATGGAATTTAAATGCTGGTTCTTCTGCATTTTCTTTATGGATAAGGGTCCTGAATGTTTCCTTGTGCATTTATTGAGCATTTATACTTATTCTTTTGAGCTCTCTCTGTTCCTTCTGTTTGCGCAAATAGCAAACTAATAGGTTATTTGCTGTTTGGGTTTTTTGTTTCTTTCTTTCTTCCTTTTTTTTGCCAATCGTGGGGCTTGAACTCTGGGTCTGGCTGCTGTCCCTGAGCTCTTCAGCTCAAGGCTAGTGCTCTACCACTTGAGTCACAGTGCCACTTCCGGATTTCTTATAGTTAATTGGAGATAAGAGTCTCACAGGATAGTCTCACAGACTATCCTGCAGGGGCTGGTTTTGAACCATGATCCTCAGATCTCAGCCTCCTGAGTAGCTAGGATTACAGGTGTGAGCCACCAGCACCCAGCTCATTGGTTTTTGGTTTCTTATGTACTTAATATACTTTGGATGTTAGTCCTTTGTCCAATGAATAACTGCATGATTCTCTCCCATTCTGGTAATTGTTTCCCTTGCTATGGAGAAACTTTTTAATTTGATGAAGTCCCATTTGCCAATCTTGCTTTTATTTCCTGAGCAATTAGAGTCCTACAGAGAGCATCATAGCCTGTACCTTCTAGTTTTTCTTTATATTTTCCTATAGTGATTTCATTGTTTCATGTCTTATATATTTGAACCATTTTGAATGAATTTTTGCACAATGTAAAAGATAGATGTGGTTTCAGGCTTTTATGCATGAATATCTTTGGGTTTAAGAGGAGTTTTCTCAAATGCAATTCAAAATGCACTTTCATTTAGCAAATGACAAATTTACAACAAAATATAAGACTTGCTTGGTAAAAGAACATAAAGTGAAAAGATAAGCTACTTGCTACTTGAAAAGCAACTGGCCACATGCATAATTGACAAATAAATTTTTAAAAAGAATATAAAACCAAATAACAAAAGACATGAAGAGGAAATTAAAAGGAAACCATTATATACAACTAACAAAACATTAGTAGTCAAAATATACAAACAACATTTATAAGTCATTAATTTATATGGTTTAACCAACCAGGACACCAAAAAGCACAAACCATGGATAAAAAGACTGATAGATCTAATTATGCTGGAATTTAGTTTTGCGTAACAGTAAACATCATAAATAAAGTGAAATGACAAGCTGCAGACTGGGAGAAGCATAATAATATATGATTGAATGTACTAAGTTTGGAGAAAAAGACAAGGAACAAGGAGATATCTCACATACTTGATAAAGGTTTTTAAATTAATATTACTTCGAAGATCAATTTAGTAATGTCTAGGGAATCTTTGCCCATCATCTTCAGAAAAACAGAAATTGGTGCACAAGAAGATTATCACAGCCTTGTTTTTAAAAAGAAAAACAATAAAGCACTTGAAGAGAATACAGTTCAGCAACTGAAATATCCCGGGGGGTTAAGAAGTCCACAGAAGCACGGTCAAGGGTGACAAAGGAGTCTTTAATAGTCAACTGGAAACTGCCCTGTCCTGGATTCCAAAGTCTCAGAACACAGAGCGGCCTGCAAATACACTTACCACAGTTAGGAAACAGGCCAGAGAGGAAAGAAAGACAAAAACAATACCAACAAACCAATTCAGCTCCAATGGAGTGCTGAATTGGGACACCATGGTGACTGGAGAAGAGCCAGGAGACTGGACACGAGCACGGCATGGCCTAATAGCACCTGAGCTGGTCCATGCTAAATAGGGTCACATCAGGGAGCAGGGTCACAGGAAACTCTCAATCTAAGCCACCAGACTGACAGGTTTAGCAACCTATCAGCCAAGTGCCTATCCCTGCCTCCAGGGATTCAGGCAGCCTATCACCTAGGGGTGGGGTTTCCCTTCCTCTAGGAATTCAGGCACACCCACCACCTGGGAGGCAGGACTTCTCCTTCCCCCACCATGAAGACAAGAGGCCAGACCCTATCATATACCATGTAGCCAATACGGTACTGGCCAGATCCTGTATTCTCTACTTCACAACATGGGAGGGAATAAATTAATTGACATTTTATGCATTGACTACTATACAGCAACATTAATAATGAACTAGAGCTTTGTGTTTCAGCCTAGATAAGTCACAGACTAATGCACGCAGAACAAATTACAGAAGGATGAATATAGTATCACTCTAGCAGGTATTCAGAAGCTGCTTTTGCTGAAAGCACCGACTCTTTTATTGGGTTCACAAATTAGCCAAAAGCAGGATAAAAATTAGGCATCCCAAAATCCATTTTCGATTTGTGCTCTTTACTCCAAGCTTTTCTCTTCTGCAGATATGTATGTGGCAGTCTATCCAGGAATCCTGGAAAAGATCATCAAGGCCTCTGCAGGACAGACCACCTGCCAGGCAGCAGTAACTTTTAATATAACAAGGACCTGAGTGACCAATTCTGAAACCACAAGCTACCACGTCACCTGTGGGCTCAATGACCACAGGAGTGCCTAAAACTACAACTGTTTAATACTTATGCGTATCTCTCCCCCTCACCAGCCCAGTTCTACCTCCTCTATGAGGAAGATGGATTAGAATGCCTACTTTTTCTCTTCCCAAATCCTGCCAATGCCATGCACCTTTGCCACATAAATTAAGTCTACCTTCTTTGATCACCACTACTGTCTGTCTCTTTATTTTTTTTAATATTTTATTTTATTTTATTTGAGAACATACTGTACAGAGGGGTTACAATTACATGGGCAGGATAATGCATACATTTACCAAGCATTGCAGCCTCCTCCTTTGTTTACCCTTCACCTCCCTTCCCAGCCTCCCCCCTCCCCCCCACCCAATCATACCCCCCTTCCCCCCCCCACCGACATTGTAAAGCTGGTTTTGACATGACATTTTGTACTTCTCATTGTTGCAACAGGTGTCTGTCTCTTTCTTTAGCATACTGAATGGCTAGACTTAGCCTATGGAACCCAGGACTTTAAGTTGAAGCTTACAACTCTGATAACATGATATGACTTTGTACTTGAAGAGCATGTCTAAGGTCTCAGAGTCAGCTTGCCCATTAAGGCCCTGCCGAGAGTCCATACCTATTTACAAAAAAATCTCTTAAGTGTCTATTTCGCCAATGCTGTATTGTTCTCCTGGTGTGATGTACAGATTCCCACCCCAGTTGCAACAGTCTCGCTATACTCTGTCTCGGAATGTGACTCTCCCCCGCCCCCTCCAAGTCCTGTAGTCCTTGTAACAACTTCATAACACCTCTTCTCCGAGCTGACCCTACCCCTGAATTCCCATAGTCTACGTAACCCATAGTCTATGTAACCCATGTGACTGCCCCCTAAAATTTTTGTTTAAATTCAGCCCACACCTGTCCATGAGTGCTGCCTCCATTCCTGCTTGGAGCAGCCCGGCAGGTCTGTCCCCCTTTAAAGCCTTGAGCTTGTATGGGTTGCTCTCACTCGCCTGTCATTTCTTACAGGGTGTACAGCTGCTATAAATACATGTACTAAAGGTATACTATAGCATATCTGATTCAAGATAGTTGTCACTGTCCTCCCTCCAAAGCTTATCTGAGGACATGGATACCAGGGGCTCCTAGTATATTTACTAGTAACATTTAATTTCTCAAGCTGAGTGTTGGATAAATGGGTATTCATTCTATCATGAACTATACATTTGTGTATATGTGAAATGTTTTATCATTAAAAGCAAGCCAATCAAATATAAAGCTAAAAGATATAGTAATTTAGTAATTCAAGAGCAAACAATGGTGTGAAGTCCAACAGATCTAATCTTAAATCTTGAAATAAGGATACTGGATCTAACTGAAGTAAGGAGACCAGGTCTGGCCAGTGCCATACTGGCCACATGGTGAATGGGAGGGTCCGGAGTCTTGGCTTCATTCTGGGTGAAGGAACCCCCCCCCCCATCACCTGCCTCCCAGGTAATAGGCATGCTCAGACTCCTGGAGGCAGAGGCAGGCACTTGGCTGATAGGTTACTGAATCTGTCAGTCAGTGCTGGGGACTGGGAGTTTCCTTGGATCTGCCCCCTGTGCTGGCACTATTTAGGCCTGGACCAGCTCAGGCGCCATTATGCCATGCCATATGTGTCTCTGTAATTGTGTCCTGTCTCCTGTCTCCTCTCTCATCTCCTGTCATCATGGCATCCCAATTCAGCTCTCCATTGAAGCTGAATTGGCTTGTCGGTATTGTTCTTGTTATTTCTTTCCTCTTTAGCATGTTTCCTAGCTGTGTTATGTGTATTTGTGTGCTGCAGGCCTTTGTAAAAACTGGCTGCTACCTGCAGCCTATAACTATATAATAAAGACTCCAATATTCTATATTTTAAAATGTGGCTTCTGGGACGATTCAGCTGGGAATAATGGTAACCACAGACAGCAAGTCTGTGGTTAAACCACTTTGATATTGTAGAATGCTTGTTGATTTTTGTTGTTGTTAATCTCCAATCACAGATGGCATGTACTCCACAGTGCCTTCTTGCTGTAATTATGCACCTAGGTGAAAAGTTGTGTGATTAATAGCTATCTTCTTGCTAGACTGTAAGTTCCAGAAAATCAAAACAATCAGGATTTTTTTGAAGGGGAAAGAGGTTCCAACCTGTATCCCCAGAACCTAGTAGGTTTCCTACTCTTTGGACACAGTTTTGATTGGATAAGTGAACTTAAAACAAGAGAATGAATTCACTAAATAATTGGAATAGGGCGATCCTGTCTGGCCAGCGCCATCTTGGCCACATGGTAGATTGTAGGGTCTGGTATCTTGTCTTCATGGTGGGAGAAGGTGAAGCTCCCACTTCCCAGGTAATGAGTGTGACTGAATGCCTGTGGACACTTGGCTGATAGTTTACTAAACCTGTCAGTCCAGTGCCTGGAACTGGGAGTTTCCTGTGACCCTGCCCCCTGCCATGACCCTATTAAGGCCTGGACCAGCTCAGGCGCCATTACACTATGCTACATGTCTCCGTGTTCATGTCTTGTCTGCAGTTTCCTAGCTCTTGCTGATCAACATGGCATCCCAGTTCAGCTCTCCATTGGAACTAAATTGGTTTGCTGGTATTTTTGTGTTTCCTTTCCTCTCTGCCTATTTTCTAACTGTGTTTGCAGGCTGCAGGCTTTTGTAACAATTGGCTGCCTGCAGACTGCTAGCATTCCAATAAAGACTCCAAGATTCAACCTTTCAAAATGTTGCTTCTCTGATTCCTCACATTAAGACATAATAATATTAATATCAATGTTTTATAATTTGAATAGTGCTATACAGGTAGTAAGTGTGCAAGTTGGACTTCCAACCCATTTGCAAGTGTATAGGGCATTTCCACAGGGCTGGCCTTGGGAACTCCAGGGCTCAGCTGAAATATTAGACATCACAGGAGCTTGGATGAGAAATATCTTAGCAGTAGTTCTTCCCTGGAGATAATTTTCCCACACAGGGAACATTTAGCAATATCTGGAGGCCTTTATGTCATGACCATCAAAAGGACATGCTCCAGCCATGTGGTAGACAGAGGTCAGGGATGCTATTAAAATCAGACCCACAATAAAGAATTTCCTGACCTCAAGTATGAGTGGTGCTAATGCTGAGAAACTCTGCTGTAGGCCAGGCAATCATGTGTGCTGGGGTTAATGACGTATTTTAATCCTCACTAGAATGATGTTCATCCAAGTCACAGAAATTCATCCAAAATCCACTTTTGAGTGGTCAGGACTTTGAAATTTTGCCCTTTATCTCTGAAGATTTCAGACCTCTGAAGTCCTAAAGATCCGCATTTTTAAGCTCTGATTTTTCTTTTTTTCCTTTTTACAAGACCCTAGTGAAACAGTTCTTTCCACTCACTGGCAGGGCTTAATCTTAGGGTGTGTGTGTGTGTGTGTGTGTGTGTGTGTGTGTGTGTGTGTGTGGTGAGTGTGTGTGTGTGTGTGTGTGTGTGTGTGTGTGTAACATTTATAAAATTAAGACACATTTCCCAGTCATGGGAGGATAAAAATTTTAATGGGTGTTCTACAGTATAGGGTCTCTAAGGGAAAATAATGATGATCCCAATTCTTTCCATTGCTTTTGTGTACAGTGTGTTTGTATTGCATCCCAAACGGAGAATTGCTTTGTTTCCACCCACAGCAGTGCTGACTACCGCTGGGCCTATCAGCCACAGTCTATTTGTGTCATGACCACCTGAGCTATTTGGACTCACTAGGTCAAGGGTGCAGGAATTTTGAGGGGAGAGGCAGATCTATATAGAACATCACAATGAGCTCAGGGGTGAAGCTTTGGCTCGGGGCCTGGTGGCACATAGAGTTCCAGGAAGCAGGTTTGATTGGTAATGAGAGAACATAGTATGTCAAGATATCTGACAAAAGACTAGAATTGTCTTTGCTTAATGAAACATTCACTTGCAAAATGGTGCTTAAAATGGTCTATAAGTCACCTACCTGTGACCAAAAACAAATGAAGATGAGTACCAGCAGCAGCTGGAATGCCTCTCCTTACCCCCATCACTGAGGAGCTGGACCACTTACCACACTCTTTAAGTCCCAAATCTTTCATCTTTAAAATAAGGCTGTTGAAAAGAGATGACCAAAACATTCCAAAACATTCTAACTGGTTAACAATAACTATGATAGTCACTACCAATTCTAGTCAGCTCTGCAATCGCCCATATCCTTCAAATGCTCTGAAAGATGAGACTTAAGACTGAATATAAAATATAATTAAATAATGTATATATTTTTTGTTTCCTGAAGCATATTATTGTTTCCTGAAACATATTTTATTACATTAAGTAAAGAAAGATATTTCTTTACCAAATGTATTTCTAAATATGACAGAAAGACAAGCCATGAATTGGAATTTACACACATTTTTTTTCTCTCCTAACTTAGCTGGCTTGTCCTTTGACAGGTTAAAAACTCTTCACTGTTGTGATAAACTGAGAGTCTCAGAATAGAATCTGAATTGAAGTGTAAATGTAAGGAGACATTGAGAATCAGTTGTGTTTGCATTAGAGGAAGTGAGAGTAACACCATATGACCATATTTATCTAATTTTGAATTGACAGATTCATGGGTCATCTATAGAAATATAGGTTCCTGTGTTGTTCATTTCCCAAAGGAAGGAAAGATATTTTTGCTTCTCTTTTTATTTTTTGCACATAATTTTATACTCAACAGATAGTAGACTATTTGTTACTTGTTGAAGGGAACAAAATAATATCTAAATATGAAATAATCATAATGCTTCATATGATTGTGGACATTATTAAATGAGAAGCTCAAGAAACTCAGGTGTTTTAAGGCAAAACATTTAATAAGTTATTTACTATCTTTGGTTTTATTACAATAAAGGTTAAGGCAGAATTGGACTGAATGAAAGAACATTCTATTTATAACATCTGTCTAATGGTCTGAATAGGAGTAAGGATACTGTGTTGTCATGGTGACAATACATAGAGTTGTTATGCACAAGTTAGTGTCATTGCATAAAAAGTTGATTTTAAAGAAATATTCAATTCCACTTAAAAAAATCAAAATATTTATGACTGTTATCTTAGAATGATGATAAGCTAGAGAACTGGACTTAGAACTTAAATGTGGGGGTATGGACTGTGTACTCAAAGGCAGTAACTAAAGAAGACAAAGATATTAGCTCAAAAAGTATTTGAAGACTCCCCAATGAACCAAGCACTGCATAAGCTCAGAACTGAACTGTGAGAATTTGCTACTAAACATAATCTTACTTCCTAGTAAACACAAAGGTAACATTGGAAAGTGACCTGGCTTCTTTGACCCTCACTTCCTCATTTGTCATGTTATACCTAGAACAGAGGACATGATAGGGAGAGAACAAGATATGGATTGTAGCTAAGTGCAAGCATATGTTATAAAAATTGATTCCACAATTAGAGACTTTATACTAACTTAAAAAAGGGTATGGATGCCTGTTAATGTTTCACATAGTATTTTCCAAACTCATTTTGCCAACATCTGTCAATATTCTTGTCATATTTTGTTTTTATTCTACCTTTGTTCAACAAAACAAGAAAACAGAACATACAAATGCAATGGGGAGAAAAAAGGGCTCACAGAAATAGAGGACAATTCATATAGATGCACCAAGAAGGTAGAAGAATAAAGCAAGAAAATAGAAGGAATGAACTAGAAAATGCCAGTAGTTGATCTAAAACATTAAGGTAGCTGGAAGCCATTTCCAACACAACTTTTTTGGTTTGTTTGTTCTGCTTTATAACCTTTCTGTGTTCTTCCATTGATCTATTACTTGTCTACTTTTAAAATTTCTAAGTAATTATAGATTTATAGAAGTTACAAAGATAGGACAAATAATACCTTTTTTTCCTGACATGTGTCATCTTATCTCATTTAAGATACTTCAATCTTTTCCTGATCTTGCACTTATTTGTTCCTCTCTGGGATTCAGATACAATTTCAACTACTGTTCACTTTCTGGAAGTTTCTGCTAAAATATTACCAGCCCCTGGAATGATGTAATGTATAAGAGGCTCTCTGGAAAATCCATAAAGTACTATGGCATTTTCCCTTACCATGGCCTCCTCAATTTAATAAGGGAACCCATGAGAAACTTTTACAAATAGGAAGTTCTGTCCAGAAGAAGCTTTGTCTGTTCCTGCTATGCCATAGAAACTTGTCCTTACAGAAAGCACTTGAGAACTAGCATTCTGCAGCCACTAGAAACGACTTTAAAGAGTTCTCAGTAGTCACAACATGTATTCCCATGAAATTGGTGGTATGTAAGGTGAAAATTGAGGTTCGTTGGAGTCACCTCTGATGGCAAGAGAGGACAGCAATCTGTGACTGAGGAAACAAAGTACCTAAGCTCTTCAAGCAAGACTCGTGATGTCTTTGCCTGTGTCCTTGAATCTCAGGAGAGAAGCCAGGCCGAGATCTTCACAGAAAGCTCTGACCCCGCGGACTTTTTGTTGAGGAAAAAAAGATACCAAGAAAGTTGTGTGGCTGGGTAAAAGTTGCAGAGGAGAGAATAGAAACCAGTAGTGTGTTACAAGAAACATGGAAAGGTACAGGGGAGAAGGTATTGTAGGAAAACAGGGGAGAGGTAGCCACAGAAGCTATACTATTTTTACGAACATCCCCAGTTTGAGTCTGTCATGAGAGGAAGCATTTAGCAGTCTTAGTAGAGTGATAGACAAAATTGTGAGGAAGTGTATTTGTGTATCTTAAGCCCAAGATTGTAGCTCTATAGAAAAGTTACAAAGATAGAACAAATCATGTAGTTTATCCTACAATTACTCATCTTATCATATTTAAGATATTAAAAAATCTTATCACCTGCTGATCTTTCTCTTTTGCCTTTATTTCTGAGGTGTCAGATAAACTTGCTGTTTACCTTCTACAATAGAGTGCTTAACAAAATTATAAGAAAGTACACCACTGCATCTTAAGCTTCCACATCTGTGGTTCTTTGTAAAGGCAGTCAAGACATACCCACACAAACAGCAAGATGACAAACAGCAAGATGGAGAAGGCAGTCCAAGCTGCAGAGTTTAACACACAAGTGTCTGGTGTATCTCAGTTCTCTTATTTCTGAAAACAAGAGATACTTAAAAAGGGTCTGAAATAAAAAGGCATTAAAGGTAGAATTGATGGTGATTGACTATAAGGAGAAACTGAGGGGTGATATGGAGTCAAAGGTGGTTATGGCTTAGAGCAAGCAAACCTGGGGCTATTGAAGAACGTAAGAGTCTCATAACACATGCGTCGTGTGAAAGAGAATGTTTGGACAAATTCAGAGAATTGTGTGGGACCAGGGGATTCCAGCTGTGGCAATGATGTGATTAACAGTGTTGAACATGACTGAGAGCAGTACATATAAACAATTCGTCATTCTCCAGTTTACATAGTTCCAGGAAAAAGTTTTATTTTCTCTGCAATAAAATTAAGAGAGATTTTTTTATGATCTCAGAGGAATCTGAATCCAAGTAATTACTTTTTTATTTATAATGATCAGTATTTGTTGGAGCCTGAGACACAGCCCTACAGTGCTCATTCAGTATTAGTTATTCTCCCTAAATTGTAAACATAATAGCATACTAGTCTGTTTCTCCAGTGACATAAAAATGTCTTTCTATTCATCAAGAATCTGCCTTTGAGAGGAAAAACCTTCTATTTCATAATGTGGCTATTGCTGGCTCAAAGAAAAAGTCTCATAGAAAAACAAAATACTCATGAATGTGATTTTTATTATAACCTTCTAAATAACTTTTGTTCTAAAAGCCATAAAACTCTAAACTGCATTAAAAGAATTTGACAGCAGTCCGGGCAGGTTATAGTTATCAAATACTGTTAAAATGTGCTCATTTTATTTCTCCCTGTCCTTTATGCTTGACTTACTCTGAACATCTTTAAATTATTCATTAGATTGCAGACGAATCACTCGAAAGGACTTTCATTTTACCAGCAAATATGAAGGTCACAGTGAAATTGCTGATTTTCTAAGAAATATCAGTTTTCAAAATTGACTCAAGTAGAAAACAGGAATAGACAATAACTGGTGAAAATTTAAAGAAAACTACCCAAGATCTACTTCTAAAAAGTGTCTAAATCTTTATAGATTGGGCCCTACTAAATGACTTTCATCGAAGAGATAGTTCTGATATTATTTACATTCTTACTGAACTTAGGAAAAACCAATTTCTTTCTTTTTCTTTTTGTCGGTCATGGGGCTTGAACTCTGGGCTTGGGCGCTGTCCCTGTGCTCTTCAGCTCAAAGCAAGCACTCTACTGCTTGAGCCACAGTGCCACTTCCAGTTTTTTGGTGTTTTTTTTTTTGAGATAAGAGTCTCACAGACTATTTCTGCCTGGGCTGGCTTTGAATCGTGATCCTCAGATCTCAGCCTCCTGAGTAGCTAGGATTACAGGCGTGAGCCACAGATACCTGGCTCCAATTATTTTAAGAAGCAATTTTTTTCAAATTCATTTTAGAAAACCAGCATATTTCTTATAACAAATATGATACAGATAACACAAAAGAAACAAGATGCCGATTGCACTTATGAGCTTGATGCTTTCTTAAGCAACAGTAGAATTTCCATGTCAAATAATACTAGGATTCCTTCTTTTTCCTCATAAGTTCTATATTCCAATGCTGGGAGCTAAAGGAAATCTAAGTGAGTAGAAAGTGAATATAGAGCTTAAGTAACAGCTTAGGTAGCAGATAAGATTTGACTATTATCAAGTCCTGAGATGTTTACAAATAACTTGCAAATTATCACAGCCACGGTTCACATATAACAGTGTTTTAGGACATATTAGCTCACAAAGTAGATACTGATAATGAGGGGTATATCAGGATTTTAGAGAGTGAAGCCTTGTTACCTAAGTCTCTTTCTTTTTCTCCCTCTTTTTCCTTTTTCTCTCTCTTCCTTTCTTTCTCTCTCCTTTCCTTCCTTCCTTTCTTTTTCCTTCCTTCCTTCCTTCCTTCCTCTTTCTTTCTTTCTCTTCCTTTATTTTTTCCTTTCCCTCCCTCCCTCCATCCTTCCCTCCCTCCCTCCCTCCCTCCCTCCCTCCCTCCCTTCCTTCCTTCCTCCCTTCCTTCCTTCCTTCCTTCCTTCCTTCCTTCCTTCCTTCCTTCCTTCCTTCCTTCCTTCCTTCCTTCCTTCCTTCCTTTCATTCTTTGTTATCAGAGGATGATTGTCAGTCTTGGGATCAACCTGACACAGTAGTCAAGTCAGTGACCGCTGCTTGGTTTGATTAAAGCAACCTATTCATTCTGGAACTTGCTCAGAAAAATGCTATTTAAGGGACAATGGGCAGCAATATGAACAAAGCCAAATCAAAAGAGGAAAAAGGGAGATGGTTAATAGTGACAGCTTGACCAGCTGGTGTAGAGATGAACAGACAGACACATAAGCATATGTAATGCTGTGGTTACAATGCCAGATTTTGTACATTTTTTTCCTTTTGTCTGTTATGGGGCTTGAACTCAGAGTCTGGGCTCTGTCCCTGAGCCTTTTTGTGCTCAAGGATACTGCTCTACAACTCTGAGTCACAGTGCCACTTCCAGCTTTTGGGTGGTTAACTGGAGATAAGAGTCTCATGGGGACTTTTCTGCCTGGGCTGGCCTTGAACTGTAATCCTTAGATCTCAGCCTCCTGAGCAGGATTTCAGGTATAAGCCACCAGGGCCCAGCTTGCCAAATAGATTTTTGAAGCACCATGAGTAGATATGACAACTTCTCTCATTTCAGGTAGTCTTGCAATCAAATGGTAGATTCGATTCCAACTTCCTTTGGGTTGACTCGTGACCTTTTTCTTTAAACAATTAAAAAATAATTTTAAGTAATTTAGGAGTTACAAACATGATACAGTGGGTTACTCTGTACTTTTTTACCCATTTCCATAATGTTAACAGGTTCCAAAACCAGTATATTTTTGTGTAATTTGATTAATAAAACCTAAAGATGGCATGTAATTACTTGAACTGAGATGGAATGCTCCTTTCTGACTCCCAGCTTCTATGCAGTTAAAAAAAAAAAAGCTCAGAAAGCTACATGAAGAGGCCCACTAGAGAAAAAGAATCAACCCAAAGAAACATAGGTCCCATGGTTTCCCTCATTTGTAATATCTAGTATATGTATGAGTCAAGCGGAAAAGGTCAGATAATGTGATGTCAGGAAAATGAACCCTTAGATGTGTATTTTAATGTTTTTTCTTTCATGCATGTGTTTCTAACGCATTTATAAGATTATCTCTTTGTTGCTTTGTATGTCCCTCCCCCACAGTATAACCCCTGCTTTCACTATATTTGATGTCAGTATAACTTGTGGAGGAGATGGGGAAAAACCAGTTGTTTAAGGATACAGGTGGACCTGTTGCAACAATGAGAAGTACAAGTTGTCATGTCCAAAACGAGCTTTACAACGTCGGTGCGGGGGGGGGGGGGAGAAGGGGGGGGAAGGAGAAGGATTGGGATTGGGGGGGGAGGGGGGAGGCTGGGAAGGGATGTGAAGGGTAAACAAAGGAGGAGGCTGCAATGCTTGGTAAGAAATGTACGCATTATCCTGCCCATGTAATTGTAACTCCTCTGTACAGTATGTTCACAAATAAAATTAAATTAAATTAAAAAAAAAAAAAGAAAAAGAATCAAGACTTTCCCCAACCAACAATCCCAATTGTCCAACACCAACTGTCACCAGTGTGGTCAAGTCATTTAGGTCCTTCCAGTCTTTGTAGTGCTCCACCATATAGTGGAGAACAACTTGGACAACTCATGGAGATAATATACGGAATTATATTACATCTACTAAATTTTGGAATAGTCTGTCATGTCTCTGTAGATGTAAAGAGCAACTTCAACTAGTTTAACATTTGTACCGTTTTGTTAATACTTACTCAGACAAGCTGGCCTACTACACAGAAGAGTTGAAAAGATACAAATGGATATAGTTATATTAAGCAGCTCTCTATCCTTCTAATTCAATCATGCTAGTCTCTCTTATTGCAAGATTAAATAGGAAGCAAAGGTGTTTTTAAGCGATAAACTCTCAGCTGTAGCAGTGGATTAGCCTGATTTGTGGAAACAGGCTGATTAAGCCTTCTAAATTCTGACACAAATTAAATAATGTACATGCTTACCTATTCAAAAATTACGTTTATATATAAAAATCCAACAAGCACCTGAACTAATTTGGTTAATCATGGATTTCATCTAAACTAAGCTGTGAAATTAGTGGTTACAAAAATGATAAATAAGGGGCTGAGAAGGTGGCTCAGTGGTAGAGTGCTTGCCTTGCATGCATGAAGCCTCAGGTTCGATTCCTCAGCACCACATAAGCAGAAAAAGCTGGATGTGGTGCTATGGCTCAAGTGGTAGAGCGCTAGCTTTGAGCTGAAGAGCTGAAGGACAGTGCCCAGGCCCAGAGTTCAGGCCCCATGACAGACAAAAAAATAAAAAAAAATTTAAAAAAACCAGGACTTTGTGAATTTTAACTCTGGTTCCTGACAGAAGAAAACAACCTTTTTCTGTCAATTCCAAATAGTTTAAGGGTTGTCTGCTGGGAAATAAAACATATGCTCTACTATAATAGGAGATAATTGTGTGTGTGTGTGTGTGTGTGTGTGTGTAAAATACTGGAGATTAAGCCTACAGGATCTTACACTTGTTACTATTTGAATTATGCTAAGAACTTAAGAAATGTTCTTTCTTGTTAAAATTTAAAAATGTATATAACAATGTAATAATAACAATGTAATACAACTTTTTTTTGCTATACAGATCTACTAAAAAGGATAATAACGATTTTGGTTAAAAAATAACTTTTTGTTCTTTGCCTCTTTCTCCTCATCTTCCATTTACTTTTTTTTTTAAGTTCATTTAGCTCACATTTTGGGCACAAGAAATCCTTTGGGTTTTGAATTGGAGTAGTTGTTAATGTTGTGATACACTCCCATAGCAGGGGCAAGAACCAGCTCATCAACTCAACCAATGTTCAGGGAGAATGCAGTGATTAACTCAAAGGGAATAGCCGGGCAACTGGAAGCTCAAATCTCAAAGGTCTTCAAATAAGTAAAATATGACACAAAAATATGAAATATGTAAACATAGAAACACAGCATTTCCAGAAATCAATCATTATACAACAAAAGATTAAAATGACAGTGCAGGAGAAGAAACCCATACACTGAGCTCAAAGGAGTGTTGGCAAGAATGTTCAATGCAAGAAAAGAGGACCTCAGCCAGGCACCGGTGGCTCTTGGCTATAATCCTAGCCACACAGGAGATTTGAGGATTACAGTTTGAAGCAAGCCTGGGCAGGAAAGTCCCTGAGACTCTGATCTCCAATGAACTACTCAGAAAAAGCTGAAAGTGGTTCTGTAACTCAAGTGGTAAAACACTAGTCTTCAGTACAAAGAGGCTCAGGGATAGTGCCCAGGTCTTAAGTTCAAGCCCCAGGACCAGCAAAAAAAAAAAAAAAAGACCTCTACAAGAGCTACACAAGCACAAAGAACATACAAATAAAGAAATAAAGGAGTCTAACAAATATCACAGATTAAAAAACTAAATAAATTCCAAGTGAATACAAATAGAGTTCAATGCATTCAAGGAGAATACATTAAAGCAGCTGAAAGGGAAGAGAGAAGAAACAGATCTCAATAAAGATATAAAAATCCTGAAACAGGGGCTGGGGAGGTGACTCAGTGGTAGAGCCCTTGCCTTGCATGCCTGAGGCCCTGGGTTCAATTCCTCAGCACCACATAAGCAAAAAGAAAAAAGCTGGAAGTGGTGCTGTGGCTCAAGTGGTAGAGCACTAGCCTTGAGCTGAAGAGCTGAGGGACAGCGCCCAGGCCCAGAGTTAAGGCCCCATGACCAGACCCCCCCCCAAAAAAAATCCTGAAACATAATTAAACAAGCTGGGAGACAAAAAAATCAACTGGAAAGCTTCTCTAGCTGTGTAGACAACATAGCAGACAGAATTACTAGGCATGTAGACAGGAGATATAGTAGAAAAAGTAGATGAACATTCAGGACAAAAGAGTTTGCAAAAAACTTCAATACTCAGTTAAAAGATTGTATGTATTATAGCTGAAAAGATAATGGCACAAGGCATAGGAGATATAGTCACTGGAGTAAGAGCAGAAAACTTCCAAATCTTGAAAAATAGAAGCCCATCCAGGAATGGGACACTTGTAGAACACCTAAAAGACTGAACCAGAAAAGACTCCACAGTATAATATAATTAAAAGTACAAGCACAGAGAAAAAGAAAGAATTCTGAGAGGTGCAAGAGAGAAAAATATGGGTCACTTACAAGGGAAAATTTATTAGAATAACAAGAGGTTTCTCAAAAGAAATCTTAAATGCATAAAGAGTTTGGAATGATGTATTATTTCAAACACTGAAAGTTAATAACTATCAATCCAGAATACTCTAACAAGCAAACTATCATTCATAATGGAAAGGACAAGACAAACAAAAACTAAAACAATTGCCATTAACCAGCACTACAGAAAATACTTAAAGATTTTCTGCACATAGGAAAGAGATCAGTGAAAATATGGAGAAATTGTAGAAAAACACATATCACTAGATGAGTAGATAAACATAGGAGAAACAGAAAAGAATAGAGAATTCCTATTTGGAGGAAAAATGGGCAGAACTACCATATATCTTTCAATTTTAGCAAACAATATCAATAGACTCAATTCAATTCTCCAAACAAATAACAGAATGGAGAGCTGAATCCAAAGAAAAGACTCAGCCATCTATTATCTACAAGAAATGCATCTACCTGACAAAAACATACACTGGCTTAGGGTGAAAGGTTGTATAAACATCTTGCAAGCAAATAAATGCTCAAAGTAGGTGCAGTAGTTATATAAATCAGATAGAAGTACATATTAAATAAAAATAATCAGAAAAGATAAAGAAGGTCACTTCATATTAAAGAGAACTTGCCATCAAGGAGATACAACAATTTTATATACCAAATATTGTTGCAATCAACCTTGTTAAGCAAACACTATTGAAATTAGAAACACACATCGATCTCTTTCTCTCTCTCTCATTCTCTCCACCCTCAACACACCTATAGCCATCTGATTTTTTTTTACAAGCAATTCAGTTTAAAACACACAAATCCATTTCCAATAAAATCAGACATAGGACCAAAGATAATTACTTTAGTAATAATAACTAATGCAGAATAATGAAATGCCAATATTAGCCAAGGTGGCATATTAAAGTAAATTTGACACATTAGTTGAATAAAAGGTAGGTGGCAAATGTCTCTGAGTCATACTCAGTGGAAAAGGAGGACGAATCAGCACTAGAATCTCTGTACCTGACATTTTATTTGCTGATTAAAAACAAAACAAAGGCAAAACTCTTTCAGGCACACTACTTTAGAGGCCTTCCTTTTCCTAACTTAATTTTTAATTAAGGCTCTTTACCTAAAGACTAACCCACCAGATCCCGATAGGCCAGTTTGTAAAGGAGTTAGAACCCATCTCTGTGGATCCTGAAGTCCCTGGGCAGCTGTAATGCCTAGGAATTCCAAAGTGAGAGAGTCTCCCACCTTACAGGCAACTCTTGAAATGCTTATGTTGCTAGAAGAACTACGTAAATTCGAGGTTGGGTAAATGGAGTGTAGAGAAAAAGGGAGAGCCTGCAGTTGCTTTTTGCTGCTGGTTTGTTGGTTTTGTATGTGTCTTATCATTATATTGCAAAGAAATTTTAAACCTGCTATGGACAGCCAGACCAGCTGTCTTTTGAAGCAAATATTCATGACCTTATATTCACAATGTAGAATGATTACATTCTAGAAAGTGGAAATAATAGGAACTTTGATGTGTTTCACGTGGCCACATGGAGATTTCTTCATGCTGCCAATGATGCTCTGTAATCACATGACTAAATCATCAGGTATTCTATCAACTACTTCTTCTCCCTTCTTATGAATGGCTTGTGTCTGAACATGGAGTATGGAACCAGACATAGGTATTCTATCAACTACTTCTTCTCCCTTCTTATGAATGGCTTGTGTCTGAACGTGGAGTATGGAACCAGACATAGCTACAAGCTCTCCTACAGCAACACTGCTTGTAAGTAGTAGGAAAAGATCGACAGTCTGGTCATTCAGCTGCAATAGCACAGGAGGGAAGAACCCACCTCCGTGTCTGTCTGTGTGGCTCCTCCTGAATATTGCCACCTAAATCCAGCTCAGCTTGGAGTCTGATTCCCACATCATTCCTGTGCTCTTGGCAGTGCTTCCTTCACATCCCTGAAAACCAGAAAGAGGCCATGTTTTGTTTTTAAGTGAGCAGGTGCTGTCCGCAGTGGGTGTTTGAGAACTGAAATCCTCCTTCGAAGTCATGGGTACAGCGTTATTATTATTATTATTATATGCTATATAAGGCATCAAGACAAATCAAAGTAAATCCAGCACTCAGAAGGGAAGAAGGTAAAATGGAGATAAAGACAAGCAATACAATATAAAAGATAGGATAGGACAATCTTGCAACTTCATAGGAATGAGTGACCCACCATATAAATCAATCTCATACTCTACACTCTACACTCTACAACCCAGCCAACTAAGGTTAAAGTTAAAAGATCACTGAGCTTTGGAGGATGTGATTTTAGAACATTATCTTGCTTTTCTTCTCATATCAAACACCATACTCTCCTCAGTGTATTCCATAGAGACCAAATAAGATTGTATTCTGGAGCATACTTTATTCTTACTTTCCTATATACCCAGTCTCAGGAAGCTGAGGGCCTCAGTTCTGGTTTTCTATCATCTTGTTTAGACAGAAAACTCAGTTGGGGAGAAATCTGTATTATCTCTTTACCTGGACTAAGAACACAAATACGAAGAGAAATGATGGGAATATAAATAAGGCGATTCTGTAGACTTGAAATGTCTCCTAATCCTTGAAAAATAAATTATGAGCCATATGATTTTAGTATTAATTGCTAATGTATTACAATCAAATGCTCAGAACACTCCTGATAGGTTTATTAAGTCAATAAACATTTATCCAATATCTTTTCTGAGGCTCATTCCAGTATGGATAGGGAAAAACAAAATTCATCTGAAATGTAGAAACATCATTAAGATTCCCATCAGGGCTAACCAGATAGAATAAGACACAAAGGTAGCTCAGACCCTGAGCCCTACCTAAGCAGACTTAGGTCTGCTTATGCCACTGCTTGCATATTCCTTCTCAAGCTTATTGAAAGTGCCTTCTTTCCCTGGTTGCTCATCTGGTCTCTTTTGTCTTGAATAACTTCCCAACCATCAATACCAGATACAATTCAGACCTTTCTTTACATACTTGCTCCATTTATAGAAGAAACTGTGTATGTGTCTAATTTAATACATAACAACATACTTTTCATTGCACATTTATCGTCAAGAAAATTCAAGAAGGATATGACATAGTGGCTGTAATTCCAGATGGGAGGCTGAGATAGAAGGCTCATGGTTTGAGGCATATTAGAAAATTAGAAAAGTAAAAACTTCCTTCTTTTACTTTTTAAGTAAGTAGTTGTACTAAGGAGATGACATATAGCATGTGTCATCTTATGTCACTTACGAATACAATGCATCTTGATCAGTGCCACTTCCTTCAACACCCATCCCTTCACTTTTCTTAATTTTGTGGTATAGATGTTGAATTTTTGACTGATTTCTCCCCCACTTCCCCTATTCATTCTTATAAATTATTTTCTCAAGTAGAATGACCTCCAAGGACTTTTTATCTGGCATAATACATGGTATGACAGCCCCAGGGTTCCATTGCTAGAGAGACCACATTGAGCATTTCAATTGACTATTTAGCTAAGTTCAGGCTTTCAGCCAAGCTCCCAAAGTCCAAGATGTGCAAGTGACACCCCACCACCCTGCCAGATCATTCAAACTACTGGATTCCATTTCACCATTTTGTGGATCACCAGCCTATGAGGTTCATCTGGCTGATTCTTCTTCTCTAGGGGATGTTTTGTGGAACAAAAGAATGAATCAGCTGATGCCCACCCAAATTCCTGACCCACAGTATTATAAGATATAATAAAATAGATTTTTAAGCCACTTAGTTTGTAATATAGCTAGAATAAGATCATTTTGTCAACCCCTCCTAAAAGAAAAATAAGTACACAAAAGAATAATCTATGATGATGCTTTGTAGGAGGAATCCCATAATCTATGATGAGGGATAGTGGAAGAATCCCATACTCATTGAGTAAATAAAATAATTGGGTCATGCATTACCTGAATACAGATAGTCCACAGACCATGAGAGCCACCAAATCACTCTACCTGAAGAACCATAAAATAACAGAGCAAAACATGTCCCATTAAACCATCAAGAATCTAATCTGTTCCAGCAGAAATCTCTGGTTCCCACAGAATTTGTACTGGTTGGGACCATATCCTTCAGAATTGATTATGATGGCATAATTATTTCAAAGATGTGTATCTATCTTTCAACATTGATCAAGATGCATTGTATTCATAAACTTCTTTGTTAAATGGCCATTCCTTTGTACAAGTACTTAAAAATAATTTTTAAAACTTTGGAATTGAATAGAGAAATGAAATCAGCACCACAGTGTAAATATCTGGGTTGTTATCATGCTTATTTTAAGATTTATATAGTCTTAAATCTATAAGAATTTGGCCAGAGTGTCAGATTGGCCTGGTACTTTCCTAATTTAAAATGTGTAATTCAGTAATTTAATTTGTGATTTCAAAATAAAATCTTACTAAGGATATAGTTCAAGTACATTTAAGAGAATTCAAGTTTCTCCCATATTATAATTGTAAGTTGTTAAAACTTGGAAGTACAAAGTTTTTTTTAGTTAAATCATATGATTTATACTTTAAATGAATTTGTATTAAAGTATTAAAGTATTTAAAGACATTTCACTGTTTCCCAATTGGGTGCCAACACTATTAAAAGCTACTCTGTTTCCTAATTTCAATTCTTTGTGGAAAAAAATTTGCTATAATTTGCTAGGAACTATTCTTATTCCTCATTTCCTGGGGATTTAACTGAGTTAACGTTAAGAAGTATGACTGGTCACTGCCGGGGGCAAGACAAAAAAAAAAAAAAAAGGAGTTCTCCCAGAACTAGAGTGAAGAGGAGCCTGCTAATTATGAGCCACAGAGCCAAGCTCAGCAGTTCCTGCATAAATGAACGTTCTGCCTGGAAACCAGCAGGATCTGCAGTGCTGAGCACTAGTGTGCTTTCCCACCAGTGTGCAGTGGGCTTTCCATACCTGTGGGCTTCTCCCTGGGCTCTGCTTCTCCAGGAGGAGGGAAGAGAGACCTTGGGAAGGACATGCTGGGAGGTTACTAGAAGGCAGAGGGGCCTGGCCTGACCCTTTTTTTTTTTTCCTCCAACGTGACAAGAACAATATAAGGCTTTTGTCCTAGAATGCAGAGATCTTTCCACTCCATCAAGAAGGAAGAAAGAAAAGCATAGGAAAGAATCAGAAAAATATAGATATTGTTGTTAAACCTACCAGAGAATGGACAAGCAAACATGGGTGTAAGGAAAAACTAATTTTACTAATTCATGTTCCCTAAATCTCTTGGGCTCACTAATCCCTCCCACTTCCTCTAAGTCTACTTTCAACCAACACACACACACACACACACACACACACACACACACACCAGCATCCATGCTGCGGATTAACCCCAGGGCCCAGGTGCCAACAAGCACCCTACTACCATCTTCACCTCAATTTCCTTTGTTTAGAGGTTTTATTTATTTTATGTTATTTATTTACTTGGGCTGGCTTTAAACTCATAATAATCTTGCCTCTGCCTCCTGAGTAGATGGCATTATAGATGTCCACCACCATGTTTGACCCTATACTTGCTTTTGATTCATTCCATGTATATGTACCCCAAATGACCTGTCTATAGTTTGCAGGATGTTGTAATAGCTTGTGAGGAATTGATTGGAAAAGAAATAGAGGCTCTTCTCCAAAAGAAGCTTATATCAAAAATAGACCAAAAACCTGGAACAAATGAACCACTTAGATATGTGCAGATTAATAGATTATATGGTTAAGTACAGTAGTGCTAACCTACGAAATAATCAATGGATAGACACATCTGATTCACATGTTAAAGAGATTTGAAGACGTAAATTGAAATACAAAGAAAGAGGACATTTTGGGTTTTATTTTATTTTTTATTTTATTTTATTTTATTTTATTTTATTTGTGACATTTTGGGTTTTAGAAATGGGATTTATTTTCTTTTCTATATCTCTTATAATTAAATTAGATTTAAATCACATTAGGCAATAAGAATCAATATGCATGACATGTAAATTTTTAGGACCTGTTAGACAAATGAAATATAGAAAGGACATGTAGGGACAGATGAGAGAGAACTTGAGATAGGTAGGGAGAGATACTTCTAAGTAAATGTATCCCAACAAAGCCCTTGTCACAGTTTCTAATGACTAGAAGCTACTGCCAGGACTTTCACTGTCCTTCCTGGCTTGATGAGCACTGAGATTTCGTCAGTAGCACCCCTGCACTATCCCCTCAGCATTTAGGAAAATCTCATCTACTGGAGACTTTGCCCAAAGGAGCACTTGTACATCCTCCCCTGGCTCCATTTGGAACCCTGAGGTCTCTTAATAGTAAATGATGATTAAAAAGTAATAATGGCTTATTTCTATTTGATGGGTCCTCGTTTTTGCTCCAGGCACCATGCTAAGCATTTTACAAACATCATTTTCTCTCATCTTCACAACAACCACATGAGGTCAGCTGAGTCTTTGTCCTCTTTCTGGAGATGCAGAAACTAAGGAACAGAAAAAATCAGCACTCAGAGACAGAGCTTGCACAGTGAAGAAGTGGTAGGCTTGAGTTTGAGGTTCAAGTAGCCTGCATCGGAGATTAAATGATTGTTGATTTCTGTGGAAATTTGGCTTCTCCACCCAGTTCATGTTGCTCTGCACACATTCTTCACTACTCTTTTGTGAACAAAACTCCCACTGCCTCAGTCTCTCCTGGTTTTCTTAGTCTTGGGAGCCCTCATCAGATTTCTTTGCTCCCTTGACTTGCTCCCTTGCATTTTCTCTTTAGCCTGCTTCAGTTTGGTTCTTCATTTTTGTTCCTCTCCTTTTTGGGGTCCCTCTTCTCTTTGAAAGAGCTTACAGCTTACCTTTTTTCTTACCTTCAATATCACATGCTCTTGAAACTCTTGGCTCCATGGACTTTCACAATGACACTCTTTCTAGTTACCCAGAAAGAAGAAACTACACGCACCCGTACTTATGGTCTTTTTCTTTGGACCTCATCTACCCTTCCCATATACTTCTAGAAATATGCACATTGACTCTTGCCAACATCAAACCACACCTTATATTTAAGTCATGCTTCTTTCCTTCTCTTATGTTCAACTCACTTTCCTCTGCAGTTTGGCTCTTGATGTTTAGCTCCAGCCACATGATTCTCATGATACATTTGGATATACTTTCATTCTTTTTTTTTGGTGGGGGGGGGAGGGAGGGGTCCAGTCATGGGGCCTGATCTCTGGGCCTGGGCGCTGTCCCTCAGCTCTTCAGCTCAAGGCTAGCGCTCTACCACTTGAGCCACAGCGCCACTTCCGGCTTGTTTCTTTTTTGTTTATGTGGTGCTGAGGAATTGAACCCAGGGCCTCAGGCATGCAAGGCAAGCGCTCTACCACTGAATCACCTTCCCAGCCTATATACTTTCATTCTTTTAGGCTTAGAAAGCTAGCAACACCCCTTATTTGGTTTGCTGGCAGAAGATGAACTACTTCCCAGCCTTCCCATTTGCCCACAAATATCCCAATATGTATTAAATATCTCAAAGATTTACTTCCTTTATATGGCTTCATACAAAGCACTATCGGTGTGTGGATCTATGATATTGTTGAATGGGACTCTTCACCACTTTGAGAAATCTCTCGGACCTCACTGTGTGGTAATAACAGGATCTGCTGTCAGCGTACAGAGATCCACTTCTTTGCCCACCGTTGCCTGGCCTGAGGGTAGCCCATGATCAGAAGTTGGGCCATGATAATTATTCCATAATTTGAAATCAAATTGAAATTGAAAAATAAAAAAAGGCCCAAATACCCTAATCCTCATTAAGTCCTGAATTTTGTTGTTGAAGAGAGTGTTCTTGGGCTGTGAATGTGGGTTAATGGTAGAGTGCTAGCATGCATGAAGCCCTGGGTTCGATTCCTCAGCACAACATAAACAGAAAAAGCTGGGAAGGGTGCTGTGGCTCAAGTGGTAGAGTGCTAGCCTTGAGCAAAAGAAGCTCAGGGACAGCGCCCAGGCACTGAGATCAAGCCTTAAGACTGGGGGAAAAAAGAGTGTTCTTAAATTTCTTCAAATCTGAATTTTCCAAGTTTCATCTGTTATTGATTTCTAGTGTTGATTTTGTGTTCTAACATATGGTCTATTCCATATGTCTCATAGCCCATTTGTATGGATCACATGCACATGAAAAAATATGTATCATGTTGATTTGGGGAAAAATGTTTTATATATGTCTTTATGTCTGTTAGATCTGCTTATTTGTAATGCTGTTCAAGGCTTTAATTTCTTTCCTGCTCTCGCTAGTTGTTCTGTCCATTATAGAAAGTAAGGTATGGAAGTATCCATCTGTTATTGTAGAACGGTATTTCCCGCTTTAATTCCATTAACTTTTTTTGGGGGGGGGTCCGGTCGCGGGGCCTGAACTCGGGGCCTGGGCGCTGTCCCTCAGCTCTTCAGCTTAAGGCTAGCACTCTACCACTTGAGCCACAGCGCCACTTCCGGCTTTTTTCTTATGTGGTGCTGAGGAATCGAACCCAGGGCCTTGAGCGTGCAAGGCAAGTGCTCTACCACTGAGCCACCTTCCCAGCCCCAATTCCATTAACTTTTGCCTTATGTATTTTGGGGTTCTATTGTTAGTGGGTATATTTTTGTTTGCATAATAATGAAGACTCTATGTCCACATAGGAACTTGAAGGTATCATTTTGCCCCCCAAGATGTCCAGGGTCAGGTTCCCCCCACCCAGCCATCATATGGATTAGCATTCAATGAAATATTTGGAATTTATATAGTGGATACCGTAATATGTGCTTTGATACAGCTAACTGGTTCACCTAAAGTATATAGAAAAATTTAAAGCAAAGAGTAACTAAGAGTATACAAGAACATGAAAGAAATCTATGATTTAGGACAGGGTGAACAAACTACAGCCATGGGCCATGGGCATCTTGATCTATGTCATCATATCAACATCTTCACCCCCTTAAAAGTGCATTGTACCCTTTCAGCCATGCCTCTCCACCACGCACGGTGGGAGCAGCAGTTCGATTGTCCTCCTTGCAGTATCTAGTCAGACCCACAGAAAATAACTGTAACAAGTATGTGTTGGTCAATTCTTATCAAGTTACAGCCCCTGTCTCATAAGACTTCTTCCAGACTTCATGCAATATGTAATCTACAATTAAGATAAGTGAGGGAAGGGGTGTGTTGAGAGGGGTGGGTGAGAATGTTGAAATGGGTGATATGGATCAAGAAGTATATTCTGGTGCTTCAAAATAGGTAGAAATAATTTTTGGGTTCAAAAAGGAAAGATATGATATGAAAATTATGCATTGTTTTGAATATACTTCATATTTAAACATCAAGTAGGATTTTTTATTCTTATTTTTTATTTTTGTTTTTTAAAAAAGCTGCTTTATATCTAGCTTCAGTTGTCTATTTAACGAATATCTGACTCATTCAGGCTGTTTAATGCATCATATTGAAAATTTCTGACATGTATCAAAATCAGAGGAAACTAATGTCCCATGTTCTTTAAAGAATCAGAAACTCTTATATCTGGGCACTGATGCATAGAAAGAGGAAAGAAAATATAAGGGCCTAGAGGACAACTATATATTTTTCTTTACTGTCTGGAACTTGAACAAAATATTTTCTAATGAGAGAATTAGAAGAATGAATTTCTACATATTTATACATAATTCACCTTTTGATTATAAAATTACTAAAAGCATTATGACAGGTATTTACATAAGTACAATTTGATTATGTAAGTTATGCTTCTTACCAAGAATCCCATGGAGATCTATGTTACATGTTGGAACATTTTCACAGATGAGGAAGCTCAGCAAAGATTCCTATAAATGATTCACATTTCATACTTTTTATAGTTTTTAATAGTGTTTTTATTACCTTCAAGTGGCTGAACAAAGGAGTTGCCGTTCACCAGAGCAGTTTTTTTTAATAAAAATAATTTCCGGGTTCAAAAAGGAAAGATATGATCTAAAAATTATGCATTGTTTTGACTTGTTTTACTTACTACATCTGCTCCATCATAATTCCATGAGAAAATATAATCTCTCTTCTCTGAAACAATGGGGAACAAAGGAAAATTCAGAAATAGGGCCAAATCTAAGTCTTCTCTTGTCTACCACCACCTTCTCTCTCTCTCTTTCTCTCTTTCTCTCTCTCTCTCTCTCTCTCTCTCTCTCTCTCTCTCTCTCTCTCTCTCTCTCTCTCTCTCTCTCTCTCTCTCTCTCTCTCTCTCTCTCTCACACACACACACACACACACCATTTCTAGAAAGCTTATGTGAATGAGAAATAGGGCAGAAGCCAGAACTCCCATCCCTAGATTTGAGGCCAGGTAGTGAATGAGAGTGGGCTGTGCTGGCAAAGGAAAAAATAGGTCAGTTTAAGAAGGGCACAGGTAGCTGGAATCCTCTGGCTCTGCTGAGCTGCAGTAGCCTGCATAGGTAGATATAGAGGGCGCATACATACAGAGAGCACCAGCTGAGAGAGGTGCAATGGGAAGGGGAGCGAGAAGGAAACAGGCCAGGCCTTTGTAGCCAGCATGGGTACTTGTACAACACTTTACAGTTTATGAGCACTCTCCTTTTCATTATAAGCAATCGAACTATATAAGAGTCTAGTGATATTTCTTCCTCCAAATAATATAATTGCATTTATTTTCACAAATGAGGAAATTAAGGCTTCCCTAAAATCACGTTTCCCAAGAAGAGAGCTGTAACTTAGACCTACTTAAACGAGTTATGTATAATATCAGCCTCAAACAGACTTACTTAGCTATAGGTCAAAATACAATGCAGAGATGCAGGTCCTTCAGTCCAGATGGAACTGAGAGATGGAGATGGATGAATTTATAACCCTGTTCCAAAAATATGTAGTTAATTGTAAAGGCAATAGGAAGAACTAGAAAGACAGGGGTGAACAAACTATAGCCATGAGCCAAATATAGTTTATGGTCTGTTTTATAATTCATTTTTATTGACTCCTATCTGTGCCCGTTGATTTGCATGTTGTCAATGGTAGATTTTGTGCTACAACAGTAGACTTTATTCCTTGATGCAGAAATAGTAATATCTGCAAATGTGAACTAATTACTATGTGACCCTTTACTGAAAGAATTTGCCAACCTCTATTTTAGAAAATCTATGTGGTTACCATGCGCAGATCAGATGCACAAAACCTACCAGCAAGTTAGCTCACATCTTAGTGCACAAATTTAAAGATGACAAGGTGAAGGCTGGAGCAAATTGGACACTGGATATGTGAGTTGAGAAAGTGGAAAAATAAGAATACCAATTGAAATTATAATTTTTGAAATAGTAATTAAAGGAATAGGATAAAACTCTGGGAGAAAACAGATGAATGAAGGCTGGGCAAGCAGAGTGGATCTCATAGAAGATTTAGAAAGGGACAGCAAGATGGGTGAGAGGACAACCAAAGGTCTATAGCATCAAAGATCCTTCCAGATGAAGGTAATGATTCAATATTGGCCATTGGCGTTATCAGAATGGAGCACTTTCTGTGAGAATGCACAGGCTACCAGATTCTGGTGTCCTGAGGAATAAGAGAAGTGAGGAAGTAGGAAGAGAATTGGACAAAACTTTCAAAATGAGAAAAGATAAGGAAGTCAGACGTTTTTTGTTTTGTTTTTGCTTTATCCTCCTATGTCACTGTTTTTGATTTCTGTACATTTTGTCTTGTATGTAAGTTTATTTGTTTGGGGGAAGGTAACAGAAAGCACAGAAATGGGGGCTGGGAAAGTAGCTCAGTGGTAGAATGCTTGCCTTGCATGCATGAGGCCCTGGGTTCGATTCCTCAGCACCACATAAGCAGAAAAGCTGGAAGTGGTGCTGTGGCTCAAGTGGTAGAGCTCTAGCCTTGAGCTGAAGAGCTGAGGGACAGTGCCCAGGCCCAGAGTTCAGGCCCCACAACTGGCAAAAAAAAAAAGAAAGAAAGAAAGAAAGAAAGAAAGAAAGCACAGAAATGGTGGATCAAAGGGTGAACAAATTCAGTGGTGATATTCACTAGACACTATGTTGAAAATGAACTATACAACTTATGGAGGAGTGGAAAACGAGGGAAGAGGTGACACTTTCCAAAGAAATGTACTCATTACCTGACTTATGTAACTAACCCCGCTGTACATTACCTTTGAAATAACAATAAAATAAAAAATTAATAAAATAAATAACAAATCAACAAACACATGAGCATAAAAGATAAAGAAGAGATAATAGTTAATTTATAATGCCAGAAGACTTCCTCAACTTGAAAGAAGTTTTATTTGGATTTATGAAGCTTTCAAGACACCAAACAGGCAAGATCGAATGTTACATATAGTACAACAGTACACATTTAGTAACACTAAATATAGAGATCTAAGAAAATATATTAAAAGCTGGGCACTGGTGGCTCATGCCTGTAATTCTCGCTACTCAGGAGGCTGAAATATGAGTATCAGAGTTTGAAGCCAGCCTGGGCAGAAAAGTTGATGAGACTCTTACCTCCAACAAACTATTCAGAAAAGGGCTCAAATGGTAGAGCACTAGCCTTTTGCACAAAAAGGCTCTGAGATAGCACCCAGGCCCTGAGTTCAGGCTCCAAGACTGGCAAAAGAATAGAAGAGAAGAGAAGAGAAGAGAAGAGAAGAGAAGAGAAGAGAAGAGAAGAGAAGAGAAGAGAAGAGAAGAGAGAAGGGAAGGGAAGAAAGAAAGAAAGGAAAGAAAAAGAAAGAAAGAAAGAAAGAAAGAAAGAAAGAAAGAAAGAAAGAAAGAAAGAAAGAAAGAAAGAGAGAAAGAGAGAGAGAAGAAAGAAAGAAAAAGAAAGAGAGAGAGAGGGAGGGAGGGAGGGAGGAGAAAAACAAAGGATATTGAAAACTTCAAGAAATGAGTGACAAAACTTTCAGAATGACTACACACTTCTCAGCAGAAATTCTAAAAGCAAGAAGGGATGATATGAACCAGCACCACAGATGATACTTAAAGGACTCATACACATAGAAGAGGAAGATAAGTGCAACAGAAAAATACATAAAGGAATAAATTCCAGTAGATTAGTACATTAGCCAAAAGAAACAAATATCACAAAAACATTAAAATAACAGGAAACACCACATACTTTTCCATAGTATTATGGAATTTTAATGATCTCAAGACCTGGAATGGATTTGAAAGCAAGACCTAGTTGGATTTGAAAGCAAGACCAAGCCAGATATTAGTAGTTCAATCCTATAATCCTTTAGCTACTCAGGAGAAAATAGCTGAGATCTGGAGGATGTCAATTCAAACCCTGCTCAGACACACATTTGCTAGATTTCATTTCCAAAATAACCAGAAAAAAAAAAGCAAGGCTGGAGACATGTCTCCGGTGGTAGAATGATATCTTAGCAAACATGAAGCCCTGAGTTCAAACTTAGCACTTCCCAAAGCAAACAAAGAAACAAAATAAACAAAACCTGTACTTCCCCCCCAACCCCAAAGGGAAAGATATCTCTGTTAGGTGCTAGTGGTTCACATTTACCATCCTTACTACTCAGAAACCAAGACCAGGAGTATTATGTCTCAAGGCTAAATCAGACAAAAAGCTCACAAGATCACAAGGTATCCATCTCAAACAATAGGTGGGCATAATGTGCTCATGTCATTCCAGGGAGACTAGTATTAGGAGAATCATGGTTCCAGGACTTGCCTATTTGTGAGAGCCTCAACAGAAAAAAAAATGGCATGGTGACATGTGTCTGTCATCTCAGCTATGGTACAAAGTATAAATAAGAGGATAACCTTCTAGGATGCCCTGGACAAAAAAAAATCAAGATATTGTCTTAAAAATAACCAAAGCAAAAAGGGCTGAAGCCATGGCTCAAGTGGTAGATAATACATTTACCAAGCAAGCACACAGCTCTGAGTTCAAACTTCACTACCACAAAGGAAAAGCGAAATAAAACTCACGTATAAAGAAGAATGTGACCTTAGAGTGAAAAAAGATTGTCTAAGCAAATGGAATCCAAAAGAAAGATCAGAGTAGGTATGGTCCCTACTAAAATTAATACATACATAGCAAAATTAATCAGAGGCAATACAGGTCACTTCACAAAAGGGACAATGCATCAAGAGAATATATCAATAGTTAACATATACACCAAATTCTGGCATATCTGATTTCATATAAAAATACTACTGAACTCACAAACACAGATAAATCTGAACACAAGAGCAGTGGGAAACTTTAGGACTCCAACAAAACTCACAGCGATAGGTCAATAATAAATAGGTCATGATAACCAACAAAGATACTGTAAAAGTAAATGCCACCATAAACCAATGGTGTATTCTGGGAAGAATATTAATTCTTCCAAGCCCATAGATTTTTTTCAAATTATATTTTAGGACATAAATCAAGTCTTAACTAGCAAATGAAACTGAAACAATCCCATCTTTTATCAGAATGGAATAAAACTAGAAATCAACAGCAAAACAAACCTCAGAAAAGATGCATACACATTGAAACTGAATAATACATTGCTTTTCATTTTAAACAAGCCTTTTAGTGTCTTATTTTAATTTCATTAAAAAAATTATATTGTATCATTTTTTTAGAGGTTTGGTTTGCACCAGTTCGTTGTAAAGGGCATGTCTTTAAAGGCCTAAATTGATCAAACTTACCTCCTCCATTACCTTTCCTCATCCCTTCCTCCCTTTCCTCCCAAACCAATATGAAAAAGATTTATTATTCCATTTTCACACCTGTATATAAAGTTTTTTGACCATATTCACCCTCTTTAACTCTCCATTCACCTTCTTCCCACCAAGTCATACCCCATCCCAGGCAGGACCTGTTTTACATTCTTGTCCTTCAATGTTTTCAGATATTCAAAGGGGTATCTCTGTGGTATTTCACAAAAGTATATACAGTATTTTAATCATATTGACACCCTTGCTTGCTTTCACTTTTTCCAAACTCACTATATACTATTATTCAATAGATTTCAGTGGGTCTCATTTGCTAATTTTATTCACAGATGCAATATATTTTGAAACAGCACATTGTTGGATGTCTTCCATGAAATAAAGGGAGAATCACAATTCCTAGAGCCTAAGGAAACTAAAAATGCCAGAAACTTACTGGAAACTTTAGGATACAGCAAAGATGATGCTTAGAGGAAACTTAATAACTATGAGTGCTTTCATGACAAACCTAGAGGTCTCAGATAACGTAATGATATTCTCCCCACCCTTAGAAAACCAAGGATAAGCCAAATCCCAAATTAATAGGCAGAAAGACATTATAATGATTATGACAGAAATTAGTGGAAAGGTGAGCCTTATTAGATATTATAAACATTTTCTAAGGCTATAGATGTTTGAGACACTGCTTAAAATCCTCCAATGGATTTTCCTTGACTTCAAATAAGATGGCGTGCATGACTTACATTTATTTGATGGAATCTAATTCTCATCTGTCATACTATCCACAGCAAGGCACTCTGGGAAATGTAGTATTTCCTTTCCAAACTATGTAGAGAAAAAAAGCAAAGAAGGAGGTAGGAATGAATGGCGAGTACCTAGTAGCCAAACCTACTGCAACATATCCTCAGATTTGGAATTATTTGAATAACTTTAACGCCTCGTTTTGAAGAGGTCTTTTCTCTCTTATCCTATGATTCCCCAAACAAAAGCTTCCATCAGAATATCTATTTTGTTCAGTTAATCATGCCAAGCATTTTAAAGAAACACTCAAATAGTATCAGTTTTGTTGAACTTTAGATAAACGAGACTGTGTAGCACTTTGAACTATGAGTCACATCTTCAAGTAGTTATCCATTTGAATACTACATTTTAAGAGAAACAACAACAAAGTAGATTGAATTACAAGGTAACATTCATAGTGGAGAGATGACATGTAGGTACAAGGTCACAGAAGTAATGGAACAGACAAAAACTCCAGACAAATAGGAATTCTGACCTCAAGAATGTAAAACTCTTTTAGATGAAAGAAGGAAGACACGAAAGGAAATCAGAATTCAACTCAGAATTAGGAATTGCTGCAGCCTAATGCATTCACCTAGAGGTGGCCAGTGCTTCCTTTGGGAGGTTTTCAAGAGGTGGAGTAGGAGGTGGATTGAGTGACAAGTGACTTCAGACACTCCACAGGATCTTGGGCTAAGCTAGAAGTGGACACATTTCCTCCAAATACTTTTAAAGTGTCTGATTATGCAAATGTGCATGTGTCATTTCTTTAGGACTATATTTATCCAGGCCCTCAGACCATGACAAAGCTGTCACACAACTTGGAAGCTGTGCCACGTCTAAATAGCAGATCCAGTCACACAGCAGGCCATTGTGACCACGCCCTTCTTTGTCACCTGCGCAGAGCTGGGTTATCATTCACAGCCCCTCACGTTGGCCCTCATGCGTTGCTAGCAAGGCATTTGCGATTCACTCCCATGCATTCTTGGTAGGAGGCTGATAATCTCCTCACCTGAAAAGCAAGCAAAATCAGACACTTGAAGACATTTTCACAAGGTCACTGAAAATTAGATGTTGCTTGCATGATGCTTAATTTTCTGAGTCACTCAGCCCCCGCTGCTGCTCTGCAGGAAGGCTGGCTAACAGACGCCTTGGCTTTTCTTCTACTTTGCTGTTCATGGTTTTGAATAGGAAAAGCAACTAGTGTGTGTGTGTGTGTGTGTGTGTGTGTGTGTGTGTGTGTGTGTGTGTGTGTGTGTGTGTGTATTAAAAGAAATAAAGGAACAGAACCCTTGACAATCTTTATTTTCTTGTACAATTCCTGGGTTTTTATATTCGCTCTTTGTTCTAGAGTCTTAACACCTCACAAACAAGAGTTTGAATCAATCCATAGGCAAGTGACATTTTAGTAGAGACATTTTCTAAATTGCTGCTATATGTACTGCTTTAGCCAGGAAAGGATCGAATAAGAAATGCTTAACAGAAGGGTGCTTATGTGAAGGGACACTTTGAATTTGTAACTATAAGTGCATTTCCATCTGCCTAGCCGTGAATTATTCAACCAACACGAAGCAGCACTATTCGGGGGTGGATGTTTCTACATGGGGAAATTGAAACAAGCTCTCTTAAGCCCACTCCTGTGTCCTCAATCCCCTGAAATAACTGAAATGGAGAAACTACATTACCACCTCCAACACAGGAAATCTGGCCAAGGACTGGGTTTTTCTTTTTCCTTTTTTTAAATCACCAGTCTGTAAGTCCCCCCCCCCCAACCCCCAAGGAAATTGGTTTTCAAAGAAAAAGGATATTCAAAACCTAAATCCAACTCTTAAACAAATGTATTATCCACTACACAAATCTTTAACATGAAATCATTTTCCTTGGAGGAAAAAGAGTCATAGGTCTACTCCTTGAACATGTTTTGGTGCTTCTGACTCTATAGTAACCATGGGGCAAGATGATGATTCAGCAAGAGCAACAGAAAAGTGTCAGGTACTGTGCTCTCCTGCTCTATGTGAAAACAACCACAACCCTGCTAATAGAGGCTGCTCTTATCTCAAAATGTAGTTCTAAAGGCTTTGGGATGAGGCATACATGTTACACAATGGAAAACTAAATTCTTGGGCCAAGATGTAGCTCAATGGCAAAGCACTTGCCCAACATATACAAGGCCCTGGGTCCCATCTTCCAGTAAAACACACACACACACACACACACACACACACACACACACACACACACACACAGAGTGAAAATCTTTCTGGAACAATCCCAATTTTTAAAAGTCAGAATAATGTGTATCTTTAGCGTCTACAGAATGAAATCCAAATCATGTCTTTTGTTAGTGTTTCTAAAGACTCAGTGACAGACTTTCATAAATTATGACACTTAATTGCTCAGAGTGTGGAAACACCTAGTAAAATTTAAAATGGGAATTAAGTCACAAATTGCTAAAGACTTCTCAGATTGCTAAAAATATAATGCTAAAGAACGAATTACTAAGATACTAAATTAGTGGGGTTGTTTGTCATTTCTCTGGATTCTCTTTGATTGCTTTCTATACACTGTGCACAAAAATAGAAAGAGTGAGAAGGGTCTATTCTTCCCCAACAACTTCCACCTCAGTGACAACCCTGGGGGGTAAGAGAGAAAGAAAAGAATTTGGAAATATCTATCTTATTTGGGACAGGATTTGGAAAGTGGAGGAGAGGGTTGTAGGAATGAGAGTGAGGATACAGAGTGGCCTGAACTGAGAGCTTGCTGTAACCAGAAGAGCAGTTGAGGGCCTGAAGAGGGAAAGGTGACCTTCCCCCCCTGGCAGGTGCTAGCAGGCAGGATGGTTGGTGGGTGAAGGTGGATGAGCCACCTCAGCGTTGTGAAGCGGTAGCAGGATGCATGGGAAAGGATTCCTCGTCCAGTGTGCCTAGGCAGGCTGGGAATTTGGAGAAGGAACCCTGAAACTTGGCAAAGAGCTTCAGGCCCCTTGTTAATAAGTTCAACAGATCCATCTGCACTCTACATGCTACCACGACAATTGACAATGACTAAAAAGACCGAATGCCCGGGGGCCCTTCCCAGAAGCCTGGTCCTGAATATGACTCCAGAGACCTTTCAATCACTGGTGAGCCTGGCTGGAAGAGGATCTAAGAACTGAACTTCACAGCACTACATCAAGGCAGGCTGGAAAATGCTATGTTTTATTTAAAGGGTGAAACAAAATGATACATTCCCCTGTTTTGTGAACGAAAGATTTAGAGTTGTGAGTCTCAGTCAACACATGTGTCAATTTGTACTTCCGTATTATCAAGAGATTGTAAGCCCAAAGTTGAATTCTACTCATCATTTAGTAGTTTGGATCTATGAACACTACGAAAATTGTTTCTCCATTGAAATACAGAAAAAAAGAAATTGCTCATAGAAAGTAGCTCTTTGATATCCATGTGCAAATATTTAATTTAAAATGTTATATATTTACAAAGGGAAACATTGAAATACTGGTAATTACATAAAAGAGGGAACATTTGGAAAATTTATTTTCATTGTCATGAAATCTGGCACTTGAGGAAAAGCAGATTGTTGGGAGTTGGCTTTTGTTGTGTCTAATTTGAACAAGTAAGTTATGAACAACGTTTGGGTTAGGCACTTTGCTGCATTAGTTATCAGATGGCAACCCTGACCTAGCACAGCTTGTTTGCTACTTCAAAAAGGTCATTAAAAAGTAGTTGAGCCAGGCTCATGCTTATAAGCCTAGCTACTCAGGAAGGTTGAAATCTGAGGTTTGCAGTTCAAAGTCAGCCCAGGCAGGAAAGTCCTTGAGACTCTTATCTCCAAGTAACCACCAGAAAACCAGAAGTGGTGCTATAGCTGATATGATAGACTACTAGCCTTGTGCAAAGAGTTCAGGGACAGTGCCCAGGCCTGAGTTCAAGTCCCAGTGGCGAACCACTCTCAAGGGCAAGAAGCATGAGCATCGTGCCCTACTTAGGAGAAGTTGGTGTGTGCTCCTGTTAGGAACTTTAACCCTCTTCACTCATACATAATCTGAGCTGCACATACTCTTTGGCCATCTGAGTTTGTACACTAGGATGAACTTCCATTTTGCTGTTTTTTTTTGTTTTTTTTTTTTTTTTTCAAAAACAGAGCAGGCAGCTACTCTGCAGTATGCTTGAAGAAACTCTAGAACAATCCTCTGCTAAAAAGGTTCTGCCCCCACCAATACCATAGTGTATAAGAAAACACAGGTGTTCCTCTCTTGGCAGCAAGGTCTTTTCTGGGAAGGAAATCATTTTTTTAAGCTGAAATAGCAACCTTGCTTTCATATAGAGCAGAAAGAAGAAAACATACATATGCCAGATGACCAAAAGTCATCCACAAATATGTTATATGGAAAATTATTTTCCCTGAATTTAAAACAAACAAACAATTGTGTCTTTTTAAAGACATCTGTTCCTGTTCCTATCTAAACAATATTGGAATGGTGTGGAGAATATACTACCACCAGCCAACTGTCATCAACTAGAGATCTATACAAGCCTATGAACCTCCCAGAGCAGGGTTCAGTGAGGCCTTTTGCCTTTCATTTTTACTTTTTTTTTTTTTTAGTCGTGGGGCTTGAACTCTGGGTCTGGGCACTGTCCCTCAGCTCTTCAGCTCAAGGCTGGCGCTCTACCACTTGAGCCACAGCACCACTTCTGGCTTTTTCCTGTTTATGTGGTGCTAGGAATCGAACCCAGGGCCTCATACGTGCGAGGCAAGCACTCTACCACTGAGCCACCTTCCCAGTCCCTCATTTTTGCTTTTGAAAAAATTGTCTTTAAGTAGTTGTACAAAGGAGTTGCAATTCAGGAAAACTGTTTATGAATTCAATGCATCTAGATCAATGTCACCTCTTTCATTATTCTCCCCATCCTTCCCAACTCGACCCCTTCCTTCAATTTTCTTAATTTTGTAGGATATTCATTGAACTTTGTCTATGTGTCTGGGTGGGTAGGGGGTCCTGGGGCTTGAATTCAGGTGCTGTCTCTGAGCTTCTTTTGCTTAAGGCTAGTGTTCCATCACTTAAGCCACCGTACCACATTCAGTTTTTTCTGAGTAGTTTATTGGAGATAAGAGTCTCACAGATTTTCCTGCCACGACTGGCTTTGAACTACGATCCTCAGATCTCAGTCTCCAGAGTAGCATATGCATTGAATTCTATGAATGTATTGTGTCTCTTCCTCTCTTTCTCCTCCCTCCCTTTGGTCCTGCCCCATCTCCCTTATGAGTATCCATTTCTTGGTTATTTTGTTGGACTGTGAGTCAGCCTCTCTAAGGAATTACACCTTGTGAGTTCTCATTGCCTTTTTATCTCCCTCCCACTGTGTATCCTCAGCACTTTCATCTTGGACTCTTCACATCCAAAAAAATAAATTTTCATTATCTGCAGGTTTCCCAGGCTTTGGTCTTTTGTTATAGCAGCCTTAAAAGACTAAGTTGATTAGCATAGCTAAGAAAAGACAGGGTAAAGTGATGAAGACTTTGCCTGCTTAATATTTTCAAATGGGGCTGGTTTAGGGTGATTTATACTAACTGTAGTCAAAAGTCAGTTTAAATCTATCTTCAATTGGACAAATATCAAATTATATTTGTGTCATGTGTTTTAGATGAAGCTCTTTTATATTTCCTTCCAAAAACAGGTTTAAGAATTTTTGACATCTAAATGAAAAAAAAAAAAAACCCACAAACTTGGTAAGACTGTGAATCAGAAACACGGGATTTAAATTGTAGCTTTATTGTCTGTAGTGGTCTCTAGTAGGCTCTTAAAATGATATATCCATATGTTAATTCCCAAGGCATGTGGATATTGCCTTATTTTAGCAGCAGTTTTTTTTAAACATCTTTGCAGATGTAATTAAATTTAGGATTTTGTGAAGAGGGTTAACCCTGTATTGTTCTGGTGGTCCCTAAATCCAACGACCAGCAGCCTCATGGGAAAGTGGCTTGGATTCAGAGGAAAGGTGATGTGAAGATGGACACATAGTCCAGACACCAAACTTCAACATGAGAATCTGTCAAGTTTTTATTTCTTGGGCAGCAATGGAGCACTTACTAGCCAAGTAGTCTATTACTTACGTCATGCCCCAAGCCTTTTTGCCCCCTTAGTTATTTTTCAGATAAGATCTTGTGTTTTTGTCAATGGCTGGCTTCAGATTGTGATCTTCCTACTCTAACTTCCAAGTAGTGGTGTTACAGGCATGTACCACTATGCCTGGCCTATATGTAACATCAGTTCTGATGGGTAATGTTGGGTTGTAGACTTTCCCAAAAATCAGCTTGTAAGTTACATTATCAGATTTCTGTGTATATGACATATCTCATCTGATAGAAATAAAAATACACAGTAGATAGGATAATATTTATTAACTCCAGGAACCTTTGTGAAACACCTCCTCAGTGTTTGGGGATACTAGGGAAGAGTAATAATGTTCCTGCCTTCTTGAATTTACAATCAAGTGAGGAAGCAAGAAAATTTATCCATCAGGTAAATTTTACTTCTGAGCATCATTCAGTTATAATAGTAAAGGGAATCTCTTCTAACAACATGAGATAACTCTGTGTGTGTGTACACGTGTGCATGCGCATATATACTAGTCCTGGAGGTTAAAGTCAGAGCCCAAGCTCTGTCTCTGAGATTTCTTGCTCAAGGCTAGTGCTCTACCACTTGAGCTACAGTTCCACTTCCTGTTTCTTGATGGTTAATTGGAGATAAGAGTCTCCGGAACTTTCTTACCCAGGTTAGGTTCAAACAACAATCCTCAGATCTTAGCTTCCTGAATAGCTAGGATTACAGGAATGAGCCACTCGTGCTTAGCAACTCTGTTTTTAAATGGGACAATTTAGGACTTAGATTTTCCTTTCTTTTCCCTTTCCATTCTTCCTTTCTTCATTCTTTTCTTCCTTCTCTTCTTTCCTTCCTTTTTCTTTTCCTTGAGACACAGTATTGCTATGTAGTCCTGATATCCTCAAACTTGCTATATTGCCCAGCTTTGCTTCAACTCATCATCTCCTGACTCAACCTCCACAGTATTTAAATTACCACTGAGCCCAGCTCTAGAACTTACTGTGTTGGGGAAGTACATGCCCCCTCACTGGCACACACTCCATGGATTTTGTTACTAAGCTTCCTAGACCGTCCACATCCAGGCTGACCTGCCAACTGATTGCAGATGCAGCAGCAAACCCAACAGAGAGCAGGAGAGCAAAGCCCCAGAACCCACTGCCAGGACCACAGGAAATGACAAGTAGCTATGATTTGAAGCATCTTGCTTTAAGCTTACTAACCTAAACTACTTAGGGGAAAGAACCCTATATTGATAGATTTTGCTTTCTTTGAAGTGAGGGACATATAGTGGTGGGAATGAAATTTACTCATGCTTTTTGTAAAAAGCATACATTGAGTATGAACTACATGCTGCTCCCAAGCATACAGGAACACACAGATGAATGAGTTCCCACAATTAAAGCTATATTGTAACATACATTCACTTTTTTCTGTTTTTTTTCCTTGCATTTACTTTTGATATTAGTTTTGTTAGATAAATAAGCTTATCGTTTATAAAATAGGTAAGACCTTTTAAACATTTTAGATATAGATAAGTAACAAGTAAACAAAAAGTTTGTTAGACATAAGAACTCCATGGGATATTATACATAAAATAAATAGCCATCAAGTAAACCATTTACAAGTGATAAACATTGGGGACAAGCAATTCTTAATATTTGTGAGGTCCTTGAATATTAGCTATACATGAAACTAAATAAACATGAGGCACTTACTATTTAGTAAAAGGCGAAAGATTTATACGATCTGAAGAGAAACCAGAGTATGGCACTTACTATTTAGAATGTGCCATGTTTGGGCTTTTTAATAATTATCAGACCCAGTCGCATTCATTCTGGTCTCACATGTCCTCTGTCCCCGAAATAAAAATAAAATGTGTCGCATGCTCCTTTTCCATCACTTCTCATCGCACTTCACATTGATTTCATAAGCCGTATGATTTCATCCATCCTCTTCTGTGACCTCTCAATTAGCTTGTCTTGAGTAGACTTGGACCCTGCTTCGATGACAAGGTCATTTCCCACAAGGCACATAGGAAAAGATGAGAGAGCAATGCCACCTTCCTAACAGTCGGCTCACTCAGCTTTCTCGTACCTCAAGGGCTGTTGAGCATGCATTACTTTCCTCCTCCTTTCAAGGCCCTGTCCCCATTTCTCTCTGACCCATCCAGAATCATTTCTTCCTCTGGCTGTGAAGAAAGATAGAGGGAGGACTATGACTGTCTGGACTCTCAGTCAACTAGAACACTAGCCATGGCCTGACAGCAGGAGTCTAAAGAGCCTGATGATGAGGCAAAATGTCCCTTTTCTTCACCAGTTAAAGGGACCATTTAGCAGTTTGAAGCCAGAACAACAGTGGTGAGTCAGGTTTGGGATCCATTTTCTTCAAGTCTAAAATTCCCCAAATGACTGGATGATGGAATTGAGAAAAGAGAGGTGCTTCTGACATAAATTCAGCACGGCTGGTTTAATGGCACAGTGTTAAAAAAAACTATCAGGCCCTAGTTCCCACTGCCAGTCTCAGGGACCCCTTCTGACATAACAACTTGATCCAATTTGAAAGGTCTCAGAGGACAAATTCCTCATCTCCCATCATCACCGCTTAGTCAAATTATGTCTACAAATGGAAGCTGGTATCAGCACCTCTATTCAACTTTCCATAAATATTTAGTGAGTACTTAAACCGTCAGGCACAAATGAATGAATCAGGGAAGCTTTTATTGCTGTTCCAGTTACTCAAGAGTGACAGTTATGTATGTCCCACTTGGTAGTGTTCTAAGACAACAAGTGACATGCCATAAGACTTGACTGAGTGTCACCGAATGACCAGTCTAACTTAGGGAGCTGATGAATCTAGAGGAAAGAGACAAGCTAGCCAGTTGCTATTACAGTGGAGAAAAGAAAGCTTGGTATACAGAAAGTGTAGTTGTATAGAAAACATAGATTCAGGTTACAAAATTCAGTGATCAGGAAATTTTTAGTCCCATTAGAGAAAAAAACAATCAAGGATGAATTTATGGGAGATGTAAGCAGGATCCCTTTTATTAATGCAAAGCAAATGGAAAGCAAAGCGTAAGTGTACTCTCTAGATAGGAGAGTGAGCAGAGCAGGAAGGAGGATCTGTGCTGGAGGTCTCAAGACCATGAGCTTGGATTGAGGCTGGTGTGTATAGGCATTATTGATCATGGAAAACCTGGATAATGTCATGAAGTTCAGAGGCTTGGTTGTGCATCAGCAATTCCTCACATTTCAGATGAGAAAGTTCTTGGCCTTGAGTGGTCAGACTAGAGTTATGATTTTTAGCAGGCTTTGGAGATTGTGACTCCGAAGACTCACCTGTATGTCACACATTGTTCTATCAACATCAATGGGGCCAGAATGTGATTCTTTTTTTTTTCCTTTTTAAAATCATCCAAAGCATCGTTCTCAACCAGCATTGTGTTAATTCCTTTAATCCTACATTAGTCATAGAGGTGGTGAAGGAAATGGTGGCAAAGGATCCTTAGGCGTGGACCATTCAAGTAAGCCTGTCAAAGGCAGGCTAAAGTAATCCAAACAGGGAAATGAACCATGGTTTGTATGCACAGAGTCTAAGGATCCAACCAGAAAATAAACAATGTCTCAAAACAGGCATTACAACTGAGACCCCTCTGGTGATGCTCTGATGGGCGAGAGTCTCTGAAAAGTCTATGCATGGACTATGGTAGAAGCCATGGCTTCAAATCTCCACTCCATCCAGAGAAAGCCTCTGTGGTCCAAAACACCTGTGTAACCAGATGGCAGAAGACAGTACGTACCACCGATATTCCACAATAGCCCTGGGCCTCATTTGTCCCTATACCTTCAGTTTGTTATATTATTAAGTCTATATAGTAAATTTTATTGGCATGTATTAAATTGTACATAGGAAATGGTTTTCTCTACAGATGTATGCAATGTATTTTGGCTGTATCATATGCGGAGTTCTTAACTCTGTTAGTAAAATGATCACTTTCAGAACAGCTTCTCTATAATAAATTATACTTCCATTGAGTTCTAAGCTATTAGGTAATGGTTCTCACTGAAGTTGAAGGGAGAAAAGGAATCCCCAAATCCTGTTATTTGATCAGATATTTTCCTTCAGAAATGCTCTTCATTTCCTATGGTATACTTAGTCTGACTGGCTCATCCCAGTGCATTGGCTACAACATTCTCAGAACTGAGGATCTACCTGGTCTCTCCACACACAGCTGGAGTCTCACAGCATTCGTTATTGGGAGTACTAATATCCTCTCTGGTATGATCCTTCAAGCACTTTACCAGCTATGATGGAATTTTTATTTATTTTTATCAGTCATGGGGCTTGAACTCTGGGCCTGGGCTCTGTCCCTCAGCTCTTCAGCTCAAGGCGAATGCTCTACCACTTGAGCCACAGCGCCACTTCTGGCTTTTTGATGGTTTATTGGAGATAAGAGAGTCACGGACTTTCCTGCCCGGGCTGGCTTTGAACCGTGATCCTCAGATCTCAGCCTCCTGAGTAGCTAGGATTACAGGCGCCACCGGCACCCAGCTATGATGGAATTTTTAAGCCCAAATCTAGGCATGGCTTGAATTTACTAAGTATAGGCAAAAAATGATCAAATTTGAAACTACTGAAGCTCCAGGAAAATGCCTCAGTAATATTTTTCCAGAGCTTTCCTCTCTGTCTCTCTGTCTCTGTCTCTCTGTCTCTCTCTCTCTCTGACACCTTCTCCTGGTGCTTTTTATCTCTGTCAACCAACTTTCTTTAATTATTTGTTCTCACCAAAGTGACAGAACTAGGTCACCCCAAATCCTGTGAGGCAGATAAAACTGTTCTTGTGCAAGCCAGGGAAGGAGATGCCTTTGAATCCCAGGTGCTTTCAATGGAACAAAATTAACATTCAAGGCTGCACTCAGCCTGATAGTAAGCCTCTTTCAGGGAGTAGAAAAATTGAGTGTTTATTTATAGCTCTCTTTGAAAAGAGTAGTGTCCCATTCTTGAAAAAAAAAAAAAAAGGAAAGGTTTCATTTCCAACTTGTATTTTCTTTTACACCAAGTCTCTTTCCTAATTAATGTTGATCACCAATTAAAGGATACATGTAAACGCACATATCAAATGATAAGAAATTATTTAAGATCATTATAAAGGACAAAGATAATTCATTTTGCTTAATTCACCATGGTCTGAGAACTTAGAATGTCCAAGTCACTTTTTAGAAGGGTTTGAAGGCTGCAAAAATACATAAAACAGTTCTGCTTGTCAAAGAATTTGCAATTTAATAGCGTGAGGCCTAATGCAATTGAAATAAGAAGTATAGATACAAAGCAGTGCAATTCTAAAATCTATTTTGGTTTATTTGGCAACAGAATCAAAGGATGTAGGGGATGGAACTTAAAGGATAGTTAAATTTCACCAAATTCATCCCTAGAAAAATTACTTTTCTATGAAGTAGATTTTCCCTGAGGTACACAGAAATTTTTATACTTTATTCTTCCCTGAATGTGTCTTCTATCTATAGCTCATTTGTTGGGAGATATGTCTCACTTAACCAAACTGAAAGTCCTTTAAATGATGCCAGAGCCTGACATGAGACTCACACTATTTCAACCCAGAGTTAACATTTATAAGCATCTGCTTAATTAATTAGTGAATCAGTTATTTCATGAAGAGGTTAAAAAGAAACATTTATACATTCTAGAAATCCAGTTTCATGGCTATTACAGTTTGGAATCTCCAGGAAGCAGGTTCTGACTGAACATTGAAATCAACTAGTGAGATTTTTAAAAACAAAACATTTTATTATGGAAAGTTAAAACATTTACCAAAAGTAGACTGGCCAGTGTGATGAACCCTGGGTACTTACGACTCAACATCAACAATTATGAAAGCATGGCCACCATGTTTTATCAATATCTACTTCTTGTCCTTCTCTTTCCTCCATCTTCTGTTACTGTTTTGAAACACATTTGTGAGTCTCTTTTAAAAGACTGATTCGATAGCTAGCAAGATCAATAGAAAGCCCACGGATTGGGAGAAGATCTTCACTAGCCATACAACGAACAAGGGTCTCATATCTAAAATATACTTGGAACTCAAAAAATTAAATCCCCCAACAACAAATCCTCAAAGAAACAACTGCCCAATAAATAAGTGGGTGAAAGACTTAAAGAGAAACTTCTCTGAAGAAGAAAGAAGGATGGCCAATAGATACATGAAGAAATGCTCAACATAGCCGGGCGCTGGTGGCTCACGCCTGTAATCCTAGCTACTCAGGAGGCTGAGATCTGAGGATTGCGGTTCAAAGCCAGCCCGGGCAGGAGAGACCGTGAGACTCCTATCTCCAATAAACCACCAGAAAACCGGAAGTGGCGCTGTAGCTCAAGTGGTAGAGAGCTCGCCTTGAGCTGAAGAGCTGAGGGACAGTGCCCAGGCCCAGAGTTCAGGCCCCACGACCGACAAAAAAAAAAGAAAAAAAAAGAACAACAAAAAAAAAGAAATGCTCAACATCCCTAGCCATAAAAGAAATGCAAATCAAAGCAACAGTGAGATACCACCTCACTCCAGTTAGAATGGCAAAAATCAAGAACTCTAACAACAACAGATGCTGGAGGGGATGTGGACAGAAGGGAATCTTACTTCATTGTTGGTGGGAGTGTAAACTTGTTCAACCACTTTGGAAAATAGTATGGAGGTTCCTCAAAAGACTCCACATAGAGTTCCCCTATTACCCAGCAATCCCACCTTTGGACATTTACCAAAAGGTTTATAAACAAGACCACACTAAAGCTGCCAGCACAACTATGTTTATTGCAGCATTATTTACCATTACAAGATCTAGAACCAACCCAGATGCCCCTCAGTAGATGAATGGATCAAGAAAATGTGGTATATATACACAATGGAATTCTATGCCTCTATCAGAAAGAATGACATAGCCCCATTTGTTAGGAAATGGAAAGACTTGGAAAAAATTATAATAAGTGAAGTAAGCCAAGCCCAAAGAAACATAGGTCCTATGATTTCCCTTATTTGCAATATCTAGTATGAGTCAAGCAGAAAAGGTCAGATAAGGTGATGTTAGGAAAATGAACCCTAAGATATGTATTTTAAATGTTTTTTTTCTTTCATGCATTTGTTTCTAATGCAATTATAAGATTATTTCTTTGTTGCTTTGTATGTCCCTCCCCCACAGTATAACCCCTGCTTTCACTGTATTTGATGTTGGTATAATTTGTGGAGGGAAGGGGAAAAACAAGTCATTTAAATAAGGATACAGGTGGACCTGTTGCAACAATGAAAAGTACAAGTTGTCATATCAAAAACGAACTTTACAACTTGGGGGGGGGAGGATTGAGTGGGGGGGAGGGAGGATGGGAAGGAGGCTACAATGCTTGATAAGAAATGTACTCACTATCTTGCCCATGTAATTGTAACCTCTCTGTACAGTATTTTCACAATAAAAAAAATTTTTTAATGAAAAAAATAAAAATAAATAAAAGACTGATGCGGGGCTGAGAAGGTGGCTCAGTGGTAGAGTGCTTGCCTTGCATGCCTCAGGACCTGGGTTTGATTCCTCAGCACCACATAAGCAAAAAGAAAAAAGTTGGAAGTGGCGCTGTGGCACAAGTGGTAGAGCACTAGCCTTGAGCTGAAGAGCTGAGGGACAGCGCCCAGGCCCAGAGTTCAAGCCCCACGACCGGACCCAAAAAAATAAAATAAAATAAAAATAAAAGACTGATGCCCAGAGATAACTCCAATTAATTGTAGGGCAACATCCTCAGGTGGGTTCTGATGAGTACCAAGACAGAACTTCTGAAATGGAATAGGGTGAGCACATGGAACGGTCAAGAACTAAGTAATTTCAAGGTGAGCTCAAGGACTGGGAAATGTTCCTGTCTTGCCAAAGCTTATTTTGTACTGGATACAATAGAAATGGTGGGAAATGGAGCCAGGTTTGAGAGGAAATAGTAAGAATGAATTTTATTCTGAAGTTTATTGTTAAGGTTGTCGTCATCACAATCATCATTTTAGTCCGAGTGGTGGCTTCTTGTGTACATTTTGCAGATAAAAAAAAATTGGGAGCATAAATGTTAAATGATTTACACTAATATTGAAATCCAAACAAATTAAAACTTTGCTTAATATAGGAATTATTTCACCTGAGGCAGAAGAATGTTAGCTTTTTGTTTATTGTACATACATGTACACTAATGGAATATAATGGATGATCCAGAAATAAACCCATGTAGTCATCTAATTCTCAACCAAGGAGCCAAGCATCTATATCAGAAAAAAGGCAACCTTTTCAACAGATGATGCTAGGAAACCCAGATATTTACATGGAGAAGACTGAAATTAGATTCAAATCTCTCACCCTATACAAAAATCAATTCAGAATGGACAAGTGTAAGACATGAAACTTTAAGACAACTATAGAAAAATACTTTGAAGATCTATCAAAGACAATGACTTTGTGACTAGGAGTCTAATAGCTCAGGGAATAAAGGCAACAATTAACAAATTAGAGTGCATAAAACTGAAATATAAAAATAAAAACTAACTTCTGTACAGTGAGGAAAAAGATAGCCTGTAGAATGGAGAAAATCTTTGCCAGCTATTCATCAGACTATGGGTTAACACCTAGAATGTCCAAAAAGCTCAAAAAATGAACCAGTAAAAAAAAAACACAAATAATCTAATTAACAAATGGGCAAAGAATTGAGCAGGTAATTCTCAAAAGAAGTGCAAATGGCCAAGAATACATAAAGAAATAGTCAATATCCTTATTTATAAAGAAAATGAAAATCCAAATGACACACTTCCCCCTCTCCCTGCCACCCCCCACCCCTCCTGATGCTTGAACTCTGGGTGTGGGCACTGTCCCTGAGCTTTTTTCTCTTTGAAGGCTAAGATTCTACCACTTGAGCCACAGTACCACTTCCCCAGCCTTTTCTGAGTAGCTTATTGGAGATAAGAGTCACAAGGACTTTCTGGCAAGGCTGGCTTCGAACTGTGATCCTCAGATCTCAGCCTCCTGAGTAGCTAGGATTACAGGAATGAGCCAATGGCACTTGGATACTTATATACTCTTGATGGGAATATATATCAATATAGCCACTATGGACATCAGTAAGTACAAAGCTTCCTTAAAACACTAAAAGTAAAACAACTTGATCCTGCTATACCACTCCTAAGCATGTATCTAAAATTGGCATATACAGATGTGTTGAAGCACTATTCACAATAGCCAAGTTACAGAATTAGCCTAGGTGCCTATTAACTGATGAATGAATAAAGAAAATGTTAGAAAAATAGATAGATAGATAGATAGATAGATAGATAGATAGATAGATAGATAGATAGACAGACAGATGATAGTGTCAATATATTATGTATCAATGTGCTACATATTGATATATATTATATATAATACATCATCGTGCACATATGATGCATATATATGCATATATACACATATATATAGATATATGCATGCATGCACATAATATACATATATGCATATATAGGCATATATACATGTATATGTAGATATGTATATCTAACATGCACACATACATATATACACACACAATGGAGAATTACTCAGCCATAAATAAAAATGAAATTATGTCATGTTTTAGGAAAATTAATGGATTATAAGGTTAAGAAAAATATTTCATTGGGCCGGGTCGTTATGTGGGTCTGGTGTCTGTCCACCCCACTCCCCTCTTCCAGTTCTCAACTCAACAGGTACAACTCTGTCGTCTTTTCTAGCTCCCATGGGACTGTTTTGTACCTACTTCTGCCCTAGTCCATCCACCAGTGCGCTCTCTCTCTCTCTCTCTCTCTCTCTTGTTCTCTCTCTCTCTCACTCTCTCTCTCTTGCTCGCTCTCTCACACACACACAATTTTAATTTGGATTTTCTTTTGTAAATAATGTACATATTGTTAATTTTTTATTAAAAGAACTCTGCTTTGATATGCTAGCATAACTGCTGTAGCTCCTTGTGTACTGTGGTGCTGTGTGGCTTCAGGTTTAGTGCTATGACAGGTGTACAAGGCATTTACACTTTCTACCAAAGGGACTTAACCATTGTAGTACTTCTGTGTAGTACTTCTGTCTTCCCCTTCACCCTGACTTTTTTCCTTTTCTTTTGTAAATAAATAAATCTTGGTTCTTAAGGGGAAAAAAAAGAAAATAATTCAGACTGAAAAAGACAATATCATGTTGTTCTTTCATATTTGGAATCTAGACCTAAATAAACAAAGCAAAAAAGATACGGATGTGAAAGGACTGTAGTTTACTTTCAGAGGGATGGGTACTAGCAGGAGAGGAAGGATCAGAGGGGAGGAGGATGAACATTAATCTAACCCAATATATAGCTTTCATTATGGAAATTAATGAATCCAAAAAACTATTGTTAAAAAATCTGCAAATATGAATTCCTCAAATGTGCTTTGTTGTTGGAAAGCAAATCATCATATATGTTACATACATAGTCTGTACTATGTGCAAGTTTCAATTGTGTTCTCATTTATTTTCAATATCTCAAAACTCATGAGTTTTGCATGACTGATGAAATGTTTGAGCAACATTGTGATTTTGGCATCTTGTCAGGATTCAAGGCTAGAAGAATTTAATTTTCATATTGTGTGTCATTCATGCTTTCAGACAGCATTGAAAAAAGGCAGAGCAACATAATGAGCAAAACAAAAAGGGAGATTGCTTTCACCCTGCAGCTGTGTCTAGCCTTGCACAAAGTTTTTCTTCCTTTAGTTTTAATCAGCGGGGTGTTCTCAGAAATCCAACATGTCCTTTAAAACGGCACATGTTTTTTTCCCCCTCAAGCTACTAATCATTTCATAATCTACGCTCCAAGTGTTTTTAAACCTTTAGATGAAAATAGTGTGATGACAGATATTTCATGAGTGTTTGAAGCATTCCTGTGCAAAACACTTCCATTTTGAAATGTCCCCAACAGGACTATTACACGAAGGTGGATTTAGATCCAGGGAAACAATTTGGAGAAGGGAAGACATGGGAAGAGAAAAAAACAGGGTACAAAGTGGCAGATGCACTATCTTTATCTCCTCTTTTAAAGCCTTCAGCAGATGGAAATACCAGTTAAATGTTATAGTCCTTTAGCATCTAGTGGTATTTGGAGGGAGGGCTTTGCAACCTTATGTCACCATCAGCTCTGGAGTTGAATTCTATAGAAGAGGAATCGAATCACATCTCACAAGCCGTCATTGATGTATTTCTTATTTGCATTAAAAGATAAATGAGATTGCACAGGTAATCTCACCAAAGGTGGATTCACTGAGAAGATAATAAAGCATAAAGCTACAGGCATCCTCCCTTCCATTGGCCCTTTGTAAGGTTTTGGGGAGATACTAGCAAAAAGTCCATTAGTCATAACATTTACAAAAATTAGCTCTTTTGACTGCATTTGTTTAATGCCATTCACTAACTCTTTTCATTCTAGAATCTCTCCATCATACTTCCATAGCATTGGGATAGTCACAAAAATTTTCCTGATCCAGCTAATGGGAGAAATGTTTATCTTCATCCCTGTCCCTACTCCTATTTCTCCTCCTTTACCAAGAATAGAGCTCAGGGCCTCAAACTCAGTTTGCCCAAATAGTACTCTACCACTTGCTTGCAGCTCTATATATTTTTTTAAATTACAACATGCAAATTTAATGAATTTCAATATACTCTTACTGTGATGAATAATGTTGCTAATTTCACAAGCATGAATATTTTGTGTCATTTTTTGCAGACCTGCTTCTTGCAGATAATTTTTTGGAAATAGGATCTTCCCAAATTCTTCTTCTCAAACTATAATGCTCTAGTTCTTAGCCACCTTAGAAGCTAGGACTGCAGGCATGAGGCACTGATACCAGACTCCTCTTTCTCTTCTTGTTGTTCCACGCTCATTCTCAAAATAGTGCCTCTCCCACCAGACACTGGGGGTTTTGCTACTCAGGAGGCCTGGAGAGAACTGAGGATCTCCATTCCAGTCAGCCCAGGCAGATGAAAAGACTTGTCTCCATTTGACCAGCAAAAAGTCCGAACTGGAGGTGTGGCTCCAAAGAGTCTCAAGAAAGCCAAACAAGAGCTTAAGGCCTTGAATTTAAGCCCCACAGAAACACACACACACACACACACAAACACACACACACACACACACACACACACACACACACACACACACACACCTCCTACTTTCATGGTTTTTGTAAAAAAATTATTATCCTTAAGTAGTTGTACAAAGGATATGCCATTTTACAAAGCAGTTTATAGATACAATGCATCTTGATCAGTGTCACACTCTTCGTCATTTTCACCACCCCCTTGACCCACCCATTCCCTTATTTTGCTTAACTCTGTGATATAGATGATTGCATTCTCCTCACCTTTTCTCTCTTAATTTGTCTACCCCCTCCTTAATCTTACTTTCACATTCTGAAGGAAAAAAAAGAGAGAAAAGATGTAATATTTGCCCTTTTCAGTTTGGTTCATTTCACTTCACTATGATGATCTCCAGTTCTGTTTATTTTCCTGCAAATGACATAATCCCATCCTTTACAAGTGAAAAATATTCCATTTTGTTCATATGCCACAAGTTTCTTTTTACCTGTTCATCTGTTGATTGACCCTTTTGCTGATTCCATACTTTGCCTATTGTGAATAGTGCTTTAATAAACATGGGCAGGCACATTCCCAAGTGTATGCTGACATACATTCCTTCTAATAGATAACAGAAGCAGTATCATAGGATCATAATGGCCATTATTCAGTCTACTGTACCATTGATGGTAGATTTTCTTCCTCCCTTGGATGAGATGTTTGAAAACCAACATCCATTAGTGGAGGTGTCAGTTGGATTCGATATGCTCAAACAAGAGAAATGAGTGTAAAATATGTGAGCTTGAGCATGACCACAATGTTGCTAAGCATTGTAGCTGAATGGTGGAGGGGCCAGCGGTCCACAGGGTGCCTCGCTCCTTCAGGTACCTAGGTTTATGCTGCATCCTTCTAATTCACAACCCTGGGAACACTGTGCCCAGATGGAAAGTCCAGTTCTTCTCAAGATTTGTCTCTAATTGCAGTGGCTCTATAATGTAATAGTTCCCATCAAGTAAAAAGATTCTAGGGCATGCATTGCCTTGCTTAGTAATCATTCTATGATTCATTATCAACATCAAACATAAAGCAGACCTATGTACAGATAGGCTGTTTATTTGTATGTTTGCAGTAGACCACTTATTAATACAGTATTCTCAGAATGAGAGATGGAACTTATAGAACAGTCCAGTGCCCTAAATGGTATGCAGTGTATATAGAATGGCTGAGAAGTCACATTGACAGATGGATAATATAATATGGCATTTATCTTTAAGTCCATCTTAAAAAATGTTACAAAATACCTGTGTTTATACAAAATCAGTACATTTTAAAGTCATATAAGCAATTTGAAATTGTCCTTTAAGTATCTATTTGCAGGTAATTTCCACTATTCCCTTTCCATAATTCACAGAGTGAGAGGTTAAAACTTGACTTGTTTCCTTTGGCATAATGTTTCATCAAATAATCTCAACTAAGAGATAAGTAATAAGTAATAAGGTTAAATGTTAGTGTTAGCCTAAAAATGTACAATTTAGATGCAAATAATGTAGGAGTGCATATACACCGTACAACAACCTTTAGTACTTTAACCTCAATATAAGTTATTTGAAAGTAATAAATAAATACCCTCTTCATAAGAAGACTGAAAAAGAATGATAAAGAAGGAAGAAGAGAAAGGAGGAGGGGTACCAATCTGAAATCTAACAGAGGTGTGTCTCCTTTCACCCTCTCCATGTTTTTAAATACCACTAGGATGCTAACAACTCCCAAACATGTGTCCTCAGCAAAGCAGAATTCTCTGAAACATTCTCCTGGATACACATGGAACTAACTCTCTCTAGGGTTCCACACCTGTATCACACATTCATCAGGTATAAAACTAGAATGACCAGGCTGATCCCCCACACCTCCCAGCACTCGCTGACTCTCATACAGTCAATCATCCCATCTAGAATTTTCGGTCTTAATATCTCATTGGCTCTTCCATCATCCTTACATCTAATCATTCACAATCCCTCTCAGTTTTATAATCTGACTCACTGCCACCACTAATCCATTAGCTTTATCCTAACTGGTCACTCTGCCTTTTGTTTTCTTCCTCAAGTCCATCCTCCATATACTCTCTCAGAGTAAAAGCTCCCTTTTCTGCCTCCTCTCTACCCACATTTTCCTTTTTTGCCACTGAAACATGGAAATTACTCCCACGATGGCTAATACCCTTGTGATGTTTGTCATGTGGCTCCTTCTCTTCAGGACCTTTATCTTCTGATTAATTCATCCTCCTCTGTGCTTACACACAGAACCACTTCTGGAAAAAATTCACTGGACTTCCAGACTGCTCTGAACATTCCCTTCCATTTCTGTATCTGCAAATGGAGACCTCTATTATTGCTTCACCTTTTTGCATTATAATTACCTATTATCCAACATGGTTCTCTCATCAGATGGATAGCCCTACAGGGATAGAAATGTATCTGTTTCATTTGTGCATCTCATTACCTGGCACATAGATGAGTAAATGGAACCATAGAGATTTCTTCTTCTATCCTAAGTGGATGAGGAAGTTGTCCTGGAGGAAGATAAGCCTTGGTTACCCTCAATGTAATAGTTTCTGATCTATCCTACTGGGAACAGATGATGCAAAATCCAGTCACATTTTCAGTTAATACAATAGCAGAGTGAAGACACCATGGTAAACTTCTCAGAACCCTTCTGCACCCTCTCAGTTGTTATAAGCAGCTCTCTTTCAAGAGACTTCTCTTTTTGAATGGCACATCATTACCAGAACCAATAGTTTCACAAGATCACCAAGACTCAGTGGACAAGGACAAAGTATAATTCACAAGAGACCTGTTTTGTGTCTGTAGTTTGAGAAGAGGAGAGATTACACAGCTCTAATATTCTCCAGGAGTCAAAATTAAAATCAGATAAAGTATTTGTGTGTTAGTTATGCCAAGTAAATACACCAAAATATTTGATTCTATAACTTTCTTGAAGAAAAATAGTGCTGACTGGAAAGATGAGCAGGCATTATATACCTCATTTATGGTACTGGGGTTCTTTTGTGCTTATACACAGAACCACTTCTGGAAAGAATTCCCTGGACTTAGGGTCTCTCGCTCAATACAGCAAGTACTCCACAACTTGAGCCATTCTCTACATCTGGCTTTTTGCTTGTTAACTGGAGATAAGAGACTCTCAGATTTGTCTGCCCCAGGCTGGCTTCGAATCTTGATGGTCAGATGTTGGCCTTATGAGTAGCTAGGATTAGAGACATGAATTACTGGTTCCTACAAATACCTCATTTTCAATGCTTATAGAATGGACTTGAGTTTTCTAAATAAGGGATTCAAAACAGGAACTCAATTGGGATTTTTTTTGCCAGCATAGCATGTGCTGATTTGTTTAAATTTTTAAAAGTTTTAACATGTGGCATAAAAAATCATGGGGCTGGAAAGGTGGCTCAGTGGTAGAGTGCTTGCCTTGCATGCATGAGGCCCTGGGTTCGATTCCTCAGCACCACGTAAGAAAAAAGAAAAAAGCCAGAAGTGGTACTGTGGCTCAAGTGGTAGAATGCTAGTCTTGAGCTGAAGAGCTGAAGGACAGTGCCCAGGCCCAGAGTTCAGGCCCCAGGACCAGACCCCCCCAAAAATAAAATAAAATAAAATAAAATAAAATAAAATAAATAAAATCACAAAACCAGGACATGGTAGTTTGACAAATAATAGATTAAATTCCTGTGAAAATCATCTCAGTTAACAAATGGAACATCAGCACCCATTATGGGCTGAATTGTCTTCCTCAAATTCTTAGGTTGATACTCTAACCTAGAGTATTTGAGAAGGTGACAGTAGCTACATACAAGTCCTCTAAAAAGGTAATATTACTTTGAGTTATTAGGCCCCTAATCTTACACAGCTATTATCCTTATGAAAAGAAAAATCTGGACACACACAGAGACAGCAGGTGTGTGTGCACAGACATGTGTGAGAATGTAGACGAACTCTTCTGAAGCAAAAAGAGAAAGGCTTCAGGAAAACTCAAACCTGCTCATTTTCCATTCTTGGACATCTAGACTCCAGAATTGAGAGAACATTAATTTATCTTCTCCAAGCCATAAAGAATAGAGACGTTTGTCATGGAATCTTCAAAATATCCTATGTCCCTGTCTGATGATCCTACTCTTTTACCCTGACCCAGTCATAATTTGACTTACAAATGAGTAAATACCAGCACATATCATTGTTTCCTGTCACTACATTTTTCAACTCTCAAGAAAAAAGATGCATCTCCAACTACAAACTGTAATACTTACAAATAAAAATTGAAAGTAGTAGGAGAGCCTGCATCCACAAAACAAAAGTAGATATCACAAGACAAGAGCAGTTAGGCATAAAGGAAAACTAGGTAGGGATAATAAGAATTTCAAGCAATCATCTTAAAATATATAGGAACATGAATATTTTGCTAGTGCTGAAAACAAAAGCAATTATTTTTCATTGCTTAAAAAAGCCCTGTATTGTTTCCAAGCAAATTTTTAAATGTTAAATTAAATTTATTTTTAACTGATATAAAACTTTTTTAATGGGGTACTGTGTGATACACACTTTTTAAATTAACAAGTAAAAATTGTATCCACCAACCCATGGCAGGGTTACCATCTGTGCTTTTACCCAAAAAAATTACAGCTTAGTTTGACTAGTTTTGCTGCTTTAGAAATAATTGATTTGAATCTGAATGTTGAATTGATTTGAATATTGAACTCCACAATAGGCAATGTCTTCTATTGTGTTCACCTGGCCAATCATTGGGCAGGTATGTGTGCTGCTCCTTGGCTGTTTGCCCAGCCTCCTGGAGTATCCCTCCTGGTGGCCAATTAGCATGTCAAGAATGACCCAGTCAGTGATTCTAAAATCACATTCCTTCAATTCCCACTGGTTACAGGTGCTAAATGTCAATCCTGTGTTTTGAATTACAGTGAAAATTGTTTGGAGAATATTGTGATACATACTGAAGTAGTATCACCCAGAACTGTCATATCCTAAAATAGAACAGTTTAAGTTCTGTCAGGATGGGTTTTACTTTAAAACAACAACAACAAAAACCAAGACAAGAACAACAAAAAACTCACCACAACAAAAAACCCTGTAATATTCAAACCTTTTCCATGTCTATGCTATGAAGTCCCCAAAAGAAAAACAGAGGGTAAGCTAAGTTTGTTGACAAAGAAATGCCTTACAAAAGTCAGAAATGGACAAGGTATGGCACAAGACCCTCTCCTTAATTACAGAGAAGGCATGAAGTCAGAGAAGGTTCTGGAAAATAGTCTTTGAGAGTGAATGTTCTTCAAAAGTTTCATACAGACCCAGGCAAATGCCCAGGAAGAGAGCCACAAGGGGGCAAAAAAAAAATCTCTGTTCTTAGTTTTCTTTTCTTTTTCTTCTTTTTTTTTTTTTGGTCGGTCATGGGGCTTGAACTCTGGGCCTGGGCGCTGTCCCTGCACTCTTGAACTCAAGGCAAGTGCTCTACCACTTGAGCCACAGTACCACTTCCGGTTTTCCAGCGGTTTATTGGAGATAAGTCTCACAGACTTTTCTGCCTGGGCTGGCTTTGAACCGTGATCCTCAGATCTCAGCCTTCTGAGTAGCTAGGATTGTAGGTATGAGCCATGGATGCCTGGCATGTTCTTAGTTTTTTATACCTAATACTCTCTGAGTTCTCATTAGCCAGATCTAACAAAAACAAACAACAACAAAACAGAACAAAGCAAAAAAAACAGAAGCATGAGGACCGGCAGAGGATGACACTATAGCTTGGCAATAGCAGCATGCAGGACATTAGTTTTCAATGTGATTTCATGTTTAAAATGTGTTCACATTTCAAAGACAGTAACTGAGACCATGCTGCATCCTTTAGTAACCCTCCTAGAAATTTACAAAACCAGGGCTACCGGCTATGGTCATTGAGTGATAACCAAGAGTTCGAAGTTCACCTAAGACTTCCTCTTACATATCTTGCTGCCAGTTAGATTGCATAATTAAAAAAATATTGTTAAGTTCATGTACAGAGGGGTTAGAGTTACATAAGTCAGGTAATAAGTATACTTCTTTTTGAACAATGTCACCTCTTCCCTCCTTTTCTCCCAGCTTTTTTCCCTCCGAGTCCCCTCCCCCACATGCTGTATAGTTCCTTTCCAACATAGTGACTGCATGACTTTTGAGCTTACTAACTTTAACACTTGAAACACCAAATGTGCGAAGATAAGAGCAATTAATTAATTAGGAGTAAAACAGAGTTACCGTCTGGAAGGATTAGAATGATTTTTAGAAAGGTGGGTGTGACCACTTTTACATTTAGAACCTAATTTCGCTATCCTTAAAACATAACTCTCTTCTGGGAACAAATTTTGTCCTGGATTAAAGTGGGAAAGCCATGTTTTCTTTTCCAAGAAAATGATATAATAGTTTCTTGTTACACAGAGAAAAAAAGTCACAGTTATTTCCAGGTGACCTTTATTTTATGAAAATCACTATAGTCCTATTTATAAATTTGGAATTGGGCATAAAGAAAAGTCATCTTGTAATCCATCCCCAAATCTTACCTATCATTGTTGAAGAGTCTGAGGCCTGAGTGACTCCATCTTGAGCTAGGGATCATCTTCTGAGGTATGAGTTATGCAGCTGACCATGAGCCCAGCCTGGGAATGAACAGAAGAAGCAATTCTTGGGCACTAGGAACATAAACAATCCTTGAGAAAAATCGCAGGCAGGCAGGTGCTGGAGGGCGTGGTGACCACCGCAGTCAGGCCACAGGTGGTGTTTGTTTAAGAAAGGAATCCTGCAGTTTAGCACCTATTTCCTTGAGACTCCCCGGTGGTGCAAACCAACCAGTTTAAAGTAGGTCAGACCGCTGATCTAACCAACAACCTGTTTCTGGTCCTTTCCTGCTTTGTAGTGCGCCAATCATTCTATAAAATTGTTGTATGATTTTCCGCGATGTGTAATAATTTGTTGTAAGATACTATGATGTATGCAAAGTCCCTGCCTTCCCTAAAAAGTGTATAAAAAGTGCTATAACCCTGGGCTCGGGGCCTCTTAGCATCACCAATTACCTGGTGCGCAGAGGACCAAGCTCCAGCTTGCAATAAAGACTCCTTTGCTTTTACATTGGTGACGATCTCTGATGGTTTGGGGTAAGGATTTCCGAATTCAGCTTTAAAATTGTATTAATGGTAATCTGCAAGAATGGACACCAAAGCAGTGATTAATCTTTTCCCAGGTATTGCTCTGATTTGCAACTCAATAGAAGAAAGAAAACAATAAAACACCAAAGAATGAAATAAAGCATTGAGAATTATTGTTAAAGAGTAAAACGGGCTGGGAAGGTGGCTCAGTGGTACAGTGCTTGCCTTGCATGCATGAGGCCCTGGGTTCTATTCCTCAGTAACACATAAGCAGAAAAAGCTGGAAGTGGCTCAAGTGGTAGAGCACTAGTCTTGAGCTGAAGAGCTGAGGGACAACGCCCAGGCCCAGAGTTCAGGCCTTACAACCAACAACAACAACAAAAAAAAATGGTAAAACAAATCTGCAGAAGATATATCATTAGAAAACAAGTTCTGCTGAGGTCCAGAGTTCAAGCCCCAGGAAGGAAAAACAAAACAAAACAAAACAACAACAACAAATTCCAGGTGTAGGTAGCTCACACCTGTAATCCTAGCTACTCAAGAGGCTGAGATCTGAGGATCATGGTTCAAAGCCAGCCCAGGCAGGAAAGTCTGTGAGACTCTTATCTCCAATAATCCACCAGAAAGCCAGAAGTGGCACTGTGGCTCAAGTGGTAGGTAGAGTGTTCGCCTTGAGCCGAAGAGATGAGGGACAGTGCCCAGGCCCAGAGTTCAAGACCCACAACTGACCAACCCTCTCCCCCCCCCCGTGCAAAAAAAAACTCCCAAATTTATTCCATCTTGTAATCAGAGCCCCTATGGATTGCTGGTAGAATGTTTAGTTACATTACATAGTCTTGCATAATATTGTGGATGCAACTAATGTTCCTGAACTGCACACTTCAAGATGGCCAGCTACAGTGGGAGAATTGTATAATACATATACATATAACCACAGCTTAAATTTTATTTTTCTTCATCTCTCTCTGCCTTGCATTTCAGTTAGCACAACACCTTAAAATGAGCTTAAAGCTATTTGCTAGGAGGTGAATGGGACAGTGAAACTTCTAACATGCTCATTTGGCACTTCTCTTTGAGGCCCCTCTCTTTAGACAGGCTCGCTCCATACTTCGCTTTCACTACTTTCCTTTCACTTTCAAATAAACTTACTCTTTCTGCTTAAAAAAATACAAAAGGTTCATTTGTTATTCAAGTTCAAAGCATTAGGCTAGCATGCCTTAGGCCTTTGTTACAAAACTGAGGATTTTATACATTAAGTCATTTCAACATTGCAGAAGGATTGAAAAGCAGATGATAAGCCTGTGTTCTTAAGACTTCTAGATGTTTCTTGTTAATCTCCTAAAATAAACTGTGATTCCAAAAAGCCTAAACAGAGCTGGAATGTACAGGTCTGCTCGCTGAAGATCAACTAGGGAATGAAGTCAGAGGCCAGTCTGCTCAACTAAGCTGAGGATGAGCCAAACTACCATTTGATAAGAAAAACCTTTCTCCTCCCTCTTCTAGCCTGACCTTGAACTGGTCCTTCCATCTGCCGCACTGCATTAAATGTTCAAGAAGTACAATTTCCATTTTCTTAACAAATAGTTGTTTGTGGAAAGATTTTTCAGTAGTAACTGTTTATTTATTTCTAATGCTAGAAAACTACAATGACTTTAGAAGGCAAAAATAAAAGAAGGAAAAATAAATCAACCAAAATTTTGCCACTCAGATAAAATTATAGTGTTACAATATATGCATGCAATAACTAATGTTAGGAAAAAGGATATATATATATATATATATCACTTTTACTTATTATAATAGAAATACTTCTCCATTGGAAGCATTTGGAAAACTACAAAATACGTAGGACAATTCCATCACTTGAAGGCAGTCATCACAAGCATTTTGATGTGTTCTAGCCACAGGTCAAAGGCCCCTAGCAGAACAAGCAGTAGTGTTCGAAAAAAAATCTTATTTTTGCAAAGAGGGAGATGAAAAATCAAAGTAACCATGACATGTTTGACAAAAATGAAAAGGAAGGATGGAGTTATTACAGGACTTTAGAAGAGTAGTGCTTTGATAGGCACAGAGGAAAGCAGTCTGGGGGTTAAAAAATTAAAATATACATGCATTCATATATATATATACATATATATGTATATATATATATACACACACACATATATATATATATATACACACACACACACACACATATATATATATATATATATATATATATAAACTCAGGGTCCGGAATGCAAGGTAGAAACAGAAGCCTTTTTCCTTGGGAAATACAAAGTCAATAGACACAAGAAGTGCTGCATCCAGAAACCTGTGACACTGCACAGGACTGGAAATCAAGGGTGTGTGTCCCAGTGTCAATGTGACCACAAAGCAAGAAGAATGGGCTCATTCTTGTTTCTGAGACTTCAAGGTTTTTGACAGTCCATAATTTCAGAAAACAAGATTGTTTTATGCGACAGTAATAGGTCCTAGAAGAAAGGGAGCATTGTAACACATTATAGATATACCATGAACTTGGGAGAAGGGTGGTTTTCCTGTCTACCTAGTAACTGGCTTTGACTTGATTTGCTTTGTTATCCCAGCCTAATACATAGCAAGGCATGGGTTTTGCCTTCTCTATTCTAATATATTTTTATCTTTCCAGATTTTTCCTTTGTTTTTGATGCTTAATTTTGTTTTTTTATCTATATTATTGTGGTTCACGTTTTACCATTTAGTATTATTTTCTAATGACTTTTGCATACTTATCTATGAATTAATGCACAACATGTAAATCATTAAATAGCCAACTATCATAAACAGGTTACCAAAGATTAATAAGCAAATCCAAATTGGTTATTTCTCACTTTTAGTATTGTAAATTCCTAATTGTTACTCAATTATATAGTGGTAAACAGTTTTATAAATATAACTTTTTGCAATCTTAAGGCTGATCTTAAGGCTGTGAGTATTTTTTAAGTTATGGATTCTACTTCACTCAATGACCTATGACATTTTTGTCTAATTGTTTTTCAGGAAACCTCATATGTTTCTCATCGAGCCTTCTTTCTCAGAAAATTATGTTGTAAAAATATTATGTGTTAGAACACTGATTCTTTGTTATATTAGCAGAAATATTGTCTTTATAGGATATAGATAAGAACAAGTTTTTATAAGTTTATTATAACCTTTAGAAATTCTCCATGAACCTCACAATCTGAAGAAATCTAAGTGACTAGATTTTACCTACTCATCTCTTATAGATGGAAACAAATTTGTCATGTTTGCTTGTAATGTCTGACACCAATAATGTGTTACCAATGATAAAGTACCAGCTTTGGAAAATGATTTATTTTAAAACAATTCTAGAAAATTTGAGGTTAGCCTATTGTTATTATTATACAACTTTCAGCAATTATAATTAGCACAATAATTGAGAATAGTAACAGCTGCATACCATGGATGCAGCCAATCAAATCTAAGCCACCAATGCCAGTAAGCGTAGCAACTCTGCAACACTGAAGTATTTTTCCCTGTGAGATCCATCCTTTGTGTGTATCGCAGACCAATATAGGACCTCAGGATCCAATAGGATCGCAGACCAATAAGGAGGAAAGTCCTGGATTAAATCAGTGTATCCCATACTGGATCAGTGGGCACTCGAGGAAGGGATTCCTTATGAAAAAGTCATGACTGCCATTTAAAATACAATCATTTCCCTCTTCTGTCAGATTGCTTTTAGGTCTGGTATAACTTATTTCCTATAATGTCCCTTGGGCTATGGCTCATCTGGATAGTTAGTTTAATGATTTTGTGAAGTGGTGGAGTCTGTGTCCTTGGGGTTGTCAAAGCAGTGTGTAAGGTCAGTTTCAGCTCTCTTCCCACTCCTGGTGTCCTTGGTTTTGATTACTGCTAACTGAAAGTAGAAAGGTCAAGAACTTGAAATGGCTTAAAGTATCTTATCTTCCTTCTTTAAAGTGCCCTGTCCTTAATTCATTTAACCAGTGAGGAGGCATAACAGGCTTACAAAATAGACTTTAGAAAAAAATCACATCTTAATATGGATGGTGATTGTCCTGTTCTTTTAGGCTTAGCCTCAACATTTCTCATAGTTCATGTCAAATTCAGAGCTACACTGTGAATGCTGCTACTCCTCTAACAAATAGATGATGACCTTACAAACTAGGGAGGACTAAAAGCATGATAAGAAAATAGGAAGGGGCTGGGAAGGTGGCTCAGTGGTAGAGCGCTTGCCTTGCATACATGAGGCCCTGGGTTCAATTCCTTAGCACCACATAAGCAAAAAGAAAAAAGCCGGAAGTGGCGCTGTGGCTCAAGTGGTAGAGTACTAGCCTTGAGCTGAAGAGCTGAGGGACAGCGCCCAGGCCCAGAGGTCAGGCCCCACGACCGGACCCCCCCTCCAAAAAAAAAAAGAAAGAAAGAAAGAAAAGAAAAGAAAAAGAAAATAGGAGGTTTGTTATATTGTTTTTCTTTTTTCTTTCCTGAAGGGAGGGGTGGTACTAGGCTTTGAACTTGTCTTATACTTGACAGGCAAGCACTCTCCCACCTGAGTCATGATCCTAGGCATAGTTTATTTTTCTTACTTTTCTAATATGTTCTTGTACTTTGAGTAGCCTGGACCATAATCCTCCTATTTACACCCCACCAGCTCTCCCTGGCTCAAGTGACAGGTATGCACCACCATGTCCAGCTTTTTATTGGTTGAGATGAAGGCTTCATAAACTTTTGCAGGGACAGGCCTTAAACGTTGGTCTTCATCAATTTCATCAATCTGTTTCAAATAATAGAAATGGGGACTGAAAGAATAAGTCACAAATAACAAAATTTTTTACTTAAAAACACAGCCAAGTATCAAATTTGGCATTATTAACATTTGTTTACACTTGCTTTTCTTTAATCAAATGAATTGAAACATTACAAGAGTAATCTCCATTTCTCTCCTGTTCTCTCATTTCCCTCCTCTTTCATTTCCCTCCTTCTCCATAAAGACGATCATAATTACTTCATTTATTTGTATATTAACAGTCCATTGTTTAGTTAATATTAGGTTTCAAATATATGTCAAATTCATATTTTTTTCTGGCACCAAGGCTTGAACTCAGAGTTCTTATTCAGCTTTCTAGGTTTGTTGGAGTGTTACCACCTAAGCCACATCTCTAGTCTAGCTTTTCACTGGTTATTTCAAAGATCAAGTCTCACAGACTTTCCTGCCTAGGCTAGAAGACTCTCTAGGTCTTTCAGTCCTCCAAGTCTCAGTCTCCTGAGTGCCAGCTGGAATTAGAGGAAGTGAGCTACCAGCAGCTGGAATATATATATATATATATATATATATATATATATATACTACATTTATATACATACATGTACATATATACAAATGTACATGCATATATTATGCACATATATGTATAGACATATATGGCATATACAGCATGTATATATCATATATATCACATATATGGCATCTGTATCTTATGTATTTTAACTGTTATATAGTATCTAGATAAATAGTACCACAATTAATTCATCTGTCTCCTTTAACATGTATTTTGAATTTCAAGTTTTTGTTGTACTATTTATTATACTCCATTACATATCCTGGTCAATATTTCCTGTGCTCATAGGAAAATGCATTTCTAGAATACCCAAGAAGTAGAATTATTAAATTGCAAATTTTCATAATTACTCAGTATAAACCAACTTTTAGCCAAGAGAATTATATCAAATGTAAAACTACTGTTGAGCATGCCATTGATCTAGCACACATTTAGAATGCTTTAGGGTACCAGAATACTTTAGGTAACATTCAGTATCATCATACTTGAACACCTGCCACTCTGGTGTATAAAGGGTTGTTTTAATGTGTTTGTCTGTACACTAATGCAATTAGATGTCTTCTCTTGTGTTTATTCACCATTCAAGTTCTTTTTTTCTGAAAGTTATTTGCTCATATTTATGATATATATGACTTGATCTTCAAAATAGCCAGTGAAAAGTGACCCTCCTAAGAAGAGCAGGATTGCTGTTTGCATTTAGCAAGAGACCTTGCAAACTTCAGCAAGCTAAAGTGATTGGGAAAAGATGGTAAGAACGGTGAGAATCACAAATGAGATTTCAGACTTGCTTTCCTGACTCAAATCATCCCTACACTTAGCTTCAAGACATAGCCCAAAACATTTTAGTCTTTCTCTTCTAGTGTTCTTGACCTCATAAACTGAGAAGCTTATAGAAACCTCAAGAAAACAATGCAATGAGTGTTCCTACAGGAACCAGTTTGAAGTTCAGGCAAGATGCCTTATAGCAAACAGTTACTCACTGGGGCCTGAAATACCATGGGGGTTTGAAGGCTTTTCTATTTCTGGTCAAACCCTCACAACAAGCCTTTTAAGTCTGCTCCACTATCATACTTAACGTACAAAAGAGGAACTAAACTTCCTTAGACAAAAAAAGAAAGAAAGCAAGAAAAGCATATAAACTTTTGTGATGAGGAAAAGTCTGAATTTCTTTAAAAGCAACAACAACAACAACATTTTGTGGAGGAGACGAAATTGATGAGTGAAAATTGCCTTCAGTTCTGTTTGTGTATAATCACAGAGCCATGTAGCTGTAAGGGATATTTCAGGGCAAACTTCTAAATTGTTTTTTCTCTTTCTTCAGTGAAGAAGTGAAGGTAATTGTCTAATTTGAAAGACATAGGTATTCTCAAGAATCTGTGGGCACAACCCCTGGCCAGAAATAGTATATTCAGCAGCATAAGTGTACATTTTAAAGCATAGAGAAACTTCACCTTACACTCTTTTTGGTTTAGCTGCCTGTAGCAAGGACTCTTGGTTAATGAGGAGCACAGCCATGCTTTAAATAAAGAAGACATTGTGGTCAAAGAATCTGTGTGTGTGTGTGTGTGTGTGTGTGTGTGTGAGAGAGAGAGAGAGAGAGAGAGAGAGAGAGAGAGAGAGAGAGAGAGAGAGAGAGAGAGAGAGAGAGAGAGAGAGAGAGAGAGAGAGAGACTGAAAGAGTCTTGCTTAGTCTTTTTGGTTTCCCAGCAAGGCGAATCCATTTTAATCTACCTTATTCTGATATCTACCTTCCAATCTTGATACCTGCCTTATCAGAAGGCTGATTTCTTCTCACCCACCTCATCAGCTGCCAAAGCACCAAGGATAGGTCATGTCTGACCTCTAGAAGGAGGAGCATTAGATATGTGGAAGGATATTGGGCAGGAAAGAAGAACTGCCTCATTGCATCTGATTCTAGTGCCCGGTATGCAAATGAGGAAAGGAACAGCAAACTCCTGGAGCGATGAGGCAGCGTGTCTTTCTCCCTGGTCAAAGCCATGGAAAAGGGAAGCAGGAGAGAGATGCAAACCAGAGCATCCGTTTCATCTCCATTGTCCACCTTCCATCTGGAGGGGTAGGATAGGTCGTCTCCCAGGTGGTCGTCACAATCTACTGAATAAGAAGACGGGCTGATTTTGGTGCTCCCAAGGCTCAATTTCTATATGGAATAGATGAGATTGCTGAATTTGCTGAATGACGATTCAGACATTAGTAACTAGGTTGCTAGGCATTTACTGGAGTAGGCACCATTGTTAGGACAAAAAGAATCTGTAGCTGAAGAATATTCCACTAGAATAGGACTCACAACCAACTTTCAGGGGCATACAGCCCAAGTAGGCAGGGCTTTCTGACACTATCTAAACCACAGGAAAACAGATCTCAAGCTATGAGAGATGCATAATTCAGCAGTGGGTTTCAGAGATAGTGAATTACGTAAGTCCTCTACAGGCCCAGACACTACTCTGAAGAAAGCAACTTCTTAAGCTAATCCAAAACACTAAATCATCCAAAATGCATTAGTTTTCAGCAGAGATTCCAAATCACTGGATTCTGTATTTCCTGAATGTGTCGAAAATATAGTCTTTCCATTTCCCAAGGGAATGTAAGAAAGTTCAGATCTATTGTCACAAGGAAAAGTGTCTGCAATTTTTTTTTTAATCGGTTGTGGGGCTTGAATTCTGGGCCTCGGCGCTGTCCCTCAGCTCATCAGCTCAAGGCGAATGCTTTCTACCACTTGAGCCACAGCGCCACTTCTGGATTTCTGGTGGTTTATTGGAGATAAGAGTTTCACGGACTTTCCTGCCTGGGCTGGCTTTGAACTGTTATACTAAGATCTCAGTCCCCTCCCCCCCCCCCCAGTAGCTAGGATTAAAGGCGTGAGCCATTGGCATCTAGTGGTGATAATTTTGTAATGCAATGGCATCCTTAAGAGTAAAAGGAATGAACTGAAGCAGTATCAGTGAGTCCCTGGGTACAGCACTTGCAGCCACCCAAAATCCAGATATCTTCCCCTTCTGTCACTCTCCTTCCATCTGCAAGTACACATGTAAGGCCTGCAGAGAAGAATAGGTTTTTAATCTTAATGCCAATCTGACCACTGGGTCACAGAAAACAAATATAGCTTCTAAAAGGTGTCAACTCCCAAGTCAGGTAACTGTTATTAAAGAAGTGAGATCGCTAACATGGTCTCTGCCACTCTTTTTTAACTTTGCATTTTCTCATATCATCAAGTATTTTACAAAAACATGGTATACTTGCATGCACAATACTCAACTCTTCCCTTGTTGATTATAAGTTTTTATACTAATGTTTTTCTGAGTTAGCTTATATTATGTTGAGCATGCTAATGCTTAAATTCATGTGCCTATATTTTATTATTTCTTTAGGACAGTTTTATAGAAGTGAAATTACTGATTATTAAGAATCTGGACTATTTAATTATGATTGAATAGCAAAAATTCCTAAACTTATCTTGTTTAGAAAATGTCATCAAATAAATACGATAATCCTTGAAACAAAAATGCCCAAAATATTCACTGTCTCCCATACACAATGAAATTATTACTTTGGTTAGTGTGTATAATGCAGAAGAAATTCATGCAGCTTTCTGTTTTAATGTTTTAGACTTATGGTTGTATTGGGGCACAGAGTTCTTTTAAATATTTTAAGTACCAAAAACTGAAGCTGTTAGTGCATGTGATTTTTTTTAATCTAGGGAAATTTCTAAACTGTGCTAAAAGTATCTGTGAATTCAATACCATGTTTGCCAAGTCTACGAAGATACTTCAGCTTTGGAGAAAATAATACATAGAAGAATTTACTGAGTCTAAATGATGCGAAGTTCATACACTTGGAAACATAAACACTTCAGATCTGTTACAAATAAGGTGCACTAGGCAAGTTCAGAGGTAGAGAACACTGTCCCAGCGTTGGACTATGCCCTAGTGGAAAGGACAATTCTAACTGTTGACCTGAGTTTTTGTCCCCCCACTAGACAGGCATCCACCTTGTTTATCTTACTTACCTTTGACCCTAGAATTGGAATTCAATGTACATCGTTGATTGTGCGAGAAATGGAAAACTCACTCATGAAGACCTAGGTGGTAATTTGCAAGGAAGTGGGTTGATCAAGTTCAGACCTAGAGAGGAAACCTTGAAGAGAAAGGGGGATAAGTATGAAATCTTCAAAACAATGCCTTGAACCTTTGATCTCCTTGTAAAGAGTCAACTGCAGAAACTAAGATGAGTAGAAACTAAATTCCCCTGTGTCCTGTGTGAAGCTGTCATCTTACACAGATGTATGCTGTGTGTGCATTAGTTTATAGAAGTGGTGAGGAGGATAGGTTTTGGTTTCACAGTACAATCTTCTCCCTTCAGGACTCAGTATCCCTCTGTCAGACAGGAATAATAATAACCCTGACTTCAGAGTGACCTTAGGATTGAATGAGGGAAGAGGGGGAGGTGTTGGTCTAGTGTCAGACCTACAGGGGACCATTAGCAATCTTCGACCTTCATGATGCTGAAAAGGAATATGGTTCTCGCTCTAATTCTTTTTTTTATACATTTGAATGTTGTAATAATATCAGGTGTTTCTTTTTCAAGTGAAAATCCCATGCTAACTCAACTGAGGAAGGTTGATCAAAAAAGGAAATGTCATGTGATGAACATGTTCACTGTCTAAAATTAATGAAATGCTGAAAAGATTTTTAATGTAAATATTATTTCAGACTGGATTCAGACTAGATTGTCCCAAGGTAGGATGAAGACCTGTAGACAAAGTTCTGCTGAGTACTTTCTGACTGTACATTTTTTCAGGAACACTGGGACCCTTCTCATTTGCTATATAACTCTAATACTGCTATTTGTTTGGATACGTATAACCTATCCCATTTAAATAAGAAAATAAACCTCGCTAGGTGCTGGTGGCTCACATTTGCAATCCTACTCAGGAGACTGAGGATCGAAGCCAGCCTGGGAAATGAAAGTCCATGAGACTCATCTCTAATTAATCACCTACACACTCATGTACACAAAATGCTGAAAGTGGAGATGTGGCTCAAAAGGTAGAATACTAGCCCTGAGCCGAAAAAGCTCAAGGATAGTGTGCAAGCCCCAGTATTGGCACAAAAAAGAAAAAAGAAGGTAAAGCTCCACTGTTTTCCTGAAGTATTCATTTACTGTATTGTATATTCCAAGTAAAGTTTACATGAACTGAACTACAAAGCTAAGTAAGCTTTTTAGGTGGAAAAGTTTTCTAAGAATCAGGTGAGAAAGGGTACATGCTGTTCAGTCTTTCTGATCTTTCCTGAGTCTTTTGATGCTGTGAGCTGGTATTGAACATGAGGTACCTTAAATTCAAAACATAATCTAGCTATTGATTTTGATAGAAAACTAGTTCCTTGACAGTCAAAGTGTGAAGCCTGTGGGAGTATCCCTAATGTGGTCTGATAACAGCGTTTACTGAGAGTTAAGAGGAATGCACTAACCCCTTGGACACACAGAATGTCACATTACTTGCAGATGGGCTCAATGCAAAAAGACTAAAACAATGAGCATTCACCAAGTTCAGGCAACATGAATCATAGCCACACAGCAGTAATTATTTTCACAGAGCCTGGTCCTGATGTCTATTTATAGCATTCATAGACCAAAGAGGAAAAAAAAACTCAATATTTCGAAAGCAGAAGCTATAATTTTTAGAAAATGACTTTTAACACTTTATTTGAGAATATAATTCACACAGTTAACTAAGGGTATGTCTTGCAAGCACAGAAGTATGTAAGAGGTTATCGTAATTAAATTTTACTCTTTAGAGAGTATTTTGTTGGAGATTTGTTTTAAGGGCATGAGTTAACTTATTAATATTGCTTTTGAACTTTCTTTAAAGATAAAAATCATAATTGTTCTCTAGGACAGTATTTCTACATCTTGGATGGTATGCAGATATCTCCCTTTTTAAATAAATGTTTCAGTTATATTATGATTAATATCTAGAAACAAGAATATGAAATTTATAAGCAAAATATATGTGTGTATAGATGTGTGTGCATGTATTTTAAAATAAACTTGCCTCCTAACTTCCCAACTAGAATGTGAGCACACAATTCAAAAGCTCATGTGTGGGCCCCTTTTTAGCCCTTTATGCCTGAAGTATTCACCAGCAATCTGAGTTCAGCTTCCCTTAAGGTATTAAGAAATCGCTTTACCATCTATGAGTCCATCCCTAAATAATACATTGCTCACAATTTTCACTGTATAAACATTTTTTTATACATTATACACTAGTCTATACTTTTGTGGCTCTGTTTTGTTGCTGTGATTCACACCTATTGTTTCTTACTAGTTATGATGCATTTGAGTTATTTTGTAATATTACATACATATATCTCAATAGACTGAGCCTTTCTGTCTGCAGACATTTTTATTGTTTCCAGGTTTGTCTATTGACTGTGACAGTGCTGCTATGACTGATCTTAAACAATGCAAAATTTTCATCATGCACACTACCAAAAATGTTTTGAATTTTATCCATTCTGAGGGGTATGCAGCTTTTTTTCTTTTCTTTTTTTTTTTTTTTTGCTCATGCTAGCTGACATAAAAGGCTGAGTTCTTCATAACACAGTCTTGTAGGCTACTTGCTATTTAAGTATCTTCTTTGGTGAAGTGTCTACTCAGATCATGACTTAGTTATTTATTTTTATTTTTGATTTTTTGTCACTTGTGGGGCTTGAACTCAGAGCCTGAACACTGTTCCTGAGCTCTTTTGCTCAAGGTTAGCACTCTACCTCTTTGAGCCATAGCTCCACTTCTGGGATTATTTTTGGAGATAAGAGTCTCACGGGGACTTTTCTGCCTGGGCTGGCTTCAAATCTCAATCCTTAGATCTCAGCCTCCTGAGAAGCTGACAGTCATGAATCACCAGCATCCAGCTGGCTTAAAAAAACAAAACAAAACTGGGTGATTGTTTTCTTGTTGGTGAGTTTAAAAAAGTTCTTGTGTATTTGGGATACAAGCCATTATTATATTTACATTCTGCTAAGATATTTTTTCAAGTCTACAGTGTGTATTTTTTCTTTTAAAAGTATTTTTTATTATCTTTAAGTAGCTGTACAAAGGAGTTGCCACTCACCAACGCAGTTTATGAACACGGTGCATCTTGATCAATGTCATGTTTTCAACATTTTCACCCCCACCCCCCCAGCCCAACCCTTCCCTTACTTATATCTTCACTTTAGGTTACGTATTGAATTTCTGCAATTTAACAAAGCAGTTTATGTGTACAGTGCATCTTGATCCATGTCACCATTTCAACATCGTCACCCCCTGCTTTTATTCATTTATTAATAGCTTTCTTAGAGCAAAATGGATTTAATGAAGTTCAACTTACCCAACTTTTTCTTTTATAAATTTTAGGTTTAGTAGTATGTTGAGACATTCATTGTGAAACCCAAGGTCACTTAAACAATCTCCATGTTCCCTGCCAGAGGTTTTGTAGTTCTATAATTTACACTTTGCTCCATGATCCATGTTTTATTTAAATTTACTCTTAACTGATACATGTAGGGTACCATTATGATTCATTGTGAGTTAATTTTTATAAAAGGTACAAGGTTTGTGTCTGTCTGCATTGACTGTCCTGCCTGTGAATGTCCTGCTGGTCTAGCACCATTTATTCTTTCCTTTAACAGAATCTATCCCACTCTCAGCTAGATTCGGTAAGGCTCTTGACAGCAGCCTTTGGTTGGTATTACGTTTCCCAGCCTCCTATATTTTTAGGTGTGACTCTATAATAGGTTCTTGTGAATGGAGTAGGAAGAGGAGTGTCAAGCAACATTAACTTCACATCCTAAGAAGGGTATTGATTGTTCTTACTTTCCTGTTACCTCTTCCCTAGGACTGGAATGTGGATATGAAAGCAGAGAATAATATTTAACCATGTAGACAAAGAAATACACTAGGGAGATAAGGCATCTACAAAATGGAAGGAACCTGGCATACTGAATGACCATGTGGCAATGATCTATTCAATAGTAGACCAGCCTAGCTGTGCATCAGTCAGAAGAGTCTGGGTTATGCTGCACTAACAGACAACTCCAAAGCTTAGTAACTTAACACAATAAAGGTTTCTGCTCCACAGATGCTACACAACCAGCATAGATCAGCATAGTGTATATGCTCATGCTGTTGCTGAGTAATTCAGCCAATGAAGAGTTTCTCTTTTCCCTGTTCCCTCTTCCACTGATACCCCTACCACAACCAAAAAGTGCCCCTCCATAAACACACACACACACACACACACACACACACACACACACACACACACTTTTATTTTTATTTGTGCTAGTTCTGGGGCTTGAAATCAGGGCCTGAGTTCTGTCCCTGAGCTTCCTTTTGCACAGGGCTAGTGCTCTACCACTTGAGCCACAGCACTATTTCTGGTTTATTCTGAGTACTTTATTAGAGATAAGAGTCTCACATACATTCCTGCTTTGAACCATGATCCTCATATCTCAGCCTCCTGAGTAGTTAGGATCACAGATGTGAGCCACCAGTGCTCAGATAAGTTCCCCTTTTAAAATCATGTCATACAGCTTTGTTTTTTTCTTTAGGTCTGGGCTCTTTATTATAGTCAGTAGTACTGCAGCAAGCATGAGTGTGCAGATCTTCTACTGTGTGTTTACTTATACTCTTTTAGAAATATGCCCAAGAGTTACAAGGCTGTATTTTCTTTGTAATTCCTCTTGCAATCATTATTCTTAAGTATCTAGAATAACAACCTCCACTGCATTAGGATTTCCAAATATTTATCTAAATACACAAACTCTCTCCATAAAGTCAATACTGGTCTTTTAACTGTCTAGTTTAATGGCCAGTTAAACTTGATAAGAAAAAAAATACGGGGTGGGGGGTTGTGGGAACCCTTGATACTATTACTTCCTACCCCACCTTAATCTAATTCTTCCACAAAAACAAATGAAACATATTTTGTTTCTTTTCTTTTTTATCACACTATCACCAGTCCTTACAATAACGGTTGACATGAGAAAGGAACCCTATATACACATATATTCATCGGATAGATGGATGGATGGATGGATGGATGGATGAATGGATGGATGGGTGGATGGATGGATAGCTGGATGGATGGATGGATGTCATCAAACTTGGCAATGGATCTCTCCTTGTCAGTCTGCAATGTGTTCACTCCCACATCCTTCTGAGTTTGCCTCTAAACTATTTTGAATATGACCTTTCATCTCTACCAGTCACATATAACTAGGTGTTCATTTTCTATCACGTAAACTGTTATAATAGCTTTCTTACCTTTAGCTCATTGTCAGCTTTTCTATTCTACCATCTGATTTATACAGCACTTCCATATTAATTTCCTTGAAGAATATGACTCATTTCGTGCCTGCTCCACAATCCTATAAGGAGCACCTAATTATAGGCAAGTGCTGTGCAATGTTCTGAAGAAAAAACACAAGCAAGGAGAGGTCCCCATGCTCCAGTAGCTTACAACCCAGTGGGACAGACAGCTGTGTCTAGAAATACGCAGTAGAAAGAACAGTGCTGAGATAAAGGGGCACAGAGGTGGAGTGACAGACGCTGGGTTAGACAAGGAATCACACAAGACGGAATTACCCTGTATCCTAACAGACAATCTGGGGTCAAAATTAAACAGAAATAGAAGTCATTCAGAAATAGAAGCTATTCATCTTTTGAGTCAGAAGAAAAAAGAAAAGAATAGGTGATACATAGGTTAGTTTTGAAGTGGGAGCCGGAGAAGAAAATTGATGGCAATTAGATCTGAGGACATCTGTCTTCTGTATAACAGAGAGGCCAGTTCTTCCTCAAGAAGGATGAGTCATTACACTATGGAGCCTTCCCTAAGACCTGGCTGTGCTAGGATTGGTACAGATGGCTTTCAGGTCTCTGTACCAAATGGAAACTTTAGTCATATGCACAGCCTGCAGTTAACTTTACAAAGTGGTCTTGCTGATTGAAGGCCATGTTGGCCACATTTGGAAGCTATTTCTTGCCCTTCCCTGTGTATAGTCACCATTGGTGGGAATAATACTTAGATACACATCTATTTCCTAATGTCAAATGGAGTTTGTAAATTCATAGCAGACCCTGCGACTTGGAAACAAAGTGCTTTTTATTTACATAAACCAAGGTTTTTTTTTTTTTTGAGAGGTGAAATAGGATTCTTCTCTGAGTAGTAAGGGTATTCTTTTGGGAATCTAACAGAATGGGTTAAGTAGAATTTCCCCACATCATTTTATAAATGTATAGAAAAGGAAACTAGTGGGAAACAAACAAACAAACAAACCTACTGGGCACCAGTAATCCTAACTATTCAGAAGGCTGAGATCTGAGAATCACAGTTCGAAGTTAGCCCAGGCAGGAAAGTCCATGAGACTCTTATCTCCAATTAAGCATCAGAAAACTGGAAGTGGCCCTGTGGCTCAAGTGGTAGAATGCTAGCCTTGAGCTGAAGAGCTCAGGGACAGCACCAGGCCCTGAGTTCGAGCCCCAGGACTGACAAAAAAAGAGAGGGAAAAAAAGAAAGAGAGAGAGAGAGAGAGAGAGAGAGAGAGAGAGAGAGAGAGAGAGAGAGAAAGAAGAAAGAAATCCGCTTATGTAACTGTAACCCCTCTGTACATCACCTTGACAATATAATTAAATTAAAGAAAAGAAATCAATGTTTCTTCATAGTTCCCCAGGAGAATTGTTAGTAAAGACTTTATAGCTAAATAAAGTCTTTATTCAATTAATTGAATTAAAGTACAGTGTTTGAAACCTCCTCCAAATGAGTCTAGCAGTCCTTTATGGTAAAGAATACTATCTAGAAGGCAGGCTATCTTTCTTCCTCTTTCTTTTTCTTTGGACAGATTTGTGAAAAACATGAAGGCCATGAAACTAGACTCTTTTTTAAAAAAAATCTTCCCACAACTCTCACCTGTTTTTTTTTCTTCAATACAAAATTTTATCATTTCTCAAAAGGATGCAAGCATGTCAAATGTCCTTTGAAAACTCCTTTTTGATAGAAAGAATGAAGAAAGATCTAGACAGAGCAGAGAGAACATTCCAATTCCTCTAATGTTATAATAAGTACTGAAATTGGAGTTTTGTTGAGGTCCCCAAGGAAATCTTGAGCTTCTGCCAGAGAAGTCTTTATTTACAGTCCACACCTTCTTTTTCCAAAGGAGAAACACAGGAATATGCATAAGTTATTTCATCTGAAATTTACCTAAAAATGTGTTAATAAACAGAGCTGATTCTGAATGTACATCCAGTACGTAACCGTGGCCCTGTCTGAGTTCCCTGATGTCACTGCAGTTGTCTTTGTATTACCCTGGTGGTTTGGACCAGCCCTCTTCATCAGAGCTGAATTAATCTCCTTGGGTAGAAAGGTTCTGCTGCCCTGGAATGGATGTGGGACAGTCAGCCCCAGAACAGTTCTGACAAAGTCCAATAGGCAAATGAAGAGGCTCAGATAAGTCCCCTGGTGGCACCAGCCTGTAGTGGAACTTTCTTCCCCTGCCTGATTTTGTTTCATCAATTTCCTTTTCTCAAGAAACCTTCTCTAGAAGAATCTCTTGTCTTGGGTTCTGTTTTAACCCCAATTAGGTTCCCAGGCCTTGTCATCTTCTTCAACTCTTAGCATTGAAAGAGTTCTGGAAGCAAGAAGGAAGTATTTCCCATCTCCTACTCCTGCATCTCAGAGCCACAAGTCTCCCTGGAATATTACCATAGTAGATCTGCTAGCTTAGCATTTACCAGAAACATCTCAAATTTTTTGAGACAAGTTACTTACCTTATTCTCATTTAAGAAGAGTCACAGTATTTTCAATATAATACATAGACATATATATTTATACTTTTAGGTAATTGCACAAAGTTATTTAAATGCAACAAGCCAGATTACAAGTACATTGCACTCTTAAACATTTTAACTGTGAACAGAAAGTTAGTGTACAGAGAAGTTACAGTTACAGAAGTTGGGCAAAGTGTACATTTCTTTTTTGGACCCCTTCCCTCGCTGTCTCCCATCCTCACACACAAGCTATAAGTTCATTTTCAACATAGCATCTAGAGAGTACCATTGCTGAATTTGTTCACCCTTTGTTCCTCCATTTCTGTGTCCCCCTTACCCTCCTTCCCAAAGATATATAAATGAACAAACAAGTCAAAAAAGAAAAGAAACTAAAAACAGCAACAAAGAAAAAAACCTCTTATATCCATTTCCTGGCATTTGTTTCAATAAATATCATTTTGTATAATCAGCTGTTCACAGACTACAATGCATTTTGATCAATGCCAACCCTTCCATTGTTCTTCCCAATTTCCCAATTCCATCCGCTTATTGATACATTGAATCAAAGAAATGTCAAAGAATCTGCTTTAGTTTATGAATCCCAACTTTTCTAAAAGTATCCAGAATTCACTAGAACTTTCCAGGATCCTAATTTTGTGTCTCAGAGTTTAGGAAACAATGATTGAGTCCAAGTGTTTCATTGTAATCCACAAGAACTTAAGAACAGAGATTCTCTGTCTCTGGTTTGCCACCTCCCTGAAGGTTTAGGGAGTGGCAAGCTACCCCAGCTCCACAGTGATTGGAGACATGCCATGGTCAGTGCCCATTCTTGTTTGTAGTGACTGCTCTTGCCCGTTGATACTGACCTGTGCTCATTCCATCTTCTAAGATGACTTTTTACCATTAACAAGTCAGTGTTTAGCATGCAAGCTTCAAATCTCCAGTCCTGTCGATATAAATAAACATATTTTCCCCAGATCCAAGTTAACTAAACAAGGGATTTTTTTTTTAATTGAGGGAACTTTTGTGGGTCTGGAAGCTCCTTTGAAGGCAGTGGGTGGTATTTCTTCACCTGTTTGAATCCATAGTTACTCTCTGTTCCCTAGGTTGCCCACCAGTTTGATGAGTTGTGATATATTTACTTGTGATATATTTTAAAGCAATTCATTTTGTGAAAAATCCAGCAATTAATCCTAGAAACTTTTCCCTGATGGTTTAAGTGATCAGTAAATACAGTTTAGCAACAGTTTTTGGTCAATGCAATCAAATTGAAAGTCCTCTTTTCTAGGAAAAAAAGTGAAGTGTTTAGCCTCAAAATAATTAGTTTGACTTTCAATTCCAAGCAGGAGAATAGGACTCAAGTTGTTTTGTTGTTTTTTTTTCAGAGATGTGTCGTAATGTCTGTATGTTTATAAATAAGTCAGAGCTGTGGGGGGTGGGGTGTTATGCATTTAGAAATAAACCCTCTGGCTTCATGCTCCTTTTTCAGCTCAGCTGTAGGAAATAACCACAAGGCCTAGAAAGGAAACCAGCCATTCGGTACCCCATTTCATATGCAGCCTTTTGTCTGGGCCTAAACATGTTTATAAAGAAACTATTAAGACAGCTTGCTTTTTTACTACTCAAATCATTCATCAGCATGAGTCGCATGAAGTAGAGAATCCCTAAGAAGCCAAGGTGCTGCAGACGTTCCCCTCTAAGGAGAGCCACTCTGGCCTCCTGCTCAAGGAGGCCAGCCAAGCTTCACTGCAGCCCAGTATCAGGGGGCTGAAAGTCTCAGTAGGGCATTCATACCTTTCTCCATCTCCCTAGAAATAGAAAAAGGAGAAGGGAAAAAAGAATCACCTCACAAATATGTATACAGATGACACATTTTAGGAGTGAAAAGAGACTTGTCTGAGTCTGGTTTATATGGCTAACACATAATACCCAGTGCTGAGTAACATATAAAGAAAAGAACGTTAAGATCATGGCACTAATATTGGCTTTTGATGAGGACTCCACAATCGCAGATAACATCACATAGTGGGAACACAAGGGTGAGAAAGGAAGAGGAGGGGAGCAGGAGTAGGATGAGAGGAGGGGAGGGGAGGGACTGGACAAGAAGGGGTTTGAAGGGGAGAAGAGAGGGAAGGACGGTGTGGGGGGGGGGGAGGGTGGGAGAGGAGCCAGACTCACAACCACCCACTTTTGCAGAACCAATCCAGTCTCAAGGGCAAGAGCTTACTCCCATACCAAAAAGACAGACAGACCAGAAGTCATTAATCTCTCCTAAAGTCTTCACTATATCATTAACCAAACTTCCAGCACACTAGCCTTTGGGGAACAAACCATGTCCAAATCATAGCCAGCATTTCTGTGCCTTGCTCTTCACCCAGGGAAATTCTGCTTCTCCAGGAAGGCTGCTGTCATCAATTCTTTTTGGGTACTCACGGAGCAGGTGCATTTTACTGCCATTAGCAGTGCAGCCTCTCCCATTCCAACTTCAGCATTCAGTAATAATTAAGCCTATACACACACACACACACACACACACACACACACACACACATTTTTAATTACACAATTAGAGAACAGATGTTGAAGCCTGAAGAGGAAATACTCATTTTGGTAAAGTAAATTTGTGTGTATGGGTGGTCAGAGCTGATCCTCAGCAGATTTCGTCTGTGGCTTCTCCAGGGAAATGTTTGTTTTCTCTATGTTGAATGATTGCTTTTTCCGGGGGAGATGAGGTAGCTGGCCTGTATTAGTTTGCTAGGACTGCCAGAGCAAAATACCACTGACTGGCTAGCTTAAACCAAAGAAGTGTATTGTCTTACAATTCTGCACACTAGAAGTCCAAGGGCAAAGGTCATCAGGTTTCCTTTGAGGCCTCCCTCCTTCACTGGCAGATGTCCATCTTCTGAGTCTCTGATTCTCCATTTGGTTTTTCCTCTGTGGCTGTGTCCTAATTTCCCCCTGCTTTAAGGACACAGTCAAACTATGTCTAAATAATGATCTCATTTTAATAGTCTATGCAGATATTGATGTGGTTCCCTTAGCTCTAGAGTAGTAATATGAATGAAACCAACATTTGAGACCCAGTAGCAGTCTTGAGAAACTACTACATAGAAAAGAGTATTGCAATCTCCAGGTACAGTTTCTCTTCATTTTGGGTACACAAATTTGATCAAGGATATATTTAACTTTATTTGACATGATGTACCTTTACCTATTACCAAATCAAGATTCTTGTTCTTTCAGTCCTCAGGTCATTCTCAATGGATATTTTCTTCAACTTTAACCAATTTAATGAAAGACAAAAGCTAAACTGTATAACACCCATGGAGAATCAGGGTGTGTGTGTGTGTGTGTGTGTGTGTGTGTGTGTGTGTGTGTGTGTGTGTGTGCGCGCGCGTGCGCGCACACGCATCCTTTTTTGGAGCAATTTGCTTTGTGTCTATAAAAGATATTAAGCACTAATGCAGTTCACACTTGATAATTTATTTTCTCTTGCCTGATAATCCTTCTGCTACTTAGTGGAAGATATCTACACTTTCCATTGAAAGATGATACTAGGGATGAAGTTCTGAGAGGATGGCTATTAACAATTCTTACCCCATTGCTCAGTATATTTAAACTTTGTGACAGAAAACACTGTTCCCAACTTGAATTCACATACTTAGTTGTGCTCTTGTTGTTATATTTTAAATTTCCTTTCTCAGAATGAGACTACTAAAAAAAACCACAGCTGATGAAGCAGGTTGAGGAATAATAATGATGTTTTCTAGCTCTTCAGAGTAGAATATTTTGAAATTATTAAAGCCACTTGCCTGGGACTCTTCCAAGACTCCATAGCTAATTTTCCATTTGCAATTTTCCATCCTTAATGAGAGTCCCCAACCTGTGTAATAGTCATATTCTACAAAACGTGGAATTGAGTCCAAGTAATTCAGACCTAACTAACCTGTGAGTAAACTCAGAGACAGAATATTTTTCGAATTCCACAGCAACTGCTCTCCAGTCACTTCAGTCTTCTTAAAAGTCTTTTCTGGGTCATCCTGTGTCCTTGTTTCAGGATTTTGTTATTTCCCTTCCCCTCCCCATATTAGACAAATGTATATACAAGATGCAGGGTACCAAAATCAAATACAATGACAATAGGGGATGTGCCATAGGGGATGAACATACAAAAGAAACAAACAAAAAAGAAATCACATAGTATATTTAAAATAATAACAATAAAGACAGATCTCTTGTGTCCATATCTTAGGGTTCATTTCACTTAGCATTATCTTATATGGACATATGTACAGGATGACCCATTGCAACAATGGTACCCACAGGACAGTATACTGGAAATGAACTTATAACTTGGGGGGGGGCGGTGGATGGGGAGGAGTGTGGGAGGTGGGGGAGGGAAGGGATAATGGGACAACAACAAGAGAAAGGGTAACAATGATGGACAAGTAATGTACTCATTGCCTTACTCGTGTAACTGTAACCCCTCTGTACAGCAGCTTTACAATAAAATAAAATTTAACAAGTCCTTTCAATTATTCCCAGAAATTTCCAGAAGCATTTCATGTTTTCTAAGCAGATTTTCTTAGCAATAGTGGCAAACATTTTCTTCCTGCTCATTCTAATTCTAGCCCTAACTCGAACCCTCACCCTAGCTCCCACACTAACCCTCTATCTAGGTTAACTTGACACCTCCAAGTTAATGATGAATCCTGTTGGTGTCTATAAAAGGAAAAGTCAATGCTCTGCTGTTAGTACCAGCTCCACTACTGACACTCATTGCTATGGTTTAGATCTTGAGTGTCCTCCAAAGGCCAACTTGTTAAAAGATTAATCTTCTACATGGTATTTTGGGGGAGAATCTTAAAGAGGTAGAATCGTTAGCAGGAGAACTTGAGGTCATTGAAGGCATGCCCTTGTAGAAAACAACAGAACTCTGCCCTTGCTCTTTTTTTTTTTCCTGCCTCTGAGTTGAGCAGTTTGACTCTGCCATGTAAGGTCTGCTCCTGGATAGCGAGTGACTCCACCGTCCTCGCAGCAAAGTCTCCGCCCGGTACCTGCATTACCTAGGCAACTGGCACACCTGAAGAGGTCACATCTGCATCCACTGAGGTCACATCTGGAGTCAATGTGGCCACACCTTTCCCAGCCCCTACCCTAGATAAGGCCTAGCCCAGGGCCAGACACTCTCTTTCCCAAGCCTTTCCCAGCTGCGTGGAGTGCCAACATGGCCTGGTGCCAGCCTGAACAATAAATAAACCTACCCCTTACCTGAATACCACATGCATGGTGATGTTCTTACTGGGCGTCATATTCTACCAACATGTACTGCCTTACCTTAACTGCAAAGCCGCACAGAACTTCCAGAACCCTAAGCCAAAATAAACCACTTCTCTGTAAGTTGATTATCTCAGATATTTTGGTATAGTGACAGAAATCTGACTAGCAACATACAATGTTCAAGTCAGAGCAACTAGTGCCAATGTCAAGCAGAAAATGCCTACATGGACGGTACCATTTCCAACTTTCTATGACCATCTCCTGTGAGTGAGATAGACCTAGCTGCTTTTCCTGCCAAGGCCCTTTTCGTTGATACAATCAACAGATTGCAGCCAACTCTTTACATGTCTCAGAGTTAATGCTGTAAAGGCCAGTCTGGAGATAGTGGTAGAGACAGACATCAGTCCCTTATCCAAACTCAGCTCTTTCTTCCACAGCTGTGTTCTTTCTTACCTCTTGGGTAAAATACACTCCTAGAGATTGTACTCCCATGGGCTTGTATAGACATTTACAGGCAAGGAAATCAAGAGAGCAAAGGAAAGCTACCAAGCAACTACATGATCACCTGAGGGCCTTGGCAAGTTCTGCAGTGTCTGGGGGTCAGGAATATGTACTCTGATCTTGAGTCTGACACCTAATAGTTCTGCAGCCTTTGGCAAATTATGTATTCCTTTCTTGCCTCAGATATTCCCTCATCCATGGGGTGAAGATGACAGCATGTGCTGCATGGGAGTGTTAGAAGAACTACGTGAGTCAATGCATTTTAAAGGCTTGGAGCATGGCATTATATGGGAAAGTTACATGGATTTGGATCATTTGATTGGGCTAAGGCTCAAGTGGTAGAATGCAAGCCTAGCAAGAGAAAGGCCCTGATCTCAAATAGAGTCCAAAGGAAAAGGAAAGAAGAAAAAAGTCCTGTAGCAGAAAGAGGAGGAGAAACAGTAGGACTTCTCAGCACAGGCAGGAACTTTCTGAGTAAAGATCCAGAAGCACAGTAAATCAATGAAGGAATTGTTAAATGGGATTGCATCAAACTAAAAAGTTTCTGCATGGCAAAGGACTTAGTTAATAAGCTAAAAAAAATTCTCACAGAATGGGAGAGGATCTTTGCCAGCTATACATCAGACAAAGGCTTAATATCTAGAAACAATAATTAAGAAACAATAATCTCCAAGAATCAACATCTCAATTAATAAGTGGGCAAATTAGCTAGATAGAGATTTCTCAGAAGTAAAAATGGCCAACAGACACATGAAGAAATGTTCAACATCCCTGGCCATAAAGGAAATGCAAATCAAAACAACACTGAGATTTCACCTTACCCCAGTTAGAATGACCATCATCACAAACACAAGCAACAGATGCTGGCATGAATGTGAGTGAAAAGGATCTTTAGTATAGTGTTAGTGGGAATGTTAACTTGTTCAACCACTCTAGAAAGCAGTATGGCAGTTCCTCAAAAACTGAAACATAGACCTACCCTATGACCCAGTATTCCACTTTTGGGCATTTATTACAAACCAGGATACAGTAAGTCACCAGCATACCCATGTTCAATGTAGCACTGTCATCATACCTAAGGGATGGAATCAGCCCAGGAGCTGCTCGGTGGATGAATGGATCAAGAAAATGTGATATATGTACACAGTAAAATTTTACTCATGTACTAGAATGATACTGAATCATTTGCAAAGCTATGAAAGGACCAGGGAAAAATCATGTTAAATGAAGCAAGTTAAGCTAGAGAGAAAATGGATTCATGTTTTCTATCATATGTAGAACACAGAATTAACTTATTAATATATAAGTAAACACTTTGGGGAAGTATTCTTGTTACATAAGTATATTATGTGTACATAATATACTTTAGGAGAGAACTCCATGTCATTCCTTAGAAAGGTTTAACTCACAGTGCAACAAAATTAACACTTGGAAATTGGTACTCAAAAGTTGGGGGAGGAGGGGAATTGAGGTCAAGGGGAGGGGGTAGAATCATGGAGAGAAGAGGAGGAGAATGCAATCATAAAAGTCAATGCATATCCTACAAAATTAAGAAAATTGAAGAAAAGGTCAGGATTGGGAGGGATGAGGGAGAATGATGTAAAGGTTAATATTGATCAAGATCATTGCATTCATAAACTTCTTAATAATACAACTAATAATAGTAATAATAAAAAAGATCCTGTGTTATGGAATAAATATCAATATTTAAATTGCATGTTTGTTATTTGCTTAGCACTTATTTAGTTTGTGGAGTAAGAGCAATCAATATACCCCAAAATCTAAAGCATTCAAAAAACATAGAATGAAAAAAAAACATCCTTTCCCTGGAAGTTTGATGTGGGTGAAAAGGAACAGGTGAAATCCTGCCAGTCTCTCCTGTACACATCAGGGCTACAATGTATGATTTTGAACACATATGCTGGCTTAAGTTGTTCCATGGCTTAAGATGTGCCTACAAAGGTGACTGAAGCGACAGCAACCAGCACTCCTACAATTTGCCTTAGGAAGCTGACCATCTGGAGGAAAATCGATTCAGGACAAGATAGCATAGAAAGGACACAAAGCTGCAGTCAGGAAAGTCAGACAAAATGAGGGGGAAAGCAGGAGTAATTGAGAATGTCCTAAAGGAGTGCTTTGGCTGTGTGTGTGTGTGTGTGTGTGTGTGTGTGTGTGTGTGTGTGTGTGCGTGTGTGTGTGTTAAAAAATATATTCTATCGAATTCCCCAGGTTTAAATGTGAAAAAAAATCTCATATAGCTGATATAATTTGGCTTTACAATGTTCAGTATATCCAAATCCTGTTGACTCAATGCTTAATTTAATTTAGAAAAATAAAACATTGTGAGTAGCATATATGGAACATTGTAGCAAAAAAATCAGTCCAGTCTTCAGGCTGCCATGACCCTATGGGTATGCTCTGGCCCAATGTACCATTACAGGAACAGCCCCACTACCTGCCTTCCAGGCTTTGGATCTAGTTCAAGTTCACTGGCAGCTCAGCACTTTGTGTTGCAGACCAGGCCACTCTATCTGAAATTCTTTCTGCCCATAGAACCTGAGTGCTGCTCCACTAGCAAGCACACTACTAGCATCGACCCCCTTCCAGTGGGCTTTTGTTTCTAGCTTCAGCTTCCTCCAATTCTTTTTCCCTGCTAACAACCAGATGACCTTTGCTATTATGTTGATTTGCTTAACTGCTCTGTATTATGATTTATAGCCGTATAAGTTGCTTTAGAAAGGCATTCATATTGATTAATATAATTCAATTTGTTTATCCTCTGCAGTTTGAACTAAAAGCTGTACATAACTCATGTGTAAGTGAAATAAACAGGGCTAGGTTCATTTCTTTATCTATTGAAAATGTGTAGAAATGTTCCCTTAAATCCTTTTGAAGCAGTCACAAAGAACCATGAGAAATTTACTCTCGCTTTACTTTTAAAAAGAAAACTAAAACAAGTAGAAGCTTAATGATTGGTCCCATGGAACAAATTTGCAATGTTTCAGTATGAGTTTAAAATTTTTCAGCAATTATTGTTTGGTAGGACATAATACTGATACTAAAGCATATGCTTTAAAGGGCACATGTTTGTCTGCAGTATGTCAGGTCAATTCACTGTACTACACAAATTCCCTAAAAAAATAAAATTTTTCCACTCCTGTATGCTCAAAAATTTGCTTCTGCTATATGCCTAGTAAAGGTTGCTGACGGTATTTGTTCATTGTTTCCATTGCTTATAGGGAATGACTTACTGGTCCCCTCCCTGAGTTTCCCCTGGTATGGTCTCCTGTCGCATTTGCATTAGCTGTCTGTACCCCAAACACATGTACCTTGTTCCCAAACATGGCATGCAATCCCTACCATAGGAGAGCACTAACCTTTCTCTCCGACAAACACCACCTTCCACCCCTCTCCCTGTGTCCGCCATCTTTCTCACTCAGTCTTCAATCTTTCGAGAGGCTGTCACTGAACTCCTGCGCAAAACAAACCTAATGAGGACACCCACAGTGTCCCGCACCTTTCCTCTTGGCCTCTCTCGCACTTGTGTTCTGCTGTCCATTCGAGTGAACTGATGTTATTTAGTCCGGTGAGGAGGACATTCACTCTATTTTGTCTTCTGTAGTTTTTCCAGCATCCAGCACAGTGCCTGGCACATAACCAGTAGTCGTTACACAATTAATGGAGGAGCTGACAGATAAAATGGACACCTTGTTCATCTGTGCTTTCTCATCTTGTTCTGTTAGGTGGGTGGTATCCATAGATACAGTGGTGGATATATCTGAGTTGGATTAAGGGCAAAAAATCCTTTGGTAATTGATGCAGCTTTGTTCCTACAGAGAAAATGATCCACCTGGATAAAAGCTGAGGGTTGAGAAATAGTGACAAACACTGCTTTTGCACGGTCAACAGAGATTTTCACAGCATGCTGTCACTGTTTTTTTCTTCCTACCAGAAAACTATTGCTTAAAGCCCAGAGGCATGCAATGGAGAGAAATGAGGAGGCGCTGGGCAGGGGATCAGGGAAAGTAACAGGATGTGATGTCAGCTGACATCTTGGGAGCCAGGTCCTCAGAGTCCCCTACCAGGTTGCATTTGAACTGATAGCATCTTCCTGGGGAAGCAAGAATCCCCCATCTTGTGCACAAAGCTGACAGAGTCTGGGCTTTCAGGAGCTCCTGAAAAAAGATTGTTGCCAGAAGCACCAGGATATCTTGGTTTCTTAGAGGCAAGCGACACGCTGTGTAAATTTATGTTGGCCTTCAACTACCATAAAGGCAGTCCACTGAAAAGTTAATTTCCAGTTGAAAGGAAAAGGAAACATCTGAAATGAATCCAGCTGTTTGTTTGAGTTCCCATTTTATTTTAACTAGTTGAATCGAGCACATTGATTTTTTTTTTAGGAAAATAAAATAAAGAGGCTGCAGATGCACATTGCTGAAGATAATGGTGTTGAGGGGGAAATTCGGTCTAATAATGAAAATATCACCGCTGGAGAAGAGTTTCTATGTTTGAGGATCTTCTGTGGGTCCTATGGAAGTCCTTTAGGAACTGAGGAAGGAGGGAGATGGGGGAGGGGGGTTCCAGCTTCTTGTGAGCAAGTGATCCATTAGAAATGGGTGTCTTCCCTCATTGTTCTCCCATTGTTCCAGTTTTGGTCTCTGGACTGAAAAGAAAAAAATGTTGTTTTTCGTAATAAAGAAAATTGCAACTTAGTGCCTACACTGAGATGCAAATTGCCCAGGTTTCTTAACATAAGATATAGATGTATTCTGTCCAATAGGAAAGCCAAGATCCTGGGGTTTTGTTGTTGTTGTTGCTGCTGCTGCATGATTCAATCCCCAACCCCTCCCCCCCAACTGGCAAAGGAGAGAGGACTTGCACACCCACACATTTGTCACTGGGCTTCAGAGATTTTTGCCTTTGTTTTCAGCCTAATTAAAATTGCCATTAACTTTATACAAATGATTAGGCTCCAGTCATTATCTAAAGAGATGTCACTGGTACAATTTCGCTTTTACACTCCTTTCTAAGTGTTTGTTCAAAATGAAGCATTTCATTCCTAATTGTTACAAGTTGGACTTACCAAGTCAAGGCAATTACCACCAACAGCCAGTGTCATTAAAAATTAAGTCTTTGTAAGCAAAGTGTGAGTTTTCTTCAAAGGAGATTGGTCCTTAGGCTTTTAGGTAGTCTACGATTAACACAACTTTAGATTAGCCTAGTGTGTGTCACCAACCTCCACCTCTGGAAAGCTGCCCTGGCAGTTCCCCTCTTTTGCCCTTCCCTCCCCGGATCTACAGCCTCTGCATGGTTTAACCTTCTGTCATCATGCACTTCCTCCCAGAGTGGAGGTCTGAGTCTGCAGAGAATCAGATCCCCTGCCAACAGTGACCTGTTTGAGGGCAGGCTCATGACAGGGCCTGGGAAATCAGAGACGTTTTTTTTGTCAGAGCTCTGCGGGGAGCCGTCTCTAGTGAGTCCCTAAGTAGTAGACTGTCAGCCTCTGATCCCTGAATCCATCTTGCCAAGCACCTGGGGGAGAAGCCTGCTCAACACACAGAGCTGTGCAGAGACAGGGGAAACAGAAAAACAGGGTAAAAGTTCTGACTCCATAAAAGCCCCCTAAACCTGCCATTCTTAACTCTATCTGCCTAGCCCTTGCTAGTGATAGAGCAATAAATCCTTCTGTTTTCAATTTATGGACTTTCGCATGGTGTTAGTTGGGTTTGTGACACTTGTTATTGATAGCCTGCTAATTCATAACTCTATTGAAATTCTGATTTTTACCTCTGTAAATGGGAGAGGAGGCAGGCTTGGTGGTGCACACTCGAATCCAAACTACTTGGAAGAGATCAAAAGGATTGAAGTTCAGAGCCAGACTGGGCAAAAAAAAAAAAAAAGTTAGTGAGCTTGGTAACCTGTTACATGCCTATAATCCCAGCTATATGGGAGGTCCAGGATCATGTTTTTCAGAAAAATTTTTTCCCAGAAAAAAATTGAGACCCTATCCAAAAATTCGCTAAAGCCTTCAAAAGGGGGGTGGGAGCGTTCAGTGTAGTTCAAGTGACAGAGCACCTGCCTAGCAAGTGTAAGGCCCTGAATTAAAGCACACTGCTGTCACACACACAAAGTCATAGATATTCAAAATACTGTACAGTCAGTGACAGAGCATCAAGGAAGAGTGTCCCCGTGGTTAAAGGGCGATTTGTTATTGGGGCTATTTTGTCTGTACTTGTATTTCAGGGTCCCATTCTTTTTCTTTTTCTTTTTTTTTTTCATTTTTCTTTAAGTTTGAAGTCTAGGATGCATAAAGCAAGAAGAAACCCTAAGAAACTCACACTGCAACCCCCCTGGGGTCCAGAAATCCCTATGTGGCATGTCTTATTGTCTCCACCTTTCAGAGTCTTCTTATGTCTCAGTTACATATATTTCGGAGGGTTTCATTATGCATATCAGGATGAGGAATAGGGGGAATTAAGTCTACTCCATTTGTTGGAAACAAGATTTATTCCATTACTGAGCACTTAAACGGTCCATTTATTGGTTTTCTTGTTTGATTGATTCATTAATGTGGTTTAGAGCTTTATAAGATAGTGAAAGACCCCCGACTTCGGGTGTCCCCCATATCAGGACCTCCCTGCCCCAAGCACCAGTCAGACGACACCAGATGCAAAAGGCAAGAGGGTTTTATTTGGGCATGCCCAGGTTCCCAGGTGCACGTGACCTCGAGATCCACAAGGTTCGGGTCAGTGGCTGGGAACCCCGAGCAGTCCCGGGGATGGTCCTTTTATGGGACCCCTCTGTCCGTTACAGGAGTGCCCGCGCTTTTTCAGCCAGTAAATTTAAAGTGTTACAACCTGGTCTGCACGCAGGCAGCCAATCCTTTTAAAACAAATCATGTGTTTTGGCCAATCACTGTTCGAGGGGGTCCCTCGGTGTACGTGCCGAGTTGTGTGTCTCCGGCCCTTGGTATGAGGAAGTGACCTTTGTCCGAGTCGACGCCTAATCGTTCACTCACACCAGGGGGCTGACTGCGGGGTGGGGTTAGTTAGTAGGGTGTGGGCTTATTGATTAACTGGTGAGGTTAGTTATCAAAGGGGGAGTGTGGGGGTAATATAATTTTCTTAGCAAAGCATGTTACAGAAGCCAGAAATAGCTTGGTTAGATACAAAACTCTGTTCCCCTACAAAGAGGCTCAGGGCCTGGTTGGTTGGGGAGGGGGTCTTTCATTCCCCCATTTCTTTTGTTAGTGCCTCTAACCTTAGAGGCTTTGTCCTTTTTTTATTTTAACTACCAGTTCCCTGTTGTCTGAGGGCTTGATATTGTTGGGTCAAAACTAGGGCCTGTACTACCGATAGGCAGTCTTTTACAAATTGTATCAAGTGGTTCACAATGCAAGGGCCTAAAGTAAGGATTAGCATTAGTAGTATAAGTGGTCCCATCAAGGAGGATAATAGGGTAGTGAACCAGGAGACTTGTTCCATAATCCTTCATACCAGCTCTGTTGGGACTCAAATTCCCGCTTTCTTTTATCTAGCCTCTCTTTGAGTTTGTCTAGGGTCTCGATTATTACTCCTGTTTTGTTAGCGTAAAAACAACACTCTTCTTCTAAGGTTGCACATAGGCCTCCTTCCTTTAGAAAAAGCAAGTCTAACCCCCTTCGATTTTGGAGGACTACCTCAGCTAAGGAGCTTACGGAGTCTGTCAACGCCCGGATAGACTTTTCTAGGGTCTTTAAGTCTTTATTTACAGCCTGATGTAGGAGCATGTATTGATCTGCCTTCATCAGGGCTGTGGTTCCTGTGGCGATTCTGGCCGTTATTCCTCCAAGGCCCAAAAGAACAGCTAGGGAGAGAGTTACAGGTTCTCTTTTGTCCCTGTATACAGGGTTCTCGAAATACTGGAGGACAAATTCATCGGGATGGTAGGTGATGCGGGGCCAAATTTGCACTAGTACACAATAATCCCTAGTTGGGTTAAAAACGGCTGCTGACACACACGGGGTAATTCCAGTGTTACAAGCCCAATTTTCCTTTGGCTTGCAGAACCTTTATCTTAGAACAGCCTTAAGGCACCACTGTGATGCAGAAGCTTGCTAGATTTTAAGGCTAAGAGTATTACCTCCATTGATAACACACTCAGGTTATTACCATACCAGAGCCAAACTAGGCTGTGACCATAGAGTGGATTTCCAGTCATTATGCACTGAAGTGCCTAAGACAAGCAAGCCAGTGATATCCTTGTCCCCAATATCCACTGTGGGAAGAGAGGGTTTCTGGATATCACCCAAAAGAATGTCCCACAAGATCTTAGATGTAGCAGCAGTCAACCAGGAAGCAGACTCAGGTGATGGAATCAAGCAGGAGTTCCTCCAAGTGACTGTCAGGCCGTCGTTGAACTTTACCCATTAAGGTGTACAGCAGTAGCAGCAGCAGCAGCAACCGCAACAGCAGGGTCTCTCAGTGGCTCCAAGGGACTGTCGTCATACCTCAGGCGGGGCTGTAAATTGCATAGGCTTGGCAGGCTTTGATCCTGCTGGTTTTTAAGATCTTTTAAACAGTAGCTCAGGACAATTTACCAAAATCACAACTTTTTACTATCCAGATATTTTAGTAAATAGACACAGAAGGCTTAGTCTTGTAACCATCTCTGACAAATGCAGTCTCTACACCTTGCACACCTACAACAGTTAACACTATTTTTTATGCCCTTTTTTAAAAAATTATTTTATCTATTTTGCCTCATTTTTCCAAAACTGACTCTGGACCCTTGATCTTAAAATGGGGGTAGAAGGGCGAAGGTCCATCTTCTGTAACTTCTTCAAGCTGACTTTAGGGGCGTTGATCTTACCTAGCCAGGAGCCTATAACCTTAGCCTATTTTACAAAGAGGCCATCAGGGTTAGATGTCATTAAGAACAATATTTAACTTTTGACAACTGCACAGACCTTTTCTCCAGCTATAGCAGTGTAGCTTGTTTAGCACTCTGGTTTGTAAAAGCATCTTTCTGGATGACTTAGGAATGTGATCTCTAGTGACCCTAACACAATGCCTGAGTTACCTTTGCAGGCCTTTAGACAGATATCAATAGAAACACACTCTCAGGTTTACAAACTTTTTCCTGAGAAGATGAATTTCATGTAACTGGTGTCAGCTCAATATTACTGCCAATTAGAGCTTTTGGCACATAAAGGGGTTAAGATTTAAACTACCCCCCACATTTTATAACATTAGCTTTTTACTATCACAGAGGACTGGCAAGTTCCTGTCCCTTACAAGGTAGTCATGAACATTAGGCATGCTTCCAAACTATCTTCCTATGACCTCCCGGCTCTGATCAGTTTTGAAGGGCCACGCACAAATGACTCTAGGATCTGACATTTCTGCCATCCAAGCAGTGGCTTACTGCCTCTGGATGCTCCTCCATTGTTTTTGTCCCAGGAGTGTCTTCTCTACACTGGATAAATGCCTCATTGGCATTTTCCTTAGCTGGTTGCTGGACTTGAACTCGGGGCCTGAGCACTGTCCCTCAGCTCTACAGTTCAAGGCTAGCACTCTGCCACTTTGAGTCCCAGACTCGGGGCTTGAATGCTGTCCCTTAACTCTTCAGTCCAGGGCTAGTACTCTGCCACTGTGAGTCCCAAAGCATCTCTGCTTGCTCTTTCAGCACTCTGCTGGCTGAGTAGAGGTGACAGTCTCACAGGGACCTTTTTCTGCCCGGGCTGGCTTTGAACCAGTTTGCAGATCAATGAGTCTTATAAAAGGCCACTTTACTCCAATTGAAAGCAACAAGGTGGTCAACATAGAAGTAGCTTTTAAGCATGCTCTTACCTGAAACTTATTAAGAGTCAAAGTTACATCTGACAAACTGTAGGAATCCTGTGTGCTTTGCTCTGGACTTTGCTGGAAACTCGAAAAACCTATAAGAGCAAACTAGAATAGCAATTATTTTGGTAATCCTAATTTTTCCTTTGTGCACATTGAGGCCAATGTCAAGAACAATTTTACATTTAAACTTTATATCCAAAAATCCATTCCCTATTTTTTTAACCTCTTATTAATCACCTTTAATATTTTATACTTTAGTTATTATTTGCGTTTTGAAAAGATCCCTTGAAATCTTGAGGCCAAGTGTCACTCATTGCCTCTTGGCTTCTTGTTTTAAAACAGACATACATTAAGATTTTTAAACTCAGATGACAATTTTTCCTTAATGAGAAAATAACAATCATCATAACTGAACCAAAAAGTTAGACTTAGCGTCTTTATAACTTTTAAAAACATCCTAATTGTAAACATTAAAAGCAAGTCACATTATACAAATAACTTTTTAACCCTCTTTTTAAGGCCTTCCTAATTTTAATGTTAACACATCCAAGGGGAAGTTTTAGCAATACTAATCAGATCATCACATCACTCATTTTAATCATGTTTTCAGTGGCTATCCACAGGGAAAAGAGACAGAACAACGATGGGCCACTTGGCCCCTCCTATGGAATAGGCAGGCACACACCCAATCCGACTCTTTAGGGTTAGATGAACTGCGTTTGTGCCAGCTTGCCTCACCATGGGTGGACTCCTCCCAGGGCCTGTCCCACCATGCATGACCAGCTGAACTGCACTTCTGCTTGTTCACCCCTCACCCCTAAAGATAGGTCTTCTGTTGGCTTCTAAGTTTTTCCCCCTGTCTCTTCTCTTGGTTCTCGAATGAAATACAGTTTTAGACAGACAGAACAGGTAACATCTTTGACAGTGTTAAACTAACTTTTACATTTAAATTTCTATTATTTTTCCCCAAATTTTAGCCAAGGGAATTAAATGCCAAACTGCCAATGCATTTTGTTAAGCCAGATAACTTGATTACAGTATAAACAGACTTATGCATTTTAAAATATTAGCTTTTAAAATACCAGATTTTCTAATTTGCAAGTTAAAGAATCTTTAAAAAGCCATTTAAAACAATGTGAAGATTCTTTAAAATTTTTGGTAATGTCCAAACCTCATAATCTTTTGAATTTTAAATTTAAACTCACCCAATTGTTACAGCATGCTGACAATTCTCATCTTTGAACACGTTCACAGACACACACAAAACACTCACACAGATCTTAAAGTGCGCAAAAATCAAAATCAGTTGTATGTACGCCTTCTAAAGTTTTTAAACAAAAATTTAAGACAGTATTTCTTTTAGAACTAGGTACCTTTGTTGGGCTTCATTTTCACAGAGCTTGCTTGTTAGCAAGGCTTTTGAATCTCTTCTGAGTTGGAGGAGGGCTGGGGGAGGGAGTCACCTAAAACAAAACTGGCCTGATTTATTTATTTATTTTACCCAATTTACGCCCTCGCCTGTCCTCCAGCAGCCTCCACTGGGAGAAGGTGCAGCCTGAGGCTTGAAGGGAACCAAACTAGCCCAGTAACCTTCCATGCCTCGCAGGGAGGGTGGGCATAGCAGGTCTGTGACCAAGCCCAGTTGGAACTTTTATTCCCTCAGAGATGTTTAAATAAATAAATAACAAAAACACAGATACACACAAAAACCAAGGATCCACATTTAAAACTGGTACCAATTTTAAAACAGAACTAGACAAGAACCAAAGGCTGAGTTGGGGACTAATGGGCCCCAGTTTATCCCTACCGGAACTCTGTGCTGTTCTCACTCAGCAAGCTGAATCCAGAGTCTGCTGGGTGAGCCTGCCACACTCACCCAGAACTTTCCTACCCCAGAAAACATAAAACAAACACACTAAAGTTAACAAGACAAACAAGTGGCCACAAAGACAAAATCAGGTCTCAGTGAATGGGGCGACATCTCACCACTTACCAGGGGACTCAACACCCCCTCTACTCATTCCAGAGAAATTTTTCTCTTAGATTCCTGCAGACGTTGACCCAGGGGCCTTCCAAGGCAGAGGAGAATTCCCAGTCATCTTGGGGCAAGGGAAAGAAGTCCCTAGCGGCCGTCCCCTCAGACTGACAGGTTCTCCCCCACGCTCAGACCCCCTAAGCCAAGGCCTGAGGCTGAGATCTAACTGGGGCCACTCGCAGGTGGTCAGTGGCAATTTCATAATTGACAAACAAGCAAGTTTCCAAAACCTGACAATCTCGGCTCAGGCTGTAACTTCCAGTGATCTATAGTCAGACTTAAGGGGGTTGTTAGTTGCTGCCCCATCCCTTTAAGGGCAACAAAACAGACAACAGAGACAATTAACACTAAACAGAAACAGACAAAAACAGACAGGCGCCAAACAGAAAAAGCAACTTCAGATGGGAGTGGCCGACCACGGCTAAACTCCCCGGGAAGGAGAGAGATTCCACGTTCCCTCCTTTCCCCGAGAAGGAGAGAGATTCCACGTTCCCTCCTTCCTCCAGGTCACCCTGGAGTAGGACTCCAGGGCGGGGCCAGGAAGAGAGAGATTACTTCTCCAGTGGTCTAGGGTTAAAGACAGAGGAGTAACAACAGCCTGACCCATGTTAAAAAGAATAAGAGTTAAACCAACACTGAACACAAAAAGAACCAAAAACGGACGGGTTAAGACAAACGCTGCGCGGCTCCGGTCACGAACCGAAAGCAGATTTTCAGACGGGGAAGCAAAATCCCCGGGAAGGAGAGAGATTCCACGTTCCCTCCTTCCTCCAGACATGAGCTCCGAAAAATCGAGCCCCTCTAATCCCTGAGGCGTCCCCCAGGGTGGCGGGGGAGAAGTCCGAGCTCGTCAGCTCCTTCTCAAGCCGCCCAGATACAGAGCTATTACGCGTAATAGTACAGACGCTGCGCGGAGACAAACACCAGACAGACAGAGACAAAGACAAAGGCCGGCTTACCTCCTGGTGGGTCCGAGCTGGAGTGGGTCAGGGGGCGATCCCGGACGAGCCCCCAAGATGAAAGACCCCCGACTTCGGGTGTCCCCCATATCAGGACCTCCCTGCCCCAAGCACCAGTCAGACGACACCAGATGCAAAAGGCAAGAGGGTTTTATTTGGGCATGCCCAGGTTCCCAGGTGCACGTGACCTCGAGATCCACAAGGTTCGGGTCAGTGGCTGGGAACCCCGAGCAGTCCCGGGGATGGTCCTTTTATGGGACCCCTCTGTCCGTTACAGGAGTGCCCGCGCTTTTTCAGCCAGTAAATTTAAAGTGTTACAACCTGGTCTGCACGCAGGCAGCCAATCCTTTTAAAACAAATCATGTGTTTTGGCCAATCACTGTTCGAGGGGGTCCCTCGGTGTACGTGCCGAGTTGTGTGTCTCCGGCCCTTGGTATGAGGAAGTGACCTTTGTCCGAGTCGACGCCTAATCGTTCACTCACACCAGGGGGCTGACTGCGGGGTGGGGTTAGTTAGTAGGGTGTGGGCTTATTGATTAACTGGTGAGGTTAGTTATCAAAGGGGGAGTGTGGGGGTAATATAATTTTCTTAGCAAAGCATATTATAGAAGCCACAAATAGCTTGGTTAGATACAAAACTCTGTTCCCCTACAAAGAGGCTCAGGGCCTGGTTGGTTGGGGAGGGGGTCTTTCAATAGGATCTCATTATATAGCCCAGCTGGCCTCAAACCTGAGCATTGGAGTTACAGGTAGGCACACTATTTTCAAATAACTTTTAAGTAGAAAAGTAAGCATCATGGATCTTAATTTTTTAAAAATCTATCTTGGTGGACATTTTTTTTTTGGTTGGTTGTGGGGCTGTTGTGCCCAAGTCGCAGGACCTCACCAAGAAGACCACCGAGAATCAGACTTTACAGCTGTTTTAAGGTTTTATTTAGATGAGCTGCAGCTCTGGCCTCGTCCTACACTCCGACACAGCCACAGTGGAGCCTAGGAGGAGAGCCCGAGCTAAACATTTGCAGGGCTTATAAAGGCAAACAACTAGGTGTTGGGATTACCACCACGTGTGGCTCTGCTAGCTGAGATAAACAAGCAACAAATGGTCACTGCCAAAAATGGAGTTACTTTAACCCTTCAGAGCTTGAACTCTGGGCCTGGGCGCTGTCCCTCAGCTCTTCAGCCCAAGGTGAGTGCTCTACCACTTGAGCCACAGCAACACTTCTGGTTTTCTGGTGGTTTATTAGAGATAAGAGTCTCACGGACTTTGCTGCCCAGGCTGGCTTTGAACTGTGATCCTCAGATCTCAGCCTCCTTAGTAGCTAAGACGTGGGCCACCAGCACCTGGTTGACATTTTTACTCAATGTAGGCCAAGCTTATAACAGCTTTTGTTTCCCCCTCTCCCTTCCCCTTTTCTTTTCTCTGGACCTTTTCTGATAGGAAATGTAAAATAATACTCAGACTTCCTCAAAATCTTCCTGAAGTTTATCAAGTGTCTGCCATGTGCCCGACCAGCTAGAATTTTCCTTCAAACCTCACAGAGACAGAAACCTGTTTAAACCTTTTCACCTCAGCACTGATTGAATGTCCCTACCTGACTAATTTCTAACTTAGGAATAGATATGATTATTTCAGACTGTTTTTCCACCTTCTCCCATTTTAGAAGAAGTCACTGTGCTCTCTAAAAGACAACTCAAAGTTGACTTTAGAAAAGAAAAAAACACACCAACTTCATGGCCTCATACGTGAGTCTGTCCAGTGCCTTCTCACAAGTGATATAATCAAGCTAATGAATGAACTTGGAAATCTTCCATAATAAATTTTGCTACTAAAAATCACAACCTTCTCATTCTTTTGGAACGTGTAAAATTACTTTTCTTTTAGGTAAATAGAGAATATAGTCATTAAGATGGAGAAGAAAAAAATCTTAGCCATCATTTCCATATAGAGCACTGAGTTATTAGATATGGACACAAATACTTTTTGAGAAGCATGGATTCTACTTAAGAAGCTACAGTCCTTCCAACAAGCTCAAAATGGAGATTAGCTGAACTGCAATTGCCAAGAGGAGCAGTCTTATTTTGCCTGTGTCAGCTCCATCCCCACACCCGCATAATACAATCCCTCCCACTTCTCACTCAGAGGAAGAAAAGGGGTGGAACAGATCTGTATGCCAACTTCTGGCCTTTCTGACATAGAGTGTTGATGGTCTCTGAAGCAGTTAAGAATGAAGCAAAAAGGCTGGGAAGGTGGTTCAGTGGTAGAGTGCTTGCCTCGCAGGCATGAGGCCCTGGGTTCAATTCCTCATCACCACATAAACAGAAAAAGCTGGAAGCAGCTCTGTAGCTCAAATGGTAGAGAGCGAGCCTTGAGCTGAAGAGCTGAGGGATTGTGCCAAGGCCCAGAGTTCAAGCCCCACGGCCAACAAAAGAAAAAGAAAAAGAATGAAGCAAAAGAAGAAGGGCTCCTTGCTAAGCCCAACATGGTTCTGTGAGGTTGGAAATAGGTGTGCGGCTCATCTGTGGCTTCTCCACTGAGCAATCGATACAGCATGCTTCCAATATCCTAGCTGTGAGGTCAGATGTCAGGAACCAGAATAAAAGAAACTGCAGGTTTAGTAAACTTAAAAAAAAAAATAAATTCTTTTCATTAGAAAGCCATACAACCTTAGAAGTCCATAGATGATACATCCATATTGTTTAATAAGACATATTGTTTAAACAATCCTTATTGTTTAATAAGACATTAATGCAAAGCTTTGAGGGAACAAAGAATCAGGGAAGCAGAACACAACTGCAAGACCAAAATAAATCTCACAACCAACCATGAAAAATGGCCTATGATGGGTCGGTCAGACAAGTGATTCACTAATCATTTTAAAGAAGTTCAGTGAGGGGCTTGGAAGGTGGCTCAGTGATAGAGCGCTTGCCTTGTATGCATGAGCCCTGGGTTCGATTCCTCAGCACCACATAAGCAAAAAGAAAAAAGCCGGAAGTGGCGCTGTGGTTCAAGTGGTAGAGTGCTAGCCTTGAGCTGAAGAGCTGAGGGACAGCGCCTAGGCCCAGAGTTCAGGCCCCACGACCGGACCCCCCCCCCCCCAAAAAAAGAGTATAATAATTAAGTTGGAAAGTACACTAAAGGGATTAAATATTAAGACTGCCTCATCAAGCAGAAAAAGAATCCATCATTTAAAGTAGGAGTCATTTAGAGGAGCCAAACAAAAACAAAACAACAAAGGTTTAAAATTGGGGCTTGTGGAATACCACCAACTATTCCACACCTGTTATGGAATCTCTGAAGGCAAGAGAGGAAAAGGCAAAAAGAAATAATGGGTGAAAACTTTTGAAGTCTCAGGAGGAAAATGAATATGAAGACTAGTTAACTCTGAAGAACCCTCAAAAAAGTAGACCGTGGGACATTTTATTATCAAATTGTCAAAAGTCAAAGACAAAAAAAGAATTCTGAAAGTAAAAAAGGAAAAGTAATTTGACATGTACCAACAAATCTCCATAAGACTTTTAGTGTATTTAGGCAGACCATAAGGAAGTGGGAGGATATATTCAAAGTACTAAAAGGTGGGGAGGGACTGCCAGTGAGGAATTCTATATTGAGAAAAACAGTCTTTCTAATATGTAAGAGAGCTAAGACTTTCCAGACAAACCAAAGCTGAAGGCGTTATCACCACTGGAACTGCCTCCTAGAAAATGCTAACAGGAGTTCTTTAAGTTGAAATAAGAGAATGCTAAACAATAGCATGAAAGCAAGTACAAGAATAAAATTCACAGGTGAAGGTAATTATACACAAGTAGTCTTGTAAGAATGCAAACGGCATCATGTAAGTCGCTTTTTAGCCTAGTATAAAAGTTAAATATAATAAATATTACTACAACTACAAAATTGATTACTGGATAAGAAGATTAAATTCTGACTGAAGAACATAAAAAGTTGAGTGGGGGAGAAAAAGTGTAGTTTTGTACATGATTAAGTAAAATACACTGTCAGAATGATAGGGTTTTATGTAACTCTCATGGTAATCACAAAACAAATTTCCACAGGAAATAAGAAAGAGAAGGAGGGAGAGAGAAAGACACAGAGTACAATTCAACCAAATGGCTACAAAGAAAAATCAACAAACCAGAAATAGAGGAAAAAGACAAAAGAGCTACAAGACAGGTAGAAAACAATGAACAAAATGGTAATAAGTCCTTGCTCATCAATAGATCACATTCTTCCTAGGAAAAAAAATTAAAAATAGCCAAATGTATTTTTTTAATGATCTAATATGTTCTGTTTATAAGAGACTACTTCAGAGCTAAGTGAAGAAATGATGTTAAGGACCAAATAACTGTGCCCCATCCTACCCCAAACTTCAGATGTTGAAATCCTATCAACAATACAATAGTTTTAGGAAGTAAGGTTTGGGGGAGGTAATGAAGATTAGATGAGATCATGAGAGTATCCTCATGAATGGCTTTAATATCATTATGAAAGTCCCAACTTGCTTCTCTCCATCCCCCACTGTTTTTTGTTGTTGTTGTTGTTTTTTGGTCAGTTGGTCCTGAACCCTGGGCCTGGGCACTGTCCCTGAGCTTTTCAACTCAAGAAGAACACTCTACCACCTGAGCCACAGTGCCACTGCCAGTTTTCTGGTGGTTAATTGGAGATAAGAGTCTCACGGACTTTCCTACCCAGGCTGGCTTTGAACTGCGATCCTCAGATCTCAGCCTCCTGAGTAGCTAGGATGACAGGCGTGCTGGCACCTGGCATGTTTCTCCCTTCTGTCATGTGAACACATCAACAATTTGGAAATTAAAACCAGTATTTGGATTTTTACTAGAACTCTTGGACTTCTAGCCTCCAAAATTGGAAGAAACAAATTTTTGTTATTTCTAAACTACATAGTTTATAGTAATTTGTTATAATGGCCAAACTAACTAAACTAGATGGAAAAAGACATAACATGTAAACAGTCAAAAAGAAGAAAGGGATGGCTATATTTACATGAGAGAAAAAAGACTAAAAGTCTAAATAGACACAAGAGATAAAGAAGATCATGATATCATGATAAAAGAGTCAATTTGGGCTGGGAAGGTGGCTCAGTAGTAGAGTGCTTGCCTTGAATGCATGGCTCCCTGGCTTCAATTCCTCAGCACCCATAAGCAGAAAAAGCTGTAAGTGGCACTGTGACTCAGGTGGTAGAGCACTAGCCTTAAGCTGAAGAGCTGAGGGAGAGTGCCCAGGCCCAGAGTTTAAGCCCCACGACAGACCAAAAAAAAAAAAAAAAAAGTCAATTCAGGCTGGGCACTGGTGGCTAACACATATAATCAATCCTAGCTACTTAGGTGGCTGAAATCTGAGAATTGAGGTTCAAAGCCAGCCTGGGCAAGAAAGTCCGTGAGACTCTTATCTCCAATTAATCACCAGAAAAGTGGAAGTGGTGCTGTGGCTCAAGTGGTAGAGCGCTAGCCTTGAGCTGAAGAGCTGAGGGACAGCGCCCAGGCCCGGAGTTCAAGCCCCACGACCAACCACCACCAACAACAATAACAACAGCAACAATAGCCAGAAGTGGAATTGTAGCTCAAATGATAGAGCATTAGCCTTGAGAACAAAAGCTCAGGGACAGCGCATAGGCCCATAGTCAGAGTTCAAGTCCCAAGACCAGTAACGAACGAACGAACGAACGAAAGAAAGAAAGAAAGAAAGAAAGAGAGAGAGAGAGAGAGAGAGAAAGAAAGAAAGAAAGAAAGAAAGAAAGAAAGAAAGAAAGAAGGAAGGAAAGAGAAAAAAAAGAAAGGGAAGAAGGAAGAGAGAAAAAAGAAAGAAAAGAATCAGTTTAATAGAACTATAATTATAAGCATACATGCACTCATCATAAGAGCAATTTAATATAGATGTTACTTGACTTCCAATGAAGTTCTGTCCTAATTGATAATTTCACAACTTTGTAACATAGTTACTATAGTTCACCTACCAAATACCTTGGCCTATCCCAGCCTAAACCACTTTAAACATGCTCAGACTCTGGGGGCAAAAACCATCTAACATAAGGTGTATTTTATAATAGATTGTAGAATCTCAGGTAATTTATTGAATACTAAAATGGAAAGAAGAATGTCTGGATATGTTTTTACACTATCATAAAGTTAAAAAAATCCTAAGTGGGGACAGTCCATATACAAAGCAATCAATAAACAGAACCAAGGAGAGACATATCCAGCAGTATAATAGCATTAGCAAGCTTCAATTCCCCATTTTCAGTAATGGATAGAACATCAAAATAGAAAAGTAAAAAGAAATGTACTATGTACTATACACCAAGTAAATCTAACAGATATACAGAACATTCCATGCAACAGCAAAGAAAACACGTTCTTCTCAAGCATACACGTAATATTCTCAAGAGGAAATCTCATATTAGGTCACAAAGTAAATCCTATCTAATTTAAGAAGATCATACCATTTTTTAACTACTATCAGATAAAACTCAAAGTCAATAACAGTGAGAGAACTGGAAGATTTCCACATGTGTAGAAATTAAATAACATATGCTTGAAGTCCTAATGCATCAAACAATTGGAACATGCCTTAAGACATATAATCTACCATAATAGAAATTAAATCCATAATCTTCCAAGTGATAGATATTAATTACATAAAAATTATATGATTTCTAGTCCTTTTCTATGCATAAGGCAACTTGTCTGGTATGTTTGCTGAAAATTTTTGAATCTATACTCGAGTTTACAGATTTTTGCATATGTAACATAACACAGAGATGAAGTACTCTTAAAAATAGTACAAAAAATATTCTAAAAGTACAAAAAAGATATTTTTAATAGATAGTTGGCAAGTACAATGCTCTGAGTTCAGTCCTCAGCTCTATTAAAAAATATATATGTAAATATATATATGCATATATATATATATATATATATATATATATATATTGCAGGAGCTACTAGTGCCTATATTGCAATCCTAGTTACTCAGGAGGCTGAGATCTGAGGATCATGATTGGAAGCCAGCCTGGGCAAGCAAAATCCATGAGACTTCTATCTCCAATTAAGCACACGCGCACACACACACACACACACACACACACACACACACACACACACACACACACACACACACACATACAGAGTCAGAAATGGAGCTATAGCTCAAGTGGTAGAGCACTAGTCTAGAGAAAAAGAAAAAAGAGAAGGAAAGAAAAGAAAAGCCCAGGAACAATGTCAAGGCCCTGAGTTCAATCCAGGACCAGCACCAAAATAAATAAATGAACGAATAAATAAAGCATCTCAATATCCTAAAGATGGGTCAATTATTAAGGCGAGGGAAATATAATAGGGGTGGAAATATACTTAGAGAAATGTTGATTTGTTACCTAAAACACTTACTTAAACCTTTCCTTCCAGCAAGTACAATTTCTTTGGGCTGCCTTCTCATTACCAGCATGATATACACTCTAGGAAGTCACTGGTGACAAGACAGGCAAGGCTCCTGCTGTGTAGTGTCATAGGAGAGACAGGAGATCCTGTGTAAACAAATAGGTCACACAATTTCAGAGGTGCCAAACACGACAGAGAAAATGAAGGGCAGAGGAAAATCTCCTCCCAGGAGGTAGCAGGGAAAGCCTCTTAGAAACAAGCAGCCTGGGGTTTACACTGAATGTAGTGAAAGTTCCATGGCAAGAAATTTAACCCAGAGGTTCTGATGGCCATGTTAATTCTGAACTGCGAGCCCAAACCGCAAGTTGTGTGATGAATTTGGAACACAGGCCTGATGCCAAGCCAGGGACCTCAGAGTGGAGATGCAATTTGGCTTTGAGTTCTCCCAGAAACAGATCCACCAGAAGCGACCAACAGTTGCCTCCAGATAATCTAAAGCAATTAGATTATTTGAGAAGTACAGGAAACATTAGCTGGGAAAGGAAAGGGCATTGAGTTACAGGAACACTTACCAAAGTAGGAGATAACTGGAGAACAGGGTGGGGGTGGGGGGATAATGAGTAAACAATGACATCAGGTGAAGGATGTTGATGGCCATCTCCTGAGGTCATTTGTCAAGGACATCCTCCTGGCCTGCTGCAAAGTCAAGTGGAACAGGTTCCTGTGGGATGGCTCAGAGCCTCACACAATGGCAAATGGGAGTCAGCCAAGGTTTAATGACAGGTCCAAGAAATATAGGAAGGTCACCAGCAATGTCTGCCCGATCTTTTGGGACCATCAAAACTAGACTGTTGTCACTTGAATCCAGTTCTGCCATTTACTGAGTGGCCCACAGACACAATTAACTGAACTTCTGTGAGCTTACTCATTCATTGACCAGGACAGCATTCCCTATGTCACAGGGGCTGAGGCAAAGTGAATCACTCAGTACTTATATGGAGTTCTATAAGCTCGCATATAAAGGGGGAAACTATTTGCTACAACTATTAGCATTGTCCTTGTAACTATTGCTTTAGTTGTTATTTTGGGTGCTGAGATTGCCTAGATCTCTTATTTGAAAACATTGTTCAAAACTCAAAGCTGTGAGTCCTACACGCTGGAAAGAGTAAACACCGGCAAAGGAGAATGAGAAGACAAGATTGGTGAGGTAGGGGAAAATCAAGTAAATAACTGTGACATGGGTAAGCATTTCGAGAATGAGAGAATTCCTACATGCTGAATGGTGCTGAGAAGCAGGTAAGGATGGAAACATGGACACTGAACCCCAAATAAACACTTATGCATTTGGAAGGAGGGATTTACCTGTACATCCGTTACTCAGCAAGGGCTTTGCCAAGCACATCCTGGTTTTCACTACCCAGAATCCCTTCTTTCTTTCCAAGGTGGCAGACAACTCTTGTGGAGTAGTGAGTCTGTCCATTCCATTGTCCTGTATTCTTCCACTTGAGATACAGTATAGCTTAAAATAATCCTCACTGGAAAGGTGCATTTCTGAGTTTGGGAGAATTCTGTTTCTTTGTCTTTTGTTGTTAAGCTAATAACATATTAGTCTGAAGTTACAGACAGACTGCCATTTTTCTAACCAATAGAGAGAACAAGTTAAGGAGGTAAATCTTCAGTCTTGATTATATTGTGGGGGCACTGAGATTTAATCAGCCCTTTCTTCCGGATTCCTTAGATTCTTAAATTGGCATGAAATATTTTTTCAGTCACTGTCAGTCAAAGGCATTTTGATGGTATCATAAATATTTTCACAGTGATTATAACATTAAAACAGAGAGTGAGATTTATATTTTGACACATCTAAAAAATGTATGAAAAGAACATAGAAAAGCAAACATGGCAGACGGCAGTCACTGTAGAATAATTCATTTGGCACATGTGTCTCAAAGACAAGGCCACGCTCTCTATTCTATTAGCTAGTGCACTCAAGCTTTGACTCCTTAGTTATTGGTTATCTTTCCAGTCCTACCCAGCAGCCACCAGGTGTGCAGGTATGATAGAGCAGGTAACATCAGACAACCCAAGACATCAGTTGGTTGAATAAAGGGGATTTATTTACACTGTCAGGTAACTCACAGATTGTCAAGGTAGGCCACAAACTTGGGCTTTGGGAATAACCAGTCAAGGCCACATATCAAATCACAAATGGTCCAATGACATTATTCACCATGACTTGCCTCTTAGACACTGGCAGTTCCCAATAATAAATCCAGTTGCCACCCTCACCAATATGTATCATGCCAGGCCTCTGTTTCTTTATAGGTTTTCAAACAGAAGTTTTGTTGTTAGAACCGGGTTAAATTAAACAAATAGACTAATTCCTGGGGCTGAGAAGGTGGCTCAGTGGTAGAGTGCTTGCCTTGTACACATGAGGCTCTAGGTTCGATTCCTCAGCACCATATAATCAGAAAAAACCAGAAGTGGCTCTGTGGCTCAAGTAGTACAGCGCCAGTCTTGATCTGGGACAGCACTCAAGCCCAGAGCTCAGGCCCTATGACTGACAAAAACAAATAGAGTAATTCCGTAAATAGTAATAAAACAATTAGTATCCGCCTTGGAGGACTCTCCAGGCCAGAAGCGACACAGAAGGCAGAGCAACATAAATAACCAGAATCAAGCCTGACCTCTGCAGAATCTGAGAAATGGGTGAGAGGGAAACCAAGCATAACTGTGCAATTCTCACTTCTATACCCCCAGCACCAAATTCCTGCTAATTGCGATTCTCGCTTCTCTATCCCCAGCTTGCTTGCTCTGGCTTATTGAAGAAAAAAAAAAACCGCCACCTGCGTGTTTGGCTTGTATCCTTAAGTACCTAGCAGATCCTCATATCAGGGCTGGATTCCTAAGCTTTGTGAACTGGATGCAGACACTGCCTGGCATAAAGACTCCTAGCCTAATTGACCAAGTGTTGGAGTGTCTTGTTGGGAAATCTGGGTACTACATTGAGAGCCAGGGCATTGGCAGGTGAAGACAGATGAAGGAAAGGTAAGTTCATGCACCCAAGGCTGAGTCCAAGAGATCCTGGGAAAGTGAAGACAGAGAGGTCTTGACAGCTTCTAGCATGGGAAATATTGTGAAGGATTGTTAAAGATAGGAAAAATAGTCAAACAATAATTATAAGAAAATAACAGGAAATGTACTAACCCTGTAAAAAGATTGTATAGTGGCTCAAGGTATGATCTTTGGGATAAGACTGCCTAGGTTTGTTTGTTTGTTTTTGCCAACCCTGGGGCTTGAACTCTGGGCCTGGATCAATCATGTCTCTGAGCTTCTTTTACTCAAGGTAAGCACTCTACCACTTGAGCCACTTCCAGCTTTTTCTGAGTAGATTCATTGGAGATAGGAGTCTCATAGACTTTTTTTTTCCCTGGGCTGACGGTGTGTGTGTGTGTGTGTGTGTGTGTGTGTGTGTGTGTGTGTGTGTGTGTTTCCCTGGGCTGACGGTGTGTGTGTGTGTGTGTGTGTGTGTGTGTGTGTGTGTGTATGTGCTGGAACTGGGGCTTGAACTCCCTTAGCTTTTTTGCTCAAGGCTGGTATTCTACTGTTGAGCCACATCTCCACTTCTGGCTTTTTGATCAATAATTGGAAATAAGAGTTTCAGAGACTTTCTTCCTGCCCCAGGTGGCTTCAAATAGGAACCATCAGCTCTTAGCCTCTTGAGTAGCTTAGATTACAGGTTTGAGCCATGGGTACCCAGCTCAAAGCTATTCTTTTATTATTATTAATTTAATTTATTGTTATTATAGAGGTGATGTACTCAGGGATTACAATTGCATGAGTCAGGTAATGACTGCATTTCCCTTTCGTACAGTATCTTCTGTTCCCTTGCTCTCTCTGTCCCTCCCTCTCATCTCTACCCACAAGTTGTATAGTTTACTTTCATCAGTGTCCAGTGAGTTTCACTGCTGCACTTTTTTCTCTCTTTGTCTCTTGAGTTCTGTACCTTCCCCCCAATCCTTCTGAAGACATATACTTGAATATACTATGCATAAGGAAAACAAAAGTATCAAAAAATAAAAACTATAAATTAAAATTTTTAAACAATAATAAAAAAGAAAAAGAAGTGTCTCTAGTTTCCATATCTTGGAGTTTGTTTCAATATGTATGTTATTTTATATAAATATGATGAGGCACTTAGGCATCTCCCTTAATGTTTCTCTCCTAAGAATCTTTCAGTCTCACTGTATATGCATTATCTAGAATCCTGTTTAGTTTATCATATCTAGTGTATTTTAGACCTAATTTCTGTATATCAGAGGGAACATGTGCCATTTATCTCTCTGAGCTTGGGTATCTCACTTAACATGATTTGTTTCTAACTCCATCCATTTCCCTGTAAATGGTATTATTTTATTTTTTCTAATGATTGTATAAATTTCCATTATATATAGGTACTACATTTTTTGGATCCATTTGTCTATTGAGGCATCTTGGCTGTTTCCATATCATGGCTATTGTGAACAGTGCAGCAATGAACATGGATGTGCCAGTGTCTTTAACATATCCTTGATCATGATGTTCAGGGTAGATGCCCAGGAATGGTATGGCTGGGTAGAGAAGATATGTTTAGTTCTTTGAAGAACTTCCAGACTACAGTCCAGAGTGGTTATGCTAGTTTACATTCTTACCAATAGTGCACATCCCTGCCAACATTTGTTGTTGTTCAAATTTACCATATTGGCCAATCTAACTTGGGTGAGATGGAATCTCAGAATTGTTTTGATTTTAATTTCCTTTATGGCAAGGGATTATGAGAATTTCATCATGTGTTGCTTTGTCATTCTTACTTCTTTTCCTAAGTCCCTTAGCTCCCTTGCCCATTTAATGATCACTTTATCAGTTTGAGGAGGGGTTAGTTTCTTGAGCTCCTTTTATATATTTTGGATATTAGGCCTTTGCAAGAGACAGTAGAAAAAACAGAACTTATAGGTACAGGTAGAAACTTCTTGAAAAGAATCCCAGGGGCACAACAAATAAGAGAAAGACTTGGCAAGTGGGGCTACAACAAAATAATAAGTTTCTTAACAATTAAGGACATAGTTTCTAGAATGAGGGCCAACAGGCTAGGATAAGATCTTTTGAGCAATATATCAAAGCTATTCCTAAGGCTTGGGAGAACTGGTGACCCTAGAGAAGAAGATGGAGCAGTGAGGAGGGCTTTCAAGAATACCACACTACATAAGGAATCACACCAAAGCTGTGAACAGTGGGAGAGTAGGAGAGATTGGGAGATAGAACATGACAGAGGGGCTAATCTGATGAAAATATCATATATGCACATGAGAAATACCATGATGAAACTCCTTAGAACAATTAATATACACTAAAAATGACAGACTAAAAACAGGCTCTTTTGGGGTTCCCACTGTTGGTGGGGGAAGTCAATGGCGAAGGTGAATGTGGGTGAATATGATCAAAGTGCTATCTATCCATGAACGAAACCATGAAATCCATGAATGAAACAATGAAACCTGTTGAAAGTGTTCTAATAAGGGGGGCAGGAGGAGATAAAGGAAAGAGGTGGAGGGTGAGTTTAACAGGGTACAGTGTATGTGAGTTAATAAAAAATCTTAATGAAATAAGAATATAATGATGTGTGTGTGTGTGAGAAATAGAGAGAGAAAGGGAGAGAGGAGAGAAAAGAGAGGAGAGAGAGGAGAGGGTGAGGGGGACAAAGGGGGAGCAGAAGGAGAAAAGCTACAGTTTGTGGCCTCCCCAGGGGCCCAATCAGCATTCCTAAAAGGTTCCAGGGGCCCAATGATCAGTCTTGTGAGCTTACTCATCCCCACCCAACCAGATTTCTCCAAGAGCCAGCTGGAAAACTCCTGATTCATTTCTACCAGCATGCCAGGAAAAACTGACCTTTCTCCACCTAGTCCTGAGTTCCCAGAGGAAGGGATAAAAGGAGACCCCAGGTATTGAGGAAAAACTAACACTGAATATGATGATCTTTTTTTTTTAAAGCTTCTCAAATACTTTTTTTTCTTTTCTTTTTGCTAATATTATCTTAAGCCTGTATCAAGCGGATTGTGGCCTTATTAAGAAGGAAATGGAAAAATAAATAAAACACAACACAGTGCCTGGACAGTATGTTAGCTACTGCTTTCAAAACTGGCTCAGAGCCAGAGGAAGACTTATAGCAAGAGGGAAATGATGGAAGTCATCTCTTTTTTGTTCTTGTTGTTATTGTTGTGTTGTTTTTGTGCCAGTCCTGAGGCTTGAACTCAAAACCTAAATGCTGTCCCTGAGCTTAGTTGCTCAAGAATAGTGTTCTACCACTTGAGCCACAGCTCCATTTCTGGTTTTTTGGTAGTTCATTGGAAATAAGAGTCTCACAGACTTTCCTGCCTAGGCTGACTTTCAACCATGATCTACAGATATTGTTGAAAAGTGAGAAATCAGAGAAGCCACATTTTGAAGGATCAAATCTTGGAATCTTTATTAAAAAGCTGGCGACTACATGGTAGACTCCTATCTCAAAGACCAGCAGCCAGCAAATACACTTTAACACTGTTAGGAAACAGTGCTATGAAGTCCAGGACGTAAAGAAAGAACAAAAACAATACCAACAAACCAATTCAACTCCAAAGGAGAGCTGAATTGGGATGCCATGTTGACTGGAGAAGAGCCAGGAGATGGGAGACAAGACATGAACACAGAGACATGTAGTATGGCGTAATGACGCCTGAGCTGGTCCAGGTCTAAATAGGGTCAGGTCAGGGGGCAGGGTCACAGGAAACTCCCAGCCCCAGGCACTGGACTGACAGGTTTAGTAACCTATCAGCCAAGTGCCCATCCCTGCCTGCAGGCATTTAGGCACACCCATCACCAGGGAAGTAAGGGCTTCACCTTCTCCCACCATGGAGATGAGATGGCAGACCCTACCATCTACCATGTGGCCAAGATAGCACTGTCCAGACCTGATTTTCCTATTTCAATATCAAACTCCTGAGTAAGCTGAGTAGCTTACTCTTTTTGGTCTTTTCATATTTTCCTGCCACTCAATTTACCTACCAATAGAAGCAAGTGTTCTTAACATCCTTTTCTTCTGAAACACACTGGTAGGGCATTTCTTAACCGAAAAGAGACTAACAAGATTCTTCCTTTTACCCATGATCAATTATTAGGATGAGAAATATCATTATTTGCTAAATTTCAGGAGTCCTCTGGTGTGACCCAGATTTTTTATCTCTCTCTCCTCAGTGTTATTAAATCCATTATGATTGCCATTCTAATCATGGCCTTACAGAAAGATCCTGACTTTCCATTTTCCCCATTCACAGTTTTCTGTATTTGGCAGTCTTGGCACTGGAGATCTGGGGTGTTCTGGGTCCCCCTCCCCTCTCCCGCTGGTTCTATTTACAACTTCATACTGTTCCCACACAGCTACAGATGGGTCCTCAGGCCTTTGTCTACCACAGATTTCTTTCTGGATGGATGTGTGAGGAGTGACCTAGATTTTTTTTTTTAAATGCCTACAGTCTCTTTGAAATAGCCATGACTTCAAAGGCAGAATCTATCCTGGAGAATACAAACATAAGATTTCAGCTGGGAGAAACCCAGAGAATTTATAATTTACCGTTTAATAGGATTTGGTGGTGTTTTTGCATTGGCAAAGAGAACACATTCTGCTGCAGCAAACCACTTCTTTGGATCAGAGTCTAGCACCACATGGCTTAGAAGGCAAAAATAATCTTACCATCTAGCTGAGAGCAAGGGCTATTGTGCTTTATAATTATAACTCCTAAAAAGCCACATAAGCTGTGATTGAAGAGAAGAGACATGTAAACAGTTGCAAACACTTCTTGTTTTTGTGTGCCCCTGGTCACATTTTTCCCCAAGTCTGGTCTTAGACTAAAATCCCTATTTCTAAATTTCATCTGAAAGTGTGCTAGAAAAACAAAAATAACCCCCTCATTTGAAATTTCTTGTCACTGTGAGGCTGTTTCTGAGGTACTCTCTGATTGCCAATAGCATAATGTGCCCTTAAGGCAGATCAGATTCATAAACTAGGACTTTGTAATCTTTATCTCCACAATTAGTCTGGGAATAGTACCTTGAATTCATTATGTTTTTAAAATTAAATTTTAATTGATGAATTTTTCATGCATGCTGTATAAAATAATCAGTTTCATGATGTGTATTTTTTCAGTATTTGCACTCTGCTTGCTGGAAAACACACCAGGCAAGATTATTGTTCATGGCTAGTACAAAAAGATTTTTTAAATGAAAACTTAAGACTTAAAGGGACCAAATAGGAAAAACTAATGATTCCTCATTTGGAACTCAGTCCCATTGCTTGTAGTACAGACTGTATAAAAGTCAAAATTTGTGCCATTGTTAGTATATGCACCTTCAGATCAATGTTAGTGTTTGGTGTAATTGTTAACGCATCTGTCAGTTTTACTAAAGGGCAAAATAGTGTTCTAAATTTTACCCTGTGCCTGGACAGCCACCTCCTGATTTTCCTTTCTAGCTTCTTCCTTGGTTGACCCATACCATTCATCCCTTTGTTCTGCTGGCTTGGTTTGGGCTCAGCCTGTTGACTCTCTGCCCTCACCTGGTCCAAATGTCTTAGCCAACCAACTCACCTAGCTACCTGAAAATCACAGAGGCGATCTACCCTGTCCTGTGACCTGCCTGTGAGATAAAGAATTCACGCATGACCCAACTTAGTGAAAGTGATTGGAAAAAGTTTATTAGGACACACTTTCAATAGACTGGAAGTGGGCCATCTCTAGGGAAAGAATGACAATTATTTTTATCTTTTATACATTTTTATTGACATATAAAGGGTTTGGTCTCTATTCAGGACCAGCTATAGAGACATAGGTTACATTTGGCCTTTAAAATGGGAAGTGGGGCGGGGGAGGGGAGGTATAATTGCCCTAGGTAGGAAAGATTTGTTGTTTCAGGAACTATTTGTTGACCCACCTTTGGCTGAAATGAAGCCTTTCATTCATTCTTACATGGTGAGGTGCCAGGGAACTTCAGGAGGCTAAGACCTAGAGGATCATGGTTCAAAGCTAATACAGACAGAAAAGTCCTTGAGATTCATCTCCAATTAACTAGCAAAACATAGGGCTGGATACATAACTCAAGTAGTAAAGCACCCTATAGGGAGAAAAAAAAAAAAAAAAAAAGCAAAACCAGAACACAGTCTTCATGCAATTCCATGACTTTGGTAGGCTACATAACTTAATTGCCATGATTTCTTCAAAGACCACATGATCTCATCTTCCATTTCAAGTTTCCTTCACCTTTCCCCATCAATCATGGCTAATGACTACCTATCAATTCCAGCTTGCCCTCTGACCCTGTATGAATTCCCTTCCATTTCCCTCAGAGTAGGCCTCCCTCAGGGCCCAGGCTCCAGGATTCTCTCTCTGTATTCACCATTCTCATGAAATGGATCAACCATTGAGCAGTAGATGAAACTCTGAGAAACAAACAAGTACGTTCTTTGCATTAGAGAGTCTTAAAGCATCAGCAGTACTTTTTTTTTCTTTTGGATGTCAGGCATATATTGTTAAATGATTTACAATCCTTGGTTCACACTTCATCATTGTTGTCAATGATTTCTACAAGCTCCCCATTTTGTATTATTAAGAAAAGTAAGATTGATTATTTACTTACTTATTTTCCTATTCCCATAGCTAATTCCCTTTTTTCCATTCCTCTGCAGAAAACTATTCTGGAGTGTTTATGTGAATTTTTCAGTCAAATGTGTTGCTACAAACTACTCATTGGTGTGTGTGGGTGGACATGTCTGCAGTATGAGTGTGTGTGTGTGTGTGTGTGTGTGTGTGTGTGTGTGTGTGTGTGTGTGTTATAGTTTTCATTATGTTTCTTTCCAAATTACTTTTTTTTTTTTTGGCCAGTCCTGGGCCTTGAACTCAGGGCCTGGGCACTGTCCCTGAGCTTTTTGCTTAAGGTTACCACTCTACCACTGGAGCACAGACCCACTTTCATCTTTTTCTAGTTATGTGGTACTGAGGAATCAAACCCAGGGCATCATGCATGCTAGGCAAGCACACTAGCACTAAGCATATTCCCAGCCCCTCTCCAAATTACTTTTAAGATTCATAATACAGATCATCCTCCTGATGCCCCTGTCATATTCCAAGAGTACTCCACTCACTCCACTATTACCTCACTAACTTAGGACAGTTAGTGAGTTATCATTATTTTCTGTATTCTGAAGATAAACCCTGCACTGAGGTGTTAAGTATATGGTCTAAAGCCATAGAATTAGTAGACAAGAGTCCAGGTATCATCCCTGGCAATCCCTTTCCCTAGTCAGTATTTGCTCACTTCCTCTTCCATTTTACACTCTCCCTCAGTTCTCCTTCTGGGACTGAGTCCCAGAGTAGGGTGCGATTCTGAAAAACTATATTTCAGGGTGGGGTTCTGAGGAACTATATTTCAGGCTTCTGCCACTATTCAGTACAAAGTCCACTTGGTTCACATTATCACAGCAATGTTCTTGTTTTTAACTAAATACTCAATGGAAGATTATGAGACCGGCATGTTAAAATGCTTAATGACATGATCCGCATTCATTTTGTATTGTTACTATAAAAATCTTCACAAGCTGGACGCCAGTGGCTTATGCCTGTAATCCTAGCTATTTAGGAGGCTGAGATTTGAGGATCCCGGTTCAAAGCCAGCCAGAGCAAGAAAGTCCATGACTCTCTTGTCTCCAATAAATCAATAGAAAACCAGAAGTGGCACTGTGGCTCAAGTGAATGCTAGCCTTGAGCTGAAAATTTCAGGGACAATGCCCAGGCCCAGAGTTCAAGCCCTATGACCGACAAAAAAAATAAAAAATAAAAAAGTAAATATCATCACAAATTTAGTGGCTTAAAAGAACATCTGTATTTTCCCACCATTTCTCAAGCCAGAATTTCACATGACTTAAACTCACTGTTGTGCCCTGGGTCTCAGAAGACTGAAATCAAGGTGTCAGCAGACAAAGGTTCTTATCTGAACGCTCTGGGGTAGAAGCTGAATCGAAATGGAAGCTGGTGGTTGGCAGGATTGTGCTTCTCACCATCATGGGGCTACGTTGCTGTCTCCCCACGGGCTGCCAGCCAGAAGGCCATCTCCGCACTTGCAAGCCACCTACACAGCCTCCTGCTGCACCTGCATTTTCACATCTACAGCAGCCCACTGAGGCTCTTCTGTTTGCAACCCTGCTTCCCCTCTGCTTCTCAAGTGTCTCCAGGCAAAGTTCTCCATGTTTGAGCACTGATTAGAGTAGGCCCACCTCCAACACTCAGAGTCCACTCCCTATTTTATGGTCTGTAAGCTTAGTCACCAAGTCCTTTGCCCTATAATATAATTCAGTCATATGCTCCTAAGATTAGGGCATGGTCGATTTTTTTTTAATGTGGCAGGGAGACATCTGACCACCACAAAGCTTTAGCAGGAACCTAGAGTCAGCATTCCAAAATCAGTAGAAGCAATAACAGCACAGGTAATAGATGATTCAGGAATTAAATGAGTTAGTATTTGTTAGTGCTAACAACAGGGCATCGAAATGCCATAGAGGTGCTTATTTAGAATGAATTCTGACTGTACTTGAAAGACTGGAAAGTGGAGATGATTAAGATGAAATCTTCTTATCTATGGCCCAGACTGGCAAGGAGTTGCTGCCGAAAATTGCTGAGAGAACTTTTGTTGTCATTTGTAATGACAAAGGGTACCTGGATTCCAGGTTATTGCAATGATTACTGTAAAGGTGAATATGAGGAAATGGTTGCTTTCAGAACTCATTTACTTAAAGACCCAGAAAGTCAATCCATCTCCTGTGTACCTGGATACTGGGGCAGTTAAGCTTACATTGCATTTTACAGGGGGTATGGGTATACAGCCCCGGGTAACCCAAGAAACATTTCCTGAAAGAAGTAATTGCCGGCTGCTTTTGAGTCTCCTAGTTTCCATTGCAGACCCTTTGCTGCACTCTAGTAGACTGACTGAACAATCACTATATAACCTTGGGTATTGAGGAAGGGTGACGCTATCCAAAAAGAGATGTACTCTTTACCTGACTTAGTAACTGTAACACCTCTGTGCATCACCTTTATAATAATAATAATTTAAAAATTAAAAAGTGTAATAAAACCTGGGTACTTCCCAGGTTCAAAGCTTTCAGCTCCTGACCAGTCACATACCAAGTGGACTTGAATGTTGCCTCTGCTCTCATCTAGCTATTTAAGATTGGAAAAAATCTAGAAGCAAAATGAAGCTTAGCAATAATTGCCTTTAGCTCTGTCAGAGTTTATGTTATGACCAAAGTAACTGAAAGAACTACTGGTGCTTGGTACCAGAAATAAGCATTCAGAAATGGCCACGATCATCACACATTAGTTCTAAGAATGCATGGGGAAATGTAGAACATTAGTTCCATTCAAAATTTAGATAGACAACCAATGTTTTAGGATGAGTACATCCCAAAGAGTAAATAATTAAGTGGAACTGAACTTATTCTGAAACAATGTTTTTATTTACAAAATGCAGCCACTGTAAGTATTTAATTTGATCCTCATGAAACCAGTGTAGTTGGATACTTTTCTCATTTTGCAGGTGAGGAAACTGAGGCTCAGAAAAGGCAATTCAAAATAATGACAAGCACAATAAATTACAGGACTTGTTTTGCTTCCAACCAAAGTCCCTCCAGCCCCCAAATAAAATGTTCTATTTAGTCTCTGATATTTTTCTTTCTTTGTCTTCATCCCATGCCCAAAGTTCTTACTATTGCCACCTAAACAGTTTTTGTGCAGGGACTGTTGACCTAAACTGCAGAAGGAGGGCACATGGGGCCCTGTGGACTCCAGAGAAGAGAGCTGACTTCAAACCCAAGGACTGAGACAAAGCAAATTCAAAAGAAAGATGGATCTTCATTTTGTTGTTACATTATATTGACAGCATGCTTATTGTCTTTCAGGAAGTATCTATTAGTATCTGCTGTGTATGGTCAGCAGTCAACTTGCTGAGGACAGGTGAGAAGTTAGGGAGAATACTTAGATCCTCAAGGTCAGGAACCAGAGCTCTCTCTCTGTTTTATATCTTCATCAAAAAGAGAAGAGAGGGCTGGGATGGTGGCTCAGTGGTAGAGTGCTTGCCTTGCATGCATGAGGCCCTGGGTTCGATTCCTCAGCACCACATAAGCAGAAAAAGCCAGAAGTGGCGCTGTGGCTCAAGTGATAGAGCGCTAGCTCTTCAGCTCAAGGACAGTGCCCAGGCCCAGAGTTTAGGTCCCACGACCAGCAAAAAAAAAAAAAAAGAGAGAGAAGAGAGACAGAGTTCAGACTAAGTATTGCCCACTATGAAGTCACTGTAGTTGAGAGCCCATGAAATTTCACTAAGCTAGGCCAGAGTTAGCCTTACTCATGATGACATTACAAAAGAAGTGGAAGAAAAACTTTAGAGTCAACTTTTGAGTTATCTTGTGAGGATAGGCCAATTTAGAAGATTTCATCAAAGACCTGGAGTACAAGAAGCATACATTTCTGGTATTCCCCCAAGACCCTGTCTTGGGTTCTTCATGGTCTCTGCAGAAGAACTTGGAATTCTTATTTCTGCTAGTACAACAAACCCTACTTTTCTATTTTAAGTATATACCCAGAAAGAAAATAAAAACCCACATAAGAGGTTAGGGTTACACACATGTAGCTAATATAGAACCTCTTCTGTAAAGGAGCAGAATCAGGAGTCCTTCACACACACAGTGTCCAGGATCCTGTGTTCCCCCTCCCCCCCCAACCTCTCTATAGAGCATCTGTCTCCCCAGCTATTCCCAAAACCTCTTTCTATGTTTTTGTGACAATGATAGTTTTTATTTTCATTGATTTGCTTGGTTTGGTAGAAAAGCTGAATTTTGGGAATTATTTTTAATCTTCATTAAAAAAAATCCTTCCCATTTTTCCTTTTCTATATTTAGTACAGCCTAACTTGGCATCTCTTTAAGAAGAAATCTCTACACAGGGTAGAAATGCTTATGTGAGCCCAAAGTCAACCGGGCTGGCCAAGTGGGCCAGAGCGATGCTGCGTCTGCCTGGCACCTGTTTCTCAGCTCATGGCTGCACACTCAGATTGAGAGTATCTGCTTTGGGCCGAATTGGTCATTCACTCAGATCAGCAAGAAGCTGGGCTCAAGAGACCTGCAACATGTCTCAAAGCTGAATGGTTGACCACTTATACCAGGTTCCTTCATAAAAGACAGATTCTTGGGACCCCTACAAGACATACAGCCAAAGCAGGATCTGTAACTAAAAATAATGGTTCATAAAGCTTTGTGTTTGAAAATGTACTCTTCTGAAAAAATTATTTGGAGCTGGGCACCTGCAGCTCGTGTTTATAACCCCAGCTACTCAGGTGACTGAGACATGGAGTACCATGGCTCAAACCCAGACTGGGCAGAAAAGTCCATGAAATTCCATCTCTAAAATAGCCTGTAAAATGCTGGACAGGAAGACTGTCTCAGGTGGTAGCTTGCCAGGCATGAGCAATCAAGCTCAGCGAGCATGAGGCCTCTAAGCTCAAGCCCCAGGCAAATAAAAAACAGTAATATTAAAAATCCACACAAAGAATTGAGAACTACATAAGGCAATTTAGGTCATTTAAGCATGAATGCATTTTAAAAGTAGCTTAAGCACGAATACATGTATTCTTACGTATTGAAACTACAAATTGAATATCCTGTGGATTTTTTCCTATTAACTTGCAATGTCCGCTCTCTCTGGGAATTAGTGAATGTATTAGTTAGATTATAGTTAGAGGAATTATCCTTTTTTCCTGGCCTGCTTGTGATTTTCTTCCCTTGTCCAGCATCTGTTGTGTCCTGTTTGTTTTTATTCCAGACTGGTCTCTATGGGGTGGCTATCCCACTCCGTGGGGCCTGGGACTGTCTAGATCTTACACACTGGGGTGGCACCTCTTGGGTGTCTGTGCTCTGTCTCATTCCCTAATTATGCAGAACGAAAGTCGCTCCCACAGAGTCCAAATCTCTCTTTAAAATCCCCAAACCCAGAGACACAAGGTGCAACTCTCATTCTGCCCCAGGGCTCTGAGCTTCCTACAGATTTCCAGTCACTGTCCCACCACCGCTGGTCACTCATTTTAGGGCATGAGAAGAACTTCTAGCTCGAGACAACCCTCACTCCCCTGGAAAATTTTCATCATTCATACAAAAACACTTCACAACATATCCTGCTTTCAAACACTCTTAAAGTCACCTAAAGTCATCCTGTCACACACACTACCCTGTCATGCACAACCCTGCCAACCTGTCTGCAGGTGAATGAATGAAAGGACTCCTCTCTTCTGGAAGGGTTGTGGCTTTCTCCAGAGCACCCAGAAAATGGCAGGTGCATTGAGGAAAGCAGCTTGTGGGAAGCTTGTTTGTCTCCTGAGTGTTCTGTCTTCACAGAGGGGACCCATGGTGGGAGAGGCAGATTCGAACCCGTGGTTCATGTTCTAGGCAGAGATGAGCATGTGTCACATGCAGAGGTGCTGCTGCTGCTGCTCTCTGCATGAGGATGACCAGGTCATAATCCAGGGGCATTCATAACAGGAGCTTTGGATGCTTGAGGAAGAGTCGGTGAAAGTGAAGAGAGTTCCTCTTTCTCCTCCTTGGGGAATAAGTGTAGTTGATACCACCAGGTTCCAAGAGAGGTGGAGTTTTAATCAAACATGAAATCATTGTTGATGATGAAAATAACATAACAAGTGGAAAAAAATAAATCTACTGTTGCTTTGTAGGTATTGATGGATTTATAATGAGGTCCTCTGAAGTGGGAGTTAAATTTTAAACCTTTCTTGGATTTTGTTCAAATTCAATTTTCCAGAGAATGAGGTGCTACAATTTTTTAAATCACTCTAGAAAATTAGTCTTTCACAAAAATTGTCTATGTCATACAGAAAACATTCTATAATGAAAGGCAATAGAGATCTGTAATTACATGAAATGAGAATTTTCTAGTCAATGTGGGCAGGGAACCAGATCAAGTTGGAAAATCTGTGCTATGAAACTTTGATCCTCTAGTGAATAAAGCACCAAGACAGCTGCTTACCTTTATTTTATTTTTAACCAGAATCACTTTAACAATCGATATTACATAGGACCGATTTAACTAAACTGAAATCTGATTTACTAAACAACCTTCCTCAAAAGTGGTATGCCTATAATTTTTAAATTGATTTAGCAGTAGAAATCCAAGATTTTATGAAGGGACATGCAGATTTGTGACACTGGATCCAAGATACTCATTCACTTATTCAAAGACATTGATTTGTACCCAAAACTAGGCTAGCAAACACATGTAATAAGTATTTTTTCCTTTAGTCTTTTGGTTCAAATACTAGTAATTTTGTGAGGATATTTCCAAAGACTAAAATTTCCTTAAATTAAAAAGAAGTTTCCACTTTAATCTTACCCCTAAACTGGTACTAACAACCCTTTGTTAATCCCACTGAAATTTTTAAATGAATTTGTCTATGGTTTCTCCTTTACTTAAATAATCTTATACACACATATTTTTATTTTCTTTATTCTGTATATCATATTAGACAGTATATATGTATATACATATATATGAACAAAACCTTTGTAACTATGTTTGCTTTATTGTCTAAGACAGCATGTAGAACTATGTCTCATTTTACTTAATTATATAGTATGCTGTTTTTAAATTCCTTAATTAAAATTAATTCCCTAATTAAAATTTCCTAATTAAAAATGATAAATTTGCCATAACATTCTTTAATGGCATTTACATGCAAATAATTCTTCCAATGAATGTACATTCAAATATAATTTGCTGTATTAAATTTTAATTGGAATTAACATTTTAAATTTTTATAAGTGCCAGATTGGTTTTGTATGGACTATGGAACTTCAAAGCACCCCATTTGTGTGTGTAAGTTCCCCACACTCAAGCCAGTAGTTGATACAGTAGAGAAAGAAATACCTTAGCTAGTCCAGCTGGGACTGACAGAAGGTAGACTAACAGAGTGAAAGAAAGAGAAGCTCCCTGACATTAGCCTGCTGCACTGCTATGTACCCAGGAGTGCTCAGCATGCAGGATGCAAAGGGATGGTTAGAATTTGGGCTTCTAGAGCATCTTGACAAAAGAATAGTTCCTTTTTAGAGAAAGGACAAGACAAAAGAAAAGGCCTTTGAGTTCCTAGGACTGCCAATTGTAAGGAGGCAACTTAGGGGAAACTAATGGAAGATAAAGGCTAGTTAATAAAAGCTTGATTATATAGATTCTTCTGGTATTCAGATAAAAGTCTAAGGTTATTTCCTGTGATTGAGTTCTGTCCTTCATGATACCCTTCAACATTATCAATATTGGAGTCTAATAATGGCTGAAGATAATGGCTTGTTTTCATTTTAATTTACATTCCTGAGATGATCAATAGAGCTCAAACAGTTATTGGACCTGTGAGGGCTCAGAGCATGATACCTCAGTGTATGATGACTTGACACACTAAGTAATTTGAAAGCATGGAGACTGGGAACTCCACTGAAGCCAAAAGGCCTCTCTGACCTTCTTCTGTCTCCTTCCTTCCCCTTCCTTCCTCACCTTGGAACATCATAGAAAGCAGAATTGCCCTACCCCAATCAGGTCATATAAACGGAAAGTTCTCTACTCCCATCCAAGACATACGATGAAGGAAAGCTACTCTGGCTTCCTTCTCACTCTCCTGAAGATCCCTTGGTAACAGGTACACTGTCGTACAGGACACAGGAGGGAAGCAGAGGGAGGCTTTGATGAGGCCCTCTTACCCAAACACAACAGCCTACTTCTCTCACATGTTCTCCTGCTCCTGTGTCATAGAAAACTTGTTAGGTAAATTTGTTATACTTTTTTCATTATTAATCAAGCCATGGAAACTTGTGGCAAGTGAAAGAAAATATTCCTTTTCTTCCATATTGACATGTTCCGTTTTCTGCCTATGTCCTGAGCTCATTTCTCATGTTTATCATTTGTTTGTCCATTTGCCAGAAGCTCATTGAAATATAATCCTTTGTTATGTCTATTGCAAACATTGTCTCCCAGGTTATTTCTCTGTTTGCCTTCTGGCTTTAGTTTTTGGTGGTTTTTTTTGGTCACAGAAGCTTTTAATTTGTAGATAATTTCTATCGGTATAATTTATGACATTTTCCCATCTTGCTTAAAAAAAGCTTATCGTACCTACAATCTGTGCCTCAAAGGCTCAAAGATATCTGCATGTTGAAGCCTGTGTTGTCATTTGGAGCTAGCTTGTGCTTACTTTTCAGAACCCTCTACATACAATTCTGCATGGTGTCTTCCTATGCTTCCTCCTCAAAGTGTTCCTATATTTTGGAAGAGGAAGGTTATTTGCTATTGTTGTGTGTTTTGTTTTGTATTTTTGCAGACCTGATTTGCTGTCAAAGAAAAAAAGATCATGGGAATTATTTGCACAGATGTGTTCATTTTTCAAGAGATCTAGAGAAAAGAAAATGCATAATGCAGAGACAGTGACGACAGACTCAGAACCTATTCCTCATGACTTTTTGCATGCAGGCTTCACCCAGCCATTAAAACATTAGTGTCACCATATGCCAGGGTCATGCTTTTTTGACCTTCCTCAACAATGCACCTGTTACAGATTGCACTCCTCAAAGATTATTCACGGACAGCTTTCCCCTGCGATGACTTTCTAGAACTTTAGTGTTCTAATTCCCCTCCTCTTGAGTCTAGGTGAAATTGTAGTTTACTTGTCTCCAACTGGATGAAGCAAAACCAACTCCATTGGCCTCCCACCTTAGAGGAGAGTGCAGCTTCTACAGTATTAGGTAAAAGTTTGCTCAGAAAGCTGAAATACATGTTCTCCAACTCTTGAGCTGCCATCTAAGTGGTTTCCTTATGTGAGTCCTTCAAGCTGTAACTAAAGCTAAACTAGCTTTACAGGGAAGTGTGTGAACACATACACACACACACAAACACACTCACATGTGTAGCCACATATACATTATATGTATGCATAAATATATGTATTTATCCTATACTCATATAAATGTATACATATATATTTATATGTTCAAACATATTACATATTTATATGTTTAAATTTGCATGTTTAAACTTGTGTGCATGTGTGTGCATACACTCATCTATATAGAGAGAATGAGGTCCAGTCTGCTTGACTCCACTGGTGTATGAGAGATCATAATCCAGGACTTCCCAACTATAGGAACAAGAGTGATCACACACACACACGCACACACACACACACACACACACACACACACACACACATATTGCTTTAAGTCACAAAGTTTCGAAGTGGTTACTTAGACATCAATAAATAGCCAGAATTATGGAACAATCTACATACTATGTCCTCTAACCCATTTCAGCCCTTCACTTGATATGCCCAGGTAAAACCTCTTTCATCAAGTATGACCAAAACTGTCCTTTCTATCAAAATGTGTTGTTTAAATGTTCCTACTTTGGCCTGGTGGTTCAGCTCCCATTAAGGAAAAAGGAACACCTTTTGGATAAGGAAGGATCTTTTGAAATGTAAGCTTTTGTCTTAAAATGGTTTCTTTTCTTTTTTTTAATAAGTTTTTATTGTGAAAATACACAGAGGGGTTACATGAACAAGATAATGAGTGCATTTCCTTTTTTTATTGTGAAAATACTGTACAGAAGGGTTACAACTACATGGGCAAGATAACAAGTACATTTCTTTTTTTATTGTGAAAATACTGTACAGAAGGATTACAATTACATGGGCAAGATGATGAGTACATTTCTCATCAAGCATTGTAGCCTCCTCCTTTGTTTCCCCTTCCCATCCCTTCCCATCCTCCCCCCCATCCTTCCCGCTCCCGCCCCCCCTCCGCACCAAAGTTGTAAAGTTCGTTTTCGACATAACAACTTGTACATCTCATTGTTGCAATGGGTCCACCTGTATCCCTATTTAAACGATTTGTTTTTTCCCTTCCCCTCCACAAATTATACCAACATCAAATACAGTGAAAGCAGGGGTTATACTGTGGGGGAGGGACATGCAAAGCAACAAAGAAATAATCTTATAAATGTGTTAGATAAGGTGATGTTAGGGAAATGAACCTTAAGATATGTATTCAAATGTTTTTTTTCTTTCATGCGATTGTTTCTAACACATTTATAAAATGGTTTCTTTTCAAGATAGACTTAAGGCACAGCTGAGATTGTTCAAGAAATAGCAGAGAATATTACTTTTTTTAGATTACTTGTGTACTGTTAATGTTATTTCAAAGTCACCTTACGTAAGCACATCTTATGCTATTCACACTAGTCAATCACCAGCAGATTGTGAATTCAGCTCAACCAATCAGAGCAAAATGATGGAGCCTACTGTATTAGGGATAAACAGAGGACTAGCCTGCCTGCTCTGTGTGCTTGCTTCCCAGATTTTTGGCTGATAGCACATCCTTCTGCAGAGGTAAGATTGTCCTTGCTGAGACAATTCCTTATTTTTGTGTCTATTTTTGTGACTCAAATGATTCTTGGAGAGCATATTTCTAACACAAGTCCCAAGGAATGGGGAAGCTCCTGAGAAGTCTGAAAGAAAGGGTATGCCTTCACATCTTGGCATACTCAGAGATACTCATAAATGAGCACAGGTTTTCAGGTTGCCCTGATTTGTCTCTGCCTTCTCTTGCTTCATTTCCCTGCATTACACACCATCTTCAAGGTAACCTATGAAAGTAATTGACCTATATCCTTGCCTGGTTTCAGCTGTGCTCAAAACAAGCCCACACAGCCAGAGGTACAGGTGTATTATTAAATGAAAGCTCATGCTTTTCCACTAAGCTCACTGACAAGCTCACTGGTGTACGGCAAGCCACACGCCATTCGTTCTTGGCCTCCTTATTTGTGACTTGTGCAATTCCTACCATACTTCCTTCTCATGGGACTTGATTCAGTGAGATTATTGCTAGCTAATTTCTTGCCTCTTGCCTTCCTTCATAAGATTCTTCCCAGTCATGTTTACTATTTTGTGTTCAATGGCTTCTCAAAGAATGCAGGTTCTACAGGAGGTGGGACACATGGGTGTTACCTGAGATGGCTGGTGGCCAAGGTACTTTCTAATCCCCATTGGGGGAACAGACAATGCCTCACTGGATAGGGTCACAGGCCTAAACTCTGTGGCAGACTCCATGTCAGCTACATATTCACCAGACAAGGTAGAAAAAAAGCACTATAAGCTTTCCCTCTCTTATTGTTCCATTGTCACCATCGTGACAGACCTTATTTTTAAAAATCAGCTGCTTCTCTGTGGAAACAATGTAGGTTGAACACTGGCCTTGAGGAAGTTGCAAAGAATATGACTTAATTCTTATAGACCTCTATGGGATTTCTCTTCTATATTAGTTTTTCTTTTAAATGTCCTTTATTCCAAGATAATAATCGAAGATAAAATAAAAACTCAAGGAAGCATCTTCTGAATTTCTTCAAAGATTACATGATTCACTCATAGGAAAAAAGATATTGGTGGGGGACTTGAAAACAAAATCAAATACATGCAAAATTTCACAGGAAGCAGCAAAAGAAGCCGATGGGGTGGTGAGTATTGAACCTTGATTGAGAGAGTTTTATTTTTTAAATAAAAGCATGAATTCCTACCATTGGACCAAAACTGGGAATAACTGCATCTGGAATCTGGTACCTCTCATTAATGATTAGAGCCCTGATCCAACATAAATTCAGAATCCAAATGATTGTTCCTAAGTCAATTTAAATAATGGCACAATTTGGTCTAGGCATGGTGGCTTACAGTTGTAATCCCAGTTAATTTGGAAGCAGAAATCAGGAAGATCAGGGTTCAGGGTCAGCAAGAGCCCATCTCAACGAATAATCTAGGTATGGTAGAATGTTTCCACAGTCCAAGCTGTGCAAGAGGTAGAGGTGAGAGGTGAGAGGACTGTCTTCTGAACTGAACCCAAACAAAAATGAGACCTATGTGAAAAACAACTAAAGCAAAAAAGGATGGGGTGTGGTTTCCGTGGTAAGTACCTGTCTTACAAGTGTGAGGGCCTGAGCCCAAACCCCCATATATACAAAAGAAAATGGCATAACTAAGTTGTTAATGGTAAAGAAGATACAAGGATATCTGGGACAGAATGATCAAATGAGGTGACTAGAAAAGAGAAAGAAACCAATACCCTCATCACCAGTTTGCGTAGACTATGAATTCACAAGCTACATTACTTGGAGAGCATGCCAACCACTAAAGCCTTAGAACTGGACTTGATTTTCAAATCATGTGGCAAATTCTGGCCCTTCCCAGGAGATTTCTTTAGAAGAAGTCAAATGTAAGCCAAAAATGTTCCCACTATCCAGAAGTTCTAGAAAATAAGGCAAATTAACAAGATTGTAGATAGACCCAAATGCAATTCAGTTTTCATTCATAGAAACTAGAATTAGGTAGATTACAAAGATGAGCTTTTGAACTTCTTTCAAAAGTTATGTGTGCCAATTTGAGTATTTGCACAATCTGTCCACCTACTTCTTTTATGATAAAGCTTCATAATAGGTAATGATTCATCTAGACAGAATTTTAAATTCGTCCTAGGGATCAAACCCAGAGCCTCAAACACACTAGGCAATCACTCAATCTCTTGAGCCATGCTCTAGCCCTTCTGTTTGTATTTTTGAAGTATTTTTATGTTGTTGTTATTGCTAAGGTTTTTTTTAACATAGGGATTTTTTTATTTTATTGTAAAAGTGATGTATAGAGGGGTTACATTTACTTAAGAAAGGAAATGAGTACATTGCTTTTAAAGCAGTGGAAATAGGGATACTTTTTACAAATTGGATCTTTGCCTAGGCCAACCTCAAACTTCAGATCCTCCTGTTTTCCACCTCCAATATCTAGGGTTTATAGGTATGCACCATTATACACAGATGGAAATCAGAAAAAAATTGAAAATTATGGACTTAATGGGTCTTCAGGAAATGTATGATTGTGTAGATAAGTTTATTACTATAAATCTGGCTCAGCACAATGGTTTACATTTCTTTCTGGGAATTTAAGCCTTAGTATTAGAAACCTGAGTTTTAAAACTATGTTTCTGCTTTTCATAAACTAGGCGATGCAGGTAATTTTAATCTCTAAACCTTATCAATAACCTTATCTTTCACCTCAGAGAATTTTGGGGGTTTTGTTTGTTTTTAAATTTTATTTTATTTTATTTTATTTTTTTGTCGGTCATGGGGCTTGAACTCTGGGCCTGGATGCTGTCCCTGAACTCTTCAGCTCAAAGCGAGAGCTCTATGGCTTGAGTCACAACGCCACTTCTGGTTTTCTAGTGGTTTATTGGAGATAAGAGTTTCATGGACTTCCTGCTCAGGCTGGTTTTGAACCGTAACCCTCCGATCTCAGCCTCCTGAGTAGCTATGATTACAGGCATGAGCCACCAGCGCTCAGCTTGTTTTGTTTTTATACAGGGCCTCACATTTGCTAAATTTCTTCTTTTTAACTTATTTGTTTCTTACATAGAGTCATTTTGAGACTGCAATTCTTTGACTTTCTGCTTCCTGAGTAGCTGGGATCTCTCTCTCTCTCTCTCTCTCTCTCTCTCTCTCTCACACACACACACACACACACACACACACACACACACACATACTGCCACACCTTTCTAATTAATTGAGATGAAGTCTCACTTTTTTTTGCACAGGTAGTCTGAAACTCCCTGTATCCATCTCCTGAGTGGCTGGGATTACAGGTGTGAGCCACTGCCCCTCCCTCATCAGACAACTTTAGTAGCTATTTTTCATGCCTTAGACGTAAAGTTGCTAATATGCACTTTAAAAAGCTAATCTTATGCCCTGTGCCAGTGGCTCATGCCTGTAATACTAGCTACTAAGGAGGCTCAGATCTGAGGATCATGGCTCAAAGCCAGCCCAGACAGTAAAGTCCATAAGATCTTATCTCCAATAAACCACAAGAAAACCAGAAATGGTACTGTGGCTCAAATGGTAGAGTGCTCGCCTTGAGCTGAAGAGCTCAGGAAGAGCTCCCAGGCCCAGACTTCAATCCCCAAGACCGATTAAAAAAAAAAAAGCTAATCTTAATAGTGTCCGTATTGAACTCACATTTTATATGTATTTATGTGTAATACATATGTCTTTATATTCACATAAATTTCAAACAAGCCAGAAATCTCTGTTTCATCTTTTGATCTTGATTAGAAATTATTATAGAAGACACTTAAATTTGCAAAGAGCTTCTCATCTAGTGGGTTGCAGCAACGTTAGCACTATCAGAATAAAGAAGTCTAAGTTCTAAAAAAAAAAAGAAAATTAGAAATAAATCCATGCACTTATTCCTAGAATAAATATTTGCCTCATGTTCGCACCATCACATTAAAAGATGATAAATGTCAATTTGTTTGGAAACTGAGTTGCCCAGGATTCAGATGAACAGCTCGGGTTAGGAGAAAACATGAGCCTTCAGCCCTCTAAGGCATGAGCAGCAGAGTAATTGGGAAATGGTGGGAAAATTATACAATTATATTACATTTGTTCAACCCAGTGGATTTGACAGATAACTATTTACCTCTGAAATTGGTTTCTGTGAAATGAAAAAGAACACTGGGACCATGTAGAAAAATCAAATAAGTTTTGGTTAAGAGCTTTTCAAAAAGCAGCGAATTGCTCTTCAGAAAGCCATGCCCACCTCCAGCCCTGTATCTCAGAGCCATGACTGAACGTTTCTGAAGTTGCATGATTTGGAAACCTGGGGAGTCAGACCTTTTTAAAATTGCAGTTTTCTAGAAGGATCTCAAAATGTCCTCTGATTCACATCCTTCACTTGTTAGAAACCATCATAAGCATTTTCCTCAGGTGGTCACTTCTTATGTTAGAAAATAAAAAAGATATTCTGAGAAAGACCTGGAGAGGATTTGCAACCTGGGATCTTTCATTTCCTCCCACAACCTTGTCCAGGGTCTGACAGCCACCATCCTCTCTCTACCCCAGTGATCTCAAGAGCACCATTTTGCATCAACTTAGTGCCTTCCCTTTGTCGTCTGTGTGGCGGGAAAGACAGTCTAGTATAGTGAAATTGTGGACTGAAGCAACTGTCCAGCTGTCTAGAACCTGAGGCGAATCACAAGTCATCTCAACTTCCCAGTTTCTTCCAGATACAAAGCTCGTTTATCTAAGCCTAGGACAAATGGTTTCTTTTCCATCTCACTCCCAACCAAGGGAACAAACTCACTCTCTCTCCAAATGCATTCAGAAAAAGGATTCAGAAGTCTTGCTTAGCCCAGACCCACTCTTTGGTCTCCCTTCCTGTGAAGGAAGCCCTAGAATTTGGCTTAGGGCTAGTGCAACAAGAACAAAGCCCCGGACGCCCTGCCAGGGCCTCCCGGTTGCTGAGCCCCGGGGCCTGTCTGATCTGAGGACTTGCAAGGAGGGTTGCTGGAGAAATGAATTTGTTTGCTCATTGACCTAACCTGTTCACTACATTAAAAGGACACAAGAAGGGCTGGAAGTGTGGCTCAAGAGGTAAAGCATCTGCCTAGGAAGCATGAAATCCAAAGTTCAAACCCCATTATCACCAAGCAAAGAAACAAAAACAGCAACAACAAAAACCCTACACTGGCATGTTCCCAGACTATTATATGACTGGTAGAATGCTCACTCCTTCAAACTTGCTTCACCATGTAAACTTCACGATGGACTCCGTTCTAATTTATGGACTCAACTTTTGTCTTATAATGTTTCATTTGGAAATAAATGTCTTGCTTGTCATGGACTTTTGCCAAAGAAGATATTCTTGAAGAATTCATTTCCATGAAAGCCCCTTTAAAGATGCTTCTAATCTAGGCCAAGTGGTCTGGCTCATTAGAATAGATTTCTTGTAAACGTCTCTCCTCATGTGGATATCTAACTGAGCACTGAAGGTGATGACTTTGGCAACTCTTGAACGGTTATGAAAAAACTGGAATGTGTTTAAATGACCTAGACATTATTGAGATGAGCGCATGCTCTCTGAATTCTTCTGTGAGCTCTATCCTTGTCCTTTTTCTCCTCTTTGCCTGCTCCCATTTCCCTCAGGATTCCCAGAGCTAGGCCAATGCTGCCTAAGTTAGCACTGGAATCTTCTTTTCCACTTCTCTGAATGAGATTGTTAATTTGCAAGCTTATGTGAATCCATGAGTTTGTATCAGTTAATACAGGTTTCCTTCCCAAGTTGGTAGACTCGGTCTAAATGGAAAGCTGTGAGATGTTCAAGACACATCTCCAATGCCTTCCTGAACTGGAGTTCATAGAAGGAAGCACACTCAACTTGCTTGTTCTTCCCGTAGCTGCCCCTACTCTTCCCTGGTCCTCTCCCTCCATATAGTACTTTGAGCCCTCGATTTCCTGTTACCTTCCTGTTGAATTTAATTGATATGTCTTATTAAATATTAACACAAATAGTCATAAAGTAGTGAGAGGATGTAAAACGACTAGTAGTTAACAGGAATATGATCGACATTGTTCTAGTTAGTGTTGAGAAATCACAAGTTTAAAGAACGTAGCCATTTTTGTGCCTTGAAAATAGGTCAGCTGAAGGAAATTATCATGCTATATGCTTTTTCAAACATATATTTAATTAAAAAATCTCAAAATTCACTTAGGATTTTTTTCTTTTTTCTTTAACTTCTGGAAATCATAAGTTTTAATTTTGTTATAAAAAGAGAAGCTGAGTGTATAGAAGAAATGAAATTGCTTAAAGTTAGATGTTCTCTGAGTTGTTTATGTACAAAGTTTGATCTCCAGAGTAAGTGTAAGGTCTGCCCAGGGCCATGCAAGCCCTAGCCTCCCCACCTCCTTCATCAGTCTCCACCCAGTACCTGTGTCACCTAGGTCACTGGCACACCAGTGTCATTGCAGTCGCCTTCCCCTCTGAGGTCACATCCTGGGCCTCCCCAGGTCACACCTCCCATTGGACAGAGGGAGGCTCCCAGGCCCTGAGGTCACATCGGCATCCGGTGTGGCCACAGCCTCCCTCACCCCTCAGCACCCCGGCCTTGAGCCTGTGCACCTCCACCCCGCACTGCAGGGCAGCAGTTCAGTAAATAAACTTCTCTTCCTGCCTGAATACTGCGTGGTGTTCTTTTTATTGGCTACTTAATTAAGCCTACCTATTTAAGTTACCTAACAGTCAGTATTGGGAATATGTTCAAACTGAAATTAGTGTTGTCACTGATTTATAACAGAACAATCTGTGGCTTTAATTGCCCAATTAAAGTTTTGAGAGCTCTCAAATCATCAATAGTTTTGTTTTTCTGAAAAAAAAACAAGAAAGGAAGGAAGGGGAGAAGGAAGGGAACTTCCTATTATCTGTGAATAATCCATTGCCCTGTTTTTCCACAAAGCAGAAGTAAGCAGCTGCTCAAACACACAAGATTTCCTAACAGTTCAGACATTGCCAGCCCTGAACAATTGATGTTCAAATAACATGATCAGCCCTTAAAACGTAATGTGACAAATTATCTGCAACTGTAAACGCTGCTTCCTCTAAATGGTAGGTATGCTCTGACCTAAGTTTTCCTTCTTAATTTAGACATATGAGTCATTCTTCCTGAGAATGATCTGGAAATAAGATGTGAGAAACTAGAAGTGGGAACCAACAACTTCTAATGACAAATTTTAAAGGTCTTGAACATTTGAGCCAAGACTGAAACAAACGAGGCAGAGAGGTAGAGAGCTTTTCAGAATGCTTATTATCAGCAACAAAGCAAAATGAATTTGACAATAGCTCAATGGGGGATGATAAGTAAGTTTCTTCAGAGTTAGAAATGATAAATGGAAAGGGTAAACAAAGGAGGAGGCTACAATGCTTGGTAAGAAATGTACGCATTATCCTGCCCATGTAATTGTAACTCCTCTGTACAGTATGTTCACAAATAAAATTAAATTAAATTAAAAAAAAGAAATGATAAATGGAATATAATTGTACTCATAATTACTCTTTTAAGATTTATAAGATGCCAATTTCACTGGCTTTATTTAATGTATTACACTGATGATGTTGTCCTAATAAATTTGTGGCATATTTATAATACCCCTCACTGTTTTGCTTGCAACCTTCAGTCCTCCCGTAGACTTTTGGATTCTTCTATCTAGTCCTTTTACAGCAGTAAATTCAAGGCCCCTTATGGTTTGGGGAGTCTCTTTTGAACTTCAGGGGTTTTGTGAGGGATTATAGGCTTAAAAATCTCTATTTCCAAATTTCCATTATAAACATTAGTTATAGGAAATAATCTCAAAGAAGGTTGGCTAAAGGTTAGACTATTTACTTCAATTGTTTTTGTTTTTTAAACATTTTTAGCAAAATAGACTGCTAAGAATCTAATTAGAGTTTTGGATCTCCTCCATAGAAAAGGAGTATGTAATGTTCACACATACATTTACAATCCAATAGGGCTTACCTGACCACTAAAATAACTCTTTAGGAAGGTTGAATCTGTGTTAAGTGCTGTTGTTTAAATGTTTGTTTACTTACTTACTTTTGTGCATGTGTGTGTGTGTGTGTGTGTGTGTGTGTGTGTGTGTGTGTGTGTGTGTAAGAGAGAGAGACAGAAGAGACAGAGAGAGACAGAGAGAGAGTCTGTGTCCTGGGACTTGAACTTAGAGCCTAGGCGCTGTCCCTGAGCTTCTTTTGCTCAACACTAGCACTCTACCATTTGAGCCACAGCTCTACTTCCAGTTTTTTTTTGGGGGGGGGGTTGGTAGTTTAGTGGAGATAAGAGTCTCACAAACTTTCCTGCTGGGCTGGCTTTGAACCACAATCCTCAGATCTCAGCATCCTGAGTAGCTAGGATTACAGGTATGAGCCACCAGCTACTGACTTATTTTTGAGACAAAGTCTTGCTACATAGTCTACTTTAGGCTTGAACTCGTTCTTTTGAACTTAGGGTTCTCTGATTTACCTCCCCAATAATGAAGTTACAGGTGTGCACTACAATACCAGGTTTGATTAATCCTTTCTTTAAAAAATAATAACTTGGAATAAATATATACAAAGGTAGAATAGTATCATGAGTATCCACATGCATATCATTCAACTCCTACAGTGATTGGTCTCAAGCCAGTTCTGTGTGCTTTTTATCTTATTGAATCTGTTCTTAAATCAAGCAAGATCATCAAATAATGTACACCCAGGCACTATTATTAGCCTTTTTGAAAACGAGACAGGGTTCACCAAATTATACTTCAGCATAATTATAAGCTTGTGATGCCTTCATAAATATTCAAAGTGCCTCCTAGAAATTTGTTCTTATTCTCCTTGTACATTCATGTTTAGACTGTTATACATTTCATGACCCCTCCCCCCCCCCACCTCATAGACTCATTGCTAGGATCAGAATACAGTGCTCCTCCACTACTTCTTTGAGTATCTTAGGAATACTACAAATTTCCTAATTATTTTTCATAATGTTTTTGGTGGATAACTTAAGTGTTGCAAATGTGAGTGTAAAATATTGTTCGTGATATTTAATTTCTGGCATGCAGATTAACTTTTGGTGTGCTTATCATATCTGACATGCCATCAAACTTTAAATTTAATTCCTAGAATTCTTCTGTTGTGTCGTTTGTGTTGTCAAACACAATATTCAGTCTTCCATTCAATATATTTTTTTAATTAACTCAATGCTATATCTTATATCACTGATCAAAATATTTAGTGTGGTATTATTCAATAATAATAACAAAGGATCACATAATGTATTTCTGATTTGAAGAGAATATTTTTAAGTTTTGCCACTAAATAGGCTCTGTTTTATTGATTTCAAGTATATATGCCTTTTCATATTAAAAATATTTCCTTCCATTTTAATTAATAAAGAAATTTGCTTTATTTTACTTTAAATTTTAACAATTTTCAAATACTTATATGAATTACGTTGAGATAAACATATTATATTCCTGAGTTATTGCTTCATGTTATGTTTCTTTAGTTATGTTCTTAATACTCAACTTAGCTGCCACTGTAGTCCTACAATATAGCTCAGTTAACATGGTTGTTATTATTTCACATACCACTAAGTTATTTGAGCCTTCATTCATAATTTGTTTCACATATACAACAATATGAAAGGTTGAGCTATGGTATGTTGGCCGAAACTATTTTGACATCTGGGTTGCATTTATTGTATAAAATGAAGTAAATGATTTATATTTTTTTCAATTTCAGATCCCTTCTTATTGCATATAATTAACTGATACTTGATAGTAAGAAATAATAAACTTATAAATCAATTCATATTTATTGTGTTTGAAAAAAATCAGTTTTTCTTTATTTTATTGTCATGTTTATGCTTAGTATGTCACTTGAATTCCTAACATTTTCATTTTAATTAAAATGTACAGACTTAAACCATACTATTAAAATGGGGAATATTATAATATATAAATTATACCTCAGTTTAAAAAGTGAATCCAAGAAAGAAAAGATAGAAGAAAAATAGGATTATTTGGGGTTCCCTAACATGCCTGTAACCTTGCTACTTAGGAGGCTGAGATCTGAGGATTGCAGTTCAAAGCCAATCCACGCAGGAAAGTCTGTGAGACTCTTATCTCCAATAAACCACTAGAAAACCAGAAGTGGTGCTGTGCTCCAATGATAGAGTGCTCACCTTGAACTGAAGAGTGCAGGGACAGCTCCCAGGCCCAGAGTTCAAGCCCCATAACTGACAAAAACAAACAAATAAATAAAATATTTTAATTATTTTTACTTAAATGTGATAGGATTGTTGGTAGATATTTTAATGTATTATGATTTAGTATAAGAAAAAGCAACCGGAAAATCATTTTTTAAAGCAACAATAGCAATTTTTGCTATAAAAAGTCAATTCTGTCTTGCTGCAATAATGAAAACAGCATGGTAACTGGAACATACAGAGGCTAGGCTTTCTCTGATGCTTCATAATTACTGTTGAATGCTACTAATCCTTTTGAGCCTGTGCAAGGTCTATTCTATTAAAATATGTGCTGCATGGTCTATATTCAGTGATTGCTAAGTCTATCTACTTATTCTCATAATTTTGATGTCCAACTGAAAAGTATCTTGTCACAATACTTAAAAAGTTGCCAAAAGATGTGGAAAAATTTGATATTTTCATTGGTGTACATGCTTGCAACATGATGCTCTACCACTTAAGCCACATCTCCAATTCCGACTTTTTGCTGGTAAGTTGAAGAATCTCACAAATAAATCTGCCCAGGTAGGCTTTGCAATTTGATCCTCAGATCTCAGCCTCCTGAGTAGTGAAGATGATATACAAGAGCCACCAGTGCCCAGCTGTACCCAGTTCTTTCCACTGTTACTGACAAATCATGAAAAACAGAACAGATAACCAGATTGGACAGATGGAAACTTCTATGTAAGAGAAATCTCATCAATTGTGTGTCCAACAGAGGATTTTATTTACAGACCCAGCTTGATCTAACAGAACCAGGCTTCAACTATGATTCAGAAAGGAGCATCAAGAAAGCATAATTCCTTTGAGGACCCTCTACATTCAGAGCTCTTCCATCTTTACAGCCACATTACTATAATTGCACATGAAACCTGAGAAAAAAACTGACCTCTGAGCAACTGAAAATAGTGGTTGCACATTATGAAATAAGATGTGAAAAAAGACCCTAGAAATCACTAGATGCCATCAAATAAATCTCACATCCCCTCCCCCACACACCCAAAGTATTCATTAACTGTGACGTATGGTGAAGTCTGGAAATGTTAACTGGATTGTGCATGGCTTAATAGGCAGCAGAGCTAGGTAGCAGAAGTGAAGCTAGAATCCAGCTGCCAGTGAAGGGCTGGCTCCAACATTATATATTTAATGATTAGGAAATGGGCCACTAGGGCTGGATACTTGGGAAAAGATTATATTTTTGCCATCACTATTTCCTCCCCACCCCCCTTTTTTTTTGGTTTGTCGTGGGCTTGAACTCTGGGCCTGGGAACTGTCCTTCAGCTCTTCAGCTCAAGGCTAGAGCTCTATCACTTGAGCCACAGAGCCACTTCTGGTTTTCTAGTGGTTTATTGGAGATAAGAGTCTTTCAGACGTTCTTACACATTCTTGCCTGGGCTGGCTCTGAACTGCAATCCTCAGTTCTCAGCCTCCTGGGTAGCTAGGATTACAGTCCACTGGCACACAGCCCCTTTGGCTATTTAGATCCAGCTTCAATATAGCATAGAAATGGAATTCCAAGTATGAAATGGAATAAATAAAACTGGCCATCCCACAGGAATCCATTCCAGTGAAATTATCATAGCCAGACTCAAATTTGAGTCTTTGGAACCATTTGTTGGAAATTTTTATCTCAAAAATGTTCTATTAAACTGAGTAACATTGATGTGTCTCCGGAACTTCAGTCAAGAGTGTTAATTTTTGCTTTTGCTTTACTGGGATCACTCTGTGTGTGTTTGAACATGTCTGCTGTTTCCAATCCCCCATTCATTCTTGCACTCTGCTCAATGAACAGCCCTCTTGTGAGCACTTCGTATTTGCAGGCCATTGTACTGGGTCCTATGCAGGACACAGTGATTTGTCAGATGGTGCCTTGTACTTCACTAACTTACAAAACAAGTGAGAGGGAAAAGAAGCAATTTGGGCAATTTAGGTGTCATTTCATTTGTCATCTGAAGGGGAAAAAAAAGAATAAGGTGCAGAGGAGGGAAAAATTAAACTGCTAACTGAAAATGGTGTTGGGTCATGTTGGCCATGTGACCTAAAAGTAATCTTTTAACTATAGTGCAATAGAATGAGCACAAGAAGATGAATATTGAGTCTCAGGGTTTCTGCACATCTATTCTTCTGTAAAATAAGGCTAATAATACACTCCTGTATTTTTACAAGTTGCCATAACATATGTGGAAGGTTTGGAGTTTTGTTTTATTTGTTGTGGTTGCTAGTTAGGCACTCCACACTTGAGCCATGCCACCAGCCCTTTTTGCTTTTCTAATTTTTTGGGGGGGGAGTCCGGTCATGGGGCCTGAACTCTGGGCCTGGGCGCTGTCCCTCACTTCTGGCTTTTTTCTTTTTGCTTATGTGGCACTGAGGAATTGAACCCAGGGCCTCAGGCATGCAAGGCAAGCGCTCTACCACTGAGCCACCTTCCCAGACCCCCCTTTTCTAATTTTTTTAGCTATCATATTTCTACCCAGGCTGGCCCACACCACAATCCTAGTCATACTTTATGGGGTAGCTGACAGTTGTATCCTACCACACCCAATTATTTTATATGTGTGTGTGTGCTTATGTATATGTGTGCTCATGACGTGTGGTAATAAAACTTGAGCTCAGTGTCCAGTACTCTTGATTGGCTTGCTCACAGTTAGTATTGTACCACTTGAACTTCCAGCCCAGCTTTTTGCTGATTAATTAGAGATGGAGTCTCAGAGACTTTTCTGTCATGTTTCAGAATCTTTAAGTTTCTAAGATTACAACTGTGAGCCACCATCCCTCAGCTCACATTCAGTTTTTTAAAGTGTCTGCTATGTGGAGAAGGGAGTACCTTGAACATATTCTTTATTGTTATTGTAAAGGTAATGTACAGCTGGGTTATAGTTACATAACGTACATTTCTTTTTGAGCAGTGTCACCTCTTCTTTGATTTTCTCCCACTTTTTCCCTCCCACCCCATGCCCCACAAGGTGTATAGTTCATTTTCAACATAGTGCCTAGTGAGTATCATTGCTGCCTTTGTTCACCCTTTGTCCCTCCATTTCTGTGCTCTCCCTTACCCTCCCACACAAATAAACTTACATACAAGACAAAAGGAACAGAAATCACACCATAGTGACAAAGCAGAAAGAAACAGAAACAACTAGCAAAATTTTTAAAACCCTCTTGTGGCTGAGCGCCAGTGGCTCACACCTGTAATTCTTGCTACTCAGAAGGCTGAGATCTAAGGACTGCTGGTTTTTTAAAAATTTGTTTTATTTTTAATTTTGTTTTATTGTAAAGATGCTGTACAGAGGGGTTACAGTTACATTTCTTGTTGAACATTGTTACCCCTTCCTTTGATTTTTTTTCCTATGATCCCTTCCCTCCCCTCCCCTCCTCTTGTTGCAATTGGTCATTTTATGTCCTTGTTATTCTCCTTCCCCTCCCCAAATTAGATAAATGCATATACAAGATGCAGGGTACCAAAATCAAATACAGTGACAACAGGGGATATACCATAGGGGGAAGAACATACCAAAGAAACAACAACAACAACAACAAAAGCACGTAGTACATTAAAAACAACAAAAGCAAAGTAAGCCTGGGCAGAAAAGTCCCAATGAGACTCTTATCTCCAATTAACCGCTTAAAACCCAGAAGTGGTATTGTGGCCCAAAGTGGTAGAGTGCCAGCCTTGAGCAAAAGAGCTCAGGCACAGCGCTCAAGCCCTGAATTCAAGCCCCATGATGGACAAACAACAACAACAAAAATAACTCTCTTGTTTCCATTTGTTGGAGTTGATTTTAATAAACATCTTTTTTTTTTTTTTTTTTTTGCCAATCCTGAGGCTTGAACTCAGAACATGGGAACTGTCCCTGAGCTTCTTTTGCTCAAGGCTAGCACTCGACCACTTGAGCCACAATGCCCCTTCCGGCTTTTTCTGTTTATATGGTACTGAGGAATCAAATGCATGCTAGGCAAGCACTCTACTTCTAAGTCATATTCCCAGTCCAATAAACATTTTATATGATCATATGAACATAGCTACTGAGCCTTTGTGATCCTATCCTAAGAATATCCTCCTTTGGTCTCACTGTATAAATGTCTAGAGTCCTGAATAATTTATCATGTCCAAGTGTACATTTTTTGTCTTTTACCATCCAGTGTGTTTACTTGTAGACTTACAGGCACATACTAGTTACAACAAATGAGAGAAACCATGTAACCTATATTTCTTTGGGGCTGGCTTACTTCGCTTAATATGATTTTTTTTCCAAGTCTTTCTTTTTCCTTACCAGAGGTACAATATCATTCTTTCTGATGGAAGCATAGAGTTCCATTGTGTATATAAACCACATTTTCCTGAGGGGCATCTGGGTTGATTCCATATCTTATCTATGGCAAACAATACTGCAATGAACATGGTTGTACTAGTAGCTTTATTGTGGCCTTGTCTGTGGTCTAGTGTATAAATGCCCAGGACTTGAATTGCTAGGTCATAGGGCAGATCTATGTTTAGTTTTTTGAGGAAACTTTTACTGCTTTCCAACAGAATAATAGAAGTCTTTTTTGGCTACATCCCCACCAGCATCTGTGATTGTTAGTTTTCTTAATAATGGCCATTCTAATGAGGTGAGGTGGCATCTCAATGTAGTTTTGATTTGCATTTCTTTTATGGTCAGAGATGTTGAACATTTCTTCTTGTGTCTATTGGCCATTCTTACTTCTTTTTCTGATAAGTCTCTCTTTAAGTCTTTAGCCAATATTAATTATGCTGTTGTTTCTTTGAGGGTTTATTTTTAGGGGGCTTAACTTTTTGAATTCTAAGTATATTTTGGAGATAAGGCCCTTGTCTGATGCATAGCTAGTAAAAGATCTCCCATTCTGGGGGCTTTTTATTTATCTTGCTAGGTAACTTTTTTTTCTTTATTTGGCCTAGAACCATGATAGTTCGGACTTCTGCTCAGTGAGGGACATACATGTTCTAATAGTAACATACATGTATTATTTCACAGCATAGTCTGATTTCTCATAAGAATATCATTAGGGCCAGTCTATTAGTTATAATTCAGGGACATTGAGGAATGAATGATAAAAAAAATGGTTACATGAATAAGATAGGGAGGGAAGAACAGAAGGAAGGGCTGACTCTAAGATAATTACAAAAGAATTTTAATGGGTTTTTACTGAATTAGAAGGCATGTCATAAATTTATTTTCATTATCCATGCAGATAATGGTGAAGACTCAATTATATGTACAGATCTCATATGCAATAATGATATATAATTTGAATTGAGGTTTCAAAGCTAGGGCAACTCTGAAATGTAAAGCCTGTGAAACTTCAATAATATGTTAATTGGGAATAATTCATTTGATTTAGAATCAAATCTAAGTCTTTTTATTAAAAAAAAATCAGTGAGTTAAAGTTATTGATAATTTGATCTGTTGCACTGAAGAAGAAAATCTTCCCCTCAACGTTACAGTACTTACTGGTGATATACCTGCTTTTTCAGAACTAAATCTGCCAATCCAGGTTAGATGGGATTTTGTAATGAAGAATTAACACGTAGCTCTTACAAAATTTTAAAAAATGCTCAATGTCCCTAGCCATAATAGAAATGTAAATCAAAACAACATTGAGATACCACCTCACTCCAGGTAGAATGGCTAAAATCAAGAACTCTAACAACAACAGATGCTGGAAGGAATGTGACAGAAGGGAACCCTACTGCATTGTTGATGGGAGTGTAAACTTGTTCAACCACTTTGGAAAGCAGTATGGAGGTTCCTCAAAAGACTCCACATAGACCTCCCCTATGACCCAGCAATCCCACTTTTGGACATTTACCCAAATGTTCACAAACAAGACCACACTAAAGCTACCAGCACAACTATGTTTATTGCAGCATTATTTACAATAGCTAAGAAATGGAACCAACCCAGATGCCCCTCAGTAGATGAATGGATCAAGAAAATGTGGTATATATAAACAATGGAATTCTATGCCTCCATCAGAAAGAATGACATTGCCCCATTTGTTAGGAAATGGAAAGACTTGGAAAAAATTATTTTAAGTGAAGTAAGCCAGGCCCAAAGAAACATAGGTCCCATAGTTTCTCTTATTTGCAATTACTAGTATATGTCTGAGACAAGCAGAAACGGTTAGATAAATTGATGTTAGGTGAAATAATCCCCAAGATAAGGACTCAAATGTTTTTTTTTCCTTTCTTGCTATTGTTTCTAACATATTTGTAAGATATCTCTTTGTTGCTTTGTATGTCCTCTCATGGTATAACCCCTGTTTTCACTGTATTTGATGTTGGTATAATTTGTGGAGGGGAAGGTGAACCCATTGCAACAATGAGATGTACAAGATGTTATGTTGAAAAACAAACTTTACAACTTTGCTGCTGGAGGAAGGGAGGGGGGGAGGAGGAGATGGGAAGGAATGGGAAGGGGAAACAAAGGAGGAGGCAACCATGTTTGATAAGAAATGTACTCATCACTTTGCCCATGTAATTGTAACCCCTCTGTGTGGTATTTTCACAATAAAAAATGTTTTTAATGCCTTGGGTGACCACTAAAGAAACACTCCTTTGCTATGTGAGCTCTAGGGAATTTGTTTCCTTTCAATAACCCAGGTTTTCTTTCCCTGTAGAATATCACTCTCTGTAGAATATCATCATATGTATCCTAGAACTTTGTAATGACTAAAGAAAACTCCTATCTGGATTCCTAGAACTCTTTTGTGTGCGTACGTAGCTCCCCTTTTCCCAGAACTGTTTCACAATTTCCAGCCATCTCAACCTCCTCAAGCTTTCATAGCCCTAAACTCAAGGAGGCCAGCAGGTGAGTCCCTCCCTGGATTATGCCTTTCAGATGACAATTAAAACATCAGGGGTTGGGGGCTGGGAAGGTGGCTCAGTGGTAGAGCGCTTGCCTTGCATGCCTGAGGCCCTGGGTTTGATTCCTGAGCACCACATAAGCAAAAAGAAAAAAGCCAGAAGTGCTGCTGTGGCTCAAGTGGTAGAGAGCTATCCTTGAGCTGAAGAGCTGAGGGACAATGCCCAGACCCAGAGTTCAGGCCCCACGACTGGACCCCCCCGCAAAAAAAACACACACACATCAGGGGTTGTTTGTCTTCTCCTAAGGACCACAGCTTTTTGCTGCCTAATATCTAATGTCTGCAAACAGTTGTGCTACTTATTTTGTCCCATATTCTAGTTGGCTATGAGGAAAGGATTTGTCTGGCTCTAACAGTTTGGTCATGGAAGTATGGACAATTTTCCTTGACTGCCACTGTGAGACAAGATTATACGTTTATGCCTAGATGGTACCGTATGCCACATTACTGAGGTGAGGGTCATACACTCCAGCTCTGTGACAAGTAATTATGGATCTGCCAATGAAGGCTGATAGGAAGGCACTATGTCTTGTCATTTGAATGGTTTTTGCATCTTGGGAATGAAACAGTACTACCTAACTCAGGGAAGCATCTTTCTGGAGGGAAACTGGGGCAGGAATAAAAGGGAGGCTTAAACTTGCAGAAGTAGATGTTTAGCTAGTTCCTCAGCAGAAAAATGCTAATAAATAGCAGCTAGAAAACCAAACCCTGGATGAGCCCTTCAGAAACCATTGCCTTGTGAGGTAGAGAGAGATACCCTGGAAAATGCTTATTTTATTTTTTTAACAACAGACTAGATTGCCAGCTTTCATTCCCAAAGTTATAGCATATTTGCGTTTGGCTCTAGAAACAATGGTAAAACTTTAATTCTCAAGTTGTTCACTTTGAACTTGTGGACAACGAAAAGTTTTGTGTTACTGAAGCCTTCCATGAGAGAGAGAGAGAGAGAGAGAGAGAGAGAGAGAGAGAGAGAGAGAGAGAGAGAGAGAGAGAGAGAGAGAGAGAGAGAGAGAGAGAGAGAGAGAGAGAGAGAGAGAGAAGGAGGGAGGGAGGGAGAGAGAGAGAGAGAGAGAGGGAGAGAGAGAGAGAGAGAGAGAGAGAGAGAGAGAGAGAGAGAGAGAGGGAGAGATGCATTTAAGCAGTGATTTAGAGCATCCTCAGGGTATAAGGAGAGCACAGAGAGGAAATACTTACTGCTGTTAGGACAACAGCCAAACATGCAACTCAAATAGATCTTTCCTTATAGTATTCCCATCTCATCAGAAGAATTTGGGTAAATGTATTTGCCCAATGAGGTCCAGAGAATGGTCTAGCAGTTTTTCAGTCCTTAGTGTACTTTCATCTTTCTCCAATGTGAAAGAACAACCAGTGGAGACTTTCCCCAGAGGCTCGGCACAGCACTGGACACATAGATACATTTCAGTGCTCTATCTTGTTATTGGACTAGTCTGTTTTCTTGAATACACATTTTTATAATTTCCAAAAATGAAGACTTTAGAAGCAAATAGAGAACATTGCCAACTCCAAAGGAAATGCAATAGAACTTTCAAAGCAAATCCATTATACTTGTAACCCACTTTAAAGAAAACCCTAGGAAATCCAGAATCGAACCCACTGGCAAATTTGATTGATTCAAACAGCCTAGTATTAACCATTTGACTAATTCAAGTTATCACATAGCTATTACTCAGGTTCAGGGACCTGTCACACACTGCACCACAGAGCCTCATGGGAGAACACCATAAGGCAAGCCAATTTGCAAACGATCTCTAGCTATCATATTTAAAATTACAACCACCTCTGCCTCACATGTGTGTGTGTGTGTGCATATGTGTCTGTGCCTCTGAGCACTGAAAATGGAGGTTACAGCTTTTATTTACTCAGCAGGTATTGATCTCTCTATCTGCCAAATATGTTAACCTCAACAGGAATTCCAAAGCACAATATTAATCCGTTCCCTAAATAATGGTTTTCAGCACATGAAAGAGCAGATCTCAGCAGCAGTGAGAATGTATTACTTATAATGGAAGCTAGAAATGTCCCTGGGGCAGCAAGAGACAAGCTATGTTTTTCTCACCTTATATAGATTTGCAACTCGCTTTGTGGTTCACACTATTATACTGTACAGAGCACAGACTATGTTGAATAAACCTCTGCCAGTTTGGAAGGTCAGCGGATTTCTAAAGAACAAGAAAACATGCAGCTAAGGACTGCTTACTTAGCAATAGAATAAGCTCAGTGCCCAGCTAAGGAGCAAATTTAATTAAAAATGGAGTCATTATGTTTCCATATGCAGAGACTGAGACCAGCCTGTGGGGAGATGAGTTTTCTTCCATCTTGCTTACGGAGGACATATATTTGAACATACCTAAAATAGAAAAGGCAAATTGGAATCCATATGCTTTAAATAGATGAAGCTCTCATTGCATATAAGGAAAGCACCATGTTTGGCAATGCCTGTTTACTTCTCCATTTCTTATAGGATGTCAAGATGCTGTCTGTGTAAGCTCTACAGTTACTAAGCCTTTCCTGCTAAGAAAAATATATATGTATATAAGCAAATCCTTTATGTATGCTAAGTAGAATTACCCAGCTTCAAATGAGTATGTGCTACACATTTCAATTTACATGACATTTCAAAAAAGGCAAAAATATAGGAACAGAGGATGGAGAATTGGTTGCCTAAAGCTGGGAGGAGAGTCTGAGGATAGAGTGGTACATATTATTCGGGATGTTAAAATTATTTTGTTTCTTTTCTACAGGGATGGTCACAAGAACCTATGATAAAATGTGTATACAATGTTTAAATTATACATACCCCCCAAGTAAAATTTTACTCTATAGATTTTGTTGTTGTTGCTGTTATGAGGCTTAAACTCAGGGCCTGAGCGCTGTCCTTGAGCATTTTTTTTTTTTTTTTTTTTGCTTAAAGCTAGCACTCTACCATTTGACCCACAGCTCCACTTGTGGCTTTCTGGTGGTTAGTCTCACAGACTTTCCTGCTCAGGGTGGCTTTAAGCTACGATGCTCAGATCTCAGCCTCCTAAATAGATAGGATTACAGGCATGAGCCACTGGCGCCTGGCTTCTATAGAAAAATGTTAAATGGATTCTAAAATTATTTGAATGCCTACCTGATATGAAGAAAACAATAAGATTTACCTTGCTATGAAGATACCGGTATTCAGGGCTGGGAAGGTGGCTCAGTGGTAGAGTGCTTGCCTTGCAAGCATGAGGCCCTGGGTTTGATTCCTCAGCACCACATAAGCAAAAAGAAAAAAGCCAGAAGTAGTGCTGTGGCTCAAGTGGTAGAGTGCTAGCCTTGAGCTGAAGAGCTGAGGGACAGCACCCAAGCCCAGAGTTCAGGCCCCACAACCGGACCCCCCCCAAAAAAAAACAAAAAAAAAAAGATACCGGTATTCAGCATCTCGCCCACAGTCTTAATCAGCTCATTATAGCACAATTACTTCAGCAACATTTGAATGCTATTGCAGTATTGTTTCCAGCATCATGACCACACTGCTACTTCAGTGTCAACAAAGTTGCCCAAGCTTCTTACAGAAGTAATGTAGCTCAAACTACAACAATTGGTTAGTGCTATAATGGCTCCACATCTTCCATTTTCTTGACTTTCATATCACTTCTCTAGTTTTGGAGCCAAAGTTTTAAATAGGTAACTACAAAGATGCAGATATGGTAGGATATTTTTGTTCTCTTATTTCAAAAGGGTATACTCCCCATACATTCTTTACTTCCTTTGGCCTTTCTTCTTTAAAAGAAGAACCAGAAATTTTACAAAAACTCCATGACTTGCTCTTATTTTTCTTCCTACCTCCTCCCTACCCCCCAAAATCTTTTGCTTGCTAGGCAGTCAGTGTATCACTGATCTATGCCTCTAGCCCTGTTTTGATGCTGGCTATTCTGTTCTGGACACACATTTCAATACTGATCTATATATTTTAGGCTACTTGTCCTGCCTAGCATGACAGGCTTATGCAACTATTCCCTGCATCCTTCATGGAAATGGAGTCTCATGGACTTCTCTTTCCAGGTTGGGTTAGAAACTATGATCCTTCCAATCTCAGCTCCCCAAGTTGCTAGTATTCTAGTAGCACCAGTGCCAGCTTACAAGCTCAATTTTGAGACAGTTTGTCTCAATGACGTTCTTCCTAAAAAATATAAGGCAGACTTGTATGGGTTGCTATTTCCCTTATTCTCTTTAATTTCTGTTCCTTTGGTCATTTCCAAGTTGTTAATGAGAACTAGGGTGCTGCTTTGCTTTTCATTATGTGCAATTGTCACATAGTGTGTCTTCAAATTCAGAATCATCATCAGAGAGCAAAACTTTCCTACTTTCTTTACTGTGGATTCAGATATATACGCTTTACTCCAAAGCCCTTCCTGGAGAAAGTGTTTTCTATGTTTGGAGGAACAGAAGTGTCCGTGACATTTCTTTTTCAAATTCCGTGGTAAACCATACAGGGAGAAACTACCCTCTCGTGAAGTTTCTTAGGTGCTACACTAAGAATCTCTAGACATTAACTATAACTGGCTCGCCAATGCTGAATCTTTGCATTTCTATCTTTGAGAAGAACAAAATCCTGTCTCTTCTTAGTTGTTCTAATTCCCTGTTTCTCTTGCTTTTCCCTGTCAGCATTCATAATTTCACTCATTTCCTGTTTCAGAAACTGCACTTATCTTTAAGGCTCCTAACTTCAATTATCCATCTTCCTAGTCCCTGACATTGACAGAGCTCTTCAATGTGATCCTACCTCTCTGGAGACCCTGGGTTTTATCTCCCAGCATGCACTGGTAGAAAGTTAACCTAATTTGTCTTCTAGCTCCTGTGTCATACTTTCCAAAGGAAGCATTTGCAATAAATTATTGGATATCCTTCCAGAACTTTCCTCATGCCACTGTGTGTGTGTGTGTGTGTGTGTGTGTGTGTGTGTGTCTGAACATGAGGCTCTGAGTTAAATACCCAATATTATCAACTTTAAAATAAAAAAGATTTATTTTGAAAAACAGATACATGCACACATATGCTTTGCCTACATACAATACCTTAGAACATCCCACTTATTCATATTGTCCTGTGCCTTGCATTTTGTTTCACTTAAACATCTTTACATTTCAAAATAAATATATAACATTTTATTCTTTTGAATAGCTGTAAATTTTATATGTAACTTACTAATCAAATATTTTAAATTTAAATTATTTACCGTTTTGTTGTCATCAGAACTAAGAACATATGTGTTTATATTTTTGCAAATTCATGAAAATATAATTGTCGAATAAATTGAAGTGAAATTCATTGACTTTTTCTCTTACATCACCTCATGATTGTTCTACCTCCTTTATTCAACAGCAGTAGCAACCCACGGTCAACCATGGCTTCAGTCACTCACAGTCTATTTCAAGGTATCAGTGGCAACACAACAAACCACAAATTTGAAAGTGTTAAATGATAAAATGCCAGGTATCATTTATAAGTTTTAAAGTAGCTTATACTGTTAAAATTATACTATCTTATTATTTGTCTACAGTTGTGCTTAAATTTAAGGATTAACTTTTCTCATTTAAGAATGTGGATATAAGGGGAAAAAAGGTTTTGTACTACTCATCATTTCTAGCACCAACAGGGGGTCTTGGAATACACCTTCCTTTATAAAGTCGGGGATTACTGAGTCGGGGATTAGTGAGATCTGTACCTTTATATGTAATTTAAGCCAATTTACATCTTTTTCTGAAAAGCATATTTTCCCCTCGTTTTGGCATTGATTGAGATCTTGGCTTTTGCCTCCTCAAGCTCACAAAGACCCATTGACCCCAACATTTTAACCCTCACAGCTGACTTCCAGGACAGCAGGAAGGGTTTCTTCTATCCTAGTCGGTGCTCTGGCAATTCCACTAGAAATGAACAAATTCAAATCAGTTAGTTCCTTGAATTTAAAAGAGAAGGAGGTGGATCTCAGCAACAGCCAACTACTCTCTAGAGCAAGGTCAAGAAGGCTGGGGAACATGAGCCCGCTCTGTCCTCCTTTGTCCTCCCTGAAGGCTCTTCAGTAGCCTGGGTAGAGACTATGGGAATCTAATGCAGCCAAATCTTGCTTGGACCAGTCTATTCATCAACCAGGTCTTGTGGTGTTATACAAATACAGCTTTGTTTTTATTTGCTATTGGTAATTCACACCAGGATGAAAATTCTGGCAGTCCTTTGGCTTTTTGGCTTTCTCTCTTATAAACTCTCTCTCTCTCTCTCTCTCTCTCTCTCTCTCTCTCTCTCTCTCTCTCTCTCTCTCTCTCTCTCTCTCTCTCTCTCTCTCTCCCTCCCTCCCCTTCACTTTCAGCCATATATATATATATATATATATATATATATGCAATCATTTTTTGACTTTCAGAATGTCCAGCTCAGTTATAGTGAAAACTCCACCTTGCCTGGTACCATTTCTTCTGAGTCCTTGCTTGAACAGCTTCACCTGGAGGTGTGGCGTGGGGAGGGGAGTGTTTTGAATGTTATTACTCAGCCTTGCTCTCCACCCTTTCCTTATCCCATGACTCCTTCAACACCCCTCCCCCCTGCGATAGTAGACAAGGAGGTGACACAAGGGGACTCGGCTGGGTTCTTTCATGCTCCCAGGAGCTGCCCCTTGTTTCCAGCTGGCATTCTGCAGTGAGAACATAAGTGATCGAAATTTGTTTCAACAAGATCTGTCAGCCCCTCCTTTGCCCGCCCCCCGTCCCGAACCAGGGTGCAGCTCTGTTCCACAGTGATCCCCACATGCCTTCCTCAGCACACATTTTGGCTGAGTCCTTCTCAACTCTTGGCCATCCACTGTATGCCTCGCTTCCCTCCCATGGGGGACAGTTATGAACTTGAGGCTGCAGGGAGGTCCCCATAAAGCAGCACCCATCCAGGAGGGCGTCTGTGCTTTCTCTCCCTCTAGGTTTCCCAGGTAGGAGTGTGGCTACCACTGTGGACTTCTTTGACTCTCTCCAAGGCCTCGGGCATCAGTCCCCTGGGTCTGGGAAATGGAAGCCCCAGATTTCCTGTGTGGTCCTAAGGTGTCCCTACCCAGGCAAGTTTGAGCTGAGCGGCTTGACAACAAACATAAGTTAAAGCAGGAAAAACAGACATGGTTCAGGACATACTGCCTCAAATATGGCACGTTGGCTTTTGAGAAACCACAGAATCAAGAACTCTCTGGCCTTCTGTCATTCCTTTTCCCTGAAGCAGGGCCTAAAAAAATACTCTGACCTACCTCCAAAGTGGGTCATAGGTCCGTACTTGACAGATCCCTTCCTGCAGCCAGACAAAAAGAATGTCTAACATCTGAAGACTCAGTGACACAGAGAAGGATCTGAACAAACAGGCTCTACTAAGTTCCCCCATTTGGGGCACTACAAACTATACTATCCTTTGTCCAACCCGACTTCTCCACAATTAACCACTTATTTCAACTTAGCGTCAAAACATAAAAGTTCTCTGTTTCCTTGGGTTGGATCTGAGCCCTGCCTAAAGAGGCCTCAGCCTTCTGCTAGACATTTACTGCAGAGGACTTCCAGTTGGAAACACATGTCTCTTGCATACTCTCAAGGACCTGAGAGTCATGCCTTGGCGTGATATAAAATAATAATAATAATAATAATAAAACATCTGTCTCTAAAACTCCATGGGAGAACAGAATCTTAACCCTGGTAGCTGCCAGCCAACAAACACAGCCGCTCTAATCTCATTTACAAAACACCCAACTCAAAATGGAGCTTGCCCTTTACTCTAAGAGTAGCATTTTGAAATCATGTGTTCATTTCCAATTGTTCAATGCTGTACAGAATATCTCCTAAGTGGTACCTTAAAGTTTAATCTAAAAACAACTATGAGCTGGATGGAATTAAACATCTTAGACCAACAGAATTTCACATTCAGAACTGGGAGTTTCTTGGGGGGAAAGGTGATAGGTGCTGTCCCAAAGCATACTCTAGCGCTACAGTAGTAAAAACTTTGAAAGACATGGCTTCATCTGAGAAAGCCCCAAACATCAGCCCATCCATTTCCCTGAACCTCCAAAGCTTCCTCACTGGCAAACCACCAAGGCAGATTTGAGCTTGCTTCCTCTCTTCTGTAAAGCTCTTTTTTTATTGCAAAACAAAAACAAAACAAAACAAAACAATGCTTTAATATTGGATTTATAGAAGATGGGCAGGAAGTCAGTATTCTTGTGTCACAAACTTCATATTGAATGAATCTGCATTAACTATGTTTTTTCTTTTGTTAATCTGTCTTTGTGATAGGTGCTCAGCCCCTGAACCTGAGGAATGAAGAAAAGCTGTTTCTTTTCCCCTCCGAACCTTTTACTCCACAAGTGCTGCGGCAGGAGAGAGCTTGGCTCTGTTTGGCTTTGAGGGGAGAAGGCCATTTGTTTGAAAGGGAAATGAGGAAGCAGAGAGGAAGCACTAAAAGAGTCAGGTAAGAGAAAGTATGACAAAAAGCAAAAGGGTTTTCCAAGTGGGGGTGGACCATCCCCACCCATGAACTGGCATTTATGAAAATTAGGTATCTACCAATGAGAATGGGAGACAAAAATCCTGTTCCTTCTGTCCATTACATGTTAATGGGCTGCCTTTCAGATCCTTCAGAAGACAATCTTGAGATGTAGGACACACACACACACACACACACACACACACACACACACACACACACACAGAGACACACACACAGACACAGACACACACACACACACACACACACACACACACACACACCGTTCTTAAGGGGCATAGGAAAGATTTATAGTTGGAATAGGCCATTCCTGGGACCCAGGCTTAGGTAAGGCTGCTAGAAGCCCTCATATTCTGGCCAAAGGTATCTACCAATGAGAATGGGAGACAAAAATCCTGTTCCTTCTGTCCATTACATGTTAATGGGCTGCCTTTCAGATCCTTCAGAAGACAATCTTGAGATGTAGGACACACACACACACACACACACACACACACACACACACCGTTCTTAAGGGGCATACACACACACACACACACACACACACACACACACACACACACACACACACACACACACACACACACACACACACACACACACACACACACACACACACACACACACACACACACACACACACACACACACACACACACACACCGTTCTTAAGGGGCATAGGAAAGATTTATAGTTGGAATAGGCCATTCCTGGGACCCAGGCTTAGGTAAGGCTGCTAGAAGCCCTCATATTCTGGCCAAATCTCATTCTAAGATACTCCCTGCAATGGAGAAGCTAAGATATATAACAGGTCTGTGCCAAAACCTGATCCCCACAGAATACTTTTATGCTTCCAATGTTCTGAGGTATTTCTGCCTTTGTTCACATGATTTGAGGGAAGGTTCTATCATACATAGACACACAGACATAAACTCACAGACACACATTAGTATTTGTGTGCAGCTTGCTGAACTCTCCGTGGATGTATCAGTAAACAAAGCCCAATTCCAGCATATTGTCAGCCAATAGTTTATAGCAATAATTGGGCCAGAGGGAGTCCAAAAACTGAATATATGTGAATCAGTCTCCTTCACTTCTATACCCATTTTAGTTGCAGCTTCTCATTGAAGACAAGGTATTACTGAAAATAATATAGAGGAAACAAACATATTACAGAGAAGCGAATAAATACATCTCTGTCAATATGCCATACATCAGCCCAACAGATGGCTCTTTTGCATACCATCTACTCAGCCAGGATCTGACTCAAAGGAAATAATCAGAAAACACATCAATGAATGAATGAATGAACACTACTGAGTAAAGCAATTTTCATATAGTATATATTTATGTCTGAATGCAATAAATTAGCCAATATCCAAATATCCGTGTTTTGTTTATAAATAGCATTTCTGATTTGGTTAATAATAATAAATGTTTCATATGCCATTTTGAAAAACATCAAAAATGCATAAATTAGGAAGCAGCCTCACCTTGATTCCTATCACTCAGAAATCACCAATAGTAAAAAGATATAAATATATAATATATATAAAAATATAGATATATAAACATATTTATTGCCACCAGGTGCTGGTGGCTCATGCCTCTAATCCTAGCTACTCAGGAGGCTGAGATCTGAGGATCATAGTTCGAAGCCAGCCTGGATAGGAAAGTCTTAGGAGACTCTTATCTCTAATTAATCACAGAAAAAGTGGGAAGTGGTGCTGAAGCTCAAGTAGTAGAGTGCCAGCCTTTAGCAAAAGGAGCTTAGGAATAGAACCTAGAACCACAGTTCAAGGTCCAGGATTGGCAAAAAAAGAAAAAATTTAAAAAAAAACCTCAATTAAATTATGCAATGCTATCCAATGCTAGATTAATGGTATGTCCTGAATGCTAAATTTTTTAATGCAAAACTTCAAAATTTGCTTTTGTGCTTCAGTTGGATCTATAGGTCTTTCACTAATCAGCTTTTGCCAGGCTAATGCTTTATAATAATCAGCTACCATGTATTTCTTGCTCACCTGTCTTCAGGGATAGGTGTACTAGTCACAGTCTCAAATGGCAAGGCTAGCTCCAGACTGAAGGTTTGGTCCAATCTGTTCTATGTATTTCCATAGTTCCATTTGTTTCATATCCACCAACACCCATTGGCCAAAGCAAGTCATATGGTCAAGCTCAACACCAATGAACAGAGGCTTTTATTCTGCTTTTTGTGGGATTACTTTATAGAGTCATGTGGAAAAGGCAGCCCCATAGAATTCTCATAGAAAATAATATTAGGAAGTGTGAAGGACTGGGAACGACAAGCCAGTCTTTCATAGATGTGAATATCTTGTCTCATATTGTTTCCTTCTAGTTATGTCTGGGGGTACTCAGTGAGTCTTCAATCTTTAAATCTCCTCTCCCTGAAAAAACGACATAAATCAATCAATTCATGCAACAATGACTCCGTAAGTACCAGCACACTCCTTTCACCCATTCTTCCAAGTTCAGCACTAGATACTTTGATCTCTATCATATAAAGCAAGCAAGTGATTTTATTTTCCTGTTTCTCTCCAGTTACCTGATGATGTGTGCAGAGTGAGCATGAATTCCTTGAAACAAAATTACTTCTTGATAGAGTGGGGATGAAGAAACATCATCTCTTCCCTGCTGTGAGAGGACTATTTAATGGTGTCTCCTCTACCAGGGTTTCATTAGTGAGGATTTGGGAAATAGGTGGAGCATACTTAAGGTTTCACAGTGACTGGAGTCTGTTACAAGTATTCAGAATCTGGGTCAGGAACATCCCACAGTAAAACAATATGCAACCCAAAATGTCTCTTGTGTCCTATGTTGAAATAATAATTTAATATAACCTGTATTAGCCAGGATTTTTAGTATCAAATACCAGAATGAACCTTAGCTAGTCTTGTGTACAAAATGAACTCTTTAAGAAACAATAGCTCATGGAATCCTCTGGTTCTGAGAATTGGGGTGAGTAGTACAATGCCTGTTAAACCATTAGCTGCTGAACAAGGTGTGGGGGTGGGGTTCACTAACCTTCTGCCTGCTTGTCCTACCTATTCACGTTCTGGGTACCTTAGATAGGCCTTCTGTAACAGTTGCTTCTTCGTGCTGGTCTTTGCTACCCTCAGCAGAATGGACTAACTCCATGCAGGGTTTTTCTTTTTCTTGGTGGAACCCAGATTCCGTGTCGAAACTTCAGTGACACAAAAGGCTGACAAGTGAGTCTCAAGCCTCTACCATGAGGAAACAGGGCTTAAAAGATAGGAAATAGAAACACAGGAAAGGTGTTCAAATGATGCTGGATAATCACTAAGTGTGATGGATATCCACCAAGCCATTAAAAGCCCTTATCCCATGCCTCTCCCTAATGACATTTCTTAGGCATAGATCTGGCAAAAGCAGCTTTGGAAGTTGTCTTCTACAGTTTTAAGAGTTGTATTTAGCCTCTCCCTACTGTTACATATTCATGCTATTTTCTCTACTTTGATTACCATATCAGATAAACTTCAGAACTAGTACACATGCAACATGCATCTTTTCAGCACAGTCATTTCTACTCAGCCCAAATGCTTCTTATTTCTTGTGAACCACCATTGATAGCCTATTCTTGGAGACAAGGTCTTGCTGACTTTCTGCCCCAGCTAACCTCAAATTATGATCTGTCTATCTCTACCTTCCAAGTAGCTGCAAAAATAAGCATGAGTCATTATACTCAGAAAGATTCATATTGCCTTGTTCTCTCACCTCTTATAACTGTATTATCTCACAAGTATGTTCAAAACAGACTTTTTCTAATTATGGAAAAGATAAAATATGTGTGCTTAGAAACACATCAGTAGAGAAAGTATAGTGTCCTGGCTGGGCATAGTGGTGCATCCGTGTGATCCCAACCATAGAGGTAGGAGTATCGTAGGTAAGAGGATCTCAGATCAGTCCTAGCTGATAATAGCTACCTGAAAAATTACTAGAACAAATATATATATATATATATATATACATATATATATACACATATAGAGAGAGAGAAAGAGAGAGAGACTTTAAGTGGTAGAGGGACTGCCAAGCAAATGCAAGACCATGAGTTCAAACCTCAGTAACTCCAAAAGGAAAAAAATTAGGAAGAAAGAAATTATAGTGCCTATGGTTCAAAAGCGTCATGGAGATGTTGTGTCTGAGTGGTTTGGGGCAGGCACTGTACGTAGTAAACTAGTGTGTTGTGTCAATCTGAAATACAGTTAATAAAGCACAAGACCTGCAGATGTCATATAGCTGCTGAAGGTGGCAGGACTACAAACAGGACTGTCACTTCTCTATGAGTCAAGGGATGCAATACAGCATTTCATGACAGTAGTTCTCAAACAATTTAAAGCATTAAAGCAAAAGCAACATAGGTTTACTAGAAACAAGGAATCCATTTCTCAGTTTTGTTGCTCAGTTCCTCATTTATTTGGTCCTAGCTTTAACGCTATAACAAGTTCTTGGCCTTCCAATAAGTGACTAATAATGGGAAATGTGGAGGCATAAATATTGCAGTTTCAATGTTTAAATCATTCCAAATTGCCAAAATCATTTAAATGGAGAAAAATAAGCAGTTCTGAGCATTTTACATTGCATATGATCATAGTGTCTGCTTTGAAGAGCTCTCAGATTACCTTCTAAATGAACCTTATCCCCAGCACAGTGACCCAGGAGAGAAAGGAGATAACTTCTATCACTTACTTGGAGGGAATTTCTCTAATATTCATTTTGCTGAGAATGAAATAATCCAGGAATTTATCTTGTTTGGTCCTATCAGATTTGTGGAAAAACTTGGAAACTATTATCATAAAGTACACTGAGCTTATTTTTAAGATGAATTCTACCTAAAAGTCAGAATACAAGAATTCAAGCACAAGAACTTTAAAGATAATAGAGGAAAGTTTGGGAAGACCGAGGAGGGAGAAAGTATAGAGGAATTGGGGTGAATATGTCCAAGTGTGTGTGTGGGGGGGGGTGAATATGTCCAAGTGTGTGTGTGTGTGTGTGTTGAAATGCTACTCACTAAAACTGTAAAAGCAAAAGTTGTGATACAAGAAGGGGTAAGAAAGACCAATAGAGAAGGTGAATTTGATTGAAGCATATTATGTACAGGTAGAAATATCACAGCAAATCCCTTTTGTCCAATTAGAAAATCTAGAGGTCAAAACAAGGAAAATTTTTATAGGTGGTATCAGAATTGTTATTTTTGTATGTGTATGAAGCTGACCTATTTGAAATGATTTTAAATCTAAAGTTAATGATGCTTTGATAACTGTGCTCTCTTACCATAAAGTCAGGCCCATAAAAATAAAGAAACACTCAGAGATCCTGCTCCTGACTTCAGAAGAACAACATGGATCAACAAATTCCAGGAGGGAAAAAAAGAAGAGGAAAGGCAACAAGGGAAAACAATATGTTTATTAAGAGGCATGAAAATGCATAAACTCATTTATAAATAAATGTAGTATAATTTACTCAGTGAAAAAATAGCTAAAATCCATAAGCCAACTGGATTTTATATGTGAAATGATTACATATTTGATCTCTAATCATTTCTCCCCTTCATTGTGATCTATTGGTAGCAGCAATTTTTCAATGACTATAGAAAAAGCTGGTACCAATAATCATCACACAAGGAGAAAATTTTTCAAGAATGCTCTTTAAAAATGAATCAGTGCAAACAAATTCAAATTACAAGGGGTATAGTAAGACCCGTGGCTTATCTTCAGGAAACTAGAAAAAAAACTGTTAAAAAATGATAAAACATACTGCAATTTGATCAGTGAAAAATAATACAGGTGGATATAAAACATTCTTAACCAGTGATTACAATTCTTAATTTATAATATTCATTCATATACTAATACCAACTCAACAAACATTCAAATTCTCATTAAATTCTACATCACTAGATGTAGACACACGTGGACATTGCTTCTGTGGGTTAACAATGATCAGGAGGCGTGTGACCTTTAAAATACTGTTGTTGGTTTTTTCTTTAAGAGATTTTTTTCACAGTCTGTATTTTTATCTGCAAAGCCCCAAAGAACATCACAACAGCTAATTAAAAAGTCATTGCTAAAAAATGACTCAATAGTATAGAAATAAACATTCTAAAACATAAGTTTAGCTCAAAAAAATAATAGGGCAAAATCAGTTTTCTTTAGCAAGAAATTAACTCCTTACCAAAAGCTGGTTCAATCACTATTATATAGAAACTATCAGGACACTTTGGATTTACCAAAGAGCTATTGAATAAGCTAAAAAGATTTCATAAACTATCTTACCGTAATAGCAATATAGAGCTTATATCAAAGCTGCAATAAAATCATCATTATTTGCTTGATTACTTTCATTTATAAGTCTTTCTTCCAAAAGCTCCCTTCTAATTTTGGCCTGAATTTCAGGCTTTAATAAAAGTTCCTTTATCTGTTTCACTTTGGACTTCAGACTCATCCTTTCTCGATGCAAAACTTCATTAAGTAAGTCTTGGATTCCAAAAGGTTTCTTGCCTAAGAAAAAAAAATTATAATACATTTAAAGTACAAATATCAATGAAAAACATTTAATATGACATATTCACTTATCAAAATAAGGTTAAAAAAAACCTTGAAAATGTTGCCCACCTTTTATAGAAAAGATCACATTTTGCCAAAAATATATCATTTACATAAAACATAATTTACCGTGAAGAAAGATCACCACGGAGCAACAGCACATTGAGAACAAACATGACATATTTATAGGCTAATTGTACACATGATCATTTCAACAGTGATGACTTTAAATTTAGCACTTGATAATGATGTGTGAGTTTGGGTTTAGATAAAAAGCAGTCAGATGCCTCAAGCAATATAAATGGCAGTATTCTATTGGTGGCAAGACCCGTCCCACAGCCTCTGAATCCAGGAGGCATAACTCAAATTCATTCCTGTCCCTTGTGCAAGGTGGAAAGCAAGTAACACGTGGGTCATTCTTCTTTCAGAAATTAATTTCCTCTGCTAGTCCCAGCACTCACTTGTCTTCTGTTATGCTTCAGCAGTGCAAACATATTAACTGTGTAAGTGTCAGGCAATCTCCAGGGATTGGACAAGAGACACTTAAACAGCACAGGGCAAGTCAGTCCCAAGACTTAGCAGAGGGGCAAAGATTTTTTTTTCTCCCTATGGAGCAGTGGGGACAGAGTTCCAGTCTCATTTCCTGTTGTTATCTTGGTCGCAACCATTCCGATCAGCCTCTTCTGTTTTCACAGAGCTCCCTTCCCCAGGCTGCTTTTTGTTCTGTGTTTCTTCCAGATACTGCTGGACAGCCTTGAGCACTGCATTCTCCACCAGCCTCTTACTGAGCCTTACTAGTTCAGCATCATCCGGGTCCCTTCCGTTCTTTTCACCTACATTCCACAAGAGAGAAGAGAAGTCACTGAGCTCATATCACCATAGCAACTCCGCATGCAGGGGCCAGCTAGTTCAGTTATTAGAAGAGCAAGTGTCCTTCAATCTGTAAATTAGATCTATAAGTCCAAGAATAGTGGGTTGCTTTTTCATGTAATATTTGCAGAAGCTGGAGCTTTCCTATTCCTGGAGACTTCCAGTTGAAAAGCAGTTCATTAGTTCCTATCTAGAAATGCTTTACTTAGCAATGCTAGACATTTCCCATTTCTAGGTGGAATTTTAAATTCTCTTTTTTATTACTCATTACTACTGTGCCCAAGAGCCTTAGCCATGGGAATTCACCATGTTGGTCTGCGTCTGCTTTTCCTCCAGCTATCAGGAGATCAAGATTTCTCACATTATTTCATTACTTAGCATCACTCATTTTAAAATGTTTGGCCTACAGGTTTTTATTAAACTCTCAGCACTCCTTTTAAGTCAAAGGCAGTAAACTATTGCTAACAACTGGCTTAAAATGAGCTTGTAAAGCTGACCTTAATCTCAGTGCTATCACTACAGATAAAGAAGCAGGAAATTCTTCAAAGCAGTGAGGATTTTAAGGGTAAACTCTCAGATGTCACTATCATAAGGTCATTTTGCTATTGACATCCCTCCAGTGATAATCCAGGTTAAAGATAGAATACTATCTTTCCTATTTTTGAAAAAAAAACTAATTCCTATCTGTTTTCATGCTATACAGTCTCTAACTTATCTCCTTTTTCTGATAGGAAAAGAGAGCTCCTTCTGCACACTACTCCCTCCACTAAGCCATGGGTCCAGGAAGGAAGATAGTTGGAAGCAAGGAAGTCATCAGAATGCACATATTAAGATCAGCTCATTGCTAGAAGACTACCCATGGGCTCCATAAGGAAAGGCCGTTATCACACTTCACACTCATCAGGTCTGGAACAGGCAGATCAGAAATGTACTATGGAAGATAGATATTATTTCTATCCTCACGTTAAATAGGGATTGAAGGCATGCAAAAGTGAGAAGTAGCCAGAACCTTCCTTTAGAGCCTGATTATTTGTCTAGAACACATACTCAGAAACAGTTCTGCTTATAACATGCTTCCTAGGACCACACCAAACAGAAGAGAGGATGGGTTAAGAGATATTAACAGTGGGGAGTCTTAGCAACTGCTTTCCCTGAAAATATGGTAATACAGCCCCCAAGACCCAGACCATCACTCTGAAATAGAACATTTGTAGTGTAAAATATGTTCAGAGTTGAGTGATCTATTACTCAGTGATAATTATATAGAATTTACTAAACATAAATATGTCAAGATGTTACGAATGAATACAGTTCATTTCTATGATCACTTTGGGGTACAAGATCAAATTGTTTTTACTAATAAGTATGAATAAAATCAGTGTCTAGTATTTGAAGGATTTTATCTCAATCTTAGAGCGTAGTGTTTATACTATGGACATAATAACTCCTAAGGCATTACCTGACCTATGTATTTATTGTTTATTCATATAACATACAGAAAATTAACTGGGCACTGGTAGCACATGAACATAATCCTAGCTACTGAGATCTGAGGATCCTGGTTCAAACCCAGCCTGGGCAGCAAAGTCTATATAAGACTCATCTCCAATTAGAAAACAGGAAGTGGTGTTGTGGCTCAAAGTGGTAGAGTGTTTACCTTGAGCAAAAGAGCTCAGGGACAAAACCCAGGCCCAGAGCTCAAGCCCCACAACTGACAAAAAAAAAGAAAAGAAAATAGAAAATTAGGCGGTAAGTGAAAGAGTTCTATAAAACCATTTGAATACTGTAAATGTCGCTCCATTTGTCTTCCTACTCATGCTCAGTGCCTACGTTAGTAAAGTTGTTCTTAAGTCCACTTCAGAACCTCATCCACTTTCTCACTGATAAATAATAAGATTATAATAAGATTATATTTTAATCTAATTAATAACTCAATCTTTAAGATTACTCTCAGATCTAATATTATGTGCCTTGTTAATTTCTATCAGTACACATAAGTGTCCCTATTACTTTAAACAGTAAAAGATCCCACAAAATGCTAATTTTCTCTTTAAATTGTCCTATTTTTGCTTATGTTTTTACTATTCTCTAAATCAATCAAACTTAAACCAAGATGTTAGCATCTTTGACACTTTCCTGTCCTTTATCCGCCCACTTAATTACTAAGCCTGTCAAGAAGCACTTCACAATTTCTTCCTCTCCCATGCATCTTATAAAATATCTCTAGATGTGTTTTTCTAAAATACTCTAAAATACACGAAAACAAGCTTGTCTTTTAAGACTCTCCAAAATGTCCTATCAACTCACTGCTACTTTACTTCTAGTCAGCTTCCAACATATCTCTAGGAACCTCTACACTATTCTCTATCCATACACAGTCCTACTCCTTGCCTCACTAATTAAAATCTCACCTATTCCATGAAGCCTTCCATGACTGGACCAGTAAGAATCCTAAGCTGCCAGTGGATTCCAATAACACTAACCTGCAGGTTATTTCTTCATGCACTCAAAGTATGTCTCTAGGATCTACTAAATGCCTAGAATTCTTTCAGTCTACAGAGATGCAGCAACAAAAAAAATAATTTTGCAATGACTTTTTTTCCTTAATTCCTTTACAAATTATGAGAGTAACTTATTAATTTATTCAACACTTAGTGATCCAGTACCCATTCTGGTAACACAGTCTTGAGAACAGAAATTCTATCCTAGGCTCCTTAATAATCTTCTCTAATAGTACAGTGTAGTTTATACATCATCATAATAAATATGTTAGTCTAGTAAATTGTTGATTAAAAATCTTTGAAAGCAGTCACAATATTTTTGAGTGATACTATTTTATTATAAAAATAGCACACATGGTCAGAAATTTAAATTTAATATTACATTTAAGGCAAAAGTAGTGAGACAGTGACAATGTCACACATCTGTATTCTGAGCACTCAGGAGGCTGAATTCAAGACCATCCTGAATTAGTACAGCAAATTCTAGCCATCCTGCACATCAGCAAAACAAATAAGCAAAAGCAAAGTCAAAGAATTACAGAGTAATTAAAAATATCCATGTGAGAAAACTACATTGACTTTGATTGATAAACCCAGACAAGAATACATTTCTGACCAAAGGGAAAAATAGTAACTACCTACAGTAATGAATTTTCTAATCAACCAATGAAAATGAGACAAATTCACAAAGGAGTCTTCCAGATATATCTGGACTTGAGTCTTTCCTTGTAGTTTCTGTAACTATCCTCAGCCTATTAACATAGCCTGAAAAAAGCCTTTGAGAGGCTTATCACAGAGCCTAGCAAGAATGCAACAATCCAGGAAGCCTGTATTCCTTTACTCAGTCAGAACATCTTATATTTCCATTTTTAGCAGATTTAATTTAATTTCACTAAAAGAGGCATTTTAAGATTAAAGTTATTCTGTATTTTCTTCCACTGATTTGAGTGAAGTTATCTATCTTCCACAGGGACCATGTAAGGTAAGAGATGAATATCTCCATTCACTGAAGCCTGGAAAACAGCCAAGGCAGCTCAGCATGCTGCTGCAATGCACATAACTTCCTTTTGATTCCAGAGAAAGAATACACAAATTATTTCCACAGAAGTATCAAACTCTTGATCAAAAATACCCTTTCTTGCCGAGTGCTGGTGGCTGAGATCTGAAGATTGCAGTTAGAAGCCAGTCCAAGCAAGAAAGCCCATGAGATACTCATCTCCAACTAATCACCAGAAAACACAAAGTGGATCTGTGTCTCAAAGTGGTAGAGCACTAGTCTTGAGCAAAAAAAAGCTCAGGGACAATATCCAGGCCCTGAGTTGAACTGGCAGAAGAACAACAACAAATAAATAAAAACACATGGTTTACTTAGTTTACTTGCTATCTTGCTTAAAAATAAAACCAACTAACCTTAACATTGTTATTTTGGGAGTGTTCTTTTTATCTTTAAGTTGTTATATCAAGAAGTTGCAATTTAACAAAACAGTTGTTGTTTTTATGAGTCATGAAGGAAAGTCAATAGACATGTATCTCCAAGTAAGTACTAGAAAATCAGGAGTGAAGCTGTGGTTCAAGTAATAGGTGCTAGCCTTGAGCCAAAGAGCTCAATGACAGCACCCAGGCCCTTTGTTCAAGCCCCATGACTGACACACACACAAAAAAGGAAACAAAGAAAATCTTCATACAATATAATGTATAATGAGCAAGAACATTACAAAGTTTCCACTTTGCACACATTCCAATTCAATTTGTACTGTGCAGTGTCTCCTGAACCCCTGGGTATTGTTCTTCGTACATAGACAATACTTTTTCAATTTCCTATCTCACATCATAAATAAATATGAAAAATAAATGAATACAAGTGCTGAAAATAAGAAAACATTCAAGAACTTCTTAGTGACTTTGAATGTCTTAAACAGGGCATCTAAAGCACAAACTACAAAACATGATTAATTGGATTCATCAAAATATAACACTTTTAACTGAGAGAAAGAGAGGGAAGGGGTGACACTGTTCAAAAAGAAATGCACTCATTACATGTAACCCCTCTGTACATCATCTGTACAATAATAATAAAAAATAACCTTCTGAGGCTTGGAAGCAGCTTAAATGTATATAATTCTTGCTCTTTTAAAGTTACTGTTAAGAACATAAAAGGCAAATCCCCAGAGTGGGAGAAAATACTTGCAAAACATATCCATCAAATAATTTGTAATTAGATACAAAAAGAATATTTACAGTTGAATACAAAAACCAAGAACCAAAATTTGTAAATGGACAAAATAATGGAAGTTTTACTTCAAAAGGGCATATGGATACCTAATACATATGTGAAAATATACTCAGCATAAGTAATCAGGAAAAGGCCAAGTAAAGTCATTTAGAAGACACCCACTAGAATGGCTATCAACAAAAAAAAAAGATACCTAACACTAGATGTTACTGACAATATATGAATCCATTGGCTTAAAGAAGTGCAAAAAGAGCATAGCTATTTTATGAAAACAATTTGAAAAATTCTAATTAAAGAGAACCATCTTCTCACCATGCAATCCAGCAATGTCAGTTAAGCTAGACTGAAAAATAGGTAAAATGAAAGCATTCATGCTCATCAAACACACACACATGAGTGTGTTGGTGGTAGCTTTATTCATAATCACCTCAAATTTGAAACCACTTCAACTGGTGAATAAAGCATGAAGCTACAATGCGATGGCACACTACTCCATGCAAAATAATAAAGTCCTGACACATGCAACAACACAGGTGAATTTAAAATAGATTATCTTATGTGAAAGTAGCCAGACTGAAAGGGTAACATAACATATGGCTGTACATATAACATTTAGCAAAACTAGACTACAAGTAACCATGTGGTTCTAGGAGCTAGGGTAACAGGAAGGACAAGAGAGAATTTTGGAGGGTGTTGGAAATATTCTTGTTTGTGGTGTGGTTCCATGATGACTCCATGCATTGATTAAAATTCACAGAAATAAACATGAGAAAGAATAACTTTCACTGTGTGTGAATTGACCTCAACTTAAAAACACAAATGAGAAGAATGTCTTTCCAGTGATGAGTGGCCAATTTTGCCTGCAAATGGACTCGTGACTTGTCATTCTTCACAATTGGCAGAGGCTGAGTAGAAAGATAACTTCTCAGTTCCTCTGTTTTTGAGACTCATCTCAACTGTGGTATTGTAATCACTCACAGCTGCAAGTCTAGTTCTTGGTTTCTTTCTTATGAATCCTATTTTTCTGCTGTGTTCAGTATAAAAATATTTACCATAAAGTACCGGGTAAGTGGTATTACTACTCCCTTTTGGTAGATTAAGCATATCATCCATTCCTTTATGCTCAGAGTACTGACTGAATTGGTAAGAAGCACTCTGACAAGTGATCCTAATCACTATGTTGCTGAAATATTTCAGAGGGTGCTGTGCTCATGGTGGTTCTTTTTCAGAATCCCTGTGCTTCTCCATATCATAAATTGATCTCTATTTTACAGAAGCTGGTAGTTCCATCTCTGAATTTTAGCCACTATATTTTTTCATGTTGAGGAATATGGGGATTCTCCTTGGCCCTGAATGGCTGCATAAGGCTACTCTGAGTCATTTTGTGTAAAACTGATAAGAAGTAGACAATTCCAAGTAGTGATAAGTTTTTTGAACTGCAGAAAAGAAGTAGAAATTCCTACCACAAGTGCAGGTCAGGTCCACAGGAATAGCACAAAAGTATGGTGATGGCTGAAAATTTACTTTTTTTTTTTTTGTCGGTCATGGGGCCTGGACTCTGTGCCTGAGCATTGTCCCTCAGCTCTTCAGCTCAAGGCTAGCGCTCTACCACTTGAGCTACAGAGCCACTTACATTTTTTTCCACTTAGGTGATGCTGAGGAATCGAACCCAGGACCTCATGCAGGCAAGGCAAGAACTCTACCACTGAGCCACTTTCTAGCCCTGAAAACTTACTTTTATGACAAAGAAGACATAGATATTTTCTGACAAAGAAATTTTATGTCACAAGCACAAGCTTTCAAATAAGCATACCTTTCACTCCTTTGAAAAACAAAGAGGCTGAGAAAAAAGCACTACTTAAATCTTACAATTATTACATGCAGGTAATCAACACCATCTATTTCAAGAGTCTTACACATAACTTAAAAGTATGACTAGCTGCAATTAACTTCACTTATTTGGCCAACACATCTGCTTGTGATAATAGACACTTTTCTTTATAGGCTGAGATCCTGAGCTAGAAATGGATTCAAATAGAAATAAAGGTTGCTTTCCTGTTCTGAAGGTAATATTCACCAAGATTGATGAGCAGAATAAATGTTGCCAAAAATCCAGTGTAGTAAAATAAATCATAAGTTGTGGGTGTCACCTTGTCCCTTTAAAGTACCCCAGGTTAAGAGGAACCACAGGCTGGAAAAGTTCCCATAATGGCAGGTCACTACAGCAATAACAGGAACAGTTCCTTCTGTTTATTTAGATAACACTTCATACTTTCCCAGCATTTTCAGAAACCTCTCATTTGTTTTTCACAGAAGACTATGGTAAACTGTTATTCTTTCTTTGTAACAATGAGACCCAAGAGATTACATAAATTAAGATTATAGAGCCATAGGGATAGAAATTGGTAGTTCTCTGACTAGAAATCAGGAAGCTTAATCCACTCATCCCTTTTCTTGGGAAAAAGAAGGTACACATGTAAGAAATGAACCATTGTTCAGTTGGAAAAACAAAATAATTTAGACCATCTCATTCTCAAATTGAAATTTTCAATACTAAATAAGCTTATCAATTAGTACAATTCCTTTCTTCCTTTTCTCCCTCTTTTCCTTTCCTTCCTTCCCTCCCTCCTTTCTTTTCTTTCCTTCTTTCTGTCCTTCTTTCCTTCCATCCTTCCTTCCCTTCTTTTCTCCTTCCTTAGTTCATTCATTCGTTCCTTCCTTCCTTTCCATGCTGCCATCTTTCCTTGCACAACCACTGAGCACCCTCTACTTATGTGTACCTGTGAGAAGCACTGTGAGCCTGCATTTAGGAACTTGCACTTCAGTAGAACACATGGTAAAAAATAAGTAACAGGTCATGAATGCTCTGAAGGAGCATTTATTTACACAAGACTGGTCAATTCCATAAGAGAAAATGCCCCAACCTGTATCATGTAGGAGGCGACACTGGGGCCAGATCATCTTGGGTAGACTATGGAATGGCATAACATGGAAGTAACACTGGCTCAGCCTTGTAAGCAATGGCAGAGGTTGCTCTAGTACAAAGGGAATGATGTGGTGGGAGGAAGAAGGAGGAGGCTGGAAAGAGAATGTGAAGGATTCAATTTGCAGGATACCAATGATATTTTAAAATATATGCTTAGTTCAGAGACTCTTATTGGAGCTAAGCGTCTCATGAACATTTCTGCTCAGGCTGGCTTTGAACTACAGACTTCAGATCTCAGCCTCCTGAATAGCTAGCATGAGCCTGAGTGCCTGGCTTTCCTCATTTTGTCTTAAGTTTGATATAAATAAGGCAGTTGTTAAACTTAAAGAAAGGGACTAAAATATAAGTATAACTATAGTGTCCAGAAACTACCTCCCTCCCTCCCTCCCTCTATCTCATCATTGAGTGTGGGGGGGGGGGGGAACCAGGGCTTCCTTCTTGCTAGGCAAGCATTCTACTGCTGAGCTATGTACTCCACACTTTTTGCTTTAGTTTGATAAAGTCTTGTACTCGTACTTTTGCCCAGATTGGCCTCAGACATTGATCCTCCTACTTCAGGTTCCTGAGTAGTTGGAATGATAGATGTGGCACCATGTCTGATTTAAAAAAATAAAATAGGATCTTGCTAAGTTTTCCTGGACTGACTTCAAACTACATTCCTCTTATGTTTGAGTAGCTGAGATTATAGGTTATGAGCCACCACACCTGCAATACTGAAATATTTTTAAAGAACATTTTAACATGATTCAAAATCAGTTTTCTAGCCAGGTGCCAGTAGCTCATGCCTATAATCCTAGCTACTTAGGAGGCTGAGATCTGAGGATCGAGGTTCAAAGCCAGCCCAGGCAGGAAAGTCCGTGAGACTCTTATCTCCAATAAACCACTAGAAAACCGAAAGTGGTGCTGTGGCTCAAGCGGTAGAGCACTCTCCTTGAGCTGAAGAGCGCAGGGACAGCGCCCAGGCCCAGAGTTCAAGCCCCATGACCAACCAAAAAAAAAATTAGTTTTCTGACTAATCTTAAACCAAACAGCTCTTTTTGGGTGCATAAATGTACAAAACTTTCTTCATAATTATTCAGTACCAAATACATAAAATAGGTTAAAACCCACTGTTTTACTTTGATGGTTACCAAAACCCAATTTGTAAAGTCTGAACATGAAAATCCAGGTAAACAGAAATATTTGGTCAGTATATTTGCTCACAAATTTTCCCATCCATCAGTGGGAAAAGTACAATGAGCCTTATAAAAGCACTAACGATATGTCAACCAGAGAACCTAAAGATGATTGATCAATCAAAACAAAATCATGACAAAACATTCACCCTTGGCCATTTTTTTTGGCCATAAATAAACACAGCACACTTTAAAGGCCTAAAGACTAGTAACTTCATAAATTTATTGCTTTCGCTTCAGGAGTAATCCTGAAGAAAGTAATTTTTAGGATATAGCTTTCTCTTCTTGATAACCTAAGACACTTCCAAAACAGCATCCAAATAAAAACCAAAGTGCTCTAAGGTTCTTTTTGGTGATGTCATTAGAGATTCCAAAAATATGTGGATTATTATTGCAAAACATTAAACAAGGCTTTAAGCTTGATGAGTAATGCACTGATGGTATGCAAATGTAAATAGGTATAGTCCATCAATTGCCATTTGTTTAAAGCTCTGATCTCCAAGTAAGAAAGAACTCTTGGTTAAATTTCAGGCATCAGTGAGAAATAGCCAACAACTATTTAGAAATAGACAATTTTCTGAATAAGACTCCAATAGCTTTAAAATGATGAGAGTTGGCAAATGGGACTGCATTAAATTCAAAGCCTGGGTATTAATGACTCGTGACTGTAATTTGAGTTACTTGAGAGGCTGAGGATAGGAAGATTGAGGTTTAAGGCCAGTTCATACAGAAAAGTTTACAAGGCCCCTTCTCAATGCATAGCTGGACCCAGTGGTGCAGGGTGCCTGTCACCTCAAGCTACAAAGGAGGCTGACAACAGAAGAATCGTGGCTATGAACCCCAAGATAGGGACACAGTCATTTTTTCTTTCTTGCAATTGTTTCTAACGTATTTATAATGTACCATGTGATCTTTTTGTTTCTTTGTATGTTCCTTCCCCATGGTATAACCCCATATTTGATGTTGGTGCCCTGCATCTTGTACATACACTTCTTTAATTTGGGGAGGAGAAGGGAAAAAACAAAATGCTTAAATAAGGATACAGGTTGACCCACTGTAACAATGAGATGTACAAGATACTATGTTGAAAAACAAACTTTACAATTTAGGCGGGGGTGTGTGGGGGGGTGTGGGGGGGGAGTGAGAGGGGGGAAAGAAGGGAGGGGGAAAGGGGGGAATAGTTGTAGAGGTGGGAGGGAAGAGATGGTAGGGGAAAAACCAAGGAGGAGGTAACAATGCTTGATAGGAAAGGTACTCATTACCTTGCTTATGTACTCATGTAACTGTAACCCCTCTGTACAGTATTTTTACAATAAAAAAGTATTTTAAAAAATCATGGCTGCAGGCCAGTCCCAGCCAGAAAAGTCAGAGAGATTCCATCTCCATGGAAAGAGTCTGGACATTGTGGTGTGTGCTTGTGATTTCAGTAATAATGGGAAGAAGAAAGCTGGCACATCACAGCTCAGGTGTGCCCTTCAGTATGAAGGAAGTCATTATTCCTAAAAATAACCAGTGGAAAACAGGGTTGGAGGCATGGCACAGTAGGATTTTGCTAGCATAACAAGTGCAAGGTCCTAACACACACACACACACACACACACACACACACACACACACACACACACACACACACACACACACACACACACACACACACACACACACACACACACACACACACACACACACACACACACATTAAAAACCCTTCTGCACAACAAGAGAAACAATGACCATATTGAACAGACATCCTACAAAATGGAAAAAAATCATTACCAGTCATTTATCTAACAAAGGATTATTATGCAGAATAGTTAATGCAAAATAGTTAACAACAAAAGAACAAATTAACCAATCAATAAATGAACACATGAACTGAATACATTAAAAAATGTTCAACATCTTTACTCATCAGGGAAATGCAAATCTGAACTACACTGAGATTCTATCTCATCCCTATCAAAATGGTTTTCATCAAGAAAACCAACACCAAATGCTGGTGAGAATATGGAGAAAAGGAACATGTACACACTGTTGGTAAAAGTGTAAGTTGGTTTGGTCATTATGGAGATCGGTATGGAGGGTCCTCAGAAAAAAAAAACAACTTAAAAATAGAACTACCATGTGACCTTGTTATACAATATACCTTTATCCAAAGAAGTAGAGATGTCTATGTTTACTATTCACAATAGCTTAGCTACTGAATGAGATGAGATGGCCAGCAACTGATGAATTGATAAAGAAAATGTGTGTGTGTGTGTGTGTGTGTGTGTGTGTGTGTGTGTCACAATGGAGTACTATCAAACCATGAGGAAGAATGAAATTACTTTATTTGTAGGAAAATGGATAGAACTGGAGATCATCATGTTAAGTAAAATAAGACAGACTCAGAAAGACGAATACTACATGTTTTTCTCTCATATTGGAATCTAGATTTTTAAAATGGCATGAATGTATACTATTTGGGAAGAAGAAACCAGCATGCGAGGAGAAAGGGAATGAGAAAAGGTAACAGGGGATGGATATGATCAAAGTGCCTTATAGAATGTATGGAAATAAAAATGTCCCATTATTTTATGTATTCAACAGATGTAAATAAAAATAAAACCTAAAAAAGTTATAAGAATTGTATCACTAATTGTATATTTCTACTTGGTCTCTTGAGAAGGTAGAAAACTTCTCTTTCTGTCTTTGTCTCTCTCTCTCTGTGTCTTTCTTTCTTTTTCTCTGGTAAGAAACACATTTATCTTCTTAGAAAAAAGTCAAGGAAAAGAGAAAATTTTAGATAGAGAAGAGAAAATTTTAGATAGAGAAACAGACAAGTCAGGTCAAAGAAAAGCTTCCGCTATAGCACCACCCCACCTACAAAGGGGAGATAAAGGTGCTGGGAAGATGGTTCAAAGAATGATCCAAAGATGATCCAGGGCTATGTTTCACACCTCTTCTGTAAGGAATAAACCAGAGACTAACCTCACTGCAGCTGCTAAAAGACAATCTCCAGGAACTTGGGGCTTGAGGAACCAAGTTTGTTTTCCACAAGCTGCTCTAAGACATACTTTGCTGAACACTAAGCCCTCAAACTCTGCATACTTAATCTTTTCCAACAAATGACAAGATTTTACTCATTCGTGGCACCTATATTTATGGATCCTTTTTTAAAACAATAAATCTACCTCAGTACCTGCTATATGCCTGGCTTTTCTTTCCCCACACATTTAAGTGAAAAGCTTGTCACTGCTTATATGAGAAACCAAGGATCAGAAAAACCAAGAGACCTGCTCAGTTCCACACAACTAAGAATTGTCAAAGTAGGACTCCTGTGTAGATCTATATGGCTCCAAAATATCATACTTCTGTCATTATACCACAGTGCTGGCTCTCTGGTACCTCATATAATATTATTATATATTATTATTACCCCTTCTATAATATTTTCACTCTAAAATGGTGCTTCTGATCAGAAAATATTTATAATGCTACTTACTGAGATATAAAATCAGAATGCCTAAACTGTATTCTTCCTCCTCCCCTCCCCCCCTCAACTGCCTCATTCATCCACCGCTCATTGGTTCTTTATGTCTGAGAGTTGCTCAAGCCCTTCTATGGTCTACTTTTTTATTTTTAAACCAGGGATAACAGTAGTTTAATATAAAAAGGCAATTGTAAAAGTTAAATAAGAAAATATAAAAAGTCTTTAACACAGGGCTTGTCTTACAGTAAGCCCTGTTTCTTGAAACAATGTTGAAATAATGGCAAATTAGAAAATTAGGCATCATTCTATAGACCTTACATTGTCACACTTTTGCAACCAAAAATGTTTCATCATAGGAAATGAGCTGCTAATTAATCTTACAATAGATGTCTCACAGACATGAATAAACTGCCCTGAAATAGTACAAGATAAAATGGTTTGAGCTTGCTAGCTGTACCAAATTGATTGAAATGTGTGATGTTGAAAAAATAATTTGCATCCATTTCAGTTTGTATGTAACTTTCCTAAGTCATACCTACTTTAGAATATGCATAGTGCACTTGTGATAAATATTTTACAGCCCTTCTTTCTGGTCATTCATGCATTTTTTGGTCAACCCCCCTAAAACATTATATAACTAATAACATAAAATGCAGCAAAAGGTATTATAATAAAATGTAAAAAAATAGGACCAATAAATTATAACAACAAGTAGAGTAAAAGAAAGTAGAGATGACAGAAGAGAAAATATTGACAGCCATAACTGGATTCCAAACTTTCCAATATTCACAGTGAAAACTGGAGCACTCTTGATTCTCTATGTTGAGTCCAAACCACACATCATGGAGAGTTCCAGATCAGCGCAATCGCTCCATTGTTTCAGAGAGCTTCAGGCCACATCCACTCTAAACCCATTCTGTTCCAATGTTCACCTGTTTTGTAAGGAAGGAAGAACACCACCCATCCCTTCTCTTTATACGTTCCTGCAGATCTGGTGATCAGGACTACCACTAGTCCAGACCTTGCCCTGGGTTTATTTCTTAAAGTGTTCCATCCTCAACACACTTTGGAAATTTCCATAACGTACCACTTTTGTTACTGTATAAAAGCACTCTATACTATAACATAAATTACAATGGCTTTGAAGCTTGTATAGTTTACAACCTGTACCTTCCCTTTAACTTTAAATGTGAGACTCAGAAGAGAAAAATTCATTCCATTCAAATGTAGGACAATAAAGATGCTCCAAGAGCTATTGGGACTCATATTCCCCTCGACACCTAAAGCTTGTGAAGGTGAGGACACAGAATAGAAAGAAGAGATGGAGGGGGAAGAGGGGGTGAGTCCAGAATCAAGCTCAAGGTCAGTTTCCATCCATCTTCTTGTTTGTTCATGGGAGCCACTACATCTCCCCCCGCCCCCCCCTCCTTTTTTTCCTGACAGTTCTGAACTTGAACTCAGGGACTAAGTGCTGTCCCTGAGACTTTTTTGTTTTTGTTTTATTTTTGTTTTTTGTTTTTTTTGTTTGCTCAGGACTAGTATTCTACCACTTGAGCCATAGTTCCACTTCCTGCTTTTTCTGAGTAGTTTATTGGAGGTAAGAGTTTCATAGACTTTCCTGTTCAGGCTAACTTCAAATCAGGGTCCTCAGATCTCAGCCTCCTGAGTAGCTAGAATTACAAGCATGAGCACTGGTGCCCACAGACATTCTCCCTTTTTAATTAAAAAAAATGGATTTTCTTTGATGTGATTTGCTGAATCTATCTTGTTACTGCCCTGACTCTTTCAACTGCCCCTTTCTACTGAGTGATTGGTTCTCTTAGATGCTGAAGACACAGAAAAACAGTTTATCATCCTCAATGATATTCTCTACCTAGCTGCAGGTTAAACTCCAATTTATTTTACTAACCTATCCTTGTATCAGGACTTGACAGTGAACGTAATTAATGGAGCATAATAGAAGAATCTGAAAAAATATTTATTCTTCCCTCCACAAAAAAAAAATGTATAGCACAAGATCACAGCACACATGCCTAACAAACTAAAAAAATAAGCTTTTAAAATAATATTCATAAACTTGAGAAACTGGTTTTTGTTAGGTTTTTAAAAAGAGGTAGCCAAGTTAGAACAGCATCACGCACGTGGTATTCAGGTAAGGGGTAGGTTTATTCATTGTTCTGGCTGGCACCAGGCCACTTTGGCTCTCCACGTGGCTGGGAAAGATCTGGGAAAGAGGTGGGAAAGAGCTGAGAAAGAGCTAGAAAAGAGAAGAGAGAGCTGGGAAAGAGAGAGCTGGGAATGAGAAGAAAGAGCTGGGAAAGAGAAGAGAGAGCTAGAAAAGAGTGTGTCTGGGCCTGGGCTAGGCCTTATCTAGGGTATGGGTGGAGAAAGATGTGGCCACATCAAATTCAGATGTGACCTCAGCAAAAGCACCTCTTCCAGGTGTGCCAGTTGCCTAGGTAACGCAGGTACTGGGTGGAGACTTTGCTGCGAGGAGGGTGGAGTCTGCTAGCCATCCAGGAGTGGACCTTACAGTTTTGAAATAATTTATTTTTAAATTTCTTAAATTGATTGTAACTCCTCTGTACAGTATTTTCACAATAAAAAAAATTTCTTAAATTGATCTAAGTATCTTCCTTAGAAACATCTTAAATAGTATGGATTACCATACAATGCTTATTTCTTATTAAAAACAAACCCTCACCTTTGAAATAGTTATACTTTATGTATTTTAATTTGTTCCTAAAGAAATAAAAACCACAAAAATGGAATATACTTATCCTGGAGCAATGAAAAATAGTAAATATTAAACTATAGGCAAGAACTGTGCGACTGCTATTAAACTATTGTCTGTCAGCTCCACCCTCACCCACCCTTACTTGGATTTATGACACTGGATGGGAATGAAGCAAACTCTTGCTTAGCCAGCTGGATGTTAGGGTCTAACAAGATGGGGAGTTAGAGAACACCGGGCATGCACACCCAGAGAAGAGGAACTGGTCTGTTTCCATTTACTCACTGCTGCCATTAGTGTTCCCCTGGAGCACCCCCAACCCAGCCATGGCTGCTCCCTCTTCTACAGCAACCAGTCTAGTATCAGTTGATTTCACTTATCATTTTTCTCCTTATTCCTGGATCTGTTTCCTTACATTCTTTTGAAAATAAAAGCAAAATTGTCCATTGAACATTCTATCCTTAATGGCCATAATCAGCTTCAATGGTCCCTTTTTGTTTGTGTCCCTTTGACACTTTCCTAAACCTTCCCTGAAGGTCTGAGTCTTGACTTCATAAGACCCTATATCAACTCAGCCTGAAAATTAGCATCACTACTTCTCAGTCTTGCCTTTCCATCCTTTATTCTTTTAATACCTATTTAACAAATGCCCTCTATGAAATCCCCTCTGTTAAAATAACTGGTTTAAGCTGGGCACAGTGGTTCAAGTCTGCAATCTTAGGTACTTGGAAGGTGGGGATGGAAGAACTGTAGTTCAAGGCCAGCTTGAGCATAAAAGTTCATGAGACTGTATCTCAAGCAATGGCTGGATTCAGTGATGCATGCCTGTCATCCCGAGTGTCAAGCAGAAGGATCATAGCCCAGGCTGGCACCAGACAAAAAGCAAGGCCCTACCTGAAAAGGGACCAATGCAAAACAAAAGGTTAGATGCAAGGCTCAAGTGATACAGAGCCTGCCCTGCAAATGTGGGACCCAAATTCAATTCTTAATACTACTACAAATAAAATAAAGTAAAACAAAATAACTGATGCAGCTCCTATCTTCTTAGCTGGTTCCTAACAAATATAATCTATTTTTTATTCTACCCCTACGTAATTCTAAAGAATTCAGACATAAACAACAGAAGCCAAGATGTACAATGTCAACAGCAGTTACAAGTTTGAAGTTTGTTTGGAAAAATGATGTGTTCTCATGATCTTCATAAAACAATGTAGTATGTCTTTTAACTTAATATTAACTTTTTACACTGAGCTACTTATGCTGACCACAAAGTCATGGAGTTTGGAGGGAGAAACAGGTAAACATGGAACACCATTCTCTGTGGGGTTCCTTCTTTCCTCTTCCATCAGCACTACCAGATGGGTGAAATCCATTTCCCTTAGAATGACAAACCTTTTTTTTTTTTTTTTTTTTTTTTTTTTTTCCCCCTGTGTGTGCTGGTCCTGGGGCTTGAATTCAGGGCCTGGGCTAAGTTACTGAGTTTTTTTTTTGCTCAAGGCTAGGATTTTACTACTTGATCTGAGCTCCACTTATGGAATTTTTTTTTTTGGTGTTTTATTTGGAGATAAAGTCTCATGTACTTTGCTGGCTTTGAGCTACAAGCCTCAGATCTCCACCTCCTGAATAGCTAGGATTACAAGTGTCAGCCACCAGCACCCAGCTAAGAAATCTTGTTTCCTTCTGTTCCAACCACCTTGCTAGTACATCATTTCTCCGTGGTACTATAATTTTTCCATGCATACACCTGATGCTTATAATGTTCTTGACTGAAGTCCTAGGTTTGGGGAGTAGTGTGTTAACAGGAAAGTGTAAGTCTTAACTACCTTTGATTTAGCTTGTGTGTACTAGTTAACATAACATTTAAGTTCAAATAACTCTTGTTATACTTTTATCATTGTCTGGTTTTGTCTACTTGCTAAAGGCAAAGACTTCACTATGAAACTGAAAGATTTGTTTTACATTTAATCTATACGTGCCATTATGAATGGAGGTCATAAGACATAATTGCTCAATTGTGCATTGCAGAAACTTTGTTCGCTGTCAAGTTGTAAACACCACCTGTGATAAGAATTATGGGACCTTACAGTAGTAATTAAACATGTTGAGGGTGTGGCTTCACTTGTTAGACTGAAAGCATTAAGATTTTTTGTCTTGGCTTTTTCTGTTAGGAGTATAATACACTTTGGAATCCAACAGATTTTTTTTAAGGGATTTAGATTTTAAAAAAAGAAAAACTTACAACGAGGAATTACTGTCTCTTCACTGTACAGTATCTTCATTGTATCTTCTAGATCACCTAGATTAGAGCTTTCCAAACCCGTATTTCAAATAGCTTTCCAAATAGTCTCCATATTAACTGAAGTCAACTTCACTGTTGACTCTCACACAGGGCAAATGCACTGTACTACAATCCAATATGAAGGTTCAAAAGAAATCAGAGAGCTTTTACTCTTTCACCAGGATTACTAATGTTTGTTTCACAATATAATACTGGAGTTTGGCATATAAGAAAATTCAGTGAATATAACTTCTTTGCAACAACAAGAGTGCATTAATTGTGCAACCACAGTCAGTCACCTTAGAACTGGACAAAACTAGGGTTTTTTTTTGTTTTGTTTTTTTTTATTGTGAAGATACCGTGCAGAGGGGTTACAATTACAAGGGCAAGATAACGAGTACAATTCTTATCAAGCATTGTTGCCTCCTCTTTGTTTCCCCTTCCCTTCCCTTCCCATTACCCCCCACAGACCCCCCCAACCTGATCCTCCGACCCCCCACCAAAGTTGTAAAGTTCGTTTTTCGACATAACGACTTGTACATCTCATTGTTGCAATGGGTCCACCTGTATCCCTATTTAAATGATTTAAAAACTAGGGTTTTATTTCTATTTATATTCACTAAGAATCCTTAAGAATAATACCCAAAGCCCACAATTATAAGAGATAAAAATTTAATCCAACCAAGTTTTAAGCAAATAAAATGAGGAAGATATGCTGTTTTGTCTAGGAGAAAGTTCTTAGGTGTGGCTGAACTCACAAAATCACAGTCTGAAGTATCTTTATCTCTTTTTCCCAGCCTCTTCTTTCTTTGGGGCCAGTTTCATTTTTAGAATAACCCTCTCTCAGCCCGTGGTTAGCTATATGTGAACCACACTTTTTCCCAGGGTAGTAAGCAAGGTATTATGATATATAATGCCCTACAAAGGTATTAACTATCATAACAAGAGAATTTATTTCCCCAAGAAGGAAGGGTCCTGTGCAGATCCATGCTTCAAGTCTACTCAACAGTTTTAAGTATCTGACTTCCCTTCCTAGGTAAAGTGGAAATAAAACTATCATTATGCCAAGCTGAATTCTGAGGTGATTCTAGTTATACAATTGATAATCTCTTATTTATTTTAGAGAAATTATACTTACTAATTCTACTGCATATTAAGCACAGTCAGGCATTTTATAGGTGTTAGCTTATTTAATTTTCACAACAGGTAACTACTATTTAGGATTGGGATACAGAAGCTTAGAGTTAAGCAGGAAATGTCAGAATAAAAAATACAAACCCAGTCAGTCTGTCTCTAAAATCTCTATTTTTTCAACCACATGAGTTCTGAGGGTTTTTTTGAGTCTCTTTATTGTGGGCATCACAAGTTTATAAATGAAAGAGAAGAATATGAAAGCTCAAAGACCTACATAATTATGTGTTCCAAAGGGAAGTGGTTTGTCACAGGTTCTTAGACAATTTCACTAGCCTTAGATTCATGATTGATATTCATCCATAAGGCACTATTTGGGGCTAAGCCATTACCACTGCTTAATTGAGGCTATTCTTTTTCTACAAATACTTAAGTGTACATGGGATCAGATGGTCTTATTAATGAGCAAATGTCCTTGAGGAACAGCATTTGAAAGTGTGCTTTTATTAGCTAAATTTTTATGTATATCACAAATGCCTACTCCTTTTTATTAAATATTTTCTATTGTTATTATAAAGGTGATATCCAGAAGGATTACCACTTCATAAATCAGGTAATAAGTACATTTCTTTTTGGGCAATGTCACCTCAACCTTCAATCTCTCCCAGTTTTTCCCTCCCATCCCCACCCACAAGTTGTATAGCTCATTTTCAACATAGTGCTAGTGAGTACCACTGCTGCATTTGTTGACCCTTTGTCTCTCCATTTCTGCGCTCCCCCTTGCCCTCCCAAAGATAGATAAATGAACACAAAAAGAAAAGAAAAGAATCTCTGGCTTCCATTTTCTGAAGTTCATTTTGACAAATATTATTTTATATGATCAGAGGCACCGAGGCATTGCATCTTTGAGTCCCTCTTCTAAGAGCATCCTCCTTTGGTCTCACTGTGTGTCAATGCCCAGTCCTGCATAATTTATCATGTCCTGGTGTACTCCTTTTTTTTCATAGCCACAGGAAGGGAAACAGGGAAACAGTTTGTAGCACATTGTTGGGAAGTAGGGTTTTTGTGTATAACTACAGCAGCCAGTGGCTGCACAAAGATCTGGAAACAGTCCTACAACTTGGCAGACTCCCAAGGGAAATTATTCAAGATCTGACAGACAAATGCAGGCAAATTCTCAAAAAGTCAAAGACAAACAACAAAAGAAAATATAATTACTACATAGCCTATAAATGAACACAGAAAATTAGGGAGGTAAAATGAGAGTAATAACTACTAGCATTTGCTTTACTGTTCCCATATTTAATTTTAGAAACAAACCTCTTAGATATACACTTTTTCATTAGAGGAAAAAAAATCTAGTCTTTATCTAAATGGCTAACTGTTTTAAACTGGACATTATTGTAGCTATCGCCACAGAGATCTTATGCAAAGGGTAGTTTGGGGTTATCCGGCACTGCAGTTTCACTGCTAGAAGGTGTAACAGATTCTAAGCAGCCTGGGATACAGGCCTCCTGCCAGCTTTTGGCCCTATAACATCCTGGAGGGCCTTAAGTAAGAAATTACCCATGCTTCTTTCTGGCTTTCCTTCTGAAATAAGATAGTTGGGGAACATATATTCTCTAACTATTGCATCTCATAAGTAGTTCTGAAAATAATCTTAGCATTGTACCTGGCACCCAGTATGCATTTAATAAGTTAAGAAGTAGAGGAAGTAGGAGGGAGGAGGGAGGCAAGGGAAGAAAGGTGAAGTAGAGAAAAGAAAATAATTAAACCACCACTATTTCATTTATTCTTCTGTTCCCTAGATGTTTAGATCTAAGTGTCAAAGGGGGGTTAATTAATAAGCATCAAAAAATTAAAAGCTTCAAAATAATCTCTCAAAAGTAGCTCATGACCAGTGTCATTCCAACTTCTGTCCTTTGAAAGACTGATTTACACTGAAGTTCTAACACACTTGTAACCTAACAGGACAGGGGTAACACTCTCTTGATGAACTACCTTCAGAACATGCCTCCTCTGACACTGTTTTAAGACCTGGTACAAGCAACTAAGAGATGTAGACAATGTGTGTCCTCAAGAGAGAGTGCTCTATACAGCATCTTTACAATGAAATAAAAATTTAAAAAAAGATAGAACATACATATAAAAGACAACCATGAAAGATACATTCAATGCAAAAGAGTGAGCAAAGTAAAAGGCCACAAGACTTCTAAGAAGCATTCTGAAGAACTGAGAAGTCAAAACACAGATTTTCCTAGGTATAAACAAATAATTTACCACCATGGTAGCTAAGGTACAAAAACATAAATGCTCACTAGAGATTAAATCCATACTGCATTCCTCAATTTTTTTTTTCTTCTGTCAGTCATGGAGCTTGAACTCAAGGCCTGGGCACTGTTATTGGGTTTTGTTTTTTTGTTTTTTATTGCTAAAGGACAGTGCTCTACCACTTTGAGCCACAGCACTCCTTCCAGTTTGGGGGTTGTTAATTGGAGATAAGAGTCTCACAAACTTTCCTGCCTTGAGCTGGCTTTGGACTTCGATCCTCAGATCTCAGCCTCCTAAATAGGTAAGATTATAGATGTGAGCCAATGGTATCCAGCTTCCTCAGTTTTTATATTAGTGTAATACCATCCACCTCCAAAGCATAAAATATTATTGTAAAATTTACTCATATTTATGAACATATAAACATATGTTCATACTCATATTTATGAACATTTTTGAACTATAAATGGCCTTGGTAAGAAATATCACACAAAAATTTTATACTGAAATGTATTTCATGTATAAAATTAAAATATATATGCTTACATTAATATCTGCTTTTTTATGTCACAGACTATCAAAGCTAGAAAGTAACTAAGAGTTGTCATTCATTGGATGGTCCATTCTGTCTTTAACATGCATGGGCATGGGTAGCTTTCTCCACCTTATGAATACTTCCAGTTACAGAAGACCACCATCTTTGAAATTCACCTACATCATTCTATGTAAACATACACTACTTTAAAATGGGAAAGTGTGTACCAGAAAAAGAGCAAGGAAAGTATTTTATAATTTGTTTTACAGGTGTCTAATTATGAAACAGGTGTGTGTGTGTGTGTGTGTGTGTGTGTGTGTGTGTGTGTGTGTGTGTGTGTGTGTGTGTGTGTGTGTGTGTGTGTGTGTGTGTGTGTGTGTGTGTGTGTGTGTGTGTGTGTGTGTGTGTGTGTGTGTGTGTGTGTGTGTGTGTGTGTGTGTGTGTGTGTGTGTGTGTGTGTGTGTCCTGGGGCTTGAACGCAGGGTGGGGCCTTTCCCCTAAGCGTTTTTTTTGCCACACCTCCACTTCTGGCTTCTTGGTGATTAACTTAAGAGTCTCACAGACTTTCCTGCCCAGGCTAGCTCTGAACTATGATCCTCAGATCTCAGTATCCTGAGTAGCTAGGATTACTAGCTACTGAGTTACCAGCATCCAGGCTAAGGATTTTTTTTTTTTTGAGATCTACTTAATGAAGTAGCTAGGAAATATATGGAAAAAATAGCTTCTTGTGCAATAATATTTTTGTTCAGGGATATTCCTTTTAGGAAGAAATTCAGTAATTTCCAAAGAAATCCTCTAAAAGATTTCAGCAAAAGCTACATTGGAGAACATCTACAGTACTTTTAATCTAGAATATAATATTTTTAATGCAACATGTAATGTGAAGAATATTCCTGTATATTGGAATATAGTGCAAACATAAATGGAGAGTTAACAATAAAATTCCTTCTATAATATAAGCTACTAAAAAAAAAATAAATAGCAAACAGAGTCTAATATCCTGAGAAAGATGTATTTATATCCAGTATATTCTTTTTTTTGGGGGGGGGGGTCCGGTCGTGGGGCCTGAACTCTGGGCCTGGGCGCTGTCCCTCAGCTCTTCAGCTCAAGGCTAGTGCTCTACCACTTGAGCCACAGCACCACTTCTGGCTTTTTTCTTTTTGCTTATGTGGTGCTGAGGAATCGAACCCAGGGCCTCAGGCATGCAAGGCAAGCGCTCTACCACTGAGCCACCTTCCCAGCTCCAATCCAGTATATTCTATTTACTGTGGTCAAAACATATAGTTTGGATAGCTATTAAACTGCTGCTGGGATTTAAACAAAAAGGGACTTCACTAATCTGTGCTGTATTAAGTAATACATAAACCATGAGGAACTCTACTGTATTTCACTGCTCAAAATATCATCAAGATTTCTTGGCTATGCATAGATTTGATTTGCCACGTAAACTTAAGCCCCCACATAACTGGTTAATTAAAGAATCATTTTGCTTCCTATTAATAGATTAAAATAGAATCATGAATTAATCAATTAAATTTGAATTCTATTTATCACCACCACCACCACCACCAAATGGTCAAAGCAGGATAAAACAGCAAGAGAGAGGAGGTGTCACTTGACTCTTACCCCCTGGCCAGTTCTGTATGTCCTTGCTGTATCTCTGTAGGACCGCAGAGGATGAGCTTCCCAACTCACCTGTGTTTTGAGAATGACACCCACAAATTTAAACTTTCACTAATAAATCATTAAACTCTGTTATTCTCCATTCCCTCTCTGGAGGAACATTCCAGAGCTATTGCTCTTAACAACAGAAATGAAAAGGGTGTGGGTATTCACATTTTTTGTTCTATCCTCAGTAGATGTTCAGAGAACAGGTGACTCAAAGCAGACTAAAGAAGCTCCTACAAAGTTAGAGGCAAAAAGACCCAGAGGTCACTATACAATCTGGTAACAAGACCAAAATAATCTTGGGCTCCTCCAAATATCTTTGTAGATTCTATCACATATTACCAACACAACTTATGAACTGCATATCTCCAGTTAGTGCTAATCTTAATTTGTATTGAGACATGCTGGACAATAAAATCTCTGCCACTTTTTATATTCCCCCTTAGCAAATACTTTTAAGTATACATTACCAGTAGACTAGCAGCAATTGGAAGATAATCTTTTCTTAATACTATTCTCTAGTACAGAGAGTAAACATGGCCCCAGGAGATAGTTCTATAATGTGTGTATAGGATGTGTGAATGTCGCATGAGGAAAACCAATGAGTAATGACAAAGTCAAACATAGAAGAAAGAATAATGAGCAGGGATGTAGAAGACCAGGGACAGAGGTGAGCGAAGGAAGGAATGGGGCCATGAATGCAAAAGTTGTACCATTTGCATTTCTGCATTATAACTTCACTTCAGTTGTACCATCCTGTCTTCATTTCCTTTTTGAAAGTTTGGGATTTGAGAAAGGGAACCCGAAAAACATTATATGGAATGTCCTACCAAGCAGCATTAGAAATCATTGCATCTAAAACACAAGACTTTGCTCACCAACATTAACAAATAAAAATAAATTCCTCATTACATGAGATTTTACTTCCTCTGGTAAGGAGAAGACTGGTCACAGAGAAGAAAAGAATAAAACAGAAAAGAAGCAAGTTTCCCAAAGGAAGATCTCAAGCCATGTTAAAGGAATTCAGAAAGGGTAAAGAAGGAATTCACTGTCCTTGTATCTGTCATGCCAAGGTCTTTGAGATAGAGATGTCTTCCAAAAACTTAACCAGTCCATCTAAATCTTTAGGAACTACACACAAATCATTCTTATGTATTGCTGAAAAGTTCTGAGCTACCAAATGCATGTCAATGTTGGCTATTAGGAAGTGAATGATTTTATTGTAAGGCCACCACAGGTTTCACAGTGGGATTATCACACACTGTACATGATCATTTCACAAGCAACATTCAGAGCAGTTTATTGGCTTCTGTTCCAAAGTCTCCCAATGTTTATTCCCATGCATTCCAAAAGATTTCTCATAAAACTACATTTTTCCTAAGTGAATAGCATGCAGAATATGTATTAATTTTTAAAAACCTGTCCCTGTCCAGTTTCCTGATGAACAGACAACAGGAGATGCAAACCAGGTGTGGATCTTTAAGTATCTGAACTAGATATGAAATCCTATGGCCCTATTTAAATTAGAAGCAACCATGGATATGATAGATCTATGGCTGCAAATTGAACAAATATGACTAGATGCATGTTGTTGAAAGAGAAGTAATAATTCTAAATTACAAGGCAAGTAGTGTAAGATAAACTCTATTACCATAAAAATTAAAGTGCCAGTCCCTTTTTAAGAGAGCTAAAATGTAAAGGAACACATCAGTCAATGAGGAATTTTCAACGCAAATATCTCCACTTTAAGTTTTGTTTTCTGGGCCATAGCAGATGTGGAATCTACCTGACACTCTCACAGAAATATTCCTTGAGGTTTGGGGAGAGACAAAGCAACATTGTAGTTTGGTGTGCTCTTACAATCACACCTGAATCTTTCTGTGAAGAACAAAGCGAAGGACACATGGAAATATCTGCAAATGCTCAAAATACGTCATTTTGGAAGCAGCTTTACCTCTCTACATGTTAGGGCTGAGCAATGCTCTGAAAACATTTCAGATAAGCGAAATGAAGTCTGACTGGTACAAGGTATCGAATTGAATGCAGTGATTTGAAGAAACTCAAAACTAAACTCTGAGTCTAGACAGTATAAAAGAGGTGCTGTTAGAATCCCAGTGGAAGATGAGAGGCGAGTTTTCAGGTTTTGTAGTGTTCTTGCAACCCATCCATTGAGTTATTGTACTTTCAGACTTAATGTATAACTACACACCTGCCATTAGAAATGCATATTTAAAGACCATCACTGCCTTTGCTGGAAGAAAAAAACAAAACGAACCCTAAGCCAGTCACACAAAATTGTCAAGCACTCAGGATTCTGCACAGCACAAATCACACTTACAGATTTTCCCCTCCTCTCTTGAGAACGGAAAGCAGCAAAGCTGGCCCATGGCACCGGCTTTCTTCACTGGTGTTCCTCTCCGTGGGGTCCTCAGACACAAACTGCGGCTCCCCCACAGTTCTTGAACACGCCCGTCTCTTCCACACCCTGCAGCCCACCGAGCTGGAGCTGAAGGAGCCAAGGCACAGCCAGCCAATGCTCAGCCAGCCCAGAGAGGGAACTAACTGGCTGCGGTGAGCCGAAGAGGCTCCTCCTCCCGGTCCTCCTGCTAAAGCAACTGCTCTGGGACCTGCGTTCAGCGAATGAAGTGGCCATATGCTCGCCTAATTCTCCAAAAACTGCAAGTACTGGCCTCAGACAAGCGCCACGTGGGCTGTGAGGTTATCTGCGAGCGGCAGTCCTTTCTCCTACAGACAAATGCAGTCATTACACATGGAAATTCAACCAGGAAAAAAACGAGGGGGGAAAAAAAGCTTATTTTCTGCCTGCAATTTAAAGAGGAAGAGCTTGTCTTACACCCAGGAGACTTTTGTTTGTTTTCTGCACAGGGAATCCAACATAGCAGAGCACTGGAAGGCATGACTGCTCTAAAGTGTCCTCAAGTACCTGAGAAACTAGGAACAATAGAAGTGGCAGGGAAGGTAGCTGCTATCAGCTGTTATCTGTTCTTTATTGTATGTTTTTTAAAGTTAACTATTTGCTCCCCAAAATATCACCTCATTCCCCCACTAAGTCATTAATCAATACTATAAATAGATTAGGCTATCTCTCAATAACCTAGAAATTTCCCCAGAGCTAGATGGGGGAGGGGGGAGAAGAGATAAGAAAAGATAAGGGCATCATTCTAAATGATGCCACAAGGTGACTGAGCAAACCACTGATTTCAAGACATGAACCTCATGATGTGAGGAAATGAATTTCACAGAAATGTTCAGAATCTGTTACTCATATAAGAAGTAGTCTTACAAAACTGGAAGAATGAAAGATCAAGATCCCTCCTTCACTCTCCTAGCTGGAAATACCAATCCTCTGGCCAGGAGGAAAGTAGTGAGGATGGAGGCTGAGGGAAAGAGTGGTGGATGCACTCCTCTTCGCTCACATCCTCACAAATGAGGATAGAAGATTTTTAAAATCATCAGTTTAACCAATCCTAAATGCTGCATTTTTAAAAGTCCAATTATGAAGTTGATAAGCACAAAATATACTTTCAATTTCATTTTAAACGAAGATAGGCTTTTAATATTTACAGGCCGATAAGCCTGTTGAAGGCATGCTAGAGTGGATCAAGTGATGTTGGCTAGTTCTGTGGATCATAGGTGTATCAATACACACTTCAGTTTCTCAATATGGTAAAGCTAGGTCTATCCACATAAGAAAACTAAACATTTGAAACCTTATGTCAGTTTTTCAGACTAAAATGTAAAATAAACAATTTTGCCTTGATCTAAAGAGTGTACCTAACTCATTATATAATGAAAATCATAATGTGTACATCAAATTCTATTTCCATGACCAGTTTTGTTTCATCAAAGCTTATCAGCAAATTTTAACTATTCCATAATTCCCTCTCAAATTCACCAAATACAAGTGGATACAGGCAAACATTTTAAATGGAAATTAAGATTTTATTTAGAAATGTAAAACAGCCCTAAAAACAATAATGTATTATAAGACTTAGTAAGACCAAAATGCACATAAATGGCCTACCACCCTAATGAAGGACATACAGCGTTCTGCAAGCACAGAAGTGACAGAATGGAGGTCCTTCCTGGGTGTATCCCTGCCTGTGACACTAGACAAGTCTTCTGTCATCCCTGAGCTCATCCAAAATCAAGACAGCTAGATACTATGACTCTCATCTGTATTAACACAGATGATTTCAAAATAGCAGAGGACATAACAGTGTAACTAGTAGTTACCTTAACATATAACAAGCAATTACCCTAAACATACTGTTTGTGTTCAATGAAATCTTCACTGCGGAAAAGGCATGACTCCTGGCATTTCCCATTCTCAACCTTGGTGCAGTAATCAGACCTTTTAGAATCAGAAAACCATGGGTTTAAATCCCAGATCTGTCCAGTAGTCACAGGAATAAAAGTAGGATCTCCTTGTCAGAGTTTTGATACCTCACCCTAAAATCGGGCAAATTTGTTCTAAGGTTTTAATCTGTTGTTACAAAGTAGAAAACATTTGGCAAGAGAAGAAGAAGACAACAGACTGATGGCTGTGTGTACATGTACAGCAGTCTTTTCAGCGCTAGCAAGCAATCTTGCCCTAAACTCTGCTAATTTTCTATCCTGCTGAGAGCCAGCTTGAGTTCATGCTTCTACATCTGGTCTACAAACACAAAGCCACTCACTCAAATGCAGTGTCCAGGGGAATAACATTCTAGTGCTAAACTCTACCAACTTGACTTACTAATTATCCCCATCAGCATTGATTCTGAAAACATGCAATTAAGAGAAAATATGTAAAATGTGTCCTTAGCTAGTAACAGATTAAGTCTTAGTAGGGGACGGAACAATGCTACAGATTTTTTTTTTCACAAACACTAAATGTGAATTAGTGGTACGTACCTATGACCTCAGTTTTCAAGGGGCAGAAGAAGGATCATGAGTTCCAGGCCATCGTGGGCTGGTAACCATAATAAAAGGTAGAAAATAATGGAGAAACTAGCACAGGTATTTTTTTTAAAACCTAAGATTAACTGGACACTTATTGAGTACCAGGCACTGGTAAAAACTTTATTTTTTTTAGATTTTGTTTGTTCATCTAATCCCTCCAGCAATTCTAAGAAGAAAGTGCCATTACTGTCTCCATTTTACAGATGAAAAACTAAAGCTCAGGCAAGTAACAGAGTAATCCTAAGAACAGACATAATGGGCTTTGAATTCAATTTATCCATTCTACAAGAACTAGGTATTTGATCCAGATTTCTATATTACTGAGCAAAAGTTGAATATTAAATCAGATATATACTTTATAAAATAGAATGCTTTTCGACATAACAACTTGTACATCTCATTGTTGCAATGGGTCCACCTGTATCTCTAGTTAAACGATTTGTTTTTGCCCTTCCCCTCCACAAATTATACCAACATCAAATACAGTGAAAGCATGAGTTATACCGTGGGGGAGGGACATACAAAGCAACATAAAGATCATCTTATAAATATGTTAGAAACAATTGCATGAAAGGAAAAAAAAAAAACAAATAGGGTGGGGGGAGGGGTATGAGAAAGGATGGGAAGGGAAACAAAGAGGAGGCAACAATGCTTGATAAGAAATGTACTCGTTATCTTACCCATGTAATTGTAACTCCTCTGTATGGTATTCTCATAATAAAAAATTTTTTAAAAAGTATAAAAAATAAAATTAAAAAAATAGAATGCTATAATTTCTCAATAATGTGCAGAAGAAAGAAAGTATTTTATCTAAAAATATCTTATTTGGAGATGGGACTTAAGAATTGTTTTCTGTCCCCCAGGGAGAGGTGATTTATCAGTCCAGAGCACAGAAAGCAGAAGAACCTCTGAAGGTACTCAACTTTCAGGATAAAGTGCAACCTGGACTATTCATAAGTAATCCCCAAAGATCTTCAAGGACTTTTGTGGAGAGGATTAACATGCTCCTTTTAGTAATATATGGAAGCCCATTATAACCAAAAGATTATTAAAAGGTTCACTTTGCACTGAAGAGATTGAAGAGGAATATCATTAGTTCAAAACTACATAGCAAGAGCTTGTTAAGAAGAAACAAAACAAAACAAAGGAACAGGCACTGGTGGCTTGCCTGTCATGCTACTTACTTGGGAGGCTGAGATTAGGAAGATCACAGCCCCAGTCCAGCCTAAGGAGAAAAGTCCATGAGATTCTATCTCAGTGGAAGAAGCTGGCTATGGGGAGATATGCTTGTCATCTCAGTTATACTAGGAAGCCTAAAATAGGAGTATAACAGTCCAGGTATAGGTCTGGGCAGGAAGACCCAATCTCAAAAATAAGCAGCAAAAACAAAACCAAAAACCAAGAAAACAAAGCTCAGTGGTAGAGCACTGGCCTAGCAAATGTGAGACCCTGACTTCAAACCTTAGTGCCATCCACTAAAAAAAATAACTTCAATGAGAAAAAATTTCAGAGGAAAAAATACCTGATAGGATAGCATTTTATAGATTTAAAACCATAGCTCTTGTGTTCTCTTTTACATAGACTTGATACAAATAAATCATATTTAGAACAGTTGCCTGTATCTGCTATAGTAATTTGGATTTTTTTCTTATATTGGCTAAAAATGTCAGCAATAAAACTAAAAAGTATAAGGGGTGACAGCTGCCTCTCCTCTTGGTGCTCTTATGTGACTGACATCTTTTTCTACCTATAACTATGTGTGTGTGTGTGTGTGTGTGTGTGTGTGTGTGTATTTACACACACACACATTTGGGTTTCTAAATAGTCACAAGAAAAAGTGTGACTCAAAAAACAAACCTTGCTGAAGATTCCAACTCTATAAAATGATACAAACTCATTCTTTTTACACCTCCAACTCATTAGTTAAAAGAAATCTGAGCTTGACAAATTTGGAAACCTATGAAAAAGAAAATCAAAGTAAATGTCCCTTTATTCAAAAGAGTCAAGGGGAAAGAGAACATTAAGTCATAAAATATAAATGCTGGTGCCAAAGCTTAAGAGACACACTTGCTTTTAAACATGAGATACTTCAGAAAGATTTTGGTGTGCAGCAGGTGGCACACTTAAGGAAGCAATTGTGCCAAGAAATGTCACAGTTCCTATGCAAATGTAAATTCAAGAAGTGCTAGATAATTTACAGAAAAAATTCATGTAAGTAGGATGCCCAAAGACAAATAAGTATTCTGGGCCAAAAGAGAGTAGGCAGACATGCTCAATATTGTTTTTGTTACATGTTTTTATTTTTAAAAATCCAGCCCTCAATATGGAATTTATAATATGCACAATTACTACTCATACTGAAAGATGTCCTTTCATTGTCCAGTTAACTGTTCTATCTTTATGGTCATTTTATAATCAAAGGCAAGATTCTGACATGACATCACTAAATATTGACTTGAAGGCTGTTTTTTATGAAGATCTGTCAGTAAGGAAAGAGGCCCAAAATCATAACTGAAAAATCTTCAGGGATTATCTGCCACAGAAAGCTGTGGCAGACCTGTTTTTAAGAAGCAGGAAAAAGAATCTCAATCTAACTGTGACAATGCAGAGTTCACATAAAAAAAACTTATTTCACCTACTTTATTCTTATTTTTAACAGATTTTTATTTTTTACTTTGTTGTGCATTTATTCTGATCTGAGGCTAAAAACTATGAGTATTTGTATTTGCAATTTCTATATAACGTTTTAGTATGGAATTTCAGAGATAGTATGTCCCACAAACTGTAATACAATATATGTGCATTTAAGAAAGAGGAAGAAAAAAGCAGATAACTAGAGGTACAAAAATAGTTCTTCGGATGACCATTGTTATTTCCAAATCTCTGCTGATGCATTTCTGCTTAGTGCTATTTTTTTAATACCTCTCCAAGGTGATGATTTAGTAAGTTCTTTTCTACATGGGTCATCCAACCTTAAATAACATTTGTAGGAAAAGCCTTCCCTTAGTGAAAAAACAGCTTACAGAGAGAATTATTTCCCTGCTCTGAGGATAGACAGCAGTAGAGCACTTGAGGTAAAGCTGTTGAAAAAAAGGCTGACATATTACAACATATTTTTGGACACATCACATTTGTAGCATACCAATATAATTTCAGCTACTATGTATTTAAAATATGTACTAAGATGATCATCATATAAGCTCTGGAATAAAGGTAATGCAAGTCAAAAAGAGCATCCAGAGGAGATAAAAGAGCCAGGGCCAAAGGAGTGTAAGAGCCACACATCTGTAGCAACAGCCCTTAGGGACCAAGGGAAGCTTAGTATTCTGGTGGTAAACCCTATTGGGTAGTTTCATTTTGAAGCAATGCAGTTACAAGAGGATAAAGGGCAGGGATACTCATTTCTTCTAGATAAATACTGTTCATCTCTGCTTTCCATAGTTTGTCCTTTTTAAGTATTAATGAAATCACAAAAACTGACAGGAGTTATTTACTCATGGACAAATTAAATGTTTGGATATTAAAATCTTCCTTGAAAAGAAAGGAAGAGCATAATCTGTAGGCCAGTGTCTTTATAGTACCAGGCATGGATGCTTTCTTCTTCAAATGCCTTTAACTCCTCAGCTCTTTTTTGGGAGAAAATAACAGCTTTCATCATAAGAAAGAAATATATTTTAAAAATGATAACAGGACCCAGTGAGAATTGGCCATTTCTCTGCAATCCTACAATGTAAACAACAAAAAAAATTTATTCTACCATTTTGAAAGGGGGGGCACAGTTCTAACTATTTATCATATAAAATACCTTATATTTAGCTCTGAAGATAGTTTGCTGTTTGACCTCAGGTAAGACACCTGTCAGTCACATTTCCTGGCATGTCAAGCTTTAAATAAAAGGTGCTCTAATAGCTGAACATGGTATTTTTTCTCTACTAACACTTTCTTTGAGTTTTTTTTTTTTTTGGTCGGTCGTGGGGCTTGAACTTTGGGCCTGGGCACTGTCCCTCAGCTCTCCAGCTCAAGGCGAGCGCTCTACCACTTGAGCTACAGCGCCACTTCCTCTCTACTAACACTTTCAAAGATAGGCAATTATGAAAACGGATTTCCAAAGTAAAAAAGTTCATTCATACTACATGAAAGGGCACTAAACAGGAAAGACTGTTTGGGGCAGGTCTTAGTATCTGTCATGGTTTGCCATGGTATAAACTGAAAGTCACCACATACACTCAATCAGCAAGTATTCATTCTGACTAACTTGTTTAAGGATGTCCCTCACTACATGTGGTAACTGTTATAAACATTATTTAAATACCCCCAAACACTGAGTCTATTTTTCTCTTAATACATTCCTTAATCCACAACTGAAACGTATATCTGCTGGGATATATTCCACTGCAAATAAAAAAATCTCTTGGTTCAAAAGAACATTATTGTTGGGTACTGGTGGCTCACACCTGTAATCCTAGCTACTCAGGAGGCTGAGATTTGAAGACTATGGTTCAAAGCCAGCCTAGACAGGAAAGTTGATGAGATTCTTATCTACAATTAACCACCAAAAAGCCAGTAGAGGTATAGGTCAAGTGGTAGAGGCCCAATCTTAAACACAAAAGTTCAAAGACAGCACCCAGGCCTTGAGTTCAAGCCTGAGGACACACACACACACACACACACACACACACACACACACATACACACACACACACACACACACACACACTTAAAAATAAAAATAAAAGCAATGTCATTATTTCCTGTAATCTCGATTATAACTCTACAGCTTCTTAATGCAATGGTTTAACAAAACCAAGACTTATTTTTCCAGTATCCTCTACTCAGGATACGTACTTGAAGTTGACTTGCATCCCCAAGGTAAGGAAGTAAAGTTGGAGGCAACCATGTTCCCCTAACAATTGCTAGCCAAAAAAAAGGGCAAATCTCTTTTAATCAACTGCAGCAAAAACATAGTTCTCTGAGGACCCAAATTGACTGAGGATCAACTAGGTCACATGACACTTTTCTAAGGCAATCATAAGCAAGAAGAATGGAACCAGAAAGCTGCAGAGTTACAGCCAGGCCTCTGTGTCCTAAAGCCACTGGCTCAGAATGAGAAAAGAAGAGACAAACTACTGGTGTCTCCTGGTCTTATATTTGCCTTTTTCCCCCCAGTCCTGGGGCTTGAACTCTGAGCCTGGGCACTGTCCCTCAGCTTTTCAGCTCAAGACTAGCACTCCACCACTTGAGCCACAGCACTACTTCCAGTTTTCTGGTGGTTTATGGGAGACAAGGGTTTCATGGACTTTCCTGCCTAGGCTGGCTTTGAACAGTGATTCTCAGATCTCAGCTTCCTGAGTAGCTAGGATTACAGGCATGAGCCACTGGCACCCAGCTTTATATTTGCCTTTTAATCTCTACTTTTTTGGTCAGCCTAAAGAAAGTGATTGCTAGAGGGCTATGATTTGGATGTGCCCTTGGAAAGTTTGTGTTTTCGAAGCTTGACCACTAGTGTGGCAGCACTGAGGCAGTGGGACTTTTAAGAGGTAGGGCCCAGTGGAAGGCTATTGGGTCCTAGTGACAGTGCCTTTGTAAGGGATTATTGCTGGGCTCCCATAGTGGCTGAGTTCTCAAGAGGATAAATTGTTATGAAAGCCCTTGAATCCTTCTGGTTTCCCCTCTCAAGATGTGACACAGCCAAGGAGGCACCTCATCAGTGGAAAGCAGACGGGGGCAGTCCAGTCTTGACTTTCAGCCTCCAGCACTATGAGTAAATATGATGGGGGGGGGCAGTCCAGTCTTGACTTTCAGCCTCCAGCACTATGAGTAAATACATCTTTTCTTTATAAAGTACTCAATTTGGGGTATGTTAAAATTGATCAATAAAGAATCTACAAATAGGTTTATAATTTTTAAAAGGTCCCCCCAAAGTAAATCACTGAAAAAGACTATCATAAATAACTAAATTCTTAGAAAATTTGTAGTTGGAAAACAAGTGCCCAAACAGGCAACACCTTTCTTTTAACCTTACTATGCTACTGTCACTTCTTATGTTTCTGCTACAATTAGAGCTGATAGCAATGAGAATATATCTGGCAGCAATACATTATGAAAAATAATACTTGTGATGGTCATCTGTGATTTGCTTTACAGTCAGAACCAAGACAAAAAAGCACACTGAATCATTATTCATCAACAGAAGATCAAATTAAACCACACCCATGAATTAACAAACTGTTGTCCTTTCAGTCAGTTTTTTAGACATGTTATATGAAACATGTTAAAGTCAGATAAAAAGTAAAAGATCTTCATGGGTTAAGGAACAAAGACTAAATTTAAACTTCATAAAAGGAAATAAGATCTACTTTGTCTCTTCATTATACCAGCACACCTTTCTCTGTAAAAGATGTATACTTAAACAGTAGAGAAACTTTTGTTTCTGTTTCTGTCCCACAGACAACATAACAAACAAATCTGTCATACTTCAGTAATCTCCATTGTTTTATTTCTATCCTAGCCTTTGGTTAAATCCTCCATGCTTCCTCTATAATTCTGATCTAGGACAAAGGGTAATAAAGCAAGTCTGAAGACCCTGGTTTTCTGAGCATACCTCTGCTACTTTATTCACACACATAAAGCCATCGGATCTCACATCCGCCTCTCAGATATCTCATCCCATCCCACCCCTCTTTCCTCAACATGCCACTTGGCTGACTGCTGTTGCTTTCACACACCCCAACCTGAATTCACTAACTTGTCACTTAATTCTGTCTTCCCTTCTATCTTCTACATAGATGCAGGGCCTTCAATCTACTTAGATGTCTAAATCCTAAATCTGGAAACTATTCTGGATATCTTCTCTGCTTTTCACAACTAAGCCCAATTCTTTTGTCAACTAGCACTGCGGTGTGCCCTCCTTTTTTACTTGAACTCAAATGCTAAGTATGGGCAGTTTTCATGACCTGCTGAGATGAATGGTAATGCTTTCGTCCCGGTAAGTGGACTCAGTGTCCTGTTCTCCCCAACCATTGTCCTTTTACATGACTGGTCAAGCATCCTTCATAATTTCCAGTGGCTTCTCTCCCCTATAAAATAAGATGTGATGTCCTTAACAGTAAGTCATTCATGTGCAGAGACTACCTCCCTGCACAGAGTCCTCAAATAGCTTCTCCTGCTGTGTTCTTCTGCCTGGAAAACATCACCCTTTCCCTTGCCTTGTTCCCAACATTCTTATTTTCAACTTAAACCCTCCCCCTACCTTTTTGTTGGTCATGAGGCTTAAACTTGGGAGCTGGGCACCGTCTTGGAGCTTTTTTGCCCAAGGCTAGCACTATACCACTGCAACACCACTGCCTATTTTTAGGTGGTTAATTGGAGAGAAGGGGCTCATAGACTTTCATGCCCAGGCTGGCTTTGAACCATGGTCCTCTCAGCCCCCTGAGTAGCTAGGATTACAGGTATGAGCCACCAGCACCCATTTCAAATCTGGCCTTTTCTGACCAGCCTTTTCTGCACATCCAAGCACAATGAGAAATCTCCTCATTGAGTTTGCATCAACTTCATTACAGTCAAGATCATTTTACATGGCAATCATCTGTCTGCATAACTTCCTGCTGGAAGTACAACTTGAGAGTAGGGCTTTTGCTTGCCCATCTTTGATCTTCAATCCAAACATAATGCTCAGCATGTGGGAAGTTCAACAAATATTTGTTCAGTAAATTGCACAAATAAATTATAACAGCCCAAATCAGACTGCTGAAGATGCTTTAAAGTGAAACTTTATGTGTACAATAGTTAGCAATGACTTCAGTGCCTGGAGGGAGCACTGAATGAAATGCTAACACAGAGGGCATCAATGAATTTGAATTCCCCTGCCAATGTGACAACCAGGAGCCATTTATCCACTACAACTACACTTCATTTCCATTCCTCCATTAAGGGTAATGATGCAACAAAACTAAGTGGAAATTGGATTTTCGTACAGAGCTGGAGAATGAGAATTTTATTACTTCTTTAGTAATTTATCAGAAAGACAAACATAATCAATGTCTAACTTTGGTAAAAACTACAGCACAACAATTTAACCCAAAACAGAGAAATTGTGAGCTGTAATGATATAAAAAAACTTCATAAGTGATTCAGATCTCCATATCAGACAGTCTCACAAGTGGTACTCTCTCCTCCATCTTCAAAGATGGTTGATTTTTTAAAAAAATTGCCAATAATGATTTCTTTGTTGCCTTGGTTGTACCTCCCCCAGGCTATAAGCCCTGATTTCACTGTATTTGATGTTGATATAATTTGTGGAAGGGAAGGGAAAAAACAAACTGTTTAAATAGGGTTACAGGTGGACCCATTATAACAATGAGGTGTATAAGACGTTATGTCAAAAAATGAACTTTACAACTTTGGCGGGGTGGGGGTAGTGGTAGGGGGGTGTGGGGGAGGGGGGTGGAGAGGGGAAGAGATGGTATGGGGAAACAAAGGAGGAGGCAACAATGCTTGATAAGAAATGTACTCACTATCTTGCCCATGTAATTGTAACCCCTCCACATGGTATTTTCACAATAATAAAAAAAAAATTTTTCAACAGAGAAACAATAAAAAAAAATTGCCAAACCCTTCAGACTCTATTCCAATCTCCTGACACTCTAGAATCCAGTCTTTCTTAATGTCTAAATTATTCTACTGTACTGACCTTTTCTTTTTCTCCTTCCTTAAGTTGGTCCTTGGCTTTTTCTGCCTGGGCACAAACTGCACACAGTTGGTGATGAAGACAGTGATCATGATGGCACCAATTGGGAGCACTGAGTGTGAGCCCAGGCCTGATGCTAGGATGTCTTATGTATAATCAGATTCCATCCTCAGATGGTGGCAACTGTTACTACCCGTTTTATCGAGGTACCTGGGGCTGGGCTGGTTATGACTGTGCACAAAGCTGCACAAGGGAGAGTGGCAGTGGTATTAGAACAAGCCTGTGTGGTTCTCAGTCACTGACTTCCCCTCTGCAGTTGGCTGGTACTCCCTGTCTCGACTGCATCCTCTCCAATGCCTCTGAGCTCCGCACAATGAGAAGAATTTAAAGAGCTACAAGTGTGTCTTTTGTGATTTTTACCTCACTGTCAAATTACTTTTTATTAAAATATTACACAGATTCACCAACTTTTTCTCGTAGCCCAAACAAATTAAGCCACGTTTTTGTCTTTCTACATTTATGTACAAATTTTAAAATGCTCTAGTTAGATGCAATATAAAATATTACACAAATAAAAATATCTATGCATGCATTTTTGCTTTTGAAATGCATAATGTTAACCATATGCCAAGTTTAGGAAATAATACAGATTAGGAATAATGTGGATCTTAAATAGCATGAAATGAGTGTTCTGATAATAGGAAAGTAAGAATATTATTGCAATAAATATCTCACTAGGACTAGTACTACTATTAACAGTAATAACTCATATTTTTATAACACTAGTGTAAAACATTGTGCTAAACACACTTAAAACATAAACAAATATGGGTTATGATGGTGACAAATTTATATAGAAGCAAAGTAGGGAAAGTAATGGCTACTTAGCCATGACTGCTGACAAGTAGAAGTGTCTCCTAGTACTACTTCTTCCATGTCCTTCTTAAAAAAATCAAAGTATATCAACTGTATTAAAAGTTTTATTTTAATATTTCCATGTTGATGAAATTCTCCCTCTATCACTCCATTTTACCCTCCTACCTCATTCCCCATATTTTAGTGGCTTTGTTTGACCACAAACTTTGAAATCTAGGAATTTTATTCACCTAGTTTCATTTTTATTCTTTTATTCAAAATTCAATATTTATCTCCATATTTACAAAAAAATGCACAAAGTCAAGTACCAGTGGCTCAGGTATATAATCCTAGCTATTGAAGAGGCTAAGATCTGGAGAATTATAATTCAAAATCAAGCCAGGTAGAGAAGTGTTCAAGACTCCATGTCTAATTAAACAGCAAAAAACTGAGTTGGAAGGATGACCCAAGTGGTAGAGTGCCAGCCATGAACAAGTAAGCCAAGAGAGCATAAGACCCTGAGTTCAAGCTCTGGTAGTAGCAAAAAATCTAAACAAACTAATTATGTATTTAATATTTAAAACAGAAGTTTCTGCAAGTAACTCATGGAATAATTTATTACTCCTTCACAATGCTTAATTTGTCATAGAGTTCCAATTACTACTTAGCTCTATCCTTTTTATTATGTAGGGAGGGCCCCTAAGATGTTTAATAAGTCATGAGATTTGAAATTAGGCCAGGAGAGGATGGATTTTCAAAACAGCCTTAACATCAGCTGCCACTTTGTGTTAGCATTCAGATTAAGAGCCGACACATGAGCTGAACATGGTGAGCCGCCACCATGACCTTCTCAGTTACTTCTCCTGAAGCTGTTTCTCATTCAAGCAGGTGCCAAAAAAAGTTCCAATGATCAGATGATTTCCATTTCCTTAGTGACAGATAATAATGAAATGTTATTTTCTTTTTAGAAGTCACATTTCATCAAAGAAACATGTAAAAACACAAGTAGTTTAGAAAAATGAACAAGAATGGCATTTAAATACAATATTTAACTTATTAAAGTTTCTCCACTTTGAAGAACACTGATCTTGCTAGTTAGGTGACATAAGTCCCTTAGTTAAACCTAGTCTTGATTTTCTTCTTTTATTCCAACACAGGAATTAACAGATCCACCATGCTTTTACACTTACAAATAAAAATGTAGATGAGAAATTTTATGGTCAATGTCTGTGGCATAAAAGAAATAATGAAATAAGCTATACCTAGCTCTTAGTAAACCAGTAATAATTTTGAATAGGGAAAATATTCAACTGCTAAAATTGTCTGGTAAAAAGAAGTTCCCTCAGATGATACGCTCTTTTTCACTGTTCATTCTGCTAGTAAGCTTCAAATCGATTCATCTGAACCAATCTATATCAAGATAAAATTTTCTTAATCATCTCCCTGTCAGCCTATGCAAGAGAAATGAGACAAAAAAGTTTGGTCCCCACTTTGGAAAGCAGTATGGAGGTTCCTGAAAAGACTTCACATAGAGCTCCCCTATGACCCAGCAATCCCACTTCTGGGCATTTACCCAAATGATCACAAACAAGACCACACTAAAGCTACCAGCACAACTATGTTTATTGCAGCATTATTTACCATAGCTAAGATATGGAACCAACCCAGATGCCCCTCAATAGATGAATGGATCAAGAAAATGTGGTATATATACACAATGGAATTCTATGCCTCCATCAGAAAGAATGACATTTCTCCATTTGTTAGAAAATGGAAAGGCTTGGAAAAAATTATATTAAGTGAAGTAAGCCAAGCCCAAAGAAACATAGGTCCCATGGTTTCCCTTATTTGCAATATCTAGTAAATGTATGAGTCAAGCAGAAAAGGTCAGATAATGTGATGTTAGGAAAATGAACCCTTAGATATGTATTTAAATGTTTTTTTCTTTTATGCATTTGTTTCTAACTCATTTATAAGATTATTTCTTTGTTGCTTTGTATGTCCCTCCCCCACAGTATAACCCTCGCTTTCACTATATTTGATGTCGGTATAATTTGTGGAGGAGATGGGGAAAAACAAGTCGTTTAAGGATACAGGTGGACCTGTTGCAACTATGAGAAGTACAAGTTGTCATGTCGAAAACGAACTTTACAACTTTGGTGGTGGGGGGGGATTGGGTGGAGGGGCGGGGGGGGGAGGCTGGGAAGGGATGTGAAGGGTAAACAAAGGAGGAGGCTGTAATGCTTGATAAGAAATGTACTCATTATCTTGCCCATGTAATTGTAACCCCTCTGTACAGTATGTTCACAAAAAATTAAAATAAAAAAAAAAGTTTGGTCCCACTCACAAAAGAGATATTCCTATATTAAAGAATACTGATTTCACACAATAATGATATTTTTGGTGGTATTCAGAGACTTTGAACTCAAGGCCTTGTACTTGCTATGCAGCAAGGCCTTGGTTTTAGTTATTATATTCAATCTTAGGTTTTTGTCCAGGAAGGTCTGGACCACAATCCTCATATATACACCTACCTTGTAGCTGAGATATAAGTGTGAACCACCTTTCATTGACTGAGATGGCGTCGTTTGAATTTTTTTTTTGACTGGGCTGGCCTCAGACTGTGATATTCCTGATTTTGCTCCCAAGGAGCTAGGATTACAGACATGAGCCACTGTACCCAGAAATAGTGATTTTTTTAATAAGTCATTTCATATATGCTCCTGAAAGTTTCAGGAACTTTTGTACTTATTACAGAATTTTCAAATGGAATTACAGGCAGGGGTATGGGGAAAATTAAGAAGAGAGCAATCAAACTAGCTTACATTTCCATACAGAGATTAATTTTCTGGAATAATATGTTGGAAATACTGATCAAATTCGAGAGTTGTTTGAAGATTATGTTTTTAATGATTTCCTTAGACTTAAAACTGAATTTGAAGCAAAAGTTTTAAAACATTTTTGCTTCAGGAAACTTAAGTGACAATTCTGGGCTGCTAAAAAGCATGTGAATTGTATGGTTGGGTGATCTGTAGATGTGTATCAAGTCCTTTTGGGTTATGGTATTATTTAATTCATCTTTGCTGATCTTCTGTTTGATTAAACTGTCCTTGGTGAGAATGGAGTGTTAAAGTCTCCCATTATTATTGTGTTGGGGTCTATCATGTTCTGTAACACTAAGAGTGTTTGTTTAATGTATTTAGGTGCTGGTGCTCCATTGTTTGGTGCATAAACATTAACCACTGTGATTTCCTCTTCATGGATCATTCTCTTTATTAATATGTAATGACCTTCCTTGTCTCTTCATATTGATTTCAATGAGTTTAGTTTATCAGATAACAATATGGCTACTCCAGCCTTCTTGCAGGTTGTGTATGCATTAAAGATCTTTTTCCATCTTTCACTTGTAATTCGTGTTTATCTTTGATCTCCAAAACTGACTATATCTTAGGACACACAAACCTGAGCAAATATAAAAGGATGGTGATAACTCCTTGCATCCTATCTGATCACGATGGAAGAGAACTAGACAAAGAGATAAAAATAGCAAAGAAATACAGGAGGAAATGTTCATCATCCCTGGCCCTAAAGGAAATGCAAATCAAAACAACTCTGAGATTCCATCTTAGACTGGCCAATATCATGAATGCAAACAACAAATGTTGACGAAAACATGAGGAAAAAGGTACTCTGTTGCACTGTTGATGGGAATGTGAAATAGTGTAGCCACTCTGGACAGCAGTCTGAAGATTCTTCAAAAACTAAACAAAGATCTTCCCTACAACCTAACCATACCACTCCTGGGCATCTACCCAGAACATCACAAGCCAGGATACCATAAAGACATTTTCACATCCATGTTCATTGCTGCACTATTCACAATAGCTTAGATGTGGAATATGCCCAGATGCCTTACAATAGCTGAGTGGACCCAAAAAATGCGGTACCTACACACAATGGAATTTTACTCAGCCACTAGAAAGAATAATATTGTGTCATTTGCAGGGAAATGGATGGACCTAGAACAAGTCATGTTAAATGAGGTAAGCCAAGCTCAGAGAAACAAACAGCACATTTGGGACATGATAAATCATACAGGTCTCTAGGCATTCACACACAGTGAGACCAAAGGCAGACACTCTTACGAAAGGAACAGAAAGGCACAATACCTATGTGCATCTAATCATACAGAACAATATTTATTAAAATAAACTCCAGGAAATGGAAACAAGAGGTTTTATTCTTTTTTGCTGTTTTGTTTTCTTTTTGGTTTGTTCATTTATCTATTTGTCTTTGGGGGTGTTAAGGGCAGCATAGACATCAAGCAACAAAGAGTAAACAAAGGCAGCTACGGTACTGGATACCATATTGAAAATAAACTACATAACTTGTGGGTGAAGATGGGAAGGGAAAACTGGGAGAGTGAGGAAAAAGGTGATATTGTCTGAAAAAAATGTATTCTTTGATTTATGTAACTGTAACCCTTCTTTATAATAAAGACTGAAAAAAATAGTGAAAATTCCTACTCCTTGCTGTCATTAGGTACATTTATAAATATCTACTAAATTCAGATAATTCAGATAATTCTTTGATACCATTCCAAAACTTACTAAGTTGTAGTTTCCTCAAGTTTCATTGTAATATTGAATCTGAAATGTTGATAACTTGAACATTTTTACATTCAGATCTTGGTCTTGGTCTTTTGACAGATGTTTATTCCACACGTGATATGATTTTATAACATGCATTAATATTAAAATATTCATCCATTTAAAATATTCATCCACTGAGTTATGAAGACCTTCCAAATTTTGACAAAGTTTCATTATACAGCATCAAAAAGCATGTTATTCCCACTTCCATCTCATTTGAAAAGTGACAAGAGACCGGTGAAGGAAGGGTTGTGTCTGGATGGTGATGAGATCCTCACAGGTGTGTACAAATATAAAGACTCAACAAGTCACATGGTTTAAATATGTGTTTTATGTTTGAGCTCTATAGCAAAAAATGTTCTCACATTATCACAAGACAATGTTTTAGATAAAAATGGGAAGATGAAGTCATTATTCTAACCTGTGTTCTCTACTTTTAAAAAGTGAGGAGGCTGAGCACAGCAGTAGTAGCTGCCACCTTTAATTTTACTCAGGAGGCAGAAATCCAGAGGATCTCAGTTTGAGGCCAGAACAAAAAGCTTTGTGAGACCTCATGTTAGCCACTAAAAGCTGGGTATGGTGGTGGCATGTGCCTGTCATTCCTGCTATCAAGGAAGAAGGGGATTGCACTCCAGGCTGACTGGGGGGGGGAAGGAGGGGGGCAGAGTAGAGGGACCCTATTTGAAACTTAAGCAAACGGTAGTAGGGGTATAGGCTTCAATGGCGGAACTCCTGCTTAGCAAGTACAAAGCCCTTGAGTTCAAACCTAGTACTGCTGAAAAACAAAAAATGGGGAAAAGTTCCTATGTTTTAGGAAGCTGTCAAGTTCATGGTAATGCATTCAGGTTTTCCAGATTCTTTCTGCTTGAAAATTTGAGTTCTACCTTCAGTTATTTTACTTGATATGCAAGTTCACCTGTTTGCCTGTTTATTTTCAGTGGCCTCGAGTCTGAAAAACATTTTGTCCCTTGATTTTCAAGACAAAGTGAGGTGACAATCATGAAGGCTGTGACTTCAGCACAAGCTTCTCTCTCAGGATGACCTTCTACCTCAAGAAGGCGATACACAAACTTCTCACTATCATCACTCACGCTATCAAAGGACACACACCAACTTTACCACCTTGATTCCTACTGGCCACCTGCCGCTTCTCACCTTCACTTTAACATAGCCAATAGTGGTTGCGATCCCAGAAAAGACGAAAGGTCTTATATTATGATAAAATAGTCTTGTCCTCATAGACCACTATCAGATCCCTCACAGACAGGAATTCAGGGACCAAATTTTAGAAGAATTTAAGGACTTCACAAGAGTGTAGCCTTATAAATTATTGGAACAGCAAATCACCTGCAAAACACACCTTGAGATCACATCTTCTACTGCAAAGAGAAAAAAGTAAAGCTCATCCCTGCCAGCAACGCTCTTCTCTACTGAAGTGACTTGAAAGTGGGCATATGGCACGTGAGCAATGCAAATATTTTCAAGCTAGATGTTTTTAAATGTATTGTTCAATGCTGATCAGAAAAGATTTCAGGTTCAAGGACTTTAGGAAACTAAAGAGAATCTTGTTATGGGCCTACCTATTCTTTTCACCTATGAAAAGGATGTTTTCCTTCTCCTGCCACTCTCTGCCCCAACTAGTTGACTTCACAGTACTTACTACCTTCCAGAAAGATCCCCAAACACTGAAACTGGCCAAGAGCCAAAAATTGGACTCTCCCTGGTCCATAAAACAAGGGGTAATGAAGATTAATACATAAACTCAGAGCTGATGGTCTTAAGTCAGAAAGGTATCAACCCTAAATGCAACACAAAAAGTCTTTTCTTTTGGTTGAACTGCTACTACCCAGACAGAAGTACTAGATTGGGGTTGGGAGCACAACAAGACTTTTCAGATTATCTGGATGAGTCTAATGTGTCTGTGCCTCTTCAGAGTGATTTTTGCCAAGCAGAACTGTCTGAATGGAATTAAATTCACTAATTCAAATCAGAATTCTTAGTGTTTCAGCCCATAAATTCTGAGCCTGGAATTCTGCTGATCTAACAGCAGAATGTAACAGGATTTAGAATTAATAAACTACATTTGATCTTTGGCTTATAATGATTCAATTTACAATTTCTCAACAATGCTGTTAGAGCAATATGCTTTCAGTAGAAAATTATACTTCAGAGTTTGATTTTTGACCTTTTTCTGGGTTTGTTGTAGACAATAGGATTTTTAGGGCACCAGGCAGAGCTTCAGCTCCTAGTTGGCCACAAGAACACAGGGAAAGGAGCAACGCCACATACAGAGTACTGAGCTGCTGGTGCTCACTGAGCATGTACTCGCTGAGTTATATGAGATTTTCAAATTTTCATGATAAGCAGATTTTGTTTTAGACCATTTTGCCCAAGTATAGGTTAACCAGAATGTTTCAAATGAGCTGACTAAGCCGTAATATTCATTAGGCAAAGTGCATTCTTGCATTTTCCACTTAATGGTATTTTCAGGGTTATTGTGAGGGCTCTACCATAAGTCAAAGAACATCTATAAAGTCATGATGAGAACTACTTGATGATGACATTTTACTTATCTATAACCAGGTCCATGGACACATCTGCTTCTTTTCTTTTTTTTTTTTTTTTTTTTTTTTGTCGGTCATGGGGCTAAACTCTGGGCTTCGGCGCTGTCCCTCAGCTCTTCAGCTCAAGGTGAGTGCTCTACCGCTTGAGCCACAGTGCCACTTCCCACATCTGCTTCTGTCTGAGCCTATGTATGGATGGCTTGACCCTTAGCCCCTCATTGCCTCCTGTGCTATGGTCTAGAATTAGTTGAATGCCTTATTTTTAGGAGCTAGTTCTTTATTCTTGTGTTGAGCCACATCTACCTACTATTCCTCTTTGGTACATATTTGCTGCTACCAGCATGCGTAAATCCATACATTCACTCACCAACTAGCATGTATGTGCAAACTAGCAACTCCTCAGTCAGTACCTCCTAGTTATCAGGCATTTCCCAAAAGGTGTTTCCTGTCATTTCCATCACTTCACAACCTACTACTTTCCTCCTGTTATAAATAATATCAATTGCTCTAGAAAGTCTCTCTCTCTCTCCCATCTATCTGTCTGCCATTTAATCTAATCCCATCCATCTGAATCCTAGGATTCCTCCATACTTTGGTCTTCTACAAGGCATAATTTAAGCTTTTCCCATTGTATCCTACCAAAGTCCATACTGTTATTATAACAAGTCCCTCTTCCTCTACTCCTCCTCCATTTCCCATCTCCACTTCCTAAATCTAGTACTGCTATGCACTGATGCGACATCGTTCTTAAGGATTATGTCTTATACTTGTTTGTCTCTCATGGCATCTAAGCATACTTGTACATACTTAATAATATTCATTACATTAAGCCCTAAGACAACTGGGAGTTCCTGGAAGATCGTTGTTTCCACTTCTGCTTATAAAAGTTATAAATACATACACTGGCATGGAAAAAAATACCTATCAGACTTTCCAAATTCCCCACTGCATTTTTAAGGTATGACTGACAGCTGAAAATAAACTAGTTTTGTAAACTCCGAACTGCTCATCAAGTCTTACAAAGGTTGTCATTTAGTCTATTACCTCCCCTAAGGAAATATAAATGGAACATAGCTGCCTGACAAAAATTAATTTAGCCAACTCAAGTAAATAGCACACATAACCCTAAGATATTGAGGCCGTATGTCATTCCTGGGTTTCACCAGAACAAACTCAATGTTTTATTTTTTCTGGATTTGAATTTAGCTGATTAGTGCAGTTAGGTTTGTAAGGAGTTGTACCTCCATGACAAACAGGCATAATGTTGCCCAGTCTTGATTAGGAGACAACTAAAATGCTAGATAGAACATTTTTTATGCTTGAAAGGCCCTAACACTCTATACATGATGGCAGAAAGGCTCGTGATGGAACATGAGCAGGAACAGAAAATAACACCAAGCCTTCAAGGATGAATTCATATGACTTTCAGCCAAACCAGAAGTGTGAATGAATTCAAGAATATAGGTGGAGATAAAAGGCAGCTACCTTCAAGGTCAGTGTGCTGACTTCTCCAACCATTTAGGAGATTGTGGAATGTAACATTTGACCACACTGTTTAATTGTTCAGAAGAAACAAATATTCAGGGAGGGGAGGAATATGGGAAGGGATAGGAAGGGGAAACAACGAGGAGGCAACAATGCATAATAAGAAATGTACTCGTTATCTTGTCCATGCAATTGTAACTCCTCTGTGCAGTAATCTCACAATAAAAAAAAGAAAAATTCAGATCTTTTTACTAGAAGATTTCCCAGGTTGGCAAGTAACTCAAATTACTGAGAAACAGAAACTCTGTGCCAATCAAATACAACAAACAGGACTGCTAATGTGTGAGCTCTAACAGAGTAAGAAGCTGGAAGAATATAAACAATATTCTAAAAAGATACTGTAATTTTCGGCCAGGAACAGTGGCTTATACCTACAGTCCTAACTACCAGAGAGAGACAGAGACAGAGACAGAGAGAGACAGAGAGAGACAGAGAGACAGAGAGAGAGAGAGAGAGAGAGAGAGAAAGAGAGAGAGAGAGAGAGATCATAATTTGAGAATAGCACAGGGAAAAAGCTAAAATCTTAAAAAGAAGTTTTTACTTCATATCCACTGTTAGTAATTGGATCTCTGTGTTAATCCTCGGTTGAGTTATTAATGATCATGTCCCCAGCAACAAATAGGAAGATCACAACCCAGGCACAAAGCTAGACCCTACCTCAAAAATAATCCATGCCAAAGGGAGTGGAGGCACAGCTCAAGTTATCTTGCAATTGTGAGGCTCTGTGTCTGTTATGCAGTGTCACCAAAATTTTAAAAAAAGACTGTCTAAAATTAAAGGCAGAGTATAATATGAAAAATATTTGAAGCCATATGGTTAATATATTTATTCTAACTTAAAATGTATAAGATTCTATAGAATAAGCCCCAACTACTTACAGATGAGTTCAAAGCAGTAACCCCAACAGGCCCAGGGCTGGGAAAATGGCAGAACCCATGAGAGGCTCTGGGGTGGGAACAGGTGCAGAGAAGAGCTGTAAAAAACACTTCAACAGCAGCAGAGAAAACTGAGTGCCGCAGAAGACCAAACAACACTCGGACGCATGCTCGAGAATCTCAAATTCTAAAAACATGACAAAAAAACTTTAAAAAGGGACTATCTTAAAGCATACAACAGCAATGAAGGAATGGAAAACATGAGGAAAAATAAGAATTGGAAATCTTAAGAATAAAGCATATGACCACTGATGCTTTTTGAAAGAATGCCCTGAGTGGTATAACACAGATGGCTGAAAAGAAACTCAGTGACCTGGAATCCTGCCTCTCCAAGAATGCACCGTGAACAAATTAGAAGATAGGAAACATGCATGTCTGACGAAAGCCTAATTGTTTTTATAGAATTATTTATATAAAAAATTTTGTAAACAATTTCAGGAAGCTCAACCTCTACCACATAATTCTGAAAACAAATACCACCAGATCTGAAGTCTGTCCCACTCTATTAAGGTATATAATCAAATGCTGGATCAAGTCCAAGAGCTTCCAACTGGCACATACTTGTAATCCAAGCTATTTGTAGGAGGATCACAGTTTGAAGCTGGCCAAGGAATAGGTTAGCAAGATTCCATCTCAATCAACAAGCTGAACATGGTATGATATGCCTGGGATCCCAGCTATGCAGGAATATAAGTAGGAGGATGATAGTCCAGGGCCATCCCTGGGCAAAAATGTGAGATCCAATCTAAAAAAAGGTGTGGCTCAAACGGTGTGCCTACCCAGAAAGAGCAAGGCCCTAATTCCACTGCTGTATAAACTGTTTGTATAAACAAACAAACAAACACTAGTTAAAATTAATGTACTATAGCAAACTTGGGTAACTTATATAATTCAGCTTAGATTTCAAAATCTGCAAGAAAAAGGATTTTGAATGTTACCAAAAGGAGATGACAAATGTTTGAGATGGTGGCTATGCTATGCATGGTGACAGTTATACATATATAACTGTACTTCAGTAATACACTATATGCTGCAAATATGCATAACTATTACATGTCAGCTTAAAAAAACACTGGTTCAAGGTTTAGGAAGCAGAAGTTTGAGTTTGTTTTAAATCAAAGAAAAATCCAACCAATGTAAGCCATTTAAATCTGATCAAGAAATGAGTTCATGGAAGAGGGTGACATCGAACAAGATGCATTGTACTCATAATCTGACTTTGTACAATTACTTAAAAATTTTTAAAAAGTTTAAATTAAGAAATGAAGTTCACAAAGAATGTGCCCCAAATCCTGCTAAATATTCTGTTCTAAAACTCAGGTAAGATTGAGAACATGGGTAATTATCCAAAAGCAAATAAAAAGATTCTAGTATGTATTATACTTGGATAATTATAACAGATTTTATTAGATGCATATATCACTTTAAAGTTCATATCGATATTAACATATATGCTAGAAAAACAATAGGCAAAAATCTATATTTTTAATTAAATGATTGGAATGGGGAAATAAGATTGAAACATGTATGGGGGGGGGGAAACCTGAAGGAAAAATCTAGAAAAAAAAATACCTATTCTAAGGCAAAACTAGACTAAACTGGACAAGAGTGAAGAAAGAGGACACTGTGAGTGGTGCCTGGTTAGTGGAACAGAGCCCCCTACTGGCAATTTCAGTGCAGTAATTCAAGCTAAGAGCTCTACAATGTCCATCTAACAGAATCTTCAGTTTAAAAAGTCATTGCATTACTAGTATATGTCTGAGACAAGCAGAAACAGTCAGATAAGTTGATGTTAGGCAAAATGAACCCCAAGATAAGAATTCATATTTTTTTTTCTTTTTTGCGATTGTTTCTAACATATTTATATTTCTTTGTTGCTTTGTATGTCCCTCCCCCACAGTATAACCCCTGTTTTCACTGTATTTGATGTTGGTATAATATGTGGAAGGGAAGGTGGACCCATTGTAACAATGAGATATACAAGACATTATGTCGAAAAGTGAACTTTACAACTTTGGCGGGGGGGGGGGGTAGAGATGGGAAGGGATGGGAAGGGGAACAAAGGAGGAGGCAACAATGCTTGATAAGAAATGTACTCATTACCTTGCCCATGTAATTGTAACCTCTCTGTACAGTATTTTCACATACACACACAAAAGTCATTGTATTTCATTCCAGTGCCCTATATCTTGTATATACATTTTTCTAATTTGGGAAGGGGAAGGGAAATAACAAAATGCTGAAATAAGGACACAGGATGACCCATTGTAACAATGAGATGTACAAGACACTATGTTGAAAATGAACTTTACAACTTTGGTCAGGATAGGAAGGAGTCGGAGAGGTGGGGAGGAAAGAGATGGAAGGGGAAAAAATTAAGGAGGGGGTGGTAACAATGCTCGATCGGAAATGGACTCGATACCTTGCTCATATAACTGTAACCCCTCTGTACAGTATCTTTACAATAAAAAGTATATATTTAAAAAATCTACACCCCTTGCTTTTTTAGTGACAGTGAACAGGGCAACTGAGCCCTGCACTCCCTCTGGAGCCAAACTCTACATTCCTCAAGAATGTCTAAAATGGCCCCTTATAATAAACCTAGATGGAAATGTTTGGTCCTCATCCAACTCAGGATGTGAGAGCTTCTTACACAGATTCAGAAGCATGAAAATCCTCTTTAAAATAGATGTGAAATATCTCAGAATATATAAAACTCAAATGACATTCTGCATATCTTCCGTTTAACATAGCTAAGATCTTCGGAAGGTAAAATGATGATTTCTCTGAAGAGCAGTAATGAAGGCTTAGAAATAAAATTGTATCTCTTGAACATTTTTTAAATGCTTCAGTAAACTTCCATAGTAAGATTTTTCCCCCATAATGTATACATTTCCATAGCTTCTCTTCATGCTGATGTGGAAAGAAATTATCTTGGCTGAAAACCTTGAAATATTTAGGTACATACATGTATCTTCTTTGAATAATTTCATGTTACTTTCAAAGCATGTAAATCACATTGTCTTGACGTTGACAGTTTTATTCAAAGGGTGTCTGATTAAAACGGCACAGTGGAATCATGGCAGAGCAGGCTCCTGTGAAACACATTCCATGCTGGCAATGGGGGGACGGCCCCATTCTGGTTAACAGAATACGTGGGGTTTGAACTTTCCACCTGGAAGCATCAGGAGGTGGGAGCTGGTTTCACAATGAGCCACCTGACAGGTGTCACTGAGACAGGATGACAGAGGTCTCTGCCTCCTCCCCAAACACCGTTTCCTTGCAGAAACATCTGAAGACATTCAACGTCACAGGCATCCACCTTTTCATTCAGAGTGATGCTTTCTGACCGCTGGTCATTCCAATCCTAACTTGAAAATCAGCAAAGAAGAAAATGCCTTGTGTGGAATAATACGGTCATGTAGGCCTTCACCAAAAGAAAATGCTTTTTTCATATACACGAAAGGAAATTAAGCTGAAATGAATTTCAAATCAGTGCTGAAATATTTCATTATATTTACAGTGCAGAAGTATGAAAGCTAGTCAAATGATTACTGATAAATTTACACATGAAAAATGTCCTACAAATTTTTCATTGCCTTGCTGCTGAAACCTACTATCTAGACACATATGCCACTGAGAAAAACAGTGAAGATAAAATATTGAATAGTATAGATACTACTGAAAGGCACTCACCAATCACAATTGAAGATTCACAGTGATAATAACCGTCGCTACGCTTCTTCTTCTGCATGGAGCAAAGGTCTATGCGATGTAATACTTCTTCCCCAAATCTGCAGTTGATGAATTTTTCATACAATTCAGGGTCTATTTTTTTCACTCCCTTGAAATGACAAAACAAAAATCACATCAATCAATCATTTCACCCAGATACCCAATTCATATGTCATAGCTTTTTTAGAATCTGGCATTACATTTTGGGATTCACTGCTACCTATTTGAACTTGAAAAAGAATACAATCAAATTGTCAGGAAGAAGTTTTATTTTTGTTTTGGTTCTGTCTTGTCTTGTTAAGGTGGAGAGGGGTTGTTTGTTATTCTGTTTGGTTTGGGGATTTTTGTTTTGGAGACAAAGTCTTACAATATAGCACCACTTGTCCTGGCCTCAAATTCACCAGCCTCCTGCCTCAGTCTCCCATGTGGTAGGATTTAGAGGCACCACCACATCCAGCTTAGAAAACTGTTTTTAAAGTTGTAATGGAAAAATTATCAATTAAGGAATGGTTATTTAAATTTGGAAGAATATGGAACTTCATATACTTTCAGCTTCAGAAATAATAAAGGTGTCATGGTGATACTGGAGATAGCAAGGACATAATCAAGCAAGCAATAAAAAAATGGATGGAATTTTTATAAGTGATGTGGGTCTTAGCATTTTTCAAAAGGAAAAATGTTGTTATCAGAAGGATGTATTTTACATTCCTGGATAAAAACCCTTGAAAGAGGGGCTGGGAAGGTGGCTCAGTGGTAGAGCGCTTGCCTTGCATGCCTAAGGCCCTGGGTTCGATTCCTCAGCACCACATAAGCAAAAACAAAAAAGCGGGAAATGGTGCTGTGGCTCAAGTGGTAGAGCGCTAGCCTTGAGCTGAAGATCTGGGGCCTAGAGTTCAGGCCCCACAACCGGACCAAAAAAAAAAAAAAACCCTTGAAGAGAAAAGTTATTTGTTGAACAGGAAGATCTACATGTCTTCCAAGGTCTCCACCTCTCCGGGTTGAAAATCCATTGAGATGCTGCTGATACCTCTGCAGTTTCCCAAAGTATGGGAAATAACGCTTCCATCTCCCCTCTGCTGCAAACCCTCAGAGCCCCAAAACACAGTCACAAGATGAAGATAATTAGAATACATGTTTTCTCTGACAAAAACTTATTACAGAAAATTTTAAAGTAGGAGTGTAAAAACCTATTTTTTTCTGTATTTCCTTTTCCTATGAAAATACCATTTTCCCATTTCTTTCTTTTTTTGTCAGTCATGGGGCCTGAAATCTGGGCCTGGACGCTGTCCCTCAGCTCTTCAGCTCAAGGCTAGCACTCTACCACTTGAGCCACAATGCCACTTCCAGCTTTTTCTGCTTATGTGGTGCTGAGGAATTGAACCCAGGGCCTCATGCATGCAAGGCAAGCACTCCACCACTGAGCCACCTTGAGAGCCCTTCATTTTCCCATTTCTATAGGAATATGGTTGTGTCCTGTTTTCTTTGGCAGCCAGCTATTATTTATTTAGTGCTGAGGACTGCACTCAGGACCTAGCACTTGCTAGGCAGGTTCTCTACCACTGGAGCCTTTCCTCCAGCCCCTTTTTGCATTTGCTATTTTCAAGGTAGTGTTTCACTTCATGCTTGGGCCTTCTTGGGCCCAAGTCTCTTGGGCTGGCAATTCATACCCTCCTGGAATGCTTCTCCCTCAAATATCCTCATGTTCCATCCCACATCCCCTTTAATTCATTGCTCACATATTATTTCCTTAATAGATCCAACCCTTGCCACCCCATATGTTTTGCAGTTCCATCCCAAGAGGTACTGTACTCCCCAATTCTCTCTTCTCTTTTTATACATATGACTACTTTTCCACTGCACTACCATCTTCTAACATCATACATAATGTATGTGTTCATCATGTCTATTTTTTCATGGTGTGCAATGATCTGTTTCTGCACATTGGGATGGAAGCTCCAGCAGAGAAGTACTTTTGCCTGATTCTCTCTCTCCATTTTTTAAATATGATCTTTAAGCAGCTGCATCTTTAAGGAGTTTCCCTTCGAAGCAGTTTATGACTACAGTGCATCTTGATCAATGTCATCCCTTTCAACATTCGCACCCATCCCTCACTTCTCTTACTTTTGTAGGACAAGCATTGAATGTTTTGTCTGATTCTTATTCACTAAAATACTGAGTGCCTAGTACAAGTCAATGCTACACTGTCATAAATGCAAAGGAGAATAACCTCAAGAAAAGGATTGCTATTTGTCAAAATTTTATAAGAAAATAAAAAGGATTTCTTTCAGTTTGATAAGCAAGAAGCCCTGAGAGAGGCAACTAAGCATCATGCTAGGAAGCAGTCTGGCTATATTAATTTTCCAAGGCTAGGACAAAATACTTGAAGTAATCAATAGTTAATAATCTTATAAAATATACCTTTTCCTCCCCTCCCCTCCCCTCCCCTCCCCTCCCATCCCATCTGGTCCCCTCTCCTCAGGTTCTTTGGCACTTGGTTTCAGAGCTTTTAGTCCATGTCAGTTGGCTTTGTTGCTTTGCGCCTCAGCAAGGTAGCACATACAGAAATGTGTGAAGAAAAGTTGCTTATTTTGTGGCAGCTGGGAAGAAAGAGGAAGAGACTTGTGTCCCACTATCCCCTTCAAGGGTCCATCCCCAATGACCTAACTTCTTCCCATTAGGCCCCACCTCCCAGAGGTTCCATCATGTCCCAACAGTACCACAGGCTAGTGGCAAGCCTTAAGCAGATGCAGGGACATTCGAGGGGACATATAAGAACCAAAGCATGACATCAGCTGTGCAGAGTCAATTTCCACATCTGTAAACTGAGGTTAACAATACTACCTACCTCAAAGTGTTATTTGGATTAGACCAATTAATTTATCAAAGTGTCAAAACAGTGGTTATAGTAAATATTTGGATATTCACATAGCCATTCTTATCTACTAGTGAATTTTATGGAATAATTTCAGTCAGAGAAAGACTTTAGGAATAAAAATTATTTTCTGAGTAAATGGAAACTGATCCTGTTTATTTCTCTTTTATGTTCTATGTTCTCTCTCCTCTCCTCTTTTCCCTCCTCCCTCCCTTCCCATCTCTGTGTTATATTTAGTAGGGTGGAAAATGGAGGCAGTTTAATCTCTTTAGACTAGACAGACAGCCAGTGATAGCAAACAAAAAAGGGCTTTCTGTTTTCAAGATCTTAATGATACTATCCTCCCTACTTCACAATTAGCTTCTTATCACCTGGCTAATTAATTTTAGCAAAAGGTAAACAGCAACTATTTTGCAAAAATTCTTTACTGATGAGTTACAAAGTGAGTCTTAAGGAATTAGCTTTTATTAACAATGGATATTGAATTAATTAATTCTATCACTCATAGAGAAAGCTGAAGCTCACAAAGGCATGAAGTGATTGAAGCGAGGAATTAGAAGAGAATGCAATCACAATACACCTATGAAACTATGAAAATTAGGGGAAGGGTTGGGTTGGGAAAGATGAGGAAGAATGATGAAAGAGCTGGTATTGACCAAGATGCATTATACTCATAAATTACATGTTGAATGGTAATCCTTTTGTGCAACTAAGGATAATAAAAACATAATTTTAAAAAAAGCCTGCAACCTGAGTAAGCATTGAAGTTATATTCCCTGATCAGAAAACTTCTTTCATAATAATCTAGGAAGAGGCAAGTCTCTACTTTATCTAACATTTAATATTAGCATAGTTTTTTTCCTTTGGAAAAAACTTTGCTTGGGCAATGTATTTCTTTTTTTTGGGGGGGGGGGTCCAGTCGTGGGGCCTGAACTCTGGGCCTGGGCACTGTCCCTCAGCTCTTCAGCTCAAGGCTAGCGCTCTACCACTTGAGCCACAGTGCCACTTCTGGTTTTTTTCTTTTTGCTTATATGGTGCTGAGGAATTGAACCCAGGGCCTCATGCATGCAAGGTAAGCACCCTACCACTGAGCCACCTTCCCAGCCCCAATATATTTCTTTTCTAAGAAAATATATGTGAATTAGCTTTGTCATCAAGCTTCATCAGGTTGTACTTTCTTTTCATAATAAAATAAAGACTATCATTCTAAGAACGTAAGTACATAAAAACAAGAGATCATTTGGTACACAGTGAAGGTTCCTATTTTCCTAAGAAATCTATTGGGTTCCAAAAATAAATCTCAGAAGTATCATTCTTTTATATTTTAAGGTTAAAATGGCTGGAACACTATAGAATCAGCCTAGATGCCCAACCACCAATGAGTGGATAAAGGAGGTGTGGTACAAAGGAGATTTAGCAATAAAGATGAATGAAATTATATCATCTGCAGGAAGATGTATAAAACTGCAGATCATCACATTGGTGGAGATGTGTTTTCATGTTGATTGAGATGAGAAAAGCTCAGAAAGATAATGCTGTCTGTTTTCATTCAGATGTGGAACATAAGAATAATAATAGTGATAATGATTGTAAAGGAGGGATGAGGTGACAAGAAGCAGCGGTAGGGGGAAGGAGAAAGGAGAAGAAAATAACACAACCTACAAAAATCTGTTTTAAAAAAGAAGGGAAATGGAGTTAAGGAAGACTAATATAGATTACGCACATTCTATTGAATATATTAGAGTTATTGAATATGGTATTTAATAAAATACAGATTGAAGTACATTATACTCACAAATTACAATATTACAATGAAATTTCTTATATAATTAATTTATGCTAATGAAAAGCACAGTCCATCAAAGAAAGAAGGTCTGGATATTGACATTCTATTCAGATCCAGGACCTCAGTATAATTATTTCTGCTTCCCTCCCTCATAGCCCAGACCTTTTCCAAGGTATCCCACCTTTTTTTGATGGAGGTATTAACATGATAGGAAATCTCAAAGAAAATTACAAAAGTATGACTTGTGAAAGCTATGAGAGCAAGCTGAAGATATTGCAGGCTTGGAATTTGGAAAATGCTGGCTGATAGTATAGGACTTGGAAGATTTTTTTTCACCTAGAAATTATCAGACACAAGGTATATTTTAAATTACTTCATATATATATAGTATAATATATACATATATGTATATTTACACATATAATTGTACTCAGTGTAAGCGATGTATTGATTATGCAACATAATACTGAAAGGAAAAGAAGTACAGGATATATGACTTTGAAACAATAAATCAGTGGAAAGAAACATGGAATAATAAGACTGTCATCATTAATTATTAGATATGCCTCAAGTTTTATACTTCCATCTAGCCTACTACCAGTCACAATGTCAGAAGAAATGCCAGTGATATTTCAAAGCCACTTGATAACTTTTAATACAAAGTACCATGAAATTGTACTTTTTTCTCCTGGCAGTACTAGAGTTTGAACTCAATGTCTTCTGTTTGCTAGGCACGCATACTACTGCTGAGCTAACCTCCAGCTCTTTTGTGCTAGTTATTTTTTTAGAGTTTTGCTTCTTGCTTAAGTATGCTTGAGCTGAGATCCTGTTGCAGCTAGGATTGCAGGCATGAACCACTACTGCTAGCTTTCATTTCAGAAAAGATGCCTCATAAATTTTTCTTATAAGTACCGCACGCTAACCGATTGCGCCACTGGAGCTCCGCCTCATAAATTTTTCTGTCTAGGCTGGACTTGAGCCATGATCATCCCAAGTAGCTAGATTGAAGAATTACAGAAGTGAGCTACTGGCCCCTAGGTAGATTTTCATTCTTGATAATAACTTACCCAACTCCTTAAAAAAAATGCCATGAAGGGCATTAATTTTTTTGTTGTTTCTTTTTGGTGATATTTGATCTTGTGCTTACTAGGTAGGTGTTCTACCACTTGAGCTATGTCCCCAGCAATTTTTGCCTTCATTCAAGTGTACACTGGACTTAGACTGCAATCTCTTATGCTTCCCATAAAGTTAAGATGATAGGTGTGTGCCACCACATCTAACTATTGATTGAAATGAAACCTTGCTGCTTTGATGCTCAAGCTAGTCTCAAACTGTGATCCTCCTAAACTCAGCTACTCAAGTAGGTAGGATTACATGCATAAGCCATCAGTGCCCAGCTCATGATCAGTATTTTTAGAATCAAGTGATGGCTAAATGTGATAATTACTCAGCATGCATTCACAACATAATTTTCATTTAGCTAAATAGTATACATAATTAAATATATTCTAAAGGGGATTCAGATTTATATTACTATGCACCCAGCTCTAATTTTAATGCAGGAAATAAACAGAACCGTGAAATATGAAAATTTGTATTAGCTGACAATCTGAAAGTAAAAATCACTTAAAATTCCAAAAAATGAACTATGTATTACCCATCTTTAATTTCTATGATAAAAGTTATTATGGTCACAAAAATAAAATACTTTTATTAAGAAGCTTGAGATGTTTTGCAATAGGTGATACTTTTTTTGTTGCTTGTAACATACAATGATCACAACTTTTATCAACAGGCTGCATGTCAAAGAAACGACTGACCTTCTGATAATCAGTTTAGTGTTCCTGAATCTTTGTTCTAGTCATTCCCATCATAAAAAAGTAGCTACTAAAGAAATAGGTTTCCTGTGATAATGACTGGAAGTCAAAATTAAGGATATAAATTAAGAACCAAATTAACCTGGCTTGTCACTTGAAGCATCAGCTGGTTAAAGAGAAACAGTAAACTTTTGCACTTACATTCAGACATGGAAAAGACCTATGTATTTTTTAGTGGCATAATGATTAAAAATTAAAATAACCTTTAGTAATCACTGACCTAAGGAAAATGTATATATTCATGCTCCAAGATATAGAAGGATAACATACAGACTGTGAGCTCATTGGAGGTTATGTCACTGGAGGTAATTCTCACTTTAAAGTTCTCCATGATCCCGTCACCACGTTGCATAACTACATTTTTGCTATTATTTGCATTATTATGTTTCTCTCTTCCCCAGGTTAGGGAACACTTGGATACTTCTTGTCAGCTGCTGCCTTCTATTCGCATCTTTCCATCGGGACAAGTGAGAGCCTTCTTTCACAAACAGGCTCAGTCCCACCCAGGCCAGCTCTAAACAGCCAACAGGCTAGAGAAGTGTGGAGAATCTGGACCCAGTGAGCAGCCCTTCTGAGAGCCACCCTAGTAATACAAGTACTAGTTACTATTACTAATTGCTAGATTACTTACCCCCCACTGAGCACATCTCGCTCCTCCTAGCTGGAGCCCTGATAGTGCCTGTCTAAAATTTATAGGTGGAAGGACCGATGAAAAATAGAAAACACTACAGTACTTTATTATTTTACATTGACCTTGGAAAATAATACTGTGTCTGGTAATAGAAAACACAGCATTTCACAGGTACAGGCACTGCTCTAGAAATTCTATCAACTCGTTTAATAATCCAATAACCCTGAGAGATTGGTTCTTTTATTATCCCCAGATACAAAAAACTAAATCACAAAGAATTGGATCTCGTACTGAAGGGTAGTTAATAAGAAGTGGAGCCTAGACTTAGATTCATGGTAAGAAGAGAACACAAATTAAAAAGAACAGAACAGTACTCGTGCTCTTCATAGTTCATTTTGAAATGTTAAAATTCTAAGTATTAATCATTCTTGAGAAACAATAATATACATTACCATATTTCTACAACCATTGCCAAAATTGCCTTGGGAATTTCTAGCATTTTAAAATACCTGTCTTTTAATATGCTGAATTGATATTAATAAATAAAATTATATGTCCATGGCAAATGAGTTTAATTTGCTATTGGATGAAGAGATGAGAAAGAATTCATAGATGCTGCTTAAACACAGAAAAATTATTCAAAAAACCCAATCCATAAAAAGAAGTGTTATACTAATAAAATCAAATGGAGAGATCATCTAAGTTCTAGACTAGCCATTACATAAGTATATAATCCTCCTCAATTCTTCATTTTATTAACAGCAAGGGCATACAATACAGCTCACCATTAGGCATCTCATCTCCCTGACCCCTCTAGTTATATGTAGTACACTTGCTTTCAGGACCTCCGCCTTGTTTAATCTGGAGCTTTGACAGAAGCATTTTATCTAACCTTTACAGTATTACACATTCCAGCACACAGTACGCTGATACATAGCTGCTAGTACTATAATCTCATAATCAGCTGTTGGCACATCCTTCTAACACTTTGGGAGAGCTGGATGCTGCCAGTGCCATCAAGTTACAAGCAGAGCAGTCACATCGAAGTTTACACCATTCCTAATAGCACACACCACTGTACAAAAGTCACTAAGAAAAAAATACAGTGTTGCTCCCTGGTCCTAGAGTCTCTTTCCACAAAGTGCTAAAATCATAGACAACAGAGATATTTGACTTCAGACCACACACATGTGGCTCTTTTAACTAACTGAGGTTATGAAATCAAAGAGTCAACAGATCCCTAGTTCCAGATCCTCCAGGCTGTATACTCAATACTACCAATACTAGAACACCAGACCACCTCCATCCACGGTACCAGCTGTTCTCATAGGCACTTGTTTATTGTCCACTTAGCCAACCCTGAATTCCTCAAGGATAGCTTGGCAAGGCCACTTCTCCCTGGACACTTACCAGTTTACTATGTTTGCAAGTGGAATCTCATTGTTATAAAACAGAGGTGGAGCCCTAAATCTAAGACATCTAAGCAAAATCCCGTCCAGTGCAATCTCAGCTGGACAAACTCCCATTGTGTTCCTGACTCTTAACAGTCCTGTGGTCCATGAAATGTAAACAAGCTATGAACTTCTAGTCCCTTCCACATCTGTTTCATAATATTTTGACTTTAGTATATATTCTCCTGAATTCATCAGCTTAGTAGTTTATTTCTACACACTAAAGATAAAGTATCTCTACCTAAAATGTCTCATCATGTGTGGTCTATGTGCTTGCAACCTAATCTAACATTTTCTTCTTCCAATACAGTAGCTTGCCCTTCTAAATTAAACAATGATTTCCAGAAGCAAGTGATTAATAACACCAAGCTACCGATCTAAGAAATGCTCAAGATCTAAACAGGAGAGTGAGGTTGTTTTGTAGAAGATCATAGAGGCCAGGTACAGTGGCTCATGTCTGTAACCCCAGCTGCTTCAGAGGTAGAGATCAGGAGGATAGTGGTTTGAGGCCATCTAGGTAATAAGTTAGTTTGACTCCATCCCAACCAAAGATGCTGGGCATGGTGGTACACACCTATGCTCCTATCTATGCAGAAGGCATATGTAAGAGAATCTTAGTGGAAGCTGGCCTTGGGAGTGGGCAAAAGCTCAAGACACTATTTGAGAAATAACTAAAGCAAAAAGGGCTGGGAGAGTGGGGGGTCAAGAATGGTAGAGTAGAAGGTTCTAAATTCAATCCCCAGTAATACCTCAAAGGAAATAAGCATGATTACTGAAAAACTAACGAGCAACTTCAACTTGTACAGTACGAGCCTATACTCTGCAACATACTTACATAGTGGCAGAATACATTCTGGATCATGGAAGTGTTAATCTAAATTAGATTATCTACAGAGAAAATTTCAGACTCCAATGTAGCCTTAAAGGCAATCTAAATGAGTTAAACACTTAGATGCCTGTTAAGAAGTAAATGAGGGGTTGGGAAGGTGGCTCAGTGGTAGAGTGCTTGCCGAAGTGGTACTGTGGCTCAAATGGTAGAGCACTAGCCTTGAGCTGAAGAGCTGAGGGACAGCACCCAGGCCCAGAGTTCAGGCCTCATGACTGAATAAAAAAAGTAAGTTGAAAATTATTTTAGACAGACATGGCAGTACACACCTGTACTCCCAGCAACTTGAAGGACAGAGGCAGAGGGCTGGGCAGAGTTAGTAAGGAACTACTTCAAAACAAAACACAAACAAAAAGGTTTGGGGGGAAGCACATCAGCGAAGTGGAAGAGCAATGCCTAGTGTGCTCTAGGAACTTGATTCAATCGTTAGTAGAGCAAAAATAAGTAAGAGCCAGGCGTGGTTCTACATGTTTATAATCTCAGCGATTGGATGTAAACAGAATAACTGTGGTTCAAAGTCAAACTCAAGCAAAAACAAAAAAAAAAGTTATCAGGACTTTGTTTTAAAAACCAAGCTGGAACATGTCAATGTAATAATCCCAGCTACAAGGGAGGTAGAGGTAGGAGGATTGTGGTCTAAGTTCGACCCAGGAAAAAAGCAAGAACCTATCTGAAAAAATAAAGCAAATGAGTCTAGGGGCATGGCTCATGTGGGGGAGAGCCTTTTCTCAGCAAGCATAGACCTTCAGTTCAAACCCCAGTAGCTAAATACATGCATGCATGTGTACACACACACATACCTATAAGAAGACATCTACATGCATAACTATTTCCCCTCCATCCATCTTATTCCCAGATGACTAATCTCCAATCCTGCCTTCATTCTTTTGAATTAAGTTCTAGAGCTACTTGATCCGGAAGTCCAAGAGTACAAAGTACCATGACCACTAGAAGGAGTCACACAGAAGCTTTTCCAAGGCCATAGCTGATTGGGATTTCTCATGAGTGTTGGACACTAAACCTAAAATTACTCTAAAATAAATTTTCTGCTCTAAATGTAGTTATATAATAAGCCATTATAACCAAATCCAACAGGGGGAAACTTAGTAGCTAAGGAAACAGAAGAGAAATACTTCACCCTCTGGCCATGAGCATGTGCAGAAATGCAGTTATACTAATTCCAGTGTGGTGCTGCACACTGCCAACAGTTAAAAATACTGACATCTGGTCGGTTTCAGAGTCAAGCGAAAAGCTACTGGAGAATCAACACAGAATTCCTGTAGCAAGGGTAACTAGCACTTCAAGTGATTCCAGAAAGCACTGGTATGTCTTCAATCTTCAACCACAGATAATATGAAGTTTGGCCTGGGCAAAGAAACCACAATGACATGTTGTTGTTTTCTTATAATTTACTGGGCTAACTGAAGGAATTCAGCAACATAGCAATTCAAAGAATTACCTTTATTCTATTTTTATGGTCTCTCTCCTTGTAAGAACAAGATTTTACTGTATGGTCAAAAAAAAAAAAAAACTAGCCCGTATTTGAAATAGCAATATAATTCTAATGTAATTGAGTTATAGTTTTGTATTTCAGCCTCAATTTCTGTTCAAATTTAAGTAAGGTTCTCAAGAAAAATAACAGCCTTGGCTTTTTGTACTGTTTAGACAATGAGCCTGGCCATTCTTTCCAATGATAACAAACTATCTTATTTGTCATCCAAATAAGCTCAGCTGGGTTGCTATTATGAGACTACTCAAGTGGATGAGAAATTAGCTACTATTACTTAGTAAACAAGCCAAATAACTGCATCAACACAAGTTTGATAGAAAACAATATTCATCTTTATCCACTGTCAATCCACCATGAGGCTGTGCCAATTCGCTACAAGATCATCTTGCCCCATTTTGTCCTTTTTATAGGGAAATGAAATTAATTTTCAGCTGATGGAAGGCCTGAAATGTCCGTGAACATGTTTCCCATCATTAATATAATAATTTAGATAGAACATTTATCTATTAATATAGGTAAGACAAGTACATGTAACTTTAATTGCGGAGTATATATTATTACATCTTTTAATATAAGTTCTGAAACTCTGTTCCTTAAATTATAATGTCAATGTACTCAAATGCCAATAAATAAGTAAAATATATAATCTAGATGTTTAGTTCAAAAATAGTATCTAAGAATAAAGTATCAAGATCAGCATTCCCTCCAATAAGTAGTAAATGACTTGCCTTTAACTTCACAGTGAAAGACAATGTTCGTTGGAGTTCTCGAGTTCTGAGCTTTTCATTACTTACTACTACTTTTCACTTCTTACCAGATAAATACTTCTTGCAATGCCATACTGTTAAGCCTGCAGGTAATCCTGAACTGCAATATAGACGGGAAAGATATAATGAAGAAGAGCCTGCAGTTACCAAAGATGACTTCAGAACAACTCAGTGAAGAGCAGAAGTTCTATACACTTAACATTCTTTAGCCAAAAACATCTTGGACATCACGAGGAATCTGGCCTAGCAGAAGTCTGCTGTTAGGGAACTTACTTACTTAAGGAACTACTACTTACCTACTGAATAACACTGACTGATATTTGGGGACACAATGCTAATTCAGTGTTGGTGAACCACAGGCTAGCAAAAGTCAAGCAAATAGTTGCCCTCCTTTATTGCCTTTACTTTTCTCTCAGGGATTGGGTCTGTGGGCTTCTACAAGCACATCTTCAATGAGGACACAGTGCTGGAAAAGGCTGCATGACTGGCGATGAAATCTGGAACAATTATTTTTTGGACACTGACTGATTCCCAGTGTTGTTTCCATTCTAGCATGACTCATGTAAAAGGAAACACTTTATGGCAGGAGGTTCCCTCCCTTCAGGTCCCACAGAAACTATGCTGGACTCTGGAGTTAGTGACAACTTAAATATCTCCCCATTTCCTAGTTTCATCTTTTGTTTCCCCTCCTCCCCACAGTTATGTAAGGCTCTCCTATTTTAATGGAAATACCTGAGTTTAAAGAAACTCTGTACAGATTTTTTTTAAGTCTGTTTCCTTTAAAAAAAAAATGTTCTACCAAACACCATTGCTACCAAAGGGTCAGTCAACCAGGACTTGTTGCTTAGGTACATTTGGAAATCAAGGAAAACTAGGGGATTGCTTGAGATATTCTCTGCCTCTCTATGGTCCCTTCCTGAAAGCAGATTATGTATACATTCTGCTTTCTGGAACACACAAGGAACAAGGAGATTGCTTTGGCTAATAAAATGTTATGAGGACTAATCACCATATGATTCACCAACTCCCTGTTCCTTATGTCAGGAACCCAATGATGTCCCAGCTGGAGACAGCTCAGCCAAATGCTGAGGGAAGATATGACAGAGCGCAGCTCAGATGACCCATGAAGGTGAGCAAACACATGGATGCTTAATATTCACCATGAGCATTTGCCTTTTAGATCCTTACAATCAGAATCATGTTATTTAACCATTTTTACTAAAATATACATTCTCATGGCACTCTGAAGATGTTCTGAAAGAAAAATTTCAGAAAATGCTACTGAAGATCTTACTTAAGTCTCTATGCCACTTCAAGAAATTAAAATTAGATTATCAAGGAATTAAAATTAGGTTAACTGTGTCACTTCTAGAGCTTTTAAAGTATGCAAAATCACTATGAGAATCAGGGCCAACTGGGAGTCATTTGTCATCCTGATACTAATAAATCTATTCCTCAATCCCTTTCTTAAAATAATTTAGCTTTATGTTTGCTGTTTCCCACATGTTTCTTGAGTCTTAAAGACATATGAAGTACTGAAACATTTCAAATGGATATTCAGGCAGTGTCCATTTTATCCTCACAAATATCATTTCCAGTTGACAAAAAATAGTAAATTTATTTATTCCAGGGAGGTTTTCCAATATCTGGAAATAGACAACATAAAAGCTTAATGTCTAAAAGTGTATCAGAAAACTAAGTGAAGCAATTTGTCATAGTGTACTTTGACATGCAACAGATAACCCAGATGATTAATGACACAGAATGCATATCAGAAGAAATTATAATCTCATCTCACATTAGATTTCACTGAATTTTTAATGATTAAAAGCCATTAAAACAAAGAGATTTAATGTACTTAGTAATACGCAAAGTGATTCAAAAACAACCAAAAATTACTATTGAGTAATAAAACCATTTAGCAGTGAGAGACTGAGAATAGGTTGCGGAAACCACGGGTAATTTTCAGATAAGCTCTTTTCTGGTCTTTTAGGAACAGGATGGAGCAAGTGACAAGGCTGTCTCCAGGCTTCTCTGACTTCCTTTTCCTTTGCTAGAGTAATGCACTTATTATTATTATCAGTAGTTAAGACAGGTCCTAAATTGCAGAGTTAAAACAAGGTAATGCATGCTTTATCAAATTCATAACAGAGATTCCATCAAGAAGGAGTATTCTTGGTGTTCTTCAGTTTAGAAAAGGTTCATAAAGGCCTATTAGCATGAAGACCCCAAAAATGAGCAGTACAAATTCTCCCAGCCAGTTAACAAAATTGTAGAAGGGTAGGAAGACAGACAAACAGACAGCATATTAGGAGTAAATAAGGGCAAGGTATGAGAGCTGTGACATCAAGGGGTTACGGATGGGAGGGTTGTGGGCACAGGCTGGGATGTGAGTCTACCTCGTGTAAAAAAATTATTACAATTTTGCTTCTGGTCTCTAATTACAAATAGGATTTCCCACTCATTGTATCATTAAACCAACATTTTCATCTATACTTTCTCCTGTCTTGCTTTCCATCTTTACTTCTGCCGATGGCTATCAACATCCTGTTCACACTTCCCTTTGCAATCATTATCACATGCTCTCCAGCTTGCTGTGCCCATCCACTTCTGCACTCCAATCACGCCAAGTGAAAACAGCAGTCAACAGTTTCAAAGAAGGTTATTTTTTTTTCATTCTGAAGTCTGACAGTGTCTGACTCTGTGAAAACCTGCTACAAGGAAGTGGCAAACATAAATCACAGCTTCATTGGTTTAAGTGCCATATTAGTAAATATGAAGAGCCAAAATCAAGGGAGGTATCTAAGAAGCCCAGAAAATAATTTATGTCAGAATGTAGCTGATCTATCCAGTGGCATTTATTTCTTCAGGCATCTGGGACTGTATTAAGATGCCTATTTGAGTTCAAACTGGTCTTCTTCTGCCACCAAGTGGTAGCAAAAACTTCTAACCCCTCAGGCTCTGAAGAGTTGAAATCACAGAAGCATAAGGTCATTCAATTTTTTAAAAAATTGCAAAGATTACTATGAAAAGCATGGAACTGAATAAATAGTGAACTCACAAGGACAAAACAACTGCATTCTAAGGAAACTGTACAGATAACTTGACCTTATTTACCATTTCAGAGACACAATAATTTAGCATTGTAATTTAGATTATAAGGCTTCATTCATTTGATTTTAAAAATGACAAAGCAAAGTAATCAACAGAATATATCTAACATTTACAACTCCTTTTGCTTGTATGTCATGCAATGTACCCACTAGAATTTCATGAAGCTAAGAATGTGCAAAATTCGCACACATTAACTAAATGTCTCTTGGAGTCAGAAAAACACATCACTGCCAAGAAAAACCTTATGCTTCTCAGAACCTGTCCTTAGTCTCAGTTCTGTGCTCTAATTCAGGAACTAGAAACTATGCTTGTGGCAGATGAAATTCTTTATCAGGAAATTTGAGGGAGAGTTTCTATATTTTCATTTTTGAACATAATACAGAGAACTTTTAGCTACCCCTCTAGGCTTTTGGTTTCTTCTGCTGCATGCAAACAGATGTCCTACAGGACCTTAAAAGCTAGGAACTTCTGCACCTGACATGGAGTAGCACTAGGAATCCTCCTCACACTGGATCGTTAAAACCACAAAGGAAGGGGACACACTCACAGTGGCTGCTAACAGCCTCTGTGCAGATCTTTGACACTGCTGAGATAGTTTACTCTGAATTTGAATCTATATTTTTAAGACAGTATGGATAACAGCTTTTTGAGTCATTAAGCAAATGACAAGATGGGAAAAACCTGAATTGAGATACTGCTGCTAAATATCTCACAACTCCTCCTATAGGTAATGGTAATAATGCCTGGAACATTTATCTTACTGTCTGAGAATTTGCTTATAGTAATCCACACCTAACACATCTACCTAACACATCCCTTTTTTTTTACCAATGGTTATTTTGTCTATCTTGACAAAAGTATATTATACCCAAAATTATTTCCACATGGCCTTCTAGTAGGTTAAATCAAAATTGACAGAATTCAGTAACCAGCATCAGTCTTCAAAAGACAGCATCTGAAAGGAAGTTATCTTAAGATTCTTTTCACTCTCCACCCTTCTGCTAATTTCCTCTAGAAACAGGCATACAGACATATCCAAAAATAATGCTTTATCAGGTTTCTCCCTGAAAATGAAGGAATACTCCCTAAAGTGACGGAAGGCTTCAGGGACTCCCAAATTGTTTCAGGGTATTGACCTTGCTCATCATTTCTTATTATGTCCAGCTTACCAAGACCCATTCACACCCCGGCCAAACCCCAACAAAACAAGATGGAAATAACTTACTGTACCAAAGGAAATTCACTATATTCCAAGGGACATTAAATCCACTCTTTTTGTTCATCTATCAGGAAAATCATAATCTAAGAAATAATTGGAAAGACTTCAATTTTTACATCCAAATTAATTGTTAAGCAACACAAACCCCAAAACCTTTTATACAACTTTAATTGTCACATTTTATCTTTTCATGCTGTTACTGAGTCGTTGTAATTACCTACTTCAAATTATTAACATGCATTAACAACAATGAACATTCTTCTATTTTTTGTTGTTTTTGTTTTGGCAGTACCCTTAATTGAAGTAAGTGTCTTATGCTTGCTAAGTAGGCACGTACCACTTGAGCCACACCTCCAGGACAGCCTGAACTTTGATCATACTACTTGAGTTGCTGGGTATGACAGGTTTTACACTTCATCCAGCCATTGTGCTTTGCCACAATGTGCACCTCTGTGCGCAACCACTGAAATTGTGAACTTCTTTTGGCCTGGGCTGGCCTCATACCCAGTCCTTTCATCTCTGCCTCCCAAGTAGCTAGGATTACTGCACCTGGCTTTATTCCTCTAGTGTTGTATTCGTTTCTCTAATTTTGTTATTGATAATGTTGTTGATAATGATTCAGTAAATATCTTTACAGATAAGAACTTCATCTTTTAAATATTTTCTTTAGAATAACAACCATCAGCAAGGACATCTTAATTATAGAGAATCTAAACTCCATCACTAATAGCTATCAGCTGAGTCCATTGAACTCACTGACCATCCCAATTCTGTAAATCACAATGATTAATCTTTGCTAATCCTTATACCACATATTTGTCCTAAAAAACATTGTTCTCATACACTGTGGTTGAGAGTATAAATTGACACTGTTGTTTTAAAAGGCAAATTAGAAGTGTTTGGGTAAAGTTATAATGAATAGTTTTCCTTAGAATCTTCAAGGGATTGGTTCTTTGAAATGCTGCCCAATCTACCAAAGAAAAGTGAACAAGGATGTGTAGTATAGCATTGTTGTGGGAGCAAAGACACAGAAACCAACCAAATTACTCATTAATGGAAAAAATAAAATAAAATTCTGATAAATATAATTATGAGACAAAGTTTGATTTCTAGCCAGCATGGTAATCTCAGCATCAGGAGGCATAACACTTGGAGACAGTCTGGGCTACATAGTAAGTATACTCTGAGAACTGTAAGCTACATAAATATGTAAATAAATGTTTTCCTTATTTCACTTTGAAGGATTATATGTATTTCAATTGTCTACAGTGAACATATATTCAGATATGTTATATTTTATAAGTAAAATTTTAAAAAGCACCAGAAAGGATTCAAATATAATATGTGGGGGAAAACTGTCATTTATCTTCTCCATCTTTTATTTCATTATTAATCTAACTCACACTAAAAGCTAGTAATGCATTCTGCAGTTACTAATTCTAGCTTCAACGTGATTGCACTAAGGAATACCTGGAAAGCTGCGGAGGCCTTATTTTGGGTGTGTCTGTGAGGGTGTTCCCAGAAAGAAACTAGCATGTGAGTCTGGGCAGACTGGGTGGGAAGAGCAAGCTCAATGTAAGTGGGCACCTCACAGATGGTCAGGCGCTCCAAAACAACAAAAATGGAGAAAATGCAAAAATGCTGATCTCTCTGAGCTAGAAAACATTCTTCTTCTCCTGCCTTGAACATAAGAACCTCAGGTTCCCTAGTCCTTAGACTATAAGAATTAAATTAGCAGTCTCTGGCCTTGACAGTTATACCATAGGTTTTCCTGGTTTTGAGGCCTTCAAACTGGGACTGAGCATATTACAGGCATTCCACAGGCCATGGGACTTCCCAATCTCAATAATCACATCAACATATTACCCTAATAAACCTCCTTTCCTGGGTTTCCTCTCCTCTTTTCTCTCTCTCTCTCTCTCTCTCTCTCTCTCTCTCTCTCTCTCTCTCTCTCTCTCTCTCTCTCTCTCTCTCTCTCTCTCGTCTCTCTTTTTCTGTCCTTTTTCTTCTCTTGTCCCACTTCCTTCCTCATCCCGTTCCTCTTTCCTCTCTGTCTTTCTCTCTTCTCCCATACCTCTTTTCTTCTTGCCATCCCTAATAGTTTCTCTTGAAAACCCTTAACTATGGGCTTGGAAGGTGGCTCAGTGGCAGAGTGCTTGTCTTGCATGCATAAGGTCCTGGGTTCCATTCCTCAGCACCCATAAGCAGAAAAAGCCAGAAGTGGCGCTGTGGCTCAAATGGTAGAGTACTAGCCTTGAGCAGAAACGCTGATGGATAGCACCCAGGCCCACAGTTCAGGCCCCACAACAGAGAGAGAGAGAGAAAAAAAAAAGAAAACCCTTAACTATATACATTCCATTATTGTCCTAATTAATGACAACCCTTGTAAATAGTGGACCAAGACTAAAAACCTAGAAGAGAATTAGCACTGAGAAACAGACCATTAGACTCATGAAAAAATGAGGAGCCATTAATTTCAAAGTAACCTATAATCCAAACCAAAAAGAAACTAAACTGAAGAAATGAAATTCACTTGTATGTATAGCATCTTTTCATATTGGTTTAAAATTCAACAGTATATTTACTATATTGAAAAATAGCTTATGGCTGGGAATATGGCTTAAGTAGTGTGCTTGCCTAGCATGAATGAAGCCCTGGGTTTGATTTCTCAGTACCACATAAACAGAAAAGGCCAGAAGGGGCACTGTGGCTCAAAGTGGTAGAGTTCTAGCCTTTAGCAAAATGAAACAGGGACAGTGCCTAGGGACAGTGTCTGGGCCCTGAGTTCAAGCCCCAAGACTGACCAAAAAAAGGAAAAAGGAAAAAAGAAAGCTCAGTGGTAGGTATAGTTACCTACCGTGCACGAGCCCCTGGATTTGCATGGGGTCAGGGAAAGGAACATGACCTCTTGGCTAATTATTTAAGCCTGCAAGTCTCATCATATACAAAACTATACTACTGTAGCAACCACCTGTATAAAAGTCACCTAAGACACCTATTTAACATCAAAAGTCAAGATCCAAGGTCCACTTCCAGATCTCAGGGTAAAGAATGGACCTCTCCAGTTCCACAAGCATTCCATACAACTCATGAATCCCAAAATTTAAGATCTACTTTCCTCAGAAACACTTAAAAATCATAGTAGTGATTAGTCATTCCATTAATTAAAAAACACCTCATATTTGTTTTTCTGGAGGACAGTAAGATCATATAGTAGTCTTTACCTCTCTATGATTGCACTTACCCACATTCAATCACAGTTTAAAAATATTAAATGGAAAATTCCAGAAATAAGTTTTATGAGACAGAACTCTAAGTACGGTGCTTATGAGGAACCTACAAGTTTCAAGTTGCATACCACAGTGAGCCATGTGATGAAATCCTGTGTTGCCCTCTCTGCCCCATGCAGGACATGAATCTTCTCTTTGCATGGCATTCCTACATTTTACACACTGCCCTCCCATTAGTCATTCATCTCAGTTATCAGATGATCATTCTCAGATGCAGAAAGGTGCCTCCTTAAGGTATTTTACCTTTTGAAGTCTCATATCCCTTTTCCCTAGATGAGAGTGTCAATTCTGTGAAACTAACTTCCAAGAAATCATTTAAACACAGTCTAAAAATGTGTGTGTGTATATATACAAATATATATATATACATATATACATATGTGTGCATGTATATACATATATATATATATATATATATATATATATCCTAGAACAGTCTGAGTATGTCCTTGAGAAATGCCATTGGGTGTTCCCATTTCAAAGTTAATAGTATAAAGACAGAAACATTTTGAAATGGAGATATTACATTCACCACTGATTTGTCATTCTGTAATTAAATGAAACCTCTTGGGAGAAGACATCCATTTAAAAGCAAACAAGAAAGATTACCAGTAAAGAAGAAAACTGTCAGTTTATAAGTGATATAAAGTTGTTTTTCAGATTTCTAAAATCTATCCTTTACACAAGTCATTTTAAGTAACATTCTAGAACCATATAATATAGATATTAATATAGGTATTACTGAATTTGTGACATAGTTATTTAAAAAGTCAAGGTATCTCTTTGAGGAGATATTAACAGTAGCATGTACAAAAGCCATAACCACAGGATGGAGAATCACCTTCATCAATGTTTTAAAGAACAAAAAGACTTTTTGAGGACAGAAGACATTTAATCCAAAACATGCTAAATTTAGGGGAAAGGCCCTAATTACAAAAAAAACACCTTTGACCTTAGAGCTGCAAATGAGTCTTCACAGCAGTAAAAGATCATGGAGAACAGAATCTCAGTAATCTATATGACCACCTCCCAACTCTGGGGGTAATGGAGCAGACAGGGTAATTTTCTTTTTTCTTTTCTTTTTTTATTGTGAAAATATTGTACAGAGGGGTTACAATTACATGGGCAAAATAATGAATACATTTCTTATCAAGCATTGTAGCCTCCTCCTTTGTTTCCCCTTCCATCCCTTCCCATCCTTCCCCCCTCACCTAATCCCTTATTTGCAATAACTAGTATATGTCTGAGACAAGCAGAAAAGGTCAGATAAGTTGATGTTAGGTGAAATGAACCTTAAGATATGTATTGAAATGTTTTTTTTCTTTCATGCGATTGTTTCTAACACATTTATAAGATTATTTCTTTGTTGCTTTGTATGTCCCTCCCCCACAGTATAACCCCTGCTTTCACTGTATTTGATGTTGGTATAATTTGTGGAGGGGAAGGGAAAAAACAAATCGTTTAAATAGGGATACAGGTGGACCCATTGCAGCGATGAGATGTACAAGTCGTTATGTCGAAAACGAACTTTACAACTTTGGGGGGCGGGGAGCAGGCTAATTTTCATAAGGAACCCCTCCTCACTTACTCTTGCCCAACTCCTGCTGCACTTGTTCCAGGCCCTCAATGAAGGCAACTGCTGAAAGAGCTACTGGGTCTTTTGGAAACCTTGAAAGTCCCACCTAAAGTAGGGTAAAAAGCTTTCTTGAGCTTGAAGAAGCCAGGGGCAGTGAGCAGCACTGTTTGCAGGTGGACACAGGAAGCCAGAGAGCAGAGGATACAAAAGAACATAAACAAGAAAATGTACAACTAAACTCTAACACCATCTAGAGTCCACTCAAGGTAGCAAATGTGGTGACTGAAGCAGCTCAGCATATGAGGGTGGTTGTTCACCTCACAGCCAGAGGCCCATGAGGGCACAGCTGTGAAAACCTCTATGGTGGACTCTGGGCATCTTCCATAACCTTGGAATTGGAACCAAACTAACCTGGAATCCCAGGAGCAATGGGTGGCATAATCTACTACAAATGTCATTCATGCTGAAGCTAGTGTGGACTGGTAAAACAAGGCTGAAATAAAACAATGCACTCACATTCCTACGGAGCACTGGTGCTTTTGACAACTTCATAAAGGTCAGGTGAGGCTTAAAACTTCTGTTTTCTCCTGCCAGGATGCCCTTTTCTTGAAACGTCTTTTTTGCGGTCTCTGAAGAAAATGAAAAGGAACACAAAAATGCTGTTATGACACATAGTTTTCTTAATCATAAAAGTGCCAATTCAGAAGATAACTGATTGTGCTATGGTGAAGATTATGCCTTTTGAGATTTTTTTTCAAGAGACAAAGAGGAAGAGAGAAAAACAGTATATAATAACAAATACCTTAAAAGTTGAAATAAGGACACAGGATGACCCATTGCAACAATGATAGCCACAAGACACTATATTGGAAATGAACTTTAGAACTTCGGGGGGGGGGGGAGGTGGGGGGAGGGGCAAGAGAGGTGGGGAAGGGAAAGGATAGTTGGAGTGGGAGAACAACAAAGGAGGAGGTAACACCACTCGACAAGAAGTGTACTGATTACCTTACTCATGTAACTGTAACCCATCTGTACAGCATCTTTACAATAAAATAATTTAAAAAAATAACAAATACCTTATGATAGTTAAATCTCCAGTGATTTTCAACATCGAACAGAGTACACACACACACACTCACACACACACACACACACACACACACACACACACACACACAAATTTGACATAGATAATAAATAAAACAATTGTTTTCTTGACATGATTCTGGTTTTCACTGAACATTTCAGTGGTTTGCTCATATATTAAAAAGGACTGGTGATCTAAAATTTCTGCTTCTGACCAAGATTAAGTAAAATAAACCTCCCCAAGAAATAAGGAATAGGGTTAACATCATGATGGACTCATCCAAGAGTACCCAGGTACTTGATGATGAGAATCCAGATGAAGCTCAGCCTTCCAGGGATGAACAGAAAACTTAGAGGAGAGAGCAAAGCAGGTAGACAAGTCAGAGCACTTAAGATATGAGACTTATGCCAATGGAAAGTGCCAAAGATCGGTAGAGTTTGCATTTGTACAAGCAAACCACCTGAAGAAGTCACACTTGCATAGGGTCAAAAATACTCTGTCCCACATCCCACCGTCACATTATAATCCACACAGGATCAATTCAGACCAAGGAAAAGATCCTTAAAGCTGTCAAGGAGAAAAGATCAATCACTTATAAAGGAAAAACAATTAGAATCACCTCAGATTTCTCAGCAGCGACAATCAAAGCAAGAAGAGCCTGGAATGATAATATGCCATACCCTAAAGACAAACAACTATCAACCAAGAATACTGTACCCAGAAAAACTCTCTTTCATAACCAAAGGTCAAATAAAAACCTTCCATAGCAAAGAAAAACTGAAACAATTTATCTCCACCAAACCAGCCCTACAAAAGATACTTTAAAGATGTTCTACACATAGAAAAACAACAAGACCACAATAAAGGCCAAGAAAACACACCCAAACTGAGAATCCAAGAACCATAGGAAGAACCCAGTTGCCCCAGCCCCCAAGAAGGTGGATAACATGGCAGGAACTCCCAAATACCTCTCAGTCCTATCTCTCAACATTAACAGACTTAACTCTCCAATTAAGTGACATAGACTGTCTAGTTGGATTAAAAAGCAAGATCCTTCTATCTGCTGCCTTCAGGAGTCACACCTTGCCCATAAAAACAAACACATTTTGAAAGTGAAAGGCTGGAACAAAATTTACCAACCAAACGGGCCCCATAAACAGGCAGGAGTTGCAATCCTAATATCAGATAAAATAGACTTCAAATTAAAATTCATGAGAAGAGGTAAAGAAAGATGCTACATACTAATTAAGGGATCTCTCCTTCAGGAGGATATTACAATTCTAAATATCTATTTACCAAACAACGGTGCACCCAAATTTATCCAAGAAACACTACTTTCTCCCAAATCTCACATAGATCCAAAGACATTAATTGTTGAGGACTTTAACACACCACTATCCCCATTAGATAGATCAACTCAGCAAAAACTCAACAGAGAAACCTCAGATCTAAACAACGGCATAGAACCACTAGATTTAACAGACATCTACCAAATATTTCACCCAGCAGCATCAGAATACACTTTTTTTCTCAGCAGCACATGGACATTTTCCAAAATAGACCTCATTTTAGGTCACAAAGCAAACTTGTCCAAATTCAGAAACATTTAACTTATACCTTGCATTCTCTCAGACCACAAGGGAATAAAATTAGAATTCAACACCAAAAGCCAACCAAAGAAAGTCCTGTAACACACAGAGGCTGAACAACATACTGCTGAATCACCAGTGGGTCATGGAAGAGATTAGAAACAAAATTCAAATGTTCATGATATGCAACAAAAATGAACACACAAATTACCAGTTCCTCTGGGACACAGCTAAGGCAGTACTCAGAGGCAAGTTTATAGCTCTGAGTTCCTACATCAACAAATTGGAGAGATCTGAAACCAACAATTTAATGAGACACCTGAACCTCCTTGAAAAAGAGCAGCAAGATAAACCCCAATCCAGTAGATGGAAAGAAATAATTAAAATTAAATCAGAATTAAATGAATTAGAATCCAAAAAACCATAGAAAGAATCAACAAAACAAAGAGTTGGCTCTTCAAAAAAATTCACAAAATTGACAGACCCTTAGCAAATCTTATCAGAAAAACAAGAGAACACACCCAAATAAATAAACTCAGAGATGAGAATGGAAATATCACCACAGAAACAACCAATATTCAGAACATTATAAGAGAATACTTCTCAAACCTTTACGCTAATAAGTTAGAGAACTGGGCAGAAATGGACCTTTTCCTAGCAAATATCAACATGCCAAAACTAAACCAAGATTAGTTAAACCACCTTAACAGGCCCATATCAAGCATTGAAATAGAAGCAGCAATAAGAGACCTCCCATCTAAGAAAAGCCCAGGTCCAGATGGTTTTACAGCAGAATTCTACAAGGCCTTCAAAGCAGAGCTCACACCAATACTCCTCCAACTCTTCAATGAAACTGAAAGAGAAAGTTCACTACCGAACTCTTTCTATGAAGCCACCATAACCCTCATCCCAAAACCAGGCAGGGACTCATCAAAGAAAGAGAACTTTAGATCCATTTGTTTGATGAACATCAATGCAAAACTTCTCAACAAAATTTTGGCCAATCGACTTCAACAATTCATCCAAAAAATCATACACCACGATCAAACAGGATTCATTTCAGGGATGCAAAGCTGGTTCAATATCTGCAAATCAATTAATATAATTCATCACATCAACAAGAACAAGGATAAGAACCACATGGTTATCTCAATAGATGCAGAAAAAGGATTTGACAAGATACAACACCCCTTTATGATGAAGGTTCTGGAAAAATTAGGAATCCATGGAACATTCCTCAATACAATAAAGGCTGTATATGACAAACCTACAGCCAGCATTATACTTAATGGTGAAAAACTAAAGCCATTTCCTCTTAACTCAGGAACAAGACAACGATGTCCACTCTCTCCTCTTAAATCTAGTATTAGAATACCTAGCTACAGCAATAAGACAAAATGCAAACATAAAAGGGATCCAAACATAAAAACTCTCCCTCTTTGCAAATGACATGATCTTATATTTAAAGAATCCCACAGACTCCACTCCCAAATTACTCAAGCTGATTCAAAACTTTGGCAGAGTAGCAGGGTATAAAATTAATCCTCAAAAATCAATGGCTTTTCTGTATGCCAACAATGAGAAAAGCGTGGCTGAAATTAGGAAAACAGCTCCATTCATAATAGCCCCACAAAAAATAAAAATACCTAGGAATTAAATTAACCAAAGAAGTGAAGGACCTCTATGATGAAGACTTTAAAAACCTGAAAAAGGAAATCAAAACAGAACTTAGAAAGTAGCAAAAACTCCCAACCTCCTGAATTGGAGGTATTAACATCGTGAAAATGGCAATACTTCACAAGGCTATCTACAAATTCAATGCGATACCTAGCAATATTCCAACCTCATTCTTCAAGGAAATAGAAGAGGCAATCCAAAAATTCATATGGAACAATAAAAGACCCCGAATAGCAAAAACGCTCCTCAACAGAAAGAACAGTGCTGGAGGAATATCAATACCAAATTTCAAAATCTACTACAAAGCCATAGTAATCAAAACAGCTTGGTTCTGGCACAAGAACAGACCTCAGGACCAATGGAATAGAATTGAAAACCCAGAAATGAACCTACAGACCTATAGCCATCTAATCTTTGATAAGGGAGCTAAAAAAATAGACTAGAAGAAAGACAGCCTCTTCAGTAAATGGTGCTGGCAAAATTGGTTAACTACTTGTAGAAAACTAAAACTAGATCCTTATATATCACCCTGCACCAGAATCAACTCCAAATTGATCAAAGACCTTGGAGTTAAAACAGACACTCTGAAAACATTACAGGATGGAATAGGAGAAACCCTAGGTCTCCTTGGCACAGGACGGAATTTTGTTAATAGAGACCCAGAAACACAACAAATCAAAGAAAGGTTGGGCAAATGGGATTGAATGAAATTGCAAAGCTTCTGCATGGCAAAGGACATAGCCAGCAAGATCAATAGAAAGCCCATAGATTGGGAGAAGATCTTCCCTAGCCATACAATGGCCAAGGGTCTCATATCTAAAATATACCTGGAACTCAAAAATTAAATCCCCCAACAACAAATTTTCAAAGAAACAAATGCCCAATAAATAAGTGGGCTGAAGACTTAAAGAGAAACTTCTCTGAAGAAGAAAGAAGGATGGCCAATAGACACATGAAGAAATGCTCAACCTCCCTAGCCATAAAAGAAATGCAAATCAAAACAACATTGAGATACCACCTCACCCCAGTTAGAATGGCTATAATCAAGAACTCTAATAACAACAGATGCTGGAGGGGATGTGGACCGAAGGGAACCTTACTGCATTGTTGGTGGGACTGTAAACTTGTTCAACCACTTTGGAAAGCAGTATGGAGATTCCTCAAAAGACTCCACATAGAGCTCCCCTATGACCCAGCAATCCCACTTTTAGGCATTTACCCAAATGTTCACAATCCCACTTTTAGGCATTTACCCAAATGTTCACAAACAAGCTACCAGCACAGCATTATTTACTATAGCTAACATATGGAACTAACCCAGATGCCCCTCAGTAGATGAATGGATCAAGAAAATGTGGTACAGTGTAACCCCTGCTTTCACTTTATTTGATGTCAGTATAACATGTGGAGGAGATGGGGACAAACAAGTCGTTTAAGGATTCAGGTGGACCTGTTGCAACAAGGAGAATTACAAAATGTCATGTCAAAGCAAGCTTTACAATGTCAGTGTGGGGGGGGAGGGGGGTATGATTGGGTGGGGGGGAGGGGGGAGGCTGGGAAGGGAGGTGAAGGGTAAACAAAGGAGGAGGCTGCAATGCTTGGTAAGAAATGTATGCATTATCCTGCCAATGTAATTGTAACCCCTCTGTACAGTATGTTCTCAAAATAAAATAAAATTTAAATTAAAAAAAAAAAGAAAGAAAATGTGGTATATATACACAATGGAATTCTATGCCTCCATCAGAAAGAATGACATTGCCCCATTTGTTAAGAAATGGAAAGACTTGGAAAAAATTATATTAAGTGAAGTAAGCCAGGCCCAAAGAAACATAGGTCCCATGGTTTCCCTTATTTGCAATTACTAGTATATGTCTGAGACAAGCAGAAACAGTCAGATAAATTGATGTTAGGTGAAATGAACCTCAAGGTAAGGACTCAAATGTTTTTTCTTTCTTGCTATTGTTTCTAACATATTTATAAGATGATTTCTTTGTTGCTTTGTATGTCCCTCCTACACGGTATAACCCCTGCTTTCACTGTATTTGATATTGGTATAATTTGTGGAGGGGAAGGGAAAAAACAAAACGTTTGCATAGGGATACAGGTGGACCCACTGCAACAATAAGATGTACAAATCGTTATGTCGAAAAATGAACTTTACAACTTTGGTGGGGGGGTGGGATGGGAAGGAATAGGAAGGGAAAACAAAGGAGGAGGCAACAATGCCTCCTAAGAAATGTACTCATTATCTTGCCATGTAATTGTAACTCCTCTTTATGGTATTTTCACAATTTAAATAAATAAATAAGAAGAAGCTAGACTTGGAAAAAAAACTCTGTCCCATTAGGAAAACAGAAAAAAAAAAAAAAAAACCTCAAGATTACATGGGACAGTGGGAAAGCAGTAGGGTTGGCCTCAGTGAAGGGAAATAACTATAACTAGCTCTGGGTCGGTGCTACTCTAACTTTATATCCCAAAGCAAAGAATCACTTTTTTAGGAATAAGAAATAATCTAATACCAAATCAAAGTAAACTCTCCAATACAATGTATGCAAACAAACAGGGCAATATTGTCCATAATGAGGAGATAAAGCAAGTCATCAGAAGTGACCCACAGTTGACACAGGTGTTAGAAATAGCAGACAATGCCCACATACAAAAAACTGTTGTGATTGTATTATCCAAATTTAAAACATCAAGTAGAGACAGAGAAATGTAAACTGTAAAGAAGACCAAAGTCAAGTTTACAGAGAGGAAAACTTCAATGTCTGAGAAAAATAAATTGGATGAAAATAAGCAGGTTAGAACTGCTGAACAACAACAAAGTGAATCAGTTTAAAGACGTATTAATTAGAATCCAACCAAAATAAAACACTTGAAAAAGGAAATAAGAAATAAAAACAGAAAACATCAATGAATTGTGGGACAAATTCAAGTTGCCTTATGTATATGAGGAAATCTGAAAAAAAGAGGTGAGAAAGGAGTCAGAGGAAATACTTATTGGGGCATGAATTGCCACAACCACAGAGAAAATTGTATCAGTGGTAACTATATAAATTAAAAGCACATAAGAATTTTGAACTACTAATTCCAGTTGAGTTTCTACTGCTGCCATCAGCCTTTGACTGGTGATAAATATCTTCGGTGAGTCAACTTATCCACAAAACACATTCAGCAAGTCCTGTCTTCTTGTCTAGTTGCTAGATCCTGATTCAATGTCTGTGGCCAACTCTGGATCACATCCCCTGCTCTAGCATGAGGAGGAGAGAGAGGGAGAGAGAGAGAGAGAGAGAGAGAGAGAGACAGAGACAGAGAGACAGAGAGACAGAGAGAGACAGAGAGACAGAGACAGAGACAGAGACAGAGACAGAGACAGACAGACAGACAGACAGACAGACAGACAGACAGACAGACAGAGTGTGCATGTATTCATGTGTATAAGAGTGCATTTCACTGAGGAACTGAGATGTTGCATAGCCAAAACAGAAAGATGATAGTCTTGAAAGAAAATGCCTTGGATCAGTAACAGTATGTCCATAGCAAATACAACAGTAATTAACTTACCAACGTATAGCTTAAAAAAATTACAAAAATGTAAATCCTTTCTGAACTCTTTAGTCATAATCCATAATACAACTTTGGTCCTCTATGTTTTGGCATACTCTCAGCTTTTTCGAGAGGACTCGGGTGAAATATTAGACTGAATGGCACAAAAACGTTATTTTCATAATTCAAAATTACCACAGTTTAACATATATCATCCTGAACAAATTTACTAAGTTCTTAAGATTTGACTGAAGTAATTACGGCATAATTTCTAAATCCTCAAATATTTGAAGACTTTCTACGTTACAGAGCTTTCGAGATCTCACACAGTGAAGCTTCCCATAGGAACTTCACATGTTCTTAACTTCTCATGAAACAAAAACAGCATCAAGTTATAGGCATCCAAATTCACTTATTCATTTATGCATTGAACCCTTGCCAAGTGGCTAATCACATTATCTACTAAAGGCAGTAGGCCAATGAAGTGACTTCTTAAAAGTATTTTCTAATGTTGGTTTTATAGCTCAGTTAACATTAGCATCCAGTGCTTAGCCAGTGTACTTGGCAATGATTACAGATATATCATCTTTAATATGAGTTTTTATTAATACAAAAGCCACATGTCATTTTTCATCTAAGATAATTTGTTTCCTGGAAAAAATGTTTATGAATAATTAGATGTTTTAATTCTTCTAGTAGCACAGAAATTCCTTCAGGCACTAAATAGAAAATTATACAGTAAATATATCAGACATCCTTCAAAAGTCAGCTCAGAGTGCTTCCTTAATATAATTTCACTCAAAGCTGAACATGAAAGTGTTTGAAGAGCAATTCCTTAAAAATATATTTGAAATACTAGGAGCCTTTGCCAACATAAATGAATACCAAAACACTTTAATAAAGAAACAATATTTTTATAAACCTAACAGATACAGCTTTATCTTTATTTTTTTATTTTACATATACACTTATTTATATATGGGAGATTTTCCTCAAATGAATTTTTAAGCTTAATTTTATTGTCAAGGTGATGTACAAAGGGGTCAGTTACATTCGCAAGGTAGTAGAAATAAACTTACACTTAAAGTGCAAAGAAATTGTTAAAAATAGTCTCAAACAATAAGAAACAAGATTTGTTTTTAATTATATTTTTCTTTGAAAAGCATATATTTTCACACACACACTCTTTTCGCCCATTTTCTCCTTTTCTAAAACTGTGATGTTTATGTGACAGTAAGGTAACAGGGTCCTAGGTACTAGAATTTCTGCAGGAACTATCATGCGGGGAATGAAAATTGTCCATCCCAAGAACCCTGGGGTCAGGAGAAGGCTGCCTGCCTATCTTGGTAATTGGGACACACAGCATGTTCGCTGGCTTTTGTTTCATCTTTTCTGTGAGTTGTGGCACTGCTATCGAAGACACAGAGACCAAAGACCAATTTGTTTCTCCTCAGTTTTGGCCTATACTATAAATACATTTATAAAGAGGGAGGAAGAAGGGAGGGAAGGGAAGGAGGAAGGTAAAAGAGAAGGAGAAGGAAGAGGACAAGGAGATGGAAAGAAGATATTTTATATATTTTTTTCTTTTAATGGAGGCAACATTTGAATCCACAGCCAAGCTTATAGGCAAGATTGTAGGATACAACTTAGTGAATGCCACAGGATGGTAACCATTGGCACATTTCAGACATAATGCTCACACAGTCAGTAAGAAAAGGGAGGCAAGAAGAAAAAAAAAAAATAGGGCTGGGAAGTTGGCTCAGTGGTAGAGCGCTTGCCTTGCATGCCTGAGGCCCTGGGTTCAATTCCTCAGCACCACATAAGCAAAAAGAAAAAAAAAAGCCGGAAGTGGCGCTGTGGCTCAAGTGGTAGAGCACTAGCCTTGAGCTGAAGAGCTGAGGGACAGCACCCAGGCCCAGAGTTCAGGTCCTACGACTGGACCCCCCAAAAGAAAAAAAAATACTCCCTGTAACTGTGAAACCTAGAATTCTTCCTTTCTTCTCCTTTATCAGGTATCAATAGTCCTTTGCCATTTATGGTAAAATGGAAAAGTTAATGTTTTCAAATACATTTATGATACTCTGAATGATTAAAATCTCTGAGAAATTAGAATTCTAGAATGATTTCAATTGGAACTTTTGATGTTCCAGTTTATGAACACAAATCCCTATAATGCTTTTTCACTTGTTTTTCTCTTTTTAGTGTACAATTTTTAAAAATGTAAAATAATGTGTAGATGTAATATTCTGACAGCCCAGGCTTGTTTTACAGATAAATGGTTTTATCTTTGTAACTATGCCTTGTCAGAAGTTTGCACACATAGAGTTTCTATTCTAAGATACCAGTTATGGCTTTACTAGTGAATTCAAGGTAAACTCCACGTAAGGGCTACTCTTTCTAAACTTTTCTTGTTGCTTAAATGGGCAGAACAGAGGGATCTGACTGGCAAGATCATAATCATCCACCAACAGAAGTAAGCAGAGCAGAAGGGCTCACTGAAGTGGGGTTCTTATGTGTATTACCTATCCTTCCACCAGGAGAGCTGTTAGAACTTTTAGATACCTTCCCTACATTGGCACCACTTGTATCCGGCCCCTGGATTTACTTCAAGAAATGGCCATGAAGCTCCTTATTTCACTTCTACATTTCAGGTCCCTTGATGGAAGCCACACATTCATCCAGTGATAGACGGCCCACCAGATAGCGCAGAGTCCCAAACCTCTCAAGACTAAGGAATGGGCAAGAAAAGGTGATGTGGGGGGAGTTATCATAAGGAAATGGGAATTTGGATCCTTGCAGGAAATGTTATCTGGGAATGAAAATGCCCAGCCTCAATAGCCATGAGCCCAGGAGAAGAGTAATCTCCCAGGAGAAAAGACCATCTGTGGTTATCAGTCCACGGCTAAATCCTTATGTGTATTTCTTGGCTTGTCTCATCTTTTTAAAGTTATTACACTGCTATTAGCAATGAGGAAACAAATTGAAAAATTCTCTTTCCCCAGTTCTGGCCAAAATGGTGAATAAATTCATTTTTTTCCATTATGTACACATCATATCTTTTTTTCTCCCAATGTGATTGAGGGTTTGGATGCACAGTCAAGCTTTATGGCCAGGCGTTCTGGCAATAGCATCTCTACTTTGAGAATAATCACCAAGATTATGCACAAAACTGATCATATGCTAATAAAAATTCAGTGTTCCAAATATTTTTAAAGAATAAACAGTATGTTGGGCTGGGAAGTTGGCTCAGTGATAGAGTGCTTGCCTCACATGCAAGAGGCCCTGGGTTCGATTCCTCAGCACCACATAAGCAGAAAAAAGCCAGAAGTGGAGCTGTGGCTCAAGTGGTAGGGTGCTAGCCTCGAGTTGAAGAACTGAGGGACAGTGCCCAGGCCCAGAGTTCAGGCCCCATGACCAGAATAAAAAAAAAAAATCTCCCTTAAAAAAAAAAAAAAGCAGTATGTTTTAATTATGTGTGTCAATATAACAGACACTAATGTTATGGTTTTTTAATTTTATTTTATTTTATTTGTGAACATACTGTACAGAAGGGTTACAATTGCATGGGCAGGATAATGCGTACATTTCTTACCAAGCACTGCAGCCTCCTCCTTTGTTTACCCTTCATATCACTTCCCAGCCTCCCCCCTCCCCCCCAATCCCCATCCTTCTCCTTCCCCCCTTACCCCCCCCGCACCGACGTTGTAATGTTATAGTTTTTAAAAGATAGATATATGATTAAACAGTATACAATAGCAAGCAAATACTGTACTTTCCAGTAGGAAGACACTTGTCAATATTATTGTAAATTGTTATGAAACAATGTCATATATAACGTGAAGGAATCTCAACAACTTTTTAGAATCATTTTTCAATCATATGAAACTTTGAAAGTCCCAGAAGCTTATTTGAGTCATTCCTGTGGTAGTACTAGTTAATGAATTTGTTTCCACATGCTGTTTGAAGTGTCTTATTATATGGTTTTAGCAAGTGATATGAACTATACGTTTCAAAATACAGGATGACATAATGTTGAGACCAACTTCAATTTAAAAATTTTATACCCTTCATTTTAAATAGATATTTCCAATTGATTATTCTGTAAAACTGTCAAATAGAATTTTAAAACATTTCATCCTTAAGAGCAAGTCTTTAAAATTACACTTTGATGTAAGGAGTGGCATTGATTCCACATCAGCAAGCAGACAGAAGCAGACTGTTCTAACACTAACTGGATTCCCCTTGAGTTCTTAGAAACATCACGCAGCCCTGGCAGTAAAAGCAATGAGACCATAATAAATCATCTCCCAGGCACTTCTTATCCTAACAACCTAAGTTCAAAAGAATTGTCAGAGAGTTCTAGTACTTCAGGCTCCACAGACACAAAGATGAAAGAATCCCTCAAAGCATTCTCATCCCAGTTGAAAAAGATTTCTAAGTAATAAATGAAATAAAGCATGACAGTTTCTACAACAGGCATTTGTCTAGATAGTGGGCACTGTGTGGGACAACGTAAGAAATAAAGCTAAGTGCACAGTCAACCACTGAGAATCTTATACCACAGTACTAAAAATAGAGTTTAACCCTATGCCCAGCAGACAGACAATAAAATCATTTAAGAAAGGAATATAAAAATTACTTCTTTGGTGGTACAGAAAAACAGCAGGGGAGCAAGGTGCAAAAGATAGATAAGATGATCACAGGAGTACGGGTAACAGGTAAGCAATGTCTGAGGAACTGAGAAAGTGTAATAGAATAGAGACAAAACTGAAGAGAGAAACTAAGAGAACTTACAAAGGCAAGTTGACAGCATTTCCTGACTGAATATCTGGGATGACATTTGACGTTCTAGCTCATGGACAGATTCACCCTCCATCAACACAAAAGAAGAGGCATTGTTAAGGAATCATGAAGTAGGTTCAGAAACCAGAAAATACAAATATACTTGAGGAAAGCAAAGAGATAAGCTAACAGAAAAACAAAAAGATATATGAAAAATAGTAATAATAGGCAGCACTGTCTTAGAACCCAAAAGGAGAATTTAAGAAAGGGACTGTGTGTTCTTTCATGTAATAAACCAAAGTATCCACTAGAACAAATGATTAAAAAGCCATCCGCAAACATTTTCTAACTACAACACTGCAGTTTGTGGTGAGCTGCCCTGCTCAACCCAGAAATCATGTGTACCAAGATACTGCTGCAGTCTTCAGGGGTCAGGAAGACAGCCTCAACACACTTCAAATAGGACCATCAGCCTCAGCAAGGTGAACAGATGGCCCTCTGATGACTGAGCTATTATGCAAGCTACTAGGCCCTACTCCACTATAGATAAGGAGTCACTCACTATGCTAGTGGGGACATCTATGAGTGTGTAATGGGTAGTGTAATGGGAGATTTATACCATCTCCCAAGTCTGGTGGCTTACTATCAAAATATGTGAATGAGACTTTTTCAAAAAGATCAAGGACATCCAGTATGACCACATCCTGCTGATGGCTGACTCTATTGATGTAAAGCCAGAAAATTTTCAAGTCCTGATGCATATGCTCACTGCCACAAACCACCAAACCCACCATGAGGATCAGAGGTCAGGATGCAACTTTATAACAAACAACAGTTGTAGGATTATTTTTAAAGCCATCAATGGCCTGTGATACAGTGTAATAGTGGATTAGGTATAACCTACTGACTGAAGAAGGTTAAAGGAAGGAGAGTAAACAGAGGTTACAGAATGAGAGACACAGGGTTATGAGCATGGCTTACCATAATCTTTAGCCCCTTCAGAGGTCAAGTGATAACTATATAGCTCAACATCTCCCTCTCCCCGCACCCCACACACACACACACAAAAAAAAAAAAAAAAAAAAGAATTAGAGACAACAATTAGAGACAGACAACTCTTTTGAAGATACAAACTGAAAAGTGAAGAAGAGGCATGATGTGGGGAGGAAAAAGCAGATTTGAGATTTAGATGTGCTCTGGAGCTTTTTGATATTAAGTCTTAGGCTTCTCACCTTAGTTTTCGGCTTATATTGGCATAGGGTAGGTGTTACCGAGTTATTAATGAAAAAGAGAAAAATCTGATGAACAGAAAGGACTGAAAATAGACAAGTAGAAAAGGAAGAGCAGGAACAGTTGAGGGAATTAACAGGCAGTCTAAAGATACCTGTTTTCCTAAAGCTATAGAAAACTTTTAAAGCCAAGAGTAGTAGCAGACCAGGTTACTAAGTACAGAGACTTGCCGTGAGCAGGTCCCAGGCTCAGGGTTATCAGTGAGGGAGAACTGGAGGAACAGGCTGCTCAAGATAGGAGGCAAAAGTAGTGAGAGACAACTGCTCTGGCACCGCCAAGCAGACTTGCTGCTGAGTTTGCAAACATGTTTTTCTAGGAGAACTGACAGTCCTGTTGTATGATTTCTTCATTTCCTCAATCACTCAGTAAACATTTTTAGCACTTATTACATATAACAAAAATAATGGGAATACATATGATGAACAATAATGATCAACCAGGCCACAACTCTCACTAGGACTATTTAATCATTATGCCTATTTTTCTCTCCCTGCCCCCAGCTCTTTGCCTATTTAAACCCATAGCTCATGTCTGTACCCTGAAGATGGGTGGAAATGAAGTACTATGCTCTCTTTCTGTTGCTTGCCATGTAATAAACCTCTTTCTCTGCCCTTCCAGAAAAGGAAAAATAAAAAATATAATGAAGTGGTGAATAAGACAGTCCTAGTCCTTGCTGCTTATGGAACTTAAACTAGTGGGAAGGTCAAGAAGATGATAACTTTAATTTGTGATAAGGGCTTGCATATTCCCACAGGGTTACAAACATATAAGGATACTCAAAGTGGACAGTGAAGACTCTGAAAGGTGATAACATTTGAGATTCAAAGAATGAAAAGTTCCAAGTAGAGGGAATATTTAGGCATTTCAAAAATTCCAGGCTGGAAACAAATCTATGTTCCAGTACTTGAGAAATGCTTAACTGCAAAAAAGTAACCAAATCAAGTAGGCAGAGAGTCACAGTCTAGGGAACCAGACACAGAGGAAATTGTGGGCGCTGGCAGAGATGTTTGTTTGGCTTTTGCTCAGATTTTGAGGCAAAAAAGCAAACTTATCTACCACTGGATTATTCTACCACTGATGTTTGCCAACCAGTTCAAACAGAACTAGAGAACAGGGCAGCTGAAAAAGGCACCAGGAGTGTGCTATACCCTGAGGCCTTAGCTAGTATAAAGAAGAACGAATCCAGACTAACCTGGAAAACAGAGGTCTCAGTGAGGACTAGAGCATGAGCAGGAGCAGAATGGAAGTAAAATACCAAGGTTTGGACATTGTAATGATAAGAAAGCTGTATGCAAGTTCAAGGTCTCGAAAACAGGTAGTTCTGGCCTATGAAAAGTTGAAGTTTTTGCCATGTTCCTGGATAACTACAGTGGTATATGGGCAGAAGTCAGCCACGGTACATTGCAAGAAGAAATACCTGCAATGGTGGTGGTAGGATAGAATGTGTATTACTAACAATTATAAGAACTACCCTCTGTTTAATATTGCATATGTGCTCAATACTGCACCAACAACTCCATATATGTGGCTTCATCTTATTATGGGCACAGTTGCTACTATGCCTATTTTACAAATAAAGAAACTCAAGTATTGACAGGGTGGGTAAACTGATTAAATTGACTCTTCTGGAATCTGACTGATTTCAAAGCTCTAAGTGAGGGCACTCAGTTTGTGTTCATGTAGTAGAAGTAAGCAAGGATCACAACATGATCCTTAAAACAAAATCATCAGAAGTTGAAGGAATATACAGATAGAAGAAAAGGAAAGAAGAACATAACAAAACTGGATGACGTACGTAAGGAGTAAAGCAATAGAGAACTAAGATACTATGGTTGACATCTCTGGGCCACTAACAGGAGATTTGGGGGCAACAAGCAGCTTTCCCCAAAGAATACCAGCATCTCAGATACAAAGTTTTCTGCTAAATCAACAAGGTAAAGGGGTATTCATTCAGAAGATGTTCTGGAACTTCAGTTGCTAACTGACAATGTAACACACCAGCATAGTTATTGCCAGCACAGAATCTAGAGTCAGCCTGCCTGGGTTTGTGTCCTGGCTCTACCACTTACTAACAGATTGCTTAACCTCTTTATGCCTCAGTTCTCGTCTCTGTTTAATGAGGGTGGTGATAATGTCCCATCTCACAGATTTGCCACCACTAACTGAGTTAACATTTAGGAGGTGATTCGAATTAACATCAGTCATAAAGTAACTTGTTTTTAAGAGTTCAATTGAAAATCAAGTAAATAAAGGAGTGGGCACAGGTAGGGTTAAGAGAGAAGTGAGAAAGAGAAGGAAATATAGAGACCAATGCCTAGAGGCATGTGCCAGCAGGTAGAAATGGCACCATGGTACTGGTAGTCCTCACAGGTACAAAAATGGGAAAACAAACATCCTAGCTGGAGAGAGACGTTAGTCTCTGCTTAATTTCAAATGGAATATGGTTCAGTTGATCTGCTGTTTTTAAAAGGGAGCCTAACTCAGGTCCTGAGGGCCAGCGGGCAATTGGGAAACACACTAGCCTGTGGTGGTTAGAAGTTCAAGTTATCATGTGATAATGAAGCTGCCTGAAAGGTCCTGGAGATGTCTGGAAATATCTCTCACAAGTAGCAGAAAATACAGAGTTTATTCTCTCCATCTTTTGGAGAAAAATAACAGAATATGAGAATGCATAATGTACAAATGAACATCCTAAAAACCTTTCATTTCTCCTTTTATGAGGTAAATGTACTAAGAATCTTTTATCATGTTAACCAAGGGTACTTCTCTCATTTGGGGGGGAAAAAAGATTTTCAAAGGCCATCATAATTGCAGCAGGCAAAATTTTTAGCAATCTCTCAATCTAATAGCCTCCTTAACTAAATTGCAGTTAGCTGAAAAAAATTAGTAAAATCACATATCCATCTCTATGCAAAAAGCTTCTCAGAGCAATTTCATCATATGGAGAAATGGCCATATAAATGCAAAATCTTCAACTTCTTAATTCTCAAGGCCATAGGGTAATGCTAGGAAAGGAGAAGGTGTTGTGTGATTCTGGAAAACAAGGTCATGATGAGATACAAAATGTCTTAGACCTAAGGCCACACACCTTACCTGCTCCCTCAAGTAGCTCCCACCATAAACCCACAGGCACCAGAGCGCAAAGATGAGCTCGTTCTCTTCATTCAGCCCACCAGTACATGCCAGAAATAACCATTAGTAGCAGCTTATGTGGATGTTTAAGTATTCAAGATGTAGAGAAAGGGAAAGAACTTTTATTCACTCATCTCATGTTCATAGCTGGAACTCTAAAAAGGGACATACTAGCAAGAGAAAAGCCTATTGGTTTATTTCCAAGTTTTATGCCACACAGGATCCTTCATAAGGAACTGAGGTCCTTGATAAGGAATTGAAGAATTCCCACAAAAACAAACAAAACCCACTGAGCCTGTTTTTTGATACTAGGTTTGATCAAATAGACAGCTATAGAAAAGTATAATTGGATATAAGAATATGTCCAATATATAAGCTGAGGGGCTCAGCAAGGACCAATTACTCTGATTCCTTCCTGTATTACTGTGTCTCTGGAGAGAGGGATGTTCCTTTCCTGTAGATAGAGGGGAGAAAACTGCTGAAATGCAAGTCATGTAACCTGTGTCCGGTTCCTAAGTTTGATCATCTCTTTGAGGTTATTATTCTTTTCTGGAAGGTCAGAGAGTAACCTGCCTACTTCTGTTGTTTTCTAAAATACCTTCACAGTAGCATGTCCTGAAAACCCATCAACAGGAAATCTCACCAATCCAGATTCTATTATATAAGAACTTACTTCAGGGGCTGGGAAGGTGGCTCAGTGGTAGAGCACTTGCCTTGCATGCATGAGGCCCTGGGTTCAATTCCTCAGCACCACATAAGCAAAAAGAAAAAAGCGGGAAGTGGCGCTGTGGCTCAAGTGGTAGAGCACTAGCCTTGAGCTGAAGAGCTGAGGGACAGCGCCCAGGCCCAGAGTTCAGGCCCCACGACTGGACCCAAAAAAAAAAAAAAAAAAAAAAAAAAAAAAAAAAAAAAAAAAAAGAACTTACTTCAGTTTTATAGATTGACTTTTTTTTTAATTCTTGGGCTAGGGTGTGACACAAGTGGTAGAATGTCTACCCAGCAAGCACAAGGCTCTGAATTCAAACCTTTGCACTGAAAAAGCATCCTTAACCAGGCACCAGTAGCTCATGCCTATTATCCTAGCTATTCAGATAAAAAGAATTGGGAGAACTACAGGTCAAGGCCAATCTAACAGAAAAATTTAAAGAGACTTTCATGCCAGACAATACCTGGGTATAGTGGCTCTCACCTGTCACCCCAGCTATGTGGGAGGCTGAGATCAGGAGGGTTATCATCCAAGCTGAAAGAAAATTTGCTAGACCCTGTCGCAGTAGGAAAATCTTGGCGAAGTGGTGTGCATCTATCATTTCAGTTATTGTAGAAAACATAGAATAGGAAGATCACAATGGAAGCCAGCCCTGAGCTAAAAGTGAGACCATATTTAAAAAATAACCAAAGCCAAAAGGATGGCTAGAGCTATGGCTCAATCAGTGCCTGCCTGCATAGCAAACCTGAGTCCCTGAGTTCAATCCCCAGTAGAACAACAACAAAAAAGAATCCTTAGTCTTGGTTTTTAATAATTTTCAAGTAATAAATTCAAATAGTAGTGTCTAAAATTCCTTTCTTTTTGTCTAACACTATATATAGCTTTTCAAAATTAACTTGTAAACTTAAAACTCTCAATAAAAATTATGTAAATCAGACTAGTTTCTTCACAAAATTATGTTTTATATGAAGTCAAACTAGCCATAACTCTATTATATTGAACCAAAATTTAACAGTCCTACGTAGATATGTGTGTATGCATATGTGTAGTATATTTTTTAGATATGTAGCCCATCAATGAAATATATTCTGAAAGTTCAACTATACCATGTAAACAAATATTTATAATACTACATGACACAAACATAAAATATTGAGTTATTATGGAACTTAAGTACTACTAATTCTAAGGTATTGTTTTCAAAATAAATCTAGGGGATGCCCACTTTGGCAACACATATACTAAAATTGGAACAATACAGAGATTAGCATGGCCCCTGTGCAAGGATGACATGCAAATTTGTGAAGCATTCCCTATTTTTCAACATTGAGATTCCACCTCACCCTAGTTAGAATGGCTATAATCAAGAACTCTAATAACAACAGATACTGGAGGGGACGTGGACAGAAGAGAACCCTACTGCACTGTTGGTGGGAGTGTAAACTTGTTCAACCACTTGGGAAAGCAGTATGGAGGTTTCTCAAAAGACTTCACATAGAGCTCCCCATGACCCAGAAATTTCACTTTTGGACATTTACCCAAATGATCACAAACAAGACCATACTAAAGCTACAAGCACAACTATGTTTATTGCAGCATTACTTACCATAGCTAAGATATGGAACCAACCCAGATGCCCCTCAGTAGATGAATGGATCATGAAAATGTATACAGACACACACACACACACACACACACAAACACACACACATTGGAATTCTATGCCTCCATCAGAAAGAATGACATCGTTCCATTTGTTAGGAAATGGAAAGACATGGAAAAAATTATATTAAGTGAAGTAAGCCAGGCCCAAAGAAACATAGGTCCCATGGTTTTCCTTATTTGCAATAACTAGTATATGTCTGGAACAAACAGAAAAGGTCAAAAGCTATGTACATATAACCAGATAAGATGATGTTAAGTGAAATGAACCCCAAGATAGGGACACAAGTGTTTTTTTTTTTCTTTCTTACCGTTGTTTATAACATATTTATACTGTACCATGTGATTTTTTTGTTGCTTTGTATGTTCCTCCCCCATGGTATAACCCCTGCTTTCACTGTATTTGATGTCGGTCTAATTTGGGGAGGGGAAGGGAAAAAACAAAATGCAATTTGATAGGAAATGTACTCATTACTTTGCTATGTAACTGTAACCTTCTGTACAGTATTTTTACAATAAAAAACTTATTTAAAAAATAAATAAATCTAGGGGCTCAGTGATAGAACACATACTTCTGTATACATTAAAATACTCAGATTGTTTTATAAACATGCCTAAAACCATACCAAAGCAACATTACAACATACACGTAAGAGATTAGAAGCAAGTATAAGCAACTCCATTTTCCTTTTTTAAAATAATGTCTGTCGAAATTTTTAGAAAAAAGTTTTTTGTAAGAAATAGCTTATAAAACCTCTGGAATTAAGGAAAGGAATTACATATGTTTATCACAGCATTATTTACCATAGCTAAGATAAGGAACCAACCCAGATGGCCCTCAGTAGATGAATGGATCAAGAAAATGTGGTATATATACACAATGGAATTCTATGCCTCCATCAGAAAGAATGACATTGCCCATTTGTTAGGAAATGGAAAGACTTGGAAAAAATTCTATTAAGTGAAGTAGGCCAGGCCCAAAGAAACATAGGCCCAATGGTTTCCCTTATTTGCAATAACTAGTATATGTCTGAGACAAGCAGAAAAGGTCAGATAAGTTGATGTTAGGTGAAATGAACCCCAAGACAAGTATTCAAATGTTTTTTCTTTCATGCGATTGTCTCTAACATATTTATAAGATGATTTCTTTGTTGTTTTGTATGTCCCTCTCCCACAATATAACACCTGCTTTCACTGTATTTGATGTTGGTATAATTTGTGGAGGGGAAGGGAAAAAACAACTCATTTACATAGGGATACAGGTGGACCCATTGCAACAATGAGATGTACAAGACTTTATGTCGAAAAACGAACTTTACAACTTTGGGGTGGGAGGAGTGGGGGGTAGAGATGGGGAGGGGGGATGGAGGGGGATAGGAAGGGCTGGGAAGCGGGGGGGGGGGGGGGGGAAGAAAAGAATTACAGGGGCAGTGGTCTTTGTTAAAATGGAACACCAACACATTAGAACTCCAGGAAATGGAAACAAGAGGGTTTAGTGGGGGGGGGGGGGGTTCCTTCTTTGTTGCTTTTTCTCTTTCACTTCCTTTCATCTTATTTGTTCATTTATCTGTCTTTGGGAAGGTAAGGAGAACATATAAATGGTGGGACAAAGGGTGAACAAATGCAGCTGTAGCACTATGGTAATTATATAACTTGTGGGTGGTGGGAAATACCCAGGGAAGGGGTAACATTGTCCAATAAAGAAATATATTCTTTGTCTGACTTATGTAATCTTTATCCTTCTGCATACCTTTACAATAGCAATTAATCAATTAAAACAAAGCAGAGGAACTATTTTAACAAAAAAACTACATGAGACTACACAGCCTTCAGCAGCACACAATGGATCTTTCATCAGTATTGCAAAATGCCTTTCTGAGACTATTTGCAAAGAATGGATGGAATTCTCAGTGTTGCAAGCACTCCCTGAATTACTTAAAAGAACAATGAATGAATGACTATTAGAAACATTTCTTGAGTTCAGTGATATTTGTATCACTAAAAATGAGATTTAAGCAAGCTTTACTCCAGAAAGAACAAATTTACTAATTATAGACATCAATTCCTGAATGATATGTCACCAAAAGTTGACCTGTCTTCTCTTTGATAAGTGATTTTAAATTAGGTCCTACTTGACTTGCAGACATTGTTTGCTTGCATCTTTGTTAACACAAAATTTGTTCTACCATAGCTTCAAATGTAAGATTTAAGATAACTTCTATAACAAAATAAGAAAAATAAGGCAGGCTAGAATTTGAAAAATAAGATGAAGAGATGCACAAAAAGAACGACATCATGTGAGGGATGATAGATCCCACCTAGCACTTCTCTGTGTCTCATGGATCTGAAACAAAACAACAGGTATCAACAGGTATATGGCTACAAGGAAAGGTGGGTGATGTGGAAAAGAATTCCAGAAATAATGAGCTTTAGACTTATAAAAGAATCAATGGAATCCAACACAGGATGCAAATCAAAATGGTTTGGGAGGGACACAACCTCTCCCAAGTGGAGCTCTCCTCAATTTGTCCAGTCAGAAAGCTTCTATCTACTCTTGGGCCTGGTCTCACTGTTACCTTCCTTATGAAGACTTCCTCAATACAGACCTTTCAGTGCTCACCATACTAAGTACCTGCCAATAGGTACAGAAAGTATTATGCTGCATTTTAATTGCTTACTCCTTGGTTGACTGTAAGCTCCTTAAAGAACAAGGAAATATTTTTGTTAAGTTTTCTATCCCAAGAATCTATTTGGTGCTAATTGTATGGTAAAGGAATGCATTATTCCTCCTAAAGTATAATTCCTTGAGTCAAGCATCATGCAGCAGAAATAAATTTAGAGGAAATAAATTTATTATAACTTCAGCTAAGATGAAAATAGATGTTTTACCAATTCTGATAAATGGAAGATACATTTCAATTAAATAACATAAATCCCTTACTAAAAACATACATAAACAGTTGTTTGAAACACTTCATGGATAATGAACTAGGTGACCTTATCCCATGTACTAGCTAGTACTACTTTCAGAGCAGTAAATGTCATTCTATATCTTATCTGAATGATGATCAAGGTCTATAAAACACCATTCACAACATATTCATCTCAAAAAATCTTGAGAGCTCAAAATAAAAACTTACCAACAATCAAACATGATCTCTACTCAACCCATCCTTCCACTCAAAGTGCAGCTTTGAACGAGCAATTACTCAACTGCATAAAGATAATACAATATTAAGTAGAAAGTATTGTCCTAAAAAAAAATCACAGACAACTTAGCACTCTTTTTATTGTTAAAACAATTAAAATATAAATGCATATACTTCAGGATATTACACAGAAATAGTAGATATCAACTTCAGGACTACAGTTAAATGGAAGAAGGCAAAATAATGGATAGTGAAGAGAACAATTCAGTGAGATTACTACCTGTAAGGTCCGCTCCTGGATGGCTAGCAGACTCCACCCTCCTCGCAGCAAAGTCTCCACCCAGTACCTGCGTTACCTAGGCAACTGGGACACCTGGAAGAGGTCACATCTGCACCTGCTGAGGTCACATCTTAATTTGATGTGGCCACACCTTTCTCCACCCATACCCTAGATAAGGCCTAGCCCAGGCCCAGACACTCTCTCTGGTAGCTCTTTGTTCAGCTCTCTCTGCTCTTTTCTAGCTCTTTTCTCTCTCTTTCCTCTCTCTTTCCCAGCTCTCTCTCTCTTTCCCAGGCCTTTCCCAGACATGTGGAGTGCCAACCTTGCCTGGTCCCAGCAGGTCTACTGAATAAACTTACTCCTTACCTGAATACAACATGCATGGTGCTGTTCTTACTCGCTACCTCTTTTTAAAAAACCTAACACTACCAAAACCCTACCTTATGGGGGGATAGTAGGTGATTATGGGTTTTTTTTAAAGACAGATAAAGAAAAGAAGAAAATGCCTATAATTCTATTTACTCAGGAGGTTGAGATCTCAGGATCTCAGTTTGAAGCTAGCTGAAGCTAGCTGAGACTCTTCAATTAACCACTACCAAAGAAGGAGAGTTATATAGCTCAAGTGGCAGAGTGTCAGCCTTGCACAAGGCCCTAAATTCAAGCCCCATTATCTACAGATAGACAGATAGATAGATACATAGATATATATACATAGATACATAGATATAGACAGACAGACAGACCGACAAAAGTGAACCAAGTATAACAAAGTGTCACGAACCAAAGACTATTGGCCTTAAATGAGATGATATAAAATGACATAAAATTAAATTAAAATTAAAATTGTTCATAGTTTGTAGGCCAATACCTAACCTGGACCAGGTTATAATTTTTTCTGCAACTAATTCAATTGTATGTTTAAACTTGTCTTCAACAAATATGAGGCCTTTTACCATCACCAAAGTAACTCCTATTCAGTAATAAAGCTGAAAGAAAAGGAAGGGAGGTACACAACTGGAAATGCTGCTAATTATCTCTCCATCTCTGCAATAATGACAATTCCCATAACCTATAAGGAAGCCATGGTGATTGTTATTCATTCAATAATCAGTAAGTGCCAAGTAATGTCAAAAGTCATAATAAGTATAGGTATCATTCAGATTTAAAATTAATACTTGAGCCAGGTGCCGGTGGCTCACACCTGTAATCCTAGCTATTCAGGAGGCTGAAATCTGAGGATCACGGTTCAAAGCCAGCCTGGGCAGGAAAGTCCATGAGACTCTTATCTCCAATAAACCACTAGAAAACTAGAAGAGGCGCTGTGGCTCAAGTGGTAGAGAGGTCGCCTTGAGCTGAAGAGCTGAGGGATAGCACCCAAGTCCAGAGTTCAAGCCCTACAACTACCCCCCCCCAAAATTAATACTTGAGTATAATTGCCTCCCTTCAAAGATTCCCCATATCAACATATTCCTCAGGCTTTATAATCAGGACTTTTTCAGAGTCCTTATTTACTTACACAGGACAATACCAAAGTAATTCACAAAATGAATTACAATGGTTCCTCAAAAGTGAAAAAAAAAAACATCACATGTCTATTACAAAAGCTGAGAAGAACATTGCTTCTTCAACAGATTAGGTTTCATATAAGTGTACTGAAAACTTTACCTGCTATTTCCAAAAGTGGATTGATATGATCGCCTTCTTCCAGCTTCACAAAGCCAACCTGACTTCTAAAAGTATCAATCCCTTGAAATGGCAATGTCAAACGTCTTCCCTGGAGAATTTCTTCAATGTATGGCTTTAATTCCCAAAGTGCATCAATACCACTGGAAAGAAAGAAAATCTTTTTCAGTAAAAGTAATAAAATATATAAAACCAATTAAGGGACAAAATAACCCATTTAGAAAATTAGAGTTTGTACTTGTAGTAATTATTATAAAACTCAAAATACCTTCCAAAGCCAACTTACTTTATCAAAACTAATCAACTTCAAGCCAAAACTATAGATATGAATTAAATCTTTGCCCAATTGTAATCTAAAGACATGAGAGCAGATACTGTTTTATAGTTTTTCAAGAAATTTTTAACCAAGGAAATGGTACATATACAAGTAGAAAAATACTGGTAATAGAGCCCCAAAACATCTACAAGAGCTCTTATTAGAATATATGAAATGGTCTAGAAAGTATTAACACAAAACCCCACACTGGTAATCATAGCTATTCAGGAGGCTTCAAAGGCAGCCTAGGCAGGAAAGACCAGAAGACCCTTTTTTTCTAATTAACCACCAAAAAGCCAAAGTAGAGCTGTAGCTCAAGTAATACAGTACCAGTACAAAAAGGGTGAGGAATAGAGTTCATGCTTTAGAACTGGCATTCATATGAAAAGTATTATTTATTTGTGCAATACTGTTTGTAAGACACTCTAATAAAACAATACACATTATCTCTAAAAACACAACAGCACATATAAAACAGCAACTTATATACTTGAATTCAAATAAGTTTAATGTTTCCCAACTGAAACTCTGTGCTTGTTATAGCTAGTTATCTTATGTTTATGTAGGGCTACTCTATGTTTCAAACCTTTATCTTTCTTTCTTTCTTTCTTTCTTTCTTTCTTTCTTTCTTTCTTTCTTTCTTTCTTTCTTTCTTTCTTTCTTTCTTTCTTTCTTTCTTTCTTTCTTTCTTTCTTTCTTTCTTTCTTTCTTTCTTTCTTTCTTTCTTTCTTTCTTTCTTTCTTTCTTTCTTTCTTTCTTTCTTTCTGTATTTTTGGTCTGGTCATGGGGCCTGAACTCTGGGGCTGGGCACTGTCCCTCATCTCTTCAGCTCAAGGCTAGTGCTCTACCACTTGAGCCACAGCACCACTTCTGGGTTGTTGTTTTTTTTTTTTTTTTCTGCTTACGTGGTGCTAAGAAATAGAACCCAGGGCCTCATGCATGCAAGGCAAGCACTCTACCACTGAGCCATCTTCCCAGCCCTTTGTTTTTCTTTATAAAAACAAATTTTATACCAGGCGCTGGTGGTCATATCTGTAATCCTAGCTACTCAGGAGACTGAGACCTGAGCATAGCGGTTCAAACCCAGCCCAGACAGGAAAGTCCATGAGACTCTTATCTCCAATAAACCACTAGAAAACCAGAGGTGGTTCTATGGCACAAGCAGGAGAGCACTAGCCTTGAGCTGAAGAGCTCAGGGATAGCACCCAAGCCAAGTTCAAGCCCCACGACCAACAACAATAACAACAACAAAATTACTATATTACTAAGTTAGGCATGATCAGATTTTGAGTATTTTGAAAATTAGGATCAATTCTTTCTATCCTAAACTGAGGAGAATTTTGGTAAAGGCACTTCATTATAAGGAAAAAATAAGATCTCACTAGAGGGCAGCAATTACTTGAAAAAGAAATCAGCTTATAATGTGGAGAAGGCTTGGAAACATCCTCAAACTATTATTAAATTATCCCAATCAATAATATGTTTGCCAGGCAAATACTTAGGTGTTTTTCTAGATCTTTTATATTTCTAAGTTAATACTCATGTAATACTTCTGACAGATTTTTACCCATGACATTTGTACACTGTCTTATTTCTCTGTCACAATCTAATGAGAACACATATAATATAGATGAGCTTTCTAAGAGTCAATATTTCTAACTGTACCACATCTTAAATCCAATTGTACCTAACTATATTTGTGATCATATGAAAGAACATAGTGTACCCACTTGTAATTCAATATCATCTTTCATTGGTGTTCAGTGTGAGTTAAAGCAGAGTAACAGCACAGGCACTTCTGGCTCGGCTATCATAAAGTGGGAGAAGCTAAGACATTCATTCTAAATGAAACTACATGCCAATGTAGGCCATGAGAAAGATTAAGACTATTTTTAAATTATTTACATTTATCTTTAAGTACGAAGAGGTTTCAATTCAAGGTGTCAGTTTATGAGTACAATGATCTTGATCCATGTCACTTCGTAATCTCTCTCAACATCACCTATCCCCTGCTAAGACTTTTCAGAAAGAGTAAATTCCACATAAATTTTTAATTAAAGAAATACAGGTGTATCATGTAGAGAACTGAAAAACTAGATTGAGTATAAATAATTTTTTAATTTAAAAAAAAGATATGGAATTCACTGCCCCTGTAAATTTTTAACAGGGTATAGGTGGTATCGAGAGAGATGGGGAAGTGAGATGGATCAAGATTCATTGTACTCATAAACTGACATCTTGAATTGAAACCTCTTTTTACTAATAATAAAATAAAAATAAATATAAATAGGAAAGTAAATGGTTTTCCCAGGTGTAGGCAGGTTAAAAAAAAATGTGGTATTCCATAATTCCAGAATGTTCAGCTAAAATCCCAACCTAGACTCCAGTGCACTTACATAATTAACATGGGCAAAACACCTGCATAACCAAGGGTTACTGCTGATGACAATAACAGAATGGAAAGGTCTAGATTAAGAAAATATGTGTTTACTTAATTTTGTACATTACTAACAGCTGAGGTGATTTATAATAAAGAATACTTCTTTATAATCTCAATATTTCTTTGTGTTTTACTGTGTTTATTCATATTAACATAATGACTTGGAAAATAATATTCAAGAAAAAATAATTACTCACATGTTTATTTCATCTTCATTTAATAATTGCATCACTAACAGGGTAATGTGAAAGGAACCATCACCAGACATTGCTTTAGACAGTCGCTTATCTTGTTGAATTATTGCCTTTTGCAGAATTTTAATTCCTCCTATAATCTAATCACACATGATAAACACACACAAATAGCCATAGGTAAGTACATGTTTATACAGTAAATTGAAAATCAAGGAGAAAAATAAGCATGACGTCAAGATTCTACAAGCAAACGCTTAATTGTCAAAAGCTTAATTGTCACAAGTTGATAACTTAGAATAGTAAATTTAGAAAATCACAGTCTTGTCCATTGAAACCAATACCCTTACTTTGCAGGCTAAGGCACTGGTTGAGTGGAAAAACTCTCAATAGCCATGCATCTTTTAGAAACTTGTCTTTGGAATACAGGGTATGACTCAGTGATGATGATCTTTTCTAAGAAAAAAAGCTTTATTCTTTCAACACAAAGGTCAAATCAGCAGACAACATTCCATTTCTGTTAGGAGTAATATTTATTTGTACTCAAGTGAATGTGTCTAAAGACCTATTTCCCCTGGCCTTTTGGGTTTTTTAAGATGACAGTAATTTTAATAACACTAATTACTCTCATTTTTTCCCCTGGCATATCAGAAGAGACATAATCAAAAAGATAGAGCTAAAATAAAAGGCCCAAATGTGAAAAGTACTATCGTCTACAGGTAAAAGCCTCACATCTACCTTCCCCTCTCAGTACTTGCTCCTCTGGAACAAAAAGAATGATGCCATCTCCCTCCTCCATTTCCAGTTAGAGGCAATTGCCGTGAACCTGAGTATACTAGAAAGTAATCTGAACATAAAAGAGCAAACTCTGAGAAAGCCCAGAGGAAGGGAGCACCCAAAGCCCTGAGACAGCAGAATTACTGAGGAAAGGAAAAGAGGAAGTCAGGAAATAAAAGCAGAATTTTTTAAAAGAAGAAGAAGAAGAGATGAGAAATAACTGAATCATGAGCATAGCACATTATTCTGAGACTAGAGTAGCTGTTTTATCCTGAACAATGTTCCTATTATCGGTGGAATGTGACTGGGAAAGTCATAAGATGCAGTTCTAGGGTCTGACTTCCCATAGATAAAGACTTTGTCCTTGAGCCAAAACTTTAACTAAGCTCCTCCAATTCTTCTGCTTAACTAGGCCCAAAACTATCTTGAATAAGAATTTTCTGAAATCAATTTAAAGAAAACCCCTTACTCGTGATATCTGACTACCCTAACCTAACCTGTCTTAAACAATAATTGTGTTGTTAGGCCACACATTTTCATTCTTTGTAACCTCTTAGGAATGTTCTATCCCCTAATCCCAACCTTGCTCCTTGTTTGTAAGTCTCCCACAAGCTTACTAAAGTCAGAGTTGAGCCCAGCCTCTCTCACCTATTACAAGACTGTGTCAATGGTCTTCATAACAATCACCACAGATCCCATGAATAAGGTCTTTCTTACTATCTTTGATGATCACCATGAATAATGTCAACACCATGGATCTTTACACTAAATACACACCACCTAAAGTAACCTCAGCCTATCTCTATTTCTAATAATCTAAAAGAGACTGATAGTTTTTCCAATAGGAACTGAAAAATCCTGGAGCAAACAAAACCAATCAGGTTTTAAAATTTTTCAACAAGGTAAAAAGTAGCTTTTACTTCGCTTAAACTGAGAACTCAAAGGTTCATATCTTCATAGCTACAACAGCTAGAGAGGCAAACACCAAGAGAAGCTTTTTGTGCATGCTGTCTCAGAAGCAAAGGAACCATGCACAAAGAAACTCTGTACCTTGTGATGTCTGTCACAATTGCAAAGAGTCACAGGACTGGAAAAAAGGCCATCCACTCTGACAACATTCTTCCATGAATTATTCCCTTTGTTACTAATTGTTCTCCATTAGAGGGAACTCCCAAGGGCGAGACTGTTGTAAAAATCAATACTGATGGAACTTCAAGGGAATCTCTACTCAGCCACTTGCAGTAATAATCTTAAATATTCCACTGTTCATGACTCCTCACTGATTTCCCCATGGAAACTAGGATCAAAATCAATAAGGAGTCATGAACAGTGTTGGTAGAAAACAAGGACACCAAATCTACTCTTTGCTCTACCCTAGAAAAATCAACAAAGTCCTCTCATTCCAAGGTAATAAAAAGAATCAATATTTGTTTATATCATTTGGAAAAACATCACTATACATAGCCTCTATGCCCATAGGTTCTCTAAAGCCCTATATTACTAACAGATTATCTGCCAAAGTGGACTCAATAAAACATGCAGTTCATTTCTTGCAATAGTTTATAAGGGTCAGAGAGGCCACCATGGAAAAACTGGTTCTTGAGATAAAAAGGCCATTGCTTAGGTCATGATTTACTGCAGAAGGAATTTCCCTTTCTCCTGAGAGAATAAAAACAATCCAAGGGTTCCCTAGACCCACAGCTAAGAGACTATTAAGAGGTTTCTATGGACTTCTCAACACTGTCGATTTTAACACAAATTTCTTCCTGCTGGCATTTCCTTGTTACAAATTTTTTTTAAAAAAACAACTGTCCCAGAGCCTTTGACATGGGAAGATAACTATGAACAAGCTTTCAAGCAAATAAAACTGACATTACACTGATCTTCAGGTTCAAGGCTCCTAAATTATATAAAACCTTCTACCTTATCTCTTCATGAATGCAATAAAAAGGCTATGGGGGAACCTTCCTTAGGAATATGATAGAAGACATATCCCATTGCTACTCACATTTTCCAAATGTAACAGCAGTTAAATTGGTGGAAAGCAAATCTGAACTAGTATGAGAAAATAAGCTATGTAAAAATTATACATGAAGTTAAAAAAATTATTACATTTGGATCCAATTCAACAGCCTTCAACAAGTATAATAAGAATTTATGAAGCTCTTCTTCTGTCATCTTTTAATCTACATCTCAAATACTGTGGCCTATTTTACATGCCACTTGGCTGCTCTGCTCTGAAAATGAAGAAGACCAAAACGGTGAGGTATCATGACTATTGAGTACTTGCACTGACTCACAGGAAACTACATTAGGCAATACTTAATACATTTTGTTGATGTACCATATGCCAAAATACAGAAGGCAAGTAATAAACAGGATATTCAACAGCTACTCAAAATGAACTATAATTGTAATTTTTAAAGGAATTTGTCTACAACTTAAATCAGCACAACATGTAGAATTATGTTTTTATTATAGCTTGTCACATAGTCAAAGACAAATTAGTGTACTATACAAATAGTTCATATGCCTTTGGGGTGGTACACAATTTTGAAATGCTATGAAGGTAAATGTGGTTTCTCCAGGCTAGTGGAACTACCATCAAAAATAAACCCCAAGTAGTCAAAATTCTTTCAGCCACTTCCTTGATTTCAAGGGAAACTGTAACTAAAACTGAAGCTGATTCTTATAAACAAGTACCCTATCAGCTAACTCTGAAATTCTCAATATACAAATTTGAATAAACTCTATAAAGTTCATCTACATGTAATTACTTATTATAATTTGTTTAATTAAATAAATTAGCTGTCTACCTAAATTGGTACAACAAAAATGATATCTAAAAGAACACAAATTTAATATAAACAAGAGCTCAGTGAGGGGCCAAATGGCTGCATGGTCCTTCCCATATCCCTCCAATTGCCACTATTCAACTGTACAACTATTCTCTGTAGCCAAAAGTGGTCCAATATGGTGTTATGGAAAAGTACCGGTGGCATATTGCTCTAAAGCAGCAAATGTGGTTTGTAGCCAGTGTCCGCCTTGTCAAAATAATAATACTGGAAAGACTGCTAAGACTGATACATTTCCACCACCTGCTGGACCATTTGAACATGTTCAGATGGATGACATTCCATTGCCATCCTCAATGGAATATCAATATGTTCTTGTGACAGATGCCAAATTTCAGATGGACTGAAGCTATTCCTTGTGAAAAGGCTGATGTTACAACAATAGCAGAAAAATGTATTAGAAAGCTCTCTAGTAATTGAGGAAAATTTATTTTACAGAGCTGTCAAAAACTAAATAAGATCTTCAAACCCAAAAATTTTCAATTTGCTTCCCAGAGAATATCTGTCAATACTTGGAGATAGATTTGTCACAATAATAGGAGGAGGGGTCAGAGGGCAATTTGCACTTATAAGTAGATTTTTGCATTTTTATCAAAACTCAATCTAAGCTCAAAAATTATTTGTATAGGTGCTGGGAAGGTGGCTCAGTGGTAGAGTACCTGCCTTGCATGCATGAGGCCCTGGGTTCAATTCCTCAGCACCACATAAGGAGAAAAAGCTGGAAGTGGTACTGTCGCATAAGTGGTAGAGCGCTAGCCTTGAGCTGAAAAGCTAAGGGACAACACCCAGGCCCAGAGTTCAGGCCCCATGACCAGCAAAAAAAAAAAAAAAAGATAAAAGAAAAAGCTACTATTGGTATATAAATTTGGAAAATGTTCACATTCATATATCCAAAAATGTAATGTAATGTTTTTCATGCTAAAATTGTTTCAGACCATTAGTATCCTTGAATTATTGAAGAGCTTGTAAAACTGCAAATAAAAATCTATAAAATACTTTGAACTCTATTACTGCTATGAGCCACACAGTACTTACAATTCAATATTAACCTTAAACCTAGAAAAAATTAAAATTAATCTAATCAAGTAATATATTTTTAACTATGCTTTAGTGCTTCAGATTCATTTATATATTCCTTGATATCATCATGATTTTTAAATAACTTTTATTCCTAATTATATTCTTTTAAAGTAGAAGAAAAGAAAAAGACTTCAGTATTAATTTTGTCATAATAAAGTCCCAATGTCATTGAAGGCCAAAAGAAACTAAGTTTTACAATCATTAAATTCAACACAACCATTAAAATTTATCTATCACTATAATGTCTAGCAGTACTTTGTGCAACTGCACGAAGTATATTCTTAGAATCTAACACTATAATGTCAAATTTATAAAGGACTTTGAAAGAAATTTCTAAGAATATGTACTTTATTGAAATCTTAAATATTTCCTTCATGACTCACTCTTGAGTTAGTAGAGTAAAAGCAGACACTCATCTGCTAAACATTGCTGGCCCAGATTCCACATGCCTAAAAATAATGCAATTAGAAAATCCATTTTTATATTTTTAAGCTTTCTAATTGACTCAGAACATGTATGAATTCAAAGAAAACACCATAAATTACAACAAGAAATTATTTACATTCTAGTACATGATAGAAAAATGTCTTTGACCCCATCTTTTGACATTGATTTTGAAATTTTTCCAAGCTGCTAACACATATTATCCCTAAATCTGTTGCCTCGTTAACAGTTACTAGAAGTATCATATCGGAGTGTATTTGCTTAGCATAAAAGAGGTCCTGGGTTCCAATCTTTAGCATCAGGAAATAGAACATGTATACATGTTAAATAACTTTTTTTCAAAGATGAATACTCTAAACTATGAAATGTACTTCGAAAAACTTGGGCTTAGGGAATGTCTTAATGACAGGGCACTTGCCCAACATAAACAACACCCTGAGTTCAAGAGCCTGGTACCACTGAGAGGGAAAAAAATGAATGCTTGAAAAAACCAATAACAGAGCAAATAACTAGAGTAAAGGCAAACAAAATAACAATAAAACCTATCTCAAATTCTACATTTCCATGTTCACATTTTTAACAAACTACACACGAAAATAAATACAATCCTAATTTCATCCCTTTCAAAGTGGTCCTTATATTTTTCAATGCTGCTTTGTCTTATATTATTACAAACTATAGTTTGGATCTCGAATGCCCCAAGTCCCATGTGTTAAATGTTTGGGTTCCAGAGTAGTACTGTTGTTGATTACTTGGGAGATAGGGATCAGGAAGATCATGGTTTGAGACAATCCCAGGTAAACAAATAGAGACACCTCTATGATGAGGCTTCAGTAGGACAGTTACAATCCAGGCAGCTCAGACAAAAATGTGAGAGACTATCTCAAAAACTTCTAAAGCACAAAAAAGACTAGGATAGTGCCTCAAGTGGGGAAGCACCTGGCTAGCAAGCGTGAAATTCTGAGTTCAAACCCCAGGAACACCAAAGAAAACAAGAGGTTTTCTTAGTAGGTACCAGTTCTCTACTTGGTAGGTACCAGTTGTAAAGGAGACTCTAGGATCCTGGACCTTTACTTTCTCTTCTTTTGCTTCCAGGACATACAGTGAGCAGTCCTGCTATGCCACATAACTCATAACTCCTAACACATAACTCATCACAAACCCAAAAGTTATGAGGGCCAGTCAAAGGCCTGGAGCCTCCAGATCTGTGAGCCAAAATAAGTTAATTATTCTCAGATATTTTGTTAAGTAACAGAAAGCTGACTAACAAATCACCTCTCATTTTAAAAAGCATATAAAATCACATATGGGTAGCAGCTATAGTCCTGGACATTTTATAACCCTATCAAAATTTTTCTTTTTATTTTTAAACCAATATCTAATTGTAAGTTAATGAAGAAACACATGCTTTCATATACTTTCAACTTGTATATTTTTATGCTGCCATTCTCATTCATTTTCTAGTTCTACTTCTTAAAATATGAAATCAAGATTTTCCACCGATGAGAAAGATTTTTCCATCAATAAAGAATTCAAAATTTAAAGTCTGTTTGACATCAAAGGCCTATGTAATTCTGATTGCCTTTTTTCTTTAAAACTAGATGCCAACAAGAGGCCAAAACTAGAGCAACTCATTGTGAATGTGTGTGCTTTCAAAGGCTTGTTTGCAGCAACTTAATTGGAACTTGGACTATAGTCTTCTATTGAAACAATGTTATAAATGGGATTTCTTTTCTCAGGCTTCCCTACAAAGAATCACAATTAACTTGAAAAGAAATTTAACATTAGGTACTTTAAAATAAACAATTAGAAAATATTCACATGGAAAAAAAACAGAATATAGCCAAATGACAATCTCATTGGATTTTTGTATCTCCTCTCCATATTTGTAAGTAAACTTTCTAAGCTTTCTGTTATATAAAATAGAGTTCTACTGAACTTTTATTTTTAAAGCAGTATTTGTACTATTATTGTATTTATTATTTTTAAGGGTCTTGAGCTATAATGTAGCTCAGTGGTGTAACTCAGTAGCTCAGTGCTTATCTTATATGAGGTCCTGGGTTCAATCCCCAGAACTACAAAAAAAATAGTTCTGGTTATAACTTCATATCCATATCTTCACCCCTGACATGACAGCATTTCACCTGTGTGAGTACACATCTTCTCCAGAACAAGCACTAGTCTAGGAACTAACTAGTGCTGTGAGGAATACAAATGTCAAACCGCAAGGATGACAACTGACAATATGAAAGGCTTTAGCTGGGAGTGAGGTGGGATCAAAGGAATGAGAAAGGGTGGGTGTCCTGGTCAGGGTGGTCCCAGTAGCAAGGTACAAACCAAGATACAGCTAATACAACTAAGACGGCAGGAAACTCTTAGCCAAGGAAAGCCTGAAGCAGAGGGAAACTGGGATGATCAAGGACAGTGCGAGGGGCAGAAGGGGAAAGGGGAAAGTGGAGAAGGCCACTTTGTAGAGCATGGTGGGGCCTTGTCTTTGTCAGTATCAATGGGGAAATCTTAAAGTAAATAAGCAGGTCAGTGGCACGTACCAATTTAGGTTTAGAAAAAAAATCACTTGAAGGGACTAGCAAAGGAGAGGCCTTGAATTCAACCCACAATACAACACAAAGGATGGAGGGAAGAGGAGAGAGAAGGGGAAAAGGGGAGGGGAAGGGAATCTTAGAGATGTGCCAGTTAAATTTTAAAAAACAACCTGAAAATGTACCTGGTCAAAGGAATCAGAATTCACAATGAATGAATTCAGATTTATCCTGGGATTCTGGGGTATTCTTCCTAGCCACTTTCATTCCTGCCCTACTGCTTAAGGAGTTTCAGATAAGTAAGTCTCTCTTAGAAGCTTCTCAGTACGTGCTAATTTTCTATTATTCACATAACATTAATTTTTCCAATTTTAATAGATTCCTACTAAGATTGTGATTCATTAGATTGGCTGAATATCCCCAATCCAAAATTCTGAAATCCAAAATGCTCCAAAATATGAAACTTTTTGAGCACCAACACAATTTAGAAGTGGAAAATTCTGCACTTGACCTCATGTAATAGTTGCAACCAACACACAGGCGCAGTGAAACACTAGATGAGGTACACATATAAGGTATATATAAAATATTAGTGGATTTCATGTGTAGTCCTGGGTCTAATACCCAGGTTATCTCATTACATATGCATAAATATTCCTAAGCCCAAAACATCCAAAGTGTGTCTCACTTTTGGTTCCATGCATTCTCATGGAATTCATATTCAAATTCTCACTCATATAACTTGAATATCCTATATAATGATGAGGAAACTTTAGAGAAAATACATAAACATAAGCAAGAAAATCTAATTCATTCTTCCCCTGAGCGATTTTGGAAACCTCTGTTCCCCTCACTGTCCTCTGAAGGTTTCTCCAGGTTCATGAACAAACCTTTGCCAAGGACTGTGCCAGGTAACCATTTCTGAGGGACTTTTATAAAATTATTATTATTTAAGTATGATTAAGATTGGTGGATTGGTAGTGTGCCCATCTAGCAAGTACATATGTCCTAATACTGTGAAATAAACTTTTGGAAGTAGAGGCACAGCTCAGGTAGGAAAGCACCAGTCATATTTTTTTAATTAAGATTTTTCAGTTATTATTTAAATATATTTCTATTATTTGACTAAGACTTTTCTCTTCATGATCCTACCAAAATGCCACCACAGACTATTAGAAACTAAGAGTAAGTGGGCTGATAGGAATTTATTAGACTCTGTTTTTTTATTAGCTTAAGTTAGTGATTCAGGGGATAGGTGATTTCATTGTTATATCTCCACACATTTACAACATATTTCAACCCATCTCACTCTTTCCTGTCACTCTCTCTTCCCTCCCTTCCCCCTTTCCAAAACAATTCCTGAAGGTTTCTTTGTTCTATTTTGTAGCTTCAATCTATTTCTACTGTATTCATCCTCTTTCCTCCTCCTGTTTAGCCCAATCTCCTCCTGCTAGGACCCAGTCCTCAAATGAACCTATGTCTGTTTCTGAGAACCTCCCTCATTTTCTACTGATCAACTAGCTTTCACTAGGGTTCTTTAGGCTGCTTTCATATGTGTTTGCAATGTACTTCAAAATTACTCAATCTGTATATTTCTTTTTCCCTTTCCCCTTCTTCTTTTCCTCCTAAACAGTCCCTTAGATTCATGCACTATAATTAAGAATAAAATATAGAGTAAAATATCATAGTAAAAAGTTCTGTAGGTTTTGTTCTTCTAAAATACCTCTTTGCTGGTGATTGGGATGGACAGGAAATAGTTGGGTTGATAATCTTTTAGCTTTCTTTTCCTCTTCTTTTCTTGCTCACTCTTGATCTGTTCATTTTCTTTACTCTTTGAGTTTATTGGAGATGCATCAGTGACTACAGGAGAAAAGTCAAAGAACACTATATTGAATATACTTAATTAAAGATAACATAGAAAAAGAAGGAAACAAGAGAAGAACAAGTAGCAATTGTTTACAACTGTCATTTTCAAAGCAGGCAGGAGTTGGCATACACATTATAGAAAGGATCTAACAGCAAATATTTTAGGCTTTGCAGATAATATAGTCTTCATTACAACTACTTAACTGTAACAAAACATAAGTGAAGTGCTCTCTCTGGCTGTGTTCTAATAAATTTATTTGCAAAACTTATTTGTGGTAGGCCAGACTTGGTCCATGTGCTATACTGTGTTTAGCTCTGCACCTTAGGGTACAGCTAACAACCAATCTTTCCCATAAGCCAAAGTTCCAACACTGGCAAACATTTTCTGATCTACTCCAATGAACTAATCTCCTTTTACTAGACTCTACCTTTCAAAGGTTCCACCACGTCCTGCTAGCACCAGGAACCAAGGGCCAAGATGTTCATGCCTTTGGGAGACACTCAAACTATTGCACATAAGATATGTTAGTTCATTGATCGCTGTAAGATAAATATTGCTTACTGACATTTTTGGGAGGGTTTTTTGATACACATGTATGTACTGGATGATACTATAATATTTATTCCTTACTGAAAATGTAAGAAACATAAATCATTTTGTTGGTTTAATTCATATTCTGATACTAACTGGAGAGATTTAATTTTTCCTTTTTCTTTTAATTTTTCCTTTTTCTTTTTTTCTTTTTTCTTCCCCCTCACCCCCAAGTCAGTTACAGGGCTTGAACTCAGGGCTTGGGCACTGTCCCTGAGCTTTTGGGTTTAAGGCTAGTACTTTACCACTTTCAACCACAATGCTACTTGCAGTTTTTGGGTGGAGATGAACTTTCCTTCCCAGGGTAGCTTTAAACCACAATCCTCAGATCTCAGACTCCTGAGTAACTAGGATTACAGGTATGAATCACCAGTACCTAGCAAGACAACTAATACTTTTAACATTTTCAATTGTCTTATATCTTATCTCTTTTATACTACAGTGTATGTATGTGTATGTTTTGTACATATCCAAAGAGAGAAAATGATATTGTATTCTCTCAAAGTAATACCTATAATGTATCACAGCTCTTAACAACTCTAATATCCTGAGAATTACACAGTGTAAAACCCTAACTCAAAATATATATTCTTGGTAAAAATAATGTAGTATAGACTTTGTCTAAATTTCTATTTTTATGGTATCAAGGTTTGAATTCAGGCATTCTCATTGGGCTTTTTCTGCTTATGGCTGGTGTTCTACCACTTGAACCACACCTCTAGTCTATCATTTTATGGAAATTGGAACTGGATATTCACTGACTATTTTGTTTGGTCTGGCTTCAAATCTCTACCTGTAAACCTAGTTTTCCATAATCTTATTTACGGCTATTCAGCTTTCCTTTGAGTTCGGGATCCAGTTGGATGAGGTAAAATTTTCTTTTGTTAGACACTAAAGACAGCACAGAGTTGAAAACTATCTGCTAAGAGCTGAGGAAAAACAGAAGAACTCTAAGAACATGTAGTGCGGTTTTATCCACACTCAGAGCATGCTCTTTTACACACAGTGATTCCTACTCAGTCTGTATACATCAACTCCAAGTTCTTCTCTCTCATTCTCCAAAGTACAATGTCTTTCTTCTTTTGTTTCCTGAAGTTTATTTTATTCCTGTGAACCGTAAACAAAGTTCTAAAAGATGAATTACTTTATTCTTTTTTACTTACTTGCACATGAAATATATTTAAATAAAGAGAAAACTAGTCATAGCTACTGAAAAAATATTAAGATCAGTGACATAGAAACAAAATGTACAAAACTGGCCAGGGACCCTGAGTTTCACACTGGGTTATTACAATAACTATACTGGTTAGCCAAAAATCCATCATTGGAGTACAGTTTATAAACACATAAATGTGATTTACCACATTTATTAATTTTCATAGTGACTTTAAGTCATTTTAATGTGCTCTAATGAATCTGATCTTGTTGTCAAAGCCTGTAACTCTCTGTGCAATTTGTTTTATAACTAAAGCACCACATGTCATTTTATGCAAATTATCTAATTTTTCCTTAAGTTCTATTTATTTTGTGAAAAACTACAAAGGAGTTATAAGCAAAATTAATTTCACTAAAACTTCCATCTGCTATTTTAGTTGACTATTTTCACACTTGTCTTAATTAAAAGGCTGAAAATGAACTAGGCATTTTGATATTTCCTTGCTATTCAGTAAAAATCTTAGAAGTAATCATTTCTAAATCTCCTTAATTATGTGCCTTAGAATATTACCATCTATATTTCATGAAATTATTCTCTTTGTTCTCTGAATAATCTTTGGCAAGGTACTTTTTTAAAATTTTACTTAAAAAATAATTTTATTATCCTTAGTGGATTTCTATGAGGATGAAATAAGGAAATATAGAGCATTGAAAAGATGCTAGAAAGACCTAAAATTATAAAATACCGCCTCTTAGGGTCAAATTTTTATGAATATTTAATTTAGGAAAAAAACAACTCTCAAATAATTTCTCTCAATTCTTGATTTAAATATAACGCAACAGTTAAAGACTGTGACTTTTAACTTTTCAGCGACTAGAGTCAATAAACAAAAGCTCTTTCCAGATTCATACTGTGGGAGGCCAACTAAGCTATTCCTCTGTGCAGGTAATAGACTCCTGTACAGATTTCTTTGTTTGGCTGAGGCTGGGTAACAGTAACCCCAAACATTTCCTACATGGTTTACAGGGTGGTTAACCAAATGAATAACAATGAGCTGGCCTTATAAAAAGACACAGGGCACCAGTGGCTCATGCCTGTAATCCTAGCTACTAAAGAGTCTAAGAATGAGGGTTGTGGTTCTAAATCAGCCCAGGCAGGAAAGTCTGTAACACTCTTGTTTCCAATTAACCACCAGACAACCAGAAGTGATGCTGTGGCTCAAAGCTGTAGAGTACTAGCCTTGAGTGAAAAAGCTCAAGGATAGCGTCAGGCCCTGCATCCGAGCCCTACAACTGATTTAAAATACAAATAATAGTAAAGAGAAGAGACCCACTGTGAATCACTGGTCCACATCAACCCTCACTAAAGTAGACTTACTCTAAAATGTGTCCCCTAATGGAGTAGGTTCTCTTGTCTCTGCCATCTCTCAAAGGTTTTATTTTATTTATTTATTTATTTATATTATTCTGAAATAGTGTACAAAGTGGTTTCAACTCAACAAATCAATACATGGACATTTTGTTTTGTTTTGTTTTTGTGTCAGTCCTGGGGCTTGAAGTCAGGACCTGGGTGTTGTTCCTGAACTTTTGTACTCAAGGCCAGTGCTCTACAACTTGAGTGACAGCTCCACTTCTGGCTCTGGTGTTTAATTGGAAATAAGAGTCTCATGGATTTTCATGCCTAGGCTGGCTTTGAACTACAAGCCTCAGATCTTAGCCCCCTGTGTAACTAGGATTACAGTGTCCAGTAGCAATACATTTTGATAAAAATAGCATACATACACAATGGAGTATCACTCAATCAGAAAAAAGAATGAATTTATACTATTTTCAAGAAAAGTGATAGAACTGGAGATTATCATGTTAAGCAAAATAAATCAGATTCAGAATGACAAATATTGCATACTTTTGCTCATACGTAGTCTAGACTTAATTATAAAATGTATACACATATATGTATATATGTATATTTGTGTGTATACATGCATGGGAATATAATGAAACCCCTTAATACAATTAATATAGTTCCCTTCTTATGTATGTCTATATTCTAACTATAATTCTAATGTACCTTACCTCTAGTTTTTAATTATTCTGTAATATATTTCTGATATACATTTTGTGTCCAAAATTATACAAACTGGAAATCAAAACAGAAAGCATAGATTTTTTTCTATATTTCCCATTACAGCATGCTTCCCACAAGTAACTTGGCACTGAGAATCAGAAACCCATCTTTCACAAAAGAAAAGTTATAAATGGTGTTTCAGGGTCTAAACTAACACATTAAGATGCTTATTCACATGACCTAAACTATTAACAAGTGTCCTAATACTACAGTGAAACTTTAGCTCTAGTGTGCTAGCCTGAGCCCTGTAATACATGCATAGCATCATTTCTTCGGTAAGTACTACCAAATCCTGTACAGGAAGGATCCTGTTTCTATGAAGGACTGTCCTTCCCTACCACTGCGCACACTCAGCAGAAGCAGTAGTTCTTTTTGCAGCAGGAGCAGAATTCAGGCCACAAATACATTCCTTTCTACTCCCCAAGACCACTGAACTACCTTCCAGTAGAGAAATGGACTACAGTGGCTAGGCTGGGCATAGCAATGCATGCCGGGAATTCCAACATGGGAAAAGAAGGCCAGAAGCCAGAGCCAGAATCATGAGACACTATCTAAAACCAAACAAGTAAAAAAGATGGTGGCATGAATTAAGTGGTAGTGTTTGCCCAGTAAGTGTGAGGCCATGAATTCAATCCCTAATGCAAATCCCTCAAAAAAAAAAATACAATGGCTATATAAACTACTGTTTTCTCTAAGGGATTCAGGAAAAGGAGGAGCAGGAAGAGAAGGAGGAAAAGCTAGAAGAAAGAAAAAATGTCAAAAAACATACACACACACACACACACACACACACACACACACACACACACACACACTTTAAATCCCTGCTACTCTTTTTTTTTTTTTTTTTGGTGGTACTAGGATTGGGCAGGCACTAACACTCGAGCTACATATCCTGCCAAAATCCTTGCTATTCTTGCCCCCTTTCTCCCCAACCCAAAGATATCTTTCTTTTTTTTTATTTTTTCTTTTTTTTTCGTGTGTGTGTGTGTGTGTGTGTGTGTGTGTGTGTGTGTGTGTGTGTGTGTGTGTGTGTGTGTGTGTGTGTGTGTGTGTGTGTGTGTGTGTGTGTGTGTGTGTGTGTGTGTGTGTGTGTGTGTGTGTGTGTGTGTGTGTGTGTTGTGAGGCTTGAACTCAGGGCTGAGCTCTACCCCAGGGCTGAGCTTTTTCACTCAAAGCTAGCACTCTACCACTTTAAGCCACAGTGCTACTTCCGAGTTTCTAGTGGCTAAGTAGAGATAAGAGTTTCACAGGCTTTCCTGCCCAGGCTAGCTTTGAACTTCAATTCTCAGATCTCAGCCTCCTAAGTAACTAGGATTACAGGTGTGAGCCACCGGGGTTCAGCTATATTCTTTCTCTTAATGAGCACAGTTCTTCAAATGGAGGTTCACACTTCCTTCATTCCTGGGATAATGGAATGATGAAATGCCAGTCTTCATAAATTGTAAGTATTCCTCTTTCTTTATATCTAACCACAACATAAACCAAGTTCATCTACTCAGAAAACAGCATGTTAGAGCACAGTGTGGTTTCTGAGACTGGCTGAGCATCAAAATCACAATTGTTTAAAAGACAAAACAGGCTGGGAAGGTGGCTCACTGGTAGAGTGCTTGCCTTGCATGCATGAGGCCCTGGATTCCATTCCTCAGCATCACATAAGCAGAAAAATCCAGAAGTGGTGCTGTGGCTCAAGTCAAGTGGTAGAGTGCTAGCCTTGATAAAGAGTGAGGGACAGCACCCAGGCCCAGAGGTCAGGCCCTACTACCAACAAAAAATAAATAAAAATAAAAGACAAAACAAAACAATTCTCTAACTTAGTACAAAGGTGGAAAAGAAGAACCTCTACTTTGATTAGCATCACTCTGCAGAAAATTCAAATGGTACACACCTGTAATCTCAGCACTCAGGAGGCTGAGGGAGGTAGATGGAGGTTCTAGACCAGCAAGGGATACATGGGAGACTGTCTCAAAAAAACTGAAAAAAGGGAGCCAGATGAGTATTGGCTCACATTTGTAATCACAGCTTATTGAGGGCCCTGAGAAGGGGATGATACCTGTCTTTTTCACTGATGAGCCCTCTCAATATGTGCCAAGTATTGAGCAGATACCAAACAGCCAGTGACCAATTACTTAGGAAACAGGTACTGCTAAAATTAGCAATGGCCAGAGGAATTGAAGGAGGTCAGATACTGGAGGCTCATGCCTGTAAGCTGAGCTCTGAGGATCATGGTACAAAGCCAGCCCAGGCAAGAAAGTCTGTGAGACTCTTATCTCCAATTAACCACGAGAAACCCTTAGTAGTTTGTTCTATGGCTCAAAGTGGTAGAGCACTAGCCTGGAGCAAAAAAGCTCAAGGATAGCACCCATGCTCTGAATTCAAGCCTCACAACCAACAAAAAAAAAAATAAAAAAATCATGAAATGATCTTCCCTAGAGACTTATTTTCCAAAATAGCTTCTAAACTGTACAATTATCTTGCCCAAAATTTCATGAGACGTGTGATAGTTCTCACAACACAAACACCAACAGATACAGTTAACTATTAAAACCCCAACTAAAAATAAAAACAGGACAAGGACTTAAAGTACAATGATTTAGTAAGGAAACAATGTACAACTAAATATACCATTCATTGCTTCTGAATGTATGAATATTCATAGAATACTTACTTTCACTATTGTCTCTAATATCTATAGTAGCAAGTGGCATGTTAACCAGAGAATCCACAGAACTGGCTTCAAGTTCCTCTGAGATTTCCTCTTTTCTTGCCACATTTTCACAGTTATTGGAATTTAATCCTCCTTTTAACAAAAAAAAAAACATTATTTAACTTGACATTTTTAAAACTCATATACTAAACAACTAAACCAACTGAATTCAATAAACATCAATATCTTCTGAGATATATTATAAAGACTCAAATATATTATAAAGCTATTTCTATAAACACTCTTCTAATAAGCCCATTGTACGTTAAACAATAAGCATCTAAACCTTTGATCTTTTTTCAAAACAACTCTAGGGTAAATCAAGACAATAATCTTTAATAATCAATATAATCAATATTCCTCATTATTTTTATAACTATGTTTTTTAATTCTAAAACTAAAATTATTTTCACAATAAGGCATAGTCTTTTCATGATTATTTTCGGTAGTATCACTTATGCATTCTTATTTATATAGATAGATTCTTTTCTTTTTTTTTTTTTTGGTCAGTCATGGGGCCTGAACTCTGGGCCTGGGTGCTGTCCCTCAGCTCTCCAGCTCAAGGCTAGCACTCTACCACCTGAGCCACAGCACCACTTCCAGCTTTTGCTGCTTATGTGGTACTGAAGAATCGAACCCAGGGCATGCAAGGCAATCACTCTACCACTGTGTCACCTTCCCAGACACTTATTTAGATTCTGACCTTTTTTTCAATAAAGACTTCTAAATGCTTTCTTTCCAATATTAAACTTAACACTTTAAATTCAGCTAAAACTACATGGATTTAATATGTACTTCTGGAGCTGTATGTATGGCTGATGCCATACAAGCACTGTGTAATCCAAGCACTGTGGAGGCTGAAACAGGAGGATCTTAGGTTCAGGCCAGTCGAGTCTATGTGAAAAGGTGTCTCAACAAAACACAAACACACAAACACACACACACACACACCAAGAAACTCATGCACTTTGTGGGGGGGGGGGAGTGTGTGTGTGTGCGCGCGCGCGCGCTGGTCCTGGTGATTGAATTTAGTACATGGATACTGTCCCTAAGCTTCTTTGTCTCAAGGCTACCACTCTACCACTTGAGCAACAGCTCTTCTTATGGCTGTCTTCTTCTTCTCCTTCTCCTTCTCCTTCTCCTACTCCTTCTCCTTCTCCTTCTCCTCCTCCTCCTCCTCCTCCTCCTCCTCCTCCTCCTCCTCCTCCTCCTCCTCCTCCTCCTCCTCCTCCTCCTTCTTCCTTCTTCTTCTTCTTCTTCTTCTTCTTCTTCTTCTTCTTCTTCTTCTTCTTCTTCTCTTCTTCTTCTTCTTCTTCTTCATTCTTCTTCTTCTTCCTTCTTCTTCTTCTTCTCTTCTTTCTTCTTCTTCTTCTTCTTCTTCTTCTTCTTCTTCTTCTCTCTTCTTCTTCTTCTCTTCTTCTTCTTTCTCTTCTTTCTTCTTCTTCTTCTTCTTCTTCTTCTTCTTCTCTCTTCCTCCTCCTCCTCCCTCCTCCTCCTACCTCCTCCTCCTCCTCCTCCTCCTCCTCCTCCTCCTCCTCCTCCTCCTTCTTCTTCTTCTTCTTCTTCTTCTTCTTCCTCCTCCTCTTCCTCCTCTTCCTCCTCTTCCTCTCCTCCTCCTCCTCCTCCTCCTCCTCCTCCCTCCTCCTTCCTTCTTCCTCCTCCTCCTTCCTCCTCCTCCTCCTCCTCCTTCTCTTCTTCTCCTCCTTCTTCTTCCTCCTCCTCCTCCTCCCTCCTCCTCCTCCTCCTCCTCCTCCTCCTCCTTCTTCTTCCTTCTTCTTCTTCTTCTTCTTCTTCTTCTTTCTTCTTCTTCTTCTTCTTCTTCTTCTTCTTCTTCTTCCTCCTCCTCCTCCTCCTCCTCCTCCTCCTCCTCTTCCTTTCTCCTCCTCCTCTTCCTCCTTCTTCTCCATCTTTTCCCCCTCCTCCTCTTCCTCCTCGTCCTCCTCCTCCTCTTCATCCTTCTTCTTCCTCTTCTTTCTTTTGATAGCTTATTGGAGATAGAATCTTATGGACTTTATTGCCTTGGTCTGCTTCAAACCTCAGCCTCCTGAGTAGCTAGGATTACAGTTGTGAGGCCACCTGGCATCTGGCAAAACCCATGTACTTTTGTTAATTCAATTATAAAAAGCACATGGTCGATCCATTTTCTGCAACAACTATCTCAAGGTCACATAGTGATGTTACAACCATGTTTTATATTTGGTACTTGTTTTTCCATTATGGGTCACATCCATACATAGAAGGAAGATAAGGAAAGAATTTGTCTGTTTAAACTGATAAAGGTAGGACCAGCCATGTACCAGTGACTCATACCTGCAATTCTAGCTACGTAAGATACTGAGATCCTACGATGGTGATTGCAATTCAAAGCTAGCCTGGACAGGAGAATCCCTGAGACTCTTACCTCCACTATCTACCAAAAAGCCAGAAATGGACTGTGCTAAAATGGCAGAATGCTATCCTTGAGCACAAAAGCTCAAGGAGGTGCTCAGGCCCTGAGTTCAAGCCCTAAGACTGGCTGGCACACACTCAGACACACACACACACACACACACATTCACACACACACACACACACAAAAGAAGTTCCAAGTTTAGCAACTGGGAGTTATCCCCACACTCATACAAACACACACACACACACACACACACACACACACACACACACACACACACACACACGAAGTTCCAAGTTTAGCAACTGGGAGTTATCCCCACATTCATACAAACACACACACACACACACACACACACACACACACACACACACACACACACACACACACACACACACAAGAAGTTCCAAGTTTAGCAACTGGGAGTTATCCCCATTACCAGTTCCAATACTCTCCATGTTTTGGAGACAAAAATGTTATTTACACTAAAATTGCACAGAATCCTAGGAGACATAAAATTTTCACTCCATGTATTTACTAAAGATTAATTTACCTATCAAAATATTAACAAAATTATTTCATTTTATAATAACATTCTGTTTTCAAATATAATATGTGCAAAGCACATTCCATAAAGAATATGGCTTATAAGATCATTAACATAACTATCATGACAAATCATATTTAACATGTACATAAAAAATGTAAATTTTTATTGCCATATTTGAATCATTTCAAATATTGTTTACCTACATAAACACAACCCTTTAGTATTGGATTGTAGACACTTTTTTCTGGTGGATTGAGTATTGGACTGTCAGCTATTTGTGCAAAAGTTTAACATATATGTCAAGAAAAAAATGGGAGTTATTTTCCAAGCCTATCATAGAATGCACTGACAATTATTGTAGAACCTGGAAAGTTTTAATGATAAAGATTTTAATTATTAAGCTGGGTTGTGGTGGCTCATGCCTATAATCCTAGCTACTCGGGAGGCTGAGATTTGAGGATTTCGGTTCAAAGCCAGCCTTGGCAGGAAAGTCCCTGAGACTCTTATCTCCAATTAATCACCAGAAAACTGGAAGGGGCTCTGTGGCTCAAGTGGTAGAGCACTAGCCTTGAGCTGAAGAGCTCAGGGACAGCACCCAAGCCCAACAGACAAACAAAAAAAAAAGTGAGTCTGATTATTTTTTTCATGCTGATGAGCAGCAGCAGGCCACAGCTCCCAGTCAACCCACACACAGTGTTGCTAGGCTGCAGTGTTGAGTAGGTTAGATAGATTAAACGCATTTCCCTTAGGATATTTGCCACTTTTATTGGGCTAGAAGCCCTACACAGATTAAACAGCAGATATGTATAGGTTATAGGAACTGACTTCTGGGCTCCAAGAAAATATTTTTTTAGGCAAAAAGATTTAAATAACAGTGTGGCAACAGAAGCCATGAAAATGTTCTGAATGTTTTCTTTCTGGTAGATACCTGGGTATCTACCACATACATTCAAATAGACATATAGCTAAAAGAAAAAGTGGAACAACCTAATAGTTAATAATGGAGAAATGGTTAAACACAGCATATGCACTACAGTGACAATGAAAAACAATGATTACAAAGATTGCAAAAATAGGGAAGAAAAAACACAATAAATACAGACTTTCTTTTTTAAAGGCAGCTATAGGGGATGGGATTATATTTTAGAGGTAGAGAGCTTGCCTAGCATACAAGACCCTGGGATCATCCACACATAGTACCACAAAACAAATAAGCACAAAATAAAATTTAAAAACAGAACTAAAACTGCATATGCAGTTGAGATTTACCATTATGCAGCAAAATGATTAAGGACACAAATTACTTCTCAATGCTGGCCCAGCTAAACTAAATATGCTTCCTACTTCTATTACTCAATGTTTTTAAACTGAAACAATGTTACTTGTATAAGAATAACACAGAAAAACCACAGTTTAAATATATATTAATATTGGAATATAGGTCCACTCAAGAAATGACTCCATCATAGACAAACCAACAGAGAAAAATAGATTTGACAATTTGTCCAGTTGTTGTATCAAATAAGCACCCTATGTAGACAATACCATACAGTTTCATAAAGCAAGACTTCCTTCTAGTCACTTTAGGAGTTAAATACTAGATCTATCCCCCAAGAATAAAGGCCATTCTTCGTCATCCTGCCTTGGCTTCTAAAGCTAGTAGCACCTTAGAACGGGATACATTGAGAGCTAGGTGACAATCAACAAGTCATCTGACCTGCATGCTACCCTTTCCCCATCGTCAAAAGGGGACAAAACTAAGTCAAATGACAGAAAGGGCCAAAATAAGTTAATACTATAGGACAGCGAATGAAAAGCAGTAACCCTCTCCATCCTAAACGTTGCTAGTATGACTAGGGAGGAGGCAGGAGGGTCTGCTAAGAGCCTCCCGAATTGCAAAGCCTCACATTAACAAGGAAGTGAGGAGAGTGCCTTCCCCGGGGTCTCCGGCCCGGTCTCCGGTGCGCACCCCTGCAGCTCAGAACTGTAACTCCCAAAGGCACGTCTGGGCCCAGCACCGGAGGCTGGAAGCACTTCATCCACCTGACAGTTGCGAACGTATTGACATCTATATAACACGTGTCGATGCCCTTGGGCCTCCTCGGTGCTAAACACAGGAATCTTGCAGATCCCCTGATCTTTTCACTGTGTCAGCCCCTAACTCACTCCGCCCACCCAGGTCAACTCTCAGCTCCCTTGGGCGCCAGTGTTAAAGCGGGTCATTCCCAAGCCCAGTCCAACAGGAGGGTGTGCTGGTGCTTCCCGCGCTTTCTCGGGGTGTCGAGTACCACATCCTCGCGGGGTGTGTGGGACAGGGTGTGTCGGCCCAACTTTGAGCCCAGGGTCACAAGATCGGGAAGAGAGAAACAGAAGTGGAGGTCGGCTCTGGGCGCACGGCCCCCGCCTCGCGCGGGACCCGCCAGGGCGCCTAGGACGCCCGGCTACCAGCAACCCGGGGCGCCCGGAGCACGGGCGGGAGGGAGGGAGGCGGGCGGCCCGCGCTCTCCCCGAGGCCGGCCTCCCCGAGGCGGAGCGCACAGCCGGTCCCCGCCCTCGCCGCGGCTCCCGCCGCCCCGCTCCTCCCCCCGGTCCCGCTCCGAGGCGCGCTCTCACCCGCTTCGGGGCGCTCCATGGTCACGGCGCCGGTGGGCAACACGCCTGGGCCAGCGACCGCGGCCTGGCTCAGCGGGCCGGGCCAGGGAGCCAGGAGGAGGCGGAGTCCTGGTCGGGGGCGGGTCTGGGGGCGGAGCCAAGCGGCGATCGGGCCTGGGGAGGCCCGGGGCCCTGGGAACCGCAGCCCCCCAAGCCGCAGCAGCGCCTCGAAGCGCGACATTCCCAGGCTGGCGCCGGAAAGGGCCGGAAGGGGCCGAGCCCTCTCGCGGCCGGTACCCGGATTGGGGCTCCTCTAGGCCCCGGCCGGCCCGTCCTACCCTCTTCCCCCCTCCCCTTCTGAGCCCCGCGGTCGCCAGCGACCTCTGGCCGCCCTCAGTTATTTCCTGTGGTGTGGCCTTTCCAGTCCCACGCCTCGAGGGGCGAGGTGGGGACGGGCTGAAAGCATTCTTTGGCCCGCTGTCTCCTGAGAGCCCGTGTGTTTAGTTTTTGCAGAGAGCTTTGAAAACAGTTCCGATTACAACACATTTGGGAAGAGCAAAATGTGCAAGAACCAGATCCTGTCCATCTGCATAATGAGATGTTGTATTTACTAGGCTTTATCAGCAGCATTTTAAAAGCCAAGCTTGATGTGGGGGTCGTGGCTCCCTATCTAGAAGTGAAATGGAAAGGCTGCTGATTGCTTCAGAGTGAAGCACTGATGTGAGTAGATCTATAGAACAGACCATGTCCTTAATTAATAATATAATAAAGCCTTTTTGTTTCTGCATTTGTTATTTTTGTTTCTAGTGCAAAGAAGTCAGAGAAAAAGACAAACAGTTGTGTCGTCAACAAGTTAATCTAGCCCCTCCACACACACTTTATCTTGAGACTCCTAGAATTAGGATGGAAACAAAGACTCCTGCGCAGCTATAACAACGGACATAAAGACTACACACCAGAAGTGAATGAGCTAGTTGCTTTTTCAGTGTCTGTTTTCCCTACCACCTGTAACATTTTTAGCTGATACAGTTACAAAGGACTCCCCTACCTAATTTTTTTAACACCTGCATCTGCTGTTACGGTTTTTAGGGTAAAAGATAGTGGTTTGGTTTTGTTGTTTGTTTGTTTGTTTCAGAAATAGATCATCCAATAGCAAAGAGGAAAGATAAATAACTAAAGTAAGAAATACATGCCACAAGGAGATATTCCACAATATATGGAAAACAATATACACACCATCATACCATACTTTATCACTGTTAAAGTGGTAGATAAGCCTCAGGGTTTTTTGTTGTTGTTGTTTGGGGGGTTTTTTTGTTGTTGTTGTTTTATTTTTTTATTATGAAAATACCATAAAGAGGGGTTACAATTACATGGGCAAGGTAATGAGTACATTTCTTATCAAGCATTGTTGCCTCCTCCCATGTTTCCCCTTCCCATCGCCTCCCATCTCCCCCCTTTTCTCCTTTCCCCCTTCCCCATCTTGTATATCTCATTGTTGCAATGGGTTCACCTGTATCCTTATTAAAACAATTTGTTTTTTCCCTTCTCCTCCACAAATTATACCAACATCAAATACAGTGAAAGCAGGGGTTATACCATGGGGGAGGGACATACAAAGCAACAAAGGAATCATCTTATAAATATGTTAGAAACAATCACAAGAAAGAAAAAAATATTTGAATCCTTATCTTGGGGTTCATTTCGCCTAACATCAACTTATCTGACCTTTTCTGCTTGTCTCAGACATATACTAGTTATTGCGAATAAGGGAAACCCTGGGACCTATGTTTCTTTGGGCCTGGCTTACTTTCTATATTTTTAAAAAATTTTTTAAATATAATTTTTTCCAAGCCTTTCCATTTCCTAACAAATGGGGCGATGTCATTCTTTCTGATGGAGGCATAGAATTCCATTGTGTATATATACCACATTTTCTTGACCCATTCATCTACTAAGGAAGCCTCAGGTTTTCACCCCTGATTTCGGTGAGTTTTCTATTACATTCCTAATAAACATTTTCTCCTATTACTAAATAAACATTTTCTCCAGGTACTAAAATTAGTGAGTTGGAGAGAGGATTATTTTTCTCTCCTATAATATATACCAAAAGAAATAGCAAAGATGTCAGACAACTGCCACCTATTGTCTACCACCAGTATCATGAATAGAGGCTTAGTACCCAACATTTCTCATATAGAGGAATATTTCAACTATTCAAGCCCTGAAAAATGTTTTCCACAGCATTTTTTTTTTGAGAAATGGGACTGGAATATGGAAAGTACAAGGTGAACCTTGGACAAAAAGATAAATGGAGAATAACACAAAAACTAATTTAAAACAGGTTTCTGTGAGCAAACAGGAAACCATCTGGCATCAAAAAAGAATAATAACTGTTATCATTGTAACACACCAAATGCATAATGATAAATAAATTCGTAATGATATTCAACAAGTGAGAAAAAAATAGGCTGCCATTGGTGGTAACTATTCCAGCAACACTGTAGTCTTACTACTCTGAAAATAAGTAAAGAGAAAGAATTAAGCCCTTAAAATGAATCTTTAGGAGAAACGGTAAAGAGGGACAGCTGGTTTCCAAAGAGGCCTATCCAACAAGATATAGAAGAGAGGAAAGAATTTGAAAATTACTAATTTGCCACCACAATTGAGAAGTGACTTATTCAAAATCATCTATATATGTAAAGTCATCTGTAAAAGGTTAAGAGGGAGTAAGATATTTATTACTTTCCATAATATTACCCAACAACACACTTGCTAATTACTGAGGAGAGGATACATCTTTATGCAGGATAAATAAATCTGGGTTTTACCACTTCTAACATGCAATTAAACTTAGCATAAATAATCACAAGACAATGTGCACCTCTTGTAAAAACACTCTTGATAAAAAAAAAAGTTTCAATTTGGCTGGGTGTGTAGAGTACTTGTTTAGCATGCAGAAGGCCTTGGGTCTCATCCCTGGCATCAGGGAGGGTAATTTTTTTTTTTTTTTTGGGTCCAGTTGTGGGGCCTGAACTCTGGGCCTGGGCACTGTCCCTCAGCTCTTCAGCTCAAGGCTAGCGCTCCACCACTTGAGTCACAGCGCCACTTCCGGCTTTTTTTCTTTTTGCTTATATGGTGCTGAGGAATCAAACCCAGGGCCTCAGGCTTGCAAGGCAAGCGCTCTACCACTGAGCCACCTTCCCAGCCCCAGGGAGGGTAATTTTTTTAATTTGAACATCCTAAGACCTTTGATAAGCTTCCAATTTACTGGAAATACAGGAACAAATTAAATCACATGACAAGGAAATGACAACTCTAGAATGCACAACGTTTTGTAAAATCATTACCCCAACTCAGCTGGGGTAATGATTCAAGAACAACATTGTCTCTCAGACCCAAACCCTTCTAATCCAGTGAGCTTGGGAGTGTACTTCATCTGCAGTAAAGAAAATTGCTGTGTTGTGATAGGACGTATTGGGCAGAATGTAAGAAGGAAAAGAAAAGTGTGGACTAAATTATCAAAACCTTCACAAGTCATGTTGAAGAGGCTAAACGTTAGACTGTGAGTACTGGCCACTCTGGTTCTTTTCATGAAAAACAAATCCCTATGAATTTAACTTTTTAATTAATTTTTTATATTTATTGGTTCTATTGTTTTTACAAAAAGTCCTAGAGGAATATTTTGCCTCTATATTGGTTTTCTATATTAGTTTTCCTATAATTTTAATACAATCTCAGAAGCACTTACCAGTAATAAAAGGTGGTTCATTCACCATATCAGTGAATGAAAGTGGCCCTCTGCTATCAAAGCAGAACAGAGCTATAGTATGGACCAGCTGGGACTGTCAGTGCTCTGGGTAACTGTGCCTGTCCATACCCTTTCAGCCCACCTGCAGGTTTCCACACACCCACTGCCCCAGCTTACTAGCCTTTTTACCACATTTTTCCTGTTCTCCACATTAGCCTTTATTCCTTTTAAAGTTTTTGTGCTCCCAAGTTGATACAGCATTTAAGCAGGGAGTTAGAAAACCCCATGGCTGGGCTAGGAATACAACTCAGTGATAAAGAATTTGCCTAGCAGTTGCTTAGGGTACAAGGCCTTGGATTCAGACTCAATCTTTATCATCAGAGAAAAAAAAAAAGAGGAAAGAAGACAAGAAGAAAGGAGAGGTGAGGAGAAGTGGGAGAGTGAGGGGAAAGGAGGGGAAAAGTGGAGAGAGGGGAGATGGGGGAGGGGAAGGGAGGTCGGGAATGGAGAGGAGTGGCCTGATTGATAAAAACAATGGCTTATATGTTGGTTAGAACTAAACCACATCCTGGTACAGACATTAAACATACAGCTGTTGACCTGTAGCTCCCTCAACTAGTGAAAATGGAAAATCCTTGTCAGATCATGTAACATCATAAACTCCTCCACCCAGCATGTGATTGGAGTTGGAATATAACCCAATTACTGGGAAAACCCCTCCCATTTTTCCAGGAATGACTGCCCTATATCCTTAAGTCCCAATAAAAGCTCAAAATCTTAAGAGCCCTGGAAACAACTGTACTCTCCTGAGCCCACCTGCTTTGCTTTCAAGAGGGTGCTATTATATTCCTTTCACTTTGCTTTACTTGAATAAACTTGCTCCAGGCTAATTCTTCTTCTTCAATATCCTTCTGGTCCCAGACCTCATGATCCACTCTTGGTGACAAGAGCAGAGGAAATCACTCAATGAGAACTTGTTTAAATAAAACTTTTATAAGCATCAGCTCTATTTAGTAAACACACACATTTGTGAAACAGAAGAAAACACACCCAAATAAATTTCAAAATAATTAAAAAAGAGAAGAATGGAAGGGAAGTCAGAAAGATATCATATAATCTTTTATCGTAAACTTTCCCAGCCTCAGGCCAAAAATTAGCTGTCATTAATATTTAATCTTAATAGCTAAAGAAACCTACAAATTCATGCCAGGAAAATAATCCTTGTGAAGTCCCTCCAAGATATATCTGGAGTTCAAAATAATGATTGTCCTCACTATTAATCATTCCAGTCTGCTACCCATTCCAAGGCCTTGCCTCTGAGCTCTATTGGTGGGTCCATCTGGACTCCAGCAATCACTCTGCCCTCACCAGAGATCAGCTGCCTACTGCTTTACAAAGCACAGTGGATTCTGTCAGTCCTCCTGAGATGGTCTCTTGCAAATGATAAGGACAGTTCCTCTCCAGTTGTTATATCTGCTCTGGGTAGGGCAAGTTTCTTTAAAGAAACCAAATGATTCAGTGCCATTATGGCATACAAACCATATTCTGTTCCAGGGGCTGGTAAGGGGGCTCAATGGTAGAGTGCTTGCCTTGCATGCATGAGGCCCTGGGTTCGATTCTTCAGCACTACATAAGCAGAAAAAGCCAGAAGAGGGGCTGTGGTTCAAGTGGTAGAGCGCTAGTGTTGAGCTGAAGAGCTAAGGGACAGCACCCAGGCCCAGAGTTCAGGCCCCATGACCGACAAAAAAAAAAAAAAAAAAAAAAAATATATATATATATATATATATATATATATATATATATATATATATATTTTCTGTTCCATTATCCCAACAAAGTAAAGCAAAAGTGTTCTGCTGTACCTTATATATCTCAGCATTTGGAAGAATAAACAAAAGGATAGAAAGTTCAAGGTCAGCCTAGGCTACCTAATGACACTATCTCTCCCCCCCCCTCTCACACACACACACATAAAATAAAATAGGAGCCCTATTACTTTTTGTCAAGTCATAGATTTAGTCAAACAATTGTACTCATAAAGCAAACTATACCAATGAAGCAAATGAGTTATTTTGGTAAAAATAATTGTAAGAGCCCATACCTGTAATCCCAGCTAGTCAGGAAACAGAGATAGAAAAGATTATGAGTTCCAGCACAACCTTGACAAGACCTTGTCTCAAAAACAGAATTAAGATGAAAGAGCTAGGGGCCGACTTATTGACTGATAAGCTTGAGTCCCTCAATTCAATCTGCAATTCTGAAAATGAAAAAAAAGAAAAACTATATCCTGCTCTTTATAGACCCTCAATAGGAACATATTATATTAGCCATTAAACTGCATGTTCTACCATGTCCAGGTATCAGATGAGAAGAGGTTTTTCATGCATATGGCCTTGAATGGCAATCCTCACCATACCAGCCTCCCAAGTAGCCACAAATAAGGTGAAACCAGGGATACCTAGCTTCTTTCCTCCTTTTAAGTTAATTCTATCATGTATTTTGTCACAATTACAGAAACTTGACTAACACACCACAGATCCTCAAATTTATTTAATACTTCATAGTTATTAGATATCTCTAGGTCCTTTCATCCTTTTCAATATGCACATATTTAAATGTTCATGCTTTATTTAGTACTTATTTGTATATTATCTCAGTTCATTGGCCCTACTCTTTTCTTCAGTAACAGATTGAATTGTTCTAAGACAATACAACCAGTGCATATTACAGACCTCTAATACAATTCTCTGACTCTTTGAATCTGCTGTTTTACTAAACTTTCATAACTCATCTTGAATTTCAACTTGGCATCAGTAAACCTCCAAAACAAAGTAACTTTAACCTTTGACTTTCCTTTATTTCTCCTAGTAGTGAATAGCTCTAATTCTGACTGTTTCCAAGGTAACATTAGAAAGAAAATATTGTTTACCTGTCTAGATTTTCCTCTTGGTCTTAAGATTTGTACTTTTCCCACCCACTTGGATCCTTATTAAGATTCTTTTACTTGGAATTTATCTTTTTATTCCCCTCAAGCTTAATAAAAGAGGGAGGGGGTAGAAAGGGAAGAAAAAAAGAAAGAGAAAGAAAGACAGAGAGATAAAGAAAGTAAACTGAAAAACAAGAATTGTTTAGCTATGACATTATTTAATGGTCTCAAGCCCAACCTATTATTAGGTCAAACAAGTATTCTCACTCCTTGTTCCCTTCCCTGGAGCTTTTGTGGCCAGTCCTGCCATGGGAAAACCCACAGTAGATAATCTCAAGAAAGTACTGTTTTCCCTCCCTATTCTTTGTACTCTTGACACAAGTCCCATGTTCAAATGTCCTGGTTTGCCCTGCATCTCTTCATGTTAGCCCTGAAAAGTCTTACATCCCAATAAACTCTCCAATCCCACGGAAAAGCAGTTATCACCCTACTTCAGTGCAAGAGAAATGAAATAATAGGTCAAAAGGATAAGCATTTCTAGGGCTGAGAAAGCCTGGGAAGGCCTATAAAAAGAACAAAAATAGCCAGGCACCTGTGGTTCACACTCGTAATCCTAGCTACTCAGGAGGCTGAGATCTGAGGATCATGGTTCAAAGCCAGGCTGCCAGGAAAAGCCATGAGACTCTAATCTCCAGTAAACCACTCTGAAAACCAGAAGTGGCACTGTGGCTCAAGAGCACTAGCCTTGAGCTTAATAGCTGAGGGACAGTGCCCAGGCCCAGAGTTCAAGCCCCATAACCAACAACAACAACAACAACAAAGAACAAATATTAGACTAGACCTGACAAGGAGTAAATTAATCCATCTGGACTATCAGGATACATTTCAGGGTTGCAGAGCCAGGACTGTGAAAGTAGATGCAAAAGAGAATGGGTCTATCTCCTTGGTTCAGGTGAAAGGGGACTACAATATAAGCTTAGAAATTTAGGCAAGGATCCAATTATGGAAGGTCATAAGTTCCAGGAGTTTATTGAATAAGAACTGGAATCCTAAAAGACCTCTGAAGGGTGGCTGTGAAAGACACATCTCTCAGGCCCATGTAGGGTTACAGGAGAGAGTAGAGAATTGAAGCCCCAAGTCCTTTTAGTTCAGTGTGATACTACAGCAATCCAACTGTGAGGAAGAGAAACATAAACAAAGCAAATGGCCTAGAAGTAAATAAATTGATCATTTTTCTGATAGATTTAAAAAGCTGAGAGACAATATTCAATGCAACTAAGCAGAAGATAATGTGCAGAAAATGACAACTGGCATGATTACTTGAAAGAGGGTGAACTTGGAATCGAACTTTTAAACCTCAGGCATAAACTCTAAGAGTCTCACATGTCAGGGTGGGACACTTGCTTCTAAATGCCAAATAAGATACATGGTTAAAGACAGAAAAAGGAGATTTACTACATAGGAGCCATGAGAAGATATACTCCAATATATTTTTCAGCCATCTTCAGAGAATACAGACATTTCTTTTCCTAAACTTAAATAAGAAGAACTTGGGGCAAGGGGTAAGAAGGTCTCTATAATTAAAACAGTCCCAACTCACAGATATCTGCAGAGGTGGTCAGAGGTGGCCTCAGGTAGTCTGACAGTCTACTAGCCCAGGCTAGCTCAGGTGAAGCCTTGTTAGAACGAGAGTCATTGACAATTGACCTGTGGTCTAGGCTTTCTAGATTCCAATATGGATGCAATGTGACTGCAGGAGAGAATGACTCAGGACATAAGACTTACCTACAAAAATGGAGAAATCTGGGAAGCTCAGCCTTTATCCCGTCTCTGGGTAATGTATGGGCCAAGTGAGGAATCAGTATTTCTCAGGAAAAAACAAATCACAGAAAATCAAATCAATTTTAAGCACAACTTACAACCTAATTGTTTCCAAAGCAGTCCAGAATGAAGAGAACAAAAAAGTGGGAGAATGGAGTATGGGGCAAGTTTCAGGACCAAGTATGTGCTGGGAACTGGACCCTTTCCTCTGATCTTGCAGACATCTTCAGTAGACTCAACACTTACTCATCCATTTTAATGCTTTCATGATAGAAACCAAAGCAAGGGCTGAAAAGCACTACACACAAGAACAGCTGTGCACTGTGGCTGGAAAGGTCTTATGATTGTAAACACCTAAGAATTCTCAGAAATCTTAAGAAGGAGCTGGCTTTCACATACTGTTAGAATTTTAGTCACTTTATCTAGGACTTGAAAGGTTAGGGTAGGACTGGGAAGGTGGATCAGTGGTAGACTGCTTGCCTTGCATGAATGAGGACCTGGGTTCGATTCCTCAGCACCACATAAGCAGAAAAAGCTGGAAGTGGCGTTGTGGCTCAAGTCGTAGAGCACTAGCCTTGAGCTGAAAGAGCTGAGTGACAGTACCCAGGCCCAGAGTTCAGGGCCCATGACAGCCAAAAAAAAAAAAAAAAAAGATGAGGGTAATATTTATTTTATCTCTACGTACTATCATGGAAAGTAGATCAATAAAGAGAAGGGGTAAGGGAGAAAAACTGATAGAATTACATGGGAGGGTGTAAGTTAGAACAAGATAAAGGCATTGATCTCACACAGAGGAGCAAGTTAGAAAGATGGATCTTGATATATATTTGGAAGAGGTCATGGGAGCTACTATCTAAAGATGTCAGTGTTTTGGTTAAAATAAGTGGGGAAGTCATTTGCCAGGAGGATAGAGGGACACTGAGGGAGTACTGTTGGCAATTTGGAAGCTATAGGTGTGTGTGTGGTCATTAAAACTAGAGAGGTATGGATGGGGTCACCCAGAGATGAAAAGTTGTACATAAATATATTTATGTTTATCTGATATATTTATCTTTATCTAATATATTTATTTTATTTGTTTATATGTTTATTTATAGTTTTACATATATATTTTACTAATGGCCTGAACTATTTTATACTTACTACATTTATTCTTTTGGGGGCAAGAATATGAGCTCACCACTTTAAGAATGTTCATAGGCCTGTAATCTTTACACTCAGACAAAAGGAAGAGGATTGCACATTTCAGGTCAAGCTTGGCTATAGATTAACACTTTATCTTTTTAAAAAAAAAAAAAAGGAAGGAAAGAAAATGAGAAAAGAAAAATGTGATTCTTTTCTCTAAAGTTAATGGAAGCATTTATTATGAGATGCATGCTAGCTTGTATTACTACTCAAAAGATGATGTCATATATTACTGGATTTGAGACTGTCTCTATTTTTATACCTTAAAGTACTTAATGCTCTGATCATGTTTTGAGCAAATATGAGGTTGCCAGATTAGCTTAACAGCTTTAATTAGGTTTCTTGAATTTGATTAATGATGGTGATTAGTTTCTCATTTAGTAGTTTGTCTTACAAGATTCCTGACCTCAAGACTTCATTTTCTAGTTATTTTTAATACTATCTATGTGGTATAAACTTTCATTTCACTTTTCAGTAGACCATTCTCCATTTATAATTTGTTATTCTTGATATTCTCTAGTAAGACTTCCTGAATGCTAATGGGAAAGTATTAACAAACTATATCATATTCTGTTTTCTTGGTCATGGTCTATAGAAAACTTACTATTTGTTGATTTTGTTGTCATGCAGAAGAGTAGTAATGGCATTTATATGTAATCTCATTATACATTTAAAATGGTATTATAATTCATCCTTTGGGGAAATATTAACAAATTATATTAATAAGATATTACTACCAGGGTTTGCAGATTTATTATCTTTTCAAAATTTATTTTACCAAATATTTGGCATAAGCATTCTTTGATTTTTATTTGTGTACTGATATTTAAAACAGACATCTCGCTGGGCACCAGTGGCTCACGCCTGTAATCCGAGCTATTCAAGAGGCTGAGCTCTAAGCATCACAGTTCAAAGCCAGCCCAGGCAGGAAAGTCCGTGAGACTCTTATCTCCAATAAACCAATCACAAAACCAGAAGTGGTGCTGTAGCTCAAGTGGTAGAGCACTAGCCTTGAGCCGAAAAGCTGGGGGACAGCACCCAGGCCAAGAGTTCAAGCATCACAACCAACATAAATAAATAAATAAATAAATAAATAAATAAATAAATAAATAAATAAATAAATAAATAAATAAATAAACATCACACAGCTTTCACTGGGCAAACTAATCTCATTAGCATTCCAATTGGAATATAATTAACAATTATACTGTGAGTTGTCCTTTGACTATTGTAATTACTGTTGGCAATGGGGGTTTATGTCTGTAAGCCTAGGTATTCCGGAACCTGAGATTAAAGGTTGGTGGTTCAAAGCTAGTCTAACTAGAAAACTCCAAGGAACTTCATCTCTAAAATAACAGGCAGAAAGTGGGTCTGGAGTCATGGCTCAAGAGTTAGATTCCCAACTGAACAAGCAAGCTAAGTAAAAGTAGAGTTTCAGTTCAATCTCTCATACTAGGAGAAAAAGAAGAAATAAAAGGATAGAAAACAAAAGAAAGTATAAGAAATGGGAAAAAAAGTAGAAAATGTTTAAGAATAGAAGAGAGGATTTGGTGTGGTTTCTCACACATGCTTATATACAAAGGTAGATACAGAAGGATTAGGAATTGAAAAACAGCCTGGACTACAATAGCAAGATCTTGCCTCAAAAATGAAAGAGAAAGAAAGAGTGAAAGAAAGAAAGAAAGAAAGAAAGAAAGAAAGAAAGAAAGAAAGAAAGAAAGAAAGAAAGAAAGAAAGAAAGAAAGAAAGGAAGGAAGGAAGGAAGGAAGAAAGAAAGAAAGAAAGAGAGAGAGAGAAAGAAAGGAAGGAAGGAAAGAGAAAGAAAGAAAGAAAGAAAGAAAGAAAGAAAGAAAGAAAGAAAGGAAGGAAGGAAGGAAGGAAGGAAGGAAGGAAGAAAGAAAGGAAGGAAGGAAGGAGGGAAGGAAGGAAGGAGGGAAGGAGGGAGGGAGGGAGGGAGGGAGGAAGGGAGGGAGGAGAGAAAGAATGAGAGAGAAAGAGGAAGGAAGGGATAAAACGAGTAGTTCGAGAGATGAAATCAGAGAGTTGGAAGTTGACTCTATTCTTGTATAAAGGATTTCCTTAGAGATCGTCATCTGGAGATACTACCATCAGCCTTCTACATAAATGTGATATGTTTTTAATTAAAAAAAATCTTTCATTGAGTATTGATTCAATTATATAATGAAAGTCAAAATAATTACAATTAAACAAACGGCAAAAAATTCCCTTCAAAATTGGTATTAGCTAATGTCCTCAGTTGAAGTAGAGTTTATAAACATAATTTCTAGGTTTAAATAATATAATAATATTTATGTCTTTTTACTTGATATATTAGGTAGTTATTTTAAATAGGTATACATATAGCAGCACTGTATTTAACTATATTTTGTTGTATTAATGTACCATCATTTCTTCAACCAGTTCTCATGTTAATCAAATTTGAATTTTAGTTTTTTTTCAAATAGTCCCAAGTGTATGCCCAGGCTAGCTTCAAATTTATGCCTCCTGACAGTAACATACCACTGTGTCAGCTTTTTTTTTTTTTTTTTTTTTGGGTCCAGTCATGAGGCCTGAACTCTGGGCCTGAGTGCTGTCCCTCAGCTCTTCAGCTCAAGGCTAGCGCTCTACCACTTGAGCCACAGTGCCACTTCCGGCTTTTTTCTTTTTTCTTATGTGATGCTGAGGAATCGAACCCAGGGCCTCATGTATGCAAGGCAAGCGATCTACCACTGAGCCACCTTCCCAGCCCACTGTGTCAGCTTTTTATTGGTTGAAATGGAGTCTCTTTAACTCTTTCCTTTCGCACTCCCTGCTGGCCTGGAACCATGATCCTTCCTATATCCTTTTCCAGAGTAGTGAGGATTATAGGCATGAACCACCATACCCCACACTAAATCTTTATCATTTTAGTTAGGCTCAGCTTTCCAGTAGAATGTAATTATAAATAACCTTGGATATTTTTTCCTTTCTTTTCTATCATTTTTGAAGCACATATGAGAAGTAAATTTATAAAATTTATCCTTTATATTTTGGCTTCTACTTTAGGAACTATAAAATGCATGTGTTTCCAAAAACCTTTGTTACATTCGAATTATAATGAACTTGGAACTCTTTTATTGTTTACAGTCAGACCTTAAACCGTAAACAGTGCTAAAGTTTTTCTATCTGTCAAAAGTTTATCAAGTGCCCAATAAATTTCCAAAAGCTTGCTGGGTCTTATCAAGACATTATTGACCACAGGCACTACTATAGTAGCATAGTTAAGAGCATTACTTTGAAGCCATATTGCTACCTATGATAAGATCTTGAGACAGGGCACCCATAAAATTAGTTTCCTGCCAAATTTACTATGAATTCTCTATAAACGACCTCCAACAACTATTTTCTAGTCTTATAATATCTTCTTACTTTTATGTCTGCCTTGTATGCCCCCTTCATCTCATCTATTCAACTAAGTGGAAATATTCTCTGCTTTGAAACCATACTGTGCTTTACTTTTAACAATTTTTTCCAGGGTGTAAATAACACATTTAACCCACATTTATACATTAAGCCTCCTCTCATCTATGCTCTTATAAAAACAAGTGAAAACAAAAAATTAGGAAATTTCCACATAAATTAAAACATTTTTATAATTTAGCCTTATCAAACAAAAAATGTTTTTATATAATGCATCCAGTAAGGAATCTATAGATCCATTTACTGATAAATGGCATTAAAACTTTAAGAAGATTTTACCCAGAATGGCAGAAAACAGAATAGGATTGAAGACCAAAAGCACAGAGGGCTGGGCATGGTGCCACATTACATAATCCCAGCATTTGGGAGGGTGAGGCAGGAGAATGGAGAGTTAGAAGCCAGCCTAATCTACACAGTGAGTTCCAGGCCATCCTTCCTGGTCTATATAGGACAGCTGGTCTACATTGGGATACACTGGGATAGCTATAGTGGGATAAGAAAGCAAGGAAGAAAAGAAGGAAGGGAGGAAGAAAGAAAGGAAGGAAAGAAAGAACAAAGGAAGGAAGGAAGGAAGGAAGGAAGATAGGAAGGAATGAGAGAAGGAAGGAAGAAAAGAGGGAAAGAAAAAAAACAAATACTGGTGAATATGTGGAGAAATGAGAAAATTCAGAGTAGGCAAATCCACAGAAACAAGTAAGTATGAATACGGTGTTACTGCTAATGGTTATAGGGTTTGGGAATGACAAAAATATTCTAAACTTAAATTGTGACAATAGTTACACAACTACATAAATATACTAAAAAACTGAATTGTATATAAACTGGATGTATGAACTGTATAATATATTAATTCTATTTCAATAAGCTAATAAATAAAAATTATGCAGAATCAAAACAAATAACTTCCTAATTATTTTATACTATTACCTATGCTTGAGAGGTTATTTACTAAGAGATGACACTCAAACCCTCCCAGAATATAGGGTCAAATTCTGTACAATATTAAAGCAACAAAGACTGTTTTTCTCAACCAATATCTTATTTATATCTTTATATCAGACAGCCAGATGGCAGTGAACAATAATACTCTGCTCTAATCCTTTAGGCAGACTAGTTTGCTTGAGGTTTAGGTACAAACATAATGCTTTCCACTGCTTTAAGAAATATGATAACATGTATCAAAATAAATGTGTATAATTTGTATCAATCTTTAAAGAACAAGAAAAAACTAAAAAGGGCTTCATGATAGATAGATTGTAATGTGGTATGCAAAAGATTTAGTCATTCATCCATTCCATCAATAAAAATGTGTTGACTAAAGAAAAATGCAAAAATGAATCAGATCCTGTTCCTGCATGCACTTGTTTCAGTCAAGAAAATGAAAACCAATTTAAGGCTGTACTGAAAGAAATGGTTTCTATTTCTCTTCTACCTTCTAACTCAAGCATATGGCTTGAGCATAGGCAGAATCTTATCTGTATTTAGAACCTTTTCAGTAACTGACTATGGAAAATTCACTTCTTATTCATCCAAGCCCTAACATGAAAAAGAGAATATCAAAGAGAATGGAAATGGCATCGAGTGCCAACAAATCATATATTGAATCATTACCTCAAGAATAATCAGGTAAGATTCTAACATACAGTATGAGTTTGAGATTGTGTCTTGATGGAAAGCTATAGAAATGTAGCTTTCCCCACGTAACATCTTGGCATGTCTTCAGCCACGCAACTCCTGAGCTCTTTACCAAGTTGGCAGGCCCTGAAGTTTATTTATTGAGAGCTTATTTGCCACCCCATGTGTCTTCAGAAACATAGGAATATTTGCACATTGCCCTCACTTGGTCCAAGAGATATCACTATGACATCACCAAGGTTGTGGGCCAGTGTGAAATCCTATGGGAGACAAGACGAACAAAGTCCCTGTGAAGTAGATTAAGACAGAAAGCCAAAGCTGGAGAGTTGGCATAGCCCTGAAAAAGGACTGAGTATATTGTTCATGTTTCTTTAGGAAGTAAGGGCTCCTGGTGGTCTTAATAGTAGAACACGAATCAAAAACTAGAGCTTGCAGGCAGCTGTTTGTTTCTAAATAAAAATTTACTGGAACACAGGCAAGCCCATTCATGTATACATTGTGGCTGTTTTCACTCTAAAATAACATTGAAAATTTGGGCTAGAGACTGTTACAGATGAGCCAAAATACTTCCTTCAAAAGAAAGATAAATAGAAAGTCTTAAATTGACTTCCAAAATTTTTTTTAAATCCCTTTTTATAAAAAAAAAAAAGCACTAAAATATACATATGGTGGGGGAAACAATGACTTATTTTCTAAAATAATCAATACCGTTTTAATGAACTTTTCCCCTTGAATTTCACATTCTGGAGTGCCACAGCTGTTCTCTTAATGTCTGACCAAACATGCATGTGTTGGGATGATAAAATATATCATTACACCTGGATTACTCAGAACACTTTAGACAGCAAATGTGTGAGTTTTTTCCTTTACCAACACATTCTCCAGCTCTCCAGAAATAGAGTGGGTATCCTACCATTCAATTCAATTGCCACACTACCTACCTGGACTTAATGTCTGACCCCCCTGGTTAAAAAGCTCAATCCCACGAGATTGCCCTCACTTCAGATATCAGTCATAACTAGCAGGTTTGTAGATGTTCTTTCTGGCATACTGGCTGTTAATCAGAGGACATAGGAACCTGAATTACATTTAATAATTTGCTAGAATGCCTCACAGGAACTCAGGGAAGCTTTTGCTTACATTCATTGGTTTATTACTATAGAACCTCCAAATAAACAGAAGAACAAATATAGAGAGGGGTCTGTGTGTGCCCTGAGTGCAGGAGCTTCTGTTTCTATGGAGATGGGTTTTGCCAGCCTCCTGGTGCAGAAACACCAGACCTGTTATTTATGGGAATTCCATTGTGTAGGCATGACTAAGTCATTTGTCATTGGTGATCTAACTCCATTTCCAGACCTGTCCCCTTACCCAGATGTGCAGGGGTGGGCTGGAAGTTCTAACACTCTAGTCTTATGGTTGGTTGTCCTGGAAGCTCCATCCTGAAGCCATCTAGAGGTTTACCAAGAGCCACCATATTGCTACTCAGGAAATTCCAAGAGCTTAAAAAACTTTGTGCCAGAAATCGAGACAAAAGCAAAATGTGTATTTCTCTATGTGTTAAAGGTACTCAGATACAAAGTCCCACAAATCCTTTCAAGGACATACCTCAGTGACCCAGGACGGTCCCATTACGCCTTTAACACACAGGCCTCTGGGGGGCAGTCAAGATCCAAACTGTGGCACCTCCATAATGCTGTCTCTAAACACCCCCACTGGGAGGGGCTTAGGGCTTCAAGATATGTGGGACACAAACATTCTGCTCATGGAATATAGTATGATATTCGGCTTTCTCCTGGTCAAGGACTCTCTTCTTTTTATTGGAACGGTTATCCTGACCTCAGACAGGGACTACCAGTTTCCTTAAGTATTCTGATCCAAGTGTGGTGCTGGCAGCCATAATTAGTGAAATGAGCCCTTTAGTGATAACTTTGCAAAGTCTGAGAAATAGCATCATGGCTAGTTGTAGGTTAGCCATGCCAGTATTATTTGTATAACCGGAACTGAGAAAGAAGGTTCCTGTCGAGTTCGCCGAATGCTCTAGTAAGAGCTAATTTAGGCTTGTCTTACCGTTCCACCATGGATAGCAAGTGCCACGGGATTAAAGGTTCCCGATCCCCGCTGCACAATGGCATCAAGCAAGAAGACTTTTTAAACAAACCCATATCTAGTACACACCCAAATTCTGGTTGAGCTTTTCCATTCCCTCCCCCCGCCCCCCGCCCAAAATACTAGGGATCAAATCTAGGGACTTGCATAAGCCAAGCAAGTACTGTACCACTGAGATACATATTCAGATGATGGAGTTGTTCTGTGTAATGACTGAAACCTCCAGATTGATATTTCTATTTGTGGGCCTGTACAAAACTGGCCACTGCCCATTGTGTGTTTTCCTACTTGATTTATAGAGTTGTTATTTTTAATGACTTACCAAGTGCTCTTAAGCAGTGGTTTAATTTGAAGCTGAATTTGTGGAATCCAGGCAACAGTTAAATTTAAAAGCTTTTTGAGTCATTCAGGGAAAATAAAAACATATGTATATATATTATAGACATAGACATAGATGAAGACAATACTATATACTAATAATATTCATTAAAACATTTTCCACAACACCCAAAAAGTAGAAATAATTGCAGTTATCTGTTATTGTATAAAAGGACAGGCTAAATGTGATATATAAAAACGATGATGGCAACAATGCTTGAAAAGAAATGTACTCATTACCTTGCTCATGTAATTTTAACCCCTGTGTATGGAATTTCACAATAAAAACTTATTAATATAAAAATTGTTTAAATGATGATGGAATATTATTTAATCTTAAATTGGAATATTATTTAGTCTTAAATAGGAAGTTCTTCCACCTGTGACAATGAAGTTAAATTTTTGGAAACATTATTCTAATCCAGCCCCAAGGACAAATATTGTATGGTCCACTTACAGACGGTAAAGACAAATTCATCGTAACAGATGACCTTGTGATCCTAGCACTCAGTAGGCTCAGGTCATAGAATCTTAAGTTTGAGCCTAGGTTATTTAGAGAGATCCTATCTCAAAAACAGAAATGAAAACTAGATGACTAGAGCTGTTGGGTAATGGGATGTATAATGGGGAAGAGCTGGTAGGAGATAGGGAGCTGGTACTCATTAAGATGAGTACAGTTTCCAATAGGAGTTATGTGAAAGTTCTTGAGATGAATAGCACAATATTGCTATTGTATTTGATTGACTAAAATGGCAACCTTCATGTTATGTGTTATTTTACCACAGTAAAACAAAGAAGAAAAAATCCACACTCAGCTGGTATGATACTTCTGAATGAAGATTTAAGCTGTTCTGTGATTGAGAGGTTCCCAAACCACTGATAGTTAAAACAACAACAACAAAAAGTTAGCTGGCAACAACAAAAGAGAAAGTTCATTTCACATAGTTTTTTGTTTTGTTTTGTTTTGTTTTGTTTTTGGACATAGCAAACTCACTACAAAGTGGTGTGAATACTTTTAAATATTAGGGTATCAGTATGTTTATGCCTTTTCCCTTTTAGAGAAAAAAACTGTGCATTCTACTGTTTTTCTGCTTGGAATTAATTTTTCTCAATATTTTGAACTCAAAATAGATGTTTGAAAAGTGATGATGGTCTCATCTACTTAATCTGGTTTTCTTTTTTTTATTGTAAGGGTGATGTACAGCAGGGTTACAGTTGATTTAGTAAGGTAATGAGTACATTTCTTATAGAAGGAACATTGCTATGTCATCCTTCGTTTTCCCCACTTTTTTTTTTAATACAGTAAAGACATGTGGCCCTTAGCTTGAAGATGACCAGCCAGTGAGCCCTGAGTACAAATTTGGAGCAGGTGCTGGAAAAATGGAGATTTCCATGCTTTGGGATTGTCCGAAATTTATAGACTGCCATAAAGAGCAGAAGAAAATGAATTTGCTCAGGCCAACAAATTAGGTCTTTTGTGGCAGTAGGAAGAGTCTATTTAAGATAATTCTAGATAATTCAAGCCCTTCCTGTAGATTAACTGTCACTAACTTCCAGTTACCTGCCTGTCAATTTATGCAAAATTTATACTCTTCAAAATTTGGATGAAATCTCTCTTTATTTGCAATTAACCTAATTAATCACTTTCTTGTACCTCCATTTCTCTCTGTACTTCCTAGTTGCTCTTTTCCATAGTAACATATTCTGAGAAAATGTATGAATGGGATTAAAAAAAAAGAGTAGCTCATAATTTCAAAGTTTTCTCTACAAAAAGCCTTTCAGTCCCAGCCCAAATGTTTTGATTATAGAGTGTATGTAAACAGTTCTTATGGATAAGGAAACTGGAAAGGTCTTTTTTCAAATCATTTACTAACTTCTCCCTATAAATAAGATTTTATGCTGTAAAAAAATTTTTAGAGTTGAGGTTGGGCTTGGTGGTCCCTGCCTATAATCTCAGCTACTTGGCAGACACAGTTTTGGTCTCTATTGTTTTAGAAGGTACTGATGTCTCAGTTTGTCAAACTCTAGTAATGTTGGAATTAAAAATTGAGGAAAATAGAAGTTTAGATAAGTTTGGAAATTTGCTTAAAAGTTGCCTACTGTGTAGCAGGAGGAACTGAGGCTTCAACCCATACCTAGCTGGACAGAAACAAAGTTAAGTCATCATTCCTTGATAACATGCTTTTTAAATAAATGTAAAATCAATACTTTAGCTTTGTTAGCTACTTTAAAAAAAGCAGGAGTCATTGTAACCACACAAACAAGATGTAGGTACATGGAAAGATAGGAAGATAAATATATATGGGTATAATAAAATGTTTTCTTAACTGGCACTAGTGGCTCATGTCTGTAATCATAGTTACTCAGGAAGCTGAGAACTGAGGATCACGGTTTGAAGCCAGCCAGGCAGGAAAGTCTGTGACACTCTTATCTCCAATTAAATCACAGAAAAAGCTGGAAATAGTGCTGTAACTCAAGAGGCACTATGGCTACAATGCTAGCATTGAGCAAAAGGAGCTCAAAGACAGCACCTAGGCCCAGAGTTCAAGCCACAGGACTGGGAAAAAAAATGTTTTCTTTTATCTATCATCACTAATGAAACTAATGCCCAGTAGATAAAGTATGAATGACAGGTGCAGGAATAATTTCTTAAATGCAAAGTTGGCTGGGAGGTGACTATGACTAGGAAATATCTCCTTTGACCTATTTTCTCTAGTTTTTTTGTTGGTCTTTAAGGAGCTGTGCCCAATCTGAGTAGTAAACATTGTATTCTAAGGGTTTAAAGCATGAGTCACCTGCCTTTATTCACCCCATATCTTGTTCTCTGATAAATTTTCAACCTCTTTTCAATGTACCCTCCATTTCCAGCTCAGCTTGAGCCAATCCATTTGGCCGTGAGTGTTTGCACATCCTGGTCTTGGGCTTGCTCTGATTCTCAGCTATTGTTTGCTTCTTTTCCCTGCCACCTTACACTGCAGGGAATCAGTGAACCTTTCTCAGCCAAAACTGCTCTTGATCTATTTCTATGCCTGAAACAGGTCCTCCTTTCTCAGTTGTTGTGTTTAACAGCACCCACTCACCTTTGTCTTGGCTTCCTATACCCACTTCTAACTCAGTGACTTCAGACTTCATAGGCACTTTCCCACTAACACCAGACAAAACTGTTAGTAATTCAGGCACATCTATAAATCACAGTGATGGATTTTTTGAGTGACAAGAACATTATGTTTTATAATCAGGCACATGTGAGTAAGGTGAGGATACAAATAAAAGTTTATAAATCTAATGTATTTGCCATAGAAGACTACCTTTGTACAATTAATATACACTTTAAAATGGAGGGATATGAATGACAAGGGAGACTATGATGGGACATGGGACAATGGAGAGATTGAATGAAGGTGAATGTAGCCAAGGTAATTTAGATGCACATATGAAAATAGAATGATGAAATCTGTTGAAGCTGTTTTAAGAAGGGAAGGGGGAGGAGGGAGATCATCAGAGGGGTGAGAGTTTTGGATGGGATGCATTATGTATATTTATGAAAATGTCACAATGTACTCTGGCCTTGTACAACAAATATAGTTTAATAATACTTTTTAAAAACCCAGTGTATTATTATAGAACTTGGAGCAGGACCCAATAGATAAGAATTTTTTCCTTTATCTTTGACCTACTGCCAAACAAAATATATTCGCACAGACTTCCACTCTCATCCTTGAAATAAACACATAATCCTCTTGAGGATTGCTAGTGTTTGAAATGACTAGAAACAATGGGAAAATACCACATGTATAGGAAGATATCACAGAAGTTTATATGACATTCCCTTTAACCCTAAAGTGAGAAGCCTGACGCCTGTGACAAGAAGGCAAAATGGAGGAAGGAAGGAAGGAAGGAAGGAAGGAAGGAAGGAAAAAAAGGAGGAAAGGAGGGAGGGAGGGAAGGAGGAAAGGAAAGGAAAGGAAAGGAAAGGAAAGGAAAGGAAAGGAGAGGGAAGGAAAGGAAAGGAAAGGGAAGGGAAGGAAAGGAAAGGAAAGGAAGAAGGGAAGGAAGGAAGATTATTGAGCATATACTCAGTGCTAGGTACTTCCTAGTCATTACAGAAAATTGAAATTCTGAAATTGAATTGTTGAGTCTGGCACTTTTGGTGAAGCACACTTGTAATCCCAGCTACTTGGGAGACTGAGGCAGGAGGACAGAGAGCTTAAGTCCAGTTTGAGAAACTTAGAAAGATCATGTCTCAAAATCAATTTTAAAAAGGTGAGGGGGCCTCAGTACTTGCTTAGCATGTGAGAAGCCCTAGGTTCAACTCGAAAATCTGAAAACAACAACAAAAACTCATAAATTGCTCCAAAAGCCGAAAGCTTTTTAATGCAAACATGATGTCACAAATGGGAAGTTCCACATCTGACCTGCTGTAGGTGAGTTTCAGGAGCAATAAAAATAGTGTACGTAGTTATCTTTAGGAGATGCGCATACAAAACATAAATAAATTTCCTTTTAGACCTAGACTTCATCCCCCAAGGAATTTCATTATCCACACACAAATATTCCAAAGCTGAAAAGACAAGGGATTCTCAGCCTGTACCTTACCTCTAAATTTTGTATTGTAAGGGTAGCTCTAATACACACACACACACACACACACACACACACACACACACACACACACACACACACATCATGGTTCCAAGTTGAATCTTGCTCATCTAATTAGTTCCTGCAATTATGAAGTGGTGGATCTGAAATTTAAAGCTGACTTCTAAGACCATAATATCCTTTATGGCACTGGAGATCAAATCCAGGGCTTTGTACATGCAAAGCAAGTTGTACTGGAACAGTACTATTCTCCATCTCTACCTCCTGAGCAGCAAAGATTACAGGCATGGGCCACAATGTCCAACACCCATGGTTTTGTTGTTTTTAGTTTAATTTCTTTTAAAATATATATTTTCATTGTAAAGATACTGTACAAAGAGGTTACAGATACATGTGTAAGGTAATGAGTACACTTCCTATTGAGCATTATTACCCCTTCCTTTGTTTTTCCTCTACTATCCCTTCCCTCCCCACCTCCACAACATCTCCCTCCCCGCCCCAAAGCTGTAAAGTGTGTTTTCATCATAGTGTCTTGTACATCTCATTGTTACAAGGATACAACCTGTATCCTTGTTTCAGGATTTTGTTATTTCCCTTCCCCTCCCCAAATTAGAAAAATGTATATACAAGATGCAGGGCACCGGAATCAAATACAGTGAAAACCAGGGGTTATACCATGGGGGAAGAACATACAAAAGAAACAAAAAAAATCACACAGTACACTGTAAGTACATTAAAAATAATAGCAACAAAGACAAAACCTCTTCTGTCCCTATCTTGGGTTTCATTTTGCTTAGCATCAGCTTATCTGGTCATATGTACATAGCTTTTGACTCTTCTGCTTGTCCTAAGCATATACTAGTTAATGTAGATAAGGGAAACCATGGTGTAAGGTCGGCTCCTGGATGGCTAGCAGACTCCACCCTCCTCACAGCAAAGTCTCCACCCAGTACCTTCGTTACCTAGGCAACTGGGACACCTGGAAGAGGTCACATCTGAATTTGATGTGGCCACACCTTTCTCCGCCCATACCCTAGATAAGGCCTAGCCCAGGCCCAGGGGCCCTCTCTCGCAGCTCTTTTCTAGCTTTCTCTCAGCTCTCTGCTCTTTTCTAGCTCTTTTCTCTGTCTTTCCTCTCTGTCTTTCCTCTCTCTTTCCCAGCTCTTTCTCTTTCCCAGGCCTTTCCCAGCCACGTGGAGTGCCAACCTTGCCTGGTCCCAGCAGGTCTACCGAATAAACCTACCCCTTACCTGAATACCACGGGCGTGCTGCTGCTATTCTTACTCGGCTACCTCTTTTTAAAAACCTAACACATGGGACCTATGTGTCTTTGGGCCTGGTTTACTTCACTTAATGTAACTTTTTTTCTAAGACTTTCTATTTCCTAACAAATGGGGTGGTGTAATTCTCTCTGATGGAGGCATAGAATTCATATATATATATATATATATATATATATATATATATATATATATATAATTGTGTTTAGAAACTTCTAAAGTTATTGGAGTTTTTCGCTGATTAAATATATATATATATATATATGTATATATATCACATTTTCTTGATCCATTCATCTACTGAGGGCCATATGGGTTGGTTCCATATCTTAACTATGGTGAATAATGCTGTGATAAACACAGTTGTGTTACACCCTTGGTTTTTTGAGATAGGGTTTTGTTATGTTACTCAGCTGGCCTTGCACTGACAGTCCACCTGCCTCAGCTTTCCAGGGCTGGGATAATAAGCAGGTACCACTACTGCTGACTCATAAGTCCATAATATATTAATATATTTAGTATAAATAAAAATATAGAGTAGTACTTTACATTATTATTACAATTAGCATCTCAAGCTGCAAGTTCAAGGTAAGCCTGGGCTATATGGCAAGACTTTGTCTCAAAATAATTTTTCAAAGCATGCAAATTAGAAAGAACAACAACAAAGTAACCCAATAACAACAACAATATAAAACACCCCAGCACTTATTTGCACAATAGCTCATAATCTTAATTATCCATCTTACTCTCTCAAGAAGGACTAAGTCATTGTTCTCCTCAAGAGTAATTTTATATTCTAATTACAGTATGCCTAATTAGTATAAGGAATTTGATTAAAATAATCATGGAAATTTTGTTTTTCACAGAATTACTTTGTAAGGAATTTATCATAAAAATACCTTTCAGAACATAACTGTGGCATCACTTCCTTAGTTCTTTAATAGTTTCCAGATGTTTAGATAATTGTGTTTAGAAACTTCTAAAGTTATTGGAGTTTTTCGCTGATTAAAGAAGACTTAGAGCAAAGTAAGTCTTCTCTTCCCTGTTAGACCTTATGATGCTGACAACCTTTTGAAGTCAGAACTTCAAAGTAGTTTGCATGGTTATAGTCTCAGAATAAACACAGGATTAGAGACTTTTCTGTAAGATTATAAAGGAAATGAAAAAGAAATAATGACAAAATGATTTCCCATGTTCCTATCTCTTCTTCTCAGTGTTTACCAACTGGCTGGTAAACTTGATAACTGAAAAGTTTTATTGACATCAAAGGATATTTTCTTGAGCATGAAAGGTCAAGTGCAGTATCTTAACTGTCAACTCTCAGGTCTCTGGGAACAGAGTTTAACAGTTGACTTGGCATCTGCACAGTGGGACATAAACAGTCTAGGAATGTTTGTTAAAGGCACAGATAGTTAAGTGCTCTTTTGTAACAGTGAAAAGAGTAAAGGTGAGGAGAAATGTGGTATCAACTTTAAAGAGATGGAGATAACTGGGTGTGTAGCTCCATGGTAAAGAACTTACCACTGAGGAACTAGATTTGATTCCCAGAACCTCAAAAACAACTATGAATGGAGGATGGAAAAATATGAATGAGACACTTGGACAAAATGATTGCAGTCCAAATCCTGAGAACCTAAAGATCAGAGAATGAAAGCTGACTTTGAAAGACAAAACAGAGAAGCTTGTTCCTCAAGTCAACAGAAGACTTCTTAAAAGTTTTGTTTTGTCTAAAAAATGGAGAATGTCAAGGTTGCACAATGTGCCAAACAACAACAAAAATTGAAATCTTAGGCAAAAGTACAGCTTAGCGACAGAGCTCTTGCCTAGCGTGCACGATGAATGCCCTGGGTTCTCACACCAAAAAGGGTGGAAGGATAAACAGCTTGAACTTTCCATAAGTAATAACATGAGAAGTGTCATGCATAGGTAGCTACTGCTGTGTGTGTGTGTTGAGCTTACACTATTGCTACACTTTTGCATAAGGCTTTATTATACAACTTGTATCCTTGTTATTATCAGAACCATCCTTTCTATCTGAATTTGTGAGAGAGAGTATGAGTACAAACGTACTATTTGTGTGTGTGTGTGTGTGTGTGTGTGTGTGTGTGTGTGTGTGTGTGTGAGTTGTGGTTCTTGAACTCTGGGCCTGGGCGCTGTCCCTAAGCTCTTCTACCACTTGAGCCACAGTGCCACTTCGGGTTTTCAGGTTTTTAACTGGAGATAGAGTCTCACAGACGTTCCTGAACGTTCCTCTCTGGGCTGGCTTTGAACGGCCATCCTCAGATCTCAGCCTCCTGAGTAGCTAGGATTCAGGCATGAGCCACTGGCATCTCACTGTGTTGTCTAGGCTCACCCCAAACTCTTGGTTTCAAGCTGTCATCCTGCTTTAGCCTCCTCCTAGCTTGGGTCAGAGGGGTAACACTGACACACTTCTTTTACATGAGTTTTTACATGCACACACTTCTTTTATATAGGTTATAATAAGAACTGTTGACAATGAAAACTTCAGTCTTATCACACACTGGGGTTTAAAGTTTAAAGAAAAAATTTTAAAGTGCAGAAGATTATTGCAGTAGAAACTTCTACCTGCTTGGGATTAATCTCATTGTATTCTGAACACTTGGTTAAATACTTATTTAGAAGTGGTTTCCAGTTGCTTTTATTTCATTGTTTTTCTGGGTCTTATTTTTCATGCTTTTCTCTGGGAATTGTCTTCATTAGAATCCTTTTGTGAGCCAAATAAAGAGATCTCGTCACCAAACTGGAAAAGTAGTATTTACTTTTCTCAGCTTATTATTTTTTTTTGCTTGATCTAGGTATGTTTTCCACAGACCATAGCGTGTTTTTCTTTTCCTTTTTGTTTTGGTGTTTCTGAATATTTTGTCCCTTTAAAATGTATGTGTGATGATGAAGGATATTTTGTTCTACACATGCAAATTAGACAAGGTCTCCTTGTCTTACACTGTTCCTATGTCTCTTTTGCTCTCTTGCTCTGCCACTGATCGAAATGCAGGTATTCAATTGTCGTTTTGGTTCTTAGTAGGGGAGAGGGTAAACACCTCTCTTTAGCCACCTTGGAATTTCCTTTAAAATCTATTCCCCATGCTTTATTTTGTGTGTCTAATCACTTCTGTAATTGTAATCTTTAGTCTGATGTGGTAGCACATGCCTGTAATCACAGCACTTTAAGGTCAACCTTGGTTAGAAAGTGAGACCTTAGCCGGGCGCTGGTGGCTCACGCCTGTAATCCTAGCTACTCAGGAGGCTGAGATCTGAGGATCGCGGTTCAAAGCCAGCCCGGGCAGGAGAGACTGTGAGACTCCTATCTCCAATAAACCACCAGAAAAACCGGAAGTGGCGCTGTAGCTCAAGTGGTAGAGCGCTCGCCTTGAGCTGAAGAGCTGAGGGACAGCACCCAGGCCCAGAGTTCAAGCCCCGCGACCGACAAAAAAAAAAAAAAAAAAAAAAAGAAAGTGAGACCTTGCCTAAAAAATAAATAAATAAATAAATAAACGAGCCATCTTTGAAGTTTTGAATTGCTGAGTTTGCTGGTTCTAGCTTATTATAGCTTGTTTAAGCATTTGTCTGGTGATTTTTGATAATGGATCCATGGTTTTTAGAATTTTAACTGTAATAAATCTTAGTAAATTTGGGTCAAAGTAAATGACAGAAACTGTCGAATCGACAGTTGCTTCTGCCAGGTGCCAGATTTTCGTTTTGAGGTTTCTCAGGCTGCAAAACAACATGTATTCCAATGAAATTAGAGTGACAGACTTTCCATGGTAGGAATTCTCAAGGACTTTTTTTTTCTTTCCTCATTTCCCCCCAGAATTAATACAAAGAAGTAAGGTGAAGTCTTGCCAGAGAGGCTTTGTTTGCTTTTTTTTTTTCCCAATTGACTCATAATGGTATTGCTTTTCAGACTCTGCTACCTTCTGATAAGGTACTTTATGAACAACAAAGCTATAAAGACATCTAAAATATGCAGATTACCCCGGGTAGAAGACAGCTCACTGCTTTTGTTGATTTGCACATACAGTACAAATGGCACCTCCTAAAAGTGATCCATTTCAAAAAGGTATTCCCTCCTCTGAGTTGCTTCAAGCCTTGAGAATTGAATGCTGGCTTAATATTGCCAAACTTTTCACTTTGACTTGGTGTTCTTATGCAGTGTACAGTTCTAACAATGTATGAAGGAGCTCATGTTAGCTATAACATGTCTTATCTTTTGGGATTTGACTTTTCTCTAGATACTGGCCTCTTACAGTTACTTTCCCTTCTGTAGCAGGTTCAATTACATATTTTTAAATATTTTATCTAAAGCAAGGCACCACTGGCTCACATCTATAATCCTAGCTACCCAGGATGTTGAGATTTGAGAATTGTGGTTTGAAGCCAGCCTGGGTGGGAAAGTCCATGAGACTCTTATCTTCAATTAACCACTAAAAAATACAAACAACTGAAAGTGGGCCTGTCGCTCAAGTGTTAGTACTAGCCTTGAGCATATATATATATATATATATATATATATATATATACACATATATATATGTATATATAATTTTAAGTATTATATGCTGGAAATTTTCCTCTAAATACCAGATCCTGAATACTAGATCTATCTTAACTATAAGAAACAGAAATTGCCTCAGTCATTTTCAGTTTGGCCCATCCTTTTAGCCATTTGATTAATAGTTAAAGATGAAGGCTTATTTGAACACTGTATTTGAAACTACCATACAAAACAGACAAGTCCCTGCTTTCTTCTCAGTGATTATTCTTTCCAGAAAGCTTTTCCTTGGAGAGGGTGGAGTCATAGGCCCTAATAGCATAATATAACCTAAAATCTATTCTCGTGTTTTCCAATAAGTAGAACACACTTGTATGCCTTGTGAGGGGTGGGAGTGGGGCACATGAAATCAAACTGAATGATGATACTTTGCTAATTCCAACCTTCCAGCACACATCTGTCTTGAATAAACTGAGGACTGCCCTCTAGACTATGCATTTTCCACTGGAGGAATTTTTTGCTTAAAAACTGCCACATTCCAATTCCAATCCTTCTATCACCACTATTTCCAGGGACTATTTAACTATTTATCAATCAGATCTGGGCTATGCCAGTATCCAAATTTGGTCTATGCCAGTATCCCAGCAAACCTCTCTAAGTCAGGGGATTATGTTTCCAATTTTTCTCCTGATACTTTCATTCAACAGTATCTTCTATGACTACAATTACAACTCTGTGTGTGTGTGTGTGTGTGTGTGTGTGTGTGTGTGTGTGTGTGTTTTACAATCCCTTGCTAAGGCCATTCAAAAATTATCTATCAGCAGAGATCCTCACAATGGGTCCAAAGAATTTGGCCCACCTTATGATGTCATATCAGAGGTGGTCTATGGTATTATGGGAGCAGTTCAGTTTGTCCAGCAGAGCCCCTGTCTCCCCAATTCCCACATCTAATTAAGTACTAGAAGTACACTGTTCTATTTAGTCCACCAAAGCTCTCTTGGTCATTGAAAAAAGCTTAGTAACAGCAAGTCAACAGATGAGTTAACTGTAGGCTAGGGGTAAGGTAGAGTAAGGAGGTACAATGGGGACACCATATACCAGTCTTACTAAAGTTTTGTTTTTGTTCTTTAAAATTTCCCATAGTAGAACATATGTCCATTCCCTGTAAAATGCTCTCCTTGCCTTAGGTCCCATATGTCTGTGAATGAGCCTGGAACCTTTTCTTTTGACCTCACTAACTATTCCATTGTAGATAAGCCATATTTTAAGACTCTATAAACCTTCAGTACTTATGACTGAAATGAAATAAAACGTGATTTTTCTAAGCTTGTGTTGTGGTTATTTTCTGAATTTCATTAGTATGGAATGTGACTTATTGATGTCTATGTATTAAATATGAACAACTTGTTTTATCTTCATAGCTCATATATACTATAAGATGGCAGAGAATAAATTTCGGTTAGTGAAAACTATTTGAGGATAGATAATAGTAACTAGGAGTCCTGACTCCCTTTATTAGATTTATTTTCTACCACAGTGAGCTACAGGACAGGAATCAGCACTCATTTGTACTCATTTTGTACATGACATGAAGTTTAGTATAGAAAAGTACTTAGATTTTTAAAATAAAATAATACATCTATAAATATAGCTTCCCTAGACTTTTAATTTTTATTTACTTATTTTCAGTTTGGCAGTGTTGGAAAGTAAACCTAGAACCTTACCATATGTTAGGCAATTACTTTACTGCTACTTTATAGCCCCAGCCCCAGTTAATTCTAATTCTGTTTTTAGTTCTGGGGATCAATTGACCATAAGATGTATAGACCGCCAGTAACTATGAAGATGTGACTGTTGTTGAAGAGAATCAACCTGTCCATGCCTCTTCTAGCCATGGGCCTCGATGACAAAATTCCAATGACATTGAGAATACCACTGTTTGGTATGCTTAAGGTGCCTATTTCTGTTATTAGCCACAGTGGCTTTTCAAAAGGAGATTACCATCATTTACTTTAATGGAAAAGGGGATTTGTGATACTTTTGATGGAAAAACCTTTGGAGAACATGTACTGCAGATGGAGATGTGAACAATTCCTTAAGGGCAGGCTCCGCCACTAGACTAGAATACAAGCACAGTGTCTGTGGTAAATTGTTTACGAAGATGACATTCCTATCACCAAACACGCTTTTCACTTGTTTCAAGAGGTCAAGTCTATGATAATTTTTTTGTTTATTTTTTAATTGGGCTTGGTCCTTCTATTGGCTTTGACCAACAGAATAAGACATACAAGTTGTATGATGTCTGGGCTTAAGCTTTGCAGGTCCTATAAAATTTTGGGAACCAGGTGCCAAATAAAGAAGTCTGGGTATTCCTATGAGAGAGAGAGAGAAAGACAGAGACACAAAGAGAGAAATATACATATAGAGAGATCTATCTATCTATGTATCTATGTATCTATGTATCTATGTATTTATGTATCTATGTATCTATGTATCTATGTATCTATGTATCTATCTATCTATGTATCTATGTATCTATGTATCTATGTATCTATGTATCTATCTATCTATCTATCTATCTATCTATCTATCTATCGAGGAGAAAGACTCACCCACTACCACAAACACCATGAGGTTGAAGATGAGGTCCACATGGAACAGAAATTAATGGATTAATGAAATGAATAGCCTCAATGAAAAAGCAGCAGCACTGTAAGAGGATGTCAATGCAGTCATTTTAGGTCTTTTATCCACAGGTGAGCCTCCCAGCTGATTCCATAATGCAGAGATAAGTCCTACTAGGATTTCTGCTCCAGAGAAACATGGACAGTAAAATAGTTGTTTTGAAATTTTGTAGCCAAACTAAAACTGCACCAAAGATTGGTCAAATGACAGAGTGTCTTCTACTAAGGTATTTTTGGGTTGTTGTTGCTGGTGATGGTGGAATTGGGACTGCTTCCATTTAAGTAAATCCATGAAAATACCTTAAGCAGCCAAAATAAGAGAATGCACTGTCATTTCTTCCTGCTTAAGGTTCTCAATCCACAGCCACACTAATGTACCCACCTGGTTTAGGCTGGCATTCAAAGGCACAAAGGTAAAATAATAAATCCTAACATAATAGCGTGGAACATTCTCAGGTGCCGCATCTATGAGGACGGATTTGGATTTGTAAGTGAGGGCAGATCATGGGTACGCCTTTAGTCTACAGTGCCACACTGGTTTTGCTTGCAAATGGTGCCCAGGATAGAAGCTGTGATGGTAAACTTGGGATGTGGTGACTCTCAGGCCTAGTATCTAGATTCCTAGTATCAGTGCATCCTTGACATTATAGTGTGTGTGGTGGGAAGACACAACCTTTTTCTTACTCTTTTTTCCTGAGGATTAATGTTATGCCTGATAATCCTGCCAACAATTCAGTCTGCCTACATCTCTGAATATCACCTATTCAGGACTTTGGCTTCCTCTCTGTCCAAGCACCTCTTCTCTACTATACCTCCCTGCACTCTGGGCCACCACCTGTTATTTGCTAACATCACCAATGATACCATGTTTCACTGATTTTCTTTGTGTCTTTATAGTTCCTGGAACTTGAGTTCCTGCTAGGTTCTTACTGAATCTTCTTACTCCACTGAAATGATAAGACTATGTAAGTAAGTTCATGTTCAGAACAGAATCTAGTTCTTCTTTCGCAATAATCCTTTACATATTTGGTAATAACTTGTGGTTTTTACCTTTTCCAGTGCTGATAATTGCTAATAACCTTTTAATTATCTTCTAGAGCTAAATCTTTCTGGGTCCTACATTACCAACTCTACCAGTTTATGGACATAAATTAGCTTATCAATATTCTTTCAAAAGTTGCTTGTAGAAGTGATTCATGCACTTCCATAGAGAATATTTTAGGGATGGTATTTCCTATGATAATGCCATTATAGTTTATGTTTATATTATTAGTTTGCTTTAGTGTTGTAAAGAGTTTTGTCTGGGAAAAATTGAGATTTTACAGGTCCTAAAATTTATATGACTAAGCTGGGAACTGTGGTGCCCAGAGTCCACATACTTGTGAGGTTCAGGAAGGAAGATTATTTGAGTCCAGTAGTTTGCAACCACTCTACCAGCCTTAGCAATACATGAGACCTTGTCTCACAATAACAACAACAACAACAACAACAAAAACCCACAAGGGCTGGGAAGGTGGCTCAGTGGTAGAGTGCTTGCCTCGCATGCATGAGGCCCTGGATTTGATAACTCAGCACCACATAAACAGAAAAAGCCAGAAGTGGCGCTGTGGCTCAAGTGGTAGAGTGCTAGCCTTGAGTTGAAGAGCTGAGGGACAGCGCCCAGGCCCAGAGTTCAAGCTCCATGACTGACAAAAAACAAAACAAAACCAAAAAAACAAACAAAATGCCCCAACATCAAAATGACATGTAAAATTAAGTTATTCTCAAGGCCTAGGAAGATAAGGGATCTTTAATGTTGTTCCATTAATTTCTCTGCAAATCTGTCTCAAGGTTCATTTTGTTATTGTTTATATCTTAAGTGTCACTTAAAAAGTCCTGTGTTATAATTTGGTCCCCAGCTGATGGCGCTATTGGGTCTGGCAACTCCTGTTGAGGAGGTTAGGCCACCGAGGGGTGCCAGACTCAACTCCCCTTTCTTTTTTTTCAGCTTCCATGAGGTGATTAGATTTGTTCCCTGTCATAACATTCTGTGTTACTACTGGCCCTGGGCGGAAACATCTGAAATTTGGGGCAAAATTAAAATGTTCCTCCTTATAAGTTTGTCAGGCATTTTGTTACAGTAATGAACTAGCCCAAATTCCCAGTTCTTCTCAACTATGTGTAGTTAGGATTACACTTGTGTTAGCATACCTTATTAAATTTAACTTCTGTACTTAACCTATGGGACTGTGATTAAGTAATTAGCATATAAAGCACATAATAAATGTTTGTTATTTTTAGCTTTATTGTTCACTAAAAGATCTTAGTACATACAAGTCCTTATGTCGAAAACGAACTTTACAACTTTGGTGGGGGGAGAGGAGGATTGGGTGGGGGAGGGGGGGAGGGTAGGAAGGGATGGGAAGGGGAAACAAAGGAGGAGGCTACAATGCTTGTTAAGAATTGTACTCATTATCTTGGCCATGTAATTGTAACCCCTCTGTACAGTATTTTCACAATAAAAAAATCTTAGTACATAATTTCCCTTACCTTTTAAAAAAATCTAGCAGTATATTAATTGTACAAAGGACTGCTTTGTGACTAATTCTTTTCCTTTTGATGTAATGGAGATAACCCCTGCTCTATCTTTTACATAGGGTTATTGTGAGGGCCAACTGACAATATGTGAGTGTATTTGGTAAATCTTCACATGAAAGGTATTGTTACTGAGGTTTCTTTTCTTTTTTTTCTTTTGTGTGTGTGTGTGTGTGTGTATGTGTGTGTGTGTGTGTGTGTGTGCTACTGGAGTTTGAACTCAGGGCCATGCATTTAGTGGGCTGGGATTCTAAGACTTGAGCAATGCATCCCGTGCTTTTTTGCAGGCTATTCTGGAAATAGAATCTAGTAAACTTTCTACCCAGGTTGGCCTTAAATCCAGACCCAGCAGATCCAGATGTCAGCCTTCTGAGTAACTAGGATTACAGGCTTGAGTCACCAGCAAGGGACTGATACTGTTAATTTATACAAAAGGTTACACTCATGAAAGAAAAAGAGGGGCAGAATCACTGAAGATCTTAGTTGAGGTGTAGGAAAGCAAAGGACTTTGCACATAGGCAGATGCTGGAGCCAGTGAACACGGGTTGGATAAGAACATGTTCAGAAAAGCTGAAATAGCTGTATGCTGAAATCCTAGCTACTCAGGAGGCTGAGATCTGAGAATCATGGTTCAAAGCCGCGTGGGGGCAGGTAGGTCTGGCAGACTCTTATCTCCAATAAACTAGCAAAACGCCAGGGGAGCGATGGCTCAAATTATAGAGTGCCAGCCTTGAGGAAAAAATGCTCAGAGATAGAGTTCAAGCTCCAGTACTGAAACAAAACAACAAAAAGAAAAAGAAAAAAGAAAAGTACCAGGTAAGGTTCCCCATGTGTGTGTGCGTGTGTGTAGGCATGTGGGTGTGCGTGTGTGTGGGGATGTGTGCGTGTATGTGGGCATGTGTGCATGTGTGTGTGTTGGCATGTGTGCGTGTGTCTGTGTGTGCACGCGTGTATATGTGGGCATGTGTGTGGGGGGGCTTGTGTGCGTGTGTATGCGTGTGTGTGTGCATGTGTGTGCGGGCATGTGTGTATGTGTGCGTATGTGTGCGTGTCTCTGTGTGTGCGTGTGTGTGTGCGTGTCTCCTCTGTGTGTGTGCGCGCGTGTGTGGGCATGTATGTGTGCGTCTCTGTGTGTGTGTGTCTCTGTGTGTGTGCGCGTGTGTGTGGGCATGTGTGTGTGTGCGTGTCTGTGTGTGTGTGCGTGTCTCTGTGTGCGCGCGCGTGTGCGTGTGCTTGCGTCCTTCCACAGTCCGGCCTCAATGCCTTCTCTCTCCGTGCACAGGCACGGCGGGTAGGTCACACTCCGCGGTCCGGGGCCCCTCTCCCCTAGGCCCTCCCCCCCCCCGCCCACCCAGGGCCCTTCCGCTAGCTCTTCCCGTGACAGTGAAAATTCCCTTTCACTCGGGCTCCAGGGGCCCCCGTGCTCTGCATCTGCTCCCACAGAATGAGCCCCAGTGACAGCACTTTGAAGAAGGAACTTTCCCAAGTTGGAGGGCGTCTGAGGTCAGGACTCTCAGGGGAGAACGCCTCGCACACACGCTGTAGCTGTCATTACCTCCAGCGGCTGCGAGGGCGAAGCGCGTTCCCGCCGCACCGTACCCGGGACAGAGCCGTGCCAACCCCGCCAACCCCGCGGGAAGGCCTGGCTTCCCGGCCCCCCGCCCCGGACCTTCCCCCGGTGGCGCGGGGGCGTGGCCTGGAAGCCGGGGGCGTGGCCTGCCTGCGGGGGTTTCCGCGCCCGGGGCGCGCCGGGAGGGGGCGCGGGCGGAGCTTCCGCCGCGAGGGGGCGGGGCCGGCGTGCCCGGCGCTCTGACGGCCCCAGCCAGGGAATTTCAATTTGAAACCTAGCGGAGGGCGGAGGCAGGCGCGGCTCGCCGGCGGCGGGGACGGGACGCGGCCCGGGTCCTGGAGAGAGCGGGCGAGCGAGATCCTGAGGGGCGGCGTCGGGGTAAGGCGGAGTGCGGGGGCTACAGACTGGCGGGCGCGGGGTGCGGGTCGTGGCCGGTCCGGTCCAGTCTGGTGTGTGGAGCTGCAAGGGGGCGGCCCGGATCCCCCCCTTCCCGCGGTTGCACCCGGCTGACCCCCGGCAGGAAGCGGCGGCGGGACGGGCTCCGCCGAGGGAGAGGGGGAGGGAGGGGTTCTCCCCAGCTGCCCTCCCCTCCCTCCTCCGGCGCACCCGAGTCTCGCAGCTTGGGGTCGGGCCGGGGTCGGGTGTGTGTGTGTGTGGTGTGTTGCGTGGCTCCGAGCCAAGTCTGTGCTCGGTGGCGGCCGTCCGGCCCGCCCCTCCCCGCTTTCCCTGCAGAGAGCACGGGTGCGGGGTGAGGAGCGCGCCGGGGTCCGCTCCGCGGGGCGGGGGGCTCCGGCTCACGCGTGTGGGCTCCGCGGAGCCGCCGGGGAGGGAAGGAGGCCGGGAGAGGAGGAGGAGCCCGGCCGGGTCCTGGGGGGCGCGGGCCTGGGTGGAGGATGGCTTGCGGAGGGGGAGACGCGGGCCGGCGGCGCGTGGGCGCTGCGGGCGGCCGGGCGGGGGTGGGGGGGGCGGCGCGCCGGCCCCGTGCGTGGCGCAGGTCGGCGAGCGGGGGCCGGGGCGACGCGGCGACCCCGCCACCCGCGCTGTCGCTGTGCGGACCCCGATCGGCTCCTCTGGTCCCGTACCATGCCCCGGCCCGGGCCGCGTCGCCGCCGCGGGCTGCCGCTCTCCTCCGGCGGCGCGGGGCAGGGGCCTCGGGGCAGTTTTAGGTGAGCCGGAGGAGGAGGACGGGGAGGAGGAGGATGTAACGGGGCCCGTGGGTTGGGCATTGGCATCTCAGGGAGGGGGGCGGGGAGCCTCCATCCTCCACCGGAGACGTGGGCCCTGGGCCGCTGGGCCGTCTGCGGTCGGCATTAGGCTTCTCCAGATGTCAACCTCGGGTGAGGCCAAGGGTTTTTGGGTGGTGTTAGGGGGTGATCTCACTCACGAGGTGGTGTTATTTGGGGGAGCCTTTCCTACAGACCCAGGATATGCCTGCCTTAGAAGTTCCTGTCACCGTAACAGCTGCCCCGGAGCCCAAGGTGGGTGAGAGAAGGAATCTAGCGGAAGTGTAGACTATTTTCTCTTTCCTGACTCGTGCCTTTTCCTCAGTTTCCTGAACTCACGTGGGTGCACTTCTGACGTGTGAAATGTCTGGGGTGTCTTGTTCCTCGTGATGCTTTTTTTTCCCCTTTTGGTCTTTTTTTTTTTTTTTTAAAGAAAGACTCAGTGTTCACTTTATTTTCTTCAGTCTTTTTTTAAAATTCATTTATTTTCCTCCTGTTTTTGTTCTTTCAAGGGAATACGTTATTTCTGTATTCTCTATCCATTAATAGTTCTGCCAGTTAGCATTTTAGTCAGTGTCCTGTCACTTTTCTCCTTGAATTTGGTACCTGAAGGAAACCAAGTCTTGGCTGTGGCGGATGGAGTTTGGAATGTTCAATTCCTTGTACAGATTTTGCAGGGGAAGACTGGTGCTTAATGATCCTGGATTTCCATTTGCAGGCTCTTGATGTGAGAAATCACTGTGTTGCTGTTGCTGCCACTTATGGGCTGCATTGCAGTGCTGCCTTGAATTGTGTGATAAAGGCCAACTGAGTCCATCCATCAGGTTGTTAATCTAACACAACTTGTAAAAGAGCTGTGCTGCATCACCTGACAGAGCTGGCACAGTCATTTCTGCAGGTCATTTTGAGAAACTACCATCAAACCTTAGATATCCTATATCTGGTGTATGGAGGTTATTGGAGAGCTGTACAAGTGGTAATGGGAACAATGAGGTGGATTTAGGGCTCATTTAATCCTATCCTGTCCTTCTCACTTCTTGGGCAGAATTCCCACTGAAGTCAGTAGTGGTCTGTGTGCAGTCTGCTGAGAACAAGAGGCTGCTCATTAAGAGTAATAGTGGGGGACAGTTTCTTTCCTTTTAAAGCATCCCTTTTTCTGAAGACTTACGCATACCCATTCTTCAGTCTCATGTCTAATAGAAGTAGTTAGGTGGTATGTGCAGAAACCTTCCAGCCTTCCAGAAAATTCATGGATAAATCGAGTCATTAAACCTCCAACTTTAAATCTAAATTGGATGACAATTATTTGAAAAGGTAAAAAAATCTGATTTTTCAAATTAATTTTTTTTTTTTTTTTTTTTTTTTTTTACAACAGAGTCTTGTCATATAGCACAGGCTGGCCTGGTAACTCACTGTTTGTAGCTCAAGCTGGCCTCAAATTCTTTTTTTTTTTTTTTTTTTTTTGTCGGTTGTGGGGCCTGAACTCTGGGCCTGGGCACTGCCCCCTCAGCTTTTCGCTCAAGGCTAGCACCCTACCACTTGAGCCACAGCACCTCTTCCGGCTTTTTCTGTTTATGTGGTGCTGAGGAATCGAACCCAGGGCCTCATGCACATGAGGGCAAGCACTGGTCTCAAATTCTTGGCCCTCTTCTCTCACCCTCCTGCCTGCTGGGATTATAGGCTAGTGTGTGTACCGCCCTGCCATCTTTAACATCTGAAATTTAAGTCCAAGTGAGAAGAAGGAAATGGGAGATTTAGGAGAAGAATCTGATGGGAGGCACACCAAAAAAATTATTATAAGTAGACTCCAAGGAATCTCAGAAGCTCTGGTTCTATTTTAGTACACTTTGATCATGTATATCACACTTTCCTTAGAAATTAGTGACTAGCAGGACCCATCATTAGATTTGCAAGAACTATAAGCTTTACAGCTTAGCGTAACTGTGGTTACCCTGTCCAAATTACCAGTTCCAAAGAATTGAGTTTAGAAAACCTAACCAGTGACCAGAATGTAAAAATAGATATTTAAAAATCAGAACCATGTCTACGTGTACTACCCAACCACTTGCTTTCAACTAAAAATACTTGTAAAGATGACAAAGCATTCCTCAACCAAAATATTTATTGATAAAATTTCTCTGTAATTAGTAATATTGTATAGTTAGGTTTAACATCAGGTTCTTCTGTCAATCACTACTTTCATTACTGTGGCTTGTGACCTACAAATCTTGTATCTTTGCCATTTTATTTAGGAATGTGGGTTTTATATTTTATATAGCAGCTATCTAGCTGTTGGAGGTTGATTTTTTTCCCCCATTGTTTCTCTTTTTTACAGGAAAACATATTTTTCTTTCTTTTTTATGAACTGAGATAATCTGTTTAAAAGTTGTATGTGGACTTATTGAAAAATAAGAATTTATAGCTCTTTTTTAAAAAAATAAAGCAATAAACGTTTATAAGGTTCAATACCACCAAGTCACACTTTTTCATTTCTGAAATCTGTATTGTATACTTGCAGAAAACAAAGGAAATGTGCCTACCTCCTCCACCCACCTTTATTTAGAAACAGTTTCAGTGGCCTTGTTTGCTTTTTTTTTCAAATTCAGAATTACAGTACCTAACTACTATGTACCCTTAAACAGATTTAAAAGCCTCAAGTAAATGTTTATGCTGGCTTCAGTAGTTAGCAAATACTAGCCAAACCCTAATTTACTGCTCTTTTATAGAATCTTGGAATCTCAGGGCTGAACTGTTTTGCAGGCAGCAAATCTACTCTTAGCCTTGCCCCCTTTCCCTCAACAGAAACATTTTGCAGCCTCTTCAGAAGACCTGCCTTAAGTATGAGATTGTGTGTGATTCCCCCACATACTCGAGGGTCAGCACATCCTTTAGGAATACCATATTTTGGCATGTATCAGTTACTTGATAGTCATAAGATTTCTGTCATTCCTTTGTGCACAGTACCCCAGACTAAAATCTATAGTGGAATCAGTACCTGTTGTCATTAGCTGTGGGTGATGGCTTCTTTGTTAGCTGTTAATAATATGGCTTTTAGAAGTTATTACAAAGTCAGAAAGGAAAAGAAACTGTACTATTATCTAGAATTTTTTTGGTGTTTTTCTGTACATTGTATATTTCATATAAAGGAGGAGGGACTGTTTATTACATATATTTGCTAGTGATTACTTCAACATTGTACTAAATAAATATTTGAAGAATTCATTGAACCTTTTTTTTTTTTTTTTTTTTTGTCGGTCGTGGGGCTTGAACTCTGGGCCTGGGCGCTGTCCTTCAGCTCTTCAGCTCAAGGCGAGCGCTCTACCACTTGAGCTACAGCGCCACTTCTGGTTTTCTGGTGGTTTATTGGAGATAGGAGTCTCATGGTCTCTCCTGCCCGGGCTGGCTTTGAACCGCGATCCTCAGATCTCAGCCTCCTGAGTAGCTAGGATTACAGGCGTGAGCCACCAGCGCCCGGCTCATTGAACCTTTATATATTGATTTTTTAGTAAAGATGATTGGATTTTAATATTTGGCTATAGTTTTTATAGAAATATGGAGAAAATAGGAAGGGTTTTACTTTTGTTTTTAAACCTACTTTTTTTAAAACCTAGTTTTACAAATTCTTCCTTTTGTAGTTGGGTTGGCATCTGTATAGGATCTTTATTTGTTTGTTTGTTTGTTTATTGCCATCCTTTTGGGCCTGGGCATTGTTCCTGAGCTCCTTTTTTTTTTGTTCATTCATGGGCTTGAACTCTGGACCTGGCTCTTCAGCTCAGTCTACCACTTGAGCTATAGTGCCACTTCCAGTTTTCTGGAGATAAAAGTCTCATGGACTTTCCTGCCACAGCACCACTTCTGGCTTTTTCTGAGTAGTTTATTGGAGATAAAAATTTCATGGACTTCCCTTCCTCAGCTGGCTTTGAAGCACAGTCCTCAGATTTCAGTCTCCTGAGTAGCTAGGTGTGAGTCACTGGTGCCCAGTGGTGTGTGTGTGAGATTCTTACACATGTACGTTTTATGTCTCAAAGGGTAAATAATTATACATTATTTCCCTGGTTTGAGAAATAGAATTTATTTTGATTTAAATCTCAGGTTTTTTTTTCTGAATTTTCTTGTTTAAAATCTTTTACTTCCTGATATTATAATAGATGTCATATGGCCTGTCAATGCCTACATACTTCTGATTTTTTTAGGATAGAATTTAAGCTAATTTCATATTCTTAATTACTTTGAAAATGGAAATTCTTTTTCACATTACAGGTTCTCACTTTGATATTTTTATTTTAGCAAAATAGGGTCATAAGAGCTTCAACATGTATGGGTTGTCCCCAAATAATCACTATGCTAATATGGAGTATTATGATATCTAAAGGTGGATATCTAAGTTGATATATTTATTTGGTGCCATACTGATGGTTGATTTCAGGAACTGGGTACTGTCCCTTAGCTTTTTTACTCAAGGCTTGTGGTCTACCACTTGAGCCACAACTCTACTCCCAGCTTTTGCATATATAACGAAATCTAATGTCATCAGGATGCTTTAGTCTTTTCTAAGTGAAGAACTAGAAAGCATGAATGGGATTCTTATGAACATTTTTCCCCTGTTTATCTGTAGGAACTTATTGTGTAGGTCAGGTCAGGTAGGTAAGTTCATGATACACAAACTAAATTTAGATTTTCAGGTTTTCTCTTGAATTGCTTTGATATAGCCTGGCTGTCAACCAGAATGTCCTGAAAGAATTTTCACATACCTTTATCATCTTTCAGTTGCCTTTCTCCAGGATAATCGTGGTTTCAAAAACTTGTCATACAGGTCTGATTATCAGCTATCTAATCACTTTTTCCAAGCCCCGAGCTTAAGTTTACAAAACTTCTGATGAATTTCAGAGCTGAACCTTTCATCATTATGACAATAGGACTGAGTTTTATACCTGTTCTTTAGTTTCTTTTTTTTTTTTTTTTTTTGGGTCCGGTCGTGGGGCCTGAACTCTGGGCCTGGGCGCTGTCCCTCAGCTCTTCAGCTCAAGGCTAGAGCTCTACCACTTGAGCCACAGCGCCACTTCCAGCTTTTTTCTTTTTGCTTATGTGGTGCTGAGGAATCGAACCCAGGGCCTCAGGCATGCAAGGCAAGCGCTCTACCACTGAGCCACCTTCCCAGCCCTTCTTTAGTTTCTTAACATTCTGCTAACATATATAATATTAAGATGTAGTTTATCTGTAATCATTCTTTGGTTCTTTTTCCTCTGATTTAGAGAGTTTTTTTTTTGGTCAGTCGTGGGGCTTGAACTCTGGGCCTGAGCGCCATCCCTCAGCTCTTCAGCTCAAGGCCACTTGAGCTACAGAGCCACTTCTGGTTTTCTGGTGGTTTATTGGAGATAAGAGTTGCAGGACTTTACTGCACGGGCTGGCTTTGAACCGAGATCCATAGATCTCAGCTTCCTGAGTAGCTAGGATTATTGGCGTGAGCCACTAGTGCCCAGTGACTTTTTTTTAATTTTTATTTTATTAAAGTTTGTATTAATTTACCTCGTGGGTCAGAAGAGAGCTTGGAGATGATTTAATTCAGGAGTGAGACTAGTAAGAAAGTATTGCTCTCAGAGTGGGCCCTAGGGATTCCTAAACTGCCTGACACTAAGTCAAGTGGTGTATTTTTAGGCAAACAGTGTGCAAGAGAAAGTATGAGAGCTTGAGATATTTTTGGGCAGAAGGGTAGGAGAGAATGAATATGCGATAAATTTAGGAAATAAAAGTGGTTGTGATTTTTTAAATATATTTTTTATTGTAAACGTACTGTACAGAGGTTATAATTACATAAGCAAGGTAATGAGGCCATTTCCTATCGAGCATTATTACCCCCTCCGTGAATTGTTTTAAGAGGTATTCTTTCATTTTTTTTTCTTTTTCATGTTATTTCAGTGTACTTTCATTTATTTCCCACACCACCTGATTGTGCTTATTTCCATTCAGTTGAAATCTTCTTTGAGCCCCTTTACCCATTTATAGAGGTTAAACTGAAATCAGACATAATCTTGGTCATTTGTGTTCTTACTTATGAATTTAATGAAGTTTTTGTTTTTGTTTTTTGTTTTTAAATTTTGTTATGTGGTACTGAGGTCTGAAGTTAGGGTATTAAACTTGCTAGGCTAGGGGCTGGGAAGGTGGCTCAGTGGTGGAGTGTTTGTCTCACATGCATGAGGAGGCCCTAGGTTCGATTCCTCAGCACCACATAAGCAGAAAAAGCTGGAAGTAGCACTGTGGCTCAAGTGGTAGAGCACTAGCCTTGACCTGAAGAGCTGAGGAACAGTGCCCAGGCACTAGGCTAGGATAGGCTAAATCTATCCCTTGAGCCATACCTCCAGAAAAATTTTGATCTAACAAACTATATCCATCTTTTTTAGTCATATACATATGGTACATGTACACATATGGTATGTTATGTGTGTATATATTTATATGGTATATATGTATATGTGGATATCCACATATCCACAAATATATATTCACATACATATCCACAAATATATATGTGATATACATATATGATATATTTATATATATGGTAAAGATGTTGGGATCTATTAAGTAACAAGGAAAATGTAATTTTTTTATGTTGCTAGAGATGATTGCATGCATGCATATATGTGTGTGTGTATAGATGCCATATTACAAATTTCTTTCTGTATAACTATAGTAAGTTTGCCGAACTAATTCTAATAATGAGTTGAATTTTTATTGATAATATTTAAACTTTTATACTATTGAAAATATTAATGTTTAATTAAAATGTAACCTTTATAAATCCAGTATACCTATTGTATATAAAGTATACCTACAGACCTATTATCTCCAAGGATAGTGTTTTAACTTTACATTTTTTATTTGATTTTATTTTTACCTATTTTTCCAATTCTGGGGAAAATATTTATCTACTTTGCCAGTGCCTCACTCTTGCTTGCTCACAGCCTGTGCTCTACATTTGAGCCATGTCTCCAGCTTAACTTTTTGCTGATTAATTGGAGATGGAGACTCATGACCTTTTTTGCTCAGACTGGCTTTGAACCTCAGTCCGACAGTCTCAGCCTCCAATTTGAGCTGAGGGTGCCAACATTAATAAATCAGGAAGTTTTGCCTAAGTTTTTATTTTATGCTGGAAAATTTGGACAATTGTGACAATCTGTACCTAGACGCTTCAATTGGAAGTACTTCTAGCAAGTGTTTAGTAGTTGACACACCATCTTGGATTCATATTTTTCTTACATTGCTTCAGTTCTTCCTGTGTCCTTTCATTTTACCTCTATATTTTTTCAATCATTTGCATTAGACAGATGACTGTTTAGACTATTGAGTTGAAATCTTCTTTTTTCTTCTTCTTCTTCTCCTTCTTCTTCTTCTTTTTTTTTTTTTTTTTGCTGGTCTTAGGGCTTAAATTCAGGGCCTGGGCTCTATCCTTGAGCTTCTTGTGCTCAAGGCTAGTACTTTACCACTTGAGCTACAGCTACTTTAGGTTTTTTCTGAGTAGTCTCATGGACTTCCCTGTCCAGGCTGACTTTGAACTGTGACTCTAAGATCTCAGTTTCCTGAATAGCTAGGATTATAGGTATGAGCCACAGGCCTCTGGCTTGGTACCTTCTTTAGTAAATATCAGTTGAAAGATGCAAAAAGGCCTAGCTTTGTAGGACCTTAAAGGGGGTTTTGCTGGTAGTAGAGCTTTTCAAACTCTTGAGCCAGCAGGCATTTCCTATTTCTCCCTTTAGTGAAGAATAACTTTTGGGTCATGATTAGATTCAGGGTTTGTGGAACCCATTATTCAATGCCTATAATGTCCTAGTCCCTCAGTAATATCTGGAAGGAAAGTTTTTGTGATTTTCTGCTAAATTTTGTGACCTGCTGCTCTTAAACAAATTGTTCAGTTATCTGAACCCTAGTGTTATATTCCCTCAGCTCATAATTGTGCCCTATTTATATATTTACCTTTTAAAAGATTTTTTTTCATGTTGTTTAATCTTTTATTACACATCAGTCGATCAAAATGAGAAACTAAATAAACTTTATTTGGAGTGTTAGAAGTTGAAATTGGGAAACACAGGTTTAGTTAGCTCTGAATTGGTGAAGATAAGAAAAGAAGGTAAGAAAAGCAGTGCTGATTTAGTGGTAAATGTGAAAAAGAACAGGAGCTATGTGCCTGATAAGAGATAAAGAAAATAATACACACACTTACTACTAATGCACATAAAACAATAGGTAACCTCTTGATATGCATCTTGAGTCTTTGGTGGTTCTGGTCATTTTGGTCATATCAGATGCCTGCTGTCTAGTGATCAGAGTTCTCATTCCTAGACAGTACCTTGAGACGTATAAATCTTGGTTCCTTTAAGTTCTACTTTTTTTTTTTTTTGTGTGCTGGTCCTAGGGCTTGAACTCAGGGTCTCTGCACTGCTCTGAGCCTTTTGTATTCAAGACTAGTGCTCTATCATTTGAGTCAAAGTGCTACTTCCTGCTTTTTCTGAGTAGTTTATTGGAGATAAGAATCTCATGGATTTTCCTGCCTGGGTTTAAACTGTGATCTTCAGATCTCAGCCTAAGTTCTTCTTTTGAAAAGCTCATTCAATATTACTTTTATCATGGTTTTCATTTTCAGTTTCTACAAGATAAAAACTGTTTTGTAAGTATAATTGGAATACCATCATTGCACTTAAATTTCTTTAATATTAGATGTTTAGCTGTCAATGTATAAGTGTTCCTTCCTTCCTTCCTTTCTTCCTTGCTTGCTTGCTTGCTTGCTTGCTTCCTTCCTTCCTTCCTTCCTCCCTCCCTCCCTCCCTCCCTCCCTCCCTCCCTCCCTCCCTCCTTTCTTTTCTTTTTCATTTTTGGTTGGATGGTGTTTTGTTGGGCAGTCATATGTGTAATAAAGGCTGGCTTTGAACTTGATGATCTTCCTGTTTCAGCTTCCTGAGTCCTGGATTACAGGAGTCAGATACCATGCCTACTGGTTTTTGAAAAACTTTCTTTACCTTGTTTTTCATTTAATGTTTCCAGTATGAATTTTCTACATTAAAAAATACATGAGTGCGTAAGATGCATCACAATAAAATATGATTGTTTAGATCCTCCACCACTTTTTTCCATGTGTTTTTATGTTGTTTGCTATTTAATTTATAGTGTAGAGAGCATTTCCTACAGGACCTCTAAATGATTTAGAAAGTCAGGTAACACTTTGTAAATTATAAGGAATAGCAGCAGACTAATACCCTAAACTTTAATGACAGTTTTCTAGTATCCAGAGATAAATGCATTCAGTGACTTACTTATTTTCTAATTTTCTGGTATGTTTGGTTATTAAATTTTGTTCCATGATTTTCAGAGCTATCTAAACCTATATCCCCTGAAACTGTGAAATGACAAAATATTTTAATGCTTTGTTATTGGTTGAAAGCTTACATCTTTTCTAAGAGAGCAGGGAACATACTGGAAACCAAAAGTTTAGTTTCAGAAACATTTACTTATAAACCTAGGGCCTCCTTTGTCCTTAGCCGTGTGAAGGTATTACTGTTTATGGATAATTGTTTAAATGCTGTTCCTATGGGTGAACTAATACTGGAAAAGCATACTCCATCATCTATAAATGTAAGGTTTTCAGGGCTTCTCCAGTGATCAGCTTGTTTCTTGTAGTCTTCTACCAAAAGCACTCAGGGTCCAGCTTCCACTACTCTGCTAAGTCAATTATTTTGTACATCTGTTTTCCATCTCTGAAATTCTAATGGTATATTTTGTCTGGTGCCCTAACCTCCTGTTGTTTTCTTTTTTGTGGATTTACATTTTGTTTTTTAAAATTTCCTTGCTGTCATTTTTATCTGTGTTTTTGAAGTAGAAAGTAACTCATGTTCAATCCACTGGACTTACAGTTTTACTCTGATTATATATAAAACTCAAGCTGGATGCTGGTGGCTCATACCTATAATTCTAGCTACATAGGAAGCCTAGATCTGAGGCTCTTAATTTGAAGCCAGTCCCAGCAAGAATGTCCATGAGACACTTATCTGCAATTCATCATTAAGAAGCCAGAAGTAGAGCTGTGGCTCAAATAGTTGAGTTCAGGTCCTGAGTTCAGGCTCCAGGGATTGGCATGTGTGCGTGCACATACACAAAACCAAACAAAAACACAAAACTCAGCCAGTGCTGATGGCTCATGCCTATAATCCTAGCTACGTAGGAGGTTGAGATCTGGAGATTGAAGTTTGAAATCAGCTGGACAGGAAGGTCTGTGAGACTCCTATCTTTAGCTAAAACTCCAAAACCTGGAGTGGCTCTATGGCTCAAGTTGTAGAATGCCAAGTAAGAGTCTGTGTGCCCCTGTTCAAATTCTAGTACCAGCACCCCTCCCACCCACCACCCTCCCCAAATCATGAGATTACTGTGGTACTTAACACTTGGTAAGGATTATGGCAATAATGAAATTGTACTTCTTTTTTTCCCACACCATTTGCTGTGTTCAGTTATAGTAACAGGCCAGAAAAATAAGGTGATTTATCAGTATTTAGGTAGATAGGAGTGGATAATTGATAAGCCATTGAACACGACGATGTTGTTTCCTTGAAATAATCTGTTGTACAGTTTTTCCTGTCATGTTTCACAGTATAAAAATATTATACACTTGGTACATTTTAAAATATACAGTGAAACCAGATTTGGCAGTCTTATTTTAGAGTTTACAGAATGTCTTATTACTGAGTGTCTTAGCTTGTCAGTCTTTAAAGTGACATAGGGTTTCTATATATAAAACTATTGTTTAAATATGATTTGATTTTGATCAGTCTTTGAATTCATACAGGTTCTGATAAACACTTTGGGAGAAAATTTTCATTACTAGGTATAAATAAGGAGTGGGAATAACACTAATGTGAGGGTACATGTTTGGAATTTTTTGGGGCTTGCTGTCCCTGAGCTCTTCAGCTCAAGACGAGGGCTCTACCACTTCCTATTTTCTGGTGTTTTTTTTTTTTTTATTGGAGATGAGTTTCATAGACTTTCCTGCCTGGGCTGGCTTTGAATTTCGACCTTAGATCTCAGCCTCTTGAGTAGCTAGGATTACAGGAGTGAGCCACCTGCGCCTGGCCCATGTTTGGAATTTTTATGTATAGATTTCAGGGAAGAGAAACAGAATAGGAGATTCTGAATAGATAGTTAGTACTAGCTGTGTGGTCTGAGGAAACGCCAGGAAGATCTCTTGACCATGAATATATATCATTAATGTTAAGTTGCACAGTAGGTTTTAAGAATTTATAAATTAGCCAGGCGCTGGTGGCTCACGCCTGTAATCCTAGCTACTCAGGAGGCTGAGATCTGAAGATCATGGTTCAAAGCCAGCCCGGGCAGATGAGACCGTGAGACTCCTATCTCCAATAAACCACCAGAAAACCGGAAGTGGCGTTGTAGCTCAAGTGGTAGAGCGCTCGCCTTGAGCTGAAGAGCTGAGGGACAGCGCCCAGGCCCAGAGTTCAAGCCTCATGACTGACCAAAAAAAAAAAAAAAAAAAAAAGAATTTATAAATTAAGCTGGGTGCTGGTGGCTCATGCCTATAATCCTAACTACTCAGGAGGCTGAGATCTGAGGATCACAGTTCAAAGCCAGCTGGGGCACGAAAGTCCATGAGACTCTTATCTCCAATAAACCACCAGAAAACTGGAAGTGGTGCTGTGGCTCAAATGGTAGAGTGCTAGCCTTGAGCTGAAGAGCTGAGGGACAGTGCCCAGGCCTAGTGTTTAAGCTCCACATCTGCCAAAAAAAGAGAAAAAAAATGTATAAAAATTAAGATCCTTTATTCATTAATGGAGAATGTATTGTAGGGAATAGATAAAGGCAGTATTTCCCCAAAATGTGGAAGTAGGTTAACGAAGATGTTACATAGATAAATCTTTCACTATATATGTATGTCTGTATGCATGAATATATGTGTATATATATATATATATGTATGCATCTATGCAGTTATTTTGAAACACAGTTTGACTATGTATTCCAGTCTGATTTAGACTCGTCCTCCTGTTTCAGCTTCATGACTGCTGGGATTACAGATGTGTGCCACCATGAGTGCCTGAATCTTTTGATCCTTAAGGGTATATGTCAGTGTGCATCAGAAACAAGTACAAGTACCTCAGAACTCTATGAAGTATCAAAGTGAATACTTTTAAAGTGACAATTTAAAGTCAAGTACTAAATACTTAATATAGGCTTTGGCAAAAATGAAAAATAGGTTTGTGAATAGTTTGAAATATATTGGTTAGTTTCAATGTAGTTTCTGTAATTGTGTTTTTATTTTCTTAACAGTACAGAATGGTATGTTCTGATTGGGATAGACTTGTTTTCTTCCCTTTTAAAATGCTTTTTATTTGTTTATATAAAACAATTTTGTTTTCAACACAGGTTCTCAGAATTTTTTTGCCATTTGATTTTGAAAAGAACTTTGTAACTTAGGTCGGACAACTAAGACACAAACAAGTCAGGTAGAGGTTAAATGTACCTGAAGTCATTCAGCAGTTTAATAAAGGAGCTGCATACATAGCCAAGACCTCCTTGTGTCCACAGTTGCTCCTTCTACACAGTGCTGTTTGGCTGCTAATGGAGTAGCAATTGAAATTTTCTTGGAGAACTCGGGAAGCCTGCCAAATTGTGTAGCTAAAGGGATGTCCTGTATCTTTTATATATTTGCATCTTGAACTCTGAAGGTAGATTGAACTAAATCTTCCAAAAATAGTTCAATAAGTATGTCAACATTTTGAAATACTATTGAAAAAACAAGGAAGTGGTATTCCTGTGGGAGTCTTGGAAAATGATGCCAAATGCTTTCACAAGTATTTGAAAAGCAAATGTGGCAGTGGTTACATGCTAGACAATGAATGGTTCCGTCAGCCTTGTTTTTTGGAGCCCATTTTTAGTATGGTAATCTTTTATTTTTTTCCAGTACTCTTTTCTTCATTACTTCTAGACTAACAAAAAAGATGTGAAGTGAACATCTGTCTTGAAAAATATCCTTTATTCTCTTCAGGAAAAAATTGTTTTTTCTCTAATAAAGTGAAAAAAAGTTGGGTGTCAGAAAGTCAAAGTAATGACTTGTGTATGTCTAATAGGAGAGTTCAATCTCTTGTAATCAGATTGTTTTTGGATCTTGGCTGTTAAAATCAACATCAGTAAATCCTGAATCTTAATTTTCTTTAACTCAAAGATTCTTTTAAATTATGCACATAAAAGACTTTGAAAATACTCATCTTCCCTCCAAATTCCTCCTCCTAAAGACAGGAAGAAAATAAGAGAACACTGAAAATGCCCAGAAATGAAGAACTATAGATTAGGGTTTCATATGTAGTACGGATATAGTCTCTAAAATAAAATTCCCGTTTGTTATAATAATAATAATAATAATAATAATAATAATAATAATAATAATAATAATAATAATTTGCTAGTATTAGGGTTTAAATGCTAGACCTCCAGCTCTTGCTTTACTGTGTTGTTCAAGGATGATGTTCTACCACTTGAGTCACATTCCTCTTAAGGCATTTTGCTCGTTGACTGGAGATAAGAGTCTCTTCTATTTGTCTGCCTGGGCTGGCCTTGAACCTGAGCACTCAGCCTCCAAAATAGGTAAGATTATAGGCAGGAGCCATTGATTTTTTTTTTTTGGTAGTGACAGAAAATAGTTTATTTATTGCACTCAATTATCTTTTTTTTTTTTCTGGATGTGGGGCCTGAACTGTGGGCCAGGGTGCTGTCCCTCAGCTTTTCAGTTCAAGGCTAGCGCTCTACCACTTGAGCCACAGTGCCACTTCCAGCTTTTTCTGCTTATTTGGTGCTGAGGAATGGAACCCAGGGCCTTATGCATGCAAGGCAAGCGCTCTACCACTGAGCCACCTTCCCAGCCCATCATGTTTTTGAAATAAATAGCTAAATATTGTTTTGGTCACTGAAAAGTTTTGCCAAAATACAGTATTGTGGATATAGAGAATACTTTAGCCAGTCCTTAAAATAAAATTAAAAATACAATAATAGTAAGTACAAAAACAACATAACTACTAGCAATTTCTAAACCTGAATGGAGTTATCTTCCAATTTTAGTATGTCTCAAAGTAATATTGACATATATAATTTTTTTTTCTGTTACCTGTCTGTGTTTATACTCTATTTTCATTATTTCAGATTTCTTTTTTCCCAACCTTCCCAACCTTCCTTTTCCCTTGAGCCCTTATTTTGCATAGTGTGGTTCAGTGGCAGGATGTTAGAACCAGACCTGTTGTAACATGTGTACTTTTTCATTGACTGAATTTTAATGTGACTGCAGAGTTATAAAATCAAAGCAGATTTGATTCTGTATGATTCTGTCTGGTTAGTGTAGAGGGAAGGTACATGCCTTAAACACTGCTCATGTACTAGTTTAGAAATTATCTCAGTTTATTGTCACTTCATTGTTAAAAGTCTTTTAATAGGCAGGATTTTTATGTTAGAGATAGTTTAACATTTTAATTTGTGATTTTTAGTTACATGTAGTTATTCAATATAATTTCTTAGCAAAAACATGGTGAATTATAAAATATTGATAATGGATGCTATGTTTTTGATATTTACTATGTCAGACACTATTCTATAAGCACTTTACATGAATTTATTCATTTAAATCTCACAGGAACTCAGCAGGTAGATACTGTTGTTTTAGAAATTCTATAAGAAAACTGAGGTACTGTAAGTTTTAGTAACTTGGTCAGAGTCAACCAACTAATGGCAGAGCTGGGATTTGAGCCTAGTCTCTGGTTCTAGAACCTATAATTACAACTATTGCCCTGTCTTTTCCCTAAGATACATCAGCTTCTTCAAATGCAGTTTGTACTTGCATTCTTTCCTCTGAGGTAACTTGTCTCTGAGGTCACTTGACTCTAGTAACACTATTGAATTGGGGAATAATCTGGTTAAGGTGAGGGGTGTGGGTTGGGGGTAGGGAGGTACAGTAGTCAAGTTTCATTCCGAAACTTGAAAGCAGTTATGAGATTCCTGTTATTTGACTGCCTTAGTTATAAGGACGGAAGGGAAAATAGAAGCATGTAGAGAATAAGTTGGTACCTAGTCACATCTGTTTTTTTCTTCCACTTTTTTTTGTTGGGGTGGGGTGGGGTGTAGTACTTAACACTTGCTAGATAGGCCCTCTGCCCTAGAGCTGCTCTCCCACTCCTTTGGTTTTTGTCATTTTGGGAATAGGATCCTGTTCCCATGGCACAGGCACCATGACTAGTTTATTGATTGAAATGGAGTTTCAAACTTTTTTGCCCAGCTGTACTTGGCTCTTTCATTTTGTTTTTCTTTCTTTCTTTTTTTTGGTTGGTCATAGAGCTTGAACTCTGGGCCTGGGTGTTGTTCCTCAACTGTTCAGTTCAAGGTGAGCACTCTGCCACTTAAGCCACAGAACCACTTCTGGTTTCCTGGTTGTTTATTGGAGATTAGAGTCGCACGGACTTTCATGCTTGGGCTGGCTTTGAACTGTGATCCTCAGAACTCATCCTCCTGAGTAACTAGGATTACAGGCAAGAGTCACTGGTGCCATGCTGGCTCTTTCACTTTCAAAATGGAATGTTGAGTCCTAGAATGTTGATGAGTCATAAAGGAGTCACTGAAGCCAAACTTTGTGTCTCCAGTTGAGTACTTCTCACTGGCAGGTATATTATTGGAGAACTGTCCACCTTTGGTCAGTACTTGTAGACTTTCACAGGAGTAAATGACTGGAATTTTAACAAAACAGGCATATCAGATTCCATTCTTCCTCCTCCTCCTCACTTTTTTCTGAAAGGAGTAAAGAACAGAAAGTAAGTTGCTAGCCTCAAGTTCCAGTCTAGGCTTGCAGATTACTCCATGCTATTGGGTAAGAGATGTTTTTCCTGTCTGTTTTCTCTTTTGTGCTTTACATGCCCCAGAGTAGGGCCTAATTCATAGATGTTGTGCTGGGTCATTCCTTTAAAATGGCCTTCCTTCAGGAAGCATTTGATAACATTTTTAGGTTATCTTTAAAGTGCCTTTGGAAAGATAACAATGGTGGTGGGACTGAGATGATGTTTGTTATTGAAATTTTAACCTTTGTGTTTTATCCGTCACAATTTTACAGGTAACTTTTTAAAAAATTAAAATTTATTTTAATTTATTCTCAGATCCTGGTTAGACTAGAGTTTGAACTGAAGACCTTCAGTTTGCTTCCACATGAGCCCTTTACTCTTAAAATTAAAATTAATTTTTAACTAATACTGAAAACAAAAATTGTATTTGTGGGGTACTGTATTATATTTGATATATATGTACATTGTGTAATACTTGAAACATTTGAAATATTGAATGGAAATATTTAAAACATTTATCATTTCTTTCTGGTCAAAATATTCAGGTTCCTTTCTTCAAGCTTTGAGAAACATTGAGCACATTTTATTCTCAGTGTAGTAGTCACTCTACTGTGTAAAGGACACACTGGAATTTCTTACTGTTGTCTTAGTATATACTGATCAATGTCTTTCTAATCATTCTTTCCTTAGGCTCTAGTAACTATCATTTTACTTTGAACATCTGTGAAATCATTTTTATGTCCCCCTGTGAGTGAAATCATGTTAAACTTTTGGTGATAGCTTATTGCACACTCTTATCTCAGTTTCATCCATGTTATTAAAAATGATAGGGTTGGGGCTGGGGAGTTTAGCTCAGGGGAAGGGCGCCCGCCTGGCGAGCACAAGGCCCTGGGTTCGGTCCTCAGCTCTGGAAAAGAAAAAAAAAAAAGATAGGGTTTTATTCTTTTTTTTTTTTTTTTTTTTTTAAAGATTGAATAGTATTCTGTGGAGGAACTTATATAATCACATTTTCTTTATCACATGGTAGAAATTTAGTTTGTCTCCATTTCTTGGCTGTTACAAGTATTAATCGGAGTGCAGCTGTTTCTGACACATTGATTTTATATACTTCCTGTATGCAGACTTTACAGAGAACTGAAGGAAGACCTAATAAGCTGTAGATTGTCATGTTATTCACAAACTGAGCCAAAATAAGCATGAATTTGTCAAAAATGAGTTGCCAACATGATTAAAACTCTTAAAAAACCTCTGCGAAAAGACCCCAGTATACAGTTAAATTAGCATGAGATGATCTTTTCTTTTCTTTCTTCTTTTTTTCTTTTTTTTTTTTGGTGCCATGCTTTTATTCAAATGGTAGGGGAAAAACTACACTGTACCAGGAAATAGCAAATGTGACAGGATTCTGTAGCACAGCATCTTTTAGAAAACCTGTAAGCAATGCTTTGGGGTAGACAGGTAAGCATACCACACACTGTACACTGCCCAACGGTGGCCATGAGATCCCAACCCCTACTAAACAACAGGTGCTGCCTGCAAGCAGCCAAACCAACCCCAAACTGTAACAGTCATTCGGAAACAAAATTTTAACCAAGAAGAACGAAAAGCTTTCCAAGACTGTCCTTTCCTATGTGTCTGTGTGTGTGCATGTGCGTGTGTGTGCGTGTCCGTCCGTCCGTCCGTCCATCTGTCTTGGGTTTGAACCCAAGATCTCAGATTGACTCACTTTGCTTGCTAGTTGAGCCAATCACTCTACCACTTGAGTCACACCAGCCCTTGCTTTTTACATGTAATTTTGCAGATGGAGTGTAATGAAATTTTCTGCCTGGGTTAGCCTTGAGCTGAAATTGTTCAATTCTCAGCTTCCTCAATAGCTAGGATTACAGGCATGAGCTGCTAGTTCACAGCTACTATGAATGACATCTAAAAAGAGTCTGTATAGACTTTTCCTTCTCAATGTAAATGAAACTTTTAAAAGAAGTACTAGATTGTTTTATTTCTCAGCACAAGATAGGTTCTTGTGGTCTCAGTTTTCCACTACTAGAGTTGACCTTTTCCATGGAAATATTGATCATATTTTTCTTTGTATTACTTTTGACCTTGTTGATTAACCACCAGAGTTTTTGTTATTCTCTGCTGATATATTATTGATTCTTCTGTTTTTCTTTATGTACTTGGCAGACCTCTTCTGTTTTCTCCTTAGGTTTTTGCATTTCCTAGGGTTCTTTTTTCATCTTTGATTCTTAGCGTGGCTGATTTTGTATCATCTTTGACTACCTACTATCACAGGCTGTTAACCCAAATCTGAGTCCAGCAACTCTGACTCCTTCTGTGACTTGGTTTTTGCAGTATCTCAAAGAACAATTTTTTTTTCCTTTTTGTGCTGGTCCTGGGCTTGAACTCGGCCTGGATGTTATCCCGGAGATTCTTCATGCTCAGGGCTTGTGCTCTTCCACTTGAGCTACAGCTCCACTTATGGGTTTTTGGTAGTTTATTGAAGAAAATCTCATGGATTTTCCTGTCTGGGTTGGCTTTGAACCTAGATCCTCAGTTCTGAGGCTCCTGAATAGGTAGGAATATAGCTGTGAGCCATTAAAGAACAATTTTAAATGAACTTATAAAGTATTCTGTGCAGAAGATAATACTGTGTTGTCTTTTCTGAGTTGACCTGGAATATTTAGATTATGCATTTTAAAGGCTATCTAAACGTGTGTGTGTGTGTGTGTATGTGTGTGTGTGTGTGTGTGAGAGAGAGAGAGAGAGAGAGAGAGAGAGAGAGAGAGAGAGAGAGAGAGAGAAGAGAAGAGAGAAGAGAGAGATTCTCCAGGAGGGTAGGTGGAAGGGTACAGAACTCCGGGGCAAAAGGGTGAAAAAGTGCAACTAGAGCTCAGTGGACACTGATGAAAGTGAATTATTCAACTCGTGGGGTAGAGACAGGAAGGAGGGACTGGGAGAGAATGAGGGAAGAGAAGACACTGTATGAAAGGAAATGCACTCATTACCTGACTCATATAATTGTAATACCTCAGTACATCACCTTTAAAATAACAATAAATAAAAAATAAGTAAGTTTCTTAAATTAATTCTTAGTCTTACTGTGTATGCTGTGATTTTTCCTTTCTCATAATAGTGACAGTTGACAGTTCACTATCTTGATTTTGTAACTTACCCACATGGACTATGTATTTGTACCCCCCCCCCCCTTGAATAAAACTTCAATTTAGCTGGGCGTGAGTGTCTTACACTTGTTATCTTAGCTACTCAGGAGGCTGAGATCTGTAGATCAAGACTTGAATCCAGCCTCAGTAGACAAATCCTCAAGACTCATTTTCAGTTAACTGGGAAAAAGCTGGAAAAAAATGTAGCTTAAATGCTAGAGTAACAGCTGTAAGTGAAAAAGCTGAACAAGAACACAAGCTCCCAAGGCCATGCGCTCCCACACAGCCACACCCACACTCACACCCACAAACAACAATAGAACAAAAGCAAACACCTGAAAAATTTGGGCGAGTTTCCATTCTTACAGGAGGAGAGCTTTATTGTAGATGGAACGAAGCAAAGTGGTTGCTGCCTTAAGATAACGCTTTCCACTACTTTCGTAGTTTACAGGACTTGAGCCCTTGTGATCACCAATGTGCTTTCTAAATGCTGCGTAGTACGATTCTCATTTTGAGATTGAGTTCTTGCCTTTTGTCTGAAGCCTGGACATGATACTTTTAGTTTATACTTCATACAGTAGCTGGATGGCAGGTGTGTGCCACCAGGCCCAGATTTTTCTGTTGCAATGGGGATCTTGTGAACTTCATTGCCCTGGCTGTCTCTACCTCTTGAGTAGCTAGGATTACAGTAATTACTGGGGTCCAGCAGTAGTAAATTCTTAAAAAAATCATATATTCACTCAGTTTAAATTGCTCATTTTCATAGTTTTAGAGATAGGCTTACTATGTAGGTCAGGATGGATGGCCTAGATCTCAAGATTCTTCTGCTTATCTGTTGTAGTCCCTTGAGTGATAGGATTATAAGCATTTGCCACCAAACCTTGTTACGTTTTTTTTTTTTTTTTTTTTGTCGGTTGTGGGGCTTGAACTCTAGGTCTGAGCGCTTTCCCTGAGCTCTCCAGCTCAAGGCGAGTGCTCTACTGCTTGAGCCACAGCGCCTATTGCTTGAGCCACAGCACCACTTCCAGTTTTCTAGTGGTATATTGGAGATAAGAGTCTCAAAGAGTTCCCTGCCCTGGCTGGCTTTGAACCGTGATCCTCAGATCTCAGCTTCCTGAGTAGCTAGGATTACAGGCGTGAGCCACTGGCGAGTGGCACCTTATTACTTTTTATAGTATTGACTCAGGATCCAAATTAGGTCCATTATTATTAGTGTTAGGTCTGTTTAACTTCTTGAATCTGTGAGTTCCATCTCCCTTTTCTGTATTAAAATTTTTTTTTCAGTTGCTTCCTCTTGTAATTCTCAGAGTTTTTATTTTGCCAAGTTGATCTTTGTAGTATAATCTGTTCCCATGGTATAAATTGGTAGGTACGTGTAGAGGCTTTTTAAAAAAATCAGATTCAGGTTTATTTTTTCCCATTAGTTCTTTATTGCTTTTGTTATTTTATAAAACCACTCAAGGAATCTACTATATCTAATTGCAAGATATTTTGAACTTTTTCGTTTTCTGAAATGAGCTTAAACCAAATTCTTCATAAAAACATAGGATACCACTTAGAAATATGGGAGATAATAATCCTTTGCAGATACTACATCCAAATGCAGATTATATGAGAATTTCTGGTCCAGTTTAATGTACAAAAAAGGGAGAGCAAGCAACTGCCTTAGTAATTTATGGACCACAAACCAAGGTTTCAGGTAAAGTGAGTTACAGTTAAATAAGTCTCTTTTTCTAGAATGATCATGGAAACATTTTGGTTTTTCTGCTTAAATTTCCCACCCAGTGAGGATCCATAGGGATTACTTTTTCTTCTTTTCCATGCCAGTTGTAATCAAAATGAGAAGATTGCAAGTTAGATACATTGAAAATCACTGTGTTCTGCAGTGATCTTTAAAGGTATTTGTCATGTCCTTTTTGATGAAAATGTAGAAATAATATGGTGAAGGTACAGCCATCACCTGTTTCCTTTTTCTGAGAGACAGGGATCATGTTACAGTGAGATTCACTAGATTTTCTTTCCTTCGTTATCAAGTTTTTAGCTTTTAAACCTTGACTTTCTCTTTTCTTTACTACATCATCTAGTTTTTGTTTTTATTTTGGTTGGTGTTCTTTTTACTAGGAAGTAGGCAAAAAGATTCTGTAATTAATGTTCATTCACGGGCTTTTTGCTAGATTGATCCCTCCCTCCCTCCCTCCCTCCCTCCCTCTCTTCCTTCCTTCCTTCCTTCCTTCCTTCTTTCCTTCCTTCCTTCCTTCCTTCCTTCTTTCCTTCCTTCCTTCCTTCCTTCCTTCCTTCCTTCCTTCCTTCCTTCCTTCCTTCCTTCCTTCCTTCCTTCCTTCCTTCCTTCCTTCCTTCCTTCCTCAAGCCCCATGACCAACAACAATACCAGCATCTTCGTATTTATCTGGCACTTTACCAATTGAGTCATAGCTCCACTTCTGGCATTGATTAATCTGTGATAAGTCTCCTAGATTTGTCTGTTTCAGCTGGCTTCAAACTAAGATCCTCAGATCTCAGCTTCCTGAGTAGCTAGGATTAGAAGTTGAACATCAATACCAGACTACTGTATCTTGAATATCTTGATTACATAGTTTATTACTATTCTTTTTTTTTCCTTTAGTTTATTTGTTGATGAAAGTGTGTTTGTTCCATAGAAATTCTTGGATTCTCTATTTTGTCAGTTGTACTGTGCCTTGTTGGTATTTTAATATGTTTCCGTCTTATGTGTATAAGCAGCTGTGCTGATCTGAGGCTTAGTTATGATTTGGGTGAGTGGTATAGGGTATAGGAGGTTTAGAATTCTTCATAGTTGTTGATGTTTTTTAATTTTGCATCTCATGAAGAGGTTGTATGGTTGGTTCTCTTTTGGAATTGAAGACCGGTCAGGGCTTCAGCCAGATTGATCCTTGTATTATGAAATTTCCCAGCCAAGTTTTAGCTCTAATTTTTTTTTTAAAGCAGCTATTGATAATTGTTGTCTAAACCATTATTTTATTACTTTACCTTTTTTCTTTGTGTTTTTTTCTCCTGAAACACTTTAAATTATGGGACTCCTACCATTGGATTACAACCTTTGATTATATACTTGTAAAACAAAACAAAAATTTTCTATTTAACGGGAACACTTAGTAATCAGTTGTTAATGATAATGGAAAACTAGCCTAAGATAAAATAAACAGTTATTATCCCCACAGTGGCTTTCTAGTTTGTCAGATCAGGATTGCATTAGGTGTCTCTTACAATTCAAAATAGACTTCCCTTCCCATTGCTTTAGGTTTTGTTGACAGTGTCCTTTTGGAGAGATCTGATGTAGTTTAATGTCCTCTAAAATCTTTCTCTTCCTGGGTTGGTTTGATTGCTTCCATGTAGTTGTATTTAGTTCATTCTTCCATATTCTGTATTTCCATAAAATAATACTTAGATTTAAAGAATTGATTAAATTCAGATTGAACGTTTTGGTAACAGTAAAGAGCCAGTTTGCATACTGATATTACATTCCTGTATACAGGAATTACATAATGTTTTTATGTTATTTTTAGTGAAGTTGAGATAGATTAAGGTTGATTCAGAGTGATTTATCCCCTTTGATGATAGCATGTCATCTAAAAGGAGTGAGACTGGTACCATATCATTATCTATCTTTTACTTAATAATAGTATCCATTGCTGGTTTGACTAGAATGATTACCTTATGTGATGGAGAAAAATAGTGTGAGAGTAGAATTTATTTTTATTATTTATTTATTTCTTTTGGGTCCCGTCATGGGGCCTGAACTCTGGGCCTGGGCACTGTTTCTCAGTTCTTCAGCTCAAGGCTAGCACGCTACCACTTGAGCCATAGCACCACTGCCAGCTTTTTTTTTTTTTTTTTTTTTCTGTTTATGTGGTACTGAGGAATCGAACCCAGGGCCTCATGCATGTAAGGCAAGTGCTCTACCACTGAGCCACCTTCCCAGCCCCTGCTTATTTATTTTTTAATGCTGGTCCTGGGGCTTGAGCTTAGGGCCTGGGCACTGTCACTGAGCTTTTTTGCTCAAGCCTAGCACTCTACTACTTGAGCAACAACTTCCATTTCCTGCTTTTTTGGTGGTTAATTGGAGATAAGAGTCTTACAAACTTTTCTACTGTGGTTGATAACCACCATCCTTAGATCTCAGCCTCCTGAATAGGTAGGAATACAGGCATGAGATACAAGTGCCTAGCTGAAAATATGATTCTAAAGAAATGGTGGTAAAAAATACACACGTCAATGTGATTTTGATTACCAAGAAATATAGCTTTTTACTTGA